>NC_133979.1:32942464-35938714 GCF_047716275.1 Strix uralensis | reverse complement strand
GCAGCAAATTATTAAATAAATTTTGTTAAAACAAAAATGTCTCTTTTTTTCGGTTAGAAAAGTAACTGAAAATGTCAATTAAAGGGATAACTGCCTCTCACTTTTCTCCTACACTCGATTTATGGATTTAAGATCACTAAATGTTCTTCTACACTGGTTTCACTTCTTCCTAAAGTACTCAATTAGCCTCAGTTCTGGAAATCAGGTAATTTAGTTCAAATTAATCTTCAACAAAACACAGTCCAGCCTATTTCTGTGGTTGCAAAAGCCCTTGTATTTTCTTTGTTTCTCCTTTTATCTTCATTGTTTTTCTATAGTCCTTGCATTATATATAGTGTGAACCTAATACAGTCTTTACATAAAGTAAAACTAGTCTGAAACTCCTGCTTTTAGTTGTGAAAGCTGTCAGAAATATGGCTTGAAAGCAGAATCCAGTTGAACAAAGGCATCTTGTCCATAAGACAAACTAAAAATAGTGATTTTTTTAAAAACTTTCCATCAGTTATTTGTAGTACTGTTGCAGGCAAGGCAGACTCAACTTGGGGAATTTAACTTAATTTATTGCCAATTAACATAAACATTCAACTACTGATTCAGGTGTTGGGAAGCAAGGAAGACAAAAATTTAAACACAGAGGGAAAACATCTTTCTGCCACCTTTCCCAGACTCCGCATTACACCAGATGCCTCTTCTTCCCACTCCCTGTCTCCACTCCTTTTGTTACAGCCATAGGTCACACTCCATCCCCTTGTGAGGCAATGGTTGGGGTCAGGGCACCATGATTTCCCTCTGCCACTCCTTGTTCCTCACTGCTTTCTTCTGCTGCTTCTTCCTTCATAGTTGTTTCCTTCACTCTGAAGGGACCCATCCATGAGCTGCAGTTCCTTTGGGGTGCTAACAGCTTCATGGTGAAGCCCCTCCTACTGCTCTGGCCTTGGAGTTTCCCTTTTATCTCTCAGCATTTTGCCTTTTCTTAAATACGTTTTCCCAGAGGTGCCACCAGTGTCTCTGATGGGCTCAGCTGCACCCTACAGCGGAGCCATTGCAGAGCCACCTGGAAGTGGCATGGTGCAGCCCCTCATCTCCTCTCACAGATGCCATATCTGCAGCCCCCCAGCTGCTGAAATAATGCCACCGACACCCAATACAATTTCTCAGGAAACATGGACAAAACCCAGATTCTGCAAGAGAATTCAAAAGTAAACCAAACAAGTGATATGTGAAACAGTATAAAAATACTCAAAATCAGAACACATTAAAAGAGTAGGATTGCAATGTAAAACATTTCCAAGTTAGGAAATGCTAGGAAACTTCAGGCACACTAGACATATTCATTATGACGCCATCAAATTATAGGGTTTGGCATATTACTGATATAGGAATTGTATACATCTTGGTCACACTAGACTGACTTAGCTTGTGATTCAGCGTTGCGTGCAGATGTCTGTGCTCATATAGCTCCCCTACTGGAAAGGATGGAGGTAAAGAGTGGAAGGATGGCAGAAACCACATTGAAATGGTTTGGTTTGGTGGAAGTAGTTTGTATTTCTGTCAAATGGGAAGTCGCCAGGTCACAGAGGAGACAAATTCTTGAGAAGCAACAGACGGTGTTCATCAATTCTTGGAAAAAACCTGTCAGACTCACAAATCCTGCATAACTGAAAACTGCAGCTGATATCAGTGGGAAATGTACTCTGAAGTGCTAAAAATGCAGCTGACCTTTAGAACACGTGGTGAAGAAGGAATAAACATTGCAAACAGGCCCCCAAAGTTAGTGTTTCCATTCATCCCTATGCAACAGAAAGAATCATGATATTATCTCACAAGGATGTTCTGTGAAAGAAGCATTCATATTACTGCCTTAGCAAAGGCAGGGAAGACGTTAATTTTACTGTGTCCAGAGTAACACTGTAAAGAACTAAAATAAATAAGCTATTGTTCAGAGGCTGAGTAATTAAAGCAAAATTGTCATGATAATCTCTGGTACAACCCACAATTGTCCCTGAAGTTACTCCACATCTTGGCCCATGCAGTTTTGGCATCTTACAAAGCCCTTCAAAGCCGATCTGTACTTGCGAGCTTGTCCATAAGCAATTTCTGTAAACCCAGTTAAAGATATGAATGAAAAAACACAGGCCAGTATGAATTCTGAAACTAACAATCCCTCTTTGTACCTCAAAAGAATCTTCCTACTGTCTATGGATCTGAAAAAAAGAATACTTGAAGGAGAGTGCAATCATATGTGAAAAATACTTCTACTACACACCAGTTCTTAGTATAATTTCAGTGACTTGTTCAGAAATGAAATCAAATGGAGCCATTGTCTGGGGGGACTACTAAACTTTTGTTAGAACATACGTAAACTGTTTCCAGTATTTATAAACTTTACTGACTTGTCAGTAGATTTAGAAACTAAAGAAATAAATCAGTCAGTTTTAAAAAAAAAAAGAAATCCTAATAGTCTCCTTGTCTTTTGGCCAATACAGGCCCCTTTAATTATCTGACTGTCACCATCTCTACAAAAAAGTGAATTCTATATTAACTCCAGAATTTTGATCTATATGTGTCTGTTAAGTATTTGTAGATCTAAGGGAAGAGCTGCTTATATAGTTTTTGAACTTTACTTTTTGGATCCAAAGATCCAAAGAACAATGTCACAACATGCCATTCCTTCCTTCCAGAATAAACTTCAGAAAAACCAAATCTTAAAATTCTTCTATCTAAACAGAAAAATCTTGGCAGTATCGGGCAACCCCCACTCCCTTCCATTTTAGAAGAATTCTCAATTCCAAAGCAACCATGACATTTTCTGGTCATTCTTTTTCTCCTGTTTTTGGGCAAGCTAGTAGTCTGATTTTGGGATTTAGTCTGTTTAACCACTACCTTCATGTGAATGGAATCATAATAGATCAGAGAAAGTCTCTGCTATAGAAATCCAAGAGGGAATAGTTAAAACTCAAGATAACTTATTATTTTAACTGTGTGTACTTGATATGTCTGAAAACATTATTATCAGTGGCAGTATCATTGTCACTGGTGTCCAAAATATGTATAATTTGTCTTAAAGGAATCAAGCTTTTCCTAAATAGTCACAGAAGGACAGAGGGAATTTGTCATGGACTAAACTGCCCAAAGGGTCAGATACACAATTTTAGAGGCAAGTGAGTTAAGATACCAAAGTTAGCTGTTTATTGGGATAAACATACAGAGATAAAAAGCAGTATTTATAGCAGTTTGACTTTCCTGCAGAAGACCTATCTTCTAGGCAAAGAGGCACTAGGTTGAGAGGTCAAGCATTGAAGCACATCAGTTCTAACTGCTCAGGACTGTAGATCATCCACACATGTCCCTGCGTCTCCATGTTTAGATGTCTCTGGGCACTCCTGGAGTCTGCAGATATAGGGGAAGCCAGTAGCAGCTCCTCCAGCGTCTCTCTCAGAGGTTTGCTTTAGTTGCAGTTTATATGGTTGAGTACCATAAAGACTGGAGGGTCTCTTCACACTTGTTCAGAAGACAGTGGTTAATAGTTACTAGGGTGTTCAGACTGATGAAAAATTATTTGCTGGTTTAATATAGCAGGTTAACTAATGTTTACTTGTTTATGCTACCAAGCTTAAGGCCTACTACAGTTCATATATTCTTAAGGGAATATAATAAACATAATATAATAAACACAGTAATATAATGAACATAATAATATAATAAACACAATATAATAATGATGTGAGATTTATGATAATATGATCATGCCAGAGCATTAAAGATGCGTAGTGCCACTCCAGCTGGTGCTTGGCACTCCTGTAGACTTACGGGGTTAGTAGACTCAAGATAACCTATAGTTATCTGGCCTAATAAAGCATCGCACTGCCTATTGTAGCTGCTTCTGAGATAAATGTGTCTGCAGCTTCCCTGCCATCAGAGTGGCATAGGACACGGCTCTGACTTCCTTCAGGGCCTGAATTCCTACATAACTGAGCCTAAAGCAATGTGTTAGGAAGTAGTGGAAGATGCTGATGCTTTCAGGGCATTGATATGGTGATACCAAGATGTGTGATCTCCCTGTCCAGGTGTAGCCAGGGAAAGCAATCTACACTCCCCAACCTTCCTGACCACAAAAGAATGTTTGACTTGTGTAGTAAGGCCAGAACAACACCTATGCTCCATTGTCCTGATTTAGGCTGCAGTGATCAAAGGCAAGGCTGTCATTAGGCACCCCAAAATAGCTCTGTGCATCATCCACATGCTTTATTATCCCTTTTTCTGTTTTTTTGTCCCTTTGTTTTGCTGTCCTTTTACCTTACTTTCTCTGTCTCAGTCGTCTTTCAAATAGGAAACATGAACCTACTTTTACCCAGCTGTCCTGAATTTTGCCATATCTATATCAAAATTTGATACTTCTGCCAGGTTTATCTAGATAAAAACAGAAGTTTTGATTAAAATATCCATACATATATGTACAAAAATAATTAACTATTTTTTTTTCCTTCTCTTTCTGTCCCCGAGATTTTTTTTCCCAATGAAAAATAAAAGTCAGACTGTCAAAATTGCATCATCTGGCAACAGTATGTTGGCTACATGCCCAGATGGATGCTGTGTCCTACATATAGAGTATCAACACTATGGCTTATAAATATAGGTACTTCTATTTTGTCCCTTGAAAAGTCTCTTCTTCCACACTTGGACTTTTCTATAGATGGCTCTGGATATAGTATAGATAGAGTACAACATTCTTGAACAAAGAACCAGAACTACAAGAAAATGTTTAAAGTGCAAAACACCACTGGTGAATAAACTCAGGTGTCTGATTTTCCTGTGAGAGAAAGACGCTCTTAATAGACTTCATTTAGCAGGATACCCCACACCGTGCTAGTGAATAGCTGTAATCATAATACTGCTGAAGAGAGGATCTAAAATATTAATGTAAATGAGAAACTATCTTTAAGCATTTATTTGATTTCAATCAAACATATTCATAGAAAATATTGAGTATTTTTGTATTGAAAAGGTATTTTAAGTCACCCAAATACATACAAGCTCTTTACTGAGATAATAGAGCTTTCAAAACAAATAATTGTCCTGCATGATTGATTTTTCAGAATCTGTTTTTATAATATAAAGTGTTTAACTCTCCCTGCATCCAAGTCAGGTGTCAAAGCACTTGAATAAATGGTATCTCAAGTGTTTTTGAGTATACAGGCACGAGTGAAAAAGTTACAAATTAAGGAAAAGATTAACTTAAAAAAAGATAGAACATGTAGTTAAATATTTAAAGTTTCCTAACGAATTTGTCTATGACTGTTGACTTTCAAATTTCTTTTGTTATTTGGAAGTATCTTTCATTAACCAAGCTTACACAATATCATATGTGATGATATCATAATGTATTTTACAATGACACTGGTATACATTTATGACTCAGTGTAACACCTGTATACTGTTTTTAAGAAGTAAGACAAAGAGCAGTCTCCTCAAGTGGAGTGAAATTTTTTTGACCCAAAAAACAAGAATTGCAATTACTGTGTATGCTGCTTCCTGTAGACAATGGTGAAGAAACAGAGATGTTCTGCTCAGTATGTATCTTTCTCAAGGTGTCTGTATTTATGATTATTTAAAAAAAAATATATAACACAAACGAGAGGCACTGACAATTCTGTATTTCAGTTTAAAATATTTTGCAACACAATGAGTCATTCTATTTTCTCTAAGGTTATATTTATATGGTTTCTTCCTTAATCTTATCTAAGTAATCTAAACTGAAAAATACATGACTTCCTGTTTGCATATGAGGAGAAAAAATAAAAAGATAACACTCAAAACTGAATGCATTACACTGTTACAGGTCACACAAAAAGCAAGTGGGTAGAGTTGCCTGGAGAATTCAAGCTATGCTATTCCTGACAAAGGCAAAACTGTTAGTCATTACTTCTTGAGCTTACTATCTCAGAGAAATCTTATAATGTAGCTAGCTAGATAGGATACTATCAGGTTTTAGAGTTACCCGGGGAGAAGTAATTCTGGCAGGTGCAATCTCTCACTCTCTATTCAAAATTAAAGATAAACAGAAAATAGTCTTTTAACATTTGGGCATCTGAAGTCAATTTATTGCAGTTAAGAAAGACTTATTATGTCCACATCTCAAATATAAACCTTTAGTTACCCTTAGAAAAGGCTCCATTTTACTTTTCTTCAGAAACTAGACTACAATGGTTGCAATTTTTTCTAACAAATATAATAAACCAGTGCATCCTAGCATTAAAAGTATGACATTACAGTGTGGCCTTGATAGCCATACTCTGTAATGAGAGTTCTTGCATTTCACACCCTCTCTGAGTTATATACCAAGATGCCTGGTGGAAAAGGACCTGGGGGTGTTGGTCAACAGCCAGCTGAATATGAGCCATCAGCATGCCCAGGTGGCCAAGGAGGACAAAAACATCCTGGCTTGTATCAGAAATAGTGTGGCCAGCAGGACCAGGGAAGGGATCATCCCTCTGCACTCGGCACTGGTGAGGCTGCACTTCAAATACTGTCTTCATCTTTGGGCTCCTCACTGCAAGAAAGACATTGAGGTGTTGGAGTGTGCCCAAAGAAGGGCAACAAAGCTGGTAAAGGGTCTAGAGAACAAGTCTTATGAGGAATGGCTGAGGGAACTGGGATTGTTCAGCCTGGAGAACAGGAGGCTGAGGGGAGGTCTCATTGTTCTGTACTGAAAAGAGGTTGTAGCAAGTTGGGGGTTGGTCTCTTTTCCCAAGTAAGAAGTGATAAGACAAGAGGAAATGTTATGTAGCTCCAGGTGACATTTAGATTGGATATTAGGAAAAATTTCTTCACTGAAAGGGTTGTCAAGGTTTGGAACAGGCTGCCCAGGGAAGTGGTCGAGTCACCATCCCTGGAGGTATTTAAAAGACGTGTAGGCATGGCATTTAGGGACATGGATTAGTGGTGGACTTGGCAATGTTAGGTTAACTGTTGGACTTAATGATCTTAAAGGTCTTTTCCAACCTAAATGATTCTATGTGTAGTTAGGAGAGAAGGGGTACATGATAAACTTGGAGTGGAAAGCAACATAAGCTACAAGAAGAGCTCCAACAGAAGAAACAAATTCTGTAACTGGAGGACTGCCTTTACACGTCCACTAGATTAGATGGACAGGATGCAAGACCCCAATGATCCCTGTATGTCTCTGGATGGCCTTAAGGAGATAACTTGAGAGGATGCCTTGGTGTCCAGATTTTATCCCTCTCCTCTTATCAGGCAGTCCCTGTTCTTCACTCTCCCCAGAGGATATTATCATAGACCTGAGATATATAAGCTTCATAAAACATTATTTGTCTGGAAGAAAAAATATATCTATATATTTTTCCAAGATCACTGATGTTAACATATATATCCCTACACTTACAAGAGATGATCAAATCATTAGTAAGAAGAGAGGAAAGGGGAAAGATGATACCATGATTGCTAGAGGAGGTGGCATAACAATTAGAAACATGTTTTTATAGAGACCTTTACTGACAAAACTGTACAAAAGTATTGAGATTCTTTTTTTGTTTCTTCAGCTGGCAGTTTAGTTGTATGATCTTTCTTTTTTTTTTGACTGCACAAGAATCATGATAAATTTTCTCTAGCGAAATTGGTGACAAATTATGGGCTGAAAATCCTCCAAAGTCAAAGAAATCATATAATCTTTATCAATGTCTTGATCTGTGAGGCTATTTCTAATGATTAATGAGGAATCAACATTAATCCTTCTATAACAGCAGTACTGCCCTACTCATTATCACAGGTGTTAATGTTTCCTTAGTTCTCTCAAGTAGGAAAAATTCCTTATTAAAGAAACCTAATCACTCATACATCCCCATGATGCATTTGACTCATATTTTCTTCAGGCATTCGTTCATTCATTCATTCATTCATTCATTCTTCTGCTGAAGAAGAGAGAACTTCTAAAATATAGTATTCATTAGTCCCCATCTGGTTTTGTAGAATTTTTAGAAATTACTTCAATTTCTACTGGATATATTTATTCTAAACAAACATAATCAGATTGTTAAAAATCATCAAGTAATTTAAATGTCTTTTGCTGGGAATTCATGTCAGGTCTCTGTTGTTCATAAATCATTATCACAGAATGAAACAGACCTATGTAGATGTCTAGTCCATCTCCTTCTAATCAAAGCACAGACAGCTTGATCAGGTTGCTCAGGATTATCCAGTGAGGTTTTGAATATCTCCAAGAATGGAGAATCCAGGGCTTCTCTGGAACACTTGTTCCAGAGTTTGATTCCTCCTTAAAATAGGTTTTTCTTATATTTAAAGAGAATTTCCTGTATTTCAGTTTGTGCCCATTGACTATTGTCCTACTGTACCCCCATCAGCATTTAAAATGCATTGATAAAACCCCCCTGAGCCTTCTCTTACCTAGGATGAACAATCCCAGCTCTGTCAACTTCTCTGCATGTGGAAGAGGCTCCTGTCCCTTAATCATCTTTCTGGCCTTTCACTGGACTCTCTCTTATAGCTCAATACCATTCTTGTACTGAGGAGTACAGACCTAGATACAGCACTCCAGATGTGCTCTCACAAGTGAGAAATAGAGAGGAAGAAATGTTCTTCCTAGTGCAGCCCAGGATGCTGTTGGCCTTATTTGACACACAGGTACACTGATAGCTCATCTTCAACTTGCTGTCCATCCAGGCATTTCTCTGCCAAGCTGCTTTCTCAGCTGGTCAGACTGCAGTGTGTACGGGTGCAGGGGATTATTAGTCCCTTGATGCAGAACTCTGCATTTCCCTCCGTTGAACTTCATGAAATCATATCTGTCCATTTCTCTGGCTTGTTGAAGTCTCCTAGACTGGCAGCACGACCACTATTCCTCTCAGTTTTGTATCATCTGCAAACATGATGAGGGTGGGCTCTGCCTAATCATTCAGGTCATTAATGAAGATGCTATGCAGTATTGGACCCATTATCAACTGCCGGGGTATACTGCTGTTGACTGGCCCCCATCTGGATTTTTTGGTGCTGATCACCTCATTGTCTGCTTATCTAGTCTGTAATTGATGAAGTAATTTATGAGAGTGTTAGAGGAACAACATCAAAAGCCTTACTGATGCTAAAACGAATGCAACAACAACAAAACCCACCAAAACATCTATTGTTCTCCCCTTGTTCACTCAGCCAGGCATTTTGCTGTAGAATTATATCAGGCTGTTCAGACATGACTTCAGTTTCCTAAATCCATGCTAGCTACTCCCAATGACATTCTTGTTTTTCATATGTTTGAAATGATTTGCAGGAACGTTTGTTCCATTATGTTCCCAGGCATTAAGAGGCCAATGGGCCTGTAGTTCTCAGGACTTTTCTTGAAGATAGGAGTGACACCTTCTTTCTTTCAGTCCTTAGGAACCCCTCCCTTCATCAGCATAACCTTTCAAAGATTATTGACAGTGGCCTCACAATTACATTGGCCAGCATTGTCAGCACTTGTGGGTACATCTCTTCAGGTCCTACGGGCTTGTCAAATTTGTTTAAATGCTCCCCAAGGCTGTCTTTCTGGCTCCATACTTTTCCTCTGGTCTCACAGGTATGGGATTACTGAAGGATGCTTTCACCAGTTAAGACTGAAGCAAAAAAGGCATTGAATACCTCAGTCT
This sequence comes from Strix uralensis, assembly GCF_047716275.1. Taxonomy (NCBI): domain Eukaryota; kingdom Metazoa; phylum Chordata; class Aves; order Strigiformes; family Strigidae; genus Strix; species Strix uralensis. The sequence goes on along the minus strand of NC_133979.1, from coordinate 35,929,058 downwards.
TTTCTGTATTATTTGTCACTAGGTCCCCTGCACCATTCTGCAGTGGGTCCAGATTTTCCCTTGTCTTTCTTTTGCTGCTGACATACTTGTAGAAGCCTTCCTTGTTGCCCTTCATGTCCTTCATCACTTTCAACTGCAGGTCAGATTTGCCTTTCTTAACCCCATCCTTGTGTGCTTGGCCAGATTCTCTGTATTCCTCCTGGTTACACGACAATGCTTCCACTTCTTGTATGCTGCCTTTTTTTGTTTGAGTTCAGTCAGGAGTTTCTTGTTTATCCATGCATGCCTCCTGCTACCTTCACTTAATTCATCAAGATGGACCATTCTTGAGTTTGGAGGTGCGGATTTCTGAAAATCAGCCAGCATATTTGTGTCCCTCTTCTCTGGATGAACACAGAGTATATGATTCCTTCAAGCAAATACCTTAGCAGGCCACAGTCTGCTCCATGAATTTCAATGGTTCATGCTACTTTTTGTTTTTTCACTCTTAGGATCCTCATAATCACTGAAGTCAGAGTTTTCCCTTTGGGCAAACTTCACATCCCTGACCAGTTCTTCTTTTTCTGTACTGTGAGTGTATCGACTCATCGGCTCCTTAATTATCTGTGTCAGGAAGTTATCATCAATAAATGTCTGGACTGTTTGTGCTCTGATGTCTTGTCCCTTCAGCAGATATCAGGTTGTTTGAAATCCTCTGTGAAGACAAAGACCTAACAACATGAGTCTTCTTCCACACGTTTGAAGATGGCCTCATATACTTCTTTCTGATCAGGTAGCTTGTAGCAGACATTCACCACAACATTGCTGAGCCCATAAGCCTCAGCAGGTTCATCATCCGTCCCAAGACAGAGCTCCATATGTTTCCACTGTTCTCTACCATAAAAGACAACCTCCTCCTGCCATTGTCTTCCCAGCCTGTCCTTCTAGAAAGCCTATATCCATCAGTCATAGCACACCAGCCACGTGAGCTATCTCACTACTCTGATGGGTCTTTGTGATCCCAAAGATATCACAGGCCTGTAATTGCACACAGACCTCAAATGCCTCCTGTTTGTTTGCCATGTTGTATGAATTGGTGTACAGCACTTCAGAGAAACACCCAACCATTCTGATTTCCCCATAATGTAAGCACGTTCCTACTTATGTGCATGCACACTCAATGTGGTCTTTTTAGTCCTGGCTTTTTGCTTACAAGGTCACTCTCATTTACATCATGATACACACTTTGCTTACCAACCTAGGTGGCAAAATCTCATTCAGTTGTGGATCACCATGGACCTCCTGCATCCTTCCTATTTTAAAGGTCTGCTCAGCAGCCTGTCCAGCCTTTTAGCAGAGGTTCTTTCACCTCACTTGGTCATGCGGATACCATGTCTTCCTAGCAATTCTCAGTACTCTGAGAGAGTCCCATGGTTAAAGAAACCAACAACATCTGTGCAAGCAATCATTTACCTACAGGATCTGTTCAGCCCTCCTCAAGCCTTATGCCCTCACCAGTACAGTCAAGGAATACACCATCTGGCCCTTGAACATTGTCCACAGAGCCTAGTCACACTTGATACTTTCCAGGTCTCCTCTGACAGTTTCATTAGTGCCCATACAGAAGAGCAGCAAGAGGAATATTCAAAAGGCCGGGCAAGTCTTGGTAGCCTCTCCACAAGGTCTTGTATCTAAGCTCCCAGCAAGCAGCAAATCTCCCTAGACAGGAAGCATCTAACAGGTCAGGTTGGCAGATGCAGACCTTTGCACCCCACCAGCAAGGAGTTGCCCACTGCTATCACTCACTGGCTCCTTCTTGTACTTCTGTGTGGCTCAGGCTCAGTGTGCACAGGTGCTTCACTTGACAGAGCTGCCAGCCCCTCATCTGCTACAGCTTCACTGAATGTTCTCTGCAAGTAGAGAAGAAACCACCTTGCTTGTCAGAAGTCACAAGTTTCAAGCCTTCACCATCTTGAGAGTCTCAGTTTCCCATCCTGATTAGCACAGACCGTGCTTGCCCCTACTCTGGTACAGCTGGGCTATTGAAGGGTCTTGGAGAAGTTCCAGTCAATCTCTTTTTCACCATCTCTGATGTTGCATAGTGTGTTGACTTCCTCTCACAGCTCCTTCACTTGGCAACAGAGATCCTCTGCCAGCAGTCACCTCCTGCAGGCAAAGAGACCATCTCCTCCTGTCCCAACGTCCCCAAGAGACCCCAGACACTCAGTACCTGCAGCCCCAGACCTGGAAAGCTGTATCCTCCCTCAGGAGCTCAGTCTAAAATGAGGTCTCTGATATGCCAAGGTAATTTCTCCACTGGGTGCTGAGGATTGTTCCCTGTAGTGCATCTCCACTACTGCTGAGCACACAAACACTGTCCTCAGCATAGTTCCTGAACCCCTCCTGTACACGTTTCTGGGAAAACTGCTTCATAAACAACCAACATATAGACACAATGCTACATATAAGTAAAGTTGTTAGCATAAGAAAGGTATCGTTCCATTATTTTTTTTCTTTAAAGTGTTTCCTAGGGTCTCTTTAAGTTAGACAAACATTTTATTATCAAAGACTAAATGAGATTTTATTCAAAAGGGAGCTGAACACCATGAAATTTCTGCCTTCTGTTAAGATTACATCTACAAGAATCTTCTGACATGTGAGTTTTTATATAAATGGACAATATTGATAATCCTTAACATCTTATTATTTCTGTGGGGCAAAATCAAATGAACAAGAGCAAAATAGAGGAACTGAACAAATTAGTACATAGTTAAACTCATCTATTTAAGAAAAAAAAAGTTACAGTGTCTGAATTTCCTGACCAGCTCCATTAGCATGATTCAGAAAGTCTGAATAATGAAACACTGAAAATGAGTACTTTTGACTCAACTAAACAACCAAAAGGAATAATAGAAAATAGCATTAATAGTGAATCCTTACATTTTACTCGCAAACAACACCAAAAGGTGCATGGAACAGGTAAAAATTAAACAGTTACAAAAAAAGTAAAGAACCCATGTTTTGAAATCTTAGTTGTTCTGGGTTCACTAACATGTACATTGAAAGCTAACAGAGGAGCTGGCCACCTCACGGGATGCCTTATGCACACAAAAATTTTTGAATTGTAGCCTGGCTTTTATTGGTAGTGAAACTCTTGATTATAGAAAATCTTAAACAAGTAATGAAAATGAAGATAAACATGCGAAAGTATCACAGAACATTATGCCAATAATTCTGTGTCATTTCACCTAAAAATGTTAAGGACACATGACCCAAAAGATTCATAATGGTACATTAGTTTGACATTTGGTAGAAAAATGCAGATCCTACTTTCCTTCCAATAACTCTAGTCATCACTCTTCTCACTTCCTGCATAGTTGTATACTCTTGTAACTTTATTGCTGTGGATAACAAATCAGGATGACTACATATTTATCAGATTAAAATTATTCCACAAGGTAGTGAAGAATCTAAACAAATGGAAGGTTTGAGAGGTGTTTTGGATAGACTTTATCCTCCCACCAGAATTCAGGGTAAACACACTTCCAAAGGTAACAGTTTTTACAAGGCTAGAGAGTTCTGTTTGGATCTGATCCTGTTCCTGCTGAAGACAGCAATCTTATTGTTGAAGTAACAGGGAACGAAATCAACTTAAACATTCACCAACAAGAAAATCATCAGGAGTAGTCATCATAGATTCATTAAGGTAAAGTCTTGCTTGAACAACTTAATAAAGTTCCACGATGACTGGCCTGGTAGATGAGGAGACAGCGGAGGATATCATCTAGCTGGACTTCAGTAAGGCCTTTGACACTGTCTCCCATAAGAATCTCCTGGAGAAGCTGTTAAAGTCTGGGCTAGATGAGCAGAGAGTGAGGTGGATTGAAAATTGACTGAATGACAGGGACCAGAGGCTGATGATCAATGGCATGAACTCTAGTTGGAGGCCACTAACTAGCAGTGTAACTAGCCAAGGGTCAATAACGGCTCTGATCCTGTTTAACATCTTCATTAATGATCTGGATGATGGGGCAGATGCTCTACCCTCAGGAAGTTTGAAATGACACCAAACTGGGAGGAGTGTCTGATATGCCAGAGGGTTGTGCTGCCATCCAGAGGGATCTCAACAGGCTGGAGAAATACGCTGACAGGAACCTCATGAAGTTCAACAAGGGGAAGTCCAAAGCCCTGCACCTGGGGAGGAACAATCCCAGGCACCAGCATATGCTGGGGGCTACCCAGATAGAAAGCAGATTGAAAGAAAAGGACCTGGGGGTCCTGGTGGACACCAGGTTGACCGTGAGCCAGCAATGTGTCCTTGCAGCAAAGGCAGCTGATGGTATCTTGGGCTGCATTAGGAGGAGTGTTGCCAGCAGGTTGAGAGAGGGGATGCTTCTGCTCTACTCAGCACTGGTGAGGCCACACCTGGAGTTCTGAGTCCAGTTCTGGGGTCCCCAGTACAAGAGAGACATAGACATACTGCAGAGATTCTAATGCAGGACCACCAAGATGATGAAGGGACTGGAGCATGTCTCCTATGAGGAAAGACTGAGGCAGCTGGGATTGTTTAACCTGGAGTAGAGAAGCCTCAGGGGTAGTTTATCAATGTAGATAAATTCTTTCAGGGACAGTGCAAAGAGAATGGAACCAATGTCTTTTCAGCAGCGCGCAGTGACAGCACAATGGGCACAAACTGAAATACGTCTGAACATCAGGAAACACTTTTTTTGTGTGAGGGTAACTAAGCACTGGCATAGGTTGCCTGGGGAAGTTGCGGAGTCTGCATCCTTGGAGATGTTCAAAAGGTCATAGTCCTAGTCAACTGGATCTAGGGGGCCCTGCTTGAGCAGGGTGGTTGGAGATGAGCTCTCAGAAAACCACTTTCCTATCAAAGCGGTAAGAAAACAAGCTGACTGCTAAACCCATTAGTTCTGCTATTTCATGGAACTCCATCTTTATCTGGAGGGCTGACACTTCTGAAAACTATTCTGATCTTAGATAGGACAACAATAACAAAAATTCACCATTTGAAACTGCTTAGGCGGTGGGGAGTCCAGTAATTAATGATACCATTGTATATGGCTAAAGATAACCCACAGAGAACCTGTGTTTTTTCACTATATCTTCAGAATCTTGAAACCTCTTTACATTTTGTTTAGACTGAAACAGAGGCTGATTAATTAAAGACAACCCAGAAATGGCAAACTGAACACAAAGGTATGCTAGAATCTTTACGACTGATCTTGTAATCTATCCTTGCACTGTTATATCCAAAATCTTACTATGGAAAAAAAGTATCATATAGGTAGACTTAAATTTTTTTTATCAAGCCTTTTAATATATTACAATCTAATAGAATTATTTAACTAAGACAGAAAAGACTCAGTAATAAAATATTAACATTAATATAGAAATCACCCTAAAATTTCTCTCTTCTTTATGGTGTTACATTCATGCTTCCAACATCCCATGGGATCATAAGGTCCTCAAGCAAAATGGAGGTCAGGTTTTATGAGAAGTCATCAGTACTGTCAGTTTTCTGTGGGAAGAAGCATGGTGTACATGTTTCTTCCTCACTCTTGGGGTCCACCTGGGGCTATTTTTAAGTTTTCTTACAACTGTCTGCTTCTTTCACATTGGTGATCAGCTTAAGTCTGAAAATTGCACACTAACTCTCCCCAGCCCTATGTAACACAAAGGTTTATTTTTTGTTACAGTGACTTTCTAGGTTTGTCAGACTCCTATCACACCTGGCATGCACAGAGCTAAAGCAAGTCAGGCAATAATTACTTGACCCCTGGACAGCAGTGAAAGCAAACTAATGATGCTGACAAGTCCTGAGTCCCCGTGCTGTCAGATCAACACATGTCAATGCACAGCCTATTATCTACTAGTTATGGCAGAAAAACGTATTTACTGGTCTATGGAATTAAAGGGCCTGTGGAAATAAAGAAGCTTCCTTTTCCTCTTGAAAGTAGATAAAATTATGCTTTTTCCATTCTTTTCCCTCTGTCACTTAGGGATGACAGGTTATGATAAAGGTCTAACCTACTGTGTGTCTTGTAATCAAGGGATTACCAAATATGTCATATCTAACTAGAAAAAACATAGGTCCATAATCTGGACTCATAAATTACTGAAAGCACCTATTTTTCAGACATGGTTGCTGCTCTTTTCATTTTCAGACATGACTGCCAATTTGAAAGTCTGCCCTTAAAATTAATAAAGTGAGAGAAATTTAGATGAACAAAAGTTGAGGTTGGTCAAATATGCAGAAGAGACTTAATTGTTTTGTGGCCTTGTCCTGGTAAGAAAGACTTTCCGTTTACTGCTTTTTTTTTTTTTTTTTTTTTTTTCCTTTTAATTAATAATTAATCTGTTAAATTTAGAATGGATTTTAGACCTGGTGTCAGGAGTGAAAACTTTTGTGCACTCTAATTCCATCAACTTACTTGTATTTCCTTGCATGAAATCTTAATAAAATATACAATGTAGACATGATGAATAGAAAAAAAAGATATATAATGGAGTTCAGGGTGCATGATTTTGCCTATAATAAAGCATGAAGGACAAATTACAGAAAGACTCGTGCAATATAACTATATATATATAATCATAGAATCATTTAGGTTGGAAAAGACCTTTAAGATCTTAAGTCCAACTGTTAACCTAACACTGCCAAGTCCACCACTAAACCATGTCTCTAAACACCACTCCTACGTGTCTTTTAAATACCTCCAGGGATGGTGACTTGACCACAACCCTGGGCAGCCTGTTCCAATCCTTGACAACCCTTTCAGTGAAGACATTTTTCCTAATATCCAATCTAGACCTCCCCTGATGCAACTTGAGGCCTTTAACTCTTGTCCTATCAGTTCTTCAGCAATCAGCAATCAGCAATCTTGTCCTATCTGGCTTCAGCAATCAAGGATAACAAGAAATGTTTCTATAAGTATGTGAGCAGCAAAAGAAAGACCAGGGAGAGCCTCCATCCCCTGCTTGACACAGGAGGAAACATGGTAACAAGTGATGAGGAGAAGGCTGAGGTCCTTAATGCCTTCTTTGCCTCAGTCTTTAATAACAAGACTAGTTGTATTGAGGGAATCCAGCCCCCTCAGCCAGATGATAGAGACTGGGAGAATGACCCCCCTGCAATCCAGGAGACAGTCAGTGACCTACTGCATCACATAGACACACACAAGTCTATGGGACCAGATGGGATACACCCGAGGGTGCTGAAGGAGCTGGCTGGGGTGCTCGCCAAGCCACTTTCCATCATTTACCAGCAGTCCTGGCTGACAAGGGAGGTCCTGACAGATTGGACATCAGCCAACATGACGCCCAATTATAAGAAGGGTCAGAAGGATGATCCAGGAAATTACAGGCCTGTCAGCTTGACTTTGGTGCCTGGGAAGCTGATGGAGCAGCTCATCCTGAGTACCATCACGCAACACATGCGGGACAAGCAGATGATCAGGCCCAGTCAGCATGGGTTTATGAAAGGCAGGTCCTGCTTGACAAACCTGATCTCCTTCTACGACAGGGTGACCTGCTTATTGGATGAGGGAAAGGCTGTGCATGTTGTTTACCTTGACTTCAGTAAGGCCTTTGACACCATTTCCCACAGCATTCTCCTGGCGAAACTGGCTGCTCGAGGATTGGATGGGCACACGCTTTGCTGGGTAAAACACTGGCTGGATGGCCGGGCCCAAAGAGTGGTGGTGAACGGAGTTAAATCCAGTTGGTGGCCGGTCACGAGTGGTGTCCCCCAGAGCTCGGTTTTGGGGCCACTCCTGTTTAACATCTTTATTGATGATCTAGACGAGGAGATCGAGTGCACCCTCAGTAAGTTTGCAGATGACACCAAGTTGGGTGGGAGTGTTGATCTGCTCGAGGGTAGGGAGGCTCTGCAGAGAGACCTGGACAGGCTGGAGCGATGGGCTGAGGCCAGCTGCAGGAGTTTCAATAAGGGCAAATGCCGGGTGCTGCACTTCAGCCACAACAATCCCCAGCAGCGCTACAGGCTTGGGGAGCAGTGGCTGGAGAGCTGCCAGTCAGAGAGGGACCTGGGGGTGTTGATTGACAGCCGGCTGAACATGAGCCAGCAGTGTGGCCAGGTGGCCAAGAAGGCCAATGGCATCCTGGCTTGTATCAGCAATAGCGTGGCCAGCAGGGACAGGGAAGGGATCTTACCCCTGTACCTGGCACTGGTGAGGCCACCCCTCGCTGACTGTGTTCATTTTTGGGCCCCTCACTACAAAAAGGACATTAAATGACTCAAGAGTGTCCGGAGAAGGACAACGAAGCTGGTGTAGGGTCTGGAGCACATGTCGTACGAGGAGCGGCTGAGGGAACTGGGGTTGTTTAGTGTGAAGAAGAGGAGGCTGAGGGGAGACCTCATCGCCCGCTACAACTCCCTGAAAGGAGGCTGCAGAGAGCTGGGGATGAGTCTCTTTAACCAAGTGATAAGCAATAGAACAAGAGGTAATGGCCTCAAGTTGCACCAGGGAAGGTTTAGACTGGATATTAGGAAGCATTTCTTTGCAGAAGGGGTTGTTGGGCGTTGGAATGGGCTGCCCAGGGCAGTGGTGGAGTCCCCATCCCTGGAGATGTTGAAGAGTCGGGTCGACATAGAGCTGAGGGATATGGTGTAATTGTGAACTGTTAATGTTTTGTTGATGGTTGGACTGGATGATCTTCAAGGTCTTTTCCAACCTAGATGATTCTGTGATTCTCTGATTCTTACTTGGGAAAAGAAACTGACACCCATGTTTCTACAGCCTCCTCTCAGGTAGTTGCAGAGAACAATGAGACCTCCCCTCAGCCTCCTGTTCTCCAGGCTGAATAACCCCAGTTCCCTCAGCCATTCCTCATAAGACTTGTTCTCTAGACCCTTTACCAGCTTTGTTGCCCTTCTTTGGGCACACTCCAACACCTCAATGTCTTTCTTGCAGTGAGGAGCCCAAAGCTGAATGCAGTATTTGAAGTGCAGCCTCACCAGTGTTGAGTGCAGAGGGATGATCCCTTCCCTGTCCCTGCTGGCCACACTATTTCTGATACAAGCCAGGATGCTATTGGCCTCCTTGGCCACCTGGGCATGCTGCTGGCTCATATTCAGACAGAATACCAAAATTACATCTTTCTTTTTTCTTTCCAATTTCCTGACCCCAGTGTTGGTATTTAAAAACTAAACAGAAATGTTATTCTCATGTACTAGGTGGTGTAACTGAGCCTTCTAGAACAGTACCCTTTAGTATTTCATCAAATTGTAAGTCATATGCGTTCATAGCATTGTTTCCAGAATTATTACAATATAGAATACACATGAATAAGAGGACACATTACAAATAAGGATTTTCATTAGAGCTCACAATTAGCCAGGTTTTGTTTATTTTTATTAGTATACCTTGAAAGTATACTGTATACCATTGCAGATCCAATGAAACATTAAGAGAGTATGTTGTGAATTAATATCAAACAGCCTAATTTTCATATTGCTGATCTGTACCATGTATCTAAAACATGATGATCAGAATATCAACCTTGTGGTAAAAATCTTAAGAAGTGTTTACTGCAGCTGCTTTTTAAATCTCAGTATGTTAACCATCTTCCTTCATTACCTTTGCAGGGCTAGTCACATTTCAAACTATGAACCCAGGCAACTGCAGATGAAACTGACTGGGAATTTTCTAACTGTTTTTGAATGAAAATAAACTTTAATAAAAAAACTTCATGATAGAATTTTTTCAAATCTCCACGCCAGAGACTGGTGTGACATTATGGGATAAGCACTTTAGAAGTCAGGAAGTGGCAGAAAAATCTACACATACAGTCACAGAGTCCAAAGAGATAAAATGCAACTTGTCAGATGAATAACAGAAAACAATCATGCATGTAAAACAAAATAACATTTTTAACCTTCATCATGTGTCAAAACCATTCTGGGATGCAGCTGACGAGCTAACTAACTAGGTTTTGGTATGTTAACCTAATATCAAATTTTGTTTTCAAAGATACCTGGTGTTTATATACCCAATTTGGTTTTGGTGAAAGTGAAATGCTTCAGTGAAGCACATAAGCCCATGTCATATACTTGGGGTTTTTTGCAAATGTTATTGCTACTACATATTGTTTTCTCTGTATATTTCATGTTGCTGAAGCTGGCTTTTCGCATTCTGTTTTCTAATATAATTCATGTGTATATATGCTATCTGAGAAGAATACCCAGTAAGCAAAGAGAAAACGTTACCATGACTTTCAGCAAGGTATTGGCCTCCAGTGACAACTGAGTTAAAGTCCTCTATGATATGATGAGATTATTTCAAGACCTATGGCACTTAAAATCCCATCCACCTATATTACTGCAATCTCCTCACGGAGGGTTTTGACCCTTACTGTCCCCATATGTTAAGGAAGGAATGGTGATATTTTAAGGCAGGAATTTATGAGTTTAGGATGATAATTTTGACATGAGAGGCAAATAATACTTTCAACATTTTGAAACCATTTGTGAAAATACAAACTGAAAACAAATATCAAAGGAAAAAGCTTTTATTTTTAAATAAAATCAATGATACTCCAAGGATAATATGATTCAGTAGCTGAGATATTGTTTCAGGAAAAATTATTCCCATTAAGACATGCCTGTGAACATAAGCATTATGCAGTGCAGAAGATGACACAGAACAGGTGCTCCAGACTATATTTTTCTGAGCTGAACACTAGCAGTGGTACTTTCAAGAGTAACTCTAAAACGCTTCTTGTTTTCATTCTTAACAGGCTTGATCTTCAGAAGAGCTGAGGTCTTCAGAAGAGTCCAGAGGTATCTGTACATGCTCAATACTTGTTCAGTCCAACCATGAAATTGCAAATCAGATAAGTTCCCAAATGTCTTTCTAAGGTTTTTTCCTAAATATACTGATCTCCCATTCTATCAAGTGTAAAAACTATTCTGCAATGATTTTTTCTACATCTCACCTTGCCCCCTCATCAAGAGTTTTTAATTTGGCAAAAATTCGGCCTTTGCAGTTGTAATTCAATGGCATTGAATATATGTTTATATATACAAACTTCTCTATTACCCAGAGAAACTCTAAGAATCTTGTTTCTTCTTAAAAAAGGAAAAAAGACAACATTTCAAAATTAAAGTATTTATGCTGGTTGTGACAACTGGTTTTGATTAGCAAGAAAATGTGATATGATAACTGTCTTATAATTGTTAATGTGATAGACGAAAGTGACATCTGTAACTTCTACATTTTATATATTAGTGTGTTAACCACTGTGGTTAGGAAGTGTTTGAACAATGTATGATAGGTTAAGTATATAAAATAGATTCATTATATAAAAGGCATATTTGGTACACTTGCTCGTTAGCAATTCCCTTAACACATTTGGACTTCTACACCCTGCTTCTGTCAACCTGTGCAGCTGTATCTGAAAAGGAAAGGACTGGACAAGGTATTCAGAATTTGTAGTTAATTGTGATGATACAGTTATGTGCTTCACAGTTGCTCCTTGCAGTTCTTTTGTGGTCATCTCTGTACTAAATAAGGTAAACACTGAATATAATACCAGTGTTATTTTTCCTGTTTTTCCCAGGGTGTCACCAGATAACATGGCAATGATTTTTAAGTGACCTTTCTATCTCATGCTGTAATTACAGAAGTCAAACATACCTGACCTCAAGTCTGTTGATTTAGGCTGGTGTGATAACATATAGCACGTTCAAAAGGCCATTAAGTCATTACAGAAAATGGGTACAATTATCTGCAGATTCAGTGCTCAGGAGTGTCTCATACCCTTGATACCTTTAATATGTTTGAAGTTACCAGTTTTATCGCATCACAGTCTCGCTTGTTGCTGCACTGAACTTGCCTGATGTCCTTTCTTATTAGAGACAAGTAGTTCAATATTAACTCACCAAGACAGGCTGGTTCCTATATTTAAAAATTGATGATCTTATCATTAATATAGTATAATGAAACAAATAACAGTGACTTCTTGGATTCATAAAAGGGCTTTCAGTCAAGAGACTCCCAAAATATCTCACTCCATTGTACAGAATGATGTTTAGACAAAAAAAAATATTGATGGTTATTGTCAAAAGTAAGTCAGATATAAGGTAAAATGAAATCTCTACTGAGCTGCAGATTTTATGTGTAGATTTGTCCAAAACTTTTCTTTTTATGATCTTCTATCACTTTAATAATGTTGTACTTCTGAATTTCAAGTTTGAGTAGACTGAAAATCACTACAGACAGCTTAGAAGAAGCAGCTGCTAGATTTCACCTATATTTCAGAACAAAACTTTCAATTCACCTTAAAGATTGTGATGAAAACCAGTAAGTAGACCACGGGAGCTTTTGCTCTGAAAAGGGCTAAAACACTCAGCTCGCAAAAATTATGGAAGTAGGAACAAAGAAGTGACAAAAAATTATTCTCAGTGAGATATTCTGGACTGAAGTAAACTGTATGATAAATCCCATACAGTTTTATCTTTTTTAAACAAAATTATAATTCCTTAAGACATGAGGATTACTTAAACACTTTGTATTTTTTCATAAGAATTCGTATAATCAAGCATTTGCAGATCACTTTTTTTCCTTTGATCTGATGTTCACTGACTGCCACATCTAGCTGAGATTTATCTGTACTGGTTATATTGTCCCATAGAGTTAGCTAATGACCCATAATATAAAGGATGCGTTTGACACACGGACAGTGCTATACAAAGTGCTCACAGATGTCTGTCTGCATTAGGCCTTCTGATATCACCTGCTAAGTCAGACTATAACATGGTTCGACATGACCCAGAACAAAATGTTTCAGACCTGTTATTTTCTGGTAAGGGGATGTTGCTTGTGCATGAAGGTATCAAACCCAACAACTCTCCTGCCCCAGGAATTAAAAATATTATTTATACTTCAAAAACATTAATGATCAACTTTGATTTGTATTAGTCAGGAAAACCTTAGTCACACTCAGGTAGATAGACAGCCATCTTTTGTACCTGTATTAGGTAAAACTATTCCTGCAAGTAGTACTATAACTATTGTATCCCATAGGTTATTCCATCCACTGTAGAAAAAACTTAAGCAAATTTTATTATTTTATAAAACATGATCAGGTAATTGTGGTTTGGAGCCCTTTGGTTTATAAACTCTACTATAAAATACTTTATAATAATAATTATTTTGAAAATTGACATTAATTATATGTTACACTTCTTTTAGAAGAGCATTTTATAATCTATGTATAAAAGGTAAGGACACTATCTCAAATGTGTTGTGATAAATGTGCCTTTTTCTTTCCTACCCCCAACAGCCATGGCAAAGGAACAGGTTACAGAGCTTTTTTACAGTTTATCCAGTAGAAAAAATGAGCTTTTTAAAATGTTGAACATGTTTTAATTTTGCCTGTGCATGCATAAGCTTATATAAGCAAATGAAGAAAGCAGTAATTTTTCTTCTGAATTTTCTAAATTTTCTTCTTCAGTATTTGTTAGTAGAAAATTTTCAGACATAATTTTACCACACAAGAAATGGTGACCTATTCATGATAACACTTGCTATTTTAATTGTCAATGTCAATGACAGGGAAAAGTATTAACAGATAAGGCAATATGATAGATTAAGTATGAACCAACACTTCACCATATATCCTTCACCACAGGTGAAGGCTTCTTAAACAGTGATTATTTTTGCTGGTAGAAATTTGCTCCTGATTTCAGTTCTGAATTAGTTTTTTTCATCTTTCATCTATCAGATTTAGTTAAATCCACATTTTTTTCTGCTCTTTTATTAGTCTTTTATTACTAGGTCCATCTCCATGTAAATGCATACTGCCTGTAATTAGGTCATCTCTTTATCTTTTAAAATAAGTAGATGGAGTTCTGTAGGTATGTATCTGAAACCTGCTAAAGACAACTATGAAGTTGCTCATAAATGCATGTTGCCTAGCTGAGACAGCAGTATAATAAAAAGCAGCCAGAGCATAAAAACAAAGTATTCTGCATTTCTGACCATCATAGAGTTTATTTTCAAAACAGAACAGACATTCAATAATCTAACCACTTTTATTTAACCACTAGTCAAGTGAGAGAAAAAGATACAATTGGGGAAAGGAACACAATTTCAATTCAGTAGTACTCTACTACTTAACCATTAACCATGTGCTGCTACCAGTTTTGTTACTGGCAGAGGAATAAATAAAAGAATAAAACAGGAGTTATTTTCTTGACTGTATGAAGACTAGCATGTCTACTCTCCTGGTCAGGTGCTCCAGCTACGCTCTCTTCCAGCTCAAGAAAATTAATTCTATCCCAGCCAAAACAAGGACACTACTGCACTTCTAAAAATAAAGATCAAACATAAAGTTTTAAGCTTAAAACATAAGATGAAGACATGAAGATTAACACATTAAAACATTAGATTAAGATAGTAAAATGTTAAATTATGACATAAAGCTACCCTAAAATTTCAGGAAGATGTTATAGGCAGGATTGAGCTGCAGACTGAGTCAGGGTAGGAATTATACACAACATTATTTCTTGCAGGCTTGTCACTTGAATAGTCCTTTACTTTAGTATCAAAGAAAACCCCCAATCAACAAATGTTGAGTTCTCATTACATTTTGGGATTAAATTATGAAGAGAAGAGATAAATACTTTTGTGCTTTTCTGCAACATATAGTGGTTTTGAAGTGTGTTTTCAAATGGGTTCATTGTTCTTTAAAATAAAATCTACATTTTATGAGGGACAGTTCTGTATTTCACTGTTGTTGCATTCCAAGCTGTTGGCAGTTCATTTGAAAAAGGATGTACACGCAATAAAAAAATAATTCGTAGACCTGTATTTATAACACTTACAACAATGTGCTTCATAGTATTGTGAAAATTGACTACACTTATTATTTTAACATTATAATAAGTTCTGCATTTCACTTCAGCCCATTTTTTTGTCCCTGAGGTATTTGTTGAAACTGATATCACAGAATATAACAGAAATACCCACTGAATCAAGGATAAAACCCCTAGTTTCTCTCCCTAGATCAAATCATTAGATTCAAACCTTTCTGTTTACACTATAAAAACCTAAACAAAGACTTGAAAACAGTACAGGCAGTAACTCCCACACACAAATTAACACAATGAAATCGAATTTCAAGTAATTGCCCTCAGTCTATTTAGCTTTAAGTTTCTTGCTTCTGCTGCAGTTGGAGCAAACTGGCACAAGGATGTTAAATATACATATTCTAACTTGTATCAGCTGAAGACCTGGCTTTACATGTACAAAAATCTATAAAAACAGTTATTAACATAGTGGGGGGTGATGAGGTGTAGCCACAATAACAGGTACATATAATGCAACTGGTGACAGCTCTATAAACATGAACAGTGGTAAGGCCTAAAAGTTACAGTTAGAAATTTATTTATCACATAGCTACAAAACCAAAAAGCAAGGATGATATTCAATCATTTGATAAATGTTGAGAATCTGGGTACTAAGAAAAGGATGCATTGGTCAAATTAACCAGATCAGTAAGAAAGCCTGAGAACTGAGGAAAGCTGGTTAGTGAAATGAAATGCATTGAACAGTTGAAGGATTAAAATAAGATGACAGGGAAACTATTACAATCTAAATGCACCAAAATACCTATAATACACATCTGCAGTAATGGTCAAAGCTGGGTGGAAATGGGAAGTGGTGAAATGACATTTCACAAGAAGGAAAAAGGTTAATGTGAAAAACGAAAGGACTGAATGTTAAGGACAGCTGTACCCTCAAAGTCACACAAATGTGCTGGTGGTCTAAAATTTACCTAAATTAGCCTAGTAAAGAAAATCAAAAAAGCCCAACTCATAGAAGGTGATTTAGAACTATAAATAAATAGAGGAGAAAAAGAAGATAATGTGAAAAATCCGAGCTTGGCAGTATACCAGCACAGTGTACAAATTACATTGTGCGTCTGAGGTTTCACAGAGCTTGTAAAATGGCTAATCCCATGTGCCTGCCCCAAGAATCCAGTCTTCAGTGATACCTTAAGCTCTTTTTCCCGTTCATGATGAGAACCACAAGTTGCATAAGTTCACATCCTGAGCTATCTTAATGAACTCTTGTTGCCTCGAATCTTGACTCTGACATCATACACTAATTTATTCCCTCACAGAAGTGTATTGCTTACTTCAAAAATATTATCAGAGACAAGTAGTTTTGTCCCCTCTCATGGCTTGAGCACCCATCTGCATTATGGGGATCTGATCCCAATCTTCATTTCAGCTGGGAAGGTGTGCAGATTTACACAAGGAAAATCAAGGATCTCTGAGCAAGAGAAAGATAGCACAGATGGACAGTGTACAGTATTGATGAAGACACTACTTGCGAGGAGGAGACCTGAGTTCTATTCCTTCCTCTGAAGATTGTTTACAAGCACGAGGATAAAAGTAAAGCCTGCTAGCAGGAGGAGAAAAGGAAATTCTCCTATAAATGCATTATCTCAAATTACTCCATGACCAAAGGAATGAAGAGTTTGGCTTATACATATTTCTATTCTGAAATGTGCGAATACCTCTACCAAAAATATACATCCTTCACATTCCCCACCCCATCAAGGCAAAACATTGTTAAAAGCAAAGTGCACGTGTGGAAAGGAGATTCCGCTACCACCTAAAATGTTACACATGCCATGTCCTCCATTTGCATGACTGCAATTTAAACTTATTTTTCCCTTTAGCTTTGGATTTAATAAGACTCTAAGATTTAGTGAGAAACATGCTATTAAAACACAAAAAATGGTATGGAGATAGAGACTGTCATTACTGCGAGCGTGCAGATATTTTCTGTTTATATTAATAGTGTGAGCTGCCATCAGACACTCCTAATTACAGCTTGTACACTGGTGTTCCTGCAATGCTAGCCATTAACCTTCAGCTGAATCACCAGATTTTGCATAAGCTGCATTTTCATTGCAATGTTCTATCTTTACCTGAAAGTACCAATACATACAGCAAGAAAGGTCTTTTTGAATGAGGCATACAGCACTTAGTCTTCAAAAAGAAAACAAAAATAAATAAGTGGAAAAAACAGCTCTAAACTGGTCATAAGGTATTTAGCCATTTACAAGTAGAAACAAAAAAAAACCAAAACAAAACAAGAACTTTTTTACAATGATGGGTGGTGAGACATTGGAACAGGTTGCCCAGAGAAGCTGTGGATGTCCCATTCCTGGAAGTGTTCAAGAACAGGCTGGATGGGACTCTGAGCACTCTGACCCAGTGAAAGATATCCTGCCCAAGACAGGGTGATTGAAACTAGGTGATCTTTAAAAGTCCATTCCAATCCAAAGCATTTTATGATTCTATGATATACATTAAAATTAACAGAATATTCAATTAAAAAAAATATATCCTAGACATAAGCTGCAAGTCATGTAAATGAGCTTGGTTTAAGCTTTAAAATATTTCTGTTCATTAAAAAGTGCCGCAATAGTAAAAAAATACATATTCAATTTTTAAACACCTTTAAAAAGGTCTAAAAAGACTTTAAATATTGGTATGAAAAGATGAAATTATGATCCACAATAGAATTGCTTTTAAAGTAACATTCTTACAGCATACCTTTTGTTTTTTTTTTACAGTCTCTTAGCTTTTGAACTAATTTAAGTTTTTCAACAGCATTTACTAGATGTCTTCAGACATTTGAAAAACAGTGGTGAGATTTTTCCAAGAAGTTTGTGGAGCAGAGGTCTATTTAGCAGCTGAAATTAATAGGAAGTATCTAAATTCCCTGGGCTATTTCCAACACATCAATATGCATGTCTTACTGAGCTAGGAATAGTCTGTGTAATTTAATTCTATAAGGTCTGAGGGGCATAAACTTTTATGTCCCCAATTGTGGGAGAAGTCATCTTCATATTTCTGGCTTTTGAATGTCTTTCCTAAGTGCCAAGGAATTAACCATTGAAAATCCCATTCTGATAAAATTCTGATTCTCTAATGTTACAGACCTACCTGTGCTATATTTCTACATGCACGTATTTAGGCACCATATAGATAAAAACATACTACTGCCTTTGCTGCTGTAAGATTTTAACTTGCTTCTCATATTCCGTATCTCACATCTAAAATTACTTCTAGAATATCTCAGTGACTCTGAAACTACTTCTTTAAAGAGGGGAAAACACAAATGCCGTTCTGAAAGCATTTCATGAATGTACTTGTGAATATGTCCAGCAGTATATCACCAAAAATTACTGATGCCTCTTAGATGAGGAATGCATAGACAATTTACCCCCAATTCAACCTCTCACCAAACCTTCTCTCATTGACACCACCAGGATGCCTGTTGATGACCACTGGCATCTCATTAAATGAGATGTAATGGGATTATGACAAGTGCTTGGGAAGAATTTCAGGAGGATGATTTGAGACTAAACACAGAAGACAGTGGCTACAAGCATGGTGGCTAGGAAATGTAGTTTTCTACAAAGTATTTTTCCTTTAATTGTGCTCTATACTGATTGAGTAGTTCCACATAGATTTATCTCAATTACTACATATTTTGTGGTTAGTTTATGCTTAAAGAGATTTTTTTTTCTTAACTGCCACGCTCAAATATAAATGGAAGCCCAAAAGCCATGCTAGGTTCCGTCCAGTTCACCCACCATGCTAAAATTGTTTCAGCAAGTTTCAGACTATTGCTTCAGTTGCACCCACTTGACCTCAAAACTTTGGAACTGATTCTGTAGCTGCAAATGTATTAGGAAGAAGTAAAATATTTTCATTAATGTTATATGTAACACTGTCTTCAAGACACTCCTAGACAGAGGTGGGAGGATTAAAAGAAGTGCATAACAGGCACTACTTTATGTTGTTGAATTTAAAAGGCATTTCTGAGCTTCAAAGTTATCCTCTTTGTTCATTCTTGTACCTCCAGCTGTCCCAGGGTGGTTTAAGAAAGATGGGGATGGACTTTTTAGTACAACCTGTAGCAATAAGACAAATAGTAGTGGTTTTAAATAAAAGAACGGTATATTCAGACTAGATACAAGGAAGAAACTTTTTACGATGAGGGTGTTGAAACACTGGAACAGGTTGTCCAGAAGTCAAGGTCAGGTTGGATGGAGCTTTGAACATGTGATCTAGTGGAAGGTGTCCCTGCTCATTCTCATTGCAGGGGGGTTGGACTAGATGACCTTTAAAATTCCCTTCCAATCCAAGCCATTATATCATTCTATAATTCATTCTATAAAGTTTATTATGAACTCTATAATCAGGGAAGATAATGCTCTAGAAATAAAATGTATGCTCATGTTACTGAAATGCGTGGCAGTGCCACTCTTTGTTTAACTTACTGAACCCCAAATACAGATTTTGGATTTTTCTTATAGCATTGATAGTGCATGAGACATGATGGTTTATAAAGAAACAAGAAAGTCATATTTGAAATAACTTTCCTACATGTTTCACAATATGCCTAAAAACTTCTTAGCCATTTGGAATCTCATACACACAGTCATCAGATTTAGATCTTGTTTGTGTTAATTCATATGTGCACCTGTACTTCCTGCCAAGAATTTAAACCAAACAGAAAAGCTGGATTATTACTCACAATCCCAAACTTAGCCAAAATGATAAAGAATCCTTATTCCACAAGCACAATGTGGAAGTAAAAAAAAATCACAGCACAGAAATCCATACACTGTAAAACCTGATTTCAGTCCAGTGAAAAATCAGCATCTCCTCAAGCTGTCTCCTATTTTTTCTAAAGAACTGTACTACTGAAAATCATGAAAAGCACAAACAAACAGTTTTCTGAAATTCTCATGAGGCAAAAAGGTAAAATTTAACTTCTTGAGTGTTATGAAACAGCAAGACTATGGCTACTGGGAGTTAAGGGTGATTGCAACACCAGTAAGGGTAGCATCATCTCCAAAAAAGGTGCAGTCCTGCTGTGCCCTACTGAGGCAAGCAGAGCAAGGCTGGTGAAAGCAACAGATTCCCCTGACAGTCAACTCATCACTCAACAAATGCAAGATGATAAGTCAAGTCTGAGGGGAGCTCAGCCAAGGAATGACGATCAGCCTGTGCAGGGCTTGGCACGGGCTTTCTTGCAAACATTATTCAGGTGAGGGCAGGAGTTGGGAGTCTGAGCTGAAATGGAGCTCCTGGGACCCTGGTGGGCATGGGGGTCCCAGGACAGGCTGGTCGTAGTAATTATGGTCTATTAGTGCACTGACAGTCCTGATCCTGGAAGAAAATCTTTTGAGCAGAAATTAAACTCGGTGACATAAAGAGGTTCCTTACACCTTAACTGCATGTTTTCAAACCAAGCATTCCCCAAAGCTGAATGAAATTAAAAGGTAAGTGTTGTGCAAGAAGAGTTTGATCTTTACACACCTAAAATACTGTGAATTTTCTTAGAAAAAACAAAAACAAAAGCCCACACCCCCATACATTTCACACTGTGCCTTTTTTGTTGTTTGTTTCAGCTTCCATGTTGTTTCTAGAAATTGGTAAATTTTAATGAATATGGAAGTATTTTTTTCATATATGGCATCTTCAATATTTTGCTCACAAGAGCAAGAATTTAAGAATTCCATAAGCACTGTAATTCAGACTTAGAACTTTGTTTGCTTTATTTCTTTGTTAACTCAGCTGGTTTTGACATCTTTTGTTAGTTATATGCCAACATAAAACATTGGAAGTACTATTTATATTCATCTGCCTGATGAACTGTGTAGTTATTTCATAGATCTTCCTTTAAATAATACTGAATGTCACTTAAGTGCTCCATCTTACCACATTTTGTGCATGTTTCTTTTCTTGGCAATAGGATTGAAAGAATAAAAATATAATAATTTATTTTTAATGGTGGAAAGTCCTTCTAAATTGCTATTATCACTTCCAGTTAATGAGTGCTTCTCCTACCCGCAGAAGAAGAAGACATTGAGGACAGCATTAAAGATGGTTGTAACGAAATGAATTAGCTACCCAACTTCTGTGAATATCTCTACAGGAGCAAACGTAAAGCACAGCATGGACTCTGGTTCAAGGACTGAAGGGGGACAAATCCTTTCCTTTACTTTTTGAAAATTTTAATTCTATAAGAATCTTCCTTCAGGAACCCTGAGCCTTGTCTTTGTTTGTTTGTTTGTTTGTTTCGTTGGTTGGTTGGTTTTGAGGTGTAAGTGGCAATAGACAAGAGATTTCTTGTTTTGGACTCCATCATCATAGATCTAAAACAAAAGTTATTTTTTCTTTATTGGGGGTTTTAAACCTTAGGGTTATTTTTTTGCTTTTTTTTTTTTTTTTTTTTCTTTAGAATAAGTAGATGTTCAACAAATAAGCAAAATACCAACAAAGCAACAAAATACCAACATAGCAAAATACCAACAAAGGCTCCTCTACACATTTCAGTCTTATTTTCAGAAAGTAAGTGGTGCACTGATTTTGCATCAGTTCTCTAAATGGGTTGAACTCCAGTCAGCGCAGAAATAAAACTCAAATAATGTATAGGATTTTGCATCAAGTTCAGTCATCTACTCTCCAGCTTGGTTAATTTCTTAATTTTCATTGTTAATTAATCATACCAGAAAAAACTCCCAAATTAGCAGTTTCTGAAACATTGCTGATAAAAATCCATGTATTTTACATTTAACAAATTTCCTTCTCTATTTATCTGCAAAATAAATTTAGGAAGTGGATGCTTGACATAACAATGTACTACACAACTTCTCCAACATCCTTACAGCACAGACAGAAGAAAGCCCCCTAAACTTCTGGATTAGAAAGTTTTGAGCTATGGAAGTTATCAACAAAGACTCTCAAATGTGAACACATTGCAACAGGACTCCAAGTCAGTGTGGAGTTTCATACCAAACTAAAAAATAGCGAGTTAGGAAATACCTGCAAGGTAACCTGATTTGTGGTGGAACTTTTCCCAAGTTCCTGACCTATCACCAAAGAACTACCTCACCTTTTAAAGCAAGTATTCATCACAACAGCTGGAAGCTTAGTTAAAATTTACCTTTTGGCATAAAAGCATTGTGAGGAAGACAGAAGAACAACTATCTTAAGAGTGATAGTGAAAGAGGACAAAGACATACAGCACTGGGCAGTTTCCTCCCTGTTTCTATGTACTGTGCAGGCAAAAAAAGCAATCCTCCAAGTATTGCTGTTGTAGGGAAGTTCTGAATTTATGTACTTTTTAATAATTTCTGTATTATTTAATAAAAGCTCCCCCACACCAACCCTGGATTTTCTTGCACTGTCTTGTTTTTTCAAGGCTTTAAATTTTAGTGCAGCAACACATGATTGTGTGTAATAATTTACTTCTAAGAATTCCCAGAACTGTAAAGTGAATTCAGGCTCGTAGCACAAACAGTAAAATATGCTTCAAACAAGCTGAACATATTGCCCACATTCAGTGTGTTCATGATCTACGCACACTGGCTGCTGAATGGCTAAAGCAACTATAATGGCTAAAAAAAAAAAAAAAAGAGAAGCTTTATAGAATTCAATGTAAAGAGTTAGCATACATTTCTAGTATGAAAAGTATACTACAGGCCATAAGTGATCTTACTGATACACATTCTATATATCTTAATATTTATCCACAAGGAATTGAAAAACCTGTCATTCTTCACACTTAATTAGGCATATTCAAGGGCAAATGAATCTACATTAAAGTAAACTTTAACATTTTCTCTAATAACTCAGTAAAACCCAAGCCTAAGGGGATGTAATAAGAATTAATTAAAATAATTCTTTATAAATACTTTACTGAGGGGATCTTTTGAAAATTGGAGAGTTTGCAGTAATTTATTGTTGGGAAGAGGATTCAGTATTTTTTTCTAGGAAAGTTCCCATTAATTTTAATAGTCTGATAATTTTACCATTATTATATCAATACTTTTCCCTCTGGATTCTTGTTTTTTCTCCTTAATACTGAACAAATGAAAAGAAAGGTCAGATTTTCTTGGATCATAAATGAGATTCTCAGCACACAGGTAAATCTCAAGTTAAATATTCACTATCAATGTTGCAAAGCCAAAAGTTAAGCTCCCAAATAAAAATATTTCTGCCCTTTATAGTCTACTTGCCAGAATCACAAGTCCTATCTAACTTTTCCTTTTAGATCATCATCATAGAGCGTTTTTTCTTGTCCCCAGCCAACTGACTACTGGACCAGCTTCTCCTGTTAGGTTTCTTGACCTAATCTCATCTTTCCATTTCTACATTTTCCTTTGCCTGTCTCCTTTCTTCTTCCTTCCCTAGTTATTGTTACCTTTTCATTCACATTAGGTAACTTCTTTAATCATAATGTCCATGTTAAAAATGGAGTAAGGAACATTGCAAAAGGACAATCTTTCTGTTTTCATCTGCATTACTCTGACCATGCTCATAGCAGTTGACCTGCAGTTGGTGCGTGCAGCCTGTTCAGTCTTTGACTGTGGATGGGGTGTGTAATGACTGCCTATTTCTTAAAATCTAAAATTTTTTTGTGATGGCATACAAATAATAATTTTTTTTAAGGATTAAACCATGTCAAATTTGGTCAGAGTTTATACAGATGATAAGAGGCACAGAGGCATTACAAGCACTACTCTACCTCAAAGTTTTAACCATGTGCTCTGAAGCATGGTGAAGTTAAAGTTTTCCAAATGAGATCAACAGAATTTTAAATAATAGAGAATAGTTTATTTTTCAATAGGCTTGGTTTTGGTAATATTAGGAAATGAAAGTGTGTGTGGGAACTCATGAAAAGATCACCCTGAGACAGCTTCAGTCTAAAAAATTAAAATATGATCAAGTCACAAGCAATTGAAAAAAGGTTAGAAGAAATTACGGAAACCCATGAAAAGAAGTCCGCTCCACTAATGCCAGTGCAAGGTCCTGATCAGTAATCTTCTTTTCCAGTTCTTGAAATATTGTTAGAAACCAAATAAGGAGAAATTACCTCTTTTCTATTTCTGGCTGGAAATTCAGGGAGCCAAGCAACGCTTGTTTACTCAGGTATGAAATATATCTTGCTTCTAGATCTATATTTACTGACTTGACTATTTATTTTCTGATAGCTGGGAAGTAGAAATCCTGTAATTCAGTGGATGTAGGGTCTTTTTGTTTTACATTTATTTAGAAGGATGTATGAAACTGAGGCCAAATCAAGGAGATAGTCTGTTTCCTCTTCATTTAGGGAAACTGGATATTTCTTAAATTTAGGCACATAGCAGCTTGCTCATGTTGATAGAACGACTTGTTGGACACCTGCTGCTGACTTTCTGTGAGAAGCCAGGCAGATGGCAAAATGATCTATTAAAGAGGGAGGCACTCACTTAATTTTTGCTGGAATAAGAGTAAGACTTTGGCAAACTTCTGTAAGTCAAACTTGTAATTATGTTTCCACAAAAGTTAAATTTATTACATTTTGAGCTAGTAAGGGATTTAAAAATTTGATATAATATTCTTGTGCTCTGACATTGTACACTATAGCAGAATATTGTTTAAAAAATACCCTGAACAACTTGACACTGGATGCGTTACCTCAGGGCTACATATTGATTGAACACAGTCTCATTAACTGGAACTTCAAGTGCTTCATCAGAGAAACACAGTACCAACCAGTGAACTCAGTAGACCCACCTGTGCACTAATGATAATAAAATAAAATTACACATAGCCATTGTGATTACTAAGCTATCCCCTAAAATCTCACTAATTTACAAGAATCAGACTTCCTAAAGCTTTTCTAGACATTTTATACCTTAAACTGCACAGGAAGTAGCCACACAGCAGCCCTGCCAACACTTCATAACTGTAAAATGAAGATGCTGCAATGGACTTTTACGTGGTGTGGAGAACAGTCACACATGATGTTACTAAAATAAGACCTAAAATGTAGCCTCTTTCTAAGCACGCACACTTTCATTTCTTTATTCATCTGAATATGTATTTCTTGGAGACAATACCATCATCATATAGGAATAATTGCAAAATAGATTGGAAAGGTAGAACAAACCAAGAACATGAAGGAAGACTGCTGGATGTAAAGAGATTAACAGTTTCAGCCTTCAGGCTACAGGGTTGTATGCAAGTAAAGAACAAGAAAATGAAGGTTTGGGTCCTAATGCACCTGCTACTATCATTCCCTTCTTAACCTGAATCCTTGCAGCCAGCTCATGCTTCTAAAGTCAGCTGCACCAGTCCTGTATCCTGACAGCAGTCATCCCAGCTGCAGCAACTGACCCATATAGTCACCTCTCTCCTCTGCCTCAGCAGAAAGTAAAACTTTCCTCTCATCAAACTCATCTGCACATGATCAGGTTGATCCTAGTCCCACCTTCAAACAGCTACCCCACCACACATTTTCCAAAAACTGCTACTGGAGTCATTCTCTCAAACTCCCCAGACTACTGCTAGAACAATGAATCCAATTAATTGAGTGATATTAATTCAAGTATTTCAAAATTATGTAATTGTACATCAATGTGAATGGAACCTTTACAAAGAGACCAAGATGATTGCACTGAATTGCGTACCCTATGTTTACAACGAACATAAATTGTTTATGACCCTACAGAACACAACTCATTAAGCCAACTGTACATGTCCTGTTTTCTATGAATAGCACGTAATAGTCTCTTCTTTCATTATGAATGAAGAAAAAGATGTGCAGCACCCTGCTGAATTATTCAGCAAACTATGTCTAAATTTCACCTTCAGTACAAATTGTGAAATGTATCTGACCTTTTGTTGTTGGAAATGCAACCAGGTATACGTCTATTTTAAAGAGCTACACTGCTTTAGGTATACATTTTATGTTGTTCAAATTTGCTGTCAACCAGCTCCAGGACTATAGACTTTTTAACAGTTGCTGCATCTGATAGCATGATAGAAGTAAGGCTGCCACAACCCCTTGCCCCTAAGGTGAAACCAGTAACAAGGCTGAGCATGGATTCCAAATAGGCACACACACACAAACACAATTATATAATTGATGTCAGCAACCAGGAAGGTGGCTTGGTTAGAAGGGGGAAATTACTGACCAGAAGAAAATTCCTGCCAGCCTGGGAATTGGTCTTGGGAATCAGAAACACCCTTGAAAATCACAGCTGGCCTTTTTGAAGTACAACTGGGCTACCTGGAAACCAGAGACATCCTGAGATACCATTGACAAGTGAAAAGCCAAGAAAATGTAATATCAAATTATGATCTGAAAGAGTGGAAACAGTCTGGGAAAATAAAATTGGTCTGAAAGAACAGAAAATGTCATAATCTATTGGCTGTTATAGGTGAAAAATAAAAATTAACATTATCTATTGGCTGCTTGAAGTGGTGGTGTCCTACTCCCTCTTATGTCCCTATGATATAAAAAACCTTAATTTTTATCCAAAAACATCTCTTTGAGAAACTCTTTAGGTTGTGAAAACAATACATTTGCACACACAGCCACACGGACCAACATAAATAGAAACACTAAACACTGATAAAAAACCAGGCAACTGCAATGACCTCATCCTGTTCCGCTCTCTAGCAGATCAGGATAGAGGTCTATCAGTGGGAAACATACACAGATGTGCAATTCACATCCCTCTAGTAACTGGGCTTAGACACACAGTCCATCCTGTAATGGGCCCTGGATCCTCAGTTTCTCCAGCTGCTGGCACCTGGGCACGCAAGATGTGGAGACCCACAGACCCAGTCCATCTGCTGATACAGACTCCTTTACTCATGGACACCCCCCCCCCACCCTCCTCCAAAGACACACATGCAAGAGGGCTTCTTATTTGATCCCCTCACCCCACAGTCTCTCTAGCAGTTGACCTAGACTTACTGTTTCCTTTGGTAACCAACTCCTCCAGTTATATGTCCTCCCAAACCACCTACTCTCCTCACCAGCAAGTCTGACCATAATCATCCATTGACATACATTCCCACACTCACTACCATTGCTGGCACCACAGGCAGGTAGGTTTTATGACATACAGTCCCCACTTCAGATGCTGACACATAAATTTAAACTTACTCTGGTGTCTCTAGGTGCTGGCATCACAGACATATGGACTCCTATGACCCTTGGCTCCTCCCCTAGTTGCTGCCACTTAGCTCTCCATACACAGGAAAATAGTTAGAAATGGGGTTTAATGACAAGGCAGGACAGTCTGCAGCGAATAGGCACAGGGTGTGGCCAGGCAAGCGTACTGAACAACAAATTGTTTACATGAGACCAGATTTTTTTATCCTCGTTTTCCTTCCCAGACCACTTGATAAGATTCCTCCCTTTCCCCACCTTGGGTTCCTCCTCTAAACATCCTATAGGAAGTCTTCCCAAAACACTCTTTACCTGCATTCCATAGTGTGTCCCATACCCCTTATGCAGTAACCTTCCATCACTTCTCAAGTGGTCTGGAAAGCCTTTTCCATTGGCTCATTTGGATGGGTTTCCCACACAAAGAGATGGAATTCAGATGTTAGAGGTGGACACTGCTTGCTTCTCTATTGCAGATGGTGTTCAGGGATCTTCAAGCTACTGAGTCTCAGAGAAGATCCTGTCTGTCTCCCTTTCATGTTCTCTGATGCTGTGCAGCCTGCTCGCAGTTTCTGTGACTTCTCCACTTGGTGGCACAGCTTCTCCAAGACAGAAGACCTCCTGCAGTGCAGGGGGACATCTCTCCTGGTGTCAGAGGCCTCAGGCACTCCTTGAAGCTGAGGCTTGGGAGAGCTGCATCCGCCGTCTGTGTCAAAGCCTCTACCCTGACAAGGAGAGCTTCTCCAAAACCCACTGGGGAAACTGCTCTGTAACGTGTTACCACTGTGTCTGAGACTGTTACTGTGCTACAAATTTTTCAATCTACAGTAATCTGTATTAATAGATCTTAGAAAGCCTTTGTGAATCACGTATGCTGCCAAAGAATATTCTAGCCATTGAGGAATACATGTATCGCTGTGTGAAGGAGATGGAGTAACTTGCATGCCCATATCCAGGTAGTCCATCAAAAGTGCTAGGCAAGAATTCAGCTGTTGAAAGGCTAACACAGGTTCTGTTACTAAGAAGCAATAAAATGCACAATGTTTTGTCTCAGTCCTTCTGACAGAGATTACTTTTTCAGCCTCTACTTACATCTGAAACAAGCAGGTATTTTCAGGAATCATATTTCTTCAAACAGACATTTTAATATCATATCAAACTCATTGTTTTCATTTGCTGTTACGAATCCGTTTGCTGTTACAAAACCTCAGCTGTCACGATTTTAGGGATGGTTGTTACACATGGGAGGTAAATGTGCTGTGAGGCACATTTCTTAAAAATAAACTGCTATTAAGATAGGCTATTTTGCAAAAATTACTTCAAGATATACGAAAAATATTTGTATTTGAAAAAAAATGCACACAGAATCTCAAAAATGTTAAACAACATTTTGAAATTATATTTAAGTTAAGCCCAGGTATGAATTTCTGTAGTGCACAGACTATGATTCAGTGCTTTGGTCAGAAACAAGGAACTTTTTCTATGTATTTTATTTTCATTTTTCAAAAATCTTTATAAGAAGAAATTAAATAAAATAAATCTATTTTTTTTCAAAAATGAAGCAGTGTTTTAGGGCTTTTTTTTTTTTTTTTTAATCATTACTTTATAGTCTTGAAAGCAAATTAGCTTACTCTTCCATTCCATAATTTTTCATTTTCAGATGTTTCTGCATTTCTGAGTGCCAGCAAGAGCATCTAAGGGTTGAATAATAATTCCTTTTTTTTCTTCGCAAATATTCTAAGCCGTAAGAAGCTGAAAAAATATTACTTGCATTCACTTCTGTACAGCCAGAACATGTTAGAGATATGATTCTGCCTCCCATTACATGAAGTAAATGGGGAGCAGCTCTGTTGGCTTGATAATAATATGATGCAGCAAGTGGATTTAAGAAGTCACCCACATGACTTACACTTTTCCAGTAATCATAGAGAAGTAAAACAAATTGAAATTATAATCATTTGTGGTTTATCTTTCAGTTAAAAAATGCAAACTGGAGACATAGGACTGCTTTAGTTGCCATTTTATTTCTAATGGCAATTCAAAGAATTTGCCAGTTTGTAGATAATGACAATGAATTTGAGAATGCAGCAGTCAATTCAAAAAGAGCGTTTTGAAATATCCTCTTCAATGATTACATGATGAGGGAACAAGGTATTTGTTTTCAAATCTGTCTTAAAGTGGTTTTAGAAGCATAACAATATTAAATGAATGAACAAAATAAAGGACTACTTCTAACGTTTTTTGAAACTTACACCCTGCGAAACCATAAAATTCTCTCAGCTCTATATAGGTTTTATCTACAGAGGTGATGGAACGTATCTATATTGTATCTGAGAATGGCAACTACAGACGTTTCTGAGGTCTTATTAAAAGTGTCTTTATTTATTTGGATTGTGGTGTAAACAAACAAATTAAAAACTGTACTAGTTTAGCACATACTTTGGAATTATTTCCAGTAAATAGAGTGAGAAATGCCATAGGGACATATGTAAGCAATACTGTGGAAGACTCACAATGTTAATAAAAATAATTTTACTAAGAGAAAACTAAATTCCTGGTAATTTTGTGGTAATAGTCTCTGAAGGACAGTTTGTCAAATGAGAATTTGGCAGGGCTGAGTTTGAAATGTTGAGCCCCCTTGTGGAAGACTTGCCTCAATATCATCTGTTTCTGAAACATTCCACAAGGATAGAAATCGCTCTGCAGTATAAGTGAAATATTATAAAACCATCTAGGTCACATCATTATTCATAACTGACTGCAAATAACTTCCTTTTTTTTAAAGAACCATATAGGTAACATTTGGAAAAAATTATTACCAAATTTTTAATCACTTATCGGTATCCTGGTAATTAGACTGTTTTTAAGTATTAGCAGTGTTATCTCATCAAACAGAATGATATAGAATCAAGATGAAAACAAAATAAGCATTTTCATTACCTAAATTAATCTTCCTTTTTTTCTTTGAAATAAAAACTAGATGCTATTTACTTGTTTCTATGAGGCATTATACTTTATAAGTCTGAAAAAAAGAGTTTAATTCCTAAGCCCAAACAATAGCGAAAAAGAAGAACCAGTACTTCTAGCACATTCAAGTTCTTACTAAATTGGGAGAGGAGTGAAATTTATATCAAGATTGTGCTTGCTTTTTACAGACTTGTAGTGTTGTATATGGCTCTTAAAAAAAATCAGGTATAGTGAAGGATTATGAGTACAAACTAACATAAGAAACATGCAAGTGATATGTTTTTATAAAGTACAGGATACTATTTAAAATATATTTTAACAGCCCTATCTCCACTGCACTCAGTAATACATCTCCAGCCTGAAGTGCTAAGGCTTGGACAACCAGCCCAAGCCAGAGTTGACTTATAGATGAATCCTGTACATTTTATAACTGATAACCATTGTGCTAACAGGTATTGTACTAAGTTATAACAACCCACTTATGCTGGTGTAAAAGGTGGAAGTATTGAAGCCTGAGCAACAGGCCCTGAGCCGAAGCTGCTAACTCAGTATGTGAAATATACATAGAACATGTAGCTTAAACATCATAAAACATGTCTATCTTGAATATATCCTTATCTTTCCTTGTGTGTGGGCAAGATAACAGGGACACAGAGACAGTTGTCTGGCCTTGGGACCTGATATGTGACCTTGCTCATAAATCAACTAGATAAGCAGGGAAACTCCCTGAGCTTCTCCCTTGAGCCCTGGCCAGGCTCTGGGGGAACCTAATGTGAGATGGAAACCAGATATTTCCGCTTAAAAGAAAGGTGCCAGCTATTCTGGCTTGCTGATTTTTGGGTAGATAAGGCCGGACCCGCTCACAGCGACTTTGGAAGCGTCACCTATGGGTGGAGGCACCGTGTAGGATTTCCCACTTGCCAGGACTGGCTCTCCAAATCCTCGCTGTAACCGGGGCTCCCCAGCGCCTGCGGGTCTGGATGGTGGTAACGGGTGCAAGTGGTGGTGGATCTTTCTTAATCACTATTCTCTCTCTCATGTAGTAATGATTTGATGCATTACCCTGTATTTTCCTATTTATTTAAGTGCACTATTCTGTCTTTTTCTTACTGTATGTTTTCTGTATTATTCTGTTACATTATTTTGTTATTTCTAGTAAAATACGCCTGCTCTTTTCACTCTGGTGTCTGAGTTAAATTGATAACCCTAATCAGCAAAACACAGACTTGTATGGAGTACAAAATACTTCACCAACATGAAGAAACTGCCATAGAAAAAAATTAAACTTTTGATAACACCAAACTGGAATTGATGTCTGATATGCCAGAGGGTTGTGCTGCCATCCAGAGGGATCTCAACAGGCTGGAGAAATACGCTGACAGGAACCTCATGAAGTTCAACAAGGGGAAGTCCAAAGCCCTGCACGTGGGGAGGAACAATCCCAGGCACCAGAATATGCTGGGGGCCACCCAGATGGAAAGCAGATTGAAAGAAAAGGACCTGGGGGTCCTGGTGGACACCAGGTTGACCGTGAGCCAGCAATGAGTCCTTGCAGCAAAGGCAGGCAATGGTATCCTGGGTTGCATTAGGAGGAGTGTTGCCAGCAGGTTGAGAGAGGGGATGCTTCTGCTCTACTCAGCACTGGTGAGGCCACACCTGGAGTCCTGGGTCCAGTTTGGGGTACAAGACAGACATGGGCATTCCAGAGAGAGTTCAACGAAGGACCACAAAGATGACAAAGGGACTGGAGCATCTCTCCTATGAGGAAAGACTGAGAGAGCTGGGACAGTTCAGTCTGGAGAAGAGGAGGCTTGAGGAGAGGTATTATTGCATATAAATTCCTGCGGGGACGGTGCAAAGAGGGTGGAACCAGGCTCTTTTCAGCAGTGCCCAGTGACAGAACAAAGGGCAATAGGCACAAACTGAAACACAGGAGGCTCTAGCTAAACATCACAGAACACTTTTATACTGTGAGGGTGACCAAGCACTGGCACAGGTTTCCCAACAAGGCTCTGGAGTCTGAATCCTTGGAGACATTCAAAAGCCATCTGGACATGGTCCTAGTCAACTGGGCCTAAGGGGCCCTGCTTGAGCAGGGGAATTGGCCCAAATGATATCTTAAGGTCCCTTCCAACCTCAACCATTCTGGGAGTTTGTGATTGGATGTTGTTTACTTGGACTTTAGTACAGCCTTTGACACCATTTCCCACAGCATTCTCCTGGAGAAACTGGCTGCTCATGGCTTGAACTGGTGTACTCTTCTCTGGGTAAAAAACTCCCCTTGTTGAACTTCATGAGGTTCCTGTCAGCGTATTTCTCCAGCCTGTTGAGATCCCTCTGGATGGCAGCACAATACCCTGGCATATCAGACACTCCTCCCACTTTGGTGTCATTTCAAACTCCCTGAGGGTAAAGCATCTGCCCCATCATCCAGATCATTAGTGAAGATGTTAAACAAGATCACACCCATTGACCCCTGTTGTACACTGCTAGGTACTGACCTCCAACTAGACTTCATGCCACTGATCATCAGCCTCTGAGCCCAGCAATTCACCTGATCACATAACATCCACATAAGAAACTACCTAGAATCAAGCTTGCACACATCCCATATTACTGCAGCTGTTGATACATCATCTGAAGTTAAGAAATGAAAATTGCCTGGATTCACCAAATGTTATATATTTTCAGCATGCTAGTAATAACACATGTGGCTGCTCTATTCACTGTTTGAGAATACTGGCAGGGCTGTTTTTCTAATCATCTGTTTCATTGAGGCCATTCCTTCATGCATAAAAAGAAAACATTTATAATAGGAAAGATTTTTACAAGGCATTTTTTAAGTTATTAGCTCTGTCACACTAATTTGTACATCATGAGTGAAAGAGTGAATAAGCACTACAGACAAGAAAAACATTCACAACAGAATTTTGTTTTATTGATTACAATGTAATGCCATCATACAGGTAGACAAAAATCAAGGTTTATTCCTCTTGAAAGTATTTCTTGTTAATACCTTTTATTTCTTCTTTTGTAATTATAAGTGCAAAATTAACAGTAATTACAAAAATGGGAAGGATACTGTTGAACTGAGATTAAAGAAATGCAGGTTTTAGAACTAAAATGGAGTTAAAAAAGTAAGGTACTATAAACAGTAAATGTATCTCTTTTCTAGAGGATACTTAAACTCTTTATGGCTTTAAACTAAAAATCATGCTAGGGAAGTTTAGATTTCTACATACATGGAAATATCTCAGTATTTATGTTAACAACATACGCCCAGTCTATAATTTTCTTCTCTACAGAAGAAAAGTTGTCAAGATGGATGTTCCCATTCCACATTTTCTAATGCAGAATGGTAATGTACACAACTCATATTATGAAAAGCCGCTGGGGACATTGCGGTGCTATAGTCTTCCCAATTTCAGTTCTCTATCCTCTCTGATGGACTGATTTCTCAAAGGTAAAACAGATATAAGTAATCCTTGCTTAAATTCTACTTCTTGCAAAAGGAAAATGCATTCTTTACATATACATATGATTAAGAGAGTTACTTTGCTGAATAAACCACTCATTGAAATTACCCAGAATTCATATGGCATTGGTTGGTTCCTGTCGGTAATCCCTACCCATGGTACACACTCATGCCAACCATTCTTCCACAGCCCTCGAAGAAGTGCTTTGCCTCAGGCATACACCAGTTTAGCATGCAACCTGCTCATGTCTGTATATGGCAAAGGACTTCTCCAGCACAGAAAGAAATCAATGTATTGGTGCTGTTTACTGAGCAGCACTTAATACTGAAATACCCAAGAGAATTGTGTGTGATTTCTGTTCCGTCAGCATCACACAGGCAGAGCCCCTCTGCAGTACTCGCAGATGGCATTCAGCAGTACTGTAAGCAGGCTGTTAACTCTGCTTGGTCATCACCTCTGATGTCCAGAAGCTCAGCAGCCCCACACAGGCACCCTACCTCACACGCACTCTCCTTCCACTGTTTTTCTCGAACAATCATTGCTTTGAAGGAGCAATTGTAATGTCCAGCTGTTCTTTCAGACTGGATGTAAACAATCTCCTTTACATCAACCGAAGAGAGCTCTGAGGATCCCAAATTACAATTTGGGGTGGGGGGTGGGGGAGGGGCTGGGCAAGAGACAGGGTGGTTGCTTTTTCTCTTTTCACTTGTGTGCAAATTCCTAGTGTGTTAACTTTACAATCTCTGCAATAGTCACCTGGAACTAAGGAGTGGGACAGGTCTTGCAGCACTCTATTTCTGTAATTTAGATGACAATGGTTGCATATGGTCAATGTCTACTTAATAGAAATGGGTTCAATTAGATTATTTAACAGTGGCTTTCCCCACCACCCTAATGGCTTTTTCAGTTGAGTTTTAACCAACTCTCAAACTGTGGTAAGTGTGCTCTTAGAAAAGTACCCTTTGCTCATTGTGTGCTATCACTCAGATTCACCTCCCCATTTTAAACTTCCCACAGAGCCTGATGCCTACAGCCCTCCTGGCTCTCAGTTTCTTATCACAGATATCTGACTTCTATACAATTGTATCTAATCATTGCACACATGCAAGTCACCTTAGAGGATCTGTCCCTTCCAACACAATTAACTTTCAAAAATTAATGATGTGAATTAAACAGATTTTTAGATTTATGTGGCAGGTGCACCCTCCGTGATGAAGATGGGGTTTCCTGGCTGATGAGATATAGTGGCCTTTGATTTCTTTTTTTACACCCCTGTTCTCAGGCTTTTACAAGAATTGGGGCCCTCAGCCAATAAGGGCTGATATTGACCACAGATCAGATTGGGCTTGGGCATAGATGGAGTCCCTTGGGGTAGCCATTTTGAGTCGGTCCCCCCTGGAGCAGCATGGCTGCAGTCAAGGACTGTCCCCTTGGGTCGGGACATGGCCCAAGGAAACTCCTTGAAATTTCTACTCTGGGTTGGGACGCTGTCTGCAGAGATTCCTTAAGGTTGAGAGACCTCACTTTTTAGGTGAGTGACCAAGCATTTTGGATTGTCATTAAATCCTAGGAGTTTGTGCAGTAACAGTTTTTTCCTCTCACAGACATTCGGATCTGCTGTTTGTGAATGATTGCTATAGTGCCAATTGATTGTATTAAAATAAATTTTATTTTAATTATTGTCTGTTTATCTTGAGACCCTTCACAACAATTTATGGACTCAAGCATTCAGTGCTCAGAAAAAAATGCCTCTGTTACTGTTTTTTTGTATAACCTCCCCACCCCATTTGTGCAGTTCCTATAATGCCACCCTTAGCTATACAGTTACATGCTATATTTCCCATCAGCCTCTTAATGAAGAGCTGTGATACAGGCTAGTCACTGACTGTGCACTACCCAGTATTTTTTTTTCCCATTGTGTAATGGGAATTCCAAGAAGTTTTCACCTGCCCTGGTGGTTAGCTGGAAGCTGATAAACTTCCAGTGAAGATTAAAATTTGTTGCATACTAAGTGCCCTAATTCATTATCAAAGTTAACTATAAATATGCACTTATATATGATGACATAATAGTTTCTTAAGTGTCTGCATTTAAGTAGTTATCAATTGGCTCTTTTCTCAGATATATGATCTTTGTTTTCAGTTGTTTCCAACATTTTGAGCACAACCACAATGAGATGATTAAGGGACTGTTTTAGGAATTGCTTGCCAGTATCAATCTTAACATTTAAGTCATTACATGAAACATGAAAGTTATTATATAAATTTGACAAACAATTATGTGCAACCCAACCACAAAAATTTTAGTGAGAGTATTTGAAATCATTAGTCATTTGACCACTATTAAGTTTAGTACAACTATTCAAGTCCAATGGGAGAGGCAGAAAGACACTACTGACTTTTTTTGCAAAATTTGTCCAAAACTATGTTTATAATGTTAACTCTGATGAGCGTTTAAAGAATTACATGTCTCAGAAGTATGAGTTCCATTACTACTTGAAGACAATATGCGCTAAAGGCAAAATATTTATGAGAATATGTATTAAAATAATTACATTTGCATCTATTTGCCAAACTTCAGACATTCTATTATAAAAAAAAAATTGGTAATATTCATCTCTGACATGCTCAACTACTTTCCCATGCACTTTAATTTTACTAGTGGGAGTTTTCTCATTGATTTCCTTTATGGTACCAATGTTACCAAAACTGTTATGTATCTTGGTAGATTTATGGTGAACTAGGTGAAAAGACTTGTGGTAAGAAGGTCTAATTAACATTAAATAGTTCCTTTTGGATTCTGCTGGTGGTAAACTAAGGTGTTACAACAATGACATCGGCCTAGACATAATTTTAAATAGGGTTACTCTCAGATTAACTCATCATCAGACTAGTATCTCTGTGTTTGATACTGATAGTAAAGCTCTCATTGGCTTCAGTGGTTGCAGGATCATGATTGAGCACTTCTGCAGAAAAAAAAAAAAAAGAATACACAGACAGTGACAGACTGCCAAAATAAAAGAAACAATTTCCAAAGTATTAGAAAAATATTGAACATGAACAACATACCTTGAGATTAAAATGAAATAGCAATACAAAATGTCATTGTGTCGAATTTGATGTAATTATTTACATTTTAAGAGTAGCAACTACAAAAACAGTTTTCATGCAGCTTGTCAGTTGTTTTTTATTACAAAATAAAAATGGGGTTGTTGCTGAACCTTTCAGTTTTCTTATGTAGCAATATATAAGAAAGGACAAATACATTAATTTATTACTGGGGACTGATTGCTTCTATGGTATCCTATCCTATGCTATCCTATCCTATGCTATCCTATACTATGCTATGCTATGCTATGTTATCCTATTCCATCCTATCCTATCCTATCCTATCCTATCCTATCCTATCCTATCCTATCCTATCCTATCCTATCCTATCCTATCCCATCCTATCCTATTCCATCCTCATCCATTCTACAGAATGCTCCTATCTTCAAGTCTAAGCTATAAGGAAATATTAAGCAGCAGAAATGTACAATGCACATTGTACAAGTTGATGTACAAACTAATTCTTTCCCTAAAAATTTATAACCTTTGGATAAAACAAGACTAAAAAATGATGGGATGACTTCTTCAAAATCATGCAGATGGATTTGCCGGTATCATCAGAATAAGAAATATGCAAAATTCTTTGCTTCCATATTAAGTCTAAATTAACAACTGATGCTTTCATCTGTAGGTTCTTAGGAAAATAACAACTGCTATACGAAACCACCAAAACAAGAAGCATAGCTCATTCGCTTTTCATAAAAGACTAATTTAAGTTAAAAGGAAAGCTAAGTAGTATCTCAGGCAAGGGACAGAAAATTGCAAGCAATCACATTACCATATGTTAGTGAGATAGTTAACTCAGTTCACCGGATGAAATCTTAGCTGGAAGAAACGCTGCCATAAAATACTTTGATATAAAGTACCTTAAATGCTGACAATAATAGTAAACACCTTAAATTTCAATTATGGCTACTGAGCTGACAAGCAATTTTTTAAAGTCATGTAACTTGATCACTTGTAATCCACTTACATCTTCAAATGTGCTATAAAGGGCATACAAAGAATTTGGAACAGAGTTTTTCTTGAGTTTGCTTTTTTTTTTTTTGAGTGGTGTAGAAGCAAACAAAATTGTTTTCAAGAAGACTCTTAATCTGCTCAGATTAAGAATTTCAAGTAGTGTAAATTGGTATAGTTCTGCAGCAATCAAATGAGCTACAAACAGATATAAAAGCCTGGTAACTGCCCCATCTTATTCTCCTTTCGTATTAATTGTAATCAGAGCATTGTAACTTCCATGGAAGTTATAAAGAAGCAAAATGTAGAACTCTTTAGACAAATGGTTCCTTCTGCTCCTTCATTCCTTCATGTAGTATGGAATTCAAATTTGCCTTATTCTTTCAATTTTTTTATTCATGTAATACAAAAAGTCCAACTGTGAGAAAAATCGTGTCTTCTACAAGTGCATTCCACTTACAAATGTCACAGGAGCTTTAAATGTATTGTCCTTAGTTGGAAATACAGTCAGAAGCACTGAGAAATGTAAGAAGTTCTTCTTCATTCTATAATCTATCAGTGGAGTTTCACTATATCACTGTTTACTAGAAGGAATATCTATGGGTTTTTTCGCAACTAAATTTCTCTCTTACCTGTATCTAAAATAATAGTATGTAACTAGTGAAGGCAAATCTCACTTTTCAGTTTGGATAAAGTTAAAGTTTATTGAGTTATACTTTCAGCCCAAAGTCAAAAAGTGAAGAAAAAACAGTCATTGAAACTGATTCTATTCTATTTTATGCTTTTGGTTTGGTTTGGGTTTGGTTTTCTTTTGCTTTGTTCTATTCTATATGTAAATTATTGTATTTATAGCCATACACCACTTAGGGATGATATTTATAGCTATACAACACAGGGATTGTGAAACAGTTATTAATGTTACAAAGTTACAAAATACTTATACACTGCCAATGGCTGTGTTATTCTAGTGTAAACACCCATGGTACGCCTGAGATTGAGGTAAGTATGTCTTAATTGCATCTTTTTGAGTGCACTTTTACTTTTCTGAGTCCAATAGGCTTCCTCTTTGCCTTCACAACAAATATGGATTCTGTTTTTAGGTTAATGTCCAAAATGGCCCAAAAGTAGGAATATATGAAGTTAAAAGTGACCTGAAGCCCTTTAACTACTAAAAAAGGCTTTTGGTTTGTTTGTTTAACAGGTTTAATTGAAAAGGTAACTGTGAAAATAAAACTGGAAAATCTTATCAGTATTTAAAACATACAAATTCTCAATAACCTAGCCAAAAACTAAAACCTGGAATTTTTGGTGTGTGTGAGGTTAATCTTAGGATGTATTTATTTGAAATATTAGGAGAATGGAATGATAGAGATTGGTATTTTATGATTTATGTGAAGAATGAAACACAGAAAAAAAATATATGGGAGGAACACCTGCTAATATTACAGACCAAAAAATAATTAAAAAAAAATAGCTGCACCAAATCAGGTCTCATATTTCAGACAAAAAATACTTTAGTGCTCATCTGAGACCTTTGACATGACCAAAAATTTGGAACTCTACAGGGATTAAAAAAGGATTCTCAGATGAGAGGAAGGAAGCTTCACTTACCAGAGAAAGTGGTGTTTATCTAATGTAATAAGAACACCCCTGCATTTGAAGAAAGAAAGAAGAAAAAGCAAATGGAATTTTGTGTTGGGAATAAAGGATGCAGAGAAGCTGGAAAAACTAAACATTTTTTCTTAAGGAATATGTCAAATGTGTGATCAAAATGTAATTTTTCCCAAGCTTCAGAAAAAAATATCTCTGACAGGAAAGTTGGGGCATGTCTACAGTAAAACTGAGGTTGACCCTGAGTCTGATTATCATTTGCTGACACATAACTTGAGCCAGAAAAATTACATCATAAATAAAATGTGCGATACATTTACCTGTTATCTACTGTGACCTCTTTAATCCTTCCATTAGAATTAAACAAGCACAAGCTACAGAATTTAGGTGAGCAATGACAGTACAGACCACATTAATTCATATTTCCTACATGTTACATGATAAAATAAGAATATTAATGCTATGTAAACTACAGAGCTTGTCATCATTGAGGCAATTTTAGATAAAGTTATATGTATTACTTACCAGCAGAGTTATTTTACCTAGAGAGCTTCTTTTCCTCCCAATTTAAACTGCTGCTATTTTCTTTCCTGTCTCTCAAGTTTTATGACTGCTATGGTTCATACTGGACCTACTGTCTGAGAAATATTAATTAGATGTTACCTTAATGGGAATATATACTAAATGTTAGTCTTATGTTCCAAACCTTATTCATCTATGTTTCCCTAAGAAAAAATGAGATTATTAACCTCTTCCAACAGTCTGATGGAGAACGGACTTTAACATTATAAAGGTTGTTCCAGACGGAACACTTTTTCCTTTTAGCTATCCTGAAAATAGATACCTTGTAACATCACTAGCATAGTCCAGGAGGAAATGGTTAGTGACCTGCTACACCACTTAGGCACACACAAGTCTATGGGGCCATAGATGGGATCCACACAAGGGGACCGGGGGAGCTGGTGGAAGTGCTCATCAAGCCACTTGCCATTGTTTATCAGCAGTCCTGGCTAACCTGGGAGGTCCCAGGTGACTGGAGGTTAGCAGGTGTGACACCCATCTACAAGGGCTGGAAGGAAGATCCAGGGAACTACAGGCCACTCAGTCTGACCTTGGTGCCAGGGAAGGTTATGAAGCAGATCATCTTGAGTGACATCTGATGGCACATACAGTACAACCAGGTGATCAGGCCCAGTCAGCATGGGTTTGTGAAAGGCAGGTCCTGCTTGACAAACCTGATCTCCTTCTGTGCCCAGGTGACCCCCTTGGTCGATGAAGGAAAGGCTGTGGTTACCTGGACTTTAGTAAACCTTTGACATCATCTTCCACAGCATTCTGCTGGAGAAACCAGCTGCTCATGGCTTGGATGGGTGTACTTTTTGCTGGGCAAAAAACTGGCTGGATGGCCGGGCCCAAAGAGTGGTGGTGAATGGAGTTAAAACCAGTTAGTGGCTGGTCACAGTGGTGCTCCCACGGCTCAGTGATCTAGATGATGGGATCGAGCACAGCCTCAGTAAGTTTGCAGATGACACTAAGTTGGGCAGGAATGTTGATCTGCTTGAGGGTAGGAAGGCTCTACAGAGGGAAATAGACAAGTTTGATCGAGGGGCCGAGGCCAGTGGTGCATGATCAACAACGCTAAGTGCTGGGTCCTGTACTTGGGTCACAAAAACCCCATGAAATGTTCCAGGCTTGAGGAAGAATGGCTGGAAAGCTGCCTGGAAGAAAAGCACCCGGGGGTGTTGGTTGACAGCCGGCTGAATATGAGGCAGCAGTGTTTCCATGTGACCAAGAAAACCAAGAGCATCCTGGCTTGTATCAGAAATAGTGTGGCCAGCAGGACTAGGGAAGTGATCTTACCCCTGTACTCTGTACTGGTGAGTCCACACCTCAAATACTGTGTTCAGTTTTTGGCCCCTCACTACAAGGAAGACATTGAGGTGCTGGAGAGTGTCCAAAGAAGAGCAGTGAAGCTGGCAAAGGTTCTAAAACACAAGTCTTATGAGAAGTGGCTGAGGAAACTGGGGTTGCTCAGCCTGGAGAAAAGGAGGCTCAGGGGAGGCCTTCTCACTCTCTACAACTGCCTGAAAGGAGGTTGTAGCGAGGTGGGTATCAGTCTCTTTTCCCAAGTAACAAGTGGCAGAACAAGAGGGAATGGCCTCAGGTTGCGCCAGTGGAGGTTTAGATTGGATAGGAAAAATTTCTTCACCAAAAAGTTTGTCAAGCATTGGAACAGGCTGCCCAGAGAAGTGATTGAGTCACCATCCCTTAAGGTGTTTAAAAGTAGACATGGCGTTTGGGGACATGATTTAGTGGTATATTTGGCAGTGTTAGGTTAACGGTTGCACCTGATGATCTTATAGGTTTTTTCCAACATAAACGATTCTGTGATTCTATAATTCTACTTTTCTCTGCTCTATAAATGTTTCAGAGTCATTTCTTTGGTCTGGCAAATAATCAGCAACAACATTAGAGTCTGTGTGAAGTAAACTTAAATACAAAGCCTGAATAACACTTAAAATTAGTACTTACTCAACCACCACTTCTCTTCGCAGAAGTTTTGACAACATCCTTTCCTGGGCCTTGTAATACCTAAGGTTTTGCTGGCAGTCCCCTAATATCATATAGAGCAAGACCTGTACAAAACTGGAATCAAGAGCACCTGATATTTAGAGACTACTTTTTTGATTTGGAGTTCAGAATATAAGAATGCTTTTCAGAGAAAGGGTGACACTCTTAAAGAGAGAGACTGACAGACTCCAGAATTCTGTGAATGATTTCACTAGCCATGAGTTTCCAATGACCAAAGGAAGCAGAAGTCACTCTGCTAATGAAAAGGGGAGATACACTTCCTCCTCAAATGGTTCTACTACTGGAAATGTTGTTATTAGCATCTAAAATTGAAATATTATGGAGAGAAAAAACCCAAAACATAACAAAAAGAAAAAATCAGAAATAATTTCCCTGCCATGGGAACAATATACCCAACACTCACTGGGCTGGCCACAGACTCAAACAATTTTATTTAATCTATGACTGATCAATTAAAAAGCTTTGTCTCCTAGAGTACTCTGCTTCAATTAAGTATATTGAATGCATATTCTTGATATATTCTTGTAGGGATTGTAATCCTAACACCTTTAGATTTGTCAGAGGATTATTATAGTTCAAGAACCAATTGTCGTGGTTTAACTCCAGCCAGAGACTAAGAAGGAGGCAGATGCTTGCTCACTCCTGTCCCCCACCTCCCCCTGGTGGAATGGGGAGGAGAATTAGAAAGGAAAAAAGGTAAAACTTGTGGGTTGAGATAAGAACAGTTTAATAACTAAAATTATTATTATTATTATTAATAATAATAGTAATAGTAGTAGTAGTGAAAAGGAGCATGATAAAAAAAAAAGAGAGAAATAAAACCTGAGAAAAAACAAGTGAGGCACAATGCAATTGCTCACCACCCACTGACTGATGCCCAGCTTCAGTCCCCGAGCAGCGATTGGCACCCCCCAGCTAACTTCCCCCAGTTTATATACTGAACATGATGTCCTATGGTATGGAATAGCCCTTTGGCTAGTTTAGGTCAGCT
The DNA here is from genome assembly GCF_047716275.1 of Strix uralensis. Lineage (NCBI taxonomy): Eukaryota > Metazoa > Chordata > Aves > Strigiformes > Strigidae > Strix > Strix uralensis. The sequence continues at coordinate 35,886,349 of NC_133979.1, read as the reverse complement.
GTCCTGGCCATGTTCCCTCCCAGATTCCTGTGCACCCTCTCACTGGTAGAGCATGGGAAACTGAAAAATCCTTGACTTAGGATAAGCACTACTTAGCAACAACTAAAACCTCAGTGTGTTATCAACATCATTCTCACACTAAATCCAAAATACAGCACTGTACCAGCTGCTAGGAAGAAAATTAACTATCCCAGCTGAAACCAGGACACCAGTGTTGCATTATTTATACTTTACAATTTGCTTATCCCAGCTACATATATTCAGAAATTTGGTGGACAATACTGAATTTTTCTTCCTCTGGTTAACAAGAATGAGGATCTCAGTTCACCATTACCCTAAGACTCTTGCATGCAAAATGCAGAGCAGACAACAAGGTAGTCACAGCTTCTTGCTTCATGAATTTTCATTCTTTAAATAAGCTAAATTTAGATTTTGCTTATGTTCTTTGATTATGAACATTTTTTCTACACTTCATTAAAAAATGTTGATCTCTGCCACTCTGCCTCTCTTATTTTTTAGACCATCATTATGTCTCTGTTGAATACCAGCATCAACAATGCATGCAACCAAGTGCATGCCTATTACAAAAATCCATCTGATTTACTCTCTTCTCCGGCAAGATGTGCCTCTGTCAAAGGCACCTTTCTGTGTAACAGACATATGGAATAGAGCTGCCATAAAAAGACAGCAAGCTAAAAAGAGATTATATTGCTTCCTGCAACCCTCCTTAAAAGAGAGGTTATAGAAAAAGAGAGAATCAGGCTCTTCTCAGAGATATGTAGTGATAAGGTTGGACTAGATATTGGGAAAAAATAATCTTGCCATGAAGGTGGTTAAGCACTGGAACAGGTTGCTGAGGCAGGTTGGGGAATATCTATCCTTGGAGATATTCAGAACTCAGCTGGACAAGGATGTGAAGATGTTCAAAAACTAACTAAATGAGATTGCCTAGAGAGATTGTGAAGTCTCCATTCTTGGAGATATCTAAACCCTGACTAGACAAAGCCCTCATAATGGAATCAAGCTGACTGCTTTCAGCAGTGGGGCTGGCGTAGGTGATCTCCAGATGCCCCTTCCAACCTCAACTATTCTGTCATTCTGTTATTGGACTGACAACATGAATAGCGGTTTATGTTGTTGTTGATGTTCTATCATTTTATACTTTTTGTACTTCTTTTACTTTCTAGGTTGACCTGAAGGTGGCTTTTAGGAGACAGACAGAAAATGACCCCCAGAGATTCATTTCAGAATTATCCAAATTACTGTTTGTCCAGAAGTGAAAAGCTTCATAATATTTTTCTATTAACTTTTCACTGACTTCTTTTAGTGGTTTACATCACATTCAAATTAGAAGTATTATCTCAAAATGAAATCAAAGTCTTTGTGTGAGATACTGAAATCAGTATTATTGTTTTTTAAAGCTTTCTCCTTTTTGGAAGAAATAGTTTGTTGAATGTTGCCTAAATTCATAGAGTTTAGGCACCCTCCAGATTGTGTTTTTTTTTTCAGAAAAACATATTGTATACCTTAGAAATTGGAAGTTTGAATTCTAAAAACAGAGCCCAGCATTTAGTGAGAATATTTCTAAAAACTGGATGAAATGGTGGCTATATTTCTGCAAACCATCTCCTTATGATTTTGGCATTTTGTTGTATCATAAACTATTATGGTCTTTTACAGCAAGAGCCTTGAAGATAGACCTGCTTATGCGGACTTGATTAAGACATATTCACAACCTGAATCATTATCTTTCCCTTCTGTCAATGTATTAAAATTTCCATTGACATTTGTCTTTTAGTGATTTTCATCACATAGCATACGTTAGAAATAATTGGAAAGAATTTAGCAAAGCAAAATGCTTCCAGTATATAGTAATATAGTTGGCAGTGTTGGGTCAAGCAATTAGTAATATATAACCCTGGCTAGGTATAAAAAGATGCATTAAAGTAATAGAAAAAGTAAGTTAAATGCATCTGATATTAAAATGGTTCATTTAATGAACAATTTACTGAAATATTAAAGTGGTTGTAATGTGCGTGAGGACATTGAACCATCAATTGATAGCAAGGGTCAAATTTAACTGAGATTTCCTTCAATTGACAGAGTCAGATTTCAACTTAAATAACTTGCATGTCATCATATCAAATGTTAGAAAACTAAAGGTGGTGTTTTGAGCCAGAACTGAAAGGAGATCTGGAAAACAGAATGTATTTAATCTTTGGATGGGTAATTTATTAATATGAAGTATCTCCAAAACTTTTAAACCTGTCAAGAAACCTAGTTATGCTGTTACTTAGAGACATAACTGAAAAATTTCCAAGGAGATTCATAGAAGCAGAGCCCAGCAGTTTCTTAAACCTCTCTATAGCATCCCTCTAGGTTTTCCAGAGCAAAGAACTGTGCATTTTTGTAAACATACCTCTTTAGATGTTAAACTTATGTCTTCTGGATTTTTTCTGTCTATAGACATCAATCCTACTTTTTCACTCTGTATATTCTGAATATTTGTGTCAAAAAAAATGGGCTAAAGCAAGAAGGGCCATTAACAAAAACCTCTTATTATTTCTGGATATGTTGTTAGTATTATATTACATTGACTTTTGGTAGGGTCTTTAGTAGAGTCAACACAAATCAGTTTTAAGATATAGCACCCTGCACAAGTCTAACATTTGAAAACCACTTGAAACTGCTTAGGCAGCTGGTAAGAATATATAAGTTCCCTTTTATATAGGTCTGCAAAGTTTACTGTTTAGGAATTAAATTTTAATACAGAAGTGGATATCTTCCTGAAGTTAAATAAGGGTCATTATACAACTGATTTTTTGCACCGTGGTCTTACTTTAGCTTAATTTTAACTTCTAGGCCAGCCATAAGATGCTAACTGAAACAACCTGAGAGTGAGTTCAGAGTTGGTGTGCCTCTTACAGCACAGCTCTCCATTACATTTTTATTATTGTCCGTAATAATTTAGTTCTAAAGCACTGAACAGAGAGAAAAAGCAAAGCTTTACACGTTTTGTAGCTCACGATTCACCAAGAGACCCCAGGGATAAAAAGAACAGCCCACAACTAAGGTCTAAGAAGAAAGATGTTTATAACTTTCTCTGGCCGCAAGTATCAAATCAAGATTTAGTGCTAGCTGCTTCTACAAGAAACCACAGCTATGATGAATTCTCTTCAAGGTACACTGGACAGAAATGGCAGGCTTCTTTTTAAAGTTATGGTGGGTTCACCCTGGCTGGACTCCGGGTGTCCATGAAAGCCTCTCTGTCACTCCCTTCCTCAGCTCAACAGGGGAGAGAAAATATAATGAAAGGCTCATGGGTCAAGATAAGGACAAGGAGATCACTCAGCAATTACAATCATGGGCAAAACAGACTTAACTTGGGGAAAATTAATTTTATTACCAATCTGTAGGAGTCTGGGCCGCACTGGGAGAAAGTTAGTGCAGACAGAAGAATGCAAGGACGAAGACAAGGCCAGCAAAATAAGGCTGGCAAAAACACAGAAGATAGCAGGTAAGTGAGAAACACCTGTGGTCAGCAAAAGCACACAAGTCTGAGCAAAACAGGGTATGAGATAAGGGAGTTTTGGCAAGTTTTGGGCTTTACGTGCTAATTGCAATTAACCAATGCAAATGCTTGTAGAGGGGCGTGAACAGCGCGTGTAGATGACCTGTAGCCTATTAGAAGATAGATGAGTGCGTGTACGGAACTTAGTAGAATATAAATGTAACCAGAAAAGGAATAGAAAAAAAAAAGAACAATAACTATAATAAAAAGATGGACGACCTGATCATCACATTGGTGTTGCGTCGTTTCTGTTCCCGCACAGAGAAATAAGGACCCCAGCTAATGGTGACTCCGACACCAATCAAATCAGAGAAGGGTAATGAGAAATAAAACCAAATCTTAAAAGACCTTCCCACCACCCCTCCCTTCATCCTAGGCTCAACTTTACTCCCAATTTTCTCTACCTCCTCCCCACCAGCAGTGCAGGGAGGAAGGGGATAGGTGTTGCAGTCAGTTCATCACATGTTGTCTCTGCCACTCCTCCTCCTCAGGGGGAGAACCTCTCATGTTCTTCCCCTGCTCCAGTGCGGGGTCCCATCCACGGGAGACAGTCCTCCATGAAGTTCTCCAAGTCCTTCCCATGGGCTGCAGCTCTTCACAAACTGCTCCAGCGTGAGTCCCTTCTGCAGGGTGCAGTCCTTCAGGAACAGACTGCTCCAGTGTGGGTTCCCCATGGGGTCACAAGTCCTGTCAGCAAACCTGCTCCAGCTAGGTGTCCTGCCAGGACCCTGCTCCAGCGTGGGCTTCCCACAGGGTTACAGCCTCAGGTATCCACCTGCTCTGGAATGGGGTCTTCCACAGTCTGCAGGTGGACATCTTCTTCACCATGGACCTCCATGGGCTGCAAGGGGACAGCCTGCCTCACCATGGTCTTCACCATGGGCTGCAGGGGAATCTCTGTCCCAGCACCTGGAGCACCTCCTCCCCTTCCTTCTTCACTGACCTTGGTGTCTGCAGAGTTGTTGCTCTCACATATTCTCAATCCTCTCTCTAACTTCATTTTTTTTCCCCTTCTTAAATATGTTATCTCAGAGGGGATACCACCATCATTTTGGCCAACAGCAGGTCCATCTTGGAGCCGTCTGGCATTGGCTTTATCAGACATAGAGGAAAATTCTAGCAGCTTCTCACAGAAGCCAGCCCTGTAGTCCCCCCACTACTAAAACCATAACACACAAACCCAATACCTAAGTATATGTTAATTGGCAGTAAATTAAATTAATTAAAATTCCCCAGGTTGAGACTTTTTTGCCACAATGATCTGTGTATTTCAGGATCAAGTCCTTGTAACAAACAAATAAATATCCCCATGAACAAAATTGTAATATCCCCACAGCCGGTAGCAGATCTGTGCACTAAGAGTGACTTGCTGCCTGTTCCATCTCTCCTGACTTGTATGGGAAACTCTACCCCAAAGTATAATAAAACAAGACAGTCACTTCAAACATGAAGTCATCACTCCAAAACATTTAGTATTTCATACGAAAAAAAAAGTAAAAAACAACACCTGACTATATCATGATGATCTTTAAAACATTTTCCTGATGTATAAGGGCACCGTCAAACAACCTGATAGCCTAGGTTAAGACTATTAAAACTATGAAATCTATTAAAAAGAAATATGTCTGCAGACAGCAGATGCACAATATTAAGAGGAAAGTGAATTTCTGTTTGGTGCAGCAAGATCATTTCAAGCTTGGGTCACATTTTCAAAATGTCTAGCAGTTCAGAGGCCAGAACATTTCAGAAATGTACTCATACTAGTTCTGGCATAAAACAGCATACAAAAGTTTACTCATGCAACCTGTGTGAATCCAAACACTAGCCACCCTGGGAACAATGAGATTAAATGTTCTTTGACATTCTATTCATTAGATCCATTGGCAAGTGAAAGATAGTTTTAAGAGGAAAATATATTCAAATAGTAACTAAGGCTTCAAAGACAGTAGAAAAGGTAATTGTTCAAGTATTTTATGTGCTCTCTGATTTTTTTTAAAGAGTAGAATTCACAGAAAAATAATAATGTTAAAGTACATTTTCTGAGGGCAAAAGTAAAATGTCTTTTGTACAGACAATTTTACATAACAATGGTCATGATACAGATAGGAGCACAAGGATCTGTTTGGTGGTGTCAAATATTGGTTAAAGCATGAAGTGAGAACAAAAATAGATGTCAGCAAAAAAGACAGACACAACTTTAAAGGAAAATACATTTCTGAAGTGCATTCATCTATTTATACAGTGATTTAAATTAGTATTGTTGAATTTTCATTAATTTGTAGAAGCCTTAGGCCATGTGAATAGTGCTAAAAATATAGCAACACACTTCAGAGCAGCATTTCTGGTTATATCATTAATGTCACATTTAATTTATGTTTATGCCTTGTAATATTTTTTCTTAATTTTCCATATTTTAAAATCAAACTTATATGTTCACATACTTACAAATTCATGCTTACAGCAGGGTCAGTGAAGCACATTGTTAAGGAATTAGATGGTTTCAATCCACAATCTCCAGCACTCTCTCAGGTTGTCATATTCAACAAGTTAATTCTTTCAGTCTGGGATCTTATCACCTTGCTACTTACTCTTCTGGCTAGATAACTTCAAGCCTCTCAGGCAACAGAACAGAGCACATACTCTGCAAGGATTATTACATTATCTCTTTCTTAGATCACTGACTGTTTCACCTCTATTGCTGTAACATTTCACTGTGCTGTAGAAAAGGTCTGTACTTTTTCCCATTAGAGATCCATCAAATGCAGACTTACTTTTCATATTTCACATTATTCAAATCTGAAAATCCTTTCCACCACCATTGCTCTCAAAGGAGTATTTACTTGAAAATATTGCTAAGGTGCTAAATCCTCCTTATGAGTTTAGAGACAAATATATGTATTTATGGAGGAAAAATCCAATCATGCAGTAGTTCTTTATAAAGGGCTGTAAGTACTGAACAGTAGAAGCTTGTGTTTTCCATAAGGTCGATCTTGTGGGAGAGAAGGAGAGCTAAAAGAAGTTAAAGGCCAATAAGAACTGAATTAATTTAAAGCTCCCCATAAGTTTTATCAGAGAAGTAATTTAAAAATAATACAAAAAAAGAGACTATCTGTGTCTTTTAGAAAGACTAAACATCCATGATACTGCTCTGTAACTGCAGTTTCTTCTTGGTTTTGCATCTCTTCTTCTTTCAAACTAAATCCTTCAGAGTTTATTTCCAGCATGATCTTTGTCAGAACTGGGCTTCTGCCTCAGTGAATTTCTAGGTACATCATCCAAACGATTCTGAACAAGTATCTTTGTATGATGAAACCTGGGATATTTTAAAAACAAAACCAAATTGCCTTTCAACATAAGTTTGGTTTGAAAGATTTATATCTGTTTGTTTCCCTGTCTCCAGTCTCCTGGCACAACCTGTGGCCTGGTGGTGAAAACGCAGTGCTGAATTGTGCTTATCAACATAAAATTTACATGAGTTTAAAGCTGTTTTTCTAAGAGTTGGCATTGACAAGTTTGGGCTAATTGCTGTTGTAGAAAGCTTCCTTTCATCTCTTTATCATTCTCTGTCAAATGGATACAGCAAAGTCACTGAAAAATTCTGACCACCTATATTTACAGTATTAATAACCCCACTAATATAGGAATAACAATTTCAGGACAGGTGAACCCACTTTCAGGAACAATGCCTTGGTTTTGACCCTCTGATTTTTGGGTAGCTTTTCAGAACCAGTATCTTCAGGGAAAAAAAGAAGTAAGAGTAAACCAAAAAAAAGTAACACCCAAATATCCTAAAACTAAATTATTGTCCTATGACTATAAAATTTCCCTTGAATTCCACTGTGAATTCAAACGATAATTAGTAGGGGCTTTGCATGCATTTGACCAGCTACAGAGTAGCTGAGGAGCAAAGAACAAATACTGCAGAATTAAGAAACAAAACCAACTCACATATTTCCTTCAACTGCAGATATTCCAAAGTAGCCTCAAGGAAAATGCTGAGCAATCTCACCAAAGCAAGGTCAACATGAGACAGTAATTTGGCCAAGAGGGCACTCACTTTAGCAGGAGGCAGATCTTCTGCACATTAACTTCTAACAAACCTGAAGTGCTTTAGGTAAACTACACTGAAAGAGGTAACCACTGGATGGTTTCTCGCTGTTGTATTTATCCTTTTACAATTTAAAATACCATGAAAGTCTCTTCTTATTAGAAGAAATCTAAAAGTAATTGCTTCAGATATAGATTGGTTAAAGGCAAACAATCACAACATAGATACATCACATCAGTACTTTAAAATGATGGAATAATTAAGTTTGTAGGTATCTGGGATATTGAACAGTAAGAAAAGTGAAGAAGGTGCCAGATTTAGGTTAGATATCACATTACTGCATGAAGTCTTAATAATGATCAGTGAGGACTATGCCATTTCTCTTATAAGCCTCAATGAACACCTTGAGTATATATGTGTACAGAATACCTGAAATAATTCACTCATGCAATCTATGAATTTTTGAGAGAAAGAAAAGAAAAGGTATATTTCAGTCCAACTGAAGCACTTGTTTCCAAAAATGATCTGGTGAAAGGTCTAAAGCTTGCTGGAATTTGTAATCTCTGATTGAATGTAATTACTGTGAATTTCAGGAATAATCATAGTCAAATAGTCATATAAGTTGACTTGCACATCCTTCTGGATGGGTCTGGAGCACATGTCTTATAAGGAGCGGCTGAAGGAACTGGGGTTGTTTAGTCTGGAGAAGAGGAGGCTGAGGGGAGACCTCATGGTCCTCTCCAACTCCCTGAAAGGAGGGTGCAGAGAGGGGGGATGAGTCTCTTGAGCCAAGGAATAAGTGCCAGGACAAGAGGGAATGGCCTCAAGCTGAGCCAGGGAAGGTTTAGACTAGATGTCAGGAAGTATTTCTTTGCAGAAAGGGTTGTTGGGCATTGGAATGGGCTGCCCAGGGCAGGGGGGGAGTCCCCATCCCTGGAGGGGTTGAAGAGTCGGGTTGACCCAGCGCTGAGGGATCTGGTGGAGTTGGGAACGGTCAGGGTGAGGTTCATGGTTGGACTGGAGGATCTTCAAGGTCTTTTCCAACCGGGATGATTCTGGGATTCTGTAGATGACAGACTAATTAAACATGTAGACACCATGCAAGTCACTATCAGAAAGAAATTATAATGAAACACTAGTTTTACTTTTCCCAAACATTTTATTTCTTCATTTAATATAAAGCCCATATGTAATGTCACATCTTCTTTGACAAGTAGTTTCAGGAAGAAAGTTTACACATTTCTGATGTAAAATCCCTTTTTTTTACAAGATAAACACAGTGGTGGTGGTGAGGGATGCAAACACAATGCAACATTAAATGCTAACAGTATTAACTTTATTAGAAACAGCACAATAAATAACCTATTACTAGGTATTGCCTTGCTTTCAATCTTGTGTTGTTCCATGAGCTATTTAGGTGCCTCCAGGACCTACAAGAGTTTACATTATTTCTTTTTTTCAGAAACCTACTCTTCTACATATGTCCAAATTAGTTTCAATGCAAAGTTTATTCTTAGAACTTATAAAAATATTATCTTGAAATAAAGTGGATGTCAATGTTTATTTCAAAACCTCAAAAAATATTTCTTTAAGTGAAATGTTGTTGGGTTTTCTAAACTCAGTTCTATAGACTAAATAAAAAATTTAACTAACAAAATATCATTTGTAATAATTTAGTGGCACAGAAAAGTTAGGGCTATCAGAATCCAACCCTTTGGTAGGTAGCAGTCATACTGATACAATTGGAGACATCTTTATAGGAAAATGTTGTTTAGCATAAGCAGGGACAGTCTTTATGGCAGTAAATGAAGTGTAACCAGAGAAAAATCATGCTTTACACTTTAAGATTGCCATTAACAGTGCTGAGGAGAACAAGGCAAATATACTCTCCCTATTCAGAAACTTTTATACATATATATTCATTCAGATAATGATACCTGAAATCACAGATTATCATATCCTTGACTTGGTGGAGGATGCTGCTGCCTTTTACCAGTAGAAGCAGCAATCCAAATATAATTGTGTCTGCCCTGTTAATAATTTCTTTGCATTTATGCATAGATTTTAGGTGCCATGGGTAAACACCCTCCAAATATACACTGTGAAATACAATGCACTAAAAAAACCCCTTAATTAGAGCATTTATAAGTACTTCTTTCTCAATCCCCTGAGAGGATAGATTCATACCAGATATCTTCATGATCTCTCTTACAATCTGTCTACAATATGACTGGAAATAGTACTGTCTTATTAGGGAACACCAAAAAAAATGCAATATAAATTGCACAGTTTTCTGAAGAACTCTTGAATGACCATTTTGCACAGAAACTTACTTTGAGTAGGAGCATAACAGTTGACATACTACTGTTCTTGTTACTCAGCATACCTAAGGAATAATGAAAGGACAGCAATTCTTGCATTTTTAGTATGCAAAAAGCAAACAATTTTTACTCCTGTCACTCCACGTGGCTACTCTTCATAAATGCCATTTTGAGGAATTTAGAAGTGACTGGATTAAAGGGAAGGAGTTTACCTGAATCAAGATACTTGTGATTGAGAAATAAGTTAAAAAACAGAGATTTAATCTAATTCATTAAGTGCAGATACCTCAAGGCCAGTATTTACCCATGTACACATTATAGAAGTAACACTGCTTGACAAACCAAACACAATTACCATTTAAAACCGATTTCTCAGGGAGAGCACAATAAAGTTAAGTACCACAGTAATATCTAACTGGAATATTTCTCATTCACAGGCTGAAATCTATAGATAGGATACAGTCTCATTCCTATGTCTCTTTAGTTGTAATTATGACTAATACAAAATTCAGAGGATTTTTATAAACAATGCATCTACATACAAGATCTATAGCTACAGTTTTTTTCCTTCTCCTTTCACCTGACAGCTTGAAAACTGAGGACCTTAGTCACATTAATTTCTTCATTGTATATCTTTCAAATATAAAAGAATACAGAATTATTTCATTGGTTCCTGATTTCATCTGGGATAGAAATAATTTTCTTCTTAGTAGCTGGTACAGTGCTGTATTTTGGATTTAGTATGAGAATAATGTTGATAACACACTGAGGTTTTAGTTGTTGTTAAGTAGCGCTTATCCTAAGACAAAGATTCTCCTCCCTATCCCACTGGAGGGAGGTGGGGGGCAGGAATGAGCAAGCAGGTGCATGGTTCTTAGTTACCAGTTGGGGTTAAACCACAACAACTGTCTATGATTTAGATCACAAGAAAAACAAAAATCAAAACCACACTGTTTGTAAAAGTGTGTGCTCTTCTTCCTGTTCCACAACTCCTGAATATGTCACATGGAGTCTCAGATATGATGCTCTGAAAATGTCATGGTGCCAGGTGAGAGAGAAGGCAGGTTTTCCCTGACCTTCAGAAGCCACAAATACGTAGCAGAATCCTACAGCTGAATTATAGCCTAGTCTGACTGAGAACCAATACTACTGCAAACAAACAAAAATATAAGAGAAAAAAAAGATATATTTTTAAAAGCTGGCCTTTTTCTTTGTGTTTTTGCCATACAAACTCAAAGTGGTATGTCTCCAGTTAATAAATTACTGTAACTGCACATTAAAGTTGGGTATTTTATCTTTTTGTTAAATCATCTGTCAAATAAAGGTACTTAAAATCAAACACATTTTATGTGAGAAAACAGAGGTTATTACAGAAGAATTTGCGCTGTCTCATACATCACCAGTTCCATGTGTCCACCACTTCATTCCCATAACACTCCATTCAGGGTTCATATGTCAGCATGGTAACTGGAAGATCAGAAAAAAAGACATTTCAATACACTCATTGAGTCTTGTTTTCACCAAATCTACTCAGTTAGAAGCCGAACAGCAAATGTTGTCCTTTCTGTATAAACAGTGAGAAACACTGACTTTACATAAATTTTCAGATGGGTCTACTAATTTCCAGAGCATAAACCAAATAGGAACATAGTAACATAGAATGGACAGAATCACAGAATCACAGAATCATGTCAGTTGGAAAGGACCTTGAAGATCATCTAGTCCAACCATTAACCCAGCACTGACAGTTTCCAACTACACCAGATCCCCTCAGCGCTGTGTCGACCCGACTCTTAAACACCTCCAGGGATGGGGACTCCACCACCTCCCTGGGCAGCCCGTTCCAACGCCTAACAACCTGTTCTGTAAGGAAATACTTCCTAATATCCAGTCTAAACCTTCCCTGGTGCAACTTGAGGCCATTATCTCTTGTCTTATCGCTCATTACTTGGTTCAGGAGACTCATCCCCAGCTCTCTGCACCCTCCTTTCAGGTAGTTGTAGAGGCCGATGAGGTCTCCCCTCAGCCTCCTCTTCTCCAGACTAAACAACCCCAGTTCCCTCAGCCGCTCCCCATCAGACCCTGCACCAGTTTCGTTGCCCTTCTTTGGACATGCTCAAGTCATTCAATGTCCTTTTTGTAGTGAGGGGCCCAAAACTGAACACAGTAATCGAGGTGCGGCCTCACCAGTGCCAGGTACAGGGGCAGGATCCCTTCCCTGTCCCTGCTGGCCACACTATTGCTGATACAAGCCAGGATACCATTGACCTTCATGGCCACCTGGGCACACTGCTGGCTCCTGTTCAGCCAGCTATCAATCAACACCCCCAGGTCCCTCTCTGACTGGCAGCTCTCCAGCCACTCCTCCCCAAACCTGTAGCACTGCTGGGGGTGGTTGTGGTCGAAGTGCAGCACCCGACATTTGGCCTTATTGAAACTCCTACAGTTGGCCTTAGCCCATCTCTCCAGCCTGTCCAGATCCCTCTGCAGAGCCTCCCTACCCTCAAGCAGATCAACACTCCCAAGTGTTTTCTCAGACAAGTATTTTCTCAGAAGATTGAGCTGACCCATGAGACCTGACTGATTATCTGCTTTCTTGAAGGCAGATATGCCAGAATCTAGGCATAGAATGGTTATGGTTGGAACTGACCTTTAAAGATCATCAAGTCCAACCCCCTGCCATGGACAGGGACATCTTTCACAGACTCATAGAATGGTTTCGGTTGGAAGGGACCATAGAAAGACTATGTTATAACTTCTAGTATTTTCTAGACAAAAGAGCCTTGCACTGATTGTTCAGGAAAATGCCAGAAGCTTACAACAACTTTTGCTAAGTTACTTTATTTCATTTAATTTCTCCCCATAACAGTCCATCCCTGTTCTTGCAGCAGCTGGGCCACTAGTGCAAGGTGACAGCACTTAGAATTTTGCCCACCGCATCCTCCACAGAGGTAGTTTTGCATGTGTCATTTAATCAGTCCTACAAGAAGTCTGACAGAAAGTTGTGATCTTCCATAACCTCCTGATGTAATTTACAGAGGGCTTTCAGATGAGTAAATGAAATTCTTATGAGGTTTTTTACAGTAATAGTCATTTAATTAGGATGACCCAGCTGGTCATCTTCAGGCAGGATCCGATGCTATCTGGCCTGAAACCTTGTTTTAGGGGAAATTTCACTTTCACTTCCATTAGGAAACAGAGAAAAAAATGTGAGGCATACTTCTGACTATCACTGCACCGTGACCAAACTGGCAGACTCCACACAGGACACTACAGGACTCTCAGTTCCAAGTTCTTCACTAAAAACTTAGTGATGACAAGTTGGATCAGAAGTTACATCTCCAAGACATGTGTCTACATCCTAAAGTAATTAATAATGATTTGTGATCCTTCTATCTATCATTCTAGCACACTTCCTAATTTCTTTAGGGTCTAATTCTGTAATCATTAGTGGCATTATATAGCTCAAAGGAAAAAAAAATGTATAACTGGAAAAGTATCTTGTACTCAGTATAATTATGAGTTATAAGTAAGATAGTTGTATTCTTAGTTACCCATATAGACCCCTTTACATAAATAATTCAATTTTATTTTTTCGCTAAATCAAGTAACATAAAAAAAAGTATCTTTTTCATCTCTAATAGTTTATTCTAGTAAGATGGAACACATTTTTAAGCAGTCATTCCTGAAATATTTTTAGATTTTACTACAGATGAAACCAATATTGCATGCCAAACTGTAAATACATTAGATTTGCACTGTTTAGCAATCACTTTATGTAGTTTAGGACACCTTGCTATACTTTTACATTAGAGCTTAGTGTAATTCTCATTCCTCAGAAGCAAAATTTAAATATCTAAAAAAGCTATTTCTATCTGAAATACTTAAAATATAATAAAGTAGCTGAATGTTTATGTCAGTTTGGTGACATGCCAATTAAAAGTCCTATGTACCTGAAGGAATGACTAATTAATACAAACCAAGAAAAAGCTAATATCAAGCCATTATTCTTGTGATGTTATGAAGATTCAAGGAACAATGGCATGTTGTATAAACAACTTATTTATGTGTAATAATTGGTAAATATACTCTTCAAACTGAAAACTAATACTAAACTGAAAGTTTATGTTTCTTAGATTTAATAAGATTAGGCTTCATGTTTGAAAATGCTTTGTTTCTTCCATATCTTGTGTCTATAATATTCACCTTCCAAAGAAAGAGTGGAGTCAAGCGTTTGATGTGATGGACTCTCCTGCATGCAGGGACAAAGAATCAGTCACAGTGTGTCTCACCCAGTATAAATCTATTACTGCAGGTAGCAATACTTGCGTTATATTGCTAAAGCTATTGTAACAGTGAAAGTAGAGTCATGAGATATCTACTACACCTCTTGGATGCAGGAGTTGAATGCACCATTAGCAAGTTTGCTGATGATACTAAGCTGGGAGGTGTTATTGACACTCTCGAGGAACAAGAGGCTTTGCAGAGGGATCTGGATAGATTAGAGCATTGGGTAATTATCAATGGCAGGAAATTTAAGAAGACCAAATGCCGTATTCTGCACCTGGGATGGAGTAACAGTGGGTGTACAAGTATAAACTGGGAGAGGAGTGGCGGGAGACCAGGCCTGCAGAAAGGGTTCTGGGGGTGCAGCTGCTCAATAGGAGCTGGCAGCGTGCCCTGGCAGCCAAGAGGACAAACTACACAACATCGTCAGCTGGTCAAATGAGATCATTGTCCTGCTGTATTTAGCATTGGTGTGGCCTCACCTTGAGTATTGTGTGCAGTTCTGGGCCCCACCATTTAAGAAGAACATGAAGGTCCTTAAATGTGTCCAGAGGAGGTCAAGAAAGCTGGTGAAAGAGCTGGAAGACATATTATGTGAGGAGCGGCTGAGGACTCTCAGTTTGTCTAGTTTGGAGAAATGGAGGCTGAGAGGAGACCTCATTGCTCTCTGCAGCTTCCTGAAGAGGGGAGGTGGAAAGTGAGGTGCTGACCTCTTGTCCCTGGTATCCAGTAACAGGATGCATGGGAATGGTTCAAAGCTGTGTTAGGGGAGGTTCAGCCTTGACATTAAGAGACATTTCTTTATTGAGACGGTGGTCAAACCCTGGAACAGGTTCCCAGAGAGTGGTTGATGCTCTAAGCCTCTCAGTGTTTAAGAGACATTTGGACAATGCCCTTAATACCATGCTTTAACTTTTGGTCAGTCCTGAAGTGGTCAGTCAGGTGAACTAGATGATCATCTTAGGTCCCTTCCAGTTGAACTAATTCTATTCTATTCTATTCTATTCTATTCTATTCTATTCTATTCTATTCTATTCTATTCTATTCTATTCTATTCTATTCTATTCTATTCTATTCTATTCTATTCTATTCTATTCTATTCTATTCTATCCTATCCTATCCTATCCTATCCTATCCTATCCTATCCTATTACAAATGAACATTTTAGAATGCAGACACAGGAGTTGATGTAATCTTGCTTGGAAAAACTGTATCCCCAAACCTGATAGCATTTAGCAACTCAGTTTTGAGGTGTTATAATAGTAATATGACATCTCTTAGAAAGAAGGCAATCAATGTAGACAAGATCGTTTCAACATACAAGAAATGCAGGTATTCCACCTTTCAAAAGGTTCAGAAGATATCAGCTTCATTCCACAACAGAACACAAATTACAGTCTCATCGTATATATTTTACAAAGGAAAAATGTATAGTTTAAATAATTATGGCATTCAGTATTTTTTTCTGAATATCTTTTCCAGTATCCATTTGTAAAAACAAATATCTGTTCTCTAATATCTCAACAGTACCAGTTGTTTACATTTTACTTTTAACTAGGTATAAAGATCACATTACCGCAAACTGATAACACAAATGCAGCTCTTTTAATGATTAATCTAAGTGTGCCATTTCATGGACATTTCATTAGAAGAGTTTTAATCTACTTAAAACCTCACTGATTTTTTTCATTAATTGCTAATGCAGGCTTCCTTGAATTTTGAGTTGTACACATACTGCTTTAATGGATGAATAAACAGTATAAAGCACACTGAGGCCAAGTCTCTTGAGATGGATGGGCTCCAGTGCAATGCAAATCAGCAAGATGTTTCCACTGGTGTCTATCACAGGACCTATACAAAATCAAAAGAAGGCACTGTCTTTGATTCAAAGACTGTACTTTGAAACAGACAGCAGAAAGAGAAGTGATGATTCTACTGACATCAGTAGTTTAAACTCACAGTCTTTATACAGGAACGGTTAAAATATTCATACATACACATATATATATATACACACACAGAGCAATTGCTGATGTCCTGATCATTTACTCATTTATATACACATAAACAATATTAAAGTGTGCACTTCCCTCTTTTGGCCTTTCTAAAGTCATTATCTTATTTACATGATCAGATTTCTCTGTGACCTATTTTCTATTCTTTCTAATATTTTAGAGGTACAGAATAGCATGTTAAAAAGAATAAATAATTGTATCACTAAAACAATATCTAGGAAGAATATTATTCCATTCATTACTTGAATAAAACAAAAATTATTAAACCATAAATTATAATTATTTATACATTACATTATAGTATAATAAATATGGTTGTGATAAATTATATTAAAATATGAATTTTAAAACTCTTATTACTTCAAGTTATATTCACTGTGCTTTATTAGAGCTGCAGGATAGAAAACGCTTGACTTCAGCAGTAAAAAGATAATTGTAAGAATATATCCCAAGAACTGGCTATGACAGGAGGTAGAAACTTTAGTTTTACCAAGTAAAAATATTTTTTGGCTCTTTTTTGATTGCTTTACCATATGCTCTTCACACACAGCATACAAATAGCCACAGTGCTTGAATATTTTCATTACATCTCCCAGTATTAGTATTTTCAGCTGCTAGGGAGCACTGCGACATCAGCTGAATGTCGTTGGGGTCTGTACGTTCTTTTTAGAGCTTCTGTTCTCCATAACTTCTTCGGTCATCAATGCACACATAAGGCATCACTGGCCTCCCAGGGTTCTCCACTAAATACACATTGGTTGTGCTACTTTGACTCTTGTTAAATAGTATATGACTTTCTTGCGTTATCATAATAGCTATTAGTGCTGAAAGATTGTCTTTGCTACAGGCATTGTGGGATTAGAAAGGTATCATCTCTGCTCTTATTGCTCTGTGGATTCTCCGCAATTTCAAAGGTATTCAAGCATTGTTAGAAAATGAGAGAGAACATAACTTGAGAAAGGTTCAAATTTCACTTGGGTCTTGCATGAATTCGTGGATTAGTTTGTTGTTTTCTGAGTTGATTTGGTCACCTTCATTTCAGTGTAAACATCACAAATCTATCAAAATTCATTTGACTAATCTACAGGAGAAACACATGGTGAATATACACTCTAGTTTCTGAAAAAACTGTGATTCTAATAAAAAGAAGTAATAATTGCATTATATAGATGTGGCATTAAAGAAATAAAAAACTCCAAACACTCAGTAAAATAAAATATTGCATTCCATGGATCTGTTGTTTTTCCATGCATAAATACTTCTAGCATTTTTAAAGGTATGACATTCTTATTCATATAAGTCAAAATTATTTTCAATCAATAGCTATTCAGATAACTTTTTTGACTAAACAAAACCTACAAAACTAGAATTGCAATGCTCAAATACAGATGCAAGTCTGCAACTGAAATTTAGCCTAATCCTCTCCCCTTACTGAAACATTTGGAGTACATGCTGATCCACAGAACTGCAGCTCATAGTCTAAATCCTCTTTTTTATTGTCATTCCTATTCCCTAAAAATCCTTAATTAAAACCTACTGAAGTTATTAACAAAAAGAGTCAAGAAAAAATTCTGGTTGCAACAGGCCTTTGAAAAATGTTGAGTTCACCATGAAAATAATAATTAAAAAAACTTTAATCAAAGTCTAGAATAATACCAAAAGTGCATTTCAATAAGAGCTGAGCCAAAAGTTAGAGCTCATTAAAAGGGATCTGGTGGAAAACAACACCAAAAGTCAATGGAACCTAAGAACAGAAGCAGCAGAGATGGTTATTTTGTCTGTCCCTCTATGATGTTTCCCAAAGATTGCTGAGAGCTGGAGGAAGTTATCATAATTGTATTACTTCAGAGATTTGTTCCTGAGGTTTAGTTTTCCTCCAGAAACCATACAAAATTCCGAATCTCAGGTCTTTATTAAAGAATAACTTAAAGCCTGCAAAGAAATGAAAACCAAGCAGATCATTTTTTTTTCTTTCAGTAGGGATTTTATTTTCTTCACTTCTTGATTTCTTAATTGGTTCAGTGTGGAACAATATGAGCTGTTCAATTTCTTCTTAAAGTCTTGAGCCACACAGAAATTCAGATTGGATTTTATCTCCTTCTAGCAATTTTCTCTGTGATTATTCTTACTTCAGCTGGCCTGTTTTTTTCCACTAAGTGTAGTGCGAGGCAGGGATGTCGGACTGTAGAACAAATGATACCAAAATCAGAGCTTACTCTATCTTTTATATTCTATTTTCTTCTTCAGGGCAAGCTGTAGAACTGTTTTCTCATTTATCTGTTATTAAACTATCTGTACTGTCTATATGGATAGTTGTAAATACTAGTGAGCGACACAACAGACAGAGTATCTGTGTGAAACTTCATTTGATTTTGTAGTCTTTTAACTTTTCCCACTTTGCATCTGCCAATTACCAATCTGAGAATATGCAGTCTTCCTTCTCATTGTGACCAAATACTGATTAAGAAATTAATTCAATGTTCATCAGTCTTTGAGAAACTTAGAAATTACTTAAAATGCTTACACTCATTATTAGTTATGAATGAAAGTACATCCTATATATATAAACTAAATTTATGAATCACAGACTAATCATCTATTTGCACAAACTTAAATATCTCTGAGTTCAGAAGAACTAACTCAGTTTGCACTCACTGGGGTTCAATCTATAAACTTATTGCACAGAAGTGATTTAAGTTAGAAGAGTGCCATTAAATGTAGGGGAACAAATCAGTGAGGCAATGAATTCTTTCTGCTAAATAATGACTGGTTTCAGTTCCCACTGAAAGAAATATTTTTTGTCTGTAATTCTCCTCATCATGCAACAACAGCTGTGCCTTGATTTTGACAGGATGCTCACAGATAAACAAGTAATCATTTAACATATGTACACATTTGAATGTAAATACTCTTCTGTTTTGTTCATCTTCTTATGTATGCAATCACAGTATCAGGCTGACTAGCAAGTTTTGACAGAGAATTGCATAAATTAATTTTATACATAAACCTCCTGTCCTAAACAAAGAGTTAGGCAATCATTTTATCAGACTCTTAGATCATAAGAACTTTGGAAGCTCCTTCTTAGGTATGTTCTTTATTCCTTCGCTTGTCCATCCTTGAAAATGGTTATGGATTATTCAGTCCTCTAGTCACTGAATATTTGATACCAAGGACCTGTTCTGCTCATGCATTCTTACATAACTGATTTCAATGAAGTTGCATTGATGTGAAACCAATATACAAAAAATGAACCAAGATTTCCATTTTGGCCATTTCACACCTTCGACAGCCTGTCAGAAATTTCTTTTTCAAGTAAACAAAGTAAACCATTCTGTTTTGTTTTGTTTTTTTTCCTCCATTCTTCTTTTTATTGAAGAGGCTACAGAAGAACTTAACACTCTCCATTTTAATCTTGCTTTCAAAGTAAATATATACTGCAGAACGTATGCAAAGTGAGGCTTGTATGCAAAAAGTACATGCAAAGTATGCGTGTACTCTGCAATGTACGTGCAAGGAGACCAAGTGACATTTTACAGCTCACTGTTGCCAAACCTTCTATTTTCATCAATTTTTAAAAGGTTCTAAGCACTCCTTTAACATTTAGCTTATAAAAAAAAAGTAACCCCAAACAAACCAGGAATAAATGGATCAAAATAAGAATATAAGCTAGCTATTTAATAATCAACATTTTATTTAAAACTTAAAGATGGAAGACCCCAACCCAATTACAGTTACAGAGAACAAAAGAACAGAAAATAAAACTTCTAGAGAGAACATGTAGCAGAACCATAAAAAGCTTAGTCTAGTGAATAGATGTAAAATATATGCTCAGATGACAGTGACTTTTACCTGTTAAGGAGGCGGAAAATGAATATTTTGGGGGGTGGTTTTGGATTTTGCTTGTTTGTGTTTTGTCAGTCTGGGCATGCCCACTCTCAGATAAATTCTTTCCAGTCCCAGCATTAGAATTTAAATCATAAGTTTGTATCAATAATCTGAGTAGTAAAACAATGATGTAATAAGTGTGTATTTTGAACAAACTGTTTCAGAAAGTTTGTGATCTAAATAATATTAAGCAGGAAATGTTACTTTCAGCTCTTTGCTAAGTCAGACTTTTCTCAGACTTCAGGAATATCAGCCACGTGATGAGTTACAACAGTTTATTTTACTGTGGAATGTTTTATATAGCAACAGTTCTCAAGAACATCTGTGTCTTAAAAAAAAGTTTGAAGACATTAATAATATTGTATCAGCACCTCTAAATCATTTTCTATCTAAGGACTGAACTGTAGTTTAACAGCCTACGGCAGTCATGGACCATTAAAATGTTCTCAGAGATGTTTAATTATTCATTAGTCATTAACTCACACCAATTGTTCTATCAAAATACTAAGTTTCTCATGTAAATGCTGGAATTTCTTTTCATTTCACTATTGTAATGTCTGTTGGGAAATGTAATGAGTTTTTAATATTTAAATCTGAAAATATTCCCAATAAGAAAAAAAAGAAAAAGTTTTAATACATTGTTAAAACCTGTTAAAACAGTATTTTTTTTTATATTTCTGGTAGATCCTACCATGATGGTTATTTCATCCTAAATGCATAGACCACCACCTCAATGGACTATCTTGTGAATAACTCAAGTATATTTCAGACCACCACTTAGGTCTCTTTCTGTAGGCACCATGTTCACAGCTGTCTGTTTCTCACCACAAGTATCATAACGTAATAGATTTCTAATTTTTGCTAGCTGTTGGGACCCCACCGTGTTTAATGACATTGGGCCAGGATGCCACCTAAATAGCAATTAATTCCTCTTCCTATCTCAACATTTATTCTACAGAATAGTCTTTACAGTCTGCTGCAGTAGAAGCAGTAATATCTCTATTGTTATGCTTTATTCCAGTTATCACAGAAAAATGCGTTTATTTTCTTTGCTCAGATCTACTGTCATATTCAATATGCAGTTTTAGAATGTGACCAGTATCCTGTCAGATCCTTTTTATTTTGTCCCCAAACTGATAATCTTTCTAACTTTTCTGAAGTAATTGTTGTAGTTGTTTTTCCCTGCGGAGTATCATTGATCTGTTTGACGTTTTTCTATTCTGTCTCCTACATTTTAATGGATTCAGTCCTTTTTCTCATGTTCTACTTTTCATGAATTCAGATTTATTTTTCTTTACTGTGTACTTTAGCTCAGTTTATAAATTTCCCTCAGAGTTACGCTATCTTCCATGACATTTTTATTGTGTTCTTCTTCTGTTCACCTGGCTTGTCATCATTTTTAGTCCTAGAATTTGTACTAACTCCTATATAGGCAGAAACTCCATGGTTATCATCTCTTCCTATAGGTATAGACATCAGACCTATGCAGAGCAGTAAGTTACCTTAATTTTAACTACTTTAATGCTTTCACTTCTTCCTCAGAAACATATGGTTTTGTTCATGTCAATCAAAGGTTTGTAGTAGATGGGCTATGTCACTTTTCCATACAAGTTCCATTTTTCATGTGTATACATGCAGATGGCACAGACACTGAATCCTGGTTTAGAGGCAGCCCAAAACCAAGCACTTCGTTCAGCAAGATACTAACACTTGTAATGTAAACAAACACACACATAAATCAAAGCAACCTATGGAAGGATGGCCCAGAATTTTTTTTTTTAATTTTTATTTTTAAATTGCATGTCTCTTTTAATCCAACTAAAACAGATTCTCTGATATATCTTCGGTTATGAATTATATCTGCAGATTTTGTGCTAATGTAATTGCAATGCATAAGCAGAAATACAGGAAAATGGTGCTCTTAAGGTTTTCTACTATTTTGCTTATGCTCCCTCTGACTTAGTCCTGATGCACTCTGTTTCCACCAGAATCAGGATCAAAACCTCTCTCTTTTCACACAGTAAATAATTTTCCTTTACTTTAAAACTTCAAAATATCCAAAGTCAGAAGGGAATATTAACCATCAAATTCAGGCAATCAAGGATGAAGCCATTCACATCCTGTTGGCTATTCTGGAAGTAGCTTTAGACTCTCTGTTTCATTACACATGCACAGAAGTCTGTTAAGACTTGGATCCACAATAGGATATCCCACATCCCTACCAATAGCCCTGAAATTTCTAGTATGGAAAAGCTATTAGAAAGTCAAGCAGAATTCCCTCAATAAATCAGAAACCCCACTCTCACAAAAAGACACAAACAGTAACAACAAAACACGATGGAAACCTGTGGCTTTCAACATTTTTGTTTGTTTGTTTTAATGAATTCACTTTTCACAATAAAAAAGTCACGAGAAAGTTTCTAGAGATTTCTAGTCCATACTCTAGCTAACAATCTCTGACAGTGAATTATTAATAGTATAATATCCTACTGTACAGGAGCACGTTGGCATCTTTTACATATGATGTGTTCTACAAACATAAGAGTTTAAAAAAAAGAAAAAAGAAAAAAAAAAACCAACCAAACAACCAAGACCAGATGTTTGGGGAAGGACTGAAATACCTAAGAAGAAATGTCTGGTGTTATAACATACATGCAAAAGAGCTCTATTGACCAAAGACAGTAAAAAAACCTTAATAAGTTTCTGAGGTTTTAGGTCAGATAATTGCTGTATAGCTCTTCATTACCAAGTGTCCATCTGATACTAAGTACCAAGTATCTATCTATGCTGAAGAAGAAGTACCATTGCAAAAAATCAGGGCTGTTGCTTTTTTCAGTTCCAGCAGATTTTTAGGTTTTTTTTTTTTCCATTGTAAATGTGAGCTAAATATGATTATGAGCTAAAGTCTACCACTACCATTGATCTTCAAAGCACAGTATAATACAAAGCTCCCTGGTAAACAGATATTACTGTCTTTTACTTTCCAAGGCAGAATTAAAACTTCCTGAAAAACGTCAAGCAATATGTTATATGTTCATTAATGCAGTTTTACTCTTCTCAATCAGTGTGTTACAGATGTTATTTGAGCTTCTTCCCCTTGCTGCTCTTACCTATTATGTCTCATCTTAAATTTTTCCTGCAGAAAACTAGGTAGTTTTTTATTTTTTTTATAATTCATTAGAGTGTCCCAAAGGACTTGGAACTCTTCCAGGTTTTGTTTTGCTTCTACACTTTGGTAAAAGAAATAAAAAGGGAGAAATTTATGCTGGAACAATGCCAAGAGTAGCCCATTCAATCAAAATCATGTCTTGGTGCAGAGGCTATTAGTCAGTCTTATCTACATTCTATCTAAATAATTATCTTGTAACACAGATATTCTAAATTATTGGAATGTCCCTGAATTGTTCATGGTGTTTGCTGCTCACATCGACTGGAAATAAAAGAACCTATTTTTAAATATTTTAATGATACTGTATCAAAATCTAAAATAGCCTACACAGTCCATTATCTGGATATGAAAAAAAAATATTTCAGTTGTGCTAGTTTTACTTGCAAGTACTACTCTGAATATTTCTGTATACAATGCAGTCATGAAAACTGATATGAACTTCCTCTTTCCTATACACAAATTGCAAAGACCATATGATCAGTCAATAGAAAGCATCCAGCAAAGAAGAAATGGAAATAAAAAAATTATCCATCATAACAAATGTTTTGGTGTCTTAACATCTTCTGAAATTGCCCCCTGTCGCAGATGAAAGTATTGAAACGGTAATATTTAGTAAGGAATCTAGGTTTATTAATAACTAACAGCAATTTGTTATTATAAAATAATTCAGAAATACTAAAAGAAAGGAAAGCGACTTATTCAGATTCTAAAATGACAAGATTCACAATAACTTACTTAACGGTACCTATATATATATATACACATGCATGCACATAACAAAATGGACAAACATACAGAAACAAAGGTGTTTGGATTCAGTAGAATCAACACAGAACGGACATACACACACAGAAACAAGGGTACGTACCCACACACACACACACACACACACAGAGTAAAGAGAAGCTAGCTCAAAGAAAATTTCCCTCTCGAGTTTAGAGCAAATACTCACAATGCCTTGGCATTCCTCAACGGGCGATAATTGAGACTCGAGCGGGGGACTTCGCCCTGGCCTTCCGTCTGGAGCAGACGACACCTTAAGGGTTTGGTACCTGAGAGGCTCCCAGCTCAGGGGAGATGCTGGTCACAGGCCCGCTGCGATCCAGGAGAGCTCAAAGGGTCTCCCTGGTGGTCGCCATTTATAGGGTCCAAGATAATTGACTTTTGTCAAATGCCTTCTGGTGCCTTCCAGCAGTTACACAAGAATTTGATTAATGTGCGACTCTGTTATTGTTCCCATTTGACCACATCCCAGGCAGAGGTGTGCCAGGCCCTTAGGAGTTGATGGGCCATTTTAACCATTTCCGAGCAATCGGGAGGGGCAGGAGCCAGGCTCCTTAACATTGTCAGTCCTTATCTCCACAGACTGGTGTATAGCTCGGGGGATGTGGGTGGAATCGCACCTAGCACCAATCAGCCCAACAAAGAGGGGCGGGGGGGGGTAAGAATTGCACCACCACACCTCCCCAAAATGGAAATAAAGTGGCCATATTGTAAATAAAATACCTCTTCAAACATTAACTGCATCAGTAAGAAAAGCAGGTAAAACTCCAGTAACCTGAGAACAAATTCCTGCACCTGGGGAGGAATAACCTCATGCAGCACTACAGTCTCAGGGATGGCTGCCTGGAAAACAGATTTGCAGAAGACGACCTGTGTGTGGACATGCTGATCATGAGCTAGCAAAATCCCCATATAACAAAGGAGAACAACAACATCCCGGGCTGCATTAGGCAGAGCATGGTCAGCCAGTTGAGTGAACTGATCCTTCCCCTACTCAGCATTGGTGAAAACACATCTGGAGTGCTGTGTCCAGGTCTGGGTTCCCCAGTGCAAGAGAGACATGGACATACTGGAGTGAATCCAGTGAAGGGTCCACAAAGATCATTAAGGAATTGGAGCACCTGTCGTATGAGGAGAGGCTCAGGGGGAAGAGAAGGCTTGGGGAAATCTTATCCACATGTATAAATGCCTGATGTGAGAGAGCAAAGAAAATGAAACCAGACTCCTGTCGATGTTGCCCAGTAGCTGGTCAATGGACACAAACTGAAAGACATGAAAATCCATCTGAATAGAAGAAAACACTTTTTTGCCTTTTTTTTTTTTTTTTTTTATTGGCACTGTGAGGGTGGGTGAGCACAGGACCAAGCTGCCCAGAAAGGCTGTGAAGTCTCCATCCTTGGAAAGAGTCAAAACTCAACTGAATGTGGTCCTGTGTAACCTGTTCTAGGTGGCCCTGCTTGAGCAGAGGATTGGACTAGAGAATCTCCAGAGGTCTCTTCCAACCTCAACTATTCTGTGATTCTGCTTTTCAGGGAGATAAAAAAGGTTTTCAGAGTGTCTTTCAATTCTTTTCCTTAAGCTGTATAAGGGTGTGGTGGTTTAGCCCCTGCCGGGGTCTGAGACCACGCGGCCCCTGCCCCTCCCCCACAAAGGGAGTGAAATACAAAGCCCTGAAACTGAGATAAGGAAAGGTTTAATACAACAGAGCAACAGCAACACAACAAACAACAACAACAAGAATAACAGTGATAACAATGAACAGAGCAAAGTATATCTACCAATACAGGAGTGAGAGGAGCAGATGTACAAAACCACGCGCCCCGCGCTCCCGCGCCATGATGTGACATCCGCATGGTATCTGAATAACCCGGCTAGAGGTCTCCCCCACTGCTGGGGAAACTTAACCCTACCCTGGTTAAACCAGGACAGAGGGCAAAAGATTTCACATTTTAAAACTTCTGTCTAATAGCAGCATGAACTATTCTTGAGGGTATGATGCAAACCTTCTCTGAGGAAAGGCAAAGGTAATGGTATTTATCAAATCAAAATGCCTATATTTCATACCAAAATGCTATACAGATCAATCTGTACAGAATTAGAACAACTGTGCTCTTTGACTGTGCTTGCAACTGTTGCATTTTTGCTGTATATTAACCTCTGGAAGACTAACTGCTAACAATATATTCAGAAAAGGAAACTTTATCTTGAAAAGCTTCAGTGATCTCTGGGAGCAAGTTTCAAACTGTGCATAGTACTTCAGGCTCTGAGTTTGTTACACAGTTTTCCTTAAGTAGCGACTGAATCAATTATTTTCACTGGCAAGATGCTATATTTATTGCTTTTCTTCTAACTGTGCCCTTCTGAAAACAGAAAATTTTTTCTAGTCATGCATTAGCAGGGATGACAAAATCGCTGTTTCCAGACTACAGCATCTTCTGTGTCCTTGTTTTTGTTAATTATAAAAACAGCTATACAACATCAATTTGCACAAATGCACCACATGGAGAATTATCTCAGCCATTTGAAAATAAAATAAAGTTAATTAGTATTCATCTTTCTAGCATTTGCCCTTCAAATACCTGTAGAGGAGTCTGCATGACCTTCTCTTGGTACTATGACCTTGCAAGAGACAAATATGTGTATAGTAATCTTTACAGCTGTAGTCCTTATGGCTGTAAGAAAATAGAACCAAAGGATATGGGTAGAAAGAAGTGTACTATACAGTGTTTAGTCTGGAGATTAGTGCTGAAAAAATCTAGATGAAAAGTAAACAAATGAGTGTGGATTAGCACCCTAAATAATTCTGGGAAGCAAGTAACCACAGTAAACAAAAAAGATAAAGGTTGAATGAAATGAAGTAATATTTGAGTGGGTGATCCATGTAGACCAGGAGACTGATGATGTAAACCCACTATTGTAAAACAAATTTGGGGAAGATCTTCTGAAAACTCCACTGAAACAGCTACTCATAGACCTGACTGCTACATCAAAGCATTGGAGCCTTCTCTTCACCGGACATAGCACAGAATAAGTGAAGTGTTGTAGCAACATTTAGACAGTAGTCAGTACAACCCTCCTGATCAGTGATTTGTGTCAAAACAGGTGTCCCTCTCCAGTTGTCTGTCAGGTTGCCGGAGTGGGAGCATGTCTTCCCTGGTGTATCCATTGTGTGGGCTGTAAATAGTACATAATACTATTTGGGTTCTGCACTTCGGCCACAACAACCCCCAGCACCACTACAGGCTTGGGGAGGAGTGGCTGGAGAGCTGCCAGTCAGAGAGGGACCAGGGGGTGTTGATTGACAGCTGGCTGAACAGGAGCCAGCAGTGTGGCCAAGAAGGCCAATGGCATCCTGGCTTGTGTCAGCAATAGCGTGGCCAGCAGGGACAGGGAAGGGATCTTACCCCTGTACTCGACACTGGTGAGGTCGCCCCTCAATGAGTGGGTTCAGTTTTGGGCCCCTCACTACAAAAAGGACATTGAATTACTCGAGCGTGTCCAGAGAAGGGCAACGGAGCTGGTGCAGGGTCTGGAGCACAGGTCTGATGGGGAGCGGCTGAGGGAACTGGGGGGGTTTAGTCTGGAGAAGAGGAGGCTGAGGGGAGACCTCATCGGCCTCTGCAACTCCCTGAAAGGAGGGTGCAGAGAGGGGGAATGAGTCTCTTTAACCAAGTAATGAGTGATAGGACAAGAGGGAATGGCCTCAAGTTGTGCCAGGGAAGGTTTAGACTGGATATTAGGAAGCATTTCTTTACAGAA
Source organism: Strix uralensis (assembly GCF_047716275.1). Taxonomy (NCBI): domain Eukaryota; kingdom Metazoa; phylum Chordata; class Aves; order Strigiformes; family Strigidae; genus Strix; species Strix uralensis. Next base: position 35,858,511 of record NC_133979.1, on the reverse strand, counting down.
CGGGTTGTTACGCGTTGGAATGGGCTGCCCAGGGAGGTGGTGGAGTCCCCATCCCTGGAGGTGTTCAAGAGGCAGGTTGACATAGCACTGAGGGATCTGGTGGAGTTGGGAACTGTCAGTGCTGGGTTAATGGTTGGACTAGATGATCTTCAAGGTCCTTTGCAAGGTAGATGATTCTGTGATTCTGTAATAGTAACGAGTCAGGTGTGTTTATGTTGTGTTATTATTTGTCATTGTTAAGTACTTAGTACTATTTAGTATTATTGTTTTACTAATTTTAGCTATTGTGTCCTCAAATTTAATCAAGAAAATAAGTATTTAAATTAAGCATAGGCTCATTATCTGGCATAACTCTATCCACACTAATCAGTCAGATGTCACAGCACACTGTGATGAAATCTGGTGTGTAGTGTGTGGGCAGACAGTGTTAAAGATTTCGTATGACTCCAACTTTGTGTTCCAGATCCATGGCTGCACTGTGACAAACTGTCGGAAAACAAAAGTAGATGAGACTGTCCCTGTGAAAACACCAAACTGCTTTTAAGAAAGTAGTGGAAAAGCTAATAAACCACTTGATGCTGTCACCAAAACGGGATAAAAGAACTTATTGACACCAATGGGATGTAGATAAGCAGACACTCCTTTATTAATGGCCGGGTGTGCAGGGGAGTCATCTCACCACCAACGCACACCTGAATCATGTAACATGCTGATTATATTGGATACAGTAATACATATTAATCAAGTTCTCATACATAAACATGCTAATTCTTGTAACTCTTTTTCTTATTCCCACCTCTTTCCGGTCATGCGCACTTGAGTCCTGAAATGAGTCGGGGGGCTGCTTTTGCGACCACCATGGACTACTGACTCAAAAGAAAGACCCCCCAATGTCCTTGACTCAAGGACTTTGACTCACACTGCAACATTGCAACATGCTTCGAGGCCCTTTCCCAATACAGCTTTTAAAACACCTGGTCTACAGGGCAATAAATCATGCTTACCAGCTTAACAATGGTACCTCGTCTAGCAGCATAACTGGTTGTATGGTTACCTTAAACTAAATACATCTCTATAACTACTTAAAGCATTACACCACTATCTTTTATAAAAAATGATATTTCTGTGAGACTCTGTTTAATTGATTGGTCCTAATCATTCCTTATCAAAATCACCAAAAATCATCAACTCAATAACAAATCAGTAACAACCAGTAACAATGCAAGTAGCTTTATCTATATTCGTTCCGGAGTGCAAGGTCAAAAGACAGCTTTGAAAAGGGAGGGACTTTTCTTTCACTGTTTTGTTCTCATTTTATTTCAAAATAAGGTAAAGCAAAGAGAGAAAGTTAAAGATTTGGAGACCTGAAGAAAAGATAATCTTCACTGACATTCACGAATTAAGGGAAAACTGGAAAATAATGAAAGCCCAGTTGTGCTCCTGTTATTTGGTTTTTTTCTTTGTTTTACCTTTACTTAAGATCAATAAGGTTGATTATTGCTGTGGTGGACCCAGCTCTACAGTTATCAAGGAATTCTAGAATCATCTAATATATTTAGAAAATTTATAAATGGAATCTGATTCACTGTGTTTCCTAGTTGTTCACAGTCTCATATAAAGCAGTGTTTTAAACATAACAAGCTATCACTGATTTTGTGAAAAAAAAGTAAATATCACTGCCTCTTGTTAGTATACAACCCCCTAATTAGACCTAAAGTTCATACACAATCTATGTGTTCCTGGCACTGGACATCAAATTTCCTAAAAGCTAATTCAAGGATTACCAACCTTCCCAGACTACACGAAAAGCTAATAACTATTCAAGTGAGGTCCCCTTGCCCTGGCTGTAGTCACATTAATCAGCACCATAGCTGGGCTAGTGCAAGAGATATTAGATAATTCAAAATACATGGCTGGGAAAAAGTCAGTCAGCAGGGAATATCCCAGACACCAGCCAGTAATATAAGTAGAGACGAAATGTAGAAGCAATTATTTTTTTTGTCCTTCAGCCATTCTCAAAGATCTTTTTCTTCTCTATCTGACAAGACATGATTTGCTTTGTCAATAATATAAATATTTATAAAATACACCTCATCAGGTAGAAAGACTAGACATTCCTAATTGTTGAGAGATACAAATAGTGAAACATGAATGGCTGATCCACAGTGAGTGTTTTCTTGCAAGCCACTTGCATATGTTTATTGCATGTAGGATTTTGCAAATATCTCACATTTTCAAATCTCAGAACCACTGTCAAATCATGATTCATGCCGCACCACATTGTTTTTAAATAGCAGAAACTCCCCTAGAAAAGTCTTCAACATCAAGAACTGGTTTTATTTTGAATCTTCTTTGAATTATAATAGTAACCTGTAGTCCTAGTCCAGAAGGCCTACTTTCATAAATATTCAATTCACTGAGAGTTAACCATGGACTATACAATTATCAGCAAGCATGTGTAGGTGAAAGAGCCTCTTGGACCAACACAATAGAAGCACGTCAAGCAAGTTAAATTAATATTCACTTGCCTTGAAACCAGATATAAACACACAAATATAACATAAATAGTGACAATGTATAAATATTTTATCATCTTGTAACTACTAGTTGAATATTCGTTTATAAGCATTTTGTAACACAGATAAGCATAAACATAGAAAGAACATATAATCTCTAAGGGGCAAACAGAAGTTAATGTTACAGTCACCCAAATGAGGTATGGAAAAACATGTGCAAGTGGTAAAATATGCAAGATGAAAACAAAGGATGGCATACAAGCAGGCAAGATACCTGATGGAACCAGAATGGATGCTGTAGACTAAACAAGAAAGATGCCTAACAAAACCAGAAGAGTTTCTGATCCTCAAGATAGAAGAAATTATGTTAGGGCATCACCTCTTCTTTTTTTTTAGAAGGTGGCTAAGCAGCATAAAATATCAGTGATGAGAAGGAAATACGGGGAAGAAGAAAAATGCCTGCTTGGATTCTACCTCCCCTTGACCAGAAGATCTCCCACCTGATCACCTGGATCTTGGTGGTTAAGACCATCAAGGGCCATAGCAGTAAGAGTTAACAGCGTCAGCTCTCTGCTATTGGATACTTACAGGTAGTTTTGGATAAGCTTGATAACTGTTTGATGTGGTGATAATGATTAATAATGGGTAAGAACTAACAGTTTATGATGTGTATACTTAATTAATATGGATTTAGTAAAGTGGTGTTTTGAAGTTTGACACTGGCCTGGGTTTTTAGTCTTTTAAACACTCCATCACTGCAATCTCTAATTCTCTGATACAAAAAAATCCAAAACCAAAACAGAAAAAAACCCCACACATATTATATAAGTATTTATGTATGTAAATTCAGTTGGAATGCAATACTGTGCAGAACATAGTATCATTTCCTGCAGATAAATAACATTCAGATGGAAGTCCATTTCCTCATTCCCATTTTCATTGCAGCAGAAGAATAAGAGGAGAAAATGGAAAACACATTAAAGGTAACTGTGAGGTCTTTTAAATATTATGACATCATAAAATCAGTTGACATCAGGGAATTTCAACAGACTATTAATAACAGAGAAGGGGAAATCACCAAAATTAACATTGCCATGCCATTCTATACCTTATCAGTATCCTGCTTTCTCTGGAGCAAGTAAGTAAATTCTTCTCATCATTAAGAAATTCACCACATATGACATCAGTGTTCACAGAGCTTAATATGGGTTCCTTGACCTGTTGCTAGTATAATCTTGGTAACTACTTCAACAAAAGGCATTGGGAATATGTGCATAATTAAGTGTTGCTTGGCATATAAATTGTGAAATTGTTCTGGCAGTTTCCCATTTTGCACCTTATGACTTAAGTACTCTTCATGATATTAGTTTGTGTCATTAATCATATTTTGACGTGCACTTAAACTGTACTTCAACTCTCAAGTGTTACAAGCAGAACAATTGAGTTGAAGAGTATGTATCACCATATGGTGTCACCACAGCATGGTAAATGCCTAGTACAAATTCCCTGATAATGCCTGATAAAAGACTCCTAAGTAATTTTTAAATATAGTGGTTGCAAATGCTTATGTAATTATAACAACTTCTTATATGTTTTTGATAACACACTCTAATTTAACATGATTAAACATTTGTTAATATTGCAGAATAATCTCCCAAACTGTGAAAATAGACATCGTGGTTGAAATAGCTTTATAAATTAGAAAGGAAAACAGATTTGTTTCCATATAAAAGACAGCATAATTTCTTTTGTTTCTTAAGATGATATCATTCTAAAACCCCCATCAATGAACCAGTTGCTCAGATCCCTAACTTATTCAGATATATATGTAGTGGAATTTTCTAAATTATCTTTGCATTTTGGATACTTATATATAACAGTTTTAATGAGAATTTCATAGACACTTTTAAGAGTCACACATAATATAAAACTTTATTTTCTTTCTGACATTCAAAGGTTTATGAAGTTCTTATCTATAAATACCATAGCTTTCATAATTTTAAAAGGAAAATTATCTGCATAATTTTAAATTAAGCAGACGATTACTAGATAATTATATATAGTTACAACAGGATTTGGGAGTACTGTTTTGAGCTGGTTTGTAGGCAGATATCAATATTCCTTTCTTCTTGCCACAAACCACAAGCCTTGGCTGCTGCTCTTTTTTCCTCTTCCACCTCTGCCTCCTACCTCTCCCCCGGACATAGTTTCTATTTTATGCATGACCACAATTTTTAGAACTATAGTGCAGATTAGAAAGAGATGTGTATTAACATTTCTCTGAGTTTTAATGTTTAACTTCATCATTGTTTAAGTTCTGAGGAACAAATTATGCATGGATAACTGGTGGGCATTCTCACCCTCAATCTTGTGTTGATAATGAATCAGCACAAAGCTTTTCAACACACTCAGCTTTTTTATTGTTTAGCTGTGGTATAGCCCATACAGTGAGGCAAGCATTTTCTCCTGGTTTCTAAACATACAGTTGCGGCTCAGTAGTTTTTCATTTTAAAGCATAGGTTTTGTTGCAATCCTTCCCCCAAGTCATTCATTGTAAAACAGCAGCTAAATCACAATCAGTCTTCTAACACATTTCTAACTGGGAGCCATTTCTTTCCAACCAAAACTTTCCTGCACCAGGAATACTATGATATAGTTGCCATCACAGAAATATGGTGGGATGACTCACACAACTAAAGTGTTGCAGTGGATGGCTATGAACTTTTCAGAAGGGACAGGCAAATAGGGAGAGGCAGCGGAGTAGCCCTGTGTGTTAAGGAGTGTTTTGATTGTCTAGAGCTTGATGATGGGGATAATAGGGTTGAATGTTTATGGGTAAGAATCAGGGGGAAGGCCAACAAGGCAGACATCATGTTGGGAGTCTGTTATGGACCACCTAACCAACACGAAAGGGCAGACAAAATATTCTATAAGCAGCTGGGAGAAGTCTTACAATAACTAGCCCTTCTTCTTATGGGGAAATTCAGCTTACCATATGTCCACTGGAGATACAACACAGCAGGGAGGAAACAGCCCAGGAGGTTGCTGGAGTGCATGGAAGAGAACTTCTTGGCACAGCTGGTGAGTGAGGCAACTAAGGAAGGCAGCCTGCTGGAGCTGTTTGTGAACAGAGAAGAACTAGTGGGTGATGTGATAGTTGAAGGCTGCCCTGGGCATAGTGATCATCAAATGATAGAGTTTTTAATTCTTGGAGAAGTAAGGAGGGGAGTCAGAAGAAGTGCTACCTTGGACTTCCAGAGGGCAGACTTTGTCCTGTTTAGGGGCCTGATTGACAGTCCCTTGTGAGGCAGTCCTGAAGGTCAAAGGAGTCCAGGGAGGTTGGATATTCTTCAAGAAGGAAATCTTAAAGGCTGTCGCCATGTGCCAAAAGATGAGTCAATGGGGAAGAAGACCAGCCTGGCTGAACAGATTGTTTTGGCTCAGGAAAAAAAGGAGAATTTATGACCTTTGGAAGAAGGGGCAGGCAACTCAGGAGGACTACAAAGGTGTCACGAAGTTATGCAGAAAGAAAATTAGAAGGGCCAAAACCCACCTAGAACTTAATCTGGCTACTACCATAAAAGACAGTAAAAAATGTTTCTATAAATACATTAGCAACAAAAGGAAGGCTAAGAAGAATCTCCATCCTTTATTGGATATGGGGGGAAACACAGTGACAAAGGCTGAGGAAAAGGCTGAGATACTTAATACCTTCTTTTTCTCAGTCATTAATAGCAAGACCTTAACAAGTTCTTGGGGTACCCAGCCCCCTGATCTGGAAGACAGAGATGGGGAGCAGAATGAAGACCCCATAATCCGAGAGGAAATGGTTAGTGACTTGCTACACCACTTAAGCACACACAAGTCTATGGGGCCATAGATGGGATCCACCCAAGGGGACTGGGGGAGCTGGTGGAAGTGCTGGCTAACCTAGGAGGTCCCAGGTGACTGGAGATTAGCAGGTGTGACACCCATCTACAAGAAGGGCTGGAAGGAAGATCCAGGGAACTACAGACCACTCAGTCTGACCTTGGTGCCAGGGAAGGTTATGAAGCAGATCATCTTGAGTGCCATCTCACGGCACATACAGGACAACCAGGCGATCAGTCCCAGTCAACATGGGTTTGTAAAAGGCAGGTCCTGCTTGACAAACCTGATCTCCTTCTGTGCCCAGGTGACCCCCTTGGTCGATGAAGGAAAGGCTGTGGGTGTTGTTTACCTGGACTTTAGTAAAGCCTTTGACATCATCTTCCACAGCATTCTGCTGGAGAAACCAGCTTCTCATGGCTTGGATGGGTGTACTTTTTGCTGGGCAAAAAACTGGCTGGATGGCCAGGCCCAAAGAGTGGTGGTGAATGGAGTTAAAACAAGTTAGTGGCTGGTGACAGCGGTGTTCCCAAGGGCTCAGTACTGGGGCCAGTTCTGTTTAATATCTTTATCAATGGTCTGTATGAGGCAATCGAGTGCACCCTTAGTAAGTTTGCAGATGACACCATGTGGGCAGGAATGTTGATCTGCTTGAGGGTAGAAAGGCTCTACAGAGGGATATAGACAGGCTGGATTGTAGACAGGCCAAGGCCCATCATTGTATGAAGTTGTATGAGGTCTGACAAGGCTCAGTGCTGGGTCCTGCACTTGGGTCACAACAACCCCACGCAACTCTCCAGGCTTGGGGAAGAGTGGCTGGAGAGCTGCCCAGCAGAAAATTGCCTGGGGTTTTGGTTGACAGCTGGCTGAATATGAGCCAGCAGTGTTCCCAGGTAGCCAAGAAGACCACGAGCATCCTGGCTTGTATCAGAAATAGTGTGGCCAGCAGGACTAGGGATTGTCCCCCTGCACTCAACACTGCTGAGGGCACACCTCAATTACTGTGTTCAGTTTTGGGCCCCACAGTACAAGAAAGACACTGAGGTGCTGGAGCGTGTCCAAAGAAGAGCAACAAAGTTGGTGAAAGGTCTAGAGAACAATCCTACAAGGATCGGCTGAGGGAACTGGGGTTGTTTATACTGGAGAAAAGGAGACTGACCTTATCACTCTCTGCAACTGCCTGAAAGGAGGTTGTAGTGAGGTGGGGAGTTGGTCTCTTTTCCCAAGTAACAAGCAGCAGGACAAGAGGAAATGGTCTCAAGTTGTGCCAGGGGACATTTAGATTGGATATTAGGAAAAATTTCTTCACTGGAAGGGTTGTCAAGTATTGGAACAGGCTGCCCAGGGAAGTGGTTGAGTCACCATCTCTGGAGGTATTTAAAAGTCATGTAGGCATGATGCTTAGGGACATAGTGTAATGGTAGACTTGGCAGTTAATGGTTAACTGTTAGCGGTTAAGTTTGGACCTGATGATATTAGAGGTCTTTTCCAACCTAAAGGATCCTATGATTCTATGATTCATATCAAAGCTTCATAATGTTAGCACTCTGGTCTTTTCCTTCTCATATCTGAGCACAAGTTTTTTTGAACTTCTCCTTACTATTGCAAAAGCTCCCAATGTGATCAAGCAGCCAGTAACCTTTTCTTGTGCCACAGTGATGAGATTATTTCAGTAAAGGAATAGATATAAACCATGTAGTTAGTATCACCCCAGAGTCAGCTCAAGAAATTACATAATTTCACCATTTCAAATAGTTTTAGGACAACAAAATTATTTTTTACAGTATGAGCACAGAAACTTTTAGGAGAGGAGAGAAGAAACAAGAAAGGCTAAGGAAAGGCTAAGGCTGTGGCACAAAGGAGGAGAGGCTTGAGGGTGAAGCAGAAGTGAAATGGTCTTCCCCTCACCCTAACCATATCTTCTCCTCTGGGGTCCTGCTATTCTCTTTACCTTCTAGTGTGTAACATAACCTACCTCTCATCTTCCATTTCCACAGATTATATATGATCTCAGAGACATGATAACAATTTCTGTCACAAGTCCATATTACTGAGATACTAAGAGGAAAAAGGAGATGCAGCTGGAGAGGGCAGGAAGGTAATTTCCAAAGCTGATGCTTAAAGGACTGATCTCTGAAATATGAGCAGTCTTTTGTACATATCTCAGCCCTTCACTCAAGAGCAAATCCATCAGCTGCAGAACTTCAGGCTGGAAGTTCTCAACCATCTCTTGCGATGCAGGATATGGCTCCACATTATGCTGCAGGTAGCTATGTTGATAAATGTTTATCCATAGAACTTACATGCAGTCTCCATACAGTGGAACATTTCTTAATGTTACACAAACAAATGTACAGCAAAATCTAGGTTTTGCTTTTGATGATGGAGCAATTCTTCCTCTGTATGCATGTACCATAGAGCACAAAACCCTGATATTTTTTGAGGAATATAACAGACTCTGCACCTACTACACACTGTTAGCAGATTTGGGTGGTTTTGCTTTGGGGAATGAAGGAGGCAGTGAGACAGAGTCCTGAAAAGTCAAATCATACTCTGAGCTTCTGCCAACTACTAATAAAGGTCAAGGTAAAAATTACAAGAGTGCAACTAAAACAATGTTGCTGCATTTTTGCTCCTTCTTTACACACTGAGAAGAAAAATGTCTCTTTATAAATCTACCGGTTATCGGAAATCAGGACAAAGTTTCCCCAAAATTGTGACACCTTTAAAGCAATACAATTTATCTTCAAGTTTCCAAGCCTTTTAGAATCATATCAGTATTTCTCTTCAATTAGGGGAGTGAGAAGTGTACTTTTTAAAGGAAAAAATGAGGTTCTCAATTGTCACAGACTCTAGAATTCACAGATTTAACATACCAGCTAACCTGCGGCATTCAAGAGTTCATAATAGTTTCTGTAGAAATGCCATTAGCTCTGATAGTCTCAGTAGTTTAGAGAAACATAGATTTCAGTCACATTTATTTTTAGAGTTCTACATCAATACCATAGTGCAGCAAAAATCTCTTGATTCTCTTTTAATCTGTGTTTGGCTTGTGTCCTTTCAGATGCTTGGAGCAACCCCAAGATGGCACTATGTCATAGAAATATTAAGAAAGAGGACACTGAAGTTAAAATTAAATTATGGGAAATAAAAAACAACTACAGCATTTGGTAGTGCTGATAAAAATAGAATTGAATGTGCATATCTAAACCAGGGCATACAATGCTAAAGCATTGCTAATATCATTTAATTAACATAAATAATCAAGAGGTATTTTTACTTTTTTTTTTTTTTCCTGAATATACTGTAGGAAGATTGTTTTATTATTGTGAATATTGAAACTATAGATCACTTTAATGAAGGTCCCTAGCAGGGCCACTCACATTTCTTTGGGTCATCATTGTAATAGACTAATCGATGTCAATTACTAATTTGGTCAAAAATATATCTTTCTGGACAATTTTCTCCATGTCACATCATACATGTGCATATCTGGCCAATTTATTCAAAGGGGATAAATTATCTCCTGAAGTTAGTTTTGAATAATTTAAAATCTGATTGTGGTCTGCATGAAGGCATTCTTTCTGTTAAAATTGCTACATGAACTATGCCACCAAATATGTGTTTATAGGTTTCTGTGATCTGCTTTTAGTTTTTGACTGGTCATAAAATGACATGCACGTGGATTTAAATGTGTCTTTCAAAATGGAAAAGTGATACATAAAGACTTTAACAAACGTGACAAAATTATTATTTTCTGCCCAGAATTGTTTATGTCAAGAATTACTGATGATACCTTAAGAGTTAGATGCATTTGCAAATGCAGATCATAAAAATGGGTATAAAAATGCAGATGAGCAGAGTAATGACAGCCGCCTTCTCCATGAAACAAAAGCACAGCAACGTCACTGTGCTTATTCATTACAACCTGGTTCAATGAGCTATTTAAGCAAGCATGCAATTTCATTGCTTTCATTCACAGAAATACCTACCTGCTTAAAATAAGATACTGGCAGGAAAAAAATGGTTAGGTATTTCATTAAACTATGTTTCTTAAACCTCGAGTGCTCTCCTTTGCCTAGAAACATCTAGAAGTTCCCTAGAAAACCATACATAATCAACATTCTTAGAGTAAAATATTTTAATATTGAGCAGCTACCTGTGAAAACAGGAAACTAGATAAGATGCTGTTTATATAAAAGTGAGAACTCCAGTGAAACAGAAGTGACTCTCACTTCTGGTGAGATCCACTTTAGCTGGTGGGATCACAGCAGGCAGCCACACCACCCTTTGTGTTTTGTTGTGTCCTTCTCTTGTTGGCATGTCATGATGCCAAGCTTGGTAATAATATTGTGTGTTATTGGCGCTTAGTGCAAAAGGGAAATAAAATCTGAGTCTTAACAAGAGTTATGAATCCACTGTCCTCAGTGTAAGAGCTACCCCTGCAATGGGATCAAATACATCATTTTACATGTGTTCAGGATATTCTTCAAGTACACAGCTACCATACAGTGAAGGAGCATCAAGTTGACACAGTACTATTGAGATAGTTTCTCCTCCTTCCTGGATTTTATTTCAGGAAGACCTAAAAGTAGACAATTGCTCACTGCAGACAATGACAAGACATCACATGGAATTTGAATTATTCACTCAGTGAAAGGCTTTGTGATAAAAAAAGGCAAGCAGAAAAAAAGATCAGCATGTCGCAGTAGACAGCTCAATGGTAATCCATGCTCAGTGATACTCCAGTGATTTGTCCCAAATGCATTTCATCTGCTTATTTGGTTGATGAAGGAAACTAAATTCTGAAATACTCAAATACAGCAACATAGTCCCTCACTTTGAGTATTGGTGTTATTCTAGGTAAAACTGAAAGACAATGAAAGGATTTATGTTAACAGTATTTTTACCTCACAGGATTAGCTAAATTTCAGTTTGGTACTGAAATTCACACAATGAAGAAAAGTCAAAGGAGAGACTATAAACTAGTCCAGATCAAAACCAATATATATCTAGCCCAGGGCCAAGTAAGATACCACAGTCTATGTGCCATAGAAAGCACAAGAATGGTTTTTAAGTATATTATTTTTCTCACAAATGCCTGTATCAAACTTATGAATCTGAATTTTATCTTAAAGTTGATTCCTCCTGAAAGAAAAAAAAAAATCAGATTATCTACTCCTTAAATTTACACTGATTATGGAATGTAAAATTTTACATTCAGCATGAGACTTTGATCAATATTTTATTGTACAGATTTGCTCAAAAATCTGCAGAGGCAATTTAAGAACTTTTTGAAGCTTATTCTAGTTATGAAAGTCAAACCAGGCTTTTAGCAATGAAAGACATTCAGTAGCTTTTCTTTTCTTTTGCTGTATCTGTGAATCATGAACCTGACCATTATCAGAACTGTAATAATCTTCAAATAGTCTAAAATTTGAAAACATTCCTTTCTAGAATTGCCAAGCTGGTAGGAATATTTGTTTATTATTATTACAGTATTTTAAGTGGCTCCCCTACTAAAATCTGTGGAGAACTAAATTACAAAAGCCCAAAACAGTGTGTAGATAATATGTCCTAAGAAATACAAAACCTGCAGATGAATTAGAAGACTAAAAATCCTTTTTCTTCTCTTTGGAAAGTGATAATGTACTATAGACTGTAACAGTAATAAACACTAGATGTTTTGAGCAACCTAATTCATTTATTATTTTGCCATCCACTATTTCCTTTATATATTTTTTCTTTCATGACAATTAAATGGAAACAATAAATTATTACTGTACCATGTTTTTTATACAGGGAAAAGCTGAAACCAAAACCTAGATAATATTCATTCTTATAAGCACTTTCTCAACTTTCAGAAGAAAATATATGGAAACATTGGCTGGGTTTAGTGCAGTTATTTTATTTGTGGAGGACTATTTATATAAGAAATGATTTTAGAATTTATCTGATGTAGATTCAATAATGAAAACCATAATCGCCCTGAACAGATCTTTACACAGTCACCACTTGTATGGATATCAACAAGTCTAATTGTGAGGCATAAAAGCATATCAAACAGGACTTTTATGGAAATTTTCCACCTTGGACTTACTGAGAGACTTCTACCTTCTAATGTGTTTAATGTGAAGAAGAAGAATCCCAACAACATTCTTTGAATTATTCAGTCACCTGAAGAGCTGAGGTTCTATTATGAGGAATATCCTACAGCAACTAATTGGCTCACTCTTACAGCAACTAATTGGCTCACTTACTTTTCTTAAACAGCTCTTTACATGTTTGATTCCTGGCTACTTATTTATTTGGATATACTGCTTCTACCTTGTTTCTTTTTTTATGAAAAAATGACCAGGTAAAAAATTAAACTTCCAGTGAGAAATGTTTATTCCATTCAGTTCTCTATTAAAGCATCTCCTTTTAAAATATTTCTGTTGTTTCATTTTTATCTCTTGTACAGACAGCCAGTAGAGTACACATACAAATGTAAAAAATAAACTAGCAAACAAAGCAGAATTTTCTAAGTTATTTAAGGTAGTAATGGCAGAACTGCAGAGATTGCTCTAATTAGCTGGATCCAGTCTAGAGTTCCCAATTTTCATTAGTAAGGCAGACTTAAAAAAATCCCAGGAAGTCCCAGCTAAATCCACACTATTTTGAAGATTAGTATCCTTGAGAATACCAACTAAATCAGTTCTGAAATTACACTTATAATTTCACTTGTAATTTCTCAGGGCCTATATTGCATTGTTAGTTAAGGCACGAGTAAACTGTCTTCTAGTAAAAGCAAAGTTCTGAGGTTATTCTGTTTCATCTGTTCTATATACACATTACTAGCCTCCACTGATGGTGGTAGAAATCTTGGCATTGGGGCACTATGAGCTGAGCGAAAGCTGTCTTTCCTCCCTTCCGCCAGAAAGTGCCATTTTGTAGAAGAAGCAGAACACCAATTTCTGACCCACCATCTTCATCTGAGAGCAGGCAGATTCATCCATCCAGCTGTCACAAGGCCCCACATATTTGTTTCACTATCACTTAACACACATACCTTAGGCAAGGTGCATCACTGTGATCACCATAGGGACCTGCATAACCTTATCCCAACTACCTTACCCATGGGAAGTTTAACCTGCAAGACATCCACAACAGGTCCAAGTCTTTCAGGAGACACACCATGACCAGCTGCATGGCTTTGACACAAGTCTTATTTAGTATTTATTTCCAGGCATGATACAATCAGTAAAGGTATCACTGACCATACTCCAGGGTCTCACTGATCATCTCATGTAATACATGTGCATCAAGGGTAGCCTCAGCACACATCAGTTCTGCACTTTTCTGAGGTTTGACATCCACTTTCTGGAACAGGGAGTGTTTCCTAAAAACTACTGATATCTGCCCTCACCACCACCATCTTTCTTTCTTTGACCATGACATCTGTAGCTTCACATACAAAAAGACATGAGAAGACCAGCTGGCTCCTCTTTGCCAGTAAGTAGCAAATGTGCCCCCATGTAGGGCCAAGGCAGCTGGTGTAGAGCCAGTGGGGCGAACACAGCTGGTGGCACGATCATCTTAGGCACAGTGACCATGATAGGTCTCTCAACAGATATGACTCCAGAAGGTCTCCTTACTCCCAACATATAGTCCTCATCAGGGCACAGCAGGTCCAGTTCTTCCCTTACAAAAAAAAAAAAAAAAAAGAAATCGTTTTGCTTTCTTGTGGACTTTATTATTTGCCTGCAGTGGAGGTAGGGATAAGAGCTAAAAATTTATTATCTGGCTGCATTTTTTGCTCCACAGCCATCATTACCTCCCAAAAAAAGGCCATCTCAGGGAGGCCACATCGTGATCATGTCTTGCATAAGATCCCATAGCAGAAGCAACACACCCTTTTACAGCTTCCTATGATATACACACTGTCCTCATGCTTTGTCTTAAGATGCAGTTCCAGTTTCTCCAGGACTGTGAATTCACCAGCCACCCCAAGCAGAAGATCTTGCCCACACACTTTCACCATTTTTGCACACTCTGGAATTAGACCTCTATGTCTTGCTCTGCCTGTATATTTCCCCATCCTCTGTGGATGCCCCTGCACCAATAATGGTCACATCCTTTACAACTGAGAGTTATAGAAAGGTATTCCTTTCACATATACCTGTGAGTTATGGCAGTGAGGCAACTGATGTGTGAGAAATAGATTTGTACCTCTTGCATGTCTTTTTAAAAAAAAAAAAAAAGAAAAACACAAATTCATTAATAATAATAATAATAATCCCTGAAACCACTGACAGACACATAACCATTTAGTCCTACCCTACTGATTGATATGTAAGTTATAGCAGGTTTAAACTCACCTTCTGTTTTGTGGGAAATCAATATTTTTACATTTGTTTTGCTTCTGAACTGGCTTCTTTAATTTTACAAAGATGACAGTTAAAACGATTTCATTTGAGAATGTAAAACTTCATTCAGAATATTATTTGTCATTTTAGTATTTTTCCATCATGTCACGTCATGTCATGTCAGCAGTACAAGCACATGAACCATTTGACACATTTTACCCATCAGTGTCAAGATTTCAAACTTATTCATTACAACCCACAATCTGCAAAGACACTTTGAAAAGAAAACAAATAAGACTTTTAAATCAGGATGGAGAATGTATTTGCTTTACTGATATTGTAGAAGCTCTTTATAAATGAAATTAAAATAAAATATTTCAACTCCCATATTAGGACATAACAGGCGTTGCTCCACATAATGTCCACGTCATACAAAGTTCTTTAAACATAATAGCCTATAATGATTCTATAGAATGTAAAATGTTTTGAATTGACAAAGAAATCCTTCAAGTACTTTCCCTTTTTAGAATTCTGTGAAAGTGAGTCAGTTTCAATAAAACTAGGAATAAACAGCTCAAGCTAAACAAACTTTTTCCCAGACAAAATAAAAAGTATTTTCATCAAGATTTTTCCAAGTACTTATATCTATTTGTAGCTGAATTTTTTTCATTTTGTGAAAAATATATAAAAAGTTTCCTATATAGTTTTATAAAATAATTAGATGTTAAGGAAGAGATATGCCAACTCTGAATGGTTAGTCAGCTATACAACCACAAAGACATTTTCACTGGGTTTAATATGTTCTTGTTCCACATATCCACGAGCAATTGAATCAATCTAAAATACTCCTCAGCAAACTTGAGACCAATGAGATAATTTTAGTAGCACTATCTTCAAAGTATTAAAGTTAATCAATGTTTCAGTGTTTTAGACAGCATTGACTTGGAGGATAATTGTGGGGGTTTTGTGAATCAGACTGCTGGAGAACCCTGCCAGAATAGAGATGTCTTCAAGGAGAACAGAGATTTGTTTATACTTCCAGATAAGTTGACTGCTTAGGAGGAATGGGGAAAAAGGAAATGACCATGACTCTTTTTATGCTTATGACTTCTGACAGCTAAAATTTCAGGGATAAAACATAATATATCCGAGTGGAAGTTTCTTACACTGGAAAACAGACCAACTTTTGCAAACTTCCAGGATCTAAAGAAATATAAAGGTTTGTCTTCAGAATCTCACTTTATACAGAAGACTTACGAAGTCATCATTATGACTATATCATTAGCTAATGCAGATTAAACAATCTTTTTTTCTATGAACTCCTAATGGAAATAAAGACTCCAACCAAAATATTTAAAAGCAGTCTATGATGCACCAAGATCATCAAGATCTGGGGAAAAGTAATCAATAAACACAAGAAATACATGTTTTTGTAGGAGAGCACTATTTATATTTTAAAATTAAAACTCTACATGGGAAAGCTATGCTTTATGAAGAGATCTGAAGGAAGAAAGACTAGTATGATATAAAGGATTGGTTTTGGAATAAGAGAAATCATAATAAAAGTCACAAATATTAGAAATGATACTTTTAAAAAATGATGAATAGTAATTCTCAGTAGGAAGGTGGTGCAGGTGGAGGAAGATATACATTTATGTTCACAGAAAAAAATAATGTAATGTTTTTACATGAAAATGTAAACATGAAAATGTTTTTGGAAGTTAATGGTCTGAGGTAGGCAAATATCGTGGCTAACAGCCCATGTTCAGAGTTACATTAAGAGTATGTTTTTAAGAGTGCATTTTTTCCTCTTAGAAGTACTGAAGATTTGTTCCTAGCTTTCCCTGTGACATATTGCTGCATCTCAGGTTACCTATAAATTCAGACACACAAATACCTTTCATATCCCATCCATGATCTAGCCTCCTCCTGGTAAGACCTGAGCCCATTCAGAGTTTGGCATTTGATTAAAGGTACCTGGATGCATGGATCAGTGGGAAGCCATGACCAATACGGACATTCACTGTGATGTGAACCGTTAGGGAAACAGACCTGGATGATGGTGAACAGCACACCACAGGGTGAACCTCCCCTATGATCCCGTTCTAATAGCTAGAAGTACTGACTAGTGTTTGTTCCTTCTTCACTGCTGATACAGCATCAATTAGAGGAAAAGATAAAGCTTCTAGGGCTTTGACTTCAAATGAAGCCTTGAAAAAGAGAAAAAAAATCCATGTAATTTATATACAAAATTTGGCCATCAGTAGGCAAATTTTATAGCAGATTCTTGGAAACTAGATACCCTTCTTTAGGGCCAAAAAGATGGCTAAAGGGCTGGAGCATCTCTCACACAAGGAGAGGCTAAGAGAGCTGGGACTGTTCAGCCTGGAGAAGAGAAGGCTCAGAGGAATCTTATCTATGTATGTAAAAACCTCATGGGATTGAAACCCATGAAATTCTGTCTGAACACAAGAAAACACATATTTATTGCAAAAGCAATCAAGCACTGGAACAGGTTGCCCAGCGAGGTTGTAGAGTGTCCATTCTTGGCTTGGACAACCAGCCCTAGCTGATCCTCCTCGAGCAGGGGGATTGGACTAGACAATCTGCAGAGGTGCCTTCCAATGTAAACAATTTTGTCACATTCTCTTTCTGACCTACCATACTGATGGATAAAAATGTTTTCCCTTTATAACCTTGCATAAATGAATGAAATACGACTTCATTAATTTGCCTTAACCCTCAATAAGAATCGATTGAAAGTACATCAAGAAATGTTGATTTTATTTTTTTTGAGGAGAAAGTGAATTTTGAGTCCTGGAAAGTCTCTTTCTCTGTAATAGAATTGACAAAAACATCCACAAGTTTTTCAGAAGAGATCTCACGGTTTGAAAAAACATGTCAGCTTTAAGCAGTATAGAAAATACTGACCAAATTTTCAGCACAACATGCTGCTAATCTCCAAACACTTTGGACTTTGCATAGCAACATGAGCTTTATTTTTATATTAGAGAGGTGTCCAATAACCTAATAGGCTGCATGCACGAGTCTAGTACTAATTATATATCAATAGAATTTGTCTTTAATGTTCAATACTGCACTGAACTGCTTCTGCTGATCTGTCAATACGTCTGGAAGAACAGCGTGTTTCCCCATAACTCTGTGTAAAAAGTCAGCACCTTAGAGACTTTTACTGTCTTTCTCTTCCTTTCAATCTTCTGTCCTTTACATTGTCTGTATGGTGGCCAGAGAAGTCCATAAAACAATAAATAACAAAACTTTTTGTAAGGTATCTCATTAAAGACCAACACCACAACTGCACTGCTGCTGTTGCTCTGAGAATTGTCTGGAAAAACTGCTTAGAAATATAAAAAAGGACAGACTGACAGGAAAAGACAGACAGAATTTGGACAACAGCAACAAAAAACTGCAAAAATAGCTAACACTCTGTTATTAAAGGAAAAGAGCCTACAAAAAAATGGGATGGAGATGAATTAACTCATGTCAGGAAGACGCAGTATTAAGCAGGAAAACCTGCGTGGTGGTTGATGCCATGACCCACCCTTGGCAAAAGGGCTGGATAACAACAACTGGTAGGCTAAGACTGTGAGGGTCAACAGTGTCTGGGTTGAAAATACAGAGCTCTCTTTAGAGGGTCGTGCTGCAAAACTGATCACATTGAAGAAGAAGTGGAAGTGGAGAAGTGAAGAAGAAGTGAAGAAGTGAATGTGGACAGGAATTGGATCTTTTGCGTATTAGTCATTGGAAACTCTGTAGGTGTTCAATAACATTTTGGAAGTGTCTAGTATTTTTGTATATCTGTTTTATTGCTGATAGTGATCATGGTTGCATAGTTCCTGGTTGCTGGTTAATGGTATGTCATTATTAAATCAATAAACCACTTTGATCCTGATTTAGTGTAAACTACATGAATTGGGCAACATTTCCCTGCAAGAATATGCAAGTCTTATTATTGACCAAAATTATGATGTAGTTGGCAGGAGAAATTATTTGTTGACACCATGCACATGAAAAGCATTTTTTGTTCTGGAGCAACTAACAGAAAACAAGGGATGAGGAGCTGCCAGTCCTGTATCATCACTGCCAGAGGTCTTGTGGCTCTGGCTCCTTTTCTTACTCAAGAGACAAAATCCTATCAAGTCCCCCTGAGCAACCCCTGTAAAGTCTCCAGCTGCAATCATTCCTGCATGCCTAGTCACATGGGAAAAAGGGAAGCTTCTTCTGTAAGGCTTACATACATGAGAAATCTTATTTAGTTTAATTATATATATTCTAAGAAAATTAAAAAATTAGTATTATTTTTAAAATCTTCTTCTCCGTCAACACACTACCTGTGTGTGCACGTCCAGTCAGGTCTGCTCAGTACTTAATGTATGGTCATTTCAAAAATAATTCTATGGTACCATCAACTCTTCTACAGCTGATACTGCTGTGAGACAAAGAGAAGGTTGTTATTCCTGCTTCATGAACAGAATTATTCCCTGCCTTTGAACTGCAGAAGATTTTATGTGACATTAAGGCATCAAGTCTTGTGAAAACGAGGACACTCATTCTTGGAGGGATGGGGCGGAAGGAAGTGATAAACCACTTGCTAGAAAGAAAAGGCTCATTTTCAGATTGCTTTTAGCACATTATGATCATCACACTTGTAAACAAAGTGCACTCGATATACTGCCAGCAGCTAACAATAGCTATTACTTTTTGGAGTGATTAATCAAACTTTAAATCAAAATTGAAAATGGAAAGCATGGTGGTTCCCTCACCTTTACAGACTGGTGCCTTATTCTGTACTGAAACCTGTACAAGAGTGGCACTGATAAAACTCATGTTAATATCAAAAGAAAGGCACAAAGTACTTCTTTACACTGTCACTTGGAAGAGATTATTGTTATACTAGGTATGCCAAAAACTGCAAAAATGTTTTTGGGAGATCTCAAACCAAAGTTCTACAAGCTAGAGGACCACATTAGTTTTTATTATCTAAAATATTTGTAACTTCGGGATTTAAAATCTATCAGTAACATTGTGACAGGTCTCCAAGTCAACAGGAACTTTGACAGATTGGTCTAAACCTTGATCATAGACTTACAGAACTGAGTGTTTTTCAGTCAAAATTCTTTATTAGAATATAATCTGGAATAATAAATTTTATATGAACTGAAGATTTTGGCAATTGTGCAATACAACAGAAAATAAAAAAGATTTATGCACTGCTCTGCAGCAAAGAGAATACAAAGATGCAGTCAGCTGTCAGTGGAGATTTAGGAAAAACAACTCTCCCCTTACTATTCTGGCGTCCAGATTGAATTGCAGTTGAGTTCTTGCTTCCAGATTTAATTTCCACCACTCAGCAACCTTCTGAGTGTTAATGAAAGATAGCCATTCCTTGCTGGGCCTTGGGAACTCCTTCCCATTGCCCCTGAGGCCTGGATGACACTTGATGACAATTTTATACCCTCTCTGCTGCAACTTTTCATGCTCAGTTGCTCTTCCACCTGATCCAGCCATCCTACTTGACAGAACATAACATAAAACTAATAATAAAAATGCTAAATATACACTCTATCAAAAATTATCATGTTTGTTAGAGTAAAGCAAACAAAATTATGTAAATAAACCAGATTTGTTTCATACTGTCATTCCTTTACACCTGCCCTTAACAAATACACAACTCTGGGGCCAAAGGTGGTAGGGAAACATCCATGGACCAGCGGACCCCAGGCTGGAAGAAACATACTAGAGGTTCTTTCTTAAAGGAGTTTACAGCCCAATGGAGATGTAGTTCTCTGAAGAAATTCCTTTTTCAGGCAGTTGAAAATCTTAATGTAAAGTAATCTGAAAGGTTAAGGATCAATTAGACCTAGGGACAAACTTTAACTGGAAGGTTTGGAGGGGTTTGGTCTTTGTGTTTTTACTTTTTTGAGATGCTCCATCAAGCCAAAACATGGATGCAAAACCTTCAGCTTTTAGATGAAGTTAATTTATTCAGTCAGTGTTTCTTAAAATATATATTTTTGTCCTTGGGGGGGGGGGGGGGGGTGGTGGTGTGTGTGTAAATTCAAACAGCAGAAACAGATTTCCAACACTCAGAAAAAAATTACATACATTTAAAACATCTCCCTGGGTGATGAAAGAATACTTTTCCATGCAAGACTTTAAGGATAAAAATGTAAACACCCACAGATAGTCAGGAGAGTCGTGACTGACAATGTTATTAGTAGTACTTACCTCATGTGTAAGACCTCAATTTCTGAATGAAAACTCCACTGTGGTTTATACGCAACAACATCCCTTCATCTATTATCTTTTTTTTTTTATCACAAAGGAGAATCTTTTATCTCTTCAATTTTCTAGAAAGGCCTTGCCATCTTGAAAGGAGCCATACATAGAGGAACAGTTTAATATACCACTTTGTGTAACACCCATGCACTTCTCATGTTGGAAAACTCCACCTCCTGGACTTCTGGAAGAAGATCATGACTCTGTTGTGCCAACAGCGTGGGCAAGGATCCACTGAGGTCCAGCTTCCTAAAAAGTCCAGAACTACTGTATTTACTAAGAGAGGATGTAGTCATTAAATGTGTCCCAGTAAGTGAGAGAGGAAAAATCCTGATTCTAATAATGGTGAGATATGCAACTGTTGAGCTCTCAGAGCATCATTAGGTAATTCATAACTCCTCTTACCGAAGTATTAACATGCTCTACATGAGGTTTGCAATGTTCATGCACCAGATTTTTTTAAAATAGAATGTCTCTGCCACAACTGCTTCCACAATCCTACAAGGGGTAGAAGATGGAGAAAATTAGCACTTCTTGTAAACATTGACATGGGGAAGAGAGATTTGGAATTAGATGTATAACTGTCAGGAATAGGAGATACCTCATTTCTTGTTTTGTTTTTACAAGAGTAATTATGGCTACACTAGAACTTTGAGCATGTTTTGAGAAGAGAGTGACTCTGCTGCCATGACTGAACAAGAAACCTATTCTGTAAAGCTCGGACTACTTAAGATAAAACTACGGTATCGAATGCTGTGTTGTATAGAAATGCTAAGCTGGATTAATTAGAGCCATTTCAGGTAACAGAAGCAGCTTATGCATCGAGCATGGAGTTCAGAAGACTAATATGCGTGTTCTTCTCTATGGGCCTGTTAAACTTCTGCAAGCACTGGTTATGTGTGAAAATAGAAAAAATAGCAAATTATTTCACACTAAGATCCATGCTCTGAGATAATTTTTGCAAAACCTGGAGGGAAGGCTGTAGTATGGATATGTCCTTATCTGCATAAAGCATCTTAAAATCTTCTTGGGAAGTTAGTTTTCCTCATCCAGAATCCTGCTGGTTAACTATTACACCTTATTGGCTTCATCTCTGTATTTTACAAACAATTTTCATAAGGCATAAAACATTTGAGATTGTAAGATATTTATTTCCCCATATTGCAGCATTTTTATCTGTGACAGAACTAACCTAATTTATACCGGACTATGAAAAAAGTCTGTTGGGATAACCATAAAAATCACAGGGTTAGGATGCTCATCTGTTATCATATTGGAACTTATTGTAATGTGTTGAAGAATACAATTAATTCAAAAGCCTTTGACTGCTTTCCGTGCACTAGAGGCTTGAGTCTATTAAACCTACATAAGTATTGGTCATTCATTAGGAATGAATTTCATAATTGTGCAAAACCATTTTTTATATAAATAGCAGAAAGCACCAGACCAGATTAATGACTAAGGAATTGCCTGCCAAATTTCTTATTTAATTAAAACTTTGTCTTTTTCACTAAAAATGAGAAGAAAACTATCAGAAATTACTCAAAAGTTGCTTTCATATTGTGCAAAAATAGTTGGGCTTTACTAATTTGAAACAATATAATTTTTTTTTCTGCTTTACATGTGAACTATTTTAAAAAGTAGATTATCTTGTGCAATAGAATTTAAGACGCAAATTCCATCACAGAGAAAATATCCATTTACTGGTAAGTAGAAGGCCTATAAAATATTATTACATTGCATTGAATTATTTTACACTTATTTATTTAGGCCCCATGCAGGCCAGGGTTTCAGTATTCCAACAGCTATGCATAGACATCTGAAAATGCAACACTTCCCTAACAATTTTAGGATCTAAATACATGCTAAATGGTAGAGGTACGATTATCCCCATTCTACAGACACCCATTGAGCATGTAGGGTCTCAAAGAAGATTTCTGACAGATTTAAAACAGCATCTGCCTTCCAGTCTGATACATTGGCCAGAAGATCATCTGGGTGTTACAGCACACAGAGAGACAAAGAACAAGTCCTGAATTTGGACAATAGAGATTTCAGAGAAATCACTCCAACATTATAAAAGTCTTCTGGTTTCTTAACATGTTTCTCAGGTCAATACAGTGAAACTAAGGAACTTTAGAAAGGAAACAGAACCCTGAAATCCTGCATTAAAGATAGCTGCTTCTTTTTGGGAAGAAAACAATCATGTAGTTCCTTGCTCACCTCTAGTTAAGCTTTATACTTCTTGGAAGAGCTGAAGGCTCAATCTCCCTTCAATATGAAAAGGTCTTTTTTAACTGGTTTGGTAAGGACTCCACTATGTCTTGCAGTCTAACCCCTTCTAAAAAAGTTCCAGGCAGACCCTCCTTCAGGTGTAGGCAGCTGTCCTGGCCTGACCAATGCTCCATCTGCTACACCATGAGGCATAGGGATGCACAAGGGAACAGCAAGAAGTGACACATCCCTCAGCAACAGGAGAAGCAGTTCCTTTCCCAGTGTACGGTCAAAATCCACCATGGTAAAACTTAAAATTCTTTTTTCCAATTCTTCTAATGAACTCCTGACATAATTGTGGTGGTTTTAGGCAATTCACCCCCATAAAGACAGGTAATAGGGAGTGTTATTCATTCTTTGAAGTTCAGCATACTCCGACAAGGAAAATAAAGTGTCAATAATATGCCCTAATGTCAGAAACTTCTCTTCAGGACAGCTACAAATTCATTTCAAATGTAAGACAATTTCACAAGCACAGAACAGAAAGAGAAGTTTTTCTCACATTTAACCTGATTGCTTTTGGTTTTTGCCCTGCTCCCAAAAAAAAACATTCTGCAAATGTTCAGCTGGACTACAGAAGTGTTTCCATAAATTATAGCTTGTTTTTTGTCCTGGTGGATCAGTACAAAGACTTTTTTCGGTTCTAAGGGGAGCATCACCCAAGGGGAGTCAACACATTGTAGGTTATGCATTTGAAGCTGTGCTGGATTTGACTGAGATTGAGTTAACTTCCTTCTCAGTAGCTACTATGGGGCTGTGTTTTAGATTTGTGCAGAAAACAGTGTTGATAACACGGGGATGTTTTAGTTACTGCTGAGCAGTGCTTACACAGCGTCAAGGCCTTTTCTGCCTCTCACTCCACCCCACCAGAAAACAGGCTAGGAGTGCAGAAGAAGTTGGGAGGGGACACAGCTGGGACAGCTGACCCCAACTGACCAAAAGGATATTCCAGACCACATGACGTCATGCTCAACATACAGAGCAGAGGGAAGAAGAAAGAAGGGGGGGATGTTCCGAGTGATGGCGTTTGTCTTCCCAAGTCACCAATATGCATGATGCAGTCCTCCTTCCCTGGAGATGGCTGAACTCATGCCTGCTGATGGGAAGTGGTGAATGAATTCCCTGTTTTGCTTTGCTTGCACACTTTACCTGTTAAACTGCCTTTATTTCAGTCTACAAGTTTTCTCACTTTTACTCTTCCGATTCTCTTCCCCATCCCACTGCGAGAAGAGAGTGAGCAGAGGTGTGGGACTTGTTTGCTGGCTGAGGTTAAACCATGACAGAAGATCATGTCAATCTCTTCATGTTAAATCTCTCTGCTCAGCTACCTCTGAGGCTTATCTCAACTTGCCTAAGGACCTGTGAATACACTTTGTTTCTCAGTAAGACGTAATACTGAGGAGCTACAGCTTTAAAACTGTGTTTCGGTAAAATGAATCTAGCTGGCATGCATGATTTAACTCACATTATTATAGAATAAAATTCTCCTTTGTCTTAATGAGCTACTCAGGTGACAGATCTCACCTTTCTCAAGAGCTGACCCAGACTTACAACCACTCTGAGACTGTCCCGGGTACAAGTTACCTCTATCTCCAATTATGACAATGTAACAGGCTCAGTGGAGCTTAACAGTACATGAATTATATTTTCAGAGACAGTATACAGTGAGCTGTTTAAAGTGATTAACAGACATTTTCTACAAACTGGATTATTTTTATTCTTTTATCTAAAAAGGTACAAGACAAACTGAGGAAATGTATTGGAAAAAGAAAAAGGCTTTCTATATATTTTTCCTAAACATTTATCTTTCCTGACCAGGTTTATTAAGCTGTGGTTAGCCTGGTGACCTCAGTCTCTGGGTTGAGAGGGACAGCCTGCACTATTTAAGCACATTCCTTGTCTCAAAGTCAGTGGCACTCTTGAGATACTCATCCTCGACCTGTACTCAGTGTCAAGCTTTGACTAGTATCTTTAAGGCTCTCTTCTACCCTTTGATCATCAGGTCCTGGATCTTTAGTTTGATTCATTATAAATGTTTCCAACCTACCAGGTTTAATTTCTAATGACTATTTGGTATTCAGTCCATCAGGGAATTTATATCTGCCATCTGCATTTGCCTTCTTCCATCTCCTTTGATTTAATTTCAGGCACTCTGATATATCATTCTGATAGATCAGGGAACATCATACAGGTAAACTGAGAGACATACTTCATACACAAAACACTCATAACTCCTCTGTTCCTAACAGCCGTACTTGATATTTTGATTACCCTGTTTCATTACAGCACCTTTCACTCCTCCACCTCTCTCCCCCATTTTCAGATAATCACACAATCACTGAGATTGGAGAGGATCTCAGACAGTCTCTAGTGAAATTCAGTCCAGGTTGCTCAGGACTTTGTCCAGTCAGGCCTTGAAAACCTCCAAGGATGGAGACAGCACAACCTCTCTGTGCAATCGGTTCCACTGTTTGTCTGCCCTATGTTCATGCACCATGCCTGTGAAAAAAGAGCAAAGCTGCTGTTTGAAGGATGAACAAAAATGGTAACCAGCAGCAGAAGAATTTAAGGGCAAAAATAGTCACACATACAAATCCCACATATTTATCTATGAAAATACAGGGGGAAGCTGTTGAGGATGACTATGGATGGAATCCGTCTCTGTTTCAGTGCCTTCCTTTCCTGTCCTTCCCAAAGATTCACCTCTCTACAAATAATATATTCTGGGGATGGATCAGCAGTCACTATTTTCAAGTAGAATGAGAAGTCACAGGAAATTGTCTGAGATAGGAGGGAGTCACAGTGCAACAGATGGGAACTGCAACATTCTCTAGAGAAACATGTGCATGTCTGCACATCTACACATGCTCATCCTGTCATCTGCCCCTGAAATATGCTGTACATAACAACATACGCACCGTCTGATCTCTGTAAAGTCAAGGCAAGTCTTTTGTGAAACCCACCCCAACTATTTTAAAATACATTATCTGGCACTTTTTAAAAATTCTGTGGCCAAGACAACCTCTAACTACTGCCTCCTGTCATCTTCACTGTTTGCATTTTGCCTGTCATTACTCCTCTATGCAGTATACTTTAAGAACAAGCATTATTAATAGAGTGGATAAATGTTTTTTTTTAAAATGATAAAAGCTGAGTAAGCTTCCTGTGCCTCTTTGCTCATTCATATATTGGGTAATTAATCAGCACCAATTCAACATGTAGTTGCATGAATTTCATGCAAGATGCAACAAAACATGCATGCTGTACTGGAGATATTTAATTTTTATTTGTTATTGTTATTTAACACAGCATCCCTGTGTTAGTGAAGTCTACAGTGATATGGTGCTGATATTTAACTCAGTGGCTTTTCTGTCCATGATAAGCTCCATGTATTACTAATATTTGACATAAATATTACAGTAAGTAGTATCACAGTTACAGAAGCATTAATTCAATTACATTTTTTATTTTCGCTGAAATACTTTCAAAGAAAGAAGTTCATAACTAAACAATGAGTTAACATCACTTGGTGATTGATCTTAGAAGAATTTCAGTACTAATACACGTACAAATTCTAAATCTGTCTCCTTAATGCTTTAAAAGTACACAATCTTTAAGTTGTGTACTTTTGCAGTGGTTAAAAATGAACTGGAGTGAACTTGAAAAGGAAGCTCAAAACATCTTTGTATATACATGCATTTGAATTATTTTAAAATACATATTAAATATAATAGTATAATATAATTTTTTTTTTTTTTATCAATCTGGGTCCTTTCCAGTGACAGACACTGTGCTTTAAGGTGTTTTATATTTTCCAAGTTATTTTTATGAGTATGAGTGATAAAGCTATTCCTGACAAGAATGATTTAGCCCATTCAGAGATGGGTTGAACACCATTTGAAATAGGGAAGTCACCATCATCTCTTCTTTAGGTTTGTGGAATAATTTTGGTAATATAGCCTCTCATCAGCAAAGCAGTACATGATTTATTGTATGTAGAGTACAAGTATCACACTATTTTCCAGGTGAGAATATACCCTGTATTAGCACTGTAAGACTAATGGAAACAGCTTGGTTTTTGAAAACAAGGTATACAAGGAGTAACTGCTTGCTGTAAATTTTGCATTAACTCTATGTTTTCCTTTCTAAAACGTATTCCTATAAACCAGTGCAGTCTTGAACAGTGCAAAATAGCCTAAAACGTCAATAGCTATGTTAAAGCATATCACACTTAGCAATACTGAGAAATATGACAGGCAGAGCTTAGAATAAATGATCTGAAACAGCATAATTAATTAATATCAATTGATGTAAGGCAGCTCTAAGCAATCTCACTCCGTTGCATCCCTAATATTTTCAAAACCAAAAAGAAGTATAAATTCATTGAAAACATAAACAAAAATGTGTGCGTGTACTTTTAAATACCTGACAAAACAACTTTGTTCATCACACAAAAGTTTGTTTTCAAAAGAATATAGGTTTCCTTTCCCCAATCAAAACCAAATTTTTGTTCAGGCTCACCGTTTAAAGGCCACCTATATTCAGAAGAGCACATAAGCTTGTGCCTAGGTTCATACACTTTAGAGAAACTTTAAAAAAAAGGATGGCAAGATCTCCTGAACTATAGTCTTCTCTTCCTCTTCCTTTCTTTAGCAAACTCACTCTTGTGTCACACTCTCCTACTTTCTCATCTTCTGATTGATAACCGTTAAGTCTTGTATGTGCTGAGACATAACAGAACAAATGGGCTCATGCTGAACAGTTGAAAAAAGCAGACTGGAGTTATCAGAGAAATTTTCCTAATAGAGAGATTTTAAGTGCTGAATCATTTCCCAAGGGAAGTAACAGAAGTGGGGTACTAAAGCTATCAGAAACTAACCGTGGCAAAGTCCTGGCACACATAATTTAAGGAAGACTCTTGTACTGGCTCCCAAGGGATCACTGGCTTTTATATTAAATAACTACACTCTGTGGATAGATAGGACACAATTTACTAGCATTCACTAAGGAAAATTGACTTATTTTTTGGACAGAGATGAGAATTTAACTCGTACTGTGGAATTATGTTGAAAAGATGAAAAATTATGTTAATGATTATAGCAATGTCTCCTGACATTTTGGAGCTTCAAAGTTAGCATTGCATTACAATGAGCAAGATAATTGACATGTCTTTTCAGTCTTTCTGCAAACTCTCTGTATACATGTTGTATATATACATATAGTGCATACTGTATGCAGACTTATATCATATATACACATATAAAACATCAGTTTGCCACGTAGCCAGAATCTACTGAAGCTGGTGGGGACTTGCTGTTATGGAGTTCTACATCCTGAAATATTCCTTTTAAACCTCTTTGTTGAGCCAAATGATTTGTAAAAATCTCTCAGGGTTGGTACTTTTAGCTATACCATCTAATATATATATATAACTATGATGCTTTGGCTTGTGCCAGAAGAGAAAAAAGGACAAAACCCTTTTATTCTATCTGTTAAAAACCCCAAAACTCTGGCTGGCTAGAGTTTACACTAAAACTAGGAGGGAAAACTTGTTATATCATTTTGATTTCTGAATTCTTAACATTATTAACCATTATCTCAGCTTTCTGTCGCTGAAAATGTGTAGTAGATTAATCTTGGTAAACCTTGTTTAAAATGTTAATACAGATCTTTTTTTAAGTCAGGGAAGAAAAGAGGCAGAGGTCTAATTAATCCAAGTGACATCCAGCTTGTATTTATGTTTTCAGAAGTAGGTAACAGTTTTCACTGAAACAAGAAGAGAAGAGATAGAATATTTAATCCTAATGACATCCAGGGTGCAGCAATATTTTCCTGGATTGTGGTACCTAACAGAGATAGATAATGTTATTTTACCTTCTAATGGAAAACTGAAGAAAGATAAAAGGCAATTGGAAAAAAAAATTTCTTTTCAGGAAGTGATAAATTTAACTCTCTTTAAAATATAGATAATTGTCTTAGTAACTCCTTAAGAGGAATGATCATGTTTTCTGCTGCACTGACAATGAAAGGTAATCCTAGGAGATTATATTTTAGCAACTCATTAATCACATAGTTCAATATCTTAAACTATATGGTAAACACAGAAGATGAGCCAAACAACCCAAATCTGTCACTGCTTAGTTGCCTTGGAAAGCTGATGGGTTTTCTCCCCAGGAGAGATTAATGGGGTTTTTTTCAGATGTTTACTGTGAATCCATGATATCTGAGATCAATAGCAAGCATACAAATTTAAGGGGATTTCAATAGATTCTCCCCCAATTCAAGTATGGTAAACTGAATCTGCATCAAATATGCTTTTACAAGACAAGTATAGCACATCATTAACAGATAAAAAGGAAGGGGAATATATATACACCTTTTGTTATAATTAAGGTCTACTTGGCCTATCCCAGTGGTACATTTAAGTGTTGATAAGTGGATGAAGATCCATAAAATGTCACAGCTACGGGAATGAATTTTAATAGAAAAAAACACAATAGAGGAGACAGGCTGAATGAGATTAAATGAGAAGGTGTGTTATATGTCTCAATGGCTGTACTGAGATGATTTGTGCTAAAATATAACAGGATGAAATAAGAAATTAATGGTATGATTTAATGTTTGATTGGAGGCCCAGCTGATGCACAGAAAAAAAACCAGGTGCACTACTATACATAATTTCTCAACCCCTGCAACTGCAGGTCTACAGTCTTGTTGGGATCATGGAGATGTGGTGGAATGGCTCCCATGACCGGAGTGTTGCAATGGAGGGATACAGGCTCTTTAGGAAGGATAGGATGGGAAGAAGAGGAGACGGAGTTGCCCTTTATGTGAGAGAGCATCTGGACTGCATGGAGCTCTGCCTGGGGATGAATGAGGAGCCAACTGAGACTTTATGGATTACGATTAAAGAGAGGACAGGTAAGGGGGACGGACATTACAGCAGGTGTCTGCTATAAGCTGCCTGACCAGGAAGAACAAGTGAATGAGACTCTCTACAGACAGATAGAGGCAGCCTCATGTTTGCAGACTGTGATCCTCATGGGGGACTTCAACCACTCTGATATCCTCAGAAGGGACAACACAGCAGGGCATAAACAATCCAGGAGGTTTCTGGAGTACATTGAAGACAAATTCCTCATGTAAGTGATAGAGGAGACAACAAGGAGACATGCTCTGGGGGAGCTCATACTCCCTAACCACGAGGGCCTTTTGGGGCATGCGAAGGTCAAAGGCAGCCTTAGCTACAGTTCCTATGTGATGGTGGAGTTCAGGATCCTGAGTAAAAGAAGGAGGGTTAAAAACAAGGTCACAGCTCTGGACTTCAGGAGAGCAGACTTTAACATGTTCAAAAATATGCTTGGAAGAGTCCTGTGGGATGGGGTCCTTGAAGGAAGAGGGGCCCAAGAAAGCTGATTGATACTCAAGGATCACCTACTTCCAGCTCAAGTGCAGTCCATCCCACCACGTAAGAAGTGAGCAAAAATGCCAGGAGGACTGTATGACTGAACAAGAAACTTCTGACTAAACTCAAACACAAAAAGGAATCATACAGAGGGTGGAAGCAAGGACAGGTTACCTGGGAGAAATAGAGACATAGTCTGATTATCCAGGAGCAAAGTTAGGAAAGCCAAAGCCCAAATGAACAAGTTCAGGGACATCAAAGACAAAAATAGGACTTTGATAAGTATATAGGTGACAAAAGGCCAACTAGGGAAAATGTGGGCTCGCTGCTCAACAAGATTGGAGACCTGGTTACATATAAATGGAAAAGGCTGAGGTACTGAGTAGATTCTTTGCCTCAGTCTTTACTAGTGAGACCAGCCTTCATCCCAGGTCCCAGATATGGGGGAATGTCTGGAGCAAGCAAGATATACCCTTGGTGAAAGAGAATCAAGTCAGGGAATACTTAAACTAGCTGGACATACAGTGCCCATAGACACTGATGGTGGTGACTGAGCTGGCAGATGTCATAGCAAGGTCACTCCCAATGATCTTTGAGCAGTCATGGCAACTGGGAGAGGTATCCAAGGACTGGAGGAAAATAAAAGTCATTCCTATCTTCAGAAAGGTCAAGAAGGAGGATTCAGGGAATTACAAGCCAGTCAGCCTCACCTCAGTCCCTAGGAATATGATTATTCTTGTTCTAAATCCTTACAGAGTGACAGGCAAATGCAAACTTGAGAATAATTAAGGTAAAAGGAGAAAGAAGCTTCCCTGCAGGTTGTAGACCTATTGTGTAAAATATTAAGAATGCTTATATATCAGTGAAGATGTTTCCCTGAAGATGTTTCATTGTTTTGTCCATCCCGCTAATTTCTTGTCAAGTGAATGACATGGTGTTGACTAATGCTGGAACTTATCTTGCAAATTCCTAAGCAGTTCCAGTCCTCTGAAACACAAAAACTCTGCCTTCAGTCAATTGCCCATTTGTCCATTTTACATTTGACTAGTGCCTGTAATAGAAGAAACAATGTCTTCAGTAGTCATAAGCAAACCAGTTCCATCCACAGAAAAGGAGCAGCTCCTGCCTTGCACAACCAACGTGTGGATTTTGCCCCATCTAGAGAAGGGTATTGTCTCCCACTGTCTGTCCATATCCAAGAGCAGGAAGAGAGTGAGCCCAGGAGCTGGGTAGAAGGATGAGAAGCAGTTCAGTACAGTCATATAGATGTGGGTTGTAGACTACAAAAGTGATATAGAAGATGGCAGCAAACGTGTGTTGAAAATAAAGGCAAAAGCACTGTAGCAGTAGATCTGGGAGTGCCATCATTAACTTACATGCACAATACAAGGAGTAGGAACAGCTAAAACTAAGAGACTGTAAATCTTAAAACACACTTCAAAAATCTCATTACTTTTGGTTGTACTTGGTCTGGCTGAGCCGGAATTGGTTTTCCCCTGTAGCAGCCCTCATGGTGCTGTGTTTGATGTTGGGAGCTGGCAGGGTGTTGATAGCACACTGGTGGTGTGGCTACTGCTGAGTGGTGCTTACACAGCACCAAGGCTCTTTCCGACATCTCCCCCCACACACAGTGGGATGGGGTGGACAAGATCTTGGGAGGGGACACAACCAGGACAGCTGACCCCAACTGACCAAAGGGATATTCCAGACCATACAACGTCTGCTCAGTATAAAGCTGGGAGAAAGGAGGAAGGGGGTGGGGTCACCCTTGGTCCTCCGAGGCAACCACTACGTGTATTGGAGCCCTGCTTCCTGAGAAGGCCCAACATCGCCTGTCAATGGGAAGTAGAGAATAAATCTGTTTTCATTTTGCTTCCACACACAGACCTTTGCTTCGCTTTGCTTATATTAAAACTGCTTTTGTTTTACCCACAAGGGTTGGGGTTTTTTTTCCTATCTTATTTTCTTTCCCCTTTTTGCCCTGTTGAGAAAAAAAGGGGAAGGGGGGGAAGTGATAGAGCGACTTGGTAGGTACCTGGCATTTAGCCAAGGTCAAACCACCACATTGGTGTTTAATAACTTTTCAACATTTTGGCTGGAAATATTGCTTTACCTACCCCCAACCTCTCTGCAGGTTGTTTGTACCTACACCTCCATAATCCTACTCTATTGCAGCTGAAATGCAACAGCCAGGGGCCTTTCAAAACCTTTCATTAACTATATAAATGCTGTTATTATATTTTTAAAGGGAAAAGTAGTTTAAACATGCAAATTTTTGAGCTGTAGAGTCGTCCTCTGCAGCACAGAAAAGGTAGATAACAGCAAAGTATAAGCAAAACACAGAAATGGAGGAATCTATCTTTGATGCCATTAATGCTATCCTCCTCCAAATTGTTAATGATAGTCCAGTACTGGAAGCAAAACAAAGCACTAGAGAAATCAAAAGACATTAGATATGCAATGCAAACAGACTAGTCTGACCTTTTTATAAATCACAAGAAATAAGACACTAGGTGCCTAAATTAACTACAGCTACTCAGAGCATTGTCTAATTCCAGTCAGCCATGAGTGATTTTTAATTTACAGCAGATCTAAATATGACTGACAAATTCTTGGAAAGCCGTAATGTTTCAATTATTCTTCAGTTTTCTTTTTGGACACCCAAACTTTAAAGTTCATACAGAAGATGACAGCTCATAAAAATCCAAAGTTTAAAATTAAGCATTTTTTAATTTCTAGTTCTTCACAATTAATTGATGTTTTCAAGTTCTGTATAATCTATAACAGCAGCAGTCAGAAGCAGCTGAAATGCAGTTTTATGATTAGGAAAACAATAATATATTGACACTTCTGCGTGTTTATTTATGGCTTTGTTTGTAACAGTCAGACCCACACAAAAATAGGTACCAAAATTAAATACTGTTTTTCAAGAGAAAAAAAAAAAAAAAGGAATGAAGTGTCATAATGTAGGTAAATACTAAAAATTATGCCCTGTTTCTATTAAATTCTAAATTCAAACTTCCATGTGAAAGACAATATAGACATCATTTGAATTTTCTGAATGTAGAAAAAATGTCAGGATTTCGGTAAAACAGAAGAGAACACAGTGAAAAATAAGTACTTTCTTTAGACACTTAAAACAATGTTGCTGTACACTTCTTTCACCATCTATACAATCTTTCATCTGAGTGCAGAATAGAAACATCTCTGATGAACTATTTTTAATGTAAAGAAAACAAGTCAAAATTAATAACAGGTTTCTCTCAGAAACAGCAATGCTATCAAATTCTGCCGGAATTGTTTCAAACACAACTGAAGTTCACAGCTCACTAGTGATCAGTATTGTTTGATGAATATAGTTTATATAGGCTTTGATGCAGCAAGATGAGGCCAAGACACATGACAATTTGTGAGTTCTGACCTCACCTAGAGCAAATAGTCCATACCCTGGGGTTTGATGTCTGGCTCCACCTGAATCTCTACTGGTTTGCTTTTGGAATAGAAACCCCAAAACTCCATACTTCATTGTGGCCTTGGATGTAGTTCAACTCGCATCACTCTCAGAGTTAGTGTTCCCTTTTCTCTTCCTATTGTTACTGTGTCAGGCTCTGGTTTAATTTTGGGTAACAAAAAGAAGCAAACTGAGGTTAACAGCAGACCCTAGGTATAAATGAGCAGGAGATCACTGAAAAACATGTAGGTATGACTATTGCATAGAAACTGTTCATGTTTTAGTACTTGGATACTTCAGCGAGGACAAGAAAGGCTGAACAGGCCTAAACATCCAACAGACCCATTACCACTAGAAGTAGATTCTCTGGTTTAAATTTGAGGTCCAGCATCATGTATTGCCAGGCTTACTTTGAGGATTCACTGCATAGCCTCAGGGTCTTTTCTCCTTTTAAGAATATATATAGAGAAGTTCTATAATCAGTTTCTGCTGCATTTGAACCACTTAACAGATGCACAGACTGTGCTGGCTCCAGATCTTATCATCAATTCCCCCTCTCCCCTAAAGAGAGGACAAGCTCCTTATTTCAGCCTGCATTAGTGACCATGCCACGGTTATTACTTGTCCCAGTTTGTCAGCAATCCAGATTCCCTTCTGACTTGCTACTCTTTCCATTTAGTTTTGGATGAGTTTCCTTCACTTTTCTAATTCGTAATGAATTATGCTGACAGTAGTATATATATATTAACAAAATAATGCATACGGGAATTAGAGGTAAGCCATATGCCAAATTCTGGCTATAACTCTTCAGTACTGCATACTAGATGATATTCAGTCTCTTCTCCAGCCATTTAATATACTGTTTGATTTACTTTTGTTCACTGTTTTGAGTACAGAAAAAAGCATCTTAAATGGAAGGTGGAGAAAGAAATTCTGAATGTCTTATAACTTTAAAAATGTACTATTCAGCCTCTAACACATCAGTTGCAATAGAAAATAATTAATTTCTATTTTTGCTAAAGGTAATTTTAGTTCTTGCAGGTGTATTTTCATGTGGTTATATACTGTGTTTTATAAGATGGCATTCATTTAGGAAACACAGGACATGAAAGCTGGAGATGACTGTACAATAAGGATTCTGCAAGTCATAAAAAGACAAGATTTACTAAAATCACAAATATGCACTCTCTAGCAACAACAGACAGATGCCAATGCTGAGCAGCACCACCCTATATTAATCTGCAAAAAGAAATTTGGACCTTAATTCTCTGTGGGAGCTAACAACTGATAAATTCTGTCCATGACAAGACAAAAACAAGGCATCTACTCAACATACAACACTCATATCCTTTTAATTGGGCCCACTTTTTTTTTTTCTTTTAATAAGAAAAATCACTTTTCTGCATAGTATTTTTAAAAATCATTAGAGTGGTAGTGCTAATACTCTAGCTCCAAGTCTTTTTGTGATCACACTTCGAAAGAAAAAAACATCTGTCAGAGAGAAGAGCTCAATAAGGAAAAGCAAGTGACACCCTAAAGGGCTGTGGTTCAATTTTGGTTGTTTCCAGCCACAAATACTTAATACCTACTGGGTGAGTTAAAGACTGATTCAGCTCTTACACTGGGAGGGAGAGGACAGAATTAGCAATAAGGGATAAGAAGTCATTTGAACATTTATTCCTTCCTGCATGGACACATACATACAATTAGAGGTTTTCTTCATTCACAATCAGGCAGCAATTCTTTGAATACTTTTAACATGAGTATTTCTGTCTATAATCCTGAAACGGAACACCAGATCAACTAAAAAAAGTCATATCTGGATCTGAACTTTCTATTCAGGTATATTATTAGATCAACATGCCCATATTTTAAAATTTCCTTCAAAAAACTCTCAAGCTGATCTATCTACAGTAAAGTAATCCAAACTTTAGTCAGGTCTAAAAGAACTGACATATTGCACCACAGGTTGACATATTCTTATTAAAAAGCAGCTACAGTTTTCTCAAAGGAAAATTTATATTTGAAGCAATGGAATACAGAGACATCATAGAGTTTTTAATAGAATTACTGCATGCTTTGTGATTTGGAGTTCTTTAAAGATACAGTGAAAATGACATCTAAAAATCAATCAATATTCCAATCTGTCTGTCATTTTCCATAATCTTTAATATAGCCAACTGAAATCATAATTTATCTACAAATTTAGAAGAAGGATAGACAATTAAATATATCTTCCATGTGAATAAGGGCCTAAGCTATAAAACCAACATCTACATTGGGATCATCACGCAGATGTTGAAACCTATGCTGTTTTCTGTTTTATTTCTTAAGTCAGTCAGCTGCAAAGGCTGCACTATATAAACCATATAGGCGTATCTGAGCTGACAAATATAAAGAATCTTGTAACTTTAATTGGGCCACTGTTAAGCAACAATTACCTATTTACTAGATTAAAGTCTAACTTTAGTTTAAAAGCATAATCTCAATTTTGGGAAACAGCATCCATACTTCTGGTCTTGAGCCATTTCTTTTTGAACAGAGTTCAAAACTTGATCCAACAATGTACAGTTCCCATTTTCAGTGAATTTCACCCAAAATACAACAATAAACAAAGGATATAAAAAGTTCAAAAGTGTATGTCCATAATACAAATAATCACAAAATTGCCTGTAATTAGCAGACATAGCGATCATCCTGAGCAAATTAATCTGATTTGCCTTACAATCTCACAATTCTAGTTTAATCTTATTACAGGTTTTGGGTTTTTTCAATATTCATATCTGTTATTTTAAGATCATGTGTTGCTAAGCTACATTTGGGGATTTAGTAAATTATTTCTGTTTAGAACAAGATTAACATCTCTGCTGTAACTTATTTTGTTAATGTATTTTTTGGTATTGCATCAGTCTTACGATCATTGCATATTTTTGTCTCAGAACTTTTTTCTAGAAGGAAATGATAGCAAAGACATTGAATTGACTTGGTGACTATTCTTCTTCAACATTATATTGTGGAAATGATATCTAGTGAAAACTGTTTCTTAAATGCAACTTGGGTAGAAAATTTAGACCAGTCTAGCACATCTGAGAGTGAGAAAATGGGGAGATAATTTTAAATATATTTAAATACACCTCAGGCTGAGGAAGTTCTGTCCAATACATTTCCAAGAATTCTTCATGAGCTAACAAGCTGATGAAGTTTTCCAAAGTGCCTGAATTATTTGGGTGTCTCATATAAAGGCTTTGGAGGGCATGATATCTTGTGTATGCAGGCCCTTTAACGAAGTAACAAGTACTTACATTAGATGTTTATTTCATTCTCATTTTACTTGTCCTTTCTTGAATTAATTCAACAGTGGAAGTTCATACACTTCTCTTCAGAGAGGACTATTTATTGACTGGTTGGTCATTCAAGTTGTTAATTTCCTCTGCATAACAGGTCAGTATTTTTCTTTCTCTGTTCTCTTTCTTTCACTCAATTCCTTTTCTTGTCTACTTCAATAACCTCAACAGTCTGGAAGTAGAATGAAATGAAAGCTATATTCTTGACCAATACTAAGTATGAAAACACAGCATGAAAACAAACTGTTGTAGAAGTTATTTTTCTTTATTACCTCTCATTTGCAGTAAGAATCATAGAATCACAGGATAATTTAGGTCCTTTGAAGATCATCTAATTCAACCCCCCTGCCATGGGCAGGGGCATCTTTCACTAGGCCAAGTTGCCCAAAGCCCCATCCAACCTGGCCTTGAACCCTTCCAGGGAGGGGGCAGCCACAGCTTCTCTGAACAACCTGTGCCAGTGCCTCATCCCCCTCATCGTAAAAAATGTTTTCTTTATATCCAATCTAAATCTACCCTCTTTCAGTTTAAAATAATTGCTCCTTGTCCTGTCAGTACAGACTTTGGTAAAAAGTTTCTCTGTATCTTCTTATAAGGCTCCTTTATATATCAAAATGCCACAATGAGGAGTTCCTGAAACTTTCTGTTCTCCAGGCTGAACAACCCTGACTTTTTCAGCCTTTCTTCACAAAAGAGGTGTTCCAGCCCCTGCATCATTTTCATGGTTGTCTCTAGACCAACTCAACCAGGTCCATGTCCTTCTGATGTTGGTGCCCCCAGAGCGGGACACAGTACTCCAGGTGGGATCTCATGAGAGCGGAGTAGAGGGGAAGAATCACCTCCTTCGATCTGCTGGTCACATTTCTCTTGATGCAGCCCAGGATACAGTTAGCTTTCTGGGATGCAAGCACACATTGCTTTTCATCCACCAGTATCCTCTAGTTCTCCGTAAGGCAATGGCTTAATTCATTAATTTACTAAAGAACAAAATAACAGTAAAAATTGGAGTTTTTCAGCATCAGATAATGTATTTCCCAGGTGTTGAAGTGTTGGAGAAGTTGGTAGAAGTTATTTTCTAGCAGGTTTTTCAGGTTACTAAGTTAGTACAAAGCAACTGCAGTTACCTTTTCTTAGACTTTTGGTATATCAGTGACATAGCCATTGATATTACGATAATATCAAACTAGCCTTCCTTAGTAGATCACTTGGACAGTCAGTCTGTACTTTAAGAATTAATGTTAGCTCTAACAAGAGACCAAATCAAACATGGAGAGCTTCCAGGAAAGCTATTTCCTGTTTCTATATAGTAGACATTATTTACAGCTCCAACATGTTATACACAGGTTGAGTAGTAAATCTGCTTATTCACAGAAAGAATAATGTGTGCCAAGTAAATAGGAATACTGAAGGGTAAGTATTATGTAAGCATTACTTTTGCTTGGAACACTAAGGTTAGATATTAACAAACGTTCTAATAAACTGAAAAATGTCCAGAGGATTAAATGCTAAACCTAGATAAAAAAGCCTGGTTTTCAATCTTATTGAGTCCCCTTGTGTTTTAATTGTATGCTGCTTTCAAAGAATAGAGCAGTAGTAATAGTGGCATACTGCTGCCGTTCATTAACATCACATTTCGATTGTAGGTATAACTGTTTCCTTTCTTTCTCTTACTCCGTTTGCAACTTTGTTCATTCTTATCTTAGAAACACAAAATCACAGAATAATTGAGTTTGGAAGGGACCTTTGAAGATTGTCCAGTCCAACCCCCTTGATTAAGCAGGTTGCCCAGGGCCATGGTCAGTCAGGTTTTGAATATCTCCAACAATTGACTCTCTTGTTCTAATATTTGACCACTTCAGCAGTAAATTAAAAAAAAAAAAAAAAAAAGGTGTTTCCTTATGTTTTAGATGGAATTTCTCATATTTCAGTTTGTGCCTAATATGTATTTTAAGTATCTTATCATTATTCACTGATGTGTTTTAATTGATGTCGAAGCTATCCTGTGGAAGGTGGTTCCACAGGACATATATCTTCCTAGGTCAGCAAGATGAAAACCAGGCCATGTTTAACAACCATTAAGTAAAATGGTGGAACTCTGTCATGTCCCATGGTGCTTTTTTAAAGAAAGACACATCTGAAATAAAATTAAACCAAATCTAAACTACAAAATGATAGTAATTGTTCTTCTCCCCCCCCCTCCTTTTTGGAGGAGATGTTGAAAACAAGAAGAAAAACGGTAAACGCTGTAAATAAGGTCTACGCATACTTCAGTACATGTCATTTCTAGATTTTCCTATTTCATTGTAACAGCAGGAGAAAAACATCTTACCCAAGGCTGGTAAGGAATTTGTCTACAGACTTAAATTTCCTTAGCTTTTTTTTTGTTGGAACTGAAAAACAAATTAAGCTTTATATGCTATATTGCTAATTTAACTGAACTTTATCCTTTTCTCTGAGTAAGACTGAAGAGTTTACAAAAGATTATTTTAAACACATCTGTCTGCAACTAACATGTTGCAGGTTTTCCAGTGCAATTTTCAGTCCAGCTAAGAAAAAAAAAGTGCTCTGTTGATGCTGATGATTTTTTCTTCCCACTCTGTATTAAAGCAACACGCTCATTTACTCTTGGCCAAAACATAGACATTTGGTACAATAATTCAGAAACACATCAATGCTGTCCATAGAGGAGAGGTCCTTGAGTCCAGCGAATCAAGTGTTTCAGATGTTTCCTTGGTGACTCAGAAAGGGTGATAAAGCCTTTGTCACCAAATACCGTGTTCGTTTCAGAGTCCAGTTTTCTTCTATATAGTATTTACATGCTATTTCAGAGACAATGGAATGAATTATCACCAATTATCATTCCTTATCTTTCCAAATCCCTCCTTCCATTTCAATTACCATCATATCTGTTGTATCTCAGAACATCTTAAAAAAAAAATGTCTGAATATTAAGTGTAATAAAGTAGATTTACCACAAAATAACACACAGTACATTCATTATACACTATATATGTTTTGTGACAGGATAAGATGATATCCTTTTTCCTCCAAACATTTCTGACTGTTCTTGCTTAATTTTAACTTTAATAATCAGAGATCCCATAATGACTTCTTTTACAGTTTTGAGTTACAATTCTTTTAAACAAAAGAAAGTTTACCTGCTAACCACTAAAGTTTAACAGATCATGGGGGGGGGGGGGGGGGGGGGGGGGGGGGCGAAAAGGGTTTCTTTAAAAACAGGAAAAGGTTACAAAAGGAAAATGAAAGGTTACAAAAATAATTTCACCATCATTATTCAAAGCAAAGGTTCAATGACAAACTGAGTAGTTCTACGTGTTCTTGAGTATAAGCCTACTCTCTGCTTATTCTCCCCCTGTTCACTTTCTGCTCATTGGGAATCCCATTTACCAATAACATTCGCTGAGCTAGTCCTGTATATCCAAGAATGAGGAAGGATTTACATGAGATCTTCTTATCCATACCCTTCCACTGAGGTTTTACACAGGAAGCTGTGCATGAAACTGCTGGACGATGATCCATCATTTCAGATTAAGTGACTGACTGTTGATGAACCATAATAGTCTACTGTGCTGTTATAGAAAAGCAGATGTAGGAAAGTACAAGATGTCCTTGGGATAAATTCAAAGTTGAAATAAAT
Organism: Strix uralensis; assembly: GCF_047716275.1. Lineage (NCBI taxonomy): Eukaryota > Metazoa > Chordata > Aves > Strigiformes > Strigidae > Strix > Strix uralensis. The sequence continues at coordinate 35,817,348 of NC_133979.1, read as the reverse complement.
AATGGTATGAATTGGTCTTCATTTGAAATGAAATAAAACCTAACCAGATCTGATTCAATTGTTTGAATGGCTTTACCTTTTCAGTTTAGTTTTTAAAAAAGTAAATCATACTCAAGAGGACAGCAACTTATGTGTTTTGATGGTGAATCTCCATAAATGTTTGTTATTTATAATTTTCACAAGCAACAGCTTTCAGGATTAGATTTCAGGACATTAAGTCACTATATATGACCACAAAGCCTAGAACTAGCTATTAACTTCTAGTGTAAAGATAATGTACTTTTCCAGCACCTTTCCATTGTAAACTGCTGAAGAAAAATAAAATGCAGCTGTGAAATAAACAACAGATACTCAGGGCTAAAGCTATTTATTTTTACAGTTATCAACTACTGAAATGAGTGATTCTGAAAGAATTGTGGCAATTGGACTATATGCCAAGGTGATTTCAGCAAAAGCACCTTGTGACTGGAGATGTGCTACAGGTGACTTAAACTGCCATTGTTAGTACAAATATGTCAAGCATATTTATATAGTACAATTCTAATTTAATAGAAAAACACAATTAAAAAAAATCAAACTGCAAATCTGATTTTATAACCCTTCAGAAAACTGATATAACTAAAGTTGGCTGAAAGAAAATCACATTTGAGGTGTAAGAAATGGATCAGGGAGAGATTTCAAGAAATCACCATGCTGAATGCTTGTCCCAAAATAGTATTTGTATATAAAATACAGTAAATAAATACTTGTCCCAATTTAATATTAAAAAACCCCCACAAAGATTCTAACATCAAAAAAATTGTTCAAGTAGTGGAAAGGCCTAATCAATAGACTGCCACCCTACTGTAGAATGTAATTTTTCATCTATTTAATAATTCAGTGCTATAACATATCAAAAACAAAGTAGAAAAAAAAATCTTAAAGCAGTGAGCATGACAAAAACATTGAAATATTAAAATTCCCCAGAGTTGGGGGTTTTTTTGAGCACTATCTTATCAAAGGGTAAATAGAAGACCACTTAAAAAAACCTTGCAGAACCATTGACATCATTTCTCTAACTCATTAGGCCTATTTAATTTAATTTTGTGGATATAAAGCCATGGGCTTACCTAATCTTTAATAAAATGTCAGTTTCTGATATATGCGAATTATTAGGATGCAAAGTTAAAAACTGGAGAATTTTACAGGCACTAGTTTCTGGTTTTTAAATCTGCAAGCTACCTCTGCCTTCTAAACTGTATCCTGTTTCATTCATCTAAAATATTTAGCTGCAGAGATATCATGTCATTCATTTTATTTACATTGTAATGAGACTGTCAATGCTCATTAAAAGTGGTTGTTCTCAAAATCTGAAACAGATAAAAAGCTAAGGAAACAGTAAAACAGTATAAACAACCTCTTTTGTGTGTACATCATCCATCCTCACTGGAGCAGTGGATTGACTCTTGTATCTTGATCTCACCCTATTGATTTAGATAATTATTAGAGAAGGTGATTGAGTTACTCATTTTCATTCTGCCTGCTGCCCTGGTGCTTCCTCAAATATTATGTAAAGTCCTTCAGATTCACATATACTCAGTAGTTTTTATGACTGTGGATCTTCAATATATAATTACCAAACTGTAAACTGCTGTGGATGTTCCTTCCTTCCTTCCTTCCTTCCCTTCCTTCCTTCCTTCCTTCCTTCCTTCCTTCCTTCCTTCCTTCCTTCCTTCCTTCCTTCCTTCCTTCCTTCCTTCCTTCCTTCCTTCCTTCCTTCCTTCCTTCCTTCCTTCCTTCCTTCCTTCCTTCCTTCCTTCCTTCCTTCCTTCCTTCCTTCCTCCCTCCCTCCCTCCCTCCCTCCCTCCCTCCCTCCCTCCCTCCCTCCCTTTCTTCTTCTGCTCCCCCCCACTCCCTCCTTGCTCCTGAGAGTCTCATTTTAATGAAATAAAAACCAGTTAAGTTTTTGGCAAATAAGGATGCTTGCCAACTGTATCTTCTATCAAGTATCTAGATTAGAAAGTCCATACAAGTGACTAACTTCGAGGGAAAAGATGACTTTGCAAAGTAATATTACACATACAATATTTTTTAATCTCTTCTGTTCACCTGTCACAAGGCAAGCGGAAATATAAGATTATGTTTGTAGCAAATTTCCTTTCAATTAAGAGAAAGTGAAGCTCAAGTTTATCTATACCTATCACTTGGATCCTAAACAAAGAGAATAAGAGAGCTTCTTTTAAGCTTATGAGTCATTATTCAATCAGTAGAAAGATACAGATTCACTGTATTTAGAACTCAATTCTCCAAATTTCACTCATCTGGATAACAGTTTCTTACACATTCCAGTAAATTCCTGCCACTGTAGAGCAGCGAAGTATGCAAGAAGAAATCAAGATGTTCCAAGCAAACAAATTGTGAAAGATCTAATTCCACATAACTTGCCTATAGCATAGGTTTGCTGCAACTTAATACAACTGCAACCTGTCCTAGACAATCTGCTCTAGGTGGCCTCCTTGAGAAGAGGGGGTGGTCAGCATGGTCTGAAGAGGTCCCTTCCTATCTCAAGCCTGCAGTGGTTCTGTGAATGTATGTATATGCATACATCAGGGAATTAGAGATCAGTGGGATGGAAGTGTTTAAGAGATTGATAAATCAGATCAATTTCAAACTTAAGGATTTTACTAGACTGATGTTTATTAACAGTACACATTGCAATGATTGGTTCTTAATAATAATGCTTAGCGCTACATACTTAAATAATTAGTGATAAGGAGTCTGTTTCCTGCTTTGCTCTGCAAGACCAAAGGGGGTGATGTTATTGGCCCCCTCTACACCCTTTGTATCTTGCAAATTTTACTGATTGCAGGTGATTTCCTGAACCCCGTTTGAGCAATTGTATCCTAAGTCTTTGTTTGGCCTCTTGCAGTTGCGTATTATTTATACATTTATGGTTGGCTGTGTTACGAAATGCTTGATGATGGTTGTTTTAGTAAAGTTATAATGTTACAAAGTACTGTCACTGGTTATACAGGTTTAGTATACTTTGGTCTGGTTCTAAAGCAAGAAAACTGTAATCACATCTCAGTCTGCTCCCACTTTCTGGATGCTATAGGCCTCTGCTTCGGCTATAGGTTGACAGTAAGAATTTTACAACTTCTAAAATGATATGCTAGAATATACTGTCACCTCATCGTAGTTGGATGTATGTCCTCTTCTAAGTGAGAAGCTTGCTGTCACTGACTGAATATCATATTTATAGATCATCTATATCTAGGACTCACGCAAAAACCTTGTGGGGACAGAAACGAGGCAAAAGTATTAAGCCCTCTTTTTTTTTTTTTTTTTTTCTCTGTAGAAAAGTGGTTAATTCCGTTGTAGTATATATGATCTGAATAAACACCCTGTAAATCTTCAAGGATACATATGCAAACAATGATGGCCCAGACTCTGCTTCTATTAGTATTTCCAAAGGTGTATCATTAACTGGGTATTAAATGTGTTAAAATTTATAGCCTACTGTATAAGTACAAGTAGAAATCAATTATTGTTTCTATTAAAGTAGGAGTTATGGACTATTAAGCAATGTCTCAAATGGACCAAGGTTATCACTGAAAAAAATTAATGGAAAACATTCTAACCCAATATGCTCATGAGCTCTCATAGAAAAAGCCTTAATCGTCAGTATTTCAAAATGATGTAGCATTACTAATCAATACAGAGGTAAGAATGACCATCAGATTATATCAGACCTCTGTGTAATGAAAACTAATGAAGTTTATGGAGAAATGACACATGTTCACACACTTGGAGATAGGCTAAAATAAATGAATTTGCTTCACAATAATATGTAATTAACTAGCAAATCCCAGACTACATAAGACTTTCATTGCACAGCTCAGCTGCTTCTGTACAATGGACTTTGTATAGGTCTCTAGTGCTCTCTAACAGCTGATAGAGCTTTCAGAGAAATAGCAGAATTTTGAAATTAAGATGGTCGCTTAGCACATTTTCAAACCTCAAGACAGTTCATATGAAAGCTAATTTAAATTAAAATTTCAATTAAGATTTTGAGACTTGGTATTAAATGCATTGCTAAGATTCAAATATAATAAATATATTACACTTACTTTATCCACTAATTTAGATTTTTTTAAATTAAATTAGATATTTTCATATAAATCCACTGATATTGTAATTATTCTTTCAGTTTTAATCCAAATCCCACTTAAGGCAATTGAAAACCTCTCAATGCCTTCAATGGTACAGGATCAAGCTCTTACTTCTGTTTTTAAATTTAGTTTTGCCTAGGAAAGAACATTGATATCTACTAAGTGGTGACAAAATGAATAACTTCTGCTCAATTTTAATATCCTTTATCTATGTAAAATATTGCATAATACAGCTCCACATACAGATAATTGCAGGAACATAACGAAAAGCTAAAATTTTCTTGCAAAATGACAAGCTAAACTGTGTTCAAAGACCTGTCTGTATTACAGCTATTATTAAAATAATTTACCATACTGGGTAGTTAAACAGCCCTCTTACATGCCTTCCATCAAACAGTGGAAGATGGAATTCAGAAAAACACATCACCTTTGAGTTGAAAAGATAACAAAAAAGGTCATGTTATTTTAGTGAGCCAATGAGAAAAATAAATTAGAAAAAAGGAATTAAAGTTATTATAAGGATGGGATAGTCCTCTTTCAGCCTGTAAACTGCAATATTCTAATACTAGCAAAAGGTAACCTTGGAAAGACTTGCCTTAAGCTATCTAAAAATTCTGAGAGCAGCTTATTTTTATCCAAAGTGTTTAATTCAGAGGAGGGACAAATGAGTGTGCAGAAAACCTAACCCCAACACCCTATCAAAAAGTACAGGGTGGTTATATGGATTCTTGGTGCACTGACACTCATCCTTCCTGAGTCCTCCAGTCTTCTCTTTCCAAGATCTTCTACCCCAAAGCACTGTAAAGGACTCTTAAATTGCGGATGTGCATTGCAAAGGCATTGTGAACAGGCTTCCTCACTTCTGCTGGGTCTGAAGTATAAATATTAGATACTCGTATAATTACATACTTATAGAATTATACATTTTTATAAGTACATAATTATAGTGTAATTGTCCACTGTTTTAAGATTTCTCCTCACTCAAGAGAAAAAGATGATAGAAAACTAGATTTTCAGAACAGTTTAAAAAATTAGATGTTAACTCCACCAGATCAAACAAATGGAGCCTCACAGGAGACCTGTGGGGTTTTTCAGACACATACTCACATGCATACATATATGGAATGCCTTCAACAACACTAGTCAAGTACTTAAAAATTATTTTTCCATTTTAAATGCAAAGATTATGAAAGGAGAAGGAAACACATACATAGTAATGTTTCATGGTGTGGAATATTTATAAGCATACTTGCTGTTTGTTCTACAGGGATGAGAAAGGTTCCATCTCAAAGGTTCAACAAAAAAAGAAAGGTAAATCCACTTTTCAGTGAAATAATTTTGAACAAAATAATTCAGTAAATCCTATTAAATATTTCAGGCAGAACTAGTCTTTACTTATTCTCCTGAGGCCTAACAGTTCAATGGCAATCACACAGTGAAGCACAGCCTTCCTCCCTCACCAATTTCTACTTCTGAGAAAACAAATGAGATCTCATGCACGTCTCTTTCTACCTGCTTTTGCACACTTATGAAGCTTCATCCTGCTATCACTAATTACTCCTGTTGCTGGACTGTGGAAGTCACTGATAGCTTTTATTACCGAGGGCAAATAGTCCTGCTTATCAGAGACTCAGAAAGAAACTTCCTTTCTTTAGAGCGAGGGAGCTATCCCTTTCCAAAAAGGTAAGGCTGATCAAACAAATAATTCAAAGAAAATGTGTATGAAAATCCATTCACCTTTACTCTTTACTTTTTTAAATGTTGATAACTATCTTTATAATATATCATATCCTCATAGAGATAACAAGTCAATCTCCCTGCAGAAACCTATAAAGGTAAATTGCAAACATTTCTTCCAAAGCTTTTCATTTGGAAATACAAAACGTCAAGAAATTTTAGAAATTGTTGTGGAATCCCTATGTTTTGAGATACTTACTATTCGACAGAACAAGGCCCTGATCAACCTGGCTGAATGTTACGGTCAGACTTGCTTTGACCAGGGAATTGGACTAGCAGACCTTCTGAGGTCCCTACCAGACTAAACTAATCTGTGCTTTTATGACTCTGTATTTAAAGAGTGTAATTGTCCAAGATACAAATATCTTCAGAGTTTTCTTTTTCCTTAAATGTGTGTTGAATTCACCAAAAGGATTTGGTGACAGACAGAATCAGGTTATTTGGTTATTCTTAGTTTGCTTGTTATATTCCTTAAGACATAGGGGAAGCTCTGCTGAGTTTAAGAGCATTTTTGGTTTCCTGAAGGAGCCTGCATGCAGGAGAAACGTGATCTACCTCTAGCTGTGGCTGTTTAAAAGTCACATCACAAATGTGCACACACAGGGGGATGCCTGCTGTCTTCTTTAGACAACAGACTTAGTGAGCTCCTGAGTAAGACAAGGAGAATAATTGTTGATTTATGAAAGAAATTTAGCTGATCTAGGCATACAAGTCAAATGTTTAAAGAAAAAAAGAAGTGAAAACTTTACTTGTTTTCTCCATCTTCCCACAGTCTTGATTTTTAATTTTACACAGAAAACATCTTGGTATTTGACCTTTTTTGTCATGCTAGAAAGTTACATGGATGTGCCTCACTCAGACAAAAGAAAAATAGTTAAATGTGTTGGGAAAATTATAATTTCATACTGTATTGGGTCAAACTTCTTTGTGACTGGAGTGGAGTTTTCTAGTTCACTCAGGGTTTCATCTGTTTCACTCAGTCATACACAGACCAACTGTGATGATTACATTTTCTCTGCAAAAAGAACTGTTGTTATAAAGCAAATGTTACATATTTTTACAGTTTTTAGATCTCCTGGTGGTCATCTTCCTGCACATCAAGAGTGGCTTTCAAACTTTGCCCTTATAGCTCAGAAGTCATACATACAGGTCTGCTTGGAGGCTTCTGGGGATGGAAGACAGGTCTCTGACAACACAGATAATTAACTGCAGGCATTTTGTGAATACCTGCACTCGACACATAAAATATCTGGTATTATTAGGATAGCAGTGGATGATCTTGCAGTGGTTCTCCTGTTACTCAAACAAGCAACCAGGTGGATTCAAATGACAGTTATGTTTTATTGAGCACAGCGGTTGAAACAGAGGGGTTAAATTTGTCAAATACAGGGGAAACACCCATTCATAAGCACATGCACACTCACCTACATGTATACTGGTCCTGGAGGCATGCCAAGCTGACTAGGATCAAACACCCCCAGCTGCAATCCATTTTACATCCAACATAGGCCAGACCTTCAGATGTCACAGAGGTGTCATAGTCCAGGAAAGTCATACTAATTTCTATCAGCTGAGTTTATTTCTCAGTGGAAGTGCAAGATCCAAAGTGCAAGAATATTATTGTGCATAAGGGGATAAATCATGATTACACAAAAAAGATAGAAATTATGTACTGATATAGGAGAATCAACTCATGTTCTGTCCTCATTTAATCTTATTTAATCTCATATTAAGTAAATAATTCAATGTTGTATCATATTTTAAGGTTTCTCTACATAATACTTAAAGCTTTCTTACCTAAATACGCTGTTCTTGGGAAAGGCTCAAAATCAAGATTAGAATTCAAAATGGTGTTGATATGTGAAAACAGTGGTCTAAACCCCAAATGAGATGCAGTTCAACAGGTGCATATGCAAAACGCTACACTTACATGCAGACTATAACGCAAATATTAATAAGGGGTATGACTGAAAGGTCTACAAAGGAGGATATGAGGTTTAAAGAGTCATAAGCATGCATAAATCAATAGTGCATTTCTGCTGTAAACAGAAGAAAATGTGCAATATATGCTCAGGAATACCATATATCAAACACATAAAACAATCCCTCTATGTTATTCAGTCCCGCTACACTAAGGATCTCTGGGACAGGCAGTAAATTTCCAGAACAATGCAGTGTCAGTGAAGTTCAATCTGTATTTTCAGCTGTCTAAGGCTTTCACTAAGTGTCTTGAGAAGCTGTAAGCAACGTGCTCTGATCTTGATAACCTGCTAATTAGGTGCCATCAGCATCTCCTGTCTATATAGATCTCATCCTTGCTATTCCTTCTAGTGTTTTTACACACTTAAATTCTCATTCAACCTGAATTCATACCAGTCTTAATATTTCTACTACCAATCTCAGCTGAGGAAAGCTGTGCAGGCATATGTAGGATTGTTTTGTATCAGCTTGGTACAGATCTGCCACACCAACAACAACTTAATTCATGGCACAAAGAAGCACATACAGGCAAAGGAGCATGAACAAATAAAGATGGTACATGTAACTTTTTAAGGCTATTAAAAGGGTGTATTCACACAGATGAATGAAGACTGTTGCATGTTCATCCTGCATTAAGATTCTTATTATAAGAGGCTTACAATGTTTAAGAGGGAATAATTCAAATTTCAGTAGAAATTTTCTATTGTAATGTTAAACATTTACCTTGAGTTTCTTGAGATGAATACCTTTGCTGGGGTCTTGTAACAATCAGTACAAGTCAAAAATGGGAATAAAAACACTGACCCCCCTCTTATAAGAAAAGGCAATACTTCATTTTTTGTGAGACATAAAACTGAAGATGATCTGATATGAAATCATTTTGATTTGTGCCTGTGGAGGATCTTAATCACAATTTATAGAATAATTTATTGGTTAAAAATATACAGATTTATCAATTTCTATAGCCTGACTTACACTCTGATTGCAAAAAAAATAGTTTCAATTCTTAGAGACATTAGTTTTTAACCAATGCAGCAATCTTACAGTTTCTTCAGAGTAACTGAACGCTGAATATGCCCAGTTAGCTCTTATATAAATGTTCATGTGGCATAAGATAGTTGACACATATTGCCTTGAAACTGCCTCTGCATCAGCAAAAGGTGAGCTAGTTTGCATGTTGCTTTTAGAAATGCTTTGGGATGAAATTCACAATGCAGTTCCAGCTTTATTACTCTTGGTTCCAGCATAATTTAATTAACAGGAAGCTCCTTTTCCACTATATGCCAAAATGAAAAATAATTATAGAGTAAATATTAGATTACTACAAATACAAACAAAGACTTAAATGAAAATTATCTGTGACTATAAAATAAATTATATAATGCAATTTTGTAAGAAAAACACAATATTTCTGTAATGTGACAGTGAAATGTGACAACTAATTTTTATTTTCAGTGAACTAGGAAATATAGATGTTCAGAAAGTTTTCTCAGAACAAAATCTGGAGCTCAGATTTCTTGTTTTTAGGAACTGATTGGGACAGGACATCCATTTGAGATATAATGTTCTTAATCTTTCATTTGAAAATGCATTTCACTAATTCTTGGAATTAATCAAAGACAAGGTCAAATCGCTTATGTCACCCTATGCAAAGAAGATGAACGTAGATCACATGGGGAGAAGTATGTCTAAAACACTGCATTCAGATCCAGATGCAAGGATGCACATGCATATAGTTTTTCTGGGGTTTCAATTTCTGTTCAGTCTGTTTAAAGAGCATGAAGATAGACAACAAGGAGTTCACTCCTGTTTAGAATCAGATTCTAGATGTAGACTCAAGCCTTTTGGCATCTGGAATGAGGAAAGCAGTTTTGACTCAGGGTAGAGAGGCTTGTTATTTGTGTTGGCATGTGATGGAAAGCACATTTTACTTCTTACTAGTACCTATGTATGTAAGTTATAATTTGTGTAATTAGAAAAGTAAAAAAAAAACAGACTTCACTCTAACTGCCAAATTACAGTAAGGCAAATGGTAAAGTAATATGTAGTCACAGAACATTTAAAACAAACAACAGGAACTCTATTAAGAAAAGCTTTCCTGCAGCCGACATTAACATAAATTTCATGGCTGGGGAAAAAAAAAAGATCCAATGTTGCATGTTTTCATAAAATTTTTCCAGCTCTCCAAGACATTCATCAGAGTCAGTTGCCTTCTACCTAGGCCTGCTTGTTTGCAAACTCATTTTCCACTATGGGACAAAGCAAAAAATATTCTCCATTATCTTAAAGTAATTGATTAGCGATCTTAAAGAGTGATTTAACAGATTAGATGTCCTCTGGATGGAGAATTTCTCTCTCTCTCTGACCTCTGTTCCATAAAAGAACTCAGCTAGAACATCCTGTGTTGTTCCACCTATATCCCTCATAGAAACATGTTGAATGTCTTTTGTTAAATTTTCTGCCCAGGCCAAACAGAACTAATGTGATACTCAGTAACTATCAACTCAACTAAAAAGTAATGAAGCAAAGTAAATCAAAGTAAAAACCAAAACAACACAAAGGAAAAAAAGAAAAAAAAAGAAAAAACAGCCCTGAAGTAATTTAAGTAAATCTCATTTGAAATGGAGCCTCTCTTAAAATTCTAATAGATTTTGATAAATAACAAAAAGATTGTTTATTTGTGTAAAGTTATTTTTCTTTTTATGCTTTAACAAAACCATTTTCATTTCATCTCCCTTCTGTATTTTGTTTCAGCTTCTCTGAAATGCAAAAAACCCACACCAAACATGTTAAAACATAATATTTTAAACATTCAAAATATCTCTTTTTCATCCATTTGTACCCACTTTTGTAGCTGACTGTATTTACAAGACTACAATATAGGCAAACTATAAAGAATTAATACATTATATATACTATATATATCCACCTTAAAGTTAATACTTTCTTTGCTGTCAGAAAAAGTTCACATATATTCATAGCTTATTACTCTTTAAAATGAAGCCGCTGACACCATCAAAATACTTCTTCAGGCTGCCCTTATGGAAGGAATCAATCCTCATGTCCCCCACAAAAAAGGTAACATATTGAATACCAAGCAATTCCTACTGGAAGATTGTCCTGGTTTTGGCTGGGATAGTTAATTTTCTTCCTAGTAGCTGGTACAGTGCTGTGTTTTGGATTCAGTGTGAGAATAATGTTGGTAACACACTGGTTTTTCAGTTGTTGCTAAGTAGTGCTTATCCTAAGTCAAGGATTTTCTAGTTTCCCATGCTCTGGCAGCGAGCAGGTGCACAAGAAGCTGGGAGGGAGCATGGCCAGGAGAGCTGACCCGAACTAGCCAAAGGGCTATTCCATACCATAGAATGTCATGCTCAGTATATAACAGGGGGGAGTTGGCCTGGAGGGGCCGATCACTGCTCGGGGACTGGGTGGTTGACAGTCAGCAGGTGGTGAGCAATCGCACTGTGCATCACTTGCCTTTTCTTGAATTTTATTTCTCTATTTTTTTATACTCTTTGTTGTTCTTACTGTTGTTATTAATAATAATAATAATAAATAATGTAATAATAAATAGTAATAATTGTTATTTTATTTTACCATTCTTATCTCAACTTATGAATCTTACCTTATTTTTTGAATCTCCCCCCATCGCTCTGGGAGGCAGGAAGAGTGAACAAGCAGCTGAGGGATGCTTAGTTGCTGGCTGGGGTTAAACCATGACACAGATGAACAAAGCATTCTGATAATTCAAGGGCAAATTGTTCTAACTAATAAATAATTGCTTTATCTCTAATTATTCTGAATTGAGTTGTGTTGAAAGCCCACAATAAAGCGGAAGGACAAAATGCAAAAATGCATTTAATTTTATGCTAAACTAAGAAGAATTAAAAATTTGTCTTGATGTCCTTTCTATGAGGAAAAGTACATTCGCTCCTAAAAACTGTTTTCATTTTTTTATTCTAGGATCAAAAGTTCTGATTTGTTTAAGCCAAAGTCTGGAGGCCTAGCCAAAAGGCAATCAGAATCAAAGGCTGCCTCCCTGCAATGTTTCAAAAAGAGAATGGTTAATCATTCATAAATAAAAAGCAGAGTATTCACAGCAGACCTCTAGCTGCTGTGTAATGATGTATGGGGTTCACACTGACAACTCCAAGAGACAGTCTCGAAATAAAACTAAAGCCCCTCTTAAGATTTGTTCTAATCTGTAGAGAAAAGCACAAAAAGGTGAAACAATCACAAATGTAAAACACCACACGGGACTGAATTGTGTATATTTGCCATTAGCCTAAATAAGAAATATTTTCTTAGGTGTGCATCCCACTATTGCATACTGTGGGCTAAAGAGAAGGAATGAAGGAGTGAAGAGAAAGTGTGACCCATGGGCAAGAGCTAGAGTAGGAGAAAGAGAGCGATATCTGTATAGGCAAAGAAAAACTTCCTAGATCCTACTTGTGTCATGCAAGGATAAAAGATCTCTGAGAAATACCTTAGAGATAAGCATTTCTCTAGCCCAAGGCACTCCTCAGTTTCTTCTGTCTTTTATTTCCTAAGATAGCACCATTTAAGGCCCAACAGAACCAAAAATATATTATTTACAGCTTAAGAACTCTTGAAATTAACTTTCATGAAGTTGATTAACTCCACTGAATTTTAAATTACCCTTAAAAATTTCCTTCTTAATTTATCCTTTTTATCTTTGGATTCCCAGTTTGGAGAGAAACTGCAGCTCTCAATTAGTCTGAATAAAAAATTGTTAAAAAATATAAGACAATTTTTTTTAAAGATCTTTGGAATTTTATTTCATCTTAACTAGTTATGAAGATCAGTGTATATATGTTCTTGTTCTTCAGGAAACATTTTTGGCAAAAAAAAAATGCTGTAGCATGTCTCTGAGAAGGAGGGACTTCCATTTTATACTTTTTAATGGTTAAAACAGAATAAATCACTGAAATGGACACCTGCAGTTAAATATGAAAAATTAATTCAGCATAGTAATAAATAAAATAACATCATTCTCAGTGGCCCTAATTAGAAATAAATCTCAACAATCTTCTAACACCACTTCTTATGCTTCACTAAAGCAATTAATTTGAAAAACAGTCTATTTTCTTAAAAACTGAAACAATTAACTGGTCTCTATTTACCCACTTCTGTAGCAAAGGGAAAGATATACTCAACACAGAATCTATAACCTCTTTTACTTATTCTTGTTAAATTAACATAGAAGACACTTATGCTCCCAGTAATCACAGAATTAATGGGAAAATAAGGAAACAAAAGTCAAAACTGCTGACTGCTGACTCTGTTAAAGGGAGTTGAGCTTAATTTTGTGTCTTCTTTACTGTTCCCCTGCTTCTGCAGGTAAATTACAGCAATCACCACCCTGTAGTAGTTTAGAGCAGGCAGACCTGTTCCCAGGAAAAGTACATCACTCTAGAGGGCTCCTTCTGAATGGCCCTAAAATGACTTCTTGCCCTTGAATCCACCTTCCTCTGATCCCTGTTCTGAAAAACAAGGTCTAGAGATAGTTGGCATTAAACTGTTAGTCCTGTTTTTAGATCTATCCAAGACTCTGTGGAGTTCTAAGTTAATATCTCCTTGTGTTGATCCAAGGACAAAATTATGGAAAGTTAAATTAAGACAGGCTTAGGGGTACTTTTTCTTTTCACGCTTAAGCATCAAAGCCATTACAGCGGATTGAGACAAGAACTAGTATGCCAACACAGAGGGCAGTGGCCATTTTTATTAGCCAGATGGAAGTTTATGTTTGCCATAAGATACTTAAATCTTTTAAAGCTTCCTATGTTGGTATTTACAGCGGATTGTGTCCCTCGTGACTTCCAGCAGAAAAAGTGCCCTGATGAATGTAGCTGCGGGTGGTTGATGGGTCAGGTGGAGGTCGCAATTTTGGTAGAGCAGCGCAGAACATTTTGCAGATTTATCATGCATTAGTGTCACTTGTCTTTCAAACATCCTTAAAATACAAGTGTTAAAAGGTCCAACAGACCATCCCTTGCACTGAAAAGTGAGACGAACAATTATGAAATAAGTGGAGCTGCATCTAGGCAAGAGACGAGTCAGCTTACAAGATATATTTTCAATGGGACTTCCGGAAGTTGGTTTACTGTAATATATGATATTAGTTAATGATGAACACAAAAGTAAAAAATTATTTAGACAAACTCAATATGAATTAAACAGCTTAAGGATTTAAGTTTAGTTGGTTTATTCTCCTCTAGATGAAGATACATAGAACAAAATCCAGGGAACATCCACGCAGGCCGTTGTTTATGTGGAAATCTCTGCAAGCTTCCAGAGGCAAAAGTATTTGGGACACTTTAGTTTGTGTCTTCAGACACATGATGATTCAGTAGAATCATCTGTTTCAGTTAATTATTCCTCTTATTACTGACATACTTTCTCCTCTTCCTGAACTGCAGGACCTGACCTCAAGCTCAGTCACTCCTGTGAAGCAACCCAGCCAGAGGCACAGAGGTGCCTAACATCTGAGACAAGAGCTGTATGACAAGAACTAGGGAATTCATGTTAACAGGCTGTTAACAGGGTGAAATTCAGGTTTGTGCCGTAGTTATAATCATGGTGTAGCTGGATATGAGGGCTGTGCCTGTGTCTACACCTAAGGCACTTAGTCCTTAACTCCCTGGTTGGTTGAAGAACTCCCCATCAAGGGATACAGGTTGAAGCTTGTGTTGGGTTTGTGTGTGGTGGGGTTTTGGTAGCAGGTGAGAGGTACAGGGGTGGCCTCTGCTAGAAGCTTCCCCAGCTCCAAGTCAGACACGCCTCTGGCCAAGGCTGAGCCAATCGGTGATGGTGGTAAGGCCTCTGTGATAAGATATTTAAGAAGGGGAACCTGCAGTGGAGGAGGAATGAGGGAAATACTGTCACATCTTAATTTCTCGGGATGACAACTCAGATTTGCCAATTCTCAGGTCAGGATTAAGGTGAAACAACATGAGGGATTCTTCAATTCACAAACTCAATTTTTATTTGGTCACAACAGATATTGTCATGAAACTTTGTCAGTAAGCCTTGCAACCTCTGCAGCAAGTGGTAAACTTCACAGCATACACTGACAGACCTCACAACATATACCGACTAGTGACAGAAACCTGTAACATGTCCCAACAAGCCTTAAACATGTCCTGACAAACCTTACCTTATATGCAGGGATACAGGAATAGAGAATGGGAGAGAAAAGGAGAGAAAGAAAGAAAAAGAGAGAGAGATGCAGGGAGGGAGAGAGAAAGACAAAACCCAAAGATTTGACCAGTCCTGATTCCAGCATTGGTCCAGCCAGTCTAGGAGTCCAGTTCCAAAGGGGCACTGCCACCTGGGGCTTTGACTCCTGTCCTTTTATAATTCTTTCCCCCTCTGCCAGGCAGGCCCTTGGACTCATTAAGCTAATTAGGCATCATGCATAGTCTGTGTTTCTCGAATTCTCTTTGCTTTGGTGCATGTGCAGTTTATACCTTCAGATTCTTCTAGAAATGGGTCTGTGGGCTTGGGGGTCACTGGGGTGTTACTCCCCCTCCCTGCAGGTGTCACTATTCCCTGACTGCTCCTTTTGGTACCTGTCATGAAAACGGCTTCTCTATTGGCTCTTTATGGAGTAGCTCAAAGCAAGGAAGTTCAGCCCCAAAAAAGGGCTATCCCACTTCTGTGGGACCCACTCTTCTCACCATGTCTTCCTGCTGCTGCCTGCACAACCCTGGCATGTTCACAGAGACCATCTTCTTTACCAAAGTTCTTTATCAGATGATTGAAACTATGGTTTCATTGGACCATCACAAATACCTCTGCAGACACTAAGGTCAGTTGAAGAAGAAGAAGAAGAAGAAGAAGAAGAAGAAGAAGAAGAAGAAGAAGAAGAAGAAGAAGAAGAAGAAGGAAGCAGAGGAGGGGGAGGTGTGCTGGAGCACAGGGAGTCCCTGTAGCCCATGTTGAGAGGGCAGGTCGTGCTCCTGCACCCACGGAGGTCACCGGTGGAGCAGATGCCACCTGCAGGCCATGGAGGACCCCACGCCAGAGCAGGTGGCTGCACCTGAAGAAGGCCGGGACTCTGAGGTCAGCCCATGCTGGCGCAGTCTGTGCCTGAAGGACTGCAGACCATGTGAGGGACCCATGCTGCAGCAGTTCATGAAGAGCTGCAGCCCATGGGAAGGACTCACGCTGGAGAAGTTCATGGAGGACTGTCTTCCATGAGAGGGACCCACGTCTGGAGCAGGGGAAGAGTGTGAGGAGTCCTCCCCCTGAGGAGGAAGGAGCAGCAGAAACAACGGGTGACAAACTGACCATAACCCCCATGCCCTGCCCCCCTTGCCACTGATGGGGAGGAAGGAGAAAAATTGGGAGCAAAGCTGAACCTGGGAAGAGGGAGGGGTGGGAGGAAGTTGTTTTTTTAACTCTGATTTTATTGGTAAATTAGTGGTAGTGTTCAAATTAGATTGATGTTATTTTTTCCCAATCAGATCTGTCTTTTGCCTACGACCATAATTGGTGAGTCATCCTTCCCTGTCCTTATCTCGATTCCTATATATATTTTCTTTTCTCCATCCACCCAGGGGGGAAGGAGTGAGCAAGTGACTGTGTGATGCTCAGTTTCCCTCTGGGATTAAACCATGACAAAACTGGAGGTTTTGATGGTATGGCAAGACAGGACTGGTTTTGTTGGTACAACAGTTTGAAGTAATTAAACTATTACAAGTCAAACACAGTTATTAAATAACTAAGTTGAAGTATGCCTCCTAACAGAAAGAACGGGGCCACTTCTGGTCTGTGGAAAAGTCCTATCAAGCTCACTTCCTGCACCTGGAGAAAGGAAGATGGCTTTTGAGCAGTGTTTCCTGAACAGTCCAAATCCTTCCCCTTCGTGCCATCACATAGAAAGCCACTCAGATCTGCACCAAGCAGAGGGCAGGTGAGTGGTGGAGAATGGTTGCAAACAGTTGTTTCTACAAGGGGTGGGGGTGGTCAAAAATCTTTTAAAAACATGTCATCCTGGTTGGCCAAATATTACTGGATCCCCCTGTTCACTTCCAGTGCTTTGAAGACTTCTTTTCAACTAGAAATACCTCTTTAAACAAAATGTGGCTTTTGGGAGTGTTTTTCTCCCACAAGCAGTAGTTCACTAGTGAATTTTGCAAACTAATTGCAGGGAACTTGGGGATCTGCTTGTCATCACTGCTTCACACTGAAAAATGAAATCAGAGACAGAAGTTATAGTCATATTATAAAAACAGAAGTGCCAAGAAATAAAGTAAATGATCCCTCACTGAGCTTTCCAGACTGATACCAGAATATAATTGGTGCCCGTGTCAGACACGTAGGCATACGTGATATGGAAGCTACAGAAAGGCACAAGAAAATCTGTTCTGCTTATGCAGTTTAACTCAAATCAGTACCAAAATTTTTTATTGATTTTATTGAACAATACATAATTAAATGGCAATCACAGAGCTATACGTTCAGGATCAATATCAGCAATATGACATATAAATGACATCACTAGACACTGAACAGCTGATAATAAAAGCCTACACATTTCTAAAGACCCTTTTATAACTGTTGCCACAAAGTTCTAAGTATGCACACACACAAAATGTCATTCACATACTCACACAGAGCCACCCCCTTGCCCCTCCATGTGTGCTACCAGCACACATCCCCTCTCCTGGCACTGCAGGTTCCCCTCCTTGCACATACCCTGTGGGAGGTGTGGGTGCTCCAGTTTCATGTATAGCCCTACCGCTCCTCACACCCCGCTGACCCACACTCTGGTGACAAATACCACCAAGAGTCACAGATGCACACCCAAGGTGGGTCTCTGTGTTTCCCCTGTGTTGTCAACGCACAAGCTAGGTGCTGATATCTCACAGTGTCTGGTGGGGAGGGTTGTTTGTGAGGCATAAACATACGCCTGAGAGGGTTACTGGAAGGGTGACTTCTGGTGGTGTCAAACCCAGGGTTACTGCTGTCTATTACCCTCTTCTCAATCCTAGGTATCCCCCTGCAATATATTTTTTCCCTCCTTAATTTTATGCTTTTCCAAGCTGACTCCTTCTTTCATCCAATGTCTCTTGGTCATGCTCTGGATATGCTTAATTTGGTTGATCATCATCTTAAGCAAACTCTGTTATTGTTAATTTGCTCTTGATCATCATCAGTGTTTGGACAAGCATCCTCTCAGAGGAGAGAGCTTTGGGTATTCTGATCAGACACACTGTTCGTACTCACATTTCTCCTGAGTTATCCAGGTCATGTTACCAGGAAGAGGTGTACTGAGTTTAAGTGGCAAGGTTTTGGTAGTGGGGGGCTTCAGGGGTGGCTTCTGTGACAACATGCCAAAGCTTTCCCCATATCCAACAGAACCAGTTCCAGCCAGCTCCAAGATGAACCCGCTGCTACCAAGGCTGAGTGAAAGCTGTTGCTGGCTCTCACCTTCCCTTAGCAGCCACTTCACAGCTGCCCTGTGAAGAGGAGCACACGCTGGAGAAAGTTTTCTGGCAGGACTTGTGATCCACGCTGGAGCAGCCCATTCCTGACGGACTGTGTCCTGTGGTAAGGACCCACTCTGGAGCAGTTCATGAAGAACTACAGCCCATGGCAAGGACCCACTTGGAGAAGTTCATGGGGGACTGCCTCCCATGGATGAGACCCCACACTGGAGCAGGGGAAGAGTGTGAGGAGGAAGGAGCAGCAGAGACAACATGTGATGAACTGACCACCACCCCCATTCCCTGTCCTGTGCAGCTCAGGGGTACAAGGTAGAAAAATTTTGAGAAGTTGAACTCAGGAAGAAGGGCAGGGTGGGGGGAAGGTGTTTTTAGATTTGTTGTTATTTCTCGTTATCCTGTTCCCTTGTTAATTGGTAATAAATTCATTTCCCCAAGTTGAGTCTGTTTTGCCCATGACAGTATTTGGTGAGTGATCTCCCTGTCCTTATCTCAATCCACCACACTTTCAACATATTGACTCTTCCCTGTCCAGCTGAGTAGGGGGAATGATAAAGCAGCTTGGTGGGCACCTGACACCCAGCCAAGGTCAGCCCAACATAGGAGACTATTCAGATTGCCCAAAAATAGATGGAGAGACATGGAAAAAGTAGAGATTTTATTAATTACTTTTTCAACTTTACACAAAAGGATAACAACGTATTTTCAAAATGTTATTCACCTGAATGAAGAGAGTTTGGAGTTCTTGCTCTGGCAGAGCTCCATCAACTTCACTTTACCCACGTGGTGCGTCTTGTTAATTCTGGCACCTTCTTACATCTTTAAAGTCAAATATGATGTTACAGGTCGTTTACACAACAGTGGTGTAATTATTTCTGCTTTCCATCACAATATGACTTTAACATATGCCACACAAAAACCATACTGGCACTTTTATCTGGCACACTGCCTTACTGATGCAGATTTAATTTGTTACCTTTTATGAGTTCTACTTTCATGTGTCCCACATCAACACTGAATCTCTGAAGTTTTGAAATAATTCTTCCTTAGGTGTATTAACTTGACATTTTCAAAGTTCCGTCTCATTGTGTTACTCTTTCCCAACATTGCTGAGTCCCTTTGCATTTCTTTTCCTTGACTTTAGTTTTGCTTTGCGTGTGAGTTACCAAGGACCACAGTGTTCACTTATCAGAGATGCGATAGTTAACAGATAAAAGTGGCAACTTCATCTTCACTGAGCTGAAAACTGCCTTCTCAAAATCCTTTCTGAACTTAATCCTAACAGCAATACTGTTTCATGTTAAAAACAGCTAACTCATTTATACTACACGTAGTCTTTTATCAACAAATTTGTTTTTTCTTATGGTATACAGCTGACATATATGAAGTTTTCTTATGTTCAGCAAAACATATGTTCTGCTTCTCAGTTACAAAATCAATGCATTTGTTAGTAAGACGTTATTACAGGTAGACACTCTTATACCTATACTGAACCCTTAAAATCAATCCTATCTTCTGCCTGAAGCTAAGTAAAATTAACATAAATTTTCACTATTTATGGTACTGAAAATCTTATTTTTCAGTAGGGAAATGTTTTGCTGATTAGGGATACTAATTACATTCAGACACCAGAGTGAAAAGAGCAGACGTATTTTACTAGAAATAACTAAATAATATAACAGAATAATATAGAAAACATACAGTAAGAAAAGACAAACTAGCGCGCTTAAACAAATAGGAAAATACAGGGTAATGCATCAAATCATTACTACCTGAGAGAGAGAATAGTGATTAAGAAAGATACATCACCACTTGCACCCGTTACCACCATCCAGACCCGCAGTCGCTGGGGAGCCCCGGTCACAGCGAGGATTTGTTGAGCCTGTCCCGGCAAGTGGGAAATCCTACACGGTGCCTCCACCCGTAGGTGAGGCTTCCAAAGTCGCTGTGAGCGGGTCCAGCCTTATATACCTAAAAATCAGTAAGCCAGAATAGCTGGCACCTTTGTTTTAAGCGGAACTATCTGGTTTCCATCTCACATTAGGTTCCCCCAGAGCCTGGCCAGGGCTCAAGGGAGAAGCTCAGGGAGTTTCCCTGATTATCTAGTTGATTTATGAGCAAGGTCACAAGGCCAGACAACTGTTTCTGTGGCCTTGTTATCTTGCTCACACATAAAGAAATATAAGGATACATTCAAGATAGACATGTTTTATGATGTTTAAGCTACATCTTCTATGCATAGTTCACTAATGACTACATACAGAGTTAGCAGTTTCAGTTCAGGGCCTGTTGCTCAGGCTTCAGTATTCCCACCTTTTACATCAGAACAGTTGGTTTGCTATAACTTAGTATAATACCTGTTAACACAATGGTTATCAGTTATAAAATGTACAGGATTCATCTATAGGTCAACTCTGGCTTGGGCCTGTTGTCCAAGCCTTAGCACTTCAGGAAACTTTCACAGAGGAAAAGAGAATACAACTATTATACGTGAATTCAGCCAACATTGCTATATAGTTTGTCTTTTGAAAATGAAAGGTACCAAAAGAAAAGGAACTTCCCTAACTGGGTTATTACTGCAGAGTATGCAGGCAAACATTTTATCCACCAGTAAGTCTAGGATTTTGTGGCTGTGTTCTTAGAATAGATTCCAGCAAGATCACAGATGAGATGGCAGCAGGTGGAGGAATTACCATGAATAAAACAGAACCAGCAGCAACAGAGAAGGTGAGCAGCTGTGCTTAGGTACTCGATACTATTATGCTCTCACTGTAAGATTAATTCCATGGGCATCTCATTGAAATTATTTAGCTGGCTGGCTGGATTTTCCCCTAGACTTGTCTGATAAGTGATTTTCCTTCCTAGAGATGTATTTCAAGTTTATCATTATAAATTTAGGATAATGGCTTAGTAGAGGCTTAACAAAAATCAGTAAGTGTTGCTCAAGAGAAAAAAATATAGTTACATTCCTCTTGCTTTGGAGGTGCTGGAAGTACTGTAGTAGATTCTAATCTTTCCAAATTTGCTATGTGTCTGCACAGTACATTCTTCTTTTTTCTTGTACTTACCATTCCCTCTTGTTCTCAGGTGCCTTCACAGAAGAACCTTTGTTGGGTTGTTTCTGTTTCTCAGTCTGTCTCATCTACTGAAGGATAGCCTGCTGATAACATGGTAAGTCTTTTGATTCCTGTTAATATGTACGTTGTAAAACCCTTGTCAGCAAATTGGATGTTAATAGAAGCAAAGGCAAAACCCCGTGTGGCCAAATTCCCAACAAAGGGAAATCCAGCCAGTGGACTACACTTAACTTTGGTATGAACTGAATCTGAGTTTACTGTTTTTCTGGAAACACAGATGCTGGTGCTTCATCATTGAGTCCCTTTTACCCAGAGGTGAGAGAGAAAGTGGGATTCTTGTAAGCAGCAGCAGATGGCACTTCTGACTATTTTAAAGCAGTCATATTAACAGATGCAATTGAGAAAAACTGCACGGACTTCACTTTTTTTTTTTTTTTTTTGGTGATGGGTAATTTTGGAGAGTTTTGTCAGCTGATTTTGTCATATTGTGAGAAACAATAATTGGTTATTTTCACCTATAAAGTAGTCCCTTTGCTCAATTCTGATACTATGGAAAGAGCTACAAAGGAAGGACAAGAAATTCTGGACTTCTTTAAGGAATGTTTTAAGTTGCTGCGCTGTGTCAAACAAAACAAAGCACACAGATTCAAATTTCTTCTTTTGCTCCTCCCCCTGACAGTCCATATTTATCTTTTCTTAAGGTTTTTACCAGTAAACATTGTGTCAAAATGTATTATTCCACCATCTCTTTCCATCTCAGGCTGAACTGTGACTACAAGTGTTTCAAAAAATGTCTTTTGTAAAGAGGAATTGAGGAAGATGTTCCACAGTTAATGAAAATGTTCATGTAAAATGATTCAAGGGTCTTAGCTGGGAAGAGACACATAAAAGGCTGAAAAAATGATGTATTAATGAAACATTATGAATTTTCTGCTCTGAAAAAAAAAGTAAAAATTTTAATTTCAGATTAGACAATGCATTTTCAATCCAAAATTCAGTTCATATTTTATTATTTTATATTATATTATTATTATTTTATATTACATTATATTGTTGTTGTTGTTGTTATTTTAATCAGTCACCTGCACTGTACTTTGTCCAAGTACTAAACTACATTACCCTAAAATTAGTCCAGGGGAGGCATGGAGGCTTTAAGACTTAGTTGTTCTTGCTTCCTGTCTTGCTTAATGAGATGTGTGAAGAAGAACTGACAGCTTGTTAATACATGGCTAAGAGCATGCTCTTTTCTTCTAGCTTACTCACTTGCATGGGACAGCAAATACTGTGCCCCAGGAAGTGTAGGTCAGGTCGTGTAACATAAGTCTGCTTATACTTGAGAGAGGAAAAGCAACACAGCTCTCAGGAATATAAGCGAGCATTTTATGTTCCATTAGTCTCCTTGCTTTTATTTGCACTTTCTCCAAGAGAAACAGACTTTTATACTATACCTGTACTGACTTATAGCCCATTATACAGAGAAACTTGAGAAATAAATTTGCAGGCATTCACATGTTCCTCAAACCACTCAGCTCTGAGATGCTTTACACAGTGTTATCTCCCCCGCAGAATCCATTAATTGACAAGTCTATTGATGGCAAAAGTGCATGAGGAATTCAAGGTGCATAGCCTGAAAGTAAGAGGAAGGGTTGATGGTCTTTGGTGTCGTAGTACAGGCATATGGACCTCCAAGCTGTGTGCCCGGGCTCTGCACCATGGGCTGCCCAGCAGCAGTAGTGCCATGCAACACAATAGACGCACACTCTAGAGCTGACCATTGGAAGCCCAGAGTGCACATGAAGGACCATGTGATATTTGAACTCGCCGTTAACCACCTCACCCTTGAGCTGAGCCTGACATGCCCACTTTTTCATGCTATTAAGTGAGGCAGACCTTTTTTTTTTTTTAACACTAGCAAAAAAAGGTAGTACTGTGTGTTTGTAGTAGCAGTGGTTACCTTAAGACTGCTAACTCCTCAGAAAAAGAAAATCAGGAAATTAATTGAGTCCCACAGAAGACTAAAGATTTTTCATTTGAAATGTTAGCGTGAAAAAAGGCCTTTGCTCCACACAAAAATCTGAGAATCATATAAATCTGACAATTCATATAAACCCTCAGCAGAGAGGCTGAGTAAAATGAGAAGCTAGTAGATAGCCTAATAAATGAAATAGAGAACCCAAGTAGAAGTTCTCACAGATTGAAAGAGTAAAATCTTTAAAAGAGTTTAAAAACCATAATATCTATTTCCTCACAGTCACTTTTATCTGTAACAGAAACAAATCAGAGCCCACATAATTTGACAAACAAATTTCAATATTAAGTGGGTTTTTTTTAATTTCTCCATACCTTTCTAGACCAGAAAACTTTGAAGCATCCTTATAGCTCTCTTGTATTTGTTTACTAATCTCAGTGATTGTTTAAATCTTCTCCAAGTTAAAAAAATTATCTCTCATTCTTTTCCAATGTGTAAACGAAGCACAAAATTGGTATGTCTGTCCTTTTGTATCTTTTTTTGGTCAAAGACAACTAGTAGAGTTTAACAGCCTGCAGAGCAAATAGAATATATTTGAATCTAGCCTTAAAACTGATATTTATTGCCAGCATTTCTAGGCCTGTCAGTATATAAGGAGCTAAACATAATTTGACATTTCTGCATTCTAATACAATTCATGGTTAATTAGGTTACCAGTATCACTGACAAGGCTTAACACTGCCCTTTTAGGAATTTTTTTTTTTTTTTAATAGTGTGTGCAAATGATCACCTTGAGTATCTGTGTTTTCAGAAAGCTACCTCTTTTCTTTGCCATATGCAAGTGTATCAGCACTTTTTTACCTCCACTGTAAATTGTCAAAAACCAGCTCCATTTTCTCAATACATGTGTGAAAGAAAACATTAGTTTGTCGCTGTGGTACCACAAGCTCAGTTAAGAATCCTAACATTTCCAGTAATTACTGCATTTGGGTTAGAACAGTAGTCCACACAGAAGTATGGGCAGAATTGAATGCAAAGTTATTTTTCAAAATCTATCCTCTACTTCAGTACTCTGCCATGTTCTGTTGCTCTACAAAAATGCTGATAGAAAGACATATTTGAAAGAACAAAGAAAGCAGTAGCTCCATTTTTATCTGAATGCTACATATACTATCTATCTGGGATGCCAAGAGTAATTGAAAATATAAACATTTCTAAATTAAACCTAGCTATCTCCTGGTCTTCTATGGATGCTAGATCTTCCACTAAAATTTTAAGCTGTCTTGTATACAAATGCTTGTTGTGTGCTGCCTTTCTTTAGCTCATAATATCAGTCTCTAGAGAGAAGAATCAATCCAGAAAGTGACGTTTCACAGAACATTTTGCCTGACCAAACTACAGCATGTACATTCAGATCGATAGAGTCATGTATTTCTTCCCTCATAACTTTGTTAAGACAGTGAATTTTAAAATACAACAGCAGTATTTTCTAATTTCTGAATCTACACATCTATTTTGCACTGCCTAAAAATGGCATCCTCAAGAGACTGCACTGTCTTGAAATTTTTTTGTGTAAGAATTTACAAAGTGCGAGTAAATATTTTACTACAGTCTTTCTCTTACATGGAGAAGCCCATCAGAAAAGAGAAGCTTTATATCAAAATAAAATTAAAAGTTTCTCAATATAAGGACAGCAAAAGGGCCAAAAGACAAGCGATGCATCTCTTTTTCCAGTCACTGGGGCCTTCACCTGACTGCCATGACTTTTCAAATATAATGAAGAGAGCAGCTTACCAACTACATCTGCCAGTTTCCTCAGGACCCTGGGATACATCTCATTGGGTTCCATGGACCTGTGTATGTTCAAGTTCCTCAGGTGGTCCTGAACCTGACCTTCACTTATGATGGGAGGGACTTCATTCCCCCAGTCCCTGACCTGAGATTAAGGAATTTGAGAAGTGTGAGAAGAGAGATTACCATTGAAAATTGAGTCAAAAAGGTTGCTGAGCACCTCAGCCTTCTCCATGTCAGTTGTCACTATTCCTCCTGTTTTATTTATCGAGGGAGGGCCTATGCATTCCCATCTTGTGGTTCAGTTTGACCAGGTGATCATTACTCAGCCATGCCGGTCTCCTGCCTTCCTTGCCTGATTTCTTGCACATGGGAATCAAGAGTTCTTGCACTCTAAGAAAAATGTTTTAAATAGCTGCCAGGTCTATTCTGCTCCTCTATCCCTGAGGAGAGCTTCCCAGGAGGAGCCATCCACCAGTTCTTTAACTGAAAGTTCACTTGTCTTGGGTTTCAGATTTTGACTATACATTTCGCCTGGTCTACGTCCCTGGAGATCAGGAATTCCACTAGGGCATGACCTCTGCAGCCCAGGCTAACACCAGTCTTCACCTCTCCAATAAGTTCCTCTGTGTTAGTGAACAACAGGTCCAGTAAGGCATCTCCTGTAGTTGGGCTTTTGAATCACCTGGGTTAGGAAGTTATTCTTAATGCACTCCAAAAGTCTCCAAGACTTCTTGTAGCTTACTGTGTTGTATTTCCAGCAGATGTCAGGTTGGTTGAAATCCCTATCAGGATCAGGGCCTGCGAACATGATACTTCCTGTAGTTGAAGTAAAAACACTTTGTCAACTGGTTCTTTTTGATCAGACAGCCTGTAGTAAGCACCAGCCACAAGATTTCCTGTGTTGGTTTGATCTCTAATTTTCACCCATAAGTTCTCAACCTCTGCACCGCTGTTTTTCAAAGACAGCTCTGTGCAATCAATCCATTTTTTTACATAGAGGGCAACCCCCCCACATTCCTTCCTTGCTTGTCCTTCCTGAATAGTTTGTAGCCACTGACAGCAGGACTCCAGTCCTGTGATTCATCTCACCAAGCTTCAGTGATAGAGATCAGATCATAACTTTCCAACTGCACGGTGGCTTCCAACTCCTGTTTGTTACCCAGAAGCAGTCCAGAGCTTTCCCTTGACAAAGCAGAGTGGACTAGGAGACCTTCCACCATCCCTCAAACTTCTAGTAAAAAGATGCAAATTAAATCTGTATATAATGAGAAGTAAATGCTGTCTCTATCTGAAAATGACTCAAGACTATGTCTAAATTATACATCATCTCTGATTATGAATTTTGCTGTGTGCATGTTATTTGACTTCCAGCACTGTCTCACATCTTCTGTGCACTGGAACTGAGCTCCTGGATGTGAGCAAGTACTTTAGCAGTTACTTTTTTTTTTTTAAAAAAAAATCCTGATTCCTCAGTGCCTAGTCATGGTCAAGATTGTCAAAGAACCCAAAATAACCATAATTTTTCAGTTGCCTTCTTTCCTCTTGCCGTGCAGATGCTTTGTGTTCCATACTCTAAGTATATAAGGATGGTATGAGAAACCTCTTCCTCCATGGCAATGACTGGGAGGTTTAGAGGGTCAGAGAAGTTAATGCTATGCAAGATTAACAGGCCTGATGGACTGTTTTGAATTGTTTGTTACAAAGCTCATGGAAGTTCTTGAAAAGACTGTCAATGATTTTTTGCTTTAAGAGCTGATCCAGGCCCAGTAATGATCACACTTTCTGCATCTTGTTTACGTTATAGACAAGTGAGCTTTTATCCCTCTAAAATAAAACTGGTTTGTTTAGTTTGAGTTGGACAGTCATAGCTCTGTCTGAGTCCCTATGAATTATTTTTAAAAGGGCATAGAAATAGTTCTGTAATTGCAACTGTATTCTTCTGCAAACATATATTTGTGGATAACAAATAAGGAAAAAAATTGTGTCATTATTGCGTACTACACAGCATTCTCCTATTATATACTCTTTTGCACTTTTTGCTATGAGATATAATTACTTAAAAATCAGAAAGAACTTTAAATATTGTCTGGTCATCTGGGAATCTAATTATCCATTCATGCTCTCAAATTAATTTCTGTCACTGATGGGAGGACTGTGTTTCCATTTCTAGGTTAAAAATACAAGTTTTACAAGGCAATAAAAACAAAGCCTTCTGGGTAGTTTTCAAAAAGCTTAGAGATGTATACAATTTTTTAATTTACTTTTTAATTGTAAACTGTATTTTCCAACTCAGGAAGGTAAGAAAATCAAGTTAACCTTAGACATATTAAGCAACATTCAGTCAGAAAATCTTGTGGCTTCACTGAAGTTACAGATGCAAAGAGTTAACTAAATTTACTTTCTGAATTTTTTGTTCTTTAAAGAGTTGGTAAAGACTTTTTTTTCCCTCCCCATCCTTTACCTCTCCCAGAAAGGCCCAAATCCATAATAAAATGGTCCATTAATTTTTTATAGTAAGTTAATTGATGGGATACCAAGGGATCAAAGGACACATTGAACATTTGTTGTCTTCTCCACCTCTTCTTATCCTCTATTTTTCATTGCTTGAGAAATGAAATGTGTAAAAATGGAACTACCTATCTAAAGCCAAGCCTACAGAATGTTGGGAGATTCCCTTTTATTTCATTCCTAAAGTCATGCCCAAGGCCAAGGCAAAGTGACGTAACCCTTGAAATATATTGTTTAATTGGCCAACTACAGAAGTGCAAATTCTGTTATTGAATAAGACCAAGCACCAACATTTGAATAACTCATAGTAACACACACAATATTTTACCCAAATGCAACTTTTGTCAGCTTAAAGAAATGTTTTCTTCTTCCCTATTCCAGTTTTCCTATCACCAAACTTTACATGTCAGTGGGATATGTTGCCAAGAAAGAAGCACTACTTTGTCTCCTAGTTCTGAGTATGTTGCAGTCTTCAGAATGCCAGAGGCAGGGAACATCTGCAGTAAGCATTTCTAGTGACAACCTTTCCAAACCTCCACAGCCTTCCAGTTTGACACACGTAAGCTATAACCCTACTTCTGACTGCTGAGTGGGAATACAGATGATACAGTTAGTGGAAGACTTCCCCAGTAACAGCTGAATATTTATTTGGCAGTGGCCACTACAGCTTTGGCAGGGAAACATCTGCTATTGATTTAGGTAGAAACAGAATTTCATCTTTAAAACAAAGAGAGAATTTATATGCATATTCTAATAACCGATGGTCCTAATTTTGACCAGTGAGTAGTGCAAATCTTGAGACTTTAGTCTTCATGGTCTGGTCTCTCCCTCACCCTGGTAGCGTACATTAACTCCTATTGATACATAAATACACTTATTAAAAAACTGCTTTATGATCTTATGACATACATTCCACTTTTGTAGCAGATGGTACTTCTTGTTACTGACGTTGATCACATTTGTTTTCTAGTAGAAAGTGCAACAATATCGACATAACAACAAATTTAATATGTGAAAATAAAATGAGTTCCTGCATTCTGTGTAGGGATGTTAAAGTCCCAGAAGACCTGGCTTTGTCTGACAAGGTGCAACCTCAAATACACTTTTTTGAAGTTATATTGCTCAAAATATTTAATCATGGCTTTCATCTTAAAATCTCAACTTTTCTTTCTCCCACAATGTCTTTGCAAAGGCAAGCTGTTAGACATCATCAGAGATAATCACTTCAGGATTTCCACTTTTTCTTTCTAATCTCCTCTCCACTCCAGTGACATGTTTATTCTATAAATCTAACAAAAGATCTAGCTTTTCTTTTTCCATTTATATGGGCAATATTTCAAATGGACATGAGGCTTCCCACTGCCTTAAACATAAAGCTGTCTTTTGTGGTCTGTGCCTACATTCAGGTATTTCAAACTTACATACAGGAAAAAAGTATAATCAGAACTTCACAAAAGCCAGAAGATAACAATTTGCATGCAAGATGGTAAGAACAAGTCCAGAGAGTATCAATTTACCCGTAAAAAGTTAAGACACGTGACAGTACTCCCTGGTGCCAGGGATCAACTTTCATAGCTTAAACATCTCCTAACTCCTCTGCTGCTAGATGGAGGGCTGTGTTTTGTAGGGGTAGTGCTTCGAGGGGCAGTCCTACCCTGTGACTCAAGACAAGCTCAACAAGCAGGCCCAAGGTTCAACAAGATCAAATGCAAGGTTGGGGCAACCCTGCTATCAGTACAGGCTGGACGATGAATTGATTGAGAGTAGAACTGTAGAGAAGGACTTGTGGGTACTGGTGGATGAAAAGCAGTGTGCACTTGCAGACCTGAAAGCCAACTGTATCCTGGGCTGCATCAGGGGAAGTGTGGCCAACAGGTCGAGGGATGTGATTTTCCCCTTCTACTCCACTCTCGTGAGACCCCACCTGCACTGCTGTGTCCAGCTTTGGAGTCCTCAGTGCAGGAAAAACATGGACCTGTTGGAGCAGGTCCAGAGGAGGGCTACAAAAATGATCAGAGGGATAGAGCACTCCCTTCTGAGGACAGGCTGAGAAAGCTGGGGTGGTTCAGACTGGAGAAGAGAAGGCTCTGGGAAGACCTTATAGCAACCTCCCAGTACTTTAAGGGGGCTTATAAGAAAGACAGGGACAGACTTTTTAGTAGGGCCTGTTCCTATAGGACAAGGGGTAATGGTTTTAAACTAAAAGGAGAGTAGATTCAGACTAGATATAAGGAAGAAATTTTTTATGAAGAGGGTGATGAAACACTGGCACAGGTTGCCCAGAGAGGTGGTAGATGTCCCATCCTGGAAATAATCAAGGCCAGGTTGGTCAGGGTTTTGAGCAACCTGATCTAGCTGAAGATGTCCCTGCTCATTGCAAGGGGGTTGGACTAGATGACCTTTAAAGGTCCCTTCC
This sequence comes from Strix uralensis, assembly GCF_047716275.1. Taxonomy (NCBI): domain Eukaryota; kingdom Metazoa; phylum Chordata; class Aves; order Strigiformes; family Strigidae; genus Strix; species Strix uralensis. The sequence continues at coordinate 35,787,241 of NC_133979.1, read as the reverse complement.
AACCCAAACCATTCTATGATTCTATGAGTCAAAGGGGCAGTTGTTATGTAACGAAAAGGGAAAATGCTGCCCTTCTGCTTCTCTCATCCTGTCCAGAACTCCCTCTAGTATCTCTGCAAAATTTGCCAACAGAGCTGCAAAGCTGTGAGCCAGCTCTGCCCACATAAACTCTGCCAGAGGAAAACAGCAATCTACCAATGCTTTTTCTCAAAGTGCTCTTTATTACTGAGAACAGGAAGCTTTTATTCCATCCCTTTTCCTTAACCCCTGTTCCGCTAGTTGCTGATCTTGGATTAGAAACTGTTAGACCTGAAAAGAAAACTAAGGAAGTACTCCATTTGGAAATTAATTCCTCTTAAAAGGGAGGGCAGATCTCCACCTGTTTCCCTCTCAAAATCTCTAATTGCTCTGAGGTCTCCTAAAGAAAAGTGGACTTTTTCATCAAGATAGTCTTGTTATGTGCAGCAGCAGCAGCAGCTAGAGAAAAGTAATCTCTATATGTAGTTAAAATGCTCTGCTTTGGGCTTATTGCTGTGCCATAAATATTTGCATAGAGGTTCATGGAGATTTTGCTTTTGTATCACATCTTAGAAAGTTCAACTATTTTTCCCCCATCACTGCTATCCCCTTCATTAAGTTTTACTGCAAGGGTATCTTTTAAAACAGGTCCTAAAATTTTTGTTAGGGGTGGGTTTCACTGTTGAACTGTATATTATAGAATCATAGAATATAGAATGGTTTGGGTTGGAAGGGACCTTAAAGACCATCTAGTTCCAACACCCCTGCCCTGGGCAGGGACACCTTCCACTAGCCCAGGTTGCCCAAAGCCCCGTCCAACCTGGCCTTGAACCCTTCCAGCGAGAGGGCAGCCACAGCTTCTCTGGGAGACCTGTGCCAGTGTCTCACCACTCTCACAGGAATTTCTTCTTTATATCTAATCTAAATCTACTCTCTTTCAGTTTAAGACCATTACCCTCGTTCTATTCCTACACTGCTTGATAGAGAGTCCCTCAACATCTTTCCTGTAGCCCCTTTAAGTACTGGAAGGCTGCTATAAGGTCTCCCTGAAGCCTTCTCTTCTCCAGGCTGAACAACCCCAACTCCCTCAGCCTTTCCTTGGAAGGGAGGTGTTCCATCCTTCTGATCACTTCTATAGCCCTCGTCTGGACCCGCTTGAGCAGGTCCATGTCTTCTTATATTGGGGGGTCCAGAGCTGGACACAACACTGCAGGGGGGGTCTCATGAGAGCGGAGTAGAAGGACAGAATCCCCTCCCTCTACCTGCTGGTCACGATTCTCTTGATGCAGCCCAGGACACAGTTGGCTTTCTGGGCTGCGAGTGCACACTGCTGGCTCATGTTCAGCTTTTCATCCACCAGTACCCCTAAGTCCTTCTCCTCAGGGCTGCTCTCAATCCACTCCTCACCCAGCCTGTATTTGTGCTTGGGACTGCCTCGACCTATGTGCAGGAGCTTGCACTTGGCCTTGTTGAACTTCATGAGGTTTGCACAGTCCCCCCTCTCCAGCCTGTCCAGGTCCCTCTGGATGGCACATCCCTTCCCTCCAGCATGTCAGCTGCACCACACAGCTCGGTGTCATTGGCAAACTTGCTGAGGGTGCATGCACATTATGTGACATGTGACATTATGTCACACGCGTGCTCTGCATCACAAAAACTAAATCAAATCCATTCCAGAGAAGACAAGTCAATTTTTCAACCGGGTAGCATGGATAGGTTATCTGCAAAGTGGAAAAATAAATTTAGCTTCTTTCCTAAAGTTCTTTCATGGGCACAACCTGGCTATGATTAGTTAGCTCAGTACTCCTTTGAGTGGATGAACAATCTTTTTTATTTTGTAGCATGCAACAGCTATTTGTGTATGTCCTAATTCTGTCCAAATTACTTCAGGCTACTAATCTCTACCTTCATTTAATCTCTTACATGTTTGTTTCTAATTTAGCTGTCACTGTATTTAAATGCCTTGCACTGGCATCTGTCTTTCCCTTTTAGGGTATTTTAGATCCTGTATTTTTCTCTAAGGTCGCAGTTTCCTTTGTGCACTCTTGACAGAGTCTAGTTTCTCATTCCTTATGAAGCATTTCCTTTGTTTCCAGTGTTAGTCTAAGTATCTTCTGTCACGTTTTTTTCATCTTTTCCGGCTTCATATAGTCTTCATATAATATCATAAAATGAAAAGCTCAGAGTATTCCAAATGAGGCTTTGCTATTGCTCTATATGTGAGTATTCAAGTTCTGATTTGTACATCTCACTTCAGAGACATAATACATGCCAAGACATGCCAAGACTTTGTTTACCTTCTTGCTGATACCAGACATTGTGCAGATGGCTAATGCATTATCCTTAATCACTCTCACATCTTGCTACTGCTCTGTTTTGTAGATGAGTGTTCTTATTTGTGCTGTAAAATTTGCATCATGGGGTTCTGGTCTCCATCTCCACTTTCCTTACACAAGGGATAATCATATCCTATTGAATCAGACTGGAATTTAGGACCATGGCACAGGGATGCTTTACAGGATGGTTGCTTCCTCAGAACTGCAAGAAAAAATTGCAAATGCTGTTTCTGCATCTTATACTCTCCAGGTTTTTTTCCCTTTTTTTTAATTCAGGGAAATACAATGAGTCATTCTAGCTGATGACTCAGAAATCAAGTGGCTAGAGATGTTTGAGAATGTATTCTATATCCAGTAATATAGAACATAGATATTTTATAGCTAATAAGGGCCCTACTAGACCAAGTAATGTCAGAGGCCAGAAGTCCACAGTATATTTACAAGCCCAAAAACTAGTTGGCACGATGTACTGAATATAGTAGCCCCACCTGTGTTTGTGCCCAGTATAGCATCCTGTGCTCTCTATGGCTTAATATTAAATATCTATACATAGCAGCTATCGCAACTTCTTTGTTCCCCTCCTCACAACGTGTTTTCTTACATAGAAGGATCTCAACCGTGGATTTAAATAATATTCTGTACAAGCTGAACTCACTTGAGCTCCCTGAATGCTGCGTTAGAGTCCTGCGAGCAGCCCTGTAGCCACTGTGGCCCTGGCAGAATTGAGTGACTGTTTGTTATTTGTGTGCCTAAAATAATTCCAAACTTCCAGTTCCCGAATTCATTTGTTTGTCCGTGTTGTTTCAGTCCCTCTGATTGAGGGGGTAGACAGGAAGCAAGAGCAGCTCAAGCACAAAAAGGGAGTATAAGTGAATCTTCTTTTAAGCCTGCTAATTTGTACCTCCCTTTCTGAAGCACCAACATCACCAGAAGAAATCTTCATTTCCACTTGAGTTCAGAAGGAACAAAACAAACCATTTAGGAACAGCATGTGAATTGGCTGAGCTGTTAGGTCACAAAAAGTGTTCTGTTTGCAAAACATCCATTCAGAACCTCATTACTCCAAATGAGCTCCACCTGCACTCCATTATCACAGCTTTTTTTTTTTTTTTTTAATTAAAGTGTAGGAAAATTTCACCTTATCTAGAATCAAGTCTGTGAAACGGTAGGGAATAGTGTTAGATGGGCAAATTAATATTAAGGTGGGTGAAACATGTAATTGAGAGTAAAAAAGTTGTACATGAAATACTGCATCATTGTAAGTAATAGGATCAGAGGCACATTTGTTATCTAAGTGTCTTCTGACCTTGCTCAGTTCTCAGGCTATAGAGACTTTTATAAGTGGAATGTATTATTCAAGTTTTTGCCAGGAAACAAAAATACTTTCTCTATTCTGTTTTATAAGAAACTGATTCCTTTCCTCTGATTCCTTAAATGAAGCAAAGGACAGTGAACAGGGACAGTGAAGATCAAAAAAGGAACCCCAAGAGGCAAATATGACTCCCTCCTTGAGAAAATCGTTGTTATCCTAGAAATTTTGAAATATAGATGGTTGATATTTTGAATTTCAAAAAATAGTTCGTTAATAAAAATCGTCATCTTTCCTCTTATCCCACCTCATTTTCCAAACACTTGTAGAGATGCTTAAGACACTGTTGTGAGAGTCTGAAAGCATTTTCATTACACCCTGTCCTCTGATTCTGTGTTTTCCAACTAGCTTTTTCTTCCAACCAGCTACCCAAACCCAAAGGACTGTTTTAATGTACTACCTGGAGAATATTCTTGTCTTTCAACTTTCCACTTATTTCTTACCCCTAGGAAGTTTGTCCTTTCACTAGACCTTGCTTATTGCAGTGTTTTAGTCCTACTCAGGCATGCCTGTTTACAAGCAGGTCATGCTATGTTCGTGAAAACAAAGTCTGTCATTACAGTCTCTAAGGGTTCAGAGCAACACCTACACACTACAAGACGTTGCTTCTTCTGGAGAGTTTTTCAATGCATTATCATGTTTTCTTTAAGATTTTCAAGAAATACTTTGTGATATTTTTGTATTCCGCTTAAACCATCAGAGCCAATTTCAGTTTCACATCCCATATCAAGGTCATTCATTCCCTTTGAATAATTATCCCCAAGCTATGCAGGAAGCACTGTACCCTGAAAAAATGTAGATTTGCTGATTTTCTTCAGCACTTAGATGAAACCAAGACCTCTTGGTGGGTAAAGGGAAAAGTAAATAGTTAACAGGCTAGTAATCTGGTCACACAGACTGCAAATGAGACCCATATCTCTTTTCTACCTGATTAAGACTGTAGTCTTAAATATAATTTCATATATTCCTGATGACTACCCAGCTACCAAGCTATTAGTTGTTCTCTGATCATGAAGGTATACAGGTATCCCCTCCAAGATCTTTTGTTGTGCAAGTTTAGCCAGAGCCAGTACATTCCCACTGAGACATTTCAGTCTTGGGTAAATAAACATTTTAGAGAAGCCAGCATCACTATACTGACAGAGGATTCCTGTGCAGCTCAACTTGAATGTAATCACATCTGAAGGGCTTGTGTAAGTGAGGGAAAGAGACTGCTGTCAGAGAAGATGTAGAGGCATTGGCTAGTCAGTTTACTGACTTCTTTTGATTATTAGCAAAAATATTTGAATTGTTTTCCTTAAACCTGGAGTCATACCCAATTTTTAGAACCTGTCAGTGCAGAAGAAATGAAATTTTTGTTCATCCAAATACAGCTTTCCCTGTACTTTACTAATAAGATTTTTACCCTAGTCTGTCTGAACCACTTATATTACATATGCAGAAATTCATTAATACAGGTTAGCTTTAAACCTGCCAATCAATGCAAACTATATCAAATAATATATGGTGGTTTGTATTTGGATTATTGCCACCATCAAATGAAAAAATACTCTACTTCAAAGCAGAGGGGACCCATGGCATAGAATAATAGAAAAAGAGCCAAAGGGTTTATTAAATTTGACACCTAATCTTTCCATCAAGCTTACAAAAATAAGACTGTTCTGCAGTACTGGCCTAGAGCATTAAAGAAGCACTACTGCGAGATGTAGTGTTCTAAGACACTGCTGTAAAAATACTGTTTGAATATAAATGGTGAGAAGCTAGTTCTTATTTATTTTGCCACACGGTCATGTAGCTACCATGGACCACTCTGGAAAGCTGTTGCGCTTAAGAATATGAAGAATTGTCCTAAGTCTGGGAAGACGGCTAAAAACAGATTTCGAAGGTACTTCACCTAAAAGAAGGAGGGTCCTGCTGTGGCCTTAAGCATTGTGTCACTGATTTAAAACATTGTGACAACAAAAGATAGAACCTTCCAAAGTGCCAAGCTCATTAACCTCATAACAGTGGCTCAATCGTTTAATGGTTATTCAAAGTGAAAAGCAAGAGTACCATGTACTCATGTACTCACTCAAAGGTTCTGGAAATATGTTTAACATCAAGAAGACTCCATGGTTATGGATTTCTCTCTGCAATAACGTAGTTGTGAAGAGTGAAAGTCTAACCTAGGCGCTGTTACCCTTGAATCAGGATGTCTATTGTCCCATCTAACATGGTGTTACTCTTGCATGATGAACCTAATCACAGAAGTTCCTGTTGCTTAGCTCGGTTGAATTACCTAATGGGAAAGGAAAAACAGACATTGGCTGGGTAGTGGTCTGTGTTCTTTTTCAAAGACTTCAGTTACTCTAAGATTCCACCCAAGAGCAGTCCTAGGAAGCATGTTCCCATCTTGGAGCTCAGACCACTGATAAAATCTTAACAATCAAAATGTTGCTGTATGCATAAAGAAAAACTGCATAGATGACACTAAGTTCTGGTTTTAGTCACATTAATCTTTTAACTGCCTAATAGCCAAAATTTTCTAGTTGCTACAGAAAAACCTCATTGATAATGCAATAAAAATTAAACAGAAAATGTTATTCCTAGCACCTACTGCTTTGCTATGCCTAGCCTCCCAGTATTCCTCTGTAACCCAAGGTTGACAGCTCTGGTCTTCCTCAAGGATTTGGGAAAGAGGGCTTTACCATGTGCAATTACCACCCTGAAACATTTTCTGGGCTGATTATGATACCTATGGTGAAGGTTTTGTTCTCCTCAGTCTTGGGCCCTGCCTGAGACTTTTACTAGTAATGGCTTTTTTTTTTTTACTAGTAATGGTAAAAATCATATCTGTTGGGTTAAAAACTGGTGAATAAGTTTACTTATCTTGTTTCAACTCATAACACTTTTACAAAAAGCCGAGCTTTCACCATACTGTTCAGCACACTGATCTCATACTAATCTAAATGTTTCGGTGAGTTTAAATTGGTGTGGTTCTCAAGATTTTAATTTCAGTACCTCAAGTGGGCCAGATGCTTACTTGGTTTAATCCATGTACTTCTGTCAAAGTCAATTAATCTGATATAATGCCAGTGCAGGATTGTATCCACTGCACTTTTATCAACCTGTGATCAGGAAAAACCCTCCACTATTTTCACTGAGGATAGTGATAAGACATTCATTTCAAAGGCTTTCTATTTTTAACGGTGGCTCCCTGACTTTCTTCCCTCTTCGTGGCTGCATTTTATGAGCTGCTGGATCTGTCAGCTGAAATGACAAATTTCTAACTCAATCTCTGTTCATTCAGATAGCTGAATGTATAAAATAATGCATGTAAGTACACAAATTACAGATTTAGTGGGTTTGATTGCTATGCTTTTCCAATTCTAATTTCTTTTCTACCATTCCTGTAGCATGTATGTCCTCTATAATACTTTTTGTACCCTTCAGCAATTATCGCATGACCTTAATGTTGACATCTAATAGAGAATCTGTTTACCTACGTTCCTTACAAAACTCTTCATTTTAATTGACAATTTGCACTCTTCATCAGTTTACAAATAAATTGGATTTTTAAAATAAATAAACAGCTGCTTTTTATGTGGAACTATTGGTAGCAGAGATAAGAGCTTAGGTGACTTTGTCCATTGCACTTAGTAAAAGTCTCTTCCTGGTAGTCGCTGAAGTCTTTTTCTCCAGCCTTCTGGCTGCAACACAAACACATGTTTTAGCCTTGATACCATAAAGAGGCCCCATTAATTCTAAAGTAGCTACCATGAAAGGAAAATCAAGTAAATATATTGTGTGAGTCAAAGATATAATTGTAGTGCCTGGAACAAATAATTTGTCTATCTTATGTCTCTAATACTTTCTTTGAGAAACTGTAACATAAATTAAATTATTGCTTCCTTATGCTGTTAATATGGATCTTAACAGGTCTATACAGGTATATACAAGTCTACCTGGTTTAGAAAAGCAGCACAAATATTTCAGATCAGAAGGGAAATCTGAGTAGTTACACTTTTGCTGAAGATGGAGACAAGACACCCATTGCAAAGAAACTGTTATTGTTTGTGACACTTCTACTTCTTTTCTTTTCTATTAAGTATTTCCTGTACAGCTGGCTCCCCACAAGAAGCCTCAGTTTCTATTCTGCTGTCCTATTTGCCCCAAAGCAACCTATCCTAATGAACAACCTACTCATGGCAGAAATGTCTGGACAAGAAACATGGGAAAAATTATCCTAAGCTTGTTCAAGATGGGCAGATGGCTCTTATGATGTAGCACAGGGAATACTACAACATTACTAGAGGGTATTATTTGTCAAGTTATACCAATAAAGAGGAGAAAAAATAATTGTAATGTTGAAATTGATCCAACCAACTAGTTTGAAAAATATATTTATGTTACAAACAGCAGTGTGGTTTTAACCTTATTGAAGTTCAGTGTAATGTAATGTACAGGCTCCATTACATGCTGTAAACTCTGGGCTATGAAACTGTCTACAGCAAAACCAAAAGACTGAAGAAAATGAGGAACAGCATGCTTATATACATTTACTTAAGGATCAAATCCTTTATGGATGGAGATGAGAAATAAAGTGATTAAAACACTTCCATAACTTCCAGAAAATGTTTCTGTGACTAGAAAGATGATATTGTTGTTTAAAAAAAAAAAAACCCCACAAAAAAACCAACTTTGGAGAACATGTTTATTTAAAAAATACAGAGTGAAATTAAAATGATGAGTATCAGGGTAACTCCTGTCATTTTGGTTTGTTCCTTGTTTTTTCCCAAGGTCACAGTCTCCTGACTGTCAATATTGCTTGCCTGCTGTTTGCTGCCTGCTGTTCATTGCCTGCTGCCTTGCCAAGAGAACGCTTTTGCTAAATCCTACCAGAAAGAACCTGGATATAATTGACCCAGGTCTGAGCCAGGTGAGTGCAAACTGTACCAACCTTCTTTCCCACAATCCAGGAAGCCACCAAAACCACTGTCACAATGACTATGTACATGTCTTCGTGCCATATTCCATTATCTCACACACCTGCTGAGTGTCATGCTCTTCAGTGTCATTCTCGTGAACTGTGACATTGGCCTCTTATAGTATCAGGTACTCTGAATGGGGAAACCCAAAATAACAGCACATTATAAATAAGCTTGGACTTCAAGGAAACTCTGGGTAAAAGTATGGACCATGCAGTCATGAGAGGTCAAATTTTTGGCAGTAAAAATGAGACACTTAGTGGATCCACAAAGACAGATAAACAAGACATGCTATTATTAATCTCCAGTTGTATCATTATCTGGAATAACATTGAAACGGAGTTTCTAAAAGACCAAAACTTGTTCCAGAGAGGGGCTGCTTTCTGGATCATGTTTGATCCAATCCAGTGCAAAAAACAGTGAAAAGCAGAGTAAAGAACAAAAATTATAACCATTTGACTGACAGGAATTTCTCTAAAGATTTTAATATATGTTATATACACTGAGCATAACACTGGAAAGCACAAAGTAGATGAACACGTAGGAACCCTTTCAGTGAAGTGCAGCATTCTCTCAGTGTCAGATGGCTTCCAGCCATTAGATGCCCATCAGTATTACTAGACCTCTTAATGAAACAGGCCTAGTTTTAAGTTTATTTGTAGAAACTCAGCACATCTCTGAACAACCCTTATAAAACCCCTAAGGGTCTGCACCCCTCCATTGCAATTTCTGAATGGAATACTGCTAGTCCTAAGGTAATTGGTCCACATAATCCAAAAGCAGAAGTTGGGAAGACTGAGTGCCAGCTGCTGTACAACACAGAAAGGTGATAAGGACATTATGATTGACTGCGAAAAAGCCAGAGGTAAATCAAGCACAGACAGGACTGACAGCAAACTCTGGGATTTGTCTGTCAATATAGGCTTCTTACCTATACAGTGCATTGAGAAAACATTTTGTAAAGAATAATATACACATAAAGCTGTTCTGATGAACATGCATTATTATCCCTAGAGAAAAAAATGTAGCAGAAGTGTAGAAAAACAAAGATTTGGGAGAAAATAGTGAAAGAGATTTGTGGTTGGTTGCACTTGTTTTATGAACTTGTTAGGGTTTCAGAGGTTAGGCTTCTCTATCAGTCTGTGTTTACTGTGTCTCCCAGGACTGGAATTCCTGATGATCAGGTGCTCTCATCTAAATTCAATGCTGACATCTAGATTCAATGAATAGGTGCCATAACTGCTTTTTATACTCTAACTAAATATAATAAGGGATTATCGGTTGAATTCAAACCAGGAGTGTGCTTTTAACGTGAATCTGGTCATCATTGTCACTTACTGCACTTTGGTTTCCACCATGGAACAATCTCCAAACTGAACTCCTTATTAATAAAATGAAACCACGATACTCACTGTAAGTGTTCGAGGACAGTCAGTCCACAGATCTAATCTGGCTGAAGTATCCTTACCTCTCTTCCTGAAACATTCAGGGTGAGGCTTTCAGGTCCTTAATACTAACTCTTTCATTCCACAGATCCTCTCTGGTTGCACTACACCTTTTGGTAATATTTGGCCTTCCAACCCTCAATGGGGCATTAGTTTGGGATTTGGTTGTCTCCAAACCACAAATCCAACAATGGCTACTCAAGGGATGTTGGAGGACAGGTTTAATGCCTTTGCTGACTATGATCTGTCAGTCACCAGCATGATTTTGCTCTGTATAACTGAAAGTGGTATGTACTGCATCTCTACATCTTGAACCTGCACTTGAAGCTCAGAAGTATTTGCCATTTTGTGGTTCTGTTCAGGTCCAGATTGCCACAGAGAATTATAGCCCCAGCCCCTCAAATGGAGCAAAGAAGCGGAATATGCCATTTGAGAACCATCGTACGAACCAAGCTTGTGCTCTTCTGAGGCTAAACATTGTGTTGAGACAGAGACCATCTGGTCTTTCTCTTGGACCAACACTTCCCAAACTAGACATCATGCTTCTGGAAGTGTGACTGTAAATGGTGTTATGAATGCAGCCACAAGGACAACTGCTGTCTTAAATAGTGTTCAATATCCTGTTTACATAAATGTGAAAAATCTGAATTAATATAGGCACTATTAAGATGGTTCTAAACCCCTCAGAGACAGTCCCCTTACAGCAGAGGAAATTTTCTGAGGCCAAAGCATAATTTTCCACTTTGTATTGCCAGTGTATAACAAAGCAGACAGTCCACTGTACGGGTACAAGGCTCTATTTTTCTCCTCCCTTTGGAAACCTTTAACTGTTGGTAACGTTTGGGGTTTTTCAAAAAGGGAGTGGAAGTTACTCTTCAGTCTGAAATTAAAACAATCTTAACTACCACCTCCCTCAAACTACCCAAACTGCTGTGGTTTGCGTACAAAGGGAAAATACTAGATTTTCATGTCAGTTGTTCTCTGGAGCACCTCCCTCTCTCAAAAGCAGGTTGGGAGAGAAACTTGAGACTCCTTTGTACCTTTTTCAGTGTATGAGAATGCAATAGATTTGTACATTTTTACTGTATCTGCCCTCTGAATATTTGGTCCTTTATCCTTATAGTAATTGCCCTGTTATTTCCTTGTAGTTTCACTGTACTTTGGCACTGGACAGAAATTATCTTGTACTCTCATGCTGATCTGTCTTTCATAAGGACTTCAGAATAGAGGCAAATTAACAAAGCTGATAAAGTCCTAGGGAAAATTCTATTGTGCCGTCTATAGCAAGAGCTGAGGAAGCTGGCATATAAAGGAGAGGACCTCTTTTCTCCTGATTTTGTATTTAGTTCATTGCCTACCTTGACAACTTATGGAATGTGCTTGCCAATTTTTTTTCCAATAATAACTTTAAAATAAACTAGAACAGACTCTTTCATTTACGTATAGATTTTGGCCATGGCTCAAGAAAGCACTCAGGCATATTTTTTGATCCATTTCTCTTCAAGATGGCATATAAGCACCTGAGCAAAGATAAACACACAGGTAAGTGTTAAGAAAAGCATTAGGCAAACTCAAAATCTGAACTGAACAAAGGTCTCTCTTCACATAGCTTTAAGGTCCATCTGGAAAGTCAATTTCCCTTCTGTTTGCCTCTTCCATCTTCCTTCAAAGAAAAGGCATAGACAAAGCTGCCCGTCAGTGATGCTGGTGGTGCCTCTGTGAAAACGTATTTAAGAAAGGGCAAAAATTCTGGACAGGCAGAGAAGTGAGGGAAAAAAGTGTGAGAGACAGTCCTACAGACACCAAGGTCAGTGAAGCAGGAGGGGGAGGAGGTGCCTCAGGTGCCAGAGCAGAGATTCCCCTGCAGCCCGTGGAGAAGACCATGGTGGAGCAGGGGAAAAGAGTGAGGAGGAAGGAGCGGCAGAGAGGAGCTGGTATGGACTGACCACAACCCCCATTGCCCATCCCCCTGAGCCGCTCAGAGGTGGGGGAGGAGGTAGAGGAGCTGGGAACGCAGGAGTGAAGTTCAGTCTGGGGAAAAGCAGGGGGAGAAGGTGCTGTTTAAATTTCCTGTCTTTGTTTCTGGTTTACCAACTCTACTTTACCTGGCAGTAAATTAAATTATTTTTCCCCAATTCAAATATGTTTGGCCCATGACAGTAACTGGTCTCAGTAACTGATCTCCCTCTCCTTGCCTCAACCCACGAGGTTTTTCATCTTTTTTTGCCTGCCTGTCCTGTCGAGGGGTGGGAGTGACAGAGTGGCTGGGTGGACATCCGGCAGCCAGCCAAGTTCAACCCACCACAAGTACAAATTATTTCTATCACAAGAGGTACATGGAGCACTTTCTGCTTGGTTCATGCACAATTTCTACCAGCTTCAATGGTTAAGAGTTAGGTCATTGTGAATGTACTTAGAAATCTTTTCTTTATGATGACACATTACTAAAATAAGTTTTAAAGAAACTTTTCTCAAGCTACTTAGAGGCTGAAGTTTAAATATTTGTGGTCACTGAGGGGAGGGAGAGCTTATATACTTACCTCCAGGAAAGGTTTTCTGTGTCCAAAATAAGACTGTGTTTAAGACTAGCCAGAGACATCAGCCATTGTGGTGACATGTTTTGGGAGAGGATTCTTTAAATAATACTGGAGAGTATCTGAGTAGGATGAGAATAACTTTGGGTGTAGAAGTAGATTTTTCATGAAGAAGCTGGTAGGATCACTCTGCATGTCCTTTAACCAACTTGAATGAAAAATCTTATAGAAAACTTGTTAGGATAATGGTTTTAATTTTCCAGCACTGCAAGATGTTGCAGGTGATGATACAGTAATTACTGTGCAATGAGCACATTAAGAAACACCATAACTTAAAATGACTTCATTGTTCCAATTGCTGATCTGAGAATGGAAAATACTCCCAGTACTATTATAAACAGTGAATACATTGACAAACTTTGCAGAAAGTTCTTCTTTGCTTCTTGCCAACTTTACAGCCCTACAGGAAGAGAAATTGTTTAACTAGGCTACTGTAAAGTGCACCACAATTACATGTGACAAGCATAAAGTATTACTTTATTTATTATGCACCTTTTTTTCGACTGTTGCATGTGGTACCTTGAAGAATAAGATAGATCATCTACATGCAAACTTATGAGATGAATGAAATGCAGTGCTGGAAGAATGGGATGTTAAAAAAATATTTGAAAGACATTTATCTTGCATTTCTACAGAAACTTAACACTTTTAAAAACACTAAGATCTGGTGACCATCAATACATGTTGTTAAGTTCACTTCTTCACAGGCTTCTAGAAGTGAAAGGGACTTATCATAAGAAGAATTTGGCATTTTGGAAGAACTGGAAGATTTGAGTCCACATATGTTTTTTTTAGTTTAATGGCAGGTTTATATCATATACAGTTAAAATGCAGTCCTTAAATATATTTACAGTTGAAGTCGATTGCAAGTTGTCGGTGAAACGCCTGGTAAATTTTGCCAGAAATTGACCTATAGAAAGTGGAGATTAAGAAGAACCAATTTTCTCAGATCTAGAGCAAAACTTTTAGTTAGCAGTCTTACTTCAGTTAGCCAGCAATTTTCAAGGCAGGGTGTAGAGGATCTGATCCAGCAACAAGTGTCTGTCCCACATGGTTCAGAAAAAGAAGTATTTGGTAACCCACATACCCATCGACAACTAAAATGATCTAGTGTCTGATCCATTAGCTACTTTTGCCACAGAGATTGTTCTAATTAAAATCTTGTATGTTTTGGATTACTTCTAATTTGCAAGCAAATCAGGAACAATTTTACCATCTTATTTTTCTGACATTATGAAAAATATGTATTTTCATACCAGCTTGGGTTTTCATACGTTTTAATGATTCTTTAAATACAAAACACATAAAATAATTTCCGAGTTATAAACAGTAGACCTTACAGGTATAATCGATCCCTATGTGATAGCATTCCACAGATTAGGCAGCATCTCCTCTCCTTCTGCCATGCTGTCATGACACCACAAGGCAGTATTGGAGCCCTGCAAGGGCCATGTGTGCAAACTTGCAATAAGCTGGAATTCTTTAACCAAAAAAATGCCAACCTCTCTAAGATCAAAGCATAACAAGTAAGCATAAGAGATAACAGCAGGCAATGTGGATGGAGGATTAAGGCAGTGATAAGATCCCTCAGTTATACTTATCAGTTGTGTGCCTAAGTGGATGATGAAGCCACAGTCTACCTACAACCAAAGCAAGCTGGATGCTGCACAATCACATCCTTATCACATGGCATATGCATGGGCTCCCACAGGTGCTTGCTAACAAGTGCTAAAGCCTTTTAGGTTCCCAGATAAATCTTCACCTGCATTATGTAAGACTTTAGCTTCACTTAAGATGTCAAATACCAATAAATATTATCGACCTCCAACAGGGGCTCTAACCTAGCCCCCACAGGGTTCACTGATCCCATACATACTTTACAGCAAAAACACAGCAAAATGAGGCCATCAGAGCCTCCATGTTTATGTGAATAACTTATTTTTGTGTGTGTTCAGTCACAAGCAGAGTAGCATGGAAAATTCAAACCATGTTCAGTTCTCAAGGAAATGAATGACCAAATGAAAGGACAAACACAAACAGAACTCAGTGGAGAAACATGACGGTGGTTGACAGCTACTTAGAGAATGACACATTGCACCAAAAGCCAGCTAATAATATTAGTACTATTTGTATGAGAATGTACTCCCGCCTTCTTAAGTTTTTGTTCTTGTTTTCTGCACTTTCATACATTTCTTAGGATCATACGTAAGTATTTATTTAACAGAATTTGAGATTAGATGAAAAGGAAATCTGCATGGAGCTATATTATTTGTCAGACAAGACCACTGTCTGTTTCAAGAACTCCGCAACTGCTGAAGCAGAAGGACTTCTCTATTTCCAAAACTGGCCTGGGAGGCTGTGGTGGGTTAACTAACTGGGTAGGTAGCTGAGGCCCTACCCAGCCCCTTGTTCACTCACTCGATCCCAAAGCAGGGTGGGGGAAGAGAATAGCAAGGGCAAAAGTGAGAAAAACTCATGGGGTGAGACAAAGCCAGTTTAGCAAGTGTAAAAAAAAACCCCTCAAACAACAGCAAAACAAAAAAGCCCCTCCAAACCAAAAAATCCAAGTGATGCCAAGGCAGTCACTCACCACCTCCCACCAGCAGACTGATGCTCAACCAGTCTCTGAGCAACGGCTACTTTGGAAAAAGTCAGCCCCCAGTTTTATTGCTGAGCATGATGTCACACAGTACTACCCCTTTGGTCAGTTCAGGTTGGCTGGACTGGCTGTGTCCCCTCCCAAACTCTTGCCCACCCCCAGTCTGCTGGCCTTTGGGGTGGGAGGATGTGCCAAGGTGGGAGCACTGCTCGGCAAGGGCTAACACAGTGCAGTGTTGTCAGCAGTGGTTTAAGTTGCAAATCTTAAACACAGCACCACACAGGCTGCTGTTAAGAATATTAACTCCATCACAGCCAAACCCTAGAGAAAATTAAATATTCTTAATCAAGAGGTTTGACTATTCTATAAAACTCAGCCACATACTGAGTCAGTATATTTTTCTAATCACAGTATTTGGTGTTGTGGCCCACTTTTTTAGTGAGTAACTTGTTTTGAAGGTGTGAAGTAGAGCTTTATTTCTCCTACTGTGAAAGGAAAATTCACGTTTGAGAATTCCTTTTATTTTTGTGAGAAGGATGAGTTAAATATCCTTGTCCTTGCTGTCTTTTTTTAATTATACAGAGAAAATTGTTTTACTCATTCAGAAATCAGAGAAGCTGTAAATGTTTTCTTCCTGTACTCATAACTGCATTTTTTTTATCCTATTTATGCAATTCTTTGCACTAGCAGGACCATAATTCTGACTACTGAATATGAAAAAAAAATTCATGCTACAGTTATTTCTTAAGGGTAAACAATGATTGGAGCATTAACTGTAAGGTACAGTTGTAAGGTAGATTGGTTAACTCCATACCAACCGTATTTGGCTTAACACACATCAGCTTTTAGCTACAAAATTTATTCAGACTATAACAGTGCTTAATTGCCTCAGAAAAGCAACTGCCAATTATTTTATGTACTGACAATGAGTTGTCCAAAAAATTCCAGGAGTTGGTTGAGAAGACCTTCTATTGCCTCTAGAGAGTCCAAACAGTGCTCAAGGAGAGCATTACCTTAGGGTTATTTTGTTGTTGAGGGTTTTTTTACCTAGCCATCTAAAGTACAGGACTAACGGGGACATTGAGATTATCCTGTGTTAATATGTTTTGTCAGTGTTGCTTTTGATGTCTTTATCTGGAAAAAACAAGGAAACAGATGTCTGATCTAATGTTCAAAATAGGAACACAACTTAGTGTTCTGCTGTGTCTGAGATTTCTGCCAAAAAAGATCAAGACAGCTAACTCAAAACTGAATGCACATATTTTTTCGAATCAGGTCCTAAGATTTTATTTACTTTCCCTCTAATGTTACTTAAATAAATGCAACTGAAAAGACAGCTTTCTGGTAAAGACTTTTGCACCACCTTAAATGTACAAATTATTGCTGCCACGTGATTCAGCAAAGCACATGCTAGAGAGTAATCAAAGATACAAAGTCAACCTTGTTTGCTGAAGTTTTGAAGTGCCTGCTTAAAAACAAGCGAATTCCAGAGTGCTTCACAAAATACATTTGGGCTTTGTGCTCCACTGCTTTGACAAATGGAGAACATAATCAAATAAATGATGTAAGAGACTCCTTTTTTACTGCGTCCTTTCCTTTGTGAGTAAGAAGAGAACCTGACATCTTCCTACTATCAGTCCCACACCAGTCGGGAAGCAGAAATGCTGCAAGGGTGATGGCTGCTGCTGACAAGAACACAAACCTATTGTGCACCATAATGACCCAACCCAAGCTGTTGCAAGACAAGAACTGTTAAAAAACAAAAAAAGACTTTATACATATATTACTTATTTTTCATATCATTATGTTTGAGTTGGAAATTAGGTAAATGGAGTTCATCCATCCAAATTCTTCATGCTTTTTCTATCTCATTAGCTCCATAGCCCAGGCAAATGATAAATGCTTGTAATATTGCTGTATTTTAAGTGCATGCTAGAGACTGGAAATGCATTGAACAGACTGTTCAAGAAACTGTATTGTTCTTGTTCATTGTCATTAGTGGCCCATGTATTTTGATTCTTATGAGGTAATGACATATAATAACAAAGGTTATTTTCAAATCTTACTACAGATCTTTTGCTCTGCTCATTTCTATGGGAGATAACCACATCTATTGAGATAATGCGCCAGATGTTATTCAGGAAATGACTATCAATTTGAACCAATATCTGTAAAATAATCTATTTTTCAAATGCAAATTGCTTTCTGTACATGCCCTTTTCTTCCCAGCATAACCACTCTGTAAAACTCTACATTTCTAGTGTGTAATTCCTTGACACTGCAAAGTGTGAACTGGGAATTTTACTGGTACCTGTCCGTTGTTCCCTTTTCGGTCCGTGAAAATTTCTTTTATACATTCTGACAAATATTTTTTTTACTTCTGCAAACATTCATAAAGGGAAAGTACATAGATTCTAATCAGCATCTCTTACCCCTTGAATACAGAATTGCTTTTGCTATAACTTAGAGTAAGTCTGTCTTTTACATCAGGCATCAGATATAACAGAACTTCCCTTGACTCCATTACCCTTCCAAAAACTCATCTTGCCTGAAGGTGGGTCTTGCTCTTTTACATGCACCACAGAAAATGCATTGAGGAGTTTTCTATTCATTTCAACGCTTCTTCTGTCCTCCATCATTAGTTCAAATGCATTTCAGACTCTGACTCTGCAGGACAGAGATTTTTTGTGTTAATACCTTGCCCAGTCTGGAAGAGACACAATTCTGAGCACACAGAAGCAATGCAACACTAAAAGCTAGATTTTATTTAAGTTTATGTGACAACACTAAAATCAGGTGAGGATAGAAGCTCAATAGAAGATGCATGGCTTCTGTATTTAAACACAAACGTACTAAAAGTACACCTTAATTCCTCTACAAATCTGCTGAAGTATTAGGACAATGCTTCTCATACTGCTCGTGGGATGGAGGCCTCCATTCCATTTCCATCATATCTACTGGTAGTACATATTGCACTACCTTCACAGGACATTCCTTCTGGTACTGGACTACTACAGCCAGAGACTAAATTTCCTCTAAGAAAACCAGGCATTTGATGCATAGAACTCTCCACCACAATGCTTCAACATGATTTAAAATGCACCTCCTCCTTTACCTTGTTCTCTACAATTGTCTTTTATCTTTCCATTTTCTTGAAAGTAACAGAGCCTTTTGCGATTTTCTAAAGTCCAGCTATCAAGAAAAAGTGAATACCTGAATACATCCGAGGTCATTTTAAAAATACCAAGCCCATATTTTTGCCTGCATGCCATTGGTCATGGAAACATGGCCAAAATATGCCTTACCTTAAAAAAAATAGAAAAAACCCGTTAGGTAACAGTACTGTAGAACATTATTATTCTTATTGTCCCATGGATTTGAAGACAATTACTTAATTTTCTGTTGCCCAATTCAGTTCTAATGTCAAAGTTGGGAAAACTTTAAAGAAGTCAGCTGATTTTACCTGTCAAGCTGTGTGATAGCAGTCACCATTTGCTTTATGCAATTGTTTATAATCTACAGTTATAAACAATGCCTATCACATACAGCCAGTAAACCCCTCTGCTCGTTCAAACACATAGTTTCTGGTTAACAGGCTGCTGTGTGTATTTGTAGTGCAAGGAGACAACCTTGTATCATCCTATGTAGCATAGATAATAACAGCTGTGAAGATGCCACAAAGGAGACTTAAATCTTCCAAGAAGTGGGGGCAGTAGATTGCCAACCCCTAGAGAAGTTCATGCTTCCACACCTCAAGTGCTATTGTATCCCTTCTAGACATGTGTGTCTAGCTATGTCTAGTGAGTTCATGTGAGCTTACAGGTCTTGCAATTAGTATCTTCAGAGAGGCTATCCTGTCTCAGAAGACTGACACTTAATGATAGCAAGAGCTTGAAAAAAACCCCCAACCTTTAAGTTAGTCCTCTGCTGCCAAAGGACAGGGCAAGTGAGTATGCAATCATTGTTAATGCTGTATTTCTTTGATCTAATTTTTGGGGAGAAATTAAAGAAATTCTACAGTACTAGTTCATTCCCTGTAAGTGAATGTTGGAAAATCCTAAAAATAACCTCCTCTGCAAGAAAAGAAAAAGTCACTGGATATAATTTTATTCAAGTGAATCACAAGTCTGTTAAACCAAAAATGTATAGGTCAAAATATGTTGTTGGTGGACAACAAGCTGAACGTGAGTCAGCAGTGTGCCCCTGCAGCAACAAAGGCAAATTGGATCCTGGCCTGCATCTGCAGGGACATTGCTAAGAGAGGTAGAGATGTGATCATCTTGTTCTACTCATCGCTTGTCATGCTGCACCTGGAGCATTGTGTCCAGTTCTGGTTCCCACGATGAAAGAAAGAAATGGACAGAGTGGAGGGGGTCCAAAGAAAGGCCACGAAGATGATCAAAGGGCTGCTGAACCTGCCCTTTGAGGAAATACTGAAAGAGTTAGGTCTTGTCTTCCTAGAGAAGAGAAGGCTTGGGGCAACCTCATCATAGTGTCCCAGTACATACAGGGTGGCTACAAAGAGCATGGAGGCTCTCTCTTCATAAGGAACTACATGGAGAAGACAAGGGGCAATGGGTACCAGTTGCACTGGGACAAGTTTCATCGCAACATAAGAAAGAATTTTTTTACAGTAAGAACAATCATTCAATGGAACAACCTCCCCAGCGACGTGGTAGGGTCCCCATCACTGCACATTTTCAAGATGCAATTGCACAGGGTGCTAGACAAGCTCATCTAGGCTCGTTTTCCCATGAAAGGTTGGACCAGATAATCTTCTGAGGTCCCTTCCAACTTGGGCTGGTCTGTGATTCCATGTTTCTCTGATATGTTTATAAAGAAACATTCTAAATAAAGCATATTAGTTTTTATAATGAGCAAATACAGGACTTGTTTAAATACGCAGTTCAATTTATCGATGCAAATAGTAACTAGAAATGAATCCCAGGAACATGTGATGCATTTTTTTCAAGGAAAATATGAACACTGGACATAGGCAATTAAGCATTCCCCATGTTTTCTAGTGGAATATGCAAATTTGACATTCAAATCAGACTTCTAAAAAAACCTCACCCAAGCAAAAACACTAAAAACATAAGTAGGCCAAAGTTTAAGCCTTTTTGCTCTAACTTTAATTACTTCACCATAATTTCAGTTAAGGGCAAGGCACTCCAGTAGGTTATCATTTTGCTCCTCCCAACTGTTTCAAAAGTCAAGTACTGTTTCCCCTGACAAAATACGTACTGGATGGAATTTTTAGATGGAGAATTTACAGCAGAGTAGCATGCAGAGAATTCATTATAGCTGGGAGAAGGAAGGCACTTTAAGAAGGTGACAATATTGTTTGCATAATAGGTTCGCCTGTTGCAAACTAAGGGTAACTGTTGAACTGGCTTAATAAATTACATTTTTCAGTAGCTGAAGAGAAGCATGCAGCAGGTTCTGGAAGAAAGAGGGTCAAAAGGCTGATTATATGAAGTAAAAAAATAAAATGTTAGTGAACATGCTGTTAAAATGTGCATTTACCAACACAGATACATACTGCTACTTTGTGCAGATTTACAGGACAAAGGAGTCAAATGACCTGTGACTCAGGGCCAGAAGGCTTTTAAGATGGGAGGAGGTGATGTGCTTCTCCCCTCTCACAGGATACTGTGCAGCTCCTGGGTTAAGACTGGGTCCCAAGTTTGGATTTAGCATTT
Source organism: Strix uralensis (assembly GCF_047716275.1). NCBI lineage: Eukaryota > Metazoa > Chordata > Aves > Strigiformes > Strigidae > Strix > Strix uralensis. Next base: position 35,766,211 of record NC_133979.1, on the reverse strand, counting down.
TCAGCCGGTGGTGTAAGCTCCTGCCCCATTTAAGTACCATTTTTTCCACTGTTTGCAATTTCAGTATTCTGCCCTATAATGAGATTTTGTAGCATTAGATTCTAAGGCCATAGATTACTAACACCATTGAACAAAAGGCATCATAGTCCTCTACAACACTTCAACTCTGCTTCAGGACTTCTTTAAGGGCTAAAGTCTGGTGGCAATTAGGTCTTTGAATTGACCACAGTGGAAGATCTGTGATGTTACTCCAAGGTAACCTTTTTTAACCTTTAGGAATTGGGCATATATACACAAGCGAATAATATCAGAATATGCTTATTAGATTTAAAGTGGGAAAGGACCAGAAGAGGTCATATTAGTAGAGTGTAGGAGTCTGAGCTGCGCTGGAGGGAAGTTAGTGCAGGCAGAAGAATGCAAGGATGAAGACAAGGCCAGCAAAATAAGGCTGACAAAACCACACAAGATAGCAGATAAGTGAGAAACACCTGTGGTCAGCAAAAGCACACAAGTCTGAGCAAAACAGGGTATGAGATAAGGGAGTTTTTGGCAAGTTTTGGGCTTTACGTGCTAATTGCAATTAACCAATGCAAATGCTCGTAGAGGCGCCTGAACAGCGCGTGCAGATAACCTGTAGCCTATTAGAAGATAGATGAGTGCGTGTACGGAACTTAGTAGAATATAAATGTAACCAGGATTGGGAAATAAATGGACGATCTGATCATCATATTGGTGTTGTGTTGTTCCTGTTCCCGCATGGAGAAGTAAGGACCCCGGCAAATGGTGACCCCGACAGTAGAAGAAACAATGTTGTACTGCTCTCTAGATGAAAGAAGTTGGCAGGGAGGGAAAGGGAGCACAGCGAAATAAAGATCAGGCTATGTCCACTGCACCTCTGGATGCTGTGAAATGAAAACTGAACCCAGTTGTGAAGGGTCTGAGCCAAAGTCTAGTGAAGTCAGTCTCTTCTCTTTTATTGGGAGGGTCGTACTCAAAATTCTCCTTGGCTGGTTTAAGCTACCTTTGGTGTGAAGTAGCTGCAGAACAATTTCAACCTAGGACATCATTATGGCTAGCAAGAAACCTAAAGAGGAGAGCAGAAAACCATTAGCATACCAGCAAATCTTTTTTTATACACTCACACGGACACACACACATATATAAGCGTCCACTGGATCTTGCTAGCATTGGCAGTAATGGACACTGCCATGAAGATACTGCTGCCCACGTGCACCCTGGCACTGTTGATCTATCCCATTCACACACTATGTCTCTTTGTCTTTTGTTTTCTCTGGGATTTTATCAGTTCTAGAAAATGGACAGTACTCTTATTGAGTCTCTTGAATCCAAAAGTCTATTTGATAGTCATTGCAGGCCTGATGTGCAGCAGTCTTTGTTAAGAAACACAGTGATCTTTACATAAACAGTCTGACCTTTGTAACTGGCATTTTGTCAGGATGGGCTGAAGGCGGGAGGGGGAGAGAAGAGGGGGAGAGGAGCCTGTGCTACTTGTTGCTGTAAGAGAAATTGTATTCTGAGGCGAAGAGGCAAGATGGTATGCCTTTCGTTTTTATAACTGCATAATGAATCATACATATGCCTACATACTTAACAGCTACTACACTTGAAATGGACACTGCATTTTTTTCTTTACTAACCGTAACATCCTTCCTTCACTCCTTTTCTCCCCTCCTCTCTAAAGAAAAAGACAATAAAAACCAAAAGCAGTCTAAATCATTGCTAAGATCAGATCACTCCACAATTCTTCGGTATGAAAATGATTAAGCATGCTGACAGAAACAAACCAATGTGATGCCAGAGGAATCTTGGGTTTCTGCAGCTGCTGAACCTCTCACAACAGATTCTGGAAACATAAAACTGCCAGACTGGCAAATGTACATGAACACTTCACACTGGTGCTTAGAGAGATAATTGAGAGAAGACAAAAACCTTCTTGATCAAAAAGCTCCACAGAAACGAGTCTCTTTTGCAGACCACATGTGCAATGGCCAAGTGCTGGTGCAATCCGTACTGTCCAACGTATACATCACACAGCCTGTATGGTCCCTGTGCTTATGGATCCTGGGAAGCATGGTGTGAACACTGCCAGGCTACCTTGCCGGCTTGCAGGGATGCCAAAGCTTCTTGTCGATGTGCAGGCTGTTCCCTGACACGGACCGGCTTTCAGTTTACTAGCAGCAAGCTCTCAGCTTAACACAGGGAAATACGTTTTTATTAGCCATAAACGCGCGTGTCTGCTTACAGCACATATGTAGGAGAGGGACCGGGGGAGGGGGGGACACACCAAGCGCCAGAAGTGCTGGCGCTGCCTCCCCCTCCCACACACACCTTGAAATTCAGCACACACTCTGGAGCCACTATGCGAGGAAAAGGGAGATTTTTCCACCGACTCAGCTCGTGATTTCCATACAGAGCGCCTAGAAGCGCCGGGAAGGGGGGGATGAAGGGAGGATGCTTCGCTTACCCAGGGCGGGGGGGGGGGGGGGGGCACTGGTGATTAGAAGAATTTCCGCCCCCTCCGCTCCCCCCGCCCCGCAAATGTGTCTCCCCCGCCCCGCGTCGCTCCGAGAGGCCGGTTCCCCCCGCAGGGTCCCCCCCGCCGCCCCCTGGCCCTGCCGGGGGGACGGAGAGCGGGCCCGGCCGGGACGGGGTGGGGGGACGGCCACAGCCGGGCGAGCAGGCAGGTGCCGGCAGGGAGAGCCAGCTCCGGGGAACCTGTCTCCGGAAAAAAAAAAAAAAAAGAAGGATCTGAAACAAAGGCTTGGCCGAGCGTGTGGGGAGAGGCTGCGAGCAGGGGTCCTCTTACCCGGTCGATACCGCCGCTGAGGCGCGCTGGATTGCGGATGGAGGAGGAGGAGGAGGAGGAGGAGCGGGTGCCGCGCCACCCAGCAGCCGGCCCGCGGGCTGCCCCCCGCCGCACCGGCCCCCCCGTGCCGTGCCCCCCCGCGGTGCCGCCTGCCCCGTCCGGGCCGGGGCCACCCCGTCCTCCCCCCGCCCGGGTCGCTCCCCCCGGCGAAGCTGCCGCTGTCCGCCCCCCGCTCCGCGGCTCCCCGCGCCCCTCCGCGCAGGCGGCGCCCTCCCCCTCTCTCGCCCCCCTCCCTCCCCGAGGGACGATCGGCCAAGTCCTGCGAACCCTGCGTGGGCGCGGGGGGCTCTGCGGGGCGCGCAGCCCTGGCACCCCAGCCCGCCCCTCCACCGCGGCCCCCGGCGGGGTGAGCCCCCCCCGGCCCCCCGGTGCCATCTGGCCTTTGCTCCACCTGGCCCGGCGAACCCCCTCTCCTCCTGCCCGCAGTTGAGATCCCACAATTTGTTATTCTTTCCTTGAGCATCACTACCATCACCACCAAAAAACCCACCCCAACCCCAGCAAATCCTATTCCTCCCCGCAACTCCTCTATTCGGATTTCCTTCCCACTCTCCTCCTCCTCCCCCCTCTCCCCCCACCCCTTTCTTTGGGTCTCGAGCCCGTCTCTCCCCTGCACACACACACACACACACACACACACACACCCGCACGGTGGGGATGGTTTGGTGTACTTGCTGCTGTGCCACGCAGAGCTGCTGATGGTTCCCAAAGTCCCACCACCACGCAAAGCCCTCCTCTAGCTTGAAGCCGGAGATCATGGACTATATGCTTGGAGTCGGGATGCATTTTGCTCACAGCCGCTTCGCCTCCTGCAATTTCACCCGGTGAGTAGGTTTTATTTCACGTTCAGATTGCTTGTTTTCAACAAAAAGGACACTTAAGGAAAAAAAAAAAAAAAAAGAAAAGAAAAGAAAAGATAAGCAACGTCTCCGTTGCCTCGCCTTGCTTCTGAACCTTTCAGTCGCCTGGCTGGCTCCACTTTCTGAACTCGGAGGAATTATGAAGCACCAGCCCTGCTCGCCCGCAGCCAGCCGTGCGTTAGCCACCGCTCTCGGCACTAACTTGCAGCCCGCACCGCAGTCTCCCTGCCGAGCCTTTGCCATTCCACTGCTTGTTCATCACATTTTATTAATGTTTTCATCAGGCACTGTACCTGCTACATTCTAGTTTAACCCTTGCAGATACAGCTGCTCGCACAGATGCTGGAAGGGCTCAGGATTTCTGCCCGTGTAGGAGGATGGACAGAAATCGGTGGGGGGTGATTAAGGGAGCTGTGAGCTTGGAAAAGTTCATTCCCCATCCTGATCCCCCGAAGAAGCTTGGACTGCCTTGGGGTGGAGAAGTGTTCTCCAGAAGGGACGGGAAAGGATTTCCAGCCCTAATGAAATCCGTCCTGTCGCTCCTGCTGGCAGGTGAGGGCGGGCGGGGGAGGCCGGGGGGGCTGCAGCCGGCTCTTGCCCGCTCCCTGCCCGCTCCCTGCCCGCACCCTGCCCGCACCCTGCCCGCTCCCTGCCCGCAACCTGCCGGCACCCTGCCCGCACCCTGCCCGCGCTGCTGCACCCCAGCGCACCTCCTGCCTTTAGTTATTACTCTTTTCGGGGATACCTATATTTTTGCTGGCCTGAGGAGCGCAGGGTAGGAGCGAGGCGTCGCACGCTCACACATGTATCTACCTACGGCGTTTTTGAAGCGTAGAGTCTCTTTTGAATCAAGCAGGAGCGTCTTTACTTTGAAAGAAAAATAGAGAAAAGGACCAAGGGAAATAAACACTTTTTGTTAAAAAAAAAAGGACAGGGGCCTTCAGAGTGCTATTTGCAGCTAATACTTCCAGTATTTCTATGTCTCTAATTAGCGTCAGAGATCCATCCACGTTCAATAGCAGAAGGTGTCGAGGGAACAGGTCACTTCTCACGGGGAGCATGGACTTGGGCTCTGTTTACCTCTGTCATTTGGGGGGGCAGCCTAAGTGTGTGTGTGTGTGTGTGTGTGTGTGTGTGCGCGCTCATGTCTCCAAAACAGTACACGCAGAGATCACAGGGAAGGTGCTAAAGGCTTGGAAGCAGGTAGACATGTCGGTGAGACACACCTGAGGTCCGAATTTATTGTGCAGAGGACGGAAAAGATCAATGTCCCCTTTAATACCGTGCTCCCGAGAGTGTGTGTGTCCCCCCCCTCGCCTCTCTCCCTCCCTCCGTCCGTCCCCCCCCCCCCCCGTCTCCAAATTGCTGGCTGATGTCGGGAAAGGGGGAATGAAAAAGCCCTTCAAGCGTGGGATCTAGAATTAATCTTTCCTCCAGCTCCCGTTTTCTCCCAGCAGCTCGAACCCCCCATGCCTACTTCTCTTCTAAACGTCCATCTCCTGAAGGTTTCCCCACTGACGACCTGCCCCCGCCCCCCTCCCCCTCCCCGCCTCCTCCTGCCCCGGGCCCCTCCGCACGGGACTGGGCTGATTAACCAAATCCCAGCCATTTCTACCAAATTACCCGTCTCTGCCGCCTCCCGCACCAGGCTGCTCAGGAAAGTTTCCGTGCAGTCATCCCCCCTTCCCTTCCTAGGTGTAGAGGATTACCCAGGTAAACGCGTTTCAAAAGCTCTACCTGATTGTTAATTTTTTTTTTTTTTTTTCTTTCCCCTAACCCTTGGGGAAGAAATCCCAGGAAGTCCTGAGGGATTAACTCGCTGTTGGAAATAGCTCAGCCGGTGAGCATCACCTCGCCGTGCTGGTTAAGTGAGAGCGCTCTGCAGAAGAGATTTATGTGCCCATCAGCAGAATATTTCCCGGGTTTAAGAGCACTCTATATTCCCTCTCTGCCGACGTGGGTGGGAGATGGTAGGACACGGGATGAAGGCAGCGGAGTTGTTTAGATCGCAGTCACTGTGATGGATCGCAGTAAAACTGACCCAGGGTGGACAGGGTGGCGTTTCTACACACGGCAGAAAGCGAGGGGACACACACTCACACCAAACCCTTCGCATACAAACATCCAATAAATCAATGCAATTAAGGTAGGCTTAATGGGCGAGTGCAACAAGCAAGCTTAATAAAGAAGATTCCCATGAGCCTGGATGGTTCATTTCCAGCGCTCGGCACTCCCAGACCAGAGGATACCTCTGCCCGCGCTGGGCTGGATGACTCAGAACAAAATAGGAATGCCAGGCGGCAGCCTCGGGGCTTTTTGCTTTGTTTAGGTTGGTTCTTTTGTGGGTTTTTTTTTGGTTTTTTTTTTTTTTTTTTACAAAAGACTGGCAGTGTGTAAATACCTCCCGAGCCCCGCGGCGCATTCCCGAGGGAATAGCCCCAAACAGCCCTCTCCATTTAAGTGTCCGGCCTCCCTGCTTGCCTGTGTCTGGCTTCCCTGTCAAGCATCACCTCCGCCGCTCTGCTGTGTCTCCCCTGGAGCTGTGTGGGTCTGGGACTCCCTTTTGGCCCGGAGTTGATTTCCTAGTTTCAAATATTGTCGGTGGCAGGCGGACACCCAGGGAGGGGCTCTGGCAGGCGAAAGATGGATGTCCAGCCTGCCCGGCCACCGGCCCGGGCTTAACCCTGCGCCCTCACCCGCGGCCAGTGCGTGTCCTCGGGGCGAGGGGCCCGCAGCAGCACCAGGGGGGGCTCCGGGCGGGGCGAGCTCCGGTAGCCCAGTGCCCGGCAGCGCCGGTCCCGGCCGCGGGCTCGCCCGCCGCTCCGCAGGGCGAGGAGAGCGCAGAGCCCCGGGGGGGCGGGTGCTTGCCCCGCTCCAGCCCAGAGACCCCCCGTCCGTGCGGGCTCGCCAAGGGGAGGGAAAGAGTTAACCAGGGGTTGCAGGGGGCTCCGAGCAGGAGTCCGGTGTGCGCCTCACAGATGCACCAGCCAATCCCTGGCAACAGGAGCACGAACTATATGTAGCGTGGTGTAAAGAGCGAGGTAAAGAAAATAGAGTGCAGACTGGCACAGTACCTTGGAAGACAGGAGACCTGCTTTTTTTTTGGGCTACGATTTCTGTGCTGCTTAGAGACCATCATGCATTTAAAAAGGTAAGGGCTTTGTTCCCAGCGGTCTGTACTGCGGTTCACTTCCGAATTCAAGTGCATTTTTCTGGGTACCTTTCATTAAATTTAGCGCAGAGTGGGAAGAAAGTGGAATACGGTACGATTTACTGTTTGGGAATTTTTTTTGGAAGACCGCATCAGTTTCAGCTTGTAATGATTTGGTTTAGAGATTAAGCAAGTGTGTGCATGTGAAGTAAATTCATGGGTAGCAGAATAATGTACCGTATGCGATAAGTGAAGGCTGTTCTACTGTAGCATCAAAATCAGTCATGGATCCATATCATATGAAGGCCAATGCGAGATGAACCTGATTTGGAAAAAAAACTATATAGAGTAATTCAGAGACATGTATCTGACAAGCAAGTCTGGCAGATGAAACAGAAATAACTTATTTCCTAGAAAAGCCCATGTCTAACTTTATTTAAACATGGCATCACAAAAGAATGCTATAAAAAGAAGTGAAGTCAAAAGCTTATAGAGTCTGCATGTTCAAAGATGAGTGACTCTGACACATTAAGTATACTGATAAAGCTAGAGTGGCCCTACTTACATTTGCAAGACATAAGAAATAACTTTGGAGGAGGAATCCATTTGGATATCAGACTTTACAGACTGCTGTCAATGCTCAACTCCAACCATACAAGGGGTTACTCATTTTAAATAGGTGCTCTATCAGCTTCACCATCAGACCCAGCTTTGAGAACAGAAACACTTGATTGTATCTCATCCTCTCTCTCTCTAAGCGGAGCAACAGAACTGTAGTCTTAGACGCTTTGCGGTGCTGTCCAATGATCAGAGGTCCATAATGAAACTACCTACAAATTCTTGCCTTCAACCATTTTTCTCTCTAAATCATGTACATAATTTAAGTGAGGGAGAAAAAAAATAAAGATCTGTTATATTTTCAGTAAGCTGTTCCACCTCCAGTGAGAGCTAACCTCCCCAACAGATGCTGAGTTCACCAGAGTTGCTGTGTTTGGGGTGCTTGTTCATGAAACGCTGAAATACTGTGAGTGAAAACGTTAACTAGGAAACATGAAAACAAGCAGCTGAATGTTTTGCAGATCTCGCTGCAGAAGGCAGCATTTGTACAACAAGCCAACAAAACAACTTGAGGATCTTGGAGTGATGTAATCACCCCATCTCATCCTTCCTCATTTTTTCTATTACTGTCTGAATGCTGTTGTGAAGAATTAATTACAGAAGTCTACACATTGTTTACACCAATGTGTGTCTGAAAAGTTAATTCTTTAGTCACATAGATTGCAGTGACTTTTCACTGCTCTCAGTGCCAGGTAGAGACAATGATTTACGGGAGTAAAATATTTTTACTCCATTTAGATTAATTTGAAATTGACTCACCATGTATGACTATGATCAGGCTTAAGAGATTTCTTGTTTGAGATGCAACACCTACTGAAAACAAAAGACAGCTCTTTTTACCAGCAAGCTTGCTTCTTCAGCAATTTTTGAAAATCTAAATGGAAAATGGGAAGATCAATCAATTCACATAAGTTTTTGCTTAGAAGAAAAAGGGAGTGGTGGGAAGTATTAGGTAACACTTTCTAGAAACATTAAGTGTTTTCTTGTTGTCATGTATGCCTAGTGCAGCCCTTTCTTATTGCTCCCAGAGCTTTGTTTCTCCTCAAAATCAGAAGTAAACATTGATTTTTTTTTTTTTTTTTTTTTTTATTCTTCTGGAACACTAGTAATCTCATATGGGAGCAAATTCACAATTTGACAAATAGAGCCAAAATACTCTTGCAGAAGGGTTGCATTAAAGAAAACTGTCCTGTTAGACTGCTGCAGGCAGTAACTTACAGCTAGTTGTTTTATGAGGAAGTTATCTTACTCTTCTTGATCTCATCCTGAACCCTCATAAGAGGGAGCATTTTTTAAAAATAAAATTGCAACCACATTCTCTTCATAGCATTGTTTTCCTATTGTTCAATATGTCTGCTGTTCAGTGAGGGCCTGATCTTGCACAATTAAAGGAGATCAGAGCATTGCTATTAACTTCACTGAAAGCAAGATCAGTTTCCAAGATAATAATTTGGAACTAAAATGAACTTCAGATTTAGAAAAAAAAAGCACAACCATCATGAAGTTACATGCTGCATACTGAGCAGTGTAAAGCTTTGCATATCTTGAGTCAAATAGCATTAAAATACTAAAGAACTGAAGGATTTTTAACCTGATCTTATGTTGTTTTAGGTCTCAGGACTCTATCATCATTGATAAACCAACATTTTTCTATATGAAGTTGAGGAACATTAAGAGAGCTCCATTTTTTGAAGTCCCCCCCTGAGCTGCAGGCGTTCAGTACCTTGCGTCTTAAGTCATCATACTGCTGAAAACTGTAATGGGAATAATTTGGTCTCCTAGCTCTGAAAATAATCATTTATATATACCATAGTAGGTGTGTATACATAAACATAGTTTGTATATACATATGGTTCCATAGATATAAATATGGATGATATGCACTGCACATACCCACCCATTCATCCCTCTGCACACATGGGATGTATATTTACTCTTTTGCCCTGGCTCATACCATGTGATCGATTATTCAGCACAGTCTTTTTCCTGTCTCCCATTGAGAGTCTCCACTTGCTCTATGTGCCACAAAATAGCGTGCTGACAAGAGGAAAGCAGGACACTCTGCCATGTCAAAGCTTTTCATGTTTAACTAATGAGCCTCTCACAAAGGCCACAGATTTCGTTCCACCTTCAAAAGAAGATTGACCAGGCAATATATACTGTTAGCTAAATTAAGACTATTAAACTGTAGTGGTTTCTCTTATAATGAGGTGAGATTCTAAGACTCGTCAGTCAGATACCTTTACTGTAGCGGTCACATTAGTGGTGATTAGAAAATTCTGCTAATTTGCAGTAACACCTTCACTACCACATCTACCAGCACTTGATTAATGAGAAAAGTGGTTTCCAAGGTATTTATTATACATTGTCAAGTAAAGGACTTAAATCTGGGGAATCAGAGCACTACTCTACACCTTTAATCCCGTATTATTCATGACTACTGACAACTCGATAGAGCTAATTTAGCTCTTTCAGTATTTACAATCTATTGGAAATAACAAAAAACACCTGGTTAACTGAACGTGGATGACCACGCCAAAATCAAATGGGATTATTAAAATCTGTTATAAATATATTTCTTCATCTTTTTCTTCTTTCTCTATTTGAGATCTCTATTTCTAAGGAGGCTTAACATCACTGGTGAAAAATACTGCTGCATGCTGAAAAATGGTATTGGCAGCTCAAGAGTATATCTTTAATTATCTATTTTTCACCTAAAACATTATTGAGCCCTCAGCAGTTTGGAGGAGAGACAGAACAAATATTTATTACAACAAATCTTATCTTTAATAAATTTGGGGGTTTTTTGTACTTAATGTGCAGCCCTAAAGGTTAGAATTGCTGAATTCTGAACATGTAGTTTATACATATATGTGTACTTTAGCATCTTGACAGTGACCATATCAGCACTTGTATTTACTTACAGGAAAGATTTAAAAACAGTGTAAGCAGAATGTCAGCATTCAACCTTTTGTTCTTCCATCCTGAACTGCTGGCTGATCTACAGGGCAGAGCTGATACCCACCTCTTTTCCTCAAGAGTGTGTAGATGCTCAGCATTTCTTGCATTAATCACCTTATTCCTTACTTTTGTACCAACGTTTCTAATGAAAATGCTTGTTTATGTAAAGTAGCAATGTTTATGGCAGTAGAGACTCATCCTGCTGCCAGCCTCTAGAGACTATGAATTTATTTCACATAGAGCCATTAGTTGGTGATGGCCATTAGTTGGTGGTGCTCTCTTTTTTAATCACTGCTCCTGTGGGATATGAATCTGACTCATTGGCTTAAAAAGTAAAAGCGTTAGTAACTTACTAAGTACCCTTTAAGCTATCTGTTAGCATAAGTTCATTAGCTTGATTCACATTAGTTGAAGAGACAGTAATGGCTTTTTTTGAAAGGTAATCTTACTTATAAAACACCTTAATTTCTTCATACTGGTTTGTCTTGGTTAGGCAAAGTCTAGAACATTTCCTTTTCCTCAGTCTTCCTGGAGAAAAAAAACGAGGCTATAATAAAGAACCTATGTTCCGCATACTTAGAGAGACTGCAGTGATCTGTAATCTCTAATAAACAGACTGTGTCTCATTCTGCACTAAAAAGATACTAGTTGAAAGTTTAAAGCTTTTCAGCATTAACTTAGCACCTTTCGACTAAATCTGAGTGTGTTTTTCTATGAGCTACAGCAAGAAATTTTGTACTAACAAAATTGATAATTTTCTACTAATGTGGTTTTAGACTATTACGTAGCTAAATTAAAACAGTAGGGAGATTGTAATTTGTGATGAGATACTAAAGCCCACACTTTCTCTACTTGTACCATGATGTTCACAAGAAAGACATCTTTTAGCAGACATATTTTCTCTCTAATTTTGTAATTTCTTCTAAACTTGTCAAAAATCAAGACTTACAGGGAAGCTTTGGTGTTATATTTATATGAGATAGCAGGCTGCCCAGTACACATGACATAATTATTACTTGTACAATCAAGCTTTGTGTGTTATCTGTCCTGAGATGCAATTAGGTCCAGACTGGCTTGCTGAAGCTTTAATCTTTGCTCAGTCAGGCATAAAGTCCTTACTCTCACTATAAAAAATTAATAGCTATAACATGAACATTTAAGAGGACCTGGCTACTGCCCATATACTAGCTACAGGCTTAGAACGTTGCAGCAAAGGGACTTAAGAAGAGTCATGCAACAGTTTACTGTAGGATCAGATGTAGAACCATGGTCTCTTGAATCCTCTATGAGTCCCGTCTAGGGAGCTTGCACAACAGGGAGCGAGTTGTTTCTGACAGGACAACAGTGGTGTAAGTTGATTTTATTTTTCTGCTAGAATAAATAAATTGAAGCTTAGGAACTGAAAGGAGTTTTAACTATCCATTTACACCAGCTGAAAACCAGCTACACCATCTGTGAAATCAGATGTAAAATATGTTATGAGCTGTGGAGCACTTTTGTCTGAAAGACATAATGGAGGAACAAACCAAAAACATTATCATTCTATTAGATATCAATGTTAAGAAATAAAATATATGAAATCGTCCATTTTTACTGCAATGTATCCAGCAAAGTGCACAGAACGAAAAATGCCATGCCATTAGACCTTTATGGAGATTATTTCTAATTAATGGTCTAAACTGTAACCACTCATTTTCACATGGAAAATAAAATCAAGAAGAGTATAAATCCTTGATCAGATATCACCTACGTATCCCATGCCTGAGCCAGAGCTCCTAAACTGAGAAATTCATTCTTAGAAATAAAAAAAACCCCATTATTTTTCTGATAATGTTTTGAAACAGGAACAGGATTATCAATAGGTTAGGTAATATTTGAAGGGATGGAAGTACATGGAACTAGGCTGCAAGATGGATTTTGTAAATATGTCCCCATTACAGTCAATAGAGTTCATTGCTTCTTTGGCCCTCTTCTTAAGACCAGAGAACAGCTACACACCATTATTTTTTCTCTTCATTATCGTACAAACAATATTAGCACTCCAACAGCTTCAAAGAAACTTCTATTTTTGTCTGAGACTGACAATCCCTTTCTTCTCCATCCTTTTCTGAACATTTGTTGCAGAATCTCCAGAAACAGAAATTTTAAGTAGCAACAAAAATAGTAAGCCACTCTGATAGTAGAATGAACATCTTCATTTTTATTTTATGATATTTTTGTCATCCAACAATTTGAAAGTACTCTATAGACATACGTGTTCAGGTTTCACAATACCCTTCTTGCCTGATGTCATGAACAGAAACTATAATCAAAAAAGGTTAAGGGACTTGTCAGTGGTTATGCAATAAAATCAGAGCTATACTTAAAGGTGGGTCTGCTCCAAGTACTCTCCTTCCTCTATAAAACTGAATCTTCTGTTGGTGAGCAAAGTTTCCTCCCACCCCATCTCATTTTAGTGTGATATGAATCCTTCTGCACTGGAGAATAACCGGTTACATTTGGATTGGTCCTCAGCCTTGAAAACCTAGAACCTAAAGCCTTAGTGTAGAACCTGTAAATAGCTGCTTCCTCCCATTCCAAATAGCCCTGGGTTTTAAAACTAGTAGAAGGATGAAATTAAACAGGTAAGAGCTGTTTGTTATTCTGATGTGGTTTACTGGATATAGCTAACTTACATGTGTCTTAGTATGCATGCTCTTTTCATGGCCAGCTGATACTTAGGGGATAAATTGGGCCAGAAAACTGTCTGGGCACTAACAGTTATGGGTGAAAAGGAGATATACTACTAGACTAGTACTTTGTGACTTTACAGTGATAGTTTAATATTTAGTTTTAGGGTGCACTCTTTGCAAATCCTAAGGACCTACTAAATTGCCATTAAAATACACCCAATGAGATTATCATAGCAGAGTATATTGAACATTTTGAAGTTAAACATGAGTTTTTAAAAATTCCAGTAAGCTGGAATCCAAGCTTCTAAATATCTGTCTCCCGTTAGGATTTTCTACAAACTTGAATGCTTCAGTATGCAAAATTGCATGTCACAGTGATAGATGTCAGCTTGTGCCTGAGGAAATACTGGACCAGAAACTTTCCCTATGCTGTTCTTTTTCTTTTCCTGTAGCACAGATACCAAACTTATTCAAAAAGAGATTGTTCTGTTTCCATTCTAACTCTCTAATTCAGCTGTTTTAGCTGAAAATTTTTGGACGATTTGGGAGAATGCTTAATGTAAGTTGTGCAATGGAAGAGTGACTTAAGACTGAAGTGTCACAGTTCTACATGCAAAGATTTTTTGCACATGAGACAGTCCATGTGCACTCATGGACTTTGAAAGATGAAGACTTCATCCCCTATGAACTTTATGATTGCTAAAGTACAGTCATCCAACCTGGAGCAGGTTTAAAGCTTTTGAACAGCAGGTTTTTCTGTGGCTTTGTGGCATCCTGGATGTCCGTCAGCTGAAGGCCAGGGCTCGGTCAGTGTCCTGCTTAGCTGTTCCAGAAATGAACTTCATTTTAGCTCCTTGTGTGACTGATGGATGCTATCCGCCAGGGACTTGGGTACTACCCCTATTTAAAGATAAGGAACTGAGACACCATGAAGACTGGGTGGATTTCTCTCTGTTATGCACCTACACAATTCACGTTTGAGACGTCCAGGTGCCTCATGTCCTTTCACAAACACCGTGCTCTGCCTTTACGTGGTGGAGGAGTGTGGCTCCTCCTGGCTCACAAGCACGGAACGAGGGCTAAAGCAGCCAGCATCTGCAGCCGAGCCAGAGGCTGAGCTGTGGGATGGAGATCTCCAGGCAAAGATGTGTGCGGCCAGGCCCAAAGTCCAGCCAGAGAGCCCCGGGGCTGATGCGGGGGCTGGGACGGTCACACCAGCACCACCCAGGCAGGGTATGAAGGTCCAGGAGCCCCCCTTCAGCTCCCAGGGGTGGGTGGAGATCCCAGATGAGGCTGGTGGGGAGGCCCGTTTGTGCACTCAGGGCCCTGACAGCTGATTTCTTCCTCTCCGTGTGTTCTTTGCAGGAACAGATTCACTCATTAAGGCAGAAAGACTGAAATTGCAATCTGGGGATGCTGCCCTACGTCATCAGCTAAAACACATAAAGATCCATTTGCACAGGAGGATGAACTTAGATTAACAGATTGAAAAAGCACCTGAGGGAATTTATACATCATGATCTGGGCAGCAAAGGAAAAAATTAGGTCTTTTACAAATATCAGGCATTAAAACAATTACCTCAGTACACCTGACAGCCAGTGCACACTTCAAGTGCTAAGGAGACTGGCACTAGCTGTGGCGGGATGCAATAGAGAGCACGTGGGTACATCCAATTAAAGACTCACAGGCACTTGCAGGAGTGAAATTCTTCACGGACAGAGCAAACACCCAGGCACATTTCGCGGGCAATAGCTGTAACCTGCGGCAATCAACTCTCATGTTCCAGACAGACCCAATGATGGCTGCAGAAGTCAGGCTGACATGCGCTCTCTCTCTTTCTGTGGGTGCATTTTATTTTTGCTCGTCTTCTCTGAAGGCTAGGATGAGGAGAAAATAGCAGGATTGCTTTTACGAAAAAAAGAAAAAAATCAGACATCCTGTTTGTTCTCTGTTTCAGCTTTTGAGGACATAGTTACAGGGGTCTTGTCCTTGTCTCACATAGAGAAGAGAGAAGAAAGCTGAAAATCGGCAGTGGATGAAGCTCAATTTCAACAAAGAAAAGGTGTCGCTTTAGGGTGCACGTAGGCAAAGCAGATGCCAGGACCTAATACGAGGACCCCACTTATTTTTAGGCCTGGAATGTAAAACTCACTTAAGGATGTTAGATGTAGAATTATTTTCTCCTTTCAGATTTGCCAACATACCTGCTTTTGAGTCTCTGCTGAGGACAGTTCCTAGGTCAGGACTTATTGCAGCTCACAGTGAGTAACAGAGAACAAGCTGATTCAACGCTGAAAATCATCTGTTGACAAATACATTTTGTCTATCCAGATGCCTTCTAATTCTTGCATAACGGCACAAGCTGTACCCTGCAGCTCATGTATCGGATCTAGTGGCAGGGAAAGCTCTCCATCCTTCAAGTCCCCACACCCCTATTCTGTTTCTTAGTTCTACCAAATGTACATGTTGGCTCTCTTGTTACTGCACCAGCCTTCTGGTGGTTCTCAAAATGTGTGAAAGCTAACTGCTGTCAAACAGCTGCCTGCGAGCACAGGACAGAGTGGTGCACCTCAGCTCATGACTCGTTTTGCTATCCTTCAGGACGTTCAGCTTGGGAGAATTTATTCTGTGGATTTGGGTATCTTCCTTTGAAGAACAGAATCCCTGTGGTGGCTGAGAGCAGAGGAGAGCACTGCTATACTCTCCTCCTCTGTAGCTGATAGCAATTGCAGCGCTTTCTGCTCTTTTCTTTGACAGCACGTCATCAGCTTCATGGCTGTTTCATTTACACCGGACTGTGAGAATTTTGAGGACAGGTGCCTCCCTGGGTCTCATTCATTTAAAGTTGTTAACATGTGAAAAATTGCTTTTTGAAAAAAAAAAAAAAAATCACTGATTATAAGTAGGCCCTGTAGTGCTTTACAAAGGTGGGCAACACGATCATCACACTTCAGATGAGGAAGTGAGAGAAAAGAGACATAGTGATAAACCCAGGGTCTTACAGCAGTTAAGAGTCATATCTGAGACTCACACTACTGCTTTATTCTTTATGCAAAATTTCTTTCCATTTTTCAGTGTCAAAATACCTTTGAAAAAAATGGTCCTGGCTTATCTTGCCTTCTATGAGCTTCACTGCTTTCCATCCAGCTGCAGCAAATAAAATGCTGTTTCTTGTTATTGATGCGAAGTTGAAGTCACTGGTAGCATCCGTGAGAATTTTGTGTAAGAGTTAGAAAATAAAGAATTTACTTCATTCCTGTTTTCCACGATGTGCACTCTAAAAGAAATATCAAGTGTACCCTGTTACACTTAGTACTGTACTTCATCAAAAGCAGTAGCTTTGAAATCCCAAAGGCTAGTAAGTGGATGGAGGGATGGAGCACCAAAAACCTCATAAATGATAAAATTCTGGTCTTACTGAAATCTGCCTACTAAATTGGTTGTATTCCCCACATCTGTTCTTGGATTTTTTCTTTGTTTGTTTGTTTTTAAAGGGATATATACTTATTAACTATTATTTTGATTAGTTAAAAGAAAACTAGGCTTTGTGTTTTGCATAAAAAAGCACCATCTTAGAGACATTAAGGTTTCTAACTCTTGTGGAGAGATGAACATAGGGTTTCCTGGTAAGTTACTTATTACTTTCCTTTGAAAGGACATAGCTGAGAATAACAATCTTACGTTTTTATTTCATCATTATGGGAAGTTACAGCCAGGAGAATCCGACTTCAACATTGAGGATTCTCAACCTTCCATGGAGAGCTGGAATGTTTCAACATTTTAATGGAATTCTATTGAGCATAAAGAACAAAGGGCTTCAGAGAGATCCTGGTCTTCTGCCTTTCCGCTGTCAGAAGGAGATCTCTGTGAGATGCGAGGAGAAAGCGGGAGTGACAGAGGCAAGGCTGTGCTCATTTCTGTGATGCTGACAGAGACTGCAAGGGCATTGTTCCATGTGTAACAGAGGAGGAGCATCTCAGACCAAGGCCACAGCACCTCCCAGACTTGCATGATAGAGAGACATACTGAATGCCCCGATCTTATTTAAAATGTCTGTACATTTAGTGTACAGTTATTGTATTTTTATTCTTGAGAACTGCAGGTGTAGATGTGGCCCAAAAAAGCTACTGATGATACCTAATATCAACTTTATTGACTCTTATATAAAAGGTACTCCACTAGTGAACCAGCAGCGATCTATTTAGTAGCTATAACTCTACTGTATATTAGCACATCTGTTCTATACATGACTCTCACCTCTTAGGAAAAAAAAAAAAAAAGGTTGCATGCAGTGAGGTTTCCTTGAGAAAATTTTATAGTGTTTTCATTTTAGAAAGGACTTATACTTACTGATTTGCTTTTTCTTGAACATTGCTGTCCACACATTTGGGCTGGTCCTATATTATTCTGTATATCTTAATATACATGGGTTATCAATTAATATTCTGTAAGCAAGAGAGCTCCACCCACAAATCAAGCAGAGACTTCAATTTGTACTGTTTTAGGTACAGTAGCTTAGTGAGTTCATAAACTACACATATGTAATTATATACCATTTCTAATGTTAAAAAATTTATTTACCTTAAAAAAGGAAGACTGAGTTTGGTGGGCTTTGCCCTACAATAGGATGAAAACAAAAAGACTACAGATGTTCTGTGTTCTTGTTCACAGCTGAAGCTTGATGAAATTTGTCCCAGTGGCCACAATGTTTGTTCTGTACTTGCCAGTATTATATTTACAGGTGATGTAAGTGCATGGATTTTACCAGTCTTCAGCACGCTCTACATGTTCACGAAAACTAGGACTTAGCTATGGTGTTTCCAGAAGATGCTGAGTCAAATTCATTCTGCATTAATGCCAGTGAGGAGACAATGGATTTCTAATAGAGAAGAATTTAGCCCATTATGCTTCTTGAACTCACTCTAACCTCAGAATTTCGAAGAGGAAGGACTGAAAACTTATTAGCATTTGGAAGTGGTAGCTGGGTAAAACTCTGGGGATAACAGAAAGTAATTGTTCTGAGCAGCTATACCTGATAATTGTCCTCTAAGCTAGCACTTCAAAGAGGCAGCATGTTGACATGACAGTTTTGTTTGAAGATGTCTTCTCTACAGAGCATCTTCTGCACTTTAAAACCCACCAGCTCTGTTACTTAACAGGTGTTCATCTATTTTTCAGTTCTCACATCCCACCCTGAAACCAGCAGGTGCTCTACCACAAATTTAATTCAGATTATTCCTCCCTGGAGTTCTGTGACGGCTGTTGTAACTACAACCTTTGTATGCTCCACATGCCTATAACAGCCTTTTAAAAATGTTTTTAGGGCATTTACATTCATTAGAGAATCTGAGTATTTAAAGTTTTGAGATATTTTTGAGACTGTAACCTTAGGAAAATTCCTTAGGCTGGCATTTTCTAAATTATCTTTTACTAGGAAATACACATTTGAAGTCCTCTAAGAGCTTAAAAAAAAATTTAGCCTTGGTCTTTTCATGCTTCAGTTCCCTGTTTGTTAAATTGAGGTAAAAGTTTACTTCTCAAGGGTGTTATGAGAATTAATGCTATACAGACTGATTCTACAATGGCTGGACAATATAGACAAGTGGGTAAGTATCAGATGGAGATGCACACATTATTTCACTCTCCCTAAGGACTAGATGTATATTTATAATCTTTTGGAAAATACCTTCATATATTTTTAAAACAAGGAGACTATTTGCTTCTGTAACTACACAGGTTCTCTAAAGGTGTTTTGCCAGTGGTTAATTTACGACATGCCACGAGGTGTAGCATTAAGGCAAGCACAGAGCAGGGTTCTTCACTATTCCTTTCCAAGTGCTCATTTGGTCTAGTTTTAGGAAGATGCTACATATACAAAGTAATTCATTTTCCAATCCTAATATTATCATTTTGAATTCAAAAGGGACTCAATTAGTCATCATTACAGTTTAATGGCCTGAAACACTTTAGTGTTAATAAGTACCTGAAAAAGTAAACTCCTACTTCTTGTAATTTAAACCATTACATGATTTTTCCAATAGAAAAGATAATTTAGGAAAAATAGAACCTTATGTCTTAGCTAGCAGTTTTATAACAGCAGTAGGTATGAAAATTAAAATTCTCATTATGCTCTTTGAAGCTTCACATAATGTCAAGAAATTATGCCCAAGGTCTTCCTAGTCTCTGAAGAAGATGGTAGAGGGGAACGACTACACTGTGCAATATATTTTTTCCTGATTGGTTAAAAAAAAAAGATAGGCAGAAGTATTTGTGGTTTTTCACTCTGCTGTGATGCAAAAGCTGGTCTGGCCTGTCTGGAAGTGACTGACATCTTCATTTACGTGGAGCTAATTTTTATCATGATCATCTTGGTTTTTATGGTCCAGGAGATCAATCCATTGCTTTTCAGTTTTGCTTCAGATCTGTGCATGCTTTTTCATATGATGTGATGAAGTTTACACAATAGTGTAATCTCACATACATGAATTTCAGCCCATGAAAGAAAGAAAGTACCAATCTAGGGAAAAGATACTGAAACGTCATACAGTATACACAGATCTGCAGGCTTTTTGCATGTAAGTGATTGCTTGAGAGTATAAAAAATAAGTAGAGAGATCTTTGTTGTAGGCTCCTGGAATCTCATTTCAAAAGGATTTATAAAATTAATGCAATCTGTGTTTTATGATCATAAACTGCTGCATGGTTGTAACTGTTTATGGTCGCAACTCAGTGCTTTGGCATATGCTCAGCATGAAATATAGGAATAGGGTCTTTTTTTTTTTTCAGTGAGCTTACGTACACATTTATTGTTTGCAGGATCAGGTCCAAATCATGTTACAAACAATTCCATTTGTGCCTAAGAAGACGATAAACCTTGACTATTTCTCTGGTTGTATAGACAGATTATTATATTCTCAGACTGCAGATTCCCGTTGGCTCATATGAACTTCCGTGCTCTTCTGGAGGCAGTTAACTTCCTGCAGCTGATATGTTTATACTCTGTACAAAAGATTTCAGAATATTAATGTCTCAAACATATGCACAGAGCATATTTATTCAGCTACACCATTTCCATTATAATGGACGGGTGGTACTGAGTGTGCAGTTGCAGAACTGTTCTGTTGGAAGCATCCTTCATTTGCGGTACACTTAGAAATTAAATTACTGATGGTAAAGAAAAATTTCCCACCAAGTAAAAAAAAATCATAGCAAGGGGCACTGTAAAAATGTCATAATGAGTGTTGTTTTGAGTGAATGTGAATTAAAAAATGTTTTTCCCTGTAAATTCATCAGCTAGAAAAAAAAGCTCTCACACTACTATATTTTAATTAATTCTGTGCTGGTTTACCTTACACTGAAAACAAGAACTGATTGTTTCTATATATTTAGGAATCTACATGACCTTTGTCATTTCAGTATTTTTGAGAACTTCATGCTCTTGCACAGATGTTTTCACAAAATCTGAGCAGGTTATAGAATCATTATCCTATTTCACAGGTATGGGACTAAGGTATAGAGAGAAACTGTGGCTTGTCTTCACTGAGTTCCTACATGAGGCTATGGCTCATACTTGATATTTGATTGGGCACCCAAACAATTGTTTACGCTCCATTTAAATAGTATTTCTGGGCTGAGCCATTGGATCGGAGTGAATTGGACTGAAAGTCAATTGCTGCTGTTAGGGATACTCAAAAGTGCAGCGTCTGGAGCTTGAATAACTCGTTGAACTCATCACTGTGGGTAGCTCCAGTGCTGGCGATCAATGCAGTCACTCTTTGTCCGGCTACACTAGTTTGAACAGAATAACATGAGCCTGTTAACTACGTTTGTAGTGAAGACAAGCCACTAAGTGACTTTTCCAAGGACATGAAAAAAGAAATCAGCCTGGGTCTTCTGAATCCCGTCTGTTTTCTGTCCAGTATCTGAACTGCGACCTTATGCATAGACATTGCTGAATGATTTTGTACTGACGCTAACAGGCAATAATTCTTGTGTTACATATTTTTCATTAATGACTAGCATTATTGGAAAAAACCCCAACAATCCCTTCCCTGATAATCTGTGAAGGTTTCCCTTCAACAGTAAATATTATTACTGATGATGTTAATGGAGACATTAGTTTCACAGCATTTGAAGTACTTAAACACTCCGCTGTTAACTAGCCTAATGGGGTTTATGGTAATGTAAAACGTAATAAAGTAGAGGCCACTATCTCTTTAAGCTGAAAGAAAGGAAACTTGTTTCTACTTCCAAGGGATGCCTAGTGTGTGCTTATCTAATTGACTGTGTATTTTGTCTAGGTGTTGAGGGAAAGCTAAGAGAATGAAGGCTCTAAGTCCCCAGTGGAAGCATGATATGGCGATGCAGTGCTGGTGCTGAATTGTTCTCTCTGATGGCTCTATGGGAGTGGATAGCACTGAGTCTTCATTGCTGGGTTTTAGCAGTTGCTGCTGTTTCGGATCAGCATGCCACAAGCCCCTTCGACTGGCTCCTCTCTGATAAGGGACCCTTCCATCGCTCACAGGAATACACAGATTTTGTGGACAGAAGTCGACAGGGATTTAGCACAAGATACAAGATTTACAGGTATGAAGCAAAGGGAAAGCAATTACAGAGATATCATCCTTAGAAGTTGTAAATTATCAACAAGGGTTTCCTTAAGGGAAAGTTTCAGATGTGGGAACAAATCCATAGACACAAAATTCATTGCTGAAATATATGCAAGGCCATATATGCAGTGTGTACTATGGAAATGCCTACTTGTGTTGTTTCTATTTTGTTTAAAGAACTCCTGGTAATTGATTATGTTGCTTTGGAAAACGTTGTTTACTACCTAACCTCTACTCTGCCCTAGCGACATACTCAAAAATGTCCCAAGGTATTCAAACAGCATCTTTGATTGCAGAGGGCTAACATGGAACACCTTTGATCATGCAGCAAGATCCAGTTCAATTGCTTTCAGTGTGGCTTATCAAGACATAAACTGAGACTTGAAGAATGAAATTGTGGCTCCACAGATACTGCTGGCAAAGCATGGACTTCATTGTACAAACCAGGGCATTTCAAAAGTGACTCAAAAAGTTCAATGCTAGTTTATATCAGTGTTTTGAGAAGCAGTTTTCTCATCCCTGAGGGACTGAACAATAAGACCACTGTGAATTTTAACCCAAATTGCAGGTGTTTGGTCCGTCACAAAACTCAGCGTTAGGCTGGCCCAATTCAAACTGAGATAGGAAAAAATGGGAAAAATTCAAAAGTACAGGTCTGCTTGAGAATTTGTGCCTTGCTGTAGAGTTGCTTTCATGATACATTTGTAACCTGCCGGTTTCAACTCTTTGAGCCAGCACTGGTGAAATAGCTTCTTAATCATTTGCAAGAGGTAGAACTCAGTAACATCCAATAGGTTTATCAAGGACATGGGAATGAAAAGGAGAGTTTAATAGTAGTAACCTAATGACAAATAGAAAGAAGAGGAGAAATGAGGGAGCGCGAGAGATTAAGAACTGAGAAAAGATCTGTAAGCAGAGAGACTTTTTCACTTCATATTGTTATAGATTCCTCCTGGCAGCAAAAAGAAAGGGGTGGCAGCAGGGCAGTACAGGACAGATTTTTAACTTCCCTGATAACTCTCCAAGATATAAACACAGACAATTTTGGTATGGAAAGACACACGCTGATTTAATCTAAAACCATGACACAGCTTGTGAAAATTTCATACCTATTTTAAACTATTATTCCCTAGTGGTATCCAGCTCTTTAGAAGAGTGGTATATGCTTATATTATATTTAGTCCAGTGTCCAGTGACCCATGACAAAACTGCTGGTCTCAGTCTGTAAAGATTTTATTTTTAAGGAATTTACTTAATTCCTTTCCTAAATACATGCAGTAGAGGGCACTCTGTTGCAGGTCAATTTTGCAGTGAGCTCCTTTGCGCTATATAGAGAAATTAAACACATTTTGAAAATAAAGTGTGGTTTGGAAATATGCTTGATGAAGTGGCTTGTCTTAACAGAACAGCATTGCCCAATATTTACTGTATTTTAAAAGCCAGCTGTCAGGACCAATAATGTAAAGCCAATAATGCAGAGACTGAGACAGCATATTTTATTCCTATTATTCTGTATTAGTCAACACTGAACCAAAATTATCTTGCTAAAAACATGAAAGATGGAATTGTATTTCATTTCAGCTCTTTCAATCAGGTCTTTGATAACTTTTCTCATCTCAGCCATCATTACAGAGACATTGTTAAGTTTTATAGATCTGTAATCATATCGTTAATATTTATTTGGGTTTGTGTATAGGTTTCCACTGACTTTAATTTACACAATCTCACAGAAAGTGCTTCTTGTGTTTATTTCTATCCTCTGCCTATTCCCTTCGAGAAATGAGCCAGGAAGCCAAAAGAGGCACAAGCTACCTGAATTAAGAGAAAAGCTGCAATTTTTGATTTAGTCCTCCAAATACAAACCTTACTGCAAAGCTCTCCTGTAAAATATGGTCCCATTAGCAAGTAGTGCAGAACATGGTGACCTTGTTACGAACCACACACTGTAAATTTAATCCCTGTTGCTTTTCTATGAGCTTTCCCAGGCTACAAGATCTGGAGTCTAATTGGTCTGTTCATTCCCTCACTTATCTTTTACCTAATGAAAATGATCCCTCAGGGACACAGTCCTGATTTGAATGGAGAGGTAAGGAAGGCGAAAACATGGGCCTGCACTGGCTCAGCGGGATCACATTAACAAGAGAGAAAGGTGCCGTTCCAAACAGTGCTAACAGGACGGCCTCCTTTCCCTTTGCTCTTCACTTCAGCCCTTAAAGCCCACACCCGAGACCTGACCACTTAAGAGTAAAGGCGGAGGAAAGTCATCTCCCTTCATTTTAACATACATGTCAGGTCAAAATCCATGGGGCTGAAGAACACTGAAATGTATAGGGTGAGAGACTCCAGCAGATTGTGTTCCGTTTTGAATCCTTTCTGATAGGATGCTGGTAGCACAGTGGGGTCAGACAGAAAATTACTGAATACCTTTTTTCTTTTTTATTTTAATTTTTTTTTTTAATGGCACAAATGTGGCAAGTAGCTGCAGACTACCTAAAGGTGTGCCTCTCTTTTGGGGAAGGAGTTGGCTCCAAAACTGATGGGACTGTGGCAAGTAGCCCCTCTCTTTCCATGTCTCCAGACCAATGGCATTCAAGCCATACACAGAAGATGACCCATTTATATCTCTTTGCCAAAACCTAACAAATACTGCTGCCCACGGGAATTAACTCAGGACAACCAACCTAACACTGGGACTAGGTGTTTACAATTAACAGCAATTAAATGGTCTCAATAAAAATAACATAAAACCAGTAGTGATTTGCACATACTGCATGTAGTATTTTAAAATGTGTTGGAGGAGATTTCAGCAGAAGGCTGCTGTATGACTTTAGTTTTCTAACACCGGAACAATTACACAGTGACTAGAATGATATTTTGATTCCCACTACTTTTTCCCCTCCTGTGGCAGTCTCAGGAGAGACAGTAATGATGTAGAGAGAAAAAAATCTCAAGTAAATCATTAAGTTCCCAAATTTTTTTAATTTCAAGATAACATTCCTTATTATAATCAAGATCATCTTAAAAAGCAGACAATACCTGTTATTCTGTGTTTGGTTAAATCAGGTAGTGTATATTTCTGTAAATACCTAAGTGCCAGAGATGAAGGCCTTTATTTTGCACCATTGTTTGACACTGATTTGAAAGGATCAAGGTCACATACTGCAGGCCCATGAAAGATATAGAATGATTAAAATCAAGGTAATAGGACAGTAGACTGGAAAAACACATATTGAAGAGAACAACAAAGAATATTAAAATGAAGATTTCTTGAAACTTGATGGAAGCATTGTCATTATTTTTCAGCTATTGAGTAAAACAATGTTGTGCTACTTGTTTTATTCCTGTCATTTGCATGACAGGAGACAGACTGATTTTAAAGTCTAGTTTCACCTAAAAATATATGGCAATTGCTTTCCATAATGTCCAGTAGTCTTATTTTTTTCAGCTCTTAAATTATATAGCCTGTTTGCATTTAAATAGATGGAGTCCAACTTTCAGACTAAAACAAGAAAAAAGTTATCACTAAATGGACTCTGTGTTGGCATTTCTATTTCCCCCCTAGCTGTTTGTATGCCAACGAGGCAAAAAGCAAGAGCTTTGTGTCCTGGTCACTATAAACAAGTGTTCATCTGACCATCAGTCTGATCAAAATCGTAGAGATGAAGCCAAAGATTGGTACTGAGGAGCACACTTATTAACTGAGCCCTATTTTTTATGAGAGGTCTTAACTTAAGCGTAATATGTTTCTTAATATTTCTTATGTTTCCTAATGTTTCTTATGTTTCTTAAAGTTACACTCTGCCTTGTCTCCCTATCTGGCCTTCTGAGCAGAAAACAACTGTGTGATAAAAACAATAGATGCATAAATTATGGGAAGGTAGCAGTAGAAAAAAACTACTGTCATGCTTATTTTAATCTATACACTAAAGATCAGTTATGTCCATGGGCAAACAGACTGAATCTGTAGTGTGCTTAGCTCCCCAAGGAGAGGAGCTTTCAGCAGTACAGGATAGAGCTGAAAGAGACAAATATAGATGTAACAATGTTTTATCTATCTGTAATAATGTTTTAATCAGATATTGCAGAACACTAACTAATTGTAACTGATATTACCAACGTTGCTATAAGGTGGGAATGGTGGGCTGGTTATGCTGATTATGTGGCAGTGTGCTATTCCCTATAATTCTTTGAAGGAAATATCCTGCTGCAGGATATTCGATAATTGCCATAGTTCTTGGTGGCATTCATTGCCACTGATCTATAAAGCGAAATTCCAGGAAAGCACCTGGATGGCTGCTGAAAACCTCTAAAGTAGTGGGAATGCTGTGTCAATGTTTTATGGAAGGTGGCTCCTGTAGTTAATATCAGTAGATATTTTTGCAAGGAAAACCGAGTTTATAATTTGTTATTTAATACACAATGGGAGTACTGTGCCTCTTATGTAAATCAGTTACCCAGACAAAGGAATTTCAATCCAAACAGAATGAGATGAGAGGTTACCAGGATGGAAAGAGTGATTATGAAATTATGCAAAGAACCTACATTGTATCAGAAGAGGTAATTTCCACAAAGATAGGGAAGTATTCATGCTATCAAATAAAGTCCTGAGGAAATCTCCTCAGGGATACTGTGTAGTTTTGTTCAAGCAAAATGATTTAAAGTCTGAAACAGATGTGAAAAATCAGAGGAAAAAAAAAAAGCCTAGCTTTGTCTTTTAAGGCAGAAATGTTTGGCGCATCTAGGAAAAAACCAACCAACCAACCAAAAAACAGCTGAAAGAGGATACAATTCCTGTCAATATACATATCATATAAATCAAAAGCCATCACTGTCATAAAACCAAATTGGTATTAACTGGCTATGAATAAATTTAGGCTGGCTATTTAATGTTATTTATTTATTAATTTATTTAAAGGTTTCTAATCATTAGAGTAAAATAGTTCTGGGATGTATTAAGTTACAAAACCTTACCAGTTCTATGAACGGGGGGGAAAGGGTTATAAGATGTAATGCTTATGACAATGGACTAGGTTTTAGTAACCATTGATATCCCTTTGAGGTAAGTATCCCTAACAAGTGTAGAATACTAGTTTGTAAAAGAAGGAAAAATCTCCCAAAGAACTGAGTAGCTCTGTGCAGCACCGTACTGTGTGGCCTAAGAAGTGTTCCTTTAGAGGTTGTTTTAAAAGGGATTGTGTTTGTTCATGAACAACTAAAAAAATAAAAATATGAGAAAATAATGCTATCAAATTAAAGATTATTTTGTATTAGAACATACTGGGTTCCTCTCACATGTTCTGAATCCTCTGGTAACTGAACCTATAGGGTAAAGTGAGCAAGACTGGAGATTGTAGTAGAACACTCACTAATAAGTTTTAATACTTGTGTGTGAGGTTAAGTAGAGCCAACATTAAAGTCGGTTGTGTTTTTTATGCCTTACCAATATATTTTAGCTCACAGTTATCAATAGACCTCCTGACACATGTATACTCCTGACAGAGTGTTAATAAAAAACCTAGGGGGTTCAGTTGAGAAGGTACACATCACCATGCCCTGATTTGTGATTTTCACCCCAGTGTTCTGGAATGACATTTCCTTGTGCTTTTCCTGAGGTTGCTTTGAACTGATAGTTTAGGAATTTTAAGGCATTGAGAAGAAATAATAAACTGTCTTCAGTAATTTCTTCCAGTACAAATGTTTAGTAAAATGGAGGGCTGAAAAAAGATGTCTGCCATCATACCTTTCAAAAGGCTAAGGAAATGACGATATGGCATTTCTTGGTGCTGTTATTTTTGATACATTTGATTGTACTCTAGAAACCATCAGCACCATTTTTTGGAAGGGCCCGTTCGGTGCTGGTACTGTTGTCTTTTTGAAATAAGACTGCTTCTTTGGAAACTAAGACAGGAGCTCATTTCTCAGACATGAACCTCAGTTTCCTTAACACAGAACGTCACATACAAAACCTACGAAAGGTGAGGGAGTAGTGACAGAGGAGTGGAACAGCATATATCAAAGAAAGGAATGAGGCAAATTAGTACTGTAGCAGTTGAGGACAGAAATGGCCTGTAGTCAGCAAACTGTAGCTCTAATGGGCAATGATGAGGTAGCTCTCAACAGGTAGCTTAGCAAACTGGTCAACCATTGCCTTCAATTCTTCAGAGCCTTTGCTTCCTTGGGCATTGAACTGCATGCACAGTGTCACTGCTGGGCAGCCGAGATCTGGGATTATAAATGCACCAAAGAGCAAACAAGTTTATGTTCCACAATTGCTGTATCAGTAGGGAATAAACAACAGGAACAGTTCTGTTTGCCTTTTCGAGAAATTCACTGTATCAGTAAATTGCTTCTGGCTTGCACTGTAATTGGCCAGCTTGCTTTAGGGAATTTTCCATTCAACCTGGTGGATAAAAGGTACAGTAATCGGATGGATCATCATTCTCAGGATGTCTATGAAAGGCTAGACTACTGAATGCACAAAGTCTTCTTTTTAAATCCAGTGGCTCATAGGCTGGGGACAGAAAGAGCAGCTCAGAGACAATTTCTGGGATTGTGAGTTGATAGATTTCCACTGGAAAAATAATATTTGTAGTCTAGTACACTGGCCTCATTATTATAGGCACTATAGGTACACAGAACAAAAAGATGCTGATTTTGGTCCTGAGGAATCAAACAGCAATAGTTTCCTACAGTGGAAGAATAGTTTAATTAAAGTAAGGAAAAAAAAAAAAAGTTGGTCATTTTTAAAGAATGTCTGGATCTGAAAAATAGCATTGAGTTTCATTTCTGATTGTGATATACTTTAACAGCCTCTCTTAGTCTAGTTAGCTGGGGTTTGTGAAACTGCTTGCATGAGTACATACCTGAGCAAAATAAAGGCTTTAAATGACCATATTTCCAGGTCTAGCAATATTTGGACAATGATCTCCAAAATCATCTCATTTCCAGTCCTTTGTTTTAAATGCAGATCTCCTTCATAAGAAAGTTTTACCTTTAGGGCCTAAATACCTATCAGGTAGTGATGCTTTACAATTAGCAATTCCTATTATCAGAATTATATTAGTTTCTTGATCTAAGTATCCAAGGAATTCTCTGGAAGTTACATGCTTCTGAAAAGGTGGAAATAAGGAGCGGATAATTTAAACAGAGAAGCTATGTATACATAACAGAAAACTTGCAAAAATGTTTTCAGCTGAATTATAACTGGAGCCTAGTTTAGTTTACCAGTAATCTCAAGGGGTTGACAAGTACATAGAATGGATGTTCACAGAGGTGAAGGAGTCTTTCACTGACGTTCCTATGGATACTTGTGGCCCAGGAAGAAGGGCAGACTGACATGAGGGGCTCAGAGATGGGCAGGAACATCCAAAGAGAGGTAGGGAGTTCTGATTCCCAAATTGTCCTTCTCTTTCCAGCTCTGTTACATATGTGAGGCAGCACAGCAGAGAAGTCATCTGCTCTAGGTAAAGGGCTAACACTTACGACTCAAGAGCACAGGATAAATCAAGCTCACTTCTGACACCGATCCACAACATCAGCCCTCAGCCCACCTTTGAAGGTCTTGGGAAAAGCATGACCAGATGCTGATGAAACAGGGTATTTTTTTAAGAGATTCTGGCTTCCTACAGAATCTTGTAGAAATCTCAGTGAACAAGAAGAAATGTATCTGTGAGCCTTAATCCTACAGCATTCCAAAACCTCTACACTGTTTTGCCACTGACCAGGGTCAGACCTACCCTATATCCCCTCACTCCAGTTTGTTGGCTCAGTATTAAACTACTGGGTTTCAAAACAAGAGTTTCTCTCTGTGAGATAAACAAGTGCTAACGTTGGGAAGGATAATAGGGAACAGTGCTGGCTAGGCCAGCAGGATTAAGAGTGTTCTCAGGAGTCAGTTTGACAAGAACACAAGCGTGTTTAAGCTTGGCAACAAAAGAGAATATCGATGCCAAGATTGCCTTCTGTATTTTTTTTTAATAATACACTGCAGGAGTCTGTGTTTTGACAATCTCTCTTTGTATTTCTTCTTATTTGTTTGGTGTATTTAATCAAAGATCCCAAGGAAACTCAAATAGCAAGGAGAAAAGTGAATCTTATTTTTTGTAAACATTACTATAATCTATTTCCAGAATATACCCACTTCCAAAATCTAATATTTTAGGGATAATTATTAGATCAAACCTCCTACTGATATGCTTCCTTAGAACAAAGAACATTTATTGAGAGAATATGGTGTGTCATCATTTCAGTTAGTAAGTTCATAAATCATTTAAGTTGCCCTAAAAAAATTAGGATAATAGAGGCTGTAACTTAATGGTTTCATGCAATCACTGAAGTAGTATAAAAGCTGTTTAACACTAATAATAGATTCATTCTTCAGTCAGCAGGATAGTCTGCCAGGATCTTGGGCATGAAATCAGGTCATTTTCATTAATTCTTTGAAGATTTTTGGTTAGCTGGGTCTTTGTTCTTTATTTGACCTTCCTTTTCATTTTTGTTTAAATATCCCTGCTAGTGCTATCACTGATATTCAAGATGTAGAGGATTTCAAATGCTGATGACTTTCATAAAGGGGAAAAACAATTGCCAAGATTTCTTTTGGTTACTGAAAAAAAAAGAAAGAGTTTTTTTATTACTTGAATCATGTTCTCTGTGCTTTCATTTTAACCCCTATATTGTTATTTTTCCTTACTGCTGCTAGGTCAGTAGTCATCTCCAAACAGAATGGCTTTCAGGTTTTTCTTTTTGTCCATATGTTAAGTCTATATGGGTGGCATGTTATATCTTACATAGAGAAAAGAACTGAATAGCACAGAAACCTTTTCTGTATAGAAAGACAGTGGTATTGGCTGGAATGTATGATTCTTTGTATAGAAGGGTATTTGTGTCTTTTCCATACAGAAAAAGAACAACTGACACCAAATGTGCTCATTGAATTTTTGTCAGTTTCTTCTACTATCATTGACTTAAGGTCGTGGTCAATATCTTAGAATTCAAATCATAGTTGTCTTCTAGCGCTGATTGATTGATTCTACAGGTTCTACTAGTCACTATTCTGGTTGTGAATTTTTATTGTGTAGCTACAGATTCATTCCAACAGAGACCCTTGTGAAGAAAAGCAATACTTCAAAATAATGTCCTGTTTCTCCATTCTCCCTAGAATCCCAGTATGATTGTTATGGATAGTAGTGTTCTTAAGGTCATTAATGGCTCCATATCTCAATTCATCTTCTGATGCTCTCAATTTCTACTTTATTTATGCAGCTTGAGAAGAGAAGATACTTGTACTGACCGGACAATTTGATATATATGGAGCTCTGAAAACTGCACACACAAAGCCCACTAGCAATTTAGAAGTTGTGTATGCAGGTCTCACATGCATAGAAGAGATAGCGTTTGGCTTTAAGTAATAAATGTTAAATTCTCAAAGGAAAAACTCATATACAGGTTTTGACTTATATAAGTAGCATAATTTAAAATCAAAAGCATAAGTCATTCTACCAAATATTCTGAAAGATCAGCAGAATCAGACCTGAGGAAATATAATTGATTAATTTAAAATAAATATTTCTATTTTAATTAATTTTGAACTATATTCGTACAGTTCTTGAAATTTAACAAATAGGGATTTTTAACTTATACCCTGACTGTTAGTAGTGGAATTGGATGCTTTACTAGGAACTCAAATAGAGTATAGCTTTGCCTACTGATAAATATGCTCTATTAATAGAAAGTATACAGATACAACACATTTTTATCCAGTTACATCTAATTGTATTTTATTTAAACCACATCTAGCCATTTACATAAAATACTGGCTATAGTTTATAATAATAAACCTAAATTCTAAACATTACACAGCACAACCAATCTGATAACCCACATTAACAAACACAATGAAGTCTTTTGTCTACATTTCACACATTTAACCATGCAGAATAAATTAAAAAATAATTATTTCAACTGATGAAAAATGAAGGACCTGTAGTGAGGTCTCTTGTTACAAAGAACTGTTCATTGCCATTTTTCTTTTATAAAAGATCTAATGATGCTTTTGGTGACAAACTACAAGACATAAATAAGTTAGAATAAGTGGAAAACATGTAGTCTGTGGTGCTTGTTCATTTACTTCTTTCTAGAACCCAAATATTTGTGATTACTGCCAGAGTGAATCGATGTGAACACCAGTGCATGCGTGTTTATATACATTTATGTGCATATATATGCACACACCTATATGTATATGTGTGCACATGTATGTGTATATATGTGTGGATATATACATACATAT
The DNA here is from genome assembly GCF_047716275.1 of Strix uralensis. Taxonomy (NCBI): domain Eukaryota; kingdom Metazoa; phylum Chordata; class Aves; order Strigiformes; family Strigidae; genus Strix; species Strix uralensis. Next base: position 35,734,161 of record NC_133979.1, on the reverse strand, counting down.
ATAAAAATATATATATAGATGAGTGAAAATAAATGAGTTTATTCACATTTTTGCAGTGAGAAGAATCTTGTTTATTAAAAGGCAATCTTAGATCTTCTACAGTCAGATGTCTGAATAAGAGCCCTTGACCAGTACTTTAATGAAGTTTACTCTGGACACTTCCTGATGAATCAGAGGTCCAGAAATTCTCAATAACATTGGCAATGCCAAAAGATCTTTCCTTATTATATCCCTGTGTTAAAAAGCCTGTGTTGGAAACATTCTGTCAGAACTGGCTGCATTTTCCCATGCTTTTGGTCAACTCTAGGTTATGCCACTTACATTAAACTTTAGCTTTGGCTACAATAAAGGACATCTGAGAACCTGTAACACATTAACATGAACTGTCTGTTTCATACAGGGGTAATTATGACTTTGCTCCATTTTTTTTCTCAATCTCTGTATTATTCTAGTTAAATAAATTAACCTTGACAGGGTATAGTTTTATTATGTGTGTATAGAAAATATATATATATATGCATGTATGTGGCTACAGAAGTTCTATATTTAACTCCCAGTTTTCCACAGATTCCTTCTGTGATAATGTCATGTGAAATCCATATGTCATAGACCTTCATAAAATCATAGAATGGTTTGGTTTGGAAGGGACCTTAAAGACCACTCAGTTCCACCCCCCTGTCATGGGCAGGGACACCTTCCACTAGCCCAGGTTGCCCAAAGCCGCGTCCAACCTGGCCTTGAACCCTTCCAGGGAGGGGGCAGCCACAGCTTCTCTGGGCAACCTGTGCCAGGGCCTCACCACCCTCAAAGTAAAGAATTTCTTCCTTATATCTAAACTAAATCTACCCTCTTTCAGTTTAAAACCGTTACCCCTAGTCCTGTCACTACACTCCCTGATAAAGAGTCCCTCCCCATCTTTCCTGTAGGCCCCCTTTAAGTACTGGGAGGATCTTCATTTGTGGATCCAAGATGTGCTCATGCTTGGACAGTGAACCCTCTGATAAGACCTGTCAATATATCTGTTTGAAAAACATTGCAAGTTTTGCATAACTCCTAACTTTCAAGGAATCTGAAAGAAGTTTGTGCTGAGTTCAGTGTCCAAGCCGTGTGCCCAAGTTAACAGCATGTGAGTGCAACACAAAAACTGACTCCTGATCAGTTCTTTCATAAGACTCGCTAGCCTCTGTTTCATTGCTAATTTCCTCAAGGATTTCTTTCCTGCTTAGACACCTTTGTCTTTTAACTTTTTTTGCTGTCAGGGATTAAAGAGTATCTGAAAGATATTTTTATTTGAGTTGCCTCTGAAATTTGCTTTTCCTTTTAGTAAAACTATTTCTCATATGGTTGACTTTGAAGGTCCATCTGTTTATTTAGAATTTTGCCTGAAGAAGTAATGGTTATGTCTATTTTTACTGCTTTCTCCATGGCCCTGGATAAGCACAAACAAATGGGTTCTTGTTCCCTGGTTCTGACACTGAAGCTCTGTGTGACTTGGGTATGCGTGCCCTTGGTACCGAAAACTTCAAGGAGTGTTGGATAGCAGTACAATATATTATGTCCTCTGACACTCACCCTTTCTTTTATGAGAGACAAAACAAACAAACAAACAAAATAAATAAACAGTTCAAAAAAATTTTTGAGCATGATGGTTGTTTTCCCAGACAGTGAGATTGATAGAATATGAATAACTTAAAAAGGAATTTTAACCATAGCAATTGAGTGGAATTTAAAGACAATTAACATGAATGTTTAAACTTAAAAGGTTTGTGAACTAGGACATTAAAATGAAACAAAAATAAGTGTGCTTCTACTTCTGAAAAATGTCTCCATGTACCTATTCTGTATTTATTGGGAAACAAACTTTTATATATAGCAGACACATTTCTTTCTATTTCTCTTGTCTTCACAGTTAAAACATGAGAATTCCAAACCACGAGTGGGTTTGTAAGACTTCATATCATTGTTGATGGCAATAAAATAGTCTTCGTTTGATAGTTATGCTAATACAAAGTGAGATTTGGCAAGTTTCTACACAACAAAAATTGAGGTCACATGACTCCAGTTTCTAATTCAGTTTGAATCTTTGGAAATTCCCGTGTATGGCTGATATGCATGGGTCAATATTTATGTTTCCCTATGAAGTACTGGTTCTGTCACAGCAATTGCAATAAAACAGTAAGGAAAGGTCAATTTTAGTTCAGTAAACTTGGTAGTTATATCTCAGAATTTAGCCAGGGAACGGGACTTTTGAGAGAGAAGGTGGAGTGGAACAGAGAGAGGTCCAGTTACATGTTATCAAACGGATTTTTGGCTGATAGTTGTGTCTGAAGACAGTGTGTAGCTGATATGAAGTGGTTTTATTCTCATGAAATCTGCATTTCTGAGCTGTGGTGAAAAAAAAGCTTGTGCTTTTCTTCTCTGTTTTGATGTGAGATCATCCTGAAATGTGCTAACAAACCAGTAATTTCTGAAGGTGCTAGTCTGGCAAGCAACATTCCTTAAAGCCAGAAAACGAGAATGATGGTAACAATCCCAGGTGTGGAAAGGCCACTGGAGCGATTGCCTGCTAACACTATCTGCTGAGTGCAGGGTAAGAGGAAAGTAGCTGGAGCTTAATACCCACAGGGTAATTACAGGGAACCAGCTGGTTTTTGAGTGCTATAACGAATACAGATTGTTTTCCTACACCTTTTCTGCAAAATAACCTCTAGTCAGACCCAGCCACCAACCAGAGGTTATTTTGCAGTCAAAGCATTTATAAGAGGGTCACTCTTTTGCACTCACATTCCACTCTGTGGGGTCATTTTCAGGTGTGCCTTCGTGATCACATTATTTTGCCCATTATGACTTATGGTCATAAAATGTGAAAATAGTTTTAAAGAGATTTATGGTGTAACATGTCTAGAAATTGGTGAAATTTGTTTGAAGTGGGACAGTGAGTTCAAAAATTATTTGGAAGAGATATAGCATATGCCTGTAACACCCACCTATATTTGCTACCACAAAGCAGTTGCATAGCCTCAGTTTTTTAAGAAACAAGGCTAGATGAAATCTAGAATCAGCATCAGTTTGAGAAGTTGCATTCTTGACTGATAAGGATCCTTAATGCCACTGGCTTGAAAACGTACCAGCTTACTGAGGTGAGATTTTGAGCTAGAAGGACAGGATCTTAGGCCTCCACTGACACCTAGAAGGTGATGCAGGCTGGTTCCTCATGGCCAGATTTGTAACAGGAAACTCAGCACCATCCCATCTCCAGAGTCCCTTTGTACTCCCTGCTCTTGTGAAGGACACCTAGACAACTGAGGGCTGAGAACAGCAGGGCACATTGCAAGGTGTATTTGTTCCACAGGTTATATGTGTCCTTGTTTTATAGTAGGGAACAATTGGAGTTAATTGGCATGGAGTTATGGCAGGTGGTGGTTAATTTTTCAGGAGCTGGGACATTTGTGTTCTTGACAAGTAATGTCTTAGCAATGTAGTCTGAACTTAATTTTTTTAAATACACAGTTCTCAATTCCGCCCCTGACCCTGATACATTTGTTTCTAATTAGAGAAATGGAATATGGATTTAATGCTTGCTGATAATTTTTGCTCTAGGGATTGTCTAATGACCTATTGTGCATGGAGATTTCTAACAGCATTATAAATTGTTCATAGAAGTAGACCATAAAGTACACAGGGCGTAGATGACAGACAATATAGCAAGAACAACTTTCTGTTTGGTAAAAGTATTTTTTTTTAAGTTTTAGGCATTGGATATTACATCCCAAATCCATATTATGTTTTACTATTTTCTTATGGAAGGATGTCACTATCACACCTGGTGTTGCTGCTGGGAAATACTACATTAATGGAATTATTTGTTCTTACCAGATCAAAGCAACAAGGTGGTTCTTCTCCTCTATTCTGCTCTTGTGAGACCCCATCTGCAGTACTGCATCCAGCTCTGCAGTCCTCAGCGCAAGAAAGACGTGGGCCTGTTAGAGCAGGTCCAGAGCAGGGACAAGAAAATGGTCAGAGGGCTGGAGAAGACTCCAAGGAGACCCTAATGTGTCCTTTCAATATATGAAGGGGGCTTATAAGAAAGATGGTGAGAGACTTTTTACCAAGATCTGTAGTGGCAGGACAAGGAGCAATGGTTTTAAAGCAAAAGAGGATAGATTTATATTGGCTATAAGGAAGAATTTTTTTACGATGAAGGTGGTGAGGCCCTGGCACAGGTTGCCCAGAGAAGCTGTGGCTGCCCCCTCCCTGGCAGTGTTCAAGGCCAGGTTGGATGGGGCTTTGGGCAACCTGGGCTAGTGGAAGGTGTCCCTGCCCATGGCAGGGGGGTTGGAACTAGGTGATCTTTAAAGGACACTTCTAACCCAAACCATTCCATAATTCTATGATTCTAAGAATGAATGTGAGAAGCTGTGTGGCTTTCCCCATTCAGGCAATCAGACAACATGAACAGTTTTCCCCTGCACCTTAATGCTATTAATCAGTATACTTTGTGTCAGTTTATAATTTCATGAGATATGTCACTGAATGTCTCACCTGTTGGGTGGAAGGTGGCTCACAGCTTATAACTCAGAAACAAATACAATTGCTTTTTTTTCCTGCTTTGCTGAAAAAACAATCATTAAATTATTCTTTTGCCACAAGGCTAGGTAATACCTTTTAATCAACGCTGAAATGCAATAGCGGAGCAAAATGAAAGACTTCACATTACAGATGCCCTGGACAAAACCCCTCTAGTTGTTTGCCCTTTGACTGTTACTAGGTCCTGAAAATCAGGGACAGCACTATCTCTGTAACAACGTTATGCAAAAATGACATGGAGTTACCTGTAAAATAGTCTTCTGGGATATCAAACCCACTATCTCACATGAAGTAATCCATCTGCAGTTAAAGCGAAGAGTCTGAACTGACTGCCTGCAGAAATTTCTGGGTTTAGACTAGCATGAAATGGTATGTTGATCTTCATTGTAAATAGACAGGCGTACACAGAGGAAAATATATAAGTATAAATGTGTCCACTGTGGACTTAATGCTGAGACTAATCCAGCAAAAGGATTAGGATTTTGGATTTATTTAACTCCTTTCTGACATAAAGAAAGATGTTTTTATCACTGATAACAAATGGTGGAATTTGGAACAGCAGTATGGAGATTTAATTCTCATGCTGTGAAATGAGGAATGGTCACGCTCCTCACAGGCAGAAGCAGAAGGTGGCCTTCCCAGCTAAGGTGTTCAAGGACTATACCTTTACTTTTTATGAGATCTTCATCTACATCTAATGAATGCAGTACATAAATGTGATCACTACCCCACTAGATCCTGAGCCATCAATAATTTTCCACCAAAACACTTGCTTCATGGCAAGCCAATGACCAAATAAATGAAAATTTAAAATTTTTAGGGATTCATTGAAAATTTAAATTCAAACTTGAAAGAAAACAAGAATTTTTTTCTACATCCAAGATATCAGAGACTGTTAAGAATTTGCTTCTCACCACCAACCACCACCCCAAATGCCTCTAATGCCTGATTTTCTTAGATTTTTTTTTCCCTAGGAGCAATTTTAAACACCAATAACTAAGAGTCCTAACGCCACTCCCAAATTAGACCTGAATATAGAGGAAAAAACTGTCCAATGTGTTTCAGTTTTGGTTGGTGTTCTCATCCTGTTCTATGGACATGGTGTGCTGGAAACCAAAATATTCTCTTTAAGAAACTGAAACATTCAAAGGTGATTTGCATATCAGAGGGGAAGTTTAGTCCCAGTTATGTTGGTCCAAACATTGTGCGAAATGATAATGATATAGTATGGAGGAGGTACAAATGCTGTAGAATGCAGGACTTTAATACCTGACACTAAGCAGTTAAATTCTTCTGGTTTGTTACATTTCTCTAAGGTCTTTCCAAGTTAGTTGAACACCTTTATCACACCAAACAGTACTCTAAACCACCAGTTTCACTGAAGTCAAGGTTATAATTAACTTTTTACTCAAAAGTTTGAGAATATGTGTGAGTATGTGTGTGCAGATTTTGAAACTCATTTTTAGGCAGATAGGATGTTAGACACACACCCTGTGTTTCCTCTGAAGTAGTTTGCAGTAGTTTCTGTTTTCAACCATTTTTTTATGCTGATAAGCTTAAAGCAGCAATTTCAGGAAAGAACACAGCTGTCTGTTGTAAACACCTCCTATTTCCTGGTCTTCTCTAATATGCTCATGTCATTTTTGCTGTGCAAATCTTGTCAAGTTGATGGTATTTGTGAAAGGATTAGCTTTATTCTGTATCTTTCTCCACTCTATTGCCAGGGGTATGCAATGGTGCAAGGTGATTTTTTTATTCAAAATCTGACAAAGCATAGAGTAACACACTCCTTGCTATCCAGTAATACCCTGAAAACCAAATGGAGTTCACCTTTACCATTTTACTGCAATGCTTGTTCCTACTTTTTTTTTTTTTCTTCTTTTTTTTCCGAGCTGTAGACATCCCATAACTGCAACATGCAATGGACTGCAGAAGCAGGTTTCGTCCATCAGCTAGAACTGGCATTGTCTTTTCTATTTAAAGATTCACAGTCTTCATGCAGCGCTAACTGCGTAGTGCTGCAACACTTTCAGTTGGTGAGGGGGCTTTTGTTCACGCATTGGTTCATTGGGAAAAGTGATTGAATATTGCAGGATGGTAACTGTCCCGCTCTGGTTTTACTAAACTGGAAAAATTAGCCAGACATGTCAGATGTAAAGTGATAAAATTGTAAGCATAAATTCTAGTTTTCCAGTTATGTATTTATGTGATTTTGTAGGATGAGTGCTACTCAAATATGAAATATTCTTGTATCTCGCTCTTAAAGCATAAGGTGTTTTACACATTTTCATCTTCTGCTCTGCTTTAGTTTCGTGACAAAATACTAATAAAGGTAGGGGAACAAAGCTGATTCTGAGTCTCATATTAATTACTAATAAAAAGTGGCCCATGTAAATTCTTCTAAATACTAAGCCATCTCTTGCTGTCAATATAGACACAATTCACTGATCAGCAGCAATAAAGGCTCTTTAATTGCATACTTTTGTTACACATATTTCTAAGTAAGCATCTTGAAAGTATAAAAAGCATAATTAAAATCTATAATTCGACTATCTGGGTCCATTGATAGAAATATAGCCAGATTTTAAATGAGCTTTAACAGTTTAACAGCTCTGTGCTTCAAAGAAAAGTAGATTAATACAAATAGCCTGCAGGGAAAGATAAAGGCTCAGATCTCAGCAATCTGAAAAACTTTGCATTTCTATGGAATCCAATTTCAGGCTACACAAATAAAGTTAGGAGGATGAGTAAACTTGCTGCATAGAATATTTTGTTATCCTAACTATTGTTGCTCATTGAATTAAATTTGATCATTCTGCTGAAGTTCCAATTTTGCTTCATTCCTCATGGTACAGATCTGTTCTGTCTTTGATGTTCTCTAAATATCATTGAAGCTAACGCCATATCAATTAAATAAGCTAAGTACTGGGTTTTTTCACTAGTCAATTGTTGTTGAAATTTTCTATACAGCTTAGCATTAACATTCAGAACCAGATTCTCAAAAGAGCCTCATATTTTCAAAAGACTTTAGTCCTTGGTGTGACATTTGTTTATTTATGTACACACTTAAGAAGGGTAAGAGCTGTACTGAAGAAGATGGCTCACTAATTTTCAAATTAATAGCTAGGATGGTTCCACTGTCATTAGTGGTCTAACACATTAAATTCATATAAACAGATGAGGTGTTTAACAAGATTATGTCTAGTATTTTGGATTAGTAGGTTCAGATCCTGACTGCAAAAACTTTGGGATAGAGAATGATAGAGGAACGAAATAAATAATTATGTGAAGCTGTAAAAATAAAAGAAAAAAGTTCAGTCTACCAAGAGGAAATCTTGATGGCTTTGTGAGGTAGAGGAGTTTCATACAGGGGTATGAGTTACAGGAGGTGACCTAGTCCTATGGATTTGAATATTAGGGAGCATGAAAGAAGTTTGCAGAACAACAGCATTTATACAGAATAATGAAATTAAGAGGTCTTCAAACAGAATTGGGGAAAAATGTACAGGTGACAAGTTCAGATAAGAAATATATCATTGAATGAAAACATTTCTCCATAATAAATGAAAAGCTACTGAATGCTTGTGATCAGTTCAGTCAATTTATCTGCTTTGATTATTATGGTTAAGCCTTATTATAGTTAAAAAAAACCCCAAACCAAAACACTCAACAAGCTGTGTGATGGTGTGTTTGGTTGCTTGCTTTCTTTTGGGGACTAGTTTATTTCTCAAATTTTTCCAAACAGGTCAAGAAGTATTTCTGAGAGGAGAGAAGCATTTTGGCTGAAATGTTACTGTTACCTGCTTCTCAAATCTCTGTGTCCTTTATTTCCCTGTTATATATATTAGGGGCAGTGGTCTCGTAATGCACCCTGTATCGAGGTGATAAGTGTTCTGCATTAACAGTCCAGGAGCACAGAGGCAGGAGAAAGTCACGCACATGTTGCTCCATTCTCTAGAAGAAGCTGCCACATGGGAAAGAGGGATTAAAAAACCAAGAATAATGACAACTAAAAGACACTGTAACAATTCTTTTCTTTACGTGTCGGCTAATAGGCATTCAGATGGGGGTTGTTTAAGCTTTCAGTTTTTGGCAGATGGTGTCTAGGGCTGGATTTAGCTCAGTTAGTAGTGGATGGGACTGTGAATGGTAATGTCTCTCATCCCTGTAGCCTGATTGGAGGTCCCACAGCACCATTTCCCCATATGGTACATTTTTCTTCTGTTGAAACCACTGATTGGTTGTAATTGTCATTAAAAAGTAGATCTCTGCTCCTGAATGAAAGTGAATTGGGCTATTCCTTGCATGGGTACTTATTTGTAAATTTGAATAGAGCTGAATCCACAGCATAGCTAAATAACTGGATAAGTTACTGGCAACTTTATGGATTGCCTGACACTGGAGCATAAGCAGATACAAGGAAACTTGAGTTCTTCTTCACAGGATTTGTCTCCTAAGTCCAAAGGGGGTAATAAAAATGTGGTCTGCCCACCTGCTACTCCTCATTAACTGAGACAAATCACTGGAGAAGCCTTAGTTGGCGGGGAGTGGGTGACACTGCCCCTGTGCTCTTCGTACACCCCAACCTACTCTTATTCTGCTCTGTCCAAACATGACAACAAGCACCCTGAACTGGTGTAGATCAGGAAAATAGCCTGTGACAAGAGATGGGTGTGTGCAGATAACCTTGTCCCTGGAGCAAGGCAGGAACCCAGGCACCAATGCAAGTCACAGTGTGCACCTTCATCTCTCCTGAAACACCAAGCCTACAATGCTTACCTGGATTCAGAGCAGAAACCCACGAGCCTGAATGAACAAGTCTGCTCATCAAATCTTAAAAGATTTATCCTGAGCTTTCTTAAATTGAATTTTTCTGATCAGATATTTTGGGGGAGAGCAGAACTGAGGCCTGACAGACTTTTGCTAAAAAAATGTGAGGAAAAACAGTAGCTTTGTTGTTTGATTGGTGTGAGGTTGGTGCTGTGCTGTGGAGTAACCAGATCAAATAGAAATGTTGGTCAATTCAACCAAGCTTCAGAAGTTTAACTTCATTTTCTCAAGATAATGTTACTTCACTGTTCATTGACAGCCTTTCATGAGTCAGTATGCTTCCCAATCAGAATATTTTATGATGTACTTGTTCTGAAATTCATTTGCTGCTTTAATTTGAGTGTATACATGTGTGTGTACCTGCATAATGAAATTTTTCATCATCCTGCCTTCGTAGGATGCTTTATGTGGGCTTTGAGAACATCCTGCCTTCATATTAACTGTTACAGCGTTGTTATGTAAATGTAAAAGAGCTCTAGGCTTCTCTGAAATTAGCTGATATTCATGAAATAACCGTTGTGGTAAACATGTATGCATATGTTCACGTCACATAATCGTGTGCACAGCTGTGTATAAAGAGATGCAATTTTGCAGGATACTTTACATGAAGTTGGACTAATAGCTTCACGCAATCATTCAGATAACATCAACAGCATTGTTAAACAAACCCAGCAGAAATGTGAGCTTACTTTGGGAAGTTACTGCTCTGGAAATATTTCAGCAAATATTGTTGGTTCATATCTGTTTCATCTGTTTGTTTTAAAACAGACTTGTGGAAGGGCAATGCATGATAATATATCAGTAGCATCAGGCTGGAGTTCATATGTTTCCCCTATTTAAAGAGTGAACTGCCAAACTGCATACTTTCCAGTGGTGGGCTGTTCTCAGTCTCTGAAACTGTTTTTCAAGGAGTAGTAAGTCACTAGCCAGACTAAGGAACTCTTCAACATTAATTCATAAATACCCTTGGTGACTCTAAAACATTTCCTCCAAAACTGAAGACATCTACTCTGTGCCAATGTCACAGCTTTGTTGAACTGCTCTAGGTACTGTCAGGACTGACATTTGCTTTGGAAATCTAAAAACATAATCAGCTCCCTGCCTGCCATCTCTCTCTTTATGGAACTGACTCTAATGTTAGAAATGATCTAATTCAGAATGTCAAATATTCAATGCTGATAATTCCAACAGTTAAAGATCTTTCCCCCAGTGTCTTTCTGCCATTTAAAAGTGAAGTTGTACTGACAAAATGCTGAAATAAATATATTAACATTACTCTCTAGTTCATTAGGTTAAAGTAAGAAGTTGAGACTGATGTAGGCAGAAATAGTTACAGAAAATCCCAAAGAAACAAAGTTTATTCAAAATCTCTTTCTGCCAAAATAGTCAAGATGGTATATGCTAAGCACTGCATTATGCAATGTTTTTAGTTCTACCTGAAAAGAAAGGGAATAGCAACTAGATAACCCCAAATTCAGAAGTAATACTGCTGTAACCTGTTATCCTCCCCAAAATCCCTAGACATAGATTCTTCTCTGTAACCATCTGGATACAGGTTCCTAGAGTTTTTATAAAACATACTTTCACCTAACAGTTGAATTTAAATATAACATCTCTGTTGCAGACTTGTGGGATAAGTGTCATTTCACTGTAACAGTTAGCATATGGTGCTTGGCTCTGGGAGAAAGAAAACTGAAGTCAAAGCCAAGTTGTTGGGAAGCTACTAGCATGTCTATATGATAAACTGTGCAGAATTTCTTCAGTGCTTTGGGGCTTCTTTCTCACCTACTAGTATTCTGGTATTTATATCTATATTTGACAGTTTTGGAGTGGTCACGGATATCCTTGGAGAGGAAGGAAAAAATTCTTCAAAAATTCTGGTGTGTTGGCATATGTAATTAAAAAGCTATTACTCCAATTAGTGAGTGTCTCTTTCAAACTGCAAACCTTGGATGAAAATAAAGTACACTGAGCAGAGGGACCCCTTTGAGCATGACTCATAGATTTGCTTGCCCATCTGGCCTTTCCCAGTCACATATGCTACAGATCTCACAAACCTCTTGGCAACAACAGGTGAAACACCAGGTTAGACCCCAGACAGCCTTTGGTTTTCCATTTATCTTCTCAGCTAGAACAGTCTTTTTTCCTGTCTGCTTCTTATCACTTCAGTTTTCTTACTAAAACTGGCTTTTAGCAGAGCACTAATCCAACAGTCTTTTTAGAATGGAAGCTGCATTTGTAAGGACCTTGCCTAGCATTGCTCAACCGTTACATTACTCAACATGTGTTTTGCTGGGTGAAAAAAACCCCTACATTCAGATGCAGCCACTCACCTTCCTGTCATGTACGATAAAGTTCACTGAAAGCCTCTTGCAGCCTTAAACCTGCTTTGAGTGGGGAAAGCTACACTGATAGATGAGATTTAAGCATCTCCTACAGTGTGCCTCTTAGGGCCCGACTGGACAAAACACACCACAACTTGTCCTATCCACAGCTACTTAGTATTTACCTGTGGTTTTAATCTTGATATGTTTACCTCTCCTGAAAGTTAGTTAGTGCTTGTAGAACATGTCAGCCTGTAGAAATACTGGTTTTTGAAATTTTTTCTATATTCTCAGAAACAGTTATAGCCCTGGCAATGGCAATGCAATTTTCACTGGTCTCATGCCATGTCAAAAAGCAGCAGTTCTGATTCAGTAGTAACCACAAACAAGGATGATATACTGCAGGTTTTAAACACTTTTATTAATGATCTAGATTTTACAGCTAAATAACAGTTCACCATCTGAAACACAGCTCAGTATCATTTAATGTTCACAAGATTTAATTTTGAAAGCACTTAAAAATTATCTCAAAATTATTTTTGGCATTCATATTTCATTTAGGCACCCATTTAAAGCAGTGAGTTGTCGAGGACTAAGTACTTCTGCATGATCTAAACAGAAATCCCTCCTAAACATTTTTTCCACAGCTCTTCATGGCAGTTTCTGGAATTATCTACTTCATTATGAAAACATCAAAATGTGTGAATTTAATATGGTGTAATGACTTTCAAAAGAGTACAGATATATAAAAGATGTTTTGTGATTCTGTAGAGATTTAGATTGTGGGAAATAGTCACAATTCTGACCAAAAAGTAATTAAAATTCTAATTTCAACTCCCCTCTGGAGAGAACAATCATCCACCTGTTTGTTTTAGTTCAGATTTTCATTTTGTAAAACTCCTGCAGTTTGATTTATTGAAGAATAAAAAATCACACCAACCAAATAACCCCTTGTATTAATATCTAGACAGAAAAAGAAACAGTAACATTCAAGCTCTTCTCTTTTCTTTCTAAAGTTCTGTATTAATGAACTATGAAAGTGACCTGAAGTCTTGGTTGCTGAAAGTTTCCTTCATTTTAAGAAAGCTTTTTGTAATTAATTCTTTGTTATGCTGAAATATTAACACACTGACTGTCATTGCACAAGTCGGTATTAGCAGTACTCAGTGCTGTAATCTCCCCCGTTGTCACTGGGAATGCAGTAATTATGGTGATATTTGAGAAGAAAAAAACACAAATACAGTGAAAATGATGATTTTATATGAGCTGCACACTCATTTTTCCATTATTTCCTCATCATCAGTATGACATCAGTATGACATTTTGGAGTTAGTGTTTTCTGACTGCTTCTCATCTGAGTCTCTGATCAAGTCTTTCATTTGAGAAAGTCACTCATGCAAGCTCTCAGTTCTTGAAAAAGTGGTAACTGTCATGCTGCTGAAAATCTCGTTTTCACATTGGTATAGTTATGCCTAAATCATCCTTTGAATGTATCCAGAATAAGGGTTTACCTGTGGGGGCAACCTCATGGCTCTCTGCAGCTTCCTGAGGGGGAGACGTGGAGAGGGAGGTGCTGAGCTCTTCTCCCTGGGATCCAGGGCAGGATGTGAGGGAATGGCTCAAAGTTGCACCAGGGGAGGTTCAGCCTTGACATTAGGAAGCATTTCGTCTCCAAGAGGGTGGTCAAACCCTGGAATGGGCTTCCTGAGGAGGTGGTCAGTGCCTCAAGCCTGTCAGTATATATTTTAAATGTTATTTTGGAGAAGCAGACTGTATTCAAATTAGAATTGTATCTGGCAAATTATTTCATAGACTAAAATGTGAATAAATTCTGCAGTCCATCTTTTTCATAATGAAAAACTGTATTTCAATTTCAGTGTTCTGTCTATTTTAAAACAGAATGTCCCTGCCCATGGCATGGGAGGTAAATTAGATGATCTTTAAAGATCCCTTCCAAACCATTCTATGATTCTGTAATTCTAAAATAAGCTTTTTTCTTTCTTGTAGAAAAAGTACAAAAAAGTTTATAGATTCCAGAATCATGTTAGGTTTTTTATGTGTTGATCAAACCCCTGGTACCACTTTGCAAAATTGCTGTTTCATCATGCCCTTCTCCTCTTGTGTTCTTTTTCCCTCCCAGTCTGGTCAGAAGGGGGAAAAAAGGGAAACAGTAGTAGTTAACTGTAGAACAAAGATATTTTGTCACATTATTGTTAAAAATAAACCAAATGAAAACCCTTAAAAAACCCCGCAAAACCCCCAAAACCCCCAAACAGATGAAGCACTCTGTATATATTTCACAACAAAAGCAAGGTTCTTGCAGATTGCGAATAAAATCTCGCTGGTTTTAGGGTTTACTGTCTCTTCAAGAATTCAAAGTATAGTGGTCATCCACTAAAATGGACACCATTACAGATGAATGTTTTATTGCAACTGTTTTCATTTCAACCATTTACCTTTTAATAAAGGTAATAAAGTCACAATAAAGCTGTGAATTAACAGTGTTTGTGCCCAGAAGTCACTGTTTGGGAAATGATTCTTAACTAGTGCAGTTCCTTAAGGTCATAGAACAGTTTCTTCAACTTGGGTAAATAAAGTTGCCAAATGATTCTTCTTTTTTTGTGTGCGTGTTCTTAGGGCAGCAGTCTTGCATGCCCTACTGTTAAGTTATCCTGCGCACTAGCTGCTATAATACACATTTTTACTTTACATTTTAGATGTGTCTGCAGTCAAATGAATCTTCAAGAAACTGTGGCACTCCCTAAAATGAGATTCCATGCTATCACTTTGGCTAACACATGCAGTCGAAGGCTTGGCAGAAACATACATATTTCTGATTATTTTATCTCCTGCTGAAACATGAGTAATATGTTGAACAACTGGGAAAAGGAATATGTTAATCTCTGTGTTAGGGAGGTCTTTGGGTTTTTTTGTTCTTTAGAAGTAATGAAGCATGCAGAGATGTTGCAAAGATTCCCAATTATGGTTAAGTAATACTTCTGTCCAGAGCATCTTTGCTTATATTCCCATCATTTCACAAAGGGTACAAAATAGTACTTGTCCGTGTGTCTTTCCCTATGGGGTAACTACTGCTATTGAGAACAGAGCATTTTGTTATGTGTTACTTTTCCGTAACATGCTACTATGACTTCCATAATTTATTTGTCCTCAGTCCTTATGTCTATAATATATCATATTGTCATTTCAATGTTCCTAGCATCTCCCTTCCCGGGGACTGAGGCCCCATCTGCTGATCTGACTTGCTACCTAGGGAGTTTTGTTGCTTGCTGGGGTCTCAGATGTGGACGTTGTGGAGAGACTGTCTGACCCTTGGACTATTGACAGTTGCTGCTCATCCACATGGGCATCAATGTTACTGCCAGAAGAGACTTTTGGTGTTTTGACAGTGACTGAAGGTCTCTGGGGGCTCAAGGGCACGGAAGCTTAGATGGTGTTTCCTTAGTACCCCCAGTGAAGTGGAAAGGTCAGGGAATGATTGTGGGATCCTGCAGGTTAACACGTGTACTGACAACAGGAGTTTGTTGTTGACTCTGGGACCTTCTTTGTGGATCAAGGAGTGATTGAGAGAGGTGGGATCCACTTGACAAAGTAGGATGAGCACATCTTTTCCAACAGACTGAACAAAGTGGTGAGGAGAGCTTGAAACTGTGAACAGCAGGGGAGGGATATAATGAACCAAAATCACATGAGGAAGTGCAGGACTGTGTTGGAGAAAGAAGAGTGCAATATGGTAGGCACAGGAGCAAAGAGGCAAAGTATGTGTACACAAAAACATGCGACCTGGCAAATGAATAGGATGAACTGGAGCTCAAAGAGCAGTCACAGAACTACATTATTATTAGAATAATAGAGACAGGGTGGGAAAGCTCATATAGCTGCAGTGCTGCGATGGATAGATTCAAGCTGTGATGGATTAACCTGGACTAAGGAACAGATGCCCAGACAGCTGTTCTCTCACTCTCCCACCTCAATAGGACAGGGGGAGAAAACAGGATGAAAAAAGCCTGTCATTGAGTTAGAGACAAGGAGATCCCTTACCAGTTACTGCCATGGGCAAAAGGGACTCAACTGAGAGAAAATCAATTTAATTTATTACCAATTAAAATAGATTAGTGTAGTGAGAAATAAACCCCCCAAAATTAAAAGAACACCTTTCCCTACCCTCCTTTTCCCAGGCTCACATTCACTCCTTCATTCCCAACTTTTCTACCTCTTGCCCCCCAAGCAGTGCAGGAGGATGGGAAATGGGGGTTTATGGTCCATCCAGAACAGTTTCTCTGCCACTCTTTCCTCCTCACCCTTTTTCCCTTCCCCAGCATGGGCTCTCCATGGACTACAGATTCCCAGGTACATCCTGCTCCAGCGTGGGGTCCTCCAGGGTCTGCAGTGTAGGTATGTGCTCTAGCATGGTCCTCCATGTGCTGCAGGGGAACAACCTGCAATCACCATGGTCTTCACCATGGACTGCAGGGGAATCTCTGCTCTGGCACCTGGAGCATGTCTTCCCTCTCCCTCTCTGGCCTTGACTGTTCACAGTCTTGTTTCTCCCTTTTTTTCCCTTACTCCCCCAACCTGTCCAGACTTTTTCCACTTTCTTACATGTGTTTTCACCCACTTGGTTAATGGGCTCAGCTGTGTCCTGCAGTGGGTCTGTTGGAGGTGGCTAGAACCAGCTGGAACCAGCTGTGTCTGGTACGAGTGTATAGTGATATTCAGGATCTGGAGGGGAACGAAGATGTAGAATAGCAGAGTACAGACAGACCTTGTGCTTTAGAAGAGACTTTGGGTTATTCATGGAACTGAAAAGCTCATTTGAAGGCAAAGGAGCTCTGGAAAGTTGGCAAGACTGCAAGGAGATCATCCTCTAAGCATCCTCCAAGACACTCAGGAAAATAAATAGATGTATCAGGGGACCAGCATGTCTAAGCAGGCAACTCATGACAGAGCTTTAAAGCAAACAGACATTATACAGGAGGTGAAAACAGGGACAGGCTACCAGGGAGAAACTTAGCAACTTTCTTGAACATGCAGCAATTGTGTTAGAAAAACTAAAGCTTAACTGGTGTTGAGACTTGCAAAGGACAAGGGCATTGAAAAAAACCCATACAATTATGTAAGCAACAAAATGCTGAAAAAGGAAAATTTGGGCCCATTTCTGAACGGGACAGGTGATTTAGAGACAGAGGCACAGTAAGGCAGAGAAATCCAATGCTTTCTTTGCCTTGGTTGTTACCAGCAAGGTTTCCTGTGCCCCTAAACTGAGTGAAGAAGTTCAAGGTGAAGAAAGGCTACCAGCAGAGAATGAGGATTGAGCTGGGGATTACATGAGAGAACTTGAGCCATGCAAGACCATGGGATATACACACACATCCGGGGGTGCTTAGAGGACTGGATGATGTCCTTGTAAGGCCCCTTTCTGATGTGCTTGAAGATCCATGATGACTGGAGAAGCTAATGTTGCAGTCATGTTCAAAAAAGGCTAAGAGAATGATCTGAGAAGCTGAGACCTCTAAGAACACATTTCTGGGGACATAAAGAAGAAGAAAGTGGCTGGGAACAGCATTGATTTACCAAGGAAAAATCATGTCTGACCCACCTAACTGACTGGATTAGTGGTTGAAAGAAGAGCATTGGATGTCATTTACCTCAGCTTTAGTAAGGATTTTGTCAGTCTCTCACAGTATGCTTGAATACAACTTTTGATATTACAGTCTAGATGGGAGGACAGTCAGATGGATAACAGGTTGAATGATTGGTGTCAGAATGTCATTGTTAATTGGTCTTACTCCACCTGGAGCCCATTAACGAGCAGAATGTAACAGGGCTCTACCATGGGACCTGCCCTGTTTAACATCTTTATCAATGACATGGAGGATGAGACAGATCTTAGTCTTGTCAGATTTGGAAATGACACCAAACTGGGAGGAAGTGGAACCATTTGACAGCTTGAAGGCAGGACTGCCATCCAGAAGGGCCTGGAGAGTCTGGAGAAGCAGGCATAGAGGAATCCAATGACGTTCAACAGGAACAAATGCACAATAATAGTGCAAGAGACAACAGACATAAATTGCAACAGAAGTGTGTAGATTGGGTATAAGGAGAAAATTTTTCTCCACAAGGACAGTTAAGAATTGAAGAGGTTACCAAGAGAGACTGTACAGTCTCCATCTTTGTCTGACTTCAGGGTTGACCATGCTTTGAGCAGGAGGTCAGACTAGAGACCTCCTGGGGTCCCTTGCAGCCCTTGGACCTGTGATTCTATGACCCTTATAATGTTATAACAGTGAGCTATTGAGAATATATTGACTATCATTAGAAGTGTTCAGAGAATATTTTTGTGTCAAATGTTGACATTTCAGTAAGAATAAAAGCAAAAGCAACAATGGTGCTTTGGGATGGCAATAGGTATGGTTGGTTTTCCCCTCCTTTTTCCTCTTTGGATTGAGATTGCTTATCAGCTGTGCTGCCCATAAAATGTTGCATGTTTGATGATTAGTTCAGTACAGCGCTGTGACTGAAGCTGCATTGTGGGAGAGGTAAAGTATTCATCACCAGAGGTAATAGAGTATGAGGTGAGTAGACTGAATCCTTCATGAAATTCCATGTTACTGTTTTCAAGTGAGAGCACTTTAAGTTTTGGCCGAACATGGAAGAACTTCTCCCTACCCTTACCCCTCCCAAAACCCAGCGAACACCACTCCTCCCTTTTTGAAGACACAGCTTTTCATGAAAAAAGGAAAAATGAAACTCTGTGAGGAAGACACATACTCTGTCTATACTTCTAACTGATCAAAAGCATTTCTCATTGAAAAGTGTTTAAATCCAGAAAAACTGTTGTCCAACTTCATCGTTCATTTCTGTAGAGAAAGGGTATTCCATTGTATTTTCCTTATGTATGGCTCAAATATATCTGCTTTATGAGCTGAAAAAAATAGGCAGTGGTAGTGCACGTATTCTGGGAGGTTTAGCTCTGTGGGTTTAAAAGAGTAGAGTGGTCTTTCTTCATTGAGTTCTAGGAAAGTTCTGATTTATACATCTCACTAAGGGACTCAGAACTGACTGCTACCTGAGAAAATATGGATGACGAGTCTTATACGCTATTGTTTGAAATAAATTAAGAGTCCAGGGTTTAGAGTGCTTTTTTCAACTTAGAAAACTTATGTCCAAATCCTCTTTTCCTTATAGTTTCACTGTGTGACCATGCACAAATCCTTTAGTCTGCTTTTCCAACAGATAAAACCAATTTCCTGCCTCACAGGAATCTGTCAGAATGAATACATGCAAATGTGTCCAGGTACTACAGCAAGGGTAGGGGGCATGGAGATTAACTGAATGCCACTTTTGCTGAATCTGAACTTGCTTGATCTTTCCCATTTAGACCACAATGTGTCTTTCTAAACTGAGCTCTCTGGGTAATAATATATAATTGTAACCAAAGGAATTCTTGTTATTAATTATCTGTATAACGATAATGTCCATAATACTTTCTCAAATATTGAGCACATGATCATTAAGTTAACAAGGGGCACACCTTCTTATTTAATCTTTCTATAGATGTAAGGGGATTATTTCCTGTATATGTTTATGTGTATCTCCTTAGCTGAATCTTCTAGAAATGAAAAACATAGTAGGAAGCAGTAATAGTGATTATAGATTGAGTTTATCATTAACAAGTTTCACTTCTGTTAGCAGAGGGAGGAATTTAGCTTTTTCAATAGCAACAACGTGTTGCATGGTTTAGTCACTGGTATTACAGCACTGTTCCAATTTTCTGTGTACTGCAGGTATCTTACAGTGTGTATTGTGGGTTTGATTTCTACTTCAAGGTGTTTGCTTTTTATAGAAGGAAAAATAAAGTGATGGGTGGAAGATTTCAGGACAAGTTTTCCAATCCTTTTATCCATGAAGAAGTAGGATCTGGCTTTGTGAAGGAGTGATGGTGAGATGTGAGCTGCACAAGACTTGTAGTTCAAACACAGCTCCACACGGCTCCCTTGCTAAATTTCTTGCAGCTGAAGATGATAAAGTACAGGGTCACAGAGGAGGTACAAATATCAGAAAAGTCTGATTAGAATTTTCCCTAGACTAACAAGGGGAAGAAAGAAAGTGTATCCCAGAAGTAGGAAGCTGAAAGGAACAAAGGATTACTGTGGATTATCCAATAAGCATTAGTTTCCAATGCAGCCTGGTCACGTTGAAGAATTTGTAGGCATTTATAGGACTTTGTCGCTATCTTCCATAGCTGTTAGCACTGCAAGGAAGAATTAGATCCAGAGTGCTTAATTCATGATTAGATGTACTTAAGAGAGAGACTGCTGTTCAGCCACAGTTCCTAGGGTAATATCATTCACTTACACAGGAAGCTTTCTTTCTAATGGACAAATTACAAGGCACAATTCACCACTGCCCTACACTGTAGTACATGAGACCAGGTGAACTCAACAGACCCTTCTAGCCTTAAAACACATGAATAAATGAATCTCTGAAATAAAGATGCACCTTGCATGTTACTAGAAATGAGGGGACAGTCCACACAATGAGAGCATTTGCTGCACTTCCCATATCACACAGTACATTGCAAGTACATTCCCTGCAGTATTTACACTGCATTCATCACTAGGAGTACTTGAGTACCATACAGGGATGATCCGATGCTTGCTTTTTTCCTCTGAATCGTTGGAGACAGTCTGAGACAACTGGGTCCTGCTGTCACGTGTTTTTATCTTGGTGTGTTAAAAAATGGGAATCAGCAAATATGTATAAAGCACTGTAGCCAAGACAAATTTTAACAATTCACATCCAATACTTTCACTGTGTTCACCTTTTGAATATCTGTTTGTTACACCCAGCCAAGGTGATGGCAACAATAATAAAGTCGTTCTATGATTCAATACCTTTCTTTGCAAACGCTGGAGTTGCAAGCTAAACTTTTTAGTGTGTTCAGAGGTTAAAAAGTGTTCTTCATATCACAGAAGAACAAGTGCAAAAGCAATATTGATTTCATTCATTATTCATTGGACAGAGGTGCAACAGGCACAGATTGGTGTATTACCAAAGTTTCTCTCCTTGATTTACCTGGACACAAGATTTTGCAGCACAGGGACTTAACTTTGGAGACAGGCAGTTAAAGGAAAAAAATCCATTGTTTCTTCTGTTTCCTTGCATTTACAAGTATTAAATTACTTCAAAGATGAATTTAAGAAAAGGTGTTCCTGTTTTGAAAAGCGAGTTGCGAGTATGAAGAGTTACTATGCCTCTGACTTAGAATGCGCATGAGATGTGAGATAGTAAGGTAGTTCCTTAGGAAGATGGAAAGAACTGGCAAGTGAGCTTTGTAATTGCCATCATGATTTGACTATTTCTTCAGCAAACCTAGTAGATGTGCAGAAATGGAGCTGGGTAGGAAAATATTCTCCCATGTTAAAAATAGGTTTCAGATACTGGGCTGCACAGTTTAAATATAAAAAAGTGTTTGTGAAACAAAAATCCAAAGAGGAATTATTCAGCTCAGCTAAAGATCTTTATACATTTTTAAAATGTTGAATTTTGACTTTTTCACCTCATTACTCTCCCCATTTTCCAGATGGCTTAGGAATATGATGAACAAGAGAGATACATGTGAGACATCATGCTAATCTTCCTTGTGTACAACCCATTGTTTTTTTTTCCCCTATTTTTGTTTCCTGTCTTTTAGCAAGTTATTAATCCACTAGCACGTCTTCTCTCTTGTCCCATTGCACCATGGCTTCTTTATGAGCTTTTGGCTAGGAAACTTCTCTAATGCCTTTGGAAAGCTGAATGCTCTAAGATTAAAGTGAAGCTGTTTCTGTTTGGATGGGGAAAAGAACACTCTCCCTCTGGTAATCCCCTCCAGAAGAACTGTAATGGGACCATCAAAGCCTGCCCATTTTTCTTTCCATACAGCAGTGGTGCTCTGGGACAAATCCTGCCACAGGCAGAGCAAATATTTGTGCCTCACCAGAGACGTTCTACCTTGTATCCACATAATACTCTGCTGATGTTGATCAGACCCTGTTCCTATTTTCCCAGCACCTTTCATCATGGCTCACATCCTAAGCAGTAATAAACCTTTACCAGCCAAACCAGCATAATCAAATTCCTGGGTCTTGAACCAAACTGAGGAGCCAGTGCTAGGTAAACACGTGTCTTTGCAACACCCTGTGATCACATCCTTCTCATGTAATTTGTAGCTGTATAAGATTTAAGTTGTAAATGAAGACTGAAAATTGAATTTCTAGTTTTACTGAGTAGGCAAGCCAGATTGCCTGTAGGCTTAGTAGCAGATGTATAGTAAAACAGGTCTCAGTACCTTTTCAGTCTCATTTATGGTGCAGAGAAATCCACTTGATCCTTGCAGTACCATGAGACAACAACGGTGCCAACAGTGAATAGTGAAAGAAATCAAAAAACTTACGTAGAAGGTATATCTTTCTTCTCTGGGAGATTTCCTGCAGATAGTCTTGTATAATATGAAGAAACTACACTGAACAACTTCAAGAAGGTATAGTTTAAATCACTAGTATATTTTAATGTGCCCTTTGACTCTGGTTAAAAGCTAGTAAATGGGATTTACACAACATTGTGAAAAAAATTCATTGTGACAGTTTATACACACTGTTTATAAAGACTGAATTATTCCCATATTTCTGTGCCGTAAATTTTGAAACCCTGTTTTAAAAATGAGTCAGATAAACCTCAGTTTTGATTCTGAATTTATCTTTGGGAAATCATCTGTTTTCTCCAAAGCAAAGCACTTGCTTTTGTTGTTATCAACATGTCAGTCAGTTACTATTTTGCATGTTGTCATCAGTCAGATTATTATTCATAAGGTACACAATGATCTCACTGAATATAAACATATTCCAACTCCTGGATTTATAAATGAAAGATGTAATTTTGCATAAGCTGAGACCTCATGCCCTTTGCTGTCTCCAAGGGGATACATCAAGTTAGTCTCGTGTGTAAGATTTCATGGAGTCAGGAGACAAGACAGGGGAAATATAAAGAAAATATGACCCAGCAATTTCTTCGGAAGTTAATACTTCATCTGAAAAACAGCAGTGTTCACCCAAATTGAAGAATGTAATGTCTCCACCGGGGAGCGGCCTTCTGATATTCTCTATTCTCTGTTTTCTCTGCTTGCCAAAACTGATGAAACCATTCTGTACAATAACATGTCTACATAGCTCTGAGGCATAGAATCAAAGACAAAAAACAGAAGGAAGACAGGAACAGTACTGACTGGTTTGTTGAGCATGGGACACACTGCATGTACTTCCCATGGACATGAAGGTGCAGCTCCATCAGACAAAGAGCCATTTTGCCCCTCTTGCTTCAATGGGGATATGTTGCTAAATTCACTGGGCCACTCCACGTGTTTATACAGTGGGAATATAAATATATAATTTTTTATATTTATATAAAAATATATATACAGTCCTTCAATGAAACAAAGAAGTCAGGATATTTAAAAAAGTGCAAGTTATAGCATACAACTAAATCTGCAGAATATGCTGTCACAGGATAGTAGAAGGAGAAGTATTTTATCTAGATTGCAAAAAGGTATGGATGTTTCTGTGACTAGCATTGACAGCTGTAGATTTTCTAACATAAAATTGACAAGGCTGCTAGCATTCATGTGTTGGTTTTTAAACTGGTAACCAACTGGGCAATGAAGAAATTTGCTTCCATGGTAAAGTATTGCACAATTAAGGCTTATCGGTTGAGTGCTGAATGCCTTCAGCTTCCAGTGAAGCTGAGTACCTCACAGGCTTCCATCCCCTGCCAGATGGTTTGTGGATGTTAATCCACCCATCTGTGAACCATCCACTCTACCACAGCCGGAGGTGAGATACAGAAAGCACTGGAACAGTAGCCTGTTAAACCTCAGTCATTTCTGTATACTTGCACTGAAATGTGTGTCAAGAGACAAAGAGGATACAAGGAGGAAAATGTAAATAAAGTGGGAGGAGAATTATAAATTCATCAAAGAGGCAGCCTTAAATCATACTAAGTTATGATCCTATTTCTCCAAAGGAAACTTCTGGACAGGGATATAGATATTGAAAGCATTTCTAACATCTGTAATTTATTTCTATTATTTTTTTCTCCTAATTTTAATGTGATAAATTTACTGACCATTTATTTATCTTATTTTGCTCATTTGGAACTTTTGAAAGTGACAGACTCTACTTACAAAATCCCTCTATTTACAAAAAAAAAGTAAGTCTCGGCACACATGTCGGCTTCCTCCTCTGCATCTTGTTGCTGTGCTTCAGTGGCACTGATGGGAGGCACTTTGGGGGACAAGAGAAGAGAGTACAAGGGAAGAGTATAAAGTCATCCTCAATTCAGAAAAGGCTTTCTGTCCCTGTAAGAATCCCACCCAGAGGTAATCAGGGCTCTTCCTGAAAAACTGGCATTGAAGAGTCAGAAAACAGAAATTATTTTATTTCTTAGTCAGCTAGTGTTGGTTTTAAAATTGCAGTCTGTGTGAGGTGAGGCTCACCTTACAGTTTTACATCTGCCAGAGAAAAACCAAATGAAGTGACTATCGGACACTAATTTTCAGGAGAATATTTCACAGATAAAATATTTTGATTTTGAATCATCATCAGCTGCCAACCTTTTAAAGAGTATTGAATTTCATTCAGACTGCCTTATGACACAGCCACAGGTATGTTAAAAGAGCCACTTGACCTTGGAGAAATTAATATATGAGTAAAGCATATGACTTCCACTGTTTGACTGGTAACTTTTTTATGCTTTCTGCAGAAACCAGCTTTTAGGTATTTTTCCATGCGGTAATCTCTCCTTTCACCCTTTCTTTTCCTCTGATGCTTTAGAATTTGATATCTGTCCTCCTATAGCCCAGTTTAATACTTTATTTGGGTGGTAAGTGGAAAATGTACAGATTTTAAATAAGAAGAAAAGCTGTCTACAGCCTTTAGCCTTCCTTTGGTTTCCAAGATCTGCTGTGTAAAGCAATGAAGCTTGCTGAAAATATGTAAAACACCATTTGCCTTGGACATCTCACCTCCATTTAAAGTAGTTTTGCACCTGGCAATGAGGTCATGATTAAAAACATATTCAAATTGGCTTTTACAGAGTACTGTCACAGCTCAGTAATAATTCTCTCCCATCGAACAAAGAAATTCATATGATGTTTCCCTTTTTTTGAAGTAGAATTTGTGAAATGGTGTAATAGGTTACGTTCTCTAATCTCTCTGAGACTTGGAGCTCATTACCACCCTAAATAACTTCATTGTTTTCCCATTATTTTTCCATTCCATTTATCGCACCTTCTAAGAATTACACGGTAAACATGTCTCTCTAAGAGTCTGTTGAACGCTTATCAGATATCAAGTAAAGTTGTTGCTTTACCCTTTCTATCTGAGAGGTCTGATCCAGGCCTTTTG
Organism: Strix uralensis; assembly: GCF_047716275.1. Classification (NCBI taxonomy): domain Eukaryota; kingdom Metazoa; phylum Chordata; class Aves; order Strigiformes; family Strigidae; genus Strix; species Strix uralensis. The sequence goes on along the minus strand of NC_133979.1, from coordinate 35,708,960 downwards.
GAAGACTGTAGGAGGAAAACACACGTAGTTTTACAGCTGGTACAAGGTAGAGAAAGAACCCTTAGCACTCTGACAAAACACTCTGAGCATAGCCATAGCTAAACAATCTCATTCATTCGGTATACTTAAAAGTATCGTTGGACTAGAGAAAAGATCTCTCATCTTGCAGAACTGACCCTACAGTGTGAAAGGAAGAAAAGTGGTTTATCACCTCATTCCACAAAGAATTGGTCTCATAAGTGAAAACAAGCATCTCTATCTTTTTAACAGGCTGGAGAGCCTTTGGGTAATTATCCTCCCATGAAAAATGGAAATAAATAAACTGTTGAATAAGGACATTCACAGAAGAGAAATTTGAACAGGCTTTCTATTTCTTTTCTTCATATCAGATGATTCCTTTTCTTTACCCCAAGCATGCATACATAGTTTTTTTTATCTGACCAGCCCATTTTCCTTTTTCTAGCCTCTGGTAAACATAATTGTGAGCCTATAAAATCCCTCTCCCTTTATCTTTTATGGGGATGCAGCAGTAGTTTGCAGCAGCTCCACACATTTTCAAGTCAGTAAAAACGGCACTTACTCTAATGTAATAATCTTAGAAACCGCATTTATTTAAGCAGTTAATGACTCTTGCTACAGTAAGTTTTCATTAGCTTGTTTTTTGTTTTCACTTTATTTTCAAGTCCCCTCTATTGGGCAAGGAACAATGAAGCTTCGTATCGTGGCAGTTTTTGCTTCACTTGCAAACAGCAGCCGTTCTCTGAACCTCTGATTCTGTGAATCTTCTGCACCATGCTTCTTTTTCCATAATACTGTGAATACCTCTGAGGTTACCTAGGCACATCCAACGTAAAGAACCTGGTGGGCTCACATAAAGACACTCACTTTGCAGTTCCCTGGGAGATGATTACAGTCTACAACATTCAAGAACTTTGCCCGTTGAAGCATGCCCCTTCCCTTCATCCCAAAATTACTACACTGCAAATAAAATGTTATTTTTGCTCTTTGTTACACAAATTGTTTTAGATGGAATACTTACAGATTTCAAGTGTCTTATGCAGAGACTATTTTGGTGACTCTCCTTTTCATTCATCTTCTTACGTTAGCTATATCACCTTTCTTATTAAAAATTTCAGATGACCTTCGTGCCATCAGTATGAAGGCATGTTTATCGCCAAGGAAATGAAATGCAGTAAATACATAACTAGATAGATGTATAACCACAGTAACAGCTTTTTTGTATGAGAAGTAAAATTCAGCTGACTGTGACACTTCTGCGTCTAGATCACCCTACCATTCCCTCAAAAAGGATTTCAACCAGACTTTTTCTACATCAACTGCTCAAAAGTCTCAACAATTATATCGCTTTACACTTTCTATGCAGGTATAGATTTAGTTGCTTCTTTTCTATATGAAACCTCATATACTTCAGGACATTCTGACAGTTCAAATCAGGGTGTACTTCATTAAATACTCTCTGCTTTAGAAGTATCTTCCAAGCCACTTGGATTTTGTGTCTTTCAGAAATCTTTATGCATTTCTCTGTGTCTTTGTGAGGCTAGAAAGGTTAGCTGGGCTAGACTACAGGATATAAATATGTAATACTAAAATTTTAAAAACATCTAGGATGGTTTGGGTTGGAAGGGACCTTAAAGATCACCTAGTCCCAACCACCCTGCCATGGGCAGGGACACCTTCCACTAGCCCAGGTTGCTCAAAGCCCCGTACAACCTGGCCTTGAACCCTTCCAGGGAGGGGGCAGCCACAGCTTCCCTGGGCAACCTGTGCCACTCTCACCAGAAAGAATTTCTTCCTTATATCTAATCTAAATCTGCCCTTTTTCATTTTAAAACTCTTACCCCTTGTCCTGTTCCTACACACCCTGATAGAGTCCTTCCCCATCTTTCCTGTAGCCCCTTTTAAGTACTGGGAGGCTGCTATAAGGTCTCCCTGGAGTCTTCTCTTCTCCAGCTGAACACCCCCAACTCTCAGCCTGTCCTCACAGGGGAGGTGCTCCAGCCCCCCGACCATCTTCATGGCCTCCTCTGGACTCATTTGAGCAGGTCCATGTCCTTGTGATGTTGGTGGCCCCAGAGCTGGACACAGCACTGCAGGTAGGGTCTCACGAGAGCAGAGTAGAGGTGAAAAATCACCTCCCTCAACCTGCTGGTTACAATTCTCTTGATGCAGCCCAGGACACGGTTGTATTTCTGGGCTGCGAGTGCACATTGCTGGCTCACAGTCAGTTTTCTATCTACTACTACTCCCAAGTCCTTCTCTGCAGGGCTGCTCTCAATCCACTCATTGCCCAGACTGTATTTGTGCACCACACAGCTTGGTGTCATTGGTGAACTTGCTGAGGGTGCACTCAATCCCACTGTCCATGTCTCCAACAAAGAGGTTAAACAGCACCAGTCCCAACACCAGCCGCTGAGGACACCACTTGTCACTGCTCTCCACTTGGACATTGAGCCATTAACCGCAATTCTTTGAGTGCGACCACCCAGCCAATTCCTCATCTACTGAGTGGTCCATCCATCAAAGCCACGTCTCTCCAACAAGGAGACAAGGATGTCATGTGGGACAGTATCAGATGCTTTGCACAAGTCCAGGTAGATGACGTCAGGTGCTCTTCCCTTATCCACCAACGCTGTAACCCCGTCATAGAAGGCCACCAGATTTGTCAGGCACAATTTGCCCTTACTGAAGCCATGTTGGCTGTCACCAATCACCTCCTTATTTTCCATGTTCCCTAGCACAGTTTCCAGGAGGATCCACTCCGTGATCTTGGTGGGCACAGAGGTGAGACTGACTGGCCTGTAGTTCCCCAGGTCCTCTTTATTTCCCTTTTTAACAATGGGGGTTATGTTCCCCCTTTTCCAGTCAGTGGGAACTTCACCGGGCTGCCACAACTTCTCAAATACAATGGGTAGTGGCTTAGGTACTTCATCCGCCAGTTCTCTCAGGACAGGTGGATGCATCTCATCAGATCCCATGGACTTGTGCACCTTCAGGTTCCTTAGATGGTCTCAAACCTTATCTTCCCCTACAGTGGGCGTTTCTTCATTCTCCCAGTCCCCACTTTTGCATTCTGCATCTTCTGTAGTTTCCGGATGTAAAAGTAGCTGTTTGTTTACAAAATAGGTAATGAACGGTAGACATAATAAAAAATCAAAGGCTGTTTTTTGCATCTATAGCCAGGAACCATATAAATATATCTACTGATGGAAAATACTGTGTCAGATGCAGTGCAAGACCTCACATTCAGTTTAATCCATACTGTGTTTTCTCATTAAAACAAAGAGCAAGAAGTATGTTGTGAATCAGAGACAGAGTATTTCCTGAACTGACCTCGTCTTTGGTGCCAGTAATAGAACTGGGTTGTTATTAAACCACTGAGTGTCATGCCTCTTAACTGCCCAGTTGGGCCATGTCTTTTTACGCACTTATGCTATTTGCATCACAGTGGCAGGACATATGAAAAAAATCCTGGGGCCATGCAGCTGCCATTTCTTCAAACTACTGCCACTGAAGCACACTTAAGAAGTTAAACAAAATGTGTTTTAATAACTTCCTCGGTGTTCAGACCAAGGAATATAAGCTGACACATTGGACTCAAACGCAGAAGGTCCCTGTGTACCTGCTGAGATGGAAGCATCTGAAATAGAAGAGACAAAGGAAGCATCTGACTGCCTGGGCGAAAGGCAGCCACAGCTGCCACTCCTGGGGAGAGCGTGCAGCCTGTATAGCCCACTTCTTCCATGTGCCAACTCCCTGAAAGGCAGAAGAAAGAGCTGTTGTTTTTCTTGGTGAGAAAATCTGGTTCTCTAGTGGGTTAGATGTTCTGAACAAAACTGGTATCTGAGACACCAGAAATTTGTTATGAAGCAGTACAGTTCAGTACCTCACTCAATGTGGGCTGGTGGTTAAAGTTGCCAATAAGCCAAATTACAGCAGCATAATTGGTACAAATCAGTTGTATTGAACTAGTGCTCTAATAGTTGTGAACACTCCGGTTATTTCTTATTATAAAGAGAAAAAGTGTTTATATAGTTGAAAAAGATCCATCTATAGAAACAATCACACATAACTGGGAGACATACGACCCATAATCTGTCCTAGTGTCTTGGCCAAAAGGCCAAGAAATGTTAAAGCAAATGGATGTGAGCCCCAAAGCCTGGATTACTTTCCATTCATGAAGTTTATTTTCCCTTCAGCTTTAGATGGAGAAACCATTCTTCAGTTCCTTTCCTGTGCCTGACTGTGCTGCCATGAACCGTTAAACGCCTCTCATTTCACATCAGCAATAGTTCTACTCCAGTAGTGGATGAAGCGATTCATCTGTGGAGCTTGTATATATGTTAAAGTTTGCCTAAGAGCTTAATGCTGGTTTGGAGTTAAAAAGGCACTACATAAATGAAAATTGTTATTCCCTATTAATCAAAGTCAGAACGTTTACTTACTTTAGTTGCTTTATTTTCAGTGGAGGAAAACACGAAGTCAAACAGTAAAACCTTTTAATAGTGATCTTTCTGAGCCAAAAAAATGGGGACTGTGTCAAGGTGTTCTCTTTTTTCTTTCTGTCTCTTTTCTTCACATTTCAGTGTACCATCCCATAGTACCATCATCGCTGCCTGTATCATTAAATTAGCTTGATTCAAAACCAGACAATCAGTAAAGGATGGTTCCCTCCCCTTTCATAGTAACTAGAACATTAGGAAAAAAATGTAAAAAAAATTTGTTGCATGTATTAAAAAGTAAAAATGAAAATCATTTTTAAAAGTTTATAGTACAGATTAACTAAAATAGTAACCCATAAGAGGGTTATAAACTTAAATTGTCCCTACTACAGAATGGGAATAAAGAATCTTTTGATATTTCAAATTAACAAAGCAGAGAAAGATGAATTTTTCCTTTTTTTAAGGCATTAGACTGGAGACTTTTTCTCCTCCTCCTTTTCCTTTTCTTTTCCCTTTTCCTTTTAATGTCAATACAGGAGAAAAAGTAGTATCTTGGGTGTTATAGTATTTACAGTATATCTTGTAGTATGTGTAGAATATCTTGTTATTCAGGTTAAAGAAGACCACATAAGCCAAGAAATGAATGCATGGGTTCCTGTGGACCACCTCACACCCCATGCTAAGCTCACCTTGGAGGTCGAAGTATTCATTAACAACAAAGAATGCTTTATTGTTCTTATTCAAACATACACTATTCCATCAGAGAAGAAATCAGATTTATCATTAGCCAAGCTAAGGAAAGAAAATTAGTCCCAGAGGTAGAATAGTGAAAGAGAAGGAAAATAAGTGAGTGCTCTGACTCTTGGCGCCCTGGTAAATGACATGCTGAGCTGCAAACTGGGCTCCACTCTGGCTATGACAAAACTGTTGATGAAGGATGCTGCTTAACTTGCTGAAAGCAATGTTTTTGCACTACCTTTCTGTTGTACAGTTGCATTTCTGCCGCTTGACCTGTACACTCTGAGCACTTCTGCAATGTCACAGTCAGCCTGACTAGGCAAGAAAAGACAAGGCATCCCTTCCTCCCTTTCTGGAAACAACCCAAGCTTAACCAACCTAAGCCACTGCAACACCTCACTCAATGAAGATTTCTAGATGCTCCTGTGATGAGAACAAATAAAATGTTTACATTTATCAAGTAGGAAAGAAACCCTATGAATGTTCGGTCTGGCTTCCTGGGTAATACAATCATTCAATAATTTCTGAACTGAGCTCTTAGCTACTTCAGATATTTTCAGTGATGCCACATGACAGCATATGTTCAGCCAGCTGTGGATGCCAGTTTCAGTGCCTGGGATCAAGGAATTTACAATAATATTTTGGAATATCTGGTTTTCAATCGCCTACCAGAGGATATTCTCAGGAGTATTTTGTGTGATCCTACAGTATTTCAGATAACTTGGGATTTATCTTCAGCAAATGAGTAACTGCCTCACTGGCTAAACTTTCAAACAGTTAGTTATTTTCCTTTTTCTAAAAGGAAATTCAGTCTGGTTCTTCCAAAATTCTTTATTAGCACATTTTATGTTGATGTCAAGACAGTAATATTTTCAATACTTGTTAATATTGATAGGCTTGTTCCTCCTGGTATCATCTTTCTATAACAACCACTATCAGCACAGTGCAACTATAGGTAGGAGAAATGTGCATTATTTGCTTTAAATAACACATTAGAAGGCTGACCTTACAAAAACTGTACACGGTCTTATTACAATAAAGGACATTGTTGTGCATGTTTGTTCAATATTTAGATTAATTCAATCTCATCAAAGTAAGAGGTCTGTTGCTCTGTGAAACTAATATATACCACACACACATAATTACAAAACTTTCCCCCATTCAATTCAGAGAAAAATTCATTTCAGTGGCAAAGTATTAAACCTATTGTTATTGACTAGCAGATGTATTTTCCTTCCTGGTTTTGATTTAGGAACATTAAAAAAAAAAGGAGAAAAACCATCTTTTTCCTCTCTACAATTCCAGTAAAATCACCTACATTGTATATGACATTGTATTCTGCTGTAGGACAAGTTATAGCTGTGACAAAATAATATGATTACAGAGACAGCTCTTCATAAGAATGGAATTTTTTTTTAAAAATAAAAGGAGGTTAAAGAAAAGGTATAATATACAGCTATAATATACCATACAAAATGTATCCCTGGTAATATAAAACAAAGAGTAGAAATTACTGAACAGTGGACAATAGGGATGTAAAATACAAAACCTGGAAGGACTGTTTCACCTTTTTTCATTTAATTGCATTATATTTTTAACTTCTTCATCCTCTGTTAGACTTCAGTTATTTTTATGGTTTAGTCTCTCTTCCTACAGTACCTAACGGGAGATATTATAGAACTAGAGTATTTAACAAAAAAACACCTCAGGTTTATTATTTAAAATGTGCTGATAAGAGAAAACAATTTGTTTTGTGATGCTACAAATTCAAAGGCTTCTGGTTTTGGTGTTTATGGGTATATGGATATTCTCGCTTGGAAAGAAAAACTATTGAAAAAACACGTTATCAGCTAAAGTCAATGTTATTAAAAATAATTGTATTTTAATTGTACCCTCCTTAATGAAGTAATTTTTATTTGCAGAAAAGAAATAAGTTCTTTGAAGAACAATTAATATCCAGTATTAGTAATCATGCAAAACAAGTTTTTGACATGTTGTGATAGCCTTTGGGGCTACATCTTTGTATACAAATGTCTTTCCACGGTTTGTGTGACCTTAGTAATAAACTCATGGAGTTTAAAGAAATTCTGAAGTCATAGTTGATACTTTTCTATACACCATGCCACGTGGCCTGTCATTTGCACTGGATGAAAGATAACTCTGTTTTGGTACTGAAGACCTCTGAAAATTATCTGAATTGCACCTTTGGAAGTGAAGAGCCTGTGCTGGCTCTTGCTGGACTAATTACAGCAACGTATTTCTATTCGTGGGAGTTAAGGTACAGTAGAATACAGTAAAAATGGAAATAGATTTGGAAACGCATTGGGGCTTCAGGGAGAAAAGGGCTGGAAGTGGTGACACACCAAGACCTTTGGTCCCAGCAGTCTGATTCCCACTTTGTCTTTGTTAATAAATGGCTGAATAATGTTTGGTTTTCTGTGGTAGAAAGGTATGAAAAACACGTGGTAGTTCTCTATAGCAGCAAACCTCTCCTGTCACAAGCTATTATGTAGTGCTAAAGCACTACGCATTAAAGTGATTTGATGAACTCATTAGGACTGAATTCAACTTCTAGAACCTGTCCTGTAGAAGCAGTGAATGCCTCAGAATATGAGCATTTTGCTTGAGTGAATTATACAGGATTTTGCAGGGAATAAGATAGTCAGAAATGCTTTAATCAATAAAATCTTTGGTAAATATTCTCTTCCTCTGAAATACTAGGCTTTGGTTAGGGAGAACTAATTGATTAATTTTGAAGGGTTTTCTTTCCTTCTGTTTTTGGACTGCTGTCTGAATCCTCCAGCACGGTAACCAGAGACCAGTACTGGCACGGAGATTTCTTCCCGTGTCACCACCAGTTCCATTTTTGTGCGCTCAGGTGACAACATAAACTTCAGTGGGGTTCTCATTAACACAGAAGTCCTTCTTGAATGCATATTAAATTTACCATGAACCAAACATAGTACTTACCATCCCATGTACATTGACAAGACTTTATTTCTATACTTTATGGTTGGAGCTATTAAGCTCCAATATTTCTTGATTAATATTTTTACATTTGGAATCAGAGGATTTCTTTATATAAGTCTCTGTTTGAGTGGTTGTTTACAAGTTTGTTTGGTCTGCCTTTACATTCCCAATGATATATTAAACATGGTTTGGATGTTTTATTGTGAGGATTAGTTCTAAAGATTTCTTTTTTTATTATTGTTGAAATAGATTTCAATGTTTGCTTTTACAGAGTCTACCATGTTTTATTTTTAAAGTCCAGAGTCCTTAAAGTCATATCGGTGATTCTGGTCAAGAAAAATTAAAACTGGTGTTATTTCTAGGAAGAATATTATTAAGTAACTTTCCTACATATTTTTTTTTTTTTTTTAATTAGGAAACTTTTTTCTATATATGAATACTGTTTCATCCTACTACACCTGTAAGGAGAATGACATGTGTGATTCTAAATACATTCTACTACAAAGATAGCCAAGACTAAGTTCTGTTTAATGGATTCTGGTGATGATGATGACGAAGAATTTTCTTTGGTTTTATTCCCCGCTCCCCTCTCTTTATGTTATGATCTTATAAAAGAAAAGTACGGGCTGAACCCTTAGGGCTGGAGAAGAGGTTGAGAAAGCTAGGGCAGAGCTGCTTTCAGAGGAAGCAAACAAGTGAGTTATAGTGGGAAATTAGAAGCGTGGAGGAGTCAGATTGTGGAGGTGAGGGAAATCTCTTGAAGGTCCTGGGAAATTTCTGAAGGGGTAGGGCTCAGTGCTTCAATGTATGCCTGTTGAACTGGTGAAATTGAAGCCAGAAGTAGACAGATAGAAAATAATGCATAAATTATTTTTTATTTTTTATCTTACCTTTTCCAGTTGCTTTGAGTTTTGTGTATTTTAAAAGTTAGAGCGGTTAATTTTATTTATTCATTTCTTAAATCTTTATGTGGCTATTAGGACCAGGACTTTCAGTCTTTTGGGTAGTTCATATGAAGGAGAGGTCAACACAGATCAACCTCGAAGGTCTGTTCAGCTTGGGGTCTCATGACAGCTAATGCCCACTCTTGAGGGCTGGCTTGTCTCTGAAGGCAGGTTTGGGCTCAAGCAACTGCTTAGTCTCCTGCTGAAAGATATCATTATGTTTCAGGATGAATCCAAATATATCAGGGATTCTGTTTTCTTGGCAAGTGTAGCTAACATCTCTTTTTGAATTTGAACAATATCACAGTGTGTACTTATGTAGGCTGGACTAACAAAGGTGTTCTTAATGTTAAAATAATAAGCAATGCAAAGTCATCCTGTAGGAAATGCAATCAGAAGATAGTTAAGCACAATTTAACTACTTCCAAGGTTTTAAAGTAGCACCCAATCTACTTGTGTCATAATGCAATAAAAAAGAAGATTTTTGATGAGCTGACATTAGTCTCATTATTTAAATTAATTATATTTTTTTTTGCATATACTCCTCCTGGTGTCCAGACAACAGACTAGTTTTTCACAAGAAGTATTTATGGCAGTAAGCTTTTATTTCAATATCAGGCCCTATACTAGCTCCTTATCAATTTTTAAACTAATTTCTGTTTTGATAAATTAATAAACACTAGCCCACCAGTAGCTAATTTTCATCTGTTTGAGGGAGGTATTGCAGATAACTGCAGCTTAGAAGGCAGGTTCATGGAGTCTCTCCCGTTTTCTGTGTCTGTTATTGCACAGTGGTACTTTCCATGCTTACCATGAAAAGTTTTAATTATTTCTAGCAATACAAGATCTGTGGACATTTATGGCCATTAAATAATTTCTAAAGGACATTGCTATCCTTTTGCTTTCTGCCTGCATGAACTGTAAATATCCTTAGCAGAGTTCTCTTGTTTCCCTGAAGTATTTATTTATTTACAGCAGCTGATCTGCTTTTACAACATACTTTTCATTTTCGTAACTTCAGCTCGTAGTTATCTAGTTTCACAAACATTTCCAAGGGTTTTGCTAACCACTCTTCATTGCAAATAATTATTCTTTTTCATGGATTCATTTGGAAAGAATTTCTTACATTTTTCACTAGATATAATTTCAATGATTAAGATACTGTCTCTGGCATTCCTTGAGAGCCACATTCGATACTCTGAAACACGGTGAGTAGGACCTTGCTTCAGGCATGGCCCACTGAATTACTTCGATTCATCCTGTGACTGGAAATCTGTCCGGAAAAAATACTTTTCTTCATAGCCTCACAATAATTCAGGAGATTAAAGCAGATAAAACTATTACCTCCATCCTTGATGGTTTTCACCACTCAGATGGATAAAGCTCTGAGTAGCCTGGTCTGCCCTCAGAGCTGCCCCGTCTTTGGGCAGCAGTTTGAAGAAGAGATGTCCTGAGGTTCCTTCTAGCCTGTAATACATGATCCTACTGTCACAATCAGCATCTGTTCATAAAAAAATGTTTTGTTTGTTTGTTTGTTTTAAATACATTATTTTATTAGAAAAAAAATAGAAATCATAAATGCTTAGCAAGAATTTAATGCTTTATGTTAGTTTTCAGCAGTGAAGTCTCTGAGTATTTTCACATTTATTTTGATATTACTCATTTTTTCTATTTTTTTAGGACTATACATATTTTTTCCAATTTTTGTAAACTGGACATCAGGGGCTTAATTTTTCTCAGGTATTTTCTTCAGTCTTTCATTCATGGATTATCCACAGTGCTAGTCACGCCTGTATAGAGGGAGGGAAGTCTCTCTGATTCACCTATCTGTAATGAAATTTGCATTAAGCTTTCATGACAAATATGTCAGTGAGTGCATAGGTTGTTGCTGACCTCCCTTTAGGTCTTCATACTCAAAATTATGTCCAAGTCTTGCAAAATCCTTCCACTGGAAAAATTTACTTTATACAGAGAAATGAAAACTGACTTGGCTGCAAAAATAAAATATTGCTTGCAATTATCACCGTAAAGGCGGTGTTGCCATGTACTGAACTTGTATACATTTAGAGATTTTGTCATCAGAAGATGCTTTAAAGTGTCTCAACCTCTTAAATAGGGTAGTCTCAAGTAGTCTCTGAAGCCTGGGTAACCTAGTCAGTATTTCTTCTTTCATAGCCAGTCTACCTACAACTGATCATTTGGATGTAGGATTCAGAATTAAAATGTAAAACAGCTTTTGCTTTACAAGATTCTGAATATTTCTACCGTGGTTAGCAATTACCTTTTTTTCCCCCTCCTCATTAATAGAATTGTTTTTTAAAATTTACTTGTATTTTATGCTTACTGTTTTGGACATATCCTTTTCCATCTGGGGTTCTGAGTGTCTGGTTTCTTCAGAATCTCTCAATCCCCATTTTATTGATTAGGTGTTAAGGGTCTGAGCACCTGGCAGCCATGTGGTGCCCTGCTCTTAGAAATGTATCCTGGTTTGAATTGTGTAACTTTCAATATCATTAAGCATACATGCCATTTATCTGCATGAAATTTTAAAGAAACCTACCTTTTCAGAAACACATTCTCATCTCCATTTGCAACTTTGACACAGCCATTTCAAGATTTTCATCAGAAGGAGACATATGTCTGGGAAAAATTGCTTTTTATCAACTGCCTCTATCATCTTCAATGCTCAAAGCATGGCCAGTGTATAATTTAGAGTCACAAAGCAAGTTCTACCAAATGATGATTTGCTTCCCAGCACCTAGTTTAGTTAGACTGCTTTGGTTTTGTGTTTGAACATGTCTGCTTTCCATAACTGCAGTATGGAGGAAAACTACAATTTATTTACACCTAGCTAAAAATATGGAACTCGGATTTAAGGTATGAAAGGCCCGAACTTGAGAAAAGTCACATGTTGAGTTCCTCAGTTTGGGATGTGACTCAAACAAAATTACACTTGTGTTCTCAAGCTTCTGCTGTTTGCCTTTTGTTATGGAAGAAAGACTTCAGCAAATAGACAAGTGTTACAATGCCGTCAAGCTTACATGGGAGAATGTTTTATATTTTCATAGATAAGATGTTATTTAAAACACTTGTAGCTAAGTGCAATAGTAACAGAACTTGTAGCTAATTAGTGCGATAGTATAAAAAGTACCAAAGATCACCTGCAAATGGATGAAGCTGCAACCATCATGTCCTAAACAGCCTGAAAATCCACTATGGTCTACGGTGTAGTTATACACATTTTGAACGTATCTTGCTGCTTCACTTCCAAAAGGACAAATATACCATCCAACACTTTGTTCAAAATCAGACATCTAGAAAGAACTAGAAAGACTCCAAGTCCTAAGTCATCTCTTAGAATTGTTTAAAAACCTCTGTGCACAGTTTTGCAGTGTTTAATTAAGGTATTAAATCTAGTACACATTTTTCATTTTAATGTTTTCAGAGTTTATTAACTACAATATTTTAATTTTTTAAACAAAATTAATAAAGACATTATTTTAGAAAATATTTTTTAAGCCCTAATGGTATTAGATAACCAATGTTATAATAATAAGCTTACAAAAAATCCAAACTTTATAATGTAATATATGACACAAGTCAAGCTATGAGATAGATTAAATAAAAGACAGTAAGAGATAAATAAAAGACAGACAAATTCCAGACAATGGGGCATCAGGGTCTAGATCACTGCCTTCAGTGTATCTGCCTGAAGAAGTTCATGCCACCATGAAAGACTGAAAAATAGTCAGTTCACTTCAATGAAACAGCTGGTGAGGCTGTTAGAAACTCTGTTTTCCTTGTTTCCTGTGTGTCAAAGTGGAAACAATTATCTCAATTAATAGTCCTTTAGACTTGAATGTTCATACAGTTATTATTACTGTCTTTTTGCTTTTGATGATGAGATGAGAAATCAGTCTTGTCTATCAGCTAACGCAGGTGGTATTGGTCACAAAAGTGACTGTATGGTTTAAATAAGTAAGGTTACTAGAGACTTGCAGCTAGACTTGCCAGAACAACCCTTTCAAAACATGAAATATAACATTATGTATAATATATGTAAATTCCTGTTAGATAGTAAAGCTGACTAGGTTTTAACATAACAAAAAGATGCTAAATAGAACTAATGTGTTTAAGTTAACAAAAGCTGAAGCATCATCCATTAGAAGACTGGAATTGTAGTTTTAACTGTTATTTTAGTAGTTATTAGCTTCTTAATATGCTTCTAGCTGTCATGAGAGATACTTTAACTCTCATCCCTCACTCTGAGGCAGCAGGTAAACACTGTTTTATTACCTCTGAAATTATAGTAACTTTGGATCCATATTTTACCAAAAAAGCAGATTGCATATTCAGGATTATTTTTACCTTCAATTTTATACACTTGAGGATTTAATATAATGAGTTTGAGAATCCGTTATTATAAACACAACAAATTATCCACAGGATAATGGATGGAAAGTGATGAATTACCAGAACATAAATCTATAACATTCATTCATGGTTAGTAATAACAGAAGAATGGCAAGGCTGATTTATTACTTGCTAGTGTATCTATTTCTGTTTGTGACTTTTTAAATTATAGTACATAGAAAAATTTAATTCAAGTTATTAAAATGAGAAAACTATTTTCTGTTCTCTATTCTGTAACTACAAAGATTTTAATTTTCTCATAAATTTTGGAATAAGCATAACATTCATCAAAGTGTAAAGAACAATGTTAGACATATAGCTTATTTTAAATCTCATATTTCATCAACAGAAAGGATATTTGTGTCAGACAGTGCAAGAAGTCTGAGCTTTAGGAAGCCTATCAGGGAAAGAAATCATCTTTCATAAATATCTGAAATCCTCACACAGACAAAACAGATTAAATCCATTTAGATGTCAAAATAATACATATAATATTGGTGTAATGGTTTTATTTCCTGTTTGAGCTGTGCTCTTTGGTACGTTGGAGAAGTCTCCTTGTGATAAATTTCAGAACCTCTGTCTCTGCAGTGCTCTAAACTCTCCCAGAAAGCAAGAAAACCACCGGTGTTTACCTCTGGTCACAGTCCCATAAGTAACCATACCTAAAAGGGAACAAAATATCAGAAAGAAAAAATCAACTTTTATTCTTATTGTCCCACTGTTGACAGCTTTATCTGGTTATGGAAACATATTGTTTGCTAGACAGAAGCTAGAAACCAGTGATCTGCAGTGTAGAAGGGCAAACATCATTAGAAAATTGATAAGACATGGGATATTCCCTCCTGAGTGGTTAGAAATTACTGGGGAAGTGTCACCTCTTTTCCTGGGTCCTGACTCACCCTTCCGTTACTGGCTTTCAGAAGGTATATATATAAAAGCGCAGTAGCTATGGTATGTAGAGTACACTTTCAAATGGAAGTGGAAAAGCCACAGGATGAGGAGACATAGCTATCTGAAGTTGCCAGGTCTTCCAGTGATAACTGAATACATTACCTGTAGTTATAGAGAAGATGGAGCCAGGTAGAGGCATGTCAAAATACCACAGGGAAATGATCAGAAGTTGCAACAAGAGAAATTTCAGTTGGACATAGAAGAAAACAAATGTCACTCTCACCACAGTGAGAGTGGTTAAGCAACAGAATATGTTGTCCACAGAGTGAAAATATGAATATCTCCTTTCTTGGGGATATTTGAAATGTGACTGGATAAAGTGCTCAAAACTCATCTGAAATAGTCTGGAGCAGCCTGAGCTAATGGGGCATCCTTACAGCAGGGAGTTGGACTAAAAGAGCCCAGAGGTTTCTCTCAATCTAAATTACTCTCTGAGTCTATGAAATAATACAGAACTTAAGACTCTTCTTTCAAAAAACCACTCATGGTATTATAAAGATTCTTTCTTTGATGTTCAAACATGGTCCAGATGTGGAGGAGGAAAGACACACGCAACAAACTACTTCTAATACTGCTACAATCATTTTTCTAGCAGACTATCCAAAAAGATTCAAAAAAAAAAAAAAAAAAAAGGATTTAAAAATGGGTTTCTCCTTCCTAATGGGTTTTTATTCACTGACACTTTATTTTATTGATTTATAGCCTTCCAGTAATTTGACTGATTTTTGCAATGGACCAGTATGAAATTTCACTCCAAACAGCAATTTTATTTTACTCAGGGAAGAGAAATCTAATTGACAGTTAGATCAGCTTTCAAAGCCTAAAGTAAACAACAGGCCAGTTAAAGTTTAGGTTCTCAGACAGTGCCCAGCTGTGATTTAATATCCAGAGTTAAACTTCAGCCCAGACTTAGGTAATATTTTGCCACTTCAAGAATTTTCAGCTCTGCTTTGGTGTTGGAGCTTTTGTTCTTACAGAGGGGATCTTTCTGCTGAGCCAAGGACATAAATCAGACTTAAAATTCAGAGCGTTCTCAGGGCTGCCTGTCCTCCTGAAAAGATTTATTAGCTTTTAGTACTATCACATAGTTAGCCAAACTGCATTAGCAGAGTTACTTGAGGAAATGCTGCTCTGACAGACAGTCTGAATAGAAGAAAAATAATGAAAAGTTTGATAAATTCAGGTAAGATAAGTGATCTTAACAGATGAACAAGGGATCAAAAGGATGTGTTAGCTCATATCTACAGGAATGCACTTTAACAATTTGCTATATTTTCTGGAAATAAGTGTTCCCATGGTGTTTGTCCCTTTACAGCTAATGGGAGATCAGGGTGGTTTCCTTAAAGATACCATTTTAACAAGGCAGAATTTGAATCCAGCAGGTAATTTCCCTTGAATCAATTTCTACTTCTTTTTTTTTTTTTTTTTTTTCTTATTATTTGCTGTTAGATGTGTCTTATAGTTTAACCTTCTGAAAAACGTTCTGTTCTACACCAAAAAATGCTGGTGATAAGGCTATTAAGGCATCTTCTATGTTCAGATTAAAATTATTCTTCAGAGAGAGCTAAGGAGAAATAGTTCATACAGGCAGGCAAGAAGAAAAAGGGAAGAAAGTCATGTGGGTTTACAACAGTAGAATAAATGCAGAAACTGGGAAAGCAGCTTGATTGATCCATAGGATTTCTTATCTGACGTTAAGTTTTTGATCAGGGTACAGAGGGCACAACTCTGAGAGCCGCCTAAAAACTGCACACATTTTGAGAAGGAACACTTACACAGATATAGAAAAATATGGATATTTATTTATTTATACATATTAAAATCTATATATTTAAGTAATTACTGCAGTGTGCTAGTATGCACAAAAAAAAAGATACTAAAGGCTGCTCATGCTTTTATGAAAACACCAGCATGTTCTGTAACACACTTAAATGAGAGCTTAGTATAAGCCTGTATTCAAGGCTATTCCAAAGACTTTATAAGCATTTAAGAACACACTGAAGAGTTAACACCAGAGATGGAAATCTGTGGAATTTAAAGAGCATGCTGAATACTGTGACTGACAGTAAACAGGTGAAGATTGCTTTGTTGCAAAGGATTCTTAAAATAGAAGTTCCAGACAGATTATTAAAAGATCCTTTTCTGAACTAGAGTCCTCAGCTGAGCTTGAACCTGGCATTTCCTCAGTCTTTGTTTCTGTATTGTGTGCACTTCATTCGACATGATCCTTTATTTCATACACTATCAGCGTGCAGCAGTGAGAATAACAATCACTTGCTCTAAAAAAAAGATCTAGAATGTGTCAGTCAAACAGGTTACCCAACATGTTACACTAGTTTTCAGTGCAAGAAAACAGACCACAGATGTTTACCAGTCAAACCTGTTGCCATTTCTAAATTTTGAAATTCCTCATTTCTTAAGACAAAACTGCTGCATCTTAGTGAGAAGCAAATATTTTGACGTGAAGCAAGACATTACTAATAAAACTGGACTCATATCTACGGTTTTGCAGCTGGGTTGCATTGAGTCATACTTCTTTCTGTTGCAGCTTTTGCATGACATAGCTACCAGAATTTGCATCACTGTAGAACCTGATATCCCCTCTCTGTTCATGCCCGTGCTTCCTACAGCAGAACAAAGTCTGAGAGTGCTTAGTACCTGAATGGGTAGCAGCAAAAAAGGGCTTGGAAAAAGACACATTTATCACCCCTGTTTCTTAGATGGCTGTAGTGAAGCAGAGGTATTTATCAAAGGTCATATAAAAGCTCCCTGAGGGACTAAAAATCTGAACTCCTGTAGGCCATATGCTGAATTTAATGCTTTACCAACACAATACCTTTTCCTCAATTCAATAAGGAAAATTACAACCTTTAAACCAGTGACATGAATATACGCTGGACAGGGAACCATATGAACATCTCCAAGCATGATGTGTATTTCTGTTAGAAATGGTGCACTGTGGTTTGCATTCAATCATTATATACGTTCATTTGAAGAGTATATAAACAGCATATTTATATTTATGAAATGCTCTATAGTTTTGCAAGCCATCAAAGCAGTTTTATTTGAAGGACACTTTTCCTGGCTAGGAATAACTCTTAACTTGAATATATGGGAACTCTTTTGTGTCATGTTTGAGGAAAATGGTTAATTTGAAGCAATAGGATAACAGCAAATGGATGTAAATTTGTACATGTAAGACTGCTGGCCAAGCTTTAGCTCAGTAAGAGTAATTAAATAAAATTCAGATACTGCAAATTGCATGCCACTGGTTCAATTCCAACACAGAGATTAAGAAAATATTTTTTTGCCACAATAAGAATTCAAAAAATCTGAGCTAAATTATCAATAAAATTGGCAATTCAAGCCTTCAGGTAACTTACAGGAAAGTGGCCTGACTTCACGCAAATCTGCAATTAAAGTAAAGATAAAAGAGAGAAATCATTCTTTTTGGTGTCATTTCTGTTTCATTAGATTAGTTGGTTTCCGAGGATAGTGAGGGAGAGACATGCTCTCCTAATAGTCCTGGATGATACACCTAAAAAGGCAAGCAGAAAATGAGTCACAGAGGTTTGTCAGGTAGCTGCAGCTTAAACAATGAAGCCACAAGGTCATAAAACAATCTGTGAAAAATGTTTATCCACAACTCTTCAGGACAAACCTTATCTTTAAAACAAAGTCATTGATGCAGCCGAATTTCCAAACCACTAATGATACCCTCAAAATTGACATAGAAAGGGTGTAATTTTCACAGAAAGCTTCCTAAAATGAACAGATTTAATTATTTTCATTTCAACAGCTCTTTTATTTTAGTATTGGACCATTAAAAAAAAAAAAAAAGCAAAAAAAAGTTTTAAAAAAACCAGAGTCTAGTTTAACTTTCTGTTAGAGATCATGATCAGGGACAAAGACATTCAGGAGTAAATCATGAGCTTGCAAAGGATATGATGATTTGGAAGTTACCTGTTCGGTTGCATAAACATCTATTCATCCACTATAAATAAAAACATTTGGGAATCTTTGGCAGCAGGCTGGCCAACATAGTGAGGTGGCTTTAAACTCAAAGGCTTGGGGTGTCCAAAGTGGCAACGCTCACACCATTGCAACCAACTGGGGAATAAGCCAGGCCAACCAGAGCAGCCACAGATGTTCCTTAGCTGCCTCCCAAGATGACAACCAGAAGAACAACCACCTCAAGTGTGTGTACACCAAGGCACGCAGCCTGTGGAACAGGAGGATCTGGAACTCCCTGTCCAGTCATGATATCATAGGAATAACTGAAACATGGTGGGACAACTCACACAACTGGAGGATCACAATGAATAGCTATAGGTTGCTTCATAATGACAGGCAGGGAAGAAGAGGTGGGGGAGTCACACTCTATGTTAAGGAGAACCTTGAATGTGTAGAAGTCAACTACAGTGATTGTGGAAGCTCTATCAAATGCCCTTGGATCAAAATTAGAGGGGTTGTGTCCAAGGGGGTCATCTTATGGTAGGCATCTGCCACCAACCTCCAAACCAAGACGGTAAGACCAACAAAGAAACATTTGGGTCACTTAAGCAAGCTTTCAGTTAATGGAACCTGGTTCTTATGGGTGACTTCAACTACCCAGACATTGTTGGAAGAACAATACAGCAGCTCACACATCATCCATCAAGTCCCTGGAATGCATAGAGGACTGTTTCCTCATACAAGTGCTCAACGTGCCAACCAGGAATGAGGCACTGCTGGACTTGCTACTCACAAACCAAGAAATCCCACTTTGTAATATCTGGGTTAGTGACAATATTGTGGAGTTTGGGATCCTGCTGAGCGTGCTGAAGGTCAGTACTAAGACAAAGGTGTTAGATTTTAGAAAAGCAAACTTCAGCTTGCTCAGAGTTCATCTGGGAGGCTTCCATGGAGGATAAAGAAGCCAGCGAGTGTTGGGAGTTCTTCAAGACTGCTCTTCTGGAAGCACAGAAACAGTTCATCCACTTCAAAGATAAGGGAAACAGGTGGAGCAGAGACCCCCCCCGGATTAACTGCAAGCTTCTGAGTCTTCTCAAAACCAAAAGAGAGGTGTACCAGAGATGGAAAAGCAGACAATTGCCTATTGAGAACTACAAGGGCATTGCCAGAGCACACAGAGATGCCATTAGAAAAGCAAAAGCTCAGCTCAGATTGAAATTGGCCAGAGACGTCAAAAACTACAAGAAAGGGTTCTTCAGGTATGTAAACCACAAGCAGAAACAGAAGGAAAATATGGGCCCACTGTTAAACAGGAGAGATGAACTAAGATCTTTTTTCTGGCCAGCTGTATTTATGACCTTACATTGCTTAAGCTAGTGGGGTCAGCTGATGAAGTAATATTGTCAGTTTTGATTGCCATTGCCATCCCCTTCACTGGGAAGGAAACAGTGCTGAAATACTCCACTGAAATATTTGGAGTCTGCCTGGTTCTCAGAAGTGATTTGCACTGAGGTGTTTATAATCTGTTCACAAATTTTACTCGTGGGAGGAAAGTAGCTGAGAGCAGCTCTTCAGTGAGAGGATGCTTGTAAATGGCATCACAGATAGGTTTGTCCCATTCTCCAACTTTGCTCTCTATCTGTGTACCTGATAACAGCAGAACTGTGCTCAATTTAAGACTGAGAGTAGTAACACTTAGTTATGTTACACTTTTTGGTGGCTTTTTGGTACAAGTGTATTCTGTTGTCTCAGGGACTAATGGATATTGCTGATATATCTGAAGCATCTGTCCTGCTTTGGAAAATCGTTGGCAATGAGTTCCTGATTAGTGACTGACCAAGCTGTAACTTGGGCAATGAGCATTTTCTGGATAAAATTTGACATATCTTCAAAGATGCTAAGGATGTCATAGGGTTGGGTACATCAATAAGTTGGGTACCATCAGTAGTTATATATAATTTGTGCCAGATGGACCTTTTTAGGTTGAAAAATGTTCAAATAATAAGGAATTGGAGGCAGCAGATTTCATTCATTTCAAGAATGAAATGTGGTGGACAAGGATTATTTTCATGAAATAATCCTTTTTTGCATTCTCTGGTAGAAAGAACTTGTCTGAAAGCTTGGGAAGCAGATTAAGTTAAAGGCTCTCCTCAGTTTTTGATTGTGTTCAATTATTGAACGCCTTTTTTGTAGATTTTGGAGCTCTGTTCAGATGCACAGTTATCTGCTGACAATCTAGTAAAAATTTACACTGCTGTAATCTGAGAACTCACTGTAATCATTTTATGCTCGATTATTGGTGAGGCTGGTCCACTGAGTTAGAGTTCCAAAGACAAAAATTTGTTTACATACTTTTGCATTATTACAGTTAAATTCAGCCTGGTTCTTGTCCTTCACATTTGGCACCTATTCAGTTTAAATTGCTATTTTTGTTTGTAAAAACTATGGGATGTTTTGACTAGACCCTTTTTGTGTCTCCACCTGACACTCCTGTATCAACAGCTGAACATGAATGCTTGGTAAACTCACTGTTTCAGAAACAGATGTCCCTTGATATCTAAAAAATTTCATCTTGCCGTACTTCTAAAGAATATCCAACATGATTTCTCCAACTCACCACCTTATTCATTTTATAGTCTTTTTTTCTTATTTCTTTAAAATTTTGATGACTTTAGAGAGTGACATTTAACAAAAAAAAATTGTGTTTGACTTTTGTTATTCAGCATCTCAAATACAATTATCCTATTAAGAGGAAGAAATATTTCAGGACCATATATAGGAGTGGCCATTTTATATTACTGTTCAGACTCTGAAGGTGAGACTTTAACAAAAAATTCTTTCAAAAAGAAAAAAACAAACCTGTAAAAGCAACAGTGTTTTCAAGAGTAGTATATCTTTCCCCATTAAACCATATCAAGTCTTACCTCAAGTATATTTCTGAGTTTGCCACTTTCCGTTCTTGTTCTAGTGACACTGAATTAACCTTCTATACACAATATAATCTCAAAATCAAACAGTTGTTAAGACCTTGAAGGTAAAAGTCTAAAGATGGCATATGTCTTCACAGAATTACTTGTCTGAATGAAGTTGTCTGTCGTCTTCTTTTTTTTTTTTTTTTTTAAAGAAAGGGAAAAGTAAAAATACCAAGCTTCAGCATATTTGGGAACCCTATCCTTGTTACATTGCAGAAACCAAGTGCTCAGCTATCATGAAAAACTGGTTGTTCTTTCATTAGCAGAAGTGTCATGTTTAGGATTGAGTTCATGTTCACTAATACTTTGAGTTAACTTAACTGGTTTTACATCTTTGCCTTGTGATGGAGTATAAAAATGAAGAATTAGTCCCTGAAGTTCCGTTTGTGCCCTCCAGCATTCTATGTGCAGCCTCAGCTACTGTACCGACTGACTTAAGGAATGACTATCTAAATATCTTAATAATTTAAAAATAAATGTTCTATTTATGATAGAAATTCAGTGTGCCCATTACTGCAGTATCTCTCAGTCTTTAATGCAGTCATCCTCATATCAATTTGGAAAATAGGGTACTATTAGGAAGACCTTATAAAGGGATAAGCAATAGTTGACTGGCAGTACTATGCCTGACATAAATGAAATTGTTTATTGCTGAAATCAGCTATAAAATAAAAATGAAAACAGAAAAGAACTCCATCTCATAGGGTAACTTAAGGAATATAGAGGGCTTAGTTGTCAAGACAGTTTGAGGAGACACAGATCAGTGTCACAACCTAGACTGGAAGCTCAGAGAGTCACAATGGTTCTGTGATCCCCTCAGGTTAAATTGAGGTGAAACAACACCAAATGACCAGTTAAAATGTTTTAGTTGTGGTAGAAAACAATTTGAACTTGGAAAAGGATAATAAGCACTGTGGTCTCTTATAAATCTATAAGAAAGAAGAGAAAGGAAAGAAAAGAAGAAGAAAGGAGAGAAAGAGAGTCAAAGAAATTTGGATCACCACCCCTTGATCCAGCGTTGTCTCAGGTCTGGTAATCTTGGGTGGTGGGTGCACACACAGAAATTTTTCTGTCACCTTTTTAAATTCATCTTATCAGCCGATTAGCATACTAGACAAAGAGAGGCAGGTATTCCATGAACTCATTTCCATGAGAGATGGGCAAAAGGAGGAGCATGGGTTCTGCACGTGCACTGGGGGAGAATGGGGTACATTAACCCTTTTGTCCAATTGAGTCAGTGGTGGCAATCTCCCCCTACCACCTTTACCTTTTCCTCAGTTTTTGTTTCTTGGGCAATTATCCAGTCATTAGCTTCATCTGGTTGGTTGTTTATCTTTCTTATCACTCTTTTAGCTCTTCTTTGAGGCTATAATTGTAATTTAAAGAGGTTAAAAACATGTGGTTTTACTCAGTCTATGTGTCCTCCCTTCGAGGCTTATCTAAGGAATTTGGCTACACAACTGCAAGGGAGCAGAGTCACGCACCCTTAGATACACTCTATGCTTCCCTGGGCAGATAATTCATTCCTTAGACTAATCACAAAGGCCACAGTTTGTCCGTGAGGTTTTCTGTGTTGGTGAATGTTTGAGGCATTACTTCTTTGAGTTCCTTACAATCAGTTGCTTTTTTTGTTTTTTATTTCTATTTGAAGTTTGAATCACCAGAAACCCTTTGCCAGAACTGACAGCTTTGGACTTGCGTCAGTTTGATTTCTATCATTTTTTCATTCCTATTTCCCTTCCACCCTGTAACAGGAACTTCCACACGAACTGTCATGGGGGAATTTAGCATGGGGTAACACAAGAACAGAACCTTACCACTCAGTGTCACAAAATCTAAAATTTTTCTGCTTAGCAGGATTGGAATAACGTGCTCTCATATTTCTATCCTTGGACACTCACACATTTCACACTTATGCCTGCCAAGGCCACAGATCCTCCAGTCCAGTTCAAACCATCACCTTGTGCCCAAGGGGACAGAACACTCACTACATTACCTGCCACACCTGAGTCCTGGGTGGTGGTCCAGCCCCTAGCTACAGCAGTGCCACCTTGGGCTTTGACTTCAACACAGTGTTGGATGTTCCTGCACAGAGCTCACCATGGATAGACTATTGTTTTCACTATTTATTGCTTTACAAATTAGATTGTCAGCATAAGCCACCAATGGCTTTGCTAATTACATCATACTGGGACAATTTCTTTGTTTTCCTCCCTGTCTCAAAACCAGAAAGTGAACTGTCACTATTAATACACAAAGGTGTGCAGAAAGAAAGAAACCTGCAACAACAATTTCAGAAGGACATTAGGTAAGCTTTGTAAGCAAAGCATTCTTGATAGCATTTACCATGTAATCTGCCATCATAGCATGCTGTAAACACAGGAGTTGCTGCCTATCACAGTGTAATTTTTCAGTAACATGGCATATGCTATTAATCTTGTGTTACTAATGCTATTAATGGTATTAATCTTAATGTCTTGTGCAATAATGTAGGGTCATGATGCTACATTCTTATGAAATCAAGAGGTCATTTCACTATACAATTATGTGTACCAGTACGTGAAACTTCAGCATTATGTTAGTATTTAAGAGCACTAACTAGCCGGTGATATTGCTGACACGACTCTCTGAGATCAGCCCACACTGGATTAGCAGCTCACTGATAGTACTTTTACCCTTTACTCCCCCATGGATTTTTATTTCTTAGACAGAGGTAAGAGATTACATGATTTAATCTGTTAGTACATTTTCTAGTGTCACCTGTGTTTGTAATGACATGACCAGTGCCTTGAAGTTTGCATTCGTTCTTCCTGAATACAGGTATTCTGTTTTATGTGTCATGAATCTAATTTCAAAGCCATGCCCTGAAAAATGTCTGCAGTTGCCCAAAATGGTGGTTAACTTTTTTGTGAGATTATATAGTTCAAGACTGAAATAATAATTGTCTGGGAAACAGAAAATGAGCAAATTCTAAGCATGTTTCATCTTGGCATTTCCAGCTAAATGTGATTGTCATTTTGGGTAACTAAATCCAGAAAACTGGCCTGAACAAATGTTATTCTAAAGCTGTATTATTAGTCTGTTTCAAATACGATGCTATACATTATCATATGCTTACTCAGAGGCAAAGAAAAAATGGAGAGGAACTCTGACAGGAGAGACAAGATACATGACAGAAACCATGTGTAAGGAAGGCTGTAATAGGCAAATAATTTGAAAATTTTGCCATTTCTTTTAATATTTGCTTCATAGCTTTTTCTGAAACATCATAGCTTTTGAAAGCTGATGCATGGTTGATGAAATAAAATATATGTAATATGTTTGGATAAGTTGTCAGCTAAAAAAAAAATTCTGCCTACATATAAAAGGAACATAGAATCATAGAATCCTAAAATAGTTTGGGTTGGAAGGGACCTTAAAGATCACCTAGTCCCAACCCTCTTGCCATGGGCAGGGACACCTTCCACTAGCCCAGGTTGCTCAAAGCCCTGTCCAACCTGGCCTTGAACCCTTCCAGGGAGGGGGCAGCCACAGCTTCCCTGGGCAACCTGTGCCACTCTCACCAGAAAGAATTTCTTCCTTATATCTAATCTAAATCTGCCCTTTTTCATTTTAAAACTCTTACCCCTTGTCCTGTTCCTACACCCCCTGATAGAGTCCTTCCCCATCTTTCCTGTAGCCCCTTTTAAGTACTGGGAGGCTGCTATAAGGTCTCCCAGGAGCCTTCTCTTCTCCAGCTGAACACCCCCAACTCTCTCAGCCTGTCCTCACATGGGAGGTGCTCCAGCCCCCCGACCGTCTTCATGGCCTCCTCTGGACTCATTTGAGCAGGTCCATGTCCTTGTGATGTTGGTGCCCCCAGAGCTGGACACAGCACTGCAGGTGGGGTCTCATGAGAGTCGAGTAGAGGGGAAGAATCATGCCCCTCGACCTGCTGGCCACACTGCCCTTGATGCAGCCCAGGAGACAGTTGTCCTTCTGGATTGTGAGTGTACACTGCTGGCTCACAGTCAGTTTTCTATCTACTACTACTCCCAAGTCCTTCTCCGCAGGGCTGCTCCGAATCCACTCCTCACCCAGCCGGTATTTATGCTTGGGATTGCCCTGACCCATGGGCAGGACCCTGCACTTGACCTTGTTGAACTCCATGAGGTTTGCACGGGCCCACCTCTCCAGCCTGTCCAGGTCCCTCTGGATGGCACATCCCTTCCCTCCAGCATGTTGACTGCACCACACAGCTTGGTGTTGGTAGCAAATTTGCTGAGGGTGCACTCAATCCCACTGTCCATGTCTCCAACAAAGATGTTAAACAGCACCAGTCCCAACACCAACCGCTGAGGACACCACTTGTCACTGCTCTCCACTTGGACATTGAGCCATTAACCGCAATTCTTTGAGTGCGACCACCCAGCCAATTCCTCATCTACTGAGTGGTCCATCCATCAAAGCCACGTCTCTCCAACAAGGAGACAAGGATGTCATGTGGGACAGTATCAGATGCTTTGCACAAGTCCAGGTAGATGACATCAGGTGCTCTTCCCTTATCCACCAACGCTGTAACCCCGTCATAGAAGGCCACCAGATTTGTCAGGCACAATTTGCCCTTACTGAAGCCATGTTGGCTGTCACCAATCACCTCCTTATTTTCCATGTTCCCTAGCACAGTTTCCAGGAGGATCCACTCCGTGATCTTGGTGGGCACAGAGGTGAGACTGACTGTCCTGTAGTTCCCCAGGTCCTCTTTACTTCCCTTTTTAAAAATGGGGGTTATGTTCCCCCTTTTCCAGTCAGTGGGAACTTCACCGGGCTGCCACAACTTCTCAAATACAATGGGTAGTGGCTTAGGTACTTCATCCGCCAGTTCTCTCAGGACAGGTGGATGCATCTCATCAGATCCCATGGACTTGTGCACCTTCAGGTTCCTTAGATGGTCTCAAACCTTATCTTCCCCTACAGTGGTGGTTCTTCATTCTCCCAGTCCCCACCTTTGGCTTCTGTGACTTGGGTCTTGTGGCTGGAGCACTTGCTGGTGAAGACTGAGACAAAAAAGTCATTGGCTACCTCAGCTTTCTCCATATCCCGGGTAACCAGGTCTCCCATTTCCTTCTGAAGAGGGCCCATATTTTCCCTAGTCTTTCTTTTATGGAATTAATGACTAAATACAATTAATAACTTAATTTACATAATTCACAGAAGACATAGTCAAGGGTAGTGAAGGTATAACTTTAGAATAAGCTCTCTTTAAAAGGGCATTTCAATGCACAAATTTGCTGTTGATGTTACTCTATGATTGAATATTAGCAGCATAGTATTAAAAGACTATCAAAAAGTCTCAGAAGAGCTATCATGTCTTCTGGTGAATGTCTTTCAGTTTTGGACCTCTTTCAAACAGGTGTCTAGTAAACTGATCACAATTTTGACTGCTACGTCTAAGGCAAATATTTGTAGAACTTTGAACCAGATTGAAGGATTATGGGTTTTCATGCCCTGTGATATGTACAGGGGGTGACACACACAGCAACAACAGCCTTTTTTCCCCATGTTTTGTCATCCTTGAATTCCTACAATGAGTCATCAGCATTTGTCATACCTTTCTCTTGACTTGGGCACCTCCATTCCAGTATTTGGTCCATCGCCAAAACCACAAAACTCACCTCCTGAAGCTTAAGGTTACTTTTGTAAAAAACTCAATTTATATATTGATATCATGAGTCCATAGTGAAGGCTGGTCACAAGAGAAAGAAGAATCCAATGCTAATACTCAAGTTGGCTGAAGTATGATCCACATTCCTGAGAAATTATATCATTGAGCATGGCCTCGCAGTCCAAAGAAAATCTGTAACACTGTTATAAGGAAAGTTCTGCACTCAACTTGTGCATACCATAGAAACATGGCATGAGAGCCCAAGCTGCAGCTGATCCTGAGGTGTGGGTTTGGAGCAGGGTCAGACCACGGTATCTTCCATATTTCCTTTTAAAATGCCCCGAGTCCCCAGGCTGCAGTCAGCTGAGGGGCTACAAGCAGTGGCTTCTTTCCAGGTTCTGGTGTTCAAGTAAACACTTCTTGCAGCTGCCTTTCTTCTACTTCTAGCTGAAATGGTAGAAAGGAATAGAAACAGAATGTAAAAGAAGCTGATCCCAAATATTCTGCTTGATTTTTATATTATGGTTCATTGAAACAGACAGAAGACTTTAGCTTAGTCTAATCCTCCCTACCACACATTTCTGTCAACAGACACACACACCAAAATCCAAAATATTTTTTCATTATTTACAAGTGTGATGGAATACACATTGTAATTATCAATTTATTTGTTACAGAGTTGATCTAGTTGATTTGAAAAGCTGTTTTCACTTACACAGACAGGAGCAGAACTAGCCTGTAAAGTTTATGGAACAATTTGGTATATAGAAATGTTACCACTGTAAACATTTTGCTAAAGAAACCCAAATCAAAACTGTGGGCTGCCAAAAGATAACACAGGTCTTTACCTGTTTCAACGTTGTTGTTGCTGCAAATCTGCGTGGTCACTTTTTGATATAGGACTAAAAACCGCATTGACATGAAATACGGTTATGAAGCATTCATTTCTTAGAATCAAGAATTAAAAGCATATTTTACTGTCACCATAAAATATTTATTCTCTCTGGCACAATGCAGCATTACTGAGTGTACACTTTCAAAACCTGAATGTTGTGAATGCAGACTGAGCTGGTGCTTTTGACAGGATAAAAGTGGTTTAGCCCATTTAAAATTGGTTAGTCTGTGTATATGAGCGCAGAGATACAAATCCATAGTTTAGGATACAAGTAAAAAGTGTTTTTCTAAAGGAACATTTCTTAATTTCAAAGTCTTGTCCAGCTGACTTAACCAAGAAGAGCTTTCTTTTCCTCATCACTGTGTACCATGTTTTATTCAAGTCACACGTGCACAGAACTTTCACAGTATTCCCTTATTGTCAGATAATTTACTTTCAGCTTGATCTTGACTAACTGGCCAGAGCTGGTTTTGTTCATCTGTGAAACAGAAGGTCTTACATCGGTGCTAAAAGTGTTTATGGAATGCAAACACTGTGGAAATACCATCAAAAAGTATACGTGCATGAGAGTATTAGTACTTTAATTTTAAGCTGCTGAAGGAACTCATGTGAGCTTTTGAGGTTTTCTGAGCAAGGGTAAGTTCTGCTTACTTCTTAGATAAGACAGGGTTAAACTATATTGCAGAATATATAAGTTGTCACTATTTTACAGTGAAAGGAAAATTCAAACTGGTAATTTGTGACCAAGGAATGATCTGGCTCAGAGGGCAAGAAAGCTCAGCTGCAGAAGGGGTTAAACTGGCTGGAAACAGGGATACCAGAGATAGAAGGACTCCTTGAAAGGGAATGATGTTTCCCTTGATGATGAGATAAGGAACAGCCTCAGCATTGTCTCGCAGCCATCCTGGAATGGGAGGGCTCAAGGGGCCACCTCTGGGCAGCAGAGCTGGGCTGGGGGATGGGCCCAGGCCGGGCTGTGATGTCCCCCATCATGGGCTCATGGGATGGGTGCTGGGGCCAGTTTATGTAATGAGTTGAGTAGTAACACATCTTTGCAGACCCCTCATAGAACTGCTTATGGTTGTAGGACACTGCCCAATGTATTGCTCTTTTTTTTTTTTTTTTTTTCCCTATTTAAGCACAGATCTGTTTAATTTACCTCAAGGGGTACCGTAAAAATTCCCCAACAACAGTCATGTTAATTTAATGTGATAAGAGATGAATGTAAAGGCAGATTTTTATGATGTCAAATTTCTGTTATGGATTATGTCTTTTTTGCCTCTACCAGTCTTGTTCATTTCTACTTCCAACACCTTCCTTCCTCACTGCCCACATCTAAGCTTATTTTATTTCTCAGTACAAAAATTTGCTATGTCTAATTCTACTGCCCTTCTTTCTAATTTGCATCTGCTTTGGGTCTTATCACTAGAGCCTTCACTTCCAGTGACTCTTCATAGATTGTGACTTTGTTTGGGCTTTGTATTTGCCTTTGTTTCTAATAACAGAAGAATGTTCCTGGGGGGGATGGGGCAGAAGCTGATGAGGTTTCTGATCATCATTAGGAAGAGAAACTGAAATGCCAGTTTTTTAAAACACAGAGATATATTTTTGAGACAGTTCTACATAATCCTTTTGAATCCGTTTGAAAAAAGGAAAATGAGTCCCCGTTGATTTTGAAGAGTTATATCTAAACTGAAATTCAAAAGGGAGAAAAGATGTGCTGCAACTGAAGCAAGAGAGTTTCATATTTAAAACAATTTTCAGTGATGAAATTTTAATTACATTCTAGCATATTTTTTTAAAAAAACAACTTATTTGTTTCCCTGTAACTTTAGAATTCTGAACAAGATACTTCATTGCAAAAGTTTTGGAACAAGATTATTCATAAGCAACATTTCTTTGGACATGTTTAAATGGTCTTCAGTTATAAGATATACAATTCCACTCTAGTACTGTATGTGAATTTCTTTCCAGGAATGCAAATATATGTGCATTAAAGCCAGCCATATATGGCACTAGTGTAGCATATTAGGAACGAGCATTTCTCTAACATCCCTTTTCAGAAAAGCAGATCTCACAAACACTGCCCTGTCTCAAGGGCAGTAAAAGATGACAGCATGGAAGTAAAATCAGAATCTTACAATAGCTGAATAGGTTTTGAGCGGTAGAGTGGTTGCTCTTCTGCCTAATTAGACACTCAAAATAAACCCCAGATAAGAAACTTAAGAGCTATGGTAGTTTGCCATTGAGGGCTATATTCTGGTTTCCTATGGGAAACAGTTGAATTGGAGAGGGGGGTACAAGAGATTAAGAGACATAACCCTGCAGTTAGGTTTCCAAGTAACCCAATTAAAGTTTGCCTTGGAGCTAGTCGTGTTCCCTGTACTATCCTTGTTGATTAAAAGACAGTTTTAGTTCTGTTTTTAAAGAAGATTTAGCAGACCGGATTCTTGTCCTACAAATGAAGTTTGCAGACATTGTTCTGATAATGGCACTACTGAATTTAGTAGCACTACGCTAACAGCAAACCTTGATCCATACATAAGTAAGCAAGCAGAACCCTTACCTTCATCCGCATCCATTCTCTGTACTTTTGGGAAACTAATGTTTGCAAGGAGAGAACCTGACTTTACTCTTCAGTCACTCTAGACCTTTCTTTTGACCAAGAAAAAGCCCTTCCCCTTTTGTACACTTATATGCAAGTCTCAGCCACAGTCTGGCCTTATGTAGTATAAGAATGGGGATTTTTCATGGTTGATTCTCCTCTAAATCCAGGGGCTTTCCACTGAGTTCATCCCTGCAGTTGAATTCTAGAAGATATTGAACAAAGGAAAGCATCTCAGCAACCATCCTAAATGATTTATGATATGTTTCTCATTCACATTATGCCTTATGCTTTGATGCAGATTTGTCTAACCAGAGTGTATGCAGGCAAATTCACACACACGCACACTGTAATAAGGCTTCCTACCCCTCCAGGAGCTTTGAAAAGATGTAGGCTACTTATCCCATTTTTATTCATTGATCCATCCATCCTTGAAGCAAAAGACATACTATATTTCATAGCTTCAGCCACAAGGACCTCCAGCCTCACTGAGGAATTTTCTGAACCACTGACTCTAATTTCCATATTCTGGGGAGAACACTGGAATGCATTAGATTAATATCTGAATTTTGTAAAGCATTTACTATCATAGCTCACAAGAATTATTCATGAAAATAATCTATCTTGCCTTGGCTATGACCCTTTGGAGGAATTTATACTTAAAAATGCTTAAATGTAAATGTCTATGAGGATGTAGTTGATGTAGGGAGCAATCATGTCAACCCTAGACCTCAGAATGAAAATAAAATTAATGTCACTTATGTAGTCCCTTATCCTACTCAAGGGATGAAGCACAGAAGTTTAGAGTCAGTATAATGTTTGAAAAGTGCTTTGTTATAAGTGACTAAGATATTTTGCCTGACATTATTGTTTTTAATAATAACAGTTTTAGGCTTACCTGCATATAACTACAAGCTTGCTTATTTTCCCTAGGAGGCTTCTGGGTGCATTTCATCAATTAAAAGAATATTTTAGAAACCATTAACAATACTCTGCTAAAAATTGACAACACTCACTCAATGCCAGAATAAAATTAAAGCTGTCATGATACCACTAGTGAAAAGCAAATTCCACCCACACCTTTTTACAAGACTTTGTTCCTTCATTATCATTTCAGAGAAGGAAAGACCATCAGATACCATAATGATGGGCATCAGTGAGGTGTTTACAAATGCCATGGAACTGTGAAAGGGAGGAGAAGATTTTTTATAACCAGTTCTGGGAAAGAAGCTTCTGTCATCTCCTGAGGTGATGTGGAAGAAGAGTGACAGGTCATTTAATTCAGGGAGGTCATCTGGGAAATATTATTATATGTCACACAGTAAGAGCAGTCTTGGAGGATGCCTGGCTGCTGCTATGTGCTGTGGTATTTAGGTTATGGGTGGAAACCAGTAACACTTTCAGAACCAGTCACCTACTAATCAAGGGAATTGTTACAAACCAGGAAATCATATCAGAAATTAGATGGTTAATTTTTGTCACTAGTGCAGAAAGAAACAAGAATAAAAATAGATACTAGCTTTGTTCCAACTCTCAAGTAAAAAGGTGAAATTATGACCATTCAGAATAGTTGCATTTACTTAATGTATATCTAGTTGCTTGCTTTTAATTTACATACAACCATAGAGATGGATAGAAAGACATTCATACCCTCTAGTTTGACTATTTTCAGGAGTTTCTGATTTCCAAGAATTTCCTATTCCAGGAATCTCCTGTTCCCAAAAATCCCCTATAACACATCTAATAATAACATAAGCTGGGGAATTCTGAACTTGAAGTTTCTTAAGAAGAAGGCTGAGCTCGAATTTGCCTTTTCTCTGGGCAGGCAGGTTCGATGCTTTCTAACCTCTGCATGTGTGTTTTAGTGATTGAGATAAATTTTGTGCATTTTATGCCTTGAAAATGATAGGAGCTATCAATTTAATGAGCAGTTCAACTTGTTATAGCTCAAGTACTTTGCTCAATTTTTTTTAGTGTGCCATGATCAAGTACAACATCAGGGTCACTAAACTATATTTTCATACTTTAATTACAAGTCCACATATGTGATTGACTAAAAAAGTGATAATTTTGACCTCATAGAAAACAAATAGCTTCAAAAAAATGATACATACCAGATATTCTGTTAGTTGCCTTATTTTCCTTGCAGGAAAACTACATGTAACCCTGACAGAGAAGATACAAGGTTAATGGAGATGCTGACATTTAATGCTAGTAGTAAACATTCCAGAATACAGAAAGCTAATTATTTACAGCTTAAGCAGTGAGAAATTACAAAGCTTGTCTTTAGACCTTGTGGCTTCTTGGATGTTATTTGTATAGGTGATGTATACACAAAAGGATATCTTTTACACTATATTTTCTTTACTGTATTCTCTATAGACATTATTGTTCTGAACTTTCTGAAGGCTAATATCTCACAGAACACAATAAAAAGTGTTTATTTAGAAACACTTCCACAGCTATAATACTTCTTTTCTTACCCTGTAATGCTCCTTTTTAATAACTTTCAGCTGAAAATACTGCCCTTATTTCCCAAGAGTTCCTCATGTTTACTAAATCACCTGTATTGTCCTTTATACAAACCTCCCCACAAAACCAGCTTGTAAAGTCGTAAGTAAAAGATTATTATTTCAAGTAGCAATTCATGGGAACAGAGCAGTCCCTTGCACTTACCAGAAGGAGTGATGTAGTATAATGAAAGCTTCTTATTCTTTTAAACAGTAAGTCTTTTAGGAAGCTTCCATAGGTTTTTTCTGTGAATGGTGTGCACTATAATAATATTTCATAAAGCCTGGTGTGTAATGTCATTTCATACATTTAGAAATTACATTGCACTTAAGTAATAATTTTTTTGTAAGATTTGAATTTAAAGAACTTTTTCTATACCACAAATCAATTATTGGTATTAATTATTAATAATAATAATAATTATTATTAATTGTTATTATCGATTATTTTAATCCATAATGTCATGGTAAGTACCAAAGATGAGTAAACTATGAATTTAGAAAATTAAATGTGTTAGGTGTTTTCTTAGAAATTGTGAGAAATTCATTAGAGATTTCTGATGTTAAAATTTTGTTTTCCTTATTGCTAGAACTAAAGGAAGCATGTCATCTCCCACTGTGATTCCCTCTCCCAAGACTATGTAATTGAGGTCATGAATTAGAAAAAAATATATTATGTCCTTCTTGTGCCTCTTTGGCTTGACTTCGAATGCCTTTTTCATTTGGCACTGCAGTTGGGACAAGACAAATCTACATTAATTTTTGTATTGCAATGGGTGTTGGAAGATAAAAAAAAGAGGGGGTGAGAATAAAATGTTTGTAAAGTCAAATGTCAAAAACCCCACTTATCCTACCTTAAAATCTTTTTATTCTTTCTTGTAGATTTTGGTAGGGAAAACATTACCTGTCTTGTTAGTGCAGAACCCTCGCTTTGAAGCTGAGCATTCTCCACTCTGCATTACACTGATGGGAATTGCCAACACTCAGAATTTTGTGAGCTTGTTTTTTTTGGTTTTTTTTTGCTTTTTTTTCCCCCTCCATCTCTGTAGCAGTCTGTACAAGAAAAAGGACACAAAGGAAAGGACACATGACAACAGAAAGTGCCAATAAAAAAAGTTGGATCAGCAAAGCAAGGGTGTTGTGCAGCTACAAGGTCTGAGAACTAGGCAACTCAATAAAGGTCACTGAAATACAATGCAAGAAAACAGGAATTAGGGGCTCTAAAAATGGTTCTAGATAAGAAAGGGGTGTATAAAAAAGCAGGAAAGATTAAGAAAGCCAGGAAAGTTATGATGCTCTTAAACACTCAATGTCAAATTCTCACTATAAAAATTTGGGGTTTTTGGTGTTGTGGTGGGTTGACTTCTGCCAGCTTCCAGCTGCCCAGCCAGCCACTCTCACACTCCCCCTCCTCAACAGGACAGGGGGTGAGAACAAGATGAAAAAGCTTGTGGGTTGAGATAAAGACCACTTGCCAACTACCATCACAGGCAAAATAGGGAAAATTAATTTAATTTGTTGCCAATAAAAGTCTAGCAGGGAAGTGAAAATCAAAGACAAAAACTGAGACAGGTATTTGAGAATAGTTTTGTTGATTTTTTTTTCAAAAAACTGTAATTCATCCTCATGTGTGATCTGTTCCATTCCCTTTTTCTCTTCTCTCACTGTCAAACATCTCCCCCCCAAAAAAAACCCCAACAGACAGTCCCTTTCTTTCCAGTCCTTAAAAATTTATGAGCTTACAACAATACAGGGATACAGCTGGCCTTTCCCTTTGGGGAAACAGGAACTGGACACAAGAGATATCATTCTTCAGCTTCAGGCAAGACAAATCTGGAAGTCTAGAAAAAAGCTGTACTGCCCTTGGTAGCTGTATTTGGATTCAGTCTTGGCTTCCCAACAGTAGGTGCCCCAAATGGCCACCTCCAGCCTTGAGTTTGCATTTTGGATACACAAGACAGGCAATTTAGATAAGGTGATAATATAGACAAGACTGAGGCTTGAGCTCACATAAAGATGTTGTGAACAAATCAAAAAATTCTAGGTGCCTGGCTTGGTGATAATCTTGTAGCTTGTGATAGATTCTCCTACTCCTCAGAGTTATGTGGTCCTTCTTCCTATTTATTTCTATGTGGAGTTATAATTTTCTGATCTTATTTCTTGCTTGTAGGATAAATTTTCTTCCTGTGCATTTTTATTCATGCAGGCTCCCATCTGATCCTGCTATAAGATTCTCTCCTCCTTTTCATGTACTCAAAAATTGTAGCTGAAGCAATTTCGATAGGCGTGCAATTATGCAGCTGCTTAACGCTCCTGTCTTTCTTGTTGAGCTTATTCTCCTTCCTAGTGTAATCTCAGTGACAGGAGTTATGATACTGGAGTCTCCTAAATCATCAGTCTGAATGCAAACCACAAAGTCTTCTTCCATTTTGAAACCTTCAGCCACAGTTCACGTTATCTGCAGTCTGACCTAGCGGCAAAGTGTGCCTTCCCACAGCCATGCACAAATCTGCCTTCTCTTTGGGCTACTCAACGTTCAGTGTGTCTGTAGCTATGTATCTGACGGAAAGCAACCATGTTTCATGCTGCATTTTTGGGCATCTGTGTGACCATAGTATTTTCAACTGTCACCTAAAAAAACCCGCCTAACAAATTGAAAAAAATATTTGCACCGCCTTTGAGGTATGCCATATGCATCCCTGGAAAGTCATCTTAAAGCACACCCTGTATGACCTATAGATGACTTTTAAATTTCTTACTGTCACAGACACTTCATTCTGCCATCCTCTATTCAGCTGGCTGAAAAAATGGAAATATGCTTCCAGATAAATAAAGATACAATATCACACTCCACCCCCTCTCTCCTCCCCTTGTTTTTCTCCTTTTGAGAAGAATCTGATGCCTGATCTGTCAAGGTCACACACTGGAAAGTATGTATTGCAGGTGTTGGAAGTTGTCTAGCAGTCTGGAAACATTTATTTGTATCACAAACAAATTGTTCATTTAGTCCTCAGACTGTTTAGATCACTGGCTCCTGACATTTTCAAATGACAGTAGTAAAAATGAATGCAGTAAGTGAAGTGTAGTTGTGGTTGCTGTTTTATGTACTGCTTGAACAAAGGAGCTAATGAATCCCTTTTCTAGGGTATGAGGTTATGAAGTAAAGCACAGAAAAGGCTCGTGGGGGTGGAAAAAAACTGAATAACATAAAAAAATATAAATCAGTTCCTGAAATACGATTGGTTTGAAGTGTTTTAGGAAGAGGTCCTATCTTCTGAGCTAAATTTGACAGTGCAGTACACTTCCTTCAGTGTTAGGGGAAGGCTGAGGCACATTCAAAAGGCACAAGATATTTTAAAGGACACAAAGAAAAGCCAGAAGTTGAGTAAGACTGTCTTCAACTCTGCTGTAGAAAATCTGAAAGAAAATCTGTGACAAGAATCCATGTCTATTCCACCACAAGTACTAGACTTCCAATAGGAAAAAAAAATAATCTACACTCTTAAGAATTAAAAAAAATTACTTGGAC
The DNA here is from genome assembly GCF_047716275.1 of Strix uralensis. Taxonomy (NCBI): domain Eukaryota; kingdom Metazoa; phylum Chordata; class Aves; order Strigiformes; family Strigidae; genus Strix; species Strix uralensis. The sequence continues at coordinate 35,672,375 of NC_133979.1, read as the reverse complement.
GAGGAAAGGAAGAAAAGATCATAGCAGAAAGATTCTCCACTAGCTGTAATACTGATATTTTCCAAACAAATCTTTCATTATAAGAGAAATCTGTCACAAATCCAGCTTTATCCCACGTAAGCAATCCCATAGGCTTCAGAGCACCTGCTTCTGTACATCAGTGGCATAACTACCTGTTGCAAAGAAAAAGTGGTTTTGTGAGATTTAAACCAGCTCAGAATTGAAACAATTTATTGGTGCTAAACAATTAACTGTCAGGGTACATTCAGGATCAATAACGGTAATAGAATGGATAAACCACAGTGCTAGACACCTACAAGCATTAAATATACAACTTCAATTTCCAGGAATACTTCTACAACTGATCCCAAGAGATCTATGCTGACACAAACAAACACAAACGTGGTCCTGTCCCCCAAGCTCCCCAGGAGTCCCAGCTGCACACCCAAGGAATATCTCTGGGTGCTGTGCCTGTACCATCACCCCACAAACTGAGAGCCAGACGAGGTGGTGGTTATGATGCTGGTGGGGCAACGTCTGGCTACTGCTTAACGTGACAGAGAGATGTCTTTCTCTTCAACATTACCAGTTTTGGGGCAGATGTCCTCTCAGATGGTCCATTTACACCGTTTACACATATATTTCTCTCTGTCTATTTTGCCTGGAGTAGTTTTATCCTCACCTTGGGAATGGGAAAGTTCATGCCAGTGGAGAGACAGACAGGAAGAAGAAAGGGAGCGAAATGTGAAATAGCATACACAGAAAAGAATGAGTGCTTAGGAGGAAAGTGCAGGCAAAGTAATAAATAGTAACATTGCTATTGCTGGATGTGGAGAATAAGAATAAGCCGATGCAATAAATAACATAATCAAGAGAGCAAACCAGAAAACCGAGATATTTTAGCAGATTATCCTTAATTATTATGTAAAATAAAAGTAATCTTACAATAGAAAATATCTAAAACTTCAGAAAAAATTGAGCAAATGGGGGGAACTCTCTGTAAATTTATCAGTATGAAGGGTCAGAAATAACATTATTTAAATCATCAATTAATACCAGTTTTAGTTAGGTGAGGAAGGAGTTGTTTCTCTTTAAAAATAAAGTTAAAATGATGCTTTTATAGTAAAATCTGGTATTGTTGCTACAGTAAACACAAATTAATCGAAGTGTACATATCCTGTCCTTTATACATATAGAAGAAAAAAATATCCCTACTTCTCAAAAAAACCTTAAAAGAAAAAGCTCTTTCTATCTCTTTCTGTTTGATGCTTGCTTTTAATCTCCCTAGATTTTCTTTCGGTTTCTAAAACCTGTAGCACCTTGAACACAGGTGACTGAGTAATTATTTGTACAACTAACCTCCTATAAAACTTGTAAAAGGATTGAAGAATAATTATTTAGGCACCTAGGGAAAGAGACCAGTGATCAGAGAAAAATTGACCTTATACGCAATCTGCTCAGTTTATAAAGGAATTTCAGTGTTTTACTTTAAAAAGCAGAGAGAGCTTAAATTATGGTCTTTTCTAAATATGATAAAATGTATGTTTTAAGTTTAGTTTCTTTATGAAAAATCACCAGAAAAATATTAGAAGGTACCATTTTCCTAGCACTGTTCTTACTGTTATAAATGATGCGAGTGGTTTCTTAAGGAAAATTTTGAAACTTTTTCAGTGAAAAAATTGAAATTCTATAAGAATTCTGGGTAGATAAAACTAGTGGCCTTCAAGATGCAGCAGAGGTCCCCTTCCTCCTTGGTGGTCCACCTGCTGGCTGAGCACCCATTCAGGGGGTGCAGATGCACCCACAGAGCATGGACACAGACGGTCACACAGACCCCCAGGACCCACACAGGCTCCTTTGTTATCCCAGTCCCACCAGGTCCCTATGTTGGTTCTTTCCCCAACTACAATAATCTCTCATTCTCTGTCCTGGGCACCTCCAAAATAAATGACTTGCCCCTAGTTATTTTTTCCCTGTATAATTTGTTTTTTTTTCTTCTACGTCAGTACACAAATTTGGTATTTCTGACAACATTTCCTAGGCAATCTTAGTGTTAATGATATGGTTTCCTAGATCTGATGACCTTTCAGACTTCCTCCTCAAAAGGTCCCCCAGTGCTCCCCTCAAATATTTATAAAACGTGGCTTTCTCTCACATAAACCCCTTTAAACCCCTGTAAAATCTGGACATTCCTAACAGCACTATCTGTAACTTTTGTCCTCTTTTCACAGTGTTATTTGTTACATTCAGCAATTTCTCATGTCATGCTTGGTAGTCTCCCAGGGTCTGTTCACTTACCCAAATCTCAGGTTAGGGCTTAGTCATCTACCTGCATACCTTAACACTACATGCCTAATTCTCTAGACTCTTTGAATATCTCAAGTTAAACGACCTATACGGCTAGAAGAAAAATGGAGGACTAAAATAATTATTAAATATTAATATCATTTTTCCTTTATTGTATACTGCTACACTTATCAGAAAACATTTTGATAAATCTAATTTTATCTTCACCTTTGCTACAGTATGTTTAAGTCTTTATGACTACACACCAGAAATTTTAATGTTGCTTTTTACCTATTAGCAAAAAGACACTATGAGTGTTTTTACAGGAACAATATACTGAAAGCAAAGGACAGGTCTTCATTCAGAGTTTAAATGTAAATCTTTTTCTGTTCAGAAATGTTTCCGAAGTCTCTCTGCTTCTACATGTTTGTCATGTTTTTTCTCTAATCCACTGCTAAATTAGCTCTTCATAGCTCTGACTGTGCATGACTACCCACATGATTCATTTCCCCTCACCCCGTGTTCAGCCTTGCACTATACCAAACTTCAGGGTAGACTATGTCAGGAGGCTGACAGAAATGTGTCTCCAAAGGATAGAATCCAAAAGTTACCGTCCTTTGCTTAAGAAAAATTCATGAAGCCAGTAAAATATTGATCATGTTATACCTAATTTCCATCAGTAGCCATATACAATAAATACATGACAAATTGATTTAAAACTGGAAAAAAACCCTCCACTTGTCCTATATATCCTGATTTACATGACAATAATACTGAAGCATGTTACTAGACCATGAAGTTAAATGTGATGTCTCAGTGATTCTACAAAAAACACATGCTTTGGTGAGAGCAGAAAAGGCTGGATACACTGCCTCCCCAAACCTTGTTCTGTCATATTAATGTTGAAGAGTTAATGACCTCAAAATGCCCAAACAACTGATCAAAAAGACTCTAATGTACAAGTAGTAACCTCACAGTGACAGTATGATCAACAGTTTGAAAACCAGAAATCTAAACTTCAAGATGAGCCCGGAAACATAAAGGCTTTGTCCCACAAGGACAGCCTTGGATTAGTAAGCTTACTAGGGCTTGTGGTTTGTTACCTTTTGGTTGTTGAGCCATTAACTTTCAAAAAGTTCCTCATCATCCCAGCAATCTGTAGATACTGTTCCTTTGACCTCATAAAAACCTGTGTATACTTATCAACTCATCAAGAATAGGTGCTGAGCCAGGAGTTTAATGCAGTTCTGTGCTGTCACTCAATCCAGCATGCAGAGAACATGAGCTGGAGACATCCCAGACACTTCACCGTGACACTGGTGCAGACTGTCAGGATTAGACATTAGTCTCCCTTGGTATTAAAATACACCTGACATGCTAGAGATAACTGATCACATGAAATTTTGCAATGAGCTGGAGCTTATAACCATTAACTTCACAAATGCCTAGCACTGTCATATGCGAACATCAGAAATATTCAACTACCACAGCAGCTTTTGTCTTGAATTTTGCCCAGCAAGCTAATGAAACTGGAATACTGGTCTCCTGGCAGCCTGTTTCCTTAGGCTATCAGATCAACAAGCATGAACTCTCGAGTAACTGAACTGACAAGATTTTAGCTTTGGCTAAAGCATTAAAGCAATGCTGATCCCCTTGTGGAGTCCTGTACCTTGATGCAGAAATAGTAAGCCAAGTCTCACAAAGGCTGGTTTTGGCAATATTTCAACAAATAAAAGGTGTTGAACTTGAGGCCATATAAAAGAGGTCTGGACCTTTGAAAAACTCCAAATGTGAGTTCTGCTCAGGTGCCTTTGTGCCTGGCTCTAAACTCAGAAAAAATGAAATGCCAAATCCCTAACCTGAGGAACATGTAATTAACACATGAAAGCTGTCCAGATGGTTACCGTTTTCCTACCTGTGCTTTGGCCAATTTGTATCTTTGTATACAGCTTTGACAGCTATTAAATTCTCTTAGTTTTAACACTGGTTTTGGAATGGATTTAATTTTCACACTGAGACACCCAAATTGCTGATGTGCAATGCAATCCAAACCTCACTGAACTCAGCAGAAAAAAATCACAGCCTGACTATATCTTGGAAGTAGTAATTAGTGCCTGAAACTACCCTATAACTGACATCATACTCTTTAAGAAATGTACTATAGTGCTGAAAGGAAAGAAATGCATAGAACTGCATTGCCATGTGTCTGATCAGTGCTAGGTTAACCGTTGGACTAGATGATCTTCAAGGTCCTTTCCAACCTAGACGATTCTGTGATTCTTGTCCATTTACTGTCTTGGCTTACTATCACTAAACATGACTGAATGTGAGGTGGAAGGTATTCTTGTGGGATAGCCTGGTTCAGTCAGGTCATCATACCAAGCAGTTTGACATCAATATACCGTGTAAATAAACACCTTTGTAAATGGAGGACAACCACATTAGTAGTCTTTTAGTACTCCAGAGCTGCAGCTGACATATAGTCAGGCAGCACTTTGACTTACTCAGTGTGAAGTAATTCATGCTGTTCAGCTATACTGCTTCTCATAATCAGGACAGGTTTTTTAAAAGGTACCAACTACTGCAAAATCTTTGGTTTCACAGACCCAAGAGCTGATAAAGGCTGTTAAGAGTCATTTACAACATTTTCTATATTATGATGTTTAAATCTATTATTTTCTTTTTAATGCTCATGCACAGCATTTGCTTGTTCACAGTATTTCCACATCATGTTGCAGACTAACAGGCAAAGCTCCCATGCTTTCTTGGACAAGTGGTGTAAATCAGTTCTCTGTCACAGAATGAGGTGGAACTTGGAGGACTCTGGGTATCTCAGGCCAGACCAGGCTTGATTTAGTTTTCTTTCTAAAATCCATTTCAATCAAAAGCTCTGCTGACAGTAGCATCATTATTCAAGCTGGGAAGAGTCATTCTTTGTTGATAAAATTTGATTTCTTTGTCACAGTTTTTCAGACTGTATCCCCATAATGTGTTGCAATTTTGCAGGAAAAAAAAAGGGTGATTTAATCCACTGTGGTTATTGCAATTACAAATAGTGTTCACAAAACTGAACAGAATTCATAATTGGACAGACACATTCTCCAAAGTGTCACACTGTCATTCAGCCACAGCACAGCTGGGAAAAAGAGTGATGAAGAAGCTAAGCAAAATAACTGATTTGGGTGATTACAATGAAAATGGTTTATTATTGCCACATAGCAGAAATTACCCACTTCCTCCCCCTTGGATTTTGCAGTGAAGTCATAACACAAAACATTTAATTCTTACTAAGGAGTCATACCAGTTTCAAGTTGAGACACTCTGCAAGGAGATATCTCTGACAATGTGCCCTCTGTAGCGTGGAAGTCTAAAAATGGCAGCAAAGCCTGTGCAAAAAGCTTAGAGGAATAGAGATGGAAGACTGATGGATCTGGGCCTTTGACTAAACCTTGTAGATGTTCATGACCATTCCTGGGATATTAATCTCATTACTGTAACTAAATGTTTTAGAAGATCATTTCACAATCATTGGTGCCCTTGCTGGTCAGGTTAATTTTACACATGTATATGGAGCATCCTCCTTTCCTTCAGGGAAATCAGAATCAAAATATGTTTGGAAGTACAAAGTCATTTTGATTTGTCTTATTTAGTAGGTGCTTAAGACAGCAAAGTGGACACTTCACCCAGCAAATGGACCCTACCACTCCAGCTGGCTGAGGTTACAAGAGGCTTCTGCCATAAGAGTGCCGTGGCATGAGTTACCTTGTAAATTAACTCTGCTTTTGGTGAACTTTTCACTTCTTCAATACGTGAAGCAGTAAGCAGGGGCAGTGGGGAAATGCATATAACATCTGACAAGTACCAATTCTATTCTGCTTTCTCATTGAAATACCATGAGGATTAGTACGCAATGTTCAAAAGATTTTGAAGAAGAAAATAACTGTTTAGTTATTAATTAATATTATATTATTAACTGTTCTAAGAAACTACTTACTTCTATATCAGCGAGTATATTTAAAATGATTATTTCTGTTTCTCCCACAACCTTATCTGGAAGCACAAACTGACAGCACAGAAAAGGGAAAGACCAATTTGATGGGGAAATATATGCATTGCAGTCCAAGCACTGAGCTTCTGTCATTGCTTAGTCTTTGTTAATGTGGCTTCCCTTCTCAGTTTACATCCTCTCCCTTCCACCAGTTCAGAGTTGAAGCTTTTTGAGAGTAGCAGAAGCTATTTAAGCTCTGACTGATCAACAACATAAAAATAGGTCACAACCTAGAACATCTCTGAAACATACACTTCACATAACAACAATAATGATACTAAAAATACTAATTTTAAGAATCATATAAGACATCTAAAAGCTTTCGGTTTCTCTGGAGAGCCACAAAGACTACAGCTCTTATTCCAAACATTTCAAAATTTTGAAGGACTCTGAAAGTAGACATTCTTCTATAAAATAAAAACTTCTGTAGAAATTATTCTGGGATGATTTTTTCCCTTTCTTATGGCTATGCAGTTGTTATGGCTGAACATAACCTGTGCATACATGGGCACACTCATGCATCTAAGGTATGGACGCTCCCAAGCCCAGTGGACTGTAACTTACACTACACTGCTGACACAGCCCAAGGAGTCTGAGTAAATAGCGGTCATGTTTTACCATTTACCTACCCTTTGTCAGATAGAGAATAGGTATTTAAGCAGTGGAAAAAAAAAAAAAAAGGCAAAAACAACTGTTACAGATTTTTTTTGTGTTTTTTCATGCTAGTTTTGCTTCCCTGTCATTCATTACAGATAGATTACCAACTGGGCTAGCTTGCAATATCCCTTCTTTGAATTAAGTGATTATAGGGCCAGACAGGGAAAGAGGTGTCTTGCTAGCCAGCTGGATGATTGTGAACATTTTAACTGTGGGTGACACCTTTAAAGAGAGCGTAGTGCTTCTCAACTTCTTCGTAAACTGCTCTAAGATGAACTGACATGGAAAATTCAGGAGGTAGGTATACTTTAGATTCAGATACACTTAATCTCTGAATATAATTTCTTTAATGTGTTGTTTTGAACACTTTTATTACTTTGAATATTTTTAAACTAACTGCAGATCCTGTTAGAATAACTATAGAATTTTATGAGGCTAGAAACCAGTTCCTATCGCTCATGGATACATGTGAGATTGGGATCTGATGGATTTGGCTATCCAGTTTGATCAGGGTTTCCACAGTGAAGCCATGCTATTTATGTTCAACGTCATGAAAACACCAGTCCAGCTTTTCCCCAGTAGACACTGTGGAAACCTCACAGTTAAAAGCAAAATAATCCCACAACAGCTCTCCGAACATGCCGTGCATATTGCTGTTCTCTAACGTTGGAACACATTTTACATATATTCATATTTTGCAAATATTCGTTTTTAGTTGTTGAATCAACATTAGCAATGGTGGAATTATTAGATGCTCTTCCCAGTTATAGTGCTTTTAAGAGGAAGGAAAGAAAGGAGGAGAGAAAAATCTCTTTTCAGAAAGAGTCATTTAGTTGACTTTGTCGTCCAAGAATATGTATGAATATATATATAACATGCCAAGAATATGTGTATGTACACATACTATATATATCAGCAGTGAAAGTTAAATTCTATAGATATGAGCACTATCACCATCTTAACTTTTATGACTTAAAAAAAAAAATTAAGTCCTAGCTAGGAGGGCATTACAAACAGGTGCGGGAGACCCGGGTCCATTTCTGTGCCTGCCAATTGTCTCCTGAATAGCCTTGGTCACTTCGTTTATTTGTATCTTCCCTTTTATAAAGTCAGTCCTTTCTTGAAATGCATTTCAGTCTACTCCTGGAAAGCATGAGATATTGCTGTTATAAATACCAAATTGATTCACCAGTTAAAAATAAAAGAAGTTGAGGATGTTAGAGGAAGGTCAGGATTGAAACTTCCAGTTATGCTGAAGAATAGTATGGTTGTCTAATTTAATACTCACTGATTTGCTAAGTCACTGAACTTCCTTGTATCTGACATAACATTTCCAAAAAACGTAAGCTAAAACCATCATCATCTCTCCACTGCAGAAGGAGACTGTCACAATTATAAGAACATCATTTGTATGAAATAATATAACCCACCTGAATAACTTGAGTTTTTCAGTTCTTGCTTACTTTTCTGTTTATTAAATCCTGCATAATTTCCATGGCACTAGTTTTTCTGTTTCACCATGTCAGCATTTCCATTGAAAACCTCATTTTAATGGGAATGCTGTTCATCTGCAAAAAGTGTATTCTAAGCAGAAAACTCAAACATCCAGGATCAAATTCAAACACACCACCAGTTAAAGGAGTATTAGTAATTTTAAGAAGAGTCGCTTGCCTCTTTTCGAAAACACAAGTGTCAAGAATTTCAGTTTAGTTTTTGAAGATTTGTCTTTGTGACAAATCCAAACCATCCATAAGCTACTTTTTAGAGAAATATCTGCTATCAAGGGAAGGGAGGTGCCTGGGGAAAAGATCTGTTAGACCTGTTTGATGTTGTTAACACATATCAGGAAATAAGTGGCAATCTGAAAAAGCAGGATACTGGGGAAAAAAAAAAAACAACTAGTAAAATGAATGAATACAATTGGCTCTGATCCCAAGGTGCCACTGGGAATTTCCAAATGGGACCTGGGGGATGTATGACAAGTGATCTTCAAAGGAAGTGCACATAGGACTGTTACAAATGATTTATGGTCTGATAAGGCAAGTTACAAGGTCTGATAAGGCAATTATTTGGCAAAAATACTATCCTTAAATCCAAAGCAATCCAAAAAAGGCAGTAGTAGAAAGCATTGGCAGTGTGTTTTGGCCCATCTCCATCTTCTCCTGAGCAGGATGGGAGGAGGAGAAGGGGCCTAACTCTGATTCTGGCATACAGGATTGTCATAGGCATTACGGCTTAATTCATTGTACTGTCATCTAGTGATTTCCAGAACTGCAACAGCCCTAGAAAGAGTGAATATTACAGTCTTACATGATGGGTTTAACTCTAAACTTTCACAGATTTGAGTGCTGGAGTTGTCATGACAGTGTGGAAGGCCAAAGGAGTTCAAAGCTGAGGCAGCATCTTCAGCTGCACCTTGGTGTCCCTGGATCTGCGTGATGCCGACCCGTGTGGGCTCCGTCTCTGATATGAAGCCAAGAATCACCTCATGCACAGCATGTAAATGCTTCAGATCACATCATAGCTTGTTTCTCAACACAAGCTTGTTCACATATTAGTTACACTTTCAAAATATTTTTTCCCCTAGGTACAGCTGTAAGAGCACAGCCACCCAAAGAACAAGTGCTATGATTGCAAATTTAGTGGTTTCTTCAGCATGAACTTTTTTTTCTAAAATGTACCCGTTAAGCATCTTTCCTGTGATTTGTAGCAGCTGTTGTGTCACCATGCCAACTGATTGGTAAAGCGGGGGAAGGGCACACTGAAAGTCATTTCTGAGCTCTGCAATATCTTATGAAGAAAAGCCAGTGATTATAATGAGAAAAGTAATTCCTCACCATGAAAGCTGACTGAGAGCAAATGGAGAAAAGTAGGACTTTCAACTAAGGAAAACCTGAGTAAGATTATCACTCTACATGAAAAAGGTTGAATTGGTTTGGAGATGAGACCTTCCTCCTGCCCCCTGAGAGCAGCTCCTGGGAAGATCTGAGAAGGCTATTGTGAGCACTCTTTGTGCCCGTGCTTGTCTGGTGATAAAAGGTATGAGGATTTAAAGTGAATTTCCTTACTTGATAAATCCAAACCTTTTACTTGAGGAGAACAGTTAATTTTGTCAGAGGTGTGTGTGTAATTGCCTCCATGCAAATGGCAAGTGGGGACTGCAGAAATAACACACAAGCCCTAATGGTGAGAGAGAGCAAGAACTCTGAATTCCTTCATAAAGGTACAAATATTTCAGAAATGCAGTAGTTAAAAGAGAAGTCTCTTGCCAAACTAGAACTGTGGTGCCAAGATACACGAAGACAGCAAAACAGACCCGGGAGAGGACAAGCTAACATTGAGGCAATGACACAGTTGCTGCATATGCAGCAATCTCAGCACATTCTCAGTTCTGTACTCGTAGACACTCGTAGACTCAGTTGTGTATCCCAGACAATACATTTAAGTATTTGCTGCATTGTTATTTAGCAGATGATAATGAAATAGCAGGAAAATATACATGAAAGAAGATGGAAATATCTTGTGCCTCCTCACAGGGAAGCTATCAAGTATAGAAAGAGGGAAATGATAAACAGAGCACTTGGAGGAAGGCGATTGCTATTAGCCACTTCTCCACTGTAAATTGGGCGCTGGGGAAAACAGACAGAAGATCCACTGAAGTGTAACAGAGGGTAATATTTGCCACCATGTGTCAACTGTGCACTCAGGGAATGCAGAGGAATGAACTGCAAGAGGCACTAGTTTTAGAAATTCATCTGTAATCACTTTCTAATGCAGAGGAAAATCTTATAAATAGAAAACAGCGATGAAGGTGAAGGATGATGCCCCTCTCATTTCAGCTTCAAATGAACCTAGTTATGTATACGTTTTGCTTCTTTACTCTTCCCTGTAGTCTCTGTGCTGGGTCTGAAATGTTGTGTTAATTTAAAATGTTTTTCATGGACAGATCTACTGACATACCACATCTCTTTTACAGTCCTGACCTGAGTATTACTTCAGCATCAGCATTTAGATTGCAGTGTAATCTCCTATGGTACATGTAGTGTATGGTTTGAATTTCTAACTTAAAGAATAGACGTGAAGGTAATTGGTCATATCAGATTGTAATATTTGTTGAAAGAATTGCCTTCACAAATGGATTTTTGCACATCAAGCTTATCCTGAATTTTGTATCACTTTCTAAGTTGAATTTACAGAATAATAAAATAGATGTACGCGCAGAACATGCAGGTAATATAGATGTGGTATGAGGTGGACACAAATGAGTGGACTTCACTGTTGCCTAGAAGTTACATCGACTTTGCAATTTCAGCCTAATGTATATAGCTGTGACTAATGCATTTAGTCAGTCTATATTTTTAATGACAATTTGAAGGGTTTACTTCTTCCCTTTTAATGTCAAAATGAAACCGGTAACATTTTGTCCATTTACATCAAGCTTTGATCGAAGTGCCTCTCCTTTACCATTCAGAAGTTGTTGGACAACTTTAACTCAGAAATCACAAGTCAACAACTTTGTAAGTCCTTCCCTCAAAACAAAACTGTTGTGAATGCTCTGTGTTAGAGTATCTAAAAATTAATTTTTCCATAGAAAATGAAATTAACTAAAGACTACACATTCTTTCTTTTCCTTGCTAGCAGACTTGCTCATTGTCAGGAGCCTTCCAGAGGACATTCTGACAAAACTCTTCTCATTTTTATGTAGTTATGATATTGCTTAAGATGAGGTGTGAGTAGTATTGAGAAATACTTTTCTAACAAACCACAGTTTGGACTGCAATGGAGAAACATATAGATTAACTGACAATAACCTTTCTGAGTCAACATACTTGTACTTTGAACTTCAAGCCTTTCTAGTACTGCCTTTTTGCCTTTGATTCTGACCTAGTACAGCTGGAAATAAATATAAATCTGTAAATTCCATGATCACTGTACTTCAAATGTGTCTTTCAACTTGCTTGCTAGAGGCCTTAAACTTGAACTGCACACCAGTAATCAGTGGGCAATATTAACAGTCACATCTCCTCAGATTAATTTAAAACATGGACAATTTCATTTGGGAATGTATTTTATTTAGCATCCGTAAGTCTTTTTTTTTTTTTTTTTTAAAGACAATTTCCTATCTATCTTTCACATATATTGTAGATGCATACTGTATCACCACATGGTAGTGGCACACTATTTGTATATAAGACAGCAAAATATTTTACTTTTACTTATTAGTCTATTAATAAAAGACTGCAGGAATTTTAGTTGCAACTTGCTATGGCATGTAATTTATATAACAAACCTTGTTGATAATGTATCTTAGCGTACTGGGACACTAAAATATAGAGAGAGATATAAAGGAGAATTAATCATATCTGATATCTTCGAGGCTGATGTATTCAGAGCGGAATTAAAAGGTCATTAGTTATTCTGTTAAAGTCATCTGAGATTTTGAATGATAAAGCAAAAATTGAATATTTCTATTCTGAAAACTGATTAACAAGCAGATATACTAAATCAAATTTCTTATATACTTTGGATAAAAAAGATCTTCTACTATAATATCCTTTAACTGGAAAAAATGGAGTCACATCTGTAAGGAATGGGGTATGACTTTGGCTGTTGTCCAGTTCTCCATAAATTCATATAGATCAACAGGAATAGATAAGTGAGCCAATGAAGCTAATTTTAGTTGGCTGAAATCAACACCATCTGGATTTCTGGCCTTGGTAACTTTATATTGATCCAATTCTTTTAGAACAGTTTGATACCAAATATGTGAGCTTGTTTTTCAGATTCATAATTTGTAACGGGATGGCCTGTTCAGATATCCTCTGCTTTGAGTATTTCAGATGATGTAACTTTCTTTTTTTGAACAGAGTGAATAATCCTATTTTTCTGTATATACCAGGTAAACATTAATACCCATTTCTTTGCACAATTTTGGAGAAGAAATATTTCAGTTTAAGTTCTCTCCCCAATGCCACAGGAACAATTTGAAGTGGACAGATCAGCATGTTCTCATGTTACACAGTTCAGTTATACATCTGCTTGCTTATCAGTTATGTTAATCCAATTAAAGAAGATTCATGTAGCGATCACAGTTAACTGTCACTCTGGGTATGGTGTCAAGTAGATACAAAGAATTATCCCCAAAACAAAATACAAGGAAAATATTCTCACTACATTCAAATATTGAATAAGCTATGAAAAATAATCTGTTAATGATCATGCTGTGAACCAAGAGAATTCAAGCTGATCAGACATTGATTGGTTTTTTTTTTTTGTAATTTACTCAAATACAGTTTTAAATCCGTTTTAAGACCAGAAGAATAGAAATACCATTCAAAAATCTTTGTGGCTTGTGGATTTATATTCTGACTATCTCTTCATTTACTTCAGTGGGCTTTGTATTGAGCTTTCATAGAGTAGACTTACAGTAGACATCCTTAAAATTAAGGTCCATTTTACTGTTTGCTTCTAGAATTTTAGGACTTGATATGAAAAATAATTTGCATCTACTAAATTCTTTTCTCTGCTAAAATCTCTAGAGTAAATGAGATGCTTTAACATCATGGGATTATCAACATTTCTGACAGATTTTATTTTTAAATTTACTTAAAGAGACAGTAAGATTATCCACAGAACTCACTAATGGCATTATTTGTGCTTAATGTAGGTATTTTAGTGTATGGTTACTGTACATCTCTTCCATATCTTATACAAAACTTAAATCTAGATATACGCTTATTTATACCTACTGCAAATTAATAAATAGGCACTTATGGATTCACTTTTCTTTAGTGACCGATGCCCATTCAGTACAGAAATGTTTCGGCTGCTGACATTTCATCAATGTTGGATAACTTTGCCTTTTTCATATCATTATGTCGTGTCACAATCACATATTAACAGCATCTGAGGGTCTTGAATTTTAAGGCTCAAAATAATCTTGCACAATATCAGTGCCCTCAAGTATGTTTATTAAACATCAGATAAGCCTAGAAAAATGTCTTTCTTTGATGTTGGTATAAACACTAACTTCTGTTCCATTATTGAGGACACCTCCCGGTGCTAGGCCTCCAGTGGCTCATGGCAAATTTGCATACCTACAACAGGTGCAGAACAAACGTTATTCGCTTCTCATTCCCTAGACATTTCTGAACTGCTTCACACTAACCTTTATTTACTTCATTAGTTGTGCTTCCAGACCTGTATTTAGAAGATTACTGGTTTATCTGAGCTATTGAAAGTATTTTGATGGCTCATCCTTGTAAAGATGCTTCAGGGAGAAGTTAGATATTCAAATGTCTAGTTATAGATAAAAAGGAAGATGAGCATTTGCAATTTTTTATACCTATTTCTGATTGTCTTTAATCAGTTAAATCAAAGGCCAGGTGGGAGATGGAAAGGAGAAAGAGAATTTGAGACACTTAGCATATTTACTTCTAACCGAAGCAGATGCTGAATTTAGAAGACTAGATTCTACCTTTAGTTAAAATTCTTCTGTCTTTAAATTTAATCATGAAATTTATCTCCTTTCACACTAGTAAAGTTATTCTAGATTTTGGCAAAATCTGCTGTTACCATCTTTTATTTCTGTATTTTTTTGTGCATTTTAAATGCTTAGGACTTCCAGAGGGAGATATTTCCATAGAATGTCTCTATTCTTTGATTTATCTTGATTAAGGTAAGACATAGTGGGCAAATTAAAAAGCGAAATTTGTTTTTTTATGATTTTTTCTGCAGCTCTGCAGTGATTTTCCGGTTTTTACCGTTACTTGTGTTTGTACATGTGTCATATAAAAAGAGAAGATAAAGCTATCACACAAGCCCCTAAAATATCCAACAATTTTTTTCTTACTTTCAGCAAACTTGCCACAAAAGCGTTCCAGGTTTGGGTATGAGTGTTTTGCCAACAAGCACAAAGTGCTAGTTACGTTTGCTTTGACATGTATTGAGGTAAAAGACCTGCTACAATAAAGGAAAGATAGAAACCAAGAGGGCTTCAGCAGGTGAAGGGTTATATTGCTGTCTCCTTATTCTGTCTGTCTTGCATCGTTTATTTCTGTCTGTCTTGCATCGTCTATTTATAAAGGATTCATTTTTTTTTGCCACAATTTAGCTACAGCAGTTATAGCTGCAGTTTAAAATGAAGGTGTAGACAATTGTAAAAATAAAATCAAGCATGCCCTCTAATCTCAACTCTGATGCTGTGAATAATATACCTTTGCTGCTGTCAGCAATTTGAATGACAGCTTGATGCAAAGACGTTAGAACAAACTTATCCATCCACCCATACTCATTTTGGCCACCCCAATAATGATCAAGGCTTGTAAAGTGATATAACCTCTTTGCCTATGAAACTAAACATACTTGAATCTTGTCAATTTTGACTATTGGCACATTTTTGAATAGTTATAAATATACAACTTAGATCATCCTATGATGCCACAGTTATTACCTTGCTAGAAAAAAAATTATGCTAGCATGTCTATATTCCTGTCTCATTACCTAACAGTGCAACTCATAGGTCTGTGTACATCTGAACAGAAATGCAGATAATTGTGACTTGAGCATCTCAAGGAGAACAAACAAGCTACAGCTCTTACAGGCAGCAATGATGGCCTAGAGCTTGTGAAGCTCCTCTGCTGTATAGAAGTGCAAAAAGGCCCCTTAAAAATAGAAGGGCAAACAGAGAACCTTCCCACTAACTATTCTATAACATCCAGCGAATCCCTACCCTCATTTAAAATTACTTTTTGCAGAAAGAATATGATGTTGAAAGAGGCATTTAACCTCCCTTCCTAAGCATCCTTTTTCTTTCTTCACCCTATATGGCATTTCCCTCACCCTAAAGCACATAATCATTTAAAACCAACCCTTCCCCAAGCATAACCCTCTTTAAGTGCCCTGGGGGAATTCCTAATTCCTAATTCCTCCCACCTGGTGCCAGTCAGTCTCCTCTCAACAGATTAGCTCTGTATGCAGCTGTAGTTGTCTTCTAATCAGATCAAAAGTATTAGCTCTACCCTTGCTGGTCCCTAGGCAGAGGCTTTGGGTCACTCTGTACTTTGTCATCCCCGTAACATGAAAGTGCATTTTGCCGTATAATTGGGGTGAAGGGTATGGAATTTCTACCCATGCACTATTTGTCAGGCTAATGAAGAATGACCATGACTGGCCAAAAAGAGAAGAAAAATATTGGCAACACCAAGTTTGCCTTCAAGGTAGTGAGATGTAAAATCTCACTGTCTTGAATTCTAGAGAACAAAGAGGAAAAAAAGAGTGGGTGAATAGTTTCCTCTGCAAGTATTCTTAGTTTTCATTTACTAGGTTATGTTCTTCCTGAGCAGCTTCTTATAAAATACTACTCTTCTCATACTGAAAAAGGCATTAATTATATTCCCAGTGTAGATATTTCTGATTACAGAGTGGCACAGAATTCTGCTTTGTATAATATTTTACAAATAGAGCTATTATGACTTCCATGTGTAAGGCATAAATTCTCGATACCTATCATTTTCCAGATGGGAAAACTGAGGCTCAAAGAGGTTATTTTCTATGTTTAAAGAAGTGCAATTTGCAATGCTGTATGACTGAGTTAAAACACATTTTGCTCTTAAAATCCCTAAAGCCCCTTCCCAAACATCATAAGGTCAGGTACATACTGATTAGTCACGTGTTTTGTATCCCATAATACTTACTAGAAAAATGGAAATATTTATTCTGCTACTGTATAAAGGTACAAGGGTATGAAAAACCTACAAAGAGTATGCTTAGTCACCCATGAAAATGAGGTAAAGCCCTCTTACAGATCTGTTTTTCAGTGCCAGGTGTTGTCCACTGTACAAAACCACTTGCATCCCAGTTGTTGGCTGAACAAATACAGTGGAAAAATATTTTGATGAAAAATCTTAACATTATTTAAGAGAAATAGAATCTTAAAATAGCATTGCAGTGACACTTTCTCAAGTTATTGTCATGAAAGATCTAAAGCATGATGTTCCTGTAAACTTTAGAACATCCACGATGTTTTCACATTTCACCTTCTACAGCTAGTTTGTAAGCTTTGTAAATGTTTAATGAAAGATCAATCCTCTCCGTTTCCAGTGTGATGGCAATCCCGTTAGGGGATCGCAATTATCATAGCTGACCTGAACAGTCTGAAACTGCTGTGCTAGTAAAAGCAGAGCAGTGGAAGGACTTTACCCTTCACGTGGGTTTTGCTGCTGCTTATCCATGCTCTATCTTTTGTTCTCCCCTGGCAGCACATTTCAATTATGTCAATGTCTCAACTGGAAGAGCTATTTGTCACCCTATCTCCAGCTGTCAGGGCAGCTATCATCTCTGAGTTACAGGCGCATTTGAATTACTGACTGTGGCACTGAAAGGGCAGGATATCGCTACAACTGTAGTTTATTAAAGACCCACAGCTGTTTGGCAGAAAGTCTGGAAATACAGTTTCCTAATAAATAATTCTCCTCCAGTTTGAAAGAGACATCCTTCTTTCTGTTTTCCTTCCCACTGAGGACATCAGCTTCTCAAGAATCACCTGTTCGCAGGCCATTCACCCAAAATAATGCTTATAGGTTTTTATAATAATTTAACTTTTGGTAAGAATTTTTATAACTTGTAGAATCACTATTAGTTGTCAAGACAACACTAGTTTGTGGTAACGATGTAAAACAAATTAGTACTTTACATGGTCACGCTTCAAGCAATTACTGAAAAACGTACCAGAAGAATGCAGCAATATAACCCAAGTGAGAGCCAGAGGAAAAAAAATCTTCATGCTGATTAAGTTTTTTATTGTGAGGTTTCCCTCGAATCACAAGGGAATAAGTGATTACTTTGTAAGGACAAGGCCATGTGTGAAGGACAACATGTGCATGTGTACTTGCTGTCACAGACAGGACCAACTTTTCCTCTTTCTGTGACTTCAAAGACACAATTTCATGGTTTCAGAGACAAGTGGCAATTTTTCTTTCTGGCTATTGTTATTTGTAGGAATAGACTTATTTTTCTCTCTCCTCTTCCTGGGTGTGAGATGAAATGATAACTCAGTTATCTAAAGGTAGGCCTAGAATCTTAATAATAAAATATATATATGCTTTTTCTTATTTTTAACCCCATGAGGATAAAAATTACATTATATTACTTGTAATTACACAACTTTTGTGTAATTAAAATCATATCTTATTGGTGTCTCTGAGTCAAAATATATCACTGAAACAAAACATTTTATCTAAGTATAGTAAATCTACGGAAAAATTGAAACAGCTATTAAATACTTCATATCTGACATTTTCGGTGAAAACAACATTCTTGACCGCATAGCTCCAGACTACAGCTCCACTCTGGCACTCCAGAATAATGCTTCCTGCATACTGCAACTTCCACTACATGATCAATCCTTTTTGAAACATAATAATTATAATCAGCACTTTAAAATTTCTTTTATTTTATATTCTCATATCAACTTGTAGCAAAACCTTATCCTGCATAAACTGTAACTAAACTCAATTCTTTTGCTGACAGTTCCTTGTTTTTCTTCAGTGATAAGAGTTTCTGCACTCTTTTCAGGAACAATCGTGTAGGGATAGCACCATAACTGCTAATTTGTGTACTGGGAAATCACCAACAGACCAAGACTCCCCTATAAGAGTACGTACAGACCCTGAAGGTGCCCACAAAATGTTTGCAATACTGGCAAATGCTTGGAATCCCAGTAGGAAATAAGAGTAGATGGATGTCAGCAGAATGGGAATATAGCAGGTTGTATGACAGCATTAGTCAGCACGATAGTTTTACTCAGATGGATTTGCAGAAATGTAGGGCTGAGACAGATCTCTTGTTCAGCCTTCTTTGCCTCAAATAAAGTTTGTTTTCCCTAGCTGAGCAACTGTTCACCTCCTGTTTCTGAATAACAATTCATATTGGAAACCTGTTGTCATGTCCTCCAGAAGCTTGTATTCTCTTGAAAAAACAAAATGTCCAACTGTTCCTAATAAGGAGTTTCTTTTACTTTTTTATCTCCTTGTTGTTTTCAAAAGGATTTAAACAGATTTTGTTGGGGGGGGGTTTGGTATCTTTCTTTGGGAGCACTATTCTCATTGAGATCTTAGCAGAAGTCTGGAAAGTGACATACCTATTTTGTTGTCATACATAAAATGTTCTTGTTTTATGTAAGAATTTGCCATATTTGCAGTGAAATTCCAAGCAGATGTAGGTGATTTTTTTAATCTATTCTATTTTACCATATTTCTACTTGCTTAATTATTTATTTTCTATGTATTTTCTCTTTTTTTAAAGCATATTACCTTGCTTTTTATCACATTCTGTGGTTTCCATAAATATTCAAAAACACTTGCCATAGTCCTCAGCTTAGTATCGTCTGCATATTTTATAAATATACTATCATCCTACTCAATAATAAAAATTTTTAAAAAGACCAGGTTCAAGATAATTTCTGTAGGATCCCACACACAGAAGCCTTCTAACTTGATCATGTACCACTAACAACACACCCTTTGAAAGAGATCTAGGTCCTACTCCTACATTCAGACAAACAACTGTAATCACTCTTCCTGCGGAAAGATACACAAAACCTTCATAATTTATTGGGGCTATACATGGATACTAATAGATCAAACTGTGACATGAAAGACTCCTAGCTGATTCATAGCACATAGTTTTTGCACTTCATGATAATTACTGGGGCTACAGAGTTTCCATGGCAAAGGAGAAGATTATGGAAACCTGCAGTTCGGTCTTATATTATTCTATGCAAAAATCTTTTTATTTATGTTGTAAAAGTGCCATTTTTATATGCAGAATACTACAAAAATTCCACTACAAAACCAAAATTTGCACATTTCCTAAGTTTTGTGATATATATTTTTCCCACAGAAGCTGAAGTATACTAAACTATTAACCAGAGAGGGAACAAACAGATTAAAAATTACTATGTATGTGAAAAGTGTTTGTTTTATAACCACTTTAAGTACTTTTACCTTTTAACTTTTCATTGGTTCAGTAAATTAACTTCAGTATGACATGGATGTAATGATGTGGAGGATATTTTTTTCCTGTAATTTCCTTCAGTTTCAGTAATTGAGTTAATTTTCACACGATGTAGCAATACCACGTAGGAACAACAGTTACAACAAAATCAAGCATTTTATTAAAAAAAATTAAAAGATTGTATTGCTGCAACTCTCTATTTCTGTTTCAAGGAAAAATCAGAGAGGAAATTAAATCACCTGCTGTCCCAATTAGCATTTAAATAGTCTCCATTTGGCAGTGAATTTTGTGATCTTATTTAGGTTAAAGAGGTGAAGAAAGTGTTTGTTCCTATCTGTACAGCTGCTGCTGGGTCAACTTTCTCCTGAAAGGATGCAAGGATTCATGATTATGTAGAGTTGTTGCATACAAGAGTGCTTCCTAATTCTTCATATAAAGGGCATTTTTTTGTTTCACCCATATTCAGAACAGAATATCCATGCATTGTCCCTGTACCTTAATTTCCTTGGAGAAAGAGGCCCATGAATGCAGGCTGGAATTATTGCCAGGTTTCTGTGTCAGCGTGTACTTCCCTGCAGCTCAGTCATAGCAAGGGAGATGACATCTCAGTGCAGAGCCTTCATGAAGACAAGATATCCCCAGAGAAGGAACAGTATACAGGCTCTGTGTAGCAATTCTAATTTGCAGGAGTATATTGAGGAAATCCAGTGCTCTTGTGGGAGCTACACATTTCTTTTTGAAACTTGCTTTTCTACTTTTTCTAGCTTGGTTTCAGTGGGGTGATGCCACTTTTGCTAGAGACCACCCCTGGATGTGGCTGTCTGTGACCCTTGCAGGAGAGAAAGAGCTACTCACCACTCTAAGGTGACCCTGTGGTGAGGGGAATTAAGTCTCAATCACTCAGAACTGTCAGGTTTAAGATGACTAAAATCAGGAGTAATCAAGAGCATTTTATTCTATCTGTCTGAGCATTTGTTTAAATCTCGTGACACAGTGCTTGAACTCTTTCCAGAAAATCAAAAGAGAAATGTCTACCTCTGTCTCTTCCTACCTGGTAGAGAAGCAACTGACATGTAAGGGAGATAGAGAGGTTGTGTTTTTGTAGCCTTGTGTATATGTGAACAAACTTCTTACTACTTCAAACTTACAAGAAAAATAAGGCAAGGAGTCTCGTGGAAGGGACATTTCTGTTTCTGTGCTGTTGGGCTATTGACTCATTTTCTACTCCTGATTTATTGTCATCTTTGACACACCTTCAGCTGGTCCCAGGTTCAAGGGTGAAGCAAATTGCTCCACATGTATGGTACAGTAACTCGCTCTGACCTTGTCTAAGACACGTGAAGAATCATTACTGTCTGCACCACAGTAGGTCTAACTCAGAGAAGTTTTATGTATCTACAGATGTTAATGGTCGAGTTTCACACTAATACAGCAATATGTGTTACAAAACAGCCTTGCACCAAGCCAACTCAATGCACAGTCAACATAAAGGTAGCATTTAGCTTGGTCAAAGAAGATTTTTACCATCCTGTCTTCTTTTCCACTGCCTACATTTTCTGAGGCAGGAAGAGCAAACCTTAGTATCATCTATTTGCTGCATTGTTTTCAGTGAGAGTATTCATGATTATGCTGACTAACTCCCTCCTGTAATACATTTGTGAGATATATACATTTACCCTTGGAACTGGAGTTGGAGTTCCCTTCACACTGGCCAGTAGACAACCATCAGATGGTAAAAACGCTTGCTTTATTACCACATTGAACTGTGCTCAAACTGGCAATCTGGAGGTGCAAGATTTTGTAACTCATCAGAGTCCTACTTGAACAGATTTGTAGTAATGCATTGCTACTGTTCATAACTACAATATAGATGACTTCATTTATCCTCACACCTCTTTCAATTTGTGTAACATAGTCTTATCATATATAAAATATTGGTCTCTATTTAACACGTAATCTTGATTTATGAGAAACCACACACCCTGTGGAGGTGCACTGATATTTTTTTAATGGCAGCATTGGAAAGCTGGCGTGTTCTACAATAGGATGGAAATCATTGTGGCCGAGACATTAACAGCTAAGCTTAATTTTATTGTGGTCAAAACAGAATCCCCAGTAATTGCCCTGCACTGCTCCTTGCACAAAGAAGTTGGACAAAAATACCGTCATGTCTGCTGGACATACGGCTTGGAAAGCCAGTTAATCTTGGTTCTATTTCTAGATCTGTACAGCCATGTTGCAGTCTGTTTCTTCCTAAGCAACATTTCTAGGAAAAGACTGTTAACATTCACGTAGGCCCTCGTTACCTTAAGCTTGGTGCAGAAAAGCAGCCAGAACAGTGTCCTAAGCACAGTTGCTATGCCGTGGCTAATAATCTGAAATTACTGGCTAATCAACCTCAAATTGAAATATACCTAGAAGATAAATAACCACATTTTTGCTAATTTTAATTCAATAATTACATCTCTTCGTTATTGCAGCTGGCCTGCATACCTTACACTGCCTCCTAAATAGATTAAAACTCCTGTTTCATGAATAAAATGGCAGAGAAGAGAAAGTAAGGCTTCTGGCCCTGGCAAGCTGACCAGGCATGAACCAGCAGTACGGTTGCACTCCCATGACACTTTGCTCACACTAACAAGCCACCATTTCTGATGCTGCTGCTAGCTCAAGCACAGTGATGACACTGTTAATACAGATACTGATGATGCAGGACAGGCTTTTGCTCAACCATGTTAGTATAAAGACAGAGCAATAGCTAAATGTTTGTGAGGATATGCCATGTATTGCTTCTCTTGGTTGTTTGTAAGATACGTCCCTCTGCTGCAGTTCTTTCTCCAGCCTCTGTCGGATGCATAAAGTCTCACTCCTTCCCAGTCTGTGTCAGTATTATAAATAAAATGTATGGTGTATATGATAATTGTATGACATTATAAATAATATTTTATGTCCTACAGGTGCTTATATCCCACTTGAAATTTTCCAGAATCACTTTTATTCTTCATTCTCAGACCTATTCTACAAAGGTGCTGGGAGGGATAATGAAATAGATGCAGATGCACAGAAATTTTATAATAATGCATTCTCAATACATGAATTTTACAGTAGTAAAATTCAAAACAGAGCTTCATTCTGTCTGAAGCTTCTTCAAAAAGCTCATGTTTAGACTGTTTAGAGGGATTAAGTATCTTATTCAGCATTTTTTAATGTAGTCTGAGCTTCAGAATAGATCTAGGTGCATACCAAGTCTCCAACATATGTGTTGTAATGTGTATTACAAGCTGACCTACCCAGTTTTATACAAGTCCTAGAGTCATGAAAGCTTTGTTTCCAAGTTTATTTCCTGACCTTGCATAATCTCTACATCCATGTCATTCAAAAAGGACTGAAAGTAAAATGAAATGTAACAGGTATATAGGCTTTATTCTTTCAGGGAATTCATTTAACGCTTAACTGTTTCTGCTGTAGAAATTAGTAACTCAACTCCCATTCAACTCTTCTATTTAGTTAAGACCATTAGAAAGCTCTGTAATGTGGAACTGTATTGTCAAGTTTATT
Organism: Strix uralensis; assembly: GCF_047716275.1. Classification (NCBI taxonomy): domain Eukaryota; kingdom Metazoa; phylum Chordata; class Aves; order Strigiformes; family Strigidae; genus Strix; species Strix uralensis. The sequence continues at coordinate 35,648,812 of NC_133979.1, read as the reverse complement.
GCCTGATTCTCTGTTCAGCTCATTGTTGTAATTCCATTGGTTCTTTAGAGATATTTGCAATTTACACCACTGGAGAAAAGAATTAACACCAGGACCATTTTTCATAAACCAAAGCTCCAAATTTATTTTGGAATTAATGCAAATAGTTGTGCTAAAACAGAAGCATCCTTTGTTATGGTAGAAAATAAAATTGAAACATTTTTATATGCTAAATAAGAATCCTTGGCTTTATTTTTTTGTGTGCAAGTAGAGACCTGAGCATTTCCTGCTACCAGTGAAGCAACATTTAGATAGTAGGATAACATTTAGATGAAAAGAAGATCAGCAGCAAGTTCCCCCAAGAGCTAAGCAATAAACAAACTAATAACACACCAAAGTATTTTCAGGAAGTATTTTGGTTTACATTCTGCTGCTTTCAACAATTTGAATTGCTACAAACAGCAATAGTGTGGTTGTTATATTTCGCAATATCCAAGCAGCATTTATGCCTATGTCTGTGAGATTTACACTTGTGTAAAGCCAGACTCATCCCAGAGTGTTGGTAGAAACAACTGCCTTTATAAATTCAAGTGCAGGTTGAGTAACTGTCATCTATCTAAATAGTACTCTGGCATACACTCTGCAAGAGTGGCATAGAAGTAAATGGGAGACAAAAAGTCTCTTGTTTGGAAGGATAAACCTATAAATTGTGTAGAAAATGTGCCAAATAATCTACACTGTATAAGATTGTTTAAGTTTATACAACATCAAAAGGAATGATTCTAGACATTATGTATATCTTCGTTGATAAGGCTTTGGATCAATATTTGTTTGAGAATATATTTTGTTTGAGGCCAGCCATTTAAGGTACCCTCTTTGGTTGCGTAGATGGGAATTTGGTGTCTCCGTGGTATCGAGCTGAAGCCAATACTGAGCATCAGTGACATCCCAGAAACAAACAAGCAAACAGTTTTCAAAGAATTTAAGAGCTCTCATTCTCTGCCACACTCACCAGGCCATAAAGCTCTTTGGTCTGCTCTGAGTATGGGATGGAAAGAGGTCATGCCTACTCACAATACTCCGTACCCTTAGCCTCACTATGCCTCAGTTTTCCGAATAGAAATAGGGTGAATAAGAAGAACTAGCTTTAAATTTTAAATTATTTATCATAGTTTAGTTTTGTCTGTATGCCTCTTTGTTGCCCGGTACAACAGATCAATTTTTAGTTCTGAAACAATAATTATAAAAATAGTAATAAAAGACATTTCCAAGACATTGAGACTATGAACTGTAGCACATAATAATAAATAATTTTAGCCGTTTATGTTTCCCCTGTGATTCATCTGGGAGTATGCACCAACACTGAAGCAGTGAATCCTCTACTTTATTTTATTTTCTCCAAGAGATCTTTATGCTGATTCAGTCTTCACAAACTCTATTTTCATGTGTTGATCATGCACTAAAACACTTTCACAGATTCAACTTTCTTCCTTATCTCTACAAGAAATCTTGTTCCATTTTTTTTATTTTAGTCAGGACAAGAAGGGAAGGAAGAAGAATATGATTTTCTTGTTGATTTTGACGCAGTAACAGGTACAGTCAAACCTATAAAGTCCCCCCTTAGCAAGAGCTCCAGAGACTTCTTTCATTTTCTTATAAAATTCCACAGTCATTAGATTTTGTTCATGTACAATCAACTACAGGACCATGATATCTATTGGCTCTTAAGGTTAGACAAAAAGACTGTAAATATACCTTTCTGCTTCTCTTTCTCATAATTCTTTTCCTTACTGTATCAAAAAACTCTTCTCCAAGACAGACTTCTCAATTTTGAAGGTTAACTACAGGTTTAGCTTTAGGTAAGATACCTGCTTCTCTGAAAATGTCCTGGGAAACAGTGAGGGCAATCAGTACATTGTGGAAAACATAGGAAACCAGTTTTATACCACCTTTACAAAATTTAAATCCATACCTTTTAATCCTATTGAATTTCAGACAACATTGGCTTTCATAACGGTTGAAAATAAATTGAAAGAAATGCAAGAATCTTCAAGTCAGATGAATCTTTTGGATTTCATTAGTCTTCTGCAAGTCTAAGCAAATGCACCATTTTATAAAACCTGTTGCCTAGATAATAAATGATTCCTATAGGCAGATGTGAACTGGGAAAAAAGGATGTTTTGAACTTGCCAAGACTCTAGAAGGGGTGGATTAGTCTGAGCAATGCAGGTATGAGTTGTTAGAAACCCTCTTGATACTGTCAAAGGGAGAATGAGCAGTCTTCTTAACCCTCTAGGGCATGTGACAAACCATGAAATCAGTACTTCTTGCAGGGAAGAATAAATAAATATAACCCAGCGATAATGAATAGTGACCTGGACTTTTTGAAATTAATTGGATGGACAACTACTTGTGACTCCAAAAATGCCACCATCTGACCTAGCAGGCTGTAAATCCGCATCGTTAGTGTCATTAACACAGGAAGGAATACTACTGGCCAGTGCACATCTAAATAATCAACTCCAGAAATACAAAAAAGCTAGAAAATCTATGTTCTGCTTACTCAGACTGTAAGAAACACCTCCCAAGTACCCCAGTTGTTCTCCATTTTGATGTAGTAGAGGCAAGAGTAGGTTTTATTGAGGTTTTCCTCTCTGCTCTTTGTGACAAATTATCATATGTAGAGGGAATGAATTATTTGCTTTGAATTTAATCCTTGTCTTAAAAGCCTGCACAAACTGGTGCTATTTTACAAGCTAATTCACCAGTTCCTCACAATAGATGGACAGTCAATACAAATGTTTTGTTCAGAAGTGTTTGTACTCCGCCTGTTCTTGCTGTTTATCTGTTGTGTAATTTGCAGCATTGTCCTAGTAAGTGCATTTCTTCATGCTATTACTATATACTGTCTGGTGAGCTTCTTCTGAGGCAGAAGCTAAATAGGATTAAGTCACAAAGAACTATTAGCTTTGTGCAAATACCTTTGCATGAATATAGGTACAGCTAAATATGTGAACAGTGAAACTCTGAATGAATGTTCATAAGTGTGTTTGGAAGTATATTATAAACTATAGGTAAAAGGCAAACACAAAGCCACAAGACAACATACAGAAGTAATTCCCTCTCAGATTTTATTAGAGGAGGAATTTTTTGGTACATGTTTTACAGAGGCTAACTGTCTATCAGACATGGACAAAAGGAAAGCCATCTCTCTTCTGCTGTAGTAAACCCTTTGATGTTCATGTTGGATAAGATGTTTCAAATAATTTCTGTCACAGTAGCTGGGAAAATAATCTGACTATGAGTAGTCATAAAAAGAAATACATCTGAGTACCTTCTAGGTATGTAACACATATACTTTTTATTAAAATTTGTTCATAGATTACATATTTCATATGCATAATGTAAGAAGATAGTGAAGCTGATACTAATGAATTCTAGTTCTGGAAGTAGAATTTCAAGTGGTAAGAAACTGATAGGATGAAAAAGGCATAGAAAGGCAAAAATATTACTAGGATGTTTCAAAGGAATAGTATATTACGATAAAGAGAAATCCTAATGAAAGAACTTATTCATTATAAGGTGAAAAACCAGTATAAATATAAGCAATAATATGGAAAATATGTATGTGTTCAGCAAGCATTTTGGTTTTGACTTTGGGAAAATGACAGACAATTATGAGGATATAGTTAATGAAGAAATACTTTCCATTTCAGTAATGGGAAAAAAGTTTAAAAGGAGATTATTACATCTTGAATTTTTTTCTTTTTAATCATCATGTCTGGATACTTGACAATTTTAAGAGGCATAGATAAGATGTATTCTATACTATCAGGCCCTGCTTCTTCTTCCTGTCAAGGGAATACTTTGCTCATATTGCAGTGTTTGTCCCTATTATCATGTTTCTATGTAAAATTAGATATTTTCAGAAGGCTGCTCAGTCAAGATATAAGTTTCTTCTTCACCTTGAATAGTAAAAATCAACTGTAACAAACATTTAGTAAAGGTTGTAGCAGATTCTCTATCACTTCACTGATTTTAATAAACATTGAAAGGTCTATGACCTGTGCTGGTAAGGAGAATTTTTCACCTGACAATCTGTGAATAACACAGGTTTGGTTATTACCTGATTCCGGTTCTGTCTACATCTGTGTGAATCTTCTGTTTAGAAGCAATTTTTTTCATTTTTTTCTCCTAGCAAATATTTTCCATACGTATGTGTTACTGTTGTGGAACTGCTCGTAGGTGGCTGCGAGGTACGGGGGTATTGCTACTATGAGATCCTCTTTTATAAAATCTATAAGTATGTGGTGTGGTTGGGGCCAGGTGGTGTATGTATGATCCACTCTGAGAGTGTCTCCTATAGAGGAATTAGCCAGTGTACAACGTCCCCCAACTGCTATAGCTATGCATAGCTTCTGCATGGGATGGGCCAGAGGAAATGTGGTTGATAGTGTTATGACCCTTATCGGAGCCAGGCTGTTGAGCTTGTCTTTGGTTTGTGTCTGTGGAGCTGGCAGCCTACATGAGCCCCAGTCACAGATCAGTGCATGATGCAAATCATGGGCATTATAATGTTTCATTGACCTTTTTCTTCTGAAGTTTAATATGGTAGTAGTTTTGTTTTATCTCATCTTGGTCTTATTCAAGCTATGCCCTCAGGCATTAAGAAATCCTCAAGCTTTTAAAAGAAGCTAGACTGAGAAAAACACCATATATTCTCCCATTGAGCTGTTCTGCCAACAGATTAACTTGCAGCTGCATGGGAAATATTGGCTTCAGAATTCCGCTGTCATTCCAGCCCGTTTGAAACAGTCACCTTGTCACCATCCAAGAGTGGAGCGGTCTCGTTTAGATGACATTAAGAGAAAGGAACACACAAGAGTTCTTTAGTATTAAAAATGATGTGAAGTCCATTTTCCAAGAGTGCTTTCCAAGCAATGCCATAATACTATTAATTAATATTTATGCTTACCAGTACTAATACTGTTTTATAAAACACGTAAGTTGCTTACAATAAGGCCTAATACTGCTTATTTTTCCTGGGCTCTTTTTTGTGTATGGTTGACCTTAGGAGAGACTGTTGTGGTTAAGAAGATTCTATCAGGCTCACTGTAAATCTCTTTGTAGGCTCTGATTTAATAATCTGCAACAGCAGATTTTATATTCCCATTTCAAATCTTCTACACACTACAATTTTAGAGTACAATAGCGCTTTTTTTTGTTTCTTTCAACTAGATATTTTATATAGAGCTTTCCCTATATCTCCCCACACCATGCGATTTAAAATGTATTGAAATGAATGCAGTGGTAGAGGAAAATGTATAATTTATATACGCATTTGGAAAAAAGCTATGGCTTGAAATTCAAAAGAGACACTGACAGCCCTTGTTGGCCTGCTGCCCTAGAATTATTTTCAGATTCATTTGCAATTTGAGCTTCTTTCAAGATGAAAATTTGTCCACAACTTGTACGGTACACTACTAAGGGGTGTTTCATGTCAGAACATTACTGTTTGATTAAACATCACTCTGAACATCATAGTATAGTGACACAAATAAAAAATATTACAAAATAAAAGAAATGGTGTTGAAATAAAAACTGTATTTTGAACTGTGCTTGTTTTTACCCCACACTGACTCCCTGACTGATCATTCTTCAGTCTAACTTTCTCTAAGTAGAACAAATGGCAGGACACCCCATTCAGCAGACAGAGGCTGTGGCATGCATGCAGTACAGCTGGTCAGAATTGGCACTACTGTGCTTGAGGGCTCTTGCGTATGTGTTAGCCAACCAGCCAGGAAACAGATTTTTGGTAGGACGTACAAATCCACAGTTCTTGTATGTAGGAAGATAGAGAGAATGCTGCCCATGGCCTCTGGCACTACTTATGATAATAACGCAGTTCCATTATAGGCTTCATCCTAGGAGCCAGACTGACTTATTTCTTCTCTCTTGTACAAGCCCAGGAACACAACGCCATCATCCTTCTCAACAACAGGCTTTGCCCTGAGCATTAAAGAACTCTATCCAACGGTTAACATATTGTTCGGGCTGGAAGTAGATGGGCAGCACAGGGAGTGCCACCTGCTATTAAATCTTAGGTTCTTGATAGCACCATGACAGCTGCTAGTCTTGGCTCTTACACAGCAGAAGAAGAGGAAGAGGAGGAAAGAATAAGCTGCTAATACCTCTAGTGTTTGCATTCAGTACATAATTGGTTTTCTTGACTAGTGGCCAGCACTGATGCTACGATATTCTGTGGGAGGTGCTCTTCTGATGAATGGTACTCCAGAGACTTTGGAGGGGAGTATTTTCTCTAATAAGAAGATCATTAACTCTGTCAGGCCTGCTAGTCTACCTTTGGCAGTGGACAGGAACACGATTTCCAAAGGAGAATAATGCACTTTTGGTAGAAAAATCGTTTGAGGGCTGGAGAATTTGTGTTAGAGAGAATGACTGCAATACAAACAGGTAAATAAGGGTTGAGCTTTACTGTGTGGTAAGAGAGGGGAGAAGGAAATAGGAGAGAATATATCCCTGCTTGCAAGGTGAAGTCCAGAGAAGAAAGGGAAATTATATGTATAGGTATGTAAATACATAAATAAGTAAGTCACATAAAAGGAAGGTAAGGATATGATTTTACTTATAGTGAAATTTCTGGAAAGAGAAATTAGCTGTAATTTTAGGATAGCAGTTACTAGTGATTTCCACATACTCAGAAAGTATTTGTGAAAGCCTCCTCACTCTGTGTGCTAGAAACTATGAGCGTGAACCCCCCATCCTGAACTCCAGGCCAAGTTTCCCTGCTTTTACACTTTGGCCTCATAAACCCAGTTACTCTGAAATTTGAAATCTTTCCTCAGATTTCCTGTTGGTGAAGCTGCTAGTCACTTCTTGATTGTCCACATCTAGGTATTACTGCTTCTGCAGTCAGGCAGTTCACTCTTGGTGTCCCATGTCTCTCTTGTATCTTCAGAGATGAAGTTTCTTCTTGTCTCTCCCAGAGGATTTAGGTCTTCATATTCCTCTCCATGTTCCAAAACTTAAGAAAGACTTTAAGAAAATATGAAAGTTGTTTTTTAAGTTCTCTAAAAGCTTCAGCTCAGTCTGTGGCAGAGTTATAAAACTGTCATCTTTTTTAAAAAAAATCCAGCTCCCATATTGTACTCCTTCAGTTTCCTCAGCAGTGAATTTCAAATGATGACTACTTGCTGCACTAATAATTGTTTCCATTGTCATGCTCTGAATCAAAAAAATGCCAAAACTTTTACAAAAGCATTAGCCTACTTCCTGTCTCTGAACGAGCATAAGATACAGCAAAACAATCTTTTCATAGCAAAAACTGTGGAAGGAACTCCAGTTTGCTTAACTAAGCTAAACAAATTTCTCCTAGTGCTAGAATAACTCAGTCCCTGGGTTCAGTAAATAAAGGACTTGTAGTAGAACAGGAGGACATCAGCTTGAAAATACTTCTGAATTTGGTATGGATGAGGCCATCATTTAGAGTTTTATTCTTCCAAGAAATCATTTGCCACTTTTGGAGAAGAGCAGTAAGATTCAGACAAGAGCTGTAATCAGTTACACAGAAAAAATATTTAATCTGCCTGATGTGCATTAAAAGCTCCAAAAATTGGAAACTGAAATTGACAATGCTCAAACTGAAAATAAAATGTACTCTCTGTATTTAATACTACAACAGATTGTTGAGAAATTCTGAGAAATCTTCAGCATCAGCTTTTAAGTCAGGATGAGATGTTTTTCTGGGAGATGGTTTCTTCTTCAGTCACAAACTTGCTGACATAGGCAACAAGAGTGATTTGGTGATATTCCTTTAACTGTGTTAAAAAATGAGCAGGGGGTTATGGTGGTCTTCTCCATCCTTAAAAACTGACCATGAAAATTGAATGAAGGGTAGCAGCAAACTAGCTTTTATAAGAACTGCAATTTTTCTGTTATTCTTGTGTTTGAACCTCAGCTTTGATACGGACAGTTAGTCAGATAGCAAGTTTAGAAGAAAAGGTTTCATCAAGGTATGAAATTAATATTTTACATTATAAAGCTTGTATTCTTTTCTTGCTGTCAAAGCAATTCTGTCTTGATGGTCTGTTCAGTAACTACAATTGACCTATATTTTCTGATGTATTCAAATGAAAAAACCCACTCAGATATGCCCAGAAAGCACAGAATTTAAATAAAACCCCCTGTTTTTCTTATTTCTTTTTTTCTATCACTTGAAAAGTACATTTACAGTGCAGGATAATTCACTGGTTTTAGTGCCTGCATTAATGTGGTCAATATGCCCAATGAATATTTTTTATTTTAGAGACAAAAAAATGTTTGTGTGTAATTTTTCTCATCTTTTTTTTTTTTTTTTTCCTAATATGCAGTAGTTCCATAAAAGCTCAAAAAATAGGTGATTGGTTTTATAGCTTCTTAAAAGGAAAATAACTTTGTGAGAGAAAACTGTAAAACCTTACATCTAAGTTAAAAAAACCCACATCTATCAAATAGTGATTTCCAAATACTAATTTAGGCACACTGGTGATGGGCAGAGTCTTTAAGAAACTGGGAGGGTCTGTCTAGTCTCATGCTCTTGACTGGTAAATTGCATCAAATTTCAGGTAAGTTACATAAAGCTCTTTCTACTACAATTCTTCCGATTTGCTTTTGATAAAAAGTGACATCTGCAAGAATGTGTCTGAGGAAAGGCAGTTCATAGGAGCTGCACCAAATTGTCACCTATTACATGTATAAATTTAGGCTGGATTGGGAATAAGACAGTTTGGATCTGCAAGAGAAACAGGATGCTGGAAAATAGAAAAACTATACAAGAATGTATTTATCTGGGTTCTGCTAATAGTTGTGGACTTAAAAGTAATAAAAAAGATTAGTGTTGATGATGTATTACCTAGCTCATCCTAGTCATTCAGCTGCAGGCAAGTGATTTGTTTCAGATATCCCTCAAATGTTATTTGCTTACTGCATCCTTGATTTTTGCTTTCTGTGTTAATTTTGTAAATGAATGTTGTACTATATTAGCTGGGACCTTCAGTAGGATCTTTCAAGCTCTCCAATCTTTTTGCTTTTCTACAGTCTTATGTAAGGGAAATCTTAACTGACATAGTTATATGAATGACTCAACAAAAAGGGTAGCTAAACCACAGTCCACAGGTTGCCTTGGACTTAATTCTCACAGTACTCGAGTCTGTAACCAAAACAGCTGTTGGTGTGCCTTGCAAAAGCAAAGTTACTGCAGATGAGGTGTATCTTGGCCAGATTTTGAGGACATTGTGTCCTTTCACTAACAATTCTATCTGGTATCTTAACTGAGAAGTAAATGAATAAAAGATGTGTTTATTGCTGTGTAATTGACTTGTTTGTTTTCCCATCTATCATTGATTTATTTTGGAGAGGGGAAGGGGACAAGTCTTTGAATTCATTTATATACCTCCTACAACTGAAAAGTCATCTGTTTTTAGGAATCTGCTGTCTGCACATTTCCTCAAAATGGAGGCCAAAAGTAAAGAGGACTAGAAATGTCATAGTAAGGTCAAATGTGGTGTGATAGTGTTTCTCTAAATTGTTCAAATCAGCCAGCTACATACTGAAGTGATTTAACAAGCAGCAAATAACAAAAGCCTATTTCTTGAAATGTTTTTATAATCTGCCTTGTGCTAATGAAAACACTTGTTGCATTCGGTCCAAATTTGGGGAAATTATTAATTTAGTTTCAGTTTCTAGCAAATCTGGTTGTTCTAGGGCTGTATTCACATCAGAGGCTAAACAAAAACAATAGGAACAGCAACATTCTAAGTGTTTTATTATTTTTTTTTTCCAAACAATGATTTTGTTATGGAGTACTGCCTCCACTTCTAATAAATAACCCTCATTGCTTGTCCTATGCCTATAACACATGACAGAGTATCACTGTCAAGGCCTGTTGTAATACCCAGCTAGTCGCCCCCAGCTAGTCAACAGAGCAGAGTAGTTTGCAAATGAAGAACATTTGTCTGAATGACATATTTCTGAATGAGAATTGCTTTGTTTTGCAGAGAGTTTGGCCGCTGGAAAGTAAACAATCTTGCTGTTGAAAGAAGAAATTTCCTTGGCTCCCCACTGCCACTTGCCCCTGAATTCTTCCGTAACATAAGGTTACTCGGACGCCGCCCGACCCTTCAACAGATCACAGAAAACCTTATCAAGAAATATGGGACACATTTCCTACTATCAGCTACCTTGGGAGGTAGGGTTAACGCTTGGAAATATTGTGCATGAGTTTGGTGTGACTGAACTGACAGTGTTGGTCACAACCGATTTCTCTGTAAAACTCTGGTGCTCCTTCTTAGAGCAGCTGGGCTGAGCAACTCTCCCTGAGCTGGACTTTAAAACATGGGAGCAGGTTTCGTCTACAAGCCTCATGGCTCCTTCTGCTGATGTTAAACTTTGCTTCATTGATGCTGTGTAAACAATTTTACTGACAAAAAGATAAGAAATCCTGTTGCTAAGATTTTACCCGAGTTCCTGGTGTGCATGCTCCTGGTTTTTGGGGATGTTTCTCTGCACTAAAAGGTCATTAAGGAGAGTGACATTTTTTCCTGTAAAAGGCCCTTATAACAATATACATAATAACAGATTACACCCGTATCTGGGTACATTATAGTACTGCAGAGATGAAACAAGAAAAACAGTATCGATTATTTCCAACAAATCTTTTCAGCTAGGAGATTTTTAAACTACTTTGGCTGCTGGGAAGTCCCTATATTGTCACTCTACCCTTTTTAGAACTAGACTCCACTTAAACAGTGGGACTAAATTTTCAAAAATGGGACAATGAGGTTTAGCCATGTGATTCCTATTAACTTAATGGAATCTGCATCTCCAAATCCCCATAGACTAATTTGGAAAGGGTAGCCTGATGTATAATTGGGATCCAGTCACCAAATGGATTGAAGAAATCCAGTGAAGAGGCCTGATGTTCAAGAGAAAGCTTAAATTGTTCTGAATGAAAGATAATTAGTACCTATGATTACCCATCTAGGCATTACAAAATGAACTGACATTTTAGAAATGCAGTTTTATCCCTTGGTGGGTGATTATATTAAAGATAATTCTGGTGATTGAGTATCCTTCCAGCAGGACAGTCTTGTCAAAATCCTTTATTCACCTGAGGAATGGTTCTCTTTAATACATTTCATAACTGAATTCTAACCATATATTAAGGAAATGACAGCCTTCCTATTCTCTTTTGGCTGATATCTGAGATCTATAACAACTGAAATGACTCACAGTAGCTCCGTTTTGGAAAAGACCATTCTAGAAACAAGGTGAATTTCTGTCTTGCTGTACTTATTTAAAATAATAAAGAACTAATTCCTATCATTATTTTGGGAACTTGTTCTTGCACAGCAAATCCATCAACATTAGAATTTTAAGAACAAATTACATGTGTTGACCAGCAATTTGGAATAAAATTCTCATAATTTCTTTTAACTACTCAGTATAGTTCTTCCATGCCAAAAGTACACTTTTTTATACATCATCATATATTTTCTTGTGTATACAGCACATAACACATCTCAACAGAAAAACTAACTGCCAAATAAACTATTTCTTAAAATATAAAGCATAATAATCAAATATTTGGCTGCAGCATGTATCCTAATGCAAGGGTGGTAAAATTACTTTCTAGTATCATTAGCTATTTGCCAATTATTAACTAACAAAACTTTCAGTACTAACAGCCATATGATGAAATACATTTTCAAGTTGAAATTGGACCTACAGCTCAGAGGAAAACAGTCTAACACAAGAATAGCTGCTCGTTAAAAGTACAAAGCACCAGTATCACACTGATCACAAAAGAGCTACAGACCTGACACCTTTTAGGAAGCATGGCCCTAAGTAAAAGCTAAAACCTAAGGGTAGTTCTTTTGAAGATGTTTGAAAATCGTAGTTTAAACATTCAATATTCTTCCCAAAACCTCAGGGTTTGCTGCAGGGAAACTGGGTAAGGTACCCTTTGGTCATCCCTCTTCAGACCACGTCACAAAGGCCCTCAAATGCAGTAGCTGCCACATGCTTGCAAGAATTTTCCACTCACAGGGAGACTGTTAACTTCTGGGCTCTGTCAGTGCTGAATGAAGTCAACTGGAGTTTTTGTATTAATGTTGATGGGTTTTTATTTAGGTCCCTAGCCTCAATTTTTAGACATGATTTCAGGCACACCTCTTGCCTTCCATTATCATTGGATGGGTGTTGAATACTTTGAAAAATTCGTTCAATTCAAATAATTACAGGGAATTAGTAATTTCCAAGAATGCTTTCATGAGATAACTAATAACCCCATACTTTCCTGTATGTGTTAGTTCTCATTTTGGGGCTAGATTGAATGGGGATTCCCAGAGATATTTGTCCACACTTTATTAACATGTAATTACATTTTTTCCTTTCAATAATGTATTCATACTTTCCCTTTAATTACAAGTTGTCTTAGTCTGAAAGCTTTGTCACTTATAGCTCCTTAAAAGCAGAAGACCAAACTGAGTGTGCATACTGTTTTACTTAATGAATCCCCAGTCGTCTGTATTCATGGACATAAAGGAAAGCTTGGCAAATAAATGGTCCTGTGCTAAGATTTGTGTGCCTCTGTGACCATTTGGCTGTCATGAATATCCCTTTTTGACCATAAAGGGAACTCTTGCACATGGTTGTTTGTGATACGTTCCCAAGTCTTTATTCACAAACACAGAAATATACTCCTCAAGGGCATTCTGAAATGAGAACTTAGGGAAGTTCCATTTTTCTTGCTGCCGCAAGATAATGTGAAAAAATGACATTTTTCACTGTTTCTATTTGTTATGGAAATTTTATCTTCTTGTGACATAAGCCAAATATCCATAATGAGCAACTTCAAGCTGCATGATAGAAGGACCCTATGTAATGCAGGGTTTGCTGTGCAAACACTGGATTGAGCAGTGGGTTCACGAGCAAGCTCACGTGCTTGTGCACAGAAGTAACTTCTGCTTCTGCACTGACTGTCTGAAGAGTCAAATCTGCAGAGAAGACAGCTGTGGCTGCTCATTTTTATTAAATTTCCTGCAAAAATGGGGATGCTGGGCCATCACTAGGAGGTGAGGAAGTTTCCTCCACTCCTTTAGGACAACGCATACCTTGTTTGTGTTAGCAAAACTGCAAATTTACACAGCCCAGCCAATACTGACCAGAACAGCTTTAGGGGAAAGGCAAGAGAGGACACATACAAGGGAACTCCATCCTTGAAGGTGAGAGAAGGCTCTGCTGGAGAAGTCCCTGAGCATCTAATTTAATTAGACTTGCTCTGAGCAGGGAATTGGACTGGATGACTGCCAGAAGTCACTTCCATCTTAAATTATGTTCCGACTCTACGAAATATATTTCTAAATTCTTTATCAGCTTTTAACTAGCAGTTCCAAAAAGCAAAGATTCTCCTTTGAATGAGAGACAACACACAGTATTACTTTTTTTCCTTTTGTTCTGCATTTATACTTTTCTCTTTTGCTTGCTTGCAGCATGATTCAGTGAAGGTCCAGCTTGCTGAATAATATACAAGAGCATTAGCTGCTCTACACTCTGATGGTTTACAAAAAATAATGAGCAGCAGTGAGCTTCAGAACTGGAAGTTATTGTGAAGCCTAGGGCACCACTGTGGAATAAGTGTAAGAGGATGAAAATATCAGTGGATCCCACTTTAAAGGCATTCACTTTGATGTTCTTCCTACATACAGGTGTAAAGGCTACTCAGCAAACGAATAGATGTGGTGATGAGGAAATTACAGATAACAACATCCTATGATGAAATGATAGGCCCTTGTTCCAGGCATTTGGGTTATGTGAGTCTGATTTGTGTGCTTTGCAGGATGAAGATCATGGACTTTGCAAATGAGTCTTCCTTGCATCCGGAAACATGATAACTGTTCTGAATAAACAAATTTGCAGGAGGTTGCCAAGGCTTCTTATGAAACTAGAACCTTTTTAGGCAATTGGCTAAATGGTAGTCTTAAATGTTGGAGATGATTGATTTATTTTTGCTGTTATTGTCAGTCGTAATTGCTCAAAGTGTTCGCTACCAGACCAATACATTCACCTCTCTGAGTCAGGAAATATCCCTTGATAATGTTGAAGGCTTTGAGAATCAAAAGAAAAAAGGTAGTTTTGTCTTTACAACAGACAATCTTAACAGGTGTCAGCAAATCAGTTTAACCCCAACCTCTTGTCATTCCCTTCTCCGCTGATTATAGTCCCGCAAGTGAGTTTGATAGTTACACCTTTACTAATCTATGCACTGAATAAAGAGGGTCAGATTTTCTGCCCCTGATTAATATTCCTCTTGAGCAGTATATTACTCTGTGTACAGAGATGGGAGAAATTGTCAGGTGGTGTAAAACAGGGAATGTCAATGAATTCTGAAAGATTTATGATCACTTACACTAACTGCTCATATGACTTTTGTTTTCTACAACATTTCTTTCAAGGTAAGATACAAACTATTGGCAAACAAGGGAGGGAGAGTCCAGTCTCAAATGGCTGATGTGAGAAAGAAACTTGAAAATCTAGCATCAGACTCGGAAACACACACACCCCAGCATGTAAATTTTCCAGCATTTAAGACTATGGATGTTAAAAGGAAGGAAAAAAATGCAAAAATATATTCTTTTTCTTTTCTCTCCCTGTCTACTCAATGAAGAAAAATTTGAAATCCTAAACCAGATGGTATGTATGGAATTAACGTGCACCGTTATTCACTTGAACCTCAGAAATGATACCACATCTGGCCTAGCATTAATTTATAGACTTTTTGAACCTGTGCACTTCCATCAGCATCTGCTTAAGTTTGAGAAAATGACCTGATAAAACCCTAATGGTACATTCTGTGATCCATACATGAATAGATTTTCCACTCGGGCTAAGCTATTTTTTATAACAAAGGCATAACAATTTTTTTTTTTTTTTTTTTTTACTATAATGTGTTACAGCTAATGTAGCTGAGCTATTCTATTTAATCAGAAACTTTTGAGGAGTTCATAGTACAAAGACTTTTATGCCTTTGTAAGATACATATATGTGTAAGGAGGCAGAGCTCTAAGTAAGTAACTGTGGATGATGCTCAGATATATCTGCCTTTGAGGGTTAGCCTGTTATTAGTTTCCTCATTTTCTGTCATGAAGGGATGGGAACTGCTTGGATCACTGACTTTTCCCACTACTACTCAGTCTACACAGGGTAATTGAGGCAGATAATAGTACTAAGTATTTAAATCATATGAATATCTATTATTATGTATAACAAAATATATTTACTCCTTCAATAGACGTTTATATTTAGTTACAGTTGTTGCAACGTTATTCCAATTCTACCATGTCAAAGATGGTGATTTACAATTTTTATTTAAATGATTCCTGAAGATATTAAGATGCACACAAAACTGGTTTCTAATTTCTAAGTGCCATTTATAAACTATTGTTTAGGAGTCTTATATCTAAATGGCTACGGATGGGTTATGTGTCGAGGTAAATTTCTATATACCTATTTTATTTCATGCTTTATTTTTTGAAAAACAACATGTAGGCTATTTTTCTCGACTCAGGGGTTAGTTTAACTCATAAATACAAATAATGGAAAATCTGTTCATATAGACCTGGAAAGAATTAAATATGTAGACTAAGTTATAAACTTGCAAATCCCAGGGCATGCAGGGACATTAGTACATACTGTGCTAAGGTCAGTCTGTATTGGGAAGGTCAGTGTCCTGCCCCCCCAGTGAATATCTGTCAGTGACAGCAGCTACGTGGTAATAAAGCATCAACATAGTGACCCTGCAAATTTCCTGAACCAGTCATTGGATTATGTGGTGTTGCTTTGTGAACATGACCAAAATTTTTTATGCTATTTCTTTTAAACCTGAGAAAGTGAAGTTAACTGACTTGAATTTTGTGAAGCAGGGAGAATACTGCCTTCAGCTGTGGAAAGCACAGCTGTGCGGATCCGCTGCTGAATAATCATGTTTTCTTAGTATTCACTGTCATTAATCCTTTTCAGTTCTTAAAATTCATAACCTTGAATAGTTTTCTAAATCACACTTGTTTTTTAGCTAATGCTTGTATGTCTTCTTAGCCTATTTCATGGTGGCAGACTGTAACCAGTAAAAAGCAAGATTCATCCATGTTTCAAATGTGACAGAAGAGTCTCTTTTGGCATGGGTTTAATTTTCTCTAAATTAGCTTAAAACTCAAATTGTCTTCCACAAATTAAATGAGTCAGTGATGTTACTTTACAAACCCCCGAGTTCTGGGTGCGAACAGGAGCCCTGTTACAATTTTGCAGTGACATGGATGCCTGAGCACCAACGTATGGGGAAGTTCTCTGGTTTTTAACCCACTTTTTCTAGCAAGTGCTAAATCAGCTCTGACAGATGAAGATCTTTCAGAATCTGTAAGATGTCTTTTGAACAGCAAATATTTTCGAAATGTACGTAATTGCACCTGTATTAGCATAGTGCCTGAGAATACCAGTGATGAAGTAGGACCTGCTTGTCTGAGATGCCATACAAATGCAATGCAGAGGTTTTTGAGGAGAAAGACCTTCCTTCACGTTTACACCGAGGGCCCCATCACTCCATTGCTCAACACTGAGAGATGTAATTTGATGTGATCTGACTCAAAGTAAACATTCAAAATCATTTCAACCCGGTTACAGAGCATGAAAAGCAAGATGTATCTGTCACGGAGCAGGGATGGAGACTGCAGGGCTGGGGTTGCTACAGGATCCTGCCTGCCAAAATGTACCCACAAGCAACTTCCATGGCAAACACTGGAGCAAGCAGAACTAGGACAATAGGATGATATGATAACTGTGAGGGGGTTCAAAGGTTATTTTCCTGACATTTTCTAATCAAAACAAAATAATGCAACACACAACACTGTCCTTTTTCAAGTTATTTTTTTGAGATGGGGCTTTTCATTGCAGTTCTGCTCTCCACCCCCTGAAGAACAAATGTTTTTGACGGGAGAAAAATAAACAAACTCTGTTTTAATAATAAAACTCACCAGAATTCTGTTGAAATAGAAGCAGTCCCACTATCTTTACTAATGCTAATACAGATCAATCAAAAGAGTTTACACTAGAGCAAGATGGGGTGCAATACAGCTAATGAAACACAAAGAACCTCAAAAAATTTTCTTCTCTACTTTCCAGAGACTTTCTGCAACATTAAGGTCTTAGGTTTTTTTACCTTACAATTTGTTATATTTTTAGTGGAAAGCTGGTTGAGCTTGCAAAAGTCACTTTAATCTAAATGCACTAAGACCTCTGGAAAAAGGGAAAAAAATCTCCTAGTGAAATTTTGCACCTTATTTGCACAGCCTGAACCGGTCACTGATACAGTATTTACCCGGTGAGTTGTGATGTTGTGTGCTCTGATACAACTGTGTCTTTGTAGCTCCACAAACAGCTGCACAAAACCCATGCCCCCTGGCTCAAATCTCAGCCCACTCCACTGCTTTTCATTTCAGAAACATCTTTCATACTGGCTAGAGTCACAAGACACGTTTTGAAAAGGCAGGTTTTATTGCATAGAACGCCAACAATGCTGGAACCTAGACCAGGTTTTGATGGCAAATTTCTCTCAAAGTACAAGTCATTAGACTTCGCTTGCTTTTCCAGTTCTCTTCTCACAGCAGTTGGCATGGCTGTATCATGGTGTGAATAATGGCCCACCTGGCCACAGGACCAGCACCACCTCACATTGGCATTGCATAGCAAAGTGTGGTGCACAAGTCTGTGCTAATACAACGTGCTAACGCCTGCCCTGCCAAGCAACCTTCGTCTGCTTTGCAGGAAGTTCTGACAGTAGTTAAATAAAATGTGAACCTATGTTTACTTGTTACAGCGGAAAGATTAGGTGCTGGATGGGGAAATCCTGTTACATGGGGAGGCTGCTTTAATTCCTGGTTCTTTGGAGTTTGGGCAATTAATCCCTGCTTTGATGACTGCATGAACAGAAAAAACGACCCGTTATGAAACTGTAGGAGGAGAAGTATAAATGTGGTGGTGAAAACTGAGATAGGCTCCAGCTGGAATACCCAGCTGTCCTGGGCAGGAGCTGTCCCTTCCAGGACAAAATGAACATACTGGACAAGCCTGGCAGGTCTAATTAGATAAGAGGCTCCTGGATAATGGCAGTTCTGCCTACGTAAGGTCTGAAGGGCCTGACTGTCCTCTGAATTTGTGGGAGATTGGGAAACACTGTAAGATACATTGATTAACATGAACACACACTCCTCTTTCTCCAAACACAAATGAATTTTGCAAGCTGAGGTAGCTGCGGGTCACATTTGTCAACAGATGTGGTCTCCTGCATGGAGGCACGCACTCTTCAGTTAGCATTGCTCACCACCAAGGTTTTCTCCCTTTAAAGATGATGTCATGTTTTCATCCTATATATTATCCCTCTACAGCTATTACTTTTTGGCATGTAAACCCATCCAAAGCTGGCATCCTATCCTCTGAATGGGCAAAATGCCACTGCAGCAGATGGGTGAGCAATGAAACTAGCACAAGTGGCAAGTCAGACCCTACCAGGGTAGCTTCCTTTCCAGGAACAAGGAAATGGCATTCAGTGGAGGTGTGCAGCACCTAAAATACAGGCATAATGATATTATTAATTGATTCTTGAGATTAATGTTGAAGAGTGCAAATTACCAAACACAGGCTCAGAGAGTGAAAAAAGTGGTTTTGTAGTTACTTTGGATATAGGTTGCACAGAAGAAAATAATGAGTCAATAAATTACTTCTGTAATTCATTTTCTGAAGTAAAGAGTTTTGCCTAAACACATTACTAAATGAATGAATTCTTGCTTAGCCTGAAACAAGAGAAAAAATATCCATGAAATAAACAATAAACATAGAAAACTCCTTACAAATTTAACAGTATCAATAGGTCTGATATGGAATGGTTCTTAAGAACTTGCTCAGGTAAAAAAGTGAGATTTTGCTTTGGTTTTGTTTTCAATAATCCTACAGGAATTACAATTTCTAAATTCAATGGTATTTCTCCTTGTGTCTTTAAAGAAAAAGGAAGTAAGAAATCCACAAGTTAAGATTCTGGAACTTCTCTTTGCTTTTGGAAAAGCACCTCTGCATTGTAGGTTAGGAAAGGGTTATTAATGTTTCCTTTTCTTCAGAGAAACTTATTAACATTCTTACTATGTATTTTTATACTTTTCAGTTATATAAATTGGGCTTAAGACAACTGTTACAACAGGTTTCAGACATCTTAGCATTGCTGAATTGATTAGAAAGCACAGGATTTCTTATAACAAGTTGTAACAAGGTGTCTTCTGAAATTAGATATGATACACGTTTTAAAAGAAGGAAACAAAAAAAAGTCTCAGGTATTATACTAATTTCATTTTCTTTTAGGCTAACATTAAATACTAAAAAAATAAAGTATTAAGCAGCCTTGGAAATAAACACATTTTATACATGATTTAAATTGAATGTCTAAAGAATATCTCCATTTTGTTGGTAAATAGGACTTAGTATAGCAGATTTATCCCCAGTGTCATTGCATTTTAGCGTACATGTGTTGTATTGTATAGTTGTTATTTATATGGGGCACCAAAAAAAAAGAGAATAAATACCCAGAATGGTATCTGTTGTCCATATGCTTGGGCACTGACGTATCTGCATCTGCCACCAGGGAGGGATATCTAAACATTAGATAACAGCTAGGGAAAACTTCAGCTTGCCACCTTATTTCTAGCAAAACAAGACTTGCAGAAGATGTCAGTGATGAATGCCGTGGTTTCTGTTTCCCTGCTCAGGAGAGGAGTCACTCACAATTTTTGTGGACAAACGGAAGCTGAGCAAGAAGTCAGAAGGAAGCGATCCCAGCACGAACAGCTCTGCGGTGACTCTGGAGACCCTACACCAGCTCGCAGCCTCCTACTTCATTGACAGGGACAGCACCCTGCGCAGGCTCCACCACATCCAGATTGCCTCCACTGCCATAAAGGTAGGGGAAGTCCTCTAGGACCAATCTGCAGATGTCTTTCCAGATTCACTAGCTGCTCCTCAGGAGAAATGTGTTTTGATTAATAAAAGAAGATTTGTTAGCAAAACAATAATCTTTGTTTAAATTTTTTTATTTGAATCAAAGCATTCAATTGATAATGAAGATTCTAGTTTAGAAGAGGGTCTAATACACTGAAGATATTACTCTTGATGAGTGATACACAATTTGAATGATACAGATGGCCTTTATGGAAGTATTTGGTCATTGAGACAATCTCCTTTACATGTGTGATCAACAACTGCATTTATAGACATCTATATTTATGTACAGACACATACAGTTTACAATTCCCTCATACTTCTTTTTTTTCTTCTTTTTTTTTTTTTTCAGACATAATTATTGCACTACTATGACCGAAACATTAATTTTTTATTTTTTTATTTTTAGTTTGACAATTGGAACAATTTGGAGCTCTTGGTTCTGCAGTTTTGTGGAGGCACAACTTATTTTCTGTTAGGAACTTCTTTCAGTACAGTTTGTCAGTCAAAGCATCCTGCCTACTGATGCTGTAGGTCACTCATAGCACTGGAGGATGCTTGGCTAAGATCAGTGCCCCGGCAGGTTTTATATACAGCAACAACTGTTCATTCAGCAGCTCGGTAGCCTAATGTTTCTTATTTGAAATAACCTCTCTTCCATTCTCTTCATTTCCACCATTGAAGAGCAAATAAAATTCTAACTTGCAGTTGAATATGCATTAATTATGAAGCTTTTAATGTAAGATGTGATTTACAATCCTTTCTGCTCACTGGATCTTTCCACTGGTAACTAAGGTCTTCATTAAAGACCATCTGAAGCCAACTGCAGTTTCCAACTACCTCAGCTGTTACTCAAGTAAATATAAATTTACCTCCTTGGGAGAGCCAGGGCCTTTACAGTGAGAAGGATACAATCAGAATGTGTGGCTTGGCAACACTGGCTCACTTTGGCTGTTGGTGCCTGGAGGATATCCCTCCTGTCCCACCCTTTGTGGGCCAGCAGCACAGCAGCTAAGCCCAGCCCAGAGCTGGTCACCCGCAGGTGCAGGGTGGTGTGTTCAGGGAGCACAGCTGGAGAGGCAGCAGAACCAACACAGCACCCGATCTCGGCTGAGGGCTGCCCATCAGATCACACAGTCTTGCTGCAGACCATGATACTACCCATCCCTCTGATGTGATTTATCTTCATAATCTCATTGTTTATTACGTAGATGTACAGCAACCTTTTAAACTAAGCTCCTTCCATCCAAACACATGCAGAACTTTCCTTTTATGCTAATTTATGGCTGAAACCAGTGGTAACTGAAGTGGCAGAACATAGCAATGTAGAGACAAAACACTGTCTAAAAGAAATTTCCTCTTTCTATTCACTGAAAATTTTTTAAAGCAAATTTGTATCATAATGCAAAACTCAACCCTGTTTGTTAACAATTTATGTAATGAACCTTCTGCATGCCCAAAGTTTTTTAACAAACACTACGAAATGACTGTTTTCTCTCCACGCCCCTCATTGAGATACAAATGCAAGCTGTAGTCCATCAGCAAATCTGATTTGGTTAATTGACTGCAATAGTCTCTAGAAAATGGACATCATATACAACAGTGTTGACGCATGAAACCCTCGCTTTTTAGCTTGCTTTCATTGAGAGACTGGGAGCATTTGCATTACAAATTTCTATTATCAGAACACTTACCTGAACAAAAAACCCTGTTCCTGTTGAAAACTAGGAACACAAAAGCAGGCAGGGGAGGCATTTTTTTGTTCTCTCCTCGCACGGATTTTAGAAACACTGCTGGTTTTAAATTGGAAAACCATCAAACAAAGTTCTAGATCCATGGTGTAAATAGCGTATTTCAAGATATTTATTAAAACATGTATTAAAACTGCCATCTGAGTTAGACGACAGGCTTTCTGTGGGGCTGCAGAGCCAGATCTCTCTGATTCAGCAGAGCAACTTGAGGGCTAATTCGAGAGAAGTTACACGCTGGGGGACCTGAGGACCAGGGTGGCCATCAGCCAGCTCTGTGCCTTCCCCTCCTGGCCTGCTCCAAGGAGGAGAGTGAACCCAGTGCTTTTTACACCTTAAACTACTGGCCAGCTTTTTAAGTCACAGCATCTTCTGTGTCTGGCTTGCTCACCAGAGCTCTGCTCAGACTTCCTCTGCACAAGAGGCCAAACTGGGGATTTACAAAGGGAGTCCAAGAAAAGCTCCCTTAGTTTGCCATAACACCTTTCTGACCAGCATCAAAGAAATCCAGTATAAAAGTATTTGAACAGGTTTAGAAGTCCCCAAAATTCTGAATTTATGTTAGAAGTTTTCCAAGTGATACACAATCATTTTTTGATTGCTGACCAGTTAACAACAAAAAAAAATATGTTTAGAATCTATTTAGTACTTGATACTATCATTTTTCATTTTTGGATGGCTTTTTAATATGCAGTATACTTGACTCTACCACACTATCAGAGTTGCTTATATTTTAGGAAGAGAGAACTGAGAGTATTAATAATGTTTCATAAAGCTCATACTCTTACTAGGAAGAACTTAACTAACCTTTTGGGAATGTGTATCTGAATGAAACAAAAAAATACACTATTTGGAACAGACAAGACTTCAAACACAAATCAAAACACAAAATTTGTGGTTAAATCAGAACACTTCGGTGCACAAATGAGCTCTGCCACAAAGGGTTAGTGGAGTTTTGGACTTCGAAAAGAATAGGAATCATTTGATAATGTTTGTGTATTGGCTTGTTTGTTTTTCACATTCCCTGTGACTATGGGCACTCTGAAACGGCAGCAGTAGTTAGAAACAACTTTGCACAACTGTGTAACCATGTATTTTCTGTTTGTAGTGTTCTGAGATGGCGATCTTGATGGCTATGACATCCATAAAAACATTATTTGAGAAGAGAGATTAAAAATATATTTTTTTCTTTCAAAACCACAAAAAACCAAAGAAAGTAAACATTTTTTATTCATTTTTTTTTCCAAAATCAGTACAAGCCTCCTTTTCAGGTTAGACTAGACCACTCCTCACACCACTTTTTTGCTATTTCTATTAAAAAACCCCATGTTTCCTCTTAAAACATAAACAGATAATATTTATAAGCACCATGATGGACCTCCTAAAAAAGTCACTATATTAATTTTGTGCCCTTTCTTGTGATTTTTCTTTTCTCCTGACTTATTTGTGTTTTAGGCTATTTGGTTTGGACATTGTAAGTCGGTAACACATTAATAAGACTTAATGATCATTTAGCAAAAAAAATGTAATAATAACATTATGGGAAGAAATATTACCTTGTCTACAGGAGCATGAAATAGTAAGAAAAAAACCTAAGCCTGCAGTAGTAGAGGGGGTGTTGAAGCTACCTTGAAAGCATCACTGATTTATCTAGGACAGGAAGGAGGACGAGCATTTATCAGAGCTATAGCAGTGGTCAGTCATATGCTAACATAGCAATGAGGAACTCACCCACTCAATCTAGGGCTGCAGCTAGGTTTGGCCATTCAGTTTCTAACGTTTCCAGCTTCTCCATCTAGCACTTCCTTAATAGATTAAGGTCTGAGGTCTTTTCTGCTGGGACGTGGAGAAGGATCCATTAAGTATCTTGAGTTACAGAGCCAAATCATCAATAGATCAAATATTAGGTGAGAATGATCAAGCTCAATTAGTCTTCTGGGGAAAAAAAAAAAAAAGTCACCAGCAACATATATGTGGTTTCCCAAATTCAAATAATTTCTCTTTGGAAAGTAACACATAATGAAAGATTTTTCTCCCTTATGTAAACAAAACAATGAATACTTGAGCAATTCTTATATTCTTCATTCAAATTCATTGGGATATGTGATAGCTGACTTTTTTCCTTACAGGTCTTGATGCATTATTTTCTGGGACTAATGCAGGAATATAGTATTTTGATAAGTTTCATAATCAAGCTTTTTTATCAAAAATCTAAGTTATGTCACAAAGAAAGGAAAACATTAAGAAGCGAGAAGTGAGAATTAACATTAAAGTCTTCATGTTTAATTCTTATTTATCTAGTGAAAAACAATACTATTCAGAGCAAAATCTGTTAATGTGCAGCATGAGGAATGGACTGGGAGAGATGTATTTGACGAATCAAGTTTGTTAATCAAATTTGTTTGTAATCGAGTTTGTTAGATGTGACATAATTATACTTAAAAAAACCCGAGTGCAACTGATCAAGGCTTTACGTTAATGTATTGTCACATAGACAATACATTGTTTATTCCACATTAAGAAAGGTAAAATTACCATGTTATAATATTTTCCAAGTGGAAATTAAATGTCCATGGGAGCTACCCAGAGTCTATATCAATATTTAACTTATTTAAAAGTCTCTGATACATACATTCTTTCAATATTATTTTAATGCATGCATTTTAGTGTAAGTGGTTAGGCTCATATGCTAAATCAACAGTTTGCAGCCTCAAGGGCCTCATTGGAAACTCACCAAGTGCCTGAGGGCTGCATCTAATTTGCATATACATTTACATGAATGTACATCCTGTTGTGTTTGAAATATTACAGATCCAACATTACTTCCTTTGCATGCTCATTTCAGAAGCTTTTTCCTATGAAAATTTCTCTTCAGATGCACTGATGGCTGTTAACTCTCCCTATTAACATCCCTATTAGGATGATGGGGTGTGTTCTCCTCTTCTTTAATAAAATCATGTACAGTCATGAAAGCAGAATACAAATAAAGTCAGCAAATGTTTTTCTTTCCCTGTGTGGTATCTTTAATGAGCAATATTCTCGGCCCTTCCAACTCCATGTTGTTCTTACTTTTGTACAGTCCTGTTAATTTCACCTATTGAAGATCTAACCATAGCTGGTGACCTGGGGGAAGGTGAAGTGACCTGAGACCTAGGACTATGCAGTGACCCTAACCCATATGACTGACCTCTTTCCTTTGTTGTTTGATGCATGGTGTGAACAAAACATGAAGGTCACAAGTTACTGTAGCCTCTACTGTGGTTCTGGCAACATGTCCTGTCATTGCCCACTTGCAGAATGACCTTGGTGTACTACTCTGAGATCATGCATCCATATTCCTAACAACTAATAGCGACACCTTTTCAGTGGTGGGTAGATGGGAGATGGCTGTACATAGTACGTCTAGATTTCCTTCTTCTTTCTGAGTCTAATGGGGAGAGGGACCTGGGGGTGTTGATTGACAGCCGGCTGAACAGGAGCCAGCAGTGTGCCCAGGTGGCCAAGAAGGCCAATGGCATCCTGGCCTGTATCAGCACTAGCGTGGCCAGCAGGGACAGGGAAGGGATCTTGCCCCTGTACTCGGCACTGGTAAGGCCACACCTTGATTACTGTGTTCAGTTTTGGGCCCCTCACTACAAAAAGGACATTGAATGACTCGAGTGTGTCCAGAGAAGGGCAACGGAGCTGGTGCAGGGTCTGGAGCACAGGTCTGATGGGGAGCGGCTGAGGGAACTGGGGGGGTTTAGTCTGGAGAAGAGGAGGCTGAGGGGGGAACTCATCGCCCTCTACAACTACCTGAAAGGAGGTTGCAGAGAGCTGGGGATGAGTCTCTTTAACCAAGTAATGAGCGATAAGACAAGAGGTAATGGCCTCAAGTTGCACCAGGGAAGGTTTAGACTGGATATTAGGAAGTATTTCTTTCCAGAATGGGTTGTTAGGCGTTGGAATGGGCTGCCCAGGGAGGTGGTGGAGTCCCCATCCCTGGAGGTGTTTAAGAGTAGGGTCGACATAGCGCTGAGGGATCTGGTGTAGTTGGGAACTGCCAATGTTAGGTTAAAGGTTGGACTAGATGATCTTCAAGGTCCTTTCCAACCTAGATGATTCTGTGATTCTGTGTGATTTAATGCAGTTGGGAGACAGCAGTATACTCCTGCTCAAATGACCCTGATTCCTGTTCACTAGAAGCCACGGTTCTACCACTTTCAATAATGAACTTCTGCACTAAGTCCAAACAATTGTGCAGAACACATAAGAAACACATTGGTCACACAGTAAATTAAATATTATTGAATTACTCTCACTGCATTCTGCAAAAAGATAAACACAATTATGTTAGGCAAGTATAACATTGCGGGTTAATAACGGGAGGCTGTAACAGTAGTTGTCTTTTGGAGGATATCTTCTTCCATTCCAGAACACATTTTCTTTCAGGGAAGCTGGGGCAGGTGAATACAGTGTAGGTGTTTTCTTAGGGTTCAAACAGCTGTGGGACAACCACAGTGTAACAAAAGAAGAGGAGGCAACAGAAGAACAGATGCATAAACTGAATTTTCCACCAGCTATTTACAGCCAGATTACAGCCCATTTATTCTGAGTGAGAAAGAATAAACATCTTTGAGATTGTGCCCTCTAATTTCAATTAAATTTTATTGTGCAATTTGCTTTTTTCTTCCTCCAAAACACTTTTTTTTTTTTTGCTATGAAAGATTTAAGCACTTTTGTTGTCTCTGAAAACTTCAGATTACAAATAGTTTATGAGAACAGGGTTCTATTGTGATGGTAACTATATCTGATTATCTATAATTGACTCATGGTGGGCTGTTAGAGAGGAAACTTAAGTGTAATGAAATTAGTTTCTCACTCAAAACTCAGTCTGAAATACAGACCATTTGTTTTGTCTGAAAAAGCTTGTTTGCTTCATTTTTTTTCTTTCATACCTCATACTTGAATGTGTTTTTCTGTGGATTCAAGTAATTGCTGTAATCAAAAGTAGAAATGCTGAAATACTATAAAACCTTGCGCTTTTGTCAGATTTCTGGCAAATTCTAAACGTAGATAGTTTTCACAGTTTTGTACAAACAGCTAAACTTTCGAAGCTTTTGAAATTCAGATCCTGAACCCTTCTTTCCCTCACTTTCCCCATTCAGTTTATGGACAGGATTTAAGACTGTATAGCTGAGAAACATTGTCAATGACCAAAACTTGGGAAACTCAAGAAACTGTGCCCATCAAGAGCTTTAGGTTGAAAATCAGTTAGAAACATTGAGCTGGAAAGACCTGTAACATAAGGTCTTTCCTTATTTGACTCCATTGAAGAAATTAAATATGTAAGTTTAATTAAAAATGTAGGTTTAATTAAACAAGCCTAGGGAAGTAAAGGCCAGAAATGATCATCCCTTTTCAAAAACTTGTGGCTTCCCCACTGTGTAGGTATAGTGACATTACTTAAGTATGTCAAGGAAAAGCCACAGTACAGATTTGCAAGGACAAGTGTTCATGACCATTATGAAATTCCAAGTTCTCTACTACCTTCAGAGGTCAGACTGCCTTCATACAAGACCAAAGCTTGAAATTTTTCAAAGGGGGAGTTAAAAATTAAGATTTTCAGGAAATACATAGAAATTGTGCTCCCAAATCTTTGTCTTGGTGTGGTAAACTCCCATGACACTTTAGTGAGAGTTGAATCCTTTTGCAGGTTACTTTGAAAATCTCATTCATTATTAAAAGCTTCGCAAAATCAGCTTGTAATTTTTATGGCTAAGTATTGATTTTTAAATTCAAATTTGGGTTATTATCTAATCTTACCAGAGGAACTGGGTCCTGCAGTTAGGCATCTATCTTCCGTCATGTTTTGGGCATCACCTGGCTCCTCAGGGTCTTTCATTAATCTGAATTTTACTGTGGATTTGGACAGGCAAGTTTAGACAGCTGGGATCAAAATGCTGATGTTCTGGTCTTTGAGCTTGGCTAAACCCTGACACAAAGCACATCACAGAAGCTGTGTGCTAGTAAACGGTGTTAACATCAATGAAATGTGAAACACAGGACGTGACATGAAAGCTGTACCACGATGCTGTGCCCAGACACATACGCTGTTTCTCAACAGAGTTTATTTGCTCAGGAGCAGTCCTGGACTTCCACAGTTATATCCCTTCTTTTTCTGAAACTAGACCAATTTCAGGTAGCTAAGATGTCTCTGTACCATGTCCTACTGCAGAGCACAGGATTTGTGTTTATCTCATTATAAAATTGAAATCCATGAGCTTTTACACACTTATGTCTGGGAGCTGTTGGAGATCTTTGGATCAAATTTGCTATAGGTATAAGGAAATCTTGTGATTGCTACATGTGGACCATTAGCTAATTCTAAGAATACACCAAGTGTAAAGGTTAGGGATTTATTTCCATATCTTATTCAAGAATTTAAGGTGATGATATTAAAAACAACTTTAATCCATTTGGACAGTTGAATTTTAATTAAATTGAAACTTCATGGCTGCTTTCTCTAAAAGGTAATGTAGAGGTCAGCTCTCCGGCTGGTGTAAAACAGCACAATTTCTTTGAGAATCTGGCCCTCACTATTTCAGAGAGTGAGAGGAAAAGGGGGCAAAAAGGAGCAGCAAGTTAATGCAATAACATGTTTTACTAAACACTCTTAGAATGCATACTCAGCAACATAATTGACACGATACATCACAGCAGCTGCAGCATGACACTCGTAAAAAGATGTGTTTTAGCAGCCTCTAATACAACCTACACTGTCTCATTATATTTTCAGCAATGTGCATAGAGGAGTAATGAGTGCAAGAAGTTATAACATCGCCAGCTAGTTGGTAACACAGCATGAAATGCTTTCAAAGCAACAAAATAGCGTATAATAGAGATGCTAGGGTATGCATTTTGGAAAGACTTTAGATGACTATTCTTCACTTTAAAAAAAAACAAACCACAAAACAACAACAAAAAAGGATAGACCATATGACATGATAGACCATAACAAATTGTAGGGCTTTGTTTTATCAGTTATGTAGTTTAGTCAAGAGAGAAGGGTAAAAAAAAAACCCTAAGAAAATAAAAACTGCCAAACCCTAAGCAGGTTATAAATACACATATGCAAACAAGAGACCTTAACAGCACTCACACAACACTTGCCATCACAGTTGTCAAAAACCTATAAGCAATTCATGCTACAGTCCCTAAATGTTTCCTATTCTTTTTTTTTTTTTTTTTTTCCTTAAAAACTGAAGCTGAATTAAATAAACCCAGAAAATGGAGGAGGGTTTTAATACTGAGAGATCCACAGTGAACATATTGAACAATGCAGTTAGAGCAGAGCATTCCAGCATTAATTTGGAGGCACTCAGGCTTGTATGGATTTTAATTTTGTCTTTATTCTGGCCGTGCAGTGGTTTGTGTATGGATTGAGAAACTTCCTTCGTCACTCTTCATGTCCTCCACTCTCTAATTGACAGCAAGGACTATAAAATTCAGAGAACATTTCCCTACCTCTGAACCCTAAGAAATATGAGATAGCATGTATCAACATCTATGAACATGGAAGGTCAGACTGGGAGAATATCTCAGGGCAGTAGAGACTCAGTCAGAAGAAATAAGCTTAGGGGATAATAAAAGACTGTTGAAAGGTTTCAGTGTTCATATTATTTTTCCTATAGGATTTATACCCATAATACATTTTCACTTGTTTTGCTGTTATAGATTGTGATTAAAACTGCAATCATCCTCTTCAATCTATTAATTTAATGGTAAAAAACACTACTGAAATTATCCTTCATGTGAGAATCCTTTATAGGTAACTGATTCTGAGAGTTACGTCATTGCTGTCCTCTGCAACTTACAATTTTTACTACTTGTAGGGCTTCAGTACTTCAGCAGGATTTACATTTCTGACAGTAAAACTATAATGTAATCTCTACGAAGATAATGCTTATAATGACTATATATGATGTGGCAGAAGCTGGGTTTAAGAAAAGTTTCATTATTCATCCAGGAGACTTTCTATAGTACTGAATGATTACTACAGTGTTTTCAGATTTCTAATGTCTGAAAGGTTGGTAGTCTCATCACTGCTCTACAGAAATTATTGATGAATCAAGTATGCAAAATAAAAAGACTTTCTAATTTTGCATGGTGAGATCCTAACCTTATTCAATGAATAAAGTCCACTGAAGTCAAAGAAGTTTCTTCACATGCATATTGATATCATTAAGATACGGGTTTTTTCCATTCCACCTCAACCATCTTCCTAATTTATCAAACTGTTATTCAGTATCTCTTTCTAGATTGCCCAAATTAACCCCCTCATTCCCAGGGAATAGTTAATATATTTCATGGTCTTCGGATAGTCTTCCTTTGATTTTTGTTAAAAGTAATATAAAAATTAAAAACAAAGAAAAAGTAAAAAAAAAAACAAACCACACTATAGCGTCACAGTTATACTAGTTCATAATGTTCCAATATTTATAATAATTCCACTAAATAGAGTATATCAGTATACAGTCTCCTACCTGGTATGTAGATTTATAAGGAAATATAATTGTATCTTCTCCAGGAGTACCTAGAGCCTTGAAAATGAAAAACCATTCCATGTTTTTCCTACAGCTTTTCATCAAATCCCTGATGTGTAAAAATAAGTGATGATAAAGTATTGCAGATAATAGAGAAAATGGTTTGAAGAGGACCATTACAATATTTTTTCTGTTATATTGTACTCTATTTAAGTAGTTCTGGTTCTGTTTGAAATACGACATTCACAGCAACACTGAGCCATACGTATCATTGTAAGAAATACATACCCTATGTTCCTTCCAGTATAGCAATTTATATACTTGGTTAAAGTATAATGACAAAATCCGTGGGTTTGCTTTTCTTTTTTTCTTTTTTTTTTTTTTAAGATATGCAAGAGGATTGAAGCATTATGATTTTATTCTATGCTTGAAAATTTTCATTTGATGATAAAGACCCATCTATTAAAAATAATCCTGTAGAAAGGAGTGGGCATATTGCACATACAGAAGTGTAAACTATCACACTGCTTTTTCTCGAGGTAAAAGACAAGGCATTTCACCTATTAAACGTCACAGCATCAGGAGATTACAATGCTAAAAAGACAATAAAGAGAGTTACTTAAGATAATTAAACTGAATTTATCAACAACTTTGGTGTTGGTTTACACTGGGCAAGATCTGTCCTTTCT
This sequence comes from Strix uralensis, assembly GCF_047716275.1. Classification (NCBI taxonomy): domain Eukaryota; kingdom Metazoa; phylum Chordata; class Aves; order Strigiformes; family Strigidae; genus Strix; species Strix uralensis. The sequence continues at coordinate 35,617,780 of NC_133979.1, read as the reverse complement.
TGATGAAAATATAGAAAGCTGGCAAGACTATAGTGTATGATATAAAGTGTTATATACTACTACCAGAGTGGAGTAGCTTGGAAAGAATTGTACACTACATACTAATTAAACGTTCTAATAAGTAAAAAGGCATGAAAAAAATATACAGTGACATATGAAATTAATCCAGGCATTTACATGTGTAAGACCTGTAATTCAAAAGGCAACTCGTGTCAAAGGGTTTTTCACCTACTATATCATGAAAGGAGCTGGATACTTAGATATCTCTAGAAATTTTCTAACTTACATGGTAGTCCACATGGAAACAAATCAAAACCTGCAGGAAGCAGAGTTCCTTTCAATTCTGAGCAGAACAAAGCCCTTCCACTTCCACGGGACTCCACAGTACTGATAATAAGCGCTACTCTCTATTCGTTTCCTCCTTCTTCTGAACTTCCCTCTTCCCCTAGATTGTCACGCTCATAGCAACTCTAGCTCTCTCTTTTTCTATTTTTTGGTTGAAGAAATGCACTTGCCTTTATGATACATCATTCTTTGCCCTAGGCGTTGTCTCATCTATGTCAGGTTCAGAAAGAAATTAATAAAAAAAGCCCTTGGACAAGATTCAATATTCTAAACATTTTTCACAAAAATTGTATCAATGCAAGATCCGTAGTAGGACACATTCATGTATGCCTTAATGAACAGGCCTTGATATTTGATAGGGCTTTCTATTCCCATGAATCAGGATGATTTGAACAATTTTCCAGCTAGGCACAGTGGTCTGTCTGGATAACATTGTCCCTGGAGCCTAATTCTAAGAGCAGTCTTCTGTACATTAAAAATTCTCTTTTTGTTTAGTTCATGAAATAACAATATTGAGAATCACTCAGTTATTAGCCAAAACTTTCCAAAGAGCAGTCAGTGTTTTCATTCATGAGTCTTTATAAATGGTGAATGAGTTAAGGTCTAACAGCAGTTTGATGAAACATGCTCAATGCCATGTGCCAGAGGTATTTTCACCTCTCAAAAGCATGGAAACGTCCATGGTGCAAATCCAAAATATTCCACTAAATACAATGTTGATATACACTGGGGAGGATCTGGTTTTTCTTGATGAAAATGTAGGATCTTGGTATGTCTACAGGCATTTTCCATCCAGAGGTAATTCTTACCTCTCAAGATGGCTTTTTGGTTTGAATTTTCTGTGTTTCAATTTTGTAATGGTCTTTATTAGTGTAAATTTACAGAAATACTTGAGTACCATTTAGTATGTTTGCAGTTATGAGTATTCTGATTATTTTGTCAAACTCAGCAAACTTATGAATCCAGTTTTACTTTTGTTCTTCTGAGTAAAACACTGGATTCTGATTTGAAGTTTCCACCTCCTGATGTGATGTGCAATTTTGGACAGAGATACTCTTTCTTTTCTTCTCTATCACTTTTTGTGTGTTCATTAAAACTTTAAGGGATATAATGAAAATATACTTTGGTACCTACACCTTCCCAGTTCTCATTCACTAAAGACAGTTTCTATAATCTTCAGACTTTTTAGAGTTTGACATTAAAAGTTTCTATATTTAAGGATGGGCATAACCAAAATCAGCTCAGTTCTTATGCTACAGGCTTCTCCACTTGACTTGTGCATATGTGCCAGGACTTAGGTGTAAAAGAAATGATCTTTTTTTCCATGTATGTTGACAGACCAAATCTGAAAGATCAGACTGTGTACAGAACACAACTACCAACTCTTATTTCCAATAAATTTTGACTGAACTGAAAAACCTGGATTCAGTCCTCCTTTCCAATCTATAGCAGACAGGCAATAGAACTATCTGGAATACAGTTGGTCCCGAGAATAAAAAAGGTAATAAAAAAGGGAATTTATTCTTTGTTGGTAAAAGTGTTACGAGTTTATGGGTTTTTTTTAACCAAACATTTTTCTTTCCCCTGGTTCTTCTCTTGCAAATTTGTTTCTTTCCTCTTGCCATGCCTTTCTTATTATTTTTTTCTTTTTATCTAGAATAGTAGTCATTATCACATCAGCAAGTTTTCTGTGAAAATTGTTACCTGAAAAGTAATTTTTATTTATATACATACAATTATTAAAATAATTGTTTGGTTCATAGTAGAGAGTTCTAGGTAGAACTGTGTGAATGTTTATATCTTAATCAAATATACCCTAAGGTTTGGTGTATTCACCCACACCTTGGGCTTGCAGCAAGGTGACATAACAGAGAAAGCCAATATCCCAAATAAACTGCCTCCTTTCCCAGTCATTCTTACCTGGTGCTTCCTCAACTACTTCTGTCTGAAACCAGCCTGTGAACGTTGATGGTTCTGCATTCCAGACTAGCAGCTGGGATAGAAATAGGGAGACTTGGGAGATATTTTTGCTATGAGTAATTTCCATATGAAGATTAAGCATGGTAAATGAGGACCGGTTTTATTCTTTTTTGACTGCTGGGGTTTAACCTGTTGCAGACAAACCCTGAAACGTTTCCTTAACTTTCAGCACTACAGTGAATTCAGAAGTAGTCTGTATGACAGTGAGCCAAAATACAACTAAGATTCCCTACATCTTGTGAGAATCTCACAAGTCAAGTCCTCAGAACTGCTTGGATGATATAAAAGCTGTGGCTTATTTTTAAAAGTAAGCACCCAGCACTCTTGAGTATTGCAATGAGTTCCTGAGTGCTTGCTTACATTAGCTTTGATTATGAGCATTGCTCCTTTAACTCACTCAAATGATTTAGAAAACATCAGCAAATGTGTATGCTTCAGAATAGATTCAGCACTAAGTCCTTTGTGGTTTACCATGCTTTAGCTCGTTTGTTATGGGTCCTTGATCGGAGTTTCAAATGCAATTGCAGATAAATATTTGAAGTTGGCTTTTTTTCCTATCGAATAATATTTAACAAACAACATATACATATAGTTTAAAAGGTAAGCACCAGAGATTTGATTTCTGAATCCTGTCTGTTATAATTTATACAGTGAACAAGTTTGGCAATCCTATTGGCCTACTTTGGGTAGGAGTCATATACTGTATAGCCATGATAGAATATATGCATGATACACATACTTACTGCAGCAATATTTGGAATCAGATTCCACTCTCAGATGTTCTTTCCATGTTTTTTCATAAATTTGTGGGATTTAAAGGTGAAGATTTGCTTTCACCACAGATTAAACTGTGTAATAGTAATGGAGCAGCATAATCAAAGTTATAGAGCAATACACCTAAACTAGACCTAACACCGAGGAAGCATCCATATGCTTCTCTTTTCTAAAAAAATTGATCCAAGCATTTCCCTTTAGTTTGAACATCTGACAGGGATTTAATGATTAAATTATAGATCAGTTGTAGTTGTTAACTCTGTAAGTAGTCCTTCAAATATACAGGAAAACATGTAAAAACCAGCAGCATAAAAACAAGAGTTTTCCGAAACTATAAATTGAGAGTTGGCAGTACCAATGAGACAAAAAGGGCAAATGTGTTATAATCATTTACCAGAGGGAATAAACGGGTGGGAAGGAGTGAAGATACAACCTAAAAATAAATCCCTAAAAACATAGATGTGACCCAGGCAGAGAGCAAGCCAGCAGACGTGCACGTTATGGACAGTAATGTGATTTCTTTTGAGAGGTTAGAATGACAACCCCATAAGGGGTAGTTTGACTGGAGTATGGTAAAATAAAGTGGACATGAAAAATGTCCTGCTGCAGATGTCACAGTAAGTGAGGTACAGACTGCTAGGAATTGTAGCGCTATGGACAGCAAAAATAAAACAGGAATTTACATGCACTCCAGGGGAAGAAATAAAAGATCCGGAAATAGCTTAAATTAGAAAATTTTTACAGATATTACCAAAAATAATATTGCAACTAAGTTTTAGAATTGCACAGAAATATATAATCACAGGTAGGATCTCCATGGAAAATCTGGTTCTTAATTAACCTTTCCTTATCACTTTAATTTTTGAACTTAAAGACTAAATCCTTTTCATGTTATTTTTAGGTCCTAATGTTAACCTTTAGCACTTATATTTTCTCTACCACAAGTTATTCTTATTTTTTCTCTCAAAATATATCCATTTCAACCTGACCACTTTAAAGGTAAAATGTTTCCAAATTACCCAAAGATTCACCTACACTTTCGTTTTCCCGTTGCTTCACAAAGAAAAAGAACATTTTAAATTTTACTCTTATTCAGGAAGGACTATATTTTTTTATTCATACTTTCCCAACCTAAGAAAATGATTTTTCATTCAACTGCAATAGTATTATAACTAGTAATATCTGTGAGTCTTATAAATAACCAGATCATGCTGTCTTCTCGAAACTAATGGGGGGACAGTGAAAAATCCCAGTAGCTTCAGCACTGCATATTGGAACTGAGCCATTAAGATACAAATCCTATTCCTAATACTTTTGGGAAATCCTTGGATGGGATTTTGCAGTTGAGCTAAACGTAGGGAGATGGTGTCCCCCTTTACAGCATGTGCCCCAAGATTTCTTTGGAGATTTTTGTCCTTCATATAGTAACAGAGTTATGTTTGGAAAAGGATGGAGGGTTAGGAATTGGCCTTTACTTCAGTAAGCTTCTTTGGTTTTGCTTTCTGCAGATACCTTGATTTTTTTATGAACATGAAATATTATTTCAATTTGTATATGTGCTGTCCTTTTTGTTTCTAATTTTATCTTTTTAACAAAATATATAGATTTCATTTATTGTTTGTTGCTCATCTGTCTCTTTAGGCAATAAAAGTTGTGAAAAATTAATATTAATAGTCATTTAAGTAAGATGTGGGAAAGCAGAAGGATCTAAATGTAAACCGAAACAAAATTCTCAGCTTTTATTATGTTTTTGCGAAGTCTATTACTTCTCTATAAGAGAACTTCACCCTCATCTATTCTTCAAGATTAATTAAAAGAGATAACTTGTTCTTTCTGAGAATGCCTGTCCTTATTCTCTGCAAGAGGCTGATGCACTCCTGATTTCTGAAACTGCAGGAAATAAAAGCTCTGGTATTGCTGCCCTGACTGTTTTTTCAACGGCCTCATTTCCTGCAAACTTCCCTGTTGCTTTACATAAGGATACGTAGGAACATGGCACCTGACATGCACTGGATTTAAAATGTCCTTGAAAAGGCAAAGCTGTGGCTGGGATGCCAGAATTGTCAATGCTGCCAGTGATTTCAGCTGGGGTAAATCCTCACTTCCCATTTCCATAGCCTCAGGAGTGTTACACAGTCTGCAGAGTGAACAGAATAAGGAGTAATCATTTTCTCCTCCCTCCCTGACCCCTGTCTCAAGTATTTTTAGAAGTTAGTTGAACCTACATATGTTTCCTGCTGGTTCAGAACTGAGATATTTCTGACAGTTCTGGTTTCTTGTCTAATTTTCATGTGGTACAGCATAGATTCAAAGATTTGTTTCGATGTTCTGGTGGATTCTCCTAGAATTTACAGATAATAAATTGCTCTCTGAGACAGTGGAGAATAGACCTGAACAGACTAGTGATTGCTCCCTATCAGATGAACCTAAACAGCCTTAAAAAATCATAACATTTTAAACAAATGTAACAACAGAGCAGAATTCAGATAGTCTGAGTTAATTTCCAGTTCCTAGAATATTCTGATTTCCGAGGTATTTAATGCTTTATGTAGGGATAATACACTTCAGTTTCACTGTTGTTGTAATGTAGTAGTTTAGTTCACAGTAAATTCCTGAGAGTGTAGAAACAAAGGAGAGGGAATGGAGGGATTATACTGATCTCTTGGGAAGTTTTATTGCTGCATTCAGTGAAATTGAAAGTCATCTCCTTGCCCAAAAACTTGAAAGAAGTCATTATTCCACTGCTAATGGAGTTAATGGAAATTTTGCAATTTATTTCATTTACAGAAAGATCGAGTTTACTGTTCCTGTTCCATCTCACAACAGCAGATGATAGAAAAATACGATGGGAGAGATTCCAGGTCTCCTGAGTTAGTGGGCTCTTCAAATTAAAAAGTCAGTCCTATGCTAGAAAATGTGTTGAACATGTTACATGCCTATGAGGTATTGTTTTAGAATGCTGGCAATTAAAAAAAAAAATTTTAAAACATTAATCCAATCCCTGACATTGTGGGTGCTGTTTGTCTTCTACCTCCTTCAGAAACGTTCATCTAGCTGGTAACATGATAAGTGTCAGTGCTTGAAACATTCAGAAGATTTGACTTATTTTAATTACACACTAATTAGTGGGAGTCTTTTAATATGCTCAATGACACAAGTAGGGCAGGAGAGCAGCAACTATTGTGTGGTAAGGCAAAGTGCTGAAAGAAAGGTGCTTTTGTGAAAAACTGTCCAGCCTGGGGGGAAAAAAAAAAGAAAGTTGGCAGGAGATCCACTTCTAAATAGAAAGTACATTTAGTTCCTATTCATTTGATCAACTTTTTTTTAGGTGAAATGAGCACTGTCCGCAGAATGTGCAGGGATGACAATGTGTGGGAACACATGGGCTGGAAGACAAGTCCTGAAGGTGAGGTTGATAGGAGAGTCATACAGGAGAATCCTAAAGAATTCCGGCTTCTCCCTGCTCCATACTTTTGCCCTTTCTTCTGTCTGCACCAGTCTTTCAGAAGAGACCTTCTTCCGTGAATAGTCATGTATATATGATAAGTTTGCTCAAAATCATTATTTGAATGTTTAAAATATTAAAGAGGTTTGTACACATATGAATGCAGTTGCCTAGTTTGAGGTGAGAAGCATTATCTCATCCTCCTTTGTGTTGGCTTAGTTATCTTCCTTAGAAGCCAAATAAATTTTTAAAGGGTCTTGCTGAAGAGGATAGTCCTTTATGCAAGACAGCACACCACCTCTGCATGGGCATGTAGTTAGGAATATTGGCTATGTGCATTTAAAAGGACGCACCAGGAACAAAGTCTCTGCAGAAATATATTTCCCTTTTATTAGGAAAGCCTTCTATAGGCTTAATTATCATGGACAAAAAAAGCACACTGTTTCCCAGGGAAATACTACCCACTGATATCACAAGAATTCAGCCCTGCTTAAGTGCTAGGAGATATGTTCTCAGTGCACTTATAATCGGGTCGTTATCACCATGGTTATGAGATTTAACTGACTGAAAACTGTAGGCATTTGTCTCATTAATGCCAAATGTTATAGTTTATTTCTGGGAACTGAAAACCCTGCTGCCCAGGGAAACCTGTTCTGTGATAATCTTTGAAAACAAGGCACTTGAGAATAGCCTGCCTGGTTCATGTCAGATGGTTTCACACATATTTTGTTACTGGTTCTTAGGGGGTTTTGGTTATTAAATAAGTTTGTTCTGTGGTATTTTGCTTTGTGAGTTAGCGTTCTTTATGGACTGCAGGTCTAGTTCTTACAAAACAAGTATGTGGTTATGATGCTCTTTGCTCATATGCAATCACTTCTGAACTATGCTAGCTTCTTAGCACACCCTATATTTAAATTTTACCTTTCCCTCTCCTTTCTGGTTTATCTTTTTTTGTACACTTTCAGACAAAACACTTTTCAGCTGTGATCTCAGGACTTAATATAGTCACACTTCTCTGTTTGGAAGATAATTAAAGAAGTTCCATTGCCCTTCTAATTTTATTTCTCTTGCTCCTGAATCAAAAAAAAAAGTAAAAACATCAGCGATTTCACTAACACTTGGATCAACCCAGAATTAATACATTTGGACCTTTCTTTTCCCATCTGTAGTCTTCTTAGTTATGAAAATAAGTTATCTCAAAATGAAATCCTTGCATTTTATCAGAAAATTTGACAGAAAAGTGAGGCTTTCTTTAATCAACTACTCAAATTGTTCTTCTTATTTACAATCTTTGTTGACTGGATTTGTACAGAGTATAAAAAAGCATATGTAACTACCTTGCTTTGACCTCTGACTAGAAGTGTCATCCACAGAACATTGGAGTTTGGGTGATTTTTACCTGCTTTACTCTTTCTTTATTGTTTATTGGGATTTCAATTTTATTCTTGCAATGTATGTTCTGTGCAGAGGCTAAGAGTACCAGAGCAAAGGACTTGACAGTGCCAGGTGAAGGCACTTGGAAAAGTAAAAGAATGAATAATACAAATATATAGATTTGAGTGAAAACAAACCTTGAAAAATGTCCTTATTTACTGCTCTATTTATAGAGCATTATTTATTATTGCTATTGTTAGAACAGTATTTTATTGCTTACCTATAACAATCATGAATGTTTGTAAATCATCTCAAAACCTAACTGCACCCAGTTTTTTTCATATATGTAGTTTTCTTTTAAATCAGTGGATTTATATAACCAGTCTCTAAAAGTCAAAAAAGCTATTTAATGATGATTTTTCCCCATTCTGCCTCTTGGCACATCTAAATACACCAAGTGCTATCACTCCCATCATCAAAACAGTGGTAGGCTCTACCTCTGTTTTGCATAATCCAAATGAAGAATGAAGATGCATGAACAAAAAGGGACGCAATAATTATAAAGATACTTAATAACCTTCCTTATTTTGTGATTTCAGGAGGCATAAGAATGATAAGAATGGATAGGAATTGTAAAATTGGCTTTATAGTTTATACATTTCATATAACTTTATGAAGCTGCATTGCCTTATACACAAATAGTCAAAAAGAATAATAATAATAATATACAAAATAGAATAACACTGAAATTAATGGATCTTTAAATAAAGAATTGCATAGAGAAATGTTGAGCATAATCTTTCAGAACTAAGATAAAACTCATAACAACAATCACCTCTCTTATTGTCTTCTGGTTATTTACCTTATTTAATGTAGGTGACTGTTACTGTATAAACAGATTAGGATTCTGTATATGGGCTGGAGGGGACTACCCAAAAAATGAGATTTTAGAATGGAATTTTAGACCACTTGTTGGGAGAGGGAGAGGACTGAAGGATCACAGGTAAATCAAAATTGTCTTTCCAGCCATGTCCAAGCCAAATCTTATGCCCATGCAAGAATCTTTGTGCTGATTCAAGATGATTAAGCAAAAAACATAGTAAATCTGGCCCTGACATAAATATTAAAGATTGCCAAATATGTGCAGGGAGGAGACATCCTGACTCCATCTCATTTCCTTGCGCAACTGGCACTCTGCTAACAGGTTTGGCTGGAGCCAGTTCTGTGTGTCCTCTCCACCGACTGCTGGCGTTGCAAAGGCTCTCCTTCTCCACTCGCAGGAACACTAGTTCAAAGTGACGGAAAGGTGCCAAGAGCTTGGAACAGCCTAAGATTTTGTATTTGCTTTGCAAAAGTGCAAACTAAAAAAAAGTGCAATTTAATTGGAAAAAGTGAAATCTCGGTGGTTTCAAGAATAGCATGATCCAGCTGAAGCCACCTACACATGCTGGTGGTAGCACAGACTGTAAGAGAGCCAGGCAATCCTAAGCAACATGAACATTCATGGGTTATTTTAGCAAACCTTCATACTCTTTTCAAAATAGATTGTTAAAAACAGCAAGCTACCTTCTGTTCGTAAGAATTGATGTTAGTTGTCTGTTTGCATGTCATATAGCTGCTTGGTGGAGGTGTGTATTTTGGAAATGAGCTCCTTGTCCCTATAATTTAGGCTTATTCTTCAGGAGATCCAGAGGTAAATACAATACCTGAAGTAACAGAAAATAGAAGTGGTTGTATTCAAAACTGAGGCAGATCACCAAATAAAGGTAAATCTGGCCACAACCTCTGAGATGGTAAAAGGAAGAGAGTTAAGAAGTTCCAGGATAGTGTCTGGGAGCAGTTTGTGAGGGGATATATAGAGGGGTCGGATGTACTTTGGCAGTAAAGGAGACTGGGACCGTACCCCATGGCCAGCATTTCCTGCTCTGGATCTGTTTGTATTACTTTTATTCCACTTCCACATTCTTCTTTCTGCCTCGTCTTGGTATAAGAGAGTTGCACCCAATCCAGTTTAAAAAAATGTGAGATCGTGGTATACCCATCCCCCCCAAACTATCCTAAGTGTTTGTGTTTTTAACTTGAGGCAAAACCCCTGCCCTCTGGGCATCACAGCATTGCTTCAAAAGCTGCAGTGCTTCATTGCTGAGAAACTACATTAGACCCTTTTTTTTTTTAGCTTAAGGTAACACTTAAAAAATAAATTAGCCTTTATAATTATTTTGTTGATACTTAAGAATTATCTATAATATTCCATGAAGCATATAAATCACTTGCTTTTTTTTAAAAAAAAAAAAATTGCATTTACTCATTTAAATAACTGCTCGTTGCCAAGCATAATCCTCAACTGTTAAGTCAGAGCTCTACTTGTGGTGATTCTGTTTTAATGAATTTAGCTGTATTTTGATTCTGTGGTCATGGTTTTGGTCATTACAATAGGCAGGATGTCTTTAGTTTTATGCCTAAACTTATTTTAGGCCTTTGATGAAAAATATCCCACTGCTACCACCATTATAAATACAGCTCATAAAAGGTTTTTACTTCTGAATCCTGCTGTGCTACACAGGAAAAGTCAAAGTTTTTTCCCATGATTTCAGCAAGGAGTTGCCATGTGCACAAGTGTCATTAGTGAAAAATCACAGTCTGCATTTTTATGAATTATGTTTGGTAAACTCATTCTAATTCCCATAGCTACGAAGAAATAAACCATCTTTAGACTGTTGGTCAGCTAAAGTACTTGTAAGGATTCTCTGCAACAGAAATAGCACTCCCCAAAGTTTGTGGTACTGGTAAAACATTGCAGTCATACTTTTCGTAATTAAATCAAGCTATTTCACCTTCATTAAATCTGAAATGTACCACCAGCTGAATTAAAGGGAAACTTTACGAAATGAGCTTCAGAACTCCTCAGTCTGTTTTGAATAATACAGCAAATGCTTTTCCATTCCCTTACCATCAGGTAACAGAAACGCGGACTGGTCCTCTTGGCTGCAGTAACTATGACAACCTAGATTCTGTCAGCTCTGTTCTGGTTCAGAGTCCTGAAAATAAGATTCAGTTGCAAGGTATGTAGGTGCAATTTCATTAATTTGTTTTGGAACAGGATGACATTTATCACACTATTTGTTTTTCTTTCTTCCACCTCATAAAAGGTCATTTTCCTAATTTTTTGTGTGTGCGCAATAAGTACATTCTAGACAAAGTGAAGGAAATGTCAGTAACTCATGTTGCCTTTGAAATGGAAACAATTTCTGTACACATCACAAAATAATTTGAATAATGCTGTTAACATTTTACAGCCCTATTTAGCAACCACTTGCACACCTTTTAAACAGCCTGAATTCCCACAGATTCCACCAAGCAGGGAGTGACATTTAGTGTGCTCAGCCTGCTTTGTACATACTGAGTAGTAGCTTATACATCATGCAGTTGTCCCACTAAAATGAATGGAGTCACCAGAAGAGCAGGATATAGATTTTTCAAAGACTCTAAATAATGAAGAGTGCAATGGTTCCTCTTGGGACTTTTAAGAAAATTTAGGCATCTCATTCATTAGACAAATAATAGTAATTATACATTAAAAAAAAGAAAGCAAACAAAAGCAAAAATGAGAAAGGAAAAGAAAAAGGACAAAGAGGAAAAAAAAGGAACAGGAAAAAAAGGGGGAAAAGGGAAAAGGAAAAGGAAAAGGAAAAGGGAAAGGGAAAGGAAAAGGAAAAGGGAAAGGGAAAGGAAAAGGGAAAGGGAAAGGAAAAGGAAAAGGGAAAGGGAAAGGGAAAGGGAAAGGGAAAGGGAAAGGGAAAGGGAAAGGGAAAGGGAAAGGGAAAGGAAAAGGAAAAGGGAAAGGAAAAGGGAAAGGAAAAGGGAAAGGGAAAGGAAAAGGAAAAGGGAAAGGGAAAGGGAAAGGAAAAGGGAAAGGGAAAGGAAAAGGAAAAGGAAAAGGAAAAGGAAAAGGAAAAGGAAAAGGAAAAGGAAAAGGAAAAGGAAAAGGAAAAGGAAAAGGAAAAGGAAAAAAGAAAAGTAAAAAGAAAAGGGAAAAGGGAAAAGGGAAAGGAAAAGGAAAAGGAAAAGGAAAAGGAAAAGGAAAAGGAAAAGGAAAAGGAAAAGGAAAAGGAAAAGGAAAAGGAAAAGGAAAAGGAAAAGGAAAAGGAAAAGGAAAAGGAAAAGGAAGAAAAGAGGCATATTTCTAATTCAGTTTCTGTTAATTCCAGTAGATGCATATCCCGACCTGCATATTAGGTACATAAACATTTTTGAAAAGTCACCCTCTAGGGTATTAGGCCTTTTTTTCAGTGACACAAATGTAGAATGAACAACTTATTACTATGAAAACAGACTAATTTCTCTTTAATTTATGTACTTGTGTGTACCTCTGTGTCTATACAACGAGGGAAGAATTCAGTTCTTAATTTGCAGTTACAGGTAGCTATACAATTATTTCCAGTTTTAAAAATTTGTCATATTGGTTCATAAATCAGTTGGACATATAATGTGAAGTTGTTGCTGACTATTAAGAATGGCTGTCAGGGAATAAAATGTTTCTGTTTAAAACATCCATGTGCTTTTTTTTCCTTTTCCTTTCTCTCTGCCCAGAATAGCTTAAAAGCCATAAAATCATACAATGATTTCAGAGACAGTATATATTTTTTTAAAAAGAATTTCACTGGGATGCAATGAAATTTTTACAGAAATATTTTGTGTTTTTTAATGGTTTCCAGCATATGCACAATGTTTATCAGCTAAAATTTGGAAAATAATTTTTGCATCCCTCAGACAGTGGTTTGATGCATGCCATTGGATTGTCATTATGAGAAATAAATTATCAGAACTGCACAAACTATTTCATAATTATCATGGAAGAATTGAACAAGACTCACATTTGCTGATCTGTCTGGCTTTTTGTTTCCTTTTGCAATTCCAAGGCTTTTCACAAGTATACACAAGTACATTGAAAAGTTTAATCAGGTAACAACAGAATTGTACAATTTGTGGCATGAGGTAGAATGAAGCACAGACAGACCTGGTTTTAGCAGTTGTGATATGACTTTTGACTTGGAAGGGTTATGAAATTACTGTTAGAGCTGTCTTTTTTATGTACCTAAAAATAAGGGATAAATCTCTATGAAATTGCCCAAGTGCCTATGTAGAGGAAACCTACATCACAAATAACCAATCCATATGCTGATAAATTACTTGGCCCACAAATAAGCTCCACTGGTTCTAGAGAGATTATTTTTGCCACAGAAAAAGCCAACAAATAATAAATAAAAATTTGTGATGTACCTTGCAGTGGCTTTCTGACTGGTTGATTACTATTGTAGCTACAGTGACTGACAGCTAGTTAGTTAAAATGCTTCTATATAAAAGATTCATTCCCATCACTGGGATCATGTAAACAGTGGTCAAAATTTTCAGATGAGTAAGTCTAAATTTCAGCTCTCAAATATTCTGAATTTTTGATTCATTAGCTCTGCGGTTCTGATACATCAGTGTGACATGCTTTTGCAAGGCCTCTGCATGTCATGGCAAGGTAAAGTGTGAAAACACTTTGCAAAGGGATCTGCGACATAGCAGGAGTTTTTGAAACACCATAGGAGCTAGACCGTGCACTCTTTCTCCAGGCTAAAGCTTTAGTAGATTTAAGAATTAATTTTCTTTCTCAAGGTTTTATAGCCCTACCCATCACATCCAATTGACTGTCCTTTAGCAATTAAATACCAGTGAATAAGAAATTAAAGATCAGCCAAATTTTATTTTTCTAAAATTTCCTCCAACTCAATTTTTCCCATTCTTAGTTTGTCTCTACAGAATCATGAAGAGATAACTAGAATTATTTAGATAAGCTATATCTTGTTGTGTCAAAAGCAATATGGAAAACAAGTCCAATACAGAATGGAGATATTTACCTTCACACCTCTTTTTCTGATTATGCTGTCTCTTTACTCTGTCTTTCAGGGCTGCTTTCCCTTCATCAGCACTCTCAGAAATTTGCATTAGCTGCTAGTACCAAGATTATAATTCAGCTACATGCTTCCCTACTGCAAAGCTTTTACAGCTGAGGCTGTTCATTCAGCAATTCTTTACAAGAAGAAGTTGATGTAGTCCTTTCTTTCTGTTTTCGACAATCCCCTTAGAAAGAAATCGCACCAGTAAATGCTCTGAGGACACGGGTTATCAATTAGTGGGATGGATGTTCCATACTGAGAGAGAAATGTGAAGAATATTTCTGAAATTAATTCTTAAGAAAGGAAATATATGACATAGTGCAAATGTTAGACGTATGTGTAAATTGTCCTAAAAAAGCCATATAGTTTCCTTTTTCATAACTGTTTGTTTGTTGTGAAACAGGCTGGGGAAGCTGCTTGGTTCAAGCATTCCTTTGTGTTTAATAACATAATACTCTTTTTCCTTCAGGTCTTCAGGTCATCCTGCCTGAGTATCTGCAAGAACATTTTGTCCAGGCAGCTCTGAGCTATATTGCCTGCAATTCAGAGGGGGAGTTCATCTGCAAGGACAATGACTGCTGGTGTCAGTGTGGTCCCAAATTCCCTGAGTGCAACTGTCCCTATATGGACATTCAAGCCATGGAAGAAAATCTGCTCCGCATAAGTGAGACTTGGAATGCATATAACAGTGAATTTGAAGAATCTGGTGAGATGTTTTATAAATTCTTTGTCTGTTTGGCTGTGTGTCACAAAAAGTATTTATACAACAGACTCCATCTGAAATCTCCAGAATGCTTCATACATCTAAAGCTAAACATACTTAAATGCATCCTGGATCCAAGTTTTAATTATTATAGCTTTCTGAAAAGAAGTGTTGTCCTCACCTTATGATGATCAGCAGTCTGTATAATTACATTAGGATTTATGCAGCTGTGTTTGAGTATTCATCTTCTATGCTTTGTGGAGCCCAGGGCTGTGAGGACTTTGTCCCTGTTGGAGCAAGAAGTGTACTGCATGAGGCAGAAAGCAGAACAAATGAGTAACAAAGTGAGATTATACACTTTATATGGGTATTCCATATTTTTGTTCGGTAATGCAGCTGAAACAGCTGCTTCATTTCACATCCATTTTTTAGTGTTGGGTCAAAGTTTCTCCTGTACTTCTCCTTTATCCTGTTCCTCCAGCAACACCATGAAGCTGACATGGAGAGCATATGGGCCATTGATTTACCAAGTAGTCAATAGTTCATCCATTGTAGCTGGCAACTTGCTTCTTCGTATGATTTCTGTTTAAATGGACCTATCCATGTTGTCTCTACAACACGTCTGTGCCACATTAGTTTTCTTTAAACCACCAAATTTTGTTTCATACATCATTTCACCTGTCCTGATCATCAGAATTTCCAGTCCCATAGAGAATGGGAACTGCAGGTAAAATCAGCTTCTGAACAACTGTTTTCACAACTCACTCACTCGGTGATATCAGTAACAGCTGTCTAGCCAGATGGTGGGAAAAGTAAGGAGAGCTCAGCAGACCTGGGAAAAATCACCAAGAAAAAAAAAAAAAATAAAATGAGGGAGATAAGGAAAAAGCAGAAAAAAGAAAAAATCACAGTTTTTATTGAGTTGTGTTGGAGAAAGAGAACAAGTCAGTAAAAGAGAGAGGGAAGAAGACTAGTCAGTGATTCTGGGAAAAGTGTGGGAGAGAAGAAGAAATATCAGTACAATACTTAGCTGTGAACAGTATATTGTATACATTCATTTCTTCTATTTGTTCTTTTATTGTTAAAGACTGATTTCTCAATTCAAGGTTGAGGATTTCAAAAGACCCTATTTCAGTTAAAATTTCAATTGTAACTTTTAGTGAGACCTGATGCCTAAATCTGAGTCTGTTTGGAAGATCTCAGGCCCTTTTCCAAGCCCTGGTCTCACCCTTAGGAAGACACCAAAATTTACAATATTACTTCTTGGAGTATCACAGACTTCTCTGATTACAAAAGCATGAATTTATGTTTTGGCTTTGTGTATGTTAAAATACATTTTCCCAGTGACTATTTTGACACCTTTAAGCATTTCTGGAGTCATGTTGTCATTTACTACTTTGCAGACTAGGACAAACGTGTTGACTCTACAAAAGGGCACAGTTTTGTTTACCGTATTTTCTCCTATTTGAATGGGATGTGATACTATTCAATGCCTAAAGAATGTCATTTGATGGCACCTACTTAACAGCAATTTTAGTTAATCTGAAAGAGCACACATACCTGAATCCGTGGAGGATTCTTATAGCAGGCTATATGGGGGCATCGAACTACTTACAAGTTTGAATAGTTGTCAGCTACATGTATAGTCCTATGTTCAGGACTGAGACATGAATGTCAGGGGAAAAATGGGTAAGAGTTATATTCTGTGCTTTTAAAAAAGGCTCTTTAGCTATGTTGTGTGAATCACTAAAATGGTAACTTCACATACATCTGTCAATTAGGTAATTGCTAGCAAGTGTGGTTACTAAAAAGTGTGAAATATAGATTATTAACATCATTAAAACATATGCCACACCCACTCTTTAGCCCTTGGAAGCATGACTTCCACATCTCATAGGTAGCTTACAAAATCTATACTTTTAACTTACAAAAATCTTTGCATAAAAATGTTCATGGAAAGACGAGATATGGAACCTTGTATGTGGATGGGTCTGTACTTTGTTGAAAAAAGTCATCATGTGAACTTTGGATAGATAGCTCAGTCATTGCCCATTCAACCTCCCTATATGAACCACGTATTACAGTCTGAACAGCTCTTCAAGTACTGTGACATGTGGTCTGTAAGCTTTTCTAGCCACAGTGATTACAAACATATTCTGAAAAATGTAGAGCTTGTGCAACATGAAAAACACTGTCAACAAATATCACCATGATCTGATTCATGTCAATAGCATGTTCTGAGAACAGAAGTGCCCTTTGTTAAACAAAACTAATGTTTTAAATAGATATTTCATACCTTTGACGTGGAATATATATTGTTTAGTCTTTATATAAATCTGTAGAAGTCACCTTTTGAGAGGAGAGGATGTTCTTTTATTCTAATCAATTTATAATATAAATAAATTAACTAGAAAAGAGTAGGGTGCAAGAAGGCCAGATTATATAGTAATTAAGAGTTTGAGTAGACAAGGGGCAGGATAAACCAGAGTACTAACTACTGGCCCATATAGTCTACTTATAACTGCAGAGGAATGAACGAATGAATTCCATTCTCTGACACTATGAACTCTGGATTCAAGTAAAGTTAAAACAAATGTATTACTTACCTAACTTTTCTGCCTTCCAAACCCTTCCTTACCTTACATATAACAAAACAGTCCTCTGAATCCAGAAACAAATTTTGTCCCCTAATACAGACCTGTAAAACTTACTGGATTCACTTGAGGTCATGCACATTATCTGTGGACAGAATTTAGCCTAAAGAGGAAGAAGTAAATATTCTATTTAAGTTGGTTTGTTTACTGTCAGTGTTATCTCTCCTTCTGTTTGTTCAAGATAAAACAACTGAAGAACAGATTTTTTTTAAAGAAAAAAATGGCAGTTCTTCAGTGCCTAAATCTGATTTGAAATCAGTGGGTAGCTAAATTTAGTTTGTATCTTTGAAACTCTCTATCTGAATTTTCAGAAATAAAGAAAAGGAAAAAAAAAAAAAAAGCAGGACTTTTTTCTCTATAGCCTACTGCTCTCTTCAAAATTAGGTAGTTTACATTATTGTTTTACCTTTTAAATCATGAGATGGGAAAGAAAAATATGTGGTGGACACCAGGTTGACCGTGAGCCAGCAATGTGACCTTGCAGCAAGGAAGGCTGATGGTATCTTGGGCTGCATTAGGAGGAGTGTTGCCAGCAGGTCAAGGGAGACGATCCTTCTGCTCTACTCAGCACTGGTAAGGTCACACCTGGAGAGCTGTGTCCAGTCTGGGCTCCCCAGTACAAGAGAGGCATGGACATACTGGAGAGAGCCCTCGAAGATGAAGGGTCTCGAGCACCTCTCTTATGAGGAAAGGCCAAGAGAGCTGGGACTCTTCAGCCTCGAGAAAAGAAGGCTCAAGGGTATCTTACAGATGTAGATAAATACCTGAAGGGAGGGTGTGAAGAAGATGGAGCCAGGCTTTTTTTGGTGGTTCCCAGTGACTGGACCAGAAACAATGGGCACAAACTGAAACATGGGAGGTTCCCACTGAACATCAGGAAACACTTTTTCACTGTAAGGGTGACCAAGCACTGGCACAGGTTGCCCAGAAAGGTTGTGGAGTCTCCCTCCTTGGAGATATTCAAAAACCATCTGGGTCTAGGTGGCCCTGCTTGAGCAGAAGTTTGGACCAGAGGTCCTTTCCCACCTCAACCATTCTGTTATTCTGTCATCAAAGAATTTTCCTGGTTATCGCATAGGAAGACTCTGGTCTGTAATTTGGGTTTTCTGGTAGTTACTATTCCCTTTTGAGCAATTATAAAACATATTCCAGTTCAGAGTGTGTCGTTCATTGTTATGTGCAGATTTCATTTCACTCAGGCTCTTCTGGCACCTTTTAACTACTTGCATTTCATTTTGGAGGACATGGACCAGTATGTTATTTATCTCTCAGTAAATCTGTCTGCCTTTTTCACCTCTCTAGCTGCCCTCCAGCAATATGTACTTGATCACTATTAGCTCAACAAGCTTCATATAACATCTTAATATCAGCGTATGTACTAAGTTCTCAAAGAAATTACAAGAGCTACTTTAAATTGTTTACTCTGAACCATCTGCTTATTCTTTATCATATCTTGTGTCCTCCAGACTCAGATACTACCCTTGCAAATGAGCAGCTGTTTCCTTATCAAAAATCCATGCTGAAGCTGTTCAACCTTTATTAACAGATTTCATTAGTTTCTTGAGGCCTTTGACTGAATTAACGTGTAAGCAAAGTTCTCTCTGAGAACATAATTCCAAGAAGGAGTGTTCTTATCATCTAACAAGTGGCCTAAAAATATCACCTCTAATGGAATCAATCAGTGTTTCATTTGCCCTTTCTTAATGTGCATGAAACTAGCCTTTCACAAGAATCTGTTGCCTAAAAGGACAACTAGATAATCTAGTTGTCCTGCTGTTATCACAAGCCATTATGTTTCTCTGAGATTCCAGAACATGGAATCCACCTACATTAGTTAAAGTACCACTTTAATCATCAGTAGTATGCCTGTAGCCTGCCCCACCTTTTCAATGTGTTTGTTCTTTTAATATTGCCAATTTTCCTGTACCCCTTCTGCCTGTAATACTAGGAGCATGTACTTGCCCTGCTCCTACTCCTACCTCATCGTTTCAGTAAACTTTATCCTTCCATTTCAGGAAAAACCTTTGATCTAAGCACTCAAATGCTAATAAGTTTCACACAGTAAAGAACATCAAAAGATTCCTTGAAAAAATTCTCAGATTTTGAAGTATGTCAGACTTTCACAGGTTATGGTTACAGCAGTGTTGACAATGGTGTTAGTGAATATGTTGTCTTGTTATACATCACAAATTTTGGAAGTTTTTGGGACTCTCTTGACAAGACTTAATGTAAAAAGAAGCAAATTCTAACATACAACTCTGTCAATGACTGACTGGTAATTTAGTGTTTTACAGAAATTATGACCCTTAAAACACATGAAAGATATGAAGATCCATAAAAATATCCACAGGCTCTGAATTCTGACAGCAAGGATAACAATATGATCATGCATTGTCTGTACCATAATCCTGGTGTGGTTGACTGCTGAGTGCCTTTGGAAATCTGGTCACTTCATTTAAACAATTTAAATGACAGCAATTTTCTTTTAAAGTGGTCTGCTCAGTGACATCTAAAAGAAATTTGTAACAGTTCATGTTGCAACTTACTTTCATTTTTCTAAATGAAAAAGTCTATTAAAATAAATAAGGACATGAATGGTAGGGTTGCTCAAACAATAGAAGATGGCCAAAGTGCATTTTCATAATTCTTTTTTTAATGCTACCATTTATGAGATCTCTTGGAAACATGAAAGTAAAATCTTCCATCGAAGCATTTATTTTCACATTGCTGACATGCAATGGCAGCTCGCTGCCTTGTCTTTGCATATTTCCAAAGTGATGAACAGTTGATGTTTTTTTTCCCCTTGAAGGTAATGATATCTCTTTTGGAATATTTCCTTGAAAGTCATGGGATTGGAAGATTTACAACAAATATTATTAGGTATATTTTCAAAGTAGCTTTGAAATTGAAAAGTTATTCTTTCAAACATTTAGTTTAAATAAAAAATACTATGGAAAGAAATAGCATGCCTGCAAAAAATTGAACAGAAATTTTACTGCTACACTTGGACTTAAAGGTGATTTAGTGAAGTGCTGAAATACGTGCTTATTTTAATCATCTGTAGTCCGCTAACTTCATAGATTTGACTTGTGTGCTTAAATGTTCAGCATCAGCTTAGATAGATCACAGCCAGAGCCATCTAGGACCTTGAAGAACTTGGCCCACTGAACACCAAAACTGTTTATGCTAACAGACGTGTGGCTTCACAGGCATAATTAAACATCAGAAGTCATCCTGTAAATATTTTGAAATGTATCCTTCTACAGCTTTAAAAGACAAACTTCTCTTCTCAAAATGTGTTTTTGATTTTTTCAGTCACTTCTGTATCTGCTTTATAGAGATATTTCAAAAGGTAAGTTTCAGTATCACAGAAAGTGCAAGTGGTGTGAGTACAGCCAAAGTAAATTGATATTAACTTTCACATTAATATTTGCTGAAACTATTTTTCATTGTGCATCTATCCTCCATCATTTGATTGCAAAGTATGAGCTGAAGTGAATTGCTGTTGCAAGCAATTTCTTCTTAAATCCCTGGATTCAGTGGATTTGGACTTCATGTCTAATGCATTTCATAATTCCCTAATAACTCCAGGATGTCTTGCTATTGAGCATTGGTTACCCTTTACATGTACTGACTTAAAATCATCTGAAAAAATCCCCAGTTTTGAAAGGCTCACCTAAAAATTAGATCTGAATCCTCAGTTAATGTATAGCACTACACAGAAAGTTACCAAAGTTTTCTTGTTTGCATCAGCATAGATTGCTTTTGAAGACTTCAGAGTCCTGCTTCCTCAGTTCAATTATTTTTTTCCATTTCTTTCTAATGATTGAATTAATGATGTTCCCCAAATCCCTTGTTTAAAAGAATTGGATTTAAAGGGTTGTAGAAAGCAGGTTCTAATAGAGGAGATGATAAGCTTATTACTGAATTAAATATCAGTAATACTAAAGATGAGGACGTCCAGGCAGCCCATTCTGTTTTGGGGGGTAGCATTTGCATCTTCTATAATTACTTTTATGTAAAATCTACAGAAAGTAATAGGAGAGATCATCTCCACCGTTCCATAATTTTCAGCGAGATTTAGAGAATTACCCATTTAATAGTGTCATGAATTTATATCTCCATCTTCAAAACCACAAAATATGGAAAACCACCATATTTTGATGATACACTTTAAGAACTGTCTCCCTTCTGCTTCAGTTCATATTTTCCCATATGAAATATGAGTATACTGCAAAATGCCAACTTTGAAACAAGAAAGTCTTTCTACTAAACACATCTACTTCCCAGATCTGCAAATCTGTTTTATTAAAACTAAGCACAACAGAAGCCCAATGCTGGTCTTGGAAAAAGTGAATAACTAATGTTCTCTCACTCTTGAAGTTAATCTAGACCTTAATCAATAGAAACTCATATGCAAACTTGGACAATATTTTTACTACTGAATGCTACTAAAAGACAAAAAATGTTTCAATTCACACTTTGCATTTGGGATTGGTGGTGGTCTTGCTGTATAGACACCTGAGTCATCTGAGTCATGACTTCTCAAAAGATTGATGAACCATTTGTGGTCATATTACATGTTTTTATAAAATAACACTGTGTGCTGACTCCAGGCTTCAAAACTGTTCTGCTGTTCCTTGTGAAGGATGAATATCCCTGTTCTCACAGTGAAGGTGGTTTACAATACCCAGACAGCAAACCGTGGTAAAATACGGTAAAATCAAGACTAGAAATTACAATTGGCACTGACGTGGAAGTGCAGATGCTCAGGGGAGAATTATTTACACCCACTGCTAGCCTTATGAATTTGCTACAGATGGGCAGCATTGCCTTTATGATTATTGAGGCTATAAAGAAGATGTAAAGGAGGAATTCTAAGATTGTTCCAAAGTCAGAGGTTGGGTATGACAGTCACACAGTCAGTCAATACATACATCCATAACAAGTGATCATATTTGATCTCAAATCTACACAAATCTTAGTATTTCTCGGGAAAGAGAACTTTACAGTCATCATTCTTGAATGTAGAAATTCTTAGATGCTGAGCACATAGTAATACATCTGTTGAGGTGTTTTCTTTTAGTCAGTTTGAGTAACAGTTAAAAAACAGCAGATGTAGCCAGAGTAATCACTTATTTAATTTGCTAAAAAAAATTTTATGCTTAAATAAAGCAGACACAATACCAGTAAGTTAAACAAAATGTAAAGTTAAATCTTTAACTTAGTTTTAAATAGATTAAATTTAAAGTTAAAATTAAAAAAAAAAAAATCAATAATTTAAATAAATTTAAATAGATTGTCCAGTGCTGAAGACAGAAATCTTAGACGTCTGGTTGACAGAATGCGTTATGATGAGAGCCAATGGCAAATCCAAATCTTCAAGATCAAATGTGAATCACAGCATAAAGACACAGGAAACCTGGGGGAAAGAAGTTTGCATCATCAGATAAGTACTAGCTTTTTCATCATTTCATACACTGTTGTCAGATGAAGTTCTGGAATCATCTTAATTATGAATTATATTAATATCTCCTAGCAGTGCATTAAGGAATGCAACCAGTGTCCCTCATGTGGTTCATTCTTTCTCTTCCTCTCCATCAGACAAGCATTTTAAAATATTGTTGTGATTATAGTGTGTCAGGTTCTTTCTGATGGATGACTCCAGCAAAACTACATCAAGTCTGTATTTAGTCTGTGATGTTTAACCTTAACAATCTGTCTATTTAGTCAGAAAAATCTAATATAACTTTGTATGCCATTTCAATAAGTCAGATTTTTGCTATTCCTCTGGTGCAAATTCTTTCTAAAAACTGCTTTAGCAAAAGTGGACACCATGGGATTCCTTTCTATTGCCTCTCACTATCTTCAAATCAAGGTCACCTAGCTGACAAGTAAAAAGGTAATTTTTCCCAGCTGCCAAGCCTGCATATTGACTACATCCTCTAGACATCAACCTGGGTTCTATCCTTCTCCCTTATTACCAGCAGTAAGGACAACCCTAACATCTAAACAATGCCCTCAATAACTCTTGTGTAAACGACAGACTGCTTTTTAATCACTAGGTTAAAATTATCTTGGTGTTTATAGGGTTTCCTATGTTCCTTCTACACAGGAGGAAAGAAAAAGGGAGAAACTGCATTCTAAGACAGACATTTTAAAACAGCTAATGTACCAAATGTCTCATTTACACCTATTCCAAATTACTACAAGTGAGTAAAAGGGTGGAAGATAACTGCAGGTTTAGTTTGGAAATGTCAGTTTAAACATAGATGTTGCTATATGTACATTGATCGGAAGAAACTTCTTGCAATTATAATGGAAGAAAAGTGCCCAGTCTGACTTTCAGACTCTATGTTTTGATTCCAAGTCTTAAATAACATTGCAGGATGAGTAGGTTTGATTTGGCATCGCAGAGAGACTGTAAATTTAGAGTCCCACACTGTCATCCGCAGTGAAGACAGTTTCCAACAGAAGTTTTCTCTTACTGCAGTCCGGTGACATATTACTGCTTTTCCAGTTACTGTGTTTCAATTCAAATGCATGTAGCATAAGCTTAAAAATGAGATCTGGAACTAAAACTGAATACTGGAGGATTTCTTCAATTTATAAAATCAACAAATTTAACCTTTCTCTCTAATAAGCTTTGTTTGCATTGATTCAGAAGGATGAAAGTACCCATCACAGAGCCCTTGCAGGCTCGTTGTACATGGTACACCCAAGGCGTGATTCCACAGGTCATTCAGGTAGCACAGCCTGTCTCTCTGTTGACCAGAACAGACTGATTGCAATGCAAAGTGAGTCTCATTTGAAATCTTAATTGAAAGACTCCTTGTGAAAAGTCTGAACAGAAACACTGGCAGTTGAAGGTGCTTTTTAATCACTGAGAATAAAGACTTCAATCAATATGGTTCAAACTATTTGCCCCTGAGCAGTAGAGTGGTGGTTTTCTTTAAAATGGTGCTTACAGCTTCAGGCTCAAGGCCAAGAAAACTTAGCCCCCTGAGTTCTTAATATAATTATTGTTTTCTCTATTATCTTGCAAGAGTGTTAATTTGCCTCCCAGTAATTAACTTCCCTGTGTGGTTGTCAGGAAGTTTATTCAATAGCGTGAATAGATACACCAAGCTGTCATTCCTTCTGTGACCAGTACTCCCCTCCCCACCTCTCCCACCCCTGTGGAGGTGTCACTGTTTTAATAAAATGAACAGGTGGGACGTGCCTAATTTCTTCAGAGAGCAGCATCTAAAGTGTTCATCTCCTACTCCAAAAATGAAGGTACAGCCAATCAGGTCCCGTCAATATAATTGCCCCTGTTCCAGAACTAAAAGCATTATATGACTCCTGCTAAAGCAGCACCTGGCAAATCAACTTATTAAAGTTTCACGTGGCATTGCATTCTCAGACACCTTAAACATTGTGATGGCATTGTAATAAGAGGAGGAGCAGAAGGCTTGATCTAATATAATTCAACTTACGTCCACCATGTACAGGACATAATGTAATTCCCTTCAAAGCTAGTGACAAAAAAACCCTCATTCTTGGTGGAATTCCAATCTGCCTTGGCAGCTTTGGACTTTCTTTATTAAAATGGATGTCACTCTGCGGCCTCTCTTTTCTTCTAAGGCAGTGTTGTCTGTTCTGATTCATAGCTTCTTAAATCTTCTCTTGTAACAGCTTAACACTGGTTATTTACTTCAATGTGTTTTCCAAGAACACTCTTCAGTTTCACTCCTTCTCCTCCCTGAACTACCCTTCTGTGATACCTTATATGTTTATTTACCTTACTCAGTTTTCAAACTGCAGGAGTTACCAGCATGACCAAGAACAAGTAAGGTAACTTTTGGGGTGAGAGAGGTTATGTTTAAATGTAAACATAAGAATTATGTCCTATGCATTTATAGTGTTATAGAAAGATAATAATAGCTACCACTAGATAGAAATTGGAACATCCATGTTGCAGGAGTACTTGTAAACCATGTTGAAATGATGAAAAATCAAAAATCCAAAATAACCCACAGATAGATTTTTGAGAAATTTTTCTCGAAAGCTTACAATGAGTTCCAAGAGATGTCCATTCGAAGGGTAGTGATATGAACATTTTTAAAAGAGTAATGAACCAAAATCACACCCAAAGGAAAAACTGACAAGATGAAGGGACTGTCCTTCAAGTGATGGGATTTACAGAGACAGCTACTGGAGTCTGGCTGTTTGGTTTCTGAAAAATGAACTTGCTGTCAAGGTCATATTTAGATTAAGAATAAGTCCCTTCTTGATTATAGGAAATGTGAGGCCTTTTAGCTCTCAGCAGAGACTAGGAAAGCTTGTTATCTCCTGCCTAGTAAAATTTCAGAATTAATCCATGATTTGCAGGATGATATTCAATCTTTACTACCAATTTTGACTCTGCAATTTTTTCCTCTTTATCTGGGCACCAGGAGAGTCCAAGGTTTGTGAGGGAAGCATCCTGTTCCTATAACAGGCTGACGTTACTTGCATTAACAACAAATATAAAACATACATATATATATACATGGCTATATATATAAACATAAGTAACATATATGTAAAATCAGTTGTTTTGTAACATTTGCATAAGGTTCCTCAGAAATTATATGTTAATGAACGATCAGAGGATCTCTGTTCCCCACCAATTCCACCTTCACCTGCACTGATACTTACCCTGTTCTTTCCTCCTTGCAAAGGGTAGGGTTTAGAGGTGCTACCCCTGCAGCATTCCTCACTTCAAAAGAGAAAGCCAGCAGGAAAGAAACCCCACAAACCTACCACATAAGAATAATTTTGCTTCTCCCGAGGCTTACAAAGCAGATAGATTAGAATCTACCAGTTCAAATAGCCTGTCCAATATTAAGTGTTGAGCTTCTCTCCTTCTTCATATGCAGTCCATATCTTCCATATCACACACATTTCCTTCCTTCTCTTTGTCCTCCAGAATGTTTAAAAGATAGTTCATTTGTTTTGGAGAAGAAAAGGTTTTAATTATAGGGAGAACTGAATTATTTAGTGTAGATGGGGGGGGGGGGAGCAGAGGGGGAGGAAAATTCGGCTTTACTATCTTTTCTGTGAAGAATTAAGGTTGTTTCAAGCTGCAGTCTCATGCTTTCTTGAATTGGATTATTTTCAAACATGTATTTCTTGGAACACAGCTGCTACTTCTTTGACAAATTAAGTAATTCATCATGAGCAACTAAAATTCATTGCAAAATAAAAACAAATATATGTTCATTTTAGTACTTTGTTTTCTCCAGGCTTTTGAATCATGGTGGGATATTTTAAAAAACATATATCTTTTATAAATCTCTTTAATAATATCTACACAATATTGAGGCAGCACTTTATTGAACAGCAACAGTATCCAATCATTTGAAATATAGGTCCTATTGCTTTTTATTCTCTCAGACTACCAGCTTTGTGGTTGGAGGTTTCAATTTACAGCTGACACTGGTATTTGTCTTGCTGTCATGTTTATCGCCCTGATTACAATTAAAAGCATTGTTATGGGAAAGGAATGATAATACCATGGTCACACTCTTAGAGCAGGTTTTTCAGATAGAGTACAGTTATGTAAAAAGTGTGATAAAGTGTTGGGGTTTATAAGATCTTGCCTACCAGAACTCTTGCTCCTCATATGAATTGTAGGAACCACTGAGGTCTCCAAGGAGGATGCAGTTGACTGGAACCATAAGCAAACTTAGTATTATTTGTAACACATGGCAACAATTAAATTTGGGGTCTACTGTGCTAACTGCCCTATAGAGATATAAGAAGAGACAGATTCTTCTCTGAAGAACTTGCAGTCTAAACAGAAAAGACAGTTGAAGTGTAGCAGAGATAAAGATTTATCTACAGAATATTACAAAATATTGAAGCAGTTGTTTTGAAAAAAAACAATAATAATCTTTCAAGAATTGCAAAATAATGCTTTTTTTTTGACAGAATACAGTAAAGGTCTTTGACCTTCATTTTTTCTTTTTTTACTTTATATCTTTTATGTTATAATACAAAATTAAAGGTTGACATAAAACCGTAAAATTTCTGTTCTGTCAAGGTGAAGTATATTGACCGATTCAAGGCAAAGTAAAACAAGAAAACATTGCGATGTTCTTTTTAGAGGATTTCAGAGAAATTAGAAGCATTTGGAGAATTTTAGAGAATTTCAAAAGATTTAGGTTGCACTCTAATTTTGGAATGCTAAAAATCCTTTCACAAAATGGATTTTCTATGCTCCGCACAGTGCTACTTAAGAGCCTTCTTTGTTGTGAAATGAATAGCTTTAGAAGCTTTCCTTAGCTTTTGTGCAAAATTAATTGGTAGTCTTCTTTCCAGCTTTTATCCTATAACAAAAATAAACCAGTATTTATATTAAATAGTAGGCTTATTTACAGCATCAGCAGATAAGGTCAGCACTGAAATGGTCACAGAGGTTAAGCAAGTTGGCAGAGCAGGGTTGGATGGCTTGCTTCACTACTGTGTGTCATCTTTTCTGTAGGTAAATAGATTGCTAGAGTTACTGGAGATAATTCCTTAGTGTTTCTCAATGAAAGATTTGGTCTGAATATTTCTCTTTGGCTCTGACTGTTGCTCATTTTCCTTATGCAATACTATCTGTTTAGTTTGGCTTGCTATTATAATCAATTGTGCCAAAGGAAGGCTGGAGTCATATTAAAACCAGGTGTAGATAAATGATTAGCATAGACAAGGAGACAGATTATTTTGAAAAAAATCCACACCCTAACTGAACTAAAACTGCAGCTGAAATTTCTCATTTAATATAAAGTTTCAGGTTCCTTAAGTAGTTTTTCCTCCGACAGGCAGGAATCTGGAAAGACGTTATTACAGGCACCTCCCTTTGGAACATCATCTCATGAATCTTTCCTCGGAGGGGGAATAATATTCCCTCTACAAACCACTGGGGAAGATGAAAAAAGAGGTAGGGTCTTCACAGAGACCCTGCAGAGCCAACCAGCTGAACCCTCAGCTGCACATGATGGGCAGCCAGAGTCTGTACACCATCAGGTGGCAAATGCAGACTGTCAAGATGGGGGAACGGGAGCTTTGTGACTTCTGGCACCGGGAAAACTGTTCTTTTTCCACCTGTAGATCTGTGACTGCAGAAGTTCAGTGTCCTGGGGAGTCATCAGAGCCAGCCAGGCCTGACGCGATGTGAGAGACGAGAAACCAGGCCTGCGAGAAGTAGGCAGGCAGTAAAAATGACATTTGAAGATGAAGGTCTCTCTCTGCTGATCTGACCTGCTCTCTGGGGATGTTTCCTGGGGACTTTGATCTGGGAAGTTGAGGGGAGAATGCTGAGGCTCATTTGGCTCATCTTAGACTATTATCCCTTGCTGTTCATCCATATGAACACCAACAATACTGCCAGAGGAGAGATGGAGTGTATCAGAAGTGACTACATGGCTCAGGCTCATGTGGTGTCCTCTTGGTCCTACTAAGTAAAGTGAAAAACTTTCTTAGGAATATAATGCAGGGTCACAATAACGAGAGTAATGATAAAACAAGGGCAAATGGAAAACTACCTCGAGTATGCCTCCTCAAATGCACTCAACCTGTGAAATGAGTAGAATGAACTAGAATTCTGCATGAGATCACAGAGGTACCACATTGTTAGGACAACACAGACAAGGTGCCTGACTTGTCTTGGGGGACAGCGTGCCTGACTACAGTACTGTGAAGTATGGATACAAGTCCATCAGGAAAGACAGGCAGGGATGATGAGAAGGGCAGTTGTCCTCTATGTCAAGGAATAGCTTGGATGTATGGAGCTCTGCTATGGGATAGGCAACAGGGATGAGAGCTTGTGGGTCACGGTCAGAGGAGAGGCCACCAAGGGTGGCATTGTGGTGGGACTGTGTTCCAGACCACACAGCCAACATGAGGAAGCAGATGAAGCCTTCCTGAAGCAACTCAAGGATATGTCTGGATCACGGACCCCACTCCTCAAGGGGAACTTCAGCCTCCCTGACCTGCTGAAATGCCAACACTGAGGGACATATGCAGTCAAGAAGGTTTTTGGAGGGTGTCAGGAATAATATCATGATACAGATACTGGATGGATCAACAGGAGTGACACAGAGCTGGACTGGTTATTCCCTAAGAAGGAAGTGCTGTTTGAGGATAGGATAATCAATGGCAACCTTGGCTGTAGAGGACATGAAACAATGGTGTTCAGGATCTGGAATGGAATGGGTAAGGAGAGCAGCAGAATGTAGATCTGGGCTTTAAAAATCTGTCTTCACTTAATTGTGGGAAGTGGTAGGTGGTGTTCCCTCTGAGGCAGCTCTGAAGACAAAGGAACTCTGGAAAGTTGGCCAGGTCTTAAGGACAGCATCATCCAAGTGTAAAAACCATCTATCCTGACACTCAGGAAAATACATAGATATACTGGGGAACCAGCTTTGCTAAACTGGGAACTTATGACAGAGTTCCAAAGCAAAAAGGCAGCATACAAGAGGTGCAAACAAGGACAGGCTACCAGGAAAAATTCAGAAATATTGCCCAGATGTTTAGAGATGGTGACAGGAAAACCTAGAGCCAATACTTGCAAGGGATGCCAAGAGCAACAAGAAAAGCTTCTATAGTTGTCTCAGTAATAAAAGTTTGAACAAGGAAATGTGGACCTGCTGCTGAATAGGTTGAGTGATTTAGTGACGTATTTGCTTCAGCATAAACAGATAAGGCAGAGGTACTCACTGCCTTCTTTTCCCTCAGTGTTCACCAGCAAATATCCCAGGAGCCTAGTAAGGGGATTCGAGGGGAAGAGGAGCTACAAGCAGTGAATAATGGTGGAATCAAGTGTTATTTGAGAGAACTTGACCCATGATAGTCGATAGGATTGTTACAGAGGCTCTCGAATAAACAAAAAACAACAAAAAATTAAAAATGTATTATCACCACAATTAACTAGCCCTCCACAACTATTCAACAACAGGTTGGAATGCCCATGAGAGGAGAACAAAACACCACTTCCTAAGGTTTAACAACAACCCAAAATACTTTATGGCTTCCTAGGGTTTAACAACAACCCAAAATGCTCTATCACTCACCTAACAAGTGAAGACTCTCAACCTCGAGAAACTTCTCAGGGAAGTATTCTGACCCAAGTAACCTCAAGGAGTTTCCTTAGTGGCGTCCCAACCCAAGGGGAGAGTCCTTGACTGCAGTGTGTTGCTCCAGGGGCGATTAGCTCAAAATGGCTTCCCCAAGGGACTCCATTTATACCCAAGCTGAATCTGATCTGTGGTCAATACCAGCTCCCTTTGACCAAAGGCCCCCAACTACCCTGAAACCCTGAGAGCAAGGGCATGGAAAAAGCAAATCAATAGGTGCTACACTTCAGCAGCCAAGAAGCCCTATTTTTTTCGGGCTGGTGCACCTGGCACAGGGATTCAACAGACTATATCTGTGGGTTTTGAGAGAGCTAAATGATATCCCTGTAAGGCCTCTCTCTCTGTTAGTTTTGAAAGATCATGGAGGGTGGGGAAGATCCCTGATGACTGGAGAAAGGCACATATTATGCCAGTCATCAAAAAAGACTGGAAGGATGATCCAGGGAACAACTGATTGATCAGCTTCACTTTGGTCCCTGGGAAAATCATGGATTGAATCCTCTTGAATCACGTTTCTGGAGATGTACTTGGTTTATGTGGCATGGTTTTGGTAGTGGGGAGTCTGCAGGGGTGGTCTGTTTTGAGAAGACATTGGGCATTGTCCCCGTGTCAGACAGAGCCAATGCCAGCCGGCTCCAAAGCTAAATGACTGCTGCCCAAAGCTAAGCCTATCAGTGACACTGGTGGCATCTCTTTGATATCATATTTAAGAAAAGGTAAAAAACACTACACAGCAGCTGTGAGAGAGAGAAGGGAGAAAACGTGAGAGAAACAGCCCTGCAGACACCATGATTGGTGAAAAAGGAGGGGGAGGAGGTGCTCCAGATGCTGGAGCAGAGATTCCCCTGCAGCCCATGGTGAAGAAGACCATGGTGACACAGGTTGTCCCTCTGTAGCCCATAGAGGACCACGGTGGAGCAGAGATCCACCTGCAGCCCATAGAGGACCCCACTCCGCAGCAGGTGGAGATGCATTGAAGGAAGCTGCAGCCCATGGAGAGGGGCCCATTCAGGAGCAGTTTTTCTGGAAGGATCTGTGGCCTGTAGGCAACCCATGCTGGAGCAGTATGCTCTTGAAAGACCTCTGGCCTATGGAAAGGACCCATACTGAAGCAGTTCTCGAAGGACTGTATCCTGTGGGAGGGACCTCACACTGGTGTAGAGGAGCAGCATGAGGGGGAAGGAGTGGCAGAGATGAAGTCTTAGGAACTGACTGCAATCCCCATTCTCCATCCCCCTGCACTATTCATGGGGGAGAGGACTTAGAAGAGCTGGAAGAGTAAGGAGTGAAGTTGAGCCTTGGAAAAAGGAAGGACTTGGGGGAAGGTGTTTTTAGTTTTGTGGGTTTTTTTTCTCCTCACTATCCTACTCTATTTTTAATTAGCAATAAATTAATCTTCCCAAAGTTGAGTCTGTTTTAGCCATGTCAGTAATTGGTAAGTGATCATCCTGTCCTTATCTCAAACCATGAGCTTTTTCATCTTATCTTCTCACCCTGTTCTCTTGAGGAGGGGGAGAGAGAGAGCAGCAATGTGGGCATCTGGCAGCCACTGAAGGTTAAGCTAGCACAAGGGACATGATTGAGAAGATGATAACTGGGTAAATCATGTCTGACTCTCTTCATTTTCTCTATGGCAAAATGCTGATATATGGATGAGAGGAGAGCAATGGATGTTGTTTACCTCAGTTTTAGCAAGACTCTAGCCATGTAATCTGGGCATGCAATGGGATTTTTACTCATCTGTTTGTACTTCCATCCAGACCACTGTATCTTAACTTGGATACCAGAATACTGTGGGGAACAGAATGTAGGATTAATAGGTCACGTATCCTACCTGAAGACCAGTGGCAAGTGGAATACCGCAAGGGTCTATTCCAGGACTTGCTCTGTTTACCTTCTTTAGCAGTTACTTGGAGGAGGCAATGAAGTGCACTCCCATCAAGTTTGCAGATGGTACCACTTTGAGGGAGGGGGACAGGATCCAGGTCATATACTCAAGAGCAGGGCTGCCATCCAGAGGGACCTGGACAGGCTGGTGAAATGGGACAACAGGCACGTCATGAAGTTCAACAAAGACTGGGCAGGCCTGGGCAGACAAAGCCCCAGCAGTGACCCTGGCTGGACCTGCCTGGCCAGTAGCAATTCTGCAGGAAAGTTCCCCGGGGGCTGTTGGCAGTGAGTGGAGGGGAGCCTGCAGTACACTGGCAGCAAGAGGGCAGCAGTAGCCTGGATGGTACGAACAGAAGCATGACTAGGAGATCAAGGAGGGGATTAGCCTCAGTACTTGTTAGACCACATTCAGATACTGTATCCATTTTGGGGCTCCACAGTACAGGAAACGCATTGGGAAACTGGAGCATGGTTAGTGATGTCCCCAGAGTGGTTGGGGCTGGAGCAACCATCCTGGGAGGAGAAGGCACAGGAGGAGGGCTTGGTCAGCCTTGGGCATAGAGGCTTCAGGGGACTCAAAACATCCACCTTGTCTGCAGGGAGGGGATCAGGAAGACAGAGACAGGCTCTGTATGGTGAGAGACAACAGGCAGAAACTGAAACAAGAGAGGTTCAGACTGGAGTTATGGAGAAACTTTTTCTCCATGAGGGCAGTTGAGTCTTGGTTACTCAGAGAGGTTGTGCTGCCTGTCTCCATCCACAGCAGTTTCCAAGACCGAACTGGACCAAACCCTGAGCAACCTAGTTGTCTAGAGCAATCTAGATGTCAGAAATGACCTGCTTGAAACAAGAGGATGGACTAGAGACCACCCAAGGTCACATCAAGCCTGAATTAACATCTAATCCCGTCATGATGGTTTAAGAAGAGAGATGGCTTCCCAAAGTAGTAGTGGTCTATAGAAGGTAGTGGTCATTTGTAAGTAATTCGCAAATATAAGAATGAGAAAACATGAAACACAGTGTAGAACGTGAGTTCACTTCAGCTAATTCTGAAATTGTATGAAAAGTGCTTATTTGGACTAGCGTGTCAGACTACATAATTTTTTGTTCAGTCATACAGTATCACACCCTTACTTGTTAAAGGCTACTCGATTTTTGTCAATTTGCCTTAAGCCCACTGTAACATTTTGTTAGAGCCAAAGGAGAACAGTTTTACATGAGGTATTATACACTTCTAGATTGTGATGGCAGAATTTTAATACCTTTAGAGCAAGTTAAGATGCTTGATAGAAAAAAAGGATGTATGTACAAGTGACAGATGCATAGATTTTACAGACAATGCAGAAGTGTCACAAATGCTGTCAATCAAACTAATGAACATACACCATTTTACTCACTACAAAGTTTGCCAAAGATTTTTTATTGTTATTCTTAGATAAATAAGGTAGCAATATGTTTCATTATAGCATCATTTAGAGAAATGACAAAACAGCCCATTTCAATTGATGTCTAATGGTAGATTTTGACATGATAATATTATGTAAAAAAGGGCTTTCTCCTACAGACATCCTTTTACTGAGCTTTGTTAAATGGAAAAACTGCTACAGTCTAAATTGTTAATCATTTTAGAAAATACGTAGATTATATATAAGCCTATTGTCAATAGTATGTTTCAGTCAATAAAGGATTCTCAAACTGGCCAGGCAAAATACTCTTTCAGTTATCATCAGGCTGCTTTTGCTCAGAAAATATTATTGTTTTTCTATATTTGAATGATAAAAAAATTAAAATTAAGTTTAGGTTAGACTATGTAATCCACAATTAGACAGAGTTATATATTCACTGAAACATTATGTTGTAATTTCCAATACTAAAGGTTTTGATGCTATAAGATTAAATTATTTCATTCTAGGTAAAAGGGCTCATCAGAATATGACATTAAATTAAATGGCAGAATCAAACTTGATGGAATGTCAGCTCCCCAGAAACAGTCATTTCTAGATACTGAAAGATGGCTGAAATTTCTTTCACTCTGTTGTGAAACGTTTTCTTTCTTAACATATCACCAAATGCAGGTTATTTTCAAACTGTGTTTTGTTTTACATTCTCCTAAACGGCATGTAGATTGTCCCCTCACTTAATTTCTTCACATGTACACATATGCTGTCATTCATTTCAGCCATAATACAGAGCCAACAGAAAAAAAGAAAAGAAAAAAGAAAAAAAAGAGCTATGTATATTTTTTCCTTTGTTAGAAATCCATGTCAAATTTGAATTTTCCTACTTACCAGGGGACTCAGGAATTTTGATCTTCCATAAACTACATTACTAAGTCCTCCCTAGACACAAGCTATGGCATAAAGGAGCTGTTGTTTTATCCTCCTGCTCATGTTATCCTGACTGCAGAAGCTGAGATTGTCCTCTGCTTTTACACAGAGTGTGTCCTGGGCCGTGAGGATGAAATCGCTCTAGCAATCATAGACTAGAAATAATCTCTGTTACATTGACTGGGGAAACAGTGGCTATATCATTTAAAAGAAAATTTTAGGAATGACAGTTTGAAAGCTCAGTCATGGACTTAATAAAGAAAATAGGAGCAGAAAGCTCAAGGATATTAAGTGGCATGTTAATCCTGCCAGCATTACACTGCACAGTCAGATGTTAGCCTGAGGTACCATTATTAACCTGCTGTTCTGAATTCCCAAACTGGTATAAATCTGTTGACTTCAAAAATGCTTCCAAAGATCCTCCAAAAGGGATGTTAGGAATCAAGTTAACACAAGACATTTTGATAACCTGGAAAAATTCAAAAAAACACTAAGCTTCAGCTGAAACAAAAACATGAGTGTGCCGTGATCTTCTAGGTGTGACAGTCTTGTACAGATCTTGTAATTCAAAATATCGGGGATATGCAAAATACTCGTAGCAGAGAAATCAGGGGTCCTGTTCTTTTCCAACACAGAGCAGGCACCTTTTATCCTTGTAGCAGAGCACTGTAAAATCCTTTGATGAAACTTACTGCATTTTTCTGGTCTTTGCTGGCTCTGTATGCGGAATGTTAATCATTGTATTCAGCACTGAGCCCTGCTCTGATACTGAATAACACTGAGAATCCAAGTTACAAGCTAAGTAGCTCTAGGTATTTCTTACAGCCTAAATGTGTCTGATACTCATCTGATTTCAGCAATAATGTTTGCTCCCATTGTGATATTTTTCATTTATTCTTTTCCACTGAAATATGGTATGCCATTTTAATCTCAAGACACTGTTAATACAAGGAAGATTTACACTGCAGAAAGGGGGAAATGAAAAACAGACATGACCAGCCATAAAATACAAGTTAAATAAACTTGTTTGATCAACCTCTGCATATAATGTTTTACATTTTTCCTCATTTTTTGCAATTAGTTAAGAATATGAAAAAAAATGGTATTGCATGTGCTATCCATTTGAAAATAAATGAGGAAGTGCTGAAATCATATCATATGTGGTATCAAGTATTATGTTTTAAAAGTATCAATGTCTATGGCCCCCCAGCACTGTAATACTGGCTGTTAATCCTCAGGAATGGCTGGTACAATGTGTTGATTAGAGAGTTTAATCATCTCACAGTGTTAGGAGTTCATGTTGTAGTTTCACAGATCATGAAATGTGTCTGTTTAAGATATGAGCACATTATCTTTTCTTCTCTTTTCTCAGAAGGCACTATGTAACCGTGCTCATTTTATCTCTGTCTCTCTTCTACCTGCATTGTGGTGCTCAATTAGCATGATCATATAGGGCACAGGGATAGACAAAGATGATGTTTATTACAGGGAAAAAAAGAGGCATTTTTCTTATTGGAAATGCTTTTTCACTGCAAGTTAAGGAGTGTAAACCCTCTTTATCACTTCTAAACACTGCACCCGATTAGTTGTTAGCTGTAGAGCTTACTGCCATTGTGCAAAGGACGGTAAACTGACAATGTTTCTTAAATAAGTTACTGCAGCAATACGAGAACTGAAAAGGCATCTTCTGAGAATATTCTCTCCTCAGGGATTTGGGTTTATTTTTGGCTTCATGAAACTAATTTTAAGTAGGTATACCAGTGTCTCAGAAGAACGGAAGGGAAATGAGAAGTTAGTGATTAAAACAGGTAGTCGGGAATGTGGCTTTTGGATCTGATCCTCCCTAGGTGTGCTGAAGTCAGTGGAGCTTGGCCGATTTATAGAAACTGCAGATCTGTGCTTAGCCAAAGGACATACTTTGTAACAGTTCAGTTAACCTTATTTCCTATTCATTTCCTTTTTTTTTTTTTTTTAATTACCAGTTTGTTAAATTTGAAAATGCACTCTTTAGGCTTGGAAGGCTTTACCAAGCCAATGGGACTGTGCCTCCTTTAGACAAGCCAGACATAACCCTCTCTAACAGCATCTGTGAAAGCCCTGAAGGGAAGTGAGGACTGGGAAGTGTAGTGTGAGGAGACAAAGACATAGTTGTCACTTGGGAAGGGGAAAACAGGGAACTGTTTTTTCCAAAACTATACTAAGACTCACAGAAATGCTCATCTGATAATGAATAATTTATTAAATACTTCTATTAATTCCAATTATTAATCTTACTCTTTTTGGATAAAGGATAAGAACCAACTTCTTAGACAAAATTAAGGAAGAGAAAAAGCAAAAGATAAGATATTCCAAACACTTGATAAGATAAAGAAACAGTTCCTTTCCTCAGTCCCTTAATTTGTACCTATGAACAGCAGAGGGGAAGCAGTGCTGTCCTCAAGAGGAGAATAATGGTCAACTAATACCCAAAGAGGAAGGCATGAGGAGAAAATGAATAACACATTGACAAGGAGCTCCCAGATGAATTATTAAAACCACTTTATTAAATATAAAAACATCATCTTTGTCCCTTGTCTTTCATTTTTTACCTTCTGGAAGACCTTTCAATGTCTTTTATCTTCTGACAAATCTTCACCCATCACAGGAAATACTATGCCAACATAGGGCTGTTGTATTTCATCACAGTCCCATGTACCTAAGAATGGGGATGAGGGTCACTCTAGCTCATTTAGAAAATATCTTTTTTCTCCACCCATAAAATAGAAAATATTGTTACCTTTTTTTGTGTAAAAATGTTAAAAAAGATAAGCTAAAGCTAAAACTGAAAGACTTACAAACAATTATAGTAATGGAGTATTCTTTCATGTGAGCAGACATTTTCCCCAATCAACACTCTCCCATGAGCAACCTAAAATTATGTTAAATATTATGATGAACTCTTTTTAAGAGGGAGGCTACTTCAGTCAGTTGGATCATTGCATTCACATGGTCTGTTGAAGTGTAGACTACTCAAAACAAGCATGCGGCAGGGTGAAAGCCAAACTGTGGGATAAGTGACTTCACTGCAGGAATGAACTGAAAGAAAAAATGGATTGTGAAGGGTGGGAGGATAGCAGCAGGTAGAAGGGCAGACAGGAAGATGTACTGATATATAGAAACAAAAAGGATGAACATGTGCATTCAGGTGTGCTACTCATTTTCTCATTTTTTCCCCAGCAATTAGAGCCCTTTTAAATGGAAGTTTATTTGGGTTCAAAACTTATAAATCAGCTTGTAAATTATCCTACCTATGCAAATAGACTCACTGATTAATAAAATTCTGTTAATAAGATTCATATGTATCTTATGTGAACTGCCAGAACAAATCACAAAGCATAAGATGTTCACAATAACAGTGATCCTGTGATTAAGAACTCCTTTTTAGCACTTTAGATGGGGATATGAGTCAAAAAGAAGTTAAGGGGGACATTTTTGAAGTGTCAAAGTGCCATAAAATGCCTTGAAAGGCTCCATTTCAATTCTAAATACTTCTGAAAGTCTGATCCTTAATGACTTGTCTCAGGTGAAATAACATGTCTAAAAGAGAGCTGGCCTGTAAAATCACATTTACTTGCATTTCCTAAGTTTTGGAATATATGCCTTTTAAAATAGTTTCCTATCATCTCCAAATGATACAAAATACATTGATCTTTAAATGCATATTTATTTTCAGATCATAGATTTGAAGGTAAGAAACTCTGACTCTTATTTAATCTTCATACTATCCAGATTGAGAAATAATGACAGTACTTGTATTTGTTTTAACATCAATTTAAAAATTGTTTTTAAATAACAGACTTTCGCTGGTTTTATTCTAATATTACCACTAAAAATGTAGTTGCCTTTTTACTTTGCAAGAGTTAAAATGTTCAATTCTAAAATTGCAAATGTTCAAGTTTAAAAAATTTAGAAGTTCAAGAAAAACCAAATTGGAAGTTAATTTTTGCTGCAACAATAGCCATAACTGCATAATTAAAGACTAATAATTTTTTTTTTTTTTTAGATGAATTCAAATTATTTATGAAAAGGCTGCCCATGAATTATTTCCTGAACACATCTACTGTAATGCATTTGTGGACAATGGATTCTAATTTTCAACGTCGCTATGAGCAGCTAGAAAACAGCATGAAGCAACTCTTCCTCAAGGCACAGAAAACTGTTCACAAGCTCTTTGGCCTTAGTAAGAGATGCCATAAACAGCCACTCATCCGCATGCCAAGGCAGAGGTAAGAAAGCCTATGAAAACCTGAGAAAGTCAAACTGCTGTCTGGACACAAAAATCTCCTCAAGGGCATAGATGTTGGAACGTGTACAGCATATGGTACATGCACAGTACACAGTCTTTATGTTCGTAGGAGTTGAACAGTCCCAGCTTTCAATATTGCTCCACTCATGTTTTCCTAAATACGATGGGTAAGGTCAAAATAAAACCTGATTTGTGTATGACTGTGTATTATGTGAGGCAACTTAAAAATAACATAAGCGTACAGCTTCATCCCATTTGGTCTGCCTCTGTTTTACAGAACCATATTTTCAGTGGAACTTGGCCAAGTGTAACAGTGCCAAATAATTGTGTACTGAATACCTATTCTGAAGCAAGCATAGCTATTTTAAGAACTTTCCAGGTCATTATACAGTATATACTACATACTATTGATTTCTTGTCTCATTTGTCAGA
Source organism: Strix uralensis (assembly GCF_047716275.1). NCBI lineage: Eukaryota > Metazoa > Chordata > Aves > Strigiformes > Strigidae > Strix > Strix uralensis. Next base: position 35,578,484 of record NC_133979.1, on the reverse strand, counting down.
TATGAATTAGATTTGAAAAGGTGCCCAAGGAAAGAAAATAGAAGTGTTTTAGTCCTTCCTAGAAACAGAGAGATCCTGAAAGCCAGCTAGTCAAATCTGTATTAACATAAATAGTTATCGTTGATTGCTGATTGAAAACTGCTTTATTGAAATTAGTGAAACAGCACTAGAGTAAATCTGAAATGAATGAACTTTGAAGGATGTTATTCTTCTGAGTGCAAACATCGTGGGCCTAGTTCAGTGCCTCCTGCATTTAGCATGTATCTCCATTGATTTTAAAGAAATCTAGTTTAGGTTCAGTGTTCCAGAAGTGCCAGGGGTGCTTTACTCTCCCCTGCTTTCGGCTCAGGCTCTATCAATTCTTCTTTGCCTTTTTGTGGCACTTAGCTAACCCCTCCCCTTTTTCTTTCAGAAGGAAACAGCCGTTATGGCTCTCATGCCGCTCTTTTTTTATATATTGTGCTTCGCTTTGTGATCTGCTAGTTGAAACAAAATATGTTTTTATTCACTTGTGGGGTCATTTCATAATTAGAAACCATTCCACTAAGTAAGGTTATATAGTTATATAGTTCTTCAACAACATGTCATGTGTTTCTTGGGCATGACGTGAATGAGCATTGTGCCAAAGAGCTGATTAAACATGAAAGACTTCATCAGGAACCCAGAGCTTTTTTAAAAAAACAGAAACAGAATTCAACGTCTTTTTTTTTTTTTTTTTTTTTTCTCTCTCTACCAAAATTTAAAACAATCAGGTCTTCCAAAATAACCACTACAGCATTTTGGAGCAATCGTTGGTACAGACAAACTGAGATGTAAAAAGCAAAGATCTAATTGATCAAAACACACCTTTCTTGTTTTATGAAGTATTTTTCAAATACAGAACTTTCGAGTTCACTGTTTATTTGTTAATAAAAAGATGTAGTGCTATACAAAAAAGATGTGGCCAGGCTGGAGAGGGTCCAGAGAAGGGCCACAAAGATGATTAAGGGACTGGGAAACCTATCATGTGAGGAAAGACTTGAGAGAATCGGGTTTGTTCAGCCTTGACAAGAGAAGGCTTAGGGGAGACCTTATCACCATGTTCCAGTATTTAAAGGGGGGCTACAAAGAAGATGGAGATTCCCTTTTTACAAGGAGTCACATGGAAAAGGTGAGGGGTAATGGGTACAAGTTAATCCTGAGGAGATTCCAACTGGACACAGGAGAAAATTTTTCACAATGACAAGTCAGCCATTGGAATAATCTCCTCAGGGAAGTGGTGGATTCCCCAACATTGGACACTTAAGATTAACTGGACAGGGTGCTGGGCCATCTCGTCTAGAGTGTGCTTTTGCCAAGAAAGGTTGGTCTAGATGAACCTTGAGGTCCTTTCCAACCTGATGTTCTATGATTCTATGATAATAAATTTTACTAGCAATGAGTTTGCCTATTTTACAGGGAGTTGTACTTAACTTTCATAACAGTTTGATTTTGCAATGCATCTCTAATTTAGGAATATCATAACTTACTTTTAAGATAATTATGTCCCAGTTTAGTGACTGCCCTAAAATTTTCTCCAGTCAGTACAGAGGGAGATTGGAGATATGATGGCATAATGATGATCAATAGATGGCTCAAATATCAGTACTAAAGGTAGGTTGGGGAATACTTAGCCAGTGGGATGCATTTGCTAAAAGAGAGCATTTTTAAAGGCTGGATTCCATCTGACTATCTGGGAAAATTGCATTCTGACATCAAGGCTTTTATGACTGATAAGAAGAGCTTTAAACTGAGAATTGAGGGGAAAAGGTCAAAAGAAACTGGTTTAATTTCCAAACCTGGTTAAAAATAATCTGATAGACCAAGATATAGGCATGGATAAAGGAGTATCAGTGGTGAAAAGACAGATAGTGAGGAGAAGAAAACAGTGGTGTTGATAGAATAGTATTCAGGTACTTCTCATGATGAGAGTAGTATTCAAACAAGGTGCTGGATTTTTTGATACAGGCACTAACAGGTAGGCTGTGCTAACAGGTCAGCATGCATATGAATATTTGGTGATGCAATGGAGAATGAATACCTGAGTAATGCATTGGAGAAACATGAATTATTGCTCAGACTGTAAAAACAGACCTTTCAGCAGAAAGTGAATGGAATAACAGAACTAAAACCAAGTACTAAAACTCCTTGTGTTTAAGGGAAGATAGAAATAAAAGCAAAAATCACAGTTTCGTGTGCCAATGATATTCTAGGCTCTAAAGAAACAAGAAGGGGGAATTGAACCAAAATGTAATCCTTTCCAAAGGCTGTCCAAACCACTCCTTCAGATTAGTGTTTGGGCTCTGCTACTGATAGTTAAGGGTGAATTATGGAAAGAGAAATTAGACAGAGTTAATGGACATGTAAATATTATTTTAAATTGTATTTTATGGGCACTTGTCTTTTCAGATACAGATTAAAGAGCCAATGCTTCAGTTTTTAATAAAGATCATGATGCTGGCAGTGAGTAAAAACAAAGTAACTATGCTAATGTTTAATTTTACACTGTATTTCACAAGTCAATAGAAAATGTATACAAAGGATTTTTAAAGAAATATGTTGAAAGTGGAAGCTGGTTTTCTCTTTCGTGAAGCTGGGAGGTATGTCCTATAATTCATGAAAACTTTCTGTGAGACTGAATTTTATAGGGATTTATCTATGTAGTCTAGCCAGAAAATGTTTTGTCACACTTGAAGGAGCTCCTACATACATTCAAGGTTATAATTAATTACTGAAAATACCTGTCTCTTCTCTGGCCTCAAAATTTTGTTATTGAACATGAAACAAATTGTTGGTTGATTATTTTTAAATGAGATTCAATTAATCAGTTAGACAGAATTGCTTGCAACTTTTTTCCATATTTCCTGAAGAAACAAGCCACTTAACAATCATAAGACTAAACTACATCTATATTTTAGTTTTCTAATCCTTGAACCAAAATACCATTGAATCCTCTCCTAACGTAATTGTTCATAGTAAAAAAGAGTCAATTAACTTGCAAGTTAAAGAAAATACATTCCTGTGTCTCCTTTTTAAACACAGTTTATATTCTTCAGTTAGAATAACGTATAGTTTTCTTTCAGTCTTCACTAGCCATCAGAACCATGTCTTTTTTACTGCAGCATTTTTGTATACACTGGGGATGGGAACAGGATTACGATTTTTATTTTATTCTGTTCATTGCAAATCTTTTCAACTTCCAGATGTTCTTCCCAGCTTTTAAGCTTTTTTCATTAACATGAAACAGACCATTGTTCCTTTTCCTGAAAGTCAAATCATGCCAAGATACATCAAAAGTCCGTAGATTTCCATTATAAACCATTATGGTACTGCTGAGTGTAACTTTTAAAATTCACCTGAATTAATCAAAACAATTTCTGTAATCAGTGAAGTATTTACTGGTTGTCTGAGTTCGAAGAAAAGTACCAACTGAAAATTCAGAATGAACAAGGAGCACAGAAATTACTATGTCGATAATCTGTTCCCATGTTGTGTATAGGGATGGAATGATAAAACATGCAATTTCAAGAGATAAAAACAAGATTAAAAAAAAAGGCACCCTGAAAAAAAACCTTGATATTCTGTGGAGTATTGCTACCAGGTGAGCTACTGCCTCCATGAGTTTGAGGCTCTGCTACTTCAAAAGGCTCAAGTGATTATTACGAATAAGGTCTCATTGCATTGGCACATCAGCCTTAAAAACTTGCAACTTCATAAGCTCATTCATTGTGTTTGCTTGGCCAGAGCCCACCGCGTGTAGCAATTGTTATTCCACTAGATGGCCAGCTCTTGCTGCAGTTTTTGTACAGGAAGGTTGCTGAAACACTGCTTGTGGCACAACACATTGTGCTTTGCAGGATTCAGTAGGTTTTGTAAAATGTATATAGCAGGGTTGTTGAAATGGTACTAGGAGCACAATACATTTTGCTTTGTAGGGATCAAGATGTGGTGTAAAACCATATGTCTGCCCTAAGCTCATCATGAATATTTCTGCATTAGGACCATGAGGTGTAAGGAACTGCTGTTAATCTTTGGAAGCAGTTTGCATATGGTATCTGTGGTCTAAGAGCTGTGCATGTGTAATCTCATGTTAATGTCACCTTCAGATTGAATAGTCTCATTTTTCAAAGACAAAATAAGTGGAGGGACTAAAGAAGTATCAATTTTACTCAATAGCGATGTCCATATAGGGCAGTAGCTCACATATGGCAATGGGAAGATGTAAATCAGCAAGAAAAGTTATGGTCACATATTTGTCACTGTGTTTTAGGGAGGGAAAGTTGGTTTTGTTTCTGGTTTGGTCAACACAACAATAAGATTTATTTTCAAATGTATGTTCAAACTATATGCTGAGAAGCTGAAAATCACAGGAACAGAAGACCTGTTCTTACCCATGAATTGCTGTCAATGAAACACCTGACGTGAACAGAGCTGAGCGTAAGCAGGCACTTATATCCACCCAAATTATGGAACCAAAATGAGAAAACTGGAATATCTATGCTTAAGAGCATGAAAGAAATATAAGCTGTGTTGGCAGAGAAGGAGAATCTTCACTTTCCCAAATATTTTTCAATAAGAATGGAAATGTGATTGGATTTAATATCCAAACACTACTGAGAGACATTGAAGACAGGGAAAAGCTTTCATTTGTTCTTTCAGAAGTACCAGTTTAGCACTTGATTTCATTCTTTTCTGTGTCGTTCAAAGTGGCTCCTTGGTTAATGACATCCATTTGAGTGAATGCACTCAGTACAGTATTTTGCTACAGGTACGGACCTTATTTGTATGTAGTTTAAATCACTTTGGAACGAAAAAGCATCACTTGAGGCCAAATTTAACCAGCACAATTTGTGATTTAATAAAGACATAAATAAAAATATTAAAAGGAGAAACATCATGTAAATGCAACAATAAGCCAGTGGAAAAAAATTACATCTTCCCTGGCATAATAACAAAATGGAAGTATGATGCAACAAACTGCAACTGGTGATTATGAGCAACTCAAGTAAATAAGAACTTCAATTTTAAAAGACTAAGGTACAACACTTGCACACAAAAGCATGTGATCTAGAATAAAATGTCAGTATTTGAATTTTTTGAAAGACTGGATGCTTAATATTAACATATAGTTTACAGTGAAGATGTTGGTTATAACAACAGTCTACCCAGTTTTTAAAGGACCTTATTCTGGTAACGCAAGCTGAAGGCAAATATAGACAAAACTATTCAACAACTTGTAAAAAATATTTTAATTAACATATAAAAATCCTTATTTCTGAAAGGAAAGCCATTCTCAGCAGCCTTGTGTTTGAATCATGTCCTTATCTTCATAAAGGATTCATTTTTAAGAAACATACTCTGAAGCTAATGTAGATTTAGAAGGAGTTTGTCACCAGAGGCAATGAATGACTGCATCAAACAGAAGAGCTGCAGAAAGAATTCTGGTTTTCAAAAATAGAATTTATTCTGGAATTTCCCACAGAACACACCACAGGCAGCTATAAAGGGATGAAGGGCCATGAATTTGCATTTTCTCATTTTTATCTTATTTTTGAATTTCACAGAGCAAAAATTTCACATGCCCTAGGAGCACAACAGGGCCTGAATACTGTGAAAACACCTCAGAGAAGGGACTGGAATCTTAGTCTTCTCCATATGCAGGAAAAAGATTTTTTATAATATCTATAACATAGTCCATCAGAATACTGAGGCCTTGAAACCTGTTTTCTTCAGAATCCTTCAGAATGAAATACCAAAAAAAAAAGATAGTGTAGATTAATCCCATGCCCTAAGGATGTTACACAGGATTAATTCCTTACATCCCAAAGTTGGTTATTAGCTATCTTAGATTGCTTTGCTATAAGTATAATTGATTCATGGGCACAAAATTGCTAAGGAATAAAATCTTCCACCAAGAAAGCCACAAAGTTAAATACATGGAAGTTTTACAGTACATCACACAGAGATTTTTATTTTTTTTTCAAAGCACATTTGTGGCATTGGATGTAAGGGAAAAAATCTAATTACACATCACTTAGCAGACTACTAGAATGAAGGTGAACAGTTAGTCTAGATGAAAATTGTGTTACGGAAAGACAGTGTAAGACAGCAGAAGCTCAGCTGAATGGACTGGGTCTAATGTGTATGATGCTTCCTAACAAGAGGTGCTAAACAAGCAATATTCTGTCTCATTTTAGAACACCTTCTCCTTCTAATAGATTACAAAGTATCACAGGGAAGTTTCTAAACAAAAATTGTTTGAAGAAAGAACAAAGAAAAATGTACTTAGATTGCACATCATTTTGTATTATAAAAAATACCAGAAATTTTTTTTATCTGCTTCAATTAAGATATTGCATGTGAGAGTTAAAAATGGATTTGCAAGTTTCAATGTAATGGAACGCCTCTCCAGTGGAAACTTTGATTTGAGCTAACACACCAGATGCACATCTAAAAGTTGCATGCCATAGAAAAAGAAGGTGATAAGATGAAAGTATGTGAGATAAAATGAAGGTCAGTTTGGCAGTGGTTGCTTTACTAAACCAAATAATAAGTCTGCATCTTTTCTCAAAGGAAATAAAATGATCTGCTTTGAGGTGATACCTTTAATTGGATTGGGGATTAGAGTTATTTAAAACTAACGTGACAGACATAAAAATATGATATACAGGCCTGCAAATAGTACGACTGATAACAATGACAAGCTAAGGTAAAGTCTTGTGTATATGTGTGTTTTCACACATATTTTAATAGCTGTATATACATAGGGGCAGACTGCTCTTAGCATCTGTCCTTGTAATATGTTTTGTCTCAAGGAGATCTGGTTTTCTAATGTTGCAGCACTTTATTACATACTCACAGAGGCTGTTCTTGATCACATGCTATACAGGAAAATTTTTTCACCCTCCCCACAACTCCACTTTTGAATTTTTTGATGAATAACAACATTAAAATAAAGTAATTTCACCATATCATAAAGTGCTGTGAAACTAGTAGACAGGTTATATTAATGTCACAGAGCAAGATTATTCCATGCTCTGGAAATACCATACGTGCAATATGTGGAATGAGGCCACGTCTCTCATGCCAATGTTCTTTTTAAAGTATGGACTGCTTACCAGTGAAAATGTACCCTAATAATGGCGTTTTATCAGTCATATTTTACATTTTGTCACATGATGGAAACTGTTAAAAAAAATAATTATCTTAGCAGGAATCATCTGACATGAAAGGAGTTATACCAATATAGTATAATATGATATAATTAACTTAATATCGCAGGATGTTGTATTACACCGTGTTCTGAGACTCGCAATACTAAAACATGATTACTGAATCACTAAGCACTATTAGAGTATTGCTGCACTGGCAAATAGTCTGTACTTTAAAAGGACAAAGCATTGGCATGAGAGATGTGACTCCATTCCATTTGTTGCCCATATATTGTGTAATAGTTCTGAATATTCAGACAACACCTCAAAGGAGACAGTATTCAGAAGTGCAACAGCAGAAGATGACTCAAGGTAATAATTTCACTCAAGAAGAATGACTGCTTTAGGGTCCATCTTTCTTGTGGACTCTTTTCTAAGAGTAACAGAGTGATAGGAATGGAAATCCCATGTTCCTTTGGAAGACCAATTTCCTCTACACAGTCCAGCTGAGATGGCAAAGTTGGGCTCAATTTCCCCTTCTCCCTCATGAAACAGTATCTAAAGTATTCATTTTTTTCAGGTCTGTTAACACTCATTGCACTACAAATTACCTCTGTCCCTTCCACCTACCAAAACCCGTTGTTGTTTCCAACCCAAATGTCTAAACTTCCTTTTTTTTTTTTTTTTTTTTTTTTTTCCCAGGCAAATTTTGTAATGCAATTGGTGCTATCAGTACTGGAGCCTGAAAATTTGAAGACAATAAAACACAAGCAGCTTAAAATAACATTTTACTTTATAGACATGTGGTATTAAAAAAGAAAAACTCAGATTAAGAAAAAGTTGCTGCAGAATTTCAGCTATAAAGATACAGTATCCAGCACATTTAATCCCCAGTGTAGATCTACAATACTGAGGGGCTTGCTTTTGGCCTTTTGTTTTTTACTGTGACCAAACCGCTGTAAAGGACCTTCCCTCAAGCCAAATTTAAAGATATCTTAATCACTTGTAGAAACAACATCAGAGCCAACACTGTGGTGACTCACAAAGCTTGCAAGCCTAAACTTTAAAATAATTACTTGACATGTGGATAGATTCTGGCACACATTTCTGGGCTTGGCAGCTTCTGTTTGCTCCTAGCCTGATGACCATCTGTCTTTGTAGTCATGACATGTGACATAATGGCCATGATCCTCTCTAGATAGCACCCCCACCTTCAAGCATCATGATAATGTATACCACAAACGCAACTGAAGGTCAGGCAAGGACACCAGGGTGAGATATTGGATCTTAGAGCACCCTGTGTTTCAGGCCATCCCCAAATCCAGAAAGTTACAGCATCTTCCAGATTTTACCTGTATAATAACAGCATATTTGAAAATTGCTCTATCTGATCTAGAAGAGTATAAAATGTACCCTAATGACATGTCTTCTGTCACCTATGAGCTATTAAGTAAGAGAGGAGAATAAGAAAGAATGATCTTTGATAGTCAGTCTCTAGCATCAGGGTTCCTCTGTGGAATCACCAAAGTCCCTCTGTCTGTGCCCAACACAGTACAACAGAGCTGACAATAGGCTAACAATATCACATCTCCCTCACTCTCTTTTGTCTATTGTGTTTCTTTAGAGTGATACACAGACTGTCTCTCGCTATGTGTACAGCACATGTCACAGTGGGGCCCCAGTCTCAGTTCAGGCTGGGATAAATTGCTGTAACATAAATGCTTTTGTGGTCTGTGCTATTTAAAGTAAAAATGCGTCTCCTCTGTGGGAAGGTGGTATTAATGCAAAGCACAAGAAAGTTTTGACATGAGTGCAAAATAAAAGGCAAGACGAAGGTTGGACTTGTGGGGGATGGGGGGATAGTGCCATGCATATCCATATTTCAGGCAAAACCTTTCATCGCTCTGATGCCTGACTTTGTGAAAGAGGTCTCTGCTTGTCAGGTCATGTCTGTCAGCACTCTGAAAACAAGCTTTTCAGGATCTGAATCAGAAAAACTCAATTAAACAAGTGAAAGAACTGTGAGATATGCATTGACATAGAAACAGACACATACAAGCAAGTATCTTGTATTTCTCGCCTGTGTTAAGTCCTGTGCAATTGACTCTGTTAGCTGACTCAGAAGGTGAGATACTCGCTCTCCAATGGGACATCAAATGCCAGACTTTAACCTTCAGGGTTGCGCCTCAGGTCATCTTAGCTAAAGATATACAATAGATTTGTCTTTAGATACATTTGAAGATTGGAGATCAGTCCTGTAGATGGTGGGTTTTCAAGCTTTTGATTTTTAAAAATGCTTTGAAAAGTTCTGTAAGTGTGCATCTCAATTGTTTGTATTGTCTCATGTCTACTCTTGTTCCTTTTTTTAAAAAATAAACCCTTTGCTTCCAACATGCAGAATGTACCAATCCCACCATTGTGTTTTAAGGGCTTCTAAATGACATAATTCTGGGAAAAAGTTTCCTATCTGGCCAATATGTACAGATATGATCATGAAAAGACTTATTCAAAGTTTGATATGGCTGTTTCATACTATGTTGTTCTTCCATTTGCAACACAAAGAAAGAAATAACTCTAATATATCAGCTTCCAGATCAAAGTTAGTATTTATTTCTATTATGTCTTTTATAAACCAAAAATACATTAATTTTTGGTGTTATATGTTCTCTCAATGTGCCCTTGATAAGAGCAAAATAAATGAATAGAAAGAATAAGGTGCATATTGAAGGGTAAAGGGTAAGGAGATATTTCATTTTTCTGAAATTAAACTGCTAGATAAGAATTCAGTTTGTGCATAATTGCTATGGACACTGTCAAGGGTAGAGTAATTTATGGACAGAAAGAGTAGGAAAAAAATTATATACAACAGTAGTCAATTTTTTGAAACATTAAAAAACCTCTGAAAAATTTAATTTTTCAAATTATGAATTCAATACTGGTATCTTATGCATCTAACTATATACAGATAGGTAAAGGCAATGTACAGCTCGTTTACCTCAAAGAATACCAAGCAGCAAACTCAACATCTCTGCTGACATCGATGGTATGACATGAGCTAGAAACTGTCCTTGCTCCTTTCCCTTGTCCTTCCTGCCTTCCCTAGTTTGTGAATGAATTTAGCACTCCAGAGGTGCCAGACAGACAGCTTGGAAGCATCCAGCACCCTGATGTGCTCCCAGAGAGTCAGGATCAGTACTAGCAGGCCCAGGCTTGCACTGTCTTGCCAACATGTCTCAATTTTCACTGGGAAGGATGATAGCTGGAGGGTGTAAAAGCAAGTCCATGATAAATAATAAACTCCGTAGTGTTTTATTCCTCGGTTTCTTGGCTGAGAGTCTTGGCAAGGGCGCCAGCTGTGGTGGTGACGTGTGCTGCATGGACAGATGTCACCCAGGGAAAAGCTTTATTGTTGAGGTGTTCACCTCATATTTTCTGTTGTCAGAACATTTACATTCCTGACAGATTTCCTATAAACTTAATGTAGCTCAAGGGCTGCATGCAGAGACCCCAGCTAACACAAAGTAACTCCAGAATTTTCCGTTCAGCTTATGCCTGATATGTGGCAATATCCAGTGAGGTATAACCTTGTTTCCAATATGACTGTACACAACTTGGATATTTTTTCTATCTCAAAAGATATCCCAAGTATTTAATAAACAGCAGATTATCATCTCTTACTCTGGATAATATTAGAATTAGAAAAATTTCAAGAGCGGGTTCTGCTGTCCTTATTCAGGTTGACCAAGTTGCTTGTTCCTGGAATAGGATCATTTGCTTTCAGATTACTTACCAAAAAAGAGAGTAGAAAATAGAAGAAAGGCAGAAGTTGTCCATTAGAAACGTTACGTTTCAGTGCAATCATTAACTGCCATGGATGTTTATGGTCTGTGAAGAACTCATTATCTTATTGATGTGTAAACTTAGGTCACATGTTTTTTATAGTTCTGGAAAGAAAAGAAAAAAAAAAAGCTTTATTATTGAGAGTTTCCATAAGATGTTATTGTACAAAAGGCATAGACCTACATTTCTACATTTTTTTCCCCGATATTTCCCGATATTTATATTCATTTGGAAAAGCGCCATAAATATACCACAGAGCATGAATACAAAGCACTGTGTTATCAGTAACGTTCTCTAAAAAAATAATTTTAAAGTCTTTTTTTTTTTAGGCAGGAAACAGGAAAGCTTCAGGCTAAGAGAATGTAAATTAAATTTTATTTCATCAAGTAGTGAAGGACATCAGGGCCTTAAAGCAACATCTGAAATGAAAACAAGATTTCCTTTCTATTGTTTCCTTTTTCCACATTCACAGTTTGACCTGTATTTTGGAGTTAAACAATTGTCTCCATATCCTACAACTGCATACCAACAATGACCAAGTCAAATGTCTAAAATGTCTTACGGCTTCAATACACACCTCAATGAAAGAAATGGCAGGAAGATTATTTTTGGGGGGTTTTGTGGGTTTTTTGTTTGTTTGTTTGTTTGTTTTCCACAGGAAGGTGTCAGAATTCATAAGAGGAACTAACAGGAATAACATCCTGGGATCCTATGTGATCTATCCCACGTGGCTGCAGGGCAAGTGTTGATTCAGAACATATTATCTATTCACCCATCTAGTGCATGTTTTTTTGGACTCTAAGGCATATTAAAGAGCTACAATCAGTAGTATAATTTAAAATTGATCACCACAGATCATTAAAATAATCCCTCATGTAGCTGATGATACAGCACAGCTGCAGAAGGCATTAATTCCAATTAATTTCTCAGGAAATTGTCCAAGTCATAGCATTATCGGTTTTATAGAAACCCATATATGGAACCACATATGATAAGTATAAAATAAAGGACTTATGTATTGCAAGGAGCAGAAGTAGTAAAAATTGTTGGCACTCCAGACAGAAGGTGACACTTCCTAATTTTCTAACATAGTTTTATTTTATTATCTTTAATGACTGACTTCTCTCAATTGTTAAGCTATTAAAGTAAGAAGATGACCCAACCCAAATTAAGCTAAAACCTTCCCTGAATTCTACCCACAATTGCCTTTTCTTTGCTTACTTTTTAATAATAAATGAATGTATTTGTTAAAAACTCAAGAATTTATAAAAATAAATATGATCTCTACAGAGAGTCGAGGTTTTTCCCCATTGTGAAGCTCCTGTTGTATCTACCACAAAATTTATTTTCTCCAATTTTTAGTTAAAAAATAAAAACAAAGTTTTTTATTATTTATTTTCCTTTGATTATCTGGAGTTTTGGTCATTCAGATTCTTAGACAAATGGTTCCTGTTCTACCCACATGACAAGAATGACTTCGCTATGCATTCAAACTTCTCCTCCTTAAATAAAAGCTCAACAAATGTCACGATTTGTTGAATCAATTAAAGTTAATGTCTAAGTCTTTGTATTAAAAAAGAAATTTTCAAAGAAATTAACTTTTCAAAATGCATACCCTTCTAAAAAACAGCAATTAGAAATCTCTCTCAACATTGCTTAGACTGTGCTCATTATATTTCCTAAAATTGTCCTTCCTTATTTTAATTGGTGATATTTCCAATAGAATCTGAAATCAGGACCATTATCTTAAATCTAAACCTTTTATTAGTTTTTTTTTTGTTTTTTTTGTTTTAATCTTCCAAAATTAAGAAACTTCTGATTGATAGTTAAGAAAAAATCCTGAAAAAATCTTTAAATGACCTTAGAAGAACCCAAAGGCATCATGCCCTTGAAATTGTGCAGATATTATTCCACACATTTTTGGACAAAGTTGCCTTAGTTTAGGGAAAAAATGGGAACAATAACTGATGATTTTTTTAATCTAAGTTGAAAGCTTACCATCTGTGTAGATTGCTTTATCACTGTATTATCCGCAGAAAGCACTACTGGTTTAGATAATTCCTGGAGTGATTGCTAAGATACAGTGTAAATATAAATGACATAGTTGGCAAATATGTCCAAGATGTGAGCAAGGTACTGTGAAATGGACAGATAAGGTGCTGACTGTGTTGTCCCTAATGTTTCTCTACAAAACTTCAGTTAAATAAATTCTGAGTAGAGACCAATGTAGCAAATCCCAAGACAGCATGCAGACTTTCTGTTTCATCAATTTAGCCCTCAATACCTCTCAAATACTACCTCAAAGCACTGGAGTAGCATTTTCTATCTTGCTGAGTCCAGTCCACAGTTTAATGAATCTTGCCACTGGTATGAGGTTGTTCAACATTAGAGTGATTTTTTATTTCTTCAGCTGACCATCTGCTGCATATGTAGACTACTTGTCTATGTATATCCACATTTGGATATAATGTCAACTGTTTTGGAGAGGAAGCATTTTACTTGTGGATTAAGAGATGAGCAAAAGTTCATAAAAGCCAGAATCCTCAGCTTTGAATGATAGAAGTAGAGAAACAGGTTTCCACCCATGAATATTTAAAAGGAAGTCTATACAGAGTATCTGCATCTGTGCTTCTAAGTGTTGCTGCAACTTGGGGTTGGATTAACTTCAAAGATAAAAATAGACCCTCTGTCTGTGAAAGGCAAAATTTCTCTGTACTGAATAGCGATTAGTGTCCTGACACAGAGGAGTGAAGCTTTATAAAGAAGTTTTCTATAGGAGGCACCTGTGAATCTTGGCAAATAATGATTCCAGAGCCTGTTACTTCTTTTTGCTGAATAGCAGACAGTCATCTGGGTATAGAGCTCTATAGACAAATTCAGATGAATGGTGCCATGCAGTCATGAAATCGATGACAGTGCAAGTCTCACAGTCTATGGGATCACACATCTCACCCAAACTTGCAAATATATTCTACAAAAAACCTTTTTTAATCTATTTTGTCTTTGAAGTTTGCAGGAGCATTCACTATATCCTTTCCACCCTTTGTGTGAAGGTGATTGTGAAATGAAAACAATATTCTGTGTGTGTGAAATTCACATGATTTTTAGATAATTCCTAGTTTAAATGTCTAGTCTTGATAGCAAACAATGTTTGCAGTTCATAATCCCTAATCATTGATAGAAAATATACAACTCTGCACACACAAAATCATAATCACACATTTACAGAAATGCAATGAATAAAATTAAAGAGAACATTTGCAGAACTCTCTCTTCAACAAAACAATTTTCCTTCAATATTGTCAAGTAGAAATTTCTTATGCACACAAGTTAAAATGCACAAAGCTTTGCCTCCTAAAAAAGTTAAAAATAATTTCTTAAATCCACCCCCAGGAATTTTATAAAACTGTGGATTCTGCTTTTGCGCTCTGAAAAGCTTTGTTTTAGGAGGGTACATCACGGATTAATCCCTCTGAGTCATAGTACTTTCCATGCTTTGGAAGAAAAAGCTCTATTTCACATTTTCTTGGTTCTAATCTGAGATATTGCCTTGATAATTAAGTAGGAAACCAGAGTTTCCAACTATTGGATAAAAAATAATAACTAGTTACAGTAGTTTCCTCTTTTCCTGACCTTATTACATATTCCTTTTTAGATCTGAACTCAGTTGCTTGATCACAGTTCAAATCCAACATCACATCAGTGCTATCAGCTCCTGGAAAGAAGTGAGCAGTTTGGAGTATTTACTTGTTTGCACTCATGTCTGCAAGATCCCCCAGACCTTAATAAGATTTTAACTTCTTTATTTGCAACATCAGCCTAGCATGGATTCATTCTTTTGAACCCCAAATAATCTAATATCTTCTCCCTGAAATGATGTGGGTTAACCACTTACTGTTATTTCTGCCCAGTATCCTCATGGAAAAATACAGATGCTACATCAGTTCAGATAATCTGTAAAGGAACAGAATAATTGATTTTTTTTTTTTTTTTTTTTTTTTTTTTTAATGTGGTTAACACTTTGTATTCATGTATGGAAGCTGGTATACTTCTGAGGTTTCATTTGCTTGCCTAGATTTCTAGGCTGTTCTGCATATGTTGTTGACATCAGAAGGTGCTGAATTAACATTTCCACTGGAGGAAAGGAAAAGATTGAGTGCTTAATTTCTTGAGAAGATAGCTTTTAAAATGCAGTTAAGGTGTGCAACTGCCAGTATTAAGGCACCTGAATGGCAGTAACACTTTGCATACTTTTAAGCTGTAAAGTAAAACTGAGTATGATTAATGGGATGGCTTTACACATAACAACACAGCTGGGGATTGTGTTATTTTATATTCATCTTCCAAACTCCCATAAAAGTAGATTATTGTAGCATAGCACTTCTGAATAGTTACATGATGACTGGAGTCTTAACGGCTCCCATGTTCTTACAAAAGGAAATATACTGCATAGAAACTCTGTTTTCCTCTCTGGAATTCACCCTTCAAGGAGGATGAGGAATATAAAACATTGGGAGGCTCTTTAGGAGACATTGGGGTCATTATACAAATATCGGAAGAGATGTAAATATTTGGTTGAGTATGGGAGTATATGAACAGAATATTTGCTTAACTTCTGTGTCCCAGGTGGACTGAGGAGAGGTTAAGGACACGCCTGGGGCAGCTGGCAGTTTGGTACTGGTGCCCTGAGTACCAGCATCATGTTGTTACTGTACTTCATGTTGAAGGGATTAGCTTCAAAGCCATGACTATAGTCAAGAAAGTGCCTATGTACTTTTAACGATCAAGTGCACATTCCTTCAGTGTCATGTCTGAGCCTGAAGAGATGTCCCAGAGCATCTGTGGTACTGGTAGTGGCACCTATGGTGGGACCTGTACATGACCAGCTGAATAACCTTGAACAACAATGGAGAGGTGATAGTGTATTAACAGCTCTGAGTAAAAAGGGTATTTGACTTACGGTTTTTATTGCCCACTAATTACAAGACAAAAATTTGCAAGGATATAAATTCTGCTGAAACTCAGCTGGAATTAGAATTGCTGCTATGTGTCATGTGAAATCTCACTCACAAAGGAAGTTCATTTAATGGGCTTCTGACATCATCTGGAAGATACCCACTGATCTCACGACATAAGAATAAGAGTTCTACTTTATAATGACTATAAAAATTAAGATACTTTTTATAATGAATTAATTTTTTCTTGATTAATATTTTTCCAAAGATTTTATTATTACCAGTTGAGTCACAAGAAGAGAAATTTCTTATTGCTTCTCTCCCTTTCCTTTTTTCTGTTATTTGTAAGACAGTATAAGTTTACCATTAATGAAATATTAACACTTTAATTTCATTAATTTTAACAGTATCCATAGTGAAAAGCATTTGGTTTGATTTCTGCAGCAGCAATCATATTGATCGACAGAACTACTTGCTCTCAGTCGGACAGGTATCAAACAGATACAGGTACAAAGAAAATTAACACTAAAAAAATGAAAATTTTCTGAAGTTGCTTTGTACAAATAAAATTTCCTAATATGATTTAGCTCTCTTTTTTTCTTTTTAATAAAAGAATAATACTAATTAAACCCACATTTCTGAACTCTGTGTTCTTCATCATGTATGTTAAGGACCAAATAAACTATTGACAGGGGCTGATACTACTTTCCTGTAACAATTTTAAATTTGTCATGGATATGTTAAGCTTTCAGTGAATGAATAAGAGAAAATGTTAAATGTGGTTTTAAATCCTTAATTTTTTATAGAAAATTAACATTATTCATCTGTTTATTTGTAAGCATATGGCATT
Source organism: Strix uralensis (assembly GCF_047716275.1). NCBI lineage: Eukaryota > Metazoa > Chordata > Aves > Strigiformes > Strigidae > Strix > Strix uralensis. The sequence continues at coordinate 35,561,670 of NC_133979.1, read as the reverse complement.
GTATATCTTTGTGAGGCAATGACTGTGTACTTAAAGCTAAACACTGAAGGCTGTTAGTCTTTTCAGTATATTACTACAGCGTCATTTTTGTGTTCCTCAGGTTCTTACAAGGATAGATCCTGCTAGGAGAAACTTAGGCTTAGTAAGAAATACTTTGGCAGGTCAGAAGGAAATGAGTAATAATAGGTGATGTATCGCTTTACTTGACAACAAGTAGGAATATTGTAAATATACTAACCTTAGCAAAACCATCTTCCTGATACATAATGTAAACACATATTAACAAATTGTTATGGTTAAAAAATTCTATGGATATGGTTAACAAATTCTATGGTTAAAAAATACTCTTGTCCTTTATGCTTTAAAAAACAAGTCTAAATAATAGCTTTCATGCAGTTGTTCAAGCCCTGACACACTGCTTTGAAGAACCATCTTTGGCTGCGAAAACAAGGGTATTCTTAAAGAGCACCCCTCCTCGAAATGGTTCAGCTTTGCATATTGACTGTAGTTGTGAGCTTGACCGTAACTCTTCTTTGGCACCCTGTGATAAATAGATGTGCACAGTACTGGTGGGTTTCTGAATATACCAAATGTTGGTTGAGCTATATTGAAGAACAAGTAAGCTGTTGACATGAGCAATGAGTAGTGTTTTCTTGGGGTCATTTTTCATTTGTCATAAACACATTAACCCGGGAGAAAGGTGAGATATCTTAATGACTTCAGAGAGAGACAGGTTTTGACTTTTGACTAACTTCACTGTTCACAGAAGATCTGTTAAAGATGTGACTTTAAAAAAATCCCAAAATTTAAAATATATCAGGCATCTACCAGCTTGTTTTCTTGTTTCCTTTTTTTTTTTTTTTTTTCTTTTTTAGGAATCTTTGTATATTTTAAGCAGTTGTTACTTAAAAAAAAAGATGATTTAAAAAGAAAATAGTTCTGTATGTGCTGAAACTAGTAAGTCCTGCTTCCCTATAAATTAGCCTCTCATTATTGAAGTCCCATGTGAATTTATGGAATATGTGGGCTCACACTGCAATTTAATAGGATCTCTATCTTATGGACTATCTTCTTTTCATAAAACACAAAAGAACTCAATGTTTTTGATATTTCTGATGTTTCGCCAAATTTTGTAGATATTAGCTGAACACTTCTAAAACTTGTTAGCAGAAATAATGAAGGAATGGTAGACAGGACTGAGAGACAATACTGATAAACAAGCATTGTTTTCTTCAGAATCCAAGTGGGAAAATATGCAACATGAAAACAAAACAAACAAGAGGGATTCCTTTAGAGTCCCAAAGGAGAAAACTTAAATGGCAATGAGGGTATCGGAAGTCCCAGCACCAGAAAAAAAAAAATATGAGGATTTATCCTTAATGAGTATCTCATCTTCTGTTTAGATTTGTGCGTGCATATTTGAGAACTTCTCTATGTTCGTATATGAACGTGATTTTTTCCTAAAACTCACTCAATTTTAAATTATTTATGAAGCAGAACATCTATTCACCGCTTCTTCCTTTTCCTTTGAGATCTCTGTTAATTATCAGTACCACCCTCAGGGACAGATTTTCAAATGATCTTTTTCAGCATCCGAAGAGCATCAAGGAGGTTTAAGTTTAATAAGGATATATGTGGAGATTTAGAAATAAAAGAAAGCAGAAACAGCAAACATACCTCTACATGGGCACATGGTAACTATAACAATGCTGCAGCAAAATTACTTCTGTTTCTACAGATTCTTGGATGTTTAAAGGACTGATCCATCAAAACCAGCCACATTAACAGTTAATAGGGAATGTAATAGACCACTTTTAAGTTGAATAAAGAACAAACTTTAAAAATTATAATATCTCAAAAGAAATAGACTATAAGTTTGAAGAGACAAATTAAATTGGGAAACAAGCAAATCCCCTCACAACATAGATGATGTAGGAGTAGAATCTTTTTTTTTTTTTTTTTAATCAAACCATCAGGGTAGGGTTTGCTAAGTCAAAAAAGGAACAATCATCTTGCCTATCTATAGTAAGTTCTCTGAAGTAACAAAGAGAAAAAAGATACTATATATACACAGTCATCTTGTGGAAAATTGCAAATTTAGCAACAGATGGCAGGAAATGGAATTTGCTATCTTATCAGGACAATAAAGCAGAAAACAGTTGGGGTAAACTTGTTACAAAGGAAAAAAAAACTTGCAAAAGAAAATAGAACAGATACTCTAGTTCACATTTATAGATTCTATTAAGGACAATCTGTTTTTAATTGGCGAGGGCTTCCTGAGCCTGTAAATGTAGTATGTGTGCTCATCTAAAAAAGTATTTGCAAGTTATTGTCATGCTGAACACAAGTGCTGCTCATGCACTAAATTAGATTCACTGCTCAGAGCCTACATGACTCTAGTAGCAAAACAGAAGAATCATGAGTAGTGTCTGAAACAACATCTTCACAAATCACTTACATTGTAGTGGATCCTGAGTAGAAAAGCTGCATATTTCTACAGCTGAGCTCAATCACTGTTATATCAAATGTTCTGAAAACTTATTATACAGATGACTAATATATTCAACATGGCTCAATGCAGACTTGAATGGTCTGAAATTCTCTCTAAAACAGAGTGAGACATGGGAAATTCATGAGCCATTTTCAGTGTAAATGGATGAAGAACTGGTTGCAACAAAAGACAAATAAGTAAAAAATTACTCCCAGTGGATTCATAAAATACAGGGAAATCCTCGGTTTAGGAGCTGCCCCAAATGTTTGTACTTCTAAACTTTGGATGATTTATTTTCTTGTTCATTTTTTTGTTGTTGTTGCTGTTTTGTTTTAAGGTTGGTATTTGACGAGGAAAGGAAAGGGTATGAATGATGTAATGCAGTGATAGTTCTGAGTTCACTGTGATGTGACCTCATATGACCCTTAGAAGTAGCTTTGGGTCTCTGTCCTTGGTGGAGTGAGTATACTTTGGGGGCAGAAATTCTCATCTGTCAGTCATTTCTGAGAAAGATCTCTGCTCAAGGAGAAAAAGAATTCCAGCTATGTCTAATGTCTGAACTAGTCACTGACAAAAGAAGAACAAAATAATCTTTTATCCACCCCCTTCTATCCAATGTGACTACAACACACTGCTTCCACCCTCCCTCCACATAAGAAAGCTATTCCATAATTGCTCTGGTTCTAGAACTAGAATAAGGTATTTCTCAGCACAATGTAAATGATGTATTTTCCTCAATATTTGTCAAGTTTCCCTAGAAAAAAGTTCATAGATCATCTTTTGTTTATTAGTAATAAATGTCTCAGTGATATTTAGAGGAAAACCTGGTCACTCTTATGTGTAAGGTGTTCATAATTACCGCTGTGTTTAAATAAGATATTGTAACTCTGTACTCCAAAGGAATCATGTATAAATGAAAAACAAACAGAAATCTAAAAGTAATCAAGAACAAGATAAAAAAATCCTTTCCAGAATTACAAAGATGGTGATGTTCTACAGAAAAGTTTGAGAGTTTAGAAAATGTTGTTTTTCTTTCTGATGTAACACTGCTGAAGCTAGGCTTCTGCAGAGGGGTTTTACTTTTTTGTTCATCTGTTCATCACCTTGATTCCATTTTATCTCAAGTTCAGTGGCTCTGTTCCTAAACTGAAGTTCCCTGACTCTAAGTCATGATTCGTGCTTTAACAAAGGGCACGGGAATTAGCTACCCGAGGCATCCTGTCAGAATTCAGTCAGTCTTATTGCTTTCTGCCTTCTGTTCATGTACTTGAGAACTATACTTGACTTTAGGATTACCTGAAGCATAAATACCTTGATTTGGGGGTGGGACATTATGTCTTGGCATTACAGATGCTGCTTTTAAACTCATTCTAATGGGTTTATGTTTTACATGCTTAACTACATTAGCTGAATACAAGTTGGGTAAAAACCACAGCAATTTTTTCATGGTGCGCATTGTAAAAGACCAAAATATAAACTATATTAAACAGTTCAAAATTTAAAAGGCCTATAAAACAATTTCCTTGATAACCATGCTTAACTTCAGTAGGAAATTTAAAGTAATGTCAGTAGAAAGAATCAATCAAATTGCAGATCAGTATGTACCAAAAGCAATAACCCCCTTGGCAAACAGTCAAGGCTTTCTTCCACAGCAATCCTTTCCTCCTCTCTTTATAATGGTTACTTTTACCCTAATTATCTTCTTCATACTGAAGTTGGGGAATTGTTGTGTTCCTCAGCCTGAAGGATATAGTAGGATGCATTAGAGATTATGCCTTGGCACTTCAAGTTTTCTCACCTATCTCAACTATTTGATCCTGGGAAATTAAATGATCTTGGAATTCCCAAGAAATCTTTTATTTCTAGAGCTAAGTGTACAGATATTTCATTCAGGAGTTCAAGTGTCCATATGTGGACAGGTAGTCTATGCAGCAGTTCAGTCCTGTATGAAAAATAATAATTGAAATGGTTTCCATAGAAACTAAAAGCAGCCACTGGAAACTGCTAAATAGTATTAAAAGAATTCAGTCAAGTTATATTTGAGTAAATAAGGATCATTTGCAGCGTACTACTGTTTGCAAGGACAGGTGGTATTCTTAAATATTTTAAAAATTACATCCTTGAGCTGCAGCTTCTAGTCTGGCATGTGGTTTCTCACAGGGCTACAGGTTGGTATTAAAAATATTAGGACTATGTAAGTGGTTGTTCATGAATGTTCTGAAGTTAAAGGGGTCCTTTTTACCAACGTCATCATTAAATAGATTAAGAGAGTAATAAGCATTCAGATAATAGTAATGTTTGACAGAACTATATTGCAATAAGCAGCACTGATTGCAAAACTCCTGCCAGATATAAAGGCAACAATAATTTGCACTCCTTACATCATAGAGTTTGTCTTTCTATGAATGAGTGTTTGCCTGTTAAGAGTTAACTTCAAAATCAAACAAACAAGCAACTTCTGAGCAAGGTCAAATTTTCTTTAACTTTCTGGTAACGTCAATTCTAGCTGTAAGCAGCCTTGTGAAAAACACTGTATTATGTGTGGATTTGGGCTTCTCAGTCCATTTGCCAGCAGAGACTGATTGTGTTGCAGAAGCAATGTAATTACTCATCAAGGTGAGAGTGTGTTGGAGCTTACTTTCCTGCTTACTTTCCCAGTGACAGGCCCGCTTACCTTTGCTGTCAATCAAAAGCTCCACAAAATGGTAGTAGCTAGAGACCAGGGAAAAGGCATTAATGGACTGAACGAAAGTGCCATAGCAAGCAGGCTGAAAAAGATCCCACCAAAATCTCTCTGCCCCTGCAAATACTCCTTTAATATAAATGCTAAGTCACCTTATCCACCAAAATGCATGTAAAAGATACCTCCAAAACCCACGTATACAGATTGTATATTGGACAAACAGGAGAAATAATGGATTATATGTTTGCCTGAGAACATTAGGGATATTTTTATGGTTATTTCTTGTTATTCAGTGGTATTCACTGTGCACAGTAGGAAACCCTCTGCAGGACAGAGGGAATATTAAAGATCTAGACTTGTACTTTAGCTAGTGGCTCTGCAGTTATCCACCTCCAGTCCTGATCAACCCCTCACTACATCCCTGATGTTAACACATCCTACATCTTATTTCTACTCCTTTTGTCTATTTTGCACTTAGATTGGAAACCCTTCAAGGCAAATACTCTTGAGGCAAATTGGCATTTTCCATGTGGACGATGTCTTCAGGGTTTTTCTGCTGTCAGTTTTATTATAAATACAATAGAAAGTACAATAGCATTGTTAGACTGTTGAGAAGGACGGGTGGAATCCTTTTTGGGACATCTTGGCAGTGCTGTTACTCTAGTAATTAACTATTTAAAAATTATCACTATGAAATTCTTCATGTTTCATGACATGATTCACAGTCCTAAAGTTTAACCATCCTTTCTGATCTTAACTCATTAAAAGTGCAAAGATTTTGAACTACAGGAGTTGTACAGTTTTGTATGAAGTAAAAAAAATGAGCTATTTACTCTGTATATAGGTTCAAAGATGAATACATTCGGCATCTAAATACATCAAGCAAAAGACAGCAAGTTGCTGTACATGGTATTTCATTCTGTAATAACTGAGGACAGCATTGCACATTTCTGCAGCTTGTACATCAATCTCCCTTCAGGGAACTCTGCAGAAATAAGCAAGCTGATTGCATTTCAATACAATTTTCATATCAGAAACCTCATTTAAGAGAAGTACATTTTAACAGCTTGACATAAGCATGCAGTACACATGGTTCTCTGAAGTTTGGGGATGTGACCAGCAAGTTACACTACAATGATGCAGCATAGCTCTATTTTATTTTTTTTTAAGCCAGTCTTGTGCTTCTTTTTGTATGTGGGAAACCTATTATAATTTCCGTCCCCAGTAAAAAATTCAAATTTATCTTACTCTACCATTTATTTCCATTAATTAGAATCATCATTATTCCCCTGATGCCCTCATGACCCTTGTTCCCTTGGTTCAGCTGCAGCCCCTGAGAGTGGATTTAGGAGGACTTTTTTCAGGGTATTTTTGTAGCTTGTCCTCTCCCCCCGATGCCAGATGAAAGCATCTGGCCTTTCTAGAAGGGAGAGATAAACCTTTCAGAGCGCCTAGGGCGTTAAGGAGGAGTGTGCGCTTAGATATATATATACCCATATAGATATATATAGAAAGCATACTGGAGACCTTGTTAATGATAGAGTTCCTCCAGAGTCTTTCGTATCCCACAGTGCTCATAATCAAAGATATTCAAAATAACTATGTTAAGAATGCTAAATATGTCTTAAAACATATGTTGTTGTAGGCTCTGAAATGTTATATGTCACTTGTCAGAAGAATATATTCTTAAAGAGTTTGGGGTTTTTTCCCTACAAGGAAATCTTGTCTTCTCCAATCCACTTTTGGTTATTAATGTTAACTTTTAGAAATTCTTTCTGAAAGACAAGCTCCTTAAATTAATTCCTTCCAGTAGTAGCATGTTAGTTTCACTAAGGAGGAATTTAAAAGGGACTAAAATGTTTGTGGGTTTATTTTTTTAAACTCCCTTAAATAAAAATTGCAAGGTATTAAGGAAGCTGTTCTGCATTGGGAGATTTTCTTTCTACTCTTCAGTATTATGGTATATAAAAACATGTAATAATGAGGAGGGGATCAACTCAACAGAATAAGATTGAATACTTAGATAAATAGCATATCAGAAGTAATATTTTCTTTCTTTGCAACAAGAGTTGTCACTTCTTCAGAGTGTGATGTATGGTTGATTACCCTTCATACACTCTTCTCAGGGGGAGGGGATTTGCACACAGTCCCACTGCTGCACTCCAGCATCTGTGATTTACTTTAACAGCTAACATGCTGATGCAGAAAATAAAACTATGGACAAAACAGATTGCCCCAACCATATTTTCAAAGCAAATAAAGTGTCCAGAAAAAAAATAAATTAAAAAATGCAAAGTTCACTTATATATTTGTGAGTTATCCTAACAACTTTGAGTTTTTGAGAGAGTTACAAAGTATTGTACAGGAGTTAATGAACTCCAGAACAACTTCAGTGTTGGTACATATCACAATTACATATTTTCACGTGGTTCTGCCAGAAGAAACTCAGAGAGGTTACCAAGAGGTGTTACAAATCCTGGGTTCTGCCACCAACACCACAATCACCTGTAGCTCGTGTGGGTTATTCTAACCCGAGTGAGCTAGTTATACTGACAAGTGGAAAGTACAAAGGTTTCAGCATCTGCAAGAAGTATTATTATTCTGAACTACATATGTAGATCTTTTCTTCTCAGCAATCATTCGGTTGGTTGGGGAATAAAAATAGTTCTACAAGTTAAATTATTTAATCTTTGTGTAATTGTATATATTCCAGAAGAAATTTGCACAGCTCCCTAAGATGGGACTTCAGTTCCTCAGTCTCAGTTGTCTATACCCGTTTTCCTTGTTTAGAGATCCATGTGCAGAAGATTGTTCTTTTGTTGACCCAGTGTCGGCCTTTCTATCAACTTACACGTTGCATTTCAGACTGTGGGCTGGTTTGTTTGTTTAAGGAAGACAGAAGTGTCAGAAAAGATGAAATTGCTTGATATTTGCTTATAAACATTATTACTATACTGCATCTTAATTTATATTATATTCATGCAACATCTGATCATTTATATTAATACTTTCCCTATTTATGACCATTGCACAGGTGACATCTTATTACAAAACTTATCCATTATTAAGTGAAATACAACTTTTCTAGACAGCCTTTAATTTTCCTTCAGAAATGTAAGGGTGTCCTTACAATTTATTCAAACATATCATGGCAGAAAAACAAACCTCTCTTCTGTAACGTATTTTGTGCTTATATTAAAACTTTAAGGGTTTGCTCAAAATTACGGTTATTTTCAGTTATTATAACATGAAAGAAAAATGCACACTGATCTCAGAATCTTATTTTATTTTGTTTAATATCATGATAAGAGAGCTATGAATACAGAACTGTGTTTTGTATTCTTTAATTAAAACCATTACTCTTTACTGGGAGATTCTTGCTTTGGTGTAATACTTCTGATTTTACACAATGGAAGAAAATGACATATTGTTGCTGCTTATATTACAGTAGCATCTAGAGGCAACTAAATTTATAATCCAAATAGGCAAACAGTGGGAAAAAAATTAAGATCATTATCAAAGGAAAAGAGCAAGTGACTTGGTCCATAGTCATGGTCATACAGAAAGATTTTGAAGGAGCCAGGAATAGAATCCAGATTTTCTCTACCTCCATAATTATAGCTGTAACAAATTTTGCAGGAACAGAAACAGATTGGGTTTTTTTTGTTTTTGTTTTTTTTTTTTTTTTTTAATAATTTCAGTTATTTGTATCTGGGAATAAGGATGCCTAAAATAGCAATAGAGGTTCTGTCTCAAAACCAGTAGGAAAATAGGGAACTATAATGGTCTAGTATCAGCTTCACAGATGTAATCATGGACTTGCCTTTCTGCTACTGGCTGTTAATAAGGCTATGATTTTACTTGTAGTAATGAGGTTTAATTCCAGAAAATCATACTGATGGTTGATTTTTCTGGCACTAAATCTCTTTCCATATCCAAATTTACCCCTCACCATGATTAAAACTTAGGATGCTTTTGTCAGCACAGGTTTTTTGTATTTTTAGTATGGTTTAGAGCCACCCTGCCAATTACTCTTTCACATGTTTTTTTCATTATCCTACAAAATATTTGAAAGCTTTCAGCTCAGAAATTATATCCAGCCTCTGAACTTTCTATTTTACTCCTATTTTGAATAAAATACTTCAAGAACATGGATGCTGCTTCCTTCTACCCTAAGTACAACAGTAAAACATACAGTATTCTGTATGCATTTTTCAACAGTTTTTCTGATCTGATGCATTACATATGAAGACTTTTCAGTCAAAGCTACTTTTTATATTAATTCTAGAATTTCCACTGCAAAGCAGAGCTGCTGGTACATTTTGTTATTGTTGCAAATGCAGTTCATAGCTACATCTTAGACTATCTTTGAACTTGTGCCTTTGGCCTCAAGTTGTATGTTGACAAGGCTCCCTTCCTCCTACAGATTAAGTGTTTCAAAATAGCTTAATGCCAGCAATGCAAGCGATCCAATGAAGACCTGTCTTCATAATTATATTACAGTTGCTTCATAGATATATGTATTTTAAGATCCAAATACACCCTTAAATTAGTTAATTTAACATTTCCATCTTACATTATTCAGTGAAAGATATTTTAATTTCAAAATGCTATTTAATTTTTCTCCTGTTTTTCTAAACGAGAGGGTTCCTTCTTTTCAGTTCATTCATTGTTGCATCTATTTTAAGGGCAGCTGAACACAGAGCAAAGATCTTCGAGCGGCCATTGCTCAAGCTATATTAATGTGAACCTCTTTCAAAGCTAATAAATCCATCTGGGACTAAGGTTAGCAACAGTGCAGGGAGATAATCCGGGCAATCCCTAATATTGAGTTGTGGATGACCCATCATCAGAAGTGTTCAAGGCCAGGTTAAACGGGGCTTCAAGCAACCTGATCTAGTGGAAGGTGTCCCTGTCCATGGCAGACGGTTGGACTGGATGATCTTTAAAGGTCCCTTCCAACTTAAACCATTCTATGATTCTGTGACTGTGTACAGTTATGTATGTGGCATTATCATGCCCTTATTTTACCTATCTCTATAAAAGTAGAGGGCGTGTATGTCTACTTTCAGTTTGTCCAATTTTATAACACTTCCTCAGTTTTCCTTCACACAAAAAAAGGATGATTATGCTACAGTAAGCTTGGCTGTTATTTTTCTAATGCCTTAAAGGGGCATATACAATCTGACTGTCATTGAAACATCTAGATAAGCTTTTTATAACTTCATAATTTTTTTGTAATTATACTTTAATATACATCTGAAAAAGTGCATCTAAAATTCCAGAGTTAATGGATAATCTGTGGCCCACGATGAATGTTGCACTCATCTAATACTACAAACACAAGCAGATGCATACATAGATACATAACAGATGAGTGGCTTCAAGAAGTACACATGGGTTGGTTGGTTTCAGGTTTTTTGTTTGGTTGTCTTTTGTTGGTTTTTTTTGTTGCTTGGGGTTTTTTAGTTTGTTTGGTTGGTTTGTTTTGTGTGTGTGTGGCAAATTCTTCCTCCTGTACATGAAAACTCTTATTTTTCTTAATACCTCTGTTCCCTTTTATTCTGCTTTTGACACCATTAATTTGACTGGCATTTCCTTGGTCTCTGCTGCACCATCGATCAATATTTATTAAAAAGCTCTTAAAGCTTGTCTCTGATTTGAACCTCTTTAAATAAACAGCTGGTACTACAAAGCAGTTTGATTCCTATTTCAATATAACACAATGGTCATTATGATTATAGCTGTGTCAAAAATTTGTGGGTATGTTACCTTAAAATGGTTTTCCTATTAAAAAAACATTATGTGTGTGGTGGAAATGTTTCATACTAGAAAAACTTTGCTGTAAGAATTAAAAGGGTGCAACACTGATATAGCTAAAGCTACAAATCTTTGTAAATAAATTCATAACAGGCTAACTAGAAATATTCTCCATAATATTTAATATTTAATTTCAAAATATTTTTTAGTCTGGAATATCATGTACAGAATCATAGAAAGGTTTGGGTTGGAAAGGATCTTAAAGATCATCTAGTTCCAACCCCCTGTCATGTAACCCATGGCAGTTCTGTTCTATGAGGTGTGACAGGTTTATATCATTTAACACAGGGGTTTAATTCCTCTACTTCTGATAATACAAACAATGTCTGGACTGTAAAAGTGACATTCATTATTGGTTTTAAAATATAGAGTATAAGCCTTAAGAAGGGGGGGGTGGGCAACAGCTGCAGATTGGTGCACAAGGGCTGGAGAATCTGCAAAGATTCACCTTAAGTATGACTAACAGGGCAGAACAAGGTATTTTACTTCCATAAATCAATGTAGATTCAGTTTAGATTCTTACTAATCCCAGCAACCTAATCCCAGAATCAACCTCCTGGTTCATCCAGTCCCTTCCCTGTACTATAGCAACCATAGCCGGATGTCTTTAGTCACCCCATCCCCTTCTGTGCTGGAAGCAATTTTAATATATGGAAACAATATTTACGTAAAGATTTCGTAGTTAATTAATATCCTTTCTGTGTATGCTAACAGGGGATTTTTATCAAAGGCATCCCTCTAGGTAGAGGCTTTTCTTTCCCTTATATACATTTAGAAAATTATTATAGTCCTTCTCTATAGGATGCTTACCTTGTTTTCACTGTGGTCCATATAGCTAGCTTAGACCTTTAGATCAGCTTTAAAGTATCTGGCTAGGGTGGAGACCGCTGTGAAATTTTAAAATGTGAACTCAGAACAGATCCACTGCTCCTGTTTATCATCTTTTTGAGTCAGATTTGTAGCTGTTGTTGCGAGCCTCACTGGCATACCTGTAACATGAACCACAGTAAAATCATTTCAGGCGTGTTTATTTGAGCGGCGGTTATAGTATTGCTTTAATTTTGTGAGGCTGAATAAACTAAACCCGTTCATTCTTCTAATCACTCACTGGCCTTCTGGTGACTGTACAGTCAGTAGTTTTACCTTGATTCCCAGAAGAAAAATGCATTCCCATAAAGACCATTATCAAATTTAGTAGCAATTAATGTTCTTGTTATGAATCACAGCACAGAAACAAAGTGCTTGGAGTCTTATTTGTCCTTCCCAAGAGGTGATCCCCCAAGATCAAGAGTAGGACATTTTAGAGATGCCTGTGAGTGTATCTGGTGTTGATGTTGCTGTCTTATAGATTTATACTGGACTCAGTCTCCAAAGGAGGGAATAATAGGTAATGGGTATTTTACTGCCTATACACTTCTTGTTAAATTGTCTTCATTTTTTTACTTAGCATCTGCCTCACTGAGTACTCATCATCTGCTACTGAACCATCTGATGTACAACAGATGTTAAGCACTTAGTGAGGCAGAGAAGGAGGTAAAAGTGTCATATCATGATTAAATACTTGCTACAACTATTATATAGGGTGACCATACTGCTTTGTTCTTACATTTAATGTTACAGTGTATTGAACAAGAGCAAGCACATGTTTTGGGTTAAACTTGCATGTTCAAATGAAATACTTGATAAGTATAGATTACTCCTTGTAGTATACTTCTTATCAAATTATATAATGAATTACAGCTCCCTGGAAATTTCTTAGATTTTTTAAAAAACTTCATTTGTTTATTAACATTGAGTCATTGAAATCAACATTTTAAAAGCAGCACAAAGCTACGAAAGAAGTGCTAAGTCCAGGATGGACTTTCTATGAAAACATAAATATTATTGATTGTCCTGTTATTTGAAGACCTGTACTCTTTGTAAGAAATAGACCGTTAAGCCTCTGCTCTGACTTACGCAGAGTGGAACACTGAGCCAGATAACACATACAAAGTACATACTCCTACCCTTTAGTTAAGACCCTTAAACCGTCTGTCCAGTATTCTGAGGTTTCAATCTCATCTTTGACTGCAAAGAGTTTCTACTCACATGAACCACTTCTCTCGTGTGGATGAATATGTCCCTTCACCCCTACTTAATTTGTTTGATTATATACATGAATATACTTAGTTGTATTTCCACAAATTTTCTCAATTCTTAAAATTTACTGGGAAACAGATTGTTAACTAATTATGATTTAAGAACAGCTCCAGCTCCACCTTCTTATCTTCTTACCTTTTCCTACTATACTACAAGAAGATCAGGCTGCTGTTGCTGGATGATGAGACTCTTTTGTGGGTGAACCTTCTGTTGCATAGGATGTGCTAAGCAGTTGGTTACCGTGCTTTCAGCTAGAATACTTACAGGGTAAAGAAAGCCTGCCATAATCTCACATTTACACAAGCATAATAAAAAATAGGATAATCCTGTGGAAGTTAATGTATCAGTTAACATCAGCCAAGTTTCTGATGAGAATTGTCTTAATGAGAAATATAAATCTTAGTGTTTTGGTAGATGAAATAATTCTACATGAAGGTGCACTGCATTACCTCTTTATGAAATGCTTTCCAATTCTTGATTCTAAAGTGCATTTAAAATATGTTGCAATCTTTTCTTTTTTGCAATGAAATAGTTTCTCAAGTTGTGATTTCAAGTGTATGTTTCACCAAAAATAGCTTTTTATTATAGCTTATCACATAATTTTTCATGATGGTGAAGGCACAGATATTTCAGGCATCCCATTTTGCTTTGAAGCTCATTGAAGTAACTATGGAGATTCTTGCTACTTTCACGAGGTTTGGAATTCAGAAGTTCTATATCTCAATATTTGGAAAACTAACACATCAGACCAGTAAATATAATTTTCCAAATCAAACAACAATGTTTGCTGTGTCATTAAAAGAATAATTGGAGAGCTCTTTCAACCTCCCTCAGAAGCTAATTGTCTTAATTTATTTATTAACTTTTATAAACAAGAAGCAACTGCTCAAGATAAGCAGCCTTTGTCAGTAGTCCCCCATTAATACAATGAGAATAGAAATGATTAAATAAAACTGATTAAAGGTAAAAGAACGCTCGGAATGTGCACAGAACAATGTGGTGGGGAATGAAGTACCAAGAATTTATTACATCTGTAAAGAAGAATAAAAGTATAGTAAATTTTCAGCAAAGCCTCTTATTAACTTTAATGTGGACTTGAGGAGCTTAAAGTCAGAGATTCAGATTCTGTCCCTGTCAAAGTAAACAGGAGTTTTTCTCAGTGACTTCTGTAGACCTCACATATCAACCCAACTTTAAAAAAAAAAAAAAAAAAAAAAGTAGGAAAACACATTAAAGTCCTATGACAGAATTAATAAACATTTTTCTTTCTGGCATCAGACTAAGGAGTGGATCTTGAATATGTCCACCATATGAATAGAGTGAATAATGAAAGAATGGAATTAGGAGGGATATACTCAAGATTTCATAGAGTACTTAGACAACCAAGCACTAGTTCAGACAAATAACTTAGAAAATGAAAGAATAATTAGACTATTATAGTAGAAAAAGGAAATTAATCACAGAATCACTTAGGTTTTTTTCTTTAAGATCATTGAGTCCAACCGTAAACCTAACACTGCCAAGTCCACCACTAATCCATGTCCCTAAATGCCACGCCTACATGTCTTTTAAATACTTCCAGGGATGATGACTCAACCACTTCCCTGGGCAGCCTGTTCCAATGCTTGACAGCCCTTCCGGTGAAGAAATTTTTCCTAATATCCAATCTAAACCTCTCCTGGCACACACTTGAGGCTGTTTCCTCTCGTCCTATTACTTCTAACTTGGGAGAAGAGATGAACACCCACCTCACTACAACCTCCTTTCAGGCAGTTGTAGAGATCAATAAGGTCTCCCCTCAGCCTCCTTTTCTCCAGACCAGACAACCCCAATTCCCTCAGCTGCTCCTCACAGGAGTTGTGCTCTAGACCCTTCACCAGCTTCATTGCTCTTCATTGGACACATTCTAGAACCTCAATGTCTTTCTTGTAGTGAGGGACCCAAAACCGAACACAGTATTCAAGGTGTGGCCTCACCAGTGCTGAGTACAGGGGGACGATCCTTTCCCTGGTCCTGCTGGCCACACTATTCCTGACACAAGCCAGGATGCTCTTGGCCTCCTTGGCCACCTGGGCACACTGCTGGCTCATATTCAGCTGGCTGTCGACCAACACCCCCAAGTGCTTTTCCACCAGGCAGCTTTCCAGCCACGCTTCCCCAAGCTTGTAGTGTTGTGACCCAAGTGCAAGACCTAACACTGAGCCTTGTTGAACCTGATACAATTGACTGGGGAACACCACTTGTGACTGACCACCATCTGGATTTAACTCCATTCACCACAATTCTTTGGGCCCAGCCATCCAGCCAGTTTTTTACCCAGCAAAGAGTACATCCGTCCAAGCCATGAGCAGCCAGTTTCTTCAGGACAATGCTGTGGGAAATGGTGTTAAAGGCTTTAGTAAAGTCTAGGTAGACAACATCCACAGCTTTTCCCTCATCTACTAAGTGAGTCACCTTGGCACAGAAGGAGATCAGGCTAGTCAAGCAGGACCTGACTGGCCTGTAGTTCCCCTTGATGAATAGCGTCAACCAATAACTGACATTGGCTGTATCTTACATGAAGAAAATAATTACCTGGAAGAAAAGTGAGTTTATGTTTGTCTCACGCTAAGTGCACTGAGCTTCAAAAATGTTCCAACTCTCTGCCATTGTCTGGGAGCAATGGCAAAATTATCTAAGAGAAAAAAGAAATCTGGATCCCTTTAAAATCCAAAAAGTTATTTAAGCAATGTTTTGATTTCCTTGAACAATTTTTCATTTTAATGATATTTTCAGAACTACATAATATAGGAGTAATGACTGAATTGGAATGTCAGTCTTGTGTGAAGTTTTCTTGTAACCTTTGACTGAGGTCCTTGCTGAAGATATTATACAGCTCAGTGCTCATGATAAGTCTAGGTTGGTATCGTATAACGAGCTCAGGAACCGTATCAAAATCTTGGATGGCTTAAACATTATCCAGGAAGAGAGGTTCTTTTTTTCCCTAGGTATTAGAGATCCACCCTACCTCTACTGGCAACAGGCACCGAGGGAGGGCAACACCTTAAAATATGAAGTTGTAGAAGTTCATAAACATCTCTAAAGCAGTATAGTTATGTACTGATTTTAATACTTCCAAGAATATTGTTTGTAATTCTCTCAAAAACTCCACCTACGAGTAAAATGAAAACAGAATCATAGAATCATAAAATAATTTAGGTTGTAATAGAACTTTGTAAGTCATCTGCCCAAACGAGGGTCACCTTCAAAGGCTGGTCAGTGTTTTGGATCATCAAGCTTTTAAAACCTCCAATGATGGAGATTCCAGATCTCACTCATCAACTTCCCGCTGTGTTTGGCCATTCCTCACAATGAAGAATTTTTCCTTTTTTCTAATCAAAATTTCTTTGTACGCTGTTTCTTGTCCTTTTACTGTGCACCTTGAAAAAGTGTCTGGGCCCAACTTCTCTACATCGTTCCAGAAGGTATTTGGAGACAGCATTTCTATCCTTTAATCTTATGTTCTTCAACCTAAACAAACCCAGTTCCTTCAAGCTCTTTTCATGTGTTATGTGCTTCAGCCCTCTGAACTTCTTGGTGGCCCTTCACTGGACTTGCTCCAATCTGTTAATAATTCTTGCACGGATGATTTAAGTCCAGACACAATGTCCCAGATGTCATTTTGCAAGTACCTGGGGGAATATTTGCTGCCCTTGACCTCTTGGCTCTACTAAAGCAGTTGGTCTTCTTTGCCACAAGACATTAGTCCTAGCTCATGGTCAGCTGTTCAGCTTCATATCTGCTAGGATTACAGGTGCTTTCCTGTAAAGCTGTTTTCTGGGGGGTATACCCAGCCTGAACTGTTCAAAGGTGGTTCCAGGTGCAAGACTTTGCATTTTTCTGTCTTGGAACAGATCTTGTTAGATAAGAGCAAGGCAAAGAAGATACTAAATACATTCACCATTTCTGCTGCCAGATCTCCTTTCTCTTTCAGCAGCAGGCTTCTATTTTCCTCGATCTGGTTCTTCCTGAAAATGTACAAGTCCTCTTGTTATCGCTCACATTGCTCACTCATTTCAAAAGAGGCTGTGTTTTGAAGTTGCATGTCATTTAATCATTGTATGTGTAGGTCATATTTCTGTGGTCTTCCCAAGCAGCCTATCCCAACTTTCAACTTAGGTAGACTTCTTGGTATTTGAGATTAGACAGAAGTTCCCTGTGCATCCAGGTCAGCTTCCTGCTGTGTTTGTTCAAATTCCTGCACATCCAAATGGACTACTGTGCTATAAGGACAGCATTCTTGAGGATCAACCACATCACCTGGGCTGTTTTACCTTTTAAGGCAGCCTCACCTAGTACCCAACCTATTAATTTCCTGAACTAATTCCCAGATAAAGGCTGCTCTCCTGAAGACCAGGATAACTATTTTGTTATTTGCTTCCCTCACTTCCTTCAGGATTTTTGATTTGACCATCCTGCAGTCAGTGCAGCTTTCTGCCCTGCTCAGCTTTCACAACATCCGTGAGTTCTTCCCTATTTATGAGTAGCAGCTCCAGCAGAGCATCTTCCCTGTTCAGCTCCTTCAACACCTGCATAAAAAAATGCATTTCATTACTCTCCTGGATTGTTCGTGTCCTGCCATGCTACCCCACCACTAACGTCACTGCTGGAATGGTTGAAGTCCTCATGAAGTTCAGGACATGTGGTTGCTTCCTCCAGTTGGTTAAGGAAGGCTTCATCCACTTCCTTTTCTTGATCTGTTTTGTAGCAGATTCTGACCACAGTCCCCTTATTGCTGGCCTCTCATCTGATCCCAGCCCTTAAGATCCTGACCAGTTCATTGCTCATCCAATAGCAAAGTACTCCTTTGTGTGGAGTGCAGCTATCCCCCCTGCCCACTTGTTCTCACTAAAGAGTCTCTATTCATCCATCACAAGCACCCCAGACTAATCCCACCACAACTCTATGATCTCAATGAACTCATAGCAATGCAAGTGTGCCCATGCCTTCTGCCTGTTTCCCCCACTGTTTACATCTGCGTCCAAGCATTTGAGATGTGTCCCTAGTTGTACCACTTTCTGGTGGGAGTGTTTTTCCCTAGATGCTTTTTTCCCTAGATGCTTTTTCCCTAGCACACATTTTGACTCCAGCCCCAAGCTAACATTGCTTGAAGCCCTTCTCGCAGGGTCAGCAAGTCCGTTGTCTAAGATGTCACCAGCTATTTTCTTCTAAATCCCATCTTTCCCCAGCTGCCATCCATCCTCAAAGAGGATCCAGTGGCTGTAGAAGCCTAAGCCCTGCCTATCTGACCGCAGCAGCTGTTCAGCCAGGTGTTGACCTGCGGGAGGCATCTGCTTCTAACCAAGCCTTTCCTCTTGAGTGACGGGTCCAGAATTTTAAACAAGCTTTTATTTCTAGGAGAAAAATAAAGCTTTCAGAATGTGTGAATTTATCTAAATAAGGATGAGTGGCTTAAATAAAGTAGGTATTGCTGACATTTTATGTACTTTCACTTAATTTACTTAATTTACTTGAGTGAACACAATAAATTTACAGAGTAGCAGTATTCCTTAATGACAACTTTTAAAAAGTCAAGTAAGGAAGTTGATTTTGTTTTTTAAAAAAGAATTTATGTTCATAAACTCGTCAAAGACAAGCAAGTATAACTAGAACTTCTTAAAATCTCTCTGGTTAAAACAGGATAAAAAATCAAAATAAGGTAAGAAATATTAGAAGGTTATTATTTTGAACTATTTTTTGGAATAAGGAGAAAACCTCCTTCCCTCCTTGGTCTCCTTGTAACTGCTAATCACCAAAGATATAGTTGTTTTAGTAAGCTAAACACTGAGTTACGAACTGATAGTTAAGTTTTAGAAAGCAAACTTACTTAATTGTGCAGCTTTGTAATTTCAGGCAGACTTTTAGACTGCTTCTTCTATCCCTTAATAAGAAAAGAAGGAAGGTAGGCACATTAAAAATAAAAAGAACAAAAAGTGACATTAAAGATTTTGCCTCTCATAATAATGGAAACAGTAGATTAGATCATTAATAAGGAAAAAAAAAATGTTTTAACGACTGTGTGGCTGGAGAAGTGATTAACCCAAACCAAATCAACCCTTGCCACTATATTAATTTTGCTGGTTTAAGTAAGCTTATTCCAACAGTAGAAAATTTTCCTTTTCCAACAGTGCCATCTCCCTCACCAGTTCTCCCTCCTTCAGTCAGCTCCATGAACCAAGAGAATTCCTTCTTTGCTTTCCCAGCTCTCTTCTCTTCATCAACCTGCAGTAATGCCACAGTCTCCTTTTTTTCTTTGCCTGGTGCACCCTGCATTCCAGATACTTGTCCCATCTAACCATGCTCAGGTGTATCCACAGAGGCAGTAATCCTCTTCTTTTCCCAAAACCTCTTCTATATAAAAAAACTAATGTGCAGAACATTCTTTGACTAATTTCAATGCCAAATAATAAGCAGAATAATAAGTAGTGATACATATTTTAAAAATATGTAATCCTATCCACTAGATCTAAGAAGAAGAAAGGGTTGGTGAGACGTAACAGGGATCAAGTTAAAGCTGCACACTATATCTCCTTTATCTTATGAGGTGGGTTAACCTAAGCTGGCTGCCAGATGCCCACCCAGCTGCTCTCTCACTCATCCTCTTCAATAAGAGGGGAGGAGGAAATAAGATAAAAAAGCTGTGAGTCAAGAAAAAACCAGCTGCCTGGAACCAGCTGAAACTGTCTGGAACCAGCTGTGTCTGGTATGGGGCAGCCCTGGCCTCTTCTCACAGAGGGCATTCCTGTGCCTGCTCCTCTGCTGTCAAAACCTTTCCAGTGACACCTAATACACCTCACTAGAGCAATATTCACTCATTAAAATCTATCAGAAAGTATCTAAAATTAGGCTCCAAAAATTCATAGCAGGTGTGTAGTTCAAAGCTATCTGTGCTGAGCTCCAAGCCAGGATAAATTATGAATCTCCAAGCCATACAGAAATTTCTTGTCCATACTAACACAATGCCAAATCCAGGCTACTAGTTTCTGCTGAAAAACTAATGTAGCCATGTGGCTCTGGCTTTGGAGCTCAGGCACCATTAGCCGCCTTCTGACTAGAATATATCATGCAAACATATCCTCAGGTGCTACAAACTATGTAGCACGGATGTTTTGTGTGAGTGAGCCAAGCAGATTTAGTCTCTATGGGTGACACTTTGTGATACATGGGAAAACTTTACAGTAAGTCTTCAGATGTTTATCCTCTACTGAGATGAATTCAATACCACAGCTGTAAGCTCAGAGTTGGTCTACACAAAATGAGGTATTCTGGAAATGTACTCCTAATATATAACAAAACTTTAGAAAGGCATGGACTTCTGTTCACAAGAGAAGTGGAAGAGGATGCTAAAATTCACATTCACAAACCTGATAAAAATCAGCTGTTGAACACGTTTAGCCTTGATAGAGTAGCCATGTGGAACAAACTGGTAGTAACAGTACGAGCAGAAAACTTGGAGATTAAAAAGCAAATGGCTTATTCTGTTACCTGTCCAAGGTAAAAAATCAAAATACGGTACCAACTCTATGAAGGATATTGTGAAGTAAATGGCATAACACAAAGATATAAAGGAAAGTAGAAAAACCAGACCTTTATATCTTACATCCAGCAGCTTTTGGAACTCAGTATCAGTTCTTAAGTAAGCACAGAGAGCCATAAAGAGTTAGGAAAAAGCTGTAATGAGAGACCTTTGAAAGGTTAGTTTCACTCTTTTGGACAAGGATCCTCTCTGTTTTGATTGCTGTGATGCATCATAGGGCTAATAGCAATAAGATAGACCGTGTAAGACCTAGCCTGGCTGCAAGTTCATCCCATAATGGGAAACAGGGTCATAAGACACCTGAACTGCTGTTCCTGTGAGCTGCCAGGGCAAGCTCAGTAGGTACAGATTACTGTCAAAACAACTCAGACAAAGTACACAGGAACTTCCCATTCCACCTGGGAGAGCAGTAGCTTTAATGTTCTACTCGGTTTTGAAGTAACTTTTATATTGTGACATTGACCTTGCTTGTATAATGGACGTTATGATTTTTAATCAGGAAATGAAAGAATAAACTTGCCAAAATATTTTTGCTTAATGCTGACTTTCAAATAAGCACAAAGAAGAATGGTGTTAAGGCGGTCATGTCATGGATGTTATTATATTTACTTCTAGAAAATACTAATAGACTGTATGTATTTAAAAACAAATAAACAAAACAACCCCCACCCAAAAAAAGAGAAAGGAAAAAAAAATTAAACAGTCACCACCGTATATGATATAATTTTACTGATCTTTATTTTCATGTTTCTAAAGAAACAGACTTTAAGATGCCACAGATTTTTAGTTTTAGCATTTGTTTTATAGTCAGAAAAACAAACAAAAAAAATTAAGGTTTCTGAACTATTCAATGATTGAGACAAATTCACATGTGACTTAAAAAGTCAGCCAGCAGTAGATGAGCCTCTTGCATTTTCCCTTTGAAACAAAACAATGAAAAGAGAAGGAACCATACAACCATCGTCATTCATTGGCAACAATAGATCTGACTCTGCAGCAGTCAGAACATTTAAACTGTGCATTGCTAGGGTTAATAAGAACTGAAAATACAGACTATTGACTATTTCCATGTAACTCCGTTGCTCACGTTGTCCTGCTTTTACTGACTCTGCCTCAGCAGCCTAAACTGTAGGTTTCATGGTCTGTTTTCCCAGTGTGATGTAGCACATTAACTTCTGTTTCTAGTGAAACCAAAATGAGATGACAAGAAGAACATTAAAGTGATCTTTTAATTTCATCTCCAAAGATGAAAAGTAAACACAGCATGCTCATGCATGGCTTCCTGTAGGGATATTGTTGTGCTGGAATGCAGCTGAAGAATTAAGACTGAATCAATTTTAGTGGGGTGCAGGGTCCTATTTGCTATTCCAGGACAGCATTTGGCTCACTGTCTATAAACCAAAGCAGCTCCAGCCAGTAACAAGAAAGCTTGCGAGCTTACAAAAATCGTAATGAAATAGAGAGGTGGTACAGAGTTATACACACTTTGATACATACAAAGCACCTCTCTGATCAAATAGTATGAGGAAAAGTAATCTCAACTGCATAGGATTTCTAGATGTTAATCTGAAGACAATTACAGAAAAATGGCTCTTTGTCAGACTTCCTTGACAGACATACAGAGAGAGCAAATACATGAACCAAATGTTCCTGTTGTGCCTGTGAGTTTACAAGGAAACTTTTGTGATTTTGCACTGTTAAAAGGCAATTTATACATGTATTTATCTGACAGCAGATGCTGTCATCTGACTTTAGTGCCTTAATCTGCTACTAAAACCAGTTTTATTTTTCTCTTTCCAATAAAAAATAACAAGGTTGTATTTACTGTGTGCAGGTCTCTCTTTGTGTTAAAATAAGTTATTTTAACGTTGCAGATCTTCCAACTATTGGCTCAACCGTATCCAGTCCTTTCTCTACTGCAATGAAAATGGCCTCCTGGGAAGCTTTTCTGAAGAGACTCACACATGCACCTGCCCTAATGACCAGGTTGCCTGCCATGGGTTCCTTCCCTGCACGGTTGGAGATGGCTCTGCGTGCTTGAGCTGTGCTCCTGACAATCGCACCCGCTGTGGGAGCTGCAACGCTGGCTACATGCTGAGCCAAGGACTTTGCAAGCCCGAAGTGGCAGAATCGACAGAGCACTATATTGGGTTCGAGACTGACCTTCAGGACCTGGAAATGAAGTATTTATTGCAGAAGACAGACCGAAGAATTGAGGTCCATGCCATTTTCATCAGCAATGACATGCGCCTCAACAGTTGGTTTGACCCTTCTTGGCGCAAGCGGATGCTCCTTACTCTTAAGAGTAACAAGTACAAGTCTAGCCTTGTCCACATGATACTGGGCCTCTCTCTTCAAATTTGCCTAACTAAAAACAGCACCTTAGAGCCCGTTCTTGCTGTTTACATCAACCCTTTTGGGGGCAGCCACTCTGAGAGCTGGTTTATGCCTGTGAATGAAAATAATTTCCCAGACTGGGAACGGACTAAACTAGACTTACCCCTTCAGTGTTATAACTGGACGCTGACTCTGGGCAACAAGTGGAAGACATTTTTTGAAACTGTACACATCTATTTGAGGAGCCGAATAAAGTCAAATGGTCCAAATGGCAACGAGAGCATCTACTATGAACCCCTGGAATTTATTGATCCCTCAAGAAATCTGGGCTACATGAAAATCAATAACATCCAAGTGTTTGGCTACAGCATGCACTTTGACCCAGAAGCAATTCGAGACTTGATTTTACAGCTGGACTACCCCTATACTCAGGGATCACAGGACTCAGCACTTTTGCAGTTGTTAGAGATACGGGATCGTGTAAATAAACTCTCTCCACCTGGTCAACGTCGTCTAGACCTCTTCTCTTGCTTGCTCCGTCATAGACTCAAACTGTCTACCAGTGAAGTGGTGAGGATTCAATCTGCTTTGCAGGCCTTTAATGCCAAATTGCCAAACACAGTGGATTATGACACAACCAAATTATGTAGTTAACCATAAATGTGAAGCACAACGCAAAACCTTGAAGGAGTTTTTACAGTGCTTTTGTGGAACAGTTTATGTTTGGAAGAGTAAATTTAAATTGTCTTTTCAATATCTGTCTTATATCAGTCAATACTGTTGGATGGCAATTTACACACATGAACTTGCTGACAATGAATATATTATACCTGCAGTTTTGGTTTATGAATGAAATAAATACTGACACCAGTCTAGAAGACATTCTACTTTTTACAATAAATTTCATTTGTAATTTTATATGTTCCGTGGCAATGCTTTTGTGCATTACATCCTCTAGAGGGAACATAGAAGGATACCAATAAAATTTTGTAGCTGAACAGTTATTAAAAAGAAATGCTGTGGGATTCTTTTTTCTTACACAAAAGTACTAACCTTGATACACTTTTGTGTGTGTTGAACACAGGAGGTGTAGGTAAAGAGGAGATAGTGACTCAAGGTTTTAACAGAAACAGTCAAAGCCATAGAATATTTTCTTCTTAGGATGTGGATCTAAATGTTCATGCTGAGCTGAAGTGACAACTGTAGTGATGCTTTACTTGCTACACCTGAGACTTTTCTAAGGCATGCCCTTTTCAAGGTGCTTAACATGACATGCAGACTCCCGGAGTGGTAATATTCAGTGTTTTAGGATGGACAGGAGGTTAGTATTGTGAGATGCACAGTAATGAAAGATTGCATCAGCTGAACAGGAGACAGGTGAGAGGCTGGTTTTGCAACTGATATTACTCACGTTACAGAAGAAACAACCTTTTCCAGCCAAATCGCTTTTTGAAAGTCTACCTAATCCTTTGCTTTGCATAGTTATAGAAAGAATTAAGCAATGTATACATTACCTCCTCCCAAATACACACATTATAATATTTATCTAGAATCATCTGTTTTGAACTATTTACCTAAATACCATCCATGCTGATTAGATTCAAATTAATTTAAAAAATTTCCGTGACAATGCAACTGTTTAATATCTGGATTTTTTTTTTTTTTATTGGTACAGATAATAGCCTTTCAGTGCAAGATTTTTCAGTTTTAGAAAATATACCCTTTTACAGATACATGACAGCAATTGAAATCTAGTTTATAAAGCTGAAACTGCAAATAAATATGTCATTATCAATTAATGAAATTAATTAAATATGCATGACTCTGGATCAGAATTAGGTTCTTTGGTATATTACACATTCCAGCAGAAAAAGTACATCTAAGATGGCATAACTTGGGACTCTCAAGAAGGTTTTGTTGCCAATTGCAAGAGAATAGAACAGATGCCTGGGCTGTCAAAAATCCTTGAGAGTAAATGCAGTGTAAAGTGAAGGAAATTGATACGAAGTCTTTTAGTAGCACCTCCTTACGTTAAATCTGAATCTGCGTCATTGATGTAAAAGCCAACTCTTTTTTTAAAATGGGAAAGATTTACATATAAAACTACCATTTGGTGTGCAAGCACAACAAGAAAAAATTCATATTTAATTCATACACATTTTTAATTCAACTAGACTTCAATTAATTTCAATTAAATTCAATTTTATTAATTTCAATTTAATTATATTATAATTTAATTCTGAATTTAAGGTACACTCCTCATTTCGTTTCCAGCTAGGCCACAGCAGCACAAGAAATGCAGTTCTTCATAAATATATGTAAGCAAAATAAAATGCAAGGTGAGAAACTTCAGAAAGCCTACTGCCAAGGGAAATCTCTTTGGTAGCGATTCCTGTCTCTCCTGATTTCACCAAATGTTTATAAGGATTACTATTTCACCACCACACATTCAGATAATTCCTCAGACCTGCTATACTTAGAAGCCCCCCAGAACTAAAATTAGCTTTTTTTCTTGTAATCAACCTCTAGATGAGTTCCTGTTTGTTTTCTATTTACAGCTTTTTTTTTTCTGATAAATAATGCAGCTATCTCAGCCCTTCTTTTATGTTTCAAAATGTTGGCTTGCTCTTGCATTGGTAAGACCTTCTCAGTTAAGATACTTACTATTCCTGTTTTCATCTCCAAGTCTTTCCTTTGGTATATCTCTGGCAACTATAATAAATTGTAGAATCAGATAGTTTGGTTTTACTACTCAGTACCTTGTGTAGTCTTTTTAAATAAACAGACTATGATGTCATAAAATGAACAAAAAGAAAAAAAATCATCTTCTGTTCACTGAAAGCAAAATTTACAATAGAGATGTGGGGCAATGATAAATAAAGCATTTGCTTATGTTATCCTTTTGTTAGAGAAAAATACTAATATGTCACAGTAAATAATCTGAAGTATTTTCTCCCCCTTTTTAATGCTCCTTCCTAAAATAGTTCCTCAATGACTGTTTTTTCTTTCTTTCTGGGTTGTTTTTGTTTGTTTGTTTTGGGTTTTTTTTAAATATCTTTCTCTGCCAAGATGGAAAGTTCTTCGCTATGCCCAAATATATACAAATAGAATGTACAATAAGAAGCAGCCAGAAGAAGTTTCAGTGAGACATCATTTCATTATTATACAACACATTAAGTGTATTTGACTGGACTAGTGGAAAACCCCTGTTGTTACTGTATCTTTGTACCAAATTAAAGGTGTGATACAACTTTCTTAGACTACTAGTCATGGACTAGTTTCGGAATTTGGAACCTACAGGATCTTGGAATAGGGAGGGTTTCTATTTTACCAAAGCTGGATTCCATAAAGATAAATATAAAAGGAAAAAAAAAATAACAGTAAGAAAATACAAGTCACAGGATTTATCTGGTTCCCAAGTTACAAACAAGAGACAACAATATTTCCCTTTTGATACTTTTCCGATTGAAATCTTTCTATGTTCTCCAAAAAAACTTCAGGGTGTACTTAAAAAAAAAAAAAAAAAAAAAGAGAAGTCTGGATAAGTCAAAACAGTCAAGGTCTTGATCTATAAGAAAATTTTGTAATAAGATATGAACACAGTTGTGGGGAAGAAAGAACTGTGGTTACATCTATGTACATTCATTTCCATCTGGACATTGCAGATAATATTTAGTGCACGCTACATCAGATACTGTCTCTGGGTTTTTTGCTGTCCGTTTCCCTTTGTATTCACCAATGCTTTTATTACCTACCATTACAAACTAAAAAAAAAACCCAAGGAAATTATAGTAATATGCGGAACTGTACCATGACAACCTGAAACAGTATTCAAAACAAACTTTAGTGACTATAGTTATAATAACCAGGTAGATATTAATTATAACATAGAAACCTTCCTGCTTAAGTGAAGGCAACTCTTATCTGATACAAAATTCTTATAACACTGTTT
Organism: Strix uralensis; assembly: GCF_047716275.1. Lineage (NCBI taxonomy): Eukaryota > Metazoa > Chordata > Aves > Strigiformes > Strigidae > Strix > Strix uralensis. The sequence goes on along the minus strand of NC_133979.1, from coordinate 35,534,672 downwards.
TCCAAGCAAATATAAGTCAAATTGTGTCTGAAGGCTGGAAGCCAAACTAATGTATAGAAGTTCTACTGCAGGAACAAAGGGTGGGCTACCTTATCACTGCCTAGAAAAGAGAATTAGGTTTGCCAGAGTGTTCTAAACCTCTGGGTGACACAATTCAGAATACAGAGGCTGAATTCAATCATATTAAAAATATCATGAAGATGAAGAAACTTTCATTTCTCTCATTTTTTTACTGAAAAGGCAGACAGAGGCACAAAGAAAACATTTTCAGATGCTGGTGGCTGAAGGTGGGGAGGGGTATAGTTGCACTTCAGGGTATTTCTTCCTTTGCCACAGAACAGTTATGCAAATACTTGGAGGAAGAGCCTCTGTTTCCAAAAGTATGCATATGCTGACTGCGTGTATTGTGAAAGTACTTATTCAACAGATACTTCAAGTCGGCAAAGAGGCAAAAGCCAAGAGGTCAGTTGTTCCCAGGCTGAGTAAGCATCCAGGCAGCTTGAGCAGGAGAGATGACAGAGGCAGGAAGAAAGGTGCTACAATTGTCAAAAGGTCATTTGCTTGAAAATACAGCACATATTCCAGGTACAAAGCAAAACATAGCAGAGCACCAAGGAAGAAAAATGATCAACACCCGCATCACTACTCCACTGAGCTACATCTAAACTTTAAGTCCTACATGGCAATAGAGCTGCAACAGCAAGTAGGTAAATGCTATGGTGAAGGGTCAGTCTTTTACAATCCAGCAGCTGTTGTTTCCTTGACAGGTAAATGACAGAATCTGAACTGTAGTTGGTGCTCCTACAGCCACCCTTATGAACGGGAGCATGCTCTAGACGGTGCAATGGAGCTTCTGCCAAGATGGCTAGAGTGCAAGTGGGAAGCCAGAAAAAAGTGGAGAGGCAAGGAACCAGGGTCTCATTTTACTAGGCTTTTAAACAAGTGGGAGAGACCTGTATGTGCCCTTATAGTTAAAACAAGAGACCAAGATCACTTTGGGTGTGGTAGGAGTTCGGTAACAAGAAATGTCCTGACTCCTTTTTCATGAGAATCAGTGACAGGAGAGATCTTGACACCACAGCTAGTATGGTGTTATTACTGCCATACACAGTTCATTGAGACTTACAGCACGGGCAGTTTATAGGGCTACATGACTGACTTTGAGCCTATTTACTCCGCTTCATATTCTAAGCAAGAAATCTATTCTACATGTAGCATAGTAATCGAATGATCTGCATATAGATATCACTTATGAAGCAACTTATAACCCTGAGGCACAGTGTCAACTTATCCAGATGACAGAGGAGCGTATGCCTTTCTGAGACATTCTGGGTTCACAAATTTGGCAGAGCGGCCACACCACAGATGACACTACTTTGGGAGCGAGTGCGCGTGGAGGAGTAGGAGTCATAATTCCTTTCTCTCCTCGCCAAACCAACAACATCAAGGTGTGAATTATGATTAAGGAAACAGTTTTATCTCCCAGAAATGGTACAATTTTTTTCTTCCCTACAGATTATTTCTTGGATAGTAACATGCTATCAGTGTCTCTTGTCAACACACTTACATATTCCTCTTTATTTTATGGCACATTTTAGTCCAACGTATGCATATATGAAAGAGAAATACAGCTAAATGGCAATGTTAGTAACAATACCTGATGCTGGTTTGTCTGCTCTCTGGACACAACTACACTAGTTATTGCATGTCTGCCTATGATCTCCTCTTCAACATACAGCAAACAGAAAGAGTAAAACCTCTTGGGAGGCAGAGGTGGTTTTGCTCTGAAAACAATAGTCCCCTGAGAGGGCCTAATCCAGAGCATGACCACCTTTCGAACACATTACAAGAGCTTTCCTTTTTTAAAAAGAAGGCTTTTTGTCATTTCTCAGCTGACATGAAAGCAGAAGGAAAAGAGGATTAAAACAAAGCCAGGTGTGTGCATATCAAACTATGATTCTTCTGTGGGGAAGAGGGAAAAACAAAGAATATTTGAAGTCTCTTTGGGATCTCATCACAGGTGTGTAACTCACTCTCAGAGCATTTAGATACAACAGGGATAAATGCAACCGAAGACCTTAAACACAGAGATTAGGTACAATTGCTTAGCATGAATGTGACACAAGAAAATTAACTATAATTAGCTCTGAACACACAAAATTTTGTCTCTCTCAGCAGGGAAAAAACTTTAAGCATTAAATGTGCATAAGAGAAAAACAAAAGATAATTAATATTATAAATGTATAGATCTTCTTCTATGTGTCCTTTTTATCAAGACTCCACCCCTCCAATTCTGTTATTCAGTATATCAGTTATGTATTAAGACATAACTCCTTTACCTACAAAATTAAGACATCATAACATGAGAGAAAATTTTTATGTGAGTTATATTTCCAAATAATTTTAAGTAAATTTGTTTTCCATATAATTATAAATTTTCCAAGTAAGTCCTTCCTCACCATTAAACAAAAAAAAGGCCCCAAACTAATAAATGTAGTTAAGGCAATTTCCAGAAGGAGAAGACAGGTGATATATGATGTATACATCTTGTTCAATGAATAAAATTAATTCAACCAGTTCTGTTTGCAGAAGCTGAAAGCAGTTCATATTCTATTTTAACAATGTAACAAATTTATCACATAATTTATTATCAACGTAAATTGCTTTGTTGTATGTGTGGTTTTGAAAGACATTCCATAGATTAGACAGTAATTCTACAGTGTAACAGTGATCTGAAAATGATTTTTTTTTTTAAACTGGTTTTGTTCCACTGACATACTGTGAATTTAATTCCTCTATTTCTGTCTAATGCTCAAGATTTTACTACCAAAATCAGTATTTCTTGAGGGGACTAGTTTGACAGCATTAGATATGAAAGTTCTTCTTTAACAGCAGGACATCTGATAGCATCACAGCTTCTTTTTTTTGTATTTGGTTCTATAAAGATAAGAAGAGGACTGAGCCGCTAAGCATTGTAAAATGCTGACTTGTCAACACAAAATAGAAAATGGAAATTCTTAGTTAAAATTTTTATCTGGACCACTGAAAACATTAAAGTCTCTAGTCAACCAGAATTTACTTATAAACATGGAAAACTGCCAAGCATTTATTTTCATGTATTTTTTCTCAACTTTAACAGTTTAAGAGAGAAAAATGAACAAATGCAACTGACATATTGGAAATATCAATGTTATTTCTAATAAATATTAGGTTAAATGGAATATATTGAAGACAATTTTTTTCCTTCATCAGGAAAAACAGTGTAATCCCTGTCATATTCTGTTATTAGAATAAATTGGAGTAATTCTAGCACTTCAGTTCATCCCAGATATATTTGGAATTTTTTATGTGATCATTTATTAAAGTAGCTGGATTATACACACATACTTACTGAACTTGCCTATTTACTTTTTTCTTTAAGAGGCAACTTTTAGTGTCTTTAATAAAGTTGGGGAAAGCTATTATATAAAGAGCTCAGATACACTGAGCAGTAATCCCCCTGCAAGTCCAGATATTTGACTTTAAGGTTAATAGATGTCTTTTCCACCTAAGCACTCGAGGAACAAGCAATTCATGAGAAGCTGAAGTTGCTTTGTAAGCAAGCTCTTCATCACACTGATATAAGGTAACACATATTTCAGATTGCTGAAGCCATCCATACTTACGTGGAGGCATTCATCTGGTAAAACTTAAGGCATCTAAAATTAAGATAGAAACATAGGCTTCTTCTATTTGCAATAAAAATTCAGAAAAATTCAGGGAAATTCAGACATCTCAATAGCCTACACCTGTCCACAAACTATGCAAAGACCCCAGGCTCCTGACCTAGGTTAGAAGTATACTGTTGGACAGTGTGAATAATCAAGCTGTGCACAAAAATGGGCAGAAGCCCTAAGGCTGTTATTGCCAACTCTGTTGAGCCTAGAGCCTTTCCTTAGGAAAATCTGCAATATGGGAGAAAAAAATTTAAAAACAAATTAAAAAAACCCCCCAGTTATCAAAAAAAAAAAAAAAAAGAAGCAGTGTGAAGTCATTAATGGCCACATTTAGCCACTACATAATCATACAGGAAGCTTCCTTAGTCAATGCACTGAAATTCAGCAAAGTGTGATGCAGCTTAATGTAAAGACTACTGCAGAATGAGGCCTTAAGAAAATATTTTTAAAACGGTAGGAGAAAATGTAAAATCTTCTTATGAAAGATGATGTTTGGGTTTATAACTGAGTTTCCCCTGGTACGTTCTGGGAAATTTCCCTAAATCAAATTAAACTCACGGAGCTCAGCCTGCCTCATATATCACTAGTCTGAACTAGGCCTGCTTCAAGTGATGCATTTCCAAGTCAGGAATCATGAGGGTAAATTTGATGACATGAAATGAGCCTGTTAGACCTGGATAAAACTGTGAATAGGCACTAATATCTTGCCTCAACAACTGCAAATGAGGCTTGTTTTTGTAAATACAGGATGAAGAGTCCACATGTGCAAGCTATATTGCTACAGCTCCACTCGATCTTATTCAAGAGATTATTGCACATTCACAGTAATGAAAAATTATTCTGCTCAAAAAATTTTGGAAGGTACTCCAAAATTTGAATCTGAAAATGCTCAAATAAGGATCAGGTTTTGGATATCTGCTTCTCCAATGTCTGGAAGAGACAACTAGGACAGTAGCTCCTGCTCAAGAGGTCAAAGCCAGTAGGGAGAAGAAACAAGGACTACTAATATGTTAGGACCGGAATACTGTGTCCAATTCTTCCCCGTTCAAAAGAGACATTGAACAATTGAAGATGGTCCAGTGGAGGGCCACCAAGATGATTATAGGGTTAGAAAACTTGACAAGAATTGGTGTTGAAAGAATTGGAGTTCAGTCTAGAGAGGAGAAGGATTGAGGGGGAGATCTAATCCCAGTCTTTCAGTGGAAGACTGCATAAGAGAAGATGAAGGAACTCTGTCTACCAGAATGCAGGATAAAAGGAAAAGAGGTGATGGGCATGATTTGCTTCAACGGAAAATCCATATGCATATAAGGAAAAAAGTCTTGATTGTGACAATAAACATTACAACGAATTATGCAGAGAAGTGATGGAATCAAGCCTTGCCTTGGTAGGGTCCTGGCAAAGCTGACCTTGGTCTCAAAAGAAGGTGGTAGCAAATAATTTCCTGACATCCCTTCCAGAGATCACAACCTGGGATTTTCTGTGTTTCTATAGGCTAAAAGAGTTAAATCTTATGGCCTCAGCCATACATGCCATTTCTGTTACAGCATTTCTGAACACACTACAAGATGAACTGGTCCAATATTAGAAATGCTCAAAAATATTTTTAAAACTAATTTTAAACTGGAAATAGAGTTTATTAATTTATCTGACTTGCACTGTCAGTATTGGATTCTCCTGTAATGCATCATTATGAATTATCACTGTAGTGCAATCATGTTGTGAACACAAGAAAGCCAGAGCAATAGCTTCTAATTCAAATGCTGTGAATCACCAGCTTCAGTTAAAAGATAGATACATCTCACAATGAACAATTCATTGTAAAACACATTGAGAAAGTGTAGAAGTTCTGTAGAGAAAAATCTAAAATTTTTTGCAGGAAGAACTCTGAAAAAGTTCTGTTGTGTTTAGAGTAGTGCCAACACAAAGAAGACATGTGCAGAAAAAGGATAGGTCAGCGATATATTTTTCCTAGTGTACAGGTATGTTTTCCTGGGAAATCACAAAATTCTACAGAAGAAATTATCTTTTCTTTCCCCTGCATGAACAGGAGGAGCTCCTAAAATCAGGATTCAGTCTTTGCTGTCAGTGGGCATCTTCCCCTGGACTGCAGTTTCATTAGGGCCATGTGTAAAGACCTTTCTGCTTCTGGACAAGAAGAAAGAGCAAGTATGTGAACATCATGGAAATACCCATATTCCAAGAAAATTTCAGAACTGAGGGAAAAAGTATGGTGGTCTCTTATCTGAGAAAATAATTGAAAAATTATCAAATCATTACTGCACACAATAATGCTGAAACAAAGATAATAAGTGGCTTGAAGTAGCCACTTATTATGCAAATCTTCTTCAACAATCCTAAATACCAAAGACCCCCAAACCCAAACAAAAAATCAAAATGCAAGTATCACAACTAAATCCATAACTTTTTCTTTGGATAAAAAAAAAAGAAAATTCAGAAGGCTTCCTCAAAAAATATCATTCTGTTCTGTCTATCTGTCTATTAAATAATGAGTCTGCAATCCAGAAGCCGTGTATCAAGAATTTAGGGCCCAGTGGAAAGAGTCATGATCCATGATCTGTGAATATAAAATATTGGTTTCAATCCTGGACTGCAGAAAAGTCAACAGAAGTGTGTACAACAGTGGAGCAAAACAGCTACAGATTCATTTGACAGTATCTGATATTTTAAGATCTGCCCAATCTACAGCTTGGATGAGGATATGGAGCTAAAATCTCTTTATGATACTGATGGGGGATCTCCCTCCCACCTACCCCTACAAGGAGAGCAGATATTTAGCCTCATAATCAGAATGAACTTTGGAACTTTTTCTGCTTTTAGAGACACCCTATTACATTGATTTTCAAAACATTATGATACAAAGCCTGTAACTCCATAAAAACTGTTCCTTTGGCCCAGTGAACTACATCAGAGAACTTTAATATAGACTCATCTGGGTCAGTGAAGCCTTCCCAAGGAATCCAAGACAGGAGAGTAGAAAACCTTGCTATTTTATGCTCTAAACCACATCAGTTTGAGTCTGTCTTCTGAAGAGTCAGCACTCCATCTTTATGTATATATCTAGAAGGTCTTAAAGTTAAAAAGACACACACACAAACATGTACATGAAGACAGAAATTTATCTTCTTCATCCTCCCACCAGAAAAAAAAATCTTGCTATAAATGTGATTTCCCCAGACAAAGAAGTACTTCTTTGCTCAGACATCTCCACAGGAAAGGGCAAGGAAAAAACAGCCTATAACAATTAGTCGCTTCTGTTAACATTCAAAATCTTGTTGCAGACAACAATAAAACACACATTATATGTAAAGTCAAGAATTTGTTATCAACATATTTAGAAACCTTAATAGAATAATCAGAACATTAATATTAGTTCAGATCAAATTAGAATAAAAACAAAGAGTAGAGTACTACTACACAGAAAATAACAATACTAATAGCTAAACATATTATTTGGCTTCAGGCAAATATATGTGGAGGGAGGTACAGCAAGTTATCAGCACCACAGTTCCTTTACTGGGTGGAACAGGATGTGATGTTCCACCCCCTCATCACCCCCCATGGACATGCTTGGCATTTTCAGATGTTTTCTAACAAGCTTATACACCTTGCTCTTCCTTCACTTGTGTGACAGTTCATACTATATGTCAATTCCCTGCATGTGGTGCGTTTTGCCTAGGTTAGATATTCGGGGTTTGTTATCTTTGTTACCTCTAACTAATTTTGTCCAACTCCAGGTCTTTGATTTTTTATTGACTGTAGGTGAATTGTCCAGTGCCAAGCCTGTGCCTCATCTCTTATTATCCTGTGCTGGCCTCCTCTGCGCTGCAGTCTGTGTTCCCATGTCTCAAGGCTTCTGCTATCAAAGTGAGTCTGTAGTCCTCCACACTACATCATTATGCTCAAGTAGTGTTCTGCTACAAAAATAACTACTTCTTAATATTATTTATATAAAAACTCTGGTTGTACCATAGAAAGATAAGCAAAAGAAAAACAAATTAGCCATAGCCACCTAGTTTCTAGGAAAAAAATAAATTGTTACAGCTAAACTGAGTAAAAACAAAGCTACTTCCAACAAGTCAAGAAAAGTTCAGACAAAGAAAGCCCTGTAAGACTCAGTGCTAAGGCTCTGCAAACTCAATACAGAGTTTGTGACCTGTTCCTGTCATCAGCAATACCGTATTTCAGAGTTACGCTTCCTACTTGTCTAGAAAATCACTAAGAATACACGGGGTGATTTAAATACCTGTGTCTGACTGAAGTTTTTGGAGATGATAATAAAAAAAAGAATTATTTACTGTAACAGGATTTTCAATGACACTCTGGTCTACCCCATTGACCCCAAAGGACACATTAAAAGCTTAGCACAATTTCAGATACTCCAGCAGTACTAGTATGATGGCCTAGTTTCCATTTAGAAGGACATTGGCTTGCCTTTGTTTTCATTTCCAGAGTGCTTCATTAAGTTTACAAATGTTTCATTAAGTTTTATTAAATGCATTAAGCTGAGAGTAAGGAGCTGCACTTCGTACAATGGGTGAAATAGACTCCATGGAGAAAGGCTATTATCAAGAGTGATCTATGAATCCTTTGGCTAATTTGTGGCTTGAGGGAGTGTGATTTTTACTTGCTGTTTATTTAAGGAATGAATTAACATTTTTCCAAACAGATCATACAAATAAAATAAATCACCATTTTGATTAGCTATTTTCTCTCTCTCTTTTTTTTTTTTCTTTAATTACCCTGTAGCAAATGTATATTCTCACTGTTAACAGGCAGCCTGAACTGACTCATTTAGGAAGTACTGATGTTTTGCCAACTCAGGGATTTTACTGTAAGTCTGATGATATCTGATTTATGTTTTAAAGTCCAGGTCTTGGAAAGCTGTCATTAAGTGAGTCTTCAGTATGCACACACAGAGTTTCTAGTCCTTGCCTAGAAAAAATTGGTAATACAATGTGAATATAGTGGGGAATAGCTTCTCCACTATATTCCAAATAGCCAGATGACGTGTTCCATACCAGGCTCAAGCGAAAAGAAAATTTTCCAAGCTACCAAAGTCATCAAAATTTCAGATATGTAACATCTCTCATTTCTGTGGCAGATAAAAATCTTCTTACTATCCTTGCTCTGAGTACAACGCGTATTTGTGGCTGAAACACCTTGGCGTGAAAATTCAAAACCAGTAACTAAACAAGTTCAAGTCCTCAAATTTACAATGCACTTTCATGCTTTTTAAGCCTGATTCCGAGGTTCAAATGCTTGTTGTTCTTGTTATTATGCTAAGTATATGTAATTTATGCTAATATATCTCTAATTACTGTGGGTTTTTTTTTTACTTGGAAGCTCACAACTAATCAAAAATCTTTCTATCCTTGGATGAACTTTAATTTTTATATTCAAAATTTTTTGCGTGCTACAATGTTCTTGGCTCCTTGAGAAGATACTGTTTTTGGAGAAGAGTAAGCTCTTCATTCAACATATTCAACATTTTTGTCTTTGTTCATATATACTTTGGGCTAATTAGGACAGAACCTTAAATAGAATTATTATAGCAATGGAGAACCTAATCTGCACCACACAGAGCAATTATTTAATTTGTTAATGAAAATGTATCATATTACTATTTTAAAAACAAACTGAGTGTGAGGAAGAAAGTGTGAGAAACAGCCCTGCAACACCCAGGTGAGAGAAGAAGGAGAGGGAGGAGGTGACCCAGGCACTGGAGCAGAGATTCCCCAGCAGCCCCTGGAAAGACCACAATGGGGCAGATCTCCACCCTGCAGCCTGTGCAGAAGACTCTGCACCAGAACAGGTTTTCCCTGAAGGACTGCAGGCTGCAGAGAGGACTCATGCTAATCCAGGGAAAAAGTAGAAGGAGGAAAGAGTTATGGATTGACTGCAACCCCCCATTCCCCATTCCCCTTTCACCACTCTGGTAGGGAGGAGGTATAGGAGCTGGCAATGAAGGAGTAAGGTTGAGCCTGGGAAGAAGGGAAGGGTGAAGGGGGTTGGCAGTTGTTGGTTTGATTTGTCTTTGTGTCAGACTATCCAACTCTAGTTTTAATTGGCAATAAATAAATTAGTTTGCCCCAAGGAGTTTTAAAATCAGGAAAAATGCTCTGACTTCAATACAAAGATCTGGGATTATCTGTGTTTACTTAATCAAGGTATAATTTGCCAGTAGTAATTTTCCAGATAACTTAATCCTAGTTATAGAATCATAGAATCGTTTAAGTTGGAAAATATCCAGTCCTTAAATCTTATTGTCAAATCACACACAGCGTACAGATAGCACAGACATGGCTACTATTTACTGTATTACATTTCAATGTGAGAGCTTTTTCAATAGGAGATGTGTATCTGAGCAAAGTGAAGGGTGAATTATGTAAAATAACTCCACAGCCCATTCAGAACTTCTTCATGAGACATGCCTTTCATCTTCCAGATCAATAAAAGTTCAAAGAATCTAAGAGGCAGGCCATGCCTGAGCACTTTTCATCCAGTTGAACTGTGTGGTGAAGCAGTGCATTTGCATTGGTTTTAGCTATTACCAGAATGAGTAAGAAGTTATACTTGGAACAGCTGTACCTTGACAATAGCTACATAAGAATCTGGGCAGCGCTCAGCTGTTACCTCCCCTGACATCAGTGGAACTAAGTTTTAACCACTTATGTGATAAAATATTTGTTTATCAAGACTGTAAAGCCTATCTGTAATGTAAAACATATTTCTCTTTTGGTTTCTAGATAGTTATAAATTACAGTATCCGTATGTTGAAAGGACCAACACTACACCAGTAAAAGACATTTGTGGTCTTTTGCCTTGTGCTTACGAATCTTACAAACATTTCTACAGAATGACAGATTCTTTGAACACAATGAGCCACAGTCTTACACAGTGCACGTCTATCTCAAATTTGAGAATTACATAATTTTCAAATTACATAAAACAGAAGATATATGGTACTCATACATAATATATCTATATATCATATCCTGTATCTTACATCTTACAACTTACACCTTACATCTTATTAAGATATATTTCTCCAGGTAGTTGACACTTGAGCTAAATGGAAGGTTAGTACTTTTCAATCATTGTCATCCATGTCAACTCTTCTTCAGTCATTCATTCTTAGACAAACACATTTTTAACTCATAAAACCCCGCAGTGATCTTAATATGAAGACTACGAATGCTGAGGAATAAGCCAGAGAACTGAAAGTTTCCATCAGGTTCTATATCACCCTCAGATTTGAAGGTGTGTAAGACAGTAAGAATGTATTAGGTTCATCTCTAATTGTGAATGCTCTTGTATTTAAAGTCTCCTGCAATTTGAACAAACACACAGAATCACTTCATTACTGCTGAAGGCTGTGAGACCTGTACACCGTCACTTTCAGACTTTCACAGGGAGTAAATTCAATTTCAAAGTGAGAATCTCTCTCACTCACTTTCCTCTTCCTCTATGAATCACTAAGCACCATTTGAGCCTGCAAGTCTTGCTTGAAAGAATCTGCATTAATTACTACTCATCAGCCTTAAATATGGTGACAGCTCCTGTTAGCAGCACTGTTTATTTTGTGACCACCTTTTCAGCTCTGCTGTCAAATGGAGATTTTTTTTTGAGTTCCCAAGAAAACAACCTTTCTCTGTGACCAGCTGGTGAGAACAAATCTCCTATCCCTCCCCTTTCCAATTCAGAATTTGCCATCCTCATTTCCTTGCCAGTTAAATTCTATCCTTATAGACAGAGGCCAGTCCTGAGTTATACATATAATTCTAGGCTACTCAAAGGAGAGGAGCTATATACTACTTCTCAGCTGATATAAAATCAAGAGTAATTCTGCTGAAATCAAAACTCCTTGATGATACATAAGACAGAAGCTAAACTCAGCTATGCCTTCCAGATCAATAATGGATTTTATTTACAATTATTCTTGTCATATATATTCAGTACTTTCTAGAACAGAAACATTTTAACTGTCTTTTTAAAATATCTGTATGTTTTAAGACTTGCCTAATGAAAAGAGCTTGATCCTCCATTGCTTTGATCTCTTGCATTATGTCTTCCCAGGATCAATTTACTTTTTTCAGTATCCTGTCTGATCTGTATCAACAGAGTATCTGCCTTCTCCTATATGCTGTCCAGGCAGTTGGAGAGGCAACACTGGCAATTAGGCACTGTATTTTTAGCAAATCTAAAGGCAGCTTGGGTAAAAACAGGTTCCTCTGTATATGTCACAGTAAAACAGCATCCCCACATGGGAAACCAGTATTAATTTAATTTTAGTAGGTAAATAGAAATCTAAACAGAAACTCAGAGAATGGCCTCTATTTCTACTTAATATTTAAATCACAAGTTACTTATTTAATAGCATCATATTTATAACAGGTTACTACCAGCCACAGATACAGGAGAGCTTATAGCAGTCTACACATCACCTGGTTCTGCTGCAAGGGAAGTTTTTGAAACATTTCACTAGTTCAGCTCCTGCAGGGGAGCTTGCTTTTCATGTCAGTGTTAAATCATGACATATATTACTGCTTAAATCCTCTGTAAGATCTTGATAGGTATTGTGACCCAATTGTCAAAAAGTTCTTGACTTTCTGACTGTCTGTGGTTTCACTCTCTATAGAAATATTTATTGTTGTAAAGATTTCTTTGGAACTCTCTCTACCAACCTACTCAATAGGAAAACCCTTTCTGATGGAGATGCTATTGCTTACTATTTCTTGAGTAAACTGAGTCTGGAAAAAGAGTGTCTGAAAAGCTATAAAATAAACCAGATTTGTTTAACCATGCTTTTCTGCATATTCCTCATTAAAAAATCTTAACTCTCCCAATTTTCAAAAATAACGTCCAAAAAACCATCAACATTAACTGAAGAAGATACAAATATACAAATATACCTAAGGTAGATCTCTATTTCTAGATTTCAGTAGAAGTTTTTGTATTAGAAATTTCTTAGCGTTATTCTTCCCACAGGACAACATTTAGCACTTAAAATACGTTTATGAATGACAGCAATTTGTAACACTTTCAACTAGTCAAAGTTCATCCAGGAAGAAAGAGTCAACTCAATTCATTGGGACACCAGTTTTTTCTAATGTAGCTGGTTTTCCTGGTCTGAGATCCGTCAAAATGCTTCATCCAAAATATAACATGAGGTAATTAATGTCTGAGGAAAAAAACAGTCCCTGAATGAGACACTTCTGAAAGAGAAGCAGCAAAGGTTATTAGAGAATTAAAAAGTTTCAGAGATTAAACAGCAGAACCTGCAACCATAAACACAATTTCATATAAGTGTTTTTTCACGTACATGATGCAACATGATCCACCAAATGGGAGAGGACTTCATGTATAAAGCACAAGCTCTTGGCCAGCTCCAGAGGAGAGAAGAAACAAGAGAGAGCAAGGGGGGATGGAAGGAAGGAAGGAAGGAAGGAAGGAAGGAAGGAAGGAAGGAAGGAAGGAAGGAAGGAAGGAAGGAAGGAAGGAAGGAAGGAAGGAAGGAAGGAAGGAAGGAAGGAAGGAAGGAAGGAAGGAAGGAAGGAAGGAAGGAAGGAAGGAAGGAAGGAAGGAAGGAAGGAAGGAAGGAAAAAAACAGAGAAAGGTCTTTTAAGGTAAAGTAGGGACATATTGATTCTTTATTATTATACTCATTTTCATGGGTACAGAGACATTGTTCAAAGCAACATGATAATTTTTTTCCATTTTGAAACCTTAAGCCTCTATTCTAACAACACTGCACAATTAAGGTAAACCTTGTAGAACTTTCATTGACTCAAACTGCTTTGGTCATTATATCCAGGTTACAAAATAATGATGCAGAGTATCAGAGTTATAGGCTATCCGTACTGTCAGAAGCAGTACTCATATGAGACCAACTACCTTCTCATTTCAGAACATCAAATTTATAATATAGATTGCATATAGAAAGAAAAGAAAATCCACCAGTTAAAATGTATTTCAACTGTAAGCGAAAAGGCCCTCCAGAACATAAAACTGAATGAACCTGTTGAAGGTTAATATTTGTTAAGCTGAAAATAAAACTTGTATTATGTGTTAAGCAAAGACTTCATAATGTAAATAATCAAGATGAAAAAATAAGTTAATCATTACCAGCTCTTTTTAATACTCAATACAGGGTGTTAGTCAACAGGACTTCCTAGTCCTGAAATTACTAGAGTAGTTGGTGGTTGGCAGCTAGTATTTTTTATCCTAATGGATATGAAAAGAATATTTTCTATGGGGTATTATGGCTTATGGTTATAAGACTTTAAAAGGCTTTTCTTCCAGTGGTAAGAAGCATAGGGTGAGGCTGTAGACAGCAAATTCTATTAAGCTGTTGCAGTGATTAGGGTACAGCCTGGGCACAGACCACTCTTAGCACTCAGGGAGATCTGGATCCCTGCAAACATATGACATATGAAATCTGTGGTAGTAGTAGTTTAGCCATAATTAACTTTTTGTTGAAAGGGGAGAGGAAGAGAGAAATACTGAGTTTATATATCTGCGTGGCTGCAGCCCACTCAAATAACTTAAATGATTCTTATATCAAAGTTAATGTATAACATAAACTCAATGACTGTAGAAGCACAATTGTTTCAGCTGAGATTTTTCACAGCAGCAATGAGTAAGGCACTAAACAAATTGTATCATTCCTGTCTATAATATGTTTGTCCTTACTTTATTCTACACAAAAAAAAAAGTATGCAATAACTGTAGGAGAGTTTATTATATCAAATGTAATTATGTAATAACTTTTAATGAGTGATTTGTTATAAAGAATTATATACTATATTTATGCAAAGAATTTTATTAATCATTGTAAGAGATATTTTCCTCAAGTTTTTTTCAGTATATTTTGCACTTAGAACATTTATTTCTATTTTTCACATTTTTTTAGTTCCATAGAAGGTACAAGACAGGTTTATTCTGTCTTCTGATTTGTTTGAGTTGGTACTATTATCTTGAGGCACTATTTTAGTAAAGAATATGTGATCAAATACCTGAGATAGTTTAGTAAAAGTAAACTTACTGTATTTTAGGATTTCTTGAGAGATTAGTGCTATAAATATACTGCTGTTACTCAATTCAGCTGAAGTGTAACAAGGCTTTATTTTAATCCTTTTTGGAAATTTCAGTTTTTCCATGTGTACTTCTTGCATGAAGGCAGAAAGAACTTTAAATATTTAATGTTTGCAACATTTGATAGAAAAGTATTAATGTTGTTGGCTCTAAGCATCTCTTTTCATGAGGAACCCGCAAATCCTATCCTTAAGGTAATTTCTGATCTGGATTTTGTGGAGAAAATTATAAAATTAGCTGCTTTCAGAAATGAACAATCATGATTTTTATTGTTTTCTAACTACCCTAAGTGGAGCTCTAAATTAGATGGCTCAAAGGAAAGAAAGTATTTCTGCACAGAACTACATCAATTAAATGGACTCTATAAAAATCGTAATCCTGGAAGTTAAAGAGAACGTTGTAAAAAACAGGAACTTGAAAAACTGTGTGTTGTTTGGGGTTTTTGGTGGTGTGGTTTTGTTTTAATTTGGGTTTTTTTGTTGTTGTTTGGTTGGTTTTTTTTTTTTTTTTTTTTTTTCTGTCCATAATTCAGGGAGTCATAGGAAATAAATTGACACATTCTTCCATATTCAAGTTTCCTCAGTTTGTATCACAGTTTCTACACTTCATATTTTCAGTCACTCAGGACTCTGTCCTTTGTCCTCAGAAAAATTTCAATTAGCAATATGAGCAGTAGAAAACCCAACTTCTTGTCATTCCTTAGCAGCAAAAAAAAGAAAAAACACTCAGGAAGAGTAATGCACCAAGCAGCATGAGACAGCCTTATCCTGCAGTACTTTAGTTTTAATGTGTTTTTGCAGTAAGAACTGAGAATTTAATTTGGGCTTTACTACAATGCTGCATCATTAACTTCCAAACACCTCTAGAGCTTTTCCATTTCCCTGGCTTCATTGTTAAATCTTGAATTAGACTGCATTAGCCTTTAGTTCAGGTGCAGTACCTACCTTAGTCTTACACAGCTGCTCTACTTCTCTTCCTTTAGATAAATGTCCTGTTTCTCTCCCTCTCTTCTTCCTGACATTTTTTCTTTCTTGAATGTTTGAGATAAAATCATCTGTACTAATCCTTTCACATCTGAAAACTAACAGTTAACAAAGGACTGCAGGAAGATCCTATTCAACAGCTACGTGAATAACAGAGATGGTTAACAGAGACCAGAAATACAATTTTGTGATGTTTAAAATTATTTTTTCATACTACTGTGGTGAAAATGTTAAACCTTAAAAGAGTTTCAAAAAATCATAATTTTGTAAGTATGTAGCTTTTGCTCAGAGAGATTTGGTTTTCATTTCATCTTCTCCTCAACCAGTGGATTTACCAGGATATCATAAAACTTTCAGTGAGAAAGACTGTCAAAATAGACACGACACCATGAGATACTTATCTTTCAATGAAATGGACTTTTCTACTGAAAAACTTTCTGACCAGCCTCAGTGAATGATAACAACTCTGAAAGATCTCTCTTACACGGGAAGATTTAAGAGAGTGTATGTGTCATATGTATATTCACCTCAGTAACTCCTTGTTCTTGTAGTAACAAGATCTTTCTTATTCTCTCACCAGGCTCTACATCATCACCTGCAAGGAAAGCTAGGTGTCAATGCCAAACTCAAATCAATAAAGAGCTGAAGTACCTGTAATGGTGCCAGAGGTAATGTTTCAATTAATCTTTCTGAATTAATGTCTGCCTCATTTCCAGGAAGTCCAGAGGGATATGTAATGGAACCGTTTTGCACTATTAAAATACCATGAGAAAAATGTTGCTTCTCTAATTTGGATTACAGACCTGCAGGAGGACTTAAGTAGGAGGAACACAACCATGAACAAATTTGATTCTGACAAAAAGCAGAAAAAAGTGCCATCCCTTTTTATTCTCGTTTGCAACCAGGTAGAAAAGCAAATAGGAATATTGTGCCTGCACTGTACTACCACCAGGAGCAACAATTTGCTGCCAATTCAGTAAAGTAATCACTGGCCCTAGCGACTGGTGGATCTGTGATATTGTAGGGACACCTCCCCAGCTGAGCTCCTCTTGAGGTCTGGAATATTGGGAGTGGCATCTAGCATCAAAGTCAATAGGAGAGAGTGAATATAGCTCAAAACTGCTGGAGACATCCAAGTTCATGATGGTGACTGCAAGAGCCTGGTCCCCATGAGCTCTAAAATTGCTTCAGGGAGAATAAGCGACTTGTGCTCTCTTCTCCAAACACAGGGCACAGACACCTGCTGCCTTTCTCTCCTACAGTCTCTTTTATAATAGTCAAGCTATTATAATCTGGCTGTATATAATGGTAATAAAGCTTTCTAACAGCACTGCTGATAATGCTGTTATTTACTTGGCAATTTCTTCCATTGTGAACACGGGATGCAATGATTGTTTGCCTGATGCTTGACTGTGATTTTGTCAATATGGAGCTCTCACTCACCAACAACCAAGAAAGTATCTGATTAACTCATTTTTTCTCTACTGTTAAACATATTTGAGTCTCTCTGCTCTCCCGCTAGGCCAACTAGCAGGTGGGCTCCTCATTACTTCATTCATTGTTTAGTAACAAAACAGCTGTAGGAGTTCAAATGAATGCCCGAATAGCAAGAACAGTGACATGTTCCAGCACAGCACCTTTTGCACCTTGTCATAGCAAAATATACATGTATACTACCCCTAAGCAGCCTACTAAGATTGCCACTGTGTAATTTAGTTCTGTTTGCTGTCAGAGTTCAGTAATTCAATACAACTCATTGTAAAGCTGCCACAAAGAAGAGGCAAATGGATCAGAAATGTAAGAACTTCTCTGCAATTTCTCATTGATTCGTAATGAAAACTATATATTAACATCAGAAAAGTGTGCATTTCTTAAAATATTTAGAGCTTATTTTTTTGTGGTCCTGTGTACTTCTGAAAAAGTCACAAAGAATTTAAGTGTTATGGGCATTCCTTAGAGTCTCTCAGCATCTGATTGCTTGGGGCCTAAAACCAGTACAAACAAAAAATTATTCCCTTTTCAGCTATCTATATTAAAAAAAAAAAAAAAAAAAAAAAAGCAGGGAAATTATTTGACATAACATGAATGATGTATTCAGAAGGTACCAGAATGCTACCAAGTGAAGCTGTAAGAATACTTACATAGGCAGAATATTCTTTCTTAAAATTAGTTTTCCATATAAAGCTAAAGCGAACAGGTGTCAAAGTCCAGCATGCTAATGGCTGGGGGGGTGGGGGGGGGAGCCTGCAGAATACACACAGACATTTGTTAAGAGGATTATTTTGTGTGAAGCATTTCCACGGACACTGAAACATTTATTAAGAACCAAATCTTTACCAAGGTTTCCTTTCAAGACCATGTACTTCTAGCGGAACAACTCTGGGCCATCATATTTTCTATCTGACAATCTCAGGGTCCCTGTCAAAAGTAACTGTATTTTAAGTGGTGACATGCTTGTAGAGTAGAGACAGCCTTGTAGAAATAACAGTCCATGAAAGCTGGTTTTGGGGGTTTTTGTTGTTGTTGCTGTTGTTGTTTTAAAGATCTGTGGAACTTTAGTGGATGTTTTTCTAAGGCTCTGCGCAATTACTAACAACTTCTGTTCAAGGCATTGACATTTAGGAACACTCTGTAAATGAAGTGCTCTAGCTCAGACTCACTCTAGCAGGAATCTGAGCAGTGTTACAAATATGCTCAGATATTGTTAAAGAACAGTATTTAAAATATAGAAAAAAAACATTTATTATGGCCCAGATTGAGTATTATGTGTAATTCTAAGATCGTCTTACATATTTTTCTTAATTCATCTTAACAAAATTTGACAAATTATATATAAATAAGGAAAATAATTTTGGGAGTGGCAACATATAGACGATAGTTTCCTTTTGTTAGTCCCATTAATCAGGGTGGGACTCAATCCTAAGCTTATAAATGATCAGTAGAAAAAACATACAATGGAAGGCAGACATCAACTTTATTACAGTGTGTTCAAAAATACATTTAGAACTTACTAATATGTTAAATACTCACTCAGCAACTATCCCTCTGTGTCTTCATGCAGTTTCAATATCGGATGAGTGAGAATATGGTCTGTGTGTTCCTCACTCAATGACAATTGTGTATACAACCTAGGCTAGAAATCAGTTCAGTCCTAAAACAGCTTCACACTCAGAATTAGCATAAGATCAGTAGCATTTATTCACATTTATGATATGGCCATTGATACCAGAATCTGGCCGTAAGCACTCATAGAAAACTCAGGTATGACATAACTCCACTATAGTTTCCAGCCTACAAGGCAATGTCTCCTCCAGAACAGGTTATAAATTCTAACTCTCACAAATAACAGCATTATAATCATTCGATGAGGGAAGGCTAATAAGTTTTAACAATAATGCCCTAAAACCCAAGTGAATGAACTTTTTCGACAGAGCTGGATGAAAACCAAGGAAACTTTAAGAAGCATAAATACAATACAGTGCAGTACTTAAATATGTGGGTTACTTCAGTCCTCCGAGAACCAATAAGCTTCCAAGCTGTCTCTCCTTTATGGGAACAGAAACTCCCATCAGATCTCACCATACACATGCAAATGCATGATAGAACAAAAATACTGACAGTTAAGTAGCACAGATACAAAATCATACTGTCAGAAAGATTTGGTGGTTTGAAAGCTTTAAATATAATTTGGTCATTCAAAAGCTCTAAACATACGCAGTTCCTCATATTACATTAAATCAAAATCAGTGTTAACATGCTCACCCCCATGTCCCCCAAAATATTGAGGCTTATCTCTTAGGAGGGGTAAGGCTTATGCAAAATCAGCAAGAGAATGTACATTAACTTTTCCATTGAGTCTGTAACTGCAAAAAGGGCATATCGCTATTCCAATGAAGTGCATCAAGGGATAAACAATTATTTTTTGGCTCCTTCTATCTTGTCTATAAAGATTTATCTCCTTGCTTGTACATTTTTGTTCATTGTACAATATCCTAATGAGTAGCACATACAGAATCACAGAAAATGGGGCTGGCTGGAACACCATTTAGTTCATTTCCTTACAGCAAGGCAGCACTAACTCTCCAAATGCAGTTGCTGGCAGATGGTAGTCACTTTGCTCTCACACAACTTCAGTAACTGAACTTCCACAACCCTTCCATATAATTATTCCAGAGCTTCACAACTCTTACATTAGCTAACAGAATGTGTTTTTAATATCAAGTTGAGGCAAAAAAAGATTACTGTTTAAGCCATATGTTTCTACTTTCTTCACAATGGACGGGAAAAGTAGATAATTTCCTTTCCCTTTGAAGTTTGTTATAAAGCCTGTTGTTTTCTTTCCAGAGTAAATATGCAGAAGAAAGTTACAGAGAATTAATGATCTCATCGTCCCTCTAAGGACTTTGAAATAACCTAGGTAGCTCTCACTAAATTAATTATTGAACTTTCTCTAATTAAAAATTGTTCATAAGAAATACCTTCTAACAACACAAGGGAAGCTTGACATGTTTGGTGAAAAACTGTGCTTGCAACTTCAGTGTTTGACTACCAAAGTAAAGTTAGATGAACATTTAAAGGGCCTCGCAAAAGCCAAAATAAAGTTCCTTTGCAGATATAATACAGTTCTTTCTTATATTTATTGATCCCAGTGATTCCAAAGCAGATTTCCTTATTAGTGGTTAAAAAGCTCCTCTTTCTTCCCACTGCTAGTACTGTAAATGGTTTGCACCTACTGTAGGCTACCACCCCTGCTCTCTCTCAGCCCCATTTCCTATTTCGCTGTTCCTAGCACAGTTTCTATAGGGATTCTTGATTTTGCATGTGGTCAGCATTATCTGTGTCCCTTAGCAGGGAACTGTGGGGGGCAGAGTGGGAAAGGGGAGGCTAAATCTTTTCTTTAGCTCAAGTTGTGAAGAGGTGGTATGGCGCAACTCTCTAGATTTGCAACTACTGTAAGTGCTGCAGAATTCTCTAAATTATGGGCAGCATGAAGGCTCAGCTTCCACCAAAAATAGGAATCCATTTTCAAAATTATTTCAACCCTAAACAAAGCTAGAGTAGTAGGCAGTGTTAATGGAACCAACATTTTCCTTAGGGCTAGCATGGTGCAAGCAGTAAATTTTTATTTTTTGTCATAGCCAGAACCATACTGGTTGCACAGATCTGGAGAAGGAAGAAATTCTGGAGCTGTAAATTTTTGAGAGCTGGTTTTACTATTAAGCAACATAGAGAGTAACATAATGTAGAGTTTGTATCCTCAACAATAGAGGAATTCATGGTGAAGACTGAGATTTAGACACTTTTTTTTTTTTTCCCCCTAGACTAATGCTGTAGTACATTGGCACGCTGGGAAACCAAGAGAAGAAGGTTCCAGCTGAAGACTGTAGTTGGGTGTAAATGGCAAGTCAGTGCTTAGAAATGTTGCAAAGAATGCCACTACCTGTATATTTAAAGAGTAGAAAGGTGGTTGACAGTTCTTAGTTAGGGAGGACTGATGTGTACATTTGACTGTTCTAACTTTATACTTACCAGAGAAAAGATTAAAAATACAGATAAAGATTAAACTGAATGGAGACTGGTAGTTTCCTTGCAGTAGCCACAACAGACACATTTATTCAGGTTGAAACGGCACACAGTCTTAAGATGTTCACATCCCTAACATATATAAAAAAAATTATTTAGGAACAATTTACATGAAGAACACTTTTAGTTATCCTGTGTTCACAGTCAGTTTGTGTACTTGGTTTATGTGCTGTATATCTGATGATTAATTAACAAAACCTCATGTTGTTACTTTTGCTATTCAATTATTCCTCTAATACAGTACAAAAGATGACTAATAGGAGAGCAAAAAAGCTATCAGGTTAAAGAATTGCATTTCTTCTTCAATTTCAGGAGAATTACAATTTTTCTGGATGTCTAAGACCGACATCTTTTAGCCAAATACTAGTGATGGAATATATACCATTGGATGTAAGAAGACAGTAAAGTAGCCAAAAAGAAATGCAAAAAAAATATTAGTAAGCACCAGAATATTCATGTCTACTTTCTAAGCTGAATTTCTCTGATACTACCTTAAAATGTAATTTCTCCTGAAGGAGGGCTCTAAAAAGTCTACAGTGATTTTATTCCTGAGCGACATAGCTAGCAGTGTCTCAGCAGCAATCCTTTCATAGTGGTACTCTAGTCTCTTTCTATACACAATGAATGGAAATCTCAGGCAGCAATGGCTTCAATGTATTGTATAAATCATTCTTTTGGTTTATTATCCCTATCTTCAAGAGAAAAAGATTGAAACTATTCACATCAGAAATCCCATCTTTTATATTGTAAACCTTCTGGTCTCCTTTGGGGTCAAGCTGTAGCTAATGAACCTGTTTGCCAAGTCATCTAAAGACACGAGCTACTGTTGCAATTTAGATACTCACGAGCATTGTCCTGGGTGAATAAATCACAGTTTAGGCTTATTACCTATATCAACTAGAGAAAACCTTTGTGAACAAACACGTATGTATTTGCAAGAGCATTATCTCACAAAGATAAGTCCTTCCTGCTATCCCATTTAGCTGATTCTCCCCTCCACAAAGAAAATGTTTAGTTGCTTCATACAAATGATTTGATCTAACAGTATCATTAGCATTTAACAAAATAGTATTGGTAGTAATTTTTTTTCCTGCAAATTATCTATATAAATACACATATGAAATGTGTTCGATGTAAAAATAGAGTGCAAGTTCTTAGTCTCCAATACTACACTACTAAAAAAATTTCAGCTATTGGAGTAGGGTTAGTAACAGAACCAAAAGTATGTAAACCTCTCTTTGACAGTTCAAATTCTTCCTGAATTATTTCCATCTAAAACACACTGTCAGATTTGGTCAAACTAGATGTCAAATTAAAATAGGTTGTGACTTCCCTAAAAGTCACTGGTTACCAGTTCTGTTCAGGAGCCTCTCTGTTTACTAGTGAACAGAAATTCCCTGTTTACTACAGAAATCAGAAATTCATATGAAAAAAAAACATACCCTTGAAAGAGAATGTATATTTTCTAAAAATCTCTCTCCTCTTCTAAGGAGAATATTATGAAAAGCTATATGAGAGCTACTAAAAGATTTTTGCACAGAACTGAAAGGAAGATGCATTTTTTTGTGCGTCATCAAATTTCCAAAAGTTGTCGTTGCAGGAAAATGTTGTTTTAACCATTGATGTTTCATTTTCAACTGATTTAAGCAATAGGGTTAGAAAAATACTTAGGAAAATATTGTGAACTTGCATATACATTTTATATTCTTTCATGATTGTTCAGCAAGTAACAAGATACTAAAAATGACATATCAGAATAATAACAGTGGTGGAATGATTGAGTTAGACTGTGATATATTGAACATATTATGTATTTCAGATAAACCTTGATGCTAAAAGAAGATGCTCCTGTCAGTGCAGCAGCAGCTTTTTGCTATTAATAAAATACATATTTTGACTCATTATATCATACTATGCCATTAAGTCATAGTATGCACCATTACTATTTTATCACATAATGTAAAAAAATCATTAAATTACAGAATACTAAAAGAATACCCTATTTTAAACCACAACTTATTCATAGCTACCCAACCATGGTAGTTTCATTTTGCAAAAGCTATTTTAGTAAGATCTTTCATCCGATCCAAAATAATTTAGCTTCCAGCGAGAATTTACGGGAAATGCCATTCTGAGAAGTGTCTGTCATTCCTATGCACAAGTCATCTACAGTAGGTGGTGAGTTTTGTGTGGAAGCTTTCAATATACCTTCGGGTATTGCCTTGCAGAGCTGCTTTTGTATGTTTTGGTTTGGACATATCCTGAACTATATAAAAATGCATTCATAATATTTAGGTTTCTTGACAAAGAGAGAACCTTTTGACTTTATTAAATCATGCATTTCTATATTAACAAGACTTACAGGTATTATGCTTTAGGCCTGATTGAAAATACTATGAAGTCAGTAGGAGTAATTTCATTGACTTTACGTGGGATTGGATCATACACGCCAAAATCAATGGACCTTGAATTCTACACAGTCATTTCTTCTTATGTTTTTTATAGATCTTTAGATAATTTTCACTTACTATATATCAAGTTATGTGTGCTGAAAAGACAAAGTCACAGTACCTTTTTATTCATTTCCCTGTGTTCCCTGATTGCATCCTAACTCCTGTTGGGCTTCCATTCTTCAAGGTTTCATTGTACTGGAGATTTGTACAGATATATGAGTGGCATGTTTTGGGTTTGTTTCTCATTTGCTTTGTTTTGTTTTTTCAGTCATAGGATTTTATGAGGGAAAGGTTGTGAACAGTTTGAAAAAAATTTCTTTCCCTTTATAACTGATATCCTATGATTTATGAGTAACTCAAGGGAAAGTATATAAATAAAGAAGACAGCATTTTATGGAAAAGTCACACTCTAGCTTTTCTGTTTTAGAAGGCTGATAAGGGTATAGAAAGAACGATGGATGATGCATAATAGGTAACAAGTTTGTTGTGAACTGAAAAACGTGCATTTGTTTACAAAACTAATATCGTAAGTTAGACTATCTATAATATGTAGTTATTTATTAACTGACTCAATGTTAAGTTAGCCTGTTGAGAAAGAAAACAAATGAAAACATGTTTAATTACAGAAGAAAATGCTAAGTTACTTTAGTAAGAAATATGAGGGCTTTTTACCTTTTTTAAAAGACTTTTCTTTGGACCTTTATGTTGAAAGGGACATTCAAATTATAACTGCTCAACAGTGGTAATTTGTACCAAGGAATCATCTGGCACAGAGGGCAAGAAGGCCCAACTGCAAAATGAGTTAAACTGGCTGGAAGTGGGGATGCCAGAGACAGAAGGATTTTCTGTAAGGGAATGAAGTTTCCCTTGGTGATGAGATAAGAAACAGCCTCAGTCTTGTAGCTGTCCTGTAGTGAAAGGGCTCAGCGGCCACCTTTGGGCAGCAGAGGTGGGCAGACATGACCCACACTCACAGTATTCGTTCTGGTGCAAGGTACCTAAGCTATTGGCTCATGATGCATCTTTGCAATCTCCCTGCTGAATCACTTATGACAGATGGTACTCTGTTCAATGCATTGTTCTTTTTTTGTTTCATTTTATTATTTTCTAGTTTTTGAGGGTTTTTATATTTAAACACAAATCTGTGTTTAATTCGCCTCAAGGAGTACAATAAAAATTACCCAACAACGTATGCAGAGACTCATTACATTTAAAAATGGTGAAATTAACAGCAAAGAAAAGATGAAATGTTTTCTCCTGCTTGTACCTTAAAAATCTCATCAGAAAGAAGTAAAAAAAAATTCCAAATACTCTGCTTTAACCTGAGACAGTCTCCTGCCTCCCAGTTAACTTTTCTGCCTCAGTTAATTAAGGCTTCAAATATTTTATCTCATTCTTCTCTTTCTAAAGAAACCAAAATAGTCTCTTCAGAAAAACAAAGAAATTAGAATTCCATTCACTGGAATAAATGGCTCACACTTGGAGTAGTGATTTTTTCAAAGTAATATGAAATGTACATCTAATAACCATGGCTCACTGTAAAGGCTCAGATTTTAAAGACAGAAATGATCAGATACTTACCGTACACTTGGGTTCTTCCTTGAGTAACAGATTTGCAGGGTGACGTACAGTTAATATGAATTCAGGTGAAGTTCATGAATACTTCAGTGTTTTTTCAAAATATATCAAATCCATTTAATGATATTTTAGTAGGGTATATAAATTCCTATAAAACCAGAGAAATGAGAACAAAGCAACATGAATAAACAGTGAAAAACAATTATTTCTAGAGTTTAATGCGTGTATAGGATTTCAGGAGCACAACTCAGGATCAAAGCTCAAAGTTGCATTTACTGAGATATTTAATATTCATTTCAACCGGTGTGGAAACCTCAGTGAAAGAGTTCTAGACTCTGTTCTTAGGATCACTCACACTAATCTTTGTGAGGTATATTTTAGTCATTTTGTTTTGACTATGTATATTCCTTAGCACATGATTTCTTTAAGCAATCAATCCAGGCAATACTGAGCAAAGGTTATTAAAAAATATAATTCAAACTAAACAAAAACATAATCTGGAAAATTAAAATTAAGAAAAGTGTGTAATTTGATCAGGTTCTTATTAATCTATAATAGTAAAGTTCTACCTTTAACATATATATTTTTAGTAGGATTTCTTTTTGACACGTTTAAAGAGTGCTTTTTATTTCAGATTTTTTATTAAAAAGAATTTTTTTAAAAGTAAAATATACTCATTTCATCTATAATACAAGTGGTTCTGTCATAATTACAATACACAAAGTTATAGTTTCCTCTGGCTTTGTGTTTTATGATTAGATTTCACAGTATCCACAGCAGGTGTAACCTGTGAGTGAAATTTATTCATTAGGATGAAAATTCCTGATATAATTATTTTATATGGATTCTTTGGTGTTTAATACGGTGGTCTTCTTCAATAAAACAGTACTTAATTTTCTGTCTCTGTCATGCCATCTATTTTAGCAAGAATTTAATGCTCTAGTCTTTCTGCCAAAAACTGCTTAAAGTTGGTCAACGGATTACAACATTTTATGGACAAATGAAGTCATAAACACCCACACACAATGGGACAGCCTAGTGAAATACGTATATTTCCTGAAAGAAGAAACAAAACCATAAACTTTAAGATTTGAAAATGTTTCTCCATCTTCACCTCTTAATCCTTACTGGAAAGCATAATAAGGATTTAAATGAGTAAGAAAAAAAAAACAAAAAAAACAAAAAATGAAGCTTCCTTAAACAACCCATCATTTTTCCCTCTAATAAGTAGAAACATTTTTTTTCCTTTTGTTTTTTTTTGTCTTCTCCAGCTTTATTTGACAGAATCACTATTAATGTGTTTAAAGAAAATTTTAAATGAAAAAGAAAAATGAATTCCTACACTAATGCTTATATTGTAGCATTATGGTAACTTCTAGGAATCTACAAGATCTTTGCAAAAATATGTATGAACACACAGGCTACTTAGCACTCAGAGGTTAAAGGCATAATGCACACATCTATTGCCTTTTAATTTGATATATTCATTAGTCAGTCTTAGGTAATGAGAGGAACAATATATGCAGTAGCTAATAAATTATAACTGTGCAAATTCTTATGTTTTTCTCATTCAGCTATGCCTCCTGGGAAAGGTTTGTGCTATAGGAGAGTAGAACCACCATGACACTCATTAGTATTGATTGCCTTGTGGACTAAGTAGTGCCCTATCATTTTATCTTGAGTCATTGTGTGACCAGGTTACAGCAAGGAAAGTGGGAAGACCTACAGACCAAACTTTCCTGCTTACTGGCAAGGAGGAAACAGTTGATGTTAAGATAAATTAGAACCCAGAAATTAGCCATTCTTATGCTCAAGGTTACCACTTGATCCCTGTTGGGTATGTTAAAAATTAATGGACATCACTTTTCCATTAATGCCCTTTTTAGCCAAGTAATGATTATTTTTGTAAGAATAATTCTTTTCATTCCTGTTATAATATTTAATATTTATATAAAATATTATAAAGACTTTATTCAAAATGGTCCACAAAGAAAGATGTTTAAAATGACAGAAAGTTTTTGAAGTTAAGCATTTGAGTTCCATTCCTGATTTCATACTTCTGCAAAAGAGGAGCTTGAAGTTACCTGGCTTTATAGTACTTTAATTTCTGTTTCTCTCATTGTAGTACCAGTCTGCTTTTTTTCAAAATCTTTTACCAAATCCATACTGAACAAACATTAAATCAAATTTTTCTTACAGGAAAAAAAAATTGAATATTTGCTTGCCTGGAACACTGTTTAGCAGTGACAGCACTTTACTTAATGTGTATGGACAACTGTGTTTTCTAATGCAGTACCAGGCAAATATTGATCTCTCACCATAAACAAAATTCAATGACATTTTCATTGAACAGAACATATATAAACTAAGATATCAGCACTGTAGAAAGTCTTTGACTTTATTAGAGTCCTTAAGGAAAAGGAGATCCAATCATCCATGATGGCTGCAATAAGAGGCATTTCCAGGTTCCATCAACAGAGAATTATTCTCCTTTTAGACGCTGCATATATGTGCTTTAATCATTAGTATCAACACTACTGATGCCTTACCCCGCTGTCTTAATTTATTCTCTCCTGCATTCAGGACTCTGAAAATATGTGTGGACTCTACCACAGTATCTCAACATCTTACCACATCTCAACCACATCTACCACATTTCAACACCAACACAGTTGTACTTTGGCTTCATATCACTTCTGTGAAGGAACATTTATTTTCTATTTCAGGTATCTCAGTCCCTCAGTCAGAAACTCATCCTGGTCTCATGGAGTATGCACACACTTCCCATTAGCTTCAGTGCTTGTGATTGAATTTGTATATAGCCTCCCAAGTCATAGTCTGCAGCATAACTGATTTGACAGGTGTTTGACAAGGTGCTTCAGGCCCGGGGAGACTGCTGGAAATCCATACCCCATTTTTCCAGGCAGATGGAGTGTAACAAACCAAATCTACAGCTAAAACCAGAAAAAGTGAAGGGAACTGGCCAGGAAATCCAAGAGTGTCCTTCACAAATGCCTGCTTTCTCTCGTAAACACAATTCTCTCAACTTCATATTGAAATGAAAAACAAATAACAAGTTGAATTTATCACAACAAAGCCAAAAAAAACCCCCCAAAATAACGTGCAACAACTGGTTAGGAGGACCAAGAAGTGTAGAAACAGATACCTTATTTTTATTAGAGAGTGATACCAACAAACCTGATCATCAAGGAGATGTATATGTTAGCATAGCTCACACCAGTTCCCTGCAGAAAATTGGTTAACTAATAAAAATTCACTCTACTTTCAGTCACACTCTTTACTCACACTGTTATTTTCTAGAAAAGATGCACTTGACAAGGAAATGATTTTTCACACTCTTGTTCGACATACTTATGCTGGCAAAACCTTCAAGAATAGCTCAAGCTAGAAAGGCACTGGAGAATATTCCCTGAGCAAAGCATAACTGGAAAGAAAATTAATAACCCTTCTTTAGATAAATTCAACAGAGGACAAGAATTAAATATTTTTCAGTGGAACAGCTAAAGGAGTCAATGCTTTTATACTATTCAAGGACCTTTAAAATAGCTAATTTACTTATTGTTTATTAAAAACCAATGCAAGTAGCTCACTGCCTTTAAAGAAAATTTTCACATGTGCTGACAAACTGAAATTCCCTCACAGCCTAAGACTATGGTTCCAGTTCAGACAAAGTGCCAATTGACTTAAAAGACAAGTAAGAAATACTCTCACCCCTATGTTCGGTGTAAGAAGTAGCAATATTTTACGAGGTCTGTTAAAGCAGCCCCTAGTTCCTTGTGCAATATTTCTGACATATGTTATTTCAATGTGATGTTTCCATTGCCATGCTAACACTTCTGCCAGCCATGAAAAACTGAAAAATGACTTTGTGCAATTGAAATGACAAATACAGATCTACAGGATCAGCCTTCAGCAAGAGCCAATGACAATAAATTCCATGTTTCCATTGTCTCCTTTAAAAATTTATGAGGTAGTTTGGCTTACTTTTTAAATGAATGCTGAACACACATTGTTAGCAGAAGGATTCCACAACTCAGTAAGCAATAACACTTTTTTTTTTTTAGATCCTGAAGATTTGTCCCAGTGGGAAGGTTTACAGCTTTACAGAAGCTGGTTGGACAGCAATTTATTACTTTATTTAGGCTTGCTATTGCATTTTTATTGTATTTTAGTTATTTATGATTTATTCTATACCATCTAGAAATGTGCTTCTAGAAGATGATGCTAGACCAGAGCCATGTTGTGCAAAGCAATGTGGAAGTTTTAAATCATCCATATCCTAAGATCTTTACACTATAAAGATAAAATAAGAAGCAGGAAGGGAATACATATGAAAATAGGATAGGATATTCCTTTAAGAGGAAAAGATTAAAAAACCAACCAGACAAACCCAGGAACTCTCCTAGATTTCACTTCCCATCTCTCCCATAATAATATTCATAATCTATCTATCTGAATCAAATCACTTAGACCCTTCATACGCTGACTATTAGGGACTGCAAGTATAAAAGTATACAATCCTTCATATCTTCATCTTCACATATTCTTTCCCTTCATCATCACACCCATTATCTAATTTCTTACCTAGCCATTCATTTTCATCTCTCCTTGTAATCCAGGGGGGTACCATTTTGTTTTGTTCTGCAGTCTGCTAAAGTGAGGGATCCTGACCCAGACATTTATTTTCGTTTAGTTACTTTCTGTTCACATTTAAACTTTAATTATTCCATTAGCTCTTATTAAAGAATGTTTTATCCATTTTATAGCTATGCTTTCATGTTTATAAATATTTCATTTCTATAGCTCTCTAAATATATTTATAAACATATACATATATTTACATATTTTTATAAAAGGGTTTATATTATAAATAAAATAGTGTCTATTATATATTATGTTTATATTTACTATTTAATATTAATTTAAAAATATATCTTTATACATATTTGTACACTCCTTTTATATATATATTTCTATATATGCACATATTGTATATAAACCTATGTGTATAAATAAATCTATCTATGCTAAAAATCTATCTATGTACAAATTGTAGTAAATGTCTATATTTTTTATACCTTAGCCCTTTGTTCAAAGGAAGTGGGCAGCGAATCACAGGGCTGCCTGAGAAGACGTGGGTACGATGACCTCAAGAAATGTCTGTCAGCCAATCACGGAGCAGTATCATATTCAATGAAATGGCCGTCCCCTGCCATAAAATGCTGAACAAAACAAAACGGCATCCCTCGAGTCTGTAGAAGAAGGGCCTGATGTACTTCTGGGTGACCTGGTAGGGGTGGCAGATCGTGCCAGCCAATCACAACTGACCACATGACTGGAAGATAGGCATGACTTCTGGACTAATTGGCCACTGAGGCTGCTGGAAGCTGGGGCGTGATACGCTTCATACCAGTGATTTTGTATTAGTGGTAAGTGAACTTCTTACAGTCTTACAGTATTTCCTAAACTTGCCAAAGATGCTCAAAACAGTTCTTTCTGTATTTCAGTACTCCAGTTCATGCTTCTAATTTGTTCTTGATTCATAAAGTGATCAATTATCTTTAGAAGGGCTTCTTCTGTGATGATTTCCTTTGATTTAAAACAAAGCTGGTCATAACCTTCTCTTTACATGTTTATGTTCTTAGATTAAAAGCAACAGTTTGCTGAATAGTAATTTTAAAAAATCAAAGCAAAACATTTAAAATAGGCATTTCATGGAGTTGTTTTCTGTGACAGTTACTCACATAGAATCCATTATCCAGGATGGGATGACATAAAAAAATTCAGGGTGATATTAAAAAAGGTACAGCAATCTTGACCATTTAAGACGAGGACACCTTTTCAGTGTTATCAGTGCCAGACCTTTTCTGTGAAAGGTATCTCTACTGCTCTTGAGGGTTAAAGACCTGTCACTGAGTTTCACTGATCACGGCAGGGGAAAAAAATTAAAAAGTGTGAGGGACAGAGAATAGTTAGGTTTATGGAGAAAAAAAAATATTGTAGGCAAAGGACAGGAATAAACTGGAAAAGCAAGGGGTCAATCAACTAACCAGCCATATAGAAATAAAGCTAATTCACAGCTGAGAAATCATGATTCAGGACTCAATCCATTTTGTGGAATGGGTATCTGGTGTAATTTTAATTAGTTGTATTGCTTATTTATGGGTTCAATTAGTTGGGAAGGGCGCAAGTATTTGATCTCTACTGTTTGCTAACTACATCCTGCTTAACTTCATATCTTATGCTGTGTCATTTCTGAGTCATTCCCTTTTCCATAGCTTCTAAGTGAGACTGGAAAATGCAAAGGAAAAGAGATTTGGTTTCTTAATGAGGAAGTATAACTGTATGTAAAACTGCTCATCTTATAATGAAATTATGGAATAAAACCCATGCATTTTTCCTAGTGGCTTATGTTTTTCCATATATTCAGAATTGGAGTTTTTGAAGTTTTTAGACTATACAAAGAATAGACAACCACACGGATGGTGGTTTTTCTTTTACCCATGAGAACACCAAAATCATAAGATCAAAAACACTACACAGATGGTAACAATAGTAAAACAATTTATTTCCCACTGTGAACTGGTAGGGCCCTTTATTTTTTAAAAAATACTTTTTTTAAATCTTGGGCAGATTCAATTCTATCTCTTTCTCAAAAGCAATGAAAAAATAAAATACATTGCTTAAACCTTGCTGGTGATATTTATGATCCAGGGAAATTCAGAAATATTATTGTTCAGAAATGGGTAGACAGAAAAGTCATCATCCTGGTAGCTGGTGAGTGTTAGTTTTGCTAAAGGCTCTAAAATCCTGTTAAGCTATTTCTTCTGATGAAAGAATATTTTTAAAAAAGAAGAATCAGTACCTATGCAAGAGAAAATAATGGTCCCCGACTGCAGCAATAAAGCAAAGATCACACCAATGAAGTACTGAAAAAAATTTACAAGTAGGTAAAAGACATATTAAAAAGAAAGTCACTGCAAATAAAAATTTACCCAGAAACAGCAGCAACTAGAAAACATTTTCAACCATGCTTTCTCTGAAAACATATTCTGTCAAGATCTGTCCTTGAAATGAGTTGTCTAATCAAGGCTGGAAATCAAAAATTACTAGGGTTGACACACTGATGCTTATTTCATTTCAGGAAATAGTACCAGAGATATTTACTGGTTCATAATTACATTACTTTAAGATCTGGCCTAAATATGTTTTGGTGGACAGCCGGCTGAATATGAGCCAGCAGTGTGCCTAGGTGGCCAAGAAGGCCAGTAGCCTCATGGCTTGTGTCAGAAATGGTGTGGCCAGCAGGACTAAGGAAGGGATCGTCCCCCTGTACTTGACACTGGTGAGGCCGCACCTCGAATATTGTATTCAGCTTTGAGCCCCTCATTACAAAAAAGTCATTGAGGTGCTGGAGCGTGTCCAAAGAAGGGCAACGAAGCTGGTGCAGGGTGTAAAGAACAAGTCCCATGAGGACCGGCTGAGGGGACTGACATTGTTTAGCCTGGAGAGAAGAAAACTGAGGGGAGACCTTATTGATCTCTACAACTACCTGAAAGGAGGTTGTAGAGAAGTGGGTGTCGGTCTCTTCTCTCAAGTAACAAGTGATAGGACAAGAGGAGATGGCCTCAAGTTGTGCCAGGGAAGGTTTAGATTTGATATTAGGAAAATTTTCTTCACCAAAGGGGTTGTCAAGTATTGGAACAGGTTGCCCAGGAAAGTGGTTGAGTGACCATCCCTGGAGGTGTTTAAAAGACATGTAGATGTGGTGCTTAGAGACATGGATTAGTGGTGGACTTGATAGTGTTAGGTTTACGGTTGGACTCAATGATCTTAAAGGTCTTTTCCAACCTAAATGATTCTATGATCCTGTGATTATATGTTTGTAGATGCTTTCCAGAACATTGGCAGTCTGCTTTAGTTCTTAAGATAGCACAGCCACATGTAAACACATCACTGTTCACTTTTGACATAGGGGCATGCTAATCACATAGAAACATATAAGCTACATTTATACCAAAAAACCCATTAAGCTGTTTCAGAAGACTTTTCTGGGCATAAGAACTCAATCTTTGATGCTGTTACACAGGTAGAACTGCTTGTTACCAGTGTGGTATGGGCCTTATATCAGTAGCCCAAAGGAAGTCCGACCGCTGACTGTGATTTATCATAGACAGAGCATCGTTACGTAGTTAGGACAAATTCAACTTATTTTACAGCATGAAGTTCTACTACCAAGTATGTAAACAACTTCAGAAAATTGCCCTGAACTTGTCTACTAGTGTAGACTTTTCAAATATTTACCTGTATAGGCAAACTGTTCTAAATATTTTAAATGTGTATCCTATATGAAAAATTCTATTAAATCAATTAAATTTATTTTGCTCTATTTCTTCCTTTGTTAGAGCTCAAGCTGCCCTTGAGGTTGTATGTGACATCTCATTTGACTTGATGATGACCATCAGCATAACTGGATTCACTCACATCAACTTTTTCAAAAAGCAATCCCTAGTTCATTGAAACATCCCATGACATGAACTAGAGAGGTAAAGGTTAAAACTTTAGAGGCACTATCACAACCAACACTTCCAGGCATCCTCATTTCCAGTATTGTAAGGGCTCCTGCAACTGTTATTGTAGTGAGTTTGTGTTTCCTTATATTTAATTCAGCAGGCATGCACAGATGAGAAACTGAATTTACTAGTCATTTTCCAACAGATAGTCATGATCTTTAGTAGAAAAGGCTTGTGTAATTTAAAAGAAGCTTATATATATATTTATATGTGGTATTACTCAAATCCACTGATGAAGTTATTTCTGTGAACTAGAATAATTCCACAGAATTGATTTGAAAATGATATGCTGCGATGTGATCTTCATAGAAGGATCCTAGGAGTTGTTTCTGTAAGACCCCTGACTGGAATTCCTTTTGCTAACACTACATCTTTGGGCTCAACTGAGGAAAGCAAAGTTGCCTAACTTTAAGCATTACTACTAGCACCACTCATGGCAGTGTTTTTAGACCTTGCTAAATCAGGTATTCTGGGCAAGGGACTTGAACTGTGTATAATAGAAGAACTTAAGGGTGACTCAAAACTTAGTTATGCTGACCAAAGAAACTACAAGATGATAAATTCCGTGTCAAGGGAACTGTATCATGTCAGCTCCTCAAGCGCATAGAGAAGTTGAGGAATCCTGCAAAGTCATCACGCATGAAAAAAGTAGAAAAGAGTAACAGGAGAACTTAGGCATTTGCTTCGTTGTTGTTGCCTTTCTGCACATCATCAGTACAATTCCTGTTCTCATGAAGTGTTGGTCTCACAAACTATGCAAAAGACTACAAATACTGGAATAGCTTAGCAGGTTTAATAATTTTATCCTCTCCTTTTCACAGTACACTTGTGTACAGCAGCAGTTGAAATACCATAGACTGCTGATAATTTTGGGTAGTGGGAGGATAGCAATATGTTGGTGTAATGTAACTAAGAAAAACCGGTTACCTCATTCTCTTGTGTTAAACACAAAAGAAGGCAGAGAAAAACTGATATATGGCACATATTGCCCCTGCCATATGTTCACTTCTTGCATGAGCATTGCCATTATCAGTGTCTTTGCTCCTGTACTTGCTTCTGTGATAACAATATAGACAGAACGAGGAAGTGCCAATATTGCTGTAGCGATCATTCTCTGGCTCTTTTTCATTTATGAAGGAAAAGCGAAGTATTGGGAGCTTTTGATATTTTAATTCTTCCCTGATTTGTAAGTTCAGGGTTTGGTGGGGTTTTTTGGTTGTTTGTTTTTGGGTTTTTTTGTTTTTTTTTTTTTTCCCCCTCCTTACAAATTAAAAGTTTTTAGAATTAGAATTTAGAATTTTGATAATTCTAATTTTTCTTATGTCAGAAATAATAGTTCAAAATGATAATAAATGATACTATTTTACCACGTTGTCCTCTGCGTCTAAGGGAGTTTATTATGAACTCAGAGCAGTCAGTGAAGGGTATCATAAAGAAACAGGGCAAGTGTCTTTAAAAAAGTCCTCTGACATTTCTTGCAATGATTTTATGTTTGAAAAGAGGGATAAAGCAGAAAACACAGACTTCATAAAACCAAGAATTATTTTGTGTGACTTGACACTACTTGTAAGCATATTATAGATCAAACCCACTTATGTTTATATAACTCACTTCTTTTGATGGACTGCTAATATCTGTCATTTCTGAATGTGATGCATAAGATGACATTTGTTTTTGCCGTTACCTGGTTTAAATCAAAAAAGCAAACACACTACATTTGAAAAACCAAGTAACATACTAAATTTGGAAAGGATGAGTTCTCTTCTCGTGAAATGAATCCTGTGTCATGCTTATGCATAGATGGACAATAAACTAGGAACCCGGAAATGTGAAAAAATAACACATTAAGATTACTGAAACTATCACAGTCCCACGTCTCTCTGTGGACTGTGAATTCTAACACTAGAACACAAAGTTTCCAACTGATTATCTCTTTAGGCTCTTAAAATGAAGTTTGATCCTTTTTACTCCGTTTTGCCTTGCATCAGTTTCATAGGAATGTGTGGAAGAATGAAACCTAGAGGAATTCTGCAGGGACTCCTTCAGAAGTTTTCTCCATATGGAACAGGATGATTAAATAAATTTTTTCTCTTAATTTTTGTCCATTTCTGATATTTAATAATATAGTAATAAGTATATAATACAACACATTATATTATATAGTTATACTAATTTTTCACGTGTGTATTCTTGAAAATTTAATTTAGAAATACCTATATAACTTTTTCTTATTTAATTCAATGTAAATTAGCAATGCAAAGGATTATGCTGAACTAAAGGTTTACAGTTAATATAAATATTTAATGGAATTCTCAAAACCTTTTTTTTTTTACTAGCTGATGCATACTGCAGATAGCATTTTACATAACAGTTTATGTGACCAACCTTTCCCCCAGCATTTCTGTAAATGCATACCTAAAAGAATCTATTTTCATATCTTGAACAGACATTCCCTGTGTATATGTGTGCAAACCAATTGTGCCAGTGAACAATTAGAGGTGTACACTTTATAATGGCATTCCCTGACACATAGCAGTAGATATGCTGAGATATTTCTAAGCTAAATACCGCTGAGTTACATATTGCAATTAGTGTGCAATAACCAAAGAAAGTGTATTATAGTCATGTCATTAGTGAGAAAATTCGCATAAGTACTTGCAAGGTCATAACTATTTAAAAAATATGCAACAAACAAATACATTTGGAAAGAGAGTGATCAGAGCAACACAGAGGAAAAGCTGGCTACATAAAATAGTGATGGCCTTTGATATGAAACCTGCTGAACATAACTTTAATTAGGTGCTGAGACTAAAATCTGTAACCTTTGAAGGGTTTGTGTGTTGCATGCTCGCAGCTGCTTGGAGGAGTGCACAGATGGACATACAGACTGTTGTCCAGCTAGGCCGTGGGAATAACTGCAAATTAAGCATTTAGTTACTGTTTCCAAATATGGAATATGCCTGTCAACTTTCAAAATAAATGGGTCTTTATGTCCAGATCCCATCAGTGATTATGAATGGGGATAGTCTGAGACCCAGCTGGGATGTCTGCCTGTGGGTGGGGGCCAGGATCTGTCTCCATGAGGAGCTCCAGGGTCAGACACAGCCTCGGGAGAGCTGGGCAGGGCTGTGGCAGGACATCAGCCTGTGGCTGACACCTGGCTCAGCAGGGCCCGTGGCCAGGCAGGGCAGGGTGCTCATGGGGCTGGAGACCAAAGACATTGCTGACATGGAGTCTTGAGCCCAAGGCTGGGTTTGGAGCGACACATGTGGGGCTGATGAGGGCTGTTGAGGCATATTAGTGCTCTCAGGTCCATGAAAGTGGCCTTTCAATGCAGCAGTCTGTTTCTTCCATTAATTGAAGGAAAGAGAAAAAAACCTCTGAATAGGGCAGTCATCAGAACAAAACATCCCTCCCTGACAGGTTTGCCCTTCATTCTCAGCCTAATGGCCTTTTTCATATTCAAGGTCTTTGTCATTTTCAGGCACTTACAAGTCAAATTGAAATTTCTGTTCATTTCTGCTAATTGCACTACATCTCAGTAGTTTATGAAATTATCTTTCTCTTTTTCATTATACTAATCAGAATACTATTTTCCTATTTGATGTTTCCTATTGATCTAGCAATGTATTGTCTACATCAATTGCTAGAAGCCTTATTATTGTCGCAATTATCATTAAATACTTCAACCATGTTGGAGTCCAAAAGCCTCATACTAGGGCAGGAATCATGTGTGAAAATGCTGTGAAAATATACAGGAGGATGTATGGAGTTTCCTGTAAAGTTTCCTCTGCACTCATTCTCTAGACTCTTTATGCAGTCAAAAATAATATTTCTGTTTGAAGGTGAAAGTAGTTTTGATGGCAAGAATATCCCACCTGAAAAACCTTAAAATGGATTCTCTAATAATTAGTGTGCTTCCTTGTAATTGACCACATGCACAGTTTTCATGTACTTTACTGTAACAAACATAACTCTTAAGAACACTTTAACAGTGTGACATTTCCCTTAAGATGATAATATAGCTGAAAAAGAGAAAATTTTTCTTGCATATGGTCTTGCATATGGTTATATGGTCTCCCTAGAAGATACTTGAAACATTTTTGCTGCTTCTTCAACTTGCTATCTCAAAAACAGGTACATAATATTTTTTAAACATTACTGAGTGTTCAGACTAACTTACATTTGGAGATGAGTTCTGCAGTGTGACACGGGGACTGTGCAGTGCTCTGTGCAGCAGACAGCTGTGCTGCAGATGTCTTGAGCGATCACTGGAAGATTCATAGAAGGGAGATTTCTTTGAAGATTAAGGCTTGGCAGGACAAAACACCGTGGTAGGTACCTTTAGAATCTCACTAATTCTTACCTACTGGCATAGTCCACAAAAGCTTTTGTGGATTAAAATAATCAGTTTTTCCTTGCCAGTCCTGTAGAATGGGCCAGTTCCTGAACACGTGCTGTACTGGAATGAACTTAAAACAGCCATTACAGTCTTCTCCTCAAGGTACACAGAAGTTCTCATTTAAATGCACAGCATAAAAGATGAAGTCTAAGGTTTCACAAATTTAAAATTAAAGAGAGAAGAAAATTCATTCCAATTTTAAATATTCAGGAACTCTGTGTTCTTTTCGTAGTAACAGGAGAAAGACAGGCTTCCCCACAATGTAAACCAGAGCAGACTAAGTTGTGCATTTTAACGTGCTAGCTTCTTAACTGAGGTATCTATGCTAGGAGTCCAAAACTGCAATATGAATGTCTGCTCCATACCATCTTGCTATAGACCATTAGATAAATGGTTAAAAAGTACATTAAAGATCTCCCTGTGACTAACGGTATGTATCGGTAACTCTCAGCTAGCTATTCTCTAGCCAATGATAGCATTATAGAATTAAAAATATCATAGTATTACAAACAACAGTCTCAGAACAATGCATCATTTTTATTTGCATTTCTTGCAGCCTTTTGGCATTTTATTATCCCCTTGGACACAAGGTCAGTAACCTTAATGAAATACCAGAAGATGATTTGTATAGAATTATATCACTTCTAGTTTAAGAAAAAAATGCTGTAAACTTGTTATTGCAGACCAGATTATTCACTGTTTGTAAAAAATTCCACTTGGGAGAGCAGCTGGTGCATCAGTGAACCCAGTGCCCTTGACTTTATGTGTAACCTATTATTTTGGGATGCTGTTCTGAGATACAAATAAAGAGCAGACACTTTTTGGAATTATTGCCAGAATTAATAATCACTAACTGAGTCTCAACAGTTATCCAGATATTTCACATGTATTGCTCAAAATATTTCCCTCAGCTACTGTAACCATGCACATGAAATCACCAATAATGGTATCTGCTAGGTCAGTAACAACTTTGGGTATGTGCAGCTTGCCTGCGGGAGCAGACCCTGTTCCAGATACTCTGCCTGTGCTTCTGAAAAGCTGGCGTGAGGGGCACGGGCTATGGGGTGAAGGCAGCTGCTGCAGGAAGAACAGCCTTAGGTGCAGTAATCCTGGCTCCCTCAGTCTCCCACCAGGTCTCCAATCCAGATCTGGTCTCTTCCCCTGTTCTTTGATGTGCTGTGCCCAGTGCTTGATCCTCACATTTTCAAAGTGTTTAGAATGAATTAGATTCAGTTATAACAATGACTACAAACTGACCAAGATCAAGTGTGGGAATAGTGAAAGGTTCAGGGCCTAAATAAGATGAAAGTTAACAGATAGAGAAATGACAAGGGAAAATACGAGAACATGAAAATATTTCACTGTTAGTCACACCACAGTCCACTGAAACTACCGTGCATATTGCGTAGAGAGATATAATTCATGCTGTTCTTAATTTTTTTTGTTTAGCAGTTTGTCTTAGAGGCAGTAACCAAGAGCAGCATCTGTTATGGTCCTATGAAACCATCCCATGAAGAACTTTGGCAAAGGAAACTGTTTCTATGGAAACGCTGGAGCTGTGCATGTAATGGCAGGGAGGTGCAGCAAAAGGAGGGGGTCCAGTGAAGGTGGGACTTCCCTATCTTGAGACACTCTGAAGAGCCAATAAAGAAGCTGTTTTCATGATGCATGTGCCAAAAGTAAAGGTCAAACAATAGTCACACCTTCAGGGAGGGGGCAGTAACTCCCCAATGACCCCCAAGCCCACCGACTCATTTCCAAAAGATACTGAAGGTACAAACTGCGCATGTACCAAAAGCAAAGAGAATTCTAAAAGCATAAGCTACGCATGATGCCTAATTAGCCTAAAGAGTCCAAGTGCCCACCCAGAGAAGTGATAAGGAATTCTAAAAGGAGACAAGGCAAAGCCCCGGGTGACTGCGCCTCTCCGGAACTGGATCCCTGGGCTGGCTGGACCAATGATGGAACCAGGACTGGTGAAATCTTCCTTTTTCCGCTTCCTCTCTCACTCTGTTTCTCCCCTTTTATCTCCTATTCTTAGTCTGTATGCCCTCATATAAGGCAAGGCTTCTCTGGCCATGTTAAGGCTTATCGGCGTATGTTATAAGATCTGCCTCTGGTCGGTGTAAGTTTAATGCCTGTTGCTGAGGATGGAAAGATTACTGATAAAGTTTCATGCCAATTACCTGTTGTGAGTGAATAAAAATTAAGTTTTGTGAATTGAAGAATCCTTGGTGTCATTTCACCTTAATTCTGACCTGGGAATAGGCGAATCTGAGTTGTCATCCCAAGAAACTGGGACGTGACAGCATCCTAATGACCTGTGCAAGCACACCAGAAAATGTGATCTCTACCCTTAAATTGTCTGATGTAGTAAAAGTACTTCCATTGAGCTGCTTGTGAGTTATTACAGTTTTGTAGCTGAACATTTCAAAAAAGTGATTCTCTAACTTAATGAAAAAAAGAGCTCATATTTCTCAAATTAACTCTTCATTCATTATACACGATTTACCAATACTCTGTTCCTGATTACCAGTGCCCTGGAAGTCACAGCAAGCAAACTGCTGTCACAGCTTCATTCTTTTGTTGAAGTCTTTCAATAATCACCTTTGCCATTAGGTGTTTTTTGTTTTTTGTTTTTTGTTTTTTTTTAACCCTCACAGATACGCCATTCTTTCATTATTTTCTGGATTAGGACCAAATTCTTTGTCAGCCAGTGTTTTCCAGGATCTCATCTATAATACTCTGAATTGGCAGACTTCTTTGATACCAAATGAAGTCTTTGATACTTTTACTCTCCTAAAAAAATTGCCATACCCCTCTCTAACATATTTCAATAGGCATTTTATGATACATTGTCCTTTGTTAGCTTGTTGCACAGTGAAGTGAAACCCCACAGATTTTAATCCATATAGAGAAATTTTCATTATATTTTCCATTTTATGACCTTTTGCATGAGAAATTTTTTTGTAAGGGAAATGCGCATCTTAGGTTCTTGGAACCTAATTCAAAATAAAATTCAGGTCCTGAATTTTGAAAGGCCCTGGAGAAGAAAAGTATCCTTTTATAAGACTTGCACCTTTTGGAAAATGAAAATCAACAATGTATTTTTTGAATAATGAATTATTTCTGGGAAAGGCTAAGAAGCTGATCTGTTATTCAGAATGACTAACCTGCTGCACTTATTCAAACTGAGCATGGAAAAAGTATAATTGGGCTTCCTAACAGTGGTATTTAACATCAGTATACAGTTAGAGTCTTCATTACTTAAGCTATGGATAGAAGTGACATTGTAGCACTCTATTACCATACTATCGTTCTGCAGAACATTTTGAAGTTTAACTGCAAAATAACAAAACAATTCAGTGTATAGAAAATCCATTAAAGCTGTACAATACTTGAATGAAGATGTGTTTACAAAGGCACTATTCAGTACATGGAAATACTTTCCTGTATTCACAATTCAGAACCCAGAGTCAGTGGATTTCTGCACCGTCTCTTAGCCCCTAACCTTACAAACATCAAAAGAGATTTTCCTCTTATGTCCTTGACTCTGCAGTGGGCTTATAACCGTGCCTTCAAAGTGCACCAGTGAATTTCACTGTTTAAAAGAATATGGAACTGCTGATTTTAGCATTTAGCCTCGTTCATAAAATGCACAGTCTATAACCTATCCTGCAATTTAAATGCAAATAATATTTAAAAAAGGCTAATCT
Source organism: Strix uralensis (assembly GCF_047716275.1). Classification (NCBI taxonomy): domain Eukaryota; kingdom Metazoa; phylum Chordata; class Aves; order Strigiformes; family Strigidae; genus Strix; species Strix uralensis. Next base: position 35,492,529 of record NC_133979.1, on the reverse strand, counting down.
GGAGGGCTTTTGTGTATAGAGTGATATATGGGAAGGAGCTGTTTGAGGTGCAATAGTTTACTACTATGATTTCCTTTTCACATCAATCATCTCTCCACATGGTTCAACAATTAAAATAGTCCATGGCTGCAGGGACTATGACAAACTAACTTCATCATTTAAATACCCGTGATAGTACCTCTGAGCATAAGAAGCTGATAGAAAATGATAAAATGTTAATTATAAGTTGTAAGCAGAATGAAATACCTCTGTTCATCAGTGACCTGCTAATCATAAATAGAGCTGGCTTATACAACCAACATACATACAGCAAAATATTCTTGCGGTGGAGGTTGTTCTTACTGAATGCTTTTCAGTATAAAACAGACATGGCCAGATCTGCTCGTTGCTGGCGGAAACTAATTTTTACTTTCCTTTTCATCTTAGTACAAAGATATAGTAGAGTAACTGTCCCTCTACCCAGCGAAGATATCAAAAAGTTAATCATGAAAGTGGGATTTTTCATCCTTTCATAAAACAGTATTACAATGGATATGTCACGAACAGCCATATCTCTGAAATGCACTTCATGCTTTTGTCCAGTTCAAAAGGGACTGCTGACACTTATTTTTCCATCTTCCCAGGTGGCTTCTTAGCTTTGCAGTGTCAATTTAAACTGATGCTGACACAACCTAAAGAGGGTATTTTTTTCCCTGTCCTGCAATCAGGATAGTGATTCTGAGTCGTGTTTAAAATAATTCTCCACTTTCCTTTTCCTTGACTGTAAACCAATTCTCATTATTTTAGAGTACACTGTGACCATGTTCTAAAAAATATCATGAGTCACTTGGATGATCTATTTTATCTGAACTGTAGAAATGAACTGTGGTATTATAACGGGAATTAGAGATCTACAAAAATATTTTGTTTAGAATTTAGACTTAGAATGGGAATATTTTTTTTTCAAGTAAAAAAGTAGACCTTATTGTAAACACATTTATACCTGTTTCCTATAAATATAACCTCATTTTCTACAGGAATATTTTTCTGGTGCATATTTCCATGTGCAGTTACATAAATTGATATTTAATGTATATAACAAAGTGACTTTTTTTTTTCTCACAAGCACCACCTGTGAACTAATACTCTGTAACTTTGCCTTATATTCTCTACTATTTTTAAACTTTTTTCTCGATTTTTTTTTTAAATTAATCTGTCCCTTGCCTCACAATACTTCTTTGCTAACAAAGACACCTTTCTTCCTATGATCACTTTGATTTTCCAATTTCTCCTTTTTCTTTGTATAACTGCTTTCTCACAAGTTAATCAATACTTCCATGCTGCCAAATCCAAGAGCTGCGAGCTACCTGTGAAACTTAGTTTCTTACGAGCAAAAACAGCAGTCAGAGTTTTCAGGCATACACCCTTACATTTGAAACCAGTACAATAGCAGTGGAAGTTTGGAGAAGAATAGTGCAACGAATAAGCAAGAAAAGTCAGTCTACAATGAAACACTATTTCAGGACTATATAAAAAGGAGATGAGAGCTCAGAACAAGACAGAGAGCAAGCATTTCCTTGCTTTATTTTCAAAAACTTTCTTCTTCAAATGAAGAAAAAAAGTCAAAAGACAACAAATCTGAATATGAAAGGTAGTCTGTTGATTACAGAGATATTTTTTAAAATCATCAATTCTTTTTGAAGTTCATTACATTTCTTTGGGAGTACATTTCATACTAAAGCTGCCTTTTTAATTATGCCAAGGTTTTTCACTGTAAGAATTTTGAAATGACTGTTACAAGGCCTCTGAGTTGTTTGGCTGTTGGATTGTTTGGGGAAGGAATCCAGATTGATATGCTGGATTCTTGTTCCTTCATAACTGTCTCTTATATGTTGGCCTGATACTGTGATAAACCTGGTAACAGCAACTTGTTCAAAATATCTGTGGAACTGATTGACATCTCAGCTAATCACAAACCTATTGTCCTAAAACACAGAGGGAAAAGTAACTTCCACAAGTCATCATTCCTACTTTTAGCAGCAATTGAGAAAACAGATGCATTTACTGATGTGAACCCAGATTTAGGAAGCATACATAAAAAAGACAAGTTTTGCAAACAGGAGAAATTTAATCACAGAAAGATGTTGGAATGCATCCAGTGTCATGTAACTTCTACAGTCTCTAGTTACACAGCTGGATGGTAAGGCACTTGTCTAACACGGGGAATTTGTTCTTATTTAGGACATTAATACAAACATATCATTGGACAAAGACTACTCATAAAGAGCCCATAGCACTAACTCACTAGCCTTCCTGAAGTAGAAAGGAAAAGCAGGAAAAGTGAGAGAATCTGCCTCTCTATGGAGGTTAATATTAACCTATTACTAACGTATTCATAGCAACCTAGTGTTGCTATGAACTGGCAACACTACTAAGATTTTGGGAACCGGGTTGGTCTGGACCTGGGCAGAGAAGTTAAGAACCTCTCTGCTGCACAAAATGAATACTGTCTGCAAAACACGCGCTCTCTGGACATTACTGGTGCTTTAGTCAGGGAATCATGAATCTGACCCTGCGTCATTAGTCATTAATCTTGGAACATTTAGTTTGGGGAAGACTATTTTGAGTACATTAGGTGAACCACCTTGTCTTGTACTGATACAGAATTAGATCTGTTGTTCCGGTGTTGAAAATGAAGAAAGGGATAATTTAAAACACACTTTAATTAAAGTACAGCAGACATTTTTATTTATAATTTTTTTTTAAGCAGCTCTGAAATCAAAGAGGATCATTTGGATCCTGTTTGGATAAGATTCCCTTGCAGAGCAGCAGCTTTTTCTTTCTTTGTTAGGTTTTGGTTTGGTTTGGTTTTTTTAATACTCAAACAAGAAAAGATGTACTTATGGTCCCATCTGATTCTGAACTTCTGCAACAGAGGATTAATAATTGCATCATTTACCAGTGGATGCCCCTACGAGTAAAATAATTAAAGGAAATTACTTATCTTTGAGTGTTATTGTATCAGGCACAACAGACTAAGAAATGTTGAATCAGTGCAACAGGCACTTCAGACTGTATCCTCAGAAATGTTTATTATCTTCAGTTAGCATATCGATGAAACCAAGTTAACTGTAGATACGGTCTAAGAACTACCTTCTGGAATATTAATTTTTAACCAAGTAACTGCTGCTGTCACCTAAATAGTCATAAAATCGTAGAACAGAATCACAGAATCATAGAACCTGGTGAAACTGGCTGCTTGTGGCTTGGATGGGCACACATTTTGCCAGGTAAAAAATTGACTGGATGGCTGGGCCCAAAGAGTTGTGGTGAATGGAGTTAAATCCAGTTGGTGGCCGGTCATCAGTGGTGTCCCCCAGGGCTTGGTTTTGGGGCCACTCCTGTTTAACATCTTTATTGATGATCTAGACAAGGGGATCGAGTGCACCCTCAGTAAGTTTGCAGATGACACCAAGTTGGGTGGGAGTGTTGATCAGCTCAAGGGTAGGGAGGCTCTGCAGAGAGACCTGGACAGGCTGGAGCGATGGGCTGAGGCCAACTGGAGGAGTTTCAATAAGGCCAAATGCCGGGTTCTGCACTTCGGCCACAACAATCCCCAGCAGTTCTACAGGGGAGGAGTGGCTGGAGAGCTGCCAGTCAGAGAGGGACCTGGGGGTGTTGATTGACAGCCGGCTGAACAGAAGCCAGCAGTGTGCCCAGGTGGCCAAGAAGGCCAATGGCATCCTGGACTGTATCAGCACTAGCGTGGCCAGCAGGGACAGGGAAGGGATCTTACTCCTGTACTTGGCACTGGTGAGGCCGCACCTCGATTACTGTGTTCAGTTTTGGGTCCCTCACTACAAAAAGGACATTGAATGACTCGAGCGTGTCCAGAGAAGGGCAACGAAGCTGATGCAGGGTCTGGAGCACAGGTCTGATGGGGAGCGGCTGAGGGAACTGCGGGGGTTTAGTCTGGAGAAGAGAAGGCTGAGGGGAGACCTCATGGCCCTCTACAACTACCTGAAAGGAGGGTGCAGAGAGCTGGGGATGAGTCTCTTGAACCAAGTAACAAGCGCCAGGACAAGAGGGAATGGCCTCAAGCTGTGCCAGGGCAGGGTCAGACTGGCTCTTAGGAAGTATTTCTTTCCAGAAGGGGTTGTTGGGCGTTGGAATGGGCTGCCCAGGGCAGGGGGGGAGTCCCCATCCCTGGAGGTGTTCAAGAGGCGGGTTGACCCAGCACTGAGGGATCTGGTGGAGTTGAGAATGGTCAGTGTGAGGTTAATGGTTGGACTAGATGATCTTCAAGGTGTTTTCCAACCTTGATGATTCTGTGGTACAGTGAATCTTTTAGGTTGGAAAAGACCCTTAAGATAATCAAGTCCAACCATTAATCTAGCTCTGCTAAACAATGTCCCTAAGCACCACATCTACAGGTCTTTTAAATACCTCCAGGGATGCTGACTCAACCACTTCCCTGGGTGGCCTGTTCTAATGCTTGACAACCCTTTCTGTCTTCTACTCCAGACAGAGCTGTAACATCTTGGACATCAAGCAAAGGTATAAGGGAGCCTTCTGCATTCTACAGTGTTAGTATCTGAAAAGATTATAAGATCTACTTTTCAAAAGGCAAGACAGAAAAATCCAGGTAATTATTTTCTGCAAGTTTTATCTTCCAGTTTTAGTCTGTTACATAAAATATATTTTTGGTCATCATCTGCTGGCATCTGTTATGTTCAGAATCTGAAAAAATAGCTACTTCACAAATATTCATTCCCTTTTGTTCTTGGCTATCTGAGGATAAGTGTCTGAACATGCTTTGGATCTTGTTCAGAATGAATAATAAAATCTAATGTCTCAAGTTTTCCAGTAGGACCACCTTGATAATGAAAGGAAATGAAGAATTAGGAAAAAGTAGTTCAGAAATGAGGCACATCTCTGGTCTTAGTATGATAACAAATCCAGCCTGCTAAGTAACCAAGAACTCCATTACATATACAGAGTATCTGTCAAGAGCAAGTGGGAAGCCAAAGGAAAGCTTTCATCTGTCCTGAGCTTGCTTAAGTTAGCAACATTTCAGGATGCTTTGAATGAATACACTCTTCAAATGTATACAGTCACATCTGAAACCAATGGTTAAATATAATATTAAATACATTTTCTCTACTTCACAGAACCACATGGAACCACCTAATGCTGAAGTTGGAAGCAACCTCTGGAGGTCATCTGGTTCAACCCCTACCCCCATGTTCAAGAAGACCCATCTAGAGCCCGTGCCCAGGATGATGTCCAGACAGCTCTTGAATATCTCCAAAGACGGAGACTCCACAAGCTCCCTGGGCAACCTGTGTCAGTGCTCAGTCACCCTCACAGTAAAAAAGTATTTTCTGATGTTCAGAGGGAACCTCACATGTTTCAGTTTGTGCCCGTTGCCTCTGTCACTGAGGACCACTGAAAAGAGCCTGGTTCCATTCACTTTGCACCCCCCTTCAGGTATTGACATACATTGATAAGATCCCCCAAACCTTTTCTTCTCCAGGTTAGACAATCCCAGCTCCCTAAGGCTTTCCTCATCAGAGACATACTCCAAACCCTTAATCTTCTTTGTGGCCCTTCATCAGACTCTCTTCAGTATGTCCGTATCTCTCTTGTACTGAAAAGCCCAGAACTGGACTCAGAACTCCAGGTGTGGCCTCACCAGTGTTGAATTCCCTCCCTCAACCTGCTGGCAACACTGCTCCTAGTGCAGCCCACGATACCATCAGCCACTTTTGCTGAAAGGGCACATTGCTGGCTCACGGTCAACCTAGTGTCCACCAGGACCCCCAGGTCCTTTTCTGTGAAGCTGCTTTCCAGCTGGGTGGACCCAGCATGTCCTGGTGCTGGGGGCTGTTCCTCCTCAGGTGCAGGACTTTCATTTCTTCTTGTTGAACTTCATGAGGTTCCTGTCAGCCCATTTCTCCATCCTGTTGAGGTCCCTCTGGATGGCAGCACAACCCTCTGGTATATCAGCCAGTCCTCCCAGTTTTGTGTCATCCACAAACTTGCTGCAGGTACAGCATCTGTCCTATCATCCAGATCATTAGTGAAGCTGTTAAACAAGATCAGATCCAGTACTCATCCCTGAGTACAGCACTAGTTATTGCCTTCTGACTCTACCTCCTCCCCCCAGGAGAGGTGCAGGGGGGAGCGGATGGGGATGGGGGTTGTGGTCAGTTCATTACCTGTTGTCTCTGCTGCTGCTTTGTCCTCAGGGGGAGGACTACTCACACTCTTCCCTTGCTCCAGTTTGGGGTCCTTCCCACAGGAGACAGGCTGACATCAATTTTCTCTGACATAAGTCCTTCCCACGGGCCGCAGCTCTTCACAAACTGTTCCAGTGTGGGTCCCTGCTGTGGGCTGCAGTCCTTCAGCAACAGACTGCTCCAGCATGGGCTGTCTTCAGAGTCCCAGCCTTCCTCAGGCACAGGCACCTGCTCCAGCGTGGGGTCCTCCATGGGCTGCAGGTGGGCATCTGCTCCACTGGTGACCTCCACGGGTGCAGGAGCACAGCCTGCCCTCTCACCATGGACTGAGGGGCGTCTTGCTCCAGCACACCTCTCCCCCTCTCTTCCTCCTTTCTTCAACTGATCTCGGTGTTTGCAGAGGTATTTCCCTCACTCCTCCTCTTCCTCTTAAGTTCCCTTTCTTAAATACATCATCACAGAGGCATAACCACCATTGCTAATTGGCTCAGCCTTGCCCAGAGGTGGGTCTGTTTTGGAGCTGGGAACTTTCTAGAATCTTCTCACAGGAGCCACCTCTGTAACCCCTCTACCCCACTACCAAAACCCCGCCACACTCAAACCCAGCACATCACCACAAAAGTTGACTGGCTTTCAGTGCAAATTTCTTGATATATACAAGCTTTGTTGGAGGGCAGGGAAGAAAATTAAGCAACATTTGCCTTTGTGAGAGGAATGACATAAAAGGGAGCAGTACTTGCCTATGTAAGCATACACATCATGAGACATCTGAGAGATCTGAGCCAGTTAGAGAGGGACCTGGGGGTGTTGATTGACAGCCAGCTGAACATGAGCCAGTAGTGTGCCCAGGTGGCCAAGAAGGCCAATGGCATCCTGGCCTGTATCAGAAATAGCATGGCCAGCAGGGACAGGGAAGGGATCTTACCCCTGTACTCGGCACTGGTGAGGCCGCACCTCGATGACTGTGTTCAGTTTTGGGCCCCTCACTACAAAAAGGACATTGAATGACTCGAGCGTGTCCAGAGAAGGGCAACGAAGCTGATGAAGGGTCTGGAGCACATGTCGTATGAGGAGTGGCTGAGGGAACTGGGGGAGCTTAGTTTGGAGAAGAGGAGGCTGAGGAGAGACCTCATCGCCCTCTACAACTCCCTGAAAGGAGGTTGTAGAGAGCTGGGGATGGGTCTCTTTAACCAAGTAATGAGCAATAAGACAAGAGGGAATGGCCTCAAGCTGCGCCAGGGAAGGTTTAGACTGGCTCTTAGGAAGTATTTCTTTCCAGAAGGGGTTGTTGGGTGTTGGAATGGGCTGCCCAGGGCAGTGGTGGAGTCCCCATCCCTGGAGGTGTTTAAGAGTAGGGTTGACATAGCACTGAGGGATCTGGTGTAGTTGGAAACTGCCAATGCTAGGTTAAAGGTTGGACTAGATGATCTTCAAGGTCCTTTCCAACCTAGATGATTCTGTGATCTTAGATGAAGAGTATTTTCCCTTGAGTAACCTTTTATGATAGTCACAACACATTGTTCCTATGGTTACATTAAGTTAATGATAAAGTATACAAATTCAGAAAACCTTCTAAAACATTAAAGAAAATCAATAGGCATATCAATTATTTACAGTCTAATGGGGAAAATTTTCTTTAAGCTGAGAAGCATCTATGGCATAAATATAAAAATCAGTATGCTGTATCCATAAGGGAGAGTCACTGTTTGCAGTACGCTCAATATTTATGAGCTCTCCAGAATGAATGAATTCTGCAAACAGTGAATGAATTCCACAGACACTGGCCATGATCTATGAGTGATCCTGTGATTTGTTCTTGTAATCATAATGTTTGAACATGAAAGGATGTGGCTGTTGTAACTCAATACTCATCAAATTTGACAAAAAGCAGTAATTGAGGAAAAAACTTTTTACAAAATGCTCTCTTTTTAAACTGCCCTTTCCCAAATGGTTTTGTGCCCCACTATTGCTTGTAAGCCAACTTGATGTTTTCTTCAAAATTAATGCATTTTCATATGACAAAGTTTTTTTCACTTGGGACAAATGCTTCTTGATCTAGCGCACCTGCAGATATAATTATTTCATAATTTCATGTTTCTTTAAAACTGACAAAAGAACTTGGGATTCTGCCACTACTGTCTTCCTTCACTATTTTACTTCCCAAGCCAATGTTGTCCTTACGAACCTCTGCTTTGGCATAGTTCAATGAGCTGGAGATGCATAGGCATTGACAATGAGAGATATCTCTTTGACATTAATCCAGCAAGCTAGAGGTGAAAACTGGTGAAAGGGCCTTTAGGCTAACAAAATATTAGAAAGATGGAACTGCTGAAACATAAAATTGTACTCCAGTGTTACAAGTGCTGACCTGGCAGTAACTGGTCAGAAAGACCTATCCTCACCTCCCAGAATACCATAGCTATGTTTTTGACCTAATGGAAGCTTTTTGCATGACATCGGATCCCCAGGATCAATGAGACATGCACAGAAATTTTAAATAAGCTTAATGTGACCTTATGTTTTTAAAAGCCTAATGTGACAATAGACCATCACAGAACTGTGATTCATAATTCCAGTTTTCCTGCATTAGGAAAATACCAATAAGCCTGTATAAAATACCTCCCCAACCCTCAAACACATGTAAAATGGAGATTAGATATTTAAGAGCAGCATTATCTCTCTTTATATGTTTGGGTTTGTTTTTATAATTTCATCCACGCCATCTTCCAGAGGGCATGCATCCGTGGTTGGGAGGGGTGAAAAAGGATTGCCTTTTTTAGCCCTTTCTCACAGGAGTATTCAGTAACACTGAGAACTTATCAACAATTTACTGAGCAGTGAACAGAGTATTGTTTCTCACATTCATCTACATTTCAAGTGAGAGATTCAAAAGAAAAGAAGGAAGATACAGACAAACCACAAACTTCATTTTTAATTCCCTAACTTTTGCAAAATAAAAAAGGTAGAGTTCTAATGAAAAACATTTGACTAGCTTTAATCCTGTTGCTTTGTCTTCTACCCTCTCCACATTGTTTCCCCTTTTACACAATGCTCCATTAGTAAAAATCTCACAAGACTTCCAATGAAAGATGAAGAATAAAAATGGAAAGTATGCATGTTTCAGAAACCAAATGTAGTTGTTAGGTTTTGTGATTGAAGGCTAATCACCATGAACACCAGCAAGGACTGGAGGAACAATGACAGGCAGGGGAACCCTAGGAACTTAACCAATTTAACCAGTGTAAATGGATCACTGCCTTTCTCCACTCCTCTGGGGCTACCTGGGGAGAAGGATCTGTCCCTTGTCACTGGTGGGAAACTCACCAAGATGAGCCAACCAATGAAACTCCCAGAATGTGTTGCAGACACAAAGGAGTCGTTGCCAACAGGGTTCAATACGTGATGCAGGTGAAGAGCATTTGAGGATTGTACAAAATTTGCTATGGGATGTATTACAGGTTTTCTGGGAATGTACATTATGGGCTATTCAGAAGGACAGAATGCAAGGAAATGGAAAGATCAAGATGTACTGGGGGATGGGTGGGTAGGGGACAACAAGCATGGGAAAATAATGAGAAATTTCTGTTTCTTCTTTAAATAATGAGTATAGCCTTATGTAGATATTGCTCTTTTTGTCAACACTAACCAGTAGAGATGTAGTAAAATAGGTTACCTAACCCCAAGGTAACTCTAACAGCACATACTATTGTGTATGCAGTGACCCATTCATCACACATGGAACATTACAGTGATTCCTTTGTTATACCTCTGCTTAGAAATTAAGAGTGGCAGTAATTCAGCACATAGCAGTGATTTGCTGATGCCTGATTCAACTCCAAACTCTCACAGGCACTCAGAATTTTCCTTTTGGCAGCTGTAAAACCCTTTTTTTGACTTAACTTAATGGACCCCAATAGCAGCATGAAGAAGCCTCAGAAAGCTTCTTTTATTCTTCTAACTATCTGCCCACTCTTGAAACCAGTCACTTCAAATCCTTACAATTATTGCCTTTTGTTCCTATTGTGGACTGTCACAGGTCCTAGAGTCTACTATGAAAGATCTTCTGTGGGCTACATTAAATCAGTTTCTGGTTTTGTACACCTGCTGGATGTCCTCCCCCTGTCACAGAGTAGGTAATCAAGTATCTTTAAGACATATGTGCCAGACTAGTTTACAACCTCTATTGCACTCACTTTTTATGAAGCAAGTCTTTGAAATGACTCTCAGCTACTTCTGTAACAGTAATGACAAGCCTATTAAGAGATTAATGCAATCATTTAGCTAGAAAATAAAAGTTTATCGGGTAAGGGGACATAGAATACGGTGTTGTAAGGGAGACTTTAGGTTTACAAAGGTGAATGTTTCTATCCTGTCACTGTTTAGAAACATGTCACTTTAAATTTAGGTTTAAAAAAAAAGGTAAAAGTGTATTTTGTAGAATGTTTAATCCCGACCTGGATGAGTAAAGAATTTTGAATTAATAGATGTGAAGAGAATCTTTAGTGCCGTGATTCCTTCCTGAAAAGATTAGAACTATTTTACAAATTACCTTATTTGCTATTCAGTAGATAATGTTAAAAGAATTGCTTTCTTCAGACAGAAGCCCTTTTCCACCCAGTTCTTAGTAATATGATTTTCTCAGATTAGGATATCCTTTGTAGGTTAGACTTTACCAAGGAAGAAAAATAGGTGGTAATCATGCTAGATAAAAAAGCACGACAATTTTAGTAGGACTGGATTTTTTTCAGTTTCTGTAGCAATCCCTAAATACGGCAGTTCTGTGCAGTTTAGAAATGATGTTTCTATTATAGAACTACTATTATAAATGATCAGAGACACAAAAACAGCTTTGAGAAAGAGGCTTCAGAAAATCATATTCTTGTATCCCAGGCATACTCCTGGCATCTAGGCTTCAAAAGTAGCTGCATTAGAAACTGATGTGTTCTTAAACAATGATCTCTGGTTTATACTCCCTTCATAAACCCAGAGGCCTATTATTACTTTTCCTGTTAAACCTTTCAGATCCTGGTCTGGCAAAACATAGCCTTTGAGTTGCAATGCCAGGGAATAAACTCAAAATCTCTTCTCAGATGGTTCTAGACATCTACTTCATTAATGTTTTGTCTTGAAGATTCCAAAACCAAACTCAAGATATTGAGTTGGATTCCAAATCCAAAACTCAAGATATCTTCTATAAAACATCTTTGAACTTTTTAGAAAAGAAAATGGATTCTTTGAAACAATCCTGAAGAAGGTATCAACAGTTATCTTCTCAGTATGTTTGATAGGCACTTTCAAAAACTAAATTGACCTTCTGTCACTCTTGGAGAGGACAGTTTTCACTTGTTTAGAAAAGTTAGTTTTGATAGTCAGTAGGTGTCCTTTTATAATTAGTAAATTTATAATTAGTTAAGTATTTTTATAATTAAACTTATTTGTTATTAAATACAAAGAGAGCAAAAATCACATTACCCATTAGGCAGACAGCTTATAAACATGTAGACTGGTAGAGAACTGCACAGTGCTAGAGTAAGATTACTAGCAAAACCAACCATTTTGACCCTTAGCTCTGTTTGTCCTGTATACTCAGAAAATATTTTAACCAGAAAGCCAAGCTCTACATTTTTTCTTCAGAATTTTCATTTTTTCCTCCACACATTGAAATTTCACAGATACTTTCAAAAACTTTCTCAGCCAAATATTTTGCTGAACTCCTTTTCCTGTATATTTATCAAGAAATGCCTAAAGCTGATCCATACACCTCTGCTTCTCAGGAAAAAATGGTAAATGAAATTTACTCTAATATGATATGTTAAATTAGAAAAAGATTCCAAATATCAGTTTGCAGCAACTATCAACTACAGCTGAAAGGGGTGTTTTGGGTTGGTTTGTTTGTTTTAAGAACTAGAGTTCTTTCAAATGTTTTCTATAGCTTCTGCAGTAACTTAATTTCTCAGTCTTCTAAACTTCAGATATGCACAATCCTCATTAGACCTTTTATATGAATTATCATGTTCCTTAAAAATATGAACAGAAAAAGAAAGGCTGAACTTACACTTAGTCTAACAGAGAAAGTGAATTTTAAATAAATCTATTAGCTTATTCCTTTCTCTTCTCTAGTTCATTTCTGCCCTTTTTCTTTCCTGCTAAAGATCTGCTCCAAGACCTGTTACAATCAATAATAGTCTTTCCACTGATTTCAGTAGACTGAAATCTTCAGCAGTTAAGAGTATTGTTGAAGCATTTACCTTTCTTGATCTAAATTAGTTGCTTACAGATAATTTATTGCAGTCATGAAAAAACAACCACTTACCAATTCTGGGCTTTTAGAGACCAGCTAGCATTTTGGATTGAGAAGATAAAAACTGCTAAAAAAAAAAAAAATCAATTGGCTGAACAAGTAGAATGAATGGAAGAAACATTAGGAAAGCTTAATAATCTACTACGTTAACATTAAATATCAGTAAGAACAGAGAAGCAAAGCACATGCAGCTTTCTCTTACGCATAAGGAAGAAGATAGATAGAACCCAAAAGTATAAGACATCTAGTTTAAACCACTTAACTCTGAAAACAAAGTAAGGAATCTTTTACTCACTTTGACTAACTTTTTCTTTCCTACTTGCATAAGAAAAAAATTATAAATTAATATTTTTTAATAGTTCATTAAAATATTGCTTCTAAATATTGTTACTATATTTGTGAATTCCCCTAACCTTACAGCTAGCTATACATCCACCACCCTACTTATGCTCATTGCTTTCCACTTAGAGCAAGACAAGCTTTTATACATTCCTTAATTAGCTGTAATAAGCTAATGGCAATAGCCATCTGCTCTGATTAAGTGAACCACTTACAAGAGCAACTTGTACTCACCTCATGTTTGCTGAGTGGTCTTAGGTGCTGCATTGTAAGAGCCCTTCTCAGAGGGGCTCAGCTCTCCTGGTTGAAAGCTTCTAGCACAAAAGTTTTCCTGTGAGATTGTGCTTTTGCACTTCCAGGTTGGGATTAAGATTGAAAAGGGGAGTTGTTTAGCATCAAAGTTATAGCTGCTTTAGCTTGTCTTTTCAAAGCTATTTAAGAACCAAAGCTCTTAGTAGTTTCTTAAAAATCTTTGAAAATCCATACTTAAATCAGTTTTGTAAATAGACTTCAGAGTCCAAATCATTTTTCTCTATACTAGCGAGAAAAGATAGGATAATGGAATTTCAAAAGTATTTTTCAAATTCTTAACATGCCTTTTTGATTGTAGGTAGGTAATAACAGAATAAACCCGTTAATCCTTTCTTAATTTGCTTTGAGTGGTGTAATTTACACTTTGTGTAAATTTGTGTTTGTGTGTGTGTGTGGTGGGGTCTTCAGTAGCGTGGGAAGGGCTCTCATGTCTGGCTCGGATGAGGGAGACAAGTGACTCAGATTCGCAAATCCCCAATGGAGCGGACAACAAGTCTCAAAGTCCAAACATTTATTAACTACCCACAACGTACTAACTGAACACACCATAACTGGCTAAGTATATAGCAAGTTGTGGCAAGCAATACAATATGCCTTGCACTGCTTAATGGGAAAGAGAAAAGAGGGAGATAGAGGGAATAGGGAAATACAGATCACTGGTCTGGGTTTCTGTGTTGATCTTGCCAGTGAGGGTTCCAGGAGACATCCGTCTTTTTCGCTGGCATCCGTCTTCTTCGCTTCATTACACTCTCCAGGCCCCCCCTTTCTTTCCCTCCCTTGATTTATACCCACTTTCCTTGGGTCTGTCCCCTAGGTCGACCCACACACCTATGTATCCCATGGATGGGGAGGGGTAAGGTGTTTCATGGGATGATGTAATTAGCATGATCATGTTAGCCCTCGTTAGCATATTGAGGGGTGTTAACTTTAATATGCATTTTGTGGATAATGAAGCAAAGGGCATTCATCGGACAGATGGCCCTTAAAATTTGTCCAGGTACACCAGAGCAGAGCCGTCCTGTCTCCACAGGGCTCCCTCCTCCAGCTGCATCTTATGTTATTCGGGCAGCCTTATCAGCTTCGACCTCCACACCACCCACCCTGTGACCATAGTTTTGTCTTGTGAGTGTTTGAGGCATTCCTTTGATCAGCCTCAACTTTTGCTTTCTCAGGCTGTTTTTCTTAGGCCTGGTTTCTCGTCTCTTACAGGGACTACAGAGGTTGCCCCTGTGAGAAGCTTCTAGAAGCTCCCCTGACTTGAAGTCAGGCCCCCCTCTGGCCAAGGCCAGGCCAATTAGCGATAGTGACTGTACCTCTGTGATAATGTATTTAAGAAGGGGAACCTGAGAGGAGGAGGGGCTGTGAGGGAAATACCTTTGCAAACACTGAGGTCAGCTGAGGAAAGGAGGAGGGAGTAGGGGAGGTGAGTTGGGGCAGAGACTCCTCTGCAGTCCATGGTGAGAGGGCAGGCTGGCCCCCTGCACCCATGGAGGTCGCTGGTGGAGTAGCTTCTCTCCTGCAGCCCTTAGAGGACCCCACTCTGGAGCAGGTGGCTGTGCCTGAGGAAGGCTGGGGCTTTGAGGGCAGCCCAGGCTGGAGAAGTCTGTTCCTGAAGGGCTGCACACTGCATCAGGGATCCACACTGGAGCAGTTTATGAAGAGCTGCAGCCCTCTAAGAAGGGCTCACGTCAGAGAAAGTTCATGGAGGCCTGTTTCCCATGGGAGGGCGTCCCAGCTGAGCAAGGGTGGAATGTGAGGAGTCCTTTCGTTGAGGAGGAAGGAGTGGTAGAGACAACAGGTGATGAACTGACAACAACCCCCATCCCCTGCGCTACTGGAGGGGAGGAGGTAGAGAAATTAGGAGCAAAGTTGAGCCTGGGAATAAGCGAGGGGTGGAGGGAAGGGGGGAAGTTGTTTTTAAGGTATGGTTATAGTTCTCACTGTCCTACTCTGTTAGTTGATTGGTGGTGGTGGTGTTTGAATTAGATGTTCTTTTTCTCCCCTTAACAAGTCCATCTTTTGCCTGTGACCATAATGGGTGAGTCATGCCTCCCTTTCCTTGTGTCAATCCATGAGCCTTTTGGTTTATTTCATCTTCACTATCCCACCATAGGAAGGCAGGGAAGGAGTAAGCAAGTGGCTGCATGGTGCTCAGTTGCCCTCTGGGCTCAAACTATAACAAACTCCTTTTCAGTAATTTCCATATATTGTATGCTTGATTTTGTTGTGTAAAGATTAAGGTTTATTTTCACACATTTATATACAAATCATATGTAAATTGTGCAAGTTTTATTCTCAATAGAAATGAGATACCTGCCAGGTACAATTATGTAGGAAATGGAGGAAAGTCTACAGGGCTTTGTTTTATTCCTGTCTCTGTTAGTGGCCTGCAAAATGTTGCATGAATTTCTTTCTGTGCCTTAGTTTTCATTCTTTAGTAAATCAGGATAACATTTAATTCCTCTATAAAGCACTTTGCTATTTATAGAAGCTAATACTGCTTATCAAGAAACTATGAAGAAAATGTCTTGCATTTCTTTTCTGTGCAAGCCTCCCATTTCTCCTGTATCCAGAATGCTGGAAAAACTGAAAGATGACTAGAGTCCTGGAAAATCAAGGCAATATGCAAGTTAGTCTTGGGTGTACTTATCTTGGTGAAACAGGTGGAAAATAACCTTAATCATCTTGCACCCCAAAAGTATAATTTCTCAGTAATTTTTGATTCTTATTACACCAAGATTAGGATGATAAATACCAACCTCACCAGTGACAGTTTGGAGCTTTCCAGTGTGCTGTAATGATTTACACAGTGGCAGATATTAAGACTCTAGAACTGTATTTCTACCAAAAAAAAAATAAATTACAAAATCTATAATGAATATAGCGAGGAATGTAATTTTTTTTATTTTCTTTATGTTGACAAAGCATGTTCAACAGGAAAAGTAAGAGGTGACACTAACAACTGATTCTCATTACATTATTCAAAATGTATTTCTCTGGACATTAACTTCTGTAGTTCGGGTTGCTGCTACTGCATATAAATTATTTATTCACCTTTATTGAATATGACCATTTAAGAATCTAAATTACACATGTATAATACATATGCAACAATACTCAAATGGCAGATTTATTGCCTGCATTACATAAGAGAAATGAGGTTCATGGATTGTGTGCACCGAAATTGTAACAAGCAATATTCTGCTTCAGGGCAGCTAATGTAAAGTCAGATCTCAATAAGCAGGCAATGCTTGGTTGTCTCAGTTTATCACCTGTAAAATATGAAATAAGAAACCTCCCTTTTTAGTACTGTTTTTTTCATATTTGATGAGGTTACAAATAATTTGAGACACCCTTTATCTGTAATGTTCACAGCAAAACTGTTTTCAGGTGGAATCAGTGGATATTGCAATGGAAAACATAATTCATAGAATGGTTTGAGTTGGGAAGGACCTTTAAGGATCACCTAGTTCCAACACCCTGCCGTGGTCCAGGACACCTTCCATTAGACCAGGTTCCTCAAAGTCCCATCCAGCCTGGCCTTGGATACTTCCAGGGAGAGGACAGCCACAACTTCTCTGGGAAACCTGTCCCATTGTCTCACCAACTTCATAATAAAAAATTTCTTCCTTACATCCAATCTAAATCTACTTTCTTTTGGTTTAAAACCATTGCCTCTTGTCCTGTCACTACAGGCCCTTGTAAAAGTCTTTCTCCATCTTTCTTAAAGCCCCCTTTTATACATTGAAAGGCTTCAATAAAGTTCCCCTGAAGCCTTCTCTTTTCCAAGCTAAGGAACCTCAACTGTCTCAGAATTTCTGCATAGGAAAAGTGTTCTTGCCCTCTGATCATTTTTGTGGCTCTCCTCTGGACCCACTCTAACAGGCTTATGTCTTCCTTTAGTTAAAGTTCTTAAAACAAGTCTTATTTCCAGATTTGAAGGTAGGATGTACACAAATGAATTTCATAAAAGTATATTTCTTTCCTCAGTTATAGACAAACTAAAAGGAAAACAGGATGCTTGCTATTTCCAGCCCCAAAAGCACTGGAAATTTGGAAAAGCTTGTTTAAAAAAAGTCTATCCTCACTCTAAGAATATGTAAAACTGTAGTAAACTCTTCATTGTTGGTTCTGAGTTCTACTGGCTTTGAATTATACTGTTTTGAAATTACTTTCAAAATATGACTCATGTAATTTTACAGAAGCAGCCACTAAAATAGAGTTAAATATATAATGTGGCAATCTATACAATTAATGTTATTAACAAACCAGTGAAATTTGATAGACTTAATACTGGCTTCTTGTCTGAGAAATATTATTGAAAAACTTCCAATGCAATCACTGTAATATCAAGTAAAGTAGATGTGTGGCTGAGCTTTTAACAAACTATATGAAAATCTTGATATATGGCTAACTGTATAATGAAGCAAATGTTAGATATTAATTCAGGTCACAAATAAAAACTACTTGATAAAATTTAATGCCAAAGTTGAATTTTAAGGTGCTTTTGGGTGATTAATACCTGGAAGAATGTATAAGCCTATTCAGTGTTTTAGATGACCCTTAAAAATAACATCAGTGTATGGAAACTAACTAAATTTCGATATCTTCTCCTTGTCTAGTACGAACAAGCCAGTTCATCTTTCTAGTACTAACATCATGCTTTTTCTCAGCTGAGGTCTTGAAAACACTCACTGCTGAAGAGTTTGCACCTGTCCCAGATGAGATAGGTATATTTCTATAGGAAGGCAGTTATAAAAAGCAGGGTCATAACTTATAAATTACTCAAAGCAGAAGGGCACAATAAAAAGTTTTGTTTTCCTAAATATACTAGCCAGTTTCTCTCCTACTGCTCTAAAAAAAAAAAGAATGTGTACAAGGACAGAAAGTTACTCATTTACCTTATTAAAAGGGATATGTTTTGGACAGAATTCAGAATTAGGAATGCATTTGAAAAAAAAATCCAGCATTCACATTGTAAAAAATGGACATTAAACCACTGACACATTGCCTTGTTCATAAATACCTTTAAAATAGTAAACATTGAGCCTATTAAATGTACTAGAAGATGAAGACAAAATTATATTTATCTGACAGCAATTAAGCTGGTGACAACTGATTTTTGTAGCCCTATTTGAACATTAAGCCAGTGGATACATTTGTGAGCAAGATTTGTGTAGGTGAGGTCAGGATTTGACCATAGAACACTTAATATATTTACTCTACTAAGACAGGAAGGAATTTGTTTATCAGATGATATTTCATTAGACCCTGCAGCAACTATGTCTCTACAGAACACTTATATTGCAGAGGATCATGTATTTCAGAGGTTACATATTTCAAACAACAGAACAGTTAATTTCAGTGTGAGATAAAATCTTCAGCTAGTTACACAATTAGAGAATCTTTAAGAGACAGTAATAATTTTAAATACTAAATAGAAGGATTTCTTAAGGAAAATGCTTGTAGAAATAGGTATAGTATACCAAGAGTATACCAAGGTGGCCTTCATTTAAGGAAACACCAGTCCTCCAGGATGACATCAAGAACCCAGATCTTCAACTCCTTGCAGAAGGTAGCAAAGCAGAAGAGAGATAACAGTTTTAATTTTTTTTTTTCCAAAATATTACGTCTTCAAAAGAGAAAAAGAGATCCCTAGTGGTTTATCATTAAGAACATGGCAATTGCTAAATAATTCTTATCTTAATACACTCTCTGAAATTCAGGCAGAAATAACACTCCATGTGGAAATGGAGGAAGCAAATCTGAAATCAAATACACCCCAGTGATTAAGTAATTTAATAGAAATAAGTTTCTGATTCCACATGGTACAAGGCAAATGATAACCTCAGAAAAAGTTTGGATAAATTAATTAAAATAAACATCTTGAATTTCCATTGAATAGTATTCTGCTGACTTTGCTCTAGTATTCCCTTGGCAAGCAACTTGAGTAATTAAGACTGAAGCCAAATATCACTTCTTCCTTTATCTGACATCAGTTTGGGCTCTATATATACTGGATGTTCAATATAAAATAGAAACAGGAATAAGGTCATAGGGTGGAATTACTGCAGGCTTAAGATAGGCTTAGACAGAACTTTCATTGAATCATAGAATGGTTTGGGCTGGGAGGAATGTTAAAGATCATCTAGTTCCAACACCTCTAGCCCAGATTGCCCAAAGCCCCGTCCAACCTGGCCTTGAACCCTTCCAGGGAGGGGGCAGCCACAGCTTCTCTGGGCAACCTGTGCCAGGGCCTCACCACCCTCACAGGAAATAATTTCTTCCTTATATCTAATCAAAATCTACCCTCTGTCAGTTTAAAACTGTTACCCCTTGTCCTTTCCCTATACTCCCTGATAATGAGTCCCTCCCCAGCTTTCCTCTAAGGACTGGAAGGCCACTACAAGGAGACCTGGGAGCCTTTTCTTCTCCAGGCTGAACAACCCCAACTTTCTCAGCCTGTCCTCAGAAGGGAGGTGCTCCAGACCCCTGATCATCTTCATGGCCTACTCTGGACTCACTCCAACAGGTCCATGTCCTTCTGATGTTGGGGACCCCAGAGCTGGACACAGCACTGCAGGGGGGATCTCATGAAAGCAGAGTAGAGGGGCAGAATCACCTCCCTTGACCTGCTGGCCACACTCCTCTTGATGCAGCCAAGGATACAGTCGGCTTTCAGGGATGCAAACGCACATTGCTGGGTCATGTTGAGCTTCTCATCAACCAACACACCCAAGTCTTTCCCCTCAGGCCTGCTCTCAATCCACTCATTGCCCAGCCTGTATTTGTGCAGTGGATTGCCTCGGCCCACATACAGGACTTCGCACTTGGCCTTGTTGAACTTCACAAGGTTTGCACGGGCCCACCTCTGAAACCTGTCTAGGTCCTCTGGATGACATCCCTTTCCACCAGTGTGTTGACCACACCACACAGCTTGGTGGTGTTAGCAAACTTGTTGAGGGTGCACTCAATCCCACTGCCCATGTCACCAACAAAGATGTTAAACAGCACTGGCCCCAACACCAACTCCTGAGGAACGGCACTCCACCTGTTAACACCTGTCTTTAAAACTAAGATCCAGTCTTCCCTCTCTAAGTGCAACAAAATCTACTGCATACTTTAATAAATTTGGCATGTACATTTTGTATCACAGAGTCCTTTGTGTAGTTATATTCAGGTTTCTATGCATGTTAGCCCTGATCTAAATTCCTTTACAAATCAGAGACTGGGAAGAGTTGTGTCCATCATCTATTTGTATCCCTAAGAGCAATGTTCAAGTCATGTCCAACACAAAGTCACTATCCCTTTCACTGAAAACACAGTTTATGATGGTTTACACTTTTCTGAAAAAACTTCTCTCTGGAAACCCTTGACAGTTGGATCCTTTGAAACCCACGTACACCTTATCCTTCAGAAAAATAATGTGGTCGCCAAACTATCAAGTGGTCTCTGTAGAAAGAAAACTAGACTACTGTGCCACCAAGAGTCTGAGAAGGGCAGGAAAGAAAAGGGAGCCAGACTATGTTTTAGTGATTTCCGCAGTTAGGACAAAGGATTCTTGGCTTCTGGGTCTAGCTCCCTAGGATTACTTTTTACTGTGACTGCCTACCATTCAGCAGTCTGGAAAGCAATGGAAGGCTTCAAATACATGCAGGAGAGGAATATTAAAGGGCTACATAAATTGTAAAAGTGATTCACATTTTCTGAGAGTTTAAATTTCCCAAGTGTTCATGACAAAAGTGGTGTGTTGATGTGACAATATTATTGTCTGCAGTATGGTATCCCACAGTAGAAATAACACTATTGAGATGCTGTAAGCCCTTGAAAAAAAAAATCTTGAGTCTTTGAACAAAACATAAATTTAAACAGTGGATGATGTTTTTTTCAGAGAGTATGATGTAAAATATTTTACTGTGCATACATGAGATTTATTTAAATTGGTAAGAAAAGGATTTCATAAGAACATATGAACTGAGTTTTTGCTTTTTATTTTTTTTTTTTATAGAAAGAGACTTGTTCTACTGTATTCTTGAATTGGCTGCAACATTAAAACACAGTAATCAACTGAAGTAAGATGCTATTAGGATACACAAATGAAATGAAGCAGCTGCTATAATGATCAACAGGATTTACATTTTTGTCCTAAAACAAATAACAAATAAGATAAACTTAGAGAAATAAGCGAAATAGCTAAACCAGTTTTGCCCAAGTTTTATAGTAAACTTTCAAAAAAAGAGTACACTGGCATGATTAAGTATGCGAAATTTAGAGTAGAAACTCACCATCTTTGTGATGCTAACTAACTAATAAGAAATTGAAAATATTGCATAAATGGATTGCCAATATCTGACTTTGCTAGTGGTCTGATAGTGTAGTGCTCATGATGTTTTAGACAGCAAGTGTTCTTTGTGATTTCTTTATTCTCCAATCAGATATTTGAGTTCAATTAGTATATATGACAACTGACATCCTTTAGGATTCTGTAAATGTTACAGGCTGCAGAAATAAGAATTTTCTTGTTTTGAGGCAAATACCATTCATGATGATTTTATTCACAAAGACTATCAATATTTAAGATAGTCATGAGACTTTTTTAATACTAAGGAAAAACTTCAAAAAGTTGAAGATCCAACAGTAAAGCACTATTTGGTGTTGAGGAGAACAAAGCGTTACATGAGATGATTCATTTACAGTTTGCAGAGACTTTTGATTTGCACTGCAAGAATCCTCGTTAGGAGGTTAAACAGTATGTCCTACCTCTATGACAGACACAGTGCCATAGAATCACGGAATATTCAGAGGGTATTGTGTCAGAGTCATAAATTTGCAACTACTTTTATGTGTTCGCTGGTTAAGATGAATAATAGATCCTGTGGAAACTAAAGGCGTAGCATGTTATTAATTTAAGTATACTAAAAGGTGAAACAATGCTGTTACTAAGTCTTCTGAAACTTCACTTACATGCCAGGGAAGGTTTGCTTTTGCAGACTAGGTATTTAAACTCTGTAAAACTGAAATCTTGATTTAGGGAAAGGCAGCTGTCATCATTAAACACGCATAGTCAGAAGTGCTTTCAAGGATCTGCACAGTTGCAGAGTCCACACTACCTTGGTAGATATTGACACACTAAGAGTGATTTCCTTTAATTATTTAGCTTTCATAGGACTGAGCAGTTTGCTCAGAGTTAAAATATTTCAAATTGAAGCTTTGCCTAAACTCTGTTCTCATGCCTGGATGAGCATCCTGGCTTTCACAAAAAAAAGCATACAATCCAAACAATGTCTGCACAATTTTTCTGGGACTTTAATCTGAACAGTTAAGGATTTAGGACCAAAATATATGTGGTGTCTCATATTTTTGATGTTGTATGTATGACCCTGTCATTATCCCTAGATGAGCTAACTATCTAGTACTGGCTTCAGATTTGATGGAGTTACGGTTTTGAAATGAGAATTCAGCATCAGTGAAATGGACTAGTTCAGAGGTAGAGGATAGTGAGTCCCCACCAGAGCTTTGGGCCATTCCCATGTGTCCTGTCACCAAACACCTGGGAGAAGAGATCTGCACCTCCCTCTCCACTTCCACATTTGTTCTTGTTAAATTTCATGCCATTGATAATTGCCCAATGCTTCCATCTATCTAGATCCTTCTGCAAAGCCATGTTACCCATTAAAATATTACCTATCAAAAATTTCTAGTCTGTCTTTGGAGTTTCCAAGCAGTGCAACAACTATTGGCACACAGAAGTGCACTTCTTCCTTCTGTGATTCTTAACATCTGATTGACATGGAAAAGCCAGATTACAGGTAAAAAAACACTAAAAAAATGGTTTTATCTTTGATGTCCTAGTACAGATGCATGTGTTTTTCATCTGATACTTGAAAGAATAAATACAGCAATAACACTAATTGAATACACTGGTTTGTTATAGGCAAAATCTTACTTATAAACGAAGATCTGTTCCTATAGTCAGGAATATATCTGTTCCAATAGTCAGGACTTCTGTTGAGAAAACTGTTAAGTGGGTTTCAGTGGTCTGTTAACTACTTGTAGGTACATATAATGTCAGTTTTCTGATATTTATTTGAATACTTTCAAAAAGTACTTTGAAAATCCCAATAAATCAAGCATTTAATGTGCTTCCCAGGTACATGACTATCAGCTTTGATGACAGGTTCAAAGAACACTGAAAACATCAGAAAGACATATTTTCCCTAAATGAGATTGTTCATAAATTTTGTAGGCATTGTCTTGTTAGAATACATTTACAAAAAAAAAAAATTAATATTGTTTGGAACATATAATTTCTTAAAATCAAGTTCAGTAGAGTGTCTATTTGAGGTCTTTAAAAAACCTTTACCTTTTTATTTTTTGAAAGCATTTGAAGTATCTCTAGTTACCAAGCTCAAAACTCCAACATTCTCAGTCAGTTATTTTTACTCATTTTTCCCAGTGTTCATTATAGAAATGTGGAAAATGTAAGATATTTCTCACCTATACATTGATGTCCTAGTGGAGAGAAATGACAAGTGCCGTTCCTCAGGGGTCGGTGTTGGGGCCAGTGTTGTTTAACATCTTTGTTGGTGACATGGACAGTGGGATTGAGTGCACCCTCAGCAAGTTTGCCAACAACACCAAGCTGTGTGGTGCAGCCGACATACTGGACATCCAGAGGGACCCGGACAGGTTGAGTGGTCGGCCTGTGCAAACCTCATGAAGTTCAACAAGGCCAAGTGCAAAGTCCTGTATGTGGGCCGAGGCAATCCACTGCACAAATAAAGGCTGGGCAATGAGTGAATTGAGAGCAGGCCTGAGGGGAAAGACTTGGGTGTGTTGGTTGATGAGAAGCTCAACATGACCCAGCAATGTGCATTTGCATCCCTGAAAGCCGACTGTATCCTTGGCTGCATCAAGAGGAGTGTGGCCAGCAGGTCAAGGGAGGTGATTCTGCCCCTCTACTCCGCTTTCATGAGATCCCCCCTGCAGTGCTGTGTCCAGCTCTGGGGCCCCCAACATCAGAAGGACATGAACCTGTTGGAGTGAGTCCAGAGTAGGCCATGAAGATGATCAGGGGTCTGGAGCACCTCCCTTCTGAGGACAGGCTGAGAAAGTTGGGGTTGTTCAGCCTGGAGAAGAAAAGGCTCCCAGGTCTCCTTGTAGTGGCCTTCCAGTACTTAGAGGAAAGCTGGGGAGGGACTCATTATCAGGGAGTGTAGGGAAAGAATGACGGGTAACAGTTTTAAACTGACAGAGGGTAGATTTTGATTAGATATAAGGAAGAAATTATTTCCTGTGAGGGAGATGAGACACTAACTCGTTGCCCTGAGAAGTTGTGGATGCCCTCTTCCTGGAAGGGTTCAAGGCCAGGTTGGATGGGACTTTGAGCAACCTGGTCTAGTGGAAGGTGTCCCTGCCCATAGCAGGGGGTTTGGAACTAGAGGATCTTTAGGATCCCTTCTAACCCAAACCATTCTGTGACTCTATGATCTCTCTTTGATTCCTTCTTCATAAAGCCATCATATATTTTATTTGATTTTTTGTGATGGCTTTACTATCCTTAAAACAAACAAACAAAAGCTGTAAATATTGTGTGCTCTTTGTCAGATGAAAAGTGACATGGTCTTCACAGGCCCATTTGTGGGAAATGTTTTTGCTCTCTGCAAGTCAGTGATTTCTCTCATTAAAGTGAATGTATATATTCTACCACTTTGAAAACACAAGACAAAAAATGACTTACTGTGCAAGAGTTTTGGAAAATATTGGATCTCTTTGTGAAATACAATTTAAATCTAGCACGAACCCTAGAGATTACTTCAGTAAGCCTGATCCTATCAGTTCGAAGGAAAACTGCATCTAACAACATTGTTTACACAGAAGACAGGTTTTATAATTTATAACTTGAGTGGAAAAAACATTGCAATGCTATAATTAGGCAGATTGTTAAAGTTGTTAAAAAGAACATATATTACCAGCTTTGTAGGAAATTTTACTGGAAAATAGAGAATTTGATTACTGATAAATGCAAATTGAAAAAAAAAAAAGAGAAAAGACAAAAAGGTGGCTGCTACAGAAAATTCCTATATAAACTTTATAAAACCTTTCATAAGAATACCCAGTAGCCAGGAGAATTTGTCTTTATTAAGAATTCACTAGAACTCTGAGCACTTAAAAAAGGTTTTATTGTTAGGCATGACTCAACTTTCTTAAACCTTGAATGCTGCAGATATTTATGTACATAATGATGTAGTAGGTGGCCAGTGGAAAATTTCAAAACCAATCCAAAATATTGACAAAAAACCTTAAGCACCTGAGGAGACTTTTGAGAAGAATAGAAGCCCCTAGATCCAAAATGCATATTTCACATGTATATATACCCGTGATATAAATCTGAACTCCTCCAAGGACACAAAGGTCCAAATCTTCAAAATCTTAGTCAGGCATGATGACTAGAACTGGTAGAGATAAAGAGATATAGAGCTAGATTTGTCTACACAAGAGTGTTTGCTGTGGCTTAGATACATGCTAATATTGAACTAGATCATGACTATTATCTCATGGACAAAGCACTTCAAGCAAAAACTAAATCTCAGGACCTAGTCTTCCAAAACAAAGTTTATTCTCACTCCTGGTCTGTTTTGGGTTTTGATTTTTTAAAATTTGTATATTTTCATCTTTGAATCTATTTTTTAGGTAAAATATAAACACTTCCTCAGAGCAGGAGGAGCTGTGTACTTCTCATATACACAAATTAAATCATCTATCATCTAATGGCTGGTGAACTCCTGTGGTAGTCATATGCTTGAAACTCTTCAGGCAGTGAAAAATTTACCCCATATCCACCAGCTCCTGAGAAAGAAGTCTAAGTGCTCATTTACAATACCATGGTATAGTAAGTGGACCTCCTCTGACCATGTTACTCAATTAAGAGTAGTTTCCAGTAGTTTTCCTGAGAGGCTTGGGTTAAATATTTGTTTGGGAGAGGGACATTTAGGATGAGGAGGTGCCTTTTTATTGTGCTCAAGTACCAATGATGGGACATACCAGCAAGCAGGGATAGGATATTTGAGGGACTTAGCTTTTTTTGTCTACAGTGATTTAGAAATGTTTAAGGGACAAAGGAGGTGATCTGTACAAGAAGATGATCTTGTTTTAGTGGAAATAGATGTGCAATTGGAACACTGCTCAGCTAAGCTGCGTACTTGTACTTTTTAACCTCATCTCCATATTGTCCTGTGCCAGGGACTTCATGAAATTTATGGGTTTTCTTTCCTGAAAGGATTTAAAAAAGGAAAAATATTGAAGGGGAGGGCCTAATTTCTTCATCCTGTCTTGATGCTCTGGAAGTGTTCTCATTATCATAACCACTTGATAATTGGAGTGAAAATGATAATTTTTATGACACGTAGCTTTTCTAAGAACATAGTTCTGTGCAGTAGTGACATAGTGACATAGTTAAAGCTATCAGTTTTCCTCAGATGTCTTAATGTCCACTTGATACTTAGTTACATGAGAAAGCAGATTATCAATTGTATTGATTTACCTGTCAACTTGATACAATACCAAGATAACTTAGAACCCAACACAGGTTGTTATCTTAAAAGTGTTATAGAACTGATGAAATACTGACAATAATTAATTCAGAAATATCAAGGTGAATATTGTTTTCTGTCTTTACTATACAAATATTAATGAATTAATGGGCGTTTTGAGCTATTCCTAGGAGTATTTATCTTTGAAGAAGCCAACCAAAAAAGTGTGTTCATATGTAAATCATGAAAATTCCTTGTACTGTAAAGAATTAGAACACTAAGACAATTCTGAACATATAATTGTTTCTTGTGGGAGAACTCTAGTTTACTTTATTCCCATTTAAATGGTCTCTAAATTAGAAACAAATGAAAACAGAATGATGCATAAATTCTTATAGAATTTTTCTTGTACAATCATGTATTTAAAAACAAAATATCAATCCTTTTATGAATATTATTGGACAGTACAACTAACTCTCAATTTGGTAAGAAATTTCCATAACTCATCTCATTTATACCCCAAGCTGAAATACCAACAAATATATTAAAAACATAAGAATGTTTTTATCTCTCAAAGCATGACAAAATTTGTAAATATTCCTTGGCAAACTCATAAGGGAATGAAGTAACTTACTGAATAAGTAATTCAGAACAAAGTGCATCTCATAAGCACTGCACAAAGAAGGCTGGTTTGTAAATGTTTTTTGTTCTGAAAAAAGAAGTTATCATAACATCTATAATGTTATTGCCCTGGGACTTTAATATGTAACCATATTCATATGCTGAAACATAGAAGCAGTTTAATTCTGTAGTTATACCTGAGAAATATCTTTCACTTTTGTCAGATCAATGTAACTAATGAGTGGTATCAGCAATAATCTGAATTTTTTGTCACATATTAATAGTGAATGGTCCATGAGCCTTGGAGTTCTGTTTCTGGTCTGGGACATCAATAGCATTTGTGGTAGAATCTATGCTTAAAACTTATTATTTCATACAAACTGTAAGGTGTTCATAACCAATATTAGGCAGATTTTTCACAGATTGCAGAATCATGATTCTGATCCTTACAATCCTTTCTCTGAAAAACAAATACTGGACTAGATTTCATATAAAAATTGTACTATCTCCTGCCAATGTTGAAGCCTGAGAAAGCATATTTCTTGCTGTTTGCTAGAAATTAATCTTTACCATCCAACACAACATTAGCAATCTTGTGTGTGTTTATATAAATATTTCTTGAATCAGCCTCATTTAAGCTATTTCCTTATATACTTCTGTTCATAAATCCTCATTTCCCTTTGCAAATTGTAGGAGAATAAAGATGAAGTAAAAAAATACTTGTCCTTTGTCTTCTGAGTATTAAGACAGCTTTCTGTAAGGGTTATGAATAATTCTCATACATGCACATGATATTAAATTTAACTAAATTTGTTTTATGCATGTATAGTTTATGCTGCCATTTCTCAAACTTACATGAAAATACTTAACAATTATTATAAATTTTTTAGCATTTTAACAACAATGTACTTATTTTATTGCATGTGGGTAACATGGTATATCTCTAAGGAGAGCCACTGTTCCATTCTAAAGTGAGTAAAGGCAGTTTGAGTAAAAACTGTTGTCAAAAGCAAACTTTCTTAACAGTTATTTCTACTGTTGACATAGTAACTTTAATTTATAAGTTATATATAAAGGAGACATAAACTCCACTATCTGCCTTGTCCTGCTTTCATTTTTAATGGTTGAGAATTGCATTACCTAAATAGACTAAGATTAGTAAATTCAGTTAAATTCTTATCCTAGAAAAATTCCCAAATTCTCACCAGAATAGTTTTTGAGACATCAGAAAAAAGGAAAGAATTTGCAAAAGCTTTCTACAATTCTGTAAGTGTACTTTTATTACTATATCAAAAAAACGATAGCAACATACATGTTACATCCTTGCTGTGTCATATAAAACACTTTGAATTTGTCTAATTTTCATACCGAGATCTGGCAAGGCAATAACTCTGGTTGATATCTTGAATAGCAATAGGCTTAGGGGAAAAAGAGAAAAATCCAAACAAAACCAACATACAGTAAACCCAAAAATTATCTTGACTATTTTCTGTGGAAACAAACAACAACAACAAAAAAAAAAATAGGCTTTAAAGTATTAGATAATAATTTGCCTGTGAAATTAGTACAGTTAAAGGTGTCATCCTGCTTTCATCTCAGTTCTTTTAATTTTGACCTAAGACCATTTACATTCTCTCTTTAGTTTTTTCTCCTTTTTTTTTTTTTTGGTTAAATTTTTGGGGTATCTTGGTATATTTAACATAATTTTAAAGAATTATCATGTTTCTGATAAAAACAGCAACAGTGAAAAAATAATAAAAAACTTGTGGGAAATGTTATTAATTTTGTATCCTGTGCAAAATAATCTACACTTTTATACCCTTTTCCTATCAGATTCATATATAGGCACCACTAATAAGGAAAGAGCATTCAGGAAGAACATTTCTGCTTAGCTGTAATGAAAGCTTAAAAATACTTTTTTTTTTCTTTTTATAAAACTGAAAAAACTGTAAGACTAGGTACATTTTTATTCATGTGAGTATATAAAGGTTAAAATGAGTGATGAATACATTAAACACATAGTGATATTTCTTACAGAAAATAAATCAGAACTCAGAAGTTTAATACTATATTTCAAGTTGAGTCTTTTTCTTTACTTGCTTGTTTAAGAGCTTTTTCCTAAATCCCCTCTCCTGTGCACACAGCTCCCAATGCAATTAATTAAAAGAATGCAAATTCCAGTAAACCAAAAAAACGCCTGTAACCTAAAAGGGGAGTAGAATAAAGGAATCTAGTCCTCTGAATTTCTTTTTTTTTTTTTTTTTCTTCTAATTTTAAAGGTTAGGGATATATTAACAAGTGCTGAATAATTTGTATATGTGAAATACGCAACAGTAGTATGTAGAAAAGTCTACAAACGTATTTTAACAGATCAATGAAAGATAAATTTAAATTTCTAAACAGTTGTTTTTTTCTTTTCTTTGAGAGGAGAACTATCTGCTTAATATTCCCTCTCATATAATGGATAATTAATTAGATGATAACAACTAAGCAGAGCTGCAAAACAAGCAGTTTATAAATCCTAATACTGCATATTCCTCTTCTAAATCTTCCCTCTCTCCATGCCATCATTAGGAATTTTGACTAATTCAACATGAATAAGGTGTAACATTTCACTATTTCTTCTGTACACATTTTGGCAGATAGTGAAGTAAATTAAAAAACCAAAACCAAACCAAATCAAACCCCTGACATAATACACTACAGGTTTTCTTAGAGCCACAATAAGATTGAATAGTAATAGTTTTTTCCACATTACTTTACAGGATGTAGCAAAATGAAATTATGGTTAATTTTGTTCAGTTATTTTTATTTATTTCTTAAAATTCTGTTTTATAAGTGTTGAGATGCTTTTCTAATAATGTCTGGAAATCCCACTATAAACTTTATAAAGCATGATTACCCTATTTAACATGCACAGTATGTGCTCCCAGTAGGGTCATTTATTCTAGAAGCAGGATCTTAATTACTATCTGAATGCTGATGACATCCAAATATAATAGGTATATCAAACAGTTCATGATGACTTAGATAAATCTGTCTCTAGTCTGGAAGGATACTTATTAGATGTTAAGTATTGAGTGTCTGCTAACATTTGGTGCTTAAAACAGAATTGATTTTATTTGGCCCATTGCCTGCTAAATAGCAGTTCCTCATTTATGGTGCCATTTGTTGGGAATATAAAATTGCCTTCTCACTGAATAATTTTGGTGTTATATTTGACCCTGAAACTTGTTCTGAGGGCCACATTGTTAAGTCTTCATATTTACACATCAGGAATTTCACAAGGTTAAGGACATTGCTGTTTCAGCAGGATCTACAGCTCTTGATTTATGTCCTACCATGTCAAGGTTGGAATACTATAATTCATTGTTTGCAGACTTTTCTTAGCTGTTTGTGGTACACGCTTCAGCTGTGTAGAATTCAACACCTACAACATTTGTTAGAAATCAGTCACAGGAGAATATCTGAGGAGTACGTTGGCTGTCTGTCAGAATGATTCTGTCCATGTTTAGAAATAATGCCACTCAGGAAGTAGCTTGTTTATAAAGTGGAGGTAGTTTATTCCATCTAAATACATAAAACAGATTCTTTATAGAAGCTTGGATAATTTTTTAATGAGTGAATTAGTGTGAATTTCCAATGTTTCTCCCTATGAATTATCCAGAATTGCCTATTCTTTTCTAGAATATGATTTTAGCTATTTTGAGGAGCTGTTTATTTAATTCCTTCAAGAAATCTGTCACTTGTGCTGATAGGAATTGCTAAACCACTTGAACTATTACTTGGAAAAACATTTATTTAATCTGACTTAGATCTAAGTATTTGATCTGAATTTCCTTTAGTTTTTCTGAAACTTCATAGTTCTAGGAAATAAACAATGGAGTTGGAGAATGATCAGCTGATATTCAGCCCTGAAATTCAGTAGAGATAAAGATGCATAGTGTTCCTCAGTGTCATTATTGATCACATAATGACAATGGTGTTAAATTATACAGTGTTATACTTACCAACAGGCAAACTTTACTGCTCAGAATGCTTTTCAATTTTCTACTTATTTTCTAATAAGCTGAATCAATAGACTCCTGTCATTATTCCCATTGGGCCTATTTACATTAAATTTTTCTAAAAACATCCTACTGTCAGCACTGATCTCTGCTGAGTATGTGAGAGAACGTTAACTTTGCAGTATTTTGATAAATGTTGGGGTGTGTGTTTCTGTTGCTGTGAATCAGACCACTACTCCTCCTCTCCTACAATCTGCAGAATCACTGTGCCCACAAATTATAGGTATGTGCTCAATTGTTGCAGACGGTGTTAATCAAGATGCACAATGCCACAATCTTGTGATGGGCAAAAGAGAACTTACATTAGGAGCTAAGAAATGAGTGTTAGTACAGCTAATGTTTTAACAGTTTAATTAAGTGCAAATAGTTATTCTTTGTCCAGTATAACACTAAAAATACCCTTAGCCCAACTCAATACAGAGAGGTCTCATTAGTTATTCAGTTATAATTGTTATACATGAAAATTTGCCAACGTCTACACCTTTATTCTGATGTTATAGTCATCCCTCCCGTGTCCTTCTGGGTCCTGAGGCTGAAACTTCAGGCATCCTCCAGAAGAAGAAACAGAACAAGGAAACATAACAAACTGTTGGCATCCTGATATCTTTGCCAAGAGGAATGTGATGTTCATGGTGGTGGGAGTGTCTTCTTTGTCAGTCCTGGGCCCACTTGGATTACTTTGATAGATTCTTAACTCAGTCTCTTTCTTTCACATTAACACCAAGCTGAAATTTGAGAGCTGCACACTAACTTCTCTCAGCTTTAGCTGACATCAAGGACTGATGGTCGTTACAGTGACTCCCTGTGTTTGTCAGATCATTTCCCTAGATGACATTCAAAATGCTTATGCTTAGAGAGTTGTAAAGTCCTAGTCATTTGATCACTAGACAATTGTTAAAATAAACAACATCAATTAAGTTCAAGGCAAGCCCAGAAAATCTTGAGAACCTGCCTAATCAGGTCAGCACAGAGCCCACAGCCTTCTGCTAAATAAAACAAAGATCCTATTTACAGGACTGCAACAGAGAGGAAAGCAGAGGATGGCTGCAGCCTTCCTTCTGAACAGTCTTGACTAGAAAACTGGTTGCATACTAAGGGAAAGTCATTCTTTGAGGGAGGTCAAAACTTTCAAAGCAAGACTGCAGAAACAAATCACTAGAGCAAAGTTGGACTTCTTGGTATTCCTTTTGATGGTATACAACCACAAGCAAGGACCATGCTTCCCACCTAAAGACTGGAAATATGATCAATTGAAAAAAACTGGAGCTATTCTAGCATTGTTTTATCTGTATGACATTTTGCTATTCATATTGAACAAAACCTTTGAAATAATGAAGAACAGCAACTAATTTGAAAGCTTGTTTATCTAACGAAAATGTGACCTGAATTACATTCTTGAAAAGTTTTTTAAGTACTAAAATTATTTCTTGGGACTATTGGAAACATGTCTAATTCAAATCTGTCCCCTTACTCACTGAGTGTAACTAGCCACTGAAACAAAACAACTAACAATGACAGGATCAATATTAATTACTGTTTATCTGATTTAAAAATGTCCTTGTTCTGCCATTAAAAAGAATGAGAGATTTCTTCATTTACATGCATGTTACTTCAGTCTTTGATTCAATAACGTGTGCTTATGTAGAACAGATGTAGTATGTCTATTCATAAGTCAAGCATGTGCTTAACTTTGGCATCTTCTAACTCTTTTGAATTACATAGGAATTACATATCCATTTTGCACATAAATAGATTAAAGAAAGTGTTTGATTTCTTTCCTTATATGGGATATCAATGTATATGATTTTTATAATAGATAATGCATCACTGAAATGGAAAACAAGCAATGTTTAAGTGTTTTAATGTCAGGTGTAATATTGTCTGGGACATTGTTCCAGTGAGTCAATACACAAACTATATTTGTTAAGAAAATTATTCCACTTAACAATGACAAAACATTCAAATAAAGTTCGCAGTCTTTTTATTTTCAGAAATAGGGGTAACATACTAAAATAAGTTAAGAATTTTTCTCCTGTTCTTTTTCATCCCACAGGAGATAGAGCACTAGCATGTCTATATATGAATATATTCTTTTTCTTTGGAAGAACTTAAGGAGAGAACTTAAGGAGTACTTTGTTATTCAGCAATGCCGGAAGCAATTCCATGGGTGCACTGTTAAACAGTGGAGAGATTACACAGAAGATTAATTTTATTGGCATTATATTCCATACTGAGTAGAACATCCTTGGAAACCCCGAATCAGACACACTCAACAGAGGTACTAATAAAATAAAGGTGAATATGACATAACTATATTTAGCTTAATATTGAGAATACCATATGAACATTATAATGAGGGGAACATGTATTACTGAAAGCAATTTATTAGAAATGAGACAAAATTAATATTTAGGTGTCCCACATCTTTCTATACAGTGGCTTATAGAAATAATTTAAAAAACATCCTAGACAACAGACATAGCTATTGCATTAAGTTCCTTCTGCTATAGAATGGCATATAAAATGACTGAAATATGGCTCGCTCAAAACAGAAGAGACTTTAAGTGCAATGACTGTATGTCAGTAAATCACTTCATGGAAGTTGTTAACTCACCATCATTCTTTGTAAAGCTGTGATCAATCTGAAGATGTTTTTCAAACATACAGGAGTTAAATACAGGACATGGATATTGACAGAAGTCTAATAAATATATGAGAAGAATATTTATGCCCCCTATGTAATTTTCTGCCACTGAATGCAACCATGGTTAAAAATTGGTACTTTAGCAGCTACAGCTATGCTAAACCGACTGACAGAGATGGCATGCTAAATATAGAAGTCACTTATCTCTTTAAGGCAAAACAGCCTCAAGACGTGCAGAAACTTGGATATCTCTGAGTTCCACCATCAAAAGAAAAAAAAAAATCTCAATATAACGCAAAACCAGTCATATGTTCATGGTGACTTCTTAATCTTCCCATAAAAGTGTACCACATTTCCAATAAAAAGATTGGCAATGAGATGTTAATAGTAACCCCACAAAACTGATATGATGTATTTTCATTTCCTGAATCAGCACCGTAAGCAGCATAAACTTCGCATGAACTAATGAATATATAAAGACCCTAGGTTGTCCTCACATAACACAATGAATGTAATGAGTGAGGTTTAGTTTTTCTGATGCTGATTTTGGTTGGTTAAGTTATTTCAGAAATAAATAATTTCTGAAACTAATTGAACATGGAAATTCATCATGGAAATCTAAGGGAACCTTGAATTCAATTCATTAATCAGCATTTCTTTTTAATTTTTCTTAATTAGCTATAGCAATGTCACTACCAGTGCAAGAAATGGACACCAACACCAGAACACAATGTTGTTACATATTGAGCCAAAATAAAAATTTGATATTGCCTTAATTAATCTAGACATGCACCAAGAAAAAAAAAAAAGTCTTCTAAACTAAACTTTGGAAAGATTGATTGTTCTTGTCTCCATCTCCTGTGAACTCAATGGGAGTCCAACAGGTGTGTCTTTCAGACAGGAAATAACAGCACTCATCAGGCTTTATGAAATCATTATTTGGTTGTTCTATAAGAAAATTGAGATGGAAATATATTCAGTCAGTATGGTTAAGAACAGATGAAACTCGTTCAATATGCATATTGTTGTATATTTCCATCATTCTAGTACAAGAGGATCAGAATATTATTGGGGAAAGAATCATCTTGGAACATAACTACAATTTAAATATTAACAAGTCTTAAATTCGTATGTCACTTCTGGAAAAAGCACATGTTGTAAACACAAAGTTGCTATTGAAAATTTACACCTGAATTAATTTCCTCCTTGATATCTTTCATGCATCACCATGCTTTTTCATTCTGAATGAAAAAAATCAGCAGACTACAAAGACATGTTGAGCTGGTTTTTCTCATAAGATTTTGTCAACTGTTATTCATTCTTAAGTACCATAACTTTCCTCATTTTCTTGTATTTCTTCAAAATTTAATCTTAAAAAAATCATTTCTTAATTCAACATCACATATTATGTTCAGAAAAGTAATATCCGTTTATTATTATTTTTAAGATGCATTGGCGATGACCCAGGAAAAATACATTATGCATCATACACATTTGGAGAAAAATGTGAGACTGGCATATTCAGGATTGTGGCAGAGAGTGCTCAAGTATGTTAAAAAAAAAAAAAAAAGATACTTTCTAGAAGTAATTAAAAATTCCTGTTAGACTTCAGATTTACTGATCCCCATCCCTCCTGCTTTGTGCTGACACCTTTTCTGATGAATGCTGTCCACCAGAAAGCCATGTCACAGTAGACCTTGTGTCACTGTCAGGGAGTGGGACCTCTCCAGGTCATTCTTGTACAGACCTTATCCAAGGTTACACAGCAAAGCACAAACACAGGCACCTAAATGTCCAGAAGTGCAGAGAAGAGCTGCAAAGCCTTTTGGTACACACAGTGTCCTCACTCTGCCAACTCTAAGAACAGTCCATGCATATAATAGGGGGTTTACCTTGCTCTCCTTTGAATATGTCAATTAAAAAAGATAAATTTTAGACCGTGTGCTCGGAAACCAAATAATCCCTTAATGCAATTTACATGCTAGACAAGAAGAAATCTTTGCTGAGGTTTTCAGAAGTTCTCTTCAGCTGTTGACCCCTCCAGCGTACAGTTATGTGTCAGCTTACCTACTGCAGATACCTGCCTTTGGTAGCACCTCTTCCAGCAGTATTCCTCGAGAATCTTTAGGAACAATTTCTCTGTACTTCATCTGTCTAAAAAACTTTTCGGGCTAGCACTTAAGATGGTCTAAACCAACCAACCAACCAACCAACCAACCAACCAACCAAGCATTTCTTACCTAGCCCAATATTTTTTATTTAACATCCTATTGACATATAGAACAAAATCATCAACATCAATTAGGAAATACTGAAAATTATATAGTGAAGTCTTGCATCTTGTCTGTAGTTCTTATCCTCTTATCTCAAAGAGGATGCATTAGAACTGAGAAAAGTTAAGGTAAAAATGACAGACGTGGGATGACTTCCCTGAGAAGAACCACGTAGATCAAGTATCTTCAGCAAGGAGAAGAGATTACTGAAGAAGATGTCACAAAAAGGATAAACAAAAACCAGTTCTTCACTGTCTCTGCTAAAACAAAAACTGAGGAGCAGGAAATTATGCTAGAAGAAATATAAATATATAAAAAGAGAAGGTTCTTCACTTCAACACTATGATTAAGATGCATAATTCCTTGTCCCAGGATTTTATAGATGCTAAGAAATTATAAAGGGAAGTCTAAAGAAGTATATGAAGAATAAAGCTTTTGAAGAGAACCGAAAGACACATCTTCCAACTGTTCAGGAAATCACTGCAGAGCACTGCAGGCTCTGGGAGAGTACTTGACAAAGTTTCACTCTATGCTTTCCCTAGTCTTTATGAAGTTTCTGTAGCTTCCAGGTTTTGGCCACTGCTTACAAACTTTCATCAGACTGTTTTTATGGCTGTCCTTATGTTTTTACTGAGATTTCCCATCTTGCCTTTTTCCTGCTCCTGAGTATGGGGCTCTGAACATATCATGGTTTCCAGCTGTAAATCCATCTCAGCAGCTACTTCCCCAAGGCTTTTGGGAAGTTTACTGCAAACGACCTCTTCTATTACCTTCTCAGAAATGTTTTGGAATTGTATATTACCAAGTGAACAATTGTGTCTTCTCTTATTTGCCACTGTCCTTTTTTCCATATACTAGTATAGTTAGGAGGTTTAGCCAGAGGCCTTCCTCAGACTCCTGCATTATTTACGGACTAATTATTTCAGTAGAACTTCTGTGTCTTCATTTCTAGAGTGAGTCAAAACTTTCTAAGGAAAGCCTCTCTTAAGTACTCCTCTCCCTCCCTAAGCTGAAAACTGGCAGGACTCCACTGTCCAGCTTGAGGTGTAAAGAGAAACCTTGAAGACCTCTACAGCTCTGTGGGTGCTCAGATACTCTATGACTGCTGAAGGGCGGAAGATGCCAAATTCAGAGCCTGTCACAATGAGACAATCCTAAAATGTTAGTCTAGGTCACTTAGAGTTCACTCATCAGTTCATTGTGACTCCTATTTCTGATACTGCCTTGTAATTTTAGTGTATCTTTTTCTTCTTTCTCATCTGCCGTGGCTTTATTTGATTTTTATTTTACTTTATTTTTTTAATCAAACTGTAATTCTTCTGATAGACCAGCTGCATTTAGCTGGCCTATATCTAAGAACCAAAACTATTCTAATATTTCAGAAGGGAAATGGACTGCTGGCTGGAGGAAATTAACTACCCAATAATCTTTTTATAGTAATGTTGTTTTAGCAGTGCTCTGAATTCTGTTGACTTTCCCAGTGTCATGTGCCACTCTTTAAGCAAAGCTTTTTATACTCAGGCCTGTCAAGCTCAGTGTTTGCTCCAGACTGGCTCATCAATGCTTGCCTTAGCTCTCTCCACAAACATTCCGTTGTTTTTCAATTTTTGTAATCCTGCAGTGTCCCAGATTGCCTCTAACAGTTTTCCATAGGAAAAACAATGCTTTCCTGAGGACAGTCCTTTCTATTCTGTAGGCATTTTGCTCCTGAGAGGAGTGCTTCTGGTATATACATATATATGTGTGCTTGTATGTATATATAAAAATTTCTTGTTCTGAATTTCTCTACCGAATTAATTTAAAAAATCAAACCTATTGACCTACAGATTTTATTGCTCTTTGGAATAATTTATGGGCTGGTAAACTGCTACAACCTCTGACTCAGTTGTGCCTCTTTAAGCACGCTGTCTCCTACTACGTGATTGGTGCTAGGCATGTGGAAAGTCCTCCAACATAGGCCTGAGCTAGTGGTTAGAAACTGGGTCATGCAGTCAAGTGGAAGAACATAGCCTTTGCATACTCTGGAGACTTTGTATAGGGATACTGATTACTCTGAAAATGCCTCTAATTTTAAAGATTGCTATTCCCAAAGGAAAAGACGACTTTGATGTTAGTGAGTTATCTCAAAACAGTTGGAGATACAATAATAGCTTATCAGAAAACATCATCAATGCAAGGCAACCTACACATCATCAGGTCTCAAAACAACATTTAGGCTAGAAGCTGATATGCCCGAGGCTTCTTTTTCCTTAATTAAACTTAATTAGGTTGCCTTTCTGAAGTTTCTTCATGAAGGAATGATTGGAGCTGTTGGAATAGTGGGTGGAATTTTCACTGAGTTGTTTTCAGGAGAACTGCACTTACAGCAGGTGGGCAAAACTGTTTGCAGATTCATTCTTTCCCACAGGAACTGTACTTACTCAGATGTAAAGTGGTTTTGGGATGTCTTGCACTTGCACATATCTTTGTGAACATGCACAAAAGCAAAACATATAATTTCACTTAAAAATAAACTCTCAGAGAATTTCTTATTATCTCAACATCTCCGTGGCTGACAGAACTACTAGTCTGATGATTAATCCTTTACCATTCAAGTGTTAATTTCTGATACTCATGCCATATTCAGATGACTTTCATGCATATTGAAGGAGTTTGTTTTTGAAACCTCCTGATTGCCGTCTCTCAATAAACATCATAACGTTTCCATTATTGATTCACAATACCTTTCCTTGATGGTAAAAGTTGTTTACTTGCTTAACTGAAAATGACAACACAATTATGTATATTAATATATATTATGTATATTTTTATTTATAACTATGCGTAATACAAATAATCATGGAAATATAGTGAATTTGGTTTTCTAGCAGTCCATATTCATGGCTTGCTAAGATTACTAGTTTTCTACTCATGTACATTTATATAGTAATATGATAATTCAGTCATTGGACATTTTAAAACACAGCTGCTGCTATTATCAGATGATAACTGATTAACACAATAGGTATTAGTACTGATTGAATAGCATTTATCTGACAAAATTTTTTAAAGTAACTTATTTATGGTTTCTCTTTTTATGATTTTACTTATCAAAAATAAAGCCACTGGTAAGAAACTACATTTTATAGGTTTTTATCTGAATGTATGAATAGTTCCAGTTTGTTACACAGTAAATCTGAATGACATATTTGGTTGTTTGAAACTTTTAGTACAGCAATTCTAAAAGCCCAGAAACCAAATAATAGACACAGTGGAAATAAGATAATTGTATACATTTGAAAAACTGCTTTTCTCAGTGTTTCACAAGTAACTTTAGGATTATTAATGATAAAACCTTTATGTTCAAAGGCTAAACTGCATGATATGATGATAAGTAATTGTATTGCTTTTTTTTGTTAATATGTTTAAGAAAAGGAATAGGTAAAAAAAAATAGAATTTGCTGTTTGAAATACAGCATAAAAATTACAGGTGTATTTTCTATTCTGAAAAAAAATGGAGAATAAATCCATTTTGAATGACTCTATTTTTTTTTTTTTTTCCCAGAAGTTTTTGGCACAAATCTGGACTGAATAAAGGAGAATGAAAACAAAGGAGTTGATCACCAATAACCTCTAGGATTTTGTTGTTAATTTTTCCTTTTTACTCAGTGAAAGCTTTCTGTCACTTCTTTTTCCTTTTACTTCAATTCTGAAAGAGCCTTTAACAATTTATCCCTTTAGTGACTAAGTACAAACTCTATGCAGTTAGCTATCTACTATTGTACAGAAGGATTCTTTGCCCTTTCTTTTTGTGTTTATTTTGAGCATCACACATTTTCAGAAGTACAAATAAAATTATGTATATGTTGAAGAAAGTCTGATACATAAAATAGTCTCAACAATTAATAGGATCAGTGTAAGGATGCAGTTATTCTTAATGAGTTATGAGTTATGAGTTATGAGTTATTCTTAGCTCATACTACTAGGTTCTAAGATACTTCAGCTTATTTTTAAAAAAAGTTAAATATTGTATTTATGGATAATGGCCATAATATAGCTATGATGCCCTTTGAAAATCAAGGAATGGTGGGATGAGACATGATCCACCCTACTAAGTGAATCAAAACCACTCTTTGCTGACAGACTTTCCAAGCTGTTAAGTAGAGTTTTGAAGTAGGAACAATGTGGGAGAGAGACAATGAGCGACTATCAAGGGAGGAAGTGGTGGACCATGTAGGCAAGCAAAGAGTGTGGGGTGATGTGAACATGAAGGACCTAGTCATCAGCAAAACTGAAGTTGGGTTACCCCAAGTGTATGCACATAATTAAGGAAGTGTCTATCAGACATTATGGGGAAAGCTTTCATACTCATCCTGAGGTCTTCTTTAGACAACTGGAAGAAGCCTCATGTTTGCAGGCCCTGGTCCTCTTGGGGGATGCAGCTTGTGCTGAGTGACCACCCTAATGTCTGCTGGAGGGACCAACAATCCAGGTTACTGGAGTACATTGATGATAACTTCATAACATGGATAATTGAGAAGTCAATGAGGTGTATTATTCTGCTGGACCTCATAAATTTGAAGGAAGGACTGGTTGGAGATGTGATAGTCAGGGGCAGCCTTCGCTGCAGTCATCATGAGACAGAGAAATTCATGATCTTGAGGGCACAGAAGAAGGCAAAAAGCAGAATCACAACACTGGGCTTCAGAAAAGCAGACTTAGGCCTGTTCAGGGATCTGTTTGGAAAAATCCCATTGGAGACAGTCCTGGAGAGAAGAGGGGTCCAGGAGAGGTTGTTGGTTTTTGAAGATCTCCTCCACCAAGGTTAAGAATAGTCCATGTCTACAATCAGGAAGTCAAGCAAAAATGGCAGGATGCCTTCATGTATGACAAGAAACTCCTGATAAAACTCAAATATGGAAAGGAAACATGTAAGAGGTGGAAGTAAGGTCAGGTGACATGGAAGGAATATGGAGACACTATCCAAATCAGGGATGGGGTTAGGAAAACCAAACCCTACCCAGAATTGAATCTGATGAGGGATATGAAAGGCAACAAGGAAGGCTTCTGTCAACAACAAGACAAAAAGTAGGGAAGATGTTGATTCACTCCTGAATGGGGCTAGGGACCTGGTGATAAAGGATATCAAAAGGACGGAGGTACTCAATGGCTTCTTCAATTTGGTATTTGCTGGTATAACCTGCCTTCAGGAATCCCAGACCCCTGAGACAAGAGGGAATGTCTTGACTAAGGAAGTCTTACCTTTGTTGGAAAAAGGTCAGGTTAAGGAATATTTAAACAAAATGGACATGCACAAGTCCATGAGCTCTGATGTGATACACCCAGGAGTGGTGAGGGAGATGGTTGATGTCATTGCAAGGCCACTCCTAGTTATCTTTGAAAAGCCATGGTGTTCAGGGCTGGAAGAAGCCTGCTATGATGAGATTACTTGCTTGGTGGAAGAGGGCAGAACAGTAGATGCTGCTTATCTCAACTTTACTAAGGCTTTGGGCACTGTCTCTCATAACACTCTCATTG
Organism: Strix uralensis; assembly: GCF_047716275.1. Taxonomy (NCBI): domain Eukaryota; kingdom Metazoa; phylum Chordata; class Aves; order Strigiformes; family Strigidae; genus Strix; species Strix uralensis. Next base: position 35,450,702 of record NC_133979.1, on the reverse strand, counting down.
ACAAATTGATGAAATACAGGCTAGGTAACTGGATGGTGATATGGACTGTAAACTGCCCAAATTGCCAGTCTCAAAGGATTCTGATCCATGACATGAAGTCCCAGTGGAGGCCAGTCACTAGTGGAATACTCCAAGGATCAGTAATTTTCAACATCTTCATTTATGACCTAGATGATGGAAAAATTCACAGCATGTTCATAGATGATACAAAACTAGAACAAGTGGCTGATAAACCAGATGGGTGTCCTGTCATTCTGAGGGATCACATCAAGCTAGAGAAATGTGCCAATAACAATCTTATACAGTTCAAAAGATGAAAATGCAAAATCCTCTACCTGCAGAGGAATAACCCCAGACACCAGTACAGACTGGAGGGTGACCAGCTGGAAGTCAGCTTGGCAGAAGAATGCCTGGAGGTCCTCAGTGACATCAAGCTGACTGTGCCAGCAATGTGTCCTCACAGCAAATAAGGCCAGCAGCCTCTGGGGCTGCATTAGGCAGAGTTTTTTCAGCAGGTTGAGAGAGGTGATCCTTCATCTCTGCTCAGCACTGGTGAGGTCACATCTGGATTAGTGCCCAGATCTGGGCTCCCCAGTATGAGAGAGGTATAGACATACTGGAGAGAGTTCAGCAAAGGTTCACAAAGGTGTTTAAGGATTTGAAGCATCTGTCATACAAGAAGAGTCTGGGAAAGCTGGGACTATTCAGCCTGGAGAAGAGAATGCTCATGGAGGATCTTATCTGTGTGTGTAAATACCCGATGGGAAGGTGACAGTACAGAAGTAGCTGAACTCTTCTCAGTGGTTCCCATTGTCAAGACAAGAAGCAATCAGCACAAGCTGAAACACAGGAAATTCCATTTAAAGGTGAGAAAAAGTTTTGGTTTGGCTTAGGATTTTTAATCTGTGAGTGTTTTTGAACACGGAAACAGGTTGTCTAGAGAGGCTGTGGAGTCTCTGTTCAGTGGGACGGTTGGTCTAGATGCTATTCAGAGGTGCCTTTCAAACCCAGCTTTTCTAGGATTCTGTCACATAGATGACACTTTTCAGTATTAAATAAACTCACTATTTAAAAGACTTCATATGTTTATGAAATTAAACACCACATCAAAAGTATGATAAGATATTAAAAAAAATTTTTTTCTGAGATTCTAACTTTCAGTTGGATTAACATGTACTTTGCTAAGAGGTTCTTTATCCTGTTCCCTTCCGATATAAGGCCAATCTAATTACTGCAACTGAACACCACAACATACGCCCCTAAAAATTACTTCTATAGTTAGTGTTCCAATTTGGCAGCTATCAAATGTCATGTTTTTTAATTTAAATATAGGGAATCATAAAGACTGCACCAAGCTGTAGGTGAGTAATTTTCCACAGCTCCACAGCTACATGACCTCTCATAGAGTTAGGCTAATCACTACTTTCAGACACCCTGTCTTTTTTTCTTTTGCAGAACTAGTGTTTTCAGTCCTGTATTGTCATTCAGCTTCAATATCCTAATATAACCTAACCTTTCATAGGTCTCTGAATGAACTAATTCAATTGAAGTTCAAAGCATCTTATTGTCATGTATTGCTGTGTCGAATTGATTTCCATTAGGTGAGGTTTATAAGCACCATAGCATCACCTGAAGTTCTTACTATAACAAGAGTTATTAAAATTAAGGGTTACTCAGTGGCACATGAGGAACTTTAAGTTCTGAAATATATATGTTAATATTATTTGTTCAAAATGGATACTCTTTTAGCCCAAGCCTTTAATTTCAATTTCACATAGATTTTGGCAGGATACCAAAGTTATTTGAATTCAACAGAAGACTTACATTGACTATGACAGATAATGATTTAAAATGCAAAAGATTCATAGATTCATCCCAAACAGCACTGAGTACCCATAATCCTTAGTACTTTAAGGACATGTAGCAATGTAATCTTTTTTTTTTTTTTTTTTTTTTGTCTTCCAGAATGCAAGAGTTCAAGGGTTCTTTTTTTTTTTGTCTTCCAGAATGCAAGAGTTCAAGGGTTCTTTATCAATCCAGTGATTTAGTACAAATTTTCTGCAAGTCCACAGGTGGACAACATAAGAACTGGTTCAAAACTTTAACTATCACTAGAAGCATGATCAGGTTCCTTTCTGTAAATCTGATTTGTAAGTGAAATAAATTTCCAAGATATCTAGGAAAAAGTTCTTCAAAATTACAAAACCACACAGACTGGTTCCCTTAATGATCAGTGTAATATGAAAGGGTATACCAGATACTTATGTGTTTGCGTTCCAAGCTTCAAAATATTTGAGTTAGATTATAAACTTGATATTTTCCCCTGTTTTCCTTGAATTGGTAATTTTTCCTCTTTTTACCTGATTTCTGTATATATTTTGGTTCACAATGGGAATAGCCCAAGAATATTCATTGTATATCTCAGAAGGACACAGAATTGAGTTTTCTGTACACTTTGATTTAATCTTATTTCTCAGACCAGACCTTACCATGCACTTAATGCATCTGTTCAGTTGTAGGTAAATAGGGGATAAGAAAAGGTGAAAGTGAGGCTGGAATGGAGACCTGGACTCAATTTGTCTTGCAATCAGGGGAATGAAAAGTGTTTTTGTGATGCCTCCTAAGGAGATCTACTTATCTCAATATTGCTCTGTACTTTGCTTGCAACAAAATCTGCAGATTGTCTTTCTGGATTCAGACATAGACAAACTAGACTGAAAATAAATAGGAACCAAAATGGGAAAAATAGAAATATACTGATAAACAGCTGTTGTGTTGGGGTTTTTTTCCTTTTCTTTTAAAATCAGCTTGCAGTTAGACTTAATAAACAGCATATGTTTGTTGATATAATAGTAGAAGTAGTCCAGATTTCTATCTGGCATCGTTATTGATTAACTTGTAGAAAATTGAAGGCTCTTAAGCTCTAAAGATTTGATTCAACCTTATTTGTAGATATGTACAATAAGAAAGTTGGAAAAAAATAGAATTGTACTACCTTACTGGGGAAAAAAAAAAAAAAAAGTGAATGCTGGTCCTTAATATTGTAGATATGTCAAGATCCTACTTTCCAGGATGAGGTAGCAGTACAGTGTTCAAGATCCAGAGAGGAGATAGGTGTACATTTCAAAATCTGTGGATGACTTGCATCCAAGGTTATTAAAAGCTCAGCCAAGGAGAAATTTCTATCATTCATGTACATTACTCTGAAGCTTTAGAAAACTGAGGAAACTGAAAGGGTAGGAAGCTGATGTTGCACTGTTTCAAAAGGGTCGAGAGAAACAATATATCTATCAATTTAAAGTCAGTTGCTTTGATGCTAATCACAGGAAAAAAATCAAATAATATGGAATGCTCTCAACAAATTATTGAGTAGTTTCATCATGAATGTCAGTCACATGGTTTTGTATAACACAGCTCTTAATATATATATAATCATACTCACGGTGTGTTAGTGCATGTATACATAAGCTTTATGCTTTAGAAGTTGGTTTGTTTAATATGTTTAAATATCAAAATTGGTTTGATGCCCACAGAAAAGTGTAAAAAAAAAGGTACAGCTCAGAGACTAGTTCATGCTTGTGAGGCATCATCGGGAATTAGCAGTGCCAGGGTGTCATGGTTTGAACTCGCTGGTAGCCAATCACCATGCAGCCAGTCACTTACTTTTTCCCCCTCTCCCCGGTGAAATAGGGGAGGGACAAAAAAAAAGGAGAATTCATAGGTTGAATAAAAAAAAAAACAGTATAGCAATAGTAACAAAACAACAGTAACAATAGTAAGTCCAAACAGGCAATACACAAAGCAGTTGCTCACCACCCTGTGACCAGTATGCAGCCTGCCCCCAGCAGCGATCCTGACCGCACCAAAGATCTTTCTCTTCTGCTAAGCAGAAACTGCAGCAAGTGAATGGACAAGTAGGGGAAATTGTTAGGGAAATGCCAATGCCAATTTCATTGCCACAACATGTGTAAGAAGTCCACTTCGTACTAAAACATCACATCAGGTGAAAAAATTCAGAGCTCTTCTCTGAGTGGTGGGATCACATATGGGTCTGAGTTGTGCCAAAGATATTCAGTACATTTTTTAGTGGCCAAGAAGAAGATAAAATCTTATAATAATTCAGCTTGGAGAGAATTTCTCAAGGCCAGCTGGTCCAATCACTGGCTTCTGAACACAAGTTTCCCACAGTCACAGAAGAAAAAATGCAAATATTAATTACTATGAGTATCAATGGTATCGAGTAGCATCAGGGAAGTGCTATTCCCTTGATAAACCAGTTAGATTGTTACTGGAGTAATATCTCTAATTTAGATTCCCACCTTTTGGAAATGATGTTGGAAAAGTGCCTCACATGAGCACAATTCCAAGGCCTGGAGAACCAGATATAAAATTCCTGAAGAGTGTACCATAAGTTTTGAGAAACCATAACTACGTCATTTAGTTTACGGATAGTTATAAAGTAACTATTTCATATTCTGTAAATATGAACTATAAAATATGAGTATACAACCTGTTTCTGAATCCAATGTTATTTGATACTTTGAAGAAAAAGACACAAAACTTCGTTGGATAGATGAGGTGAAATGAGATCTACAGAGTCTCTTTGTAAAGAGATTAACTACTGGAAAAAGTAAACGAGGAATTCATTCATGGAAATGAAAGTTTTCCATCTCTCCAGACTAACAGAACACTTCTAATAAAGTATGCTATTCTTCACTATGCAGGGTTTACTTAGTGTCACTCTTATGTGGGTGTCACAAATGACATTAAATTTGATGACTCTAATGTTAAAAGCTTGACATAATCTGAAATACCAGTTCCATGAGAAATGTCAAGTACAGATGTGATTTTCATGCAGCATCAGAAGAATAACTTCAAAATTAGAGCTTTGAGGCTTTTACTTTATTGGGCAATCAAAATGCTACCTTTAGTTATGGATAATGAAAAACAATTTAAAAAAATCCTGTCAGTGTCAAGAATCAACTTTCAGGGGTTTTTTTAATTACTTAATTTCTTGCCTATTTTTTCTTTTTTATGAAACTGAACTGTCAAAATAGCTATTTTTTCAAAATGTATGTAGCATTTTACAGTGTGGCATTTTCAGCTATTTTTTAACCTTTTCTGGATATCAGTAATAATGTTTTCATTTTAAGCTTGACTATGGGTTTAAATATTATTTAATTACTATAAAAGTAAATTATTTTAAAATATTAAATATACCGAGTATGATTAGGATTTTTAGACTGAAATTCTTTGTATATAAAATTCTATTTTTCCACGTAAAAATGAAAACATGTAGACAGAAATTAAGGTACAGTCACTGTATGTAAATGCAATACTAGCTTCCCAGAATTCAGATATCAGTTGCCTATTGATATACTTAATTAGTTTTGGTTTTGTTTGTTTAGCTTTTTTAGAAAATAACTTTGTATTTTCCTATGTTATTTCCAATGTTCTGTCCATCATATCTTGGAATCAGTTTGAGAAAGATTTTTTATTGCCCATGTTATTCTTCTAAGCAAAAATAGAATTTATAATCATTTTTACTCATGACCAGAAGGTTTTATATGTCACAACAAACACACTGTAATAAAAATCTATTTTTTCTTGTCTATGTGCCACTTTTTTAACCAGTCAAGATGTGATATAACAGATTTAAGCTTCAACTTTTTAATTGTTAGACTTGTTTCTGCAAAAATATAGTTTTGCTATAAAATTTTCCCCAAATGCATTTGCTGTTCCCATAGAAAACTCAGCATTTAAAGGATAAAACACAGTAGTCCTATATTGGCTTACACAAGTGCAATGCAGATTTTGGTGGCTTATTTTATATGCATATCAACTGAAGATTGCAACAGTTTAGTTCTAAGAAGTAAAGCCAGAACTAAAAGAAAGTGAGTTCTCTTGACACATTTTATTTCAAAGAAAAACTTAATTTTGTAATTATATGCGAATTTGAGAGGAAAACAAAGTGAAACCATTAAAAACCACAGAAACCTCTCTGCTTTAATTTAATTTCAAAATACATTAATAAATTTATCAGGCTTCCAGTTAATGTGATGGCCCATCAGGTTTTGGTATCTTGAACTTCTCTGATAAACTTACCACTTTCCTGCTGAAATGGCTTGTTGCTTCCAAAATATTCTCTCTATTTACAGACATGATGTGCTATTTTTACCATCTAAGTATTAATTATATATCCATTAAATATGACAGAGTTCATTATTATCAAATGACATATCATTATCATGGTTCAAAAATGCTATCAAAGGTACAATTTCACACTTGGAGACTAATGCACAGAATTAAAGAAAAAAACCATACTTTCTTGGTTTTATACAACCCCCACACTGGATCTGTATTAAAATACCCAACGTATAAACTGTAAAAATAAACCAACTTTATATTTTTTTATTTTTAATACACAGTCTGATAGATGGAATTTTTCCTAGGAAAAAATACAAAACTGCTGAGGGACAACAACAAAAAAAAGAAACGTTACAGAAGATGATAGGTTACTTTTACAAAACATAGTTTGTTAAACAACTTTAATTAAGAAATGATTATTTGAAGATTAGTTAAAGAATTATTATTTGGCTTCTGTTAGTATCTTTAGGCACGAAAATTATTTGCAGATAAACTACATGTTAGAAAGGCAAACCTCACCTCTTAAAGACACGTATCAGCCAAAACATTCTCATAATTCACTGATTCACTGTCAAAACCTGAATATTCTAATATGGAGATATATTTGGTTGCAATATCTCTATTAAGGCCTACATTTCATATAAGGATAACATTATGTGAAACACAATTTTATACAACTCAGATTTCACTAGGCTGTAGTATAATCATCAGAGAGGTGTTCACCTCTATTTTTTTTAATCATGGTTCATCATTTTACAGTTATTTAAAAATAATTATTAGTAGAATTATGTATAAAACTTTTTATAAACCTGATTCAGTAGATATTATTCTATGCTGAATCATGTTTGAATAAAGATTGCAAAAAGGGAAGTGCCACACAGGGGATGATGTGGCTTAAGGGAATGTAATGCTTGTCATAGGATGTGAGAAGGAAGAAAAACAGCTTGGCTTTGGTAACACAGGATCATTTTGAAATAAATGCATATATATTACTATTTGTAAATTGTCCACATTCTGTATTGTATCACTGTAAAAAAATAGAAGTATGGAATACTGTAAGGCTATCTTTAAATCTAGCCTTTAGAGTAAAACTGCATTAAAAATATATTCAATTTCAGTGATGAGTGGGTTATCAAACATACTATGGCAGGTTATACCAGCTTCTGAGACAGACTATATATTATGTAACCTGTGGTCACCTATTCAATAAAAGGGAAAGGGCACATTGAAGAAAGAAAGAAACAAACAAATAAAGTCAAAGGATTTTTAAGAGGACAAAGCCAAATAATAATAAAAAAGATTGACACTAGACATGGAAAGAAGAGGGCAAAAGGTTTGCAAAGCCAGCATGTCTATACATGCTAAGATGACTTTCAGTCTTCTCAGTCTGGTACACTTAATTCATTTTCTATTTGTTATTCTATTGGCAACCAAGCTCCTACACCATGCATTTGTCAGCATTGAATTGCATTTGCTTCATGTCAGAAAACCATATATAAAGGCCGCCTGCTATTTTTTTGTTGTCACTGTATGCCACAGCTCTGAACCTTGGAGTATTGAGTGTGCAGGGAATATGGGAACAAGTATGGGTATATTTTAAAGCTTCATCAAAGTGAGGAATGTTGCTTTTGAACTCATTAAGGAGTGATTTATGTGGGGGATTTCTGGGAAGTTGATTTGTTGGATCTTTTTGCTTTCTTGTAAAACTTTGTCCTTTCCAATATTTCTGCAAAAAAGAAAGGACTACCTATAAAGCAAATATCCTTAACTTTCTAAAAGGTCCTTTTGCCTCAGAAGATTCTATCTATACAGAGTATCACTTTGTAATATTACCATGTTATTGAAATTTAGTGGAAAATATTTTTTGTTCTGGGTTTGAAAAACAGCAGGGATTTATGTGGTTCCAAACACCGTCAGGTCACCGGACATCATCTTCTGAGAACATGTTTGAAACAAGTCTAATAATGAGCTAGTCCATTATAAAGAAGAATCAAAAGCGGTGAGTGAAATCCTGCCTTCACTGCTGTCAAGAAGAATTTGGCTAATGTCTTCAGCAGGCTGAAATTTTTCACCTAATTACAGTATTTGTAGGAAAAAAGACATTTTTTTTTTTTATTACTGAATGATAAAAGGTTTGTTTATAGTGTGTGGAGCTAAACTTGTGTTTCAGCCCAAGCTTAGGAATGATCAAAACTGTCAGAGAAAAGAAAATAATAATAAAAGGCTAAACCTTCAACTACTAAATCTACCCAATATTCAGGAACCAAGGTAAATTAACTTACTCCTGTTAGACTGCTGCCTATGGTGGAGCTAATTCAAGTATCTCCATGTGCCACTGCAGACGCAGTGCGGAGACGATGTCAAAGAGCTTGACATGGCATTTGATACCAAGTAGTTTGATCCTGGATATGCTGCAGTACCCTCTATCTTCAGATGAAACTCGATGTGCAGAAACTGCAGAGAATCAACCAAACTCCCGTTTTCTCTTTGGTTGTAAGAAATATGCCAGTGTCTGTCATATACAGCATCCACTGCGAATTTCAGCTTCCAATTTAGCAAGCTCATAGTGATTAGCTTAGAAGTTGATTCTTCTTGTGTAAAATAGGTAAAATCAATCGATGCTGTAATTGGGATACTTGAGTTGATGCAACCATCAAACAGAAATACCACACTCCTTGAAGTATTACATTACAGTAGAAGAAAGAAATGTTTTAAAATTAAACTGAGTCCTTTAATCTTCACTAAGCACACCCTGTATTTCAGGTGCTCTGAGAATATCTAAGCAGACAGTTTAATAAATTAGATCTAACAAATTTTTTATGAGAATGAGTTGGATCCATTTTATCAGAAGATTTCCAGATAACTTTTTTTCTCTGTAGTTCCTAAACTTTGGTGTTTTCTCTAAGAATGAAGATGTTTTAGTTACCTGAAAGTATGGAAGGATAGAAATACTGATTTTAATAACTGTAAAATTTGGAACTATGCCCACATTCAATTTACTAAACTCAGATTTCCTAGCAACACTGACCAGACAGTGAAAATGTGATTCTGTTTTTAGGACTGATAGAAATACTTAATGAAACTTAGATTTAGATTTTTATTGAAATTGTTGCAATTATTTATTGCAAATAATTGGCAATTTATTCAGTAGATGAATTTATGTAAGTATGTACATACATAGAATGTACATATGAATCATAGAATCAAAGAGTGGTTTGAGTTGGAAAGGGACCTTTAAAGATCATCTAATTCCAACCACAGGAACTGCCCATAGGCAGGGACACCTTCCACTAGATGAGGTTGCTCAAAGCCCTGTCCAACATGACCTTGAACACTTCCAGTGATGGGGGATCCACAACTTACCTGGTGACCTTTCCCAGTGCCTCACCACCCTCATCATAGAAAATATCTTCCCTATATCCAATCTAAATCTACCTTCTTTCAGTTTAAAACTGTTGTTTCTTGTCTTGTCACTACAGACCCTGGTAAAAAGTCTCTCTCCATCTTTCTCATAAGCCCCCTTTGTATATTGAAAGCCCACAATAAGGTCTCCCCAGAGTCTTCTGTTCTCCAGACTGAACAAGGCCAAATCCCTCAGCCTCCCTCCATAGGAGAGGAGTTCTAGCCCTCTGACCGTTTTTGAGCCCCCCTTTGGATCCACTTCTGACAGGTCCATGTCTGTCTTGTACTTGGGACCCCAGAGCTGGATACAGATATTCACAATGTATAAAAATACATGGAAACAAACATACACCAGAGAAAGCATTTGTGGTACATATCTATATCTGTATATATTATATGTAATAAAAATAAACATAACATGTTTCTTCGTGATTATGACATTTGAAGAAAACCTTCTGTGCTTGCTTCTGGGACTAATTATGGTAAGTAAAATGTTAAATTAAACAGGCATACAACTAAAAAGTAAGAAATAAACACTCTCTTCCCTTGTATTTAGTACAAAAAGTGAAAACAGTAATATAATTTTTAATTTTTATTAGGTTGGAAAAGGTTTTAAAGTGTTGGTTTTACCTGGATTCTCATTAGTTCAAGAGATATCACTAGGTTACTAATTCATGAGATACCACTACTTCTCAGACTGCCTGAGTAGTATTTTCTTCATTTCTCCACATCACATGTCAGAAAATATATGCAATATTTTCATAAGAAATATTTACATTGATAACAGTGTTTATACAACATGGGGTCCTGAAGCCCACACCCTCACAGATGATTGTGTACCGAACTTCCACAAAAGCACATAATCCCCGCTGAAACCGGTCTCTCACAGTAGGTACTATAAATGTATGGAATTGTAAAGAACTAAGGGATTTATCTACATCTCTCATAAATTAATCTCCACATAACAATTATTTAGATTAAAACTCCTGTATGAAATGTAGGGTTTCTTTACTTTCCCATAAAATAAAGCTAATATATATATAAGAAGTTTGTGATTCATGCTGCAAGTGGCATTTTCTAGAAGCTCCTATCATTAGTACTAAAAATGCTTTACCATCTGTCTCCTTCTCTCTTCATGCATTCGTTTTGCTGTCTGGAGTCATGCTATTTACTTATTGAAGAAAGAGAGAAAGTAAGCATAAGGAATGCAGATATCCTCATTTCAGCAAACACTCTCCACCTTCTGCCTCCTGTCCCCTGAGTAAGCTTCTTTTGCATGAAATCACATGCTTTGATGATGTATACCATCAGTAATGACACAGACTAAATATAACTCAAACACCAGATTGCATCTCCTGTCAGATAGTTTACTAACTAGTACATGAAAAGTCTTCATTTTCCTTTTGTACAATTCCAGCTTACTACGGGGGGAGAAAAAAGAGAAAAAAAAACCCCAAACAAAAACCCCAAAACAAAACAACAAAACCCCAAAATCAGCAGCAAAATCCCACACATGGTTTTATGCTTTTTCCATTTGTTTGTTTGTCCTGTTGTCACAGACACATCTTTTCACAACTATCTTGGGTTCTTTCTCTTCGTAGGTCCTTTAACAACATCCATATGAAAACGACTGCAGGGGTAAAAAAAAATGTTGCAAGCACATAAAAGCAATATGTTGGTACAGCAGATACTAAGCTGTGTAGGTGAGAAGTAGTTGAATAATGTAGAAGATATGCAGTGTTTGCATAAGTAATTTAAGAAATTAAGTGAATCAAGAAATGTATAGATTTGTAATTTAAAAAAATAATTAAAAAGAAGCATTTCACTGTCTGGTAAGTTCTCTTGAATTACATGAATATTAAAACTGGTTGTAATGCACTCCAAACCAACAAGCCTGTATTGTCTGGCTAAGTTAGAATAGATAATTTTAGCAAATCATACGAATTCACACATTCAAAGTGTCTAAGAATCCATCTTGGTTTTGATTAATCACATTATTAAAAAAAAAATACTAGAAGCTTTTTTCTTCTAGGGTTGATTTTTTTCCTAGGTAAAAACACCCTTCTCAGGAAGAGTTCAATGAAAAAATATGGTGGATATATTAAGCTTTTTTTTATACGTGGTTTATCAGCACATTCTTTTTGCTAGTGGCGAAAGGAAGGTGACACAAACCTGTGACAGTGAGTCCTTCCTTGGGCTTCATCGGGGTTTGTAAGTTCATGTATGCACAGCAACAAAAACACTGGTCGTTTAAGACCTGAAATCACTCTTTCCTTATTGGCCTCTTACATGGCAATGCAAAAGAACCATTATGGGTGCTAAAACACATAAAAATAAAAATGTGTGCATGTAATCACACATATATATGAGTTGTAAACTGTCAGGAAATAGGGTCATTTTTTGCAGCATAAGATAGATTTCTTCTGAGACATGTATGTAGAATTTGCCAGTCCTGAACTAGAACATTCACAAACGTCTTTAACTGCCTATTTAGTATCTTACTAAAACTGTAGTCAATGGAACCCAGTTCAAACTGCACTTCAGCGTTCCTGACTCATCTCTCTACAGCATAACAAGGTTAACTTTCCCCCTAGCTATCAGACATTTATCCACCTCCAGTCTTTAGTTATTTCATCTGTTTGCAATGAGTCAACAATGAACTTGGTATTTTAAAAACAGTTGCATCCATGTGATAGTAGAGTTTATCAGTTATCTGGTCCTTGGAAAATTAAGTACTGGGTACACGCAGATGCTACCAATGCAGAAATAAATGAATAAAAAAATATAAATAAATCTTTAAAATGAATTCTTTAAAATAGATGATCTTTTTTTATTTCTATTTTAGAAGACTTGATTAGAGTGCTTAGTTTTGGAATAAACTGCTGGAAACAAATTACATTTTGTATTAGTACTCAGCTCAGAAGACTTTATCAAGATGATGTCACAATTTGATATCAATTTCAAATCTGCAAGCAATTTTCCAGAAACACAGGTAAAACAAACAAAACCTCTAAAACCCCGGTCTGGCAGGAAACCACCTGATAAACCTGTAAACACACAGGAACACGACCATAGCAAAAGTATGATGTTTTGCTTTAGTAAAGCAATACATTTCAGAATCAGCAGAGCACTTGCAAAAGTGATGAATATGCAGTGATTGACGAGGATGTGTGCTTAGAGTGTGCTAATGAACAGCAATCCATTAGTGTAAACATATAATTTCTCAGTCATTACCTGTACATTAACATTTGATTTCATATCTTGTCAATATCAAGGGGAAACTAACACGTAGCTGAAGAAAATTTCATTTGGATGACTTCTCAGTAGAAAAAATAGCCTAAGTCTTAAAAGAGCATAAAAGGACACATTAATTTTCACCCTCCCAAGAGCTGTTCTGGTGAAAGCTATGGTAGTGGACTGGTTTATTAGTAGGACAGCTTGAACTGTGTCTGCCTTCTGCATGATCGCCGAACCTTATTTTCTGTTGCTGAGCCTCTTTTAACCTCTGCAAATGTCAATTCTTTTACAGTATCTGTAAAGTAAAAGTGACAGAGGTAAAAAATACTGTTTAAAGCCAGTAGATATTGAAACTGTGAAGATGGATACTTACCCTAAAACCCTTTATTCCTGGGAAACAATCCTAACAGTAATGAAAGTGAGTAACAGATGGGATTACAAATACTGAAATTCAGCTACTGACAATAGATGTTCATAATAAATACTGTAAAGAAGATAGGAACAACTAAACATGGGGCTAGATCTTACAGATTTGACAGGATAAGAAAAGCATTAGTATTCCCAAGTCTCCAGATTTCTTTCTTTCTGATGCCAACATGCAGAACGGTTTTTAATAAACATTTACTCATCACTGTTAACATCCTCTGTTTTCTGGGTGGCAGGGTCATGGTCTTTACTAACATTACATACAAGTGATTTTTCTTGCAAGTCACTATTACCAAGGTTAGATATCTTGGGAATGAATGACTGAATCACTTAATGACTCCAAATCATGAAATTTGAGATGTCAAAACACAAATTTTGAGGTGCTGAATATATAAGAAAATCAGCAATAGTGTTATATATACCACAACCAAAAGAACTTTAAAAGGGAATACTTAATCACGTTGTATAAAGTCCTGTACAGAGGACTGCACTTGCCTGGTTTTAAAGTGGTTTTAAGCTCCCAGAATGTTAACAGTGATCCAAGAAATGACAAATTTGCACTGTTATATAATGATTGGTACACCGCAGAATAACTTCTACATAAAATAGAACTTTGTGAAAAATTTCATTATTTTAATTTTCAGAGAAATATCCTGGTTTAGGTTTTTGGTTTATTTCATTTCCGATGCTAGCATCAGTTCACAGTGAATGTTGTTTAAAATCAACCCTCTTTTTCTGTCCTCTGTCAGTAATAATTAGGTCCCTAGAGAAGTGATCCCTAGAATTATTTATATTCCCCCAAAAAATCAAGGAAAAAAACCAGCCTTTATCTACTTTCTTTTACATTTTTCTATACTATTTTATTTTTTAGGCTAATTTTGTTGTGTTGCAAAACCTGCCTTTTACTCTGGAACTTTCATTGTTCGTGAACATCTGTAGTATTCTGTATTTACAACTCCAGAATGCAAATTTAAAGACCATGATTAAGCATATTCTTTCCAAATTCACCATCATTAATTGCTAACAGAGGTTTTAGAAATGAAATTAAATACACTTTTATATTTGTACAATGCCATGAAAAACATTTCTCAAGTTTGTTTTATTTTGGTGACAGTTATTAAATACATTACTGAAACAATTTCAGATGAAGAATCAGTAATAAAGAGTTAAAATCAAAGTTAATGATGCTCTGTGAAAACAGTTTTCTAAATAGGTCATTGCAGCCATAGGATTAAGTTCTTTTTTAAAGCAAAAGACATTTTGGGGGAAAAAGAGGGGAAAAATCCCACACCAGATCTGACTTAGAAGTCTATTTTGGGGTCATTGGAGTGCCTTTAAAATTGTTATTACATTCCATAGAATCATGTGGCTATGATTTGGAATCAAATGTTCTCAATTTGTCATAGATAGTTTCTTCAGCAAGAAACTTCAGTCACAATTTAGATCATGGCCGATTTATACTTTTGTAAAGGTGTTTTATAAACTATTTGGATTAAAGATACTATATAAATAGAAGGAAGGGGATTCCAAATAAATATGGATAACAATGAGATAACATTGGAAAGAAAAGGTAACAAGGAAAGAAAGGACAATGCAACTGGAAGTGATTTCTTATGAGAAGCACTAAGAAGAACAGAAAATCCTTGAATTGCCAGGGCATCTGGAGGAGTATCTAAATATGAATAAAACCAATCTATATTTTAAGGATTTATGTAGTGTATTTTTAATTTTTAAAAAGCTATTTATGAAGGAAAACTTCTTTATCACAAAAGTTAGATTACCATTTAATACAGTACATACTAAAATTTTATTAAAAATTGAAAATAATTTGACTTAGCTATAATGTAAAGTGAATCAAAAACTGGCATAGGAACCCTGAGTGAGCAGCGATAGGACTGCATGTGTGGAACTATTCTAGAATAGGTATAATTTGTACCAAAATACTTCATGTTGCATAATGACTCTTTAACATTTCTGTTGGCAATACTATAAGAAGGAAAACCCTACTAATTAAACAGGCAGTGTTGACTACAATACAGAGAGTCATGAGTCCATAGATGAACTTAAAAAGTTACAGAAATGGTCAGCAACAGTAGATACGTAAAAACCCATTTAACTATGCAGTATATGGAAGAAGGTGATACAAACATAATAAATAATTGCTGTCAAGACTTTCAAAACAATGACTAAAGATGGATTTTAAGTGCAACTAATTGGTATACAAGGTGTTTAGAAGAAAAGGAAAAAAGTTGTCTTTAACTGTAATACATAGAAATACAAGCACCTTCAAAAGATAATGACCATTTTGAAGACATTTTTTGGTGTACATTAAAATGTCATGTTAACATTCTGCTTCAAAAAAGAGATTATGACATTAGAAGGAAGAAAAGACAATTAAATATCACTTAGGGCTCAAATAGAAATACTCATGTGGAAAAAATTGATACAGCAGGCCTTCTTTCCAACACACTTTGTTCCCACCCCACAGCCTGGCAGGAAAGTGAAATATTTCAAGGCTGACAAAAACATAATGCAAAGTGGAGATCTGGGAGTTAAAGAACAATATGTAAAGAAAGGAAATGTATCATGGGAGGAAAAATACTAGGTGAAATGATAAAGGAAAACCGAAATCAGAAATAAAAATTACAATGAAATATTGACAACAAGGAAGAAAATTGCGTGTTCTCATTACAAAGAGAAAGCTTCCAACTCTACTTGCATATAGTTCCGTATCCGGACTCAAAATCCAGTTAAAGCTTCCTTCAAGATTTCAGTGACACTGTCACAAAGACTAGCAGCAGTGTAAGCTGTCTCAATCAAGTGTCTGTCTCAACCAATAAAGAAAACATCCCAAATAAAGCAGACAGAAATTATACTGAATTAAAAGTTAGTTATTTATAGTAGTTACAAATACATCATAATGGATGATCAGAAAAAGAACTACTGACAAATTTTGGTAAATTCCAGTAATGGCGTAACCTTAAAAACCTGGAAAACTTTTCTTTTTATAGATTAAGTATTTTTCTATCTTCATTCAAAAGCAATTTTAATTATTTTAAAAACTTAAAGATTAAATAACTTTTGGAATTAGTATTTAGGAATTAATAGTCTGAGTGGGGCAGTATGTTTTATTTAATATAGTTCAGTCCTCAGAATAATTCTGTTTTGGTTTGAAGAAAATCAATCTTTTTCTGATGAGATCTCTGAATAAAAATCTATCCGATATTCTTCCTTCTCAAACAAAGTTGAGGTATTTTTACTCGTTGGAAAGCAGGATTTTTCAGGAACAATTCCTTAATGGTCCTTCTTTTAAAGGAAGTGTTTTTCCATCATGTGAAATGATGCAGGAGACAGCAGGCATGACATACCTTTGTAAGAAATTTCATTCTATTTGAAGACCAAGAGAGTGACACTTAATGTAAAAAATAGTTCAAATAATAATTATTTTAATCTATGTCTTGGAAATAAAATAAGATCCTGCATGAGTTTTAATATTTTAATATATATTTGTAGTGAGACATTAGAGAGAGCTAAGATGGATGTCCATAAGAGAATAATATATTTGGTTTATAATGTTTAATGAATGATTGATGCTCTTTTTAACAAGATACATAGAAGGAAAATGGCATTTACCTTTTTAAATGTATGATTTACATAAAACATTTCTTTTGATCACTTATTTTCAGTACCACTACCACTAGCAGGTATTTATTGTATTTGTAGTAGTCAATTTTTCAAGTATCTACGTACGTGCCGTGGCAAATTGCACATTATATATCTAGATCTTGTACTTAGTAAACAAAGCATAGGACTTTCCTGTTAAAGAAAAATTAGCACAAAATCACATTTTAGATTCATGGTGGTATTTTTCAATGTGTTAAGAATTCACAAAAAAAGCATGAGAGGTGAAGTCTTAAAATTTCCTGAATTAACACAAACGTTTCCAGTAACATGTTAAAGGTTAATACAGAAGAGCTGGTCATAGGAAGCACTGGGAAAAAAACAGTGTTAAGTGAGCCACATTTTCTGTGAAAAATAAGAGGAAGGCTGTGAATTTATACAGTGAGTAAGAAAAACAAAGGAAAATGCAAACAGTAAAGAAGTGAATATATTTTTTGTCATTAATAAACTATTAATGAATAAGAGCATTGGCTTGACAGATATTTTTTCTAAGTTGCATGGAAAAGGCATATGCTACGGACAGGTGGAGATTGTAAGGCTTAATAGCTTTATATGAAGTATCACATGAAATAACATCATGGGAAATACTTGAAGTGAAGGCATGAAGGGCAAAGAAAAAGACCAAAACTCAAGACGTCTTAAGTTGCAAAACGCTGCTTATAAATTATAAAAAAAAAAAAAAAGAAAAAAAATAAGAAAAAAAAAATTCTCCATCCTGCAATATATGTAAACAGAGGTCTGTGTCAAAACCCACTGAATTGAAATTTGTTCCCAAAACATTCAATAACTTCAGTCTAAAACATCTGATTCACCATTCAGTTGTACAAACCAAGCTTTTACCTCTCTTTTATCTCTTGAACAAGAATGTTACTCCAGAGCTTGTGATTCACTATGAAAAGATTCTGTGAACACTTGACAAAACCAACTAAAATATTTTTTAAAAAAGGTGAAAATGCAAAAAGAACACACCTTTAGTACTTTAAGAAATTATCTTTATGCACAAGAACATGTAACTACTACTGAAACACCTCTTTAGCCACATTCCCATCCATTTAGTATCATTTTCACAGTCACCTTTCTTAAAGCCCAGCTGCATGAGGCCTGAGAACATCAAACTATAAGGTCAAAGAGTGATGATTAGGAGGTTGGCGTTATTCTTCGCTATTTTAAACCCAGTCTCTTCAATTTGTTGGCCTGCAACAAATTAACGGGGGAGTAGTACCTTGTGACGTCTGAGAATTTATCTTTTTCTGTCATTACCACTATATTTTTGATACTTTTTTGTGTTTGGACTAATGTTTAAGCTATTTTATTCTTTGTTTTCTTACTTCCTCTTAAAAAACCTTAACCCACTCATTGGTGAACATTAGCTGTTTATACAGTCCTATAGACATTGCCTCTGAAACTGTAGGAAACAGAGTATGTCTATGGCTTACATGGAATCTAATAAGAACTCATTGCAAAGGAACAAACTATTATCCAAGTATTCCACACTGTTGTGCAAGTATTAATAAATGAAGCTTTGTGACATTCAAATGTCATACAGACAGTTGGTGGTACAGGAATGTTCAAGCAAATGAGTAATATCAAATTGTCATCCTGCATAGTTCTAATTATAAAACATCCTTATTATTTTCTGTAACATTTTATGATATAAGAGTATTTGGAAAATGACTGTATTAGGAGCATGACATTTACTGAAGTGAATAAGCTTTTCATATATGAAGCAATTTCACTGCAGGCTATTGTGCAAAACAGAAACTTCAGAAGCAGAGATGAGTTAACTTCTTTGATACACTACTAATCTAGTTAGTTTATTAATTTATGTTCTTTCCACATTAGTATCCATATTCAAATGAGAAATAAAATATACATCTTCTTTCTACAATCTCATGTTTTGTCCCCTTTATGTTGTGGTCTCATGTGAGTTTCAGTTCTTGAGAACCTTTTTGATTTGCCTGTGTTACAAATGGTTTGTCAGGTTATGTCTTATGTCACTCGGCCCTATTGGTTCATGTGTAATTAGTAAAGGATACATATTGCATGTTTTTAAGGAATTAGCACACGAGGTTCGTGAGAATTTTTGTGGTGAGTTGATCTTGGCTGGCTGCCAGACACCCACTCAGGGGCTCTCTTACTCCCCGTCCTCCCACCCCCCAAACAGGACAGTGGGAGAAATAAGATGAAACAGCTCGTGAGTCAAGATGTGGAGATCACTTACCAACTACCATCCTGGGCAAAACAATGTGACCTGGGGAAAAAGAGTATTCTTTATTACCAATTAAAAATAGAGTTGGATGGTGAGAAATAGAATAAAACTAAATCACCTTTCTCCCACACTCCCTTTCCCAGGCTCAACTTCACTCCTTCACTCCCAGCTCCTCTATCTCTTACCCACCAAGGGGTGCAGGTGATGGGGAATGGGGGTTTGCAATCAGTCCGTAACAGCTCCTCTCTGCTGCTCCTTCATCCTCACGCTTTTCTCTTGCTCAAGTGTGGGTCCTTTCCATGGGCTGCAGTCCTACCAGATAAACCTGCTCCAGTGTGGGCTCTTCACAGGCTGCAGTTTCTTTCTAACTGTATACAGTTTAACTTGTGCTTTCTGAAATACATAAAAAATAGAAATTACACAAATTATTACAGTTGAGTTGGACTAGATGATCATTGTAGGTCCCTTCAATTCTACAGGTATTGCACTGATGTGCTATTGCTTCTTAATTTTTTTAAAGTCAATTTCCGAGATGCATAATAAATGACATTTTAGTGTATAATATATGAAGAAACTAGAGTTGCATGAAATCTTACAGAAACAAAGAGCATACATGTCTCCCCTTGAAAAACACAGCCAGCTCTCCTAAGTTGTTTCTAATGGTTTCAGTAAAGTTCAGTTTTATTCAGATTCTTTTTCTCTTTTGATAATTTTGATTTCTAATTTCCCATGAGAGTGGAAATCTAACCTATCTGCAGGACTAATATAGCTATATAATATTACAAGTACAGACGGCTTTTTCTGTGTTGATTAGGAATGTAATCAGGTCATAATCATTGATTCCTACTTAGCCTCCTACTCTAACAGTCCTCCCTCATCGGTAGCTTTTTCTGGTTTTGTTAATTAATCATTGATATTCTTATTATACTTACAGTTTGCATAGAGAATATTGCAATAGTCCTAGCTACATATTTACGTTTATTTCTAAATAGCTCATCAAAGATATATACAGTTAAGCCTAGTAAAAATGTATATTCCATATATTATTTTCATTAAACACTTCACAACTATTTGAAGATCATAATGAAATTAAAAGCAAAATCAAACAATTACTGTTGCTTTATGCATATGCATGGAAAAATGTTCTCATTCCAAAATCATATTGAAATCAGTAATTTCACTCAGTACAAGTTGGACAGAAAATGTTTCTACCACACTCTACTCCATATCCTTATAAGCAATAATTCTGTAAATTCAGTACTTAAAAGCCTCACAACTGTAAATATATTTATTTTATTTTGTATTATTTATTTTGAGAGAAATATATATTGCTACCTTCCCTTTAGAAGGGAATGAACCAGACAGATTAAAACACAGGAAACCAGTGATCATGTCGAAGACTGATTTCCCTGTTCCGAGACAAGCACCCTAACCACTTGACGTTCCTTAATTCAGCAGTTAGTACTTGAAGCAGTTAGGCAAGCTGATTTCATATAAGTGTTTTTATCTAAAACATTTATTTAAACTTTTTGAATGATTTGAAAAGTTTTCCTCTGTAGAGACTTCTTTTTCCTAACTTCAGATTTTAGTCTCTTAACTCAATTGTCTTTTCTTGGTGCTTTCTATGTGTCGTTTTATTCTTGGCTCCAACTGCTGGCAGTTGGTAGATATCTTATCCATCTTGGTCTAATTGTGCCATGGAAAGATCCTCCCCATGCTCTTCCACTTAAAAAAAAAAAAAAAAAAAAAAAAAAAGCAAAAAAACCCTCAAAACCCCCAAACAACAAAGAAAAGCCACCAAAAAAAAAATTCTAATAGAAAGTCAGAGTTCTAACAAAACATTTCTAACAGGTACTAAATTTCTCCTACTAGGTTAATTAAATCATAACAAGAAGGAGAATACCTATTTGGTCAAGTAATATTAACAGCAGGAGACACTGAAAGAATAAACAGGCAAAGTAACTGAACTACTGTAAAAAAGATAAAAATCCATGCTAGTCCTGTTCTGTTCTTACAGAGTGATTCAATCAAGACTTGGCTCACATCAAACAAATTCAATTAATGAAATTTAACTAGTAATAAATCTGACAGAATTATGCAACATGTTTCATTTGAGTGAGTTGATCAGGAAATAACAAATTATCATGACTTGGATATTTGTGCTTTCAAATAGCATCAAATCAATCATTCTTCATACAGTTCCAGCAGATTTGCAAACCACAGATATGCTTGAAATGAGGGATGTCATTGTTGCTCTGTATGTTAGAACAGTTTTAAGGGGAACTGATTTCTCATTTTTCATCAGTATCTCAAATATACCTTTTTTTTAATTTATTTTCTCCCTCCCCCCCCCCCCCCCCCCCCCAAGTGCCAGGTCTGTTCAGAATTTCTAACCACATGCATTTTCTTAGAGTTTGTGGACTTTGAAATTATATTTACTAAATACCTTCTGTGGAGCTCTTAAGAAACCAGTTACCGAACAGATTATTTAGTCACTGGTGCCCAGGCTAATTTGAAATTGGAGTTGAAGAAGGAAAAGGTCAGTGAGTCATGCATTACAATTACACTACAAATTCACTACTGAATTGCTTCACAAAATGATGATCTCAGTGTTTCACATGGAACTGTATAGATTGCATTGTGTTCGTTGGAGATGTGATTGGCTTTTTGATACATTACATCCTGTGTAATGTTCTTATCTCCATAGAATACTTGCAGACTGCATCATAGTTAAAACAGTATATATTTTAAAATGCTATTAATGGAGTATATTGTGGATATACTTAAAAAGTTTTAAATAACTAAGAAGTTGTAGAAAGGTAGAAAATTATATGTGAGGTGTGACAACGACTGGAGTGAGAACATTCTGGAATAATTAAAGGTGGGATGATTAACCAATGATTAACCAATTTACAGGAATCATTAAAATTGAGCCAAGATTTATGATTGCAGAAAGATGAATTTAGATGTCAGCTAAAACCAGTGTTATTTCCACTGCTTGAAAAATAGCATAGATGCTCAGCACTGCCACCATAGTAGTGCCACAGCAGCCATGATCCAGCCAAACCTGGCAATCAGAAGTTGTTATGTCCCTTGGGGCTGTCTCCTCAGATCTGGAGCCTGTGTTTTCTTCCCAGGTTAACAAACACTATGAAACATGGAAACCTGCCTGAGGTTGCAGAATATTAACAGTTAACCAGCAGTGACCCCTAGTTAACCTACATGCAGATGTTAGTGCTAGGCAATCAAATGTTAATGCAGAATCAGGGAGAAGTAAGATTTGAATACAAAGCAACTTTTCCATGTCCACCAGGGTAACCTGCTTATCCCAAGGCATAATGCATTTCATGTTGTGTATATTTCTTTTGTTAAAAACAAAATGTAAGAGGAAAAGCGTTAACAATGGTATTGCTTAATGTACAGGCACTGTGATAGTGCAGGGTTGCCCAGCAACAGTAAGTAGCACAATTTAGAGTGGAGGAGGTCCTGCTAAATGGAAAGATGAGTCAGAGGCACATTGAAATGAACAAGAGAAGGCTACATGCTCAGTGAACTTTGATTAAAAACAAAGCAGAGCAGCCCAAACCACTGCCTCTTGCCCTTACCTCATAAGACGTAATCAGATATATGCTTCTCATGGGGAGATTGAATAAAGGGCAACTACACAGTGTCTTCAAGTTAAACCGCCAGGTTGGAGCTCATGTTCGCATGCAATCAGTCTTCGGGAAAACGTTAGTGCTCAGAGATATATCTCAATTATGACAATGCTTCTCCTAATAACAACTGTAGAACAAGCAACCTTTCCATTTGGCTTCTACAATGTGTTTCAAATTTGTCCTGTTGGGAAAAGAGAAAAGAAGAAAGAACATTCATTTTTAACATCCGTTAGATCTATCATGCAATGGCCAAGTAGCCACCGGTTATGACTACAGCTCTATAAAATGGAAACCTATCCTTCAGATAATGAACTGCAATTTTCTTTTCCTGACCTTCATTTTGTCATGGATGGAAACTCATCCAAAAGTAACAAAGTGAGTGTAGCTCCAAACAAAAGGAAGTCATTAGGTTTTCATAGAAAATTACCACTGAGTACAGTGTCACTAATGAACACAACACCGGAAATCCTTTCATTCAGAACTTCTTACTGAAATACCCAAGATTTATTGAATAGAAAAGACCAAATAGGCACAAGGCAGCCAGACTAACTACAGAATTTTTTTTTTGTCTCCTATGAACTGAAATTTATTAGAGATATTAAGAAAGAATGCCTGATGCAAAAAAGATAGTAAGGAATGGACAGGTAAAGGACCAGGACTCAAGGTCAGTAAAATATTTTCATCTTCTATCTCTAGAAAGTGTCAGGAAGCAACATTTTAGAGCAGCAAGCAAATAATGCAAGGCAGGAAAAAGAGCAGATGCTCCAGTACTAGCTGCAAGCAAAGCAGAGTTAGAATCGACCTGTCCAAAGGAAGAATGAATAGGGAAAAACAGTAGTGGTGGTTATTACAGAGTGGTTATTATAACTGATTAGTGTCTCCTTCTTACCTACCTCCCAAGTAATCTTTCTGCCCAGTAAAGATTCTGTCTATATATAAACCTTTAACAAAAACATGTTCTCCTGTTATATTCATGCAAGTGTTACTGAAATTATTCTTCAAGGACATTTATTACTTTCATCTGAAACAGAATTTAAATTGGGTTTTGGTAATCTAAGTTAGCCTCCTGGCAATACATATGGTGTAATTTCTGATGGAAAATCTCTATTTTGGACATGACAAAACTGATCAGTCCAGAGCTAGATACGAATCTGGCAGGCCAGAACCAAGCCCCAAGACCTTATGATAGTTTAGGCAATTGAAATTATTTATGGGTTCCTGTAAATGTACACTAAGCACTTGCTTAGTTTATCTTAGAAGAAACAAGCTGAGTAGTACTGCTCATGTGCTTGCATATTTTCCTAGATAATGTGTATTATGATAAAATCACCTAAGTCTGAATGGCCTATGGACAAAGTAATATCTGTTTCCAGCTACACAATGTGTCAGATTTCAGAATGCAGTAAGATGTTCTCAGAAATTCTCAGGTTAGTAGTCAGGTAAAAGATGCTTTTATGAAAAGTTTTATTTCCCTAGAAAGTGGGTTTGAGTCTGTGTGCCTGTGTGTGTAGGTAGACGTGTCTATGTACATATATATAAAAATATACAGAAATACTATACAAGTACATGAAATGTGTAAAAAAACTACCTCATGTTCTATTTTTTCCTTATTTCTGCTTCAGCTACTTAAAGCTGGTAAGGACAAGGAACGTGGGCCAGTGCTTTTATGGAGGAGGTAATTGTAAGCAGCAGAACTTGACATTGTACCTTCACTGTACCTGCACTGCATTAAACTCTTGTCATGGTTTAGGCCTTGCAGGCAACTAAGCACCATGCGGCCTCTTGCTCACTTCTTCCACCCATGGTGGGATGGGGAGGTGAATTGGAAGCTAAAGGTAAAAACTTGTGGGTTGAGATAAGGACAGTTTTATACGACAACACAAGGATAGAAGAAATAATAATAATTATGATAACAATAATAATGATGAAAGAGTATATGGAGTGATGCACAATGCAATTGTTCACCACACAGAACCCAATGTCCAGCCCGTTCCCAAGCTGTGATCCCTCCTCCCTCCTGGCCAGCTCCTCCTGTTATATACGGAGCATGCCATCACGTGGTATCGAATATCACCTGGGCTAGTTCGGGTCACCTGTTCTGGCTGTGCCCCCTCCCCGCTTCTTCTGAAAATTAACTCTACCTCAGCCAAACCCAAGACAACTCTGTGTAATGATTTCCCATCTACAACAATGTCAACATGAAGAACTATTTTTCCAGTCATAAATAGCCTGATGAGAGCAAAAATATATTTGTTTGTGTTTGATATATTGTTATCCTCTTGACCTCATTAAAGGGAGTTACTGACAATTCAGTTTCTAGCCACTCGGTCAATAGAAAAAGTTTTCCCTTTCCATAATTTAAAAATGTTTTTCAGTGTTAAATCCAGAGAAAGCAATTTCCACAGACATACCTCAATGCCACAAATAGATACTTCTTTTCACTCCATACCTCTATTTTTTTTTATTAATAGTATTAGTATATATTATCTTTATCATTAGGATTATGCTGAAGCAAATTATCAAGCTTTGCTGTGGTGGGACATGCCCCAATATGAGAAATTTTCATCAAGATCCCAAAGGATCTTTTTATTTAATTTAGACTACAGTTTGGCATATGGTTACTTTTCCTGCTACCAAATATTCCATCCTTTTTCAGCAAGGTAATATTGAAGTGCAGGTGGACCACAGAAATTTCATTTATTGAGATAGGTTTTGTTCCTTTGAAAGTACCTAATGTGATCGTGATTGTATTGAATTTTATTGTCTGTATAAAACTTGCTCAAACCTACAGATAAAATGCTCAAAATATAATAAACTTGATTCAATGTTCCAACTTGTTCTAGTGTTCAGTGTGTTCTTTTTTAATCTTTGTTAAAGATATGGGAAAAGCAAATAACAAAATCATTATGCTAGGCACAGCTGACAGTTCCCTTCAAATATATTAAATGCTTTGAATAAAAACTAATGAATATAGCAGGCCTTGTTAATGAACAAATATCTTTTCTATATATTATTATTTAGAGTTAAAAGGAATTCAGGGAGCCTAATGAGATAGTGAGAAAGCTGAGATGAACTGGTGCAAATGATTGTAAATCATCAATTATAGTTTAATGAGCACTTTGAAAGGATGAAGAAAACCTGGTCATCTAAGTTCTGGACTTTGTTAAGAAATGCCAGCAGAAAAGAATGTGTTTTAAAATACCCCTTTCCAGGTTTCCTCTTTTACAATCTCTTTGCTGGACAGTTTTGGCTGAATAAAGGGCTAATGGATAAAATTCAAGAATAACAAAATTCATTGCTTTAAGGAGTCAGAGCCCACATGTTCAAGTTATACCAACCAAGAAAAAAATTTAAAATAATTTGGGGTCTTTTGTATTTTTGAGGTATAGTCATCAATATTAAATGTGATCTGTTTAGTAGATATTAGAAACCTTGAAGGTAGAAAGCTCCCACAGTTTTCATGGCCTTTGAATGTTTTACATTCAAGAGATCCCACACAGTGGCTTTCAGTAGACCAAAATTATTTCAGTTGGAGAAAAGATCATAATGGGTGCGAGACCAATTGTTTCTTAGCAATTTTATGACTGTGTTGGGTTTGAGTGTGGTGGGGTTTTGGTAGTGGGGGAGCGGCTACAGGTCTGGCTCCTGTGAGAATCTTCTCAATGCTCTCCCCAGCTCCAAGTCAGACCCACCTCTGGCCAAGGCCAAACAAATCAGTGATAGTGGTGACACCTCTGTGATAACGTACTTAAGAGGGGAAGAACCTGCTGGGCAATGGAGAGCAGAGAAGAAGAGTGAAATGTGAGAGAAGTAAATCTGCAGACACCAAGGTCAGTGAAGAAGTGGTGGGAGATGCACCAGAGCAGAGACTCCCCTCAGGCTGCCGTGAGAGGGCAGGCTGTGCCCCTGCAGCCCAAGGAGGTCACTGGTGGAGCAGATGCCCTCCTGCAGCCCATGGAGGACCCCACACCGAAGCAGGGGCTGTGCCTGAAGAAGGCTGGGACTCTGAAGACAGCCCATGCTGGAACAATCTGTTGCTGGGAGGATTGCAGCCTGCAGCAGGGACCCACACTGGAGCAGCTTGTGAAGAGCTGCAGTCTGTGGGAAGGACTCTTGGGAGAAGTACGTGGAGGGCTGTTTCCCATGGGAGGAACCCCATGCTGGAGCAGGAGAAGAGTGTGAACAGTCATCCCCAGAGGAGGAAGGAGAAACAGAGAGAATGGGTGATGAACTGACTGCAATCCCCCATCCCCTGACCCACTGAGCTGCTGTGGGGAGGAGGTAGAGAAATCAGGAGCAAACCTCAGCCCAGGAAGAAGAGAAGGGTGGGGGGAGGTATTTTTAAGATGTGGTTGTATTTCTCACTGTCCTACTCTGATTTGATTGGTAAATTAGTGTTGGTGATGGTGGTGTTCAAAATAAATTGATGTTCCTTCTTCCCAAGTTGTCTGTCTTTCGCCCATGACCATAATGCGTGTGCCATCCCTCCCTGTCCTTGTCTTGATTCCTGAGTCTTTTGTTTTATTTTCCTCCCCATCACAGAGAGGGGGACGCACGGTGCTGAGTTGCTGGCTGGGCCTAAACAATGACAATGACACACTAAAAACTGATCATTGTATTACTAGTTGTATTAGTCCCAATTAGGGCTCCCTGTCCAAGAGGAAATATTCATATTACTGATAGCTATAGAGATTCATGGAGATATAAATTATTTCACCATTATAAAACTAGAAAAAAAAATCTAAAATTTCCAATAAAAGATACATACATTCTCATAACGAAGGAATCATCTTAAATGTTCTGTATTACTGGTTTCAGAGTATGACATTTCAGAAGGTTGACAAGGCAGCTGTGCTCAGAAAGGTAGAGAATATAATTGTAAGTGTGATCACACCTTGTAGTAGAGACATTCAAATATAAAATGCAGAATGCAAATTCTGTACACTGCAGACATTTTAGAGAATACCCTGACAACTGCAAAATTTTTCCAAAAAGATAAAAAAGTCTCTAGTGGCTTCAGCCAGATGCTTAGTTATGGAACCACAGAAATGAATGTATAATTTAGGTTGCATGGTAAGTAGTACTTTTATTATTAATATGACTCTCACTCACTCCTACTCCTTCAATTTAAAAAGAAAAAACATTTCAACATGGTATATCTTTTATCCAGAAGATGATTATCTAGGAGAGTAACAACTTGATTACATATTACCTATTTGAAAATTTGAAAAAGTGAAAAGTTCTTTGGAAGTAGGAGAAAGCCTTTAATAAAAACTATATTTGGAAAGCTTAGTCTGGAAACTGCAAACTGGCTTAAATTGTAAGCTCACTTAAAAGTTAGGGCATAGGGTATAGGTATATGCTGGTATACCCTGTAATGGAAAAGATCTCTGTTTAAATGGCTAGTAGAGAGCAGATGCAATTAAATCTTCAATATGCTTAATTTTCCTGGCTCAAATTACATATTCTGATGAAATTAAATAAATCTTCACTTCCTTAAATACCCACTCTGAATTTCAGAAACTTCTTGTCAAGTGTTTATAAAGAAACACAATGCATTATATTCAAATGATACAGCAAAGAAAATTTTCACCCATGGGAATTTTATAAACTCTTCACTTAACCTGTTTACAGTTTACTGCACTTTAAATGTAATTAGTCAGCATAGGTCATATGTTTTTGTTGTTTTGACTGAGTGACTGAAATTGCCTAGAAAAAAATAATGGATGGCAAACAGCAAATAACGAATTCTGTTATTCAAGCAGACATTAACTTGTACGAATATGAATTACAATGCCCCATAAAGAAAAATTAATGAACAAAAGACTCAAGCAACTTAGCTAATATGTGTGGCTTAAGCCTTCTGAGAATAGCATTCCTTAAATATTTGTGTAGGCAAGGATTTGTGTGATTGGTAGCAGTTAATGATTAAGGAGGCCACATATTAAAAATAACCAGTCACCTAACATTTGCAATTTTTTTTCCAGTTTTCTGCCATCTTTACTGTTAATGAGGAGTTTGGAAATGAAGGTGTAATTTGTGAACGACTAAATTGGTTAAACCTTTATTCAGCATGAATGCGGTCTGTCTATTTCTACTCATCATTATTTGCTGCTGTATGACTATGTGCTCTACATCTTTTACATACTGAGCTGTTGGTTAAGTAGAAGCTGGTTTGAAAATAAATTTGTGAACATTTGAAAGATAATCATATGACATGACCATTTTAGTGTTTCATCCCTATTTCTACTGCCAAAAAAAAATTTTGATACTTAGACAGGAAATACGTTGAAAACCCTTGGCAAAACAACATGTGTTATGAAGCTTAAGATGGGATGCCATGTCCTATGAACTCTTAACAAATAACAGATTCTAGGGAATTTTTGATATATATATATGTATGTAACTAGCTAAATATATATATACACATGTATACACACACACACATATATATACACATGTACACCTCCATGGAAATATACAATTAAAAAGAACATAGAGAGTAAAGTCCATTAAAAGTTTTTGATTTATTCTATCCATGCATTCAGAAAAGTGACATGCAAATGCTCATGAGCCAGAGAGCAAGAGCAATGTGTAACAGTGAACGGCAAGTCTAGTATATTATGTACATTTACATTTCAGCCAAACCAATGTTCCTGACAAAAGAACAAACATGAACTTTGCTAATAAATTCACCTTTTGTTTATGCCTTTACGTTTTCCCTAAATATTCATTCAGTTCTGATAGTTAGGAAAAATAGAAGATATGGACTGCAAAGTAAAGAGTTTTACTGTTTATTACAGAATAAATAGTTGAGAATTTTTCCTGTATCATCCTGCTGTTCACTGTATCTTTAACTAGGCTATTAGGTTTAATGGAAGAGGAGAAATAAGCTTCTATGTCCTTTTAAGCCTAGTTTTCTCTATTGGCAATGCCAGCACATCTGGCAATAAGCTGCATTTACAGTGAAGACAACTTCCTTGATGAAATGGATGAAGATGGGCAATAAATTTAATATAGGTTACCAAGGAATAGCAATCTGTGAACTTTATTCTAACTAAATTGACAGACAAAGTTCCAGCTCTCTTTACAAAACTCAAAAAAAAAAAAAAAAAAAGGTACATACATAATTCTCAATTGTAAAGAATCTAGAATTAATGAAATTCACTTCTACATTACAGAATGCAAATTATGTCTGCTATATATGGATGTATTAACAACTAGATCAATATTCAGTACACTGGACTGGAGTTTTCATAAGTGACTTCAAAGACATTTATGTTAAACCTTTAGAACATTGAGCATATCTGTATACAATCATTGACAAAAACTGGTGGAAGATTTTGAAATTTAAAATATTTCTCAGAAGTTGCTTAGGGGTGAGGAGATAAATAACAAACTAATATTCATCTCACAATTGCGATTCCTTTGTCACGAAGTTCTTAATTTGTATTGTCACCATGTTGCATATTCAACAGATCTTCCCTGTTGAGATGGCAGTCCCAAGAACCTCCACACAGAAGTCCAGGCAGCCTTCAGCAGTCAGAACTTAAGGTTACAGGTTTCAGGTTATGGGAAATGATCCTAGAAAATGGCATTACCAGTCAGGAAGAAGAAATAGTCAAGCACAACTCAGCAGTTACTTGG
Organism: Strix uralensis; assembly: GCF_047716275.1. Taxonomy (NCBI): domain Eukaryota; kingdom Metazoa; phylum Chordata; class Aves; order Strigiformes; family Strigidae; genus Strix; species Strix uralensis. The sequence continues at coordinate 35,420,297 of NC_133979.1, read as the reverse complement.
TAACAATAAGAAAAGAGATTAGAGAGTCTGCTGGAGAGCCAATATATTTGTCTTATCTCTCCCATTCAGAGAGGGACTCAGAATATTTTTAATTCTTGGACCTACATCTTCAGAGCCAAACCTAATGTTCTTTCTTATGTACAAAAAGTATGGAATAATTCTGAATTACCTAAACTAACAAGGCCTGCTTTCTCTCATTCTCCTTGACTCCCTCAGTCCATTAAAGTTAAAAATGAACCAACTTGCATACCTTCACTTTAAAAACTATCTTGGTGGCTCTGCACCCCTTTCCTGCTTGTCCTGGTTTGTTGTATGTACTGTACTACTCATCTCTGTATAAATGCTCTGACATTACATTAAGCAGGAGACTTTTGAACTAAAGAGGGCAATTTTTTCCTAGTATGTCTATTTTCTGTGAGTCAATAACATATAATAACAAACTGAACAAAATTTGTAGTCATTTGATACATTTTTGCTGTTCAAGTCACAGGGCAATATCAGTTTATGTTCCCTGCTAATATCACACCATGTATACTTAGTAAAATTCTGAAACTTTAATAAAAAAATACTAAATAAAAAGGCAATACAACAAAGAATTGGGGAATGAGGAAAATCTTTGACTTATTATTGCAAAAGTTTAAGAAAGATATGCATATTGAACAAAGTAATATTATTTCCAGAGATGGAATGACTATACTAACCCAGAACGTTTTGTTTTTCCTGTGAAGTTAAATAATCCAGAGAATGATATGCTTTATAAATCAGAAAATGTGGGAATCTAAAGTCACTCTGTTCTCTATGTAATATAATTTCTAAACATGAAATTCTCATTCTCTTTTTCCTACCCCATAAAAACTCCAGATAAAGGTTTTGCCTCAATTAGAGAAAAATTTAGAAGTCTGAATTGGCAGAGAGTTAAGGAGACGACTACTCCAGGGAGGATATTAATTTTGGTTTTATTAATTTTGCCCCAAAGAGTCAAATTTAATTTGTTCCCATGTTTTCCATAACTTCTTATTGAAGCTACAGAGAAGGGTCAAGATTTAATTTCATCAAATCTTCAGGTTTATTAGAATAGTTATCCCAGATATTGGACTATATTAATCAGCCATTGGAAACTCTGAAATGTTCAATGTTGGAAGCTAAAACTACAGCCATAGAAGTAAGTTTGTATAACCCATGTCCCTGTAAAGGCAGACTTGTTTTTTATAGCCCATTTGTTAAATTCTGCATCGTGTTCGACTTGTAAACATGTTGAATGATGGGGCTTCCTCTTCCCTGAGAGTCTCTATGACAGGTCACAGTTTGGAGACTACTTCAATAAAGTACCAAACAGACAGGATTAACTTGATGTACTGTTTAACTTTAAATTGTGTTTCATTCAACTATCTTCAGCAAGATTTAAGCACATACTTAAGTACTTTTTGTATTAAGAAAGGATTTTCATATATGTTTAAGTGCTTTGCAAAAATGGGAACTCTGGGTTTGGTCTGATCAATTAAACTAATAAGGTCAATTTGCTATCACAATGTGCTGGTAATATTATGAGAAGAATGACATTATAAAAAATATCAGTGTCTACCAGATGACTATATATGACATCACATTATTTGTAACATTTCATATAATTAGGGTATAAAGTATATGATAAATGAATGGTGTGTTATTAAAATATTTCCTCTTGTAATTAATATCTTTCTGATGGTTTTTATCTTAATATCTTGAGCTTGGCCAGGTTTTGATCTTATTTATGCTGCTATAAAACTCAGAAATTCTTTAGCTATGGTTGTTTTAACACTGAAGATGCTAAAATCCAAGTCAAAGACTGAACGTGGGTTATCAGTTTGCCAGTGGTCACATTTTATTGTAAGTTTTGAAGATATTTGTTGATTTCTTTAGGTCTTAAATGTGATCTTCCACTTAAAATTTAAACTAAGTTTCTAGCCCTTACTGTTGTAAAAGGAAGTGAAAAGGTTTTCTTTTTCTGCTGAGAGCCAGGACAAAACAAACAGGACAGGACATAATGAGGTAGAAGAAAAGTGGGAAAAAGTTAAAACTGCTGGGTTTGTGAGCCATTGCAATAGGCTGCCTGGGAAAATTATGAGGCTCTGCAGTTACCTGAGTATGACCAAGAATGAGGACTTGCTGTGTCCTAAAGGATGCTGAGACTGCCCTACATGCACAAAGCTTTATTAGCAGCATCCATAGATGATGGCATACCTCAACTATATCAGTGAAATTTTCTTCTCTGTGAGGGGGAAAAAAGACTTTGTTGCAAGCTAATGGATAAGGAAAGGAGAAGAAAATAAGAGGTGATTCTCAGGCAATTGATTCTTCTCATGAAAACACACCACAACAACAGTATCAGGAGTTGCAAATGCTAGGTCATGAGAACAACAACACACAAACAGCATGAGAACAAAAGGGAAAAATATTTCCACAAAGACTTTGGAATAACACTGCCAAAATTAAAAAAAAAAATGTTACCAGAGCTGCAAGCCAAGAGCAGGCCACATAAAGGCAAATGGTAAACCTTCAGCCTTAGAAAGGGTAAGGTTACCTGATGCACTGCGTAGCCTTGTGATCGATCAGATGAAGTCTCAGGGTCTTCTCTAGGCTTATTTTCAAGGATAGAAAAACTCGCATGGTTTCAATTTTCTCAGTTAAAACACAGTTGTAAGTTTTAAAGGTGTTTAATGTTTAACAAATTAAATTCAAATAAATTTAAATAACTGTTACAATTCAGACTGTGCTCAGGACCATGACATTTTTAACAACTCAGTGTTCTCCAATGGGGACAAAAATATCAGACACCAGAGAAAGAGATACAAGACACCCAGAGTATGACTTTTGTTTTGTCTGTCACCTGGTTAAACAGTATAAGTCTTTTGCAGCTTGGGAAGCCAGTCACCTGCCAGTGGGAGTGGGTATCCTGTTTCCCTGGGTCTACAGTGTTGGTCTCAACTGGTCTCAACACAGGTGCATGACCTTGATTGATGTGACTGTATATCATAGAACAGACATCAATCACGGCTCATCCTGCTTAGTGGAGAAATGTCTGGTTATATGTCACTGACTAGAATGATTCTACTCCTGCATCCAACCCACCCGTAAATCCCTGGTAACACTTGCATTTCAGAACTGTAAGAGAGATTTTTTGCTGATGTGGTGGGTTAGCCTTGGCTAAGAACCAAGCTAACACTTTGCTGCTCGCTCATTCTCCCCTTTCAGTGGGACAAAGAGAGAAAATTAGGAAGAACAGGGATGTGAAACCTCATGGGTTCAGATCAAGACACTTACCAATTACTATCACAGGAAAAATAGACTCAACTTGGGGAAATTAACTTATTATCTGTTAAAATAGATTTGGGTAGTAATGGAGAAAAAATTAAAACAATACACTTCCCACCCCCCTTCAGCCAGGCTCAACTTCATTCCTTTCCTCCTGACTCTTCCCCACCCCAAGCAGTGAAGAGGGGAACAGGGGACTATTGTCAGTCCACAACAGCTCTTCTCTGCCCTCCATTCCTCCTCACACTTTTCCTGTTTCAGCATGGATCTTTCCCACAGGCTGCAATCCTTCAGGAGGAACCTGCTCTTATGTGGCCTCTTCCACAGGCTGCAGGGGAATCCTTGTTCTGGCACCTGCAACATTTCCTCCTTCCTTCTTCTCTCACTTTGGTGCTCACAGGGCTGTTTCTCATACTTTCCTCCCTGCCATTTCTCCTCTGCCTGGATGTCGTTTTTGCCACAGGGGCAAATATATCTCTTATAGAGACCCCTTGATTGCACGATGATGTGAAAAGTGTACCTGTTAGCCAAAGAATAAGAAACAGACATTATGTGTAGATTGACAGTGAAGAAAGTGTAAGGGCAAGTTGTGAGAGAATATGTCCCATTTTCTGTTTAGCTTTTAAATATTCAGGTCGTATACATAGCTAATTTATAGGTGATGGCTGTATACAACTGATATATACAAGATGATATATGCAGTTGCTTCATTATTACTAAGAATATTTTGTGGAAGAATTAATGAATAAATTAAACACAAGCTTTGCTGATGATGTCATCTGAATTTCCTGCTCACATATACACTGCATTTGTGAAAAATGGGCAGATCCAGTGGTGACCTTCAAAATGATGTATAAATGTTTTGTTTGATTTGCCGTCTTTCATTACATGGTTGCATCGGTTTTAAACAGAAAGAGGGTAGATTTAAACTGGACAAAAGAAAGAATTTTCTGATGATGAGTGTATGAGTCACTGGAACAGGTTGCCAAGGGAAACTGTGGATGCACCATCACTGGACCTATTCAGGATCAGGCTGGATGTGGCTTTGAGCAACCTGACCTAGTGAGAGGTGTCCCTGCCTGTGGCAGGGCAATTGGACTAAATGATCTTTAAAAGTCCATTTCAACCCAAACCATTCCATGACTCTATGAAAATATCTACTTCAAGAAATACAATTAACCAGAAGGTTGGACTAGGTGACCTTCTGAGGTCCTTTTCAACTTGAATTTTCCTGTTATGCTTATGAAATAGAGGACATTGTCCTATGGTATTGGTACATCAAAATGAAACAAAACAAAAACCACAAAAACCAACCGACCAAAAAAAACCAACCCCCCAAAACAACCCTATAAACCAAAACCAAAAAAACAAACCCAAAGCTCTCTATCTAGCTGAGACAGTGTATATTCAAGACACGGGCAATAATTTTTGGACATATAGAGGGGAAAATCCATGAACATTGAATTCTACTTTTATTGTAATTTCAGCTCACAATAAAAGAGATGACAACTGATTCTGAAATCACTTTTCAGTGGTCAAAAATAACTTTGCAGTAATTCAAAATTTTTTTGAGTTTCTCCACAGAGGTCCAAGCACACAGTCCCAAAGGGGCTGGTAACTTTCCCTTACCACTGTTCACATTTGAAACACTGACTCTTAAAAGATGAACATCTGGGATATTCAACTGGTGTATTCCGTTTGAGTTTTGTCAAAATTGCATGTCTGGGTAACCCTATAAGTCCTTATAGGCCTTTTTTCTTAGTCAGATGCTCAGCTGCCGTATGTTGACATAGCTCAAACAAAATAATTACTCTTATAGTCAACAGCTGAAGTTCTAGCCCACAGCCTGTATTCTATAATATTCCGGGATAGAGAATCAGATATAGACTAAACAAGTGGTGCAGAAAATTTCACAGTATTATCAGTAGGAGAACAAGGAACCGATGTTTTAAAATAAGTTGTTCCATTAAATTGTATCTACAACAAGTGTGTTTCTAACTATTTTAGTACAAGATCATTGATTAAAGATGTTTTTACTGACAACATGAGTCCTTTGAAACAAAGAATGAATGTGCTGTAGGAGTGTGGGTGAATCAAACTCTAGATTAAACTAATATTTGAATCTGTCAGCAAGCAGCTGGAACAGCTTTTCTGCAAGGGAAGGAGAGCCAGCATTGGTTCTGATATGAAGGCCATCAGGGCAGTGTCCCCTGGACCAGGATACAGTATCGCCAAGCCCGAGTGAGCAGAGGAACTCCAGTAACAATAAACATAGTCACCCAAGAGTCCAGAACAACAGACAGGTCTGTAGGGATAGTGCATGTCCAGGACTAAGCTAGCAAGTCAAAGTAAGCAAATGAAGTTCATCCTACAGAGTAGCTCAGACAAGGAACAAGGTCAATGATCTGAGTTTGAAAGTAGCTCCTGAGTCAAGGGCAGAAGCCCAGATGAGTCTCCTCCCAGCAAATTCTCAGGCAACTATTATCACTGAACCCTGATTCAAGGTTTTTTAGCCAAAGCAGACTCCTGAGACACCTAAAAATTCTTACAGCCTCAGTTTCTTTCTGGCACCTCTTTTGTCATTTCCATCTTATCATGGTCTACCAGGCTATTGAGGCTATTTCAGGTCAAAAAGTCTGGTTCTTGATTTCTGGCTGTTGCATTTAAGGTAATGAATTCATTTGGTAAGAGATGAAGCCCCTTGCATTCTAGCAGGGCAGTTGGACTTATCTTTTAATGCCTTTATAACTGTAACTATAGGTCTGACACCAGATGCACGAACAGCCCGTATGCTGTAGGTCTGGTTGCATTCAAGAGAAGCAGTCAGGTTCACTAATAGTACGGTTTATTCTTATGCGACATCTGCAGATTCTTTGAGATTGCCTACGAAAAATGCACAAACTGCAGGTTGGCTCTGTAGCACTACACACAAAAACCCAATTACAATCACACACTTAATTCCCGGGCAATCACTTGGCGTAGCCAAGGGTCTACATCTTACCAAAAGGCGTCCCTTCTGGGGGGGGGCGAGGAGCACAAACCCACCGATCTGTCCCTCCGATTTGGTATCGGATTATCATCCCTCCAAGTTAGATACAAACTTGGGGTGGTATTTATCTAAGTGTGTGTGTGTGAGTGGATGGGACTGTGGTCAAGGCATTGTTTCTTGAGTAACACAGCACATTCCTTGGTGCAGGTTTGCACTGTTTTTGTGGGAAAAGAGGAAGAATGACAGATAAGGTCCTCAGAGCTCTGCAAAACAGTCCTTGAGAGAAGGGGAAGAGCAGGAGATAAATCTGCATAGTCGTGTCAAATATTCCTTGAGAAAAGTGGAGGAACAGAACTGCGTGGCCTCCACCTCGCTTCACATTCCTCCTTGGTGCCATGGCAACACAAATCACTGGATCTCCATCCTGTCCTGTCTTTGTTATGGGCACCATGTGGTAAGGAAATGTGCATTTTGCAGATTTTTCGCTGTTTTTCTTTTCCCACACTTCCAACACTGGCTAAGACCTTCCAAAAATTCAGCAGGTAAATTATGATCAGGAATCTCATTTTGGTCACTATGCTTCATTTTCATTACTCTGATTCATTCTGCTTAGTCAATTCAAATTAATCTGACTGAACAGTACGTTTGGTGTATCAACCGAGCCTTTGTTATTAGTGCTGTAATGGAAATATCGCCTGAATTCTGCAAGCACAGCTTTTGAGTATAATGTATTTATTATGGAAAAAAAATGGTATTTGCAGCATAATTGGGATAGTGGTAACACATTAAAGTGCAGTTTGAACTTGAAATTTTCTCCTTTTATAGTTTCAAAGGTATCATGTAAAAAGGCATCATATGAAGTCTCAAGGGAAATCTTGACATTATGATCACAAATTCTCTTTTTGGAGTCTAGAGACATTATATTAATATAAGAAAATTCATACTGTTAGAAGCACATTTTATTTTTTATATGTGAATCTGTAATGCTAAAGATTTAATCATTAAATTACTATGGATATGTGGCCTTGGGTGGTAATAGTTACCTAAAGAAAACATGCCATAACATTTATTTTCATTCAGTACAATCTGTGAAAGACAACAATTCATACAGACAGGAAGGAGGAAGAGGGAGACTAGCTATTAAAGTTGCTGCAAGTAACTTCAGAACACTAAAACCAAATGTTAGCTGTTAATTAAATTGGGTGACTTTGTGAGAAAGATATAAGTTTAAAATAACGCTGCTTGTTACTCTTTCTGCCATATTATCATGTTCTGTAAAAGACAGTGTAACTGAATAGAAATTATAAAGTAATGTTAGAGATTTTCACAGTTTTAGATATCGCTTTACGTTAATGAGGAGAAAGATTATGTTTATAAGTAGTTTTCAGGAGAAAGATCATGTTTATAAGTAGCTAGTCTTCACAGTAGTCACTGACCCCAGAAATTATCCCCAAATATTTCTTTTTTTTTTTTTTTTTTAAATCCTGAAACCACTACTGAAGCACATGTTGACAGTATGCACATTTAGAGTCATCGTTTCTCAAAAAAAAAGCTCTTTTAAATACAGGATTTTTATGAGCTCTAAAATGTCTGTGAAGATGGGTGAGCAGTGACACAGGCTGCTCAGCTTGATGAAAAAATGACTGGTAGATGAGGGAAGAGCAGTGGATATTGTCTGCCTCGATTTCAATAAGCCTTTTGATGCTCTTTCCCATTAAGATTCTTATAGACAAGCTGATGAAGTGTGGGGGAGATAAGCAGACTGAAAGCTGTCTAAACAGCTGATCTCAGAGGATGGGATCAGTGGCACAAAGTCTAGTTGGAGGCCTGCACTATTGGTGTACACCAGGTTCAGTACTGAGTCCAGTCCTGTTTAACATCTTCACTAATGATCTGGATGATGGGACAGATGTTGTACCTGCAGCAAGTTTGTGGATGACACAAAATTGGGAGGACTGGCTGATACACCAGAGGGTTGTGCTGCCATCCAGAGGGACCTCAACAGGATAGAGAAATGGGCTGACAGGAACCTCATGAAGTTCAACAGAGAAGTGCAGAGTCTTGCATCTGGGACGGAACAACACCAGGCACTAATACATGCTGGGGACCACTCAGCTGGAAAGAAGCTTGGCAGAAAAGACCTGGGGGTCCTGGTGGACACCAGGTTGACCGTGAGCCAGCAATGTGCCCTTGCAGAAAGTGATGGTATCAAGGGCTGCATTAGGTGGAGTTTTGCCAGCAGGTTGGGGAGGGAATCCTTTCTGTTTATTCAGCACTGGTGAGGCCACACCTGAAGGACTCTGTTTATTTCTGGGCTTTTCAGTACAAGAGAGACATGGACATACTAGAGAGAGTTCAACAAAGGGCCTCAAAGGTAGTGAAGGGTATGGAGCATCTCTCTTATGAGGAAAGGCTGAGAGGCCTGGGACTGTCCAGCCTGGAGAAAAGAAAGGTCAGAGGGATCTTATTGATGTATAGAAATTCCTGAAGGGAGGGTGCAAAGAGGATAGAGCCAGGCTCTTTTCAGTGTGTGAGAGACTGAAATGTTCTATGACTGTCTCAAAGCTTGCTTGTGTCTGTGCAAACCTCCAAGAGAAGCTGCTGCGGCCTGTGAATTGGTCTGGGGATGTCGCCCAGGGAAGCGGGAGTGTATTGAAGGATGCACTCCCCCACTTCTTTACGGTTGCATTGTCTGGACTCTTTATACAAGCTTCAAAGGGGCAGAAGTGTGCTGAGCTGGCCCCATCCTGTAGCCATTTGTGGCTCTATTGTGTAGGCCAGACCCCATGCATGCATTGCTAATGATCTGACAAGAAGCAAAGGTTCCTGCCCTGAAGCCAGATGCAACAAAACCTGTGGGACCAGAGAAAAAAAGAAAAAACTAAAGATGAGCAGATATGTTAATCAGCAGATACAATGAACTCAAAAAGGCAGCAGAATATTTTGCTCAGTGTGCATCTACCATTGAAGCCAGATCCCTGTGCACCCACCACCGAAGAACTGAAGACTGAGGACCAACGAGATGTTGCTGTATCCATGGTGGTGACTATTCTTGCAGCCCTATCCCACATCCTTGCTTTATTTCTGTCTTTTCCTTCCATTCTGTCCTATCACTACCCTTTTCACTTTTTTTAATAATAAAAACCTGATTTGGGTATATGGCATTTGACCTCGTTTGTGTCTTCATCTCACTCTAGGGATCATATCGAAACCTCCCCCGACATTGGATTGGGACACAGTGGTACCCAGTGACAGGACAAGAGGTCACGGGCATGGACTGGAATACAAGAGGTTCCCTCTGAACATCAGGAAATTTTTGTACTATGAGGGTGACTGAGCACTCACACAGGTTGCTCAGAGAGGTAGTGGAGTCTCCATCCTTGGGGATATTCAAAAGATGTCTGCACACAGTTATGGGCAGTAGGATCTAGGTGGCTCTGTTTGAGCAGAGAAGTTAGATCAGACAACATCTAGAGGTCCCTTCCAGCCTCAGCTTTCTGTGATTCTGTGGCTCTGTTGCACCCTTTCCACCCCTGGAGGTTTTTGAAATCTGACTGGATCAAGCTCTGATCAGTGTGGTCTGACTTCAGATCTGCCCTTGCTTTAAGAAGAAGATTGGATGAGATACCTTCTGAGGTCCCTTATCTAATTCATGAAGAAATGAAAAAATCTTTGATTTTAATAAAACATTTTACAAAATATTAAATAAATATATATGCTAATTTTTCAAAACATGTCTGATGCTAAGACCCATCTATTATAGATTGTATACAACTTCTTTCTTCATTTTACAGATCATCAGTCAACACTGAATAACTCATATGCTCTTTGTTTCCCCTTAACTGCTTTCAAATCCTCAATGCAACTCCAGCATTTCTCAAGATTTTAAAAATATATTAAAAAAACTTTGTGTTGCTCAAAATTCGAAACATCACTTTCTTTCTTCCTAAGTGCTAATAAGGACTTTAGCATACACAAAACTGAGTATTGCATTTGTGATTGAAGTACAGTGTGAAATTTAATTCTCCTGCTCATTTACAACTCAAATAATTCACTCACTGCTTCCCATTTTTTTTAATAGTGAAGCTGTCTCTTTGTAACAAGGTCTTAAAAGAATGAATTAATGCAGATAAATTTATTAAAAAAAAAAAAAAGAAAAATTAAATCACAGAAAGTAAAAGATTTTTAAAGGAAAGGTTTTAGCTCAAAACTATGAAATAACTAAGTAACTGTTCTTTATTTTGCAGAATTATCAAGCTTCTGACTTCAGTGATGCTTTTCTCAGTGTTATATTCTGCTACCCATCAGGCACTGAAAGTAGAATACTTTTAATTTTAAGGAACATTTCACAGTTCTGGAATTTCAGCAGTAGAATTTGAAAGTTCCTATGAATGTTTTCAAGAGTGTCTCTAAACAACATGGCAGTACCATTATATAAGAAAAAAATATCTTCAGTTACTGGCTTACTGCACTATTGTATCAGCGTACTAGGCTACAAAAAGAATGGTGGGCTGCTGTACAAATCATCTGGCTTATTTTTCCACTCACCACCTATAAGCTAAGTTGAAAAGCATATTGTATCACAGGTCTTCAATCAGCCTTCAGACATATCTCCTCACAGCATAAAATATATTCAGAGTCAATCTTTAATAAATGCTTTATTTAATTCCATTCACAGACTACACACACCAAACAGATTAGTTGGTTTAGCTATTGGTCTACAAGGTGACATGGTGCCAATTCAGTGCCTAAGGTTTGCAAGAAAATGTGCAGTCATTGACTTCTAGTACAGCTTTAAAAGAGGCATGCAAGGTTAAATAGTGTCTCTAGCTGTGAAATTGAAACTAAAAGGATATTGTGGTATTAAGCAATTGGAATTAAAGCACAAATGCATTCACTACTAATTTGTGTTCATTGCCCAAAAGCTGTGCACTGAAGATGGTGGAAAGACAGTGTGAATGCCTGGAACAGGGAAAAAGAGATCAACAAAATCTGTTTCATTTGCAATTTTATTACCTATTGTCTAGTGACCTTGGGCAAAATATCAAGTCCTGCTGTACTGTTGTCTCTGCATCTACTAATAATGCTTGTCTCATCTCTAAAAGTGACTAGAAATGTTTGGGGCTGGAAGCAAATATGCAAAGGCAGAGTAAATAGAGAATCTGGCTGGAAGGAGGACTACAGAAGTTTTCCACTGCTGATCATACACTGCACCAGGCTAGGAAATGATGAGATAGACTCTTGTAACTACCTGGAGTTTCAGTCATGAAAGTTTCAGTAATGAAATGATAAATATTCCTAATTATATATATATATTTGCACATTAGTTCCCTAGTTAAGAAAGATACATAATGACTAGAAATGACTGTGTCTCTGTTTCTACATCTCAAGCTTGGAGTGGGGAGCTGGGTTAAGGGGTGGGGGAAAATCAGTAATTTTGTTTATATTTCAGCAGTAAGGGTTGTGTTGAAATCTCAGAGTATAATTTTAAAATATTTATAAAAACAAAATTCTCAGGTTAATAAATACAAATTTAACGTGTTCTGCCATTTATTGATTTCTGTTGCAAAGAGAGCACGAGTTTATTCAGCAGAAAAATATCAATTTTACTGTGAAAATATATAGAGAAAATATATACATAAGGAAGAAATATTTATTGGCAAAATACTACATTTATTTCAAAATTTTAGTAATGAACATCGAGAAATTTTCTGCTAAACAGAATAAAAATATGCAAGAGTATTTAAAGTGAAACTCTATGACTCCAGTAATACGAATGAAGTGAAGCTGCATAACATCAGCTGAGAATTGTCTGTTCTGCTTATGTTAATGGTGGTTACAGTTCCCAGAAATCTGTGTCAGCTGCCTCCCCTTCCTAGAAGCAGAAGCCTGGCAGCACGTGGACATACCCAGTTGTTCGCGTGCTCCTGGCCATCAGAAAAGCTGAAATGGGCAGATGTGGTATAGGAAGGAAAAAAAGCTTGACAAAATACATTTGAAACTCTCAAGTCTTGCTCAGGTAACTGTATATCACTTGACAACCACCTTTATGCTCATGCCACTGCATAGCTAGCATGTTCTCAAATGTTAATGAATATGAAGACATACAGTGCTAATTTTAGAACTAAGTGCATGGACAGAGCAGGCCAAAACCACTTTCCTGCTGTACTCAGTTCACAGACTAACAGCTCTAACGATGTGGAGACAACCAGTCACCTGAAACTCATTGTACTGTTGATATGGTTGAAGAGGTAAATTTACATGGCAGTTTAGTACCAATTCTTATTTTGCTTGATTTTACCAAATGCTTTTTATAAGACTCATTGTTCAAATCCTATAGTAAAAGAAGGCTCAAATCAATTAATTTATTTTTTTCTTTTGTTAAGACTTTTGGATTTTTTAAAGATTACACAGCGATAGGCCAGGGTTTATGAAAACACTAGTTTTTTGATAATGAATGGTATATCAAATTAAAGACGATCCAGTGAAGTCAGTATGAAGTAAGATAAAATTCAGAGTGATCACGATATTAGAATCTGATATTAAATCACAGTCTGACCTGCAAATAGCATAGAATTGCTTAAGAATAAATTATCTATTACAAAAACAAAAGTAATGAATACTGTTATTTAATTATGAACATCACAATGAAGAAAAACTATGAAAAATAGAGAATGTTGGGAGAAGTTATATGATATTCTTGCAACTCTGTGATCTGTTTTGAGAAACAGAACTTGTTTTCTTAAAATAGTACACTTATAAGGATAAAAAATAACTTAGGCTAAAATGTTCATGAGGAACTTGAATCAACTGTAGATTTACATAATATGGTTCTACTGTGGTATAAATTACCAAAAGTTTTGAAGCTAGAAAGCAGTCTACTAGTTTAGGTACTTTAAAAATAAATCTTATTTTTCAACATGAAAATTAAATCCACACTTCAAATTCCAGAACATGCATACATGTACATATGCTCTCTGCTCTCATTCACCTTTAATTTGGCTAAGATTACTGAAATTGGTAGCAATCCTTTATTATAAGAAGTTCATAGGGTTTGGCTATATGGGAGCACTTATACAGTCTCCAGTTTCTACTGTTTTTTAAAATGGCTGCTTTTCAGCTGACGTTTAGAACAAGGTGGCAAGCATGATTAAATTTTCAAAGACCCTCCACTGTGACAAGAACTTCTTACAGTAAGCCCATGTCTGAAATCGTTGAAGGTGAGGATTGTTTAAAAACAAGACTTCACAACTTATTATAACTTATAACAAATATGAGTTTATGTGCCTCCTTGTATTATCATAAATTATCAGAATGGAAAAACTGTTTGAGAAGAAACAGGGGGAAAAAAAACAAATATATGTGTCCTAACAGCTGTAGAATTATCCACGTGATCTGTGGGCACATCAAAGATTGGCACAGGCACAACAGAAAGGACAGGAGTTGGAAATCAATTGCTCTGAGAAGTGTGCTTTTCCTCTCCTATGACCTCCTACTATCTGACTACAGTTGACATTTACCACTGGGAAGCAATTAACATCACTCTGGTATTAGAAGTATTTCCATGCTAATTATTTTCATAAGAGAAATGTCAAGATTTCTGCAATACTCAACATATTGCTTTTTTTGTACTGAATTACATCTAACAGTTTGTTAAAATGGCACTTCAAATTTTTGGATTTTCAAAGGCACAAATGAGAGATGGCTGCTAATTCTAAATGTCTCTCTATTTTTTCACTTTTTTTTTTTTTTTTTATAACATTGTCCCTGTATTGAATCACTTAGTTTTCATTATGCTATGAGTTCTGTGAAATTCATCTGAACATCCAGATAAGCGTTACATGTTTCTCAAAATGACAATTTTTTATTAAGCAAGTAAAGAAGTATGCATGATAACAAAAAATCAGATGCTTTCAATTGTAAGAAAATTCATTCTTCATTGAGGTGCTACCGATTTTTAATTCCTAATGAATAAAATTTTATGCCTTGTCAAGGAAAGGTAAGCTGACCTTAATACTTAAGTAATTGTAATCTCTTAAAGATGTTGCTATTTCATTTCTCTCCATTCTCAGCCTCAGATACTAGAAGATCAGGTGGGTCATGTCTGAAATTGAGAGCAGCCCTTAGGCAATGAACCAATCTAACCAGCCTAGTATGGTTCCAAAAGAAACATGTGCTGGTTGTTCAGGACAACGACCTGACCCTCACAAGTAGGACCTTGAATGTCATCAAAAGGGAATAGACTAATAATGGAGTAATAACACAGCAATAAGAAAATAAATAGACTGAACTTACGTTCAAAACCTCTGCATTTTCCCAAAGTATCTAGTCACTAGTTGTACGAAAGAAGTAAGACTGTGCTTACTTTTTGTTCTCTTATATTTTATCTTCTGTGCTTTCCTTCAGTCCAGCATTAATGGGTTGGTCCCTTGCTTTTTGTTCTGTTCGGGCTTTTCTTTGTTCCAGGTAAAAAAAGCCATGGTAAAGTAAAATAAACTTGAACAAATAATCCTCAAAGGTCTGGGATGATTGCAGAAGCATCACTGTAAATTTTGGATTTTTGTGATGACGTGACTTAAAAGTCACAGCAATTCATTTGGACCCAGAAGCCTTTCCTCAGGCCATAGACATCCTGACTTCTGTTCTGATAGAAAATCTAGGGATGTGTCTAGTATTACAGCAGGACCAGTACTCTGCCTGATCTCTCATGCCTCTGTTAGTTCATAAACGTGTGAGATACCTTGATTTCCTTCAGGATTCAGTGGGAATCCTTGATCAGGGACAGAAGTCAGCATATGGGTTCATTAGTGTAACAAGCAGGGTACAAAATACAGGCATACCAACTGTTATTCATTGGAAAATCTAGTATATGAACTTGAGTTAGCCCCCATTGGTGTGGGTTTTTTTCTTGGTATCTTAAAGTAAATGTGAGGTAATTCGCTCCTTACTGATAGTGAACCTGAAACAGTTACAAAAAAGAGTAACCATATCTCTTAAGCTACTGGCACAGCAGTGTATCAAATTACCATCACCTAGCTGACTCCTGAGAATCTCTTGAGAAGCTGAAGAGCTTTTTGTAGTGTTAGTAATGTGATTTGAAAGTGGTATTTACTTATTTACAACCTTGTTCATCAAAATATTTATGTTTAGACTAGTTAAACATCTTTGAATTGGCCACAAGAAGTCTGTATTTCTGACCCAGTCCTGCTCAAACATTTCTGAGGTGTATTCTGTGAGAGTGGGCTGGAATCGCTTTTGAGATTTTAGGAGTACTAAAGCTTAGGCTAATAGAAATTTTCTTACCCCTAACTCCACAATCCAGACAGAACTAAACCAGTATAAATAACTGCTAATATTTGCTTGAAAATCTTCTGGAACTACAGCTTGTCATCCTTCAACATTTTTATGTTCTAGCTCATGTACAGAAACAGTTTCTAGAAGATGGGAAAGTAAAGCACTGGGTTAGGGAAGGTGCGACATGATACATTAGTTCAAAATAGCTCAGTCTGTATACTTGGAAATGATCCAGAATTGTTTGATTTAACTGTAATATAATACTAAAAAACATACTTTTGAAAAGTATACCCTAAATCTAATGATACTGGTATGATGAATGTACACTCGGTACATTTCTGTGGAGAAAGAATAATCCTCTGTTGTACTGATAGAACTACCCTATTTTACTCTGAGTAAGACAAACAATCCCATGAGCTACGATGCCAACAAGCTTCTTTGTAATATAAAAATTTTCGGAGTACTTAGAATAAAAAAAAAAAAATAGGACACTGTTAATTTAATTGCTAAGAGATAAGTTTGATCAAAGACAAAGAATGTGAACTGCATCCTTGAATACAAGAAGCTTCATTTAGAAAATGGACTTAATAACAAATACATTTATTCATTGTTGGAGACTTGTGATTATTAATATTTGATCTAAAGAATGCCTTATATTTAAGACTCTTCCATTATTTACATTTATTATCCAGTTTTCTCCTGCCATTTCCTTATGGCTTCACTATTGCCAAGAAATATGTAACCAAGATAATCATATTATCTTCCATCAGTGCTGCAATCTTTTTAGCTGAGAAAGCCATACACAATATTGCAATGCTGCTACTGACAAAGGATTTAACTAGAGCTGATTCTCCTCAAAGCAACTCACTCTCTTGACTTCCAAAGAAAGAGTTCTAAAAACTGTAACATCAACCTCCATTCCATAGGGCTGAAATTTAACTTACATTCACAGCCACAAAGAGCCAAATGGTCAACGTAGCACAAGGGAACTAGAGTCCATTTCTGCCTGATATATGAATCCATTTCTTGTGGTGATACAGCTAGGTAACAAGTCTATAGAGCTGGTGCCCACTTGAGAAGAATATCCATTTTACTATGCATCTCACTCAGCTCATGGTTTATTATGTTTTAGGGGGGTTTAAACTATTTTTATTGTGCAGAGAAGCATCACAATTTAATGACAAATATCCTATACATTTCAGCATTTTTAAAGCAGTAAATGTATGCTATTCTGCTTGGATGTTTCAGTCTCATTCAAAACATAACAAACATAATTGGAGCAATTATTAAGTTTTATGTAAGGGAGGCCTTTCACAGCAACTTAATTGCCTTATGTCTTTTGACTGAAAGGGATTTTCTTTCTTTTTTTAAAGGTACTTCTTTGTGTTTTTGATATCATTGCCCAGAATGATCAGAATAACCTACTACAGACAGAAAAAGTCAGTCTAATATACAACTCTTCTTTGCCTTAAAATTTGCATGCTGTGTAGGATACTATAGTTTGGGGTGAAAACATTTCCTGACCTTAAAGAGAAGACTGCCTGTACCTGAGGGCAGCCATAGGATCAAGAGGTGATATTTGATTTGATGGGCTCCAGCAACTCCTCTGTTGATTCCTGCTGGTCTTCAGTTTTAATTGTGCTTTCAGGAGCTGTAGAGCCCTAGATCCATTTCTTTCTTAGACCTTGCAATGCTTTATCCTGGTTACAGCTTTCAAAGCGGACCAAGTTGGGAAGGTGGGTTCAGAAGAAGTTTGGCAAAGACAAGTCCGTGGGGATTTGATGCTCTAAGGTGTACTGTAGATTTTGGAACTTTCTTGGCTTTTACAACAATAACTTTCTTAAAGTGTTATGCAGGAGGAAGAAGAGTCCAAAATTCTCTGTCATCTCATGAGAGGACAAAATAATCTGTTACAACTTCAAAAAACATTTTTAACTGAGAAAGACTAGTTATGTAGATCATATCCATTCAACTAGTTTCATCTTCAACATCTTTTATTGGTATTAATGAGTATTTTTAATAATTGTAGATAAACAAGCAGTTATGTTTGGTTTTAGCGTATAACTAAAAATCTCACATAGTTTCCAAAAAAAAAAAAAAAAATCAAAAACTATCCATTTGATGAAATAGAATTGGGAAGTGAGTTCTTAAATCTCACTGCCTTCATGCTTCTGACTGGATGAAAACAGGAATGAAGCAGCCTAATTTTCTCAGAGTGCTGATGGAATTGCATGTGACACTATCCAATAACAATAACATAAAAGAAGTAGTTGCAGAGAAGTAATACAGGACTTGGATACACTGGAATCACTGACAGAGAAATAGAAGAGAGAAGGTTGCGAAGAGAAGCAAGTATGGAACATGGTCTTTATGTTGAATTTGTGTGTGGTGAGGTTTTGGTAGCAGGGAAGGGGCTACAGCAGTGGCCCCTGTGAAAAGCTTCTCGAAGCTCCCCCGGCTCCAAGTCAGACCCACCTCTGGCCAAGGCTGAGCCAATTAGCAACTCCATAATAATGTATTTAAGAAGGGGAACCTGGGAGGAGTAGTAGGAGGAGTGAGGGAGACATCTCTGCAAATACCAAGGTCAGTGGAAGAAAGGAGGGGGAGCAGGAGCAGAGCCCCCCTGCAGCCCATGGTGAGAGGGCAGGCTGTACTTCTGCGCCCATGGAGGTCACCGGTGGAGCAGATGCCACCTGCAGCCCATGGAGGACCCCACACTGGAGCAGGTGACCGCACCCGAAGGAGGCTGAAACTGAGGGTGGCCCGTGCTGGAGCATTCTGCTGCTGGGAGGACTGCAGCCTGCAGCAGGGACCCACACTGGAGAAGCTGCAGCCCATGGGAAGGACTCATGTTGGAGAAAATTTGTGGAGGCCTGTCTCCCATGGGAGGGATCCCATGCTGGAGCAGGGGAAACGTATGAGAAGTCTTCCCCCTGAGGAGGAAGGAGTGGCAGAGACAACAGGCGATGAACTGACCACAGCCCCCATCCCCTGCTCTCCTGCACTGCTGGCAGGGAGTGGGGAGAGAGATCAGGAGCAAACCTGAGCCTGGGAAGAAGGGAGGGGTGGGGCAAGGTGTTCGTAAGATGTGGTTGTATTTCTCACTGTGCTACTCTGTTTGATTAGAAAATTAAATGGTGGTGGTGGTGTTTAAATTAAATTGATTCTTCCCTACTCAAGTCTGTCTTTTGCCTGTGACCATAATGTGTGTGTCATCCTTCCCTGTCTTTGTCTGGATCTCTGAACCTTTTGGTTTATTTTGTCCTCATTCCTCAAGTGTAGAAGGAATGAGGGAGTAGCTGCATGGTGCTTGGTTACCCTCTGGGCTTAACCCGCGATGATCTTTGATCAGGGGCTTAAGTTTATCAGCCTTCACAGTAGCTCATATTATAATGTGAGAAGGTGGGTTTTCCGGAAGTAAGTTGTTAAATCAAATAGTGCACATTCTTTGTTCATTTTGGAAATGCTCTATTTATTTAAAAAAAATAAAGGATAGTCTTTTGAATACACTCCAAATCAGTAATAACTTCAGTTCTACCAACCAAGATAAAGGATCCACATTGTTACAGCATGTGTATGGGAAATAGTTAAGCCTGAATATCTTTATAACTTCTGTGAATTATTTACTTTCTAAAAACTATGGTTACCATAGCTAAGATTCCCAAAATAAAGTATTTTTAAATTTAGTACTCATAGACAGAGTAAAGTGTGGCATATCAGATCAAACTGTCAGGTACATTGAGTTATAAATCATGTTGAGATGGAAAATGACAACTTGATGCAGGCTGACTTTTTTTGGAAACTGTTTTAAGGAATACATGTTTATTATAAATGTTAAGGAGTGATCTGGGGCTACATACAGGAATTAAGAACTGTGAGCTATGTTGAACACTGACTCCAGAAGTTAAAATCCTGGTTAGCTACACTGTCCCCTGAGAGCTCCGTCTCATGTACTGCTTATTTCAATGCATGACTTCCATTAAATTAGAGTTCTCTTGGCTGGAATTTGTCATCATTGTTTTACACAAAATTCTTATAATATACATAATAATTTTACTACATTCATTAATTTCTTTTGTTTTGTTTTGCATTTAAATACAAGCTAGAAGAATTTCCACCTACTCTGAACTAATTTCCTCATAAACCCAAAGACAGTCTCACATAGTGATGCATGGTAGAGGAAATCAAATGTGTTGGACTTTAGGACTCGGGGAAATCCTCCTCTTTATTTGCTGCTGTTCCCATTTCTAGGTCAAGCCAATAACAACGTTGAGCATGTATTACCACTGGTCCCAAACAACCTGCACTTAAGTGCTTTTCCTCCATTTACCCCATATACTCAGTGTATTTGACAATTAAATGCATTTTGGGAATGGGGGTCTGCCGAGAGGGGGTTTCTGTGAGAAGGGGCCCAGGACTGCCCTGAGCTGGACACAGTCACTTCCAGCTGGCTCTGCAAAAGTTCTACCTCAACCACAGCTGAGCCGATTGGCGTCGCTGGTGGTGCCTCTGCAAAAAAGGTATTTAAAAAGGGACTGGACAGGCAGAGGACTAAGGAAAAAAAAAGTGTGAGAAACAGACCTGCAACACCTAGATGGGAGAAGAAAGAAGGGAGAAGGTGCCACAGGTGTCAGAGCAGAGATTCCCCTGTAGCCCCTAGAGAGACCATGGTGGAACAGATATTCACACTGCAGCCCATGGACAACACCAGGCAGGAACAGCTGCATATTTCCTGAAGAAACTGTGGCAGGTGGATGACCCATGCTGGAACAGGTTTATCCTGAAGAAATGCAGCCCATAAAGAGCCCACACTAGAGCAGTGTGAGGAGGAAGGCCATTTATTTAGACACTTAGCTAAATTCACAGAATCACAGAATCATCTAGGTTGGAAAAGACCTTGAAGATCATCTAGTCCAACCAAATTGTGGCTACTGAAATCAGTATGCTCTTTAGATTAAGAAAAGGTTTTAAGAATCTTTGTCATTTGATCCTGATGGCACTCACAACCACACCTGTCCCGCTTCATGAGCCCAGAATCCCAAGTCATCCCTCCTGGGACCTCAGTCTCATCCAAAGACACTGTAGGATATCCATCTCTAGCCCCACTATTACTGTGCACTACCCAGCCCTGATGAGCCAGGCCCAACCCTTGAGCCAATGTCCCATCCCATCCCTGTCCCCATGGAGATGTCCAATGCCTGGGGCTGGGACTGCCTCAGCCTCCACCAACTGTTCTATTCCCTGGTGAGGGTGATGGGATGGGCCCTGGCCAGATGGCCCTATGGGAGGCAGCCCCCCTAGCTGCCGGCCCTGAGGGTCTGCTGGCCCCAGCTGTGTCCTAGCACATGACTAACTACAATGTATTTTACCCCTGTTTCCCAGAGCAAATATGTGGTGTCCCACATCATTTTTTAAGACATTAAACCACTTAAATATATTAAAAAATGGATAGTATTCTCATACTGTCTCAAATCTGTATGCGATATGATAATTATTTTTAGCTTGGGAAGCAACTGTAGATCAAGCTCTTAACAATTTAAATGGCAAGGTACTGAAGACTGGGTTTTCACTATTCAACAGTTCTTAAGCTAAAGAAATACCAAATATTCCCAGATCTTCAAATAAAAAGCAGAAATCCTTGTTGTTTCTTACTCATGGGATTGAGACACTATTTTTATATTGTCATAGATTAACGGACAATAAATTTAATCGTTATTGTTAGCCTACCCTAGGTCAATGCTGCAGATTGCCTTCAGGGAACTCACAACTTTATGAGAAATGAAAAATGTCCTGTGTGTAGAAGACAAAATAAGAAATTTGCTACTTTTTTAATGTGTACCTAAAAAGATAAAATGATTTAAAGAAAGCGTAATGACCAACAAAACTAAAAAAACTAAAGTTCTTCTGTAGTTGTGTTTATTCTCTGAATCAGCAAGTTCTAAAGACATTCTGAAGCTTATCCTGTTGTTGGAATGCTTATGGAGAGCACACCCAGGACTTCCTTCTCTAATTACCATTCCATTTTCACTCAGCATTTGGTGAGCTGTAAAACGTTCATCACTATGAAACACCTGGTTGAAACTACTTGAAAGGTTTTTTAGGTGGAATGCAGTCACATAGACATTATGATGGTATTCATTTGGGTTTCATCAGATGTTCGGGGGAAAAAAAAAGAAAAACTGCCTTCAAACTCTTATTTCTTGCAATTGTCTTGGTCATTTTTTTTCCTCCACATAGTACTATTACTTAATGGCCATAAAAATGAAAGACTAATCAGAAGTGCACACAAAAATCTCTACTGTTGTCAGATAGTGACCACACTGTGATAGTAAAATCTTACACTAAAACCAGTTTAATATCTTGTAAAAATCCTAAGTGTAAGGATTGTACCTTGTTTCTGAGTCATGGAAGCATTCCCTATTACTATAGGAAACCATTGCTGTGCAATCATCACACATTATCTTTCTGTTGTACAGTTACAGTTCTTGTATCACCTTAGGCTTCTTAAACAAAGTTCTCCATTTCCTTGTCTACCCATAATGTGTCCTCTAATTGACATTGTTTTCATTGACAGTTTTGAAGAAATTGTCTTTGATAAAACTGCAAAGTATAAGAATGAGAGATGTGGAAATATCAGGGGAAAAAAAGCCCCCAACCCTTTTCCATGATCAGTTTAAGGTTGTATATTGGGTTTACATGGCAAGGTTTTGGTAATAAGAGTGGCTTCTGTGAGAATTAGACCAGTTCCAGCCATCTCCAAGTCAGACCCATCATTGACCAACTGAGCTGGTGGTGTCTCTGTGATAACATATTTAAGAAATGGTAAAAAATGCTAGTAGCAGCTGTGAGACAAGAGTGAGAAAATTTGAAACAGTCCTGCAGATGCCAAGAAGGTGGGAGAGGAGGTGCTCCAGGCACTGAAGCAGAGATTCACCTGCAGCCTCTGGTGAAGACTGTGGTGACAGAGGCTGTCCCTCTGTGGCCATGAAGGACCACAGTGGAGCAGAGATCCACACTGCAGCTCATGGAGGACCCCATGCCACAGCAAGTGGAGGTGGCCTGAAAGAAGCTGCAGCCCATGGAGCAGGTTTTCTGGCAGGACCTGTGGCCCATTAGGGACCCATGTTGGAGCAGTCCATTCCTGAAGGACTGTACCATGTAGAGGGGACCCACACTGGAGCAGTTCTTGAAGCCTTCAGCCTGTGGGAAGGACCAGTTTTGGAGAAGTTCATGAACGACTGTATCCTGTGGGAGGGGCCTTATGCCGAGGAAGGGAACAGCCTGAGGAAGAAGAAGCGGCAGAAGAGGAACTGTTATGGACTGAGTACAATCCCCATTCCTCAATTCCTGTGCCACTCAGGGGCTGAAGGGGAGGAGGTAGAAGACTCAGGACTGAGGGAAGAAGGGGGGAGTAAGGGAGAAAGTGGTTTGGTTTTTTGGGGTTTTTTTGTTTTTTTATTTCTTACTATCTTACTGTGTTATGAATTGGCAACAAATTAAATTAATCTTCCCCAATTTGAACCTGTTTTGCCCATGATCGTAATCAGTGAGAGATCTTCCTTTCCTTATCTAGACCCACAAGCTGCTTCATCATATTTTCTCCCCCTGTCTTGATGAGGAACGGGAGTGACACAGTAGCTTGGTGGACATTTGGCAGACAGACAAGGTTAACCCACCTCAGGTTATACTAACAAGTCAGTTTTTATTGCTTTAAAAAAAAGACAAACCAAAAAACCAACAACCTTCAGGCAGCTGAAATAAGAAGCCATCTATTTGAAAAGGTACATAGATATTTGTGTTTAGTATCCCACCATGTAGAAATAACTTCTAATATCCAAAATCAAAACACTGACATATTAAAAAAAAACATTTTTTGGCAGTCTGAGGTTTGAAGTAAGCATTTGATCTGTGAATTGTGTTACTCAGACAATAACAGTCAACAGTTTTTAATGATCCATAAGCTCTGTTCATTTATGGCAATTGGAAGTATCTTAAATTAAGTCAATTTATTTTAATGTGAACAGTAATAGAGACTACTAAACCTGAGAAAAAAAAAAAAATTAAAATACTGAAATTATAGTATTTGTGAAGGACATGATATCTCCAAACACAAAGATAGGACAAGCTTTATACATCTATAGCTTTAATTATTGATGAAATAATTTCTGGTAGTAAATAAAAATTACAATCCATTTCTAAACAGTATATTTATTCCCCCAAATTTTATAAAATTCTAGGGGTCTAATGGGAAGAGAAACATTCACTTCAAGAGAAAATGTTCAGTGGAAATTGAGTCTTTTTTTGGTGCAAAATAATTCCCTTAGATTAGTGGTTGCAAATTTAGTAAGATGTCACTAGTGACGACTAAAAATGAAAGTTATAGGGGTTGTGTAATTCTGTGTAACTTTTCTATTAATTTGTGTAATTCTTTGCAACATCTTTCTCCTCATCTTCTGGTAAGTCTGAATTACAAGTGTGGGGCAATACAGACAATCTCAAGTGGAGTGATCTAGGAGTCACTTGGTATCTCACAACATACACAGCTTTGCTTTACTACTTGGAGCAGATCCCTGGGCCGAATTCTCTCATTTTTTGTTGTTGTTCATTTGTGGGTTTTTTTTAAATTAGACATGCCCCATTGCCTTTATTGTCCACCCATCCTCTCAGAGGATCTGTGAAATAGTTTTTCAAAACAATGGAAGTTTTATTGGCCAGAAGGAACACACCACTTGAAAATACCACCACATTTCTCAATAAACCAATCTTTTTGAGCAGGCCCAACTTATTTCCAACATAGAAGAACTAATTTTCTGCCATTTCTGTATGCTGGTTTTGCTCTGCCAGTGTCCTCTTTGTTTCGCTCCTGGCAACTATTCACATCTGGCTGTGCCCACACTGACTGGGGAGCGCTGGGCGCACCCCAACCTTTCTCACATGTCAAACATTCTGCTTGGGATCCTCCTGGAGAATAACTTAGCAATTTGGATGCACAAGCCAGAAAGGACTATAGTAACAAGTGAGGGATCTGGAATTCAGACCTGGGAAAGGGGAATCACCCTCAGGCTGTGCATAAGCTTCATTCTTTTCTCCTGGTCAGAAACTAAGGATGGCAATCCCTCCTTGATTTTTGGCTGTGATTTCTCTTTGAAGAACTGGGATCTTCAGGTTTTCAGCCTTAGGAAAATTACAGCAAGCAACACATGAAGGAGTCTAGCTGAGATTTTATCTCTTAATGTCTTCCTTTACCTTGTTTCTTTAAGGAGCCTTACATTTGTCTGTTGTGTTTGTTGTCCTCTTAACAGTCTCCTTAGGACTAATTTCTCATTAGCATGCAGGTCAATTTTGTTTAAAAACTCTGAAGGGCATGAGAGTCACTTTTATACCTCTGATCAGTCTGGTCCTAGCACAACTATTTCATGTCCCGTTTGACCTAGACTGGAAGGGGTCAGCTCAGCCCTTTATTTTCTGGGGGGATGTAGTTACATCACTTATTGAGCATAACCTGGGAAATCCTGAAGGTCAATATTGCCCCCAAACCCCATTAATTCTAGTTGATATCCAACACCCCATCAAAGATAATCTGCTACCTCCTGAATAAGATAGTTAATTTATTGACACTGGAATTATTTTTCTCTAAGGGCTCTAGCTTCATTGAACACTACTAACTGTCAATAAGTACATCGATAATAATTCATAACATAACAACTTTTCACTCATAGCTCTGCCATCTTGTCAAACCCTGATTGTTGCTGTGTGAATTGCAGGAAAATAGAGTCCAATGCCTACTTTTAGTAGTTCTAAATACAGATTCTTTTATATATATATATGCACACACACATATTTTATATATATATACACACACACACACATTTTAAAGAAAAAGAGTATCTTGACATTATGCTTTTAACCTTATTTGTTCAATGCCTCACCATGTCTTGTAAAAAGATATTATCTGGTTTGACTAAAATATATGACTCAAAATAGATAAAAATTAGACCCATTCATATGGAATTTCTTACAGACTTTTCTTTGTTCAGTTTTTTTTTTTTTAAATTGTTTTTTAGATAAAAAATGTATACCTTAAAAAGCAAAAAAAATCCCGCTGTAGGGACATTCTCTGACAGGAAGTAAAATATTATCTGTGAAACATAGTTCCTTAAGTTTCAATCTAATAAGTGTAACAGTATGCTGCATAAGAAGACTAGAATAGATAAACATAAATTCTAAAGCTGATTGCACCAGCCTTGAAAATCTGTAATTAAGGTAAAGAAAGTCCAGGGAATGATCTCTAAGGAAATAAAAATAACGAATGAAAGAAGAAACTATTTCTTTGCAGTTCATTATTCCACAATAATTAACAATTTTATCGCTGCATATATTTCCCCAATTAGCTATCTGAAAACTGGGGTCTAAGTTAATTGATTCTGTTATACTTGTGTAAATCTCAGCTCATTCCATGTGCTTCAGAAAAGTTGCTCTGGTGTAGCTGATAGTAGGATCTGGTCATCCATATGGACTGCTTTGATCATTCTGAGCTGCTCATTTATAAGTTTACAGTAATAAAAAGGAATACAAGTATTTATCTGCAAAATAAGGAAAATCGAACGTTTCCTATCTTACTGTCTGTAAAAATATCATCTAATATATAAGTACATATAATAAAGGGGAATAATACATTTTGCTTTGGAAGTTTGTCCTTAAATCAGCTCACTTCTCTATCAGAACTGACAGTTTATTAAGGCTGAACATACATAGGCATTTGGAGCAGCTTGTCACCTAATTTATTAGCAGGTGATTGAAAAGGTCAAAAGTACTACAGTAAAGCACATGTCAATAGTTCAAAGGACTGATAAGGTTTTGCCCTTCCATGTTTCTTTTATATAATGAAGACAGACAAATATAGAAGAATGCAGAACATGAGAACAATATATAGACTGGCAATGATATTATTAGCAAAACTTATCAGAGAATATTGTTGGAAAGGATATGTTTTCTTAACCTCCATCAACATAATATAATTGGCCTTGTCTTCAGCTGATACAAAAAATTGATTTCATTTACTGACATTCAGTAATTTGATCTATTTCTACTGAGAATGCAACTATTTTATGATTTGGATGGAAATGCCACTTTGATGTGATCTTTCTGATCTTTCAGAATCTTTAGATACATTTTTGTATAAAGCATGTAACTGTAAATTGGAAAAATATTCTGGTTTGTGTTTTTCTTGCCAGACTATGGGATACTTTAAGGGACTTCAACAACATGACATTTTTAAAGCATCTAAGCTATGTGATTCTGTGATAAAATACCTTTCAAAGAACATGTTGAAGGGTTTTCCCCTTCAAGTAGTCCTCTTTTATCTAAATAGCTAGAAAAAGAAAAAAAAAAGATGAAAACATAAAAAAAATATAAAATCCATAAAACCTCTGAGTTCAGTGCATACAAATTACTCTGCTGCCTTTCTTTTTGACAGAAATATATCTCAGATTTCTACAGTGAAGGATAACGCTTAAAGCTATTGGACTCAATGGGGATTAAACCCATCTCTAACAGTTCTAGAGACAGTTTAAGGCTTCTTAGCAGTGCAGATAAAATTAAATGTTATGGTGGTAACCAAGTGGGTTGAAAGCATGATGGCGAGATATTCAGCTTTCAGTTAGTATGGATTTGGAAGGTAATGTGACGAGTGATGGATGGTAAAGAACAGTGAAGGAGCAGACACTGGGGCTTGATAGAACAGAAACTGGGGTTTTCTTTTCTTTCCCACTCCTCTTTCTTACATTACTTCTACTCTTCTCCAGAGCTTTCCTGTAAAGATGCCTCCATTTTGGACACCCTAACCAGCAGCAGAATTAATTTAGAACACTGGAGTTTCCCATAGATGTGATTTTGGGGCCAGATTTAGTAGTAATCACATGTAATTATAAAGCTGTTCTTCAACATCTTGTTATGCAAGTACCTATTCTTGACATATTCTTACTATGTAAGACTGATCTGGTTACAAAAAACCACTTTCTAAATTAGTATCATTTCCATTTTAAAGGGAAAGACACAGTCTCTCAAGTTTATTTCAGACAAATATATACATTAAAAATGCAGAGCTATCAAACAAAAATCTGTGTGAGAATTTTCTTTTAAATTATAACTTGCATATTATATTAAAACAGCCAAAAAAAATTCTACTGAAGATTGTTTAGAAAATAAACAGAATGAAAAATAAACACAACTAATGCTTCCTTCACAAGAATATCTGTCAGGTTATAAAGTATTACAGCTGGCAGGAAGCCATACATTTATGGACTATTGATGTAATTTGGTTCTGACCATAAATAACAGGGGTTGGTTTGTTACTTTAAAACTGCTAAAGCAACAGAAATTCAGAAATAACCTCAACTGAGTTCCTGACATTCTTACTGAAGTAAGCATTATAGGCCGTTTTATGATCTTACTTTACTGGAGCCAATATCTGCCTTATATATTGATTTTCTTAAGGGGCTGTGGTGTTTCAGAAGATACATTGTATGGAGCTCCTATAATAGGGAGGCACACAAAATTAGGACCAATTACTTTGGTGGTTCTGCAGGAAACTTGTGTTTATCATTGACAAAATGTATTTGTTTGTTGCTGTGGTTTTCTTAACTTTTATTTTTTTTTAATGGAAGACAGCCTCAAGAAAAAAATGGTTCCTTTATCTGAGATCAGTTCTAGTAAAGCCTATAAAAATATCTTAAAAACCCAGATTAAATTCTCAGAGATCACTAGTGTCAGTGAACTCTCACCTATGGTTAGGGTGGGCTCATCAGAGACTAAACTCTTCCACCACTACTTGCAGCTGGAAGTGGTTGGTCTATTAAAGAGCATGATGGCCACTTCTCATAAAGGTCAAAGGAGAGGTCCAGCTATACGGAAGGAGTTCAACATATTTTTTCTCATATTTTTTAACAGTTCAGAAACAGTTTTATTTAACAGTTTTAACTTTGTGACATTCAAAACTTTCAAACTTCTAAAACTCAGGCATCTAGATTGTAAGCTCAGGTACGTAGCATGCCAGGCAGATCCCTTGGAACAAGTCTTTCATACGGTTAATATACAATGCCTAATACATTCATAATGTAATATTTTTCCTTTTTGTATAAGAAGAAGGCGAAAACAAATGTTATCTGGCTTCCTAAAGCACACTCTGAAGGAGCTAGCAGATTTTTGCTGTTCTCCTCAATGAGGGAATGGCCCTTTGACAATGCATTGAAAATTAACAGTCCTGTTCATTTGAGACCTGGTGCTTAAGGTAAAACTGGAATTCAAAACATGGCCCTCAGTACATATTTGCTGAATATCATGCTGATATCTGTTCCAATTGTCAAAGTCTGTTGTACTTGGTCTCTCAGTGAGAGAACTTCATGAGTTGTCTATAATTTTGAGTTTAGCTTGTAGGAAAAAAAAAAGCACACAAAACCTCCCAAAACTACACCTCGCTTCATTCCACAAGAATTCAAATATTGATCTGTTAAAGGACAGAATTTATTTGCTGATTGTTAAATACATTCACAAAATGCATATATGCACATTTTCTAGGCCATATGCTGTATTTTTAATTCCTTTTTTTAATATGTACTATATCAGTATTTTTCCAACAACAATCAAAACTGAACTGAGCAGCCTACCTAAGCCAGGTGATGCTTGTGACGTTTGGGGAAGCTTTTATCATCCCTGGGGAAGAAGAAATGTTTTGTTGATACAAGATCCTTCTTAATCCATGGTTTGTGGATACAAGATCCTTCTTAATCCAAGCTGACATGTGGGATCTCAGTCCTTAGAGGTCTTCACAGCTCTAGAGGACAAGACCCCACGTGACCCGTGCTAGCTTTGGAGCTGGATCTGTGGGACTAGAGATCTTCCTGAGGACCCTGCCAACCCCATTTTTTTAGATTTCTGAAATTATTTTTTAGTAGTTTTAGAAATAAGAACAGTATTCCTGACTACTACTTTTGAGAAATCTTAGGGTTTTTTCCAAGTCCACTTTTTACATGTCTACTGGCATTAATGGTCTGAATATTCATTTCATAAAAGTCAGCCAACTTTATTGATGTTGGTGATAGAAACCATAAACTAATTTACGTCAGCTGATGATTTGACCTTTGTTTTTTGTTACAAAGGTGTCCTTTCAGATTTGGGACATAATCTGTGAGTTAAAGAGAGGCCAGTTTTATTTATATACTGTAAGTCACTATGTCAGTCAGATGGATTGCATGCAACATGCCAACCTCCCTATATAGGTTAACTGCAAAATGAATTCATACAAATCTTTTCCCTACAGTTATTTTCCAATGCATAAAGAATGCCCTAAATTTTTACAGAGTTCTTAGCAATTTGCTGCTTATGATAGAAATATCAGGTCATCATTATTTACTTCTGTCATTTAGATTTTAACCAAAGGAGCTGTATTCTATCGTGTTCAGCTATAAACCCTAAATGTACCTTTCTTTCTTCAGCTTCCACTGTCTCCAAGTGTTTAACTGGGACACGGTACTCCTACTGTAAAAGCAAAAGCAAAAGACAGTTTCATCCCAGCTTACTTCTTAATTTTTTTTATCCCCTTCATTGAATTATGTGAAAAGAAGAACAAATATTACTGGAAGTGTGAAATATATAGAAAAAATTATGTCTAACCTACCTGACTGAAATAACAACTTGATCTTTTTAATAATTATTATTTTTTTATATGTTTTGTAAGGAATAGCTACTGTAACACATTCTAGAGTGAACCAGAGTTGTAGGTATGAAGAGGCTCATTTTACACATATTTTGCACTTCATCAAATTTTGGAAGAAACAGGTTTCTATCAGGTTACATATGTGTAAAAAGATCCTCACAGGAAAGGTTCTCTAAGCTTCTCCCAAAGTCTGATGCATTTTTCCATGCTGTATTTATTCATTTGTCTAATATGCTTGGTGAGCATCCAACCTCATGTTCACCCACAGCTATGTCCTCAGTTCCACATC
Source organism: Strix uralensis (assembly GCF_047716275.1). Classification (NCBI taxonomy): domain Eukaryota; kingdom Metazoa; phylum Chordata; class Aves; order Strigiformes; family Strigidae; genus Strix; species Strix uralensis. The sequence goes on along the minus strand of NC_133979.1, from coordinate 35,389,721 downwards.
CTGCCAAACCTTATATCCCTATTCAGTGGTAATACAGCATCCCATTTCAACTGTACAGGGCCCTTAATACAGGAATTATTTGTTAATGCTTGCAGAAATTATATGACAACATGACCTTTTAAAGGCAAACCTTGATAAATTCATGCTCATGAATGTAACATCAAGACACCTTTTTCTGTTGTGGTTTTCAAAGCCATTGCTTGTTGCTTAAAGCATCCGTGGCCATTCTAAAATGAGTATCTGAAACTATTCCCAGTCATCTGTAGCAGCAGTTCATGAACCTAGAAAACATCAGAAAGTCTTTAATTTAATTTAATTATTTTTCCCATAACTCTTTTCCCACATTCTGTATTTTCAAGCAAGAAAATTAAAATAATATAAAGGAGGAAAACTAGATTTGCTTTTTTATATTTATTTTTCTGGTGTGATGGAGGAGAATTTATGAGATAGTGAAAATAGAAAGTTCAGGAAGCATTTTTCACCTTCTATTACTTAAAGTGTTTTAACTTTTTTCCTAATATGAGAAGTGAAGAGGGGAAGGAGTCTAAATTGACCTAGGAATCAAAAAGAAATTTCCTACTGCTCTATGAAAGGTAGTTACTAAAAAAAAGAAAAAAGAGCATGCAATTTGGTTAATGACAGCCCACCCTCAAAGTTGACATTTCCTTCTGCAAAGATCAATTGTCAGAAACACATAATTTATTGAAACTTATGTGTCAAAAGATTTCAACTACCCCATCTCCTCATTCAGGCCAGAAAGATGTAATTTCACAGATGTAACTATTTAGCCTTCAGTTAGTCTGAGTGGAAGCTTAAAGGAAGACTTTCCAATCTAAAACACATACTTCTTCATACTGTCCTCATTTACTGCATCAATGCAGAATCAAGACAGTTTTCTAAAAGACATTTTATTTCCATATCATTACTTACACAACTGTTTCTTAAAATGGCTTCTTGTAGGAGCCGATGTCACTATCTTCTTGTGTATGATGTGTTATGCTGAGTGATCTTATTTTAGATACAGAAGTAGGAAAGCAGATAATAAGCGAGGTGAATTTTCTTTAGGAGAAAGTGATTAAAGCACACTTATGTCATTTGTAAATTAATACAGGTATATCATACATGAAGTTGTCTGTATGTATACAACACAAAAAGAGAATGGGAGGGAATATGTCTTTTGTTGTATACAGGAACCACTGACTTTGTTTTCCTATTATTTCTTACTGAAGAGAAAACCTCTTTTAGTTTACATTTAATGGTTATGTTTCTGAGAATAGCCCCTATCTGTGTGGCTTTCTCATACAAATGGATACATTCAACACTCCTAAGCAATTTTTAAGGAAGTACACAACTGGCAATGATATTAATCTTAACTTCACTAAATTTAACATTTTGCTTGAGATTCTGTAGTATCTACAGAAAAATAAATCAGATTGAAATATGAAGCACAAGACATTAATATTGAGGAAGTGTCCTATATTTCTTTTATTCTGTAATATAACCTTTCTGCTTAAACTCTGTTTATGTGATAATATTTTTTCTAATACATCTCTAACAAAATAAGAAAAATGCTGAAAGCAAACTGGAAATTTTTACTGTTCTTAAAACTGAATTCCATTTTAAGCTTATAGTCTTGTTAAAATTGATGGCACAATATACTTTCATCTTGAAGCATCCTTAATTATAGTCAGAAGAAATGGAGATTTAATATATTCTGAATAAGCAATGCAAATAGAGGACAAATTTTTGAGTATATTAATACCACAATTAAATTAATGGTATTCTAAATAAATCATACCAATTTATCTTTAATTATATTGAAATGAAATATAAAAGTATGTAGAAGTTTTATGCTCTCAGTTTGGATAGTTTACTTTTTACCATATCAGCTATTAATTTATCCTGAAGCTACTGAATGGAACCAGGAGGCGTGTTAAAATCAAAATACAAAATTTAATTTAAACAATACTTCACCACAAAAAAAGTAAGATGAAAAAGAATGAAAAATGTATAGTTACTCCTAGACTGTGGCTTCAGTTAACTTTCTTGATATGGCTTTGAAAAGCACATCAAATCTATGTTGTATTGGACTTGCAGTAACCTCTGAAAGAATTGGAATTCTGGAAGAAAAAAGGACTCTTGGTAACTCCATATACGTTGTGGCAGTGGCCTTGCTACTGCACACTGACCTTATCTATGACAACATGGCAATGAACAGAAGTTTGGTCAGTCTTCCACGTCCTGGATGTGTAATAGTAGTGGAATCTGGTTCTCCATTTGATGCAGTATTGTAAGGCAAAACTAAAAAGAATCTAGTTATAGTTGAACATATTTAGAGCTAGGAAACTGTTTCTCTTACTCCAGGGAAATGAATATTATTACTAAAACCAAGGTAACATTGAAAGGCAATCTAATAAAGCACAATGACTTTCTGAGTGTGAGGGCTTTTTGTCACAGTGGCACACACATGAAGAGCAGATCAGAACTTTTTTGGAGAGATGCTTTATTAAGTTTTGAGATCATCTTTAGTTATGCCAAGTAAACTCATAAACCATAACTAGACATTATGCTGTCTGCATATGCTACATATGCTGTAGCATGATTACTTAGGCAATGGTTTAGTGATGAGTGTGTCTGAAAATCAAACTTACAGATGAAGAGCTCTTATAGCTCACTATTTTCAAGGATAAAAGGTGATAATTTTATACCTCACTGAGAAGTTAACCATTTACCGTTTTGGGGGTCTGAGGCTCCATATGGTCTTACAGATGACTTGCAAAAACATTAGAACTTAATCTTGTTATCATGACAAAACTGAATATTCTCTGTCTTGTACCTCAGACCACTATCACATATGGGCTGGTTCAGAGGGGAAACAATGAATTATTTATTTGGCATATTTTTTAAACTGCCATGTGTGTTTGAAACTGTTGGAAAGTCTGAAATGGCATAAGCAGCTCTGCAGGAGACGGATTGGTAGGCAGAATGTAAGCAAAGCTGCCCAAATTACATGATGAATTTAATTTATTGCTAGCTACTGATTTATTGCATGAATTTCATCCGACCTGGCAGAAAATCAGGAAGGATTATCTAGTCAAGAAAAGGCAAATTCAAAACCTCTCCTTCAATCCTTGTCTCCTGATCAAAGTATGGAATACACAAGAACTGAAATTCTACTTGAGTATCTGCATTTCCTTCCAATGGAAAAAAAAAAAAACCAAACCAACAAACCACAACACAAAAAAATAAGAAACGGAGAAATGGATTTAGCAAAAAATTATATCTTATCTTCAAGAGGAGTAATGCAGTAAGGAGTAGCATAGGTAAGACTCACACCTGAATCCTGAACTTCAGAAAGTGTTCGCTAGATCCCTGTTTACATATGGGCTAAGGAAATCTTGCAGGGTCAGATTTCAGTAGCACCAGCCAATGAAGTAATAAACAGTCAAGGCTAGAAATTAGTATTTCATTGTTGATAAAGACAATAAAGACATTGTGATACAATATCTTGAGGTCAAGGTATTCATTAGTATGTGTTTTTAATTGCATTTTTCTTTCAATGATATCTTGTTAAGATAGTTGAAATACTGCATGGTAAAATGTGACTTTTTCTTTCTGTTTCAGCTTCTGAGGAAGAACAGGTCATATCAGCTGCATTTTATTACTTAAAAAAAAAGAAAAAACAACAAACAGTTGCCATGGAAGTTAATATGGGAGTGTTAATATTCTGGGAAACTTCATTCCCAACTATGCTATATTTTAAGACAAATACTGCAGTAGTCCACCACTGAGGAAACAGATGTCATAAAAACTATGAGCAGAGCAAATCAAATGTGTGAAGTATTGTATGCAAGCGTATGTGTTGGCATTTTGTGGACCGCAGATGGAAATTTTTATCAGATTTGTCCAATGTGTTTAAACAATATAGTAGGTTGCTATGACACCTATTGGGTGTCAAAAAAGGGTACTTACATAAAGTCTAATTACAAAGGCTAAAAAACCCACTGCATTATAAGTGTAGCTTTCACATGAAAGTTTATAGAACACAGAAAGGCGAGAGAAAGTTTCTCTGTATTACTGAAGATGGTACTTAGTATTCCCTCTTTATTCTTGAGAATGTGCTAAGTTTACTGCAGGAAATGTTTTGCTTTACCCAGCTAGGGGAATGCCAATAGTCACGTTTCAACACTTTTTACTTGAAATGTTACATGAACTTCATTAATTTTGCAAATTAAAAAGCAAATTAGTTTCATCCATTTGCAAGACACGCAAAGCCTTTTCTACCCACTCTTGAAGGGGCCTTTTACCCTTTATGTTTCAAGCTTTCATATGACCTTTCCTTGAACATGAACAGCTTCTGCTCTTTCTGACTTACTAAACTTGCAAAATAAGGTATATACTGATAAAGCTACATGAAGAGGAAAATGCCAATTTGGGTTTGAGATCTGATTTTTTGAAAAAAAAAGAAAAATGTCCCCTTTTAGTGAGTATGTAGAATTTAGAGTTTGGAAAAACAATTTTCATTATTTTTGGTATTTATTACTGTTGGCAGATGCTTCCAGTCCCCTCAAAACCGACCCCTACATTTTCCTTACCATAGTGTTGGTAATACAGTGTATGGATTAAGAGTGATTTAAAATTCATTAGCAAATATGTTAACTTTCTATTTTAATTTTATTTAGTTGTTCCAAAAGATTTCAGTGAAAAATTATTGTAGATACACGATTACAACCAATGACAACATGTAGCTATGCAAAATTATTTCTTAAGCAATAACCACAACAAATATATATTTACGCCTAGTACATCCATATCAACAGTAAATATATAAGATGCTCAATTTTAAGCTCAACTCAATGATTAGAGCTACTGTTTTTTCCCAAAGTTTCTCAACTGCATAAAGTAATAAAAAGAAAGGATGATTAAAGGGTGTGCCCTAGACTCTGCGATCACATCATGGTGAACACTTGAGATATACGGGACTAGCCTAGGAAAATATACCTTGATGTAGAAAGGGTAATACATATGCATAAATTATGCTACACTGATGAAAAGGAGTTGTGATTTCTTTATGAATCTTTCATCTATACCTGCGAAAACAGAGTCTTCATGATTCTGACTTGTTGCCCTGGACTCCATTTTTTTTTTGATAAGTGAGGTAAGAAGATGCAGAAATTAATCAGAGGAGTTGAATATTTTGGCTGATTTTATGGTATAATATTAGGCTGGATCTATATAGAATGAAAAAGGTGAGACTTCCCACCTAGAGACTTATCTGTATTTCTTTTTTCTCTTTACTGCCATAAAAGAGAAGAAAACTGCAAATTTCATACTATAGTGAGCAATGTATTTTAAAATGCTGAAACAGTTATATAAACAGAAAGCAACAATTAAAAAGTTTCTTGAAAGTCTGTAATGTCAGGGGGCTCTTTTCTCATAGATTATAAAATCTTCATAAATATTATAAAGCTAATTTAAATAATATAGGCGATTAAGGTCTTCTAGAGAAAATAAACGAGATAGTGTGATGATTTGTAATCTGTATTGCTCTAAAATGCCTACGAGTCTAAGTTTCCTATAATAGCCTTTGCTTTTATACAAAGAGCCATGCCCAAGAACAGCTACTTGAATATAGTATTAAGAATAAGAAGGAAAGGGAATGAATGACACTCCTGTTTGAAAAATACAGCTATACTTCACTGCTTTTCTTCTGATATCTAATTATTTTCTACTGGTGAAGCAGAGGCAGATCGAGTTTCATCTTATTTGTGAAACGAAGAAACTGTGAACTTTCTGCAAAGCTCTGAAAAATTAATTTTCTGATTTTATATGAAAGGTCAAAGTTCTTTTAACTACTTGTAATACTGCAACATCTCTGTAAACATGCTTTTCACAAGTATATAAAAATGAGAATTCCCATGGTGTACTGGTGAATTAGTAGACAGAAATATTTTCCTACAAGTATTAAGAAATTGTCTGGAGAATAAAAAGCTTGCAACTTTGACTGTAAAGGCCTGAACTAAAATATAACATGACTCCTCAGCATTATAGCGAGACACGAGGGCCTGGAATGAAGTGGCTTGAATTCTACCCTGTTGGGTCATTCACTAAAATCTTCCACTTTCACAAAAGCTATTGCAGATGATTATTTCTGCTCTGAAATGCCTAGCAGGCTTTATCTAGCACACTAGAATTGTGAAATAAAAGGGGTTATAAAAGACCTCAGGAGGATCTCTCTAGTCCAACTTCCTGTTCCAAACAGGGCCAGCTCCAAAGCTAGCACAGGTCACTCAAGGCCTTGTCTCCTAGAGCTGTGAAGACCTCTAAGGACTGAGATGCCACAGCCTCCTGGGCCAGCTTGTGCTAGTGCTGAACCACCCTCATGGTGAAAATCCCCCTCTTCCTTGCTGTACCTCGTTGCTTCACTCCCTTTTGCTGGGCACCCCTCAGAAGAGTCTGGCTCCATCTCCTCTGTAATGTCCATCAGGGGGTTAAAGACGGCACATTTCCCCACCTCCTACCCCATAGCTTTCTACCCTTCAGGCTCCACAAGTCCAGGTCTGTTAGATTCTCCTTGTACTTCACATGTTCCAACCATGGAGCATTTTGCTGGTCCTCTGCTGGACTCTTTCCAGTTTATTATTATCCCTTGCGTACATCAGGTCATACAGCACCAGGCACAGCCTCACAGGTGCAAAAACACAGGGACACTGAGGTCTGCTTTGTGAATCCTAGGCACTTCTGATAAATTTCATTAAGCGAGTATGCTTATTATTCTTAGCAATATCCCTGATTTATTTCCTTTTATAGTCTGGAAAAGATTGTAAGCTAATAACAATTCTACTAACATATTATTTGCTAACAATTATCTGGGTTTATTAATAGAAAGGCATTATCCTCCAAGCTTTTCTCACCAACTAAATCAATCATTTAAATTCTGTTTTCTGCCTAGCTGATTCTATTGACCTTATCATTATAGAACCAGAGTGCCTCAACTTTATGTCTCTTTTGAAAGGCATTGACAAAGAATATAATCTGCATAATTTCAGGGTCTGTTTATAAATAAACAAAAGAGACTAAAAATCTGGAAAAAAATGGCTAACTCAGATAATGATAAAGATAAGCAATGGAAGGAAAAGAGAAAAATAATAGGTGTAACGATCAAGTGCTACTAAGGAAGCAAGTCTTTTTTTTCAAAGTTATTTTTACCATATTGCCTTTTTTGACCTGTAAGCTATATATAATTAAGAATACAAGCATTTTCACCACTTATGTGGAGAAGGAAGGATATGATATATTACCAGAAGACAAAAATAACTGAGAAGAGCTATTGAGGAAGAAAATTGGACTCCTAATTATTGAGGACAGGGACTTCTAATTTTACTAGCAAGAACATAAATTTAGGACTTTGATCTACTCTGAAGTGTAGTGATAAAGCAAACATAAACTGATGCAACTCTTCAGGATTCATAGTGTCTATGTTACTTTCATGGGCTAAAATTCATTGGCTAACAACCAAAATCTTTAAATAAGCTAATAAATAAAATATATTGTAAAAATAGAAATCATTGAATATAGAAGAAAGAAGAAGACAAATGCTGCGTATAAGAAAAAAAATATATTTTCAATATGATTCAGGTTCCCTTGAATGAGAGATGAACAAACATAAAAAAGAAATAATCAGTAGGCAACAGCAAATGTGTTCTACGAAATAGTATCATGAAATCCATGACTGTAGCAGCCACATATTGTGGGAGGCTGAGAAATTGTATTTGCAGTTCTAAATGAACAAAATGCATATAAGGTAATATACAAACCTCTTCTTTCCATCATGTTAGGAACTGTGAAATGAAATGAGAGCAAAATAACCATAATTTTTAAAAGATTGAAATAAAATAAAAACTGAAGAAATAGGGGGAAAAAAAAGTGTTACAGGAAAAAAGATGACATTTGATCATAAAAAGCATTTAACAGTAACAAAGAAAGCTAAAATGTTTGTGAGATGCACAGAGAGGAGAAAAAAGGCAAAAAATTCTAAAAGTGCATTTGTTATTTGATGGATAAAAAATCCACTTTTGCAAAATATTAAGAAGTTTGTTGCCTTAGATTACTAGGTAGAAGGAAATATAATTTTTACTGAGATTTCAAAGTGTGGGAAAGGTACCTAGTTCACTTAATGATTGTGGACATGTTGTCTTTTACAGATATTATCAACATCTGGAAAACTTGGTGAGAAGAAACCACAGGTCTATAATGCTAGTAGATTTTGGTCAATTGTTCCAGGAAATTATTACAAACATCTTCCACTACTTGTTTTCTTTCTGTGAGTGTCAATGAGTTTATCAGAAATCAAAGGAAGTCTCCTGTGGGACCTTCAAAAGATCACTAGTAATTGCCTGAGATATTTATTATACTATGAAGCCCTATTAGAAGCATTATAGGCACATTTGACCATGGCAAAAAAAAAAAAAAAAAATCATGTATGTGTGCACACATGTGTACAAGTTATATTTTTAAATATGTGCATAAGATTTAAATATGATATATAACATAGAATCATAAAACTGTTTGGGTTGGAAGGGACCCTAAAGATCACCTAGTTCCACCCCCCTGCCATGGGCAGGGACACCTTCCACTAGCCCAGGTTGCCCAAAGCCCCGTCCAACCTGGCCTCAAATCCTTCCAGGGAGGGAGCAGCCACAGCTTCTCTGGACAACCTGTGACAGTGTCTCACCATCCTCACAGTAATGAATTTCTTACTTATATCTAATATAAATCTACCCTCTGTCAGTTTACAACCATTACCACTTGTCTTATCACTACATGCCATTGAAAAAAGTCCCTCTCCATCTTTCCTGTAGGTCCACTTTAAGTACAGAAAGACCGCTAGAAAGTCTCCCCAGAGACTTCTTCGGGCTGAGCAACCCCTACTCAGAAGGGAGGTGCTTCAGACTCCTGATCATCTTCATGGCCCTCCTCTGGACCCAACTGAGTAAGTCAGTGTCCTCCTTATACTGGGATCCCAGAGCTGGACACAGCACTGCAGGTCTCATGAGAGTGGAGTAGAGGTGAAGAATCCCCTCCCTCGACCTGGTGGCCACACTTGATGCAGCTCAGGATACGTTTGGCCTTCTGGGCTATGAAGGCACGTTGGTGGGTCACATGTAACCAAGTCTTTCTCCTCAGGGCTGCTCTCAATCCATTCTCCGCCCAGCCTGTATTTGTGCTTGGGATTGCCTCGACCCATGGGCAGGAGGTTGTTCTTGGCCTTGTTGAACTTCATCAGGTTTGCATGGGCCCACTTCTCAAGCCTGTCAAGGTCCCTCTGGATGGATTCCCTTCTCTCCAGCATGTTGACTGCACCACACAGCTTGGTGTCAACAAGAAAGTTGCTGAGGTGCACTCGATCCCACAAGAGGTCCATGTCTCCAACAGGGATGTTAAACAGCACTGGTCCCAACACTGAGGAATGCCACTTGTCACTTGGACATCAAGCAATATTTTGAATGTGACCATCCAGCCAATTCTTTATCCACCGAGTGGTCCACCCATCAAATTCATGTCTGTCCAATTTAGAGACAAGGATGTTGTCTGGGACAGTTTCAAAAACTTTGCACAAGTCCAGGTAGATAATGTCAGTTGCTCTTCCCTTATTCACCAATGCTGTCGTAGAAGGCCACCAAATTTTTCAGGCACAATCTGCCCTTAACATCACCATATTGGCTGTCACCAATCACCTCCTTATTTTCCATGTGCCCTATCATAGTTTCCAGGAGGATCCACTTCATGATCTTGCTGGGCACAGAGGTGAGACTGACTGGCCTGTAGTTCTCTGGGTCTTCCTTTTTTCCCTTTCTAAAAACGGGGGTTATGTTTCCCCTTTTCCAGTCAGCAGGAACTTCACCAGACTGCCACAGCTTCTCAAATACGATGAATAGTGGCTTAGGTACTTCATCCATCAGTTCCCTCAGGACCTGTGCATGCTTCAAATCAGATCCCATGGACTTGTTCACCTTCAGGTTCCTTAATTGATCTCAAACCTGATCTTCTACAGTGGTGGTTCTTCATTCTCCCAGTCCCCGCCTTTACCTTCTGCGACTTGGGTGGTGTGACTGGAGCACTTGCTGGTGAAGACTGAGGCAAAAACTCATTGTATGCCTCAGCCTTCTCCATATCCCAGATATGATCTCCTGTTTACTTGCAGAAAGGGTCCATGTTTTTCCTATTCTTCCTTTTATCATTGGTGTACCTATAGAAGCTTTTCTTGTTGCTCTTGACATCCCTAGCCAGATTTAATTCTACCAGGACTTTGCTTTTTCTGATCTGTTCCCTGGTTGCTCAGACAATTCCTCTGTATTCCTCCCAGGCTACCTGTCCTTGCTTCCAGCCTCTGTAGGCTTCCTTTTTGTATTTGAGGTTGTCCAGGAGCATTTTGTTCATCCATGCAGGCCTCCTGGCATTCTTACCTGACTTCCTCAGGATACATTTCTCTTCTTCCCTCCAGGGCCTTATCCCATGGTACTCCACCAAGCAGATCCCTGAAGAGACCAAAGTCTGCTCTCTTGAAGTCCAGGGTAGTGTCACCTTAATAAATTAAGGTAAAATAAAGTAGGTATAAAATATCTTTAATTAGTACATAACGGAACATATGTAAAGCAAAGTCATGCTTCAACAGCTGATCACTTAAGCTTCAAAATTTTAGATTTCATATTCTTATTTCATAGTCTGTAAGGTGAGTCCTGTCCATATTCCTGTGAGTGTAGGAAAATGAAGGCTAATACCAGTTTTGTAAAAATAACTGATTTCAAACAATTAAAGAGAATTCTTGCTATGAATTTTTATTATAAAGTTTTAAATTTTTCTCCTTTCTTTTTCTGTTAATGCAAGCCAACACTAAAATATTGTTTTGTCTGGGTTTGACACGGTGATGTAGAACAAAGAAGAACAGAGAATCTGCCAGGCACCAATTGAATTTACAGGTTAGAGCTGAGATAAGCCTGTCTACTCAAAATGAAATGTACAGATTACATTTCAATGCTTCACTGCATCTGTAGATAAGATAGTTCATTTAGCTTTTTTCCTATCCCATGTTAATGCCCATTTTTCAGTTTCTCTAAAGGCCAGTCCAGTTATAATATAACATTTTTGAAACAGACTGTCTGGATTAGTTTGAGTTACTTCTATCCAAAGTCGTGTAAATCCAGAGACCTGAAGTATTAATGTCCATGACTGAAGAAAGTCTTCTACAGCTTCTGAAAAGAACTGCATGTTGTTTAATAACTCCTGGATCAGAATTTCTTCCATTCCATTCCATTCCATTCCATTCCATTCCATTCCATTCCATTCCATTCCATTCCATTCCAGTTTTCTTTCATTTAGTTTTCATTTTCCTTTCTTTTAATTTTCATTCAATGTTTTCCATTCCATGTGCATTAAAACACAACTTCATCTCTTAACACAATAATAGCTTGGAAATAACTATGTATAGTTTGTTTTATATTTTTGGGAGGGAAAAGAAAAAGAGATGGGACAGAAGTCATGATGTCATATTGTTTATTTTCAAAGACTTGCAGATAAACTTTATATTGTGAAACACAATGAAAAATTCTGAGGACAGTGCACATGTATTTATTGTTCAGCAACTATACATTCTTTAACTTAGATGATTCTTGTAAATCTGTTTAAAAAATTATCTGAGGACTAAAATGAACTGAGATGCACACTTAATAATAAAATTAGTACTTAAATTTGTCCTGGTATCTGAATAGCTATGTAAAACACTTTAAAAATTTTCAGATAAGTTAACCATCAATAAGATTTAAACATCACATCTTCATATAGAAAATTTTAAGTCAATATTACTTTTATCTTGAAAATAGCTACCAAAGCCCTGTATATTTCAAAATATAAATTAGAAAGGAGCAATCTAAAAAAAAAAAAAAAAAAAAAAGGAAGAAAAACCAGTAACAACAACTAAGAGACAAAGACATAAAAATAACTACACAACAACAGATAACATTTATGTAACACAAGAAATCCAACTAGCTTTATGTCAGCTTAGTAATTTTTCTAGTAAAACACAAAATAAAGTATTTCCTAGAACTATGAAAAAAAAATCTGATCTAAGGCCTCTTTATAAATTGATGTTAAGGTTAGACATGTCCTTGAATTCTAGTCTTCATTTGAAAACAGGTTACCTGAATAGCTATTTTTGCACTCACAGGGTTTTCTGGATAGGTTGAGTCACCACACTTCTTACCCGATTCCAGACAGATGTCAGAAACTCCCTTAACTAACAATAGAAAAGTAATGGCTGAGTCTTACTGCAAAAAAAAAGGATCTTTCTGGAAAAATAAACAGGGGCCACAAGACAATTAGGAAGAACTTGTTTCTTTTCCTTTGCTTCACAACCCAGCTAGGAAAGCAATCAGCTAAGAAGAGACTAGCATAATATCATATGCCATTGAACTTAATAACTGAACTGTTTTTACCTTTACTCAGTTAATAGGACTCATTCTGAAAACCTTTTATTTGATTAAATTCTTGCTTTGACAGTCGTTGTTATGTTAGGTCCACTGATATAATATCTGCTCCTGAACAGTTCTTTTGCTAGCTTGACCTTTTCAAATATGGAACATTTTGGATATGCTTTCATTTATAGTTGTGGCTACACCACAGTGTGATATTTCAATTGAATATGACAGTTTTACTATGTCTCCTTCTGTCTAGGAGTAGAGTTTATGGACACAGTACAATAACTAATAAAAATTGTATAATAAAACAAAAACAAAACTGGGCAACTTTGTCACTGAGATGTACTAAATTGCTTAAGACAGATACTTTAAAAGACAAAACAGAACATATTAAGAATTTCTGTATTATATATTTCTAGTGTTGTTATATATATTTTTTTTTTAATCTTCCCATACATATTCATAGCTCGGCTATCTTCAAGCACTTGCTAATGCCACAAGTTGCAGGCTATTATAGGCTTAATATGGAATTCAGCAAAAGTAGTAACTACTGATTTCAGCGGTCATGAGACAAAGAACACATCTTTTAAATGAAGCATTCTTAGATCACATTTCTTGTCTCTTATTCTAACCAGCTCAAATGCATGTTACATGTAACATCTATGTAGGTTTCACAGGTGAAAAAAGAGCATTCTTTGCTAGTAGACCAGAGCTTGAGCTAAAAAGGATTGGCATGGCTCACATACTCTTCCGTCGAGTTTACAATCTGTATGATAGCATGTATTCATGAGGTAGCGTGATGGTAATCAGAAAATTGAAATCTTTGTTCACTAACTCTTCACAGGTCTCTAAAATTCTCTGGATCTACTGAAGAGGAAGGATAGCTGAATAAAGAAGTTAAACATTGTGGTAAACATTTAGTGTTTTCCCCAATCTAAACATATTTCCTTATCGGATGGCATTTAGATTTTTCCTTTAAATCAATTTATATTTATTCTATGGGCTGCACATTATCTTTCACCAAATATAAGAAACAGAAGTAAATTCTTTGAAAAAAATAGATTGTCACTGATTTTCAATTAAACCAAGAACAGCTAAGTCTTTTTAGTTGTTGTTGCTAAGGAGACTCTCAATTATTTGTTGATAGCAGATTATTAGGACAATCTTCTCATATTGTTATTACTCTACCACATTTTTTTGGCAGATAAACTTTAATCAGTTAAACAGCCAAATTCTTCCAGATGAGTACACTTCTGAAATGGAATGAGGAAATTAAGGAATGCCAGATATCTGTGCAAGAACTGTATGCTCATGGGGATCTCAGGGTATGTCCTCCTGTGCATAAGTAGTTTGCATTAACAGGAAAAGGAATATCAAAGAATAAAAGATGGATGCAGAATGAATAGAATTTTTAAAATATATTTGATTATACAATTCCTTCCTTGAGCAGTACTTTTTCCCTTTTAACAGTAAGTATCTCCAAAAACTAACATAAGACATACAAGGAGAGGTTAAAATCAGCAAGACAGGGTGATGTGAGGAGAACCAGGCACTGGACTAAATTAAAAACTAAAAACTACATTGATCATACATTTGACCTAAGTATAAGATAACATGTAAATTGAGCAAGACCTGAATGTCATGAAAGGAAAATCAGTAGAAATTAGCATAATAACATTTTTAAATGTTCAGTAAAATACTTATTGTAATTACTGTATTTAAATTTCAGATGCATTTGTTCAGAATAAAAGTTTATTTCTGCATCAAAATTGTTAGGCTCTAGCTGTAGCATACTGGAGAAATTTGCAGTTTTGTATTCAGAGAAACACCTTGTTACTTTGACAAACATATGCTGTGTCCTGGGAAAGGCACACTGAAATTTCACCATCAAGAAAAAGGTCTTGAAAATGTTACTTCTCCTTAAGAAATTTTTGTGAAGTGAAACACAGTCATGTTTGCAAAGCCTTGGTGACAAATCCTAGCCATTGGCTATATGTATACTGTATTACTCATTTCCACCCTATAGCAACTGGTGCAGCTTGTCATTAGTCAGATCTCTTGCCTTCAGGCTAAGAAATTTCAATTCAGTGAAGGAAGAACAGGTAACTGGAATAAATCTTTCCCTGAACAATGGAACTCGCATAGTATAAGGATGCATCACAACTTCATTTTCAACCTGGAGAGTTTTTTCTATGCAATTCAGGTCGGAATCTACATTGACTATCTGTTGATATCAACAGACTATTGTATCTAAGCATTCATAAGTAAACCAGAATTACAAATATGACAGAATAATCCATGGATTTTGGTCCTTTTTAATGCAGTACAAAACTGCAGAGTTTTTTAAACTTTAAAGCAGAATACACTTTGGCTTTATCAAAAGTTAAATAAATGAAACTATGTAAGACAACGTCGGGGAAGTACTATTTATATTGTTAGTAATACAACTGCTAAAATTTAGGAAGGTGGGAGTCAAAGGAAAGAAATGTGATATCAGGAAAGTAGCAGGGGAAACCGGGGAGGTATGGGATGTGTCATTATGCCTATATGAGAGTAACTGTGATGAGATTTTCAGTTTTGTCTTCTTGCCAGATTCTAATTTTTTCATCTTTACAGAGTATTTCATTCATGTTTACATTTACATCATATGGACTACTTATTATATCTCAGTTAAGAACTTTTGTATTGTTATCTGGTTATGCCTCTCTGAAAACAATTGGAGATTGATTTTATCTATGCATCTCACCCTGACTTCAAGACTGGTGATAACATGATAGCTACCAAACTGGGGTCTGGTTCATGTTCTGACAAATACAGTGGAAGAGCTTATTTTAACAGGGACACAAAGAGATCTGTTCTTAGTTCAGACACCGTCACTACTGTAAATCATTTAAAGTCACCTTAACAAAATCCCTTTTCTTCTTGCCTTTCAATTAGGGTGCTATAAAAGGCAAGAAAATACAGTGAAATATGCTGAGACACTCGCTGAAATCATGAGTACTTTACCACTGAAGAAACAGTACTCTGTATGACGATGCCATGTCACTCCTCTGCTAGATAGCTGGAGATGAGCTAACCCTGTATCACAGTTGTCATTTTAATCAATACTGTATCACTGTGGAAATCTTAAAGAAACACCAGATTTCTGATGTCTACATTTGTATCAAATGAGTACAGAATTTTTAAATGGATGTCAATAGATACTAGAGGAAATTAATAGTTATGTGGCCATTAGTTGAAAACACGACTTCATAATTCAACTATGTTTTGAAGAAGAGGTACATTTCAACGTGGGCAGAAGCCTCAGAGACCTTAGAAATACAGCTTTTAAATAAAAAAAAATGTTTGACATTCAAACTGTTCTTTTAATTTGCAGCATTCTTTTAATTTACATTAACAATACGTTGCACAGAGGAGAGAATGAAATGAGGCACAATCGTAATTCTGAGGCAAAAAGAGATAGGATTTCATAGAAGATACAATATCAATGGCAGAGACAGGAACAGCCTTACCGTTCTTACACCAGCTCCATTGGTTTGTTTGTTGAACTTCCATGGAAGCTTTGTCTTTGCATGGCATAAAGACAGAGTAGTATCCCTTTCCCAGGAGAAAGGGATTGCCAACTGTTGGCAACCAAGAGATAATTAAAAGCTTTAACAACAGCACAGAACTCATCATCTCCTGTATTGGGTTTTACACTTGTTAGGAAGATGACAGAAAATAACATTTTGCATTATTTTTTTAATTTCAGTTACACTGACCAAAATGAATGTTATTCATCAAAGTAACTCCAGATTTAATGCACAATTATAAAGACCCCAACTTTATTCAGATGCACGCATGTCCATTAAAGTCTATGTTTCTTCTTATTTATAGAAATCAATATGCAACTGCACAGCACAATTTCTACTTTTTTCAAATTTCTGTGCACTAGCAGGTCAGCAGCATTGTCTTCTCTATAGGAGTCTAATTTTTTTTACAGGAAGCACCACACTCTCAAGAGTTGAATCTAAACCTGGAGCTAAATTAACCAAATCATGAGGAATATCACCTTGCCAGATACTCAGATCCTTGTTCTGGAATCCCTGAGAGCCCGGAGCATCCTTGAAACACCTGTTTCTCAGTGAAGAAAGCTAACTCTTGCTACAGGGAAAGAACGTGTCAAGCAGGGACTCTTTACCAACTACAGTCAGTGAGGGTGTTCCTTGTACACTCGGGCATTACAGTCTAAAGTGCTTTCCTGAACTATTTCATCCTTTTCAACAGCAAGCAACAGAGGCATTTCCAGTGTACCTTAAAAGGACTAAAAAACTGTTAGTCAAGCAAAGAGGTGAGCATGACTCTATCACAATGAACAAATTCTTAGCTAGTTTAGTTCAGCCCTACAAAATAGCACTTCATGAAGAAACTATGCATTTCTGTAGGTACCCTGACAGCAGAATTTCCTAAAAAAATCGAGCACAAATTCTGGGCTGATGATGAATTCACAAATTATTATTTTTGTAGAAATTTCATCACAATCTTTCATCTGTTACCTCTGAAAATTTTCACCTACATATCTATCAACTTGATCAAAGTGACATGTTGCAGCTCTGAGTCAGTCATGCTAACTGGTTAATCATTTTAGATCACACCAGTTAAAAAAAATGACTAAATGTTATACATCTGTTTTAATAGTTTACATGCAGTTTGCATACTTTGCAAAAGAGTGCAATTGTTCTGTATAAGTTTTATGGAATAAAAGATTACACATACATGCATACATAAATCCTTGTGAAAATTAGATTTAAGTACCTTGAACTTCAGAGAGAAAATCACTGTTTTACGAATGATGAAAATGTCAACACATATATAGCCTGAAAAACAGTTTTGCTATTCCTGCTAAAGACATTTTCACCTCTCTAATCCTAGGCTTTCCAAGTTATTTCCCAGTTAATGTCTAGAATGTGTATTCTTGTTGTCCGCTGTATTCAAATATGCAATCATAATTCCTGATTCATGTCAAAACTGAATCCGCTTTTTCTAAAACAATGAATATTTTAGCAACTTCATTAAGAAAAGGAATGTTGTTCATATAAGTATTAACAAAGTGTAGCTGAAAGGCCCAGATTGGTGCAAACAATTTAATTTGATAAATAATTTATTACTTGAGGAGACACGTGTAAAAGCAACGTGCTGTAAAATGCCCAGATTTGTATGACTACTGTCTTAATCAAACGTTCTGTTTTTACAGACCTGTCAGGAATAATCAGGATTAATGATTTTACTCAAGTCTAAAATACTTTACCTTACAAGCTGCAAGCTGCCAAGGTGGAGGCTGCCCTTCGTAGTGGAAGTTCAAGACCTTGCAAGAATGAGATTTTTTATTACACTCATTGAAACGTAATGCCATTAAACCAAATTTAATTCATTCATTTCAATTACATGATAGTTCTATATAAGGTACGGTGTAGTTACATAGTGGAAGAGTTGGGGTTTTTTTGTAAGTAACTCCAATTCACAGAATTGAAATAATATTTATATGACAGATGCCTTTATTATTTTCAATTTGATATTTTAATTATTAAAATAACTGTAAAAATCCAGGTTACATTACCAAGATTATAATTACACTTTATTTATTCCCAGTAATATAATTGCTTTCTGGTCAAAAAGTGTAATTGCCGTGTAACTACTCTGAGATTTCTACTTGCACATTACAGAGCTGAAGGGAATGTTTTCACTGCTTACAGAATTTTATATGTCAACAATAAGAAACAAAAGAAGAAAGGTAATTTAAAACTTATTAAATATAAGAAATTATCTCCACTTCCCTGTGCTTTACCAATTCCCAAGTAATGGGAGGAGTAAGAATGAACACAGTTTGATCAGAAATGTGAATGGGCTATTGGAGTTAATGTACTATAAGAGGGGAAGATTTAAAAGATAGAAGAGAAGAGAATCAATGCAGTAAACATCAATGCCTAACTTGGAACTGAATTGAAAAATATTTACCAGAACAATTAAAATTTTTGTTCATCCATTGATTTTGTTTCCTGACACAAAAAATAGATTGGTGGTAAAGACATACTGAATCAAGAAACTATTAACTTACTGCCTCTTCCTTTGATATTAAAAAAGGAACCTAGGTTGTCCATTGGGCAAAAAATTTTATCAGAAGTGGCACATGAGACAATGTCGTTGTTTAACCCCAGTCAGCAACTAAGCATGATGCAGCCACTTGTTCATTCCTTTACCACCCACCCCTGGTGGAATGGGGAGGAGAATTGGGAATACAAAAGCAAAACTCATGGGTTGAGATAAGATCAGTTTAATAACAGACATAAAATAAAATATAGTAATAATAATAATAATAAGGAAGATTATACAAAAATAAATAAAACTGAAGAAACGACAAGTGATGTACAATGCAATTGCTCACACCTGCTGACCAATGCCCAGCCACTCCTCGAGCAGTGATCGGCCCCTCCAGGCCGACTTCCCCCAGTTTATATACTGAGCATGACATTCTATGGTATGGAATAGCCCTTTGGCTAGTTCGGGTCAGCTCTCCTGGCCATGGTCCCTCCCAGCTTCTTGTGCACCCCCTCGCTGGCTGAACATGGGAAACTAGAAAATCCTTGGCTTAGGATAAGCACTACTTAGCAACAACTAAAACCTCAGTCTGTTATCAACATCATTCTCACACTAAATCCAAAACACAGCACTGTACCAGCTGCTAGGAAGAAAATTAATTCTATCCCAGCCAAAACCAGGACAGAGAATTATGTCACCAAAATCACAGCTGGTCTGTTTTGATAAAAATCCCAAATTGAGTTCACGTTACTATTTATAACTGGGCCAAACAAAAGTAGCTGAAGTAGAAATCTAGAGCAAAATTTAATCTTTTTTGTCTAGATCCATACCAAGATGTCCCTGGAACTGCAGAGTGTTCTGTTCTAAAAGAAATTGTATTCTGTGGCTTATCCAAAAGGCATCAAGATTTGGTATGTTGCACTTTGCAATGAGCATAGAACATACATAAATTAATTTTTATATTAAGAAAAAAACAAACAGAAACAAAGAACTTCATTTGTTGTAAAATGTCTCTTTTCATTGTACAAATACCATCAGATGAAGTGGAAGCTGTCATTGGAACCTACATCCCTATTTGTTCCTTGTACCATGGATGTAACATTTATTAGGAATGTTATTATGAAGTCTTCCTCAAAATCTGTCATATCTGCTCAGCTGTCCGGCTAGTCTTTCACTGGGGTTGGTTGTCATCTGTTCTTTTAAGTATCAGCTCATGAGGCAGCTGTTTTCAGAGGCTAATTTTCACAGTGAAGTGAGGAATGTATATCCTGAAAACTTTTTTAATAAAGTAAATTTTAATTATTTTTTCCTTCTCACATTCATTTAAACAGTGTATCAGGTCACCACAGGTTTTCTGAAAACCAGAAAGTACATACATATGTATAGAAACATACCACATACACAGACACGATTTAGGAATGTGTAATGGGACCTAAATCAGCAGATGATAAGATGTTTCAGAATTTAGTGGGAGAAAAGAAACTGTAGCAGGAAGGAGGGGGAAGAACAAGCAGCATTTTAAATGTTGCCTGAAGTGATTTTTACATAATTTTCTAGTACGTTTTCTTACAGACAATGTAATATAATAAGGTATTTAAACAATATTGTTATCTTTCTTAAGAGATCCCTTGATTTTAGTTATTCATTATTACTACTACCTTTTCTTGACATACCATAAATCATATTTTCTGCCTACTACTAGACCATACTATATAGAGCTGTCTGAGAGCTAGATTTAGCTAAATGGACACTTTTCAATTGTATTTAACTGCTTACTGTTTTGTGGAAATGATGTTACCAACACTCATTTCATCTGAAAACAAAATCTTTTGAATTCAGTGTTTCTATACTGCATCACTTCTGAGTTTTTTATATTCATAGATACATGTTGCTTTCTAAAAATTAGTACCAAGTTGTCTACAGACTTTCAGAATTATAGAAGACACCTGTTTGTACCTTTGGGTACCTAAACGTCTTTGAAAACATCTTATCTAGAAAACCTAATGATAACATTTCCCTTTAAAAGTTTTGTGGAAAATGTTTCCTCTTAACAGTGTGTGCAATATTGCTTGTCCTGTTGGCGCTCTCTTGTTAGTTGCAGATCATAAATCATTGCAAAATTACTGACAGGTTGCATCACTAACATGCTGTACCTTATTCTGGGACTTAATTATATCAGCATCCGATGGCAACACCATCAAAAGGGTTTTGTCAGCATTTTCAGTACACATCCATTTTTTTTTTTCCAAGGTGGATGAAAAATTAATATGTCAGTAATTTCAACATTGTATCTGTTTGAGCAGACACAGAAGTTGTCAGTTAGGATTTGATTTTACTTGTCCAGAATATGTTTTAGTTTTACTTATTTATTTTTTCCATTAGGGATTGAGAATAATACAGTAGCTTGTTTGTATTTTTAAAAGTTCCTATTAAAAAACTGATTAGTATTTTTCACTCATTTAACTACTAATTATAGGTAAGATAAACAGCTATGAATAATGAAGTGTTAAATATATTCAGTGTATAAACAAAAGTGCTCTAGGGTGGGAAAGAAAAAGTTATCAAAAAGCATTACCTGTTAGCTATGCCTCCTGGGATCATAGTAAATTAAATGAGATTGTGATATTTCAGAGAAATTTTAAAGAGCTGTGAAAAATCCATGACTCTTTACAGCAACATGCATTAATACAGACCATATTTCTTCCATGTTTGCACATCAAGATTTTATTCATTTTGGATTTCTCCTCTGGTTATTTTTTTCTGTCATAATATAGACTGTAAGTGGATCCAGTTCTAGTAATTAGTATTTTAATTTTAACTGTGATTAAAAACTAGCTATTTCTACACTGGTTCAATTTTTTCTGAATGAGGCAGCAGCTATAGAAAAGAGGATGGATTAAATCACAGAATCATAAAATGGTTTGGATCAGAAGCGACCTTAAAGATCATCTAGTTCCAACCCCCCTGCCATGGGCAGGGACACCTTCCACTAGACCAGGTTGCTCAAAGTCCAATCCAACATGGCCTTGAACACAACTTCTCCGAACAACCTGTTCCAGTGTCTCACCACCTTCACAATAAAGAATTTCTTCCTTACGTCTAATCTAAATCTGCCCTCTTTCAGTTTAAAATTATTACCCCTCACTACACTGTATGATAAAGAGTCCCTCTTCATCTTTTCTGTAGGCCCCCTTTAAGTACTAGATGGCCTCTACAAAGAGTCCCTGGAGTCTTCTCTTCTCCAGACTGAACAACCCCAACTATCTCAACCTTTCTTTATGGGGGAGGTGTTGCAGCACCATTTCCATGGTGTCCTCTGGACCAGCTGTAACAGGTCCATGTCTGTCTTGTATTGGAGGCCACAGAGCTGGATACAGCACTGCAGGGGGGGTCTCACAAGAGCAGAGTATAGCGGGAGAATCCCCTCCCTCAACCTGCTGGCCACACTGCTCTTGATGCAGCCCAGGACACAGCTGGCTTTCTGGGCTACAAACAGACATTGCGGGACCATGTTAAGCTTCTCATGAACCGATATTTGATTAAACTGCAACAGGGGAGGTTCAGACTGGACATTAGGAAAAAAATTTTTCACAGAAAGAGTGGTCAGACAGTGGAATAGACTGCCCAGGGAGGGGGTGGAGTCACCATCCCTGGATGTGTTTAAGGATCGTTTAGATGAGATGTTGGGGGATGTGGTGTAGGGGAGAACTTTGTAGAGTAGCGCTGAGGGTTGGAATCAATGATCCCAAGGGTCTTTTCCAACCTGAATGATTCTGTGATTCTGTAATACCCCCAAGCCCTCTCAATCCACTCCTCACTCTCAATCCACTCCTGCTCTCAATCAACTCCTTGCCCAGCCTGTATTTGTGCTTGGGATTACCTTGACCCATGTGCAAAACCTTGCACTTGGCCTTGTTGAACTTCATGAGGTTTGCACGGGCCCACGTCTCAAGCCTGTCCAAGTCCCTCTGGATGGCACATCCCTTCCCTCCCATGGGTGAACTACACCACACAGCTTGGTGTCATTGGCAAACTTGTTGAGAGTGCACTCAATCCCACTGTTTATGTCTCCAACAAAGATGTTAGAACAGCGCTGGTCCCAGTACCCACCCCTGAGGAATGCCACTCATCACCCCCTTTCACTTGGACATTGAGCCATTGACCACAACTCTTTGAGTGTGACCATCCAGCTCACACACAGTCTGGTAGCAGAGATTACTTTACTGCTGAAATATCAAATTAATCAATGAGACTCACAATTTGACAGCTGGAAACAGTACTGATGGTGGTGAATACTAATTACTAGGTCTTGATTGTCCAGGGAAAGTGTCACTTATGGCATCAGTAGTAATAAAAGGAATCATATGTTGGACATTTTGCTGCCATTTCATTCTGCAGCACCAAAGTCAATGAAAAACATTGATATAGTTAGTTGTTGGCTCACAATAATATCCATCTGGAGCACTCTGGCTAGCACTGGTTTGTACCTGGGATATACTCCAAATTCAATCTGACAAGAAAGACTTCTCAGCACATTTGGTAGAACTGCCTCTTCCACCTTCCTCGGTCAATCTGCCTCATGTGCAAATCTGCACTGTTTTTCTTTCTGTATATTTTGTTCTTTCCTCATAATTACCACACCATACTAATGAAAATATTTCTGAAGTTTTTTCTATATTGTATCTATTTCTGTGAGACCTCTGCCACTGATGTTTTTTGTCTCAGTGAAGTTTTCCCAAGCTTTAATGCTGTAGTCACTATTCTTCATTGTCTTCTCACCATATATTTAATATAAATTTGCAACAATCAAAGGCTTAAGTGTCCAGGATTGTGAAAACAGGCATTGTAGCACTTCATTGCCTGTCTCTCAATGTGCAGTGTAATGTGCAGGGCATGAGAGCTTCCCAAATTACCTCCAAATAATTTCTAAATCGGCCTCCATGATGAAAGGTGGATCTGTCCAGAGCCAGGCAATAAAAAACGCTCAGTATTGGTGGAAAGTCTCAGATTCGTCCTTTCCTGGCTCTTTTTTCTTTTGATATACCCTGTTAGGGAGGCTGGAGGAAGACTTTCCAGAGCTACTACAAGCAAACAAGACGCCTAAGGGCCATAATAACTGTATATTATGGAGAGAGAAAAAAAGCCAGGTTTTCATGTGGATGCTGTGTGTAATACCTACCCTGATCCAGGGCTTAGACATCCCCCTTCACTCCACAGTCTCTCTTGAAGAGAAATCAGAGGTGCAGTAGACTGTAAACTCATGTAAACAGAATTTATCACTTTTAAACCTTAAAATAGTATTAACTTCTTTCCCATATTCACAAAAGACAGAGTTTAGCGACACATTTTTACTTATCTCTTGCACCACTGAGATGTTATTTTTGGGACCAGTGCTCGTTCTCATCATAATGTATAGTTATGTCTTTTTATTTATTACATTCATGGTGAGATTTCTAATCCAGGCAAAGGGATACCACAGTTCAATTTCCCAGTTCAATTTTACTCCAAAGATAATAAAATCCACCCACAACACCTGGAGGTACCACCTTTCACATCTCTATGTAGATATGGCACTTAGGGACACGGTTTAGTGGTGGACTTGGCAGTGTTAGGTTTACGGTTGGACTCAATGATCTTAAAGGTCTTATCCAGCCTGAATGATTATATGATCCTATCGCAGAAGTGATCTTCACCCATCCTACTGAGTTGGTCAAAGACCAAAAATAAACCTAAACCCCACATTAAAAATTCATTTTATGAAAAATTACACGACTTGCCTACACAGTTATGTGAACAACTCTTATTTCTTGGTGGTGAGTATGGGATCACTTCCTTTCTCAAACACTAATTACGTTAATATCAAGAGTCTTTGGAGCAGAAACTGTGAGTCAGGATCTCCCTTACCTCCCCTTTGAACTCAGAACAATTCCTATACTTCTGTTTCTGTTTTTTGTTTGTTTGTTTGTTTTTGGTTTTTTTTGGCACAGCTTCCTCTCAGGTATATTTTGTAGGCAAAAGGAAAAATTTTTCCCTGTGTAACATATTGTATCCATGAAGACATGGCCTCAAAGACCACAATTCTGGTCCAAGTCATATTACTATAAATTGGCAGTACTCTGGTTAACCAATATGTTAATTCTGACTTTATGCTGCAGCTTTCAAAGACAGAATTCAGCAAAAGAATTCACTTTTTAAAGTGATAAATATTTACTTATATATTTCATTTTAACCTATATCAGTCTTGCAACTGTTATTTTTCTTTTCTTTTGCACTTATATTCACATGTGAGGCAAAGTATTAATTGGCAATACAACTGTATTAAAGAGGCTTATATTTGAAAGACCTAATCCAAAGAACGAAACCTTGACAAAGATTCCAACTACACAGATCTAGCCACGCTTCCTACAGTTTTCTTCTATGGTAGTAATCAGCCTCATAAGGTGGTCTGTAAAACTTTGGCAATGCAATGAGAGCACAGCTGAATCTAAACCATGATAAATCACCAGAGATCTCATTGCAATGCCTATTATAGCTATACAAAACATGTCTGAACAACTGAAAAATCAAATCAAGTCCTTGTGCATCTCAGGGGAAAAAAACATTAAATGAAGCTCATAAAAGGTAACTGCACAGAGCAGCACCATATTCTGCTTTCAGAATAACTTTTTGGCTTCATAAAAAAATCATATATTTTTTGTTTCTTGGTAAATTGCCATCTCACAAAAGTGTGATGTTATACGAAGAGAAAAATAGTTAATGGCTGGACATTGTGTTACAGATATCAGGTACAGGAAGCAAAGAAGAGTCTTCCTAACATGAGTTTGCCTTATAGGAGGAAATACCAGTTCCTAACCCTGGCGGTCTGTTTCAGGCAAAGTTCTGTTTCAGTTTAATCACTTTCCTAAAGTAAGGAGCAAAGACCTGACCTCTTATTTTGCTCAGAATGAGAGCACTGTGTAAAGGTAAGTAAAACACAAAATCAAATTATATACTCTATACTTCTTTCTACTGCCTACATATTTTAAAAGCACTAATTTCAGTGGTGCTTTGATGATAATAACAGCCAAAGATTGTCCATGTGGCATTTATACAAAATCAATATTTCAGACGAGCCCAGATTTTCAAGTGATGAGCACTCCCTATGGGAAACCATGTTTTCAAAATAAATCAGATTCTCATTTAGACACCTAGGTAGGGGCAAGCCTTCTAAAAGTGTTCAGCTCTCAGCAGCAACCACTGCAATTCCATTAGACAAGTTTTCAAAGAGCTCTAGAACCTAAACATGAACTCATCTGTATACACAGGATGAGAACACACCCCCCTTGAAATCAGTGGGGATTTCGCCACTCACTACAAATGAATCAATCCCACAAACAGATTGCATCCGTTTAACTGATTGTGGATGCTGAGCTTTCTGAGTATTTCTGGCTTTGGTGCTTTTATCTGAAGGTCCCCAAAGTTTTATGAACAATTTTCATTATGATAATCCATACTAGGAAAATAAAAAAACAAACCCTATAATAATTATGAAGCATTTGAGCTACGAAATTAACACAATTCTGTAGAATTGTAATGCTACTTTTTAAATGGATTAAGAACATGTCCTATTGTGAGATAATTTTCCTTTCATTTAGTAAACTTTTGGATAAAGTTCTATAGAAACATGTGACTGTATGTTAAATTACAGGTTATATTAGAAAGTCAGCATCATCCATAAGAATCAAGAGGTTAATAGTGCCATCATAGTGATGGCAGACAGAAACCCATGTTTTCCCAGAAAAAAAAGGCATATCAACATTTCAGTCACAAATGAAATCTCAACATAGAGTAACAGATTAGATGTAGAGCATGGTTTTCTGGCAGTATGCAGACACCAATAACCATAGACCCACACACTAGAATTAGGCATGTTTCCTTCTACCAGAATTAAAGACTACTCAGTCTATTTCCTTTAGGACTTAATCGTAAGGGACCAGAATCTAGAACAAGCTCTTCCAAATACTGATGACTTCTTGTTTATGTATATTGGGAAGTTGGCATGCATATGGCTGATTTTCTTTTCTTGCAATAAGCCTTAAAGGAGTGTCACTGAGCCCTGAACCTAATTAACAAGTCAGTCTTTCCCCCCTCACCCCCCGCCAAATGTATTCAGTGAAGCAATAATCATTTAATGTGCTAGACAACTAAACTGCTTATGTAAAGCTGTTCTGTGGGCACATAGCAGGAATGGATCTGAGCCAGCACCCATGGCTCCATTATAACTGATATTTTATTTTAACCACTCCTAGTACATTCTACTTCAGTCCAGTTTCTAGAACTTTATTTTAAATCTTCCACTTGGGTATTTTAAATAAAGACTAAACTTCAGGCAAATGGCAGTCCTGATGCCCAATTACAAGAGAAATCAATCACATGTCATAACTGGAAAGGCACATGAAGCAAGTACCACAGCACACTGAATTGCTTGCAGCAGGACACAGCTTCAGTTTCAACAGTAAATCGCTGGGGATTCTCCTCTTTCTACTAAGCATAATTTGTGAATGAAAAGCATTCATACAGTTATTTAAGTATACCAGAAGTTTATGGCTTGAGTTTCATTATTTTATGAAACAGCATGTCATTAATTACCACTGGCACATTTCTCCCATAGACAGTAGCTGAAGCTGTATTTCACAGACGGAAGGCAGTAAATTCTGAATCTAAGATTAAAGAATGCAAATGATAGCTTGTGTTATGGTTTTTCAGAGTGTTACAATGTACACAAGACCGTTATGCTGCCTGATGCTGTGTAGCATAATGTTAACAATTTATATTCATTTGCATCTCACTACAAACCTCCTGTTAACAAGCAAGGTCAAAAGAATTCCCTAGGGAATAAGTCCAGGACAGAATGTTTCTTCCTAAGTTTATGGCAAATCACAGATGTCTCATACTACATAACCGCTCAATACAAAGTGAGTTTAAAACACATACAGTGTAATTAAGGCATTGTTTTCAAGCTCTGTAAACTACAAATATTTTGTAGCACAGTGAAATCAGTATTTACATTTAAACTTTCTACAAATATGTAAGGAAAAGGTGACAGGAAATATTCGCCATTAAGAAATTACTTTCAACTGAGAGAAACATTATCAGATGGGTGTGAAAATCTTGTCAGGTAGAAATCATTATTCAAATACATATGTACAACTTGAGACTAGACCTCCTGGTTATTGTCTGTATTTTGGGCCTAGTCTATCAGAATTTGCTGAGTGCAGCTGTGAGAGACAGCTTTTATGTTTCCTTAATCCTATTTTTAGTTTAAACAGTGGTACAAACTACTGGATAATTTTGCAGTCAGGGTGCTCCACACTGGTCCTAGATTTTCCACAAAGCCTTTCAATTTATTTCCAGGACCAGAAAACAACAAGATTGAGGAACACAGGGTCTTCCTAGCAATTCTAGAACACATAGTTGTTGAAAAGTATTGAGGTCACTACCATAAACTATATACCAAGGTCTTCCAATTTATCTTGGGGCAGAAACATTTGAGGTGAAAGATTTTTGTTGTTTTCTTTTTTTCTGGATGGTTATTTGAAAGTTCCTGAAGTTCATAATTTTTAAGGAGCTAGGCAAGATACATTCATTGATTATGTGACCAGTGTAAGAGTAAGCTGAAGGAAAGGTAGATGATAATGCATGTTACACATCCTCTGAAGTAGCTGACGTTTTATACGTCACTACATCAAAATATTAATATAATTTTCAATAACGTGATTTTAGAGGAGAATAGGAAGTAGGCATAGCTGAAATCAGCTAGCTTAGTACTGATATACCTCACACTATGTAGAGAGTTAAAACAATGAATAATTTTGTGAAGTTCTATAAATAATTTTTATTTTTTATAAAACAAGTGATTTGTCTTTGATATAATGAGGTATGATGCTATGTTATTCCACTAATGAATGGAATCATTTCAGATCTGAGCAACAGAAGTGGACATTAGCATTTTGTAGCAAATAGCTATAAACTGACTTTTAAGCTCCTTTGAACTTGATGAAAACAGTTGCACTGACTTAAGGAGTTTAAGTTTGTTATGCCTTTTCCTACTTAGGATGTGTGTCTGGCTCTAAAATAGGAGGAGAGATCTTCTCTGAGCGAGTATTACATGATTTGAGAACTGCAAGCAATCTTCTGTTTTTAAGCTCCCTCCAGACTGATTGACTGCTTTACTATATCATGTCTTATTAATATAATTTATTAATCTAGTAATTCAGTTCAAGTTGGCACTGTATGTTGCCGAAAGGAATAAAATAAAAAGAGCATTGTGATAAAATATTATCATCTCACCATTGCTGCAAATCTGAATGACAGCAGAAGTGAAATTCACACTGATGAACTGCTATGTATCTCACAGTGACATGGTTACTATATCTTTAGGCCAAAAGACACACTGCACTGTAAAGGAAACAGTACTCCCACAGTTAGAAATATTAAACTATGCTGCATGACTGGACTGCCTTGACAACACAGCCTGCCTGCCTGTAATATATATGCAGCGGTTGTGAAATTACCAGGTTGTTGAATCATCATGGACAAGTATTGACACGGTAATATTTAGTAAGAAATCTAGGTTTATTAGTAACTAACAGCAATTTGTTATTATAAATAATTCAGAAATACTAAAAGAAAGAAAAGCGACTTATTCAGATTCTAAAATGACAAGATTCACACTAACTTACTTAACGGTACCTATATATATATATACACATGCATGCACATAACAAAATGGACAAACATACAGAAACAAAGGTGTTTGGATTCAGTAGAATCAACACAGAACGGACATACACACACAGAAACAAGGGTACGTACCCCCCCACACACACACACACACAGAGTAAAAAGAAGCTAGCTCAAAGAAAATTTCCCTCTCGAGTTTAGAGCAAATACTCCCAATGCCTTGGCATTCCTCAACGGGCGATAATTGAGACTCGAGCGGGGGACTTCGCCCTGGCCTTCCGTCTGGAGCAGACGACACCTTAAGGGTTTGGTACCTGAGAGGCTCCCAGCTCAGGGGAGATGCTGGTCACAGGCCCACTGCGATCCAGGAGAGCTCAAAGAGTCTCCCTGGTGGTCGCCATTTATAGGGTCCAAGATAATTGACTTTTGTCAAATGCCTTCTGGTGCCTTCCAGCAGTTACACAAGAATTTGATTAATGTGCGACTCTGTTATTGTTCCCATTTGACCACATCCCAGGCACAGGTGTGCCAGGCCCTTAGGAGTTGATGGGCCATTTTAACCATTTCCGAGCAATCGGGAGGGGCAGGAGCCAGGCTCCTTAACATTGTCAGTCCTTATCTCCACAGACTGGTGTATAGCTCGGGGGATGTGGGTGGAATCGCACCTAGCACCAAGCAGCCCAACAAAGAGGGGCGGGGGGGGGGTAAGGATTGCACCACCACAGGACATACACAGAAATTTCTGAATTTCTTCCTTTCTCCTCACTCTGATGGTCCTTTTTGAAAATGGGAAATGAAACTTGGAGCTGTATGATCTCTCTTGATCTTCTGTATGGACCAAAGTCTGAAAGAGGCATCCTTTTTCTTCTATGCAAAAACCAGAGGCTTCAGTCGCCAAATCTGGGAAACTCAAAGATCTGCAAAAATAAAGCACAATTTTCCAGAAAAACAGGAGAGTCTGCATACAGTGCTAAACATCATCCAGAGTCAGCTGAAGCGGGCCTGAGAGCATTCAGATTTTTTGCTGTTGAGTTGGAACTGATGATGTGGAGCAAACACAGAGTCCACGTACTACAGGGCAACCACAGCCTTCAGATGGCTGATAGTTTTGGACTCTAGGAAGAGCAGACCCCAAAACTTTGGAGCTGTCTCATGTTGGAGCATCCTGGAACCATGATTATAGCACCAAAAGTGGTCTTTATTTTGGATACTTCTATTCAATGCTACAGAGCCTGAAGCATCCATCCACAGAACTAACATGAACTCCAGTTTCCCAGTTTTTTAGACCCAGGGATAAAATTTTATTTCTAAAATACCATCTTCCAGTATTTATTGCAATGAGTCATCCTCTTCGGAAATTTTGAGGTGTGAGGGGATTTTATATTTTTAAAATTTTTTTAATGTAAACCAAAATGATATTCCCCCTCCATTCATGTTATGCAATCCTATATCCCTATATCTATTGTACTTCAGTAATTTTCATGTAAACAAAATGAGATTGTGCACCACTGCACCGGCATTCATCAAGATTTACCAGAATTTATTGTTACTAATGAGATAAAATTGTTACATAACATGGTATTTTCCGTTTTTTTTTTTTTCTTTTAAATGTTAACACTCCATATACCCCAATGTGACCACCGCTTTTTTCCACAGGTTACAAAGGGATTTATTTCCACGGACTTGACTACACTGCAGACTACAGTGCAACATAGCTAAGAGGAATTGGGCTTGTTGTAAAATTGCTTTGTTGTGAGACTGGAAGTAGTCCAATATAACCCAAATCCCTTAAAGGTTAATTTAATGCTTACCTTCATGAAGCAAAATACTGAGCAAGTTGCATTGGATCAACAGTATATGATGGATTCATACTAATTTACCAGCTATATGATTATATGGTAGACTTAAAAGACGAAAAATATGGATTTAATTTTTTTAAAGGAAAATCTATATTTCTTTCGTCTACCATAACAAAATTCTAGTAGTTAATGGGATCTTTAACAGTGATATAGAGAGTTATTGCATCTTGATCTGGCTATTAAAATGATAAGTGTCTTATTGACAATAAAAGGTAATATGGTTAGAGGCAGTTACCATGTCCTATTACAAAAAGTTCTATGGGCCTTTAAACAAAACAAAACAAAACAAAACAAAACAAACAAAACAAACAAAAAAACAAAGACAGAAATATTTTTCTTTCTGTAGAAGACCAAATTAACCCAAAGACAAGTATCCAATGGTCGCTGTCATTTTTGTTATGGGTCAATGACAAGTTTGAATAGCATATCCTAAAAGTTGCACCATAATGCTTTATGACAAAAAATGTGATTACTCTTCATTTCATGTAATGAAAGATATTTTGTGTTTTCTATACTTGCATTTTTTCTGTGATGAATTTGATTTTTTCCTAAGATATATCAGTGTTCTTTCTTAGTTCAATTATTACTTTCTGTCTCTCAAAAATTATAGTATTTTTTCAAAATTATCTTAATATTCTACAGAAAGAATATAAAACACAGAATAAAACCTGTTGCCCTGACCAATGCCAGTAAAACATCCATGGATTTGTGGAGCTCCTCTACCAAGGACTGGGGAGATATAGTTAATTGCCTGATGAGATTTTAAGTTAATTTCTACTAAGTGTATGCACTGAAAAACAAATTAGATACCTTTAAAAATAAAACTATTAGTTTTAATAGGAACTCTCAATAGTAAAACTAGTGGGGTCTTAATAATGGCTTAATGAAATGAAAAATGAAAAAAAAAAAGTCTTTTTACTGAGATTAGAAAACAGTGTTGCAAAATACTTTTCAACACATCTGTGACGACTCTGGGCTTCACTTCACAACTTGACTTCTGTGTGGAAATCCTTCACAGCAAAAATCTAATGACACGAATCAATAAAATAATTTCATAGGAAGCATTCATGGCTCTGCTCTTATTCAAGCTGCCTGACTTTTCTGAGCCTTCTACTCTGCTAATAAATAAGCAGCAGTATTTTTCCTAGTATAGATGTGAGAAATAATTCTATTACAGCTGTTACTCTTGCTAACCAATTAAGTCTATTAATGAAGTACAAGGATTGTATAATTGCAATTAAATGTGTGAACAAAGCTGAGACCACATATTGGCTCAATGAAACACACCTTAGGAGTCAAAGTCTAAAAGATGGGATGTTTATTTTCCTGTAGCTGAGTCAGAGGTAACAGAAGACATTTATGCCCAGAAGCCACAGAAAATGTCACAATGAGCAGAGATCAAGGGGCTTTTATCTAAAAATCTTCAAAGGGAGATCACTGCCTCACATTTCATTTGAATATATTGACCGTAGTAATTTATATTATGCTGGATGCAAAAATAAGATTAATTGGTATAAACAAGAGCAGGATATGCCAATGATTAAGAACTCTACATGGAAGTCAGATTGTCCTCTGCTTTTGTATTTGGTCAGGTAACAGCTTTACAGATAAGTTTTATTCCTCCTTAACATTCTTTTATCTTTAAATTGCCTTTAAATTACACTTTATCCAGAAGTTAGATAAAGAATGAAGGGCAGGTAAGAGTGTTGGCTGCACAAGTCCTATTCAGCACATCAGAGAATTTTTGAAGTCTCATGATATGACTGTGGTGGGCATGAGAGTTATTTTAGGCAGCTCAACATAGCAAATGAAATAAACTGAAATTCCTCTGCAAATAAGTTTCTTCAAGTTAGGAATAAGACTTAGATTATCAATTTATTCCTTATACTTCTATGTCACTCTTGGTGATAACTCAATGGACGAGAAAGATGAAAAGGACTGTGTGCTAGATGTTTTTCACACTGCTGGTTTCTTCTCCCTTCTGGATCAGACTTTCATAGTCAATGTAGAATAACTCTTGCGTGTTTCACTTAGCAAATCCGTATCTGCTCTACTTTAGTTAGGAGTTTTTAAAAAAAAGAAAAAAAAAAGAGAAAATGAACTGTGTTGATAGACCAATAGTATTGATTGTCTTCCTCTTTTAAAATACTCTTGTCTACTGTCAAAACAAATCATCTAAGAAAAGAACACCATTTCAGTAGAAATGCAAGTCTGTAATAGTATAAATGACGTATCTCTAGATTACCTCTCGCCTCAGAAAATAGATCTGCAATAAAGCAAGTTAATCCTTGAGAATTTATTTGTAGAAAATCCATCAGGTGTAATGCTGAAAGCCCTCTATCAACAACAAACATAAAGCAAGGCCTGTCTAAAGCATATGTAGTCAAAGTCAAGTCTTTTTTTAATAAAAATTACTTCTTACTGAGAAGCCACAAGGCAAAGCCTCCTGAAGATTTCTACTTCTGGAAGGTGCAAAAATGTTTTCCGTTAATTGAAACAGATGGATTTTTGTTAAGCTTTTACATTCTTCAAAAAGCCTCTATGACTGTCATCAATGTTATCTTTTGATCTAGGGCTTTGCAGTCAACATCTACAAGATTTTTCTCAAGTGACATACTTCTTAAAAGTTTCTGATTTTCTTTGATATTGAAAATATACACTTTCACAGGAAAACCACGAAACGGTGCTTGTCTTTTACTTATATCCTCTTCCTTTGCCACATATGTTACCCCATGACTAGATCTGAACAATTAAAAAAGATTTGAGGAGGGAAATGGTATCTTCCATTATTTGCCTGTAACTTTTTCCCCAGTATTAGTCCAAATGATGTCATTAGGAAAAAACAGATGGCTTTCAGGCGAAGGAGAATTTCAGTCCAGAATTGGAAGTATTTCTTTTTTCCATAGTGTGTTTCTATTTATGGAATGTGCATAAGTTAAAAAGTTTTCTGTTAATATTTATGTATATGAGTAGCACATGATATTTCACTAATTCGAATAAGCAATTAAGTACACAAGAGAAATAAGTTTCTATGAAAGTAATTAGTACTTTCAAGCAGTTTTAGTTCCTGATTTAGAAGGTATTGGGGGATACATTTGTAAACTATATTGTGATAAATTCACAGTGGGTGGAATGTGTTATCAAATCAGTTATTTTCTTTATCTTACAAACCAATGCCTACCTAATGGTGTCACATCCCACTTGGATGAGGGAGACAAGTGACTTAGATTCATAAATCCCCACAAAGTGGACAACAGTGAGACAAGTCTCAAAGTCTAGACATTTATTAACTTCCCACAATGTACTAATTGGATACACAATAATTGACTAAGTATATGAGTTATGGCAAGCAATACAGTATGCCTTGCATTAATGGTAGTGAAGGAAAAGGGGAAAACAGAAAGGAGAGAGATAGAGAAATAGAGATCACTGGTCCAGGTTCTTGTGTTGGTCCCATCTGAGTTTGTCAGGGATGCATCCGTCTTCTTCACTTCTTCATGTCTTCTTTTTCCTTTTTCCCTTTCACTCCTTGTCCCTCCCTCAATTTATACACACTTTTCTTGGGTCTGCCCCTAGGTCAACCCACCAGGTATCCCATGTATGGGGAGGGGTAAGGTGCTTCATGTGATGATGTAATTAGCATGATCTTGTTAATCTTCATTAGCATATGCAGGGGTGTCAACTTTAATATGCATTTTGTGGATAATGAAGCAACGGTCATTCACTGGACAGGTGGCCCTTGAAACTTTACAAGATTCACCAGAGCAGAACCATCCTGCCTTCACAGGGCTCACTCCTCCAGCTGCACCCTGTGCTGTCCAGGCAGCCTTATCAGCTCCAAACTCCACACTATCCACCCCATGATTATAGTTCCATTACTTGCGAGTGTTTGAGACATTCCTCAGCTTGGAGGGCCTCCCCTCCCCCCCATCCCTTAGCTCTCTCAGGCTGTTTTTACCTTGCAGGCCTGTTTCTCTCAGGCCCTGTTTTTGGGGAGTTACAAGTCATCTCTCGCAAATGGGTAAAATATAGACAAGAGCAACTTGTAACATACTGAGTTTGCAGAAAGAAATAATTGTGCAAATATAAATACATCATTTAATGAAACAAGTTTAACTCTTCTTGATAAGAATTTACTTGTGTATATTGTGGTTAACTAACAGTGTAGGTTAACTGTCCAAAAGCAGTTATGATTTAAACTTCAGAAATGGCTCCTCTTGTAGTGGCTTTGATATGCGTTTTCCTCTTGTGATGTATTTTATTAACATAATGTCCATTTCATCCAGAAAAACTCAGCATGATTTGAACTACAAATCTGGAATAAAAATGATGTCATGAGGTGGTCAACTGCATTTTCAAAGGAATGTAAGACAGCACATATACATATATATATACATATAAAACCTATATTACCTTATAAAGAAAAAGTAAATATTTTGAGTTTCACTGTTCCAAGAAATAAATTGGGGGTTTTCTGTTCTGTTTTGTTTTGCTGAGCTTCTTAGTCATTCAGCAGTGTTATCCCACTTATATTTATATTCAGCTAGCAGAAGCAAACAGTTTAAAAGACAGTCTTGTGATTTGCCAGCAAGTATTTTACTCAATACCAGAGTGGAGATTGCTTTAGCTTGGCTGTTCATATCCTTAACACGATTTAGCTGGCCCTTGGAACGCTTTAAGAGCAGTGCATTTGATTAAATCAGCCAACAATGGTTAATTGCTTCTAAAATCCTAAAATGCCTAAGATACTAGAACAAAGGAAGTTCTTGTGGTCAGGTATTGTTCTTTTATGCCAAAAGAACCTTTTTTTTCCTAGGTCATTATGAATTTCATTAAATGAAATTTACTGAATATCAGAAAAATTAAGACAGACATTGTTCAGAATTATAAATTTGTATTGTCTATAACAGATGATTAGTCACTTTATCTTCATTTTTTTTTGGAAAAAAACTATGTCTCTTGCTCATGCAATTCAATAAGGGACTAGATATAAGGAACCATGCACTAAGAAAGCATATAGCAGCTATAATATTTAAAATTATTTAACTAAAAAAGTCTATTTTAATTTGCATGTTTTTTCAATATATTTTAGGAAAATATATTTTAGGGTTTTTTTCAATACATTATAAGGAGATATGAACAAGAGAGAGCTGAAGAAAATTTTAGAAAGTCAAATGAAAAAGGAAAAGGTATTGAGTAGGAAGAAATCTTTCTCTGATAGATAATTATAATGACATTAGGGAGTTCCCTGTTCATAGCTCCAGTGGCAGAGGCATGTTATCAGAATAACAGAACTGTGTAAGAGTAGAGATTTAGAATCTGCATGAAATTACTGAGGAAACAATTTTCTCTAGATCTGCATGTTTAGCGCAACATATATTTGCATTAATTTGTTTGAAGGATGGGGGCTTAGTATACTGCAATATTAATGGATTGTTTTAATTTAAGACAACTCTCAACCATTTTAAAAGGTCCCAGACAATTTAAGTAGAAAAAGTCCCTACTGTGAGTGAAGTATATACAATAATAAAACTATTTATTGTTGCTTTTACAATATGCTATAGAAAAATACAATTAAAATAATTAGACTATATAATTCAAATACGAGAGATTCTAGGGAATAGAAATATCTTGCTCTTCATCTGTGTTTTAAAACTGTCTGATATTACCAAACCATGACTAATTCAAATACCTAACACACTTTAAATTTCATCTTCCTACAACTATACACTCAAAATTCTTTTTTTATCCTTTCCTTATTTAAATAACCTGTTAAATTGTCCAATGACTTTGGTGTAGCTATTAATAAATAGATAAATCTACCCCCTAAACAGTGAATTTTTACCAAGACGTTTTATGTACTGTATCTTAAAAAGAGGTAGAAATTTTACATCCTCAATTCCTGGCCAAAAGAACACATATTCATACTTCCACTAATACACATTAAACATATGTGTACATTTGAGTATTGGTGGGGATGGGAGAAGACATGATCTGCTGCAGAAGTTCATTACTATGAACCTGGGGTTTTGTTTGTGTTAGATTATTCAAGTCATTTAAAATTAGTGTCAGCTAGAAACCTACTAAAATGACTGTGAAAATGAACAAATACCATGCTACTTTGATTTCTCCTGAGAACCATGTTTGTAATGAAATGTTTAATTCACCTCAGACTTCTTGAAGTAAAGCTAGACTGTGCAGCCTTGGGGAGGTGAACCTTCTTGTTAAATTTATAGAGAGCTTATCAAAGGGGACTTCTTTTGTCTTCACAGAATCACAGAATGGTTGAAATTGGAAGGGACCTCTGGATGTCACCTGGTCTAAACCCCCTGCTCAAGCAGGGCCACGCAGATTCAGTTGTCTAGGATTGTGTCCAGATGGCTTTGTAACATGTCCAAGGAAGGAGACTCCACAATCTCCTGGGCAACCTATGCACATGCTTGGTCAAAAGTGATTCCTGATGTTCAGAGGGAACCTCCTGTATTTCAGTTTGTGCCCATTGCTTCTGATCCTGTCACTGGGCACCACTGAAAAGAGCCAGGTTCTGTCCTCTTTGCATTCTCCCTTCAGGTATTGACATATATTGATAAAATCCCTCTGAGCCTTCTCTTCTCAAGGCTAAACAGTCCCAGCTCTCTCAGCCTTTCCTCATAGGAGAGATGCTCCGAGGACTTCTTTGTGGCTCTTTGTTGGACTCCAGTACGTCCATGTCTCTCTTGCACAAACAAGCCCAGAACAGGACTCTTTACTTCAGGTGTGGCCTCACCAGTGCTGAGAAGAGGGGAAAGATCACCTCCCTTGACCTGCTGGCAATATTTTGTCTAATGCAGCTCAGGATACCATCATCCTTCTTTGCCACAAGGACACATACAAATTTTGTATGTTTTAGAATCTCTGAATGCATGACTAAGACTTCCATATTATGTCATAACAAAGTCATTACTGATAACCACTGAGAACATAACTTTGAGTGTACACCAAACTTGGGCAGTAGGGAAGAACCTCAATAACTGAGAAAAATGCAAAAAGTGAACAAATATGTCTCATTTCTTGTTATGTTTTGATTTCACCAACCTGCCTTCAAGGCATTTTCCAATGAGGTGTTTTTCAAGATTGCCTTACTTTACTTCATTATTTACTTAAGAACATGAAATTGAAAGAGTTTGCAAAGGTACCACACTGCCTCATCAGGGGAGATAAATATTGCCTTTCTTTAGTTTTTTATTATTGTTTTGAATATGTGAAAGCATTTTCCTGGTCTGATATTTGGGGGAGTGGCACTTGATCTCATCTGTTTTTCACAGAAGCCAAAGACTAAGCAAACCCCTACAAAATCTTGTTTCCCCAAAGTCTTGAAAATTCCAATACTTAAATGCTAAATAAAATACAGTATTTTAAATTTAAAATAAAAAAAGTTTTTTAAGTTGAATTTGCATTTGAATTTACAAAGTAGTGATAATCTAGAAACCTGAAGACCAATACAAGAACTTCATGCTATTTGTAGAAACTTGAGCATGAAAGTTTTTATCTCTGCCAAACAGGCCTCTGCAGTACTTCTTATTTCCTACTGTCCAACTAAAATGAATTATGTAAAGCTGTTCTCACTGAAGGCTGTTCACTTCAAGTGGTGCCAAAAGCTGCTAGAAAGTATAAGTTACATGAAGTTCTACTGATGCCTGCTGTAGCTCCAAAGGACAATCAAAAATCCTAAATGGAAAAATACACTAGTATTTTACAAATCTAGTCTTATCTCTGTCCTGGTTTAGCTAGGATAGGGTTAAATTTCCCCAGCAGTTGGGGGGAAGCTCTAGCCGGGTTATTCAATACCATGCTGACGCCACCTCCTGGCGCCCAAACACGGGAACGTGGGAGAGTCGGTTAACGTGTGTGTTATGCCATCTCTCTGCTCTCACTACTGTATTGGTACATATCTTGCTCTGTTTCATTGTTATCACTGTTACTGTTATTGTTATTGTTGTTGTTTGTTTTGTTGCTGTTGCTCTGTTGTATTAAACCTCTCCTTATCTCAGCCCCGGGGCTTTGTATTTCACTCCCTTTGTGGAGGAGGGGCAGCGGCCGAGTGGTCTCAGACCCCGGCAGGGACTAAACCACCACATCCCAAAAACACGTCAGCAAAATCTCAAGTACATTTACTGATTAACAGTGTAATCAAAGACATCACAGAAAGAGCGCTTTGAAAATGACCGTTGACTGCCAAATACTTTCTGAAATTCAGCTGAGATGAAAGTTGGAAGCAAATCCTCATTGCTGTGACTTGGAAATACTCTTCCAGATATCTCAACAGGGTCAGTAACATTCCACATAAAATGCTGGAAACACATATGTACTGGGTCTGGCTGAGCCAGAATTGGTTTTCCCCTGTAGCAGCCCTCATGGTGCTGTGTTTTATGTTGGGAGCTGGCAGGGTGTTGATAGCACCCTGGTGGTGTGGCTACTGCTGAGTGGTGCTTACACAGCACCAAGGCTCTTTCCAACATTCCCCCCCCCACAGTGGGATGGGGTGGGCAAGATCTTGGGAGGGGACACAACCAGGACAGCTGACCCCAACTGACCAAAGGGATATTCCAGACCATATGACGTCTGCTCAGTATAAAGCTGGGAGAAAGGAGGAAGGGCGTGGGGTCACCCTTGGTCCTCCGAGGCAACCACTACACGTATTGGAGCTCTGCTTCCTGAGAAGGCCTGACATCGCCTGTTCATGGGAAGTAGAGAATAAACCTGGGGGTTTTTTTGCTTCCGTGCACGGACCTTTGCTTATATTAAAACTGCTTTTGTTTTACCTACAAGGGTTGTTTTGGGTTTTTTTTTTCCTATCCTATTTTCTTTCCTCTCTTTGCCCTGTTGAGAAAAAAAGGGGAAGGGGGGGGAAGTGATAGAGCGACTTGGTGGGTACCTGGCATTTAGCCAAGGTCAAACCACCACAGTCTTTTTTGGCGCCCAACGTGGAGCACGACAACGGCAGTTTTATATTAATTGTGCTATAGCTATAGCAGTTATTAAGCAACAAGCTCTTGTGCTGGTCACGGGTTTGTTGATTGCGCTGCTTATCTTTATTTTGCTAAGCTCGGGAACATGCTGGAACAAATTGGGAACATCATAGGTGGTGTTATTCTGCAGGCTCCCGAGGTACTTATTCATCCTTATGTTAGCTCTTTGATACTGTTCATTAATGCTGTTCGCCTATTGTGGGTTGTGTGGAGCTCAGTAGGTTCTTAGTGTAAGAGAAGGCAAATTTTGGGTGAGCCAATACCAAAATGTGCCCTGAGGCGGCCTGTCCCTGGGTGGCAGGGGGAGTGGAAGGATTTGGGCAGATTCCTAGGATGGTTATCACCTCCTGTAGCCTGGGATCTTACCCCTGAACAGGCAAGCAACCCCGCAAAACTGACACAACACCTGATAGAAGGGTGCCTTGCCTATCCCAGTGAAAATCAGCAACTCCTAGCGCTGTACTGGGGCCTGGCCTGTGCTTATCGAGCTGCAGTTCAGTGCTCTCAAAGGACTGTGGTGGAGATGGGAACTCAAACAATAACAACAACATCAGAGATTGCCCCAGTAGTAAAAAAGAAACAGTGGACAAGGAGAACAACAGGCCCATACCCTCGATTAATAAGGGAGGAGAAAGAAGAGGAAAACCTTGATCAAGAAACTGGTCCTTCAGCAAAGGGGTCAGAAGAGGGAATAACAGAACTCAAACAGGAGGCAGAAACTACTCGGTCCCTGACGTCATCAGAACTGCGAGACCTGCGGAAAGACTATCGCCGCCAGCCGGGTGAGCGGATTGCTGCCTGGATGCTTCGATGCTGGGATAATGGGGCTGATGCTCAACAGCTGGAAGGTAAGGAAGCCCAACAGCTGGGTTCCCTTGCTAGAAATCGAGGAATTGAAAGGGGAATTGGAAAAGAGACAGCAATTTGCATTCTGTGGAGATGGCTCCTTTCAAGAGTTAGAGCAAGATATCCTTTCAAGAAAGATCTTACGGACAACTCCCCAGGGAAGTGGGCTACTGCGGATGAAGGTGTCCAGTACCTGAGAGAATTAGCAATGCTGGAAGTCATCTATAGTGATCCAGATAATGATGAAGCCCCTAAAAATCCAGAGGATGTCCTGTGCACACGGGCCATGTGGAGGAAGGTGACTAAAGGTGCGCCATCCTCGTATTCTGCCAGCTTGGCCGCAATGTACTACCCAGAAATGGATGTGGGAGAAGGACTAAGATGTACACCAACTGTGGAGGCAGTCTCTTCCTGGCTTCAGAACTTTGAAGAGAGTCTTGGTACCTCCTCATCTCTACGGGCGAGTGCCCTGGATGTCAGGAGCACCCCAAGAAATCAGTTCTCTTCCGCCCCAGTCAGATGGAAAGGGAACCCCAGGCGCGTGAACATGGTGAACTTTGGTTCTTTCTGCGTGAGCAGGGGGGAGGACATGAGGAAGTGGGATGGTCAACCCACCTTTAAGTTGGAAGCTCGTGTACATGAATTGTGAGGAAAGACCCCTGCCAAGAAGAAGACATCCAAGAAGGTTGTTAATGTAGCTGATGTAAAACCACAAGAAAGTAATCAGCGATCTCCCAGATACAGGAAGACTGAGATCATCTCCCTTGACCCTGATGAAGGAATCTCTGGCCTGGCACGGCAAGGGTCAGACAGTGAATACTCTTACCAAGAACGGGAATAGAGGGCCCCTGCCTCCAGCCAGGAGGAGGAAAGGGATGATCGGGTGTATTGGACAGTGTGGATTCGATGGCCTGGCACATCAAATCCACAGAAGTACCAGGCTTTAATCGACACCGGGGCCCAGCGTACGTTAATACCATCAAGTTAGAGAGGGGCAGAACCTAACTGGATCACAGGAGTGACAGGCGGATGTCAAGAACTGTCAGTACTGGAGGCCAAGGTTAGCTTGACTGGGGACAAGTGGGAAAAACATCCCACTGTAACTGGCCCAGAAGCCCCTTGTATCTTGGGCACTGACTACCTCAAGAGGGGGTACTTCAAAGACCCAAAAGGATACCGATGGGCTTTTGGTGTGGCCAGTGTGAACACAGAGAAGGTCAAACAGTTGTCTAATCTGCCTGGCCTCTCAGAAGATCCATTTGTTGTGGAATTGTTGCGAGTTGAAGAACAACAGGTGCCAATTGCTATGAGGACCGTGCACCGATGGCAGTATCGCACAAACCAAGATTCTCTGGCTCCCATCCAAGAACTGATTCGTTAACTGGAGACCCAAGGTGTCATCAGTAAGACACATTCGCCCTTTAATAGCCCAATATGGCCGGTGCAAAAGTCTGATGGAGGGTGGAGGTTAGCAGTAGACTATTGTGGCCTGAATGAAGTGATGCCACCACTGAGGGCTGCTGTACCAGATATGTTAGAGCTCCAATATGAACTGGAGTCAAAGGCAGCCAAGTGGTACTCCACAATCGACATCGCCAATGCATTCTTTTCAATTCCTTTGGCAGAAGAGTGCAGGCCACAGTTTGCTTTCACATGGAGGGGAGTCCAGTATACCTGGAATCGACTGCCCCAGGGGTGGAAGCACAGCCCCACTATTTGTCATGGACTAATTCAAACTGCACTGGAAAAGGGTGATGCCCCTGAACATCTACAGTACATCGATGACATCATTGTGTGGGGCAACAAGGCAGAAGAAGTGTTCAAGAAAG
Source organism: Strix uralensis (assembly GCF_047716275.1). Lineage (NCBI taxonomy): Eukaryota > Metazoa > Chordata > Aves > Strigiformes > Strigidae > Strix > Strix uralensis. The sequence goes on along the minus strand of NC_133979.1, from coordinate 35,346,909 downwards.
GACAAAGAGTAATTGAGATTCTTCTGAGAGCTGGGTTTGCCATAAAGAAAAGCAAGGTCAAGGGTCCAGCACAGGAGATTCAGTTCTTGGGAATAAAATGGCAAGATGGAGGTTGTCATGTGCCTGTGGATGTTGTCAACAAGATAGCAGCTATGTCTCCACTGACCAACAAGAAGGAAACACAAGCTTTCTTAGGACTTGTGGAATTTTGGAGAATGCATATTCCAGGTTACAGTCAGCTGGTGAGCCCTCTCTATCAAGTAACCTGAAAGAAGAACCAATTTGAGTGGGGTTTTGAGCAACAACAAGCGTATTGGAGCCCTGCTTCCTGAGAAGCCCGACATCACCTGTTAATGGGAAGTAGAGAATAAATCTGCGGGTTTTTTTGTTTCCATGCGCGGACCTTTGCTTCATTTTGCTTATATTAAAACTGCTTTTGTTTTACCCACAAGGGTTGTTTTTGTTTTGTTTTGGTTTTTTTTCCTATCTTATTTTCTTTCCCCTCTTTGCCCTGTTGAGAAAAAAAGGGGAAGGGGGGGGGAAGTGACAGAGTGACTTGGTGGGTACCTGGTATTTAGCCAAGATCAAACCACCACAACATAGTAATGAATACAGTTCCCTGAACTGGTATTTAAGTTTTGTTTCATGCTGGAGGCCTTATACTCATGTTATTTCCACAACAACATGAAATAAAGCACAGCTGAAGCTGTTTGTGTAAGGGTATGTGGAATGAGAGTGCTTGTTCCTTTAAGAGTATCTGGTCAAGGGCCTTTTTCAATGCAAAAAAAGGGAAATAAGAAAAGGAGGAAGCCATAAACAGGAACATAGAAAGACACAAACCTGACCAACAAATGATAAGGGAGGCAATGACAAGAACCAAACCTGGTCAGCCACACTAATTGATAAGGGTGTGTGAGAGTGTTTATTCCAGCAAGGTTATCTGGTCAGAGACCTTGTAAATCGAGAAACTAAGGGAAAAAGGTAGAAACCAGAAACAAAATATACAGAGACACCGACCTGACAAAACAAGAATGGAGAACAATTAGAAGAAACAGACATCACCACTCACACTAATTGCTGGGCAATATAGAAACTACAAGCATCACTTCCAGGAAGGTCAGCCTGGACTTTGCCACTGATGCAATTGTGGATGAGGGGGGACTCAGTCAGGGACTGGGAGGGGTGCGGGAATGGATAGACTCATACAAACCCATGGGGGACGTGCAGGGTAAGGGAAGTGGGGAGGAACAAAGTGGGTAGGCAGGAGTGGGTGTGACAGGGACTGGTTGGGTGTAAAATAGGGCTGGTCAGTGTGGTTGTCTGGCTGAGCCCTGCGCCTGACCACCACAGTCTGTCCTGTACACCACAGTCATCCTGTACCTTCTTATTAAATCCTTTCTTAGCTGTCTCTCTGTGTATCTCCCTCTCTACCTGGGGTGTGTGTGTGTGTTGCAGGGCCCAACTGCCAGCTACTGGGCAGACCAGTGTGACTGGACTGGGTGCCAGCTAATGGTGTCAGATGCGGGGTGTAGGCGTCTCTGGCCTGTGGTGTCAGGTACTGGAGCCAGTGAGGTCCTAGTCAAGCTACTGAAGCTGATTGGGGGTCTTTAACCTTCAGCCACAGGGGTAAGAACAATGTGTGTCCCCAAAACCAGCTGTTGCGGGGACCAGAGCAAGTGAGGGGAGTGAGTGGCTCAGCACCAGTGGCTGGAGCAGGACCATGGGTCACATCCCATGTACCTGGTGCCAGCTGCCCGTGGGGGTGAGGGTGTGTGTGGGTGTGTGTGTGTGTGTATATTCAACAGCAAATTTCAAGCTCAATCAGCAGGCAAGTGAGGGATCCTTGGGTCTAGGCAGGGTTGGATAAGGGTTCTGTGCTGGTACCTGGCGACACTTGCAAATGAGGAGTTCATGAGAGACGAGTTCCTGTTTTACTAGCAAGCATCAAGATGGACTAGCCAGTGAGTAGAGGACCCATGAAGTGGGTAAGGGAGCCTGAGATCTGGGCAGGGGTGCCAGGGGCCAGAAGGGTCATGCCAGTGCTCGAGGGTTCCATGTGTCTGTGTTTCTCTGGAACATGTGCTCAGCTTCATACTCATTGAATCTGCAGATGGGCAGGTGGCAGCTGCACCCCTCAGCCTGGGCAGAGATCCCAGTTCTGTAGGCACTGGTCTGGGGGAGGTGGCTGTGAGCTTCCTACATCACTTAACAGCTTGCAGCATTGCTGAGGTATCTGTGAGAACAAGAAGTCACTCTGAATGTTCAGGCCCATGTCCCATTACATTTAATAACAGATCATCTATCAATTCCACAGAAATTCCTCCCACCTTAGTCTCAGTTATATACTGACCAAAAATTTGGTACATTGGTTCACTTTCACAGTACGTATTTAAAGCTTTGTATATATCTATAGGTGTGAAGAAAAAAAATCCCAAAACATTCTCTTGTTTTAAAATCTGTATTAACATCTGTGGTAATACAGTTAAGCATGTAACATTCTTTGGTTTTGGTTCTGAGCAGTGAAAACATGCAGAGAAAAGGGCAGGAGAAAAATTCATTTACTATACTTTGATTAACTACAACCTCATAAAATGTTGTCTTTTTAAAGTATTCAAAAGGAATTAAATGCGGGGGAAATATACAAAAGAAACAGGAATGTTAATCCTGTTAAAAGGATGTTAATTCCTCCATGTGCTGAGAAAACACAATTACTAGGTTACAATAGAAATAATTACTGAAGATACTAACATAACTAAGGCAGCATTTTCTTTTTTTTTTTCTTTTTTTTTTTTTTTTTCCAGCAAAAAGCTAGAAGGTCTAGTTTAATCCCAAGTGCTATCCATCTTCAGGAAAGTATTCTAAGAACATTATATGCAGGTACCCAACTGAAGCAATGAGATTTTGAAATGTCCTTCAGACATCCTTAATGGGAAAAGTTGATTCCTCTATGAGACTGTTAAACCTCAGAACATTCAGTTCAGCACTTAAAGAATGTGAAGACACAATTACTCACTACCTCCAAAACATCTAAGTGAGTTTCTTAGCATCTTATATAATCTTATAGCACAGTCACAGATAGAATCCAATTCTCTGGGCATTTACTGCTTTATTTGAAATTCTCCTTTCTCTTCTTTCATTTCCCTGATCATTTATTTAGTTTTTCAATAATACTATTCAATAGGCAAAAGTGTTCCCTAGAATTTAACAATCTCATCCCACAAACCTACCCTATAGGCACTGGGAAAGTAGGACTTCAATATAAAAACCTCATTCTAAAAGCAGAACAAGCTCTTTTCTCCTTCTTCACTCACATTTTCTTCTCCAATGTGCAACTGGCTGTGCAAGGAATTGGTAATACAGAAAGAGAAGAGCTGTGCATTTGGTTCGGGTATCAGACCCCACATCCTGAATAGCTCAGTACAAGCAACTACAACTTAGACTCAGATAAAAACCTGTTCAAAGGAAGGAATTTCTCATATTTTAAGTCCTCTACTCCTGATTTTTCAGAGGGCAAATATTTGGATAACTTCATATTGATCTCCTTGGTAGAAATAAAAGGATATCATTAACACCGAGGATGCAGGTCATGCTCAATTTATAAACAAAGTAGATTAAGTCTTAAAAAGAAAAGGTCTCGGAATTATTTAGTCATGGGAAAAACATCTTGTTTATTGATCATAACCTATTTTCTTCAGGACTACTTTCTTTCAGATGTTTGGGGCAGAGATTTGTAACTGCGGTTCCATCTTGACCCATTATTTCTAATCATTGTTGCACCACAGTAGTTCCATAAAATAGTTGTACATTTATATTAAATTAGTTCACTGGACTGTTTAATAAACACGCACTTCTTACGGTCAAATGATGAGAAAAACCTATTACCTTTCCTTTCAATGAAAAGCAAAGGAAAGGTAATGTCCAGGATATGACTTCTCCCCTCTAGACACATTACCAGGGTAAACACTAAAGAAAAATAAGATTGACACAACAAGAAATGAACAGTAGAATGTGACACGAGAATGAATTTCAGATAGAAATTAGGAGCAGAACTACATCCGTAGAAAAAGAGTATGTATTAAGTGATTCAATAGCACCGTTAACATTAAAACTTACGTCTTCCCAAAGTAGCAACTAATACTGTGTTGTATTTTATTGAGTATTTAAGAAACAGAAACAACTGTGAGAGTTTAAAGCTGGTAAGTAGTATACTTCTAAGCAGTTTATGCTGGCAATTAATCCACCTGACTCTGTTAACATCATAAATCTAGGTCTTTTTTGCCAGAGATAAAGTGGCTCTCTTCTGCCAGTGGATGCCCATTCTGTAAATTCACAGATGAACACTGAAGAGCTGCAAATTGTTATTTGCTATCTAAAATGAAGCCAATTTCACCCCCTGTTACTTCTCTGTTGCTGCAGCAGCAAGGAAATTAGGACTGTTCAGTATACTGTTCTTGTCTAGAGCTTGATACTAGAGGCCAATATAAAACTTGTCTTTCCTCTCCTGTAACTGGTAATTAAGCAATATATTTGCTAGTTTACTTAAATATACTTTGTTTCTTTGGGAGGTCAGTCTTAAGAGGTTGTGCCTGTAATTTTACTTAGCATGCTAATCTTTTCCATATATGTATTTCTGATAGCTATATAAGCCTTTAATTTATTTACAGCTTGTGTAAATAAATTGTCTAGCTTTGCACCACTGATTTTTCTTCCTGTGAGTTATGTTTACTGTACTCATCACAATAATGTCTTTGAAATAATTATCTTTAAAGTTCAGAATGACAAACAAAATCAACGAGCATAGATTGACAACCCATTTGGGTCAACACCACAAAATACACTCAGGAACATTTATTTAAAGAAAAGTAATTTCAATAATAGTATATTTGTCACTCTTCCATGAGTTTTTAAAAGCATTTGAGAATGTAATTGTTTATATGAATGTTTATGGAAAATAGTTGAAAATATTTTGCAGACGACACCAAGCTGGGTGGGAGTGTTGATCTGCTCGAGGGTAGGGAGGCTCTGCAGAGAGATCTGGACAGGCTGGAGCGATGGGCTGAGGCCAACTGGAGGAGGTTCAATAAGGCCAAATGCCGGGTTCTGCACTTCAGCCACAACAACCCCCAGCAGCGCTACAGGCTTGGGGAGGAGTGGCTGGAGAGCTGCCAGTCAGAGAGGGACCTGGGGGTGTTGATTGACAGCTGGCTGAACAGGAGCCAGTAGTGTGCCCAGGTGGCCAAGAAGGCCAATGGCATCCTGGCTTGTGTCAGAAATAGCGTGGCCAGCAGGGACAGGGAAGGGATCTTACCCCTGTACTTGGCACTGGTGAGGCCGCACCTCTATTACTGTGTTCAGTTTTGGACCCCTCACTCCAAAAAGGACATTGAATGACTCGAGCGTGTCCAGAGAAGGGCAACGAAGCTGGTGCAGGGTCTGGAGCACATGTCGTACGAGGAGTGGCTGAGGGAACTGGGGGGGTTTAGTCTGGAGAAGAGGAGGCTGAGGGGAGACCTCATCGCCCTCTACAACTACCTGAAAGGAGGTTGCAGAGAGCTGGGGATGAGTCTCTTTAATGAAGTAACAAGTGATAGGACAAGAGGTAATGGCCTCAAGCTGAGCTAGGGAAGGTTTAGACTAGATGTCAGGAAGTATTTCTTTGCAGAAGGGGTTATTAGGCAGTGGAATGGATTGCCCAGGGAGGTGGTAGAGTCCCCATCCCTGGAGGTGTTTAAGAGTCGGGTCGACATAGCGCTGAGGGATCTGGTGTAGATGGGAACTGGCAGTGTTAGGTTAATGGTTGAACTAGATAATCTTCAAGGTCCTTTCCAACCTAGTTGATTCTGTGATTCTGTGATTCTGTGATTCTATTCATGCTAATATTTATTAAGAGGAATACCCAGATAACTCAGACAGATAATTGAAATGCATTTTTGCAGTGTCATCCATCAGCAAGTCTAAGTATCATGAGCAGAAATCAGTTAAGAACAGAGAGAATCCATGATGTAAGTTTTGCTGTAACTGAAACAATCAGTTCAAAAACCTGATCTAAATATCTCTACCTAAAGCAGAGGAAGAAGTTCCAGGGTGGAGTCTGTGAACTAAAAACTGCTCATCAGGCTTGGTGAACACTGTCACCCTGTTGTCACACAGACTCTACCTCTTGCAGGGGAAAGCAATACATTTGCTGGTGAATTGAACTCCTACCTCCAGCTGCATGGCTTCGAAAGGGTTGTAGATGAGAAGCACAGTGTAACCCAGAACAGCCTATAGAGTTCTCCATTCCCTCTGAAAGTACACAAGGAGACAAAACTAGCAACCCTGTTTTATCTTTTTTTTTCTGGATAGCTCATAAAAGGCTTTTCTATTAAATCAACAGAATTAATATTTAAAGATAAATTTCTTCTCTTACAGCAGACAACTAAAGCTAATTAACTTGCCTTTCCAGTAACATTTCATCATCAGCTGGAAAAAGCAAGAACCATAGAACAGCCGAAGGATCTTTTGCACACACCAAATATTCTATATGAAAACAAACTGCTTTAATTCTTTTAAAATAAGTGATTTTGAGGCCATCAGGTTTTATACAGCCTACAGTTTTTGCCAACTAAACAAAGCCTATCAAAATTCAACTATGTGCCACTTCGAAATGGTAGAGCAGAGTTCTGCTGTAGTGATGAAAAGCCTTCAGCACCTTGGCTTTTTTGCTTTGGGCAGTTAAGCAGATGATAAAAGGAGATACATTCACAACTTTATGATTGTGAGTATATTGTTATGGTGACTGTTAAGACAGAACTAAGATCCTCTAGCTTGGCGTAGGTCCTACTCACTGAGCTATGGAAAATCTCTTATATTTGATGTCAGCACAGGACCTCTGACACTAAGCTCAGCCATTCCTATCCCCCTCAGCTGTGTCAGGTGTATACAGAGCCATTTCACTGGATTACATTCCCTGTACTGATTATCACTGACTTGTAATAGGTTTTAATCAGCCTAGACACTGCAATTCACAGCTTTTTATGAAGGTAACATTGTGTATGATAGTTTCATAAAGTAGATCAAAACTGGTGTGCCCAAATGTCTGAAAGACTTTTAAGAATAATATATATTTGAAAAAAATGGCACTTCTTTTCAGTTTTTTAATGAACCACAGCATCTGAATTGAGTGATAAAAGTATTATGGAATTAGAATTACAAGATTTTTCGCTCATTTACATCTGTATTGTTTTCAGCTGCATGTTTGCAAGTCACATTTAGGGAGTGTTGCCAGTACTGCAGTAGCCTGAGGAACATTTTGGCTCAAAATCAGTGTGTATGAATCCATGGAGCGTTTTTGTATACTAAATTGTGTCTTACAAAATCCTGTAATACAGCAACTGAAGAAATATGTGATTGAAAACCCATCAGCAGGTCTTCTTACATGGGTATGTTATGGTACATGTTTCATACAGTAACCCTGTATATTGAAAATAAAGTATTCAAAATAAAAAGCCTGTTAATCACTGCTAATTTTTGTAGTGTATCACCATTACGTAAACACCTGTGCTAAATAACTTTGTGCTGATAATGGCTGAGAGCATGTAGTGTTCAATACCACTCAAAACATCTAATTTCCTACTGTTCCAAAGCCTCTCAGGTCTTTTTGCCCTCTGTTCTCTTCAAGACTGCTAAAATTTTTTTATGCTAGGATAAGCCTACAGATTTTTTCATAAAAGTTACATATATCAGACATTTGAATAGTTCAACTGGCACATTTACAAATAACAGCTGGTAACTGGCTGAAGGGAAAAAAATCTCAATTATCTTAATCCTTTTCTACTTTTCACTTGTGTTTCAAAGATTTTACTACTATTACTCTCATGAACAGGTTTATTGGCTGCAACTGCTTGAATTCTAAGATACTTTCACTGGGGGTGGATGATGTTCTCAAATGCTGTCACATCAGCAAGACCTGGCCAGCTTGCCGGGAGGTACCCCATGGCACAACAAGGCAGTCTGTGGTTACGCTCGGGCTGTTCAGTGCTGTGTTTACAATGCACAGCTGCTAGTCAGTCCTGTGGGGTAAAATCCATCCTGCATATTTTCAAGATAGCAATATTAAACCTTAGTGTTCTACACTCAATCTATCCACAGTATTTTGCCATCTTATGGCTTCTAGAGGCAAAAAACATCACAGCACCTGCTTTTGACTGCTACATTTTGACATACACTTTGTACTCCTAACCTCTGTCAGTAGAAAAGATAATATGATCCTGCAGAGTGAAAAGAGACTGTGCCAAGACTTAACAATACACAGCCAGCTTATTATCTTCTGGAGCAAACAGCTCAGATTAGTAGTTCACACAGATGATGTTCAACGGCTTTATAGCATCCACCCCATTCCTCATTCCTTTTCTTGGTGATACCATAATACAGGTTGTGGTGTTTCAAACATTTGACTCAATCCTAAATAGTTTAGAAAAGTTATCAGAAATATGGTGCCCGCTTTCTGAATAAATTTTGTGGCCACTATGGCAATTCATAGATAAAGCAACATCCTTTCCATCTTCAGCAATTATTATGATGACTGTTTTATTTGGAATGGCTTAGGGCATTTGACACAATTCAGTTCTCTGTTGTGCAGAAGGTAACACACTTATTCTAGAAGCATTTCATAACAATTTAGATAACTTTTTTGGGTGCGAATCAGTTGACTTTCAAGATTTTTATTACTTCTTGGTAGAGGTACTTGACTTTTCTCACTCCGTTATAAACCCCACCAGGTTTAAGAGAGGTTTAGATTATTGTAGATAATCTCTAGCATCTATAACCTTGACTTAATCATGTGATATTCAGAAAAATGTTACTAAAAATAATAATTGACAACTAGATGTTTCCTATGGCTTCTGCATGATTTAGTTTATAAACAACAAATGCTTGTTTTCAAAGTCTTTTCAAAATTCAGACAAGCTTGGATGGAAGCAGGTAGAGCTGTCAGCCCTTGTTTCATTTTATCCTTGGAAGAGGGTTTAATAACGTACCTGGTTTGAATTAGTTTTAGAATCTTTAGGATCTGCCTGAAATCCTGAAACAAGTATTTCCTGTTTAACATTACACTGATTATAGGGGATTGAGCACTGAGAAACACAGCAATTAAGAGAAATCATTCATATCATAATGAGAAGGGTTAGCTGAATGTGGGCCTGGTAAGCATGTGTAGTAAAAAAGCCACTAGCTGGGGCTTCATTTATATTCATGTGGTATCGACATTTATAGCAAAAATTTCTGTAAATGTCTTCCAGCAAAAGGAGCCTGAAAGGGACAGACTTTACAACCTCTCTACAGTGTAAATGGTGTCACTGGATGAAAAGTATCTTCTGTTTTCTATTTTTTTTCCTTGTAAGGCTCCTCTCACTTGAACAAGCACTTTAAGGAAGATTTCAAAAGACCTAGTGACCAAAAGCAATTTATATTGGCTGTTTACTGAAATCTTTATGCTTCTGAATATCCTACGTTTTTTTCATTTTAATTACCACTCTAAACAAGAAAAAATACCCTATAATAAATTATAAACATAACAATATTTAATCTTACCATCAATCCCAGAGAAAGTAGTTCAGTAGTATTAAGAAATCTCATCATGAGGTATTTGATATTGTTACCATGAGCAGCAGTACTACAGGGAAATCAGCAAAAATAACTTCTGGAACTGATGGAAAAAATCAAAGATAAAAGTATGTTTGCTAATAAGATGAATAAATTAATTCAAAGCGCATAATCAATGAGGTGACACTTGCCTCACTTCTCTGTCTGTCTCTTGCCATTGTATGATACGTTAAACTCAGCACCTGGGGGAATTTGGACAGAAATGCATGAGAAAAGTAGATTCATTGAGTAAGAAGACAAGTGCACTCATGCCACATCCAACACAGACAAGGTCAGTAAAACACTGAGGTGAGCCTATATGCTAATTACTGCTGCTTCTCAATGCATGTCTGTACTTAATATGCTATTTGTAAAGCAGTATCGCTCTATCCAGCATACAGAAACAGACAATACAATTCACTCTGAGTGTTATATGAATTGCAGAGTGATCAGTGTTCTGTGGGTACAGCAAATATAAAACTTCTTTTTTCTCCTTACTGCTAATGTCTAAGAAAAAATCATGAAGACAAAGTGATGTGGAGAATTTAATCGTATAAAAATAAAATAAAAAATGTAATGGGATTTCATACAACTACGATTTCATAATGAAGAATTTTTCAAAATTATGGAAAATAATCTTTCTCATTTCCAGTATCTTGTTTACTCTTTCAGAAACAGCAATTATGATAGAAAATAGAGTCACAGGTCAACAAGTGAAGTTTTGGCAGGATCTTAACTCTAAAGCTCTGTCTGACAGAGACTCTCTCCACCCTCCTGAGTAGATTGGAATTTCACACAAGATTCAGGCTCCAAAACAGAGCTTGTTAAAAAACAGATAAGCTACTGGTTTTACCTCCTTTTGTTTCCTAAATATAAAATAGATTTAGATGATTTCATGTCACTCTTTGGATTTAATGGCCTGATTCTTATAATATCCTGGATACAATTTATGTTAAATTTATAGCCTTTCATTTTTGCCAAGAAAGTGTAGTGTTATTATAGTGATACATTTTAAAAAATCCTAGAATATCTCTAACCAAAGCAGATGAAAGTGCAAAAGAGAAACACATTGGCAGGTCATAACTGTGAAAAATATTGGCTCTCCTAACAGGAAAATCACAGATAAATGTGATCAAGACAGTAGAATCATGCTTTTGCTGGAGTCAGAGGTCCTTCAGAATAGTGTGGATTTAGTGTATAAAATGATGAGCCACAAATACAATAGTCATAGGTGAAAGAATCAAACCAATTCTCACAAAAAGAGAAGTGTAGTTTGAAAAAAGGAAAAAGAAAACTATTTAATCTCTACAGGCTGATATGGCTGCAGGTTTTCCTCATGCCTCAACAGGTTTTTCACTATTTGTGTATTAACCACTGTGGCTGTGTCCCCTGATATATGACTCAAACGTTCCAAGTAGCATTTGAGTGCACTTCTTGACTTCAACTATCAATTTATCTGGCAAATGCAACTTATTTTAAGAATATGCATAACCGTGTAGATGCAATTATATATATATATAGGTTTTTGTGACACATTCATTGTAATTGTCTGGAGAAGAAAAACAAATTATAGTACTAAATCATATTATATCCTCATAGACCTTATCCTTTGCATAGTTACGCAGAGACTTGTGACACCTGTAAACTGAAATTACACTAGTCAGGACGTAATTATTATTAGCTTGCCCTAAACCAAAGATAACTATAAAGAAACAACGTATTGAACATCAGTATAGAAGTGTTTTGCATTATGGCAATTGCACAGCCAGACACTATGAGTAGGCATTTCATGTAAATATATGAAACGAGGTGACTAGATTACTGTTCTTACTTTCAGAGAAGTTGCACGTCTCCTTCACATCAGAAGAAATTAAAAGGAGAGTAATTGTGTCAAGAAGCAGACTATAATTTATTTTCTTTTCACTTCAAATAAGCATTTTTTTTCAATAGTAATACACTTCTGCCCTATGGAAATCAGTCATGTTTTTCAGACTTCGTATAATAAGATATTCGAAAAATCCTTAACATTGCATGAATAAACTCCTAAAATGTCTCTTAACACAGAACATGCCCCACACCACCTTAAATATGGTTTTCCACCTATGATGTAGAAAATAGACTGAGCAAGAGAGAAACAATGACAGCACATGCAACTCTACCGTCTTCATTTAGCTGTCCCATACTTGACTTTCCTTTGCAAAGGGTTCTGACCACAGACATAGATGCAGACTTCTATAAATTTCTTTTTACTGATTAAAGAAAACCGATGAAAATGTATAGTAAAGGCAAATGCTAAATGCCTATTGCAAAATACTGATTTCACAGTTGCTCTGAGTCAGCCTTGTGATAATGTCTCGTGCATTGACATCAAGAGTTCCTGTTAAGATTTGTCTCGGGAACTGTAGGCGAAACCTGATGATAATGTATGATTTAACACTGGAACTGTAATAGAGGCTTGGTAACAACTATAAAAAAATGCTTTGGTTTTTACATGTGACTACTCACATGACAGAAACCTCTTCTTAATATTCCCTGGGAAAAAGCTAAAAATCTAGAATTAAGTTCACAGAAGTTATTCCAAAGTGATATTTTTTTTTAATTTATTATTCTCTTCCACCTCAGAACTTAATCTTTAATGACCTGTTGCCTCTTACACTAAGGTTTCAACTAATTGGCAACAGTAGTTAAAAAGAAATATCTTTCCAGAAGATGAATGTATGTTTTATTTCAGCATATTTTGAAAATCTAGGATTCTGTGAGGAAAAAGAAAGTCTCAAAAATATTATTCCTCTGAGACCTGTACTGGCTTATTCATCAAGGAGACAGGAAGACAATATCATAAAATACCATGCAAAAGTGAAGATTAGGTTTTGGCACTTAGATTTATTATTACAGTAATAATATTGTGTCTTTTTTTTTTTTTTTTTTTTATCTGTACCCAGCATAGCAACTGTCATTAGACGAGTAAGGAAGAGACAATTCAGAAGCTGGATGAACAGTGAACAAAGATGCCTTTGCTTTTGGTACAGCACAACGAAAACAAATTTTGTGATGCTCATAGGTCAGGGAAACAATGGGTGACCCCCACCTTGTCAGCACCCCGGGCATGGCAGAGTCCCCTCTGAGTGGCCACCGCTGTCCATACCACCAGGGAACACCACCGCATATATGCATTTATATATATGCATATATATGGGTGTACAAATAGGCCCTGGCTATTAAAGGACAAATGGATTGTTTGTGATTTTATGAGAGATGTGAAAGGCCTAAATGGAAAAGCATCGCAATTTTAAAGGCTGGAAGTACTTATAAACCAGCAGCAGTGTTTGTAGCCTGTGATCAAAAATCAAGCAGCAGAGCAGGTTTGTATTTTCTATGATATGGAACATTTTCAGGGAACTGGAATACGTCTGAAGTTTATTTCTGCCTTGGATTTATCATTGGAAGTACCATGGGCTGAAGAAGTTGTAGAAAAGAAATCTGAAGAGAATGCTTTTTTTAAAAGAAAACACCTACCTCCCAAACTTTATTTGATTGTTTGATGAACACAGTTTTGGGGCTACACATTCATTGTCCATAACACCAAAAGATATCATGGTAACACTTTGTCAGACAGCTTCTGAAAGGAAAAATGGACAAGCAGTTAATCCCCCATGGTGGTGAACTCCTGGGTATATACATCCCCAGCATGAGTATACATTTCATAGACTGTATTTTAAACAATTAAACTCACTAAACTCAACAGCCTTCTACAGTCAAAGGTTACTTTACTCATTTTTTCAACACTGCTGGAAATCAAATTCACGTGTAGGCCCTCTTCTATTACCAGAGTATTAGAGGGGTAGACAGCATGGTGATTGAACCAAAAAAATAATTCTTGTCATGACACACAGCTAATCAGGAGAAGATTCTTTCTTTTCAGAAAGAACATGTGACAATTGCCAATAAAATCATACAGGAATGAGATTATAGTGATGAACCATCGCATAGTGTATAAGAAAGGTGAAAAAATGGATTGCTTGGTGGATCCCTTCCTGAAGACTACATTGTTCTCTATACACACGGCCACAGGCTGGTTTATGTACCTCAAACATAACACTTCTCCTTTCTGGTAGCTGTCACCAGAGGAAAAAGAGACATTTGACCCACTCTATTCAATGGCTTACGCGTGCAACCAAAAAAGGAAAATATTCAAAGTTTTCATGCATTATACGGCAGTGGTGGCCTACTCCTTGGTTGGCTGTGTGGTCATTGACAGAGCACTGACATCTTCTGAATGCAATGGGTGCATTTTCTCTGGCTGTATCAAATACTACCATGAAAATCACTGGAATCTTCTGGCAGGGTCCAACTTTGCATATTTATATAACATGATACAACAAAATATGGGCCACCTGAAGAGACCAGTATTTAATTTCAGGTCTGTATGGGAACATGAATGGGCTTTCATGACAAGAGCTCTTATGTCAAAGGGCCCACACTGCTCATCCCCAGAGATGTTCTTGGTGGCAGGAAAAATGCCATCTGTTTGTCTTACAAAGCAGTGCCTGACAAAAAGTTTCATTACTGTGATATTACAGGTTCTGTCCTCAGCAAAACAACACCTTCTTGGGCACGTAAAAGTAATTTCTGAGAATTTCAGCACACTAGTAGCATATTTCAGGAAGATCAAAACACAGATATACCCACCTTGAGGGATTTTGTTTCCCTATTTCTGGACAGGCTAGCATCAAACTATTGTTTTCCTTGTGCCACCCTTCTGCTGAAACCTACCAGGCCATCTGCACCCTCAGGGATGAACAAAGAGCCCTTGTGGGCACCTGGTGTATCCCAGGTCTGAACTAGTCTCTGGGGATGATACTTGTGATACACTGCCATCTGGCATTTTGAAGAGAGGGTTAACAACCTTTCTTGAGATTATATAAACCTCCTTTAAAAGTAAGAAGCTTCAGACTATGCAGTCTCTTGGATAAATGCTGAGAGATATATGAATATATTAATTATTATAGGCAGGAGAAGGCACTGCTTTGCAGCCTGAGTGCATAAGGAAAACCCCCACAAAATGCCAAACAGTTTTTAAACTCTTTGTGGGCAAATAGAGAAATATAAATTCAATCTTACCACCACCACCATTGTAAGAGAAACAGATGAATCGCAGTTTCCTCTTTTTTCTGGCTCATGACATGTTGAGGATGCTGCCACTGTCTCACAGTGCACCCAGCACTAACATTTTTCTAGCCTGCTGCACCACAGCTAATGTGTGTCTAGAGCTTTACAATCTCTTTAGATGCAAGACCATTGCCTTCATCACAACACAGACTTTGATATTCATGAGTTGCCTGGGTGTCTGTGTGGCACTCCACCTCTTTTCAGGTGAATGACACCAGATTAACAAATTGCTGAGTTCATGTCATCACATCCCAAATCCTACAGCTACCTGTAGTCAAGGGAAGAGTCTTTTCTAGAAGCTAAAAACTTCACTTTTAATGCAATCAGCAGAGAAAACATCAATTTTGTGTCATCGAGGGAACTTGTGTTGGACTATGACACAAATACAGAGCAGTGATGCCTCTAAAATGATCATCATAAGTCAGTGTCCCACCAGTAGAAACCAGGAAGAGTGGAAAAAAGAATCCCACCCCCCACCAGACACAGGAGGCAATCTATGTCAAATGGGTGTTGTCTAAAATTGTCTAAAGCTTTTGGACATGCACTAAAAGCACCCTTTTTCCACATTTGTGGTAGGTCCTCGCAAATGCAGAAAATATTAATTTGGAGAATGTTAAAGATTTACTCTCTATTATGCCTTGGAATGTGGTGTGGTGTTAGAGTAGTCAGCAACTGTTGTATCAGGGACTGCTCTGTAAATATCAAAATTGTGGAGGACTTATTAAAAAGTCTTAGCAATAACCCTTTTGTCCACCTTATAAAACGTACAGGGTTGTGATCAATGATTTGATGAATTCTGCTGGTGAGAGAAATTGGAAAATAAACAACTTTTACTGAGTGTACCACAGGAATCTTAGCATTCTGTACATTGTACAGAATACAGTTTGCTTGCTTGCTTGCTTGTTTGTTGTTTCTTTGTTTCCCACGGCAAGAAGACCCATACCATCACTCAGCATAAAATACATGGAATTAAGAAGCCCCAAGATAAGCTCTAGGCTATATCTTGCAGCCCCTGTGAGACAGATGTATCTTGGCAATATGGAAATTTTCCTTAACTTAGTAGCCATGGGCTACACAAGAAAATTGGAAGGAAAGTGATTGTTTCTAGCAGCAAGAATTTTTTTTTTTTTTGAGTGACCAGTGAGAGTGAGCAGCAAGGTGGAATAGGTTATATTTCAGAGGGTCTAGGCTTACATTTCACAAAGGCTATAGTTTATGTATGTTAAGTCTCTGTAAATGTGTAAAACAACATAAATGAAAAAGGAACAAGAATAATAAAATTTGAATATGACTAAACTCAGTGCTCTCCTGACACTCTTCTTTGAGGGCTAAATAGAACTGGGGGTGTTCAGTACTTGATGGAATCCACTTGTTTACATGGATTTTATGCAGAGTTATACATAAGTGAAGAGAGACAGAGAAAAGGAAGGTAATTTCCCTTCACTGATATGTTTTAAAAACATTGGAGGACAAAATTATCTCCTAAAGATCTCTAAATCCTAAACTAGATATAGAAACGTTGTTCTATGTGGGCATAGAGATATGTCTGAAGGGAAGTGCTGGAAATACTGGCTGACTCTCTCATTTCATTATTAGGCTCTTCATTGTTTATTTAGCTCAAGGGTGGTTCTACCATCTTCTTCTTTCTTCCATTAGACTTTTTTTGTGTCTTCGTCCAGCTGTTACACAATTTCACAAGAGATAATTGATTGAAATCTTCTTTTTCCACTGTGACCATAAATTAAGTGGACACCACTGAATATATTTTATCTTTCCCTAATTCTTCAGATCAGTGGAACTTTTATAAAGCTGTAATTTTCTAGAATTTAGTTTTTGTCATATTCTCAATTTAAGACAACAGTCTTACTTAATATCAAAATAGTCAACGTTCACATAAATATTTACAGTATATCTAATTACTCTGCCAAAGTTTGAACACAGTGTGTTATTTTCAGAGCATAGTTACATATATTCAAAGCATAGTATACAGTGACTGAAACAGTTGGTTTGGCTTTCCACACTGATTCATGGGAAGCAACTATAAATTCTTTTTTTCTTGAACCACCTGTTTTCTCAGCAATGATATCCACAATTTATTGTCTCTGTCAATTTTGAGTTTGCATATGACTGCAAAGGCCATGAATGTTTTTTCACACTTACATCAAACTCAAGAAAGGGGTTTTGGTGGGAGGGCACTCTTTGAGCATTTGCCTTACATCACCTTTGAGAATTCTTTTTTTCAGGCAATACTAAAAATAATTTCAAAAATGATTAGGCTATCATAAATCATCCTCTTTTGTGGCATTTTTTTTCTTTCTCACAGGTATCATGATCTTATGGGTCTACAGATTTTATCTAACCTTTTATGTTAAAATTTGAACAATATGTATGTATTTCATAAGCAGGTCACTCAACTGCCAAAAATAAGAAATGTCTATAAAAATTAAAATGCTTCAGAAGAGTAATGTAAACAAGAAAATTGCCAGTATTTATTTGAAAACCATTCAGTAGAAACTAAATCTTACTAAATTCTGTACTCATTCTAGTTACAGACTGTTTCATTTACTTCATTGTGGAAAGTGTTGTACATGTGTGGCAATTTCTACTGAATAGTTTGACTGTGGTCAATAATTGCACTTCTGGAGACTGAAGCATATAAACAGGTATGAACGAAACTGGGCCTTAGCAAAGATCAGTTTCTAGGAGGTGGGTATGTCCTCCTGGTCAATATGTAGATGTCTTCACTAAAGGAAAATACTTTCCTTCGGTGCCTTGTCAAAAGACACATACTCTCCTTATATTAGGGAGTGTCAGTCCTGGGAGATATCCTTGGAAATGGATATATGCATATCTCATATATGCAAGGAAGCCAGGTGGAGTTAACGCTGTCTGAGTTTTCATAACAGTTTCATACTGTAATACTTCCATGTTATTAAAAGGCTATGAGATATGCTTCTGCACGGGTTATTGCGTGGTACGAATTTTGACATTTCTGCAAGATTATTGAAGAAAAGGAGAGGACTAGAAAGCTTTGGATTTGTAGTTATACTGTGTGCTGGAAAGGTGATGCAAGGGGACATGTCCGGTACTCAACACTAAACCATTCCTCATCACCCTGTAATGTACACATTACTTTCTCATAAAACATTGGTGCAGATAATGATGTGATCTTTTATGTTGCTGTAATCCAAGTTCAATTTATAATTTTCTTTATATCCTGTGGTAACTACATCACATGTGGAGAGGCAATTACAGGTACCTTTTTCTGGTTTATGCGTATTTTTTAAAACATAATTAATAATAAAATATACTCAGCAGTTTTATAGCTCTATTACTTCCCAATAAAAATAACAGGCTGCAACAGTATAAAAGGTGACCTATTCCCTGTGACAGTCAGACCCAATGGCACCATTGACTAGAACCATCTGGAAATGCTCTGCTAAAGCAAATACCACATTTTTAAAGTCTATGCTATCAATTTGATGCATGGCCTCCCAATGACAGTAAAATCTGACAGCAAAGCCTAGGCTTCTACAGTCCACAGATGTGAGGAATCCCTAATTATGTGTCAGTCCAGTGTCAGCCCTCAAGTTTCAGTAGCTTCACCTCAATAGAGGGAACCCAGCTCCCAGAATTCTGATATCAATCACTATGAATTTGCATATTGCTGTTACTATAAAACCCACCACGGAGGAAAATCTATGGGATTAAATGCCATTATAAGAGGTGTACTTCTTACCTGTGAGATATGTGAATATACATGAGCGAGGAATGTAGATGGAAAGAAAGAGCAAAGGGAAATCCTGAGAAAATAATAAGTTATCATTACTCATACTTCAGTGAAAATATCAGCTTTGTGTATCCCCACACTTGAACTATTCCAGGAAACTGATATAAACTTTTAAAAAAGAACCAATTTACAGCAGTTTTGTGTTTTTTACATCCAGAAGAGTTTTCTTGATCCTGTTCAAGCATAGCTCAACAAAGAAGCGTGTTGGCACGCTGCAGTGCAGAGGTTGGTACATCTTACAGAATATTGCTGCCAAACTGGGTGTGTTGTGAAATCAAGGATTTAATTTGATTGATAGGATGTAATCTGAACATGTAACAGCTTAACTGCCATTGGGTTTTACCAACATTGTGTCAAAAGATTTTTTTCTTTTTTTAAGATGGAGTAGAAGAAGAAATATGAGGCACCTTTGGATGTGTTTATTCTTAATTCCTCTCCAGTATGAGTGACAACCTAAGAAATGTGATTTGTGATCTAAAATTGATACAAAATGAAGAATCACAGAATCATAAAATGGTTAAGGTTGGAAGGGACCTACAAAGTTCATCTTGTCCGATCCCCCTGCTCAAGCAGGATCATTTAGACAGTTGCTCAGGAAATTTTTATTAATAAATAAAAATGAAAAAAAATGTGAGAAAAGGATTTTCTACCCATTACCTTTTAAGAGCTTTTTGGCAAAATAATTAAAAGTTTGTTTAAATTTGCAATGATAATATGACAAAATGGATTAACTGATCAGAGTGAGATTTACTTTCATGCTTGACTTCCCAACCATCACTGTAATCTCAGGGTACATGTTAAGCTTTTGTGATTTTGAAATGCATTTTGAACTGGAAAATCTAAAGAGGACACCAGACTTGAATATCTATGTTAATTTAAATTGAGTATTGAAGAGAAAGCTTTGATATTGCTGCTACCAGCATCCCTTTTCCTCTGTCCCCTTTCTTTTTTGTTTAAAAATATACCACCTAACAATTTAAAAATATACCAGAAACCCAGGCAAGTTGGATAAAGTGAGCAAGGTCTTTTTTTTTTTTTTTTTCAATATTGCTTGTGAACCTAAGACCAGAAATGCAATTAAAATCAATATCTTTCCCAACAGGTGATAAAGCACTTGGACAAGTGTGTGTTTCTCCAGAAGCAAGAGTGCAAGTAACAAGAATGTCAGAAAAAAGAAGCTGTATGTTCCATCTTCACTTCCATTTCCCTACATTAATTTGCTTTGTCTTCAAAATGTCAGGATCTGACCTGAATTTCTGAGACCCATAGAAAAATCTCAAATTAATTTCTACTCTTCAAAGGGACAGTATTTACCATGTTTACAATCTTCATACAGACATCCAGACTTTTTTTCTTTTTTTACAGTATACAAAAATTTAACCTAAAAGTAAGCAAAATAACTATATTACTAAAAAGCTTCAATATCTTCCAATTCAAATAACTCAACTTCCCCCTCTCTCCCCCAAGTATTTTTACATAGTTAAAAATTGTTTTGATTATTTTGCTATGACACAAAATATATCATAATCTCTCCTTGTTTTATTGTTTATGGCAGATTTTGATACTAAAAAAAGAAACACTGATAATGAAAACACAAAAAACCCAAAACCAAAGCAAACCAGAGAGAGTGACAGTTAAGGATCTTTAGAGAGATGCTCCAAGTTATCAGTGAGGTAGGAGGAAAACCTGCTAAGGGCTGCTGCACAGGCTCTGAAAATAAACAAGATGAATACTCAAAACAAAATTTATTTTGAGTAAAATTATTTAACACTCCAGCAGACATCAATAAACTACAGGTTTGGATGTTCATGAGATGAAACTATTACCACACAGCCAATTTAGGAATTCCTAAGATTTAAAATGATAATCCAAAATTCACAATCATTTCCCTGACAAATGAAGGCTCTCAACCTTGAGGAGTTTCCTTGGCCAGTGTCCTTGACTGTAGCCTCATTACTCCAAAGAAGACTGGCTCAAAATGGTTCCCCAACAGGACTCCATTTACACCCGAGCCAAATCTAATCTGTGGTCATGTCAGCTCTTATTGGCTCAGGGTCCCAAGTACCAAAAGACATGAAAACAAGGGCACAAAAAGACTCAGCAGTCACTGTCAGAAAGACCCATCTTTGTCAGGGTGCGTGCCACAAGGACAGAACCATGGAAGCCTGGAAAAGACAAAATATCAAGAAAAGAAAGTCAGCTGAGTGGAAGGCAGGCAGCAGGGCAAGGTGGAAGAAAGGACAGTTAAGCTAGATGTATGCATGTTTAAATTACTTCAATTCAGTTATTGGATAGGAGAGGATTTAAGATAATACTCTAGAAGAGGAACTCAGGGCCCTCATCATAAAGGATTTCCTCAAAATCAAACACACCAGACAGTAGGGCTAATATATGGACTACTTTGAAAACCTGCAGTTCTCTAAACCTATGGGGTACAATTTTCATGTCTTCCAGATTCTTTGTTGACAAGCTGGAAGACCGAAAATCTTGGGCCCACGGCACCTGGATTCAGAAGAGGAAACTAAAAAGACCCAAGAGTTCTTTTCAGCTTTATGGTTGGTTCTTGTCAGCAGGAAGTCTGGACGCTTTGATTTTTTTTCAAGTTTTTATCTTATCAAAATTATTTGTTTAAAATATATTTTACTTATGGATATAAAGAATAAATCTTCTGTATTAAAACTGAGGAGAACCTCCTTTTCCCACTATTTTAGACATGAGAGATAAAATTTAGTAATCACTGTCTAAATCTACAAGAGATAAGATTTAGTAATCACTGTCTAGTTCTACAGTAGAAAATAATTTGCTACAACTGGAGGAGACCTGTAGAGTAACAGAAAGGACTGTATGTGCAACAGCATACACATTTGAGGAGATTTTGCTTCAGACATCTAGTCTGTGTGCGCTCACTAGTGGCTGGATCACACTGAGTGCAGTGCTGGACTGTACTTCTCTCTTTAGCTCCATCTAAATGAAATCCAACTCTAAGACTGATCTGCAACATGACAGTGAGTGGTCCTGATCAGTAGATTTGTCTTAAAAGCATGTTCCTTACCCAAACTAAGGTAGTAATGTACATACACCTATTGCCAAATTACCTGACTACCAGAGTGATTTTAAGGTACTTGAGACTTCTATCCATATTCCTTGTATGCAGATGTTCAAAACAGCAAATAACATGGAGATTTTCTGATGGAAGACAAACTTTCAAAAGCTGAAGTAGAAATATCTAAATGTCACTAAGATGTTGTTTGTAGAACAAAGGCATTTATAACAAACTGAAATATACTCCATTAAAATGATTTTTTTTAAAAAAACCCACTGTTAACATATAACTATCCTTAAAAGTTAAATAGTTTAAATAATCGTGTAACACTGCCTGACAGATGACCATTTAACAGATGTAAATTGGCCCTGTTAAAGTGATTGGCAGACCCAGACCTACAAATTGACTGAGGATTTTGCTAATTAGGATACTACATTTTCCCCAGCTGTAGAGTTAAAGTCAACAAAGGGGTAGAAAGTGGCTTTTTTTTCTTACTGATGTTTTGTTCTATGCTGCTTTAGTCTTGTGAAACACAGCTCTACAGATCCTTCCACAGTCATTGTCATTCTTTCCTGAATATCTTGCAGTTGCTCAGTGCTGTTAAACCTTCAGAAGGGAAGGCAGGGAACACAGACATCATGCTAAAGGCCTAGACCTCAATTTCATTTTCAAGGCTCTGCACAAGGATCTGGTCTTATTTCAAAGTCCATTTTTCTGAAATGTTTAACCACATACTTAAACACACAGAAGATGCTTTCAATGAACTTAAAAATATGGTTAAACATTAAATTAATTGCTGTCTCAAGAAAATACTGATGGGATTTAGTTTGAGATAAATATGCTTTTCCAGTTTGTCATTTTTAAGAAACATGACAGATTGGTGTCCTTAATTATAATAAAGAAGAGTTTTTTTGATTCTATCTGAGTTATTTATGATGTGTTCTTCCATGGAGAAGATTGTATTCACCATTATTAGCCTTTAATTTGATAAGCATAAAGTAGTTGCTAATCCCCACTTATACCCTCATCATTTCCTCACTTTTGCCAGTACAATTTTTGCGGAACTATGCATTGGCTTGACTTCATGAACTTTTTCAGGTCATTAATAATTCATAAAAAAAGAGGTTATAAATTATTGACACTATGAATTTGGTTCTTTCATGGTAAATGTTACATTTCATCTGAAAAGAAGCAGAATTCGTGATGAAAGGACTAAATTCTTGGTCATTGAAACTCCTATTGTTTCAATCTACTTCATTTATTATTTGAACTGTTTAACCTTAAAGACAGTACTGAGAGTGCACTAGGTTCATCTTACTATTCACAAGATTTCAGAAATATAATGACATATAGCTTTCTGGGAAGTAAGAAATGAACAAAGTAAAGATTTGATAGTAGAGACTAGAATAGTGATTTCAGCTAAGAGTCAGCTGTGAATGACTAATCCAAGGATCAATCCAGAAATAAAGATGGGGATGTTCAGCAGAGTAAGAATAGACAAATTAGTGACAGGAGTAATGATTCAGCTGCTACATACTTCCATTGTAATCAGGGATTCTTCCATGGTTGAAAAATAGCAATCTAGAGAGCAGCACAGGAAATTCACAATTAATTAAAGACAGGTCAGAAAGGGATGCAAAAACTCAAACTACTGAGGGCAGAAAATATAAATAGCATGAATGGAAATAGCATAATAGAAAAAAATGAGTTCAAAAGAGAAATACATTATAAGACAGATTACAATGAAAAGAATGAAATGCACTGAGAAATATAAAAGAACAATGGAATTTACACTCTGTTGCTGATTTTCTGGTTCTGTGGCACACAGAAATGCTTTTTCTGATAAGATCAATAATTTAATACAGGCAACAACTGACAAGACATTAAAAAAAAAAAAAAAAAAAAAAAAGAGACAACAACAGGAGTTCATATCCCAAGAGTCCTCTGTAAGTAGCTGGAATAAGTTTCTTCATTTACAGGTGAGAAGTTCAATGAAGTCCTCCCAGCTAAAAACATCTAACAGGATTTTTTCTTTTATTGATTCCCCAGCTGAACAGCCAAAAAAATGTAACAGGTTGCTTAACAGAAAAGAAAAAAAAAAAACAAAACCAACCTATTTTATTTTTTGCAAAAATGGAAAATAAAAAATTAATTTGATAGATGAACTCTTAACTGGGTTTACGTTCTTACTTAGAGAAAATCTTGTGGAGATTCATGAGGATAATTCTATGAATAATATAATAGGTTTGTTTCTATTTATATGTATGTGTGCATATAGATATGTGCTATCAGCTGTAATAATTATGAACAAGAACTTGCAAGGTGGTGTTTTGAAGAGATACCGGATTTAGCATTTCAGACAGTTTCTGAAATCTGTTCACTTCTATCTACTGCTGTCAGCCATTCATTGTTGCCCTGTACTGCAGTTGCTTCCCTCATTACAACTCATAAGTTAAATATGAAAAAAAGGTAAAAACCCAAACCAAACAGCAACAGCAACAACAAAGAAACCCCAAACCAAACCAAACAGAAAAGAAGCAATTCAGATTAAAAATAACACTTTGGATAAACAGTTATTTTTAACCTGGATCAGTTTGGTAATCTGGTATAGTGTCGTTTCTCAAAATTGCAATAACTCATTGAGGCAGCAAACAGTGATATGAGAAGGAGATCAGACTTAAATTTGCTTTTCTGTTAGAGACCAGATTTCATCAAAGTGCTTTTTCAGAAGAAAGCCTTTTACTAACATCCTTCAAAACAGCTGTCATATTGGTGAGAGTAAATGTTTTTTCTGTAAATCAACTGATTGTACTGCCTGAGAGAACAGAAAAATAATTTGATCCTCTCAAGTAATGATAATATTTGTTAAAAGGTATGGAAAAAAAAATCACTCAAAGATACACATAAAAAAGTTATCAATTTTAAATCCTGAAAAAGAAAACAACCTTCAAACTGAAAATCTGTTTCCTGAATCTAAGAAGGTTCTAAGACTTGGAAGGCTCTAAATCACAGAAACGGGTAAGTTTCTTAAAAATATTCTAAAGGACCCTTAACGTCGGTGTTGTGAACATGTCACAGTAACAAACTCACCTGTCAAGTTCTACTCCGTTAGTCCACATCCAGTATTTATTGTCCCTGCTAAACCATGTCAACTCTTTCTCCAAGTATTTTATAACTTCTAGTGATCTGGAAGTTCTTTATTCTTCTCTGAATCATTAATCTGTGTCTTGCTTTCTAAGGATACAGCAGATCACATTTTATGGCCATAACATGCAACATGCCAGGATTATTTTACATATTCCAAAATGAAGGAGAGTAAATCTAATGTATCTAGATTTATTGACGAGTCTTTTTTTATAAGTGTACCTCATCAATAAATGAGATTTAAGTCCAAAGATGAATTTGATTCCAGAGAATGAGAAATAGAATTTTTGTCCAGGAGACATTTGCTGGTGAAGCTACTTAACGCAAAAGTTCACTACATATAGAAATGCATGTGAGGATAAGCTAATTATACTCAGCTATTAACTTTAATATTTCTTCAAAATTGTGATAGGTGAGAAAACATCAAGCATTTGTCCAGATGGAGATCAGTGACAAGTGGTATCCCTCAGGGGTCCATACTGGGACCAGTGCTGTTTAATATCTTCTTCAATAACATAGACAGTGGAATCAAGTACACCCTCAGCAAATTTGCAAATGACACCAAGCTGAGAGGTGCAGCTGACACGTTGGAGGGAAGTGATGCCATCTAGACAGGCCTGGACAAGCTTGAGAAGTGGGCCCATGTGGACCTCATGAGGTTCAACAAGGCCAAGTGGAAGGTCCTGCAAAAAGGTCAGGGCAACCCCCGTACCAATACAGGCTGGGGGATGGATGGATGGATGGATGGATGGATGGATGGATGGATGGATGGATGGATGGATGGATAGACGGATTGTGAGCAGCCCTTCGAGGAATGACCTGGGGGTACTGGTGGATGAAAAGCTGGACATGACCCAGGAATGTGCACTCGCAGACCAGAAAGCTAACCCTTTCTTGGGCTGCATCAAGAGAAGTGTGGCCAGCAGGTAAAGGGAGGTGATTCTTCCCCTCTACTTCACTCTTGTCAGACCCCATCTGCAGTGCTGTATCCAGATCTGGGATCCCAGTATAAGAAGGACATGGACCTGCTCAATCGGGTCCAGAGGAGGGCCATGAAGATGATCAGGAGGCTGAGGCATCTCCCTTCTGAGGAGGGGTTGTTCAGCCTGGAGAAGAGAAGGCTCTGGGGACACTTTCTAGCAGACTTCCAGTACCTAAAGGGGACCTACAGGAAAGATGGGGAGGGACTCCTTATCAAGGAGTGTAGGGGTAGGATGAGGGGTAAGAGTTTTAAACTGGAAGATTTAGGTTAGATATAAGGAAGAAATTCTTCACTGTGAGGGTGGTGAGACACTGGAACACGTTGCCCAGAGAAATTGTGAATGCCCAGCCCTGGAAACACTCAAGGCCAGGTTGGACGGGGCTTTGGGCAACCAAATCTAGTTGAAGATGTCTCTGCTTGTTGCAGGGGGGTTGGTCTAGATGACCTTTAATGTTCATTTCCAACCCAAACTGTTCTATGATTTCTGTTCTGATGTAACACTAAATGTCAGTCTGTTTACCTTTAATTGGTAAATTATTTCCTTCTTCCTTGAGGTTTATATCTTACAGATCAAAAGATTAATCATTATTTTTAAAGTCTATATTGTATACAACGACATATATCATGGTAGCTGTCATGATATTCTCAAGTATTCTTTAAAATCCTTTAATATGATTATTAGTGCCTGCTGGAAACAGTGGGTTTCACAGATTAATTATACGCTATGAAAAATCACCCTTTCTAAAACTATTGTCAATTAATTTTGTTATGTTTAAATTTTTTATCACCTTTCTTAGAATGGAAAAAAAGGTGATGACATTTTTAGTAGTCATGGCATAATTTTGAACACAAATGAGGGTAAGTAATTTTGTCCTTCCTAATATTTCATCTTATACTGTTGTCATTTTACACTAATTGTAAATGCTATTTTGATTTTTAAATTTTTTAAAAAATCTTTCCCAGTCAATTCCTCACATCCTTCTTCTCTTATTGTTATTACACATTACCATGGAATCCCTCCCGGTGTTATTATCCAATTTGTTATATGTGATCATAAAAGCTAAAACTTTATAATAAATTATTACACTGAATTTATACAAATAAAATATACCATAAAGACTAGTAATAGTTAATAGGATAGAACACAATTAAACTGGCATGCAGCTGCTTATACTAGTACAGATTATGTCCCCAGTGGAAAAAGGATGAACTAAAACCCTTGTGAGACTGTTATATAGATATGACTCTGAGCACGCCATGAAATATACTGGAAGGCCTATTGTAATAAACACCTGTCCCTTAAACCAAATGGAATCAGACTGGAATAAATACTTTCCTATAGGCAATTCAAACTGTCTTGACAGTGCAAAATTCATCCCTGATGAAAGGGAAGGAATAAAAACACTTTAAAGAGTCAGTGTGGCTTAAGAGAAATAACAGTGCTCGAGTGCTACAGAATATAATGGGGATACCCCTTTTCCATTATTTCATCCTTTTCTCTCTCTCCTTTTAAGTATTCAGCACAGAGGAAAACAAACCAAGGAACCGTCCTTTCTTTAGTCCCTATACGCAGTCACATGTAGATATTCCCCATGGAAATATCTAAGAAGTATTCAATGTAGCCCTACTCTTTATACTGCTGGCATCTTCTGCCTCTGCATCCAACACCTCTTTTGGAGATGGATAGGTCCAGAAACAGAGGTGGATTACACCTACTAGAGGACCCTCAGAAGGAATGGAGGGGCTTCAAGAACTAGAGGTTGTGTAGGGTGGAAGTGAGAGAGGGGAAGGGTAACTTCATCCTATGGGGGAACAGCAGCTGCTGTCCCCAGATCTTGTTGTCCCTCCCATGGCAGCACACAAATTTGTGCTAGAAAAGTTTTTCTTCAGCTTCCTCCATGGGATGCACAACAGATACGCTGCTGAATTCACTTTGCTTACTACCTTGAGATAGCTCTGTAGCCTCCATACGGAGGCAATACCCAAAGAGATGGGTTTTGAATCTCCACTGCACTGAATGCTGCACAGACACTTGTAAGCAAATGCAAGAATGTTGAAAATCAGAACAGTATTAATATCCAGAATTGACAGTAAGAATATCTATTCCTATACCCCTTGTGTAAATATCAAGCAGAACACCATGCCCCTGAAAATTACAAATTCCTGACTTCGGCAAAACAAAAAAACCACCCATGAGATGAGCTAACCCCCCTCCTGCTCACTCCCACAATTTTTGATAAATGTGAAATAGATTATAACTGGACAAGGGATTATGTTTAAGAAAACTGATGAATATTTATTATATATAGAAGTAGCTCCATGTTAAGTTTTGCTAACAATTGCGATCACCATGCTCAAAATCTATTAATGACATCAGACCATGTACAACTATTCCTCCCATTTCAGCATCAATATATGTTTGCAGAACTTCATTTCACATTTTTTCGATTCTATGCAATATAGTTTCACACTTTCATTCACTGTGCTAGATGAGATTTTACACTATGATGAGTAATCCTTGGTACCTTTTTCAAGAAACAGTCCTGAGTTGTGAAAACTTAAGCTGGTCTTGACAGTAATTTCAAGGAGTTTCTGTCATCCAATCACTTTTTTCACTTGTAACTAATTGCAGTGTTACAAGTCACACACATCACACAGAAGAAATAACAATTTTAACTAGATACCTTTAAACCAACCAGGTCTAAAAAAAAATAAATAAATCTACTCTGTTATACTATGATAATGTAAATGAAAAAAAAAGTCAGTTATAAGAAAATTTATTAGAATCAGTGTTTTGAAAATTCTGACCTTTCAAAAATACCATGATTGGTTTTTTAACCTGCTAAACTCAGAAATGTCCCAGAAAAGGCTCCTCCGTTACACTTTCTACCTATTTCCCCTGTGAGCTGGAAACAGGGTAGCAATGAAGGAAACTTGAATTCAGAATTTGGATTTGAAAGACAAGTAGTTACTTACTTTAAAACAGTTTTCCCTTATATTAGGCCAGACATAGCAATTAACATCACAGGAAAAATTCCCACTAACCTGCTTAAAAGGATTTTTTAAAAGCTGGATTTTTGTAAATCAATGGGTATCTTGATTTATTTTAAAGAAAAAAACATGGTATTAATGTTTTAATCTTTAGTCTCATTATAACTAACATGTACTTGAAAGGACACAGGAATTCTGAAAAGTATAAATATGACATCTATTTTATTATTTATTCAGCAATATCTGCATTTTAATAACTATGCCAGTGAAGCATCATTATCAAAAACAAGTAAAGGAACAAACATCATCTCCCTGACAAAATCTCTATCTCCCCTCTCTTCGAATTTTCCTCTTTCCCTCTCCCTTTCGCCCTCTCTCTCTCTCTCCCTCCCTCACACTCTCTCTTCGTCCCCGCCCCCTCCCTTTTATAATACAAGTGCATCACTCTCTGCATGTCAACCCTGTGAATTAACCAGTTTGGGATGTTACCAAAGAGTGATTCAGAACTTCTGGGAAGGAAGCAGTTGACCGTGGCCACAGTCTCAACTAGTTCAACTGAGTGCAGTTAAGTTAGAGGTTATCACTCCGCAGGGAATAATGAGTGATAAACTTGCAGGTGTTGGCGACTGCTGGATCCGGTAGCCCAACAGATGTAAGGTTGCTCTCCCCAGGTCCAGCCAGCAGTGAGGCTGAGCCCACACTTCGAACAAGCACACACACAGGGCAAGAAAGTTACAACCCTTCATTTACACTTTTAGCACAGAGGGAAGATGTTGACATGAGGAATCCTACATGAATGGAGAAGAATGGATCAGAGGGAAATCTGAGGCTATTCAGTAATAAATTTGAGTGGAGAAGGGGGAATGAGAAACATATCACTTCAGTCCCTTCTGGTCCAACAGAGGAAGTACACTGAGAAGCACTTCCAAGCAGCTTGCAGACGAGGATGCAGGAGCTACACTCCTCTATGTATATTGCATGATGCATCATCACAGCATATGCATAATCTTTGAGACAGAATTTATGAACAATAAGGTTTTTCATCTCCTTGATTGATTGTGTCATCTGTGGACCACCAATGGAAACAAGGGATTTTAATGAATTACAGTGTTTTCATTGCCCTGGTATAATGAGACATAACTTTATATTTGCAATGTATCCATTACGTGATATGAACGTATCTTCCTGACATTACATAAAGGTGATAGAACAGACTTCTCTTTTTATTGGTAGGCTGGTAAGATAAAAAGAAAGCACAGTCTTTTATACCATAAAGACTTACTTCCTCTTAATAATTTTTAATCAGGTCACTACTGTTTATGATAGTGCAATTTGCATAAAACACTGAACATACACACATGGGGTACAACCCAAATAATTCCTGCCCCAAAAGAACTGAGATCCAGCTGATGATACAAATGAAAGTAACTGAAACAAATGTGGAAATTAATTGTAAAATTGAAACACATTAAACCAATGTCTATATAATACACAGCTGATTTTAAAAATTTATTTATTTTAGAAATGACCAAAGTGTCAAATCACTTTGTGTAAGTGTCAGATTTCAATGGATCTTTCACTGCCAGCTCTGGATGGCATTTCTGATGAGAAGACTTTTCAGTGGAAGCCTACTAGGAGTATGGAGCATTTATTTGGGATACGGAGAATCTGAATGGAGGTATTTGCTCTAAAGCAAATGGGACAGAGACTTGAATTCAGGTTGCAGATGCATGCTCTAATTATTAGACTGTTGGCTGTTGTGAGAGCTTATGTAAGGTTTAGGATTTTTTTTTTCTTCATCAGAAGACCCAGATCCCAATTTAATTCAGACTGAAGATGTTTTCAAACATCACTTTGCTTCTGCATCTCTGTTCTTTTCCAGCCAGCTCAACTAATAACTTCTAAAATTATAGCAAATCTTCAGCCAAATTAATATTTATTCACCAGAGAGAACATTCTGCAGAGACAAGGACAGCAGACATACAGGTTTTTTCCTGTCTTTATCAGAGAAGCTGCAGAGCTTTTTTCACTAACCCCTCCTAAAGGTCTCCATTTTTTTTTTTTTCAGATATACATATTTATATAGATAACCTTTCATACTTACAGCTACATTCTTGGGAAAAAATACAAAAAATGAGAATTGATACCACTAAGCACCTAAAGCTTAAAATCTGATGTTTTTTCTCTCAGCTGCACTGAATAGTTGAATTGCTTTTGTATTCTAATGAATTAGAATGAATCCCCAAACTCTCTGTCACTTAGATCATTCATGCAAAAACATTAGTTGTCAGGATCTGACATGTCTTAAGATTTTTATATTCCCTTTCATGGGGCTACGAGGATCAAAATAAAGATCACGGAAACATGAGCTAGACAGCTTGTACATGGATGTGTCATGGGAAGAGTAAGGCACTTTCTTAGTCAGAAGAAACAGAATCCCCTCAAGTAGAAAATAACAATAACATCCCCACCTGCTCTGTAAGCACTTTATCATACTCATTAGTCCTGCTTTTATCACCACTGATCTAGCACAAATGCAACAGAATTACAATGACCTCAAACACCATGCAGCATCCAGATATTCAGATGAAACCAGAGAAAAAAAAACAGATCTCAATTTTCAGCTCACTTTTAAAATATCATCCTTTCATTAGAACTAGATTTACCTTTTTTTTAAAATTTCTTTTTCCCAAATGCAATCCTGAGGAAAGGAATATAAACTCTGTGATTTAATGTCTTTACTGTTTCGTTTCTATGTATTATTTCTTGGAAGATTACAAGTTGCATGTTTTCTGTTTCTTCTTTGAGCCACATTTAAGCAATCTCCATAATCAATCTTTTCATCTGCATCATCACAGAAATTAAAGAGTTTAACTGCACAACTACTACAATGAAAAATATTTGACCAAACTCCCAGGCAGTTTTCAAAGACCCAACATTCATTCATTTATTCATTTCAATCCTCTGAACAGTACAACCCAACAAGGATGCATTTTAATTCCCTTCCTTAAATAACCTGGGTTTGGACTTAAGTGAACATCAAGCATGCATCAGCTTATCAATTACAAGTATTTAAAACCAAAATGTTTTAAGTTCTTCTAATGATTTTTGCTGTAGAAAGCTAATACTTCAAGTTTTTCTCCACAAATAGTTTTAAAGAATAAGAAAGATGAGATTTGTCCATATTCTAGCAACCAGAAATGAAGTTACTTGTTCCAGAATCATAGTATTTAAGTTTTATAATTCTGACTGAAATTTAGCCTCCCATTATCTAAAAGACAAATTTAGCCCATTATGATTTCAAAGAGTGGGCTGCCCAGGGCAGTGGTGGAGTCCCCATCCCTGGAGGTGTTCAAGAGTCGGGTTGACATAGCACTTGGGGATATGGTGTAGTTGGGAACTGCCAATGTTAGGCTAATGGTTGGGCTAGATGATCTTCAGGGTCTTTTCTAACCTAGACGATTCTGTGTGTGAAAAAAAAAATTCTGAGTTAGGCCTAAATTACGTGATCTCACATATCACTGTTTTCTAATTTTCCCATTACCTTACTTAAAAGTACTGCTTTAACTTGACCTTACAATACCCTAACAACTATATTTGTTAGCTCCTCAACAATAGACTGCATTGTTTATGCAATTTTAAAATGAGTATTTTTATTTTATTAAATCAAAAAAACCCTGTTTCATTCCTGCTGTTTGAATATGCAATAGGATTTTTATGTTTTCCACAATTTTTTATTCTATGTTTTTTAAATTAAAAATTCTTTTTATACATTATTTTATGTAACATGCCAATGGGGAAGAAATATAGTTTTAAACTTCTGTTCTGAAACTTCCAAAATACTGGTTTTCTATAATATGTTAAAAGGACTGTGAAATGTCATTCACTTTATTTTATGACAGCTATCTAGAAGGACGTTTTATACTTTTTGATTTGTCACTCTTGAAATCAACTTAAAACCCACAAGTTACTGCAAACTAAGCTATAAGCAGTCTAACTCATAGTCCATATCTTCTGGATTTAAGTCATGATTTCATTATCCAGTTACAAACTATTCTCTGCATTTCCTCTCCAGTGTACTTGTCTGCAAATACATCGTGACAGGAGTAATTGTA
This sequence comes from Strix uralensis, assembly GCF_047716275.1. NCBI lineage: Eukaryota > Metazoa > Chordata > Aves > Strigiformes > Strigidae > Strix > Strix uralensis. Next base: position 35,314,054 of record NC_133979.1, on the reverse strand, counting down.
CCCCAAACAGATCTGTAGTCTTCATCATTAAAAAAATCAAACATTTTCCCTCACTAACTATTGTCCTTTTAGGGTTTGAACCAAAGAAAATGAAAAAAATGTTCTTCGCAGAGTTTGGGTCAGGTCTCTACAGGAACATTAATACTCATGCATTAAAAAAAAAAAAAAAAAAAGATAAAAAGAATCTTCTAAAAATGTTCATAGTTGTTCAGCCTTTTTTTTTTTTTTTTATAATATAATAGAAAATGTTCCAAAGAGCCATATTAAATTATTGTACCAAATTATCGTTATGCTTCTGAGACGTGCAATTTGCTGTGATGCACAATAGACAACACATAGGTTATTCCAACAAAATAATTTGAGTTTTGCCACTGGCAAATTTAGTTCTGCTCTTGGTGAACATGCACATACACAGAAAGCCATCATTAATAATTTCAGTTATTGCATTGCTGCCAAGAAATAAATGTAAAGAGTCAACCTTATCCTTCAGAAATAGCCTGTACTGAATTCCCAACAAGGTTGGGTAATGAAGCTTTAATACATTTGTTTACTTATTTGGTGGCTACTTAATTTTGTGGCTACTTACTTCACTTCACACTGCAGACCTTTAAAGGTCTTATTTGCCCGAATAATAAATAGATTCATTATTTCAAACCAATTTTTTTTCCTGTGTTCTAGCTGCTTCTTATACACAGATAAGTTATTTTCTAATCATGATCTTTATATATTAGTACGTAGCTTTTATCTTGAAGTTCAAAGATTAATATCCTAGACAGTACTCATAAGCTCAGTATGTTGTGGTGTTGGCTTTGTTTTCCCTTTTTTTAAGTAGCCTACTACTGCATTTAGAGAGCCAACAAGATAATAAATACATACAGAAAAAAATAAAAATGATGAAATCAAATGCTGTAAGAAGAACCTCCAGCTGTGCTGTAAATTTTATTTACACTCATCTGGAAGCAACTGCTGTAAGAGAACTGAAATGTTATCAAAAAGTAGTAGTAGCTGGTAAGAATCTATAACAGCCTTGTGGGATCTTTGAAGTCAAAAGTATTCACGAGCAGTCTATAACTGCGTAGTTCGTATTTCAAAAGCTTTTTTTTTTCATTTTTTATAATGTTACAAGAAAAAATAAAAGGAAATCCTTCTCAGTTTTAGCATGGGAAAAAGGACTGGCAATGCTTTTATGTGGACAATCACAGTGAGGCAAAGCACTAACAGTGGTTTCTAGATTGTCACTTAGATTAATATTTTCAAATATTCCTGGATGATAATTTCTTTACTTTTTCCTTCCTAAGTAAGATATGTACCTAAATTTTCCTAACTGCTTCACTCTTCAGAAGAGTGGTTTGACTAACATAGCAGAAAAACTTTTTAAGATTTTCATAAGAAATGAGAAATCACTTTTCCAAAAACTTACATTCAAATACAGACACAAACTAATATAATGTGAACATTGTCTTTGTATGATTCTTTCTGATTTTTTTTGTTGCTGTTGTTCTGATATTGATTTTTCTTCATACCATATGGACATTATAATAAAAGATGAACCAGTAAAATTTGTTTATTATATATAGCAGAAAGGAAATGAGAGCTCCTGACTGTAGTTTACAAAGGGGATGGGAGGTTTTTAAATTGTATAGGAAGTTGTAGTTGCTCTTTTTTTTTTTTTTTTTTTTAATTCCCCAGTAACTTTGCTCTCAAATGGGATTTAAAATACACCAACATGATTCTTTACCCCACACTGGATGGAAGACACTGATTACAGATTTTCTTTCCTTGATTTCACATTTGCCTAAGAAAAAAGAGAAAACAAATTCTTGCAGCGAACTACACTTCATGCATAATTAAGAAAATAAGACCCTCCACAGCAATTAGAACGAACAAAATTATAAATGTACCAGAAAACAAGTATTTGGAACCATGTACATGGCCTTGAAAAACATAATGATTGCCATCATCTTTCGCGACTGTTGCAACAAAAGATGCAAATCCATTTACAGTAAGGAGGACACTGCTCTAACGAGGATAAAGAAGATGTAAGAAGTAGAGTTCATGGTGGTTTGTGAGTCTATGGGAGGGTTTACAGGAACCTTTTTGTAACTGGGAGGCCACAGCCAGGGTTGATACTTTCCTGCAAGTTCTGTTTTCAGATGAGCCTCTAGTGTCTGACCCAGCTGAGCTACAGCCATACTGCATCATGCTGTGCCTATAATCTTTCCATATATATATATATATATGCTATATATATTTCTGTAAGAATTAAGTTTTCTTCTAAAGCAAAATAAAAACTACCCACCAGAAAAAAAAAAAAAAATCAGAAAAAAAGACTTCCAAAATATTTGTCACATGTAATAGCACTACGACAAATTAATTGCTTTTTGTTTTCATCTCTAATTTAATAAAATAATGTAGTTTATCAAAAGTGCTGAAAAGTAAGCAATAGATTAGACTTTTCCTCAACAACTGATTTGTTTCTCCAGTAACTGATTTTAGATTTGTTTGAGGAAGACTATCTCAGCCTTTAAAGTCCCATTAAAATCTCTGACAGGCACATGGCTGATATGTTTTACTTTATTTACAAAACACATGAGCAGGTTTTCTGACAGTCCTTCGGTGTTTTCTCACCAAACAACAAAAACGTACAGTTAGTAAACAAGAGAAACCATACAGACAAGTGACCTTTTTTTAGCACTGTATGGTATGTATAGTGATGACATGAGAAAGGTGCCCAGTGTGCTGTGGGGCTCCAAATGGGGATTTTTCTGCTTTGTTTTGTCACTGAAATGGAAAGAGCTGCTGAAGTCACAGACACATCTTTAGTCATATGGCTGGAGAAAACACTAATTGTACAAAAACAATGAGAAATTAAACTGAGATTTGTCTCATATTCTTTTGATGAACAGAGTCTACTTAGTTTTCACCTCTGGAAGTCAGCGAACAAACCCTGTTTCTTAACTTAGACTGTTCAAATTTTTTTTATCATTAGTGGTATACACAAGTCCACCCTCAATATAATTTTTTTCTGTCAGAACAAAAGGTACTAGAAGAGGCCAGAAGACAAACGATGTTGAAAACCTATGCACACGGAGATAGACATCTGTCAAGAGTACTTGGGGGATGGCTTTCTTCCATCAAACACTGGGGGGCTTAATTTTTTTTTTAACCTTTCATCAGAGGAGCAGTCTCACAGATTTTTCTCTAACTATTGGTTGGTTGTTTTTTTTTTTTTCCAAATACTGTTGTGCACATCAGTAAAAATGATGGGAAGTATAATCTGTGTGTTGCAGTCAGAGAGTAGAACTGTCCAGATTCATAACACACTCTTATTAACCTAATTCAATTACACTAATAAAGTGTGAAAACATTAAAGGAAAGCAAACCCATTTTTTTCAATAAGAAACTAATGCTTAATCAAGAGTGCAGGGCAGAAGCCCTTCATTGATCCATGCTGAACAACAGTTACTGAGAAAACAATTACTCCTCTCAAAAGCAAGGGGTCGTTTGACATAAAGAAGTGGTAGGGAACAAATGCAGGGGAAGTAAAAGATGTAATTGGCAAATGGGTCTGCTATGTGAAATTGTTTAACATTGTAAATGACTTTGATAAAATAATTCACTGAGTTGGAACCAATGAATGACAATGATAAAGGATGACAGCATCTTGCACACACTCTGTCAAGTCACTGTCACACTTATAAACTCCTGAATGAGGAGACTGAAGTTGCCACAGCCTCACAGACAGAACCTGGGGGAAGAAAATTCTGTGGCATCAATTACAAGAGGGAAATACTGTTTTGTTTAGGGTTGACAGATGTGAATTGGACTATCAAAACTCAGGTAAGCTCGCTGTCTTCTAGTCAAAAAGTAAAAAATAAATTCACTATTTCCTGCCATGTGGAATTTGCTTTCAAACTTTTAACTGTACAAGATCCTTTCCAATAGTGTCTAGCCTCTAAAAGTATTTGTTAAAGGGCCAGTCATGTCTTAAATAAGAGCAGCAGTGGAGTTAAAACCTTACTCATTCTTTCCATAGCTCTTTAATTTTTTTCTTTAGTTTCTGCAGAATATTGGCAGATAATTTGCAGGTGGATGAATTTAGTAAGTTAGAACATATGATCATATTCAGAGTTTAAGAGTTTTCCTGTATGGGTTCTACAAACTATAAACCATGTTTCCAGTTTAATTTTGGAGCTTAGCTAACTTATCTAAACTGAGTATAGTAAGGATAGCCATATCCCAAATGGCTATCTAGAAAATGGGACAAAAGCCCCTATGACCTTGATTTGTTACAATGATCTAAATAAATCCCTAAATTAAAATGAGTGAAACACAGTATCACAGAATCACGGAATCACTCGTGTTGGAAAAGACCCTTGGGATCATCGAGTCCGACCCTCAGCCCTGCTCTACAAAGTTCTCCCCTACACCACATCCCCCAACATCTCACCCAAACGACCCTTAAACACATGCAGGGATGGTGACTCCACCCCCTCCCTGGGCAGCCTATTCCACTCTCTGACCACTCTTTCTGTGAAAAATTTTTTCCTAATGTCCAGTCTAAACCTCCCCTGTTGCAGTTTAAAGCCATTATATCAAACTATATAAAAACATGTATGGAAAGATATTTTTAAAAAGTTTCAAAATTAAACTGACCTTTATTAGAAAACAAATATAATTTTCTGTATTTTCTGTAGCTACTCTACCTAACTGAATTTGTGGGGAAGTTCAGCTGCAAGGTAGATGCAAAAGACACTAATGTTATAAAGTGATCTTGTTGTTAACTACGTATTCTCTGAACTCTGACTCATAAATGATATGTATAAATAACAAGCTGAAAAGAAGCAAACACTACAATTACATTTTCCTTTTAGCATTTAGATAGCTATTACAGATGGTCAGATGACTGCAGTTCAGGCACAAATTTGATTTCCAGAAGAAGTCTGATAATGTCTGATGCAGTTAACCCTGACGTAGCTACAAGGTTTTTTTTTCCCAATAAATCTAAGCAGATATAGTAGACATTTATGTTCTTACTGGGGCTACAATGGGAAAAAGCAGAAAGGTTTGAGGACCACCACATAGGTGGTTCATCCTGTGAACACCTTTAAATTTTTCTTTAAAATTTATTGGTTTTGAGGAGCAGAGTTTCATCTTTCTTTGACCAGAAAACTTTTAAAGAATGTGAAGAGCCAGAAAACAAATGTTTCATTTGTATTTTAACTAACAGAAAAAAATTTTTTTTAAAAAAAAAAAAGGCAAATTTGCAACAGCCTGACAAATAAGCCACTTCTGAAAAATACACTCTGTCTTAGAAAGCTTGTGCCTTTTCATTTGGCTCCAATTGAACTTCCCCCTCATTAAACAATAATCTTTATGGTGAATTCCAATAAAGATGAAAAAAGAAAGATTCTGAAAAGAATGCATAAATAATTCTGGTTGCCTAGCTGTGGCAATGAATTCCTGTTTGTTTTGCCACTGAAGAGTGAATGCAACCCTTTGAGCAAATGGGAATTCATTATTCCAGTGACTGAGAAATGATCCACTTAAAGAACCTAATTGGTTCTACAACAGTGATTTCTTTCAAAGCACCGTTTCCGGAAGAAACAACAAAAAGAAGACAGCTCTTTGACTAGTGCAGAGTCTACAGGGTACATTTGCCTTCCCATGTTTCAGCTTTAAAAAGAAAATGTCACACATACCCAGGACAAAGGAACAAAGAACTAGTGTTTTAAAAGGTACAGAAATGTATCAGGTCTTCCACTTCTTTCTTGAACAGTAGAGCTGAATTTCAATAAATATTAGTGCATGCTCATGACACTTGAACTGTCAGTAAGAAAGACAATACTGTACTGACCACAGTTTCAACTCCTTTCAAGAGTGATCATTAGTTGCCAAAAGCTACTTGAATATTTTACTATGCAAATGCAAAATAAATCAGCATTATTTACCCGTAAGTGTTATTGAATAGGTGAATTAATATACCCAATCTGCTGAAGCAAATAGAATATTGCCATTTATTTTTATAATGAATTAGAATATGCAAAAAAGAAACTCAGACACACAGGTAGAAATAGACAGTTCTCATTTACATCTCAATAGTTATGCTGGAAGAATAAAAATCATGTACTGATTGTTGCATTTAAATGCAGAATCTTAAACAAGAGTTTTTCTGGAGGCAAATTGCAGGTCAGAAACAAATCTGATTGAGGTTAATGGATGGATATCTATTTACTTCAAAATGAGCTTCAGAACAGGCCCCCACAGAACAACAAATTCACATTCAGACTGAATTCTGAGGAAAAACTTCCAGTTCTCCACAGATTTGAGAAGTGATTTAATGTTATTTTTAGAATTAGAATGAGGGATACAAAAAGAGTTAATGCATTATTTACACATCACTTTCAATGTGTGTCCAGAACCCAAAGAATATAATTGATATTAAATACTCAAACTGAAATACAAATCTCCCCATCTTTGTTATTCAGTGCACATATCAACACAGTTGTAATACCCCCAAAGCAACAAGAATCATTTCTGTTTTCACGATGCACCTCAGTTTTTTCCATTTGTGGCATCAGAGAGTAGTTTAAGTGGGTGGCAGCAAGAACAGAACACATCACTCAGATACAAAAAAATGTAAAAATTACACAGTAAGTGGGATAGCAATTTATATCCTATGACACATCAAATATTTTTCAGTAATTATTTCTCTAGTAATTCTCTAGTAGAAGTTTTCTGAGTTTCATGATAGACTGATTCACATCTGTGCCTTACCTGACCAGTTTTACATTTCTTACATTGCATTACACTTAACCTACACTGTTTTCAACCAGTTGTTCACCTTAAATATGATGCTTACAATTACATCTTTGGGGAAAGTGGTGCTTCAGCAGTCAGATGAATCTGCGTATTTGAGAAAACCTATTGAAACAACGCTCAAAAACAACAAGAAGATAAACAGCTCTGCATCTGGATGTATTCTAACTTAAGATTTAGCTGAAGTCCACTTCAATTTGTATGTCAACCAACGATGACTCTGACTGCCCTTTCAATGACTACTTAATTAATGTTTTAAAAAATAGGCCTCTGAAGACATCATCAATTCCAAATTACGACGGAGTTATGATGATTTGCCAAGTTACTGTTTTTGTGCAATCATACACAACCCCTCCCCCAAAAGTGAAATGTTTTGCTTTATCATCAATGGTAGATATTTAAACTAAAACATTTTAATTAACAAACGCTAACTAAAGGCTTTGTCATCAGTTTCCATAGCTGACCTGACATATATGGCAGGACTCTGACCATACCTGGATGTTGGAATAGACAAGATTTCCCTATTTATAAATCACACAGTAGTAAAGAAACATTAATTACAGTATTATTTCCACTGTATTTCCGCATAACACAGCGTAGCTTCACATTTTATTATTATCAGACTAAGGCTGATGACTGAATTTAACAACAAGCTTAATCCTTGGCACATAGCAAGTTTAGAGTTGTCTAGACTTTGGAAATATATTTGGTGTTTGAAGCAGGAGTTTGAACTCAGGATATCTAGATTTAGTTTCAGATTTTGTTGTATAAATTTAAATGGTTGTTCCCAGTGCCTCTCAGTTTCCCTTCAGTGCCCTGATGATAGCGAACATCAAAAACTTTTAAAGTGGATTTGAGATCCCTACACAATGGAAGCTCTATAAACATGAAATACTATTACTAATGCATTCTTATTTAATAAGCATAATAAATGTTTCACAATCCTGACATTGGCTCACACTCATCTGGCATTTAATTGGCACACAAAGTAAAATCACAGCACCAATTCATTAAGTGTAACAGTGGCTGATGATGGCACAGTCCCTTTTACTGAAACTGAATAGAAGTAAACAATTTAAAATACACCACAAGTCCCTCCTGGACACTTGATTAGCAGGGAGACGCTAAGTATCATCTGTCCATCATGAAAACTCAGGCAGCTGTGCACAATTAAGCTTTCAAACAAACTGAAGTGAAATCACATTGCAGTGCAAACACATTATGCAGTCATTAGCACACTTACTCCACAGAAATGTAATAAGGCAGCTCTGATTAGCATGCTTTGATGCATTAAAACTCTTATTTTTATTTAATATTGTTTCACAGAGTAATGAGCAATTGTTCAAAAAATCACAGACCACCACATTCAGATTAGCATGTCATTGAGAGCAAGGGATGTGCATAGAGTTTCCAAAAAGTGTCCAAGTGTTAGTGACCATTTTAGACACTGAAAAGACAAGCACTTTCCAAAAGGACTGAGCTTCTAGGGAGATTAGTTGAAACTCTTTAATTTGTTTTGCTCCATACACATGATAGATGATTTCTGTTTACATTTGCAGAAGATTTTGATTTACAAATTATGTTTTGTGTCTTCCTCCTCCAGGAGTCAGCACATTTTCAGCCTCCATGGAAATAATCTTCCTGAAGTAAATGAGATGTGCCAAATATTTACTGAATTATATACAAAATATCTGGCTTTTATTTAACTGTTCCTTAAGTAAAATTCCACTTCCTTAAGAAAAATTCAATCTTATCCATGCAAGACAGTGGACAAAACAATGGTTACAGAATTAAGAAAGCACAGGAATCAAACTCTTCAAATGGCACAATACAGAGTGGCACAAGCAATTATTAGAAAGATCCAAATACTACATGTTGAAATAGCAGCTGGAAGAAACTGTCGGAAAAAAAAAAAAAAGAAAAAGTAAGTATGATGCCACTAAATTTGTTGCATTTCATGGCAGACAAAATGTACCTTTTTCCTTTGTGAGTGTTGAAAACAGAATTTGCTAAGTGACTGATTCCTGTCACTTAGCTATAATAGCTGGAAAATTTTAAAAGCTATACTCAGAAGGAGTATCAAAATCAGTTATAAAACACATTACATGAAGTAAAAGTGGAGTAAGTCAGCTTTAAAAAAGGTAGATAAACTATGGTATGGTGGCAGGTGTTACTTAAGTGAGGGCTTGAAAACATTTGCACTACCACAAGTCTCACAGAAGTCCTATGAGCCTCACGGGTTTACAGTTTTCACTGTCTGAAATTAGGTGCTGTGAGTATCTGTCTTTTTAATCATCAAATCAGCGCAGAGCATATTAAATGAACAACACAATCATTTTTATTTTCTTTAAGGTTGCGTTCAATTATCTACTGTGAAGAACAAATGGTTTCTGCTGATCCATGTTGGCTTTTAAGTACTTAAGCTCCAAAGTGATAATTTTCCAGTTCTAATTAAATGCAGTTGGAAACAATTAGAGAAATAAACAATGTGAATAAGCTCTAACAAAAAGAATTTGAACTGGAAAACAGTTTCTCTCCATTAGTATTGTCTACAGATGGTTCTTAGGTGCTGATATGGTCCATGAACAGAGCTAAAACTCTTTTCAATAAAAAGTTGTTTATACATATACACTTTGTTGTTCTAATAAACTTCTCATGCTTATTTAGAGCATTAATTAACATGAGTTCTCCTAGAAATTAAAACTTACACAGATGTGATTATCTCTGAAGTATACAACCTGCTGATCCCTGTTCTGCAGAGGCATTAATTATCAGAAACTGTCACAACAAGTCCAACTGGTGATATAGCTTATGCAGATTTCCTTCACACACTCTCCAAAGAACAGAAAATTCCCTTCCTCTTACCTGGCTTGCTGTGTTAACAGAACTACAGAAGGAGAGCGCTTAAGTATGAAGCTTTTACTAGAGGGATTTATTTTCTAAACCCAGACATAAAACAAAAAAACCCTTCTTTTTTTGTCCTTTTTCACATGCAACAGTTCACATAAAGATATTAAGATCATGCGAACAACTGAAGATGTAGAACTGTTTTAAAAGAGAGAAAGCAGCTTCCTCTAAGTGAGGAACAGTGTTTATCCACTGTCTTGACACAATATATTGCCTGAAGTAATTTACTGTCTTATAGTGCATATAAATGGGGGTTTAGGGCTTCCTCTTTTCAAGGACATTAATTACCTTGTTAGAAAACACATTCAGGCTTTTAAAAAATGCAGTATTGTGCGTGGTCCTATTCTTAAAGTATCATCCTCCTAATCAGTTTAAAGAAGAGACCCCAAGGAGTTTATAACATTTACCACTTTACAAATATGACCCACTTAAGGCTCAAATCTGTTCCCATTTAAGACACCTTAAAAGTACTGTTGATGTCTATATAATCAGCTCAGATCCTACAAGATCTTTTTTCTGTAGCTGTTTTCAGAAGATACATGAGAATAGACTTGGTTGAAACAGTGTTCCAGTTCATAGAAAGACATCTGGTTTTTAAATTTTATTTGGGGCCAGACTTTGAATTTATCAATTAAAAATAATTCAAGGTAAGAAAAAATCCTGTAGAAATCCTGCAGAAGTGGACATTCTTGTTGGTTTAATCTTAATTACTTTCTTCTCAAGTCACTCCTGCTCATGGAGACCCACCTCTAGGGATTTTAAGATTTACTGATTCCTCAGTCCTGAGAAGTCTACAGAGTTCCTAATTTCAGATCAACTCTATAGTGAACACTGCAAGAACTTGACATCTCCAGTGCTTTTAGACACCAAGTTCTTCATAAGGCTCCAGAAACACTCTGACCTATGTTCTGATGCTAGTCCCTTTATGGCATGGACTTAGATGCTTCCCAAATCTAACTCCAAGTCAGACTCAGAGTCTGACGCAGGACTTCGAGGCTTCAGTACTTTGTTCATGACCACAAGCCTAGAAATGTTGCTGTCATGACTGCTCCAGTGTCCCAGATCAGAAGATATGAGAGTCCTGCAGCAATCCATTTCAGTTTAGTAGTGTGTCTATGAAAATACTGTCTTTGATTCAGGGAAATCTTGGGATGTTTGATATGCATCTCCATTTACAAATAATAATATGTTTTAAAAGTAAATTTACTTTGCTGAAAATTTTCCTTTGACAATAGTTTGAAACCAATTCTGCTTTAAACTGAGATTCTCTGTCCCTTTTAAGGTTTAACACACAGATAAAGGAGGAAAATTAGAAGGACAGTAAGGGATCTGTTTTAGATAAGGGCAGGGTGTAAGGCTACAAAAAAAGTCGTTACAGTATCAAAGCAAAAGGTAAATTTCACTTTATACTGTTCTCTTAAGCCAAATTTTTATCACAGTGCCAAGATACTCTTGTTAAAAATATATAGCCAGTCCTTCAGTATTTTAAAAATCAAATACTTCCATCACTATGTTGAGTGTGATTCCAGTAAAAACTCATTACAAATGGTTACAATTAGGAGAATATATGTGTCCCAATGTTCATACACCAGTAATTTTAGTTCATGCTCATCCTTCTTTGACCTGATTTCCAAATAACCATGCTATCTGTTGCACATCAGTTTCAGTAGAACAGATTCTCTTCCCCTCCAGATGATCCTCATTTTGATTTACAGAGTGTCCTTTCGTTCTTAGTGATGGGGAAAATTAGCAGAGTCATGACAGATAATCTCTCAGAAGGAGCTACTTGTTTTACATGTGCATGAATTATTGTCAAAACTGTATTTCATTTTTCCTCCTTTCATTCTTATTTTGTCCTCTCAAAAAAAAAAAAAAAAAAAATCGGGACACTTTGTAAATATTTGGAAAGTGTGTGCCAATTTAGACATGGAACAGTCATGTTACAACCAGTAAGATGTAATGACAACTTTCATGTAGCCATTGTGTTTTAATAGATTGCAATTCACAGTCAGACTTTAACATCACACATGTAACAATAGATTTGAGAAGCAAACATCATATTTAACCTTATCCTCTAGAGAATATAGATTCATGTCTGAAAACCTGGTCATTATAATTTCAGCTTAAATGAGATTTCCAAATGCATCAAAAGTTTTCTGTGCTGAATCTGTGTCAACAGAACCACAGTTTCTCTCCAGAAGAACAAATCCTTCAAAATGCCAATTTCTACCCTTTGTGAATTAATGTACAATGACTTTTTTTACCCCGTAGTAGCCAAATTTTGCTAAACAGTATAGTTTGATTTAATGTTATACAGTGCAATTTTATTTTTTTAATTCTAAATATTTATTCAAACCACAAGAGTGGAAAAGCATCAGATGCTCTAATTCATATTGTTCAGATAACATCGGATGACAAACGTTCAAGGAAATTCAAGAACTTGGAAAGCAAACTCCACTTTAGAGTGGAAGGAATGTACAGAAAACACTGCTAATGCTGAACATACTGACCTGTTTGAACAAATATACGATAAATAAATGAGAGGAAATTAAGCACACAATTAATAAACAAAACATGCTGCCTCTCTGCTTCAGTACAACAACATACTCAGTTCTTTGCCTGAAGTATTTCTAGTTACAAATACAAAGATGTTTTTCCTAGATATTTATGCAGCACTGTAGCTATTGCACGGTCTCCAATAACACTGGAGCTACACCTGCCTTATGAATTCACCATTATAAAGTTGTGTATCTTCCATCCTTCTGACCCAGATATTGTTAATGCAGAGGCCAAATCCTGAAATGAGGTTACATATTCCACATTTGAAATCTTTTTTCAGTTCTTTCCTGTATAGGTCATCTGTGAACTATGAACGGTGTAGCTTATTTCAACTGAACTGTAAAGCTAGAAGAGAAATAATTCTTATATAACTATAGTTTAATTTGAAAAGTAATGATGGTGTGATGGTTATATAGTAATGAGAAACAGTCGTTGATTATATTAATGCTTACAGCAAGCCAGTGTGACTTCTAGTCTACTGAAAAGTCTCATCAAGAGACCTCTGAATGTTATGATTTCTATTATTGCTCAGATCAAATTGACTTGCGTTTTATTTCCTGCTGAATTTTTGCCTCCCAGCAGCTAATTTAAAAAACTGTCTTGCTTTCCTGTTTTCATTAGCCACACACATACTTAACTTCTGGAATAGCAGAAATTCAACCAACACTGTGAGATTGTGAGCAGAAGTAAAGGACTTTGACAACTACACCTGATTTTGTTCTCTTTCCTTGTGTAAAGTAATTTCAGAAAATTGTTTTGTATATTCATTGGAAGTACAGGGTCTACATCTAACATTTCTTAGGGTGAATATCAAGTGTGTGTGAGACCAAAGAGTAGAAATACATGATTGATGTTTTGCTACTGTGCCAGTGTGACCTGAAGTACATATGCTACACTGAGTCATACTAACGGCGATCAAGAAGGTAGCAGTTCTCTGCCAGAGGTGATGTATATCTGCAGTAAACTTGAATCTCCTTTATTTAGACTAAAAAGAGTGTTTTGTATGTTTTTTAAAAAAGAGAAATCGCAGTTGGGCTTAAAATCCTTTAATGGAATTAGAAAGACATACTATCAAACTTCACAGAAAGCTTCACTCAGTTATAGAAATTAGGACAACACTTTGAAAACAATGATGTGTACGATAATGATATCTTTAGTATTATAAATAGTAATATTTCTATATAATTTTAAAATATTTTCATAGAATTTCACAGTCTTTTCCCTTTGAGTTGCTGGTTTCAAGGTTTATTGCATTGTGAAGACAAGGACAATGTTAAAATTCAGCAACTTACTACCTTTATAAGCACTATCCAACAATACATGTTTACCTTAAACACATATGTACAAAATTAATAGGGCTGAAAGATTTTGCTAATCTTCTTGAAATGTTCTAAAGCACTTTTTAAAAAGCAATTAAAAGAGGTCCATCATCAAAGCCAGAAGAAAAGTCAGTGCAATGTTTTACATGAACACAACTCATATGATTGATTTTGCTCAGGAATGATGCATCAGCTGAAAAAATGGGATTATTTGGAACTGTGATACCTGTTGCTGTGTTCAAATTGACACAGAAGGAGATTATTTTTTTTAACCCCCACTGGCAACTGTGCCAACATGTCACTGCAGATCAGCCATGCTGGGATTTAGTTTCATGCCCCTAAGATAAATTTCATCTCTTATATGACAAAACAGTAAAAAAGAGAAATCAGTTGGCAGAATATCTGACCTACCTGGCAAGCAGGCTAACTAAACTCCAATCAACTCTTTACTGAGGTTGAATGACAAGACCTACATTAGCTCTGTTCACCCTTTTAGAATTTCTGGCAGCTTGCAGCTGGAATTATGGGACCATACAATTTCTGTTTTAGTGTGCTGATAATCCCCAAAGGTGTTAATAACTTGTGCATTTTTACAAGTTGCAGAAAAAGAATATTTTCCCTGGATTTGTCACTGTTGCTTACCTTACACTCAAGGAAATCCTTTGGCATTCAGAGAAAGAATAATATTTCATACTTAAACTACTTGATAGTTCGCATTATGAAGTACTGCAAAGCGATTCTTCTGTCATTTAAATAGATAATTTAGTAATGCTTTCTGAAGTGATAAATGCTCAATGAAGAAAACAATTTTTCTTAGTGAGGTCAGGCTATAGCATGTGGATGAATAGAATTATTTATTTTAATAGAGAAGGTTATGAAATGGACATTTATTTCCCAAAAATAATTTGAAAATGCCCACTAATTGAAGAAGTTATAGAAATGAAGGGAAAAAAATCAAACAACCGGTTTGTGCAATATTATTCAAACAGTTTCAAAAGTGCCTTTTCTATGTCCTGTTCACTGTCTTTTGGGAATGTAGTAAGACCTGCATTAAGGAAACAGACATGCAGAAGTCAAATTTCTTTTCTATCAGCCTGCAGACCCAGTCCTTGGAGAGAGTGGAGTTAGTCACAGCTTTGGAGATTAATCCTGAAGCTGGTGTGGTAGTAATTTGTGCTTTGTTCACTATTTTATGCTGAAAATCTCCAAGTGATTGAAGAAGAAGCATTACTATGATAAAACATTGCAGAAATATTTTTTTAAACCAAAAAAACAAACAAAAAATTCACAGATGTTTATAAATATGCACATGTGTATGTTAAAAGGAAAGAGTATTTTATAGTTTGAATACACTAAAGTAGCCTCTATTAGGCTTAATTTCTTTGAGATGTCACTTCTTTTTTCTGCTTTTTGATCCCCAGCTGTGGTGGGTTGAAGCTGACCAGCTGCTAAACACCCACCCAGCTTCTTGCTCGCTCCCCTTTCCCACAAGATGGGGAAAAAAATAGAAGGAAAGTAAGAAGACTCATGGATCAAGAGGACAGTTTAAAATGGAAAGCAAAAGCTGCTTGTGTAAGCAAAGCAAAAGGAACTTATTTACTGCTTCCCATTGGGAGGTATATGTCCAGCCACTTCCTGGAAAGCAGGACTTCAGCACACATAACAGTTGCTTGAGAAGACAGATGCCATAAACACCCCCTTCTCCCTCCTTTCCTTGGGTGTTTATTGCTGAGCACAATGTCATATGGTATGGAGTACTGTTTGGTCAGTTCAGGTCAGCCGTCCTGGCTGGGGTCCCTTCCAACTGGCAAGGTCCTCAGTGATTGGAGAAAAGAAAATATCATATCCATTTTAAAAAGAATAAAAATATTACAGAGTAAAAATATATTACAGCTCAATGTTCAAGTGGAAAACAGTGACAAGTGGTGTCCCCTAAGGGTTCATTCTAGAATCAATACTAGTTAATATATTTTATATAATTAAATATATAGTATTATATATAAACATGATGAAATTATATAATTACATTATAATTAAATATTATTTTATTAATGACACAGTGGTGTTGAGTGAACCCTCAGAATTTTGTGGTTGACACCAAGCTGCCTTGTGCAGTTGATACACTTGAGGGAACGGATGTCATCCAGAAGGACCTGGACATGCTGGAAGAGTGGGATCTCTCATGAAGTTCAACAGGCCAAGAGCAAGTTCCTGCACCTGGATGGGGCAATACCCAATGTCAGTACAGACTGGGGGATGAAAAGGTTGAGAACAGCCCTGCAGAGAAGGATGTGGTGGCACTGGTGGATGGCAAATTGGACATGAGATGGCAATATGTGCTTGTAGCCCAGAAAGCCAACTGTAACCTGGGCTACATCAAAAGAAGCATGGCCAGCAGGATGAGGGAGGGGATTCTTCCCCTCTACTCCACTCTTGTAAGACCCCACCTAGAGTATTGCATCCAGCTCTGGGGTCCTCAGGACAAGACAGACATGGACCTATTAGAGCAGGTCCAGAGGAGGGCCACAAAATGGTCAAAAGACAGGAACATCTCTCCTATGAAGAAAGGTTGAGAGAGTTGTGGTTGTTTAGTCTGGAGAAGAGAAGTCTCTAGCAACAACTTATTGTGGTCTTTTGGTATATAAAGGGGGCTTATAAGAAAGACAGAGAAATACTTTATCTGTAGTGACAGGACAAGGGGCAATGGTTTTAAGCTGAAAGAGTAGATTCAGACTGTATATAAGGAAGAAATGTTTTATGATGAGGGTAATAAGACATGGGAACAGGTCACTCAGAAAGCTGTAGATCCCCCATCCCTCAAAGTGTTCAAGATCAGGTTGGATGGGGCTTTGAGCAACCTGGTCTAATGAAAGATGTCTCTGCCCATGGCAGGGTGGCGTTGGACCAGATGATCTCTGAAGGTCCCTTCCAACCCAAACCCTTCCGTGATTCTGTGATGCTGTGATTCTATGAACTTCTTGTCTACCCCCAGCTGACTTGCTGGGAGGTTGAAACGAGAAACAGAGGAGGCTTTGATGTTGTGGAAGCACTGCTCAGTAACAGACAAAACATTCATGTGTTATGAACACTGCTTTAGCCACATGAAAAGCACAGCACCACAGGGACAGGAAATTAACTCCATCCTAGCCAGACCCAGTACACTGACTTAGTTGTGCATCTACATCTACAGGCATCAAAGATGTTAAAACCACCAGTAGAAAGGTCTAAAATACTGTTTGACCTATGATTATTTCATATTGCATTTAGAAGAAAGAACTCTCACTAATATACATATATGAATATGAGAAACATTACATATTGATAGTAAAACTAAAAGTCCAGAACTCTGGCGGCAGCTACTTTTATAAACCAAAATGTAAAAAAAGACCCAAACCAAACCCAATATACAACAGCGACACTAATACTCCCTCCCAGAAAAATCAATGAACTATTATGGTCTTTGTAAATTCAATACGGTTAGAATATCATCTCTGAAGTTGCAAAACAAACAGTTTTCAATTGATATCTTTTAAAATTAAGGAATACATGAGATACTATTACCATAAGTTGCCTAGAGGTGTGGGAGTGGGTGAGTTGTTTGGTTTATAATTTTTCCTTTTTGGCAATTGGGAATAAGATTTTTTAAGTCTGCATAAAATATAAATGAACTGTAACATTCTTATAAATAACAAAATTCTCAAAGGTCTCTCAACAAATTGCCTACAAAATGCAATTCTTAGAAACCAGTAGATTAGTAATATGTGCCTAGCTCCTATGGGCTTTTCTGTCTGGTGGTTAATTTAAAACTTTTGTCCCTCTAAGAAGAAAAAGAAAAAAAAAAAAAGAAAAAAAAAGAAAAAAGTGCCTAATATATCTTTGTTTTGCCTGGAAAATAGCTCTACAAAGTTTGGAAACAACCTGATAGAGAAGAACACTTGGCTTGAAGAGGGACATCATATAATCAACATTATGTTAATGCAAGTGAGAAATATAAGAATTATATTACAAATTTTGGCCAAGAATCATATTTATTAGGAGAGTATGTTACCAAAAAAACTGGGAGGAACACATTTATGGTAGCAAACTTTTTTGTTCAGAAAGAAAGGAAGGAAAGAAGGAAGGAGGGAATACAACTAAGGAGATATTGCTTCGATGTCCCTTACAGCAGCCCTGAAGCAGTTAGATAAGGAGGAGGAGAGGAAGAAAACCACTTACTGGCTATAAGAATAACAATTATGCATTCCTCCTCTCTCTGTCCTCCCCAAAAGAAGGGAAAAAAAGGCAGGAAGAAGTAATAGCTGATTAAGTGGGAATATCACATTACACACAGTTGTACCTAAATATGTCAAGAACCATGAACCAAAGAAGCCAATTATAATTAATTACACTGTGAGGCATATAATTTCAAAAGACCCTCAACATTAGTCATGTTCTATTCTGTGTTGTTCTGAAATTATTTCAGCAGATGTACTTACACGAAAAGTTGAATGATTTTTTTAAATCCCTATGTACAGTTAATTCTAGAATGATGATGCGAGTATAATATATTGGTAATCTACATCAGCATCTTTCGTTTGCAGTTAAACAGGCAGGAAGAAATTGTACACTAGGAAATGAAGCCAGTAAAAGAAAGTTTTATCTCGTAATTAAGAGTCCATATTTTTTCACACTTAATAATCATATTGTTCCTGCTGTTTTACCACCAAAATTGATTCCACATTGATGCAATGTTTCCTAAAAGGGACACCTCACAAGATGCACTTTTCCAAAGCCGTTATAATGCAAAATAGAATAGGGTTGGTAGGTCACATATCCATAAAAATAAATGAAAAATTGTGACTCTCATTCACGTCATCAGCAGTATTTTGGGCACAGACCACTATAAAAAAAACCTTAACCCCCAAAAAGTAACAGCCACAGTCATATTAGTTTCATTCATCGTACATGTACATTTTAGAAAAAGGAAAAATTTACACAAACATTCTCAGTACATTCAGAAGATGCTTTTCTACAGATTTTTAAAGGTAACTAATTTGTCATAATTTCCTTATTAAAGCAGAGATTAAAAATTATTGCTTTAATTGGCAAAAATAATTAGACCTGAGTGTTATCTCTGAAGTTTTAGGCAAGATTTCGCTACAAAAATTAAGCCAAATAGAATAAGTGGTGCATTTAAATTGAAAACCATCAGATTCCAGTGACCATTTTGCCCTTTTCTTTGTTATGAAACATATGAGTAAGCTGGTTTTGCAAAGGACTAAATGGAGGAGTGATGAATCAAAATGCCACTGTTTTAGAAAAAATGGTGGCTGCAATGTGACCATGATACCCCAGAGCAAATCAGTATCAGGACCGGTGCTGTTTAACATCTTTCTTGGTCACATGGACAGTGGGATCGAGTGCACCCTCAGCCAGTTTGCCAAAGACACCAAGCTGTGTGGTGCGGTGACACGCTGGAGGGACCTGGATGGGCCATCCAGAGGGACCTGGACAGGCTGGAGAGGTGGGATGTGCAAACCTCATGGAGTTCAACAAGGCCAAGGGCAACTTCCTGCCCATGGGTCGGGGCAATCCCAAGCACAAACACAGGCTGGGCGAGGAGTGGATTGAGAGCAGCCCTGCGGAGAAGGACTTGGGGATATTAGCAGATGGAAAACTGACTGTGAGTCAGCAGTGTGCACTCACAACCCAGAAAGCTGATTCCATCCTGGGCTGCATGCAGAGCAGTGTGGCCAGCAGGTCGAGGGAGGGGATTCTCCCCCTCTACTCTGCTCTCGTGAGACCCCCCCTGCAGTGCTGTGTCCAGCTCTGGGGGCACCAACATCAGAAGGACACGGACCTGCTCAAGCAGATCCAGAGGAGGCCACGAAGATGATCAGGGGGCTGGAGCACCTCCCCTGTGAGGACAGGCTGAGAGAGTTGGGGGTGTTCAGCCCAAAGAGAAGGCTCCAGGGACTCCTTGTAATGGCCTTCCAGTATTTAAAGGGGGCCTACAAGACAGCTGGAGAGGGACTCTTTATCCGGGAGTGTAGGTATAGGATGAGGGGTGACGGTTTTAAACTGAAAGAGGGTAGATTAAAGTATCACCCTGGCCCATTGGTTAAATATTTGTTCCACGTTAAAAAAGCCAATACGAGTACTGCTAGGTTGATGTGGTCACCAAAGAGCATTCCTGCCTGCCAAAAGGAAGATAGAGAAGGGTTTTTTTTCAGTCTAGATTCTTCAGCATACTGATTGCTACTGCCTGTGAGGCTTGCCTGGGGCTGGCTGGACATAACCCCATCTATAACCTCAGTGTACTGTGTTGGACCAGACCACACATGACTCTGCTGCCTCAGGACCAAGTTTCCTCCCCTCCTCACCCCAAGCATCTTCATCTTCTTTGCTTGTAGTCTTTACATTGACGCTTAAAGAAATTGTCACATAGGACACCTAATTAGAAAGGAAATTCATTGTGGTCTCCATAATTTACAGACTGCTTTGCCAAAGGAACATAAGCACATACCTTCATATTATGCTCATCCCCAGTGAATCTGAGGGCTATACTGAGCTTTTGGTGTTCCTTTGGAATATTAGGCCATTGCTACTCAAAGGAGCTCAAACCCTTGTATCCATTATTAAGGGGTAATTCCTATTTCTTTCTGTGCAGTCAATCAGGAGTTCATCTCTACTGTGAAAGTCAAGGTGTAAGACTTTGAAATGCTCCTTTTGAGAACTGGATCCTGCTTTTCATGGGTACTCTTGTAGGTTTCTATGTTTAGATAGCTGATATAGTTATTCTTGACAATAGTATAAAATGATTTGATTCATTTCACTCGAAGGGATGAAAATCCCTTTGATTCATAAATCAGTGAGTTTAGAAATATGATAAAGTCCATACTCACCTAATCTTACACTTCCAGTAAACTAAAAGGAAGGGACCACAAGGCATCATACATCTATGTACTAACTAACAATAAGCTTAATAGCTTTACAGTGTTTCAAATTCAGCAGTACTTGAGTAAACAAAGGCAAGATTTGTTACTGAACTTGTTTCTGGATTTAAAATTTTGACAGAAGAACAATAGAGTAATATACAAAAATTCAAATGAAATAAAGAAAAATAGAGTGGCTAGTATATTTCTTCAGATGAATTACAAGAAAGCACATCAACATAACAGTTGACCCACTGATATTTCATTTTAATAATACCATAGAATTGTCTGGGGGACACAGAAATAGACATATTCATAAATAACATCACAGAGTTAGTTAAATATCATCTGGTATATCAGATACTGTATTTACAATGTTATAATAAATCATACAAAATCTTAAAATGTTGCTAATTCCTACAAGTTAAATAAAATTGGCTTACAAACAATTTAGCCAAAATGAGAATAAACTTTAAATAATTATTCAATATTCATCTTAACCTATCCAGCCTAAAATAAAAACATGACCTGAGGTGTTTGTGTTTGCTGCAGAAACTGGAAGGATAAAAATATGAAAGCTTCACTTATTCTGATGTGAAAACACAACTGGGAAGATGTTTGAAGGAAAAGGTAAACTCACTGTATGGATGCTGCTAACGATGTATTCAGTAAGGCCAGCATGAAAGAAAAACAAAAATTGAAATCAGGGAAGAGATCCTAATTCTGGGACTCTAAGTATATTTAAGTATGAACTTTACTTTAAAATGTGCCTAGCTGCCTTACTAAGTCAACAACATAGATTTAACCTACAAGAGTAATAAACCAAATGCAAGGAGCCAAATAATGCTGGCCTTATTCTGGCAAGAAATCACATTAACTTCATTGGAAATTGCTTAAAGAATTCAGGTGGAATTCATAACTTAAAGTTAATTTTGAGCATCCAGGGAGTCACCCCGTGCCACTATAATTGTAGCACTAGACTCCAGAAAATAATAGAATGCAAATAAAAATAAAGTCTTATATTGTCAAAAAAAGTGCAGAATGTATCTACAAAATCTGAAGATGGGGAACGGTAGATAAGAAATGTGGAAAGTGGGGGTTTTAACCAAGAATAACTGTAAAGATAGAAGAGCCTCTGATTTTATTTGACATACGTCAGTAGCATAAAAATGCTCAAATAAAACAGACAATCATCATTCATGAAATGTCAGTCTGCTCCAGGCATACTCTGTGAAAGGAGTCACTCACATGGGCTATGAGTGAGTATTTACTTATGGCAAACTTCAACTTAAAATATTTTCAAATTACTTGGATACCAAAAGAATGTATTTAAATTCTCACAAAATTCTATCTTGAAAAAAGTCTTGTGCCTGAAAAAAGTAGTTAAAACAGTAGAAAAAGAAAACAGTTACACAATAAAAAACCTAAATATCTGAATAAATGAATTCTAGCTTATGATAAAGGCTGGAAGCAATCGTACAGCTGATAATCTCCTTAAAAATATTACTATAGTCATAAGGAGTGTAACATAGTGTTTAAAAGTGTCCAAAACCCAAACAAATCCTCCAAATTTTGGTATATATACTCAGTGAGCCATTAGCTGACTGAACTTCACTTACTGTATTAAATCAACTATGAACTTCACAGCACACTATAAAAATCTGCAAAATCTGGATTCCTTTCAGCAAAAAATGTCCTCTGTCAAACAGTGACATGTCTTATCACTACGGTTTTTAGATTCCATGCACTTCATGCATTCACAGACTTGTAACTACCTTCAGAATTTGAATTAACTACTTAGGTTGTTGGTGATCACTAATTCCTTTTGCAAGGACATGCATGGGACTAAGAGATAGACAATTTTTTATTCTGTTAAAAATTTAGAGAACAGAAAGAATATAAAATGGTAGATAAATTCTTTCACCCATGAACCTAGCCTGTGCATTGCATGTATGCCAGGTCTATTTCTGTCCCATGAAATCTGTCATATGTTCTATTATACAGAGAGTAAATATCTACAAATTCATAAATGTGAAAAATTTAAAATAACTTTTAATTTGTTGAATCCATTGCTAATCTCAATAATAGTAACGCAGTAAATTGAGGAAAATGTCAGGGTTGATGTATCTTTAACCTGTGTTGGGTTGCTTTGGTCACTACAATGAAAATATATTTTTGCTGCTACTGAAAATTAATGTATCAAATTGACAATTCCACAGATTGTATGATTTCTTACTGCCACTTCCTATTGTATAGAAACCTAAACATATTAAGATATTATTATTGTTGAGGAAAACCCAAGCACAAATACAGGCTGTGTGAGGAGTGGATTGAGAGCAGCCCTGCGGAGAAGGACTTGGGGGTACTGGTGGATGAAAAGCTGGACAGGAGCCAGCAATGTGTGCTCGCAGCCCAGAAAGCCAACTGTGTCCTAGGCTGCATCAAGAGAATTGTGGCCAACAGGTTGAGGGGGGGAAATCTTCCCTTCTGCTCTGCTCTCGTGAGACGCTCCCTGCAGTGCTGTGTCCAGCTCTGGGGGCACGAACGTCAGAAGGACACGGACCTGATTGAGCAGGTCCAGAGGAGGCCACGAAGATGATTGGGGGACTGGAGCACCTCCACTGTGAGGACAGGCTGAGAGAGTTGGGGGTGTTCAGACCAGAGAAGAGAAGGCTCCAGGGACTCCTTGTAGTGGCCTTCCAATATTTAAAAAGGGGACCTACAGGAAAGATGGAGAGGAACTCTTTATCCGGGAGTGTAGTGACAGGATAAGGGTTAAAGGTTGTAAACTGACAGAGGGTAGATTTAGATTAGATATAAGGAAGAAATTCATTACTGTGAGGGTGGTGAGACACTGGCACAGGTTCCCCAGAGAGGTTGTGGATTCCCCCTCCCTGGCAGTGTTCAAGGCCAGGTTGGATGGGGCTTTGGGCAACCTGGGCTAGTGGAAGGTGTCCCTGCCCATGGCAGGTGGGGTGGAACTAGGTGATATTTAAGGTCCCTCCCAACCCAAACCATTTTGTGATTCTAGGATTCTGAGATGATTATTTATACAATTATTGTAAAGCAAAAATACATACTTACATCTAAAAGGATGTCAGGGAACCTTAAATTGGGGTCACTCCTGTTTAACATCTTGGGACCACTCCTGTTTAACATCTTTATCGATGATCTAGACAAGGGGATCGAGTGCATCCTCAGTAAGTTTGCAGATGACACCAAGTTGGGTGGGAGTGTTGATCTGCTCGAGGGTAGGGAGGCTCTGCAGAGAGACCTGGCCAGGCTGGAGCGATGGGCTGAGGCCAACTGTACGAGCTTCAATAAGGCCAAATGCCGGGTGCTGCACTTGGGCCACAACAACCCCCAGCAGTGCTACAACCTTGGGCAGGAGTGGCTGGAGAGCTGCCAGTCAGAGAGGGACCTGGGGGTGTTGATTGACAGCCGACTGAACAGGAGCCAGCAGTGTGCCCAGGTGGCCAAGAAGGCCAATGGCATCCTGGCCTGTATCAACACTAGCGAGGCCAGCAGGGACAGGGAAGGGATCTTACCCCTGGACTCGGTACTGATGAGGCCGCACCTCAATGACTGGGTTCAGTTTTGGGCCTCTCACTCCAAAAAGGCCATTGAATGACTCGAGCGTGTCCAGAGAAGGGCAACGAAGCTGGTGCAGGGTCTGGAGCACATGTCGTACGAGGAGCGGCTGAGGGAACTGGGGGGGTTTAGTCTGGAGAAGAGGAGGCTGAGGGGAGACCTCATCGCCCTCTACAACTACCTGAAAGGAGGGTGCAGAGAGGGGGAGGATGAGTCTCTTGAACCGAGTAACAAGTGATAGGACAAGAGGGAATCGCCTCAAGTTGCACCAGGGCAGGGTTAGACTGGCTCTTAGGAAGTATTTCTTTGCAGAAGGGGTTGTTGGGCGTTGGAATGGGCTTCCCAGGGCAGTGGTGGGGTCCCCATCCCTGGAGGTGTTTAAGAGTCGGGTTGACCCAGCACTGAGGGATATGGTGTAGTTGAGAACGATCAGTGTGAGGTTAATGGTTGGACTAGATGATCTTCAAGGTCTTTTCCAACTGAGATGATTCTGTGATTCTGTAAATCAAAAATAATCAAAAAATCAAAGGAGATTTGTTTAATTTTAATTAAAGTGTTAGTTGTTCTTACTATAATTTACGACAAGATAGATGAAATCGTGATTTGATTAATGAATCTTATTGGGACAAGTGTACAGAGAGTTGTGAGGAATGTCAAAGCTGCGTAAGTGTTTTGTATATGCAAATCCAACTAAATTTCTTAGGGACTACGTATTTGTTCATTACATTGTGAGGCCTCGTGCTATCATCACTGAAAGGTAGTAGTGATTAGGGGACACTCCTTATGAGTTGAATTTTTCAAAAGCAAAAATGACAATCTGAGGGACTGTTAGTCAGACTCACCACCTGCAGCATACTACATATGAAGAGAGGTTGAGGGAACTGACTTTGGTCTTGAACTAAGACTAAGAGACATCTTAGTGTTTCTTCAGCTACCAAATGGAAAGATATAGAGGAGATGGAGCTAGATTCCTCTTGGAAGTGCACAGTGGTGGGACAAAAGGCAACAGACACAGGTTGGAACACAGGAAATTCGTATTAGAGAGATATATATATATACACACATATATATAAAGATCACAATAAGATTGATCAAGCATTGGAACAGGTTGCTTGGAGATGTTTTGGAAACGTTGTCCTTGGAGATACTTCAAACTCGATGGGAAAAGCCCTGAGCTACCTGACCTAAATTTTCTCTGCTTTTAGTGGCAGTTTGGGCCAGACAACCAGCACAAGTCCTTCCATCAGGAGTTATCATAGATTGCACCTAATCTGTGACACAAACTGGCTTTTCAGTTCTAATAATGTAATTGGATATCTCGTGAAGAGCATTTCTGCATTTAATCAGTTTAATTCTCTGTTTTAAAAGCTTAAATATACACAACAGAACATTCAGTCAGTTTTCTAGAAAAGATTGGTCTGTGTCTTTTTAGAACTTTGGTACATTTTATTTATTGAATGACAGCTATCAGTGAAACAGTTATCCTCAGCTGAAATATGTTTAAGGCATCCTCCCAGACTGAGTCACTATACAGTTATGGCAAAACGTCTTTAGAGAGGGACACATTTCTTCAGTGGTGTTCTGTAATTTATTGTTATAAAAAAAGCAGTCATGAGCACTACAGAAATGATCCAAAGCTTACTGAAACTCAGACTCTTTCAGACTTCATTAGTGTCAGTTGATCTGTTAAGTCTTAAAACTATAACATATTCAAAATCTTGAATACCTCGAGTTTGGTGGTTGTCACAAACTGTTCATAAACAAGAAACTGTTCATAAAGAGGATGTTTCAAACAGCTCAAGTGGAACACCCTGGGGGGGAGAAGCGGAGTGAGCTCTGCAGAGGTGGGGCGGTGGGCCTTTTCTCTCCCCCTCCCTCCTGTTGTTGCTCAGAGACAGAACTTGCCTCACTGTGCAGGTACAAGTCAGAGAAAATGAGAACCTTCTGGAACAACCTATTGCACATACGTAAGAAAGACTCTATAAAGGCAATACCCACGTGTGTCTTTGTCGACCCACCACCTACGGACCAAGCTGGCTACTCTGAGACAATGCGGGATGCAAGGGTGGTGATTTCCCCTTCTCCTATCCCCTCCTCCTCTCTTTTTCTTCTTTCTCTCACTCTCTTTTTCTTACATATATTCGTGTCTATAAGTTTTTTACGAATTGAATTGCGATCGGTTGATCATTGATGGCTCTCATCTTCAGAGTGCCTTTATTCATTCTCCGGACGGTTATCAGCTGATTGTTGCCAAATTATCTCCATTCACTTACTGAAGTGGTCAGTTAATAAAGTCACCAGCACAATTGTTCCTCTGATTCCGAGGAGACATCAGCTCTTCCACCGGCATGCAGGCTCTCGGGGAATTCAGAAGGTTTACCACCCTCGTAATCCACTGCATGGGATGAGACAGCAGTCTGTGTGATTCAATGTAGAACTCAATCTAGCTTTTTTTTTTTTTGTCAGCAAATGCAGCCAATGAATGTCATAAAACATTTATTGCTAAAGTGGCTATTGATATTTTTTCTAAAATGTATAATTAAGTGTAATTGATTGATGCGTTTTAAATCAACGCATAGGCAGATATTGTTAAATGAAATAAAAAATAACGATGATTTAAAGACTTAATTAATTGGGAAAAAAAGGCAAAAGCCCTTGAAACCATAAACTACATTTGCTCGTAATGTCTATTATCTCTTCTATGTGTTTCTTATTCAAGAAGAGAAAATTAGTTTACCAGTCCTTGAACTGATTTTGTTCCCTGTGCATTCCTGCACATGTGTAGGTGAATTGACTTAAGTGATTTTTAGCCTGAAAATCTAGATTGTTGCAAGATTCTGTCTACAGATCAAGATTAACTGTGGGCCTTTTATTTCTGTAACACTCTTGTTCCAGCAGTCAATCCCTTGTCTATCAAGGAGCAAAAAAGAAAAGAAAAAAGGAATATTCTCACGTTTAGCAAATGCAAGCAAATAAAAATTCAGTTTGAACAGAGCTGACCACTAAAATTCTTTCCTCTGGATATTTATCTCCAGTGGAATACTCAGGAAACCAAATGTAATATTTAACAGTGGGGACACCACATTTTGAGAGAAAGTTCTAGCGTATGCAGTCATTTTACTTAAGGCTTGTAAGTAAAGATGATAGTCAAAGAAGCCTTGAGATGATCAAGCAAGTAACAACTTGAGTTGTTACTGTCCTTTGCTCTTTTGCAATCCAGGCTTTTCCTGATGATATTGTCTTTTGTTAATAACCCTTAAGTGTCTGCAGATGGTATGTTATTTGTAGTCCTTCTGTTCTTTTCTCACTTTGTTTTCCATAAATACCCCATTAGATTAAACGAATGTAATTATACAATAAACTACCAAATAACCTTTTCTACATTATTCACAAACTCTTACAGAACAGATCTGTTTCTGCCATATCCAGTACCTCTCTGTAAGTTACTAGGAGGAGTCTAAGTTTATATTACTGCCGTTAAAGGACAGTGGGGGGTTAAAAAAAGAGTATAAGGAGAACAAGATAAAAGCAAGAACAAAAGGAAACACTTTATGGCAGCACACTGTTTTGTTATTTTAAGAGGCTAGCCTGGAGGTCGTGTTTCAATGAAGCGACTGTAGTGCAATTCCCAGCAATATCTTTTAGGTCAGATATTCCAGACACAGAAAATAGGACAGGCTTTGCAGATCACAATGTGTCAGGTAGGACAGTTGATTCTTTGAGTGACTTCTGTAGGGGAGAACACTCAAAGAAAATAAAATCCCACAACTTAGTACAGGTTAGTGTGAAGTGACTCTAATGAATACCAATGACAGTTTTTGCATTATTGTTTCAAAGCATGTTTAAAATTCCACTCCAGGAAGAATACTGCAGAAATCCTGGTGCATGCAAACAGCAGCTGACTGTGGTTGCTTGCATTGAACATTGAGTTAAAGGAGTAGGAATGAAACAAGCTGAGGAATGAAAGCAACTCATTGGGAACATGAAAGCTACTACTCCTGGTAGTTTATTTATACTGCGTTTGCTTCAGAAACTAAAATATCTCTTGCCTGCAGCACAATCACTGAAGATATCTCACCTGTTGACAGGGTAGCTCAGACATTATAGTCTGCAGGTTTGGTACCTAAAGTAATAATCTAGAAAGATCTGCCCAAGGTTTAATTGATTATTCTGACTCATCAGTATAATGCAGCTTGACTGCTTCAGCACAAAGGAGAAAACAATATAAACACCACTGGTGTTGAAGATGAGAGGTGATAAAAGCAGTGCTATAAATGATCATGTTTCCTAACTGATCTGAGGTAGAGGAAAAGAACGTCAGCTCACTGATTTATGATGGAATTTGATGATCCAATGATATCCAGAATGCCCCTTTGCCCTTAACGCCTTGGCCATGCTTCTTCTTCTGCATATGAAATTAACAGAGTGATATAAAATTCTGAATATTTTGCTCAGCCTTGTAATGTAAAAGTTTTTTCCAATAGTGTGACAGTTTGGGTCACTGACAAGCCTTTGTAATTAACATTTTGATATGTTTGCCCCATTTTGAGGACTTACATGCTACAAATCTTCTGTAATGGCCCTTTCATCCATTATGCATACTTGAAGAAAATATAGAGTTGGAAAATGTTATACTCAAAAGCTGACTATTGGCAAAAGGGAAAACTATCCTAGATATAAATCTAAGAATTTACTATTTGTTCAAATAATGTTTTAATAGTCAAATTAAATTGATAGTCCCTCTGAAACCTGAAGGTTTCAGCCTTCCTCAGGCAGAATGGATGGAATGAGATACGTTGTGAAAAGCCATAAACATCCTGAGATCTTTGCTGCAAGGATATTCATGGTAGGGTTCTTTTCCTTTTCAGTCTTGAGTGGGCTTGGCACTATTTTAGTGCAAGTTTTTATCCCAGTCTGCTTCCTGATACCCAGCTGAAATTTGAAAATTGGACATGGGCCTCCCCCAGGCTCAGCTGGTACCAGCTGTGACAGTCAATGCAGTGACTTCATGATTTTGTCAGGATGATCATACATGTATAGTCATGTATTCATAGAGACAAAATATGTTGGGTAATAAGCACTTTATCACTAGAAAATTGTTTCAGCAGGCAAAAAGGAAAAGAGTTCAAGGTATGCCCAAAAAATCCTGAGACTGTCAGGTTAGTACAAATATTAGTGACTTACCAGTAATAGCAAAAGTCATATCTACTGAGCTACAAAGAAAAAGTATGAAATTCATACTTCTTTTTGTAATTTTTTACATGCAAAACCATGAATGGGGAAAGAAGAAATAAAGTATGTTATAAGTTAATTATCTGGTCCATAAGATACTTCTAGACATTCATTATTCAGATGTTAGACAAGATATAAATGAATAGTTAAAAAGGCTGTGTTTAAGACATCTCAGATTACAAGTGACGGACAGCCATATGTTTTAAAACTACAGAATGATCATGGGGATTAGATTTTCTATGTGTACAAGAATTCAGAATTTAGTAAGAATAAATTAAGTCAGAATTTACAGTTGATGTGAAGATATCAGGAAACTAGATATTGTTTTAGGGGGGAAGTCAAAACAGTTTTGCTGGACTTCAGTAAGGCTTTTGATATTGTCCCTCACAGCATCCTTCTGGACAAATTGTCCAACTGCGAGATGACCAGGTTCAGGGTGTGCTGGGTGAAGGGAAGAGCTCAAAGTGCTGTAGTAAATGGGGCTACGTCTGGCTGGTGAACAGTCACCAGCGGTGTTCCCCAGAGTTCAATTCTAAAGCCAGTTCTGTTCAATATTTTTATAAATGATCGGGATGCAGGAGTTGAATGCATCATTAGCAAGTTTGCTGATGATACCAAACTGGGAGGTGATGTTAACTCTCTTGAGGGACAAGAGGCCTTGCAGAAGGATCTAGATAGATTGGAGCATTGGGCAGTCATTAATGGCATGAAATTTAACAAGATTAAATGCCGGATTCTACATCTAGGATGAAGTAATGCTGGACACAAGCATAAACTGGGAGAGGAGTGGCTGGAGAGCAGCCCTGCAGGAAGTGATCTGGGGGTGTTGGTTGGCAGCAGGCTTGATATGACCAGCAGTGTGTCCTGGCAGCCAAGAGGCCAAAGCACATCCTGGGGAGCATCAAACCCAGCAAAGCCAGCTGGCCAAGAGAGGGGATTGTCCACAGTATTCAGCATTGGGGGGCCTCACTTTGAGTGTTGTGTGCCATAGGACCTCAAATGCATCCAGAGGAGGGCAACCAAGCTGGTGAAGGGCTGGAAGGCATGTCCTGTGAGAAGCAGCTAAGGACCTTCTGTTTGTCTAGTTTGGAGTAAAGGAGGCTGAGGAGTGACCTCATTGCTCTCTGCAGCTTCCTGAGAAGACGTGGAGAGGGAGGTGCTGAGCTCTTTTCCTTGGGATCCAGTGATAGGATGCATGGGAATGGTTCAAAGCTGCATGAGGGAAGGTTTAGACTTGACATTAGGAAAATTTCTTTACTGAGAGGGTGATCAAACCCTGGAACAGGCTTCCCAGAGAGGTGGTTGATGCCCCAAGCCTGTCAGTGTTTAAGAGGCATTTGGACAATGCCCTTCATAACATGCTTTAACTTGGTTAGACCTGAATTGGTCAGGCAGTTGGACTCGATGATTGCTGTAAGTCCTTTCCAACTGAAATAGTCTATTCTTTTCTATTTTGTTTAATTCTGTTCTATTCTATTCTAATGCATTACATTGTTTTGTATGAGGAGCCCTATTTCCATGTATTTGAAAACTCAAATTTGAAGACTCAAATAAAGTATAAGGAAACAAAATTGTGTAAGACCTATGTTAAAGGGGGCAATATGTGATGTTACTGAGTATGGGTGGCAAGGTTTTGGCAGTAGGAAGCTGTAGGGGGGTTTCTGTGAGGAGAGGCCATAGCTGCCCCATGGGACAGCTGGTCCCAGCCATCTTTGCAATAATGCCACTATACCACATTTGAGCCCGTCAGTCACACTGGTAGCACCTCAGGGAAAACATTTAAGAAAGGGCAAAACATTGTAAAGTAGTGAGGAGTGAGGAAAAAATTGTGAGAAACAGCCCTGCAGACAGCAAGGTCAGAGAAGGAGGAGGGGGAGGAGATACTCCAGGTGCCAGAGTGGAGATTCCCCTGCAGCCCATGGAGAAGACTGTGATGGAGCTGATATCCACAATGTAGTCCATGCAGAACCCCATACCAGAGCAAGTGAATATGACCTGAAGAAAACTGAGGCCTGTGGGAAGGACCCATGCTGAAGCAGGGGAAAAATGTGAGGAGGAAAGGTTGGCAGAGAGGAGATGTTATGGACTGATCACAGCTCCCATTCCCCATCCCCTGTGATGCTTAGAACAGGTAGGGATGTAGAGGAGCTGGGAATGAAGGAGTGAAATTGAGGCTGTGCAACAAAGAAGAGAAAAAAATTTGTTTTAATTTTGTTTCTCAATTGTTTCTCAATATCCAAATCTATTATAATCATCAATAGTTTTTCCCCAAGTTGAGTCTGTTTTGCCCATGACAGCAGTTGGTAAGCAATCTTCCTGTCTTCATCTCAACCCATGAGCTTTTTCATGTTATTTTCTCCCCCTGCCCTGTTGAGGAAGGGAGAGTGGCGCAGAGTTGTCAGGAAAAAAACTGATTAGAAATAACAATATAACTGTGTTATTTGGAGCACAGACTTTTTTAAAAATGGAAAGATATAGTAAATATGGTTTTTTTATTGAAAAAAAAATTCACCGGTTTTCATGGAGCTTGGAGAGCTTTCCATTAAAAAAGGTATTAACCACATAAGTGCCCTGGAACATGATTTGAAAACCATTTTACCATAATGTTATCAACAAAAATAAATTCCCATTTAAACAGACACTAGTCACAGTCTAACTGACAAAGGCACAAAGAGGCTGGAGGACAGTCAGATTGCAGCTTTTGGGAATGATTGGGAATGCTGGGAATATAACACAGCCGACTGCATCCAGCATAGGAGCAGGGGGTACAACCAAAAGGATCGTTTAATTACAGAAGTTAGAAAATTTATTATAAACCTAGTAACTAAAGAGTTAATGAACACCAAAATACTGATGGAATATAATGGGTAGAGAAACATTCCAAACTAGGTAGCCACAGAATATGAGAAATGGTAAAAAATTAAGTCTTAGAGGAATGGTAGTAATAAGAATAATAAAAAGAGGTCAGACTTTTATTCAGTATGTTACATCTATGACAGGTAAGTCCTCCTACCACTAACGGCTATTATGGTATTTTCTTACAGGAAAGTTTGAGCAGTTTAGCATCACTAACATAATAACTTGCAACATAATGGGTATTTTTTTACAGAATAATAGCTATTTATTACTTCACATTTGTGAACTTATGTTTTTTTCCTGTGATACACTCATTACTGTTTCAGAAAGGATAAAAACAGCATTCAGAAAGACCCATATACACTGGTTTTTAGCTCTCCTTCTCATTTCAAAAATCTAGGTTCAATTTAGATTGGGTAAGATCTCGGAAAAAAGTTTTGTCACTGTCTCCTACAGTAGCTTATGATGAAGAAAAGAAAAAGGAAAAATAAAACAAACAAAATCTTTCCTGAAATTTTTTTTTTTTTTTTTACCTTTTTCTACAAATTGCTGAATAAAGAACTCGTTGATTCAGAATCATATCCCTGTGTTTGTGTTAAATAATCTTCAGTGAACCTTTCTTCTATAAATTTCTCTAATCTTTATATTGTCCTATGTATACTATCAGTATCCAAGGCACTTATGATAATGAAATCCAAAATGTATTGAGATATTAATTCCTTTTTATTGGTTCTAGAACTTGTATGCTGTAGTTTCATTGGATGCTTCCTATCTCATACATTATAAGAAATGCTGCAAAATGAGTCCCTATTCTCCTATTTGAGATTTGAGAATTTTTTAATGGCTTCATCATAGTCTTCTTGATATCTTTTCCAAGCAGAAGAATCTCAGTTTATTTAATGTTTCCATTTGCAGAATGGAATAGATTAAATTTTATACTTGCAGTCATATTTGTTCCTCTTCTACATTCGTTATTTTTAGTTCTTTTATGCCCCTGTGGTTTTACACAGTGGAACAGTGATATTTTCTGTCTTGTTCTCTATTCTTTTTCTAATTTTTAACATAATACTTGCTTTCTGAACCACCACTGAGCACTAAAGCTGGCATTTTCATATAATCATTCACAATGATTTCAAGAGCACTTTTCTGAGTGCTAATACTAGTTTAGAACCTACCATGTGCGCAGGAAGAGCTGTTTTTCAACAAATACCTTAACAGCACCTATCAGCACTGAATCTCGTCTGCCACATTTTTGTTCAGTCACACAGCATTGTGGCAGCCTTCTGAAACAATTCATTGATGTATTCATTCTTTTTTGCATTAAGAAAATTTGTATTACTCAACGTTTGCCATCTCTACTGTCCACGGTAACTTCTATCCGTCTGTGCGGAGGCCAACCAACAAGCGGATTAAACGGCAGCTTTATAGCAGTGAATTACCATTTCAGACTTTCTAGGACTCCTTGTTGGACACTGTAAGATATTGTGTCTTGCTCAGATGTACTTTATCAGTTTGTTCTGAAATGAAAGTTCAGGTGTAAGTAAATCTCCTATCTAGTGACCTGTCAAGAAGGGTCCAATGTAAGAGATAGGACTTGCATATTTTGAAGCACATGTTTTTTCTTCTAATACATTGCTTTTTCACTATACCAACTTTATGCATATGTATCCATTTATATTTTACTTTATTATTGATCAATGTATTGGTTTGCAGAGAGCTAGGGATGAGCCTCTTTAACCAAGTAATGAGTGATAAGACAAGAGGGAATGGCCTCAAGTTGTGCCAGGGAAGGTTCAGACTAGATATTAGGAAGTATTTCTTTACAGAACGGGTTGTTGGGCGTTGGAATGGATTGCCCAGGGAGGTGGTAGAGTCCCCATCCCTGGAGGTGTTTAAGAGTAGGGTCGACATAGCGCTTAGGGATCTGGTGTAGTTGGAAACTGCCAATGCTAGGTTAACGGTTGGACTAGATGATCTTCAAGGTCTTTTCCAACCTAGATGATTCTGTGATTCTGTGATTCTGGTTTTGATTTTTCCTTATCATCACAAAAGTACTGATATTCTGTCTACTTTTTTTTTTTTTTTTTTTTTTTTTTCCTTTTCCTATACTACAAACAAAGGAAATTTACCCTAAAATCTGAAATTAGATTTTGGGGTTTTGTCCTTTATTATCACTTTTTAAATTGATATATCTCTCCTTGTAGAAAATGACAAATTTTAAAGTCATCTCATTGCCATTTTGCACCTCTCAGTAGCCTAAAAGTACTGTAGCACATTTGCAAATATAGAATGAGATTACCCCAATGTTATAAACTCCTGGCTGGCAGAAGTATAATAATGCCAGCTCCCGCATGGGTAACTGAACATCTGACGTAGCGCTTTGCCATCTGGACTCACTGTCGCCAGCACTGCCTGCAGCGGTGCCCTGGAGCCAGGGGCTGCACGGACTCCTCCTCCTTTCCTTCTGCATCAGAAGAAGATCTGCCACAGAAGGGAATTGTAATAGCACATTAAATAACAACAGAATTAACATAGCTACCCATTGTGGTTGAAACAACAGAGTAAGTTTTTACTTTCCCTGTAATCTTTAATAGACCATCAAAATAGCAGCAGTACCTATGCAGAACCGTTCCAGTCTCTAACTTGTCACATATTTTCAAAACACAACCACAGATGTATTTAAAAATAGCATTTCTTGAATGGAAGATCAATTTTTTTATTATTATTTCATATTCATTATTTAAAAACAGATGAGTTTCTAATGAGATCTTCCTTTTTTGTTCTCTCCTTGTCTCATCTTGCATAATTTTACCTTTCACACCTGCTGTTTATTTGGTATTTATGTTTTTCATTTTCATTGGTCTAGGACTTAAAAATATGATTATATTCACTTTTCAACAACATCATTAGCTATCATCTGTATTATGTTTTCTCTTGGGTTTACTTGGATATTACTCAGTAATTTCTCTGGTACTTCAAATTTCCATTTCTGGCAGCTTTAATGCTAGCTCGTACAATTGCTCCCTATTTGCTAAGGTTAAAGTCATTAATAATTATGATAATTATTTGATCCTCCACTTGCTGTAAGCATGGCTGGAGTATGTGACAGTGACAAATTCACGAGCTGTGTGACCTGTGCTCAGGAGGCCTTTGGGGTATTTGTAGACTTGTGAGAAGGGACCTGCCAGGGATGGGAATCTTGCACAGGAGTGGTAGATGACTGTTCCCAGCTTCCATTTATTATTCATCTGGCCCTTAAGGATCACAGCAGCCTAAAACACTGCCATGAGTGTTTGCAGACAGGGGCTGAATCAGGTCATGTGCAGGGTCCTCAGGGTGCTGATCAGGCTGCTGTTTGTGGCTTGTGCTTGCAGTCTGTGCAGAAAATCTCATTTCAGCTTCTCAATCTTCTGGGAACTTCTCCTAGGATGTTCAAAGGTAGGCTACTTCTGGGAAAGTCTGACTCCTGGTCAAGGAATGACAATAATGCTAGAGAGAGATAGGGAGAGGGAAAGAGAAAACTGCCCAGTCCTGAGCGCAGCTCCCAGGAGCAGAAGTTTGCAGGGCAGGTTGTACAGAAGGGCACACAAAAGGCAGCTGCAAACTGCTGAAGACACTGTGGGATTGAGCGACGTCGGTGGTGATATGAAACAGGACATGGTCCCCAGCACTTATGGGAGCAACTACCCCAGCAAATCACAGGCTTTTATTCAGTCCAATTTCCTGATGGAGGGTGCTCTTGGATCACTAGGAATGATGGGGCTGGGGGAAACTACAGCCTGAAGCTGAGTGAGGTAACAGTCAACAACAGTCAGAAGCAAAGAGTACAGAGTGATGAGAAGAAAGAGGAATGGGAACAAATAGGACAAAGACACAAGTGTGCTCACGTGACTGGAGTGCTGCGATGGACAAGCTCTTCAGGAGAGACAGGCAGGGATGACAAGGGATGAGCAATGAGGCCCTCTGGTGTGGTTAGTAAACAGCCAGCTGAACACAAGACAGCAGCATGCCCTGGCAAGGGCAGCAGCATTGTGGGTGGCATGAGCATGGGCACGAACAGGAGATCAAGGGGAGCATTACCCCACTTTCCTCAGCACTGTTAGAAGACATCCAGACACTGCACCCAGTTCTAGGCCCCCAGTACAAGAAACACATAACTCAAACAAGATCAGTAAGGCCCACAGGGTGGTCAGGGCTGGGGCACTTGCCCTAGGAGGAGAGGTCATAGGAGTAGGGCTTGGTCACCCTGGGGGAGGGAGGGCTTAAGGTGAACCCACAGCAACTGCCCTGCCTGTGGAGAGGGGACAGAGAAGTTGGAACCAGGCTCTTCACAGAGGTACATGGAGGGAGGAAGAGACACGATGGACAAAATTTGAAATAGAAGAGGTTCAGTTTGGATGTAAGGATGAACTTTTTCTCTGTGAGGACAGCGGAGCAATGGAAGAGGCTGCCAGTGAGATTGTGCCATCGCCATTCTGAGAGATTTTCAAGCTCCAGCTGGATCAAACCCTGAGCAACTTGGTTTGACGCCAGTGTTGTGAGCAGGAGGTTGGACAGAGACCTTCTGAGGCCCCTCCCTGCCTGAATTATCCTATGAGTCTATGACGTCTTTCACCTTAAAGCACACTGCAGTTATTAGAGAAATCTTACCCCACCCCTATACACAAGAAAGAGAAAGAAAGGGAGAATGTTGAAAGTAGTAAGCATAATGTACTTCAGTTCCAAACAGAGATCTCTTCTTCCAGCTAAGAGATTTGTAAGGATAAAGACATACCAGAAAAAAAAATTATTCCTTCTGAAAGGAAACTAGAAATTACAGATGTAGAAAATAAATTACTTTTTTAGCAAATCGATCACCAGGAAGCCCAGAATACCAAGTTTTTGCGTTATAAAACAAATTTGTAAATTCATTCATCAAATTAGACATCGTGCCTAGCTTGATTTTTTGGCTCTGATAAATTTTGAACATGATGTTGAATATTGTTTTCTATTTTCTGAAGATTTCTGCCCCTGTTATAAATAAAACAACACAAGAAAAATAGACCAGGACATGAAAGATTATTCCCACCTCACCCACTCTCACCAGGAGCATTTTTTGATAAATTGATTTCCTTGAATCAACAAAAATTTTGCCCTTCCCTTAAATTGTGTTGGAAGTTATCTATGATCGTGGATAATGTGTCCAGCCAGCTCTGATCTCCTTTCAAATACCGAATCCCTCAATAACATTTATTCAGATCAAACTGTTTACATTTAATGATGACACCAATGGTGATATCACTCATCAAAATTATTTTTCAAATTGTGATGAAATCAAGATTAAAGCACTGGTGACCTGTACTTTAACAGTTTACAGACAGAAGAAATCAAGATTTGTAAAAGTCACACTAAACACATTCATACAAAATAATACAGAATGCTCATTAAATTCCTTCAAGCTTACAGTATTGATTAGTAATCAGACTGTCAGGGATCTGACCTATTTGGTCTCCCATGTAACATCCTTCTGACATTTACTATAAAAAGGAGAAATGTGCCTCCTCATCCAGTACTACCTTGGTAGCAAATGAGGAAAGTAAATGCAGGAGCAAAGAAAGTAGGAAACTGGGAAGAGTGGCAGACATATCCTGGTTTGCTCTTTTGTTCATTTAAAATAATTATAAATTATTAAACACACACACTAGCTATTCTTTTATTTATTCTTTGGACCATGGAAATAAGAAATGAGTTAGTCACACTTCCGTCTTTTGTTTCCTTTGGGTGGTTACACAGCAGGTAGTACTTCATTAATACATTCACCTGAAATCAT
Source organism: Strix uralensis (assembly GCF_047716275.1). Classification (NCBI taxonomy): domain Eukaryota; kingdom Metazoa; phylum Chordata; class Aves; order Strigiformes; family Strigidae; genus Strix; species Strix uralensis. The sequence goes on along the minus strand of NC_133979.1, from coordinate 35,276,048 downwards.
AACAGAAGTGGATCTACCTGGGTGAAGCATCATTAATGTAAGCTAGTATCTGTTTTATGTAAAACAGGCAGGTACTGGCTTCTGTTTCTGGCTTTAGAGAATAGGAGAGTATGATAGCATTCATATTCATTGTGAAGGACAGTTTAGGAAATATAAAGAGATACAAAGCAATTGTTCTTCAGATAAAGCATTTTTATCTCACACCGCATTTCTCAGAGTCGTGACCAGAGGGATGCATCTGGTTCCGTGCAACGCACATACTGAACAGTTTAACTGTACATTTTCTTCTCTCTCAGGTCAGATATTTTTGCCCCAGCAAGGATGAGGCATAAAGGAAAAGCAGTGGGATTTCAGTTAACAGAGCACCCTCTCAATTGCACTATTCACTTTAAACAAGCACACCAATTGATGCAAAAGAACTGGCTAAGACCAATGAGTCATGCACTCCTGGGTATGGCATGAAATTGTTCTATCTATCAGAGACCGGAGTGTTCTCTCTGTACTGTACATGTAAAAGTACATTAAATTGGGACTATTGTACTGTGACATTTCTATTTGAGACAATTGCAAGTTAAATCAATGCACATTTTATCATGTCTTTGAATGCCTAGAAATGGTTTGCTGCACAGTACCTTGTCAAACACTTTGACGTGAATATTTACTCAGGAGAATGTTATTTCTGCATAGGCCAACTTAGACTGTGGCTGAAAAAGATTGTGTGCTCCAGTAACAATGTCGTTCATATACTATTCCCACTCCAGCACGGGAGCAATCTAATAACCCTCTTTAAGTCCTAGCAGCAAATAGAATAGAGGAGTAAAGCTCTTCCCAATCCTTAACTGTCACTAAATCACACATCTCCTAGAAGGAGGTCTGCAGAAGACAACATCAACTTCTGACAATAGATTCAAAATCTGAGTGGAATTAACCAGAATCTGGGACTCCACCATCCATTCATCTCTGTAAAAAAGCAGCAGGGCAGCAATGAATTACTTATCCTTATCTCTACTTAAGCCTTAATCATAATGAAAAGTATAACAAAGAAAATAAAATCATGTTTCTCAAGTAAAGCCAAAACACTGAAATTACAGACAATGCCAAGCAAGTCCAAGATACCTGTAAAATATACCGTTTATGTTAGTTCTGACATTAACGAATTTTCTGTCAGAATTTAAAAGCATCATCTATATACTTATCTAAAATGTAGCCCATAACAGCTAAACAACAGTGACAAGGTTGGAAGTAGGCTGGAAAAAAGAAAAATAACTGACTAGCTAACTAACAATAATAATGTAGGTAACCTAGGATTAAACAGAACTGTCTCTTGTTTTCCAGTTAAACATTTCTTTGCCTGTTTGGTATCATAGCAGTGAATATAGCTTTTAAAAGTCAAATAGGACTCATTTATTAATTTATCCTTAGCACTTTAAGAATCATTAATGATAATTGTCTAGTTTTATGTTGCCAGTGTTTAATAGACAGCTATTAGAAAATCAGTGCATAATGATACTACTAAAGTATTAACTGTTCTAATAGCAACAGATACTGGAGAGAAAGATTCTTGACTCAGAATTTGTTCACATGTAGCAATTAGCTATGAAAATTGTTACAGAAATAGCTGCTAGATTCTTTTTCTTTTTGAATAAATGGGAATAATATTTTGGGAGGAATATAGTTCCTTTTTGAAACTACAGGCATTTTCACATAAACTAAGCGTGGTAGGAAACTCACATAAATGTGAATATAACATTTACTGTTAGAGACTACAACAAGGCATCCAAAGCTCTTAGATGCTTCTTCAATATCAACAACTTTTAATAAATATTAGAATGAAAAGACACCAGATCTTATTACCAATCACTCATGTTATCCATCAACTGATTATTTGTATGATAATTGAGAAATTTCCTTTCTTCTCCCCAGAAATTCTAACAGCCCCCAAATACTACTTTGTAAGGTTAAAGTAACCAACTGTCTCAAAGATGTTTCTTGGTCTCATAGAATCACAGAATCATCTAGGTTGGAAAGGACCTTGAAGATCATCTAGTCCAACCTTTAACCTAACATTGGCAGTTTCCAACTACACCTTATCTCTCAGCGTCATGTCGACCCTACTCTTAAACCCCTCCAGGGATGGGGACTCCACCACCTCCCTGGGCAGCCCATTCCAACGCCTAACAACCTGTTCTGTAAAGAAATGCTTCCTAATATCCAGTCTAAACCTTCCCTGGCACAACTTGAGGCCATTCCCTCTTGTCTTATCACTCATTACTTGGTTAAAGAGACTCATCCCCAGCTCTCTGCAACCTCCTTTCAGGTAGCTGTACAGGGCGATGAGTTCTCCCCTCAGCCTCCTCTTCTCCAAACTAAACAACCCCAGTTCCCTCAGCACAATATTAAGAATATCACAAAACTGCACTAGCACAGTTGGATACCAAGTACTCCTGCTCGTTAATTTTGCACAAATACACAAGAGCTAATAATGGATAGTGAATCACTACTTCGGCAGTCTCTAGTAGCAGAAGACAGAGACTCTATAGAGGACTTCCAAGGTATTTACAGGACTAACACATACCTCCAGTACATTACAATCAACAAGCCTCTGAGACTTTTTTCAGGGTTTGGTCACTCATCTGTTAACATCATAATGCTGATGGAGGGTAGGGCAGGCCAAGTCTTGTGGTAAGTGTTTTGCTAAGACTTATGACAAATGGAACATAGAAAAGTTCCATTAGTGGTTAATTCAGAAAGAAGCATAATTTGACACTGTCCAAAAAAAAAAAAAAAAAAAAAAAAGTTGTTTTTACTTGCAGTTTTGGACACATCCAAAAGTTACATCATTCAGTGAAGAAAGACAATGAGTATGAGAAATGCTGCAGGCTGAAATCAGAAAATAAGCCTTGATTTACCCTGAAAGATACTTAAACAGAAATAATTGATGTCATGAGTGCAGAATGGGGAGCAGCTAACTGAAACCAGCTCTTTAGGAAGGGATCTTTGGGTAATGAGAATATTTGTATGACTCCATCACAATGTGTCCTTGCTCAAAAATTAAATAAAATAAAAAATTAGAACATGGAACAGATTGATATAGGTTTCTTTGGGCTTCCTTTCCTAAGGTCTTCTTAATGGCTTTGTGGGTTTATTGTCAGTCAAAGTTAAAATAAATCAATCAATTACAAACAGAACAGGAGACAATAATGTCATTGTAGTGGAAAGGCAGACATCATACAGGAAATATAAAGATGAATACTAAATGCACATAAAACAGTTCTTCTCCACTCAGCCAGTATAAAGCCACAGCTGAAGGAGTGTAGAATATTTTAAGACAATATGGCAGAGGACAACAATAATGATCAGAGGTCTGGAAACCATGACTCAGGAGAAACAGCTGAAGAAAATGGGAAATTTAAGGAAGTGGCTGCATGATTTTTAACACTCCTCAGCTAAATTTGATGGAGGAAGGAGAATTAATTTTTGTATACCCACATAGCCAGAACAAAAAGTAATCTAGAATGAGAAAAATACTACAGATGAGACATTAAGAAAAAAAACCCCACAATTATTTATTAGAGATGGTCATTAACAAGAAAATAAGTTATTTAATAATTGTAGACTCTCTCTTACTAGAGGTATTGAAAGAATCTGTCCTGAATCACATAGTTATCACTGATCCCAATTTAGAGGAAAGGAATGAACTTGATAACACCTTGAAATCCTTTCCAGCCTTGCTCTTTCATGACTCTGTTAGAAGAAAAACTATAGAATAGAAAAATTATTAGCATGTTTACTGGTTTACTGGAAAGTTGATTTGAAAATCGTATATATTCTGATTTCCCTTGTAGACTGGCACACCTCATTTTACTGGGATTAGCCCAGATCAGTTACAAGTGAACAGATTGCCCCACTTGAAAACACACATGCTCTCTCTTTCCAAATGTATGTATTTGTATAAGATGACATTTTCTTTATCTTTTTTCTCAAGATATATTTGCATGTGTATGTGACTATGTATAGTGTTTTGGTGTTATAAAAAATGGCAACACTAACTACATAGTCAAAGAGCAAGTTAAGAAGAGTGAGACTGCATTTTCACTGGTCTGATTAATTAGACTTAATTAGATTTGACCACTGTAAATGTAGTTAAAAATTATTTAGGTCAAATGGACAGAAATTAACTCTGTGACTTTATATGCACAAATTCATTCTTCATCTTTATTCAGGGATAGAAAGAAACTGCAGGGAACAGACTGAAGATGCAATGATCAGCAAGCAAAGAGGAGAAAGTGAGTCAAAGTCCACCTTGACTATGGTCCATTTTATGTCATTCTTAGAGCATAGACCACCTTTCTGTTTGTACTTCTACAGTGCCCAGTGCAACGAATTCCTAACTGAAGAAACCATTTAGGAAATAAATGCAAATACAATTAAGTAGAAAACTAATACATTACTGTTGAATGTGTTTATTTTACAGGCTGACAAATTGAAGTACAAATAATGTATTTTCTCTTAATATTTTTTGGTCAGAAAGGACAATTTGCTTTTTCCTCAGTTGAATGACAGAAAAATCCTGATAATATGCTGTCAAAGTATTTCAAGTCTCATTTAGCACTTGTCTACTGCAATCAACTGTCATCTTTTTGTCACAAAAAAGTGACATTTCTGGACAGTGGATTTTCTAAATCAAGAAAGAAATTCAAAGATTTTTTTAAAATGGAATAGATTTTTACACCCCTGACTTCTGAATGATGGCAGCAACTTTAAACTGTGAGTCTCCTATTTCTTGTAAAGTGTAGAAATGTACAAATATAAATGTTTGAATAAACGGTAGGAGAGCAGTATTCTGGTTGCCTTACTTTTGCTTGCTATCCATGTATATAAACTGTAGTTTTTCACTCCCTCATTCAAGCATTTCAACCATTTTTCATCAGAGGAACAAAACTATAATTTTCACTGAAGAAATTATAGTAATTCAATGGAAAATATCAATAGTTTAAAATACATACTATCTGTCAGCATCCACATCTTCGATCACTGAAGCTTAAAACAGCTTCAGGAAGTTGCCAGAAATCTTTCCTTAGACTTCAATGTAGTATGAACAAAACATGTATTGCAACTGACTGGCATAGCTATGAACATAGACACATTTATAACCGGCAGCAAAAAAGCTAAATACCTAACAAAAACTTCACGCGTATTCTAAAGGACACTTTTAAGGAAGTTGTTCTGCACTGTAAGTATCCTCTCCAGAAACAATGAAGCAAAAATTGCATTTGAGGGAGCAACTTACGGTATTACAACAGAGAACATAATATATTCTCTCTTTCCCTCTTTCTCCACAAAAGGAAAAAAAAAGTAGAGCTACACAGAATAATTGCAGATTTTTTATTCTTTGTGGCAAAATACATGCCACTTTGTAAGTTACAGTGACAGTCTGAAATTTTGTTTTTATACTAGACATGATCTTTTATTTGTGATCCATAGTTCAAGTACCTGTGATTTTATGTTATTCCTAGTTCAAATTATACCCAGCTGAAACACTTGCACGTTTTTATGGCTATAAGCCTTGATAAATCTTTTTTTTTTTTTTGCAATGAGGAAAATTCTGAGATTCACTTCTAAAAATTCCTACACATAGAAACTTGCAGGAAAACAACAACAAAATGGTCCATTGATGAAACACACATGTTTTCTTGTACATTCTTATAAGCCTGGTACAATATTCCTACCCCACTGAAAACCTCCACTGAAGTCACTGGGACTTTAAATGCCTGCAGACGGAATGACAACTAAGCTATTTGTTTTCAACTATCATTCTAATGGATCTAATCCATTACTAGCTAGAGTATGCCTTTCTGTCCGTGACTGCTTTCAATTAGTAGTCTGCTGAAGAAAAAAAAAAAAAAGGGCAAAAAAAGATCTGCTGGTGTTCATCTTCATACATAGTTAAAGAGCCCAACTCTTTTCCAGTTAATGTCTATCACATTGTTGAATTCACTTTATCTAAGAATCATGGCGAGAACCCCTGAAAAGTGTAATTTTGCTCTTGGTTCTCCCGTTTTAATGAGGAAATCATGATCAGCATATTCTTGGTCTGGAGACAGGTTGAAGGCTAATTCTATACAGCTCTTCCCTCTCAGACAGTGCTGTAACTGTCAACATATCTTCATTTTGACCATCTTGTTAAAATACTCAAAGATGGCAGCTCTAATTCATTTCTAGTAAGAAAGTATTGAACATTACTTTGCTGTAACAGCCTGCTTAAAGGGTGGCTTAAAATGATTTCCATCCATTCTTTGTAATTTCTAGGGCATAAAAATGTTAAAAATTGTTTTAAAAGTGCTGGTTACTTCAGAAACCAATTTGCCTTTTAGCCCATGTCTGGGCATGTGTGTACATTATGCCTAGAACCTTAAAAATGGGCTTAACACCATCATTGTTTTTAGAAAACTATTGTCTAGTCACCAAATCTGATGTCATTCAGCATCCCCATCTGCCACAATAATCTTTAATGTTCTTTATCAGAAGTTGTGCCACACATGTGACACATGCCTACCACACATAGATCAGAAATAAATTTAACTCAAAGAAATGTCAGTAGTCAGTTATCTGGGGTGACAGCTGGCAATTTGGCATCTCCAGGCTTTTTTCTTGTTGTCCTTGAATGTTGCTATATCTATAAAAGAGTATGTATACATGTATAAACAAACATACATATATGACATAAAAAGGCCTGAACCATAGGCCTCGAACCAAAGCCTGAACCAGAGTTGACTTCTGAGTGACCCTCCTGACCAACATCATATCAGCATGAAATATGACCGTGGTAATATCCTCTGAAAACTATACATAAATAATATATATTTTTGGACCCTAAGCCCGCTCTTTCCTAGAAGACAGAAACTCCTTGGATGCACCCGGGATGCTGGCCAGATCCGGGATGTGCCCAAGTGAAGTGAAGCCAATCTACCAGATGTTTCCACGCCCACTTTTTTTTTTTTATAAGATTTGTTTGTCAAGCTGTATAAAAGCAGGACCCTCTCACAGAGAAGATGGAGACCTCACCTATGGGTGGATGCACTGCGTAGGACTTCTCAATTGCTGGGAGCGGTTCTCTGATCCTTCGCTGTGATGGGACTCCCCAGCTGAAGCACAGATCTGGATGATGATACAGTATTAGGGCAATTGGTGATGTATCTTTCTTAATCACTATAGTTAACTTTATGTGGCAATGATCAGGTGCATTACCTTGCTTCTTTTTTATCAGATACATTACCTTGCTTATTCTTTCTGCTGCTTTAAAGTAAAATAAGCTATCTTTTTAACTTGGTGTCTGTGTCCTTTCTGTTGACCCATCAATTCGCAAAACAATATCTCATACTGTCCCATATTTCTCTGTGATCTTTTTTATCTATTCATGCACATAAGAGAGGTTCCTCATCCTAAGGAAGTGGTCAATGAACAACATGGCATTTAGAGATGGTGTGGAATAGAGTGGTCACTTTTAGAGGAAAACATCTCACGAGCAGCGAGGCTGCTGCTGCTCTGCATCCCTCAGTCCAAGCAGTTGCAAGACTGAAGATGTGTTCCCAGCAGATGCACACACAAAGCACAAGTACACACTACATATATACAGACATATAAACAACACCAATGGCCTCATTCTGCTCCCCTCTCTGGCTGGACAGGAGCAAGGTGGAGCCCTCCAGAAGCTGGGCTCAGGCACTCAGCCTGCCCAGTAGCTGGCCCATGGGTCCCAGTGTCCCCAGTTGCTGGCCCTGCATGTAGGAGCCCCCAAGGCTGCAGCCCCTGTCCGGCTGCTGGTATAGACCATCTCACACTCCCTGAGACAGATGGGAATCCCCTGGTCCCACAGCCAACCCCCTGTGCTCTCACCACATGAGACACCCAGGGTGTCTCATACCCAGGGCTGGCTGTCGGAGACCCGCTCATCCCCTTGCTCCCAGGCCACTTCCCTTGCTCACCAGCTCATCTAGTTTGATCCTTGCTGGTGTTCACACACACTCTGGCACACCCGTACTCGCTCCAGTCTCTGCCCCAGGGATACAGGGGCCCTCTGCCCCATGGTCTGACCCCAGAGGCTGCACTCACAGCCCCCCCACACACACATGCACATAGGACGGAGAGACCTTCCCCAGGACAGAGCCAGAAAAGAATATAATAGGGAGACAGGACAGGCTGAACTGATCAGGCAAGCACACTGACCAGCCAGCTCTCTACACATGACCAGCCCTTTTTAGCCCCTACACCTCTATTTCCCGAATCTTGTTCCCCCTGACAATCATCTACTACACCTCTCCCTTGTCCTACCTTTGATTACTCCCCTAACATTCCAAAATAAGTCCTGTTCCATCCCAAACTACTTTTCCCCTGCAGCCCAGATTATGTCCCACCCCTGGCAGCAGCTCCCTCTGTCTGAGGGATGATCCAGAGAGCTGCTCCCCATGGCTCATGGTGGTAAGGTGTGCCACCTGGACCCTGGGACCGATGGCACTGCTGGGGCAGCCCTGGGAGGGGCTCAGACAAGGTGCTCTTTCCCTGGGAGTCCTTGATTTGGGTCCTCAACTCCATTGTGCATCCTTGCACTCCTCTGGTCTTGTGCAGATGGTTTGGCCTTTGATGGGCTGATGGCCACTGTGATGGGCTTGGGATTAACCAAGTAGACTACTATTTGAATTCCCCTCATGTCATTGTCTCTCTGAGCTCCATGGTACATGTGTAGAGGAGCTTTATCACATCAACTAACAGTCACTTTTAATTCAGCAAAAACAAAGTGAGAATTATGAAAATGTAACTGGAATTTCTGCAGTCCTCATTTGGAAGATTCTCTTTCAGTTCAAAACAGTCTTTGAGATTAAGAAGAAACTAGTAACTCATTAACAAATACCGGGAGAAACAAAATATCGTGTTGATCAACCAAGACTAAAATTCTTGGTCAAGGCTAAAGTCAGAGAGGTATCAGCAGAGGTGACAAGGCTAAAATATTGAATCCCTTTTTAAGTCACTCTTTCCTGAAATACCTACTACTTGGACATAGCCTGCCAAGCTGCTAAATTAAGAGAAAAGCTGTCAACTTTGAACAGGGAAAAAAAAAAAAAAAACCACACAGCCCAAAACAAAACAAAACAAAACAACAGGAGGGAGACTGCTTAAATAGGTTAGAAATTTTCATATCAGCTGGGTCTGATGAAGTTCATCCTAGAATACTTAGGAAAATATCAATGAGGTATTTTCTGTTGATCTTCAGATGTTATCTTGAAGAAACCATACAGTGAGGTACACCCTGACATTCTTTGGCATTTTTTCTAACATTTGCAAGCAATTGGTTTAAACATGACCGTGTGAGGCACAAACACTGCGCACACATCTCTACTCCTTATTACATCTAGATGTTCCAAGACAACCCACCCGCCATCTAACTTTATTGCCATTTTCTATGCTTCACATGTAGACAGATGGAAAAAAGAAAAAAGTCCAAAAGTGAAGTCATTATTCAAAGAAAAAGGGAAAAATATAATTAAAACCCCCCTAAATAAACATTAGAATCAATTGATTAGCAATAATACAGTAAAATAAATGTAATTAAGGAATCAAACAAATCTTTCACTTGGCAACTGTTAAAAATTAATGTATATGCATGTGCTTTTAAACTGCAGATGAAGTTAAAAAATACACTGAATAAACTTCAAGGTTTAGATAATGAGATATTAGAAGCTTTCAGAAAATGGGATTGCACACAACAACTACTATGCCCACACAGAAGTATTTATAGCATAAAGGTGTTTATTATGTTTTATTTATATAACAAAGACTTTGTAAAGTTGCTGGAAGCTGCATATAAGAAATTTCTCACCAAGAGGGAAAGAAGATAAAAATTTACAATGAAAGATACATTTTGATCTCTTTAGTTGTGAAATTTATAGTCATTCTTCTCAAAGTTTAAAACCTGGAGTGACTTCAGATTTTGTAATTTATTTTGTGCAGGACACTATATGAAGACGTTCAGATCCAGACTTTGAATGTAACACCTGATAGCTGCAGTTAAGTGCCATCTTTTGTATGAAAGAAGTATGAAGAAATCCATTAAGGGAAGGAAAAGTACTTTTATAAGTTGAGAATTCTCTTTTTCACTGCTTGTTTTTCTGTGGAACTTAATCATCATTTCCCATTCAATCACCTACTCAGGAAAATACTTCATGATCATGATCACAGTGATAATTAAGCCAGAATCTTAAATACAGAATACAGAAAAAGTCAGTGGGTGACACATTATGAATGGGACTGTAGGCAATGTCTGGAATTAACCAATCCAATGCCTCTGTCTGCTTACTTTCACTGTGTTTGTAAGATCATTGTAGGTTTAAGAATAATTATTATTTTATCCACTGTATCCATAGCTTTTAGTGCAAACTGGTTATTAATGGTCTAATAAAAATGGATCAAAACCCCCATGCTTTCTATCTCTCTGTCATTTAATTCAGGAAAGGTGAACTGAATTAAATAACAGAAAGTATGCTTTTAGGAAATTATTGTGAAAATGACTAGGCTATCAGTACTGATATTGCCTTTTAGTACAGCAGTATTGCCAGTTGCCAGCTCAAGTAACAACTCTAATATGGACAAAAATGCAGAATAATAATGTATATTCTTCAATTAGTTGAACCACATTCAATATCAGAAATCCCATTAAAGAACAATCAGATTTGGAGGTGACGCCTGAATTGTTCCAGACAAAGCTGCACAAACTACATCTACATATCTTTTATATCACATCTTCTATTATATCATAGGCTTAGAGGAAAAAAAAAATAAAATTAAAAAGAACCAAACTCCCAAGGAGATGGAAGTTGCTCAGTTTGTACCCTGGGAGGTCATGATTCACTTACTGCTTCACAGGGAACATTAGGTCTGTGTTCAAACGGCGTTGTTTGATAACAAGGTGTATTATAAGAAATGTGTCTATATTAATATGATGATCAATGCTAAGGTCATAATCAGTGCTCATATCACATCAGTTTAAACTACTGCTAGGAGGGCAGAAAGAAATATTTGCTTGGAGCAATGAAGAGCATTTCTAGTTGATACTCTTCAGCCTCTTATCTTTGCCTTTATGAGAGTGAAACACTCAATGGCAGTAAGAATGATTTATGTATTAGAACTGTCAAACTTAAGACCTGAAAAGAAGCCAGAGCTTCTACATTACAGATTTTCTATTTTCTAAGTACATTTGACACTCCTTCAAAAATGCCATCTTCCATGTTATTGACTATTATTGCACAGACCAGAGAAAAGCCGCATCATTAATTCAGTGACCATGGATAAATTTAATCTCAGTAGCACTTATACATAACAATGCGTATTTTGTTGAACATAATTTATTTTGGTCTACATGGATTGCCAAACTGCAGTCAGATTTTGAGAATATTCTTTCACTAATTCCTAGCATACATTTCTAAAATAAAAACAGGTAGTACCTCACCACTAAATATATGGAAGACTGTGTGTTGACAACTACCCCTCATCATAGAAAACTATGCATTTTTCTCTGTAGGATTAATATACTTCTCTTCATTATTTTCAAAATCTGAAAGTTACGTTCTTTTTAAAAAAGTCAGTCCTGCTGTCAAAGTTGAAATAAATGAGTGGGTACGAAGTGAGATACAGTCAAACAGACTGTTTGATCTCATAAAGTAACCTAAAATAACTGTATAAAACTGAGTATATATACTTCAAGAATATCAGTAATGGATTTTTAGTTCAACCTGCTGAATGTCTTTTAATAATCAAAACCAATTTATATTCCTTTTACTTTAATTTCAGCTTTTTTTTCACACAGATCTTCTTTAACAAGAAAAAAAATGCGTATGTTGCACAGTTTTTTATAATTTATTGTAACTGCATTTACCATGTCACAACTGATTTTCCTCTGAGAAGCTGTTTTCAGAGAAACAAATTTCCAGTCTTTTTTTGCACAGCATATTTTCTATATCCTTTAGCTTTGGTGATTTTACTGTCATACATTATTCCTGACCAGTGCTCTGTTTTTCTTATTTCTTAAGTTTTCACTAATATTCAAAAGCTCACACTGCATGTTGATAATCAGACAAAAAGACAATATTTCCCTTTAAAATGCATAACATGAAATTTTTGATCTTCTAAGAAAAAGAAGTTTATTAAAACTTTCTTAAAGTAGGTGTCCTAGTGTAATGGTAACTCTTCCTTGGAATCTTCCTTGCAGGAGCTGTAGTTCATTTATGCTGAGTGGCACAAATGAAATGTAGACAGCGGGAATGGAAAATTTCAAATCTTTAAAAGCCATTTCCTGTTAACAGGAAAATAATTCAGGGGGGGATTTCCCACCCTGTATGGAGGGAAAGAAAAACAGAATTTAAAGACTATTTCATTTCTATGGTTACTATGTTGAAGGCATCTACCCTGAAATGTCTTAAGACTTTATTTTAAAATAAGTTTCCATAAATGAAATGAGCATTGTTTGAATTACTAGCCTCGTACTGGAAGCTGAAACAAAAATATAGCAATTCATATAGGCCTTTAAGTGTACCATACCTTTGTGTGTTGTAAGTCAATTTGAGTCAACACATCACTACCCAAATGTGGAGACGCTAGGATGAATGATCTTACCACACTTGCATCATTTTCACATTTGACTCCTCTGTATACCTTGAAAACAGTTCCTTCACATCAATGCATATCACCAAGGAGGTTTACTGAGCCTCTCCAAAATGCTTATCAGTGACAGACTAAATATCTAAAACATGGAACAGAGACAGTCAGGAAATTTCATCAGCCTTAATTTAGGATTGAAACTTGTGTCGTTCAAGTCACAGTGCTCACTATGATTTTGTTATTTCTTCATTCTGAACGTTGATAAGGTCAACAGACACCAAGCAGCGGTCAGCACATGGTATTTTTTGAGGCAGTAATCCACAGAGTGAACACAGTTACAATCTGTGTTTCTCTCTGTGTAGCCAGAAGGTTGGGAAGCTCAGAAGCACTCTGAACTGAATCTGCATAATAAGAGACACACTTTCTGCAGATGTTCCTCCAGAGCTTTGTAGAGACATTCTCATAGTAAGTATCAAATTCATTTCATTATTATATTCTGATACATTAGCAAGGACAAGTATTTAACATTCCTGAAAGTCACCAGTAATTAATCACAGCTCAGGTGACAGTAATGAATTATCTCTTTCTTCACTGAAACTACCAAGCAATAAACTGGCTGCAATGATCTCATGATCTTACCATAGACTAAGTTATAACCAGGTGACCTGCATTACTCTTATTAACAGCTAGGGCATTAAAACAAGATCAGATGGTTTTGCATCTAAACTTTATTCAACATGCAGGTGAGATTGTACCTAATAGTCTCTTGGAAAGTTTATAAAAATGGAATATATAGCTGGACAACCATGTTTGGTTGTTTGGGGGGTGGGTGTGTGTGTGTGTGTGTGTGTGTGTGTGTGTGTGTGTGTGTGTGTGTGTGTGTGTGTTGTGGGTTTTTTTGTTTGGTTGGTTTTGTTTTGTTTGTTTTTTAAATTAAGCATGAATAAACAAGAAAAAAAAATCTGGATTCAGTACCTGAATAACATCATTAGCAAATGTTTTAGTCATATTCTTGTTTTCGTTTACTTTCAGTCTTATGCTGCTATACTCTCATTCAAATTTAGTTGAAAAAGCTTTGCATCAAAATTTGGAGAGCATTTTTGAGTCTTGGGATTAATCTTTGGATTTCTGTGGTCATTATTACGTGAAAATTTCTTTTTCTTTATTCTTTTAGAATAGCAAACTAATAGCTTCAAAGGAAACAAATGACTGTGGCTGAAGAGGATACTCAATGGCAGGCAGATTTGGTGACTATGCACAGTTTTCTAAACGCAACAAAAGTATGATGGCACACTTTAAAAGGTATGGACATATTATACATTTATTCTAAATAAACTAAATACATTAAAAATGTGATATCAGAGTATATTATTTAAATGTTATTAAATGTTTCTGCAGGCTCTTTAAGGCTAATCTTTATTGATTTAATGCTATTTAGAAAAAAATTCTGATTAACTTTCCTATTTTCTTCTACAGAAAAACTTCACAGTAATCCACTATTTACAGCAGTGAGACAAACACACACAGAGAAAAAAATCCAATCAAAGAGATGCCAGTGCTATTATGTTGTAATAAAACAGTTGTTATTCAATGCAAAGTAGGAATTTGGAAGTAATAGTTTGGTCTAAAGAGAACTAAAACCAAAATGGTTCCCAAAAGGACCCTCAAAAAACTGAAAAATATTTGTTCTGTTTAATTTCTAAAAAAAGACAACAACAAAATATTTTCCATATGTTAAATGGATTTCACATATAGTGATTCTAAGCTTTTTGATTTATTTTTCTTAGTCACTATTTGTAGACTTAAAAACACAATAAAAATGTCTAGATTTAGGCACATCTTTCCTTGTTTGGTACTGTCAAAAGTAGTTCAAGATCAGTGGCAGAAAATACTATATATGACTCAGGATTATGTAAGTGTAAGCAATGCTAAAATGAACACTTAACTGTGAATTTTACATATATTCCCTTTCAGATCTCACATACTATGTTAGCAAACAAAGGTGACAGTGATCTGTAAGGACATGTAACACATTAAAAGAAAGCAGAAACAGCATTTCCAGTCTGTCACACAGAGACTGCCATCAAGCTGTACTTAAATCAGAAAAAAATCACTCTTAGGGAAAAGAAATAGAATTAAAATTAAAAAAAAGCACCAGTCTTTGTCAGTGGTAACCTTGTGAATAGGCACTATTTTTTGTCAATAGCAAATAATAACAATTTGATACCAGGACTTAATGAATGTCAGTTTGATATTGACTAACTTAAAGCCTGCTAACTTCAAGAGAAATGTAGATAAAGCAAACAGAGATAACAAAGTCTAAGTTAGTATTGACTTTAAGTCCATCTCACTTCAAACCAACGTTTTAAAAGGAATGGTCAAAAAGATGTCTTTGCAAACAGTGAAGGATCCTACAAAGCAGTTAAATGCACGAACAAAAGCACTTCCTCAGCAATTGCAGCTTGCTTTTCTTTCTTGTGATCAACCCACTACTCTGTACTTCTCCCTCTGTCTTTCCATACCCAAATGATTTCAGTGCCCCACTGAGAGTACCATTCCAGCAGGATGCTACTTTTAGTTCTTTTCATGACCCTTTAGTGGGGTTTCTGCTTTTATTTGTTTGATGTGGAACATAAAAAAAATTGCCACCGGGCTGAATTCAGGGCTCAACAAAAAGGTTTCCTGAGTTCTTTTTTTCTGCAGACAGCCATCAAAAGAAGGAAATGCTACTAAAAAATTATTTTCGTTCTTAAAAGTATTAAGGTTCTATGACACATAAATGTTATAAATACCCTCTGTGAATGTTTATATTTTTCTTCAGTATTAAACAACTGGTTTTGCTTAATAGAATGATTGATTGAGTGATTAAAGGTAAAGTTGTATCTCAGCAGAACCTAATACCTACGAGACTTTTCCTACTAAATCTACATTAGCTTTGTACTACCATCAGAACTTTTAATAGTACTCTCAGCTTAATGTTAAGATTTATTCTTCCACAGAATGTAGAATGTACAATAATATTTTTAAGGCTTTGAGCTATTGTCAATATTGCATATTATGGTGTTAAAAGCAAATTAAACTAGAAATGACAACTTCTTTCCCTCCCCAAAGGGGCAAAAAAGAACTATGTTTAAAATTAGAAACATAAGGGGCATGAAATGTAGTTGAATTATCTCAATTAAATATTATGCACATTTTTTCTTATCAGAATATTTTCATAATTGAGATACAGAAGCATTAACATATCAGTCATTCTTTTGTATTGATCTAAGATGATTTCAGAGCATGTATGATTCACTGATATATTCCATATAATTTAATGCAATATTTCCAATGACGTTATAATTATGTGACAATACAGAAAAAATGCTGTTAGCTGTGTTTCTTTTATAATCTATATTCTTAAGATGTTGACATACGAAATTATTATTGCTTGATTCTTAAACACACAATTGACAGCATAGTTGTTCCTACTGATACTGGTGATTCATACTACTTGTTTTGACTTTCAGCAGCTTGATATAGGTCTACATTAATGTTGTTCTGTGTTTCTGCCAAGTTTCCTTCTGACCAGTAGTAACCTTTCTTCTTGACTTGCATGGACATTTATTTAAGAAGTCAGAATTTCACAGGAATTATATGATCAAAAGGCTATCCTTGAGAGTTTAAATGGCCTACAATAGCATTGCTTGGGCCAACATACAGAGAAAATCCAATAAAACTGTAATTGTTCTCCACTGTTATGAAAGTTTTACTTTAAGGTCATGTTTCAACTTAGAGTTCTTTAGGGACACTGATATCACAGCATCTTTTTCTCTCACATCAAACTTACCTGTTTCTAATCTTCATCCTTACACAGCACTATCATTAGAAAAAAAAAAAAAAAGTATGCCAGATCTAAGGATACTACACTATTTAAATAACTGCTTGTATTTGGTTTATGTGGCAAGGTTTTGGTAATAAGGGGCTGCAGGGGTAGCTTCAGTGAGAAAAGACCAGGAGCAGCCCCCATGGCAGACAGAGGCAGTTCCAGGCAGGTCCAAGATGGACCTGCTGCTGGCCAAAACTGACCCTGTCAGTGACTCTGGTAGTATGTCTGTGATAAGATATTTAAGAAAGGGTAGAAAACACTGCACAGCAGCTGTGACAGAGAAGTGAGAAAGTGTGAAAGAAACAATTACACAGGCACCAATCTTGGTGAAGAGAGAGGTCGTGCCCCAGACATCGGAGCATAAATTCCCCCACGGCCCATAGATAGACCATGGTGGAGCAGATATCTGCACTGCACTTATGATGGACTCCACACTGAAGAAGGTAGATATGCCGTGAAGGGAGCTGTAGCCCATGGAAAGCCCATGCAAGAGCAGGTTTTCTGGCAGGACTTGTGGCCCATGGAGGACCCGTGCTGGAGCAGTCCACTCCTGAAGGACTGTACTCCATGGAACTGATCCCTGCTGGAACAGTTCCTGAAGAACTGCAGCCCATGGGAAGCACTCACACTGAAGTTCGTGAAGGACTGTAACCCATGGGAAGGACGCCACACGAGATCAGAGGAACATTGTGAGGAGAGTGGCAGATATAAAGCGTTATGAACTGACTACAACCCACATCCCCTACACCACCTAGGAGGAGGTAGAGAAAGTGGCAGTGAAGTTGAGCCTGGGAAGAAGAGAGTGATGGTGGGAAGCTGTCTAGATTTGTTTGAATTTTTTGCTATCCTACTCTGTTGTTACTTGGTAATAAATTAAACTTCAATCTGTTTTGCCTATGATGGTAACTGGTGAGTGATTCTCCCTGTCCTTATTCAACTCATGAGATTTTTTTCATCTTATTTTCTCCCCCTGTCTTGCTGAGGAGGGGGAGTGACAGACCGACTTGGTGGGCACCTGTCAGCCAGGGAAGGTCAACCTACCACATTGGTGTTTCTATAATGAGGTAAAATGTGTACTCAGGGGATGACTCCATGTGATCAGCACTGTGACAGCATCTTGTGTTGGCTTTTTTGCTTTTTTTGCCTCCTTGTTGAGCTGTTTAAGGGCACCAAGCTAGTAGAAAACTCAGTGAAAAATAATTTTTTTTCCTGGGTTCATTTTCTGCCAGATGAGTATCCTAAATTGAAAAGTCAGGTGAGCACCCATGCTGAAGGTGTTCAGACTGTGCAGATGTTGCATCACCCAGGCCAGGGGTGAGGCCAGGTGTTTGCTGATACCAATCAGTTCAAGTTGAAAGTGGTGTGAAATCTGTGCTGCTGGGTTTTTGTGTATGGTGGAGGTTTTGGTAGCAGGGGAGGGGGCTACAGTGGTGGCCCTCTGTGAGAAGCTTCTTGAAAGCTCCCCTGGCTCCAAGTTGGATCCGCCTCTGTGCCAAGGCTGAGTCAATTAGTGACGGTGGCTGTGCCTCTGTGATAACATGTTTAAGAAGGGGAATCTGGGAGGAGGAGTTGGAGTTGCGAGGAGAACATCTATGTGAACACCAAGATCAGTGGAACAAAGGAGAAGAAGTGAGGGGGGAGGTGTGCCGGTGCAGAGATCCTCCCCTTGCAGCCTGTGGTGAGACAGCAGTGCTGCCCCCTCTGCCATCCATGGAGGTCCACAGTGGAGCAGATGCGGACCTGCAGCCTGTGGAGGATCCCATGCCAGAACAGGTCACTGTGTCTGAAGAAGGCTGGAACTCCCTGAAGGAGAAGACCCTGCTGTTGTATGTTACCACTGGGAGGACTGCAACGTGTGAGAGTGGCCCGCGCCAGAGCAGCATGGGAAATGCTGCAGCCTGTGTGAAGGACTTATGTTGGAGAAGGTTCATGGAGGACTGTTTCCTGCAAAAGGGGAAGGATGTGGATCAGGGGAGGAATGCAAGGAGCAGCACCCCCCCACCCTGACAAGAAAGAAGTGTAGGAACTGACTGCACCTCTCGGTTCCCTGCCTCCGGCATCGCTGAGGGGAAGGAGGTAGAGAAACGGAGAAAGCTGAGCCCGGGAAGAAGAGAGGCGTGGGGGGAAGTTGTTTTTAACATATCATAACTTTTCTCACTGTCCTCTGTCTGTTAAGTGGTGTTGTTAGTGGTTGAATTAAATTTATGTTCATGTTGTTGTTAGTGGCTGAATTAAATTTATGTTCTTTTTTTCTTCCCCTAAAAAGTCTGTCTTTTGCCCATGACTGTAATGGGTGAGTCATCCCTCTCTATCCTTATCTCTATGCCCGAACATTTTTCTTTATTTTCTCCTTCCCAGCACTGGGGAGAAGGGGGGAGTGAGAGGCTGAGTGGTGATCGGTTTTTCTCTGAGCCCAAACCACAACATAAATGAAAGTGATGTTTCTAAAAAGAAAGGAAAGCAAACACTATGAACAATCGGATTACCAATCTGTATATAAAAGAGAAATGTGCAAATGTACTCTCTGGTACAAAATACAAAATGACATCAGCACACTTGTTTGTCCTGCTCAGATTCTTCAAGAAGTCTCAGATCTATTTCAGACTACTGTGTAGCTGAAAAAAATTAAATAGTAAGTGATTTTTGTTATGTCACAGGGAATGAAAACGAACCAAGTCTGGATTTCACAAGACTTTCTCCAAGATCTTCAAACTTGATAACAGTGAGCTAATAGTCTCTTCTCTGATTTCTTTCATGAAGCTGTTACTGTTTTGTTATGTCTTTGATCCCAAAGCATCTGCATCCATGTCTCTTAAGCCTAAACTTACTCCTTGATGTTAATTTAAGTCTTAGTTCAGTGAAGGGAACTTAAAGATCTAGTTAAGTAATTTGCGTGACACTTTAAGTTAATTAGAATGTACTGAAATGAAATGAGGACTATGAACTTTAACAAATGTCTTTAAAAGTATCTGAATATTTATTTAAAAACTGGCTCATGTAGGTTCAGATGCCTGCCTCCAACATTGTTCTAGATTTGTAACTCAGGACTGAACTAACAGCACCAGCCTGATTTCTAATTCAGCCTTTGTGTTCAAGTTTTATACCTTTGCAAGAAATTTTTCAGTCTTCCTTAGAAAAGTGATGGCTGCTGCCTTACTGAGCCTCCCTCCACCTCATTTCACAGATAATGACCCTGAAGATTAGGCCCATAGACACCGTGGTTGCCAGGAACTCCACAAACAGGTGTTGCAATCTTTCAGATTCTTAATCTATGCCTTGGGATGCTTCTAAATAGCAACCACTGGTTGATAGTAGCTTCTGTGAAGCAGGGCTTGCTGCAGCAAGCAGAAATGTGACAGTTACATCATATATTATCAGAGGACAGGATCTACTGTACAACATTTTATGAGGCATCCAAAACCACTTTAGGAATAATAGAACAGTAGCTGTTGTTTCCTCATTGTAATTAAAAATGGTACTTAGCCAAAAAACAAAGAACAGACTGCTCCGAGTCTTTCTTGAAAATTATTGCTATACTTGCACACACATTTACCACAGCTTTCATTCTTTGCAGGATATTTAATGTTTCTGTAATTCTTAGATTTGTGCAGTATAGGTGACAGAAGTTACCTCAAGACAAAAGAAAAGACTCCCTGGCAGGGAAAGAAAAATCAAGATTTCTTTTTCTTGTGATTTTATGCTACCCTTATAAAAGATTAAATGGAATATTCTGTGTTCCCTTTTTATGAAATAACTGGGGACTCTACACCAACACAACTGGAACAAATACCCATGCAAACAACTTTAACATTTTTCTAGCTACAGAACAGTGTCTGACCTGATGCCACTATTCTTTTAGAATCCAGCACAAACATCATTTACCACATGGCATAAACTCCATCAACCATGTATTCAGAAACAAGCAAACAGCTAGTCAAAGCCCTTGACAATCCAAAAGATTTCTCTGTACAATGATGAGTTTCAGTGTAAAAATAAATATATATTAATATATAAGATATAAATATATGTCCAAATTGTCCAGAAGGCAACTAAGCACCACACAGCCACTAGCTCAGTCCTTCCCCCTTGGGGTTGGGGAGCAGAAAATGTAACAAAAGACTCGGAGGTCGAGATAAGGATAGAGAGGGATGATTCCCCCGTTATGGTCACAGGCAAGACAGACTCATTAGGGAGAGAAAAAGAACATTAATTTATTTGAACACACCAGCAACGCTAATTTACCAATAAAACAGTGTAGGACAGTGAGAAATACAACCACATCTTAAAAACACCTTCCCCCCCACCCCTCCCTTCTTTGTCGGCTCAGCTTTGCTCCCAATCTCCCTCTCCACTCCCCTCCAGCAGTACAGGGGAGTAGGGGATGGGGGTTGTGGTCAGTTCATCACCCATTGTCTCTGCTGCTCCTTCCTCCTCAGTGGCAGGACTCCTCACACTCTTCCGCTGTTCCAGTGTGGGGTCCCTCCCACGGGACACAGTCCTCCATGAACTTCTCCCATGTGATCCCTTCCCATGGGCTGCAGCTCTTCACAAACTGTTCTAGCAGGGGTCCCTCCCATGTGTTGCAATCCTCCCAGCACTGAACTGCTCCAGCACAGGCTGCCCTCAGAGTCCCGGCCTTCTTTGGGCGCAGCTCCCTGCTCGGGTGTGGGGTCCTCCACAAGCTGCAGGTGGCATCTGCTCCACTGGTGACCTCCATGGGTGCAGGAGCACAGCCTGCCCTCTCACCATGGGCTGCAGGGGCACAGCCTGCCCTCTCACCACAGGCTGCACAGGAGTTTCCACTCCTCTGCACCTCACCTACTCCTCCTCCTTTCTTCAACTGACCTTGGTGTTTGCAGAGGTATTTCCCTCACAGCGTCCTCCTCTCAGGTTCCCCTTCCTAAATATGCTATCACAGAGGCACAGCCACTGTCTCTAATTGGCTTGGCCTTGGCCAGAGGTGGGTCCAACTTGGAACCAGGGGAACTTTGAGAAGCTTCTCACAGCAGCCACCCCTGTAGACCCTCCCCCAAACCCCACCATACACAAACCCAACACATAAATATATAGAAAATAACATCAGTTATCAATTGACTTCTCAAATGTGTCTCAACAGAGCCCATCAATATGGACGCTATTTATATAACAGCTTGAATATTTTCAAGAAAACAAATTGAACTACCATGCAAATAATTAAAATTACTCTATTTTTATTTGAGGAATAAAGTAAGACCACCCACTGAAGTAATCCAACTCATACTAATTCACCTGTTATGAGACACCCTTAATTCACTTAACAATAGGAGTTTCAAAACTTGTATTTATTTGCAATATCTCACTGCCTTTCTGTCACCAGACCTATCTGAAAACCAGCAAAGAAGCAATTGTATGTGGTCGAGACCATGGACTGATTTCCCTTTGTCCACAACTTCTTTTGAAGTTGTCTTCTCTTTAATGGAAGCACAAGGATAGGGATCTAGGAATGGAAAAACAGGGTTCTAGTGGTATATAGTTCAAGCCATTTCCAATTTGGTTAGAAGCAGAAATACAAGGCAATCTATATAAAGATCCTCATGCACCTTTTCCTCTTCATTCTTCACTGAGGTTAGCATTTAGAGAAAATGTTGGAATTAACAGTCTGTTTTAGAACTGCAAGGGTCAGATGTAGCAAGGTATTCAGGAACATAGATGGACGTGGTGATGTCATCCAGTAAGGGTCCAGTAACTCTAATATCTTCTTAACAGCTTTATTGTTTTATCTGTCATTCTGTTATTCCAATTAACAAAAAGAAAATTGTTTATAATTACTGTTGTAGTAATTCAAAGATTCATCCAAAGACTAAAAAAAATAGTCTCTGAATTGTGTTTAAATACTTTTCCACTAGGAATAAAAGAGTACTAAATACTTTTTAAGCACCATTTTAGTTTGTATGGTCTGATATTGGCATATCTCCTGTGACTTGTATTTGTAATAAAGATGGATTATCACCTCCTCATATTCCCTATGTCTTGCAGAATATATTTAATACAAACAGATGCATCTAGACATTGCAATGAATTAAATGACTTTTTTTTCATTGCAAATCCCTTAGATTAGAATGTCTGTAGAACTGGTCATTGAAAGGAATGAAACCATAGTCAAAAAAGAAATGAAACTATACAATACAGGCACTGTGCTTAAGAAGTTAATTTTGTCCAATGAAAGCATTAGACCTGGTCCAAAACCACTGTCATTTGTGAGTCGGCTGGAATTTTATGGGTTTCTTACTTTAATTCATCTATATTATTATAACCAAACTATTTTTAAAACAGAAAAATTATAGAGAATATTCCAATTCACATTTCTCTGTTTTCCTTCAAATTTTGGATGAAATCTGTGAAAATACAACATTCTGACAAGTCATAGGATGTCATATAGTTCATAATATATCCCAGATGCTCATGATAAAAAAATACCTTCTTTATAATGTGAAGAACTTATTTGCTCTCCCATTAAGGTGATTATTTTATTTCATTTAACTTCAATTGCTTTAGGAAAAGCTCATAAAAACATCAACTGTACCTAAGATATGGCACGTCAAAGGACTTCACATTTCCAAACAAAAAGCAGAACCTAACAGAAAGAACCAACCTCAGACCACCAGGAGTCCCTTCAAAAACTGTCCATGGGTAAGTCTTCAGCTGGGAGTTTTACACAATACATTCTTTCCTATTTCAGGGACCAAGGCTATTAAATTCAGACTTTTTTGGTTTAAAATTTGCTTTGCTGTCATATGACAGGTCATCTGCTTTGTTTCCTGATTGTTCTGGTTGACTCTCTTTTTTTGAGTGCTTTGCAGCAACTTTCTGGCTCATGTATCCATGTTTCCTTCTATAAAGATGATGAAAGCTGTAGAGATGTTGCCTACCTACATCTTGTCCTATCATCCAAAGAAAATGTGGCCAGAGTCCAAACATAGGGATGAGGATTTTAGAAAGCAGCTCAGAGAATATCTGTCCTAAAATACAGAAGCACTTATCATCATTGTAGCTTTCATAACAGATCTTAAATTATTATAAGATACTAAAAAGCATTTTTGGTTGCATACAGAAAACAGTTTCTAAGGATTGCTCCATATTAAATATTTGTTCCCTTGTGAGTGTGGCTAGGCACGCTGACATAATCGTATACCCTCTACACAAGGGCTATGAGAAGGAAGATTCTATATCCTTTATTTCCTAACAAAGGACCAAAAGGCAATATGACCCAAAGGCAATGTGAAATATAAACCACAACAATATATACCAAAGCTCTGCCTCCCACTAGCACTGTCTTGCTACTTGGAATAAAAAACAATGCAAAATACAGAGCACATTGAAAGAAAGAAAGAAAAAAAGAAAGAAAAAAAGAAGGAAAAAACCAACAGATAAACCTATCAGATGGACACAGGAAAAATCTTTGTTAAACTAATGATTTATCTGTGCTGTTATACATTATATCTAGTCCTGTTTTGTCCCTGTTATTTTAATCGTAATTTGTTTTTTGTACTTTTTTCATAGTTATCTTTCATATGAGAAATAGATGTTATTGCACTCTTAGTGTTCACCTTGCTTTGATAATATAGCGTATACAAGATTGTGACCTATTAAATACTTTAATTAAGTGTTGCTATGACTTTCTATAGTTATGAGCCGTAGGTCCCAATAGGTCAAAGAGATAAATAGAAGAACCACAGTTTGTAAACATTCCTCTAATGACCTTCACCCATTTCATGGATACTGGTGCTACAGAAAGAATAGGAGTCGTATCAGCTTCAGTAATAGAGGCATGAAATTCAGAAATTAATACATTTTGTGTGTTTACAGCTTCTGAATACTTAGAATTTGACTTAATTTTCACAAATAACAGTATTGCTGATGGGTGAAATTAGATAAACTATTTCAGCCCAAAACAGTGGGTATTTTTGTGGAGTTTTTTTTGGTTGAGTTGACAATTTCAGATAACAGAGGCTTGGTAATGAAAATGTTGAAATAACTTTAACAGCCTGAATGGCACCACTGCAATAAACCGCAACATAAAAATTCAAACTCTGTTAGAGTTTCTAAGCTTGGTTTAAATGGAGCAAAGCCTTACTTAAGTATCATCTTTTTATTTGTTTGGATTCAGCATATTTTACAAACAGAAATATAAGATAATATAAACCCAGTAATGATTGTTAGGTACTGAGTCCTTTGCTTACTTTACATTAAAAATGTTGTGAAATGGAGCTCATACTCCAAAAAATCTCAAAGCAATAGTGGAGTAATACAGCCACCCATGAAGTACTACATTATCAGAATCAGTTCTTTTAATGGGCTTCATTTTTTATCTCCCCAAGGTCTCCACCATAACGTGATCTAGCAGAGCGCATGCACGCTCTAAGAACCAAATCTTGGTATCTGCAGCATGATGGGTAACATCTTACCCCACAAGGAATCCCCTTTGTACCTTAAACCAAATAGTTGTGGTATAAGCACAACTGTAACAACATACACCTATGCTGAACTTACCTAACTGACCTCAGAAATTGAAGCCTCAGTACCATGACTGTTTCAACTTCAAATTCAGGACTTAGGTCCTTTTTGAGCAGGAGACAATGCTTTTATAGGTGTTAGATTATAAATACACCCAATTTATTGTCACTCTGAATTCCTGAGGAAGTAAAAATATTCTTCTAATAAAGGAACTATTCTAGCAAAAAAATATTTTCCTTGTTTATTGAAGTTTTTATTATTATGGAGAGTTTAGTTTTATTTTTCTTCTCTGGCTTGGCTAATTTCACACTCTGGTAGAGTGATTTAGACTTTGACCCACTTTACCATTTTATCTCTCTTTCTTAGAAATGTCAGTGATATGCAAATCAATTGTAATTAATGTATGATATCCTAAAGGCCACCACAAATGCAAGGATTCAAAGATGCTGGCAGTAACATTTATCCAGACTACCGTATCTTGAAGTTTTATCTGTTAAAGAAGAATTCAGATGAATGGGCGTGTTTGTTTCATCGTTGAGGTTTAGTTGCATTGTAGAGATCTGCATTTTCTAGTTTCTGGAGGTAGTTAATAGCTTTATAGAAGAAGTAAGGGCAAACACTGAAAATTCACATCTAAAGCAATCTACTTACCTGCTGAAGACAACTCTTGTGCTGCTCTGTCGTATCTAGATGGTATTAAGACTATATTAAAAGACAACCTCAGACACTTCAAATTGTTAATTTTGTTCTTTCATGTCAGACATGTCTTCCAACATTTACAGCATGTGTTAGAATATGAGACTATTGGTTAATCTGTTGTCTTTATGAAGGTCCAATGTTTAAGTTGAAGCAGGTAAACTGATGCATCAATCATTTTATACCGCAAGAGTAACACAGTCCAGAGAAGTAACTTTTGAAATTTATAGCATATAGTAAGGATGTAAAGTATCTGACACCTTCAGATCAACAGTTGTGGCAGTTTGACCTTGACCAGACCACCAGTCAGCCAATCTCTCATTTCTCTTCCTCAACAGGAGGGTTGTGGTCAGACCATAACAGCTCCTCTCTCACATCCCTTCTGCCTCACACTTTTCTCCTGCTCCAGCGTGAGTTCTTCCCACAGACTGTACCTTCCTTCAGGGAATATCCACCGACTGTGGCATGAGGTCCTTCATGGGCTGCAGGGGAACCTAGGCTCTGGTGCCTGGAGCACCTCCTCCTCTTCCTCCTCCTCTTACCTTGGTGGTGACAGGGCTGTTTCTCACATTCACTGTTGTGCAGCGTTTTGCCCTTTATTAAACATGCTTTCCCAGAGGCAATACCAGTGTCATGGACAGGTCAGCTGGGGCTGTGCTGGGGCTGCCACAGAGCTGGCTGGAGCTGGCTGGGACCCACTGTGTCCCACACGGGCAGGCAGCCCCAGGTCCCCTCTCACAGAGTCCACCCTACAGTATGCCCACTGCCAATGCCTTGCCACTGACACTCAATACAACAATAGAATTTTATTGGATATATGTAGAAATGTGTAAGTTAATGTATATATGCACATTTCAAATCAGGTAGCTACTGCTTTTAGAGATAAGAGGAGAGGACAAAAATAAATTAAGAGGAAGTAGTGAAGTCCAGGCTACTCCCAGTATAAAGATCCATAAGAATATGCTACTATATTTTTTGAGAAAAAGGACAGTTGGGCCTGGATTATTGTCATGTTACGTACAGTGATGCAGATTATAGAACTTCTTAAACCATCCAAAGATCACAACATAAAGATTTTGCATCATATACAAGTGTTTGTTCTGTAAATTAAACACACTAGACAAATCCAAACCTTATACACTCAAATTCCAAACTGAAATGATTCAGAAGACAGATACAAAAGCTAACTGTTTGATAGAGTTCAACAGAACTACTCATACATATACAATTAAGCATGGGTATATTGAAATCAATACTTTATTATATACTTTATTGATAATACTTTTGGATTACTGTGATGGCTAAAATGAAAAACAAAAAAATTACCTAGGTAGGGTAAAAACTATCAAGCAAAAGAAAGATCTGTAGTGACACCCGCACCCAATATTTTTTTTTTCTAATCTTCTTTTCAAATTTGAGTATTTTTGGCATACAGAAGAAAACAATGCTATCAGACCCACTGTCCTCCAAATGCACCTAAACGTATTGGTCTTTAAAGTTTTCTAGATACTTTTGCCTACTTTCTTTTCTTAAACAAACCAAACCAAAACACACTGAGACAAAATGATTTCTTTTTCTCAAAAACATATCTCTACTTTACATCCTGGATGTGACGAACAAGGCCATCAACTCTGGAAAATGCTCTCATTCAGATTGTAAAGAGCACTTCAGGTACTTCAGCATCTCAAATGAAGGCTGTAATAACAGAGTTCCTGCATAATTTTAGCTGACAAATCCTTACTCTGAGCTATGTTATTTCAGACTCATCTGCATCATATTCTAGTTTTTGTCATGCTTTTTGTTGGGATACTTCATATTATCGCAAAACCTTATTTGGTAATCAAAAAATAATTCTCATATAAACCCCAAACACTGTCTCTTAGTGTAAGATGGAAATGAACCATCATTGTTAGCACATCACGCTAGATGTGCTAGAGTTAATAATATAAAACTTCACACTGGTGTTTTAATATAATTCCTGTTAACGACAAAAAGACCGAGACAGAAAGAGAGATAAAGCAAGAAATGGACAGAAAAAGAGAGAGAGGAAAAAAATGTCAGTCCATTTTTTGTTAGATAAACAGCCATGTGTGGTGTAACATCACAGCTCGATTGTACAGACAGAACCTGAAACTAAATGGTGTTGTGAAACAGGAAAGACAAAGGGAGGCTGAGTAACTGTGTAAGCCAGAAATGTGCACCCTTTTGCTGGTGCTAGTGAGGGCAGGAGGGGAGAGAAAGAGGAAAGGTCACCTCTTAGATCTATCATTAAATCTATTGTGCTAGAGAAACTGAGAGCTAGATACCATTTTTAAAACTTTCTGATGTTTCTGCTGTTATGATTAAATTGCTGGTGTGAGAGTGTGCGTAGTGCAGTATCCCACTCGCGTTTAACCAGTATTCCCAGACCTCAGTGATAATGTTTCCCTCTCCTTTTCAGTCTCTGAACGCAGCACAGACTCTTCACAATAAAGAAAATGTATATGAAGGGATGCCAACCAAGAAGAATGTGTACAGCCATATGCTTAACCAGTGCAGTATCTCTTCAGAGATAAATCCATCTTGTTAACAACCAACAGACTCTGAGGATTTACTGAAGTTAGGATACGGCTATAATAGTTGCTCTTCTTCAGGGATAAATTCATCCAACAGTTAAATTGTTCAGGAACAGACTTAACAAGTAACAATTCTAGTAACAGATCAGTAGGTTATCTGAGCTATGCAGAAAGAGAGAAAAGGATAAAAGCAGACAAGGATAGCTCAGAATTTCTGATGGAGACGTTCATGCAGATATATGTGTGGAGGGGAATAAGTATACTCAAGTCTTTTGTAGTATACTTATGCAAGCACACGTAGGTAAGACAGTGAGAAAAGATAAACTAACACAGAGGATAAAGGGAAATAAAAGCAACACAGAAAAAAACTTTTAATGAGAAAGACAGGAAAATGAAAGTTCCTGAGTGGTTTTAAGGGTACTTAAGACTATGAGAAAATATATTCTCTCCTGCTTTTTAATCCATCTTTGATAAAACAAATTACTACCCTCAGGCATATACTTTATCCTAGCATGTCCTGATAACCATTAACAGGTCATGTATCTTGTTTGTTTGGCAGCATTCTAGAAGAAACATTTATGAAGGCTTTGCAGGTATTAATGTAATACTAGGATATTTCTGCACAGAACCTGTTAAATATGCATAAGAAGTTTCTTTCCAATGTAAATTCAAAAGCAGAATTTAGAGCAAAATGTCCAGTATTTCCAGTGTCACTATACCTCCAGGTTGCTGTAGTATGTCAGGTAACGTGAGGCTGAGAAAACGCATCACATGCTCTTTTCTTCTGTGGTTATTGTGGGACTGCATCCCTCTCCAGGGAGGACTCTGCCTGTTTGCCTTGGCTCCCAGCTGGAGCAACCCACTCTGTAACAAGGGCTAATCTGCCTGAGGAAGGTCCTTCAACTGCTGGGTGGAAGGCGGGAACTGGCATGTTATGTATTTATTTTAATTCCCATTTGTTAATAATCAGCTGTGGATTTCTGTATTTGACTAACTTATATCTATACTAACACTTACTCGGAATTTTTGCACTTGAGATCTAGGAAAGAATATCTGCTCATAGATCTGGTAAGGTATGTTTTACGCACCTAATTTTTTGTTTCCAAAGTCATAATGAAAAACCATGATATTGTGAACTAGCTATCTGCAAGGGAAAAAGGAATAGCTGGATCAATCAAAACATTAGATTTATACAAGTACAGAAACCTCTAACTTTTTATCCTTTCATTTGTTGTAAGAAACAGTGAATACATCCTTCTATGAGTTAAATTTCTAGTTCTGACAAATCATCTTAGCTCAGTGGTTCCTGGACACTTTTAGACACTATTTTGTATTTTCAAAGTGCTGTATAAGCATTAACTACATCCTGTTAGCACAGTCAACATGGCAAAGATGCAGTGAGCTGCTTATCAGATAGCAGTATAAGATACCATTTGACTTTTACAGAAATCACCAAAAGAGAGATTTTGAATCAGCAGATTACAAAGTAAAAGGATAAGAATGGAAACTGAGAGCAAATATAACCTTTGTAATACGGCAGATTTGACCATCAACTGCTTTCAAAATATAAAAGTATTCTTACCAAATTAAATGGAAAGGTTAAAAAAGTCAGTAAAGCGGAGTATTGATTAACAACTCATTAGCCACATGGAGATGCAAAACTTGCTATGCAGTGAGAGTTACAACTGACACCAGCTTCTAATCCAGCATTTGCTGGGCTGTAGTTGTATATATCTGTATTGTATCTCTCTTTTTTTAACAGCTTCTTAAATGATGTCATTTTGCTAGATCGTATCCTTAAAGAAAGTAAAAGATATATTTGCAAACTGTTTCCAAAAGGGAACTCTTTAGCACACAGGGCACAATAGACAAGAAAGCAGATAAACCTACAGTTCATCTCTTCAAGGTCCAGGCAACCTGAAATCTCTGCTCAGTCTTGTCAGATTCCACCGAGCCGATGTTTATTGCTGTTATTTTAAAAGAATTGAGGGAATATGGGGGCAAAGGAGAAATGTCATATTATACACACAAACTGAAGGTATTTTTTTTTTTTTGCCACTGGCTCTTAAATAACACAGTATAAACCCATTAATCCAGTTCTCATTTTATTTTAACTGCTAACTGCTTAACAAAGATTGATCCCTCTCAGGTGAAGATGATGTTCATGGGATTTCAAGTAACAAAACCCTGGCATGACAATAAATTAAATTTGTATAACTGGAAATTAATGGATTATTTTATTATACTAAGCACAGCAGATATTTAGTTAATTTTCCAAAATACATTATTATATAGTTGCTGGTAGTATCTGCTGCAGGAATACTCTCACAGGAGGTACATTACTAGCAGAAAGTTAGACCAGAAACTCTCTTCCTCCTTGTGCAATAACTGAATGAAGCAGAAGCTGAAACTGGCCACCAGAACAGCCCTTCAGATGAAAAGAGCTCTGAATCGTTACACAAATTTTAATCTATTTCTTTATTAACTTATTTCTGATCATACATGCAGGCAAAGGAACACAATCTGGAGAACATAGAAGATTTTTACGTCATTGAAGCTCCTTTTCGTTCTGCAACCCTGCATAACCCTGCTCTTAAATTAGAAAAGACAGTTGGTCAGAAGGATGGAATATCACTTTCTTGAGGAACTCCTCTCAAAAATGTGTTTGTGTGAGGAAATGGTTTCTCTATGGATTCTTTTTGCCTCATTTTACCAGAAAAGTATCAAGATTAGCTATAGGATCTGATTTAAAATTAGTTTTATGCTAATCCAGGGCAAACTGTATAGATGTTCTTACATATATATAAGATTAATTTTTCACGCACTCTTTCAGTTTCTGTAAAATTAGTCTCAGGTCTTCCCAAGGTTAACAGCACCTATAGAACCCATGTAAAATCTGCAAAACATTTAACTAGAAGCTTTATCACCTCTTCTTTGAAAGATTCACTTCATTGTTACAGGTACAAGAAGAACATTTTTTTCCTTGTTTTACTGATTCATTGCAGTCCAGCTCTTCCACCTCCTTGTGGATATTGTTAGGTTATGTGATTACGGGGGAGCCAGGCAGGCAACGAAACACCAATAACCTCATCAGAGCTCATGGAGAATCCCAGCCCATCTGCTCCCAGGGCTGTCCGAGAAGGATGGGCAGTCCGTGGTTTATGCATGAGACCCACAATGATATCTCAACAGGAGAGGGTCCCTGCATCATCTTGTAGACAGGAGAGTGTTACTGCCTACGGGTATGTGACTTATTATGGGACATGGTAACATATGGAGATTGTGCCAGGATGTTTAAACCGGGAAAGGGAGAGATCCAGATGGACTGTGGAGGAACAATGAAAGGGGTTAAAAAGGGCTTTTTTGCATGTAAACACATTGCTGCTCCATATTCTTTTCTGGCCACGCCCTGGGCCTGATCATTGCACTCTGTCCTGTCTTATTGAAATCCATTCCTGGCTGTTTCCCTGGGTGAGAGGGATATGTCTCTATTCCGTGTTCGTGTGTGTGTACAGAGTTCTAAGTGCCAGCCACTGGAGATGGTGAAACAGATCATAGGGGTCTGTGCATCTGGGGTCACACCAAGTGGAGAGACAGGACGTGTGGGTGAGAGTCTCAGTGTGTGTAATCACTAGCGAGCATGGAACTGGACTGGCCAGTAGGGTAGAGGCCTGGGAGCCAGTACTGCCACAGTTGTCTAAGCTCAGGAGCCAAGTATTGCAACAATTGTCTAAGATCAGCTACTGTAGGGGCC
Source organism: Strix uralensis (assembly GCF_047716275.1). NCBI lineage: Eukaryota > Metazoa > Chordata > Aves > Strigiformes > Strigidae > Strix > Strix uralensis. Next base: position 35,244,031 of record NC_133979.1, on the reverse strand, counting down.
CATATTGTATGTATGTGCAGATTTCCCATTAGGCAACTTTCACTATGATCAGCTGGAGAGGGCAACAGGATGAGGCCATTGGTGCTGTTCACAGTTGTGTGAGTGACAAGTGTGTCTGTGTTGATCTGTGTGGGCCATTTGTGTGTTTGTGTGTGTAGAGGGTGTAAGTATACACATGTGCTAATTCAAAATACATGCCCAGCCTCACTCTGGGCTGGACCTGGGGACATAGAGGTGTTGCACCTTTGTCAGGCTACCAGATTGGGCAGCTCCAACATATGTAGTCCTTACACAGTTTTCAGGCATTCCAGAGGGAAAGAAAAAGGAAAGGCTGCAATGGCCTTGTTTATTTCTTTTAGCAGGCAACATTGTACTTATTTCTTAATTTATTTTCTGTCTTTTAAACTACACAAGTGACCTTAAACTACACTACAGGCCAGATGTGTAACAGGCTTAGAAACTCACCTCCCTGTGATCTGAGATCTGTGTTTATATTGAGAGCATAGCACATATTGGTGTCTATTTTTGCAAACTGTCACAAAAATAAAGTTGTTTTAGAATGTTGAATTACAATATATTTTTATTCTTCCCTTCTCCCCTGTTTTTCAACCAGGCCGGCTGACCAACATTTCAGCAAGGATTTAAGGATTTAAGGTTATTTTACATAAGACTATAATTATAAATCCAGCAGAAATTCTGGATTCTCAGACAAAGGAAATACATAAGCTCAAAAGCAATGCAAGCAAAAAATGGAGATAAGTCTAAGCACAGAGCTGACAAAAGGAAGGCAAAGACGGAGCTTGTTAGAGTTACTTCTATCACACTGGGTAAAACTGATAAGAAATGAATGAGACTCAGCTGTCATGAATATTGCCTGAAACAGTGACAAGCTACTTTAAGGAAGATGGATCCAGATTCCCTCTGATGAAGACAGTGATTGCAGTACAGAGGATGATTGGGATATTGAACAGCTATGCCTGGACCAGTTGAGGCAGGACTGAGGTAATAGAAATGGGATGAAGTATCATTCTGCCAAATTGCACACTTCAGGACCAATGTAAAGGATTTCTGACACAAGCTCATCAGAGAAAAGACGGCTTAAAGTTTTAGTCCATAAAGCAGAAATATGAACCCAACTACCATTAGTGGCCATATCAAAGGAAGTATGACCCTAATAAACAGCTGGTGTGTAATTTCTGGTAGAAATACAGAAACAGTGATCTGTTGTACAAGCCAAAATTTAATAATCTTTAATATTAATTCTAATTTAGTGACTAATTTTCAAGGATCAGGACTTCAAGCTGAACATGAACACAAATTACTGTTACAGATGGGTTAATTTATAAGCCTTTCCTAGTAGAAATGTGTGATTGGAAGCAAAGGTTACCCTATAAACTCATCAAAGGATAAATATCGTAGATGAAAAATATATATATAAGCACAATGCTGGCAGAAGTAAACAAGCATATTAATTCATTTTGAATAATTTTAGACTGGAGCTTATTTAAAGATTTCTACCACCTTGAGGAGGCTTTTAAAGAATCCTCCAACATATAATGTATTTTGGAAGTATATATAGAATTTTATTAATTTGGGGGATGTCTGTAGGATATGATGTGGTGACCCAGTCAGTGACTAAGAAGGCAACTTTTATTCCTATACTTTTAAGAAATTAGGAGAGAAAAGCTTGATTATGTTCAATGTTATATCTGATTTTGCAGCTTTCATTATGTGAAAGCTTACCGAAGCTTACCAAAGTCCTAAGATTTTTTTTTTTAAAGAATGTTTTTTTTCAATTTCTATATAGTATATGTTGTATTAGTTCTGACTTTTTTCCGAGTTTTGATTTTATTTAGGTCATTCTTTCAAGGTTTTTATTTGTTTTTGTCACACCTCAGAGGACAGAAAATCCTGTGGTGAGTGTTACTTACACAAAGCATACAAAATCTTACACAAAAGCACATAAGAAGTCATCTTGACAAGACACTAGAGTTAATTTTCATAATAAACAACACCATTTTGTAAATATGTGAGCAGAATTACCATCATTTGTATTAAAAAGGGTATAATCAACATAAAGGTTCTTCACATTACTTGTAACTGACAATTTTTGAAATATTTATTTTTAATGTTAGTATACAGAAGCTTTGAAAACATTTTTCCAATATTAAATGTTTCATTTTCAAACGGTATTTTTTTCCTCATTTTCCGTATATTTTTATATAACTATAGAAATATATATCTATATTCATTATATGTATTTTTTGTTTGCATAAGTTGCATGGCTTCATAAAAAATACATAAACAAATGGATGGTCACACTCTTTCTATAATTATATTTATCTAGAAGTGCAAAATTATTGTAAATGCTCCCTGACCAGCAGCCTTTTTACATTCTACTGATACTTTTTTGTCCTCTCTTTTTTATTCTTTCACACTTGTTCATCCTGCATCAACCTTGATTTCTTCTTTCCCTGCCTTTGGCCATTCCACTAAACATCCCATAATAAATTTTTTACATTCCCATCATTCCTTAAAGCATCCCATAAAAAGTTGTACACTCTCCCATCCAACATCCCATGAGAAGTTCACTCTTTCACATCATAATTTGTTTTTTTCCCCTTCTTATCAGATGCAAAAATCTGTCTGAGCCCCTCCAGATGCTGAGAGGTCCCTTCCACCACCATCCATCAGGGACCTGAGGGAGAGCTCAGATCTTCAATGTTATCTCCATTGTCCTCCTGTAAGAGTTTGTGCATCTAAATGTCATTTATTCCCTACTTTGTCTCTTGTCTCTCTTTTTATATTGGGTAGCCGCTAACCAGATAGCCTCACAAAACAGATGTCCGAGTATTTGCATGTCCTGTAACTTCCACATCTCTTTCACCTTCCTCACATACCACATAGTCTCAAAAAGATGACACATGAAAAAATGAAAAAAAAAAAAAAAAAAAAGGAAAGGGAAGTCTTAGATACTTTCTTGGAATAATGTGGTTTTCAAGTAGGGCACATAAAACTGAGCTTTTGAGGAAATCTGCATTTTGTCACCAATAGTACCTACATCTTTTACTAAGAGGTTGTCCAGTGACCTTATTAGAATGTACTTGTTTTCCATAACTGTAATTTCTATGAGACGGAAAATGAATCTTGAATTAGGCTGGCCTCATTCTGCAAATCTTTTTTTGCAAAGCTAACCACTCATTTAAGAAGAGTTTCAATTAGGAGCACTTAAGAGCTTTCATGATTAGGGATGCTGTTTGAAAATTCAGTGTAAGCTTATTATGTTACTGCATATCATATTTGTAGGCATAAGAGAGGACATTGTATGTCAGTTGCTGTACAATTGGTTAATCCATCCTCATTCACCACACTAAAGAGAATAATCAGTTCTGCAGCTGGCATGTTCAGGATTCAGAAGTAACTTTTGGTTCCATCCAGTGAATCTGTATGAGCAGCAGAAGGGATTCTCACTGTTGGAGAGCACTGAGCATGGAACTAATCAGCCCTGGTGTTGTATCAGCATGGATTTTCTGGAGAAAAAATCCATTTGGATTAAGATATGCTACATGAGCAGGATGCAGCTGTATAAAAGTGATATCATCTAGATGAATGTTTGATAGCTCTTTTCAAAATGTAACAGCAGTGAAAAAATTTAAGGTAGCAGTTTAAGAAGGAGTTAAACAGTTCTAAATATATTATAAGGTCAGTAAGTAACCATACTGCTATACAAATGTATACTTCATAAGACAAACACCACTAACACAGAAAATAGGTTATTAACAGAGTTAAATGATAGCAACAAGGTTCCTGACTACAGATTTAGCTATGGGGTAAAAGAATCAATAACCAGCCATCTTAGTCCCCTGAATTTTCATCCTAGGCTCTCTTTACCCATTTTCCAGTTCCCAGTCTCCATTTTCCAATTACTACTGAAGATTCTGCTTTTTTTTCCCCTTTATTTTTTAAGCAATATATTTTTCATAAATATTTCACCTTTTGTCTAAGCACATATTGATTCTTCATGTGTTTGGGTTTTTTCTCTGCACATAGCTAAATATAATTTTCAGTTGAACTTGCACACGAAGTATCAGATGAAAAGCTTTGAAAACTATTAAGGTAATATGAGCATTACTAACCATTTTTGTGATCTACTTTCAGACACTTCATTTAAGTAAATAGGTTTCTTCTTTTTTTTTCTCATTTTAAAGCAAGTGTAAGCTGAAACAGGACATGGGGAGGGTTGTTTGATATTTGCCTCTATAGATGCTGACACAAAAGAACAAAATGCTGACAGCTAATATCAAGAGAGTCTGATATTTGACTGAACTTAGTCTCTGAGTACATATTTTGCTAAGGAAAGTCTGGCTAATGGCTGAATACAATATTTCCATTTCAACATGAATTAAGTGAAGGTGTTGTGTTTTTTTCTCTGAAATTGGTAATTTTTACAAGTTTACATCAGCACACAGTTAAATTACTGCAAGAAAACCCTTTGCTTTCATGTTAAAAATCAGAGGCCCTGATTTATAAGGGTTACTGTCTTAAGCAAGCTGACATCTGAATGCTTCTGTCCCCAGTTATTCTGTAAAATGTTTAGTTTGCTCCCCATCAGCAACCCAGAAGCCTACCAGTAACACCAGCCTTTTGGGTAGATTAGGTTCTTTGCATAAAAATCTTTGATGCCCAAACTACTTTTTATATATCTGAAGTCTGTTACACAAAACTTGAAAATTCTGCCTATAGGTCAAAATCTGAAGTCTTCCCAGACTCTTTACACTTCTCCAGTGCATTCTCTAATTCTGAGGACTAACCTGGCAAAAAAAAAAAAAAAAACAAAAACCAACAACACCCAACTCTCCTTCTAAACATTATTTTCTTCTAAAGAAAATAGGTCCACAAGCTCTTTTACATGGAACAATTTTAATATTTATTCCAATTCGGAAAAAACCCTCACTTTTTGGAAATTTGATTTTTCACTGAAGTGCAGAGAATGCTCTGAAATCGAAGTGCTCCAAGTGAAAGAGTCTAGGGAGGAATACACGGTGACAGGCCTTCAGAACAGGGCAAATAAAGATCTTTTTAAAGTTCATTGTCTTCAAGACTTGAGTATAGCAAAGTGATCTATACCAGTATCAAAAATAAAAGGTGTTATGTTAGCCAATCATTACCATCTCTATGGAGCAGTATAAACATATATGAAGTTGAACATAAATTGGTTAGTAGCATTTGTAAATTAATATTGGTTGGGATCTTTAAGCTTTTGCATATTGAATATTTTCTCAGTTGGAAAACTAATAATTTGATTTCTCATTTCTGATCGTTAATTATAAAGGAAGACATTATTCACCTTAAGAAAGAGTGGCAGAATTGAGTAATACAATAAAAATATTATCATTCTACTTGATACTATTATCTCATAATTTATACTTATTCATTTTTCAAACAATCATATCAGCAGCTACATGGAAGAATTATATCTGAAGGCATCACCAGGCTTTGGGAGAGATTCTTTGGTACTTGGAATCATTAGCTTGCGACGATGCCAAAATACATTAAATAGATTATTTCCAGTGAATCCTCCTTGTAAAATGCTTTTTTTCCTAAAGAAGGGTCAAACATTTAATTTGAACATAAATTATGTTTTATTTTCAGATAATAATCATGAGTGAGGACTTGGGAGGGCAATACAGATTGTGTATTTATTATACATGCAAAATGCCATGAGTGCTTATTGTTTTGTTGGGTTAATATTTTGTATAGAATTTCTGAGAACTGAGTCCTTCAAAATGAAATGCTGTTGTTCTACAAAAAAAAGATGGATTCAAGTTCAAGGATGTTTATCACCAGTGTACTATTCAAAACCTAGGGACGTTGTTCTTTCTCTACTTTATAATTATTCATTGTTACAGAATTATTTTTTAAAATCTGAAAATCCAGCACAGAATAAAACTGATGACAAGAGATAATTAATTCAGGGAAATACATACTGAAACTCATTAAAAGGCAACAGATTGATGACATCTGTTAAAGCGTTAAATAGATATCCCCAAAGCAATACTATTGGTCTTTGATTCTTTTTTTCACAGCCAACTGCAACAGATTTTTTATAGACCTTTAAATTTTTTTTTTTTTTTTTTTTTTTTTTTTGCATTCAGATTAGTAGGAAGTAGACTAAAATGTCCTGGTGTTTGTTCATAAATAGGATATACATGACTTCTTCATCAACATGAGGAAGATAAAGTAGTAACATAACATGTTAAAAGTATAAATAATCACTCCTGTTGAGCTTAAAAGTAGTCATTCAAAGTCAAAAATTAAGCTGCATGGAAAGCAGGCCCTCTAAGGACCCGAGCTGAGATTAATTAATTTAACAGTAGAATTGCAAATGACATTACTACACATTAAGTATGACCTTTTGTCATAAACATTTAAGTATGATATGTGAGTATAATCCTTACAGATCTCTGAAACACAAATCTTAATATTTTCCCACTATAAATCCTTTAAAAATGTGCCTACACTCTCTTTCACAACAACCTTATAGAGAAACTGACGATGTTTGGGCTAGATAAGGGGGCAGTGAGGTGCACTGAAAAGCAGCTGAGCTGCCAATCACCAAGAGTTGTCATAAAAGACAAGAAGTTCAGCTGGAGACCAGTCCCTGTTGGTGTACCCCAGTGGTCAGTCCTGGGGTAAAACTTTCTTCAACATTATCAATGATCTCGATGATGTGGCTGAAGGCACCTTCACCCAGTTTGTTGGTGTTACAAAAATAGGAGGAGTGGTTGTTACACAATATGGGTGTGCTGCTGTTCAGAGAAACCTGGCTAGGCTGGAGAAATGGGACAACATGAACCTCATGAAATTCAACAGAGGGAAACGCAAAGTCTTGCACCTAAGGAGATATAACTTCAGGCACTGGTACAAGTTAGTGAACACATGGCTGTGAAACAGCTTTGCAGAAGAAAACCTGGGCGTCCTGGTAGACAACAAGCAGAATAGGAGGTGAACAGCAGGTCACGGGGGTAATCTTTCTCCTCTACTCAGCACTGGAATGCTGGGCTCACTAGTACATGAGAGATATGGCCTTACTGGAGGAAATTCAACAAGGTGTCTAAGGGACTGGAGCATCTTTCCTATGAGCAGAGGCCAAGTGTGTTGGGACCGTTCAGCCTGGAGAAGAGAAGGTTCATAGAAACACTGGATGGGAAGCGAGGGCAATGGAGCCATGCTTGTCACTCTTTTGCAGCAACAGGAAAAGAGGCAATGCGTACAAACTGAGAGTCACGAAATGCCATCTGAACATAAAAAAACCTTTTTCCTACTGTTAGGGTAGTCAAACACTGGAACAATGTTCGATTATCTCCAATCTGTGGAGATATTAATGATCTGACTGGTCTTGGCAACCTCCTCTAGGTGACCCTGCCTGAGCAGCGGGGTTGGACTAGATGTGCCCTCCAACCTCAACTATTCTGTCAATCTATGATTCTCTTTCGTGTATCCAAAAATGATTAAAATGCAGCAGCACTCTATGAAGTTACAAAGGTATGATTCACACTAAAACACTTGTAAAATCCACCTGTTATGTCACAGAGTGCATTCTGTGGAAAGAATACTCCCGGCTCCTGAGCATGGGGATTAGCTTCTGGGAACTTTAGTGCAGAACTTCCATGGAAAGTGTAGGAGTGCTGACTTAAACACAGAAAATTGTATTGTACATTTAATAGAGAATTCACTTTATGATGTATTACATCCAACTAATTTTGCTATATTTAGATATTGTTTGTTCAAGCAATGTTAATATTTTAAGTTTAAAAAACTAAAAACTCAAGGGAAATAGATATTTTGAGGACTTATATTCCTGAAATCTCTATCCTTAAGATTTTGGAGACTGTAAGTGAAAAATTATGTTGGAGAGTAAAGAACTGGTTTATGGGAATGGACACAAAAGGCCTATGTCAAATAGTACTGAATCTCCCATGGCCAAACTGTGACATATTCAAACCGTAAGAACAGATATTTAAGCTAAATAGTAGGAAACACTTTCTGTCAGGAAGGATATGAAACACTTGAACTGAGTATAGTTTGAGTAAAGTTCACAGAAACCCCCCAATGAAATTTGTTTTCTATGAACAATGGTGCTTGTAGCAGTTTTACATTTTCCAAGTATCTGAAAGGCTATCTCAGCTCTGCTGTGCACCAAGAATTTTTCTGGTTGGCTATGATTATGTGCACAAAACAGCAAGAACATAGCAAATTATATCCTAGACTTTTTTCAGTATAGCATATATAAGGAAATTTATTGCATGTCATTTAAGTAAAACCTCTATTATTTGTAATTAGGGTGTTAATGAAAGACTGTATATCTATCACCTTGCAAACTTTGAAATATTGTTTCTTTATTAAAACAGTCATTTAGCAAAAAGTAAAACAAATAAGTTTTGCAAACTGAATGTTTTATAAGTTAAAAAATTGTTTTCAAAATATATTCAGTGTAACTACCATGTATATTGTTCATCTAATATTAATATCTTTACAGGTACATGGAGGTAAGCCATGGCCTCCATCTTTTTTAATGGATAAGAAAATTAGACTCCCACAAAAATTGTTATGCAAGTAGGGAAAATACCTTACAGGGAGATTTTTAAAGAGCTCTCTCTATTTGTATTATCAAAACCAAGATTGAGAGGCTTCCACACAGAACACAAATAATAGCTGGTAGTTAAAGCCAAACAAACTATAATTACAAATTAAATATATATAAAATTTGCATATAAATGAACACTTTTCAGTATAGACACTGAAAAAGCTGGTGGACATGTGTGTGCATGCATATATAAAGAAATCTGTAATGACAGCAGATATACAGTCCTTTCTACTAGGTCTAGTTAGTATTAAAATTAGACCTTTTCCAATGAAAAAGCTGTCCTATTGCTAAGCATCGCTATCAGTATTATTATTTAAGTTTATATCATCCATAAACATGATGGTATACTGATAATGAAAAAAAAAAAATCTCCCATGCAGTGGGAATTTTAGAACTGACATAATACAGCCATAGGCAGGAAGAGTTTGGACCACAGTTTTTCTATTATAGCTTGTTTACAGCCTCTTAAATTCTCATTTTTTTGTTCTTTATATTGTGTGGCTGACAACTTTAGCTGATACTAATGAATTGTATATCCTCCTTGTTAGAGAAAAAACACCCAACACATCTGAAATTGAAATAGTAACATTTTCAAGAATGACGATTAAATAGCTGATTTCCAACATAATTAACCAGTCAGGTGAACTTGCTGTTTACAAAAATCTAGGCTTTGTGGATGAATTTGCACAGCCCTTCCATGGAACCACAACCTTGCCAGAGATATATATGTACACATAATAAACTTTACAGCTATTGCTCAAAATAAAAGGAAATGAAGACTCATTTCAAACCTGTTTGGTGGAAGGAAGGAAAGAAACAATATTTGCCTGGAGATTAGTGATGGCGGTGGTCCAAAAGTGACATGAAGAAGGAAACATGATGGCCTGGAGATTTGTACCCAAAAACAACATGAGGAACTAAGCTGTAACAGAAGGTAAAAATAGAGCAATGATTGGATAAAGCAAATTCGGGGGAAGATCCTTCAAAGATCTTTGCAGAACGTCCACCTACAGGTCCAGCCACTCTGAGGAAGTGTTTTTGTAATATTAACCAATAAGTTTCAAGTCTCCCTCCCTGACACAACCACATCCACACCAAGTCATTGCCTACCAGTGCACAACACACTAAAACCCACCACGTAGTGCATAGGCAGGAAGTTCTCAAGGAGCCGCATGCCCATCTTTGCCTTCTGGTGCTCATGGCTGCCCTCGAACTAACTGGTGGGACCGCTGGCAACGTGAAATCCTTTCCCTTCATGAAATTATTTATGATATCCTACATTCTGGTCTCCATATACATTGCACCACTAAAGGCATCCTATTCAAACACTAGGGCACCTTAACAACTTATTAAATTACTGAGAAGAAGCTTCCATTGATTTATCTCTGCAATATATATTAGGATCTGCTTTCTGAGGATAAGAAATGTTGTATATGGAAATAAAACAGTCCAACATGACTTCATAATGCTGTTAGACTTTCTACAGATTTCTCAGAGAGAGAATAGAAATACATTTGGAGGTATTCCTAAAGAGAGAGAAAGAAAGAGAGAGAAGGAAAAAAAAGTATTAAGACATTTTCTGATACAAAATGATCAGAAGACGACACTGAATCTTGGCTCATTAAATTGCAGAAATTGCATGTGTTTAACAACCATCAAAAGGAAAAGTAAGATAGCAAATGTCTGGAGTCACAGATTGGTACTTTGGTTTATCTTAAGTTTATATATGTTCATTGATATTTAGATCCTTGGTTCCAAAAGACACTGAACCACATTTGGCATCAGTACAGATCTACTGCCAGAAAAAGGGAAATCAAGCCATGTGTCACCTTTCTAATACTGGCAAAAAATAAAACATGTCTAAATATGCAAACAGATGATTGCTCTGCCATAGGGATGTGATTAAGTTAAACCTCTCTTAACAGCAATAACACTGCCACATGGCAGACAATGCAGATAATTTTGCAACACCACATAAAATACATTCTTGAATTCAACAGTGGTCATATTATGCTTTAAATAATCCTAATAAAAAAGACGTTTCTTACTAATATTTAGTAAGGAGCTAAGTTTGTCTGGTTTTATTCATGTAAGTATTCAATGTTAAATTTTATTGAAAAGAGCTCTATGTGGCAGTTAATTTGCAAAGGTAAAACCTGGATTTTATGCAGCCCTGTAGCTCAGTAAATACAATGTGGTTATTGCTAGTAACAGGCTTTGGGCTCTGTCCTAACTTTGCAGGTACTCAGGACCGAAGTTGGTCAGGTTTTGTCAGAATTTACCTTGGCCTTCCTGGTACTCTGTTTTGGCTTGCTGAGCTGTCACAACAGTGTTCCTAAATACCATGTGATTATGCCCAATTTGTCTTACTTCATCTTTGTATGCATAATCACAACTTTTAGATAGACAGGAGTGACCAGGACTCATTGCATGCTGAACACCATATTTATTGTCTCAGACAACATATGGCAGTTTGAAAGAGAATGAAGATAAGCAGGTCCAGGATGCAGTAATCTTGGGTCCTAGTCACAACAATTTGAGAATCACAAATCGTAGCAGTTATGTAATTAGTACGAATACCTGTCTCTGATAAAGAACATCTTCACCTTTATAATACAGAATATCATGTAAAATTGACAATGGAAGTTGTTTTTTGTATTTGTTTTCTATATTAGCTTGACTTCTATCTCAGTGTATGGGGATTTAGGTATGTTACAATGTCATTGTCTATATTTTCTTTGGAGAAAACTTCATTAGTCACAAGAGTATTAAAAGGCTTCTCTGTTTACTATTGTCTTTACACGTCATTCAATGTTAATCCATTTTTTAATATTATAAGAAATAGCAAAAACCTGTCTTTTTTTAGAATTTGAATTTTTATACATCATACTTCATTTCTTTCTTAACCTCTCTGAAAACTAAATAAGCCTATTGTGTTTTCCTCCCACAAAATGACAAGGTTTCCATGCTTTTCATGATAACTTTTCCTTAAAATCATATCCTCTGAAGTGATGTGATTCTCCTCATTTACTACAATAATTACAGCACTGTTAAATACCTTGGAATTTTTAAACAATTCAATGGGTTTGCTTTTCTGCATTGGTATGGTATTTTAGTCTAAGGAACCTTCACACCGACCTTCGGGCATTTTGTGTCTGAAGTTGCATTTATTAAGAGGGTTTTCAAACAAAAAGTATGGGCATGAAGCTACACTCATGTGAGTATTGCTGCTTATTCACCAGGTCCTAATAGATTCTGTAGTATAGCACATTATAGCATGTCAGTCTGCTGACTGCTCAGGGGTTAGTGATTATGGAGCTGTGGAGGAACTCAGGACCCTCAAGAATCTGCAGACTAACACTTTTGTCTGGAGACAGTCATCATTTAATCAAAACTTGTGTGGGGTTTAAATCTTAGGCTCTTGATTATTAATAACACGCACTGTACTCAACAGTCAACTGAGCATTTCTTCCTAGCTTCAGTTAAGTTTTAAATCCTTTAAAATATATGGATTCAGATGATATTCCAATATCAGAGGACACACAGAGTTATACAATGTGCCATATCATTTTGCAAACAATTTCATACTGAATCGTATTCTGCTACTTTGATTAAGGTAAATATCACTACCCTTCTATGGGCCTACTTGCCTGGGAAGATACTCGAGATTATTAAGAAAAACTTCATGTGCCCACTGTAAATAAAAGCAAGCATGCTTCCACTGGAGATCTTAAAGCTGCAATCATCTAACTCTAACATAAATTTTAATGTTACTTTAAAAATTCGCATAGCAGAAAAAGAAAGTCTCAGTAGTCATTTGATCATCTCCTGTCAAAACTGGCAATTTTTGAGACAGAATGGGGAGAAATAATCCATAAAGTTCCGTCATTATTAGTTATGATGTGTTGTCGGAAACTGTCACATTGTAATTTACATAATGTTAATGGAATGTCATCATTGATACCTCGGTATCTAATAGCATTATAGAATAGTGTTACTAGTAAATTGCAAAATCTTGCCATCAAACATCAAAATGACAATTTTAATAGTAACATCAGAATTTTAATGCCCTAAAATTAGTCTTCTTTCCAACAGTTTTCGGTGTGCTGTCTTATCAAGGAAATCACACTGCAATTAGCTTTCACTATGACTTGCGCAATGTCACAGTGCAAATATTATATTACCGTTCATGCTTACACTGCAACGTGCAATGCATTGATACTTGCTTTAAGCTTTAACTCACTTCTTTTCTTTTTTTTCTTTTTTTTTTTTTTCATTGTCAATGAAGGCAGTCCTGCACTTACTGAGGAAGCAAATTAGTTTTCCATTATAATGTAATGATGCCGGAGAGTGTTATTTTCTAACAACAGAAAATAAAATGTAGCTGTCTTTCTGAGCAAGAAACCACTTCACTACTACTAAAAAAAAAAAAAAAAAAAAAAAAAAAAGAGGAATTGAGGGGATCTATGCTATAAAGCAGAATAAAATTAGCTTCCAGTGGATGTTGTGATAAATAACAAATTAATGCCAGAAAGAAATTTGCGGGTAAGGCTCTTCTTTCTGTTGTCTTTCTCAAATCGGGTTTAGTAGCTAGGATTATTCCCAGTTTTGGGAAGCAGTAGATATGAGTGGTGATGCATTTGTTCAGGGTAGTAGTCTGATGTTCATAATTCATTCAGCCTGAGAATCACCACCTGTTCTTTCCAAAGTTTTGTTTAAGTTGATGATTTCAGAAATAGTTAAACATAGACCTTGAGCTAAAAACTGCTAAAGATATTTAATGGCAGTATTGCAAGTCAAAGTAGCAGGAAAGAAATTTTCCTCAAGCAAAACTACTGTTTTTTCTTAAGATTTAAAAAACATTGCCACTTGGTCATAAATATGTACGGGAAATGCTTTCGTGTCCTTCTAAAAAGGTAGTTTTCTTAAAGTTCCTATTCATTAGAAAAATCTTTCCAAAAGGTATCTAAAGAGCAGATGAAGATCACTTTCTGGGTTTCCAGTAGCTTGACGCTTCCACATTCACATTAAGATACAAGTTTCAAGTCTCTCTTTTATTTCTTCTGCCTGTAATTAATTATTTATACAGCTTGGAACAAAGGCTCAAAGCAACTCAGCGGAGAACAGCAATAACATGGCACTGGGGCAAAATAAGTATTCAAAACTAGATTTCCCATAACACAGGTTAATGTCCTTTATTGCCACTGACTGTTGCATCTTAGACTCTCTCTCCTCCTCTGGAAGTCACTCTCCATCTCTTCCTCTTTTATTATTTTTTTTAACTGAAACTAGTAATTTGAATGCTTAGAATTTTGAAAACCCAGTTCATTACAGGACACAATATAATTTTTGTTTAAAAATGAGCAATTTTCCACTCAAGAGAGTCATATATCTTCCTGATCTTTTATATCCACACATACCTATTGCTTAGTCTTAATGTCCCACTAAGGGGTAGAAAAAAAATTCCAACAATTAAAACTGACTTTAGAGGTATACTCTGGTTTTAACACCTTTTTTCACATGGCATGGACCTTGAGCTAACAGAATAACCCATCATGCTGCAAGGGTCAGTGGCCTCTGTCCTGCTGAGAGTTTTACATAGCAGCCTGTCCCATTAAGAACCAGCTCAAAATAGGTGAGCTGGGGACCCTTATGCTGGGGTGTGTCTTTCCAACCACAACTGAAAAATTATCACAGTATCTTCTATACCCACACCTGGCAGAGACCGGTCTTATCAGGTGGCACAGCAATAAATTAATTTTGTTTAATAGCACATTTTTATACCTTGTGAGAAAACACGAAAAACCAAACCAAAACACAAACCCAAAATTACCTCTAAATCCAAAATACTTCCCTCATCAATAATACATTTTTTCAGCAATAAGGTGACTTTCTGATGTGACAACATCCCTGAAGAGGTTAATTTTAAGAGGTGTTTTTCCATCTGCATTTGATTACTGGGCATGTTACAGAGGTCACAAAGAGCCTGACTGCACAGTGATCTTGAAGATATTTCTGCATCAGGTGTCAAAAAATCATCATCTCTTTACAGTTATAATAAAAGTTTAACAGTTTTCTCTTGCAGTGAGTCATTGGTAGCAATATTGCTAAACTATTCAAGACAGCAGATGCAATAAAATGTACTTTTTCCTCCTTAGAAAAAGTGTGAAATCTCCTGTATGACTTAAGCATTATAAGGACAGGAAGTGCATTTCATTGTAACAGAAATCTAAATACGCAAGGCTAATGGAAAATCATTGTTACTGTGCAGCTTGAGGTAATTTTATGCTGTTGTGGCACCATTTAACTATCATGTGACTGATTAATGCAAAACAGTAACACGGATTTAAGCCTGAACTGACTGACAATAGCCAGCTGAAAAAAACAATGGATTAAAAAATATTTCCTTGTGCTTAATGCTGAATCTGTAGTTTAGAAACATACATTTAGAAAATTACAACATGTCTACATACAAAAGCATGATTTACTGAATCTATAGAATTTAGTTTGACTGCAATAAACTATTACATAACAATTTATGACATTTAGTTAACTACAGTCAAGTACATAAATATAAAATGGAAAACACTAGGCTAGGATGAAGTTTTATGGAAAAAAAGAACAAGGAATCCCAAATGATCATAAGACATGTATAAGATATATGTGTTTGCCTTCTATTAATTCTACCAGGCTTTTGTCATAGGAAAATTAAATTTATTAAAGTCATAATAGTTCTTGCCTACCCCTCCTTCTTCTCCTTTTGTATACAATTCACATGGCAATATTACTGAATGCATATGCTTACACAAAAAAAGGAGCATGGACTTATTTGGGGGAGAAGAATAAGAAAAGCACTCCAAAAACATATTTGCTGGCTAACGGAATAGAAAATTCTAATCCAACATGCAGTCTTACATGAACACAGTTATGTACCATTTGGAAAATCTACTATATGTATAATACTTTAACATCTTGCTTTTCTGGCACATTTCATCCACATGATTTATAAAATAATGAAATAGTTGCAACTGAAATAATTTACAATTTCATTAAGATGTTAATTGCATTAAATGTTCATTACTTCTTCCCCCGCCCCTGAAAAAAATGAAATTAAATGAAATTGTTGGTACCAAATTCTCACCTTGTCTAAAATATTATTAGAGTTCAGGAAGCAACAATGACTATGCCACATAAAATAATCTAAGAAGTATACATTGATACACTTTCTGTCATTTTTGGTCCATAAAATATGAATCCACTTTGTGCTCATGAGCTAATAAAAGCAGTGAGGACTTTGAAGCCACTACTTTTTTTATCCTTATTACTTTATAGACTTTCTACATATATATTCCCATTCATCAGGCAAAGTACATTGTAGCTCTAAACTCTTGTGCTTTGGGATTATGTACTTCTTCATTACATCTTTAAAGCCCTTCTATGCTGTTATTCTCCTAACGCTAAATGTGCAATGAACATTCAATTCCATTTCATTTTGCCAAGTGCCCTCCCTCTCCTCTTTCAAATAATTCATTGAATCCACATCTTCCAGGAATCCTTCCTACTTTGTTTTTTTCTAATCATTAATCTCTTCATGCTTTTCACTACTTTAAATCCTGTTCAAATCCCCATTCCCTCCCTATCATTAGGTGAAGCAGGCTGCTTCTTGTAGCTTTGATTAAGGATAAAATGTAAATCCCTCACCATGTGAAGCCTTTGTTTAAACAACCAGGAGGAAAAAAGAGGTAGTTTTTCTTGTAACTTGTAAAGTGAAAATATTTGTTCAGAGGAGTTGAGACAGATAGGAGGACCCTTGCTTCTCCCCATATAACATGAGAGAATTGTTTATTCCTATGATAATATTTATAATCTATCAAAGTATGAATAATTTGGCATTGCTCATTCTTCAAGAATCCCTTAGAAGTTCATTGATTGAAGCAGTAAATTGTTTTACTTTCTTGTTATATGCCCAGGTTTTTCTCATGCACATGCCAGTCATTACAGTCAAAATTTTGTTACAATTTAAAATTTTCTTGTGAGCAAAATGGTACGAATTTTATTTGTAGAGCTAAAAAATGATTGTTAGTCCAATTAATGTTTAGAATGTCTAAACAAAATTCTGCAGCTTTTATTTGTAATTCAATTACAATACTGTATATTATTTATTAGTACAGTGAAAGCTGCTATGTAAAAACTTCCTGACATCTGCCTCTTTTCTCTGGTGTTACATTCACACTTCCAGTGCTTCTCAGAGCCCAAGGGCTACTACTTCCATTTTCCTCTAGGAGGACGCAGTGGGACAGAACACGGAGGTTGCGAGTAATCAGAGTACCAAGATCTCCTCTAGGATGGAAGTATGATGTTGGTGCTGTTTTCTTCCTCCTCAGCCATGGTGTGCTTGGATTTAGATGTTTTATTTACACATTCTGCTTTCTTTTCATTGACTTGCAGCTAAAGTCTGAAAGTTGCAAAGTAGTCTTCCCCAGACCAGTTAACAGAGGGCTATCGTTTGTTACCCAGTGACAACCTAGTTTTGCCTGACTTTTGTTGTATGTGGCATTGGCAGAGCTGAAATGTGTTAGGCGATAGCCACTTGACCATATGCAAATATTATTGCGGCTAAAAAATACTAAAAACAACTCAGTTGAAGGCAAGCCCAGACAAGTCCAACATCTACACTGTCAATACAAGACCTGTAACCTCTTACTAGTCAGAGAAAAATCAGAATCACCAGGCTATATCCTATCCACTTGTCAATCTTGTAGTGATGGAAAAAAGAGGATTCATACCTATGTTCAGAAATTCCATTCTTGACGACAGCAATGGGACACCTGAATTTGGATCTATGTCTATTTTCACATATAATATGATCCTCTGACATCTAGGACACATCTTCCCAACCATAGATGAGGGGTAGAGTAACTTTGAAGGTGTCACTTCCTTACTGTGTTTCTCTCATTTCTTCCATGGAATTCTCCTTTCCACAGCAATTCAAGAGTGGGAGAGATGTACACTCTGCATTGTAACCTCTTAGCATTTAGCAGGTGAGGAGTTCATGTGAGCATGGTCCTGCTCCACTTCAGTCCTGTTCCTTCACAAGCTGACATCAGTGGCATTGACTGAAGAAGTCCATGTCTCTCACACCTTAATATATCACCGAGCCAGATGTAAGGCCATTAAGTCCAACAGTGAACTGGAAGAAAATAATATTTAAATAAAAGATTTAATAAACTGGGCATGTCTGGGTCTCATTTATGGAAAAGAGGCAGGAAAAATGATAAGGATTACAGTAATACCTCTCAAATATTATGAATGTAAAATGACAAATATCATTGATTTTTAACCAGGACTGGGATTTCATGTCATCCCCTTCACATTGAAATATAGTATTACTTCTTCCATCAGATATTGTTGCTTTTCTCTTCATGCTGCTCTCATTTGAATAATCTTGTTCACCTGCAGACCTCTTCTCTGTATGTTTTAATCTCCTCGATACAGGGTACCAGCAATCTCTCCCCACCTCTGGTGGTTTAATCACCCTGAACATGTTGACAAGTTCAAAAATGAGGTTATTGTTTGCATATCTGATAGTTTTGATGCTATACTAAATGATGCTTTGGTACTAAATGATGCTTTGATGCTAAATATGGGCCAAAAATATTGGGGTTTTTGGCATACTTCAGTCTGTTATAGAGGACAACCTTCAATTCTAATGTCAATGCATTTTAGTTTCCATATCCTTTCATATACCCACAAATAATTACTAAACTGCTGTCAGTGGCAAGATACAAAGACAGCACATATTTTTGACAACAGCTACATAATTTACAAGTTTTCACTTTAGAAACTCCTTAAGCTTCTTTTAATATTTTATACTACATAGCAAACATCTACTATAATTCATTTATTCGATTTCTTCTTCTAAAATTTCCTAAGTTACATTTCCCACAAGAAATCACAAAGTCTATGTATTTAGTGATGTTTCCAAGTCTGTACTAGCCACAACTGAGCATCACTGAAATTACAGCTTTGTTCCTTATAATGCTTCCTGTTACCTTATCTCCTTTGTCTGGTTTTGTACCACTTAAATTTTATGGCATTTAAGTTCTTTTTACCAGCCTATTAAGAAAGAGAAAATTGCTCTGTTTATGACCCTAGGACCTCTGATATTCCATTAGTGACCTCCAGCTTTACCAAATCGCTTCAAATGTTGAATATTGCAAAGCTTTAATATATAACATAGTAAGTTTTAGAAAACTCTTTTGCCACTGAAGCTCTGTAAGTGGCTCTATACAAAAATTAGTGGTGGGGTTCCTTGGGCACCAGCTCTGCTCTGACTGATCACTCTGCTCCACAGCAGTGGTCAGAGCTACTCTTGAGGTCAATGGAGGGACCCAGAAAACCCCCAAAGTGTGGTTCATTTTGTGTCACTCTGCCAGATCTGAAGCCAATGTAATGTCGAATAGCTTCAAAGAAGTAAATTTGGTATTAAACACTAAACCTTCACATGTAAAGTATCTAATGAACCCTTCAGAGAGTATTGGACTCTGGTAATTACAGGTTTGGTAATTACTGGTAGCAATCTAGTAGCATTTCACTCTTTTCATCCTTTCGTTTTACTTTACCTCACCAGAACTGGTCTTCAAATTGGTACCTCTCCAGAACCTTCTTCAAACTCCTCATATCTTCAGTCTCTCAGGATGTTTGTTCTGAAACAATGATTGTATACAGTTTCTTGGCAACAACGTCCAGGTCTGCTATTATGGTCTATAAAATTCAAACTCAATATTTTTATTTCTTAATTCTTCTGGGATAATGGGGGTTTTTACTGATTACCATCCGGGAAGCATCAAGCAGCACGAACCAAGCATTAGCATCATTGCATTTTGCCATCAGCTGATGACAAAACCATTTTCTGGCATCTGCCAGTCTTTCACAGTTCCATTCTTTGTTGAAATACAAATTTAATTGTTTACCTTTTCCACTGTATAACCTTTTCTAGCACATACATTTGAATTTTTCAGCACACTTTTCACATCACTATACAAACATAAAAGAAACTTCATCAGGAGTTCATTGCTACATAATAACTACTAATATAAAAAATAAAAATATACCAGACCTTGTCAGGCAACCCCCTTGTCAGATAAGAAATCTTAGTGGAGAAAAGACCTTCAGTTGTATAAAAGCAATTTCTTTTCTTACTCTTAAAGGTTTCCGTTAAAAATATTTGAAGTATTTCTTCCTTTCTTGGGAACAAGCTGTTCAACAAATAAAGTCTTCTGCCAGGATTCAGGGAGTCAAATTTCCATTGCTCTACCAT
The DNA here is from genome assembly GCF_047716275.1 of Strix uralensis. Classification (NCBI taxonomy): domain Eukaryota; kingdom Metazoa; phylum Chordata; class Aves; order Strigiformes; family Strigidae; genus Strix; species Strix uralensis. Next base: position 35,224,064 of record NC_133979.1, on the reverse strand, counting down.
TACCTGCTGTATACTCTGAATAAGTAATTTCTCTGTGTTTCCTTAAAGGAAGACAAAGGTTGTTCTGTTTAAGGCTGAGAATGGGGTATGAGAAATTAAGGAATTCAAGAAGGAACTAGGAAAAGACAGACCTAATTTTTCAGTGCAGGGTTGAAGTTGGGGTCAAGTCACATGTTTTGAGTTATGTAAGATTTAATGTATCATGTTTCTGGACCTGGCTGATAATTTTAGCCTTTTGTTCTCCTTTTGAACTTTCTTCTGTTACTCATGTTGGAAGAGCAGATCTTGGGGAAAAAAATGTAAAAAAAAAAGATAAAAAAGAAAAGAAAAATGAAAAAAAAAAATCACCAGCATTCTGACAGTAACACGAAGTAGTAAAAATTTTGACAGACAAAACCTACAGTCTTTAAGCCATTCCCTGTGTTCTTGAAAATTATATACATAATCTGCAGTTTCTGAGGAATTAAAATGAAGAGATGAACAAATATAGAAAGAAAAGAAAGTAGATTATAAGATTAAAAATCAAACTGAGCTGTACAGACACTTTCCAGACTTGCAAGACATAAAAAGAGAGCAAATCACTGTGTTGGATGTTTACCTGAGGTTATGTTGTCAAAATGCTTCTCTGTGTCCCACGTATTTTATTTTATTTTATTTTATTTTATTTTATTTTATTTTATTTTATTTTATTTTATTTTATTTTATTTTATTTTATTTTATTTTATTTTATTTTATTTTATTTTTATTTTATTTTATTTCATTTTATTTTTATTTTATTTTTATTTCATTTTATTTCATTTTATTTTTATTTTATTTTATTTTTTAGCCACAGCCCTTGAGGGAATTTATTCTAGTCTGTGCTACTTTTCAAATAAGTGGATTTCCATCTTTGAACTCAATACTTTGTCATGCAAGCATGAACAAACAGATCTTTTTGAATGCTGTGGATTTATGAAAAAAAAAATTCCCAAATAATTATTGACAAGTACGCTTTGCTACCAAATGTTAATCTTGACCAAAGACATGTAATTAAGGAAAGACAATTAAAAAATAGAGCAACATAGGTTAATATTAATAGGACAAACACTAATATAGTTGGTAAAAACTGCTGAAGCTTTTTAAGCACTGTATCTGGGAAAAAAAAATCCCAGAAAGAATGTGCCATTTTGTCCTTAACAACTTTCATGAGTGACTGTGCTGGCAGGATTTTCAATATCAATAATATAATTCTTTATCTAGATCAAAATTTCCATTCTAGTTTAATGGTTATTAAGGGGAAAGGTGGAATGATACATGTATGCCTATTCATCTACCGGGGCAATATTTCATCAAAAGCTGTGGTAGGGGAGCAGAAGGAGGCATCAACGAGCAGGATCTGCCTGCTCCTGCTCCATGGCCTTTGCCTGCACTTGCAGGATCAAGGAGATCCCTCCACAGCTTTGACCTTCACCCCCAGAGCCTTGTAGTCACTCCTGGTGCCCTCAAGGTCCCTCCACTGGCATTACCCTCTCCAGAGTCAGAGGTAGAGAAGGAGATCTACATGTGTTACCAAAAATAGGGAGTTTCTAGCCTCTCAGTTTCCATTTGTCAACTGTCTCCAGCTTTCCTCCTTCTTAGCAACACAGGGTTCAGGTTCTTGTCCGTGTTGCATTTCTGCAAAGACCCTGTTGATATCCTTGCTCATCCTCCCCAGTGATCACCACTTCTCACAGCTTCTTCAACTGGTGCCTCAGCACCTTGACTACAGCACACCTGCCCACAGATGAAGCCAGCACTGTCCCCAGTGAAGCCAGCCAACACACCCTGCAGCGAGATGTGGGCATCTACACTTTAAGGAGCTCCTTCTGGTCAAGATCTGTGATGTGTCTCCAACTCACGTTGGCCACAACACTTCACATCACTGTGCTACACAGCCTTCAGTGGAGAAGGTGCAGGCTCTTCCTACCCAGCCAGCAATGAGCAAGGATCTCATCTTGCTTAGCACACTGCAGAAGCGAGTCCTCACCCCCCACAGCCACCAGAACTCCCAGAAGAAGAGGCCTGGAAACTGCAACAACTGGGGTGGCTGCTCCCACACTTAATAGTCAGACTTAATGATCTTCCTAAAATATTGCATGTGAGATACCTATGAAATTAATCAATGTTTAACAAAGGCAAAAAGTGCTGCTCACTGAATAGAAATACTTGAACAGAAAGATTTAGCATTTGTTTAGTGAGCTTAATTAAAAAGCTCTACTTGATGTGAGTGGTGCCCTTTTGAGGATCTAAACTCATTGATAAAGAAATAAACTGTTTTCCCTCACTTAGAGCTTCCTTTTCTCCGTAAGTGATGAGTGATTTCAAAGATCAAAAGGTAAATTCTCATCTGCTATCTTAATTTAAAAGCTATTTTAACATTCTGATAAGCCCAGGAGTTTTGGAAGGCTTCATTTTTTTTGCCTCACTAGTTGATGAACAAACTTAAGGTAATTAACTGAAGTTAAATATCTCAGAAACAGGTAAGATCTTTGCATTTAGTACGGGAACATGAAAATTTACATAGGAAAGACTGCATCCACTAATGATTAAACTGCTTTTCCACTGTTTAATACAACTGACTAATTTCGATGAAGGTCAGGGTTGAGAGAGGAAGGCATTGTACTGCATTTAGATTTAATCACGTAGAATTATAGAAGTGGAAAGAATAATCAATAATCAAATGATGTGAAATTAAACTCTTCAGGTAGAAGAGAATTTGATAACATTTTTCCTAAAGTCTCTGAAAACAGAGACCAATTGATTACACTAAGCAAAAATTTTCCAAGTCTTTCTGACCTTGCAGTTTCTAGAATTATTTGGATGCATGTTTTGTATAAATACAAAACCTACACCTGTGACATGCAACATCAAAAACAAGCCAAGCCTGTGACTTGCCAAGCCTGTGACACGCAACAACAAAAAAAGAAAATAAATAAAAATTCCTTTCATGTCATGTAAATGAATTGTACTGTAGTGTCAGATGTCTGATTATTTTATTTCAGGAATAAAGTTACAAGATATTAATGTCCAGGACTAAAGGGAACAATGTACGTGTTATGGGGTAAATGGTGAACTAAAACCCAGTAAGATTTATATTTGCAGAGGGTTTTACCATGAGTTTACACAAACAGACATGGCTGTAATTTTTATATCTTATTAGAAACATTTCAAAAAGCATTTTTGGAGATACCGATGACTTGTCTAAGGTGAAAGAAAGTAAAAAATTTGAAACTGTAAAGTATATAGACTGAACAATTGCCGAAGAAATTATGTTTTTAAAACGTTCTAAATATTGACAGATATTCCTATAAAATCATAATACAATAATCATATTGTAAAGTTAATTAGTTAAAAACTATATAAATATCCTCTATTTCAAAATTATTGAGAGAACATTTAGATTTATCAAATCTTACCTTTTACCCACTGCTCAGTAATTAATTATTTATTTTTCATTTATGGAGTCTTGCTATGATAAAAAAAACCCTTTGATTTCTCAAATTTTCCTGTAATGGAAAATTATTTTAATCTGAGCTTAACTGGTTTTCTTTATTTAGTTTAAGCTGCCAGGAGCATTTGGGGCTTACTTCTTTTCATTGGGAAAAAGAATTTATGACAATCAGGTATTTGGCATGAGGCCATTCAATTAAAAATAATGTAAAAAATTTCTATTTGTCTTAGCACCAGAATAAAATAACACTAGATAGTTCTTCTGTGCAAAATTTAAAGTCCTTGTCAAAGTCCTTGTTATACCATCATTTACCTGTATGGAAGCTGACTAGCAACCCAAAAGGATTTTATGACTCATTGGTCAAATTCACATTTGCTTAATGTCAACTAACACCCTCATGAAAGGCAAGGAAAAGTCAAACCCACAGACTAAAATCTCGATCCAAAGCTGACTCAAGACACAATATTTTCCACCTCCATAGCTGACCTGGGAAATAGTTCCTATAATATTACTGGGGCAGATTCTTAATGTCTAGTATTTTAAACTACTTTATCATAGAACACAGTATTCATGCAGCTGAATCTAGAAAACCATGAAGAACTCAGTGGCTTCATTTTCTAAATATCTGCATCATGGCAGCTACAAACTCACGAAGATTCCCTTTTCTAAAGAACATATATTGGACATACACATTGAACTACAACTAGCAGTGAGTAATTGTTACTATTATTTTTGCAGCTGTAGAAATGTAGCTTAGTTAAATTTCTTTGGGAATTTGTCCAAACTTAGACTGGAATCTGAACTAAGAACTATAATTTTTCAATACTACTTTTTGTCACATCAATACACGCATCCTTCCCTAACAGTTATTTCAGATGACAGAGACTATTTGGAGACATTCAGATTACTGGAAATCAGTAACTACTCCCAGTTTATGGATTACAGCAGTACTATCTGTAGTAACAGTATTACATATAATAGTGTAAAACTAGTAGCTTTGCTTTTTTTTTTTTTTTTTTTTTTTTTTCCTCAGAAAGCTAACTATCCTCTCACAGCATGCTCTGATTAATTTCTGTATTTTATTGTCAGGGTTCATTCTGGCTGATGAATGTTTTTTACCTTGTAAGCTTCCTGAGCAAAAAGGCTGAATAAATAGGGATGGATATATTCTCTTGGTGCTATCTTTAGTCTCAAAGTTGTACTGAAGTATAGGGAATTTCAAATGTAGACAGCTAATCTTTTCCTGCCCCCTTAAGGACAACCAAAAATAGGCTGGTCAAGCTTTGATTTATATTTGATTAAAAATGATTAATCAAATTTCAGACAGCTCTAACGCTATACAGTCCCCGTTGCAGATAGGAATCCTTTCCTTATTAAAACAGAACATTTTAGTCCATTGTTGCTGAAAACAAAAAAATTATTAGCCATCTTTCACTGGCTGATTTTGGCTGCAATAGTTGTTCATTAGGACTGGAGGTAACTGTTGTTGGGAAGTCAATAACTTCAGGCAGTCAGGTCAATTATAGCATGTATCTCTTGGAAGATACGTTTTATTTTCATGGTCACATAGCTAACAAATGCCAATTTATATTTATATTATTCTAATGTATCTCAAGTGCCACCCAACATGACAATATCCTCCTTCTCATACCATAGCAAGATATCTGTAAAAATCCACGGACTTCAGACCACCCACAGAACACAGATGTTCACTCCTTGTAGGCCAGATCACAAGCAGCCTCTGCATGCAGATTGTACAAATTCCGACATAGTGCTAGCTCCCAAAATAGCTCCAAAAGTTTTTCTGCATGTAAAAGGTACCTCCTTATGCCTTATTTCAATCTGCTGCATAGTAATTTTACTTAATGCTTCCCATTCTTGTATCAAAACAGCTATTTTTTTCTCTATTTTTAACCTGTTTTTTTTTATTTCTATAATATTCTTTCTTTTTATTTCCTTTTCTAGCTGAAGAGACTAGTTTCTTTGATTCCTCTCCATAGATATCATTCAGTATCTTTGTCAACTCTTCTCATGCTTCACTTCTAGTTTTACTATAGCTTTCCAAGAAGGGAAATCACTGATTCACATCAGAGATTCACGTGTTAGCACCATAGCATAACTGTTAATGCATCCAGACAAAGGACTACCCCCTGGCCTGAGTTTATTTAACTCAGCAGGTCATGGTAAACTACTACAGCTAACATGAAAAATTGCTGGGCACAGCAGACAACAAAGAGAGAAGCTCACAGGAGTTACAAAGAGCACCATGAGCGATGGCCAGATATCACAGGTGGTGGAGTGGGTCTATGTATGGGAATGACAGTCAAGCTTCACAGGTACTTTGAGGGGAGCAGTGAGAACCCTTCAAGAGTACAGTCTTGCAAGGCCAACAGTTCCTGGGGAACTGTACCCGTGATACCATATAAGGCCAAGACATCCTTGGTAGCAGTATCATAAATACCAAATTTCAATGTACAAAAACTGAGATCGAATGGCAAAAAGTAATTAATGGCATGATACAGGAGACAAGGGTGGAGAAAGGAAGAGATGAAAGTCAATGGGTGGAAGACAAAGCATGGGTAAATGGAGAGAAGAGGGATGAGAGCCCTGCACTTCATCACCACCACTCACCCTGACTTCTTGTTACATCCTATTCCTAAACATTTCTTGTGTGATCTCACTTTCTGCCTGGGGAGAAGGGAAGAGGTCTCAGTGACTGTAAGGGGCTGTGTTGGACTGTGTTTGTCTCAACACTGATGCTGCACCACTACCACTTCCTGGCCTCAACATCCTGTTGCCATGGAGGAGTGCACTCTGAAGGAGATGAATTGTCCCCGAAGAAACCACAATATCTGCCCGAAGCTGGAGCAACAACATCCTCAGCAGTGCCTACCAAGCTGCACTTGTGCGTGAGCTGGGTGGAGACGAAATCAGGGTGAGGAAGATGTGTGGAGGCTGAAGACGCTGCAGATCGACCCCCCACTGGCACGACCACTGTGAACACCTGGGCATGCACGCATGGAGGAACACGGGGTGGCACGTATGACAATGAGCTCCGTGGAAATGGGCGGACTCTTCGGAGAAATTGTGGGGACTGGGGCAATAAAAGGACTGCGTACTCCTCTCTCGGGATCCTTCCTTCATCCGCTCAGAGCTGGGAATTTGGCAGAGCTTGGAGCTTGGAGCACCATCACCTGCACCGAGACCAAGCCAAAGGGACATCACTGGATTCATGGTGGTGGTAATTAATCTTGCTGCATCTCTACTGTTTGCTTGCTTAGGTACTCTGACTTTCCCTTTCTTCTTCTCTCTGTCCTATTGCTATTATCAGTTGTTACAGGAAATAAAGTTCACAAGGTTCTACAGCACCTGACCTCGTTTGTGTCTTAATATTGCTCTTGGGATTGTTTAAGAACCCTCCCAGATATTGGATCAGGACAGTGACAGATCCATAGGTCTGGGTGCCACCAACTAGAGGGACTGTGGTGCGGGAGTATTTCCCTGATGAACTTCAGTCATCTCTGTCCGTGTGCATACATGTGCTTGCATGTCTGGGCGTGTTTGTCTCTGGATTACAGGTTCATCCTTGCTCCTGGTCAGCCCTGGAAAGGTCAACAGTAACAGCCACCTCCACTGGGCTGGAACAGGATATTTTACTACTCTGAATTAATTCTATACCATCAGCAAACTATTCACTTCCTTTTTCAGATCATGAATGATCACTCTGATCACCAGAGATTTCAGCATACCTCTTTGGAGGATTTCACTGATAAACTGTTACATTACAAAAACTATTTAAATCTGTCTCTGTCTTTTCTCTGAAACTTCTGTAAAATCTATTAGAGCAAGTTTTTTTAAAGTTCAGTGCTTCATTAGTACTCGCCGCTCAATGCCTTATTGAAATGGATGGCTTGAGACTGCATGTGGTTAACAAATATAAAAGCCTATCATTTTTAGATATTTAGAATACATATCTGCCAGATTAGTGGCCAGAGATTTGATTTAAGAAAATAATATCACATTTTTCCATCTAAGACACCAATGTGTACTTCAGAGCACTTTTTCTCTTTATAGCCCTTTGGCAGAGGGCATGCTCTCTCTTAAGTGAAACCTATTATCTCTAAGGCAAAGGCAATAGACTTTAATCAGGTTACTGCATATCACAAAGAGGTTAAGGAAAATAAATTGAAGCTCGTCACTGAAAATATATTTAAAGAAATACGTAAGAAGGTTGAATCTCCTCAGATTGTCCTGTATTTTAAAGAAGTATGGAGAGTACTTAACGTGAATTCTATTTTAAAATGCTTTCAGAGTCTGGAATATTTGACTGTTACAGAACATTAAAATAATGAACAAATAGCAGCAACTGTTACAAATGTTCCTTTGTTCAGCAATCGATATTGATATACTTAATGTCATGTTTCAGAATGATCTGTGAAAATTGTTAAATTATTATTGCTTAGACTGGTGCCATCTTGGTCTGGTGAATGGTGAATAAACATAAAACAACAACAACAACAAAGAACAACCTCATTCTCAATTGTTGGTGGCTAAAAAGACAGACTAAAATAATGAATCAGTTTTCAGTTTCCAGGTAGGTACTACATTACCTCAAATACACCAACATAAACTCATAGGTCATAACATTCATTCAAACTTATTTTTTCATCTTCTGTGTACAGAACTGTATAGAACTGTCAAGCTTTATCCAATATAGTACCAAAACTTTGAGTACTGAAAACTGAGAAAACTATTCTTACAGAAGCATCAGAAACCTAAATTAACTTTGTCAATACAGATCTATGAAAGTTTTGTTAGAAGTACCAAACGTTAAGGATTTAAATTCTTGTTACTATGTAACCACTGTGCTCTGCTTACTAGAAAAATAAGGATATTGCCAAGTTATTCTTGCACTGTTGAAAAAGATATAGCTGCTAATCTGAGTGGTCCTTTTTTTCCTGCTTTCTAAAGAAAGCAGTTACCCACTGTAACTTCTAGACACGCTAAAAAAAATCAAGGAAATTAGACCTTTAGGCTTTCAGAAAAGAATAATAAACTTGAAGGCATAGCCTCTGAAGTCCTGTACAGCCATCAGAAATGAACCTCCTTGCAAAGAGGTATAGATTTGCATGTGGCTTGTACTATATATGAACATATGATGTATTTCTCTATACAACCTTTCCCTCGAAAGGATATGCATGGGAAAATTTGCTTTTTACTACTTCTGTTAAAAAAAATTATTTTCTATTATTTCCTGAAGAAAGTTTAGTGCTTAGACGAGGAACAAGTGGTAGTCAGAATGAAATATGTAGACATTATTTTATGATTAAAAATAGTCTGCTCCAAAATTTACAGCAAAAATCACGGCCAGTTTTTGATTCTGTTTTCTCTACGTAACTGACATTAGCTTAGCCCCTTTTTGCTGTAGGGGCATAAAAAGATAATTTTCATTTTTTAAATTAAAAATCACAAGCCACTTCCAATAGGAGTGGGTGGGGGTTTTTTAAGCTTTAGATAGGAGAAAAAAAAATAGTAAAGATTTCTATTGAGCACATTCCCTTCAGCACTCAGCACTGCTTCAGAATCCTGACCTTTCAGACACATCATTGCCTCTCCAGCAGCATGTAAAAGTAGTGTGGTGATACTCTGTAATGTTATTCTCTACTCAACCTAATGAAGTATATTTTGCAATTTATATCCAGCAGAAGGAAAAGTGATGCTATAGATAGTCTTTTTTTTTTTTTTTTTTTTTTTTTTTGGTAGTGGTCTTATTGCACTACAGCTGCAATACTAAAATTCTGCATTCTTCCTCTTCCCAAATGCCCGACCCCAAGAGAATTGGTTATTAACTCTAAATGAGTATTGCAGGGCTGCCTTGAAAGGTTTCTGCTCTTAAATGTTGAGATGGAATGAAAATGGAATGTTCCTGGGTGCCAAGAATTCCCACACAGCTGTGCTGTGACTAGAGCAATGACCATGTTAGCTCTGAAGGTTTGTAGGGGGGACACTATGACTTATATTTTTTGGCTTCGGTTCACACAGTATGTATTTCCTGAGTCAGTAATATTACCTGCAATAACCAAATTTGGTTTTCATTTTAAGACTGAGGTTATGAAAAAAATATCTTCTTGTAATTTTCACTCCAAATCACATATTTGTCCCTAGTAAAGTTGGAGGGAAATGAGCAAAAGCCCATAAACTTTGAAACTCATTTCATGTTCACTGAAGAATTCATATATTTTCTTGTAGCTCTGAAATAAGTATAGAGCAAACTTGGTGTTTATTGCATGACCTGAAATTAGATTCATTTTTGAAAGCTTTATTACAAAAAAATTATGCATTGCTATTTACAATACAATTGCTAAAATTCCTGGGAATAACAGATTGTCATTTTACAAGATTTTGTGAAAAGGCAATGACAGCACCAGAACTCTGCATGAGGTGCAGCATCACTACAGTTTGTATGCATCAATAGAGATTCAAATAAGTTCTCTGCAGTTCATACAGAATACAAATGCATTGTCTTCTCATGCCATTCTTGATTTGAAAATTCATATGGTCCCTTGTGTACACTTCATCTTTGTTTACGAACTACCTTATTTATCAGTGTTTGGCAACTATGTTCTTCCCTTTCTATTCCACAAAGGCCAGGCATCTTACTTGGATTATAATACAATTTGTCTTCAAGTACTACTACAGGAAGAAGAGATCTTAATCTCAGATAATGTTATTGCAAATACTAGTGCTAGCTAATAAAAGAACATAATAAACCATGGATATCCGCAAGGAAGGGCAATTAAGGTATCATTAAAACATTTCATTAAATACAGTCATTTTGGTTAGTTTCTATCAGATTATAAAAATAAGATATATAGTTATTGTATTCATACACAGTCTAATGAACGCAATCCAAACAACACAGAAACAGAACCCAGTATGTTCTTCAAAAGGATTGCTTTGACCTTTTCCCAGTATAACTGAAAAGGGTCACTGACACTAGGAGACTGTATTTTTTAGACAAAAATATAAATGTAATTAAAAAATTTGTATCAGAAGTACTTTGACCAGCTCTTATCCCTACCTGCATTCTACCGCAATGCCATTAGCTCTTAAAATCACTAACAGATGCAGGAAAATATTAAATATGACTATTACTGAAAAGAAATCTTCTGACTGTATTTTTTCTCTTTGCTTCCATGAATGTTTCTTTATTATCTGCCTCTTTCTCTCAGTATTATATAATTTTTTGGTGCAAACATCTTCTCGTCTCATGCCAATTGCAATCACAGTATTCTGGGGAAATCCAGATATTTATTTCCTCTCCTTGTATAGCAAAGCTAACACCAGCTTGTCATGATCCACCTCTGTTTTTTTTCTGCAATTTTAAAATTCATCTTTATGGTACATCAAAAATATCAAGTGACCAGCCAAGTATCATGAAAGCTGAAAACTATCCAAAACCAACAACTAATTTCTGTTAATAATGGTTGAAAGATCCTTTGGAAACATTTGTGTTGATGTTTTTAGAAAACTAGATATTGGTATTTGAGTTTCTCTGTGTTCTAAGCATGATAATGGCAATTTCAAACAGGAAAAGGTGATAAAATCATACCTGAAAACATGCATAGTTACTTTCACACATAAAAAAGCCAAACCAACCAACCAACCAAAAAAAAAAAAAAAAAACAAACAAAAAAACCCCACCCTGAGTGTTTCACTAGATGGTCAAACAGTATGTGTAATTTTAAGACTGCAATCATATCCCTCCAAGCAAGGGCCAGCCACCTCACACTGGTTTCACCCACCAGGTGGAACAAATGCCAGATGTAATGAGAAAGAAAATGTAACACAGAACTCCTAACTTACCAAACAAAACGGTTTTGTTCTGTTGTCTTAAGCAAAAAATGGGTTAGCCATGTTTCGGTATTTGTTTATCCTGGTTTTATTTAAAATACGTCAGTGTTAACATGGAAACAAAAGTAACCTTCTTGGTGTAACACTCCTGCTTCCTGTTACTGTGTGAAAAATGGGAAGCCCTTTTTGAGTGGCTGACGAAATGTCTCTGCCCTTGAGAATGGCAGAAGTGAAGGAAACCTAGAGCTCCCTCCTTTTGGAAACTGAGAGGGTCTTATTAACTGAAAATGGAATCTTTTGTAATTCAAATCTCTCAACCACATGCTCCAAATTTCTTCCACCATAAAGAAGCACATCCTGCAATCAGAGCCTTAAAAAATCAACATAAGAGTAATTTTTGAGTAAAAAGTGTGTGTCAGGTTGAATATATATTTGATTAATTACTTGTATTTATAAGTTTTGTTACATTTGATTTGGATAGGGGTTTTTTTATATCTGCATTTCGATTTTGATGCCTTATTAGTTTGTTGGGTACACAAAGAGAACTCATGGATTTCCAAGCTAGATTATTTATTTTACTTAAAGAAAACAAGAACCCAGTAGTAAAGAGACAACACATGAAGAAGGATCGATCTATTGCTTTTAGTGGATCCATTCTGATTTGTCTGAAGTCTCTGTAAAAAAGAAAGGATGGTTACTTGCCAGTAAGTGGATATTCTTTGAGACTTTTTGTCCACACGCACAGTCACACTGTACAGATGAATATTCCATGCACTGAAGTCAGACAATTTCAGCTGCAGCTAAACTTCCCTCATGCCACAAATGCTTTTAAGAGGCACAGCACTGCAGTCCATTCTCACATCCTCTTATATTGTAATGCACAGCAAAAGTAAGAGAGATTAGGAGCAGCAAGAGGTTGAAGTGTGAATATGCATGTTGACAGCATGTCTCAAAAAACATCCCAATGTTGCTTTCACTTTTTAGTGACTGTATACTGTCAAGATAAAACTTGTTAATTGAGACCCCCAGGATCTGAGGCTAAGCTGGTGGATCTGTGCTGGAAAAAATACATTTCATCCTCTCCTGCTTCTTTTTTTCTGGCTGGTGAATTAAAAAATAAATTTTCCACTTACATACTCTTCCACAAGAAGGGAAAGGCATCTGGTGAGTCCATCACAGAGCAAAGACCATAAGGAGAAGAGAATTTATTTTCTAAGCTGGGGGAGACATGCTGAGAATCAGAGAAATTAATTAAATGAAAGAAAACAGAAGAAAAAAAATCAAGGAATAGAAAAGACAAAGAAGTCTAACCTCAGAGAATTAAGTCTGGAAGAACCATAGAGGAAAAAACCAGCTCAGCAGCATGGCTGAGAGAAACTGAAGACAGGATCAAATGATTCACCCTTTGTATTTCATGCAGAGGAGGTGTGAGCTCCAAGGTACATTGCTATGGGTGGACATCTCTCTCTGGAGTAGCGGGTCTGTGAATACAAACCATGAGTAATAACTCAAGACAACGTTTAAGTATCTCTTTTGAAAAAGAGTTTTTATTTTCAGCTTTTTTACAGTTTCATCCCTTCAGAGAAAGAGAAGATTTCTTGTACATGTAGGTATACACACACACACGAGGTAAAATAGATTAATAAACGTGTGACAGGCACACAACACTGTGCATGGTGTTGACAAGCATCAACATTTATATGCCAGCTTGTCCTCATACATAGCAGTTCTGATCAACACTTCAGATTTATCAAGGCATAAGTGATCCCCTCCAGGCAGAATCACTTTATGATACAGAGGCTGTGCAAATGGCTATGTGGAATTGGAGTGAGAAAATCACTGACTTTCTCAGTATGCTCCTCCTTCATGTCCAGCTCTCTAGGAACATGTTGACTGCAAGAGGCAGCAATATTACTGGGAGCCACAGAAAATGAAAAATTAAAACCGAAAGTAATAGGGAGAGCAAAAATTGATGTTGCCCACAGGGTTTTCCTTGTGTAATATCACCCACAGGCCAGTGAGGGCTGGGGATTGTTACTCTAAACTACAGGACACACAGATGCTCAACTTGATTCTTACTAGTGAAAAGACCTTTCTGGTTGGAATTCAATTGGAATAATTTATTAGTATACCAATCAGCATTTTTACCCTAGGCAGTTGTAAGCAGATGCTTTGTATGTAATGAGTATTTAACTATACAAACAAATCTTTCCATCTGCACTCATAAATAAATCTGCACCTGAAGATGCCCAGTGTTGCTCTGCTGTTAACATAGATCAGAGGATCTCTCTTTATTTTAAAGGTAGCAACAGAAGTTTTCATTGGCATAAGTAGAGTTAAGTTCTTGTATTTATATTCTTCAATGAGTAAGTCAGCTCAGTTGCAGTTAAAAACAAATAGGGTGTTAAAAATTGACCAAATAATGGTGAGCATGAATACCACTTTACGCCGCTAAGGCTGTATCAGAATTCTTGCCTGTTATGTGTAGCTTTGTTTTAGAATCTCAGAAAAAAAAAGTAATATAGCAAGAAAAGATGTGGAGATTGGCTGTGAGGGTGATGACGATAAAACTAATTCTTTCAGATAGGGAAGGCTCCTCATCTAGAAAAGAACTGCCAGGGGGAAAAAAGTCAGTGTTAGGAGGAGAAAAAAGGGTCAAAATACAAAATCTGAGAACAGCAATTTAGCAATTTACCATATCATTGCAGCACATTTAAATATAGTAAGGGAAAATTAAAATTTTCTCAGGCTGCATAATGAAAATGTAGAAATGACTGTCAAAATACACCATGCAATCAAATCCTCTATATAGGTCTGAAGAGCTAAAGATGATAAGAATGACCTTTTTGTTCAGCCAGTCTGATGACTAACAATTTGCACAACCCCGAAAGCCTGACTGTTACCTTATTTTCTTGCGTGCCTCCTTTCCAAAACAGAGTAGTGGACTATACTGTTTCTTCTCATATATCAAACTCATATATTCATACTTCACCCACTGAATTCCATTTGTCAAATAAAACCATAGTCCACTTTACCATATACAGTATTTTAGATAAATGAAAACTGTTTTATATGAGTTATTTTATACTGTTTTGTTGTGGCTTTTTTAAAAATTTATTCAATTTCAGAAGGTCTAATTCCTTTTAACCACAGTATTTCAAACAAAACTATTACTTAACTTACTGTGTCACAACTTTACAGTGAAAACGTGATGATTCTTCAGCCATACAGTAAAATCTATTATTTAACCACGTTCTTTTTCTCACCAAGAATACAAATTGCTAATGTTTGTTAGCACAAGACTGCCAGTCAGACAATATATGAAATACTTCTGTTATTTTTATAGTTTGAAATGTGCAGAACATTCTATGGACTAAACACTGACTTCTTTATATTGACCTAATAAAATCAATCATAGGAAATAAAAAAAAAAAAAAAAAAAGAAAAAGAGGGAGAAAAATTTCTACTGTAAAAAACATTTCTCAAAACAAGATATGAATAAGTAGAATCTTTATAGTTAAGAGCTGAGACAGTGAACGAACAGCAACTTAACAGAATACCCAAGTAATTCACTAACATTTCTGGCACTGTTCTTTATAGTACAATTTTCTAGAGCTTTTCTAAAGCCAAGTCTCAAAAGTAGAATAGAATAGAATAGAATAGAATAGAATAGAATAGAATAGAATAGAATAGAATAGAATAGAATAGAATAGAATAATTTCAATTGGAAGGGACCTATAATGATCATCTAGTCCGACTGCCTGACCACTTCAGGGCTGACTAAAAGTTAAAGCACGGTATTAAGGGCATTGTCCAAATACCTCTTAAACACTGACAGCCTTGGGGCATTGACCACCTCTCTGGGAAGCCTGTTCCAGGGTTTGACCACCCTCTCAGTAAAGAAATGCTTCCTAATGTCCAGTCTGAACCTCCCCTGGGGCAGTGTCAAACCATTCCCATGCTTCCTGTCCCTGGATCCCAAGGAGAAGAGATCAGGACCTCCCTCTTCATGTCTTCTCCTCAGGAAGCTGCAGAGAGCCATGAGGTCACCCCTCAGCCACCCTTTCTCCAAACTAGATAAGCTCCTCTGGACACATTCGAGAACCTTCACATCCTTCTAGAATGGTTGTTCCCAGAACTGCACACAGGGCTCCAGGTGAGGCAACATCAACACTAAATACAGAGGGACATTACCCTCTCTTGACCAGCTGGCCATGCTGTGCTTGATGCTCCCCAGGATGTGGTTTACCTTCTTGGCTGCCAGGGCACGGTGCTGGCTCCTATTGAGCTGCTGCCAACCAGCACCTTCAGAACCCTTTCTGCAGGGCTGCTCTCCAGCCACTCCTCTCCCAATTTATACTTGTGCCCGACATTACTTCATCTGAGGTTCAGAATCCAGCATTTAGTCCTGTCAAATTTCATGCCACTAATGTTCCATTCTATCTAGATCCTTCTGCAAGGCCTCTTGTCCCTCAAGAGAGTCAACAGCACCTCCCAGTTTGCTATCATCAACAAACTTGTTAATGGTTCATTCAACTCCTGCATCCAGATCATTGGTAAACATATTGAACAGCACTGGCCCTAGGACTGAGCCCTGAGGAACACCACTGATGACTAGTCACCAGCCAGACGTAGCACCATTTACTACAACGCTTTGAGCTCTTCCCTTCACCCAGCACACTCTGAACCTGCTCATCTCACAGTTGGACAATTTGTCCAGAAGGATGTTCTGAGGGACAATATCTTATGAAGAACCAGGGAAACTACATCCACTGACTTCCCTTCATTCACTAGTCAGGTGACCTTATCATAGAAGGATATCAGATTAGACAGAAGCTTCCTTTTGTGAACCCGTGGTGATCATGTCTGATGATTGCATTGTTCTTTAAATGCCTTTCACCAGCAGCCAGTATGATCTTCTTTATAATTTGTCCAGGTACTGAGGTTAGACTAACAGGTCTGTAGCTTCCTGGGTCTTCCCTCACACACTTCCTGTAAATTGAAATAAAGTTGGGTAGCTTCCATTCAGCCAAGACATCCCCAGACTCCCAAGACCTTCGGTAGATTTCTCCCTACACATGTGAACCACAGCTCTGGTATCTTCCCATGAAGCCTGACCTTGTTTCCAGAGATCATGCAATTTCTTTTTCTGCCTAAGTTCCAAGAGGAGTTACTGTTCAGCTGGTCTTCTGCCCCACTTGGTTCACTTTCTACACAACGGAGTTGCCTAGTTCTGTGTTTTTAAAAGGTGATTCTTAAAGACTGAGCAAAATTACAGCAAAAATGAAACTCAATAATTTCATGATCACTCTGACCAAGACAGTCACCTACATGAGACCTTTTCTATTCACATATAACAAGTTCAGAAGGGCATCTTTCCTAGCTCACTGAGTACTGGTGACAAGAAGCTATCTTTTACAAATTTATTAATTTTCCAGGCCTGTTTATCACAGGAGTATGATATTCCCAGTTGATGTCTGGGAAGTTGAAATGTCCCAGAAGGACATCCTAATCTCCTGTAGGATAACTCCTCAGTGTTTGCATCCTGGGCTGGGCAATCAATAGTAGACACCCACTACAACATCTCCTTTGTCTTCCATCCCCCTAATCCACACTCAGAGGGTCTCAACCATGTTCTGTTTGTTTCTCATACTGCATATGTTGGTGTACAAGCCTTTCAGACATGTTCTGGAGCTCTCCATGCTCCCAGGAGCAGTGTAAATGTTCCCACTAGCATTGCCACCTTCAGGTGATGCCATGACAAACTTTGGCTTACCTACTGCAATCCTGTTGGTATCCCCTTCCTCCACTGATTCTAGTTTAAAGAGCTCTTGATCGGTCCCACCAGCTTATGCACAAAGATGCATTTTCCCTAGTGGAACAGGTGGATCCTGTCAGGCCCCAACATACCTTGTACTTCAAAGGCTCTTCCATGGTTTAAAACACCAAAGTTTTGGTAGAGGTATCAGTCCTGGATCTAGGTATTTGTATTCTGGCCTCACCTGTTTCATCTGAATTCTTCCCCCATTGAGGAAAACCGTACTTGTGCTTCTGAATTTTCTGAATTTTTTAACATTCATCCCAGGGCTTTGAAATGTGTTTTGATCGACCTTAGAATTTTTGTTGCAACATCATTAGTACCCATGCAAAAGAGCAGGAATGGATAGTAGTCTGAAGGTTGTACTAAGCTCTTCAGTCTTGTGGTGACATCCTTAATTCAGGCCCCCACAGGGAGGCAGAAAACTTCCCTGAAAAGAGGGTCTAGTCTGCAAATGGGTGCTTCTGTTCCACACAGGAGGGAATCACCTATGACCATAACTCACCATTCTTTCTTCTCAGTGTTGGTCTTAATGCAGGACCTGTTGTGAGGTTGGCCTCTCTGGCAAGACAGCCTATGCACATTCCTCCTCTCTCTCATTATGTGCTTCATTTACCATACCCAGGGCTCATACCTGTTCTGTAAGTGTATCTTAGAGGGTAAGGAGCGGTTTCTCTTACAGCTTCCTGCTGTAACCTTCTTCCATCCCTCCTTATCCCTTGTAATGCTGTCTTCTTGTTGGCACAAAACAGATCCTGGACCTGCTTCTGTAGTGGCCACGCTGTATTGGCTTGCATGCATCAGAGATGGCAGAGCACAGCTCTATTGATCAATATCCTTCCCAGACTCTGGCATACTCCTCTGTCTGCCCAACTCCTCCTGCAGTTCGGCCACCAAGCAGAGCAGTTCATCTATCTGGTCACACCTTCCACAGGCCTTCTTTGCTATCACTCTCCACCTCCAGGAATATCCCATAGCTGTAAACCTGGGTGATCCCAGGCTTTGACAGGAGCTCTGTCTGTGTGGCTGTATTGGTTCTACCAAGTGCTAGAAGCTCAGCAGAAGCAGAGGACAATGCTTTTTGCCAGATGGACACCATGCTGCCCTCTGGGAAATATGTATGTTCATGTGTTGTAATCAACTGGGCTGATTGTTTTTACCTGCTTAAATCTGCCACGCAGCAGGGCGAGGGCTCTGCCCCTTGCTGGCTCATCCAATCAGCAGGTCTGGGTCAGTGGCTTGGTAAACCCCTCCCGTTCAGTCAGGCCTCTCCTTGTCCACGTGTACGTACTTCTCTTCGTGTGTCCCTGTGGCTGCTACTGCTCCTCGCACTGCTCCAACGTCAGTTGGGAATTGTCCTTGTGTTTTCCATAACAAATTGTCTTTGTTTGAATTTCTGCTTTCTGAAATGTCTCTCCTTTTTGCCATGCTTGTTACAACTTGATCCATCCTGAGCCCTCCTTTTCCTAACTTTTCCCTTCCTCTGACATCCCGTAAATTTCACATAATCCCACAAGCCCCTATAACAACCCATAAAGAATTTGCCTTTTCTGCAAGATCCATGATGATCTCATTTCCATTTTTTTTACCAGGTACAGAAGCAATCCTGGAGGTCAGAGAAAACTGAAAAGGCTACTGCAGGTTTACACCTCATGCTGTGAGAGCCACCTTCCTGATCCTGTTGTCCTCTGACCACCACAAAAGGACTGGCAATCTAGATGTCAGCTAGCACCAGGATCTTCTTTAGCCACAATTTCAAAATTTACTTCAGTTTATGCTTTAGAGAATATATATGCTCTTTCTGAAATGAAAGCAGAAGAAAATTATTTCATTTTTTACTTGTTTTTTTTTTTTTTTTTTTTTTTTTTTTCCCCAAATTATAATGTTCATAATTTATCCCAAGTGTGAAATTTCTATTGAAAGAGTCTAAGGCTTTTATACTGCCTGCATCCTTCTTAGCAGAGGTACTACTGCATCCAGGCAAAAATTAAACAATAGAAGAGTGTTTGAAAGGTAAAACTGAGGCAGAATTGCCTTTGTGTGTTTTCAGGGAGGTCTTATGACTTCAGATAGTAATTAAATTTTTTAGTTTAAAACCACAGGTGGCTTTTTTAAAAAAATGCTCTATTACTGTTGTGCAGTTTGATATTTGTTTCTTTTTTCCCCAGAAAAACAGTAGCTATAATATGCAAATAAAATCTTGTGTTATTGTATGGATTTGATAATATATGAACCAGTGCAGAGAATTAACAAAAAGAGAAGGAACACTTGGTATATCACAGAAAACACTAGTATAAATAAACAAAGTGCAAAGATCAAAAGGATAAAATTGGATAAAGTAGAGGTTTTTGATGGCCTTTGATTTGAGGTTTTGGTTTGAAACCATTCCTTTGGGCATAAGTAGGATAACTCTTCAATGCAAATGAATATCTTTTGGATTGGAATATAAGAGATCAAACAGTAATAAACATCTATTAGCTGTTCAATAAGAGAACTAATATGTAAGAGTTGCAAAAATTATATATGTGAAAACATAAGCATGTCATGTACAGAAATCCCCCTGAGTGTCAATGGAATTTGGGAACCTGACTATTTTAGATTCCTTTGAAAACTCTGGGTCTGGATTAACAAAAAAGTTACATGGTATGGACTGGAGATATAAGCACAAGCAGTATGTAGTTGTTTATGCCCAGAGGGCAACAGAACACCACGAAGCCATTCTCTCACTCCTCCCCCCTCAGGGATGGGGAGAAGAAAATATAACAAAGAGCTCAGGGATCGAGACAAGGACAGAGAGGGATGACTCACCCATTACAGTCATGAGCAAAAGACAGACTCCACTGGGGAAGAAAAAGAACATCAATTTAATTTGAACACCACCACCACAAACACTAATTTCCCAATCAGAGTAGGACAGTGAGAAATACAACCACGTCTTAAAAACACCTTCCCCCCACCCCTCCTTTCTTCCCGGGCTCAGCTTTGCTCCCGATTTCTCTACCTCCTCCCCACCAGCAGTACAGGCGGGCAGGGATGGGAGTTGCGATCAGTTCATCACTCATTGTTTCTGCCGCTCCTTCCTCCTCAGGGGGAGGACTCCTCACACTCTTCCCCTGCTCCAGAGTGGGCTCCCTCTCACCAGAGACAGGCCTCCACAAACTTTCTCTGACATTAGTCCTTCCTATGGGCTGCAGGTCTTCATGAACTGTTCCAGTGTGGGTCCCTCCCTTGGGCTTCCATCCTCCCAGCAACAGACTTCTCCAGCACAGGCTGCCCTCAGAGTCCTGGCCTTCCTCAGGCACAGTCACCTGCTCCAGTGTGGGGTCCTCCACAGGCTGCAGGAGAACATCTGCTCCACCAGTGACCTCCTTGGGCTGCAGGGGCACAGCCTGCCCTCTCACCGCGGGCTGCAGGGTGGTCTATACTCTGGTGCACCACCCCCTCCTCCTCCTTTCTTCGTCTGACCTGTATGTTTGCAGAGGTATTTCTCTCACAACCTCCTCCTCTCAGGTTCCCCTTCTTAAATACGTTATCACAGAGGTGAGCCACTGTCGCTAATTGGCTTGGCCTTGGCCAGAGGTGGGTCCAACTTGGAGCTGGGGGAGTTTCAGAAGCTTCTCACAGGAGCCACCTCTGTATCCCCTCCCTTGCTACCAAAACCTTACCACATACAAATCCAATACACAGTAATAGTTGGAAAAATAAAGTAAATACAGTGAAAGAAGAACATAAAGATTGTCTCTGTGATACATAAATATAATAGAGAAAAGAAAGAGAAAGAAAAAAGTTAAAATGGGAGTTCAGTGAATAATGAATAGTGAAAAATATTAGTTTGTTTTGGCTAAACATGAGGAAGTTGATGTATTGCATTTTGTATTCTAAAAATGCACTTTTCCAGTGATACAAGGTGAAGTTAACTTTTCTGACTGATATAAGGGGACACTTTTTAGAGAGATGAAGGTGTTATATTTTTCAAATATTGAGACTAAGTCTTTTCATGGGGTGATAAAGAGGTCTTTTTAATTTCATAGAGGTGTAAGCTGAGCTGGGCAAACAGAGCTTCAAAAATCCTAACACAGATTACTGAGGTAGGTCCAGTGTCTGTTTTGTGCTGGGATGAAGGCAGTGATATGAGGGATAGGGAGGAGTAGAAGAAAGTTACTGCATGGAGCCATAAGAGGAACCCCTCCTTTCCCTCTGAGCTACCTTTACAGAGTAGGTATAAGGCCCTGGATATGGTAGACAAAGGACATGATGAGACAGAAGAAGAGGAATCTATGTAAGTTCTTACCAAAGTCAGATCAACCAACCCCTTGCATCAAGAGCTGCATTAAGACAGTCACTGAGAAGAAACAATGGAGAGTTATGGTCATAGGCAATTCCCTCCTTAGGGGAAAGGAGACACCTATCTGCAGACCTGACCCTCTTTTCAGGGAAATTTGCTGCCTCCCTGGGGCTCGGATCAGGGATCTCACCAGAAAACTGACGAGTTTAATACAGTCCAGATTATTACCCACTCCTGCTCTTTCATGTGGGTACTAATGATACTGCAAGAAGAAGTCCAAGGTCAGTAAGAGAGATTTCAGGGCCTTCAGGGCACTGGGAAGAATGCTAAAGGAGTCAGGAGCACAGGTAGTGTTTTCCTCAGTTGTCTCAGTAGTAGGGAGAGACATTGGAAGAAGCAGGCGTGCCCAAGACATCTATGCCTGACTCCAAGACTGGTGGATCTTTGTGTTTTTATAACCATGGGAGTCTTCGAGACACAAGGTATGCTGGAGCCTGACAGGATCCACCTGTCCTGGTGGGGGAAACACTGCTCCTAAGCTGGCAGGATCAATTGAGAGTGCTTTAAACAAGAATTTCTAGGGGAAGGGGATATCAATTAAGAGAGCTGAAGGTAAGTAAGTGGCATGGCATTGCTTGACGGAGGCTTTTGATATTGTCCCTTACAGCATCCTTCTAGACAAATTGTCCAACTGCGAGATGAGCAGGTTCAGAGTGTGCTGGGTGAAGGGAAGAGCTCAAAGCGTTGTAGTAAATGGGGCTACATCTGGCTGGTGACTAGTCATCAGTGGTGTTCCTCAGGGCTCAGTCCTAGGGCCAGTGCTGTTCAATATGTTTACCAATGATCTGGATGCAGGAGTTGAATGAACCATTAGCAAGTTTGCTGATGATAGCAAACTGGGAGGTGCTGTTGACTCTCTTGAGGGACAAGAGGCCTTGCAGAAGGATCTAGATAGATTGGAGCACTGGACAGTCATTAGTGACATGAAATTTAACAAGACTAAATGCTGGATTCTGAACCTCAGATGAAGTAATGTCGGGCACAAGTATAAATTGGGAGAGGAGTGGCTGGAGAGCAGCCCTGCAGAAAGGGATCTGGGGGTGCTGGTTGGCAGCAGGCTTGATATGACCAGCAGCGTGTCCTGGCAGCCAAGAAGGTAAACCACATCCTGGGGAGCATCAAGCACAGCATGGCCAGCTGGTCAAAAGAAAGGATTGTCCCTCTGTATTTAGTGTTGATGTTGCCTCACCTGGAGCCCTGTGTGCCGTTCTGGGAACAACCATTCTAGAAGGATGTGAAGGTTCTTGAATGTGTCCAGAGGAGGTCAAGACATCTGGTGGCAGGGCTGGAAGGTATGTCCTATGAGGAGTGACTGAGGACTCTCAGTTTGTCTAGTTTGGAGAAAAGGAGGCTGAGGGGTGACCTCATGGCTCTCTGCAGCTTCATGAGGAGGGGACATGGAGAGGGAGGTGTTGATCTCTTCTCCCTGGGATCCAGGGACAGGACACATGGGAATGGTTCAAGGCTGAGCCAGGGGAGGTTCAGACTGGACATTAGGAAGCATTTCTTTACTGAGAGGGTGGTCAAACCCTGGAACAGGCTTCCCAGAGAGGTGGTCGATGCCCCAAGGCTGTCAGTGTTTGAGAGGTATTTGGACAATGCCCTTAATACCGTGCTTTAACTTTTGGTCAGTCCTAGTCAGGCAGTTTGACTAGGTGATCATTGTAAGTCCTTCCAATGAAAATTATTGTATTCTAATTCTATTCTATTCTATTCTATTCTATTCTATTCTATTCTATTCTATTCTATTCTATTCTATTCTATTCTATTCTATTCTATTCTATTCTATTCTATTCTATTCTATTCTATAAAACTTGTTTCTTGTCATGTTGCTTATGATTGATAAGGTACCCCAAATGACCAGCCTTATTCAATAGTAACTGTAGGTCAGGATCTGCTCTAATCCTGGAAATTATAATCAGAGGGGTTGACTAGAAGAAAAACAGAAGAGAAAAGCAAACAGCAACTGATGAGAGTTTTTGAATAGTCTCAGGAAATGCATATTTTAATATGAGTAACTGCTATCTCCTTTGTTGAATGTGGATGACTAAATTCTGTGGATTACCAAATAATTACCCTTTATTCACTTTGAGTCACATTGTTCCGTATTTCAAAGAGTTTAAGTTAAAAAGGAGTTGACTGCAACATAATATAGACTCAATATACAATGATATTAGTTTTTAAAAATGCTTTTAAAAATTTATTTTGTTTCACAGTTAAGTCTACAACAAAACACAGATGATGACTTTTGCAAAACAAAACAAAACAAAACACATAGGTTTAACTGACTGTAAGATGTCATCATTGACTATTCATTTAATAATATAAAATGGAATTTAAAATCAACATAAATACCTTATGGTGGAAAGGGGCTTCACTGTCAATAACAATACAGCATTCAATTATAGTTTTCAAAACAAATATTCGTAGAAAAATATATTATCTGATGTGAGATTATTTTGGTTTATCTCTTTTGAGTTTCTCCAGAGCACTGAGGTTTGTTACTGACTCTTAACCCCCTGAAGACTAGATAATAAAGTATACGGTACATGATAAAACACAGATACTGAAAGAACATAATGAGTAAAATTATGTGTCTCAGTCTGCATAGTCTGAATTAACATTGCTTTACTTATTAAAGCAATCGTTGCTTACAAAGTCATACTCAGGGTACTTACAAGACTATCTTTAAACAGAAAATGCTTAGAAATCTATAACCAATTAAATAACTAGTTTTTTCCTAATATACAGAGCCAAGGATGGTATCCGTGGAAGAGGTACCATCCTTTATTATTATATAGGATTCTTTACTAAAACAATAGAAATATTTGGTATCCATTTTAACCCCAGTTTAATCTTTCATAGCCCTTTGAGACAGGCACTGGAAGTTTTACATCCTCAACTGAAAAGAAAAGAAGGGCATGAGCTACTCAGATGTTTTATTCAAAAAAAAAAAAAAAAAAAAAGAAAAAAAAAAGGGAGTACATAGAAATTCCAAATGTGTACACGATGTAAACGAGGCACTTTCATGTTCACACAGGCAGAACAAAACCAGGAAAGAATCCCTGCAGCAACAAATTCTCTGTCCTCTCATGTTAAAACCTAAAAAAGAAGAAGAGTCAATCTTAGAGCAGCAAATTCACAAAAAAAATCTCCAACTGTCCAGCTGTGTTCTTCTTTCATAGAGCTGATCAAAATCCCCAGCCAGAAGAGAAAGCAGTAGTTTTCAGAAACCAAGGCCCTGTTTCTCTGCTTTAAGAGCAAAAACCAATGAGCATATTCCACCTGCTTTCTGTTCCACAGCCATCCAAGTCTTCTCATGTCATCCAGTGGGACCCCTAGAAAACACAGAGAGGGCAGTTTTTATATAGTGATTCATTTTTGTTTTCATATTGCATTGTTTCAATCACCTGGAATTTTACCACACAATACAAAATGAACAAGTTCTTGTTCCTTTAGTGGACCGTGTTTCAACATGAAGAAGATATATACATACCTAGAGTTCTCCTGGCTTTGAAGAGCCTTGATATAAAGTTTTCCTGTAAATGAAATTCATGCATTGTGGGAGACTGCCCATCCATTACAGATTGCTATGATAAGTATTACACTTATATTTATGTTCTGTGGGGTTTAAAACTTTCATTTTTCTTTGTACATTTTTTTCTTGAGTTACATGGAATATACATTTTTTTGTTCTGATTTCCCCTTCAAAATCAGAATGAACAGCAAGTCTTCCTTTAGTAGCTAAACTTAGTAACAATCCAGATGTAAAATATATACTGTGTGTCCTAGAGGTCTTCTATAATGCTTTCTTGATAAATAATGCCTTCTTCTTAAAAAAAAAAAAAAAAAAAAAAAAGCTAAATATAAGCCTGTCCTCAAATTATTCTAACAGGTAAAAAGGCCTCAGAAGCATTCACATCTGCCACAGAAACTATAAAAGCGGATACAGTAGCTCTGTTCATCAGAGTGCCATTAATTCCTGTATGAATTCTAGAAAACAAACATAAAGGAAAAAATAATCTTATGAGACAATATTGTTTATGAAGAGAGTGCTAAAAATGTTAAAAAAATTTATTTACACTAAATGAGGTTGTCTTAGATGAGGTTAAGTCTAGACTTAGTCAGACCTAATTCTAAATCAGGTTCATAATTTTTTCTATGCTGTTCCAGGGCTACAGAATGAAACCTTTAAACAAAGGTTGACATTAACAGATGACAGAGCCCCAGTGAAATATCAGAAATGGTCTTTGAGCTGTGCTGCTTGATACAGGCAGCCTGGCTCACTAAAACAGAAAGCTGGAACAAAACCCCAACCTCACAGGAACATATGCATGGAACAATAACCAAAAGCCCCGAAGTGCTTCCTAAGAAGACCCCATGTATCAAATAAAAAGATGTATTCTGATTATTTTCATTTTATCAATTGTTATTTGTTTATAGTCCAGCATAAGCTGTAAAAACAGACCGAAGGAAAATGTATAATGTCCTTGACTTCCCATGCAAAGCTGAAGATCTGAGCATGTGATTTAAGTGTGTTAATGAACCAGGCACAGAAAAAAAGGTTTTTTGTACTATTATGGGTCTATTTTCATACCTGAAGAACTTTCAGAAGCATCTGCCTAACATACATGAAATTTACTTAAGTGTACCAGCTGAGCTTTTTCAATAAATAATTGGAACTATTGAAGTCTGCCATTATGTGCTGAAGATGCCAGCCTGTTTCTTGCTCTTTTATTCTAACTTCTAAATTAGAAGGGACTGTACCTCTTTTTTATAATTTTCTGCTGCTGACTGAATGTTTACAATTAATTCTTAATTAACCACTAAATGATTCTGTAATCAGTGGCAAAGTTCAAAACTGTAGTAAGTGAGCCTTTTGTGAGTATATTTTTAAAATAATTCATTGTGTTTTTTTCTCAAGCTTTCTATGTTTTGCAAAAGCGTAGAAAGCTGAAGAGTTTCAGCATACTCTTGAAGATATGATGTATCAAATCAATGCAAGCAAACAGTTAAAAAGAAGAAACAGTAAGTTTTCTAAAACATTTGCCCATAATAATCAAAATAATTGTATGCATGGTCCTTCAAAAAACTAAACTTACTGACACAGGCTGTAGTAACTTATTTGCACCAAATAGCCTACGACACCAGGGTCAGTCTGTCACTGGGCTTCTTAATGGTTTTTATGTTCCTGTATAGGAAAAGTTTTAGTCTGGACTAAAGAATGGCTTTAATATCATGTCTCAATTACTTTAATAGGTGGGCAGACACAGATGTGACATTAGCCATGAATGACATTATACAGCCTTGGAAAAAGATGTAAAAATTAGAATTAGATACAAGGAAGCATCTTCCAAAACATGAAGGAAATGTTACAAAACCACTCAGAAATGATCAAAATCTGTATACAGGTGTTCTAAAAGGAAACATTATGGTCAGTGTCGGCAGCTCTGACTAGCATGCAGCTAAGAATTGGAAAGCAGCAAGAAAAAATGCACTATAGCAGAGAGAGGACCTTATGCTTGATATATAGGGAGAGTTAAAAAAAGAACAGCTCTTTTCATTCTCTCTCTCTGAAGGCCTATGTGCAGTTGACTGGCCAGGCTAGGGTACATGACCTGGAACTGGCTGAAAATAATCCAGGCTGCATTAAAAATTAAGTAAACAGGTAATTATTGGATATATGTGTTAGTGTAAATTTATATGAAAAATATTCAATATTTGCTTCCTGAGATATGTTAATAAATTTGGTTGAATTAAACCATTATTAGTGCATTTTTTCTTGTTTTCTGTACTTTCAGAATACTGCAAAATGGTGATAATTCATAACAGTCTGAACAAACCCACAGCAAAATGCAGATGACACCAAGCTGAGTGGTGCAGCTGATACACTAGAAGGAAGGGTTGTCATCCGGAGGGACCCTGACAAGACCCTGAGGAGTGAGCCCATGTGAACCTCATGAGGTTCAACAGGCCAAGTGCAAGGCCCTGCACCTCGGTAGGGGCTATCCCCAACGTCGATAGAGAGTGGGGAATGAAGGGATTGAGAACAGCCCTGCGGAGACAGACTTGGGGGCACTGGTGGATGAAAAACTGGACATGAGCTGGCAATGTGCACTTGCAGCCCAGAAAGCCAACTGTATCCTGGGCTGCATGAAAAGAAGCGTGACCATCAGGACAAGGGTGGTGAATCTTCCCCTCTACTCCACTGTCATGAAACCCTACCTGAAGTACTTCATCCAGTTCTGGGGTCCCCAATATAGGAAAGACATAGACCTATTCAAGTGGGTCCAGAGGAGGGCCACAAAAATGGTCAGAGTGCTGGAACACCTCTCCACAGGCTTTGAGCAACCTGATCTAATGACAGATATCCCTGCCCATGGCAGAAGGGTTGGACTAGATGAACTTTGGGTGTCCCTTCCAACCCAAACCATTCTATCATTCTGTGATTCTAAAATCCTCCATTGTTCACAGTGCGTTTGTGCCATCACTCCTCTATTCAACACCCACTTTTAGGCAATACTTGTGTAATGTAGCTCTTCCTCTGCACTATTTTCTCTCCCAGAATCCCAAAGTTACTTTCTGACTTCATTAAAAACCACACACTTCATTTCAAAGAGCGTCACAAACATCAGAAAAGAATAGGGAACCAGATGCAAGAAGTTTCAGCTCTAAGCATCTTTTTCCTATCTTTTTTAATAATTTTGCTTAAGAAGTTCTCACAGCAACCAGCTGGTATTGCCAGTGGCTTAGAAAACTTAAACTATATATGTATTCAAATGAGAATTGACAGGGGTAAATATTAGAGTCCAATTGCATTCTTGAGACAGATGCCATTATAAGCAAGCTTAATAAAAATAAAAGCATATTTTGAAAAAAAAAAAAAAAAAAAAGGACTAGCACATTAATAAAAAGAATAGCCTTTGGCAAGGGCAAGGTGTCTGAAAGAACTCAATAACAAAATTCATGGGGTGTTTAATGAACCTTATGTTATTGTGATATAAGGAAAAAAATACAGAAGTGTTAAATGGAGCTTGCAGCTGTTTTGCAGATTTCTCCAAGCTTCAATTATTAAGAGTCTGGAAGGCTGAGGGGAGGGACAGCTAAGGAAAAAAAGTTTAAACATTAAATGTAACATTTTAAAAAAAGTCAGCTTCGAAATATCCATCATCTTGCACTGCAAAGACTGTTGAACAGCTTGTTTTCTATGGCTACATTTCAAAAAACCTGTTATAAACTGAAAGGAATGCCACGCTTAGAAAAAAGGGATATGCTAGATCCTACTTCATGTGTTATTCGTCACCATAACCCACAGTCACCGCCATGCTTCCACGCTCTGGATGTGGGGAGTGTCACCGCTGAGCACCGCTGTGCCCAGTGGACAGTTTCCCATCTCCTCCTCGGCCTGATTGCCACAGGCAGCCACCTCCTTTTCCCCTTCCCAGTACACAAACCCACACAGACCAGAAACATGGCTGGCCATACTGGCTGATCAGGCTCCTGGGGCACAGGTACACCCTCACGGTTTTCATTCATGTCCGTGCTCATATGCACAGCTTGTTCAGCCCCTAGACTTGACCTTAATCCTGTCCAGCATCTGTGGGCATTTTAAACACCCATAACATGGGCTCCTTTTCATCCAGTCTCCAGCTCCAAATATGAGTATTCCCAGATTCTGGTTTCCTCCTCCACGCCAGCTAGTCCAGATTGAAGTTTGCTAGTGAATCACACACACACCCAGATGAATAGAATATAAACTCTCAAGAAAAATTTAAAACTTTTTCATGTCATTAACCACATATCCTCACAAACCAGATGTCCTTGCAATCCACATATCCTTACATTCTAGATATCCTTAGACAGTGTACATCTCTGTGCTGACAACTTTCAATTACTTCAACAGTATTATTCTTCCACTGCAGGCTCATCATGTTTAATGCATTACACCTGCTATTCATGAATATTTTACTGTGTCATTTTTATGAGTAGTAAACACTGTAAAGAAGAAAGCCCAGAGGAAACCTCTCACAACCTGCAGCTGCAAAAATGCAAGCTTCCCCTAACTGCTGTGCCTTTATACCTGCAACTCTACCATGGAGGAAATGGCTGGGTTAATATTTGCAGTTATTCCTAAACCTTTCTGCCCAGATTACCAGCATATGTACTGCATGTGCTAATGGATTTTTTTCAGGAAAAAAGATCTTTCATTCCTTAAATCCGCTACCAGCTGTATTCTTCTACAAATAAAAAGCCACATCATTTGGTAATAAAAATGGATGCAGTGGCATTGAATTTAATAGAGAGACATTGACTGAGAACATGAGAGCCTTGTTGCAGGTTTTCCACTTGTTAGGTTGAAATCATGTTAAAATGACATATATAATACAGTATTCTCAAGGTATTCCTCTAAGCTACCGTTTAGGGGTAGCTGGTTATCTACTATGCCTAAGCTCCAGTCACTACACGCATTAATCCCATTTTTTTGCATATTTTTCCCATTAATGCCGTAATTTTGCATAAAGCACATTTGTCAGTTTACATGTCCATATGGAATATAAGATTCAGTTTATACAGTCTTCATTTTGAGATTTGCACATTACCCAATTTAGCATGAATGTATTTTCTCCTACTGACAAATGTTAGATTGGAAAGATACATTATGCAATAAAATCAAGGGGAAAATGCCAAATCTGCAGGAATTTTGCAGCATGAACATATTTAAAATTGACTAAAAAATATCTGCAACATTTATACCCTCAACTTGCAAGTATGGAAATAAACTTGAACTTAGAACCAAACAGCTTCTGCCTTCAAGGAGTCTGACATTTGCATCCCTAATAGTCCTGAGGTTTCTAAAAGAAAATCAAAACATCCCTATCTGTACACTGAAAAGTGAAGATATAAATATATATATATGTCTGCTTATATATGCATTAGTTAGAAACATTTTTAACTACCTACAGCCAATGGCAAGACAGAATTTTTACATGAGTTTTTAAAGAGAGCTGCAAAATATGTCAGCACAGTTGTAATGCTGATCTGTTTCATGCTTAATAATCATATTTAAATAACTAGATGTTTCCTCAATAACATCTTCCTAAGAGCTTTTTAAGTGCAGTAATGTGTCCAGCAGCGTTAGAGGTTATTACCCAGAACTTGTGAAGTATATAAGACAAATAAAAAAATTAATATTAAACATTTGCAACAGCAACATAGCAGCAACATAATCATCCAATTGATTTCACTGAGTATTTTTTAAAGTCTCAGTACAATGATTTTTTTCAAAGATTTTTCTCCTGCTATTTTACTATGAAAATCCATTTTGTAAACTGAAGTAATGAAGTCCTATGTTTACTTCCAATAACTTTTTAGGTTGAATGATCTCAAGTAAAATGAAGATTGCTATTTATTTTGGGGTTCATCCTTGATGTAGCACCTAGATCAGGTGACATCATTTAATGTACTATTCATTTTACATGCGCTTATTAGAAACAATCCAATTAGTCTTCAGTGAAAGATAATACTGACTTTGGAGAAAGTTGAGACTAACCCATGCAGAGTCGGCACACTCTGTGTTGGAGGAACTGCCTGGTTAACAACCCAGTGTGAAACTCAATGTGATTGAAAGTTAAATAATTTCCTGATTGTCTGGAATAAAAGGGGGAGAGATCACCAGGGTTTGCCAAGAGATAACCAAACATCTGCCTAAAAACAAAGCCTAAAATGATCCTGAAGATTCAGGGGAACCATACAGAGCATCCTGTGATGGGAAAGCTCAGAAAGTGTGTGTGAATGTCTTGCATTCACAGATCTTTGAATAACCTGCTCATGGAAAAGAGAAGATGGAAGTACAAGGGAAAGGAAAAGTTCCTCCCTGTGAGAGGAGATGTGCATATGAGTGTGCATGTGTGCCTGTATATTTATGTATAATACCCTGTATATCGAGCTCAAGAAGATGGTTATATTTATGGTTTTTTTGTAGTTCTGTCATGTCCCCATTGCTCTTGCCTTCCATCGTGAAAGTGAATTAAAAATTGTGTGCTGTGAAATCCTAAAGGTGTGTCCAGAGTTTGCACTCCTCACCCTGTGAGTTTTATTTCCCAAAATACCTACATATTTTTCAAAAGCAGAACAAGAACATTAAGATCAACATTAGATGACAAGGAGAAAATTAGTTTCAGAAATGAGATCCTTCTAAGAATTCTGGACCAAGAAATGTTTTAATCAACTCAATATTTCCAATTTGACATGTAATTAAATGCTGCATTTCATTTTAGACCTAATTAACTTTTCTTGGGGTTTATCAATTAAAAAATGAAAACAGTACTTTAAAATGAAAGGGTATGTTTCATTTAGAAAATGCTGAAATTAAACATTTGAAGTAAAAAACCTCTTTTCCCAAATGAAATTAATGACTGCATTTTATTTATGTTTATTAATAGCTTTGTTCAAGCAAATATACTTTTCAATGAACTCAGTAATCTTCAAAAAACTGTGCCCACCTCTATACAGTGTCACTCTACCTCTTCTCAAGAAGCTTGTATTGGCTCTGCTCAAATTGACTAAAGTTGTGCCACCATTATCTGGGGCTACATATATGAAAAAATAGTGCTTTAAAATTTGTTCATGTCTGAGATAATATTTGGAAAATAAACCTAAGCCAATACAAATATAAAAGGGTTTTTTTTTTGCCATTTATATATTTCCTAGAGGCAGTTTGATGCAAACATCAGATTCTGCAGGCTGGAGTCAGGGACCTGTAAGTGCATAAATACATCAGTAGCTTATCAACATACCCAAAGATCACAGCAATTTTCAGCACACTGAAAGCTGATGGCAAGTTCTGTCTGTACTTTGAAATTGCAGCATTATAAACTATTTCAGATTTGGACTATTTCATGGTAAATATTTATAGCATAGTGCTAGGACAAGATTCCTAGAAAAATTACATCAGAGTTTTAAAATGCTATTTGCCAAAGATGCAAACATACTCCCCCCCCCCCCCCCCCCAAAAAGAAAAGAAAAGAAAAAAAAAAAAACAAACCAAACAAAACCGAACCAACTAAAACAAACCCACAGAGGAGGTAGATCAAACACTCAGTGATCTGTCCTTGTTGTTAAAATCAGTGGAGAAGATTATTTTTTCCAAGCCTTCCATGAAGGTTATGCCAGCTCATACCAATCAAATAATGACATATTAATCTTTGGTTTGCACTAATATTTTACACTGGTTTGGTCCTTTGTTTCTTTGTTACATCATTATATATACTTACCTGAGTGGGAAAATAATCAGGAATCCTAGATTCTGCTATTGTCCTGGTCCACACTCTCAAATGAGAAAACACCTATTGAAACTGGAAGAACTTAGATGTCATATGCCAACTCATTTCTTGTTGAAAGGGAAATTGTAAAAAGAAATTGAAAATTAAGGATAATGAACTTGTGTTTATATGGCACTGTAGGGAATCAGTCATTTAAACTACCAGACCCTCTGGCATAGAGTACAAGAGAGGCTGATAATTAACAGCAGTTGGTTATTAATCACATTTCTCCCCTCTTCATTCATTCCAAGAAGTGTTTGCACTACAAGTGCTCTCCTTGGTTTGAGAAGAGCAGCTGTATCTACTTCTATCGAACAGGCAGATGTTAGAAGGAGTTTAATTCTCATATATTTGCCTGGAAAAAGGTCTTATTGTTACAGTCTCAGTCTTAAGACTAATGCTTCTTAAGGTGATACCTCTGCTTCAACACTGAAAATAGAGCACTTGAGCATTCCCAAGTATAGTCCTTTATAAATTCATTACAGGTAAATGGAATGTACATGAGAAGACAAACATAAAACTATGATTGGCTCTAAGCTGATCAGTCAAGAGCATGATATTAGCAGGCCCACAAAGAGGTCATCTGAATAGAGTGAAAAGTCAGACAAAATGTTAGAAATTATTAGGGAAGGGACAAAGAGCAAAACAGCGGATGCTATTGTCCCATGGTTTAAATCCAAATCCTATGCATATCTTAAACATTATCACAAAATCACAGAATTGCCGACGTTGGACGGCACCTCTGGAAGTCACCCAGTCCAAATGCCTGGACAAGAATGGTCAGCTACAGCAGGCTGCCCAGGACTGTGCTCAGTAGGGTTTTGAATATCTCCAAGGATTGTGAATCTGAATCTACAGCCTCTCTGTGCAACCTGTTTAATCCCTGTTGCGGATGAAATTATCTCACATGGTTATGATTTAATAGCAATTTTAAGATTTATTAACGGTGTGAGATGGATCAAAAGTTTGAATTTTAGCAACACTTAATGACTGATCAATTTAAAGATTAACAAGATGATTTGGTAGAATATATTATGATTAAAATAGCGCCTTAATTGCAGATTCAAGAATGACAAGATTCCCAGTCACTTACTACAAAGTATCCTAAATCAAAATATATATTTTATATATATATATATAAATAATATATATATATATAAGTATATATATATTTATAAACACAAAACACACATACACACCGAGCGTAGAAGTATTTGTATATCCAGTGAAATATATAGACATCCACACTCATGAAGGCAAATGTGCACACTTAAGCACATAGATAGGTAAAGAGGCAGATGGAAGAGTTAAAATTTCCCTCTTCTTGAGTTTGGAGCAAATACTCACAACACATCAGCATTTCTCGATGGGTGCTAATTGAGAGGCGAGGAGTTTGACTTCACCCTGGCCTTCCATTGGCTTTGTGGATAGACAGCCCTCAGACTTCAAGGTTTCTGTGCCTGAGAGACATCCCAGCTCAGGGGAGATGCTGGTCACAGCCTGCTGCGATCCAGGAGAGTTCAAACGGTCTCGCTTAGGGTCGCTATTTATAGGGTCTGAGATAATTGACTTTCGTCAGGTACTTTTCCACTCTGGCCCAACTCAGATGATGGAATGTACTTGTACTTTCTACCAGTTGCACAAGCCCAGAATTTGCTAGATCTTAGAGTTCGGGTATCACCCCTTTGGGCCACAACCCAAGTGTGGATGTACTGGGCTGTCAGGAGGTATTACAGAATCACAGAATCACAGAATTGTCTAGGTTGGAAAAGACCTTGAAGATCATCGAGTCCAGCCATTAATCTAACTTTGACAGTTCCCAACTACACCATATCCCTAAGTGTTATGTTGACCCTATTCTTCAACCCCTCCAGGGATGGGGACTCCACCACCTCCCTGGGCAGCCCATTCCAATGCCCAACAACCCATTCTGTAAAGAAATGCTTCCTAATATCTAGTCTAAACCTTCCCTGGCGCAACTTGAGGCCATTACCTCTTGTCCTGTCACTTATTACTTGGTTCAAGAGACTCATCCCCAGTTCTCTGCAACCTCCTTTCAGGTAGTTGTAGAGGGCGATGAGGTCTCCCCTCAGCCTCCTCTTCTCCAGACTAAACCCCCCCAGTTCCCTCAGCCGCTCCTCGTACGACATGTGCTCCAGACCCTGCACCAGCTTCATTGCCCTTCTCTGGACACGCTTGAGTCATTCAATGTCCTTTTTGTAGTGAGGGGCCCAAAACTGAACACAGTCATCAAGGTGCGGCCTCACCAGTGCCAAGTACAGGGGTAAGTTCCCTTCCCTGTCCCTGCTGGCCACGCTATTGCTGATACAAGCCAGGATGCCATTGGTCTTCTTGGCCACCTGGGCACACTGCTGGCTCATGTTCAGCCAGCTGTCAATCAAGACCCCAAGGTCCCTCTCTGACTGGCAGCTCTCCAGCCACTCCTCCCCAAGCCTGTAGCGCTGCTGGGGGTTGTTGTGGCCCAAGTGCAGCACCCGGCATTTGGCCTTATTGAAGTTCATACAGTTGGCCTCAGCCCATCGCTCCAGCCTGTCCAGATCTCTCTGCAGAGCCTCCCTAACCTCGAGCAGATCAACACTCCCACCCAACTTGGTGTCATCTGCAAACTTACTGAGGGTGCACTCGATCCCCTCGTCGAGATCATCAATAAAGATGTTAAACAGGAGTGGCCCCAAAACCGAGCCCTGGAGGACACCACTCGTGACCGGCCACCAACTGGATTTAACTCCGTTCACCACAACTCTTTGGGCCCGGCCATCCAGCCAGTTTTTTACCCAGCAAAGCGTGTGCCCATCCAAGCCACAAGTAGTCAGTTTCAC
Source organism: Strix uralensis (assembly GCF_047716275.1). NCBI lineage: Eukaryota > Metazoa > Chordata > Aves > Strigiformes > Strigidae > Strix > Strix uralensis. The sequence goes on along the minus strand of NC_133979.1, from coordinate 35,188,417 downwards.
CAGGAGAATGCTGTGGGAAACGGTGTCAAAGGCCTTACTGAAATCAAGGTAAACAACATCCACAGCCTTTCTCTCATCCAGTAAGCAGGTCGCCCTGTCGTAGAAGGAGATCAGGTTTGTCAAGGAGGTCCTGCCTTTCATAAACCCATGCTGACTGGGCCTGATCATCTGGTTGTCCCACATGTGTTGTGTGATGGTACTCTGGATGAGCTGCTCCATCAGCTTCCCAGGCACCGAAGTCAAGCTGACAGTCCTGTAATTTCCCAGATCATCCTTCTGACCCTTCTTATATATGGGCATCACATTGGCCAGTTTCCAATCTGTCGGGACCTCCCTGGTCAGCCAGGACTGCTGGTAAATGCTGGAAAGTGGCTTGGCGAGCACCCTAGCCAGCTCCTTTCAGCACCCTCAGGTGTATCCCATCTGGTCCCATAGACTTGTGTGTGTCTGTGTGATGCAGTAGGTCACTGGCCATCTCCTTCTGGAATGCAGGAGGGTCATTCTCCCAGTCTCTGTCTTCTGTCTGAGGAGGCTGGATTCCCTCAATACAACTAGTCTTGTTATTAAAGACTGAGGCAAAGAAGGCATTAAGCACCTCAGCCTTCTCGTAATCACTTGTTACCATGTTTCTTCCTGTGTCTAGCAGGGAATGGACCTTGTTCCTATTGTTCTTAAGCAGTGTTGATTGTTCCTATTGTTCATAAGCAGTAAGAGAGGGGTCAGAAACCAAGGGAGTGCCTTAACGCTCTGGTTCCCTGCCTTTCCCAAGCCATGTGAGTTGACATGTGTCTGTTCCCAAGCAGCAGGGGATGTAGGAGTCAGGAGCGTTAAGGGAGTGTCTTCACACTCTGGTCCACTACCTTTCCCTATTCATCTTGGGTTGGGATGTGACTCGGGGCGGGGGGGGGGGGCGGGGAGGGAACTGCAGTAAGCACTGAGCAGCTCAAGATTGCACCACCACTCTCATGTTAATAGGTAAGTAAATAAATAAATAACATTTATTATGTTTAAATAGAATTTCCTGGACCACTGCCTCATGTACTGTTACTGGACACCACCAAAAGAGCCCGGCTCTATCTCTTTTACACCCTTCCATAGGGTATTTATACACATGGATAAGATCCCCCCAAGCCGCCTTTTCCCCAGGCTGAACAATTCCAGCTCTCTCAGCATCTCCTCATGCCCACTCCTAGACACAACACTCCAGATGTGTCCTCACCAATGCCAAGTAAAGATCACTTCCTTGATCTTCTGGCAATGCTCTTCTGGTTAAAAACAGTTAAGGTTAACATAGTAATAGGAAGAAATGTCACATATATTGGTGTTATCCTTTCTCATGCATGAAGGACAACTCTCTCAGCTCCTGAACACTGTGGTAAAAGTTATAGTAGATTGGCAGACTGTTGTTTGCATCTTGCAAGGCCATTTCCAAAACAGATGACTTCCAAAACACTTTGCAGCGTTAGGGAGCATACTTGAGCCTGATGCTATCCATTGCTGAAATGCAGCAAATGATTATTAGTCCACAGACACAGCTCAACAGGTTAGGACAAGAACTGACGAACAGCTAATTCTTAGACCATTAATGATCAGAACAAAAAGCACCTCCAAAACTGTGAAGTTATTACCTTTTTTATGTTATGTTATTGACCTCATTAAACTCAAAGAAAAAAAATGATAACTGTACATGAAAATTATAATTTTCAAATGTGTTATCTCCTTTCTTTTTCAGATTAAGTATTGTCTCATTTAATACAATATAATTGTATGGAACAATTTATTTCATCTTTCGTTTGATAGACATGTTACTGCTGTGTGCCAATATAACTCTTAATTCTAGAACTGAGCATTAGATCAGCTATTAGAATTGATAGCAGACGTGAGCTAACTTCATATAAGCCAAAAACACAGCTGGAAATTTGTGGGAATGTGGTGCACATATCCCTGTTAACTCTACAAAATATATTGCCATTGTGTTACTAGGCTGAACCCAAGCAAAAAGGCACTCCTTAAGGGTTTTAAAACATTATAGAGTAAAAATTAAAGTTATAGTGCTTGAAATTTATCATTTTCTTATTTTATCTTTCTTTGGTTCATTCTTTTTTTCTGAAGGAACACATACCCATAACTTTTCACCCTTTGTTTTCAAAAGGAACTCAAGTTCATTTTGTTTGGCAAATCTTTCCAATTCACTATGACATTTGTTAATATACCCGACATTCCTCAACAAGGAAATCTACTTTAATCTTTCAGCACACTTTTTTTTTATCTGATTCAGATCCTTCTTCTCATCCAGAGAAATATAAGAAATTTTCTTAGTTAAAAGAAGTCTGAGTTAAAAGTCTTAGTTAAAAGAACCTTTAGTACTGTCAAGGTTTTCACTGTCACAGATCTATCCCTTGGCTGGTTAATGCTGGTTAAACCATGCATTGAAGAATTCTTCGACCTTTTACAGAATAGAACTTCAACTACCATCATCTGCCACATTAAAGTCTAAATCACACTTGTGGGAAAAAAAAAAAAAAAACAAAACCAAACCCACAACAGAAAAAAAGAGGTGGGTAATGAGGTCTCAAAAATGATAAATAGAAATTTTAATTTTCAACTGAAGAAACTGTATTTTTCTTTAGTTGAATATCAGGTCTAGAATCAATAAGAGACAAGATCAATGGGATTTATTTTGCTGAGCACTAATGAGTTAATTGTGCAGCAGTTTGTACAGAAATGCACAACGTGGCCAGTAACACTGCTCAGACTATCATAAACAACCTCAGCAATAGTGGTGATGTGCCACAGAGCACAGTCCCCAGAAACCACTGGAGTAACTGTCCTTGCAACATTGGATGCCTTGACCCAGATGAAGATCCAGGAGGAGGACAGCTCTGCAAGTCTCAGGCTGCAGGGAGCACCTTGAGCCTCTTCCTGAGCCTGGGACATGTCTTCTAGCCAGCAGGAGGTGTGCAGTTGTCAAGGGGCTGTGTTTCAAAGAAAGGACCTGCAGGAGCAGGTCAGGAGACTGCAGAGCATCAGAGACAATCTGAAAGAGATCAACTGGATCTTCTCTGAAACCTTCTAGCTTCAAGAGTGTAAGCATTCACATGAAGCTGTGAGGCAGGCAGAGCCTGTCCCTATCAGGTTACAAAGTGGAAATTTCCACCATGGCAAAGGCTGGAAGCCTGACTTCTGGCACAAGCCTGACAGACTTCTGGCACAAGGAGGAAGGTTCCTGCTCCACCTGAAGGCTTGCAACTATGGAATAACCACCACCATCAGCAGACAAAAACCTGTGAGTGCTGTTGGATGGACCATCTCTGTCAGCTGAGTCTGAGCCACTCAGAGGCACTGTCCAGGTGGGGGAAGCAGCAAATATTAGTAGTGGGAGACTGCAGGGGACAGAGGGTGACATCTCCTGACCCAGCCTATCATCTAGGGGTTTACTTCTTGCCCAGGATTCACAGACAGGAAATACTGAAGAAGTTGGTGTGGCTAGTCTGGCTCTCGGACTATTATCCCTTACTGCTCGTCCATGTTGGCACCAGCAACACTGCCAGGGGAGGGCTGGAAAGTATCAAGCTTAACTATATTGCTCTGGAGGTGATAGTGAAGGACAGGGTCATGTCTCTCTGATCCTGATAGTGAGAGGAATGTTCTTGAGGATGACTGGACAGCCTTGGAGGTCAAATCAATCCATAGCCGATGGTAACAATAGTGTTTTGGTTTCTATGACCATGCAGCAATCTTTGAAGACTGACAACTGCCTGTAAGAGACAGGATCAACCTGACAAATTGGGGCAAAAATATCTTTACCAAAAGGCTGGCCCATCTGGAAAGGAGACCTTTAAACTAGGAACTGGGAAATCAGCATGACTCATTGCCTCTCTGAAGTGCCTTTACACTATTACATGAAGCTTGAGAAACAAACAGGAGGAATTGGAGGTCTGTGTGCTTCGCGCACTGCAATGGATGGATGGAGGTCCATGGGGAAGGGCAGACCAGGAAGGCAAGGGAATGCATGGAGTCCTGAAGTGGCTGATGAGCCATCTCAGAACTTGTAGGTCAGGAATAAGGGGCAGACTGACATGGGCAATATTGTGACTGTCTGCTACAGACCACCATGAGACCTTCTTTGGACAATTGGAAGAAGCCTCATATTTGCAGGAATTCCAACAGGAATCTCATTAAATTCAACAGGGATAAATGGTAATTTCTGCCCTTGGGGAGGAATAAATCTATGCTCCAGTCCATGCTGGGGACGACATGCTGGAAAGCAGCTTCGCAGAGAAGGACCTGGGGGTCCTGGTGGACACCAAAACTGAACATGAGCCAGTAATGTGCCCTCATGACAAAGGCAGCCAATAGCTTCCTGGGCTGTGTTTGGAAGCACATAGCCAGAAGGCCAAGGGAAATGATTTTTACCCTTTACACAGCACTGGTGAAGACAGAGCTGGAGTGATGTCTCCAGTGCTGGGATCTGCAAGATAAGAGAGACATGGACTTACTGGGGTGAGTCCAGCAAAAGACTTTATCGGATGCTGCTTTAAGGAAGGGGGGGTTGAACTACACAATCTCCAGAGGTCCCTTCCAACCTCAGCTATTCTATGATCCTGTTATTCTGTAATGCTATTCTCCATCAAAGTAGCATCTGATATGGAAAAAAAACCTGAATGTGCAAAATTTTGTTAGGTGGAACACCAAGCATTTCCTTATTAAGACATATAAAATGCCTGATAATAACCCTTGTATGTTAAAGGCATGTGAATATTTTAAATATTTTAATGAAAGCATCTGTGAGAGTCCAATGCTTCCATTAATAGCAATTCTTTCAAATCTAATAAGTGGAATGAATTACAATGAAATAAGCATCAAAGTGAATTTAAAAATATGAGCACATTGACAACAGATGTTCTGTCAAGGGTGAGAGCTCCTGGTACACAAACCATTAAATCAGTGAAATTTTAAGTGAAATTTAGCAATGACATCATTTAAGTAGTGTCTACACCTGCAAAATATATTTTGCATTCATCTCAGTAATTACAAGACATCCATCACTTCTGAATCTTCATGCCAACAAATTGCGTAAAGTTCACTAGATTCTCCAATTTGCATTGCTGTACTGGTATCTCATTTCTCTTTTAGATAATTTCTGTTGCTTATCTTAAGGATGTGTTGCTGAGCCATTATTCACATTTTGCTACTAAAAAAACACCAATGTGCAGACAAGTCTTGCGCTTCTTTCTGAGGGCAGTGAGACTGGGGCCTGATCTGAATTTATGGCAACAAAAAAATTGTTTTCTAGTGCCAAATACTTTAAAAGCCTTGCACTTGCTCAGCTCTGGAGCCTTCAGCAATTCCAGTTGTTATGGCGTTTTTTGAAAAATAAGCATTTAGTCATCACACATTAATGTGGGTACCGAATGTCTGGTCCAAGACTATAAGGGACCAATGTATAGCAGTAAATCATAAAGATGAGCAGTAAAGTCCTCTCCTCCAAAGGTTACCATATCAATAAAAAACCTGAAAGTAGCTAATGTATAAATATTCATGAAAACATCTGCTTCCAACATAGAATTAATTTTTATTTACAATTATATTAAAGTTTTCTGAGTTATTTTAACAGTACCCTTTTCCAGCTGCATCTCTCATGCAGGGGAGAGCCATTATTTACCTGCAATAAGCAGACAAAGGTGGATGAAGTAATTGGACTGCAGTTATTGCACTGCAGATTATAGGAACCAGAATATTGTGCACATTATACACACATACATAAGTATTATTGCAAACCATACTCACCTGTCAGAACCAATTGTAGACTCAGGTTCATAATATTTAAGACTACTTTTGGGTTGTTTGTTTAAACTTCTGTGAACTCTGCGCTTAGCATTACTCCTACCTCAAATACAGAAGCAGAAGATATCTAATCCTTGATACTGGATAGAAAAAAAAAATCTTCAGGTCATAGTTGCATCACTCTGGAGGCCTATCCCTTCACCTTCCTGTTAGTTATTCCATCTCAATTTGGGGTAGCAGGAAGAAAGGATGATTGATTCAGCAAGGATGGTACCTGTACTCCATTCTTTCTGAATCTAGTGAGGTCAGGCAAATGTTCTTTAAATAACCTAATTAATGTCAATGACGCCTTTGGTAAATAAGAAATAATCCTATTCTTATATTCCACTGAAATAAACTGGAATTCTTAATTTTACTTCAGCTGTGTTGAATTTGGCCTTTATTTTCTTTCCCCATACACCCACATGCAGTAGTCCACTGGCAACAGAATTGCTTAGTGGTGTTAGAGCAGGACTGGTCCATGTTCCACGTGGTGGAGAAAGGCTATGTGAAATTGCCAAACGATAGCCTTGTGCACAGAGAGAAGTTCTCAGGCGATCTTACAGAGAAAGAAAAAATTATACAGAGTCCTGGCTTAAATCATAAAACCAAGTATGTTTTTTTTAATAATAATGATGCTAAGGGGTAATTAGGTTTGTTAAGTAATGTTTAATTAATAATATTTTAAAAATTCTGCAAACGTATCTACCAGGAATCTTTATTTCTCTACTTGCTTTCCTTTTCAAGTCAGTAGAATGAAAAGCAGTGAGTAAAGCAAAAGAAACAATAAGTTTATGAAACTGCCTATGGCCTAAACCTGTCACAAAAAGTGCGTAACATATTCACGGCTGCAAAGCACTACCAACGGAAGCAATACAAATTAGTTCTAATCACTATAAACTTTTTAAGAATAATCAGAGACTGTCAAAGAAGCTGCAATTATTTACAAATCTGAGAGTCTTTCTGATTCCAGCAATAAAATTTATGTAACAGCCTTCTGTGCTATTTCACTTTGATTGCCTTCACCACTTCTACACTTTATCCTCAAATAAAATGTTGTTAAATTAAGCAGATAAATTCAAATATGAAAATGATGTAATGTCAGAGAAAGGTCTTTTGCACATATTTATGACTCTCTATTTTTAAGCAACAAACCAGTAACAATATGGAGACTATCAGTCTCCATACTTCAGAATATTGACTTTTGCTTTGCAGTACCTATGATGTTGGGTTGACCTTGACGGACTCACAGATGCTCACCCAGCCGCTCTCTCACTCCATCTCCTCAACAGGACAGGGGGAGAAAATCTGATGAAAAAGGTCATAGGTTGAGGTAAAAACAGGGAGATCATTTATCAATTACCTTCATAAGCAGAACAGACTTCGGAAGATCTAATTTAATTTATTGACATTTAAAATATGTTTGGATAGTGAAAAACAAAGACAAAAAATAAAAGAACCTCTACCCATCCCACCCTTTTTTTTTCTCCCAAGACTTAACTTCATTCCTTCATTGGCAGCTCCTCTACCTCCTCTCCCCAAGCAGCACAGAGGGTGGGGATGGGGGGGTTACAGTCAGTCTGTAACAGCTCCTCTCTGCCACTCCTTTCTCCTCACATTTTTTCCAAGCTCCTGCGTGGGTCTTCTCCACAGGCAGCAGCTTCCTTCAGGATAAACCTGCTCCTGTGTGGGCTCTCCACGGGCTGCAGGTAAACACCTGCTTGACCGTGTGGTCTCCAGGGGCTGCAGGGGAACCTCTGCTCTGGAGCCTGCAGCACACGCACCCCTCCCCTCCATCTGCTCTCACCCGGGAGTAGCAGGACTCTTCCTCACACTTTTTTCCTCACTCTCCACTCTGCTGTGCAGTATTTTGCCCTTTCTTAAATACATTTTCCCAGAGGTGCCACTAGTGAGGCTGATGGGCTCAGCTGTGGCACTGGTGGGACCATTGTGGACCTGGCTGGAATGGCTAGAACTGTCTGGAACCAGCTGAGACCAGCTGGGACTGGTTGTGTCCAGCTCAGGGCAGCCCCTGGGCTCCTCTTACAGAGGCGACTCCTGCAGCCTCCCCACTGCTGACGCCTCGACACGTAAACCCTGTACACAGCCTCAGAAACATTTGCACATATTTGCAGGGAATATTTGCACATTTTTAAGTTCTGGATGTCTTGGATAACCATTAGGCTTTGCCTTCAAGACAAATTAAATTATAGTTTATATTTGTTTGCCACTGTATGTACATACAATTTCTATATTAAAAAAATTATGAAGACATTAAGTAAAACTGAACTTTTCAGGTTCAGGAAACTTAAAGATTATACTAGACTTTTTATTATATATTATACTATTTTATTATTGCTAGCTAAAAAGATAATGCGTCCTCAAAGTCTTAGCAAAAGACTTGAAAAGGTCTCCTATCATGGAAAATATGTCCCCATCTACTGGCTTACCCTTTTCCTCTCTACTGAAATAGGTAAGTTTTCTATTTAATTTGTATTAGTGGTAAGCTCCCCACTAAAGTCTAGGTTAAGCAAAGAAGAAAAAAAAATCTCAAATGTTTTGGTATATTAAAACAGGGTTTTATCTTTGTCCAGTATGGGTCAGATCCGCATAGTTCTACATAAGCAAGTTTTAATTACCTGAAATGCAAAATTAATAGTTTTCATCAGTTTTATAAAGGGTTTTCCACATGATTTAAACAAATACTTATTTATTTAGATCAATGAAAGCAATTAAAGATATTTGCACAAATTTTAATTATACGAAACATATTTGTATTTCTAAACCAAAGCCAATTCTATTGAATGTTGTTTAAAAATGTATTATTCTCATTCAGGGAGTATATTAGCCCTGTAAGTTCCTGCAAGCTTAAGAAAAAATACTTTTAACTTTGTTTTCTAACTCATACCACAGGAAACCATGATAAAGTGACCTTGTGGCTCACACTTTACTCATTTTTTACACTTGTCACTTAAACCTCTTGCTCATGCTATTGACATACAAACGGTCACCAAAAACTAGTGCTCCGATAAAAGCTATAAGGAAGGGGCCAGCATACTTTGTGCCAGTTTAAATCATATGCCCTTGACCATTTTTCAAGCTGGCATTAATTTGGGGCTCAGAAACCTCCCAAGCTTGATGTGTTTTATACATAATTGATATTTCTCAGTGGACCTCTCATCCATTACTTTGTTCAACTTCTTCTTGAACCCCTGTACAACTGTGTCATCCTTTGGTGAGAATGCCTTTGGTGAGAATGTGGCATTGCATGTTTTCCACATTAGGTAGCATGGGCTGGCACTGAAACTAGCACCTCATGCGGTAGCCCTCATGACAGTTCTGTCCTCTCATACTTGTCCCCCACTGGCCTGAGCTAAGAGCTACTGACATCAGGAGACTTTTCAAGAAAGGTGACAAACTAGGAGGGCACATGCTTTTATAGTCATGACTCCTAGCCAGTCATGGAGGTTGTGCCATAGTCAATGATATTTTCAACTCAGCTGTCATATAGCCCTGAGGAAGAAGGAAAGCAGACACCATGTTATGTAGATCCTTATCTGCTTGCTATATAGTGCAAATAAAATACCATATTAGAAAATGTTGTAAAGGGCTTAGCCTACAAGCCACCATATTTCTACTGGGTGTAGGTATTTCTAAAATCTGTGGTGTAGGTAAGACCTACAAGCAGAAAGCAAGAGAACCATCAAGATATTTAAATTAAAAAATTTGAAACAGAAGTGTAAGCAGAAATATTCAAGATTGCATTCTACTGTTTCACAATATTTTCTATGCAACTCATAACACTTGAGCCAGTATTATTATAGAATTAATTCATTCTAGTGCAGAGTTAGTACGGACAACTTGAAGCTTCTCAGCCAGATACGAAAAGTAAGTTGCTGTCCACAGCAAACAGTCTGTCTAAAACGGGGGGAATTCAGAAGGGATGTTGGAGTGGAGTTGTCATCGGGACTGTGGCAGGAGCAGAATTTCCCTCTGAATCACATCTTGGCTCCCTCCTGCCTCCTAGAGTCCTTCTTCCCGTTGATTTACTTCCACTGGGATCCAGAGATGCACCCTCTTATCACCAATGCAATCTTCTTCCTATTCAGCATCCACAAAACGGATCACCTGATGTTCCTTTCTTTTTCAAGAGCTTCTATTCACTTCCTTGTGAGAAGTGGGAAGAGGAAGAAGCTAGGACAATGGCTGTCCCCACAAGGGAAGGGAAACAGAAGAACGTCTGTACGAAATAGCACAGAGAAAAAGGCATTCTTCTGCCATTACTGCTAGAGGTGAATTGAGATGATTTCTGTGGCTGTTGCAAAGAGCTGACCTGTAAGTAATGACCACCTGATATGCATCAGAAGGACAAACCAGAGTCAGACAGACCAGAACAGTCTCCTCAGCTGCTGGCAGATGTGCTCTGTCACCCACTGTTAGCTGCCATTCAAGGCAGATGCCTGTTCAGTTTATGAGTAAAAGAAAGACTTTAAGCACAGAAAGTGCCTCTCCATACTTTTTCACCTTGTATGTGCTACTACTAGTAGGAATCAATAAAAAGAATGAGACATGGATATATTGTATGTTCTGGAATATATTTCTGTTCAAGATACTTAAGCCCCTGATTACAGCAATGAACACACAGGAAAGCAAGCTAAACAATGTTTTCACAGTACCAATTTCAGGTCAAGGGTAAAATATAAATTTCTTTGTGCTTGGGATTGTTCAATGGTTCAAATTTCGCTCAGTTCAATCAGTGACTAGTACTTTATTCATGGTAAAATTCTAATTTCCCTAGGAATGTTAAATTATGTCTTTCACTGTAATCTCAGTTGATGGAGCAACATAACAAATGAAATGCTACTTGATATGTGTAAAGCTTCAGGAATCAACTTCTGATTAGAGTGATTCCTTTTCAACATTTTCCTGAAGAAATAAGGTACAGAAATGCTCAGGAAAAAAAAAAAAAAAAAAAAAAAAAAGTGGAAAATTATGATGTATAGTTAAAGGGGTGTTACTATGAACTCTACCCCTTTTATTTGTGTTGGACTTTTTGTACTATGTCATAAAGAATGTCTGAGGAATTACAATGTGTTTATAACAAAGAGTCCATTAGATCTATGTGCGTAATATTAAGGCATCTTCAAGAAAAAGTGGTCCTGAAAGAATGCTCTCGTATAAGTATATGAAGTAATTCAAGAAAAAACAAACCAACGAGAAAATAAACAAGTGCAATCTGTTTAATGTACTACGAGCAGGAATTGTCCCTTCAACCTTTCCTATTTTCAGTACTTGTGCACAACTTAGTTTGGATGTTTCTTTCCTTCACTTGTTTAGATTTTAATTCAAGTGTGAAACTAATGGGTGAACTAAAAAGGCTCTGTTATGGAAAGAGAAATAGATGTAACACCTTTCTATTTACCAAGAACAGCCAGCTTGTTATTGAGGAGTGAATTGACTATTATGCTATTCTGGAAAACATAAAGAGACATTTAAAAGGTATAACACCAGCTGCCCACAGAAATTCAACACAATGCAGCATTTTTTCATCTGGTGTCGTACATCTGTTTTCTGTATCTCATCTAGCACGTTCTCCTGCTGAAATAAAGACACAAAGAGACATAAATTGAGCATTAGTGGCAGGCAGAGTTCATCCTAGTGTTTCTGGCTAAGATACTGACAATGAACAGTAATAGACCAAACCATCTCAGTCTCAGCTGAAAATACCATTAATATAATCACTAGACTCTATGAGGAGTGAGGTTGCTGCATTAAAAAAAAACAAAAAGACTGCTCCATGCTGTTTTGTATAAGGATTTTTTATGTTATTGCTACTTTGGTTTTAGTATCTGTTCTTAAGTAAAAATAAAGCTAAGTTTACAAATTAAAATTAAAATAAACTACAGTCTAAACAAATCACCACCACTTTCCAATTCCTCTGTTAATTATGTCCCAGTGAGGAAAGCATGATGATTAGCAGAATGATTTATATGAGGAACGTGTGCAAAGATCTTTTTTGTTAAAATTAAGGCAAGAAAGCTTCCCAAGAAGGAGAGTCAATAGAAAGTGTAAGTAAAATTCATATATATTGGTTGAATAGTTGGAAAAATAGTGTAGATCATGACATACGACATTAGTTTATATTGTTACACAAATGGACAATAATGGCTCCCCCCTCATTCTGAAAATTAAGAAAAAAAAAAAAAAAAACAAATGAATAAATCAACATTAGAAAAAGATAAATTAAATCCAGAGAAAAATACATATAGGCCATAGAATTTTATTATATATTTTTAATACACTGTATTTTGATACAATTAATGATTTGCCACGTAACCTAAAAGCTTGTTGATGCTCACACTTAACTTGTAACATCCAAATCTCAAAGGCTTCCTTTTCGAAATTCAACTTAACTGAACTCCTTAAAAAGAATAAATATGTAAGGACTGCTTTCTTGGGAAAAAAAAAAAAAACATAAAGCAAAGCAGAAATACAATAAATACTGAAACGTTAGTTCATTTTCATCTCTATACTTTTGCCACCAAAGGAAAAAAAAACTAGGCAAAGGTTTGATGATAAGCAAGCATGATTTATTTCAACTTTTTAACAGGAATAGCAAAGATCCTTAAGTATATCATATGCTAGGCTAAAATTTATTTAATTTTCAATTATTTGAATAAAGCTTTTTTTTTCCCCTATCAATATGGTCTTAATGTTGTACATACATAATTTAGTCTATCATGTTCTGCAGGAGCAGAGACACATATCAACAATATATGACAAAACAATGGTAAAAAATATTATGTATTTATAGAAAAGAAACCATTGATCTGCAACTTTTACCTTTTTCAGTAGAAACCCAGAACAATTTTCACAGTGGGAACTTAGTAAATGTACAGGATGCTTGAGCACTTGCTCCTTTAGTGAGCCAGTCAATGTACTTAAATATTTTTCAGAGCAGCAGCTGATTAGAATACAAATTAAATTGACTGTATTGGAAACACAATACAAGTGAGCAGTCACGTTACATGGGAGCAAGTATTTCATAGAATTTCTGCTACTTTGAGTGAATTTTATTAAGCTATGTGACAGCTAGCACAGCTGTCCAGAACTGCTCCTTGGCTGTGCATCCTCTCTGACAACCACTAAAGTAGCAAGGAAGGATAAGCCTTTTCAGTGTATCTAAAAATACTATTACCACAACATCTGATCATTATTAATATATTTCCTTACTTCAGAATCAATATTGCTTCCTGTTCAAATATAAATAATAAAAATGACAAGTCTGGAGAGAAGTTTTATAAAGATAAAATGTTATGACAATCATTTTCAAAGGTAATACTGGGACTTGAACAAACTAAGCTCTAATGATGCTTAAATTTTGTAGTCATACATGACAATAGGATTTAGATGGCTGTGTTGTTCAGGTGGCTTCAAAAGCTTTAGGATTCTTCATAATCTTGAGGATGCTCAGAAAAAGGGAGGTAGAAGAGGGAACTGAATCATTGTTTACAAGGCTAGGGGATTTGTTAGTACAGCACAGTACAATCTGTTGAAACAAGCATCCCTCCTCTTTTTCTTCTTAGAAATGTTCTAATTCCTGCAACATCCTTTTTCATTATTTTGGTAGCCCATTTTCAATTCTAAGCAATGACAATGTCTTAGTATTTTGCCAGAGGCACATGAAAGAATGGTGAATTTTGAGTTCATCCACAGACATCTGAACGTGGCCAAATAAAATAGCCTGACATGGTTATAGGCGAGGAGTAGTAATTGAAACACTTCATATTCAGGAGCCATTTTCATCAGCTTAAAAGAAACAAAGACAACCAAAATACTGCAAGAGAAGTTTTAATGCGTAAAAGCTGATGGTGGCTTTCCGTATAAGACTTCTTTTTATATAAAAAGCTTAGCTATTCCAGTATTTAATTTTTTATGATGCACTCTCATCTTACATGAAATTACTGTTGATATTTAACACATTGGAAGTGCTGACTTTTTGAGCTGGAGTACTAACTGCTTTTTTCTGATCTTCGAATGAAAAAAATAACCTAATGAATCATCTGAATATCTTTTCTAGATGTTTACTAGCTTGCAGCATAGCACCATAAATTTTTTAGGTTGGTTTTTTGTTGTTGTTTGTCTGGGGTTTTTTTAAATATATGAGCAAGACGGCTATTTTATGGGTGTTAAAATAGAGTTTAACCACTTACCTGGCATTCAAGACCAATGTGTTAACCATCAGAAACTTCTTTGTGCCTTCATTACTGAAAGATGGTAAAGACATTATGTTCTCCAAATTCATCTAGTTTTGATTCGGTTTTGTTTCCATACCCAGTGAAATGATGGCAGAGTGCTTTCTGAATGTGTTATACTTGCATGGCAAGTAGGACCATAGTGTCTGCTGTCACACAAGGTACATCTGGCCTGTGAAAATGGGTCCAAGTACTACTGAAAACAATTTGGCCACAATACCCTTCATCTTTTCTTTCACTCTTGAATGTTTACAGACCTAAGAGTCATGTGATCTAGAATTCAAATCTTCAGGGACCCAAATTAATTAATGAGAAATCAGAAATTATTTCCGAAAGGAAATAATGAAAATGTCTGGTTCTTTATTTCGGTGAAAACATTTTTATTTTAGCAGGATTAAATCAAAAGTGTTTTTCTTTTAAGGAAAAAGAAACAGTGATGAAGAGAAAAGAGAGAAACTAGACATTATCTTAGTCATATCACCTGTTAGGTAATATTTATCTTCAGCTTATGGTATGAGATTTAGTTTTAAATGTCCTTCAGAGAAAATGAGATTAACAGTCATTTCCTTAACCTCATTAAGCACATAATGAGATTACTTCTTCTATTTCCAGAAGCTAAGGAATTACGTCTGTCTTTTGCATATGTTCTTTGAGTTCTTGTTTGCAAAGCAAGTAGGAAGTAAAATCTAGATACTTTCCAACTACATAAATTTATCTTTTTTACTATGGGGGAAAGACTAGCTTCTTTAAATACCTTGATGTCAAAAGCTATTAAATGAATATAGGCTTACCTTGAAGAAGGTGAGTTACTAGCATACTGACAGTGAAAATTAATCCACGCATTTGTGTTTATTCAGAAATTAAGCAGACATTTTCAGAAATAAAGAATGGACTATAAGGCAGGTCTTAAAGCAGAAAAAAAGGCAAGTATGACAAGAAAAACAAAAGCAACACATAACTAAGTCACTGTGATGTAAAAAACTCCACCTATTTATCACAGTGTAGTATGGACCTATGAGATTCCAATTCCAATTGTTTGGGTACTTCTATTATAGGTATTACCTTTATGAAAATGACCCATATACAAAGTTTATTTTAAAAACAATTTGTTTGTTTTATAAATATGGGTTTAGAAGGGACTTAGGTGAAAGGACAGATGAGTTTTGTGAACTCATAAAAAAAGTTTCAAACTGTGTTTGTTGCATATGTCTAGAAATTAAGATATATAATGTGGATGTAAAAAAGCACTGTCTTTGCTTTATATCAGCTGGAGTTATAGAACAATTAATTGCCACTAAAACCTGTCATGTATGTCTACTGCATTAACTATAATGTATTTTTAAATACATTTGGCATTTTCCACTTTTCACTATTTTTTCCTGTATATTTGATACAAAGTGCATGAAAAACCTGCACAAATTATATTCAGTAAAGGCAGCCACTTACCCAAACATAGCATTCTAATTAGTACTCATTAATTAGTTTTTTTATTTGCTCTCTAACCCCTTGCCAAGGAACTAGCAATCCTCCTAATCCTTCTCCAATAGCCATATCCTGCCAATCCATCTTCTATGAAGCATGGCAGTAACAGATTTTATTTCAGCATTCAAACCAAAATGAACTTTAAAGTCATCAAGAAGAGATTTTTCTAACCTGAAATCTCTGCCCAATATCGCTGTATTTTATTGCTTTAACTGACTGTTTATAACTACATTGGTGTCAAAGTAGTAGACTCAAGAGATTAATGACTTGTATGTTGTTCAAGCTTACCTTGGAAGAACAAGAGCTAATACTATACAGCGAAAAAAAAAAAAAAAAGAAAACAAAAAACAAAACAAACGCAGGAATCCCACTCAGTAATGGGCAAGCTCCCTTAAAATAGTCAGCATATGTGAAGATACTCTGTCCTGATATGAACACATGAATCATGACAACATTGTAGAGAGAAATCCTTAACAGGTATAGAGGCGAGTACTGTATATGCATGCAACAGAAGCAAATGGAGAACATTCTAGGGATGGCAGAAAATGCATTACACGGGTTTTGATTTTGGGGAGGTTTTGTAGCATAAGCTATTCATTGCTCTATATTCCTGGGTCAAAGTTTGTGAGACAGGCAGATCAAAGTCAATCAGCTGTTTGTCTTTCACCAATCTTCTATGTGGCTTTCAAATAATAACACATCAACGGATTGACAAATCTAGATGTGCCAATTGTCTTCTGTTATCAGCTGGTTTTGCTTTGCAACAATGTCCTCTCACCACAGGTATCTCAAGGAAGTGGGATGGGAGTTGTGAGAAATTAGCACAGCTTATGCAAAACATTAGCATTATTGGCCAGCATTTTTTCCTTGATCTTGAGAGCATGGAGTTGAATCAGGCAACACGATGAGAAAAAATACAGGCACAGAAAACTGAAAAAAATTAATCTGTACTCAAAGACAGTATATGTGAGGACAAACAGAAAGCAGACACAGAACAATCAGGATTAATCATAAAAGAAATAGTCACGATAATGAAAGAAAACAAATCGACTGTGTTTTGGATAATTCTTAGGTTAAATATAATGTTTTGATGTTGTTGAGACATTTTTCCTGAGAACTATATTTAGCTTTTTAAGAATCCATCAAGCATCAGAAATTATGAAAGTACACTGTATAGATTGTCGTCTACAGAACAGGAGAGGCAATAAAGGCATCCCTAGGAAAGTTTGTTTTCATTTCATTTTGTTAAGCACACATATATGTTTCAGTGAGGCCCTTAAAACATGGTGATTCTGCCCCTCTACTCTGCTCTCATGAGACCCCACCTGTAGTACTGTGTCCATCTCTGGGGCACCCAGCGTAAGAAAGACATGGACTTGTTGGAGTGAGTCCAGAGGAGGACATGAAGATGATCAGGGGGCTGGAGCACCTCCCTTATGAGGATAAGCTGGGAAAGTTGGGGTTGTTCAGCCCCTAAGAGAAGGCTCCAGGGAAACCTTCTAGTGGCCTTCTGGTACTTAAAGGGGGCTGCAGGAAAGCTGGGGAGAGACTTATCAGGGAGTGTAGGGATAGGACGAGGGGCAATGGTTTTAAACTGAAAGAGATATATTTAGACTAGATATAAGAAAGAAATTCTTCACTACGAGGGTGGTGAGGCACTGGAAGGGGTTACCAGAGAAGTAGTGGCTGTCCCCTCCCTGGAAGGGTTCAAGACCAGGTTGGACGAGGCTTTGAGGAACCTGGTCTAATGGAAGGTGTCCCTGCCCATGGAAGGGGATTTGGAACTATATGATCTTTAAGGTCTCTTCCAACCCAAACCATTCTGTTATTCTATGAATATAAAGATACATCTAAATATTTATTAGGTTTCTATTCCAAACTAGGAATGAGTTTTATATAGATATGGGAAAAATAGAACACAATATTGTGTCTTACATTATTTTCCTGTAATAATCTTATTGCTATCGGTGTGGCTTCTACATCACCATAATACTTTTGTTTTCCCAGTACAATATTCTAAGTTAATACTGAATACAAAACTCTGATACAACACCAAGCTAGAATATCTGTCTTACAGTTAGAGCAAATTAGAGTAATTGGTCTGTTGTACTGCTATAATCAGGAAGTAATCTTCTGATAAAACTTACTTGTCGAAGGGAAATTCTAAAGAAATCCTGGAAAATGTTTTATTTTACACTAACTGGTGCCAAAATAGGCAGGGTTAACCACATAGTTCCTCACCACTGCATCTGTTAATCTCCCCATTGCCTTTTTTACAAAGTAGTCCCAAGATACTGATTGCCTCAGAAAGCTCAATGCTCCCAGAATTTTCAATAAAGAGTAAAAAACCTGTAAAGTTCTGTTGTAGTATGAGCACTAACTTCAGAAAATTAAAACCCTTGAGGACTCAGGACTGAAATGGGCTCTGAGCAATTCTTATTTCTGTGCTGTAGAGCTGAAACCCAAAAGTACCATGTTTTTCAGGGTCCAGTAGGATATCCCTCACATTGTATACTGTGAGGAGAAATGTTGCTCTGGAGAGATGAGTGAGCTATCAGTGAGTCAGGGGTAGACTCTAACTCTTTTAAGAAAGTCAAAATAAATATTTGCTAAATTCCTAGACTGACCTTCCTAAGGGGATTTGTGAACGAAAACCTTTCTTCCTAGTACAAAAATTTCTTATGGCACAAAGAATCATAGTTCCAAATACAACCACTTATATTTTTCCAAGCCCAGGGCTGGCTACTCTCTGTGTGGATAACAGCAATTCAGAAATGATCTAGAAACTGTCAAACCCAAGTGTCTGCTCAGACTCATAGTAGATAGTTGCCCAAACTTCCTAAAGAAGAGCTTACAGTAAAGTAAAGGTAGACATTCCTTAGGAATCAGAAACTCTGTTATTTTTTTTCCTTAAATTCAATAAAGAACTGTGATGAAAGTTTTTCACTGAGCAAATTTAAAGAAGGCATCCCTCTCAGGGCTTCACCAGTTCAATAGTATAATCTTTGACCTTTTATTTCATGAAGAACTTCAGTGTAGATTTTTTTAGGAATAAATGAATCACAAATCTGTTCTGATTATTTTTCTCAGAAAACTGTTCTCGTGTTTTAACATAGGTGGCATATTGCTTCTGGAGGAAAAAGCAAAACATATTACAAGATACCCACAAATTTGAAATGATCTGTTTGGAGAATAACACATCTTCTGTGCTCAGCAGCATATTTCTTACTCATTATAACTATGTGTGAAGTTCTTTCATCAGTGTATATCACACATACTTAGGTTCAGCTCTACTTTGGATAGATAAATATGTAGATGGTTTTTTTTGTGGTTTTTTGATGATTGGTTTCTTTATTCCCTATGGATTCTTTTGTCATAATTACTAGTGCTGACATCCACTAGAAAAGGAAAAAGAAGAAACTAACAAACTGAAAATTATTGCTCCTGAAAATATTCATTCTTTAAATAATCATTGTACATTTTATTCTGATTTTTATCCATCTCTAGATGATAAAAAAACATGAATAACAGAAGAAATTTATTTTTTTGAATAAAAGGATGCTGCTTCTGGGTAACTCCAGAACATAGATTGTTCATAAGATATAAGACTGAGGAGCCAGCCTTAGATGGATTACTAGATGTTGCCCTTTTCTGTAGCAACTTTAAAGAAAATAATTGAGAATCACAACAGGTAGAATCCACAGTGCTTGGACAGATAAGGGTACCCCTCAGAGCTAAAAGACACAATAGCAGATGCCTGGAACTGTAGACATGATATACCAAAGCAGAGGACTATTTCACTCATAAACATAGAAGTATATTAAGGAGGATTAAAAAGAATATTTTGTAATAATAATTACTAGAGTAATATCAGCTTGTTTTGAACTCAAGCACACGCATACAACAGGTGAATATCTAAGCGTTTTTTTACCTAATGTTCCAGTAAATGTATTATTGTTATTGCTAGGACATGGCCTCAGGTCTTATACTAACTATGCCTAATGCTAACTGTGCATGGCTCCAGTCCTGGCCTGTTAGGCTTGTTATCAACTTATAGCATGAAACAGATCTTATTATTACCTCTCTTGTTACAATGAGCAGTTTAACTGTGGGACAACAGCAAACACCTTAAAAATATGGGCACAGAGTCAAAACAGAAACCCAGAACTAGAACCAGGTCTATTCAGTAACAGGTTGCATTGAAGAAATGCAATCTTGAGGACTGCAAAAAGATTTTAATCATGCCAAAAAAAAAAAAAAAAAAAGTAAATAAAAACAGCTAAGAGAAAACACAAACAGCTAAGCAACATGGTAAGGCAGCTGCTCTGGCCTGGGAAACTCACAGACACCAGACTAGGCAGTATAGAGTCTGGGGAGTAGAAGCCAAGGGTTAAGAACCATCTAAAGACTGAGATATCTTGTAAATGAGACAACCTCAAATTGGGAAGGGAGGAAGAGGAAAGATGTTAACATTAGTTTTGGCTTCCTTGTTCAATGAGCCCTTGAGTCTGATCACTTTGAGTTCAGCAACTAAAGCTATGAAGAATGGCAACAGCCCCCAGTGAAAAAATCAGAGCCAGCTGGCTCTGATATCTTCTCTGATGATCTTTCTTCCTCTTTACCTGTTCCCAGACCACTATATCTATATTTTAATTGCAGAACTGAAATTGGAGAAGAAACCTTTGTTCTGTTGCCTGAAGTCATGATTTTCCAGTCTTCATCCTCTACTCCTTTAGGGATAGTCTTTAGTTCTCCATCCTTCCTCACATCACAGAACTCAAACTCAAACTCAGACTCTTTGCTCTGCAGGCTCTCTGTGAAGATCTTGTAGATCTCCTGTTTAATCTCCTTGATGTTATGCAGTTTTCTCAGCTCCTCTCATGCTCCTTCACCTGATGACCAGGCACCTCAGCAACAACACACTTCCCACAGATGAGATAATTTTTGTCCCCAGCACAAGGGAGATGTGCCAGGGACTCCTTGCAGTCCAAGACCTGGGGTCTCTCTGGACCTCTGTCTGCACTGAGACCTCACATATGCCAGGAATATTTGTTCCAGCCAGCTGAAAAAACATGTGCATGAACACCACTGTTGTGCAACCTTTAGCAGTTTCACACAATCTTCAGCAGAGTTTCTGGGCCTTTCCAAACAACTGTTCTTCTACATTGTGGGAGCTTCTGCTACCCGTTAGATAATGGATCCCCGGGCTACAGCTGAATAAGTGCTTGACACACCGATCAGCTATCAGTTGAAGAGGCATCAGTTGAAGACAATACAAGCCCTTACTTTCTAATCTAGAAAACACTTCCTGATAGGTCTGACAAAAGCAAAATTCTCCAGAAGCTACCCTCAACAACAGCAAGTCTCCAGAAGATGATTCCTGAAAATTTTTTTTCTGAAGAAAAAGTGTGAAAGCTGCTGCAATAACTGCAATGTCACTGACAGCTGCCTCTCTTTGCTCTGCTTGCTAAAAGATCCAAACAATTTTTCCTACCTCAGCCACAGGGAGTAGTTACAAGTATGTTTTTTTCTTTTCTGTATTAAATAAACGTTTTCTGTTAACATTTTAACCTATGTCAACTATTCAGGCCTTTCCTGCCTCTCCTTACAATCCAACAGGTTTATATTTATAGAAAGGAAAGGGTTGAAATACCTAATCTGAATTTATATTGATGAAAAGGCTAGGATTTAATCACTGAATCATTTTAATGAGCTTTGGATCTGACCATTCACTCAATGTAAAAGTTACACAATGAGATGCTTTTATGAATTTAGAGCCTCTTGCTAGGAACATTGAAACAACCCTTTCTACAAATTCATGAGATTAGATATCTCTCCTGTCTTTATTTTCATACTAAAAAGAAGAAATCAAGTGCATATTTTAAAAATCAAATTACTGTAAACTAAGCAAAAAAGTTTGGCTATAGTAGAAGCCTTTTACAAAATCTGACTCTCTCCCCATTAAACAAATAAGACAATTAGTGATAGATAAATCTCTCAGAAGGGGTTATTTAAATATCCAAAAGATGCTGCTCTAATGTAGGAGAGAAAAAGAAAGCAGGTAGTTAAAATACGAAATTGAAGCTGTTGCATAATCATTTCTAAAGACAAATTTGTATGAAACAAATATTGTCAAAATAGTGAAAATTTCCAGAGACTTGCCTCAGTGTGGTGAATCACTGAAAGAAGAAAAAAAATTATGGAACTATAAATGCAAAATAATTAATTTATGCTAAGGTACTTTCTAGAGATTTTTTTTTTTTTTTTCAGATAGAAGAAATAAAATGCAGGCATATGAAAATCTTTGTATTTTATTATAAAGGAAGGAAGATGAGGTTGACAATCTTATAAAACACTCAAATAAATTAAAATAAGGTTCAATACCATGTAAAGATGAAAAAGAAAGACGCAAAGCATAAAGCAGCAGTCTGGAGTTGATTGGAAAACTGAGTTGCCAAATTAAACATTACGATGTACAATATTAAGAAGTCAAAAAATGGACTGTGATTGATGGAGTCCTTAAGACAAATAACATTCCATGTTAGCAAAAGCTTCAGTTTCCTAAATAACAATCTTACATCCCCAACGGAAGAGAATAGTTTAAGAACCTGTAAATAACATTAAATTTATTTATTTTCTTTCCCTCATATTCACAATGATACAGCAGAACTTCTGCTTTAAACTTCCAGGACCCACATGGATTTAGTTCAAGTTTAACTTCAAGGCTATGATCTGGTTTTAATTTTGATTTGGCAGATTGAAGACAATGACAGGTTGTCGTTTGTCCCAGGAGAAATAAAAACATGGCTTTTAAGCTCTATCTGCTGTAATCTGATTGAAGAATAGGAGTTAGAACTTGAACAGCTTCTACAGATTTCTATAAAATTTCTATAAAATAATTGGTCTAGACATACTCAACTTATAACTATCTAGGAAGTATAAGAATATTCATCTTGGACAATCTATTTGTTTATTTCTAAGGCTAAAAAATAAGACTCAATGTATCTTAGTATGGTAAATTAGTATACAGAGAGAAGTAATCCACTTCAACATAAAGTAAAGCCATTCTTCTTTTTTGAGACAGTTATGCAAAGAGGAAGATTCTTGTCAAAGAATCTTATTACTCTAGAAAAACAGGAACCCTGAAAGTAAATTTAACCAAAAACCCCTCAAGGGAATGGTCAGCTATTGCTGTTCTAGAGGCTGGACTAGAAGAAGGCTCAGATCACATAAGGATTTTCACAGAATCACAGAGTGGCTGTGGTTGGAAGTCATCTTGTCCAACCCTCCTGCTCCTGCAGAGCCACCTACAGCCAGTTGCCCAGGACCATGTCCAGATGGCTTTTGAATATATTCAAGTCTGGAGACTTCACAACCTCCCTGAGCAACCTGTGCTAATGCTCTGTCACCCTCACAGTATATTTTCTGATGTTCAGATAAAAACTCCTGTGTTTCAGTTTGTGGCCATGGCCTCTGGTCCTGTCACTGGACATAATTAACAGAAAGAATTTGGTTTGGACTCAGAATTAGGAACCTATTTGTAAAAACAAGTCAAACTTTTCATAAAAAATATCTGATGAGGTTTTATTCTCAAAATATATTAAACACAGTTTGATGTAAATCTCATTCCATAGAACTATATTTCAAATGTGTGTGTGTGTATAGTTAAAAAAATAACGAGGAACATCATGAGTTTATTCAACTGTTTCAATTTATTAATTAGGTGTCATAGTTGATTGCAGTAGGTTCAGGACGTTCTGTGTTCTTCACACCGAAACTTCTAATGAAACAATAATTTTAATTATCTTTTTCTGCATTACTGCACTGATTTCTGTGCAAAGTTAATGGACATAAAGCCAATTTTAAAAATATATATATATTTATATATATATGTCTCTGTGTGTGTATATATGCATGTATAATTGATTTGATTTCCAACATAATTGCAATTACAGAAAGATGCAGTGGCAGATATCTCAAAGTCTCAGCATATCTAGAATACAGATGACACTTCTTCCACCCCTCTCTCCATGAACCTGGAATTACACAGACTCTTCCTCCCTATCTAAATCATTTAACATTGTGACAAGAAACAAAGCTTTGTTTATCATGATAATCAGACTCTTACGACTTCTTGATTCTTCCCACTATAGCTAATTAATAAAATGAATTATATTTTTTTTTTAAAAAAAAAAGGTGGTAATTTTGTGAATTCTTTGCCCTCTGCTTCTAGTCCTTAAAATCATAAAGGCATTCTTTTCTCTTCACCCTCTTCCCATGACCTATCATATTTTCTCTAAGTGTAATTGTCAGAAATCTAATATCCAAGCAGATGGAAGTCCTGCAATGTTTGAAATTCACCCTACAGTTATGCTAAGTGACAGTTTCACCTGAGTGAAAATAAAGCAGCTTCACACCATCTGATTCTGGCTAACGTGACAGTCCTTACTTTAAAGTAAATTAATGTGAAGTTTCTTACATCACAGGAACCAAAATTAGGGCCTAGAGAAAGGGTAATGGCAATTTGATTTCATACATTACAGATGCAGAAAGAAAAGGATATTTAATTTCCCTCTTACACAAAACAGAAGCTACCCTGGACTGAAATCAGAATTCAAAGCAGTGCCAAGAGCTGGAAATCTGGTCCAATGTACTGGTTTAGTACATATCTAGCCAAATGTACATTAAAAAAAACAATCCCAGATGTAGTTGTAGACACAATAAAATGTGTCAGATAGATAACTTTTAAAATACTGTTTTGATTTCCTTTGATGATCAAGGCAATTGTATGTATATAAGAGAGAAAATGTAGAATGAGACTTTTTTTTTTTTTTTTTATAGTAGTACTTTATCTTGGAAATGATAGCTGATAGGTATGCATTCATGCAAAGATGGCAGTAAAGTCATGAGGATGACCTGCATCTTACATTAGTGAAACAAGGAAAATAAAAACTACAACTTTAATCAAACCTGAAAAAAATAACTAAAAAAACTTGTATTGAGACCAAATAGGATGAAAGCTGAGGAGATATTTTTGAGTCAGAAAAATTATATATAGATAAAAAGCTATTTAGAAAACAGATTTCATTCCATGTGAAACACTTATGATTTCTGAAATCTAAAATCTACATTTTTTCCTAGTTCAGTGGCTACTCTAAATTGACTATCATCAAAACCTCACTACACAAAATGACAAATAGGGTTTTTTAAAATATTTCAGCTTTTTCATCTATATCTATATAATGTCAAAAATTTTAGACTAAATACTAATAATGCCATAGAGCACCTGCAAACACAGTCTGATAAAATTCAGTTTTATATTGATGTGCAATCTAAAAGAAAGCTGAGACTAACAGACATTTTTTATTATCAAATTACTGAAAGGAAAAAATAAAACCACATTTTTAGAATTTCCCCCTGTTGTATATGTTAAAGAAAATCTATTTCCTAAAAAAGCTTTGGTTTTAATAAAATTCTATTTTCAAACTAAAATATCTGATGTTGAAAAATGTATTTTTCAGCCATGCTTTGGTTGTTAGAACACAGGTTCCCACTGTTGACAAGATACTCAAAAGATATCCTATTGATTCATTTAAGTCAGTAAATACTGCATTTCGTTGTCAGATTGCTCCAGTCAATAAAATAGGTGGGTACACTCCTCCATTTACATCAGAAATAAAAAGAATTAGATGCAACCTGATTTATTCTGGGGTGATAAGCAACTGTAGTAAATAAATAGGAGTTAAACTAGGACCCTTTTCAGTGCTTCAGATTCCTTTAGTTGCACTTCCTGTAGCGTAATCAAAATACATCATTTTGATGACTTTAAAGCAGAAATAACTAAACTCACTAAACTACAGGAACCTCAAACTGAGCCTGTGGAGCTGACCATGTTGAACTTCAGAAACATAGCGTGTGTGGCATGAAATAGAACACACTGTTCTTTATAGCTCTTACAATTCATAATAAAATTGCTAAAACATATTAACAAGACATTTTGGGGTGGGATTCTAAAAGTCAGCAAAAGTCAGACTATTCAGAGTATTAATTGGATTTAAGTGGTTAACTCCTACTTATTCTTTTCAGATTGCTTTCCCTATTTTACACTCAAAAAACCTATACTCTTTACAGTAGACCTTTCACGTTCTTTAATTGCTACATGACTTCTTAGGCTAAGATCAATTGACAGTAATACACCGAAAATTTTCATACAAAAAAAAAAGGATGTAAAAACTTGGGACTGAGGCTTCAGTACTTCTGACACATAAGGAAAATGCTCCGTTGATCTGCACAGCTCTAGCTTCCAATATTAATAGCATCATAATGCTCTTCTCAGATGCCAAGAAAAGCTAGCTGCAAGCTTTTCTGTAAAAATAATCTTCTAAGAGAAATATGCTTTCTCTTTATTTAGTTAGCTATTTTACGTTCCTCTTTCTCAACTTGTAATTTAGTTAATGTCTTTGTAAGATGGTCTTTTCAATATATTAACCATTACACATTTTCATTTTACATATATATATGTAGTCACTCTGTTAAAATCTTGTATTCGGTGAGATCTTGTGATAAGTACCATTGTCTCTATCTACTAGACATTAAAACACCTTTTAAAAAACCAAATTTTCTTTCTCCTCATTTCATTGAAAATCTCCTATGAAACACTCACATTTAATAATTTTTTATTTGTCCTGATCTTCTTGGGAGCACTCTTTCTAATTGCCAAACACCCTGCAATGGAGCATGGTACAGAGATCCTTTCAAAAGCTCCAAATGCAATGTTTATGAAAGATTATAAATTCAGTAAGTTCATATAGTGACAAAGACAGCAGTTTAGATTTTGCCTGACCTAGCAGCCTGTACTTTTCATCAGAGTAAATGAGTTGATACACATCACTGCACTGCTCTAACTATATGGTTTTCACTTCTTCTGTTTGAGAAGGGATGGTGCTGGCTTTCACAGCATTATCCTAAGTTCCCTCGAAAGGAAAACATCCTGTGCTGTTGTGGTATCAATTTTCTTCCAGCAGTAATCAATGCTGTTTTCCTGTAGTAAGAAGGATACATCCATTTTCTCTTTATGCAGTCCCACAGGAATGCTCATTGTTTGAAAGCAATGATTTACATGGAGGAGTAAAGGAATATATTGCTAACCAATGCATATTATTTAGGTTTGGTATGAATAAGCTAAACCAAACCTAAAGCAATTCCCTACATATGGCATAGGTCTACACATGAAACACATGATATGCAGGACATACTGGAAGAACGCTTATAGAATTTCTGTCAGTCACAATAATATAAATTAATTCACATGGATATTTTTTAATCCAGCTACAGCAAGTATATGTGGCTCTAGCCAGTGCCACAGGATTTTACCTATGTACATATTTATCTGTAAATCTAGAACCTACCTGTATGCTGCTAATGATTTATCATTTTAAACAGTTTAAAATATTTCCTCTGTTTTTCAATTCATTTTCACACACAGATTTTAATTAATTTGAATTTCCTTGGGTTGTTTGGGAGTTTGTTTTTCTGTTAATAAAAGTATAAAAGTGTGTATAGGAACTGAGAATGAAAAATGTGATTTGACAAGAGAGACCATAAAAGCTCCTAAGGACAGGGCAAACACAGCATATACATAGTATAACCACCTTTTCTATGCACAAAACCATTAACTTTTTCTTTAAAGCTGTAATAATTTATCATGTAAGTCTGCTATGACTCTATTACCCCATTGATATATGAAGGAGGTACACATTAAAATCCCATTAATACCCTGTGCCATTGATAAAAAAGACCTTTTTAGCTTAGAAAACATTGAAAGTAAAAACAATCATGCTTCCTAGCCTCATTCTGGAAAACATTATTCTTTTGTAGTGTTCAACAAAGTGCTGTGCAAAGAAGAAATGAAACAAAAGTCCTTGCACTGAAACACTTTAAGGTGTAAGAATGGACAGAAAAGCCACATGACTGTATACACAGGGAAGATTTTGTAAACACTACCATATTATCCTATGCTGTAAGAGGCTTGTGATCAGGTTTTATGTCTCTTTTAATCTAATCCTACAACAGCAAGTCTGCATATGTTCTACAAATTGAGAAGACTTAACAATTCTATTCAGTAACAATTACATCATTCTAAACTTTGACTCAATTCTCTCAAAGGTAAAATAAGGAGTATTTCTGGTGATGCTGCGTAGACAACTCTGATTCTGTAGTAATTTTCTGCTCTTGAATATCTGTGAAGACACTATTGTTAAATTGAAAGGACTTTCGGCAAAGCACTGAAAGAGGCAGAATGCACATAGATAACTTTTCTGAATAAATGAGCAGAACAAGAGACAACGGATCTAAGAAGGTTTAAGTAAAGAAAAAAATAACGTACAAGGGAAAAAAGAAGATATAAAGGCTCCAGCATGGGGATCTTCACAGGCTGCAGTGGGGGTATTTGCTCTGGCATGGCCTTCTGCATGGGCTTCAGGGAAATACCAGCTCCATCGTGGACTTCTTCGTGGACTGCAGGGGTATATCCGCTCTGGTGGCTGGAGGACCTCCTCCTCTTTCTTCTTCACTGATCTTGGTGTTATTGGTGTTGTTTCTCACATCTTTTTTACCCTCATTCCTATGTCCATGCCATGTGTTTGCCCTTTCTTAAATACATTTTCCCAGAGGTGCCACCATCATCACTGCTGGGCCCAGCTGTGGCTGTGCTGGGGCAGTTGTGGACCCAGTTGGAACTAACTGGAACTGACTGTGCCTGGCATGGGGCAGCCCCTGGTCTCCCCTCACAGAGGCTCCTGCAGCCCTTCCCTGCCAACGTCTTCCCACCCACACCCAGTATACCAGTCACCTCTTGAAAACCAAGGACGGAGATGCCACGATACTCTGGCAACATGTTCTAATGCTTAATTTGCACGATAGTGATTTTTTTCTCACTTTACAACAAATTGGAACAACCTTTGTTTCAGTTTATGCCTGTTTTCTCTTGTTCTCCTGCTATGCATCTCAGAAAAGAACTTGCTTCTATTTTCTCATTAGCATCCCCTCAGGTACAGTTTCATTCCCCTCCTGCCTCCTGAGCCTTCCTCGTCCCAGCTGGAACAAGCTTCACTCCCTCAGGCTCTTATGGGGCACACAGCCAAGCCCAGGACCATCTCGATGGCTGTTTTCTGGACTTTATGCTTATCAATATTTTTATTATACTGGGGAGCCTAGAACTGGACACACTCTTCCAGATGCAGTCTAATGGGTGCTGAGTGAAGAGGAAGAGTCACTTTCTTGATCTTCTGGCAGCATCAGTGTTCATACAGCTCCAGTGGCTGATGGCGTTCTTTGCTGCTAGGGCACACTGCTGCCTCATGTTTAGGCAATGTCTGTCAGGAGCCCTCAGGCCCTTTCCAGCAGAGCTGCTCTCTAGCCAGTCAGTCCTCAGCCTGTCCCAATGCGTTTGTCCTCATCAAATTTTATGAGATTCCTGTTGGCCGATTCCTCTGTGGTGTCCAGGTCCTTCTGAATGAAGCATGCTGACTGCATCCTGTAGGTTGTTTTGTTATCTGCAATCTTGATGAGGTCACCCTCTGCATCCTTCTCCAGATTATTGATAATGATGTGAAGCAGATGCCTGAGGAATTCGTTTGTAACTGAAACCCAGTACAGTATGACCAATTATTCTCACCCTTTAAACACATTGTTTTTCTCTCATTGTCCTGATCCAATGTTGGGGGAGGTTTCATTATGATCCCAAGAGCAAGATTAAGGCACAAACAAGGTCAAGTGCCATACAGTTTTTATTATTAAAAGTCAAAAGTTGTAGTGATAGAACAGAATGGAAGGAAAAGACAGAAATCTTACAAGCATCCGGAATAGAGTCACAAGAATAGACGCCACCACGGTGGTTGGTTCTCAGTCTTCAGTTCTTTGGTGGTGGGTGCACACACAGCAAAGTTTTCTGTTGCATTTTAAGTTCATTTTATCAGCTGATTAGTATACTAGACGAGGAGGGGCAGGTATTCCACAAACTTATTTCCATGAGAGTCAAGGAAAAAGGTGAAGCATGAGTTTTGCACATGCATTGAGGGGGAAATGGGGTGCACCACCCCTTATCCAATTGAGTTGTGATCGTGCTCACCCTGCCCACCTTTGTTTTTAATTCTGTTCCCACAGGTTCTTGCTGACTTCATGCTTCTTGAGCAACCATCTGGCTTCTGGGGCAGAAATGCTCACCTCTTATCAGTTCTTGTCAACTCTTCAATGCTGAAGGTGTGAAGTCAGAGAATCAGAATCACAGAATCATCTAGGTTGGAAAAGACCTTGAAGATCATCCAGTCCAACCATTGACCTAACACTGACAGTTCCCAACTACAGCATATCCCTAAGTGCTAAGTCAACTTTACTCTTAAACACCTCCAGGGATGGGGACTCCACCACCTCCCTGGGCATCCCATTCCAACGCCTAACAACCCGTTCTGTAAAGAAATGCTTCCTAACATCTAGTCTAAACCTTCCCTGGCGCAACTTGAGGCCATTACCTCTTGTCCTATCACTTGTTACTTGGTTCAAGAGACTCATCCCCAGTTCTCTGCAACCTCCTTTCAGGGAGTTGTAGAGGGCGATGAGGTCTCCCCTCAGCCTCCTCTTCTCCAGACTAAACAACCCAAGTTCCCTCAGCTGCTCCCCATCAGACCTGTGCTCCAGACCCTGCACCAGCTTCGTTGCCCTTCTTTGGACACGCTCAAGTCACTCAATGTCCTTTTTGTTGTGAGGGGCCCAAAACTGAACACAGTAATTGAGGGGCGGCCTCACCAGTGCCGAGTACAGGGGTGAGATCCCTTCCCTGTCCCTGCTGGCCACACTATTGCTGATACAAGCCAGGATGCCATTGGTCTTCTTGGCCACCTGGGTACACTGCTGGCTCCTGTTCAGCCAGCTGTCAATCAACACCCCCAGGTCCCTCTCTGACTGGCAGCTCTCCAGCCACTCCTCCCCAAGGTTGTAGCGCTGCTGGGGATTGTTGTGGCCCAACTGCAGCACCCGGCATTTGGCCTTACTAAAACTCCTCCAGCTGGCCTTAGCCCATCGCTCCAGCCTGTCCAGATCTCTCTGCAGAGCCTCCCTACCCTCGAGCAGATCAACACTCCCACCCAACTTGGTGTCATCTGCAAACTTACTGAGGGTGCATTCGATCCCCTCGTCTAGATCATCAATAAAGATGTTAAACAGGAGTGGCCCCAAAACCGAGCCCTGGGGGACACCACTCGTGACCGGCCGCCAATGGATTTAACTCCGTTCACCACAACTCTTTGGGCCCGGCCATCCAGCCAGTTTTTTACCCAACAAAGCGTGTGCCCATCCAAGCTGCGAGTAGTCAGTTTCGCCAGGAGAATGCTGTGGGAAACGGTGTCAAAGGCCTTATTGAAGTCAAGGTAAACAACATCCACAGCCTTTCCCTCATCCAATAAGCGGGTCTCCCTGTCGTAGAAGAAGATCAGGCCTAGTCAGCATGGGTTTATGAAAGGCAGGTCCTGCCTGACAAGTCATTAGCAAGGCATCCATGGAGTCTGGCATAACAATAGAGCCACAAAGTATCGGGCTTACACAATGAACCCAGTGATCAGTGGTCCTTGTACTTAAAGGGAAACATTTGGTTTCACTCAGTCCATGTTTACCACCTTTGAGGCTTATCTAAGGAGTTTGTCAATACAGATACAAAGGAGTGGATACACTCCTGCATCCTTGGGTGACATTCCTTAGACTAATCACAAAGGCCACAGCTGGTCCTTGATGAATGTTCAGGGCATTACCTACACCACCCTGTGACTCAAAGCACACACACAAGCAAGCTTTGAGACAATCATTTGCCATTTCGATCTCTGACACTCACACACCTGGCCAGTCATTTCATCACAAAAGGCAAACAGGTTGGTGTGCATCATTTACTTTTGGTATATCCATGGTGGTTATTCCTAATCACCTTCTTTATATTCCCAGAAGTGTCTTTAAGCAGGATGTGATCAGAGATTGTCTAACAGACTAAAGCCAGGCTTACCAGCCCATTTTTCACGCAGTCATTCCTTTGCCCTTTTTGAAGATGGGTGCACCATTTGCCTTTCCCCATTATCTTTGACCTTCTCTGTACAACCTGTAAGAAATGACAGAGAGTTATGATAGTTGCAATGACGGCAGCCATCTTTCTCACAGTGCTTGGATGCAACCCATGTGGCTTCTTGTATGGGCTTCTGAAGAGATCCCTGCTTGACTAGACCCTTTTCCACTGCTGGTAGCTCCTCTACTCCCGAACCCTGTCTCTAGGCACAAAAGTCTGGGAGACCTTGTAAGTGACTACCAAAGCAAAGAAGGCATTTATTACATCTGTCTTCTCTACGTCTTCTGGCACTAAATCACCCTTCCCATTCAGCAGCAAGTCCCTATTTCCCTTGTTCATCTTTCTACTGCTGGCAGAGCAGTGATAGCTCTTCTTCTTGCCCTTGAAACTCTCATAGATTTCAACTGTAGCTGAGCTCTGGTTTTTCTAACATTATCTCTTGATATCCATGTATTTCTATATCCCACCTCTGTCACCTGCCCACATGTCCATCTTTTCTTTATCTACCTCCTTTTTGCATTAGAGCTCAGTCTGAATTCCCTGGTCAACCAAGACAGCCTTGTGATACCTGATTGGCTGAATAATGGGATGCAGCAAAAATGCAGGGAAACAAAGGCATGTACATTTTTTAAAGTACCTTTAGTAAACAATTTTCTATGTCTAAAATCTCAAAAAAAAATTCAGTAGAGGAATATATTCTTCAACCTCTGTGTTGCTATGTAAAAATAATTCATTTTCAAAATTAATTAAAGACTGACACCTCACAAGCTAAATTTCAGTCCACAGTGGAACTTTTTTATTCTAATGAATGGTTTTGAATGCGATTAATTTTGTAATAGATATTTCCAAATGTCACTTTAGTCAACAGCTGAAACGTTAGCACTCTATGACGTGGAAATAGCAACGTTAACAAAGAGAGGCAGAGAAGAGGTTCAAATCTGGTAATCCCTGCTTATTCCTTTAATAACACTAAAATTACTCAAAACAAGAACGTGTGTTGTTTTGGTTTTCAATTAGTGGGCTTACATTTATAATTGTATTGCACTTCAGCATTTTTCATTAAATTTGGAACATTGACTTCATTTGCAAACCTTTCAAGCCTTTCACTCCGTTATCCATCAAGCTATACTACATTGAGTTGTCAGACAAAGCTTGTAATGACTAAACTTTTAAAAAAACCCAGATGTTAATGTCTCTTGACAAGGAAATATTTTCTTAGCACAAAATTATGAGGTGCCTTTAGGGCTGTTAGTGAGACATAAACAACATTCATCAAACGATTCCTTTTTTGTGTGATACAGGAGCTGCACAGGTTGCTCTCCTTTCTATTCTGTTAATATGAGTTAGCATATAGCTTAGAGTAGCTATATGTTCATTTGTCACTAGCATTATAGTAATAAAATGTCAAAAAAAGAATTTTAGTAATTAAAATTGAGAATAAACTGTGTTCTGATTGGGGGCATGTGTGCTTTGTTGCTTTTTTGTGGCAAGGGTTTTTTTATCACTGGAATAACCCACCTAATGAAATTTAGATGTAGCTGGAGCTTTTAAACTAAGACAGGATTTTTTTTGAAAAGGTCTGGTCTTGCTTCACTGCAGTTTATCATTCTTAGTAATGCTCCCGTACATAGCTAGGGAATACAAATCCCTTTACTATAAAAATCACTGGGTAAAATTCTAATGGCTGCTTGTTATGCAGGAAGTTAGATTAGAAAGTCATAGGTTTAGTTAGTTTTAAACTGAGAAAATATAACTGTTCTTAAACAAGAATTTCCCTATATAAACTGTTATTCTTTCCTTAAAAGAAGGAAAAAAAAAAAAAAACCAAGAGGAAAAAAAGTACTTTTAGAATCAAAGAATGAAGAATAAATTATATTCTAGCTCTAGTATCATGACTCTTGCATTCTTGGAAACAACTTAGTGAAATTTATTAGATTGTTATTCAGAGAAAATCAAAATAGATTTTTTAAAAAATAATTGCTACTCATTTATGATTGATTATGACTGAGCAAATTGTGTCTCAGTTTTGATAGCTGAACAGACTGAATGGAGTAATTAATCACAACACATTCCTATGGGAAAATTGAAGCTTCCGGTGATGGTTTTAAAAATATTTTGTTTGTTTAATTATGTGTAAGCCAGGAGGTATGCATAAACTTATTTAAGATCCAACCAGTTCTGTTTCAGGACACTACTGGTAACAGGCTCAGTTGTGATTCCTTATCCTACAGTAAAACTTTCTAGAAGGCGACATGCAGAGACTACTGCCCTCCAACTGTGATCCATCTTGTTTTTTCACTGGTATACATGCTGCTGAAGCGTCACTGCTCTTGCACTGGAACTAAAATTTCCTTCACTGTTGTGTTCTTCAGTCACACTTCCAGATGCAGTGCAGCAGAACATAAGTCTATGCCATTTGGGAATGTTACAAAGGTTTTACCCAATAAAACTGGGGAACTTGAAACAGCAAGTTGTTGAACTTGAATATTGCAGACTTCTTTCTCTGACTTTAATTTCTCCAATCAAGATAGATTGTAGCAATTAGCTACCATAATGAACAGAGGCAAGTACAGAGTCGTAGCATCCTAGAGGAAAATTTGAGAAGCCCAGACCATTCCCATCTATCTTTATGTAAGGTAAATGAATGACACATTTTAGCAGTTGTCATTCTAATCCTAATAATGACTTAATGTATTTTGCCTTCATTATAATACCTATAGGTATTTTTGAACAAGAATATCATATCAAAAGAAAATACAATGCTCTTTTTCAGATTTTAACCCTCTTGCAAGAAGTGCCCTTTATTACAAACCTAGTTTTGGAATTTTAATTCTGACTAAAGAATTTTAATAGATTCCACCTCTGCTCCTTTTTACAGGCACAATTCACTTTCAACTAATTTTTGGAGGAAGGTATTTTCAAGATCTAAGATAATTTAAAAAGTGGACCTTTCTTCACGGACACTTCAATATTCTTTAAAGTCTCTATGATAATGTGAGGAAAACGTTTAACTACAGAAAGGTTTCCCGCTGCATGGTGGTGGAAAAGAGTTGAAAACTCAAGTTCTCAATACCAGAGCAACATGATCTAGATGTAACCTAGTGTTAAATGTATTCTAACATTAATATCTAACTTATTTCCCCAGATTCCAATCCAGGATGTCTTACAACATATGTGCATATTTCACAAAGTTTACATCTGTTTTATCCTCTGAGCACTGAACAGACCTTGGTTTTAGATCTCAGCTTAGCATTTCTTAGTGTTACGCATGGTAGTCCTTTGCAGTAATTTAATTGAGGCAAAGCTGGCAGCAGAAATCCTTGGATTCAGATGCTTGGTTTTATTTAGGCATCCATCTCTCATTATTTGAGAATTACCAAAAAAATACGTATTTGATATAATAACCCACCACCACCACCACTCTACTTCTCAGAAATAAAATTCTAATTTTCTTTGAAATCATTTTATTACTGGCCATACAACAGTACAAGCTAATAAAAGAGCACAACATTTTATAAAGGGCGTTGGGTTTATAAGAATTTCATATGGCACATTCTTCTGTAACTTCCTAGTGACTAATAAATACAGTGTGTTCACACAAGACTTAAAAATCGGTCACAAAGAATTGACTATGCGACAATGAGTAAATAATGATAAGCCCACATCAGCAGTAGTAAGCAACTAATCTGGAACAACGTATGCAGAATGAACTGATGTTCAATTATCTTCATTAAAATGCCTCCTAGGAACAATGGAGAGAGAGACACAATATTAAAAAAGAAGAAAATTTTCCATATGTGACTTCTGGAAAACAAGGAGTCTGCGTAAATAATGAGCATCTAGATCATTATAAAACTGTGTTTTGTTGAGAGATTTTTCCTGGTAGGATTTTGTCTTTGCTAAGTTATCTTTTTGTCTTTTCTTATTGAATCTGATCTGTCATCTTGAGTAGGAGAAAATAAAATAACATGTTAAATAATATATTGAATAATATACAGTATAAATTAGCTCATGGTTTTTTCCTACATATTCACAAACTAAACTGTTCATCAGTAAGGATATATTTAAATGTTAGGACTTTTGTACTGTGACTATGGGAAAGGAAAAATACAGGAAAGCAACAATGAAAGACCTTAATTAGGTCTTACTTTTCATTAAAAAAAACCCCAAAACTTTGTCCTTTCTCTAGTGCTTCTGTTATGCCCAAATAAACAGTCATTCACACAGTTCAAGAAATAACATGACTTGGGCCAATTTTTATCTATCTCTAATCAATGAGTTGTCATTGACATGGCTGAAACAATTTAACTGTTACTAGTCCCAATGAAAGAGATGAGTTTTCTTCCCTGGCATTTTTCTGATCATGTCAACACAAGTCCTGCTGCCACTCACCAGGTTTGGTACTCATCTGACACTTTAGTGAGCCAATTAAATGCACTATTTAGCTTTCTTGGGTTTTTTTGTTTTCTTGTGGTCATTGTCTTCTAGATTAGTAATTTAGATTAGTTCATTAAAAATTGAAATTAATACTAGAGCTAGCACAAGTGAGGCTGCAGGTGTATGTTACATGCACAAATCGAGTTATAAGCAAAAGGGAACACACTATGTGTATGAAGCTAAGAATTTGCTGCTGCCTAATTAAGTTCTTAACAACTTAATGAGTATACAAGCAGCTGTTATGACTGCAGAAAAACCTCATTACAATGCAGTTAAAAGAATTATAAAGAAAACCTTCCTAGAACCTATGCAGTTTTGGTGTTATGTTCATTCTTCTCTGTCTCGGTGGGTCCTACGGCTGACATGTCAGTCCTCAAGAACAGAGAAGGGTGACAACAGGCCTTTGCTGTCCTAAAGTATTCGTTAGGAGGGTTATAATCAGTCTGTTATTCATTTGGGTGGTGTGTGTTGGGGAGATCTTGGTCTTGGACAGCAAGGCAGCAGTGGCAGGGACCTCACTGACAAGGGATACAGTTCCACAAGAGGACCTAAAGAAGAAGAGTAGAGCAGGTTCTGTGAGGGCAGTTGGAGTCAGCCCCAATCCATAATGATATGGCTGGGCCACAGTCAAATGCGGTTTCTTAGAGATGCCCTCAAACACAGGCAGCCCTAGTATGGTAAATGGGTGCTGCAGGACCTGACAGGTCAAAGCCTGAACTTCCCAACCTCAGTTCACGTCATTGGTGCCTTTTTAGTTCTCTCTTACAAAAAATAACTCAACAGTTTTAAGTAAATAAAAATTGACTTTCTTATGGATAGGCTTTAACTCTTCATTATTACTTATTAGCTTCTCCAGTGCAGTAGTGGTATAAATTCTCCCAGCTCACTTCAGTGCAAAGCCAACAATCTGTACTAAGCCATTACTAACAGTAATTTCTGCTCACTGGTTTGATTTTAGACTGGGAGAAACTAGGTTTGTTTATATAGTAAATTACAAATTAAAGACAAGTTTGGAGGATGATACGCAGACCTAAACTCTACCTATGGCATTTAAGGACATATGCTATGGACTGAACACATGATGCTGCTAAAGACTGTTATTTTCCATTGTGATTAATTTATTGATAATTTTATTAACATATTAAAAGTGTAGGAAAGACACATGACAGAAGAAAGTTGATGTAAACATGACTAGGAATTGATTAAAAGCATAGAGTCCAAGATTGCTTGGATTCTGGCTGATATAAATGAGGTAAAGCAGGAGAGGTAAACCTCTCCTATTTGCTGTGTAAAGGTTGTTACTTGCAGTAGTGCGTTGAAGTAATGTGAGAAACAAATCTACTATCAAGATGGAAGGCAGAATAGGATTGAGTTCTTGGAGGTTCTTGATGACATAGAACTAGAAACCAGCTCTCAACCACTCAGCACAACCTTTGGTGGAGTTGTTACACCCTCAGGTGCCAGAATATACACATGTGAGTGCATGCGTACACACAGACACATATGCACATACATGGGTAATATTCCATTCAGCAGTATTTAGCATTAGTTCAACCAAAGCAAACTGAGCATAAGCTACTAAATCAATTTCTAAGCATTTTGGATCACTTTCTATTTGATAAACAGCATTTCAGGATTTCTTGAATGCCAGTGCTGACTACTGAGACACAAAGGCCACTGGCAAATGAGAAAAGTAAACCGTAGAAAGACCAGCCAACATTAGTTTTTTGGGTGATTTTGGCAATGTATTCCTAAGTGTCTGATATGTTTAGGAACATTTTCTTTAGTAGTTCCATACAATTACCTTAACTTGGATTGAAAGCCACTAGACATCTAAATCCTGCACTGGATGAGTAAATATATATTACATACACATACCGTATAATCTGAGGTACTTTCATTGTGCAAACATGATTCGTAACTTAATCTATATTCAATTTATTTATAGCTAAGATTAATCAGTTTGGTACACAATGAAAAGGATTATTGACAGAAGCAGGGATTTCTGTTATTTCTTGAAAATTAAGTCAGCATGCAAATTTCCTAAATGACATTCAGGTCATTCTGCTATAATACAGAGAGCTTGTTCATATACAAGCTAAGAAAGGAAGAAGCAGAATGCTTTTCATCAAAGAGAAAGTGATCCAAAATGCTTTGAAATTAGTGTAATACGTTAAGTTTGAATGGGTTGAACTCATGCTCTGTGCGGTTAGGTTAACGGTTGGACTAGATGATCTTCAAGGTCCTTTCCAACCTAGACGATTCT
The DNA here is from genome assembly GCF_047716275.1 of Strix uralensis. Classification (NCBI taxonomy): domain Eukaryota; kingdom Metazoa; phylum Chordata; class Aves; order Strigiformes; family Strigidae; genus Strix; species Strix uralensis. Next base: position 35,150,049 of record NC_133979.1, on the reverse strand, counting down.
GTGATTCTGTGACATTATATGTATATGTGTATGTCTGTGTGTCTCTGTGTGCACAGGCACTTGTGTCTGTATATACCAGGAATTTTCTGTTATGTAAGCCAGATGTACAAGTTAATTTTTGCATGTTTACAAGAATTCTACAAAATAAAATTCTACCATAGCAGCAGGAGCTCTTTTAAATACTCATTCTAAAATGCATGCACGGTTAATTTTAGGCAGAAACATTAAACCTCCTTATGGAAACAGAATTAGTAGTTAGTAGGAAATAGCGAAGACTGGGATTCTTTGTATCTTTCTATTCAAAGTCCATTAACAGCTTAAGCTTATTTTCTAAATTCAAAGTAATGAAAATAGTTCAATAAGCAATGAAGTCTGAATGCATTAAAGTAGAATCACATCTGTTTTCTACAAATCTTAATGAATAGACTTAACCCAAAAAAAAAGAAAGAAAAAAGGGAAGAAGACTTGCTACATTCTGTCTTTTTTAATGAGTGTAAATGCAGAGGATAATGTTCTTGTGTTTTTATACAGAAACTTAGGTGAGCAATCGTTATGAAAGACACCTCACTGACTGCAAATAAATGTGAGTAGTATTGTGCAACAAGCTGCACTGAACAAAACTGGATTTAAGCAAGTCCTCAAATTTTATGTCACTGATTTCTATAATGTATGTTCTGAATTTAAAAATAAATCCTTACCTCCACTCTGTTAGTCCTGAAGACCATTAGCAAGATGACAGGAATAGTTATGGCAATAAACATCAACCAGGTTACCCATTAAATATTCCAGAAGTTCTACAGGTCATGTTAAGCCTTTGGCTATAATCATGTAAAAATGTCCTATGACTTCCCTGTTTGTATCTCACAACATGAGTAACCATCATTTTTGTAACCATACAAACAGAACAAATCGCAGGTTACTTTTTCCGCATATGATGACTTCAAAGTAATTGTAAGAATGAAAACACTAAAAATATCATTCAGGGTTGACTTGGAATGGTCCTTTTGATGCTGTTGTATTTATTTGAAGTCATATCTGAAGTGAGTTCCATTAAGGTCACTTTTACCTTTAGCATAATTTTCTTTTTTTCCACTTTACACATAGGGAGGGAGAAGACTGATCCAGGAGAAATAAGGAACTTTGTCATTTAAATAATCTTTTCCCGAGTTTCTTCAGAAAGTACAGTATCTTCTTAGCCTGTACTGCAAGAATAGATATTATCAAATCTTTTAAGATAAATGCATGTGCTTGTCTGTAAGGAACTGTGTTAGACATTGTTTGTCTCTACATTGCTGCTCCGAGACCACCACTTCCTGCCTTGACATCCTGTTGTTCTAGAGGAGTACGCTTCGAAGGAGACACAGAGCCCCGACAAAAACCACGACATCCGCCCAAAGCGAGAACAACAGCAGCCTTGGCCGTGCCTGCCGCGCTGTAACAAGCTGGGTGCGAGACGAGGAGGACTTGACACCCCCCTCCCCAGCACGACCACCATGGACACCTGGGCAAGACCACGGGGTGGCACTTATTACAATGAGTTCTGTGGAAACGGGTGGACCTTTCGTGGAAACAGCAAGAACTGGGGCTATAAAGGGGTTGCGTACTCCTCTCTAGAGTACCCCTGGTCTTCGGCACCTGTTACTTGGACCTGAGACCCCGGCGGAGGTTGGAGCTCATTCACCTGCATCGCAGCTGAGCTGACGGAACGTCGCTGGATCCCTGGTGGTGGCGGTAACTAGTTGCACCTCTACCGTTTTTCTGGCTTAGGGATTCTGACTTTCCTTTCCTCTCTGTCCTATCGCTGTTATCAGTTGTTATAGAAAATAAAGTTCACAAGATTGTACAGCATCTGACCTCATTTGTGTCTTAGTCTCGCTCTTGGGATCATTTAAGAACCCGCCCCGATATTGGATCGGGACATTGTCTTATTTGTTTTGCTGTTGGCTCAACCTACATGAAACAGGACACAGACTATGCCTCCATCTCCACCCTTATCTTTTGGTGTGGGGAAAGCAAAGGTAAGAACTCCTCTACAGAGTAGTCCTTCTGCCAAGAAAGCCTAAGATACATTTCATATAGCAGTGCAATTTGTAAAGGACTACACCAAAGACTCATGCATGAAAAAAAAAAAAAAATCAACTTGTCAGGGATGAGTTGTGTGTAAAATTTGTCCATTTGAAGACTGGTACTATATGGGACAAATATCAGAGGAAGCCCAATGTCTCCTCATGATTGTCAATGAGCTGTTCTGTAAATTGGAGTATCTATGACACCTCCTATTACTGAAACTCTTTCTGCCTTCTGCATTCTTTAATACAGAGTAATATGAAATACAGATGCATTTCTGTGCATATGTAGTTTATTCTGCTTCTGCAGTGAGAGAATCCATCAGAAGTCAGTTGAGGTTCCTTTTCAAAGCTAGCATACAGCACATTTAAAAGAGACAAAGGGACAGTTGTTCCCAACTCCCTTTTGCAGTAAGTAGGGACCAAACATAGATTGCCATGACATATCCTCCAAAATCCTGTTCATTTAAAATGTTAGGCCAAGTCTTTCAATATTTGAAAATATGTCCCTTTGCTCCTCTAATTTTTTTATGCAATAACAGGAAGACATGTAACCAGGATCAATTCTCCCTGTGAATCCCTAAAATTCTATTAATAGGTCAATCTCTTCATGAAAATGTAGTGTTTCAAAATGTAATTTAGTAATATACTAGAGGTAAATTCCAAATTGTAATTTCCTTCTAAGAACACTCTTAATGTGTTAAAGACACAAATGTATAAAAGTCAATAGAGAAATGTAAGGTCAGATTTAGGTGGAATTTATGCAGCTAATTCCAAGAACATGTAATTAAAAACATGGTACAGCAGCTGGTTTCCTGATCAGCCAATATGAAGCAAAGCCAGAAAAAGCCCATGTCTGTCTGTACCCATCCAAATTAAGGTCTACCTTAATTCTCTTATGTTTGTCTAGAAAATTTGTTCCTGGTCTTTAGAAAGATATATGTTAATTAGCAATACAAGGAGAGAAAAAGGATCAGAGCATTTGTTTCTTTCTCAGGCGTTTCAGACATACGAAGACAATCCTAAGGCAATTTTTTAGGCATACTAATCCCTACATTCAGACTGTGCCCTCTCAGATCTTCTATATTTGCTGCCTAAATGTCTATATGTTGGATTTTATGAGTTAATTCGTCACATGTATTGTCATTTGTAAACTGGAAGCCGCAGATGATATTAAATCCCTTGTGGAAGGCGCTTAATATTGTAGCAGTAACCAGTAGGACTCTGCCATTCAAATTCACAAAAGTAAGAGAATAGGAGCAAGAGCATCATGGAACATCAAAATTTATGCTGTAGAGAAATTTTCTTTTGTGATCTAGCTTGCTTGCTTTGATGTTTTAAAAAGCCTTATTCCTACATGGCCATTAAAGCAAATGATAAAAGATACATAGAACTCTAAGAAAGAAAATGCAGTAGGAAATGTAAGTTTAAGAGAGAAATCTTAAAAATTCCAAGAATTTATGTGCTTTTTCTCACCATCCTGTTAATGCAGTTCCCGTTAATTTTGTTTAAGAAATGTTTTAATTATACTTCACAGAAAACATATGGACACCCAAAATTGGAATTTTTGTAATGTTATTTAGAGAGACATAGAAAATAATCTTTTCCATGAGAAATGTATGACCTTTTTGAATTACAGTGATTTAAGAAGTGTACAAATGTTGTTATTTTATAAAAGATTCTAAATTTTATACTTATTTTATAAAACAAACAATATCTGAAGCTGCTGTAGAAAACACTTCTTCAGGCGAGTACCTCCTGTATTTATGCTCACCAGAAAGCTCTATCAATGTTCATAATTACTGAAATAACAGACTACTTATGGGATAAGACATTCCTCAGAATTAATAACCAGAACTATTTCTTTGTGAAGACTCAAACTGCAGTGGCTGTCACAGATGGAGTGAAATATTATGAAATGGCACACACAAAGTCTTTTCCTATGAACCACGAATATTTTACTTATAATCTAATAACAGATAAGAATGGGACCTGGAAGAGTTATGAAGCTGATATTAGTTATGAAAAAAGAACAAGGTGCAGAGTGTATCAGCAAACATACGAAAATGATGCCAAACAGACCCAAGAGTGAGAAGGAAGATGCAACATCAACACTCTACTTATTCCACATAGGATTTGAGATACTGCTGACTTATCAGTACCCCATCCTCCCGTCATCAGTCTAAGCCATCAACTCTGGGACCCAGTGAGGCGGTGGACAGGTGAGCATAAAATGAGAGGAAGTATTAGATACCAGGAAATTTGTGTGTATGGTTTGATCTGAATATATTTCGAACCATTGAGGGTTAGTATCATTGTAAATGGGTGCACTGATTTTGGATGGCATAGAGTTAATTTTCTTAACAGTAGCTTGTATGGTGCTGTGTTTTGGATTTGTGATGGAAACAGTGTTGGCAACACACTGATGTTTTCGTTTTTGCTGAGCAGTGCTTACACAGAGTCAAGGCCTTTTCTGCTTTCCACCCTACCCTACCAGTGAGTAGACTGGGGGTGCCCAAGGAGTTGGGAGGGGACGCAGCCGGGACAGCTGACCCTAGCTGATGAAAGGGATATCCCATACCATATGACATATGCCAAAAAATAAATAAACATTAGATGCGTAGTACCAAGTTCATTAGGACCACACAGATTAACAGTAACATCTCTGCTGCCTTATTTCCCGACAGTCCCACAGCACACCAAAAGTTAAATCAGATTTGTTATGCTGCAAAGTACAATCAGATCCGTAATCTTGCAAGTTCATTTCTTGATATATCATAGTAGCATTGCACACATTATGTGTGGACCTCCTTGTGCTTTCTTTCACGTTATGTGCACACCACGTGATGGTGAAAGGATTGGTGAATTTCTTTAACAGGCTGTGTGATCAATGTGGCCAAAATACTGGGAATACTTCTCATAGGACTTTATTTTGATAGCGAAATAAGACTGGCAATCTTTTCTTTTTCTTTTTGTCCTCATTCATGAAGTAGTTCTTACTGTAAGTAGAGCCTAGTTTGGAATTAAAGAATTCATATTCTCACAGGCAAACTGTGTGTGCTTTATAGCATGTCTCATTCCCCACCATCCCCAGGGGAAAGTACTGCTGATACCGTTCACCACATGGGAACCCAACATTTCAGCACACTTACACAGGGATAGTCAGGAGCCATTCCAGCTTTCAGGGCATTGGCATCATCACTGGCTTGCAGCACAAAGACTGCTTAGAGAGCAGCCAATTAATTTCCTTCTAAAGATTCACTAGGAGTAAAGTCCATCACTCTCCCCATCACCTCTGGAACAGTTGATAGGCACAGCTGCAATAACCAGACAAGGTGTTTTGAAGAAAAGTAACAGGTACTGTTTCTAGAAAAGAGGTCTGTATGCTTTCATTCCAGTAACTTTATTGGTACCAGATAAAAGGCTTTGCCTGATTTTGGATGTGGCATAAAAGACAGTCTGTAAAAGTGAACTTGGATTAAAGGATCAGTATTTGTAGCCCTGAAGTTCAAAGGATTTTGATTTCTTTTTTTGGGGATACAGCTAATGTTTAATTAAAAAAGTCATCAAACAAAACAAACAGTAAGTGGCCAGTCAGCAGGTTCTGCTTACTGCCAGGAAGATGTGGGGAATTTCTATTCCTTCTGTCACATTTTTTAAAATACAAATATAATTGGTTGCGTAGCCAGGTGGAAACCTGGTCATTTGATCTCCAAATCTGTGGATTTGTTTCCCAAATATTCCCTTGTCTATTTTTAATCAATATAACAGAAACATATAAATACTTTTTTCTAATTTTTTGTATCTATTTGCTTTATTGGTAAAGACTAATTGTGAAAGGCACAGTGGTGAAGCGAGCCAGCCATTTCTGAATCACCACTGCTTTACCCTCCTTTTAAAATGAAATGAGTGCCCCCTAGCAGTTCTTTTTGTCCTAGTTCAAAGAGCATTTGTAGAAGCATGTCTTACTTCTCTTTGGCCCTTGGCTAGCACTGATCCTTTTCATAAGGATGACCATGAAGGCTGACGGCTAATCAGTTATTTACTTTGTCCTTAACTTGTCATGCTCTGAGGAATCTAGCATGTCAATCAGTGAAAAATGATGCACTAAGAGCTTTCATTTACCCATTTGTCTTAAACTCAACAAACTCAAAAAATACATTCCACGCAGTGTCACTTTGAAAGCCCCGATTCCATACCGTGAGACTGAATGCATTTTAAGTGCAAGAACAGGAAAGTTTGTAAGTTGTAATATATGCATATATATACAGTCTGAGATCTATCACCAAACTAACTCAGAAGCAGCTCCGATGAAGTCAAATAAATGGTACAACATAGGAAACTGTCATGAAATCAAATCTGTACTAGATATTTGGTATAGAATTATGGCTGGAAATTTGAGATTTTTAAATTTTCCTTTATCTCATGTGTTTATGTGTTTATGGTTGTGAAAATGGACTAAAGCAATTAACACAGTCCTGTAATCTATAAACAGTAAATCTGTATCATAGATTTCCAGACAACCCCTCTACTTTCAGCGTTTCTTTTATTCATGTAAACCGTATTCAAGTGATGCTCTAAATAATATTGTTAAAAAATACAGAGAACTTTTCTTAAAACCACACTTAACTTCTGTATTAGCTGTAAATTTACAAACATCTTCAGTCCTTTAAGGCATTAGGCATGTACTTAATTGAAGAATAAATCAGATGGGGTATATATATGCTTAAACCTGGACACGCCATGCACCAAGTCTGACAATACAGTCACCTATAGTGTCTATCTATCAGTTATAGAATGTATTAGAATGTTTTAGAATGTATTCCTAAGAAAGTTAATGAGCTATATGTTCTTTTACAAAAAGTCCAGCAATGAGGTAATTACAAAATTTAATAAGATAGTTATCTCAGTGCAATTTAAGAACTTTCTGATTTCTCTGTATAAGTTTCTAAATCTATATAGTTTCTTCTTGTTGAAAGCCACTTTGTTGTTATCTCAGGTGTGCTTATACTCACTTCTACATTTTAAGATGACCTACTTCAAATGCAAGCAGGCATATGTATTTGTAAAGCTATCTGCATACAGATAGATTTCTTACAGTTCTCTGTGGTGCAGTATAACTGGTCAAGTGATGTGGGGGCAAATGTGGCTTTGAATTAATCTGTTATTGAGTTTCTTCAGAGCTGGAGAGACTCAAAGGCATTTTAAGTTTCAGCAGCTTTTCTTGACTTCTCTTACAAGACACAGGGTTATCTAGATTCTTCACAGATTACTATACAGCATCCTTGACTGTTACCATCCCTCTTCATCAGTACATATCCTAACCATAGTCAGCCCCTGTCACTATCACTCACTGCAACTGTTTAAAACACCTGGAAGATCACATAATGATTGGGATGATTCCCTAGCTAGAACAAAAGATTTTAACCCCTTTTTACACTGCTTTAGTCATTGCTATAAAGGGGTCAGGGTGGGAGGTAAGGATCTGAAATACCATATTTAACTAGAAAGCATTCCCTGTTGAGAGTTAGTTTCAACATTTCTGAAATCTCACTCATGTTCAGGGTTCAGCCATTCTAAGAGGAGAACATGATTATGACCAATTCAAGAGCTTATTTTCAGTGAAAGACTTTGGTGCTTTGGAAGAATAAAGTAACAATAATTTACATTCTAAAGTATTCAGATTCGAGAAACAGCCTTTGATAACATTTATGTGTTTATGCCTGTCAAATTACGAAAATACTTTCTTTTGCAATGCAGTGATGTACAACCACTCGTCAACTAAATTTCATTGCCTCACTGACTACCTGTGGTGTGTTTTGTTTTCACATATTACTGCAAAATAAGCAATCAAACAAATAAATAAATAGCAGCACAACCTTTCAGAGGGGTGGAACTGAAAGGAAAAATTGAGTTAAAATTTCAAATAAATGTTATTTTTTCCTCTACTCTATAATATTATGTGTATTTCTGTGTGGAATTTTCAGTGAACTGATTATTACTATTTTTAGGAAAAAAAAAGAGATAAGACAGCTTGACACTGACCTCATTCATATCACTGTAAATGATGCTACACTAGTGACATTAACTGATGTTGATAATTAACAGCAAGATATAATAATCAGTAAAATTTGGAAACTATCAAAAAATCAAAATTATATCAACATCCATGGGAAGCAGTGCATGTATACAACCTTGAATTCAGAGATCTTCCTCAGAAAAGTGGCAATGGAAAAAATGACAAAAATAGCATAAATTTATTAAGAAGTTAGTCACTGGTGTACATTGTGCTAGCATAACTACATTCAGAATTATATCAGAACTGCTACAGAAAAGCTGTTCTACCCAAAACCTTACTACATTTTATGCTTTAAAAATAAGACACAGTTACTGTCCCCACTCCCAAATTACTGCCTTAAGTTTACAAAGAAGATGAAGCATGGAAAGATGGAACAGGGTGAAAGAATCTAGCTAAAATTGCACAATAGATCCGTATAGTTGCATGCATATAGAAGCTTACTCCTCAGCTGAGGGAGACAAATTTTCCTTCCTGATCCTTAGGTCAATGACACTGAAGGCCCATCCAACATCAAGATCTTTTGCGTTGTTTCAACATGTCACGATCTGTAGACTTTTGATCTAACCAAACAAACCAGATGAAACATAGAATGTAAAACTGCAGCAGAGAAATGAACGAATTTCAAACAACTTGCCCTCATCTGACATATTCCAGAGTACAGAGATTCTTTCTTATATGGTGATCCCATGAATGCTGGGGGGATTCTGCTATTTTAGGCTACTTTCTATATACCTTTAGCCTGTGTAGTACAGAATAGCTGAAAGTAGGATAAAGCATATGCCTCAGGACTCTCAAGATTAAATTCTGTCCTGCCTGAAATGAATGACAGCACTGCAGGCTTTCTACAGACTTTAGGGGTCTATAGTGAGAATTTCTTGATCAGACATGAGAAATGCCAATTGCCTGTTTATTCAGCAACAGATAGTGATCCAGGCAAGATGCAAGGACAAGGAGTGTCTTAGTTTCACATCACAGCTAACAAGTCTTACATGTAGACCTTTTCCGTGTCTATGTGTGTGTGTGTGTATAGTGAATGTGTGTTTGTGTGTATACACATACCTAACATTATATAACACGCAGCATTATTCTAGACTTTGGTAATTGTGTAAACTGCAGTTCTTCTCAGTTACCATAGCAACAGGGCACTGCACTGAGATATGAGTAGTCTTCTCTTGATATGATTTTGATCAGCTCTTTCTGTTGCAAATTAATATTAAATTGGAAGTCAATAATAAATGAAAATACCTTTCTAAGCAGCAACTGATGATGTTAACAGATGAACAGTAGTAAGTATTAAGCAATTTAGTAGTCAGCTACTTCCTCTAAAAAACAGTAAAATACAGAAAGCAAGCTACTGATTTTTATGAAAACACAGTGGAAAATAGCTTCCAGGAGCATTTCAATGCAGAACCGGTCATTTAAACTGCATGCAAAATGATAAGCTACAGTCTTCTGTTCTGCATCTTAAGGCCTTCATTCCTAGCTTTTAATTAGACATTGCTTAGCTCATCCTTTATCTAAAGGACCTGGCGACTAGAGGTGACACATTGATATAAATCCCCTACACACACACTATCATGTAGGTAAAGCTATACTTACAAGCTTCTGCGTGGAGAAAAGCCAACAACCTACAGAGGAAAGGGAAAGGGCAATTACAATGAAAACAATGGCAGATTTACATAAAAAATATATTGTGCTTGATGGCATAATCTGCCTGTTTCTTTATAATTATTTAAGAAAATGTGAATGGTGTTAGAACTGCAAAACTACATGGAAGAAATCTAGATGTTTAACTTAATCTTGTGGAAAAGTGTTTATATGACTTTGGAGCCAGCATGCCTAAGTATTGAAATAGAAGTCAGTGAAATTTATGCAACAAACTTGTACACTCATTTTTAGAAATAGAAGGTACTTTGTCATGCAAGATTTACATCTAAACAGGCAAGAAATAAACAACTCCTCAGAACGTAGAATTTCCCATTATTACAAGGTTTCCCTTTAGGAAATTCTTACATAGCATACAAAGATTTTGCACACGTGCTGCTGTTCTGGTTACAAAACTCGTGACAGGTACACCATGTACATATAGACACACACACACACACACACACATTAAATATGACATATGCCTACGCACAGCTCTTTTTCTTAACATGAATCCCTGGTGGCTTAAAAAGAAAATCTCCAATGGAAAAAAAAAGCAGTGATCTCAATTTAGCAATACATTTTAAAGATATGCACATTTGTATATGGTACTTATCTAAATATGAATGATCTCTTTGTAAAAACAAGAGGCATAGAATTACAGTAGCCTAACATTCTTTCCCTTTAAATATATAGTTGTTCATTTTCTAGCAGATGAACTATATTTTAACCTCTTTTAAAGCTCAGTTTTTTGTCCATGAACAGATCTGTTAAAATATAATCTCCAAAAAGTCAGAAAGACTCAGCACTCTACCCCAATAATGTGGAAAAGGCAGCACATACTGTAAAGATACATATGCTCAATACACTTGAGTCATCCACTAAAATAATAAGAAAAACCAGAAAGTTCCAGATAAACAATTCTGAGGTGACTTTTTACATTTGAGTCAGCCTACTCATGGAAAACTTCACTGCATGGCATTCCCTGTCTCTAGGCAGACATTTTAAAGTTGTCTTACATCAAATGAAGCTTGTGCACCAGTTTTATTAGCTTCTTACAATATGTTTTGCCAAGAAATGTGAGACTCAAACAGCTATGTAAATTCATTAATCTTGTAAAGCAATTAGTGTAAAATCCAGTGACTGCTAAATGATTCCAAATGAATTAGTTGCAACATAACATTTAATTTTCAGGATTGTGTTCATTTATTTATGTTACTAAGCAATCTTTACAAGACAAATGCAAATATTTAGACCCTAATCATACAACTGCCATAAAAGAAAACAGTTTTTTCCCACTATTATATTGAAACTCAAAGACTGGTTCCTAAGGACCAGATATTGAATAACCCACAGTTAAGGAAAGGTTTCAGAAAAGCTCAGCTGCTCTTTAGGCACTTCAGTGGGCTTCAGATTTTATAATTCTCGAGAAAAGGCTAGCTACACTTAGGACATTTGTAGACACATTTAAAAAATAATATTGCTCAAAGTATTGAGCTTATCCAGAAATGTGAGCCAGTCTCTCTTCCCAGTCAGCACAACTATACCGAACTAAGCAAATACATATGGCAAGATCAAGATTACTGTAAAACGATACTAAAAGAAGAACAAACTCAGAAAGTCTGTGGATCATTTTGCTTTTGGAGGAGCAGAATAGAAAAATTCTGTATTAACCAATCAAGAGCTATATTGAAGAAGAATGGGTAACTACTCTGAAGTAGCTGAATTCAATGTTCAGATTAACAGCATATTAATCTGAAAGTCCCACTGTGCTACCATAGGTATTACTGATAAGTAGGAAAGATAATTGTTTCAGACTCATAAGATGAGCACATGATCCTGCTTTCAAGTTGGCATGAAGGTAGGCTATGTTGAACTAGAAGTGATATGAATACTCAAGGGTTACACAGACATAATGCAATTTCCCTACAAAAGATATGGAATAGGAAAGACAAAACCCACCTGGAGTCAAAACTGTCAAGGAACATGCAAGGCAACAAATGTTCCTATAGCTACACCAGCAGCAAAAGGAAGATTAGGAAAAATGTGGGCCTGCTGCTCTATAGAAAATGGACCCCATGGCAAGGGGCACGGAAATGGCCATCTACTCAATACTTTCTTTGCCTTAGTCTTTACCCATCAGACTGGCCTTGAGAAATCCCAGGCCCTTGAGACTGGACAGAAGGCAAGTCTGGAGCAAGAACCACTTGCCTTCAGCGGAGCAAGATCAGATTAGGATATGTTTAAACAAAGTGGACATGCGCAAGTCTAAGGGACCTGCTGGGATGTACTCATGAATGTTAGGGGAGCTGACTGATGTCATTGCATGGACACTCTCAATTATCTTTGAAAGGTCCCTGAGAACTGGAACAGAACAAATGCCATGCCTGCCTTCAAGAAGAGCAAGAAGGAGGGTCTGGGGAGCTACAGGCCTATCAGCCTCAGCATAATAGCAGGGAAGGTGATAGAGCAATTAATCATGGAAACAATTTCTTGACATGAGAAACAAAAGTAGACTGGGAGTACTCAGCATGGGTTTACAAGGAGGAAACTGTGCCTTACTTGGTAGTCTTGTACAACAAAATGTCTAGCTGAGTGGAAGAGGGGAGAACAGTGCATGTTGTTTAACTTGACTTCATCAAGGCTTTGTACACTACCTCCAGGTTGCCTCCTACATAGGCAAACTGAGAAAGTACAGATTAGATAAATAGTGAGGTCAACTGAAAACTGACAAAACTGCCGGGCTCAGAGAGTTCTGATCAGCAGCACAAAGTCCTGCTGGAGGCCAGTCACTAGCGGTGTATCCCAAGAGTTCTGTCAAGACCCTGCAGGTATTAATAGGTCTTAATGGCCCTGTGCACCTCACCACGGCATCCACCCACAATATCTGCCCAAGGGCACCTCTATTCAGCACTGGTGAGATCACATCTGGAGTGCCATGTCTAGTTCTGGGTTCCCAATGCCAAAGAAGCATGGATTTACTGAAGCAAGTCCAGTGAAGGGCCATAAAGATGGTTAAAGATTCAGAGCATCTGGCATATGAGGAGAGACTGAGCGAGCTGGGACTGTTCAGGCTGGAGAAGAGAAAGCTCAGAGAAATCTTATCAATGTGATTGAATATCTGGAGAGGGGGGATAAAGAAGATGGAGCCAGACTCTTCTGAGTGGTGCCCAGTGACATGACAAGAGACAATGGACACAAACTGAAACACAGGAAATTGCTTTTAAAACATCGGAAAAAAAATCTTTTTTACAGTGAGGGTGGTTGAACACTGGAACAAGTTGCTCAGAGAAGTTGTTTAGTCTCCATGCTTGGTGATATTAGAAAATACTGCAAATCTTGTTCATGAATCCTGCTCACTTCTCAACCCAGTCCAGCAAGATACCCAGTGAGGTCCTTGGAATATGTCACTAAAAGGTATGGAAAATTCTAATGGTTGGTTCTCATTACATCATAAATCTTATGAATCTATTTCTGACAAGATGTATATTTTTGACAAACATTTGCAGAGCTGCAAATCTACTGTCATCAAAAAGAAGGCATGTGTCAGACTAAATTCAAGAGCTCCAATCAGCCAACTTCCTGATTTGTGTTACATGGGAAGTTTGTAACCTTTGACCACTAGCTGCTTTTGCAAAAGGAGGATTCCTTTTTTCTGCAGTGAATTTTCACCCCTGTATGTCAGAAAATGGCCTCAGTAGGATAAGGTAAACAGAAATTTAGAAGAACTTTGAAATGAATGAAATATATAAAATGAGTAGGTGAATGGAAGAATATAAGCAGGGAAAAGGACACAGAAAGAGGAGGGTGACAATACTAACATCATAAAGTACAACATACAGTCAGTGACTGGGGTCTCCTAATCCAGTGGTTTGGCAAGTAAGTTTGGCAGAGGTTTGTCAGGTAGGAAATAAAAATGAAATTTGTATAACACTAGAAATCAAAGCAACAAAATGGATGAGTAGAAACTACTAGTGCAAGATGAAAAATATTTTTTTCAAGAAATCACAGAAACAGTGAAATAATAGGCTTGAGACATCTATCTTGAAGGTTTCTATGACAAGATAGGAAAATCTAACTTTTGTAGTGTAAAACTGAATGATAACATCAAAAGATTGTAAAAAAAGTACAGATATGGATTCTTGGGCAATTATGAAACAGTATCTGAGACAAAATCACCATGGAGACAGACTAAAGTGCTTTTGAGCTAATACCAGTGATCTGCTAGCAATCTCTAGAGTTGGGTATGTACGGAGATGTCTACAATGCCATCACCAGCAAACATTACTGAGAATAGTACCATGTTGGAACTATAAATTGCCATGGATGACCTGGGAAACTAATGTTAAGTGTAATGCTTGGGACTAGACACTATCCTAAGGAACGTCTATAACTTCACCATGAGATACCCGAGGAGATTAAGTTTTTGTGGTTCCAGAAAAAAACTTGTTGGAAAATAAAAATGCATGTGGTGGAGTCACATGTAGAGATGCAGTGCCAGAGCAGTGAAGATGGTTAACAATATAGTGGTCTGGATTTGAGGGAAATGATTATTTGCTCAACAACTGTTAGACTGAATCTGCAACACTCTGTCCAATTTTTATATACCCACAAAATGTAAGAAAAATATTTATAAATGAGTGGGTTCAACAGAGGACCCCTAAGATAGTCAGAGACTGGAGTAGTTCTCCTCTAAGGAGAGGCTGAGAGAGGGGGGCTTGGTCAGCCTGGAGAGGAGACAGCTTCAGGGGTGGTGGTGGTGGGCCCTCATCAGTCTTCCTGTACTTACAAGGAAGTTACTGAGAAAACAGAGATAGACTATTCATTGTGATGAGAACAAGAGAATGGATGAACAAGTTGCTCCTGGACAAGCACAAGCATAAAAAGGAAGCCTACAGAGGGTGGAAGCAAGGACAGGTAACCTAGGAGGAATAAAGAGAAACTGTCCAAGCAGCCAGGGATCAGGTTAGGAAGGCCAAAGCCCTGACAGTATTAAATCTGGCCAGGGAAATAAAGGGCAGCAAGAAAAGCTGCTATAGGTACATTGGTGATAAAAGGAAGACTAGGGAAAATGTGGGCCCTCTCTGGAAGGAAACAGAAGACCTCATTACCTGGGATATGGAGAAGTACTCAATGAGTTTTTTGCCTCAGTCTTCACTGGCAAGTGTTCCAGCCATGCAGCCCAAGATGCAGAAGGCTCAGGTGGGGACTGGGAGAAGGAAGAACCATCCACTGTAGAAGAAAAGCTGGTTTGAGACCATCTAAGGAACCTGAAGGTGCATAAATCCATGAAACCTGATGAGGTGCATCCACTGGTCCTGAGGGAACTAGCACATGAAGTGGTTAAGCTGCTATCCATCATATTTGAGAAGCCTGACTTGGAAAGACATGGGTTTCACAGGTGGACCACTTGGTGGATAAGGAATTGACTGGATGGTCACACTCAAAGAATTGCAGTTAACGGCTTGATGTCCAAATGGAGAGCAGAGATGAGCGGTGTTCCTCAGGGGTTGGTGTTGAGGACAGTGCTGTTTAACATCTTTGTTGGTGACATGGACAGTGAGATCAAGGCACCCTCAGCAAGTTCGACGACAGCACCAGGCTGTGTGGTGCAGTCGACACGCTGGAGGGAAGGGATGTGCCATCCAGAGGGACCTGGACAGGCTGGAGAGGTGGGCCCGTGCAAACCTCATGAAGTTCAACAAGGCCAAGTGCAAGCTTCTGCCCATGGGTCAGGGCAATCCCAAGCACAAATCCAGGCTGGGTGAGGAGTGGATTGAGAGCAGCCCTGCGGAGAAGGACTTGGGGGTATTAGTGGATGGAAAACTGACTGTGAGCCAGCAATGTGCGCTCACAGCCCAGAAAGCCAACTGTGTCCTGGGCTGCATCAAGAGAATTGTGACCAGCAGGGTGAGGGAGGGGATTCTCCCCCTCTGCTCTGCTCTCATGAGACCCTCCCCTGCAGTGCTGTGTCCAGCTCTGGGGCCCCCAACACAAGGATATGGACCTGCTCAATCAAATCCAGAGGAGGGTCACAAAGATGATCGGGGAGGTGGAGCATCTCCCCTGTGAGGACAGGCTGAGAGAGTTGGGGGTGTTCAGCTGGAGAAGAGAAGGCTCCGGGGAGACCTTATAGTGGCCTTCCAGTACTTAAAGGGGGCCTACAGGAAAGATGGGGAGGGACTCTTTATCAGGGAGTGTAGTGACAGGACTAGGGGTAACGGTTTTAAACTGAGAGAGTGTAGATTTAGATTAGATATAAGGAAGACATTCTTCACTGTGAGGGTGGTGAAGCACTGTAACAGGTTGTTCAGAGAAGCTGTGGCTGCCCCCTCCCTGGAAGGGTTCAAGGCCAGGTTGGACGGAGTTTTGAGCAACCTGCTCTAGTGGAAGGTGTCCCTGCCCATGGCAGGGGGCTTGGAAGTCGATGACCTTTAAGGTCCTTTCCAACCCAAACTGTTCTGTGATTCTGTAATAAGTTGATGGAGGGTTGTTCCAGCTGAGTATAAGGTAAAAAATACCCAATCTATCAGGTTGATTAAGCACTGGAACAGGTTGCAGAGAGTTTGTGGATCTCTATCTTTGGTGGTTTTCAAGATCCAAGTGACCCGCTCTGCAGTGTAAGAGATTTGACATGAAAACATTTTTTTTTGAGAAATCTTTTTGACTTGTAACATATCCTCATGGTTTTGAGTACCCTATCATTCCATTCCCTATTTTCCTTCTTTTTTTTCCTGTGGGCCTTGATCCAGTAAGAAATTAATGATCTTATCAAGTACCTTGCACTTGGTTTCTAAGCAGTAGAAGACCCCACAGATTTAACCATACATACACATCACTGGATGTGATGTTATTGTTCCTCACATTTTCTCCTAATTTCCATTCAGAGAATGAAAACATTATTGCATTATTCTTAACCCAGAAAGCTTTGGTATTTTTGAAATATATCCATGTAGTGCATTGAGGAAAATTCTTAGCCCATATAACTCAATGTATTGCAAATTAAGTTGAAGGAGATAAGTTGATCTCTACTAGTATAATATTTTCCTTACATTTTCTGGAGAAAACAAGTAGAAGAACAGTTCTGTGATGCTTCTTTTCACTTAGAATGTATATTTTATTATTTCTTGAATATTTTAGTTTCACCTAGTGCAATAATAGTTCGTTCATCAGGGACACTATGCCAAATTAACTGTAAAGTAGGAATGAAGTATTAATATTTAAACAGCTACTACATTATTCTTAAAATAGCTTAAGTGGAGTATTAAAACAACAAAACAATGGTTAAATCAACAGTTCCTGTCTTTCAGGTTCAGCTGGTTACAACCATACTGCTAGCCAAATAAATAAGCATTGGTACATTTGCCTTTTGGCTAGTAATAAATTAGAATGGACAGCAAATACAATAGGATATAGCACAATATGTTCTTTTAAAAGCTGATATTTAAAAAATATAGGAAAGCACTGGAAAAAATATCCTTTAAAAAAAAAATTCCTAGAATTATAGCATAATCCACGCAGGTTTTGTTCCTACGATTCATTTATTTATTTATTTTACTCTTACAAAGCTTCCCCTAGGGTTGTTTTAAGTACACATATTATCTTATGTCAATTAATTTCCCCTGAAAATAAAACTGAAATGCACTGATTTCTTCTCTTTATATTCTTTTGAAGAACCCATTTCTCGTCTTGCAGTTATTGAATTCAACTGAAAAGAGTACATTATGTACCAATCATGTTTTAACATCTAAAAGGACAGTTTACATTTACTTATGAGCCTGGGAAGATAAAGAATAATAAAGCCTATGTACTTAAATTCTAAGATATGTAAGATTCTGACTTAAAGTTTTAGAAATAATTTCTGGCACTATTTAAATGAATACTTCATACCAGCTGGCTACATAGATGCGTTTCCCATTAAAAAATAAAGGTTACCTAGTTTCGTAAACAGACTTTAAAGATTATGGCTTCTGTAGTCTTCTGTAAGACAACATGACAAGTTCTCTGCCCTTGTAGCCACTATAACAAGAAAATCCAGTTTGTAATACACTGAGTGGTTACATGGAGTTTTTCACTTCCAATATGTGCTTATGGTCTTCATCTTGAATAAGGAAAAACACAGAAAAAGAATGTACAATGACAGAACTGAATGAATGAAATTTCACCTACAGGGCATACCATCATGAAATTTATCATTGAATGAAATAACTAAATGCTAAATTCAGAATACCACATGACTTGGTATAGATTCAGCGCTGTGAGAGGCATGAAAATGGAAATTTACAGTAAAATATACATACAGCAATTCTTGGAAGGAAAGAGGAAATTGTGTATTTATTAAGCTGATGAAAAGAAGGTATGAGCAATAAAGTGAAGGCTTAAAGTTGCATGGAACCATTTCTTCACAACTAGTATTAAATAAATAATTTAGTTCTCTGGAAACAATAGTGGTTTCTTTTCTTTTATTTTATTATTTTTGTTCCCCAAAAATATACAGCAGAAAACTTCAGACCAAGTTTTATCTTCTTCACCTTCTCAAACTGGGGATTTTGTTTATGTCAACATACCTGTGAAATTTTTCTTGTGTTCAGTTCTGGTGTGTTGACCTCGGCTGCCTGTCAGACACCCACTCAGCTGCTCTCTCACTCCCTCTCCTCAACAGGTTTGGGAAGAAAATAGGATGAAAAGGGTCATGCGTTGAAATGAAGACAGAGAGCACTTACCAATTACCTTCATTGGCAAAACAGATTCAACTAGGGGAAAACTAATTTAATTGACTGACAGTTAAAATAGGGTTGGGTAGTAAGAAACATAAATAAGATAAAGCAACACCTTCCCCCACCCCTTCATTCCCAGCTTCTCTACTTCCCCCACCTCAGACAGCTCAGAGGGGATGGAAGATGGATAGTTATGGTTAGTGCATCATGCTTCATCTCTGTCCCTCCTTCCTCCTCACATCTTTCCCCTGTTCCAGCATGTGTCTTCTCCATGAGCTGCAGTCCTTCAGCATAAACCTGCTCCAGTGTGGATCCTCCATAGACCTCAGTTGTTTTCAGGATCCTCTTCACAGGCTCCAAGAAAATACCTGCTCCACCGTGGTCTCTTTCATGGACTGCAGGGGAATCTCTGCTCCAGCACCTGGAAAACCTCCTCCCCCTCCTTTTCTGACCTTCAGGTCCACAGGTCGTTTCTCTTTTTTTTTTTTTTTTTCTCTTCACTTCTCACTACTGCTGCAAGCATTTTTCCCTTTCTTAAATATGTTTTCACACCAGGCCACCCCTGCAGCCACACTTCTGCCAAAACCTTGCCACTGAATCACAGAATCACAGAATCATCAAGGTTGGAAAAGACCTTGAAGATCATCTAGTCCAACTATTAACCTCACCCTGACAGTTCCCAACTCCACCAGATCCCTCAGTGCTGGGTCAACCCAACTCTTCAACTGCTCCAGGGATGGGGACTCCCCCCCTGCCCTGGGCAGCCCATTCCAACGCCCAACAACCCCTTCTGGACAGAAATACCTCCTAAGAGCCAGTCTGACCCTGCCCTGGTGCAGCTTGGGGCCATTCCCTCTTGTCTTATCACTTGTTACTTGGTTCAAGAGACTCATCCCCAGTTCTCTGCAACCTCCTTTCAGGTAGTTGTAGAGGGCCATGAGGTCTCCCCTCAGCCTCCTCTTCTCCAGACTAAACAATCCCAGTTCCCTCAGGCGCTCCTCATACGACATGTGCTCCAGACCCTGCACCAGCTCCGTTGCCCTTCTCTGGACTCGCTCGAGTCCTTCAATGTCCTTTTTGTAGTGAGGGGTCCAAAACTGAACACAGTAATCGAGGTGCGGCCTCACCAGTGCCAAGTACAGGGGTAAGATCCCTTCCCTGTCCCTGCTGGCCATGCTATTGTTGACAAGAGCCAGGATGCCATTGGCCTTGTTGGCCACCTGGGCAAACTGCTGGCTCTTGTTCAGCCAGCTGTCAATCAACCCCCCCAGGTCCCTCTCTGACTGGCAGCTCTCCAGCCACTCCTCCCCAAGCCTGTAGCGCTGCTGGGGGTTGTTGTGGCCCAAGTGCAGCACCCGACATTTGGCCTTATTGAAACTCCTCCAGTTGGCCTGAAATGCAGTACATCGCTGACTCAACTCTATATGAAATTGCGGTCTATCATAGGAGATTCTTTATCATCACCCCCTTCTTAAGAAAGGAATTATCCAAAGAATTAACAATCTACATACCAAGAGTTGGAGGTTACAGTCATAATGAAGTTCTAGGGCCTGAGATTGCAGCTAGAGGAATAAATTTAGGCTATTTATACCTGGCAGAGCCAGGCATACCAGGCAGTAAGGAGTGAAGAAGAAAAAAAGTGTTCTGTAGATCAGATTAAATAATTCTGGAGAGGTTTCTCCACCTGCTTTTGTGTTAGTAGCAAAGTTATTTTTCAGAACTAATAAGTAGTGAAAAAGACTGAACTTCTGGGACTTATAAACACTGCAAATTGTGAATTCAATTTATACTTTTTTCTGGCTGATAAAGTATTTAATTAGATTGATAGTCAATACCTTTCTAAAAGAAGACAAATCGCAAGCTTTGTATCTTTTAGGTTTTGTCCACATTAGCAAGATCAATTGATACAGTGTCCCTCAAATCACTTGAAATTTACCCTGTATCCACATGCAAAACTGCTTCATATGATTGATAGGGAGGCCAAAACTGGCTACTGTTATGCTCACCACTTGAAGTTAATGCCCTAACTGACTGTATTTCAATCTTTGAGGTAGAAATCTGCCTCAGAGTTTTGTAGGCACAAATGAGGTTTTCAAACAGTGCATTTTATTATGTGAACTAAAACTGTTCCAGTGACTATTGGGATATTTCAAGATGATCACTATGATAAGCAGCAGCAATTACAAAGTCATTCTCAATGTATCCAAAGCAGAGGCCTGAAATACCAATAAATTATAAGTGTATTAGGATATAATTAAAATATTTGGGTTTAGGGCAAACTAATAAGTGTACTAAAGTAGTGTAACCAGTAACAGTAAACAAGTATTTCATAACATGGTTGGCATATCCAGACACATTGTTTACAGAAGCATGAGTAATGTGACTGCCAAAAGGGCAAAAAAACAGGAGATACAGGACATGCAAGTGATAAAAAGTTGCCAGACTAAGGAAAAGATGAACATGAGGGACTGCAAAAGGACAGAACATTCTGTTCAACAGACAAGAAGGACATCCAGCAAAACCAAAAACCAAAATAATATGAGGAACAGCTGAGATTCCCCTTCTGGGGATTTGGTAGAAGCATAAAAACATCACAAATGTAACAGAAAAAACAGAGAAGGAAAAAAAAAGATTCATGTCGGTTTCAACTTCTCTCATTAAAGATCCCTCAAGACTGAGAACTTTGATTTCACTGACCAAGAACCACTGAGGACTGTAGCCATCTGCAGCATTTATATGGCACCAGCTCCATGGCGTGTGTACTTACAGATCACTTAAGATGTGACTTTTGAAGTCTAACGGTTTTTGTAAAGCTGATGACAAATAATGTGCAAGAATGTATAATTAGTTAGGAATTGTATTGTTAATGAAGGGATTCCATAAAATTTTTGTTTCAGTTTTAAAACTGGTTTGATTATCAGTTACCTAAACACTATTATTATCTATTATTATTATATATTATTATATAAACACTTCCATCACGGTGATTTAAAATTCTCTAATCAATAGAGATTACACACAAGCATATATATATATCACTTTGCAACATTAACATGGATTTTGCTCTAGGTAAGGGCTTTCAGCTTTGACAGAGAAACTCCTAAAATGTGGATTTTTGTTGGTGAAGGTGGATTGCTAAGATTTCTTGTTTAAAGACAGGAATAATTACTCTAATCTGAATGGCGACAGAGCCTTACTGCAATAAACCTTTTGGAATGTCACTCTGTGGAGCAAATTTAGGAAACAGAATCTCACACTGAAACTCCCTAAAAACATAAAGATAGCTGTAGTGCATCACATCAGTGGTAATTTAGGACAGAATCTGTTTTTCAACAGTGGGGAAAAGCAGGTATATACAGGGGAACAGAAAAAGGCAATGGTATACAGTCCCCTAAAAATATTGTTGTCCCAGTCTCTAATCATATAATGCTCAGGAGCGAAAGCATGTCATTACAAAATCTCTCATAACCCTTCAATGTTTTTCTCTCAGATGTATCTGCTCGGGTTTCCCATACATTTTCATCACCCACAATGTCCCATGGTGTCCTGGTTTCAGCCAGGATAGAGTTAACTTTCCTTGGGCTGAGAGGGAGCGCAGCTGAATGGCCGGGTCCAGATCGATCATTGGAGTCGATCGATCATCCATATCATGTGACGTCATGCTCAGTATATAGGCAGACACGGGCTCTCTCGCATGTGCCATTTTTGGTTTCTGGGTTGGCCTGTCAGGATTTTCTGGTGTGGTGGGGTCGCTGCTGGATGGGGGGGCGGGGGGGGGCGGGCACGGGCTGCATACCTGTCACTGTGCTCGGTGACCCACAGCTGCATTTTACCCTTTTGGACTTACTATTGTTACTGTTGTTTTTATTACTATTAGTAAAGTTTTTTTATTCAACCTACAAATTTCTTCTTTTGTCCCTCCCCTATTTCACCGGGAAAGGGTGTGGGGGGGGGGAAATAAACAACTGGCCACGTGGCAATTGGCTACCGGCTGAGTTCAAACCACAACACATGATAACAGGCCTCACAGCTACCATACCTCTTTTGCAAAAGCTGTTTTTTTTGGTCTTGAACTGCTCATTTTGTTCATTGTCCCCCAGCGATTGTCCTGGAAGAAATGGGGAATGATTCCTTTCCACTTCTGCCATGTCATTGCCCAGCTCAGTCATCTTTCTGCATTACAGGACAGTCCTGAAGCCATTCCTCAGCTTTGCCATTCATGTGATCTTTCAACAGAAACTTTGCCAAGTCTGTCTCCTATTTTTGATAGGGCATCCTTGTAGAATATGCCATTTAGGCAATTTAGCTAATACTACAGATTGTCAAATAAAGTGATAAATGTTGAAAGCTAACAAACGTGTCAGTATGTTCTTCTGCAATTTAGCAGGTTTATTAATTTGGGCTCGAGTCATTGAACTGTCAATATAACTCCCAAGTGATCCAGGAGGGAAAAGGTATAGTTTGCTGTAAAGAAAATGCTGTGTATCATTGGACACTGAACTGCTTTGCTTGGACGATTACAGTAGTTATTTCAAGAGATTATCCATTGATTAAGAGCATATGTAGACTTGAAATGGATTGAAATATAATTGGTTGTGTACCATAATTTCTGTGGTTTAATAATTATACCAGTCTGACTGGATTTGCTCGATCTATATACAAGTATTGGAAATTATCTATAGAGAGGGTTCAAGACCAAAATCCTCTTTAGAGTTTCTGAAATCAACCCAGTTAGTGCAAAGTAACCTGCATTCATTTTTACCCAAGTAATTAGAAAATTTGTGAGTTCTGGTTTGTTTCATGTATTTTCCATCTCCTCTGAAAATAAATAATGCAGACTTGTCTATAAACACTATATTGAAGTCAGTGTCAGAAATATATTTACTTCCTGATAGCTGTTTTTATTAAGACATGTTAAGACACAGACACCTTCTCCAGCTGCTCTGGCCCTGGACTCTCCTGCCCAGCTGCTGGAGCCCAGTGGGTGCCCAGGGACCACGTTCCCTCCTCCTCTGGGACTGGCACAGACAGGAGGTTACTACTGCAGGCACACACACAACACTCTTGGGGTTCACAAGCACATGTACAGTCACAGGTTTCCCCAAGTATTGGGACAGTCTCCCTGTTACCCCTGCCCAGGTCCCAGCCCTCTAACGGGTCCCACAGGCACTGCTACACACTGGCTGGTCCAGCTTGGTGCTTACTGCAAACATTCACACACTCATCCCGCAGGCACCCCACACTGGCAAGTCTCCTCAGGTACCATCATGGACCCTCCACCTGCCTGATACTCCTGCCTGGACCTGAGGACTCTACCCTTTCCCATTGGTCCAGCTTGAAATTTTCTGGTGAACAGACATGCACATCTGGTCTGGAGCAGATCCCCCAGCAGCTGGCACCAGGCACATGGGCCATGACCCATGGTCCCACTCCAGCCACCAGTGCTGAGCCCTTCACTCCCCTCACTTGCTCTGGTCCCCCCAGCAGCTGGTTTTTGGGACTCACATCATTCCTGCCCCTGTGGTTGGAGCTGCCACGCCCACTGGCTCCAGTAGCTGTACTGGGATCCCACTGGCTCCAGTGGCTGACACCACAGGCCAGGGGTGCCTACACCCCTGATCTGACTCCAGTAGCTGACACCCAGTCCACTCCCACTGGTCCCCCTGTAAGCTGGCACTTGGTCCTGCAGCACACACACACATACATTGGGCAGAGAGTGAGCTTATGCAGAGAAAGAGTTAAGAAAAGATTTAATAAAAAGATCTAGGTTGGCAGGACAAACTGTGGTGATCAGCTGCAAGGATCAGCCAGACAAGTGCACTGACCAGCCCCATTTTACACCCAGCCAGCCCCTGTTACACCCCCTACTGCCTACCCACCTTGTTCCTCCCTGCTCCCCTTCCTCTGCTTGTTCCCCCCGTTAGTTTGTCTGGTCCCATCCTGCCTGATCCCACACCCTCCCCATTCTCAGGACAAGTTTATGCCATGTCCCTCTGCCCCTAGGGACTGCATTTTTACCCCTATTATTCTCAACTTGGGCTCAGGTTGCCCTGTGATGGGATGGCAGCCCAGGCCACGCCTTCCTGTTTGCCCCTGAAGTGCACCAAGACCTGACAGTGCCTCCCACTGCTCCCAGAGTTTTCTCCCATTTTGTCCCAGCTGCCATTTTGTCCCTCTTGCACCCCAGGAGATTTCAGGCTCTCCTGGGACTGGTTGTGCATTTACTTCAGAGCAGGGACCCTCATGCCAGTCTGGGCAGGAAGCTGGTGGCAACGTGGCTTGGCAGACCAGGAGGCTGGCAGGGGAGACAAGGCAGTGAAAAAGCCCTTTGGGAGGAAAACAGGTAATTTTGCAGAGGTTAACAATGAATGGCAGGGAAATTTTGTGGGTGTGTAACAGTTTTCTAGGCACAATGAGGTCATTAAGCATATCTGCATGGTGAGAGAAATTTTACCCACATGTACCCATGAGTCTGAAAGGCAAAACATGCCCTGTAACACTGAGCTATTAAAACCATTTTTACCAGGAGCTGAATATCTCAAATTACAGACTAACCAGGGAAGATAATTTTTAAAACAACCTTGCAACAAGCTGCAAAGGCGCTAAAACATTCACCACTTTTTTATGAACAAAGCGAAAGCTTCCATTGTGAAGTGGTTTAACAGGTGCTCCAAACCAAGTCTTCAAGCACATCATCTCCTGCTGCACGGGTTTGTTACCAGACTCCATGCAGAGGTATAACCTCAGCTCCTACAGGACTTCAAACTTGGAAGATCATAGAGAGAGAGAGATTTGGAGGTTTAAAATGAAAGAAACTGTATCTCTACTCAGAAAACTGGTTGAGGTGGAGGGGGTGCGTCTCATGTGACGGTCTCCAGAATAAAACAAAGATTTGAAAAAATTTTTCACAAATTTTTCACAAAGAATTCACAAAGATTTCACAAACGAAATTTTCATAGTAGCTGAAACAGTAAGATCAGATAACCATGTACCACATAGACTACAGTCACACAGCTGTCAAGGGGGTGTTTTTGAAGGGCTTCAAAATATGAACCAAAATTAAAGAGATCTTCACTGTGAAAGGGAAAGGAAGAAAGAAACAGCTGTTAGTAAAATGGCAAGCCTGGCTCCAGAAATCTAACTGTTGGATGGAAGCCATCCCTCAGTGATATTTAACGTTTAGGCTGGAGTGGATGAGAAAAGGAATGTATTTTACATCATACTGCCCAGCAACACCAGCACTAGGATTTTCCCACAAAAAATTATTCCCACATAGCTGGAATAAAATTCTTGAAGACACAGCTTTTGAAATAGGTCTCCTGGAAAGGACTTTTATTTTTCCTCTTCAAGAAAATCTTTTGTTTAATAGGAAAAGTAATCTGGTGTGCAGCAAAGACAGCTTTTGTTTGTAAACTGGTTATCTTCTACACCTCACTGCATTAAGTTCATCAGCATACCTTTTGACAGCCATGTCAGTGACCAGGAAAACTTGTCTCTGATAAGACTGCCCAAGGGATGTCTGAGCCTACTGTTCCAAGACGTCACTGACTTATCAATCTTACTAACTAGAGTTAGACCTGTGTCAGTAGATTTTCACAAAAGTCTATAGTTAGGCTAATGCTTTAAAGTACAGTTTCAAATGTCACTTCATTGATAAACTGCTCCTCCCTTCCTCCAAAGAAATATATTGGATAAAAATGTTCATTTGTCCAACTAGCTGCCATAAACTAATTAATTAATTAATTAATTAATTGTTTGCAGTCACACAAAATTTTATTCCAGATTTTACAGGCAAGAAGTAATATACATCCAGGTGGGCTGATCTGGTACCATGTTTAGAAACAGATTAATTTTAGATTGTTCATTTCTAACAATGATGACTTCTACATTATATACAATCCTTTTGCAACTTCACTGACATCTAATCCACTCTGTTTTCTTAAGCCAATCACATAGGACCTAGGTATGACATGTAAAATACATGCACATACACAAGACACATTATGTATATAAATAAAATACATATTTAATGTGTATGTATGCATGCATGTATATATGTGCATGTGCTCATAGAAAGAGGTCTTCCAGATAAAAAAAAAGAACTCTCATATTTCTATTCCAAAAGAAAGCACCATTTTAAGACCTCAGAGAAGTTACATTCTCAAATAACATTGTACACTTTATAGTGTACATACATATATCCTTCAGAGTACTCTTTGTAACAATTTTCTATACTAGATGTGTGCAAAGCCAGAACTTTAATTTTAGAACATATATTTTTACTAACCTTCTAACAAAGATTTTTTTTTTGTTTAGAGAATCTTTTTAGAACTGTCAATGGGTTTGTTACAAAATCCAACACATAAATGTCAACTGCTGTTAGAAACTAACGGGAGAAAATTGAAGTATGCCTGATTTACTTCTAAGTAAGTCACATATATTTCCAATGAAAAAAAATAAGAAAATAAAGTTCATTGTGTGAATAGTCCAAGACAAAATCCACTGAAGTCAGCAGAGTCTTTTGAATCTTGGAGAACAAATGGGTCAGAATATGAATAGTGGAAAGAAACCTCTATACAGTACTAACGGATGAATGAGAACAGTTAAATTTCATCCAGTATTTTAGAGAAAAAAAGTTACTTTTCTCCTCTCTCCAGCTGTCACTGTCAAACTTATGCATGAGAACCATTGTGTACTACTAGCGTAAAACAGTACACAAGTGCCAAATGAAATGTGCATGATTAGTTATACCTTCTGGGCAACTTACAAGGCAGTGACCTCACCATTGTATCTCTTCCTCAGGTAGCAGAGTTTGTTTTTTAGTGGCAAAATCTAGAGGCAATGAGTGATGTAAAGAAAGTGTAACTAATATAATTCCCAGGTTTTGATTTTGGAAGTTTTAAGGCTATTTGAACCTCATGCATTAGTATTAGTCATGCATTGGGCAAACATTTTAATTTTGTAGAGGACTGTATAGTGGTAAATACAATATTTGACTCTGTGAGAAAGACTTATCAATGAAATTAATACAGCCAGATTGTTTCACCATATGTTTCTCCTAAATTTCCCCAAGTATTCCAGGAGTCAACCAAACTTTAGCATATTTTAGCTTGTTTATCTCTAGATGCAAAATTAATCTAGGCAGCAAGAGACGTGTCTTGTTTAGCGAAGTGAATATTGTGCAGTTCTTTCATGAAATGCACTATACAGCAGATCAGGGAGATGATCCTCCTGGAAACTGTGCTAGGGTACATGGAAAATAAGGAGGTGATTGGTGACAGCCAACGTGGCTTCACTAAGGGAAAATCGTACCTGACAAATTTGGTGGTCTTCTATGACAGGCTTACAGCTCTGGTGGATAAGGGAAGAGGGAAACTGAGAGATTTGAGAGGTGGGCCCGTGCAAAATCTCATGAAGAGCAAACCTCATGAAGTCTAAGTGCAAGGTCCTGCACATGGGTCGGGGCAATCCCAAGCACAAATACAGGCTGGGTGAGGAGTGGATTGAGAGCAGCCCCGAGGAGAAGGACTTGGGGGTATTAGTGGATGGAAAACTGACTGTGAGCCAGCAATGTGCGCTCACAGCCCAGAAGGCCAAGTGTGTCCTGGGCTGCATCAAGAGAAGTGTGGCCAGCAGGTCAAGGGAGGAGATACTGTCCCTCTACTCTGCTTTCATGAGACCCCCCCCCCCAGTGCTGTGTCCATCTCTGGGGGCACCAACGTAAGAAGGACATGGACCTGCTCGATCAAATCCAGAGGAGGCCATGAAGATGGTTGGGGGGCTGGAGCACCTCCCCTGTGAGGACAGGCTGAGAGAGTTGTTTGTTCAGCCTGGAGAAGAGAAGGCTCTAGGGAAACCTTATAGTGGCCTTCCAGTACTTAAAGGGGCTACAGGAAAGATGGGGAGGGAGTCTTTATCAAGGAGTGTAGGGATAGTAAGAGGGGTAACGGTTTTAAACTGAAAGAATTAACTGAAAGATTTAGATTAAACTGAAAGATTTAGATTAGACACCAGGAAGAAATTCTTCCCTGTGAGGATGACGAGGCACTGGCACAGGTTGCCCGGAGAAGCTGTGGCTGCCCCCTCCCTGGAAGGGTTCAAGGCCAGGTTGGACGGGGCTTTGGGCAACCTGGGCTAGTGGAAGGTGTCCCTGCCCATGGCAGGGGGTTTGGGACTAGGTGATCTTTAAGATCCCTCCAGTATATCTTTTCTTTGGGAAGGCTTAGTTATTAGAATGTGTTGTTTGTAGGTTATGCTAGATCGCATGTTGTTCATCACTGCTTCCCCATATAAACTCCCTGACATGCTGTCAACCTGCCATTTGTAAATTGTCCATTTTTGAATTGACACTAGCATTGGAAAAACACTTGAGTTTAAATTTGACACTCAGAGCGAAATCCCTGAAGAGGAATATGTAGAGAATTAATTTAACCAGCCTTTTAAAGAATCAGCCTCGCAAACAACTGATGTGCAAGATGCCAGTATCAAGTTTACACAATGCTTTTAATTTTATTTTATAGCAGCAATTATTTTCTTTTGACTCCCAGCACTTTGAGAATGAGTAGTTGCAGTAATAATTCATAGCGGTTTCTTTTCCTTGATAAGGAAGCAAAATTTGTGATACAGAGTCACATAACGTGATTTTGCAGTTCAGGTGACTGAATATTGTCTTTCGGAACAGGGTTGCACTTTAGCAATGAATGATTTCAATCAAACTTTGTGAAGCTGGGTGGAAACATATGGTAAAAATGTGTAATGCAACAGTATGACTAGCTTAAGTTATCTAATATATTTTGGATATATGCAACAGAGGTAAAGGGAAGGAAATAAGTTTCTGGAGATTTTAAAAAGTAGCTAACTCTTGTAAAATCATACCCCATATTACCTTGCAATAATCGTTAATTTGCCTATAACTCCTCACTCAAAACAGTAGCTCTAAATCATATGAGCTCTTGTAATTCCACTAATATTGCTTAAAAAAATAAATAAAATGGAAAAAAATAAAATCTAACTTATTTGACAGCCTAGCTGACTAGACTGAATAGCAAGATCATGCAAAATGCTACTTCTTTGCTCCAATTAAAATGATTGATAGAGGTTGAACAACTGAAAATGCGCAAGACCTGATAAAATCTAATTAGCTAAAACCAGAAAAAATATTACACTGAGAGCAGATCTGGGAAAATAATTGATTTAGTGGAAAAGCTGTATGTTGGATGGAAGAATGAGGATGGGCTTTGATCGAAATAAATATTTTGATGATTTCTGGTGAAAGAAAAAATAAAAAGTTGATTCACATAAAGGTGACAATGATCTGACATTCTTTAACATCAGTTTTTTAATGATTTTTACTTGCTTAAACTGAAATATGACATTCTGAAATAAGCTAAAATTAATTTTGAAAATGTCATGAGAAAATATTTAAGCCAATAATGTTCAAGTATATACAAACCATGCAAACCAAGTGCAATCCACTCTATGCCCTCACATCACTCATCATTACTATCTACAGATTCCCATTTGGTTCTTCAGTTTTGTTTCTCCTCATTAACACTACCTATTTTAAGCATATACACACATAAATGTATTTTATGCTAGCAGTTACTTTAAATGGTCCTTCCTGATCAAAGGATGTAAGTGTCCTTAAAACAGCTTCGCTTGAGATCTTGATTTTGCTTCTCACATGCTTTATGTTCAATACCACTCTCATTTCAGAAGTTTGTTGTGCACTATCTGAGGGACTTGTGCTAAAAATAATGAGTTGCCTTCAGAACCAACAGGAAATACTCCATTAATCAGAGATATTTAAGCATGTTGGCATCATTATGGGAGATAATACAAATTATCATTGTTCTGACTGCTAGCTCATACGACTTCATGGTTCTGACAATTAAACAAAACCTCAAATAAACAGTTAAATTAAAAAAAATGACTTCTCTTATTGGTATTAAGACATGGATAAGTATATTGTAGGACACTAATAGTCTGGAAAATGGTGTGATTATAAATCTAGTGACATATTGGGAAGGTTATCATTAATCAGGCCCTTTGAGAGAGGTCCAGCCATACAAGATATACTCTTATTTTAGACAGCTATTTTTGTTTTTCCCTAGAGCACTAGAGCTGAAAGCTTGTAAGGTTTTAAAGCTTCAGCAATTAATTTTGATAGTTACATGCCTCATACCCCAAAGGGACCTCTAGTTTGAGCATGCAGGGGTGGGGTTAGAAAAGCTAAAGCATACCTGGAGTTGAATCTGGAAAGGAATGTGAAGGGCAACAAGGGCTCCTAAAGGTATATTAGCAGCAAAAGGAAGATTAGGAAAACCATGGGTCCACTGGTCAGTGGGGCAAGGAATAATTCAGTGATTCTCAAAAAATAAAGAAACAATCATCACCCTGAAAGGTGGTTTATTTTAATCCTTATTCAGCAAACACTGAGTGTGTAGAAAATCACACCCAGAACCTAGACAGTGAGCTAAACTAGTTTAAAGAAACTTGTATCTTACTGGAAAAGGTCCACATGTTTTATTGGTCTTGGGCCAGTTTGATACTTTATTTTCTACAACCAAACCTTTAAAATCCTAGCATCCTTAACACTGTCTTGATAATTTCTTCTTGAACATTACATTTCCATTTTCACTTTTACATTCTCTTAGCATGAACTAGAAACCTTGTCTCATTTCCACCATATCTTCCTTAGAGCCCAAGCTGTCAGAGTTAGTTTTCCGTATCTCCAGCAGTGTCCTGAGGATGGCAGGTCTGACAGGTCACCTGTGTAGCAGCTCTGCTGCTCCTTGTCAGCACACAGAGCAAAATCCACTGACAAAACTCAAATTGATAAGAGTAGCCCAACTGTTAGTAGCCACTAAAAATTATAGTCTGAATAAAATTCAGATGATCAGTTGTATTACTATAATATCTTATTGACTTCCAAACACTTAATTTTTTTTTAAGCTGCTGAAAATTTCATGAGCAGAAGGGATGCAATTTAACAGGTCAGTGCCTGTGTTTTTGTTGGTGGTTTGTTTTGTTTTTCCTTTCCCAAGAGATCACAGTGAGAGGAGTGGAAGGATGGAGATATCAGTGCCACAGTTAGAGGAATAATAAGGAATAGTATTCCTTTTGTTATTACAGTATTTTTTCTTTTTTTTTTTTTTTCCTCCTATGTAAATTGGTATTTCACAAACCTTTAATAGATTCAGAAATTTATCTTAAATAACAACCCATAAATTACAGTTTTAAGATTCCAGGCTCTTCAAATGTGAGAAACTGAACTGGAAGTGTTGTAAGGATGGTGTCTCCCCCAGGATTTATGCTAACCAGTTCTATCTCATCAGCTAGTTAGCTTGAAGAAAATCTTTGTAGTATATTGACATGTCTATTTCTGTCTGTCTTGATGAAGAAGGGTCAGGAATATGTAAAAGTTTCTCACTGAAGATATTCAGGGTTTAATACATTGCTAGAAAGTTATTTTGTTTTTCAAGGTACTTGTTCATGAAAGCAATGTGTATGTTTATTCCTCTCTGGGTGGAAAGTACATGTGTCCTGTCTTGTAAATGGCCAATTTTAGGCTTACTTGTAATAGTACAGTATGATGTTTTTTTCATGTAATACCATATGCTTTGAGTGTAAATCTGTTTAGTTTGTCAGTACCTTCACATAAAGGAAGAATATTTTTAAACATGCAAGTGACAGCACCTCCTCCCACTTTGGGGAAGGTGAATCCAGGGGACTTTGGGATCCAGGGAAGTAGTCCTTCCCAGCTCACTAACGCAAAGTCTGTGGGGTCTCGGGCACAGAGGTTGCTCCTGTCCCAGCCTGCTAGAGCCTGACAGCAGTGGTTCCCTGGCTCTAGGTCCAGACAGGAGTGCGGATGAACACATAGCCCCAACATACCAACACAGAGAAGATCTGTACCTTTACAGGCACCCTCCTCTCAACTTTTCTATGATGTTCATTACACTCCAGTGCCTCCTTTCCTCCACCTTTGGCCCTTACCCATAAGAAGTTTTACTAATTCCCACAATCTCCTTGAAACGTCCTTTAAGCTGTTTCCTATGAGATTTATGATGATCTTGTTTCCCTTCTTTTAGTTAATTACCAAGTTCTGAGTGTAGTGCTCCAAGGCTGGCCCCTCCATCCATGTCCTGTCCTGAGTCTTCATTGTTTCCCTTATCTACAGTTTGCCAGGGTTTATGCATCTCTGTGTTTAATCTGTTACTTTCCCAGTCTTTTGCCTTGTCTTTTATTCTACAAGTCATTAAACAGATATCTTTAATAGTCAAGCATCTCGCTGTCACACTCAGTGCCTGAATCTTTTTCCCTTGTAAATCCTCCTCTCGCTGCTCTCATATATACAGTTAATCTCAGGTGTAACATCCTGGTTTCAAGAGAGAATCATTTCCCTTCCTACCCAAAATCAGGACCATCTTTTCTTCTCATATCTGGTGTCTTTGCCAAAGGTCCCAAATGTTGTAGTTTTAAATTATTGATACTTGTCTCTAATTTATACTCCAAAGATCTCTACGCATTGTGTGAATCATTCCCTGACTTATCATAGTTAACATCACTAATAGCTGTATATGTTGACATGCAGCAAAAAAGGCAACGTTTTTTATTTTATTATATACTTATTCTAGATTCTAGAAGTTCAGATGTTTCTAAAATGTGTGATTGTGCAGGTCACCATTTTGAAAATGACCATGCCTGCTCTAAACTGAGAGAACCCACTGCAGGTCAGAGCTCACAGACCAGAGGCAGGCTGCTAAACACAATGCACGTGAGATGTTCTGATACATTGAGTGAGGACAATTTTCCCAAAATCTCCATAAATATCTGGGGTGAAATACCAGCCCCATAGCAATCAATGGCAATACTGCTTTCCACCCACCATCCTCATTTTTTTCAGTAAAGGAAGCTTTTCAAGTGTGAATTTTTAGATGCGTATATAGATACAATGCAGGTTTCCAATTCTTTCCTCTCAGTTGCTCTCTCTGAATATCTAATCAATAATGTAGCACAAGTTGAGGACTGGATGTTGCAGTGGGGCTTACCAAACATTTCTTCAAGTTTACAGACATATACATATCTTGCAACTTTAGTGGAATAAAATTATCTGTATTAAAAAAAAACTGAAGCAAACTTTTCAAGTACAGTTAAAAAAGTAATTTTAGTACCTCCCCCCCCCCCCCCCCTCCCCCCAGTAATCCTTTCTTAACTTATGTTTCCTTTATGTGAAGTTTGTTATACTCCGTTCTGCTCAAGGGATCTGGATTTTCTTTAAACTGATGTTGATTTATGTTAAAAATATTTTATTAATTTGGTAATCTTTATGCAAGGCTTTCAAAATGCAAACAGAACTGTCCTCTGGGAAATACACTCAGCTGGCTTGCGGCTAAAATAGACTGCTTTATAATGTCAAAAGATGGCAAGAGGGTGAATTTCTTACTGATCTGACATGCACTGCATGATAGTATCATACCTACAGCCATAATTTTAATGATAATTTATTGTTACTGAGAAGGGGAAAAGGAGGTCAGATCTGTATATTGGTTCAGCGAGCACGTGCTGTTACTCATTCTCTTGCTCAGTTTTTGCAGGGATGATAGAGAGGAAAAATAAAGCATAATGCATTCTCAAGGTTGCCAGGAGCAACTAATGCTTCCAAATTGCTATTCATGTTTTATTACATCTTAAATTTCAGCACCTTAAAAACAATAAAGGAAATTGCATTTTCACAAAGAATCTTCCTTCAGGGAATGTACTTCAAGTTTACTGTCTTTTTTCTGATGTCTTTGTCCATGTATTATGAACTCCTTGTTTCAAAAAGAATATATATATGTTCATGTTATATATATGTGCAAAGACAAGTGTATATAATTCCATGTTCCTGAAAGCTTACAAATTGGATTCTTCTAAAACCTATACATAGAGTCCTAGTAAGTCTTTTAGAGGAACCATATTTGTAACTTTCAGGAACATGGAATTATCTATTCACTTGTCTTTGTACATCCCACATGAAATACGAGCTTGATCCAAGGACAACTGATTTGTAGAGAACTTCACCCAGGTAATGCCGAAACCCCCAAAAACTTTTCCATTTTGAGAATCCAATGGTTCTACTTGACATGACATCTGACTGTCTTTACCTGGAATCTGCCTCTTCTTGGAGACATAACGAAGTACCTTCCACAGAACAAAAGCCAGAGGGAAGGAAGAAAAAGCATTTGTCCACCATTGTTATTAAACAGCTACACAAGTATTTTTAATGAAAAAATGTCAGTAGCAATGAATTGTTCCAATACAGTCTCTACTAAGTGAAAATATTATAGGGAAAACTCTTAAACTCTAATTTGTTCATACTGTACATGTAGCTGACACATTGTCATGAAGAATATTAGACCAAGTACGAAAGAAATGGAAATGAATGGCTGTAGAAAAAAGAACTAATATATTTGAAGTTCAGAATTTCTTATCATTCAGGGGAGTTAATGCAATTTACATTGACTGTGGTAAGTTATTAATAAAAAATACATCGATCAGAAAACTCTTATATGTTATGAACATTAGAATCATTTCACTTCACAGAGGTAACAACTCATTAAAAGGAAAGAGGTCTTCAGATGAAGTCTAAAGAAACCATTCCTGTTTTATTACTACATGTTCTTACACTTTTACATGTAAAAAAGAAATAATAATAGTGAAAGATTTCTCAGCTAGGTTTTGACTGTAGCAGCAAAACAAGAGTTCTGGCATCCAACTGCAGTATATTACTCTACACAGAAATATTTTCACTGCACTATTACAGAAGCGAAGTGCAAAGAAGCAAAACTTAAGTGCAGAAAGGGCTGACGGATTATTTCTGCCAATTTCATTATCATAAATCCAGACTAAGTCCATTAGTTCTCCTCTGAGTTGCTACCAGTTGCTATTCCTTTTTCAATAAAGGAGAGTTGAATAGTTGAATTTCTAATCCCAAGAATTATTTCAATTGCATTGATACTTCCATTTGTGACATTGGAAACTTTATGTCTGATTTGATGATTCACAAGAAATAATCCTTTTGCTGTACCTGAAGATCACTTCATGCTTTGTTTCCATCTACTCTGTAAAAGGAACTTCGTAGGAGTGTTATGCATTTTATTGTATTTTATTCAATATGCTATAAAATTTTTTTCTTCATGAAATTGGTAAAAATTCAGAAGAAAGACTAAAACCTCTTAGAATAGGGGTTGTGTGAGGAAGGAATCAACTATTACTGTTCTGTTATCATTGAAAATGTTATTTGAGAACACTGAGAAGCCATTGATTATCTTTCAGAACACTAAAAAGCACATAAAATGCCTAGAGAACCCTAGCTTTTAAAGAAATCTTAACTAGTCTGTTGACTGCAGATTTTTGCATTCCTTAATAAAATGTCTGTAAGACAGAATCAAAGGGTGAGGACTGTAAATGTTCTATTAGAAAACAGATAAAAAGTTTCTTATGCTTGTGAATTCATAACTTTCACTATGGAAAAAATTAGAGTTTCAGAATTTTCTCTTTGAACTTTTACTGTCAATACCATTCAATTTACCTTAGATATTTGGGGGTAGTAATCTTCTTTTCCTGTTGTTTCTCAACATGTTTTCAGTGTACATTTCCTCTGCACTCTCCATCTCCAATGAAGCTATAGAATCTGCTTGTCATCTTCCAAACACCACTTACAGTTCATGTTGATTCTACACAAATTTACAAAATCCCCAAATTCAGCAACACTTCTGTACTACCAAGCACTAGTCCTGATGACTGGTGCAGTTAGTTCTTTCATTGTTTGTCATTTTTTTATATATTCCCATCCCATTCCTTCCACTTGGAAGGCTACATGTGACATCTCTAGTATAACTGCATCTGATAGACATGTTCAGAAAAGGATTTCAGTGATAACCATTACATGCTGATTTGGTAAAACTCAGGTTCTGCTCAATATATATATATTTTTTTTTTCTTCCTGGTGCTTCTTTGGATCCATTGCTTTACTTCTATGTTGTTTCCCATTTCTTCTGGTCTATTGTTTCTCCTCTTCTTTCGCACCTGAGCATTTTTTCTCTCCAATGTTTTCTTTCTCTGCCTTTCCATTCCTATTTTGAGATTCCCAATTCCCAGCATACCTGCCACCTACCAGTCAGGTAGGAGTGATGTTTTTGTGCACAGTGTGCGACATGCTGAGAAGTGATGGATGCACACAAAGTCACTGGATTGGACTGTGATCACTGAATCTGTCCAAGCGAGAATGAACAATTGACACTACCAACTGAAAGAGTGATCACAGAATAAAAAAAGCTTTTAAAACACAGGTTTAGCTAGTGAGTATATTTGTATGCCTTCCCTCAGAAGAACCTCCTGGCCTTTTTCTGATATTAGACTTTATTTTTTATTGTTAACATCCTAGATGTCTTAAGATCTGGAAGTCTCAGAATAACCATGAACTTTCTCTGTGACTGTAAATAGTCATCAGTTCCTTTCTTGTTCTTCATTTTCTAAAAAGCTGAGATCTTGACACATTCCTCCCTAATATTTTATCTCTTTTTTTTTGTACTGATAATTCTTCAAGACAGTTCTTACCCCTCTTTATTCTTGGAAAAAAAAATAGTGAAAATAATGTGCTGTATCAACTGTGATCTCTAAATGGTATAATAATCCATATAATCTGTTTAATCATTTACATTTTTCCCTGAATGTCATTAAAATATCAAACTCATAAAAGTGAATAATTATGATATCAAAACCAGAGCAAAACATAACAAAATAAAAAGATTACTATACCCAGGTAGCTTAAAATCCAACGCACTTTTATTTCTTCATAAGTTTCACATGGTATACAGACAAATGTTTCAATTCATTAGTAGTGTTATCAACCCAGTGGGAAACCTTTCTCACTCACAAGAACTGACAGCACTGTGTATTACATACCAAGCAGAAAAAAAATAATAACAAAGATCACACAAGGCTAGTTTTAGTCTTCCAGAAATCTGTATCCTTCCGTAGCAAGATTCAAACTTGTGTGTTCTTTTCCTTAAGTGATCTATTTCAAAAATTGTTCTGCACTTTATAACAAAGCAACTACTTCCACAAAAGACTGGGTACCATATAGAAGTACAATACAAAGGAATCATAAAATCTGACCAGATAAGCTTCATTTTATACTTGTTGCACCTTAAGTGATTAAAGTGGAAACAAAAATATGTATAAGGCAAAGGAACAGTTCATTACTCTCAGGAAGTGACAGTACAACTAAATACACAGGGAATTTATTTAACTGATAGGTGCTACCTCCCAGGTCTAACGCCTGCTTACTCATTACAAGAAAACCAGCTAACCCCCTGAGCCAATTAAAGATGTGATATAAGTGATGTTGAAAGATTTGCCAGGGGACTTCCTTTCATTTTATCCCTGTTTCTATTGTTTTCCACTTCTTGTGAAAGTCAGAGAAAACTCTATACAGGAGGCCTGTCTAAGAAGAAAATAAAACTTCTGTTAAGCAGGAAGTATCCAATTGACTTCAATATGGTTAGAATTAGATCTTGGGATCTCTTAATTTTATTCTTACAAATTCCCTCTAGCAAATTAGGAAAGGATTTATTAGATAATATTCAAAATTCAGCTGGGTATGTTAAAAACTCAGCTGGGTATTACCTTGAGCAACCCAATCTAGTGTTAGAGCTGGTCTTGTTTTGTGCAGGTGGTTTGAACAGATAATTATCAGAGGTCTCTCTTCCAAAAATCAAGAAAAAATTCAACCCTCCAGAAAAAATCTCAATTACTGTAATTAATTCTTGTAACTCAAACATGAAGTATTATTTTCCACATGCTCACAGGGAGAAAGAAATTTGGGCTCTTCTGAATGGCAGCTTCTAACCTAAATTTTATATTATGTCATCTTTCTCTTATTTTCTAACTTTCTCCATATTAGCAATATTCCATGTTTCATGCTCATGATAATCGAAGCAGAATGGTACAATAATTGTTGTCCTCATTATTTTCAGCTTTGTTTTCTTTAAGAGCTACTATACTCATAAAAGTTTTAATTTGCTTATTGTCATGATGTAAAACTTAAATGTGATAGTAAACCAGATAACAGATAATTGACATTAAATATGGAGAAAGTCAAAGAGATTACCCTGGGGTGACTTCACCAATTGGTGGTTTATGCCAACCATTCAAGTTAGAAAACAACAAATAGTGAAAATATTTTGGCTTGTGGGGAACATCTACCCACTGTAGTTTTACACCCGGTAGGAGTCCAAGCCTGCGCTTGGACCATTACATGCAGAGGCCAGATCACCAGCAAGTACGAGGGACTGAGTGGTCAGACAGGAGTGTGCTTACACCCAGGTATGTGTCATGACTGGGCCAGAGGGGCAGGGCCTGCGTTGGTATGGATGTGTGTTCTGCCTAGGATGTGTGTGTGTAACCGAGCAGAAATCTTGGAATAGAAATCGCTATCCATCTTTTACGCTCATCTCAGTTAATAAATAGGTCTAAAATTTTGTGTCACTAAGAATTAGCATTTTATTCTTGTGACTACCTCACTCCTAAATTTCGTCGCTGTAAGTCTTGTAGAACAAATATTGCCAGTGCTTCCAGCTGCTACTCAATGGACAGACTACTGAATTAATTCCTTTTTTCACTCCTAGCTGACTATTATGAACCTTCCAGATAACAGAAATGACAATATAAAACCTATAGGTTTTAGTCTACGTTGAAGCACCAGATATGCATATAACTGCACAATTCTTTGTGGCCTCCAGCAACAGATGCCAAAATCTTTGCTTTTCTAGATGTCTGGATCCCAAAGAGTACTCTGAAGTAACATGATAGTACTGCAATTTGTTGTTTTTTTTCAGGTATACTGCTACAGTACTTAACGAATCGCAGTTAGATTTTACCATCAACTTTGCACTTGTCACACAAAACCCAGTTGGAAGAGTTTGCTTTTTGTTATTGCACCTTAGATGATAGGCACGCTGCTTTTACTGTTTCTCACTGTAAATAGTATCCTCTGCTTTCCAGAAGTGCGTGGATGCCTTTACATTTTGACTATTAAAGACAAAGTCATCAGAATATATACATTAATCTGTTTTTATATTTCAGGTTTTACAGAAAAAATTGCTAACTTTGTAATGAAGAATACTTGTAAACAAATACTTAAGAAAAACTTTTATTTTTTCTTAATTGAAGCAGAGGTAATAAATATTTTATTCCCTCACTATTTAGCATAGTAACTCAGTGCATTTTTTATGAAGACCCGTATTTCATTCCCGGTAAGTTTTCTATGTTGTCCAGTAGTCACTGACAAATTTGTCAGAAGAAATGCAAAAATAGGACTTTGGAAAAGTCTGTGTGTTTTTACTTGCCCCAATAGAGATTTTGTTCTCACAGAGATTATATCCTGATGCCACCCTACCATTTCCCCATCCTCAAAGAACAATATTATTGCAAAGTAAGGTTAGGGTAACTTTTTCTAAAAAGGCAATTTTTGATAGCTCGAGAAGAAATGACCTTTTTCTTTGAACATTATAGTGATAAATAGTCAGCAGTTATAAATCAGTATAAAGTAAGTGAGCAGAACTAGGCCAATATATGTTATTGCTGAACACTTTCAAATTCTCAATCTGAATTCTATGTAACCAGAAAAAATGATGTGGGAATGAAGTCTTCTCCATTCTGTAGCATTTTTCCAGTTTTCTCAACCCAGACTTGACATCAGTGTGGCACATCGAAAAAATTAGCTCATGAGTGGTCAGTCCTGGACCTCTCCCAAAACATACTACTGCCTTGGATCCCATGACAGTTATTACAAAGGGGAAATCTGTAACATTATTTTTTTTTCTCTCTCTCTTTTTTTTTTTTTGACCAGGAGGGAAAGAAATGAGTAATTTAGATCTAGGTTGTCATAAATTATTGACTTTAAAAAAAAGGTCGATGACCATGCTCAATTCTTTCATTTAATCTACTCTCCAGATGTTTCTATAGTCTGAACTTGAGACAAAAGTGACATATGGTTTTTAATTACTTTTTTCCAATAATAAAATTGGTCCTCATTATTTACACTAGGGAATGTTTATCAGATTAGTCCCCAAAACAGAGTTAAAACTTTTACATCTGATAGGGCAGAAAATTGGAATAAAGAAGGTATTTTAACTAGATTTGCTGTCTACTAGCTGATTGGAACTGCGTTTATAGCCTGACTCCACGGCACATGATCTATAGGGCATTTTGCACAACAGATGGATTACAATCTAATGTAACAGATGAAGAAGGCAGATTTTTCTTTGCCATTCTTATTATCTGAATCAGGTTTTCCAACAAGGCATTCTGAATAAGTAAAACAGTTACTGAATTGTTCATATTTTTCTCATGTCACCTATGTAAAATCTAAGAACACATGAAGTAGTTCTGTGATCAGCTCAAGCTCTTCCATAAGACAGAGGCTGTTCCTACTACCTCATTTCAGTGACCCTTTTTTACCTGAACTAGGAATCTGCATTTTTACATAAATCTGTAACCCTCCTTTCCGAGCCATGCAGAAAGGAAACACTGCATCTTATTTACATGCTCAGCTTTGGACAAACCCATCTACACTGCTGAATGCATCCTGGACAGATGGATCCATGACTTTGTCCCCCACTGCTTACCTTAAGGAACAAGGTAGCAGATCTGCAGTCTGTCTCCTTGCCTTTGAGTAATGAGCTGGCATGAGAGAGTATCTCAGCTTTTTATAGTTCAGTCTATGACCATGTTGCAGTTTAACCCCAGTGGACAGCTCAGCCCCACACAGATGCTCGGTCACTCCCCCCAGCAGGATGGAGGGGAGAATTGGAAAGGTAAAAGTGAAAAAACTTATGGGTTGAGATAAAGACAGTTTCATAAGTAAAGCAAAAGCTGTACATGCAAGCAAAGCAAAATGAAGGATTCACTCACTCCTTCCCATCAGCAGGCAGGTGTACAGACCAGTAATCTGTAAACCTGCATCACAGGTTTTATGCCTCATGAGTGAAAAAGCTGAAGTATCATTATTTGTCCTTTCTTATGCCTCTGACTGCTGTAATTCATGTGTCTGATTGTTAACTCTGATCTTCAGAGCTGGTCATGACCCTGGTCAAGCAAATTTGCAAAAGTCTCAGATAGTCTATGATTTTGCAATTTTGGTATTTGTAAGTTTAAGATTTTGGTTGGTTTCTCAGTACAAAGCATTGCAGTTTGCTACCTGTTATTTTTGGTTTGCACACCCATCCAGTTAATTAAAACAAGCTCTTATTATTATTAGATTTTGTTGTACTTAGAATGGCTTTCTATCATTTTGTCCTATCACTTCACAATAATATTTCATTCTCTGTCCACCTCCATACAGTGTGCTCTGAAATTAGTAAAATGATGAAAGGAAACAAAAATAATGAAAGAAACACTTGATTTATGAAGTATAAATGAGTCAGGAGTGAGTTCTAACAAAACCCTACTGTCAGTATATAGAATTTTCTGCTGAAGATCATCAAAAGCAAAAGGAAAACAGCAGAACATCCACAGTTATGGTTGCTGCAACTTGATCAGAAAAATAAATGTGCAGTATCAGTAGATCATCCAAAGTAAGCTTGCGAAGAGTAGTCCTCTTATTTTGAAATGTTACTTTAAGAAATAGAAATGTTCTTTATGAACACTGATATTGTTGAGAACTCAGTATGGTCATGTGAAGGTGGTGTGTTCAAGATAATCCTACCTGCAAGTTTTCACAAGTTAAGCAAAGTCACCCATACTCATTATTTGAATAGAAACCCTCTGTCAATGTCAGTAACTGAGGAGGGGAACTCTATCATGCAAGCCAATTCTGAAAGAGGTGTCAGGCAATATTTAAGGAGCTTCTGTTGTTTCTGAGGGTCATCTTTCAGATGGAATGCAAAGTCCAAGTATTGATGGTACACTGTAGTTAAATACCCCTTCGAGGAATTAGCTTATTAACCTTATGTCCTGGCTAAATCCCAATTTCAGCAATTAAAAATTTGCTTTCTGAAATTCTCTCTGCAGATTTAATGCAACACATGATTAATAAGTGCCTGTCTTAAACTATGATTCTATTTTTACTAAGAAATGTTTAAGGGCAATTGTGTTCCACTCTAGGGATGAAGAAATGGATTCAGATCTCCTTTTTCAGAAAGTACAGCAGCTGCTATTGAAATACAAGACACTAACGTGAACATCATTTTGATGCACGTAAGAATTAGAAAGAGTCTACAGAAGTTTTAAAAAAAACATTTACCATGTAAGCTCAAAGGGAAAACAACAAAAGCATAATAGAAGCAACTGCTTGATTAAAAATACGAGAGTTTTAACTGAAAAGTTGTCATATCTATTACATTTCTAAAATCATACCTACATTATCTTTACATCTCAGAACAATAAAACCCAGCAGAATCAAAAGAGTAACTTGAGAATAAGTAGTTGGTTCACTTACACTAAAAGGATCGCATGATTATATTTTCTTTCTTTGCATCTACTACTTTTTTTTTTTAAATATAGTCAAAGGAAAATAGATGGAGGAGACAGGAGTAGCTACGTTCCAGT
Organism: Strix uralensis; assembly: GCF_047716275.1. Taxonomy (NCBI): domain Eukaryota; kingdom Metazoa; phylum Chordata; class Aves; order Strigiformes; family Strigidae; genus Strix; species Strix uralensis. Next base: position 35,106,946 of record NC_133979.1, on the reverse strand, counting down.
CTAACAAATTATGAAATTATATGAAAGGGTATACTGAAACATTCTTATTTATGAAATTCCTATTTATATATTGGTTTCGTGTGAGGAAAGGGTCCAGGTTATGTGAATGTCATATTTTATTAAGTACTACACCGAGTTTATTTCTAATTCATCTCTGCATCAAATTAAAGAGGGCACATGGTTATAACTTTGATTCCTTAATTTCATGAAAATTACAAAACCAATATCTTGTCTCTTGAGTATGACAGTGCTTGATTACAGATTAATGATATAGTTTTTTAAAAATGTGGCAATTTCTATTAAAATTTGGTCTAGTAAAAATGTAGGATGTTTAGTTAAAAATAGGAATATTGAATGTATTCTTTCAAACTTTCTTAGCACACACAGCTTCTTCTTATTAAACATACTACAAATACTTAAAAACTCAGAGAAAAACACAAAATCTGTATTCTGGGTTACGGAATTGCTCAACTGCTGTGTATGGTCTGATCTTTCAAGCACAGCATGAAGTGACTGCTAATCAAATGTGCCTCAAGGCAGTAGACACTAAAATATTACAGCTGGTTTATTCAGGATTTCTCAATTTTTTAAATTTAGCTTCGCTTCTACTAAATCAAACTGCCTTTAAAATTATTATTTAAGCAATCCAAAGCATTAAGAAAGCATCCATTGTGATCTGGGTTTATATAACTAAAATATATTTGAAATTTTGGAAAATAAATAGAATCATTTATCAAATCTTATCTGCACGATAATGACATTATGTAAAAGTAATGAAGATATATATGTCCTCTGTGTCTCTTGTGTGCTACTAGTGGGTTTGCAAGTCTGTCTAGAAGCCAGGAAGACCATAAATATTAAGCCAGGAAATGCAAAGAGCAACTCATCTTCATGTTCAAGATGTCAAATGAGGTTCTGATTAAATAAGTTTGCACACCTAGTACATACCATCTTTAGGCACCAAGACAATCTTTGAGATCTGATTCTTGAAGCACATTGTACTACCTGAGATTCTATCATGTAATGCCTCCTTTGACCTGCAAACTGAGCTGCAAACTCTTTCCAAAACAAATATTCTTTTCTCTCACCCTTTCTACCCAGTCATTGATTCTAAGAAATTAATCGATGGGAGAGTCCACTGTCCCTCACAACTTTTTCTAGTTTATTTTGCCTGTCTTAATCTCCTAGACGTTGCTTATTATATTTCTGCTAAGAGATTTTTCTATCTGTCATCAGATAGCTCTTTCTTATGTAGCGATCTATATATTAATCAATTCACAATATTTGTTTTATCTTGAATAAGTTAGACTTTCGTAGGTGTTTTTAATATGACACATTTTCCTGAAACACTCTTTTTGGATCATTTTTCAACTATATTCTTGAACTGCAAACACCAGAGCTAGGAATACAGTTTCTGTAGCTATCCCTGTACCTAGGATTATCATCTCAGTTCTACTCTTGCTGTTATCCTTCATAGTCTTCGACGTACAAACTGACCTAAAGTCTTTTGCTTGAAGCTTACGCTCAACCAGTTATAGGCCACAGTTTATACTTACATTATACTTTATTGCCTCTGCTTTACAGGGTAGTCTCCTTTTTCCCTGAACTTCAATCCCAAATGTGTTCTACACTTTCTCCTCTCAGATGTATAATTTTATGCTACATCTGGCAGCCTAAATAGTCCCTTGAGTCCCTGCTTAACTGATAGATCACCATCATCATTTTCCTGAACACCAATAAGTGTATATTTTGCAAATATTGCTGCAATCAGATGTCTGAATTATATTATTTTTAGTAGACTGGTCTTTTAATAGCCTGTGATGTAAAGATATTATGGAGGTGGCTGTGCTAAAAAATGTCTGAGAACTCCTACTGTGGATTGCCAATTTGAAATCCTCTAAGCACTCATGAACATAATATTATCTCTTCATCCCAGTCAGTTTTCTACCTGAATATTTACTGAATACTAAATATATGTCCAAGTCAGCAGTCATGAAAGTAAAGGAAGAATCAGGACATAATCCATGCTTTTTCCTTCTTGTCATTGGATTACTGTATGACAGAGACAGCTGTAAAACTCACCTAAGGATTGGGTTAATATAAACTGCATATATTCTTTTAAGTGATAACCTCATATAAATATACACAAAATTTCCAATTGATTTTGGGGCACTTTGCATTAGAAACACACAGATATTAGCTATTTGAAAGTATTAGTCTCTTTCTTGGTATTTTGGATCACCAGTGAGCCAAATTTACAATAAAGGTGGGCACTTCATTACAAAAAAGTCATTCTTCCTTGGTTTCATAATACAATCCAATTTTCCCAAGCTTTCCTGGACAGAATATGTAGCTTGCATGCACCATAATTAATAAAAATAATACGTGCTTGCTGCAGGTAAAGAAACCAGATTTTCTGTGTGTATGCATAATTACATTAACGATGATTGTTTAGCATTGTTATAGTTTAGGTAAAATGTTCTAAATCTCCCTAGTAAAACAATCTAACCTAAAACATTTGTAGCTCTATGATTCACAAATATTTCTGCTGTCACTTCTAAATGAATTATCCTCTGTTGTTATTTTCCAGATTAAATTGTGTTTGAGGCAAAGAAACATAGCAGTGGGATTTGCACTGTAAGCAGAGACTTTGTACATGTACCAAGTAGAAAATTCAAGCAAATAAAACAGAGATCAATCAAGCTTTATAGAAATATTTTAGAGCCTTCCTAATTTTCTCATTGCAAAAGGTTTTATAAAGTTTATTTCTAAGAAATGAAATTTCCTTTTCACCCTTCTTGCCCCTCTTGTTCTTTTCCCTCAAGCCAATATATTGACAGAGCATATTTCAGAGACATCAAATTTTACAACGCGGCCAGTATCGGAGATCTCATACCAAAGAATCAGTATGAAAAAGAAAACAGCAGCTAAAAAGAACATAGATGGATAGGTAGATATTTACTAAACCATTATTCTTCAACCAGTAAACTGAATCTGAAATAGCTTTGCCCATGAATATTAGCAAAATAGCTTGAGGGACATGGGTGGTGTTGCTTCAGCTCTTTAGCTCCAAATTTAATTTATCTTCTGCAGTATCCATCTCATCTCATTTTATTATTCTTTGTAGGATATTTACAATTACCTTGATTTCTCCCATCATAAACTGGATGAAGAATATTCCTCTGTACTTTTAACAGAGTGGCTCACAAAGTGAAGGCTATGGAATAAAAATAGGGGTGATATAATTAGGCTTGCTATTTTAATGAAAAACCTGTCAAACTTGTAATGTGAAACTCTCATTTAGCAAAGCCACCTCAAATCATTCTCTCTCTTGGCAATTTTTCTGTTTCTAGTGCCACTCTGCTGACTGAAGAAAGTTTCTATCTCAGACTTTCTCTGTGTTCCCTGAGTTGCAGTGTCTTGGTGGATGCTGGTGTCAACAGCATGTGTCAAGGAAATGTCAGTGGTTTCTGATTGCAATCACTGTTTTATACTGGCTAATAAACAGCCCTTTAGTTTAATGGCTTCTAAAAGTCTCCTCTTCTTTTTCACAGTTATTTGACATTCTTCAATGTACCTTGAATGTATAGAATAATGTACTTTACACTTGACTGCACATTCTATATCAATCTGCATAGTAAAAACACATATTACACAAATATCTGAAGAGGTTTATTTTTGGGTCTTATCTGAAACAAGCAGCTTAATTAAACACCTTGAGATGTCAGTTGGTTTAGGCTGACTGATTCTGAACCTCTTCTGTAATATTAATTTATATATCTAAATTATATATTTCTATGTACATCTGCAGTTTTATATACATATTGTATATGTTCATAACCACAGTTGAATAGGAATGTTTTATGCATGACTGCATTTCCTTCTGCATTGCATACTAACACTTTTTTTTCAGTTCTCCTACCTCTCATATCACTGTCACCAGTGCCATTTAAACTATATCTGGAACATGGAAACTGTCTTTATAATACACCTGTGTAAAGAACACAACAGTTATGTTAGAAACAAATGTTGAAAATTTTAGTACTGTAGCACAAGCTACTCATTCACTGCTTCATTTTCCCATTATCCTGAGGAATTCAACACAAGACAAATTCTAAGTTGAAAGAGTAAGACTTAGTTGCTGTGAAAGAATATAAAAATTCTCTCAAATGCAACAAAGACTATATAACACTATATAGTAATGACTATATATCTAGGCTGATGAAGTATCTGCCTGTCTAATACTGCTTGCTATAGCTTTCTCATAGTATTCCTGAAGCAGCAGAAGACCAGTTAAAGGGCAAATTTAAAATCTTGATTATGGATGAAAAGGAAATAAACCTTATATGTAAGGCCAGGAACTTATTACAGAGGAAGGAAGGAAGGAAGGAAGGAAGGAAGGAAGGAAGGAAGGAAGGAAGGAAGGAAGGAAGGAAGGAAGGAAGGAAGGAAGGAAGGAAGGAAGGAAGGAAGGAAGGAAGGAAGGAAGGAAGGAAGGAAGGAAGGAAGGAAGGAAGGAAGGAAGGAAGGAAGGAAGGAAGGAAGGAAGGAAGGAAGGAAGGAAGGAAGGAAGGAAGGAAGGAAGGAAGGAAGGAAGGAAGGAAGGAAGGAAGGAAGGAAGAGCCACCCTGCAGGAAGACCTGGATAGGCTGGAAGAGTGGGATAACAAGAGCCTTACGGAATTCAACAAGGATTAAGTGTAAGGTCTTGCACCTGGGAAACATCATCCAGGAGTGCAGCATAGGCTGGGATCTACCTGGCTGGGGAGCAGCTCTGTGGAAGGGGACCTGGGGGTCCTGGTGGAAAACAAGCTCAGTATGAGTGAAGAGTGTGCTGCTGTGGTGAAGAAAGCCCACAGGGTGCTGGGTTGCATCAACAAGGGCATCAGCAGAGATGATGAAGTTGTCATTATCCCACTCTACTCAGCGTTTGTCAGGCCACACCTGGAATACTGTGTTCAGCTTTGGTCCCTGCTATACAAAAAAGAAGTGGCCAGGCTGGAGAGGGTCCAGAGCAGGGACACAAAGATGATCAAGGGACTGGGCAGCCTCCCATATGAAGAAAGGTTGAAAGAACTGGATTTGTTCAGCCTTGAGATGAGAAGAGTTACGGGTGACTTTATCACCATGTTCCAGTATTTAAAGGGTGGCTACAAAGACAATGAAGACTCCCATTTTACAAGGAATCACATGGAAAAGATGAGGGATAACGGGTACAAGTTATTCCTCAGGAGATTCCTATTAGATACAAGAAGAAAATTTTTCACAGTGAGAAAATCAGCCACTTGAATAATCTCCCCAGGGAAGTGGTGGGTTCCCCCAACACTGGACACACTTAAAATTCAGCTGGACAGGGTGCTGGGCCATCTTGTCTAGAGAGTGTCTTTGCCAAGAAGGGTTGGACCAGGTGATCCTTGAGGTCCCTACCAACCTGGTATTCTGTGATTCTATGATTTTATGACACTTTATTTTTCACAGTCTAGATAAGGAATATTAGTTGATCAACACTTGAGAAGAGACGACAGCTTACTAATTAGAAGTGTTTTTAAAAAATTCCATTTCACTGAATAGGTGACCTGCATTTATTAAACATTTCTCTGTTGATTTGAAAAATAGCCATGATCATTTAAGCATGATTATACAAAGCTATTTTCAACACTTTATCTTCCACAACTGATGCTTATAAAGGCTAAGAAAAATTAAGAAAGACCATTACCAAGACAAGCTGGACAGGCTGAGCAAATAGCTCTATACACCAACGAGTTCAAATACGTTTGACTGAGCAATCCACAACATGTTTGCAATCTAATACTCGGGGAGGGGGACAAATGGATTTTTGAGAAAGGATGGGGAAGAAATCACATACATACATGTGCACTGTGAACACTTTCAGGAGTTAGCTGGTATATGTCATCAAAAATATCCAATATTGGAGGAGAAACCTTAAAATATCACAGAAACAGTATTCTTTTATTATGTGAATTCTTACTTACAGTGATGCAGGTATGTAGAAAGGTAACTCTTTTAAACAAGTAAAATGTGAGTAGCCTGACAATCCACTTGCAAATTATGTGTAGACAATGTACTGTTGAGCATTAGAGAGTTTGACACAAATCATGCTATCGTTGCTATTTTAGTGTTGAGTGCTAGATATGAGCTATACACCCTAGCATTCATTAGTGGTGTTTTTTTTCTCAGGTGCTGCATTTTGTACTATGGAAACATTAGCACTACAATTGATAAACAGCTCCTGAGTGGACCAAAAAGTCTTATTCCAAGGCTTAGCTGTTGCAGTATGCTGTCATTGCCTCTTGTTATTTTACCCATGAAAGTTTCTACTTCATCACCTTTGGGGCCCATAAAAGAGATATTTTTTATTTCTCTTTAGTATTCATTTTCTGAAATAACAATCTGAATAAACTATCTGGTGCAGCAGCAGTGCTGTTTGCAAACTGTTTCACATTTTAAGTAGTCACAATCAAAGCTTTCAAAGAGCAGGGTCAGCTCTTGGAAAATCAAACAATAACAATATATGCACAGTACTCTAGAAATTAGCATCTATTTCTAATTCTGAATGTGTTCTTTTGACTTTCCTTTTAGCAAAAGACTGAGGTTAAAATGCTTGCTTCGTTTCAGTATTATTTTTTTTTTTTTTTTTTAGTTTAACATGCTAAATACAAATATTATTCTGACTCCTTTCAAGGGTGCTTTATTATTTTGACAGATCTCAAGCAGCATCTTGGATCAGTAGTAGCAAAGCCCTAGCGGTTATGTTCGACACAGCAAACTGCTTAAACTCAAGCACAATAAACTACAATCCACTGCCCTACATTGCTGTGTCAAAGGTGAGCAAAATGGACACAACACAGACAATCAGAGGTTTAGCTGCAATTTTTTTTCTTGGAAATCCATCTCACAAAAGAAGTTGGGATAATGGTGTTAAGATAATACAGGGGTCATGTTTGTTTGGTTTTATTTTCCCCTCCAAACATGAACAGGTCTGTTCCTCTTTTACTGTGAAAGTGAACTCCTACGTTGCTGACCTGAGTTCCTGACTTGGGCTTCTTCCGGCAGAAAGATTGCAAACTTACAGAATTTCAGTGTCCTTGTTCAATTTTTAAGCTTGTACAAGATATTTTGGACCTTTCCTTCCCAAAGTGAAGCTTTTAAAAAGGTATCATTCCTCACCTATTTAATACTGGCTGATGCACTGCTACTTTTTGAGAGGCTAGGAGTAAGGCTATATAGTACAAAGGAGGATGTAATACCTGAAAGTGAGAGTTATTCAATCACATTCAATTGCTTCTTTATATCAATTCAGTGAAGAAGCTTATTGTATCTTTTCACTATCCCAAATTAGGCTTGAATTAGAGATAAGTTCTTTGAAATATAAAATGTATAAACATAGGAGAAAGAAGCACCCCAATATCATTGCCTAATGCTTTTCAGAACAGTGTAACCTGTATATGCATGGAAAATCTACCTTGTATTTTTACCTCGTACATTCTTTCCCATCTTGAGAATATGACTGAGACATCTTAATGTCAGTCACTCATCTAAACCCAGTATTACAGTAGGATAGGCAACAAAGACATTGGAGGAAGAAAATGCATTGCAGATGAAACAACCAAATAGCCAGAGCAATTCTGCTGCAATGTGATGAGTGTGCAAAGCAGTTTTCTCACTACACAGACCTGGAAGCACCATGTCAAGCTGTGATGTGCATCTTCACTTATTGTTTTAGGAACAAAGAGTGGAATAATCTTCATAGTGTCCAGGAAAAATTGGATGAAGTCACTTTAAAAGAGATGTTATTCCTCTATATGTTCCAATAGCTGAGCACTGTTTATTTGTCATAAAATATCAGTAAAGTTTTTTGCCAGTGATGTGAGACACAATTTCCATGACTTCATTTTAGCAATCAATGCATTTAGGAAATAAAGATTAAGTTGTCAAGATTTTTTAAAATATATTTAATAATAATGATAAATATGGATGTTATTTAAAAATAGTACAGAAACAAAAGTACCTTTTGCTACCAGTTTTATTCTACGAATTATAAAATGTAAGCCTAGCCTCTTAGATGTTTTCATTTAACAGAAAGCATTGATCAAAAGCCCTTTTTCTTAGGACCTACAACAGCAAAACAAATATCTCCAAGGAGGGAATTGCTTCATATCCCAACCTGTCATTGAAGAAACACATTTGGTGCTGGCATGACTGATTTTTAAGTCCAAAACTGGGGGGAGGAAAGGAAATATTAAAATCAAAGATGGAAAATTATTTTTAAGAAATGTTCAGCTTTCAAATAGCATAGCTTGCTATGCCAGAGAAAACATTGCAGGGAAAAATGCTGTAAATTGGTAGTGGGGGATCATCCAAAACTGCCTGTCATCTAATCTCTTATTTGAACACACCGTGAGGGAAAGAATAACATGTTATAGCCATACAGTTAAATTATTAGTATCATATTGGTACCTGTCTGTCAGGATCTACCCTAGAAAATTGGCATTTTAAAAAAATAGCAAGACAGGGTAAAGATAAAGGTGTAGCAGAGAGATGTTGATTATTTTACAGAGATGACTTATTGAAAGAAAAAAAAAAAAAAGTAAATATTCTGAATTTGAATTTCTGCCAGCAAATGTAGCAGATAAATACTGGATAGACACCAAATGATTTCCAGCTAGGAAAAGTAATGCTGTCTACTGATAGGAAAAATTCCTTTTAGCTCATCAGATTGAGCTGCTAGTTATAGTCTACCAGAATGTCCTCAAACCTCAGCTGAAGGGATGCAAAATCTTCAGATAACAAGTCCAGTCACTAGATGGCAGAATCTTCTAATTAGTTAAGTGTGATTTGTTATTTAACCACCTCTGGGAGCAAACCTGTTTCTCAGTTATGAGAGCCATGCAGCAAGTCGTTCTCATCTTCAGTTGTACAGTAAACCACACATCTTTGCTACTCGATCCAGACACAAGTTTTTATCATTCAGTAGTTTTTTCCCAGATATCCCTTCAAGGGGGAAAAATATTTTATGTTATGTAAATTACTTTCAAGCAAGCACAGAGTAACGCTGCACTTGTAATTCTGGCTCCTATTTTCACATACCTCAGTAGGGGTTCAGAGGCCAAATTTTAAGTCTTTGTAAAAATCTTCCTACAATGAACACTCAAATTTGTTTGGTAGTGTTTGACTAGTAGTTTACAACACTCATACAATTCTGAGGTGGGCAATAAGTAAATCTGACAAAAATTTGAAATCCATAAGAAAAACATGAGTTTTCTTATGGATTCACATTTTTGTGGCCATGTGAAAGTGAAAGTAGATCAGTCTGCCCAGATGGGTAGAAAGTAGACAGAGCTTTACTCAGCTCTACATGCAGTGATGTCAACTGTGAAAGGTAGTAGGTGGGGACCTACGTGTTTCTGAGTTTCACTGTCTGTCTTTATGCCTGTTGCATCCTTGCCTGGAGGTAAAGACTTCTACTCCAGATGGTGAAGTCCTTTATGTCTTAAGTGATGTGCCAAAGTCACACAAGCCAACTCCAGAGGAGCAGGAACTTAAACCTGAATTTCCTCAGTGCCAGCTGCATACACTTGTTTGGTTGAGTGCATATTTACTCTTCTCCTTCCATGTTGGCCATGGAAAAAGTGAGTGAAGCTGCAAATTGTGTAGAGGGTTATAATCACATTATATCAAAACTTTATGTAGACGACTACTAAAAGACAAGGCCCAGAATTAATATGTGCATTCAAAAGACGTTTCTACAGCAAGAGTTCAATTAAAAGCAGAAACAGAGGATGTGTACTTAGCTACAAGGGAGGGTGATGACACCAAGGAATGATAATTCTGACAACTAAGGAGAGAAAAGGGAGCAAAAAACAACTAGTGAAAAAGCTCCAAACACTAGCTGCAGAAATTTCAATAAAGTTCTCGGGTACAGAGAAGTATTGTCTAATGAGCAGAAAGTCTATTGACTTCATTTATTCATTTTTTAATAAACGATGCAGCAGTTTTTACAATGCAATCAGCATTTTTAGATCATAGCTGCAATATTTGTCAAGGTTACTTAGAAGCCTCACATGGTTTTTGCATCTCATCTAGTTATGACCTTTCTAAGCAGTTGACTAACAATTAATTGAAGAACAGCTGACATGACTGAAGTAATGGTATTTACAAACAGTTATGGATAATAGTAATTACTTAAAATTGTTTTGATACATGCTTAAATTTCTGTGTTTGAATGCAGACAAGCTATAGATGCAACTTGGGACACTAAAGACAAAGTTGCCCATTACAGTTTTGTTGATCTAACAGCTTACTACTATTGAAAGAGGGCAGTTTCTTCCCTTATGTTACTTTCTCCACTATGTCAGCAATCATCAGATCCTCTGTACAATCAGTACAACTTGTTGGACTGGTGAAAAAAAAAAACCTGACCTGGCGAAATTAAATCATTGGGTTAGCAAACTGAATCAGCTCCAAGCGAAAGGTCAGAGAGGGAAGTCACAGCCAAGAGCCTAAGAGAAAGGTGAAATGACTATCCATTCTGGAACAGGAATTTGCTAGATTAGCTCAAGTGTATTTTCACTGAAATGTCTATTTTATATAAGTCAGTGAAAGACACCCCAGACTCTGATTATACATAAACTCCTGAATCCGCAGTTCCTGAATCTCTAAGACACTATTTCTGCAAACTTTCTGGGAGATTCAAGTGACAAAAAAACCCCTGTATTTTGATATTTGCATAGGTTTTGTAATACTTCTTGCAAGTTCAGATTAGGCTGTTAATCTTCTGCTTCTATTCTATTCTCAAAACACAGCAGGAATTCCAGAGTGCAGCATTACCATGTCTAAGAAGCATTAAATGTAGTGTTATGTGATTTAGTGATAGGGGACACAGATAAGGAAGTGGCACTCAGTGCCTTCTTTGCCTTCAGTCATCACCAGTGAGGTCTCTCAGATCCCTGAGCTTAGTGAAGGAGTTCAAGGAGAAGATCTACCAGCAGTGGACGAGGATAGAATCAGGCTTTACTTGACATAGCTTGACCCATACAAGTCCATGGGACCCACCAGGCTGCATCCAGGGGTACTGAGGGAGCTGGAAGTTGTCCTTGCAATACCACTCACTATCATCTTTGATAGGTGTGGAGATCAGGGAAGGTCTCCCGATCACTGTAAAGAAGGAAAAGTTCCAGTCACCATTAAAATAGGTAAAAAGGATAATTCAGGGAACTATGAGATGGTCAGCCTCAGTTTGTTCCCTGGAAAAACTAAGGAGTAAGTCCTCATGGAACTGTTTCTGGATACAGGATGGAGAAGAGGGTGACTGGGAGCAGTCAGCATGGATTTACCAAGTTTACCAAAGATAAATCATGCCTGATCAGCCTGATTGCCTTATAGGATAAAATGATTGTGTCTAAGGATGAAGGGAGATCAACAACTTTACCAAGGTTTTGTAGACTGTCTTCTGCAATATTCTTTTATCCAAGTTGGGACATGACAGTCTGGATGGGTGGTAAGCCACATAGGTAATGTGACAATGTGTGTGTGTTGTAGCTACATATGTGTGTATACGGCTGTATATGTATCTATATACACACATATACAGACATACACATTAGTTAATGAATTAGAGCACTATGGTGTGTCAAGGAAACCAAGACTTCACGTCAGCTTTAAACTTTAAAACTAAACATTTTAAAATTAATTTATTAATAACACAATTTGCTTTAATGGTTAGTTCTTATACTTATTAATCAAGAGTACTTACAGTTATTAATCAACATCCCTATGTATAGAAAACTGTTACTCTTTACCACTCATAACCTAAACACCACAGAGCTAATGCTATGTAGAGAACACAGATGACTTGCAGTCCTTGCTGGTCTTAGTGGCTGAGGTCAAGATAATCAGGTTTGAGTGGTCTTTGATGAGAGAAGTCAGAATTGCAACAGGCTGTTTGGTTTCTTCTTCCTTGCTCCCTGATGTTTTAATGTTACGTGTTTTTATCCCTCCCAAAGGGGGATCTCAACTACTTTAGATACTACTTATTTTGTATTTCCTTTTGACAATTCAACTTCTTCTGTATAGGGAAGGATGTCCTGCATATTTGCAGTTCCTTTTGCTTATCTCATTCTTTATCATGCAACTTTTTGTTTTCTGGATGCCTCTTATGTGCACCTACACACCTCTTTGCTTATTTGATAGTTAGATTACTCACATAACTATTTGAAATGTTTATACATTGTGTCTGGCTATGCCATAACATTTACAAAATACTTGTATAGTATTAGTTATACTGTTTTAGTATGCTAATATTTGGCTTCAAGGCAAAATAGTATTAATTATATCCTGATTTGTGAACTTCTAATTTATACGTGGCCTCTGCTTTGGCTACATGCAGCATAGTGTTTAAAAATTATTGCATAGAAGCTCATCAGTGTAGAACAATTCCATCTTTTTCTAAAAAGAAAGGTGAATATTCACAAAATATTCTTAGAAAATATCATCTACTGCTTGTTCAGATCCCTGTATTTTGGCTGATACCATCAGCTACAGGATAGAGATCTGCAAACTTTGGTTACTGAAATTATGCAGATATACTCTGGATCACAGTAGTGGATAGAGTTAGTTATAATACATATTTCACTGGGAAACTCAAGTTGCATTAATATAGATAATTGGATAATACAACATAATATTATATATATTGAATTATATTAGGTTTTGGATAACATAATGCTCCAGTTCTGCTACCTCTTTTGACTGAAACATTGCCAAGTCTCACTATTTTTATCACCAGTTTTCAGATCTGGTGTTTTATTCTTAAGTCACCAAATACTAAGATGATTATGTGGAAGCCTCATTTCTTTTAAAACTAAAAATAAAAAAGTCCAAATTCATGGTTCTGAATCTCAACCTGGAAGGAAATAAAAAGATCTCCAAACCTCCCTAAATCTTATTTTGATTCCTTCAGGTCCTGGAATTGGCCATGGAAGTGTGTTGGGTGCCTGTAATTCTCCATCTTGTCAGCTGTTCTTTGAATCACAACAAAAGTAAACACAAGGGAGGACGTAACCATTAGCGTAGAGGTTTTCCCTCTCTTAACTGTACTTTGCCTTGGACACTTTTTCAGCCGAGTTGTGAGAATTATATGTCATCATGATAAGCAATGCATAAGGTACCTCAGGCAATACCTCAGTTCTTCAGAGATGACCTTAGTGAAGACCTTACGTCAATATAAGGTGTTGCCTTTAGTCATATATCTTCCTAATCCAACATTAATTAGATAAAAAGGATAAACAAAACTTGTTTAATGCTTTTTAGAGCAGCAGAAATAACAACTTGAGGATCAGTAAAGCCATGTGGATCAATGTGGACCATGAAATAAAGCCTACCCAAAAACATCATGCAGATACCTGAGACCTTGACTACATCTGTCCAGCTCTAACTGGCTAGATTAATCCAATAATTGCTTCCAGAGAAGTAACAGATTAATTTGTTGATTTAACAGTTTCCATATTCATTATATTTGTAGAACATCTGCAGACCAGAAGGTGATAGAAAACCCAGTGACAACTGCTAATTGGCCTTGCATATGGAGAACATCAAGGAGATTGGCCTGGTTGTGTGATTAGCAAGGCTGCTGGTGCCATATACTGATGGTCTGATAGAGAAAAAAAATAAACAGTGAAAACACAATCACCTCTGGGGTAAACACATCCACAGGCATCCAACACCAAGTTGTGCTCCTGATGGAACTGCTACACATGGAAGTTGAGCCACCAGTCCAGGATCCCAAACATGCAACAATCAGAGTGTCCTCTTCCCCTGAGAACGTGGTGCTGGTCTGGCATGAGTGTGAAGTGTGTGTATGTATACTGTAAAACAGAGGTCTTAAATTATAAATAACTGTCAATGTGCTATATACACCCTACTCAGAAAATAAATTCAAAGTTCTATATAGGAGAGTTGTGTGATTTTGTTCTTGCATCCACCTGAGTCCTCATTTCCTTGTGACAAACTACTACTCTAATCTGACAAAAGATGCTAAAGCAAAAGAACAGGAAATCTCCAAGTATTTGTAATTTGCCATGATTTTAAAGCATTCTGCCTATAATGTGACTCGGCTAATGTAAAATTCAACTCCTGTAGTATACTAATGGGCGTGTATTCCAGAAGTCTTTTCAGCTAAAGAAAGTAGATGTTTCCAGGCAACAAAGAGTTTAACAAAATCAAGTCCAAAGGAAATGCATAAAATGCCTACACTTACCTTAAATAAAACCCATAGGCCATCAGAAGAATGTGTTCTTTATAAAAATTACCAATAGATCTTATCCTGAAACAACATTATTTGAACAATATCTAAAAATTTCCCACGATAAAAGGTTTCTGCATCAAGTTCAGACTGAACTTACAGAAAAAGATTTTAGTGTTTGGATATTTAATATTCTAAAATTTGTTAAATTCGCATTTTTCATTTATCTTTTTAGAGAAAACACTAAGTTAACTGGATATCACAAAGCAGAAAACAAACCTGAAAAATTAAGACTACTGTGTCCCAAAGTTATAGCACTAAGAAATGCAAGTTTCCAACTCAGACACAAACAGAAGTGAAAGATGACATTAGTATAACATGTACTTGACTAGGGTGTCAGACTAAGTTCAGGATTTCCTTATTTAGTTTAAGGAACTGGTAGGAGAGCTTTGAAAATGTGCATAAGGAAATACTGGGACATCAATTATAGCTGCTGGTGTAAATACAATCAGAAGAAATTTATTAGTCAATAAGGTCAAAACTCAGTGAGGAGGAGACAATGAAGAAAAGTAGAGAAGGCAGCCTTCATAAGGTGAAGATAACTGAAGTAACAGCAGTTGATACATCTTCTCTTTTCATGCCATGATCTGAATGAGTCGCTGAAGCTAACATGAAAAACAAAACAAAAAAAAAAATGCATGGATACTGAAGAATCCCACTCTCCTAGGTATACCTCTGCATTGCTAAAAGTTGAGAGTTAGGGGCTAGTGAGATCTGCAGACAGAACAACCTTTCATTTTCTTCTTATAGTGCAGACAAAGGGGTGAGGTAGAAGGTTTTTCCCATCTGCAGAGAAAATCTCTTCTTCCTTTCATGGATTTTGGTTAGTCATTTTAAAAACATTTGTGGGAAATAAGCCAACAAGTGAAAGATTAGTAAATGCATATACAATTTATTGTAACTTCTGAAATAAATTATTACCTCCTGAACTGTTGAAGTTACAGGCAACAAGAAAAAAAGAAAGGAGAAAAAAAGACCCAAGAAAACCAGTCTGTTTTAAGGCAATAGGATGGAATAAATTGAATAGTCCCTGGTTATAAAAGAAATGCAGGTTTTGCAATGCTGTTACAGTCCTGCCACATTTGTAGAAAAAGTGCTTCTCTACCAAAAGCTCTGAAGGTGCTCAGCACATTGATAAAGTAGCTATAAAACAGCAGCAGCTGCCCGGGCCACTGGGGAATGCACATGCAGTCAGTTTGTTACAATTTGGCAATTACTTCTGTGGCCAAGCAGTTTGTTATTAGGGAAGTAGAAAAGTGCTTTTTCAGAGAACAGGAAAGACGTTAACAAAACCAGCACCACAAACCTGCAGGAACAGCACTTACCTACACCGCTTACCGTAAAAACAGGAAGAAATCTCCTGATTGCGAGAGGCTCTGAAGCCACCTGTGATTAGAAAGCAAAAGAGCTCTATTGGGAATGGAAGTTGCACAAGGCTGCATGTAAATCACTGTAGAGGTGACCCGTGCCGACCATCAGCAGCGATGGCACAGGGGGCACAGCCAGGAGATGCTCCCCTTCACCTCCCCAGCCCTGCGGGGGGCTGGGTGGGGGCAAAGAGGGGCAGACGTACTCCTTGCTGGGTTGGGGAATGGTTTTTGCAGCCAAAGCGCCCAGAGAAATCATGTACTACGGGTGTTAGGAGAAAGAAAATTAGATATGCAGTAGTGGTGTTGCCAGTGATACTCTGGGAGAATTGGGAGCATGGGCTTTGCCACTGTGACAGATGATTCGTTTGCTCTTTCAGGCGAAGTAACAAAATATTTTGTCATATTAGGCTCACATAAACATATTGCTAACTATACACAAAGACATGGGGTCTAGTTTAATAAACACTTGTGCTCTAATTGGCAGTTTCCAAAATACTAAAAACAATAGTGGCCACTGGAGGGCTCAAACACATCTTAAGAAACGTTATCCCAGCCCATGGACTGTGCTTGGCCACCAACCAAGGATGAAACGCAAATGTCATTACACGACTAGGAGTGAATATCTCAGAATCAAAATACCAAACATTGTGGCTAGTGAGATGCAATTAAGAGGTGGATATTAAGTTGTCCTGAAATTTAATTTGCTTATTCCTCTTTCCAGCTACCTTTTGCTAAAGGATGCTAGCAGAAGGAGGATCTTCTGTTCCTAATGGCCACTATTATCATGCTCAGTGCTTTAGACATAAAGTATTATTTTTTGGAAGACCTGTAGTAAAAATCTTTTCCTTTATACGAAGGGCAAACCTGTGCAAGTAATAAGGCAACTAGATAGTAATTTTACCATTTTCACATTGCAGCAGGTTAAAGTGTAGTAATCAGAGGAGTGTGATTTCCGCTGAACCAGATGATCACAAATTAGTATTTTATTCATTTATTTCTGAAGAATCATCAGAAAGTTTGGACAAACTGGTTAAAAAGGAAGAGCTTAATTAACTAGATATTTAATAGACTTATGACATGAAGGAGATATATCTTACCTAACAAAATAATCTCTCATGCATTTTTACATGAAAAAAAGTGAAAGGTCTTCACAGATTTTTCTGGGAATTACTGTCATCTGTGGGTTATTAATCATCTTTAAAAAGCAGCACTCCAGATAAGTGTTTGGATGAAGTTAAAAATGTCCATTTACAAAGCGCATCGACAGTATCAGTTAATAATATCATAAACTACTGAGGCTGGCAATATCTTCAGTGCAAAACTAGGTTATGTTTAACACTGTGGAAGCTGGAAGGACCTCACTTAGATGAGAATACACCATGTCAAAGAAATAGATGAATATGTAGTGTGAGAAGGGTGAAACTCTCCACACTGAGTTGAAATTCTAAATGGACTCCAATATAAGCAAAAGGAGATAAGCTGGAGTGCAATTAACACTATTTTTCAGGTAAGTAAAACAGACACATGTTAAGATTCACAGTACTCACAGGCCATGTTTTCAACAGGGAGCAGATTTTGAGTGATCCCAACATGATCAACTCTGTTAAAATATCATGAAGGGTGTCAGGATTGATAGATGTCCTGAAACTCTGATCCATGAGAAATCTCACTAAAAATCCATGAACATGCACCTGGTTTTGAGTACACATTTACTGGCTTGGCTGGGTCAGGCTGAGCATCCAGCTGAAATAGCTGAGCACACAGATAGGTTCTCAAACACTTGACGTTGTCAGAAGCAGTGTCAGATTTCCATTTCTGTTTGCCCACTTGGACCACAAACATGTTCAAGGAGGTCCATGTCCCCACACCTTCTGTGGCACATTCCCAACTTTACCTCACTCCAGCCCAGACAGGTCAGGATTTGTTCAGTAAACTTGTAAAGTGCCAATTCCAAGCCTGCATTTTCTTTTTCTTTAATTTTCTTTCTAGTCCCATTCAAACTTTAATCATTAATTTTATCACCGATTGTTAAGTAATTTTCATTCATCTACGTTTATATATATATGCTTATATGTAAAATAGATATAAATCTACTTCCATATGTATAAATAAAAATATTTTATATTTGTACGTATTTGTAACCTTTTTAATACATAAGTATATATATTTACAAAGAGAGAAGAAGAGTCCTATCTATGTGAGGCTCTTAAGGCACTCTGGGCTAAAAAAGGTGGCAGGGCTTCAGCAGCCAACCAGTCCCAGGGAGTTTTGTGATCACCTGGGGTGCAGCCATGGCAAATACCAGGACTGGGCCAAACAGTGGCTCCCTTGGGGTTGTCACCATCCTGTTTCATTTTCACGTTATTAAGCAGTACTGTTATTCTCCTTCTCAGCCTTTCATTTGTCCCTGCAGCCAACAATGAGAGTCAGGAAAAATTAATCAAATGAGATGTTTAACAGACATCTATACTTCTTATTCCAATTAGAAACTAATTGGCCAGATACATCCTTAAAGAACAAGATCAAAGATGCTGAGTACTACATTCATGAAATACATTCAGTCAACACAGCTGATAAAGATCCAAGGTGTTCCTTACCATACCAATCACACAGTCACACCCCCCAAATCTATCCAAAGAAACAAACAGAAAAAAAAAAGAAAAAAACCAAACCAAACCCAAATTTGACTATATAAAATATTGCAATGGATTAATCTGATAGGAATCTTTCTGAAAACAAACAATCAATAGCAAAATGTCAGCTGTTGAACAACAAGAAAAAGTTATCAAGGAAGGAAAAACAGGCAAGGTCTTCAGGAATGAGCTTATTTAGATACCCACGCTAAATGCATGGGTATGGCATATCTTTTAGTGCATACGAAAACAAAGAACCTTGCCATCTTAAGAGCTCATTTGTTCCTGCTCAGTGAGCTGCTGTCCTGCTTACCTCTGAAACTTTCCCCAATAATGATGTATGAATAACCTTTTATTTGAGTATAAATGTAGGCTGCAAGCTGATCCTGTATCTCAACCCCATTATTGGGGGCGGCGAAGGGAGGAAATTCTAGAGGAACTCTCTCCTTTGGACATTGCTGAATCTCATTATCACTAAACTTTAAAATTAAAATTTATGACTTCTAAGGCAATTGCCACTTGAAAGAAATGTTTGTCAGCTATCTCTTCACTGTGGAATAGGCTGTTTCTCTTAAATTCAGGAAGAAACAAAAAGTAGGAGGTAGTTTTCTTGTCCAGCACTGGATACTGAATAAACTATTCTTGGTGTCAGTTTTTTGCATGGCAGTACAAGTACAGTCTTTTTTGGTTGTTTTGTTCTTCATTCTATTTTCGCTGTATTTTTCATGGTTCTCCAAAATGAAAACTGACATTTTATGTTAGAGTAGACTTGCCACTGTTCTGAGATAGTGACACGCAACTTCTTTCTGCTTCTATCTTAAATGAAAAACAGTGGTTAAATCAACCAGTTGTAACTATGAAAAAAAGTCATATTTTCAAAATGTGTTTCAGTGTAGCCAAAAAGCTATCAATAGTATACTAATAGTACCTGGTTCTAGATAAAGGTATATTTGAAATTATTATTTTGCTAAAAATTATGGGAAGATTAGTGTAAATGGTTAAGTTCTTTACCTTGTATTTTGTTGGTCATATATCATGAGGTTCCCGACTGCTACAGGTTTCTACAAATTAAGTTATAGCAAAAGTCCCAGTTTGCTCATTTTCTTGTTTCACTATCAGACTTGAATTGTATCATTTACTACACAACATGTATATGAAATGTTACCTTGAAGTGTATTACTAAATCAAAGTTGATGCATAATTAAAACAAGTATTAACAACTGCTGCCACATAACTCAGACTATTGCATTCTTTCCCAGAAAGAATATAAAAGTCATGTCATGCATTGTTTATTCTTGAAAGTGAAAAATTTATTATACTCACAGTCTTCCCTTGTAATAGGTTTCAGAGCAAATCACTTTATTTTCATCTCAATTATGTAGAACCCTTCTGTGGAAAATGCTGGAAACTGAAGTTCCATATGTGTTTCCAATAACAGTAATATAAATATCTTGAGGCATTTTTGCTAGTCCTGTTTAGTGGTGTAGTACTGCTTGAAGTTTAAATGTGTATGCCAGATTTTGCTCAGTTTCGAATCAACTTGAAGTAGATGAAGTACCAAGCTTCTATCACAAAAAAATTTATTTCTTGCTTAAACAACTACCCTGCCTTGTAATGTGAGAGCTAAAATAGGAAGAAAAGAATACCTTTCATTCTCACATACTGAAACCTTGTACCATTCACTATGAGGGTTTTTTTCTATTACATTAATTATACAAATACATCGTATTAAAAAGAATGTTTGTACTCTCCTCCAAAAAATCTGGATTTTTTTTTTATCATATAAAGTTTAATTATAGTGTCTAATCCTGAGGATTTTACCTTTCAGAAACATAGGCTATTAATAGTATTGTATTTGCTAATTAAACTATATACTGACTTTTGGTTTTCTGCTGACAATATTTTCTAGGATAGTTGGGTGAGGAACTAGAACAGCAGTTTTTCAAGTCTGTGATTCTCAGTTTTTGATTATGCTTCTGGGAAAATGAGGAAATGCTGAAAAATTATCTTGATTTTTCATAGAATTCATTGACATATAAACCAATTCTTTTGAAATACCAAGATGAGGAGTATCCTGGTAGGGGATGAGGAAGAAACTGTTTCTGAAAGGAATCTCCACTGAACAGTGGGTACATTAGACCTCACCAAAGCACAAGCTTTTGTATCCCTGGTCATTTTGTGTTTAGGTTCTCATTACAAAATTCAAGTGTTATTTGTTTCTTATTATTTTATTGAGTTAGTTATTAGATGATATTTAAAACATTTAATATTTATATCTATCATCTTTCACTTTCTACTTTGTTCAAAAAACACGTAGCCATTTCCTAAAATATAGCTCTGTGAACACTTTTCTGGCCATCATACACTTGAACTGCCACATGTTCAAGTTGAAAAGGCAATTTTCAGCAAGAAATGTGAATATGTATGGCTTCCAAAAGCCTAATGAAGACAGTTCTGGTACTGTTGTTCACAAACACATTTTTAAAATGCAGAGTGACTACTCAAGTACAAAATGAGAACTTAAAAACTGTCAGGTAACAAATGAATGCTTAATGCTGTAAGAGGCAATGCTGTTTTCCCTGAGTTAAATCATCTTCTGTCTGTATTCACAGCAGTCAAGTTAAAGAAAATAGCACTTACCCTATCCACAGGCCAAGAACATACTGTGTTTAAGCTCAGTGAAAACCATGCTGACCTTGACTAATGGGTTTTATCCTGTCATAAAATGCAAAATTAGAAAGAGAAGGAAATAGTCAGAGCAGCAATTTCTCCCAGTCAAAAAAACTCTGGAACTCCTAAAAAAGCCTTGTACTGATGTCCTCCAGTGTCTGAAATGAAAGAAAAATGGTGCAGAAGGGGCTGAATTTTAAATGGATTGTATGAAAAACATGCTAGCTCTCTTAAAGTCACACAAATGCGAAAGATCCAAACAATTAGGGCTTAGAAAAGAAGCAGCAGAGAAATCTACGTGCATGCCAGCATCTGAGTATTGCAGAAGGGGTAGGAGAATGTAAAGGTATGAAAAAACAATAGCTAACTCTCTTCTAGAGATTTGTTCATAGCAGCTTAAGAGGGTTTAGGTCTTTCTATTCTGTTAGTATTACAGAAGTTATACGGAGCTGGTACAAATGGACAGGTGAGAGAAAAAACACTAGGTTAAATAATGAAAAATAAATTAAATTTATGTACAAAGACTTTGGTGGAACATTTTTTTTCATTGATGATTGGCCTTCCTTCACAATATGGATGACTGTTCCCAGTCAATTCCATATCATCAAACACCTAACTCATTTGCAGTTAAGGAACACCGAAAGAAAAAAAAAGTGAAACAATCTCCTGCCGGACACTCTTTTTCTTACTCAGTTAAAGACCCAGAAGAGGACGTACATACAATATAGCCTTCCAAGTTTAAAAAAGTAATCCTGAAAAACACCACATGGCTCCTCCTTAATCAGTCACTTAAAGAAATAAATGCATTGCTCATGGACTGTATTTTACAGTATTTCCTCACTAAACGTATTTCTGCATTTCCACCTGGCGTGTTTCAAGGTGCTTGGTAGCTTGACGCACGCCTTGTACACATAGTGCAGCAAGGGGTACTCTGGTGCTGCCTCCCCCCAGGACTGTGTGTGCACACTGGGTGATAAATGTTTCACATAAACTTCACCAAGCTGCCTGAAATTGGAAGCTGCTAGATTCCTTCTTTTCTCAATTTCCATGTTCCCACTTACTTGCTGTCTTTCCCACTCTGACCCAGTAACTCTGACATTGATTTCTACATAATGAACAGTCCAAAGTTTGTTGTATGACCTGCCAAGACTGACAAAATGTGCTCCTATCTGAGAATAATATGTAGCCTGTGTTTTGGTCATTCCTCTTGAGGAATGTAGGTTGATCTTCTCAGGCAAGTGAAGGTATGGACATAGTTTTCGGGAAAGCTGCAGCAAATGAGTGAGATGTCTTCACTGTCCAAAATTCCTTCAGTCATATTAAACAAGAACAATCTTTTTCTAGTCTTTGAAAAAAACAGGCAGAGTCTTAACCCCAGTCTGTGGATACCAAGTGGGCAACAGCCTTATTGTTACCTTTTCCTGGGTTGCAGGATATATGGCATTTAAGTTGTAACTGTGATGTAAGGATGAAATTCAGGTTTGTGCTATAGTTATAACTGTGGTCTCCGTATACATAACACACTTAGTCACCAGTTCTGTGGGTGGTCCAGGGACTCCTCAGCAACTCTCTGCATAAATGAGACCATGGGCTGATTTGGGACAACCAAGAGATTTGAGACCACAGACAGCTTTGAGACAACGAACTGGTTTGAGACAAAGTGCTTGACTGAACTTCTGCCACCTTCACGACAAAGCATTTGATTAAATGTCCCAGGATCTCTCCAGGTGGGACTTTCAGACAGTCCCAGAAGTTATTCTGCCAGATTCTGTACTACAAGTGTCGACTGATAGGCAATGTTTGTAGGTTTAAATGTGGTGATTTACACTCTGGACAAAGAATCACACAGGCTCAGTGACCCCCAGGCAGTTCCAGCTGTAGAATTGTCAATGTTGAACAAAAATAGGTAATATTTTTGTCAGTTAGTACAGACTTTTATTTGAGCCCACACACTCTTTTCTCTTATTGTAATCTGAACAGTTTTGTAATTTTATTTTTTGGAAGTTGCAGCAAAACAGTCCACACATTTTATATTGCTGAAAAACTAAGAGTGAGCATTTCTTCAGTTAAGCCATTCAATCGATTGAAAGTGCTTTAAGCAAAAACACTGCATCTGGTAAATATTCTGATAGTTTCACATTGCGAGAAATATGATACTGAAAGTGTTTTGGATGATTCGAAAATTTATTGTATGTTATTACATCCAATGCTGAAGGTAACTATAACAACTTCTCATATTCACCCTCATTAGAAACTCAGCTACATTCTGTAAGTCAGAGCATGACTCATTCATTTGAAATTAAAAGGGACTGTTACCGATTATTTTCACATTAAAAACCACAGCATTATTTTTTCCCACCTAATATTATTTCTAAAAATATTCTATTCCAGGTAGCTCACTGATCAGGCTTTTTCCTCAGCAGACTGCTTAAAACACAGGACAGAAATTAACAGCATTTTCAACCATCTATTAGTAGAGAGAAATTAAAAAGTCTCTAAGCATAGATTAATATAATTAAAAGGGTTATTTTTCAGATTTTCTCCATGACAAGGACTGAGACATTTGTGTCAAGAGCAGCACAAAATAATTCTGTAAACATGCTAAAGAATCACTTGCCAACATTGCAGAATATTAGTTGCAAAGATATTTAAGAGACTTTTTCTTAACAAGTTAATTTGTGCAGAGGAGTTTGGGGCCATACAGAGAGACTGTAGAAACCATGACTCTGCTCTTCTAATTCCACTTCAGCTGCTCTAAAGACAGTGGGAAGCAGATGCTTCGTTTCCGCAGTCTCCCTGGAACTTTCTAAACTCCCACAAAGCAGCTACAGAGAGTCATATGGAGAACTGTAACACGAGCCAGATCTTCTGAGCTCAGACTTCAGAAGACAGCATTGAAAACACAGAGAGACAATCATTTTCAATACTGATTTTACTAAAAAAACAGACAACCACAGTATAATTCACATAGGAGTCCATCCTTATTTATTTGTTAGAGTTGTATATTTGAGTGTGAAATTAATTAAGGATTTAACCATGATGGGCATGGAGTAGCCACTCCTTTGAAATAGCAAGACAATTGAATGGCAAGATTTGTGAATAGCAAGAAATAGCAAAAACCTGTGAAGGACTTATAGCTGATGGCAACATATATGTCATGCCAGGGTCCTTTTCACTACCTCTCTCTGCACTAGTCTGCAATGAGTGCGATAAAGTCAAAATTCCCTTCCTCTGGATAACAGGTCTGGGTTTGATAATCAGAATATATGTATATTGCATCTTTTGTCACCATGAGTAATGGCAATACAACTAAGGCAGGTCTTCCCTTCGGAGAGCATTGGACGTGTGCCAGAATTTTAGACCTAGTCATGCAAAACAGTGATTTTTTTGGACCTCTTTTATGGATGCCTGGACATAACAGGTGTTTAATCCCAATGATACATCACTGATCCTATCAATGCAGTGACTCCCTGAAGCAGCACAGGAACATCTACCATCCTTTAATCTGCTGAATCATATCAGTAATTTCTGTTTCTTTTAGGAGGCCAGGACACAGTGGTTTTGTTTCAGCTTTGTTTTAGTCTTACAAGAACTTAATTAAAGATGGTGAGAAAAAAATAGTTTTCTCCAAAATACCATTTTCCACCTTGTTTATTACTTGCACTTTTTTTCTTGGAAAAAAAAAATAAATCTTGACTTATATTAGCTGATGAGAATTTTATCAGTTTTTCTTGACAAAACATATGTAAAGAGAACAACAGGAAACACTCATGTCCAAGAAGCAGCAAGGAGATCCAGTTAACTACAGCCTTCCTTAGTTCCTTGGGAAGTTAGGAATAATACCCTTCTGGCATGGGGTGTGGGACAGTTTTTCATTCTACCCTGCCACTGGCAGAGGCACTGTTCAGTACCTGGAGACCCATCAGGCCATCTTCCCACACAGGTCTCTGTCCAAGTCAAGGCCACCGATGTGCTGGGGAGGTTTCTCCTCTCTAGTCTGGGGACCATGCCCTGTGGCATATCACCACCAGTTACCATCAGCTTCTAACAGTCCTTTAATTCAGACCAGAGCATCATATCTTGATGATATCTCTTTCAGTATACAG
Source organism: Strix uralensis (assembly GCF_047716275.1). Taxonomy (NCBI): domain Eukaryota; kingdom Metazoa; phylum Chordata; class Aves; order Strigiformes; family Strigidae; genus Strix; species Strix uralensis. The sequence goes on along the minus strand of NC_133979.1, from coordinate 35,081,848 downwards.
CGCAAATATTTATCATCCAGAAATATATATCACAACGCTCTATTAATGTGCATATTATTGCAAAAAATTACATAACATTCAAATTCCATTTTAAATCATTGAAACCTAGTTATATGGGGAAAGGATGCTTCCAGTAATCCTTCCCTTCAAATACCTCATTGTTGTTTTCTTTAAGTAATGCAATGTAAATAATTCAATTTGCATAATTCAAGTGCAGTGAGGACAAGTTTCTGAACCTTTGACACTAAATGACTTACTGATTTAATAATTGCTCCTCAGGCCCTCATAGTTCTTCAGTGTCAGGTTTTCCACATCCTGTGAAATACCCATCTCATTAAGAATGGTTCAAAATGTTGATTACACTTAATCCATAATTTCAGACATCATATAGAAAATTAAATAAATCCATAACCGAAGACCTTCCCGAAGTAACAGTTTTACACAGGAAACAAGTATCTTAATGATAATTTAATGGACATTTTTTAGACAAATTTTGTATCAGTGAACAAAAAGCACAGCCTAAAAATTAATCACGTACTTAAGAGTAAAATGATGGCAAAAGAGGCTGAAATTGATCCAATTTTACAAGGATTTCTCAGTTAAAAATGTCAACCCAAATTTACTGAAAGACTTCTGAATTAAGAGCCTGAATGCTTAAGTCAGGCAGCATATCTCTTCTGTCTGTATCTCTGTCACGGTCCACTCGGTGGACTCGTGATGGTTCGTTTGCTACGATCTCGAAAGTGCAAAATTAAGGTGACCAACACCAAAGGGGATAGCAATAATCAAACAGTGAAACTTTATTGTGTTGCCTGTGAAGAGGCACGTGATAGTTAGAGATGGGTGAAAGAAAGGAGAAAAATAAAGTTAAGTTTAGAGAGAGGAGGGAGAGAGGTTATAGCTACCACCACTGATCTCACGACATCCTAACGGTCCCGGGTCCAGCTGATGCTGCGTCGTCGATCGTCGTGGTCCTTGGTGGGGAAGCTTCCAATTTTTGTTGTCCAGAAGTCATCTTTTATGCTCAGTAACACACCTTGCTCCACCTCTGCCTCAGGGGTCTCCGCCCTTCTCAGAATTCAATTATCATATCTCCACCCTTCTCGAGCAAGGCCATCGCGCGTGCGCAGGGGGGAGTGTCCGAGGTGTGGTCAGTCTTGGAGGTGGGTAACCTTCAAGGAGGAGGTGTGTTTTGGTATTATAATGAAGCAAAGTTCGTCTAAGGTTCATGATTTCTTCATCGATGTTATGGCAACAGTCGCGATCCATCTTTTTTGACAATGGCTATGCAATTATCACTAACAGCTCTGGCTAGGCCCAGGTACCGAACAATAGCACAGCACTCTTTGTACTGCACGGCTCAGGCACCAAAGAACAGCACTGCACTGCCTGCACCACACGGGTCAGCGCTCAGGAGAACAGCACAGCACTGGCTGTGCCACACAGTTCTGCATTCAGGAGCCTTTGCACCACAATCCACTCCAGGGATCGGCAACCGCGCTCCGAACAGGCCATTGTCGGGTACCTCACTGTCCATGTCCCTGATGACAATGTTGAGACAATGCTGATCTTCTGACCGACTCTTACAATCTCCAGAAACTTGAAGAGGAACATGGCACTCACAATTATAAATGAAAAATGAACACAAATAAAAGAAGGAAATACAGTATCCTTGCCTCAAAATGCAGCATAGTGCCAACTCAGCCAGATGAAAACTATAAGTGAAGTACTATAGGAAATAGCACATGGTGCTGTTAATGTAAAATGAGTAAAAAAACCCACAAAGATACATATAATATATCATCCACTATTAAGAAAAGAGATCAACTTACAATGATTAATTTGTCTAAGAAAGTACCTTCAGAAACCATTTAACATAAAGCCTCAGAGGAAATCCTTGTGTTTTTATTAACATATGTGCATAGACATTCATAGCATCACCTCAGCTCCGCTGGCTTGCAGGATCAGCCAGTCTTCAGATTTAGTTTGCTATTGTCAAGTAAATTAAAATTTTAAATGAGCTTGCAAACAATTTCCTAGTTTTCAGTCTTAAAATCCAAAGATCCAGCACAATGAAATTTTCACAAGGAATGCATTGAGTCCCATATAAAAACTAATACAAAAACCAGATGAAGTCCAATACAAAGCCTTCATTCTTACTCTGTTTGGTCTCTGGATACAACCCAGTGATGTTTCTGACGTACCTAATTTCATGATGATTTGAATATGCAAGATGTCATCTTTTTATCTGTGTAGCATGGGTGCTTCCTTGCTATGAAGACTACCTGAGACAATTCTCTGAGTTCAGACTTTGTGGAGGGTATATACACAATACCCGGCTTAAATGCAATGCAATTCCTTCTATTTACTTTCCTTTGAAACAATAGCAGTCACAGGTTTTGCAGCTATTTTGCACATCTTAAAACCACAGATATTAACCAACTTGGAATATACAGAGCAGAAAGGATGTGTTCATGGCTTTTAACAGTATTTAATATGAGACTGGTACAGTACTCAGCTAGTCAATAGATCTAAAATATTTCCAACGCTTTAATGAACTACATGAAACAGAAAGAGAGTTATGTGACGTCAGTGGGTTTTCTGCACTTTCTGCCTTCTGTTTTTCCACTATTTTTGATGTCATTCTTTCTTCATATGAACAGAGAACTAACAAAGAAGCAGACAGTTGTCCTTTCACCCTCTGCAACATTTGATACCATACAGTTTGCAGGCCAATAAAAGTTGAGCCTGAAGTAGAGGACGTCTGGCTTTATTTATTACTGAATTTACCTTTTCTTGTTATTTTGCAGTGAGGTTCTCTTACAGGTAAATAAACACTGGGAGTGATCTGAGGAAAGAAGACTTTAGGTAGATGAAAGTGAAACACATGAAAAAAGTGGCAAATTATAGTGACACCTAAGTGTAAGATAAATTACATCCTGAGGTAGCAAAATGAGTTCCCTGACTACATTGTCCATTTGCTATTATCAGCCTCTCTGTATATGCAGGACTACTCCCAGAATGAAAAAAGAGTGGGTGAGGATACATTAACTGTCTATAAAACAGTAGGGAGTGCCAGAGCTCAGAAATAAGACACATTTGGGATCATCTATTTAATACTAAAATTCTAAAATATTAAAGGAATCTGACTTAAAGTTTATATTTATCATCTTAGAATCAGACATCTCCAATTCTTCTTATGTGCTTTATTGAATTATTCCTCCATTAATGTGACAAAGAACGTTGAATAAGGCGAACAAATTTTCATTTCCAAATTTCCAGAAGGAACACTGGTTATTGCCACGTCCTACAGGACTATAATACAGGTTTTCGATAACAAGAAAACACCAATAGAATCAATGTTTACACAGCTAGCTGAAATAAAGATACCGGGAAAATAGAAAAGACTTATCGAGAGCAAGAGTACACGTGCTGAGCTACACACATCTGGAGCAAATTTCATAGAGTTTTATAGAGTTTCCATTCAGCATTTTCAGGCTTCTGTAAAAGACTGTATGTTAATGACTACAGATCATTTTCCTATATGACAGACATCTTTTCAAAATTTATTAAACCTTCTTTTCACTAACAAACCCCTTTTTTGGCTAAAAGAAAAAGGAAATTAATAAAATGTAACTTTTTCTATAATAATATAAACCCATAATATTTTAATGAGAAAATATTGTTATAATAATCATTTATGATATGAGGTAATATACATTTTTTGTAAGCTTCATTCAGGTTTTGACAGTTAAATGAAATATAAAAATCAGTGTAATTATAAGTTATAATACATTTACATTGGGTATTTGAAATGCATGCAATACCAGCAGCAATAAAGTATTTTAAAGACAGAGAAAAAATTCCATTATAAATAGTAAAAGCTAAACCACTCTCCTGTAAAATCCCTAAGATTTTAGGTAACTTGCAGTGTCCTGCAGAAATGAACGTATTGAGTATAATTGTACATTACTGTACATCATATGCTGTGATGGCAATTATGATCCACTATGAAGGATTGCAACTTAAGCAATTCATCTCCTATTTTGAAAGGTAGGTATCAGCAAGCACTGAATTTTCCACCCGCCACATAAGTAATTCAGAAAAGATTATGGCAAGTGTATCTCAAAATATTCAAAATAAGGCAGAGGTAAAAAATGTCATAAATTCCTTGCAGATGGTACTATCTTATTTGGCCGTCCTCTATTATAAATTTAAAAAAAAAAAAAATCCCTTTGATCTTAAGCAGAAAATAATCTTACTCCAAGTAGTTGTCCTGGTTTTGGCCAGGATAGAGTTAACTTTCCTTGGGCTGAGAGGGAGCACAGCTGAAGGGCTGGGTCCTGATCGATCATTGGAGCATTCCATGTTATGTGACGTCAAAGCTCAGCATATAGGTGGGCGGGTGCTCTCTCATGGGCTTTTTTTTTTGTTTTTGGTTTCTGGATCAGCTGGGTGGGGTTCTCTGGTGCCATCAGATCGCTGCTGGGGATGAGCTCTGTACTGGTCGCCACTCGGTCAGCCACTACTGCATTTTACCTGTTTTGGACTATATTATTACTGTTGGTTTTGCTAGTACATTTTTTTTTATTCAACCTACAAATTTCTTCTTTTGTCCTTCCTCTATTTCACCAGGGCGGGGGGGTGGCCACGTGGTGATTTGCTGTTGGCTGAGTTCAAACCACAAGAGTTTTTTTGGTGCCCAACGTGGGGCACGAAGTTTGAGATAATGGCAGAACGGGTAATAATGTTGATTGCTTGGCTCCTTAAAATTTTATCACCTCATTTGCAATATGTATTTCCCATGCTGTGGCTCACAGTCTGTGAGAGTTGGGTTATGATGGGGTGTTGTCATCAGCCCTGGGGCTATTTACAGTTGTGTTTAAGGAATTCAGGCATTTCAGATACTTTTGGAATGCTGATATTAACATGCTCATCTTACTGCTAGGAGCTAGTGTGTTCCTGCACGTGGTTCAGGTTTCATTCAGGGTTAAGCAACTATTTAAGAGTATCCCTTGGAAATTCTCCCCAAGGTTGGAGAATTATGATTGGCTGGGGGTGTGGAGTAGCATGGGTAAGTACCTAGAACAGTGGACACCTCCAGTGTATTGGAACTTCTCCACAGGTGCAGAATCCTGAGGAACCAGTAAAATATTTGTGAAAAGTACATTGTCACCCAGGTAATTCCAGAGAGGCACAGCTCACTGCAACATGCTGGGGCATAGCCCACACTTACTGAGTGCTATTAAAGAGCTGTCTGTGTTACCTGGTCTCTCAGAGGGTCCTTCTGTTGTGGGATTGCTGAGGGTCGAAGAACAACAGGTGCTAATTGCCACTACAACCGTGCACCGATGGCAATACCGCACCAAATGAGACTCTCTAATCCCCATCCATAAACTGATTCATTGACTAGAGAGTCAAGGAGTCATCAGCAAGATGCACTCCCCCTTTAACACCCCCATATGGCCAGTGAGAAAGTCTAATGGAGAGTGGAGATTGACGGTAGACTATCATGGCCTGAATGAAGTCATGGCACCGCTGAGTGCTGCCGTGCCAGACATGCTAGAACTTCAGTATGAACTAGAGTCAAAGGCAGCCAAGTGGTACGCCACGATTGATATTGCCAACGCATTTTTCTCCATCCCTCTGGCAGCAGAATGCAGGCCACAGTTTTCTTTTACCTGGAGGGGTGTCCAATACACCTGGAATCAACTGCCCCAGGGCTGGAAACACAGGTTCACCATTTACCATGGACTGATCCAGACTGCACCCAAACAGGGTGAAGTCCCGGAACACTTACAGTACATTGATGGCATCATTGTACAGGGTAATACAGCAGAAGTTTTTGAGAAAGGGGAGAAAATAATCCAAATCCTTCTGAGAAGTGGGTTTGCCATAAAGCGTGGTAAGGTCAAGGGACCTGCACAAGAGATTCAGTTTTTAGGAGAAAAATGGCAAGATGGATGTTGTCAGATTCCAATAGAGGTGATTAATAAAATAATAGCTATGTCGCCACCAACTAACAGAGAGGAAACGCAAGCTTTCTTAGGGGTTGTGGGTTTCTGGAGACTGCACATTTCAAATTACAGTCAGATTGTCAGCCCTCTCTATCAAGTGACTCTGAAAAAGAATGATTTCATATGGGGCCTGGAGCAGCGACAGGCTTTTGAACAAATTAAACAGGAAATAGTCCATGCAGTAGCTCTTGGGCCAGTTCAAACAGGACAAGATGTTAAAAAAGTGCTCTACACTGCAGCCAGGGAGAATGGCCCTAGGACAGAGAGCACCAGGGGAGACTCGGGGTCAAGCCCTGGGGTTTTGGAGTCAGGGATACAGAGGATCAGAAAAGTGCTATACTCCAACCGAAAAGGAGATACTGGCAGCATATGAAGGGGTCCGAGCTGCTTCAGAAGTGATCGGGACTGAAGCACAGCTCCTCCTGGCTCCCTGACTGCAAGTGCTGGGCTGGATGTTCAAAGGGAGGGTCCCCTCTACACACCGTGCAACTGATGCCACGTGGAGTAAATGGGTCGCATTAATCACACAACGGGCTCAAATAAGCAACCCCAGCTGTCCAGGAATATTGGAAGTGATCACAAATTGGCCAGAAGGCAAAGATTTTGGAATGGCACCAGAGGAAGAGGTGACACGTGCTGAGGAGGCCCCACCATATACTGAGCTACGGGATAATGAGAAGCGATGTGCCCTGTGTAGCGACGGGTCCTGTCGCATTGTGGGGAAACATCGAAGGTGGAAAGCAGCTGTGTGGAGCCCCACACGACAGGTTGATGAAGGTGCTGAAGGAGAAGGTGAATCGAGTCAGTTTGCAGAGGTGAAAGCTGTCCAGCTGGCCTTGGGTGTCGCTGAGTGAGAAAGCTGGCCAGTGTTCTACCTCTATACTGACTCATGGATGGTGGCAAATGTGCTGTGGGGGTGGTTACAGCAGTGGAAATGGGGCAACTGGCAGCGCAGAGGCAAACCCGTCTGAGCTGCTGAATTATGGCAAGATATTGCTGCTCGGGTAGAGAATCTGGTTGTGAAAGTATGTCATGTAGACGCTCATGTACTCAAGAGCTGGGCCACTGAAGAACATCAGAACAACCAACAGGCGGATCAAGGTGTCTCAAGTAGATCTGGACTGGCAACGTAAGGGTGAACAATTTGTGGCTCGCTGGGCGCATGACTCCTCAGGCCATCAGGGAAGAGATGCAACATATAGATGAGCTTGTGACCGAGGGGTGGACTTAACCATGGATACTATTGCACAGGTGATCCATGAATGTGGGACATGCTACAATCAAGCAAGCCAAATGGTTAAAGCCCATTTGATATGGAGGACGATGGTTAAAATATAAATATAAGGAGGCCTGGCAGATTGATTATATCCCATTCCCTCAAACTCGGCATGGCAAACACTGTGGGCTTACAATGGTGGAAGCAGCCACTGGATGGTTGGAAACTCATGCCATGTACCATGCCACTGCCCGGAACACCATTTTAGGCCTTGTGGACAAAGTCTTATGGCAGCATGGCACGCCAGAAAGAATTGAGTCAGATAATGGGACACATTTCCGAAACAACCTCATAGACGCCTGGACCAACGAACATGGCATTGAGTGAATATATCACATTCCCTACCATGCACCAGCCTCTGGGAAAACTGAGCAATACAATGCATTACTAAAAACTACACTGAGAGCAATGGGGGGTGGAACTTTCAAACACTGGGACGTGCGTTTAGCAAAAGCCACCTGGTTGGTCAATACCAGAGGATCTGCCAAGCAAGCTGGCCCTGGTCAATCAAACATCCTACATACTGTGGATGGGGATAAGGCCCCCATAGTGCGCATTAAAAATCTGCTGGGGAAGACCATCAGGGTTACTCCTGCGTCAGGTAAAGGTAAACCCATGTGTGGGATTATTTTTGCCCAAGGACCTGGGTGCACTTGGTGGGTAATACAGGAGGACAGAGAAGTCCGATGTGTGCCTCAAGGAGATTTGATTTTGGGTTAAAATAGCCTGTGAATCGAACTGTCAAATAAACCTGTTATTGCATTTGGTGCCTCGCAACATCCTCCTGCCACATCCAAAGCCTCCTGCTCCACCGACTGAGCCAACTCCACCTCATTCCTCCAGCCTTAAAGACTGCCATGACAGATGGAACCCAAAGTTATGGACTAAATAAACTCAGTAGATGTTTTGGAAGGATTGCCCATAGACTGAGGGAATGATATCTGTGAGACCCGGGAAAGGGGTGGTGATTCCTTAGAACGTATTTGGAACATGAGCATGATGTCAATGGTATGGAATAAGGGGTGGAGACTGTCCTGGTTTTGGCCAGGATAGAGTTAACTTTCCTTGGGCTGAGGGGGAGCACAGCTGAAGGGCTGGGTCCTGATCGACTGGTTGTGCTTTTAGACTGTAAATTTTTGAAGTCTGAAGTTAGTGACATTGGAAGTCCTTCCATGCCAAAAGTCAGTCTAAATGGATATCACTCTGTGAGGCCAGTGACCTCGCAGAAAAGGTACTCAAATTTCATATCCCCATAAAATTTTGAGAGGACTTCCCAGAGAATGAAGCCATCCAGATTATAATCTCCAACAAATGCTGAACATGTGAATTTCCTGGCTCACTTGGGTACAGTTGATACTGCTGTGGCCGTTAGTTACCCAAATAGCGTTATAATGAGTCCTTTAAACAAGTCTTACTCAATTCGACTCTTCCAGTTTCTTGCAGAGGTAGATATTCAACTACTGGCATGCAACACTGAAAATGTATCATGAAATAAATAATGTGTAGCTAAACACCCAGCAAATCTATTAGCAGCAAAGAGGGTAACCATTAAAGCCACATCATAATTTTAGCTGTATATCTTCCTAAAATTAGAAAGTGTTGGTTTTATTGTGCTTTACTTGTTAGGCTTTACTGACAAAAAATTCTGTTTACTTAATAATTTTTAAATTTAACCTTGTTTACTATTTAATAGGTAGCAGCTATTGCTTGTGAAGAAAATCCACATATTTTTTTAGTCTATTGTTTTGCGATAGGTCTTCAAATGCCTAAAAAACTTTTAATGGTAATCAACCCCGAAACACCTAAGAAAATAGAATCTCATGTACAAAGTCATATTTTACAGAAAGTGAATTGAAGGCTTAATCCTAAAAGCTCATTTGAGTATTGAATGATATAATTCTGTAGTTAAATATTTATTTACAGTGCAGAAAACAACATGATTGCTTTGTTAAATACTTTGGAGTTGGAAAATTATCTTCCATTCTTATAAAAAACAAAGTATTTCAGTGTATTTTGTAGCCCATAAGAAGGTTAAAAGCATGATTTTTCTCTGGTCTCTAGTTGCTACAAAAGACAATGTCCATTAATATTTTTACCACAAAATCCCCTCTGTAGATTATGCTTGTAAATCCTGAAGATTTTCCATATGAAATGGCTGAGCAGCCATGAACAGATTTAACCTCTTTAAATCTATGTCAAATGCTGTTCTTTGGAGGACTGATGATTTTCTCCACTCTTCTGGGTGCATCTTCTTGACACTATTTCATCTGGATTAAAAATCTATTTCTTATTCCATTTTTTAAAATACATAGGTACCTTTGCCTAGGTTTTAAGAAATACAAACTGCTGGAGATCAGAAATTTGAAATCCTCTGGGGAAAAAAAAATAACAACAATTTTAAAAGGGTATCTTTGGTCCAGATTACAGGATTTTATCCCATGATAAGGAGGGCAAGGGTCAAGCCCTTAAATTTGCTCAAATTGGTCTACCTTAGATGTTAGTTTCAGACACTAGTTCCATATCTGACATGTGTAACCTCTTCCACATCCACATCTCAGTTACCCAGCAACAAGGCTGGTCTATTAACTGAGCATACAACCTAATTCTTGCAAGAATTAGCCAGCCTAATAAGTAACAAATTCTTTTCTGAATCTACATTCCTCTACAAAGTTATTCTTGACAGCAGTCTTCTTGTGCGTCCTTTTGCCTTTATGTCTTGAGACATAAACAATTTGACACAATTCTTTATAATGTGCTGAATAAGTAAAAATAAAATGCAGCAGATGATTTTCATGTAATGATGTGCAGAAACATGGGGATGTATTCCAGACACAGATGCTTCAGCTCACAAACAGCCCACAGAAGCAAGGGTTAGCCATCTCTAAATCCAGTACGAAGCGTTTGTCACAGTCTAAAGGAGGAGATTTCATTCTGAAATGAAACAACTGCTTTAACTGGTTATTTGCTACCCAGTCTCAATTTAAAAAGTAGAACTAGTAAAGCTATTGAGGGTTGTTCCCACATAAACAACAGCTGTAGAAAGGAGAAATGATATCTTCATGTAGCTAGTGGTTAACAAACTTTTTCATATCAAGGGGAAAAAATGTTAGCTTCCCAAGCTAAACTTAAAATGGGGAAAATCATGTTGTATTGAACTCAGAGCACATTGACAGGAAGAGGATTGAAGCTGATGAGAGATCCTGCTTAAGGAGGCATTAGCACTTTCCAGTTAGTCTGCAGTTCAACTTGATAGACTTGAGATCACATAAAATTTTATTGTACTAGCAATCTCTACACACATCAGTAAGAAAATAACAGCAAAATCATATTTTCATATAATTTGTTTCTCTTGCCCCCATGCTAAATCATTTTTAGAACAGTTTCATAATCAAAATACTTTACAATACTTCAGGCTGAGATTTTTGGAAATACATTCCAAAATATTCTTACCATTTTGAAGTTAATGTATATATTGGTGACATGGATTGATTATGTGGTTATCATAAGATACTGCAATATTGTATTGTTAAAAGGTTTTATCATCCGTAGAAATACTAGTATTTTGTTTTTAACTTTTAAATTTTTTTTTTCTCTAGAATTGAAATAAAATGTGAAGATGTGCAGGAAAGTATCATGAGAGATTGTGTAATATATTGCAACCTGTAGCAGAAAGGAATTTACTCATTTATTTTATAAAGCATTGCACAAATATAATACATTAAGCTTTGTTCAAAAACACATTTGCAAGCTGATTTTGTCTGGAGATTTATAGTGTTCATCTCTTCTGGTGTTCAGTGATTGTGACGGAAAGCAGAATAAATACATTCTAAGTAATTCTATAGCTTAGGTGAATTGCCTCCCCTCCATCTGTGAAGAATAAAGAAAAGACTCATCTATATTTTAATACAGAAATGTCATACTTAATGTGTATTCACTCATATAGATAACATATGAAGAGGTCTGTACATAGACACAAACAACTGCACTGTAAAACAGGACAGACCTACCTGTATTGATTATATGATTATATTATCATGTAGTAATATATAGACACCAGTATTCTGTTTCCAGAATCTTCCATGGACCTTTCAGCCTCCCTCTTCTTTAAAAAGTCACTGCTGCTTTTTCTTTAATGTATTTCTAAAAGAAACTTGACAGAAAAAGACCCTTCACTGTTCTCCCATGTGAAGTGCTAAGGCTTGGACAACAGGCCCAAGCCAGAGTTGACCTATAGATGAATCCTGTATATTTTATAACTGATAACCATTGTGCTAGTAGGTATTGTACTAAGTTATAACAACCCATTTATGCTGGTGTAAAGAGTGCTAAAGTATTGAAATACTGCAGCTTGAACAACAGGCCCCAAGCTGAAGCTGCTAACTTAGCATGTAGTCATTAGTAAAATATGTAAACTCGCTAGTGAAAGACAAAATATAATCAGTAGTGAGGAGAGAATGTATCCAACTTTCCTTTCGCAGCCTTGTTCAAGGCTGAGAACCCAAGTGTTTGGCCTTGTTAGAAACTCCCTTGGTTCCCCCCCAAGCCCTGGCCAGGCTTCGGGTGGAATCCAACGGGAGAATGAAACCAGAAACTTTCCGCTCAAAACAAAGGTGCCAGCTGTTCTGGCTTGTTGATCTGTGGTATATAAGGCCAGGCCCGTTTGCAGCGACTTTGGGTGCCTCACCTATGGGTGGACGCACCGCGTAGGATTTCCCACTTGCCGGGACTGGCTCTCCAAATCCTCGCTGTAACCGGGGCTGCCCAGCGCCTGCGGGTCTGGATGATGATGATTATATATGCAAGTGGTGATGCATTTCTCTTAATTACTATTCTCTCTCTCTCTCGTGTAGTAATGATTTGATGCATTACCCTGTATTTTCGTGTTTGTTGCTTTAAGTGCACTATTCTGCCTTTTCTTACTGCATGTTTTCTGTAGTACGCTGTTACATTACTTGGTTATCACCAGTAAAATACGCCTGCTCTTTTCACTCTGGTGTCCGAGTTTAACTGGTATCCTTAATCAGCAAAACACCCGTGTCTACATATTTCAGTCTTAAGGATGACAATGAACAGTGATAATGGTCAGATGTAAAATACATTAAAGGTCCAAGAACATGTGACCTTATTTTAAATGCAATCCAAAGCTGAAGAAACTTGCACAGAGCTTGGTGTTTAAATGTGGAAAATACAAATGATCACATGCTGGTCCAGATAATGAGAACTGCTGTATATGATATGATATCTAAATGACTGTATTTAGTCTGTTTTCTTAATCCTTAAAATACCTCCTGAGATCAGTCTCTATAGGGTGTAAAGAAACTTGTCAAGGTGGGCACAGCTTTGTCCAGTGGTGGGTCGGTTGCGGATCTGGCTGGAAGTGGCTGTGTCTGCCATGGGGGTATGCCCTGGCCTGTTCTCACAAAGTGCACCTCCACAGCCCATCCCCACTACCAAAACCTTGCCACATAAACCAGCTAGTTTAACTTCAAGCGGGATGCAAGTGTTGGTTGCACCATGTGCATCCTACCCACTCACCAATCTGCCCGTATTCTGCTATTCATCAGTTCTGAGGAAAGCTGGAAAACCTCCATTACGTGCTATACACTCAATAATAACTGTTATTGATTTTTTTTTTTCCAATGGCCACCTTGATCTACAAAAAGCACAAGGAGTCATTTTCAACCTGCTTGCACTGACAGTTCCCGAGTGTCTGATCTGTCTGTGATTGGATACAAGATTTATTCCTATATAAGCAGTGCACAATTACAGATCCAAGCTATTTTTTTATTATAAAATGAATATATTGTAGCCATAAATACAAAACCTTGATCCAAAGTTTGAAGAACAATATATTTTCTGTAATCCAGAAACATCATATAATAAATCAACACCACCTAGTTATTTTTAATTACAATTAAAACCTCTAAATGCACCTTTCATATTGTGCAAAACCTAATAATACATAAATCTTCCAGGTACGTAGGAAATAAAAAAATCAACTGCAAAATTGTTAAACCCATTTTTGCTGTATCACTGTACACTAAGCTTTTTCAATCTCTTCTGGAAACAGTAACAAGTGATACAAGTCCATCTTCATCTTAGGAACTTTGTTCTTTCTTAAGAGAGGGCTCTACTATGCTGCTCCAATTTACTCCCCTAATAGTTCCAGGGAACATAAAGTCTACATTTCACACAAGGACCATGACAGAATATTGTTCAAATCAGTTTTATTGTCCATTTGGACAACTGTTTCTTTGGAAAAGAAACTTTTCCTAGTATGCTGGATGATTTAGTTTACAGTATAGTGAAATCTAAAATTTCTCTTTTATTCAAGATCCTGGATTTGGAGAGTTACTTGATGTCAACTCTTATGGGCCATCACCATGCAGTCATCTAGGCCAACTGCTAGAATATGTCACAATAGGCTTCATGGATCAATAAAAGAATAGGCAAATTAGTGATCTGAAAGGATTATAATTACAATACTTCTGAAAAACATTCTGGGCATGGTATACTCTGCATGGAGGGCACCGCTCCCTGCAATCTACCTTCTAAATACTGTTGCTTCTAGTAATGGCATCTACACAGCCTTTGTAAAGACTCAAGCAAAACATCAACATATGCTTTGATTAAAAAATAAAAATATTTATGTAAGGAATTACCCTTTCCAGTAATTTGTGTATATGATTATCCTGCAACTGAAGTAGCTCCAGTTAGATGCTTTTAAAACACTAAAACTTTCATATATATAAAAAAAAAAAGACAACTAAAGATAAGTTTGTGGTGTTTTTAATCTTTTATGCATCAAATTTAATTTGTTACTGCCACAAGAAGAAATAAAAGTGCTTTATTACATTCATTACAGAATTAAGGTGGATAAGACTGATAACCAGCCAAAAGTAATTCTTTGAGCAATACTGATAACTGACTATGGCAATAGCTCACAGCTGTCATGGAAGACCATGATTTACATGATTTAGGACTGTAACAAATAAAATCCTGACCTTGCAGCTATGCCAGGATTAACCTGCAGTATCAAGTTACTAGACAACTAAAGATCTGTGAGAATGGTCAGTTTATAATGCTAGTACTTTGAGCAATGTGGAGTTTCTTGTTCATTTAAGACTCATTTATACATTTGTGCAAAATATGCTCCACTGAAATAAGATCAGTTTTGCTGGAGTAAGCTAAATGGGCCAGATTCATCATGACATTTCAAACCTTGCTGAAAACAAGTTTTCAGTGAGACTTTCCTCAGTGGACAAGTCTTAAGACTCTCACAAGGGTCTTAAGAGCAGGTGGTTTTTATTTCCAGCTAACTAGGATCCATTCCTGTTAGATGAGCAGAAAATATCTCTGCAAGAAATGAATCTGTTGAGGGAAAAGGCATACTTTTGCCCTACTCATAGTTGGATATATTATAGAAGATTTGTTAAAAAAATAAATTCCCTGTCATTTAATTTAATGTAGTTACTCTTGGAAAACCTAACTTCAGGTGGGATTATTTTAGGCTCTTACTCTGCTCCCTCAGCATCCTCTGGGTGTTGAGCAGTCAGGAAGTCAATGACTGCACTAATATAAATACTGCCTTGCATTGTAAGTTCTGTATCCATGGGAGACTTATTTCAAGGTAGCATTTTAAATGACCTGCTGTTTATTATTCTGCCTGCCCTGAGCATCTCTTGAAGGATATTTTCTAGTGAAGGTTTATGGTCTGACTGAAACTCTTTCAGCATGATTTCTAAAACTGAGCCAAGGACATGGCTTGCAAGAATGTGCTCAATAAGGTCAGATTTTTGAATGGGACAGGGGTTAAATTGACTGGTTGGAGCTCTTCCAGCACAATCTGCTATTTTCTAACTTCTGTGTGACACATCAGGTAGGAAGACTTATGTTCACCTTTTGTATTGCATCTTGTAACTAGGGAAGAAGGCTTTATTTTTAACTTTGCACTGCAACAATATGTCAGCTGCACAGCCCAATCAGTAACTCACTGAGACACATAAGACTCAAATACACAACATTTATTTCTCAACTGCTTTGTTTATGCATGTGTTTATAGACATGTGCAAATATTTATGCCTCCTGTTTCTGTAAGTGACCTGTCAGAATCTAATCAGAGCTTAGTCTTTAAAAGCAGTTGCTCCTGTTTCTCCCCATAAAAACTACAAGCAAAATCTTCTGTCTCCAATAGTAGCCATCGGCAAAAGAGACAAATTTTGGCCAAGAAATGCTGAAATACAGTTTGAGTTGCTAAGTTTGTTTCTGATAAGAGGTGAGATTTGACTTCATGAGTTTAGAAATTAACCTCTCCTTAACCTTTTTATAAAGTCTTATATGGGATTTATGACTTAAGTATTGGGCTTCTTTTTTGTCTTATATAAATCACAATTCTGGCCAAAAAAATGTTGTATATAGATATGCTTATCTTACAAGATTTTTTTCTTACAATTAGTGAAAGTCATTAATATCTAATGCCAACTGTCAAAATAAATTAAGACTGGGTAAGAGCAGTTATTTTTTTGGGTTGGGCCTTGACTAGTTATTCTGAAATTTTTGCAGGTTTTTTTACAAAGTGCAGCAAGCCTAAGCAGCTAATGGGTACAGAAGGATGAGCAGAAACAGAGGGCAGAAACCTCATGAAGGCAACGTGTGACTGCTCAGCAAGAATGGTGATGTGCCACATGGCACAGGGCATGCTTCCCAGCACCCACAGGAGTGCCAAACCCCACACATCAGAGACCTCCACTAAGGCAGAGCCTTGGCTGGAGACGCAGCCCCATGGGTCTGTTATTACAGAGGCTGCCTGGTGCCTCTGCCAGAGGCCGAGGAACAGAAGATGGTGTCCTCTGATAAGCTGGGTCAGTGGTGAAGGAGCTGCAGTCTGAGGTGTTCAGACTGGGCAGCTTCCATGACATGTTTCTTCCAGGAGGCATTTCTACACTTCCAAGGGGATGAACAGTAGATCTATAGGGTCTTCACAGAGACACTGTGGAGGTGAAAATCTTGCTTTGCGTCAAAAGATAGAGAGCCAGAGGTTATGTCTGATCATGGGGTAGATGGAGGAAATTATCATTTATCAAAGCCAGTCAGTCAGTCACAGCCTTGCTCTCCAGAGAAAGGCAATTGTGACTTTACCCCATTCAGTACAGACTAATGCAGAGAGAGGTAGTAAAAAGGATCCTGGCATAACGCATGTGCTGCCAGCAGCTCCAAGTCCTTTACACAAGATTTTGCTTTGTCTTGTTATTTCAAACAAGTGTCTACTCAATACTTGTCATGGTTAAATCCCACGTTAATGTCACACTCCATAATATAGTTCAGAAAGTGAATAAGGATGGACTCCTTCATGAATTGTACTTTGGTTAAATCAGTAGAAATGATAGTTAAGGGATGAGGAGGATTGCTTAGGTCTTAATCCTCTTTATAAATGTTAAATTTGTAAATATTTGAATAAGTCAATAAAAGCATTTTTGCTAAAATTTAAACACAAAGGAAGGTATTTCTACACTTGCAAGAGGGATGGAAGAGGTTAAGCACCAGATATGTTGTTATCTAGGAGCTTTATAGTTTATAGTATTTCTAGACACCAGTTCCTCTCTTCCTTATTTTGGTTTTCTTTGTTATTATCAAAGTCCTACATAGTTCCCCAATCAATTTATGCTCTGACACTAGTAAAACCACAGAAAACCATGTGGAGTGGAACTTGGTAGTTAGGTTTTGCAGGTATGATGCAAGGCTCTTCAGAAGATTCTTCTTACCCTCTAATCCCACTGGCTGGGGAGCAGGGGTCACCAGGGAACAGCTGCTGGGTTAGTCTTTTGTTTTGCTGTATGAATGTAACGGACTTTGAAAATGAGGTGCTCTTCTTTCATAAAACATCCTTTTTCTTGATGGAGTAGGAACAGTGAAGGCTACCTTCACTCTGTTTCCCTGAAACTCTCAGACAACTAACTGACAATGAGGAATTTAGCAAAACACTCAGCACAGCTGCAATATTCAGTGAGTTGGAATCCAGAAGTAGTGTATCATCATTTAGGAGCAGCCAGTTACTTCACAGACTACACTTACATGCCCTATTAAAAAAACTACAGTGGAGCACAGCTGACTTTTCTGGAATCCTCAGTCTTATTAAAGATAATTATCCTTTGAAAAACTTGTCCAAAGTTTGAAGTCAAGGCTTGCATTAAAGATTAATTAACAAACAGAATGCGCATTCGGACCACCTTGCAAAATAAAATCCACCTAAGGATTTGACCTCTAAAGAAAGTATTGTCTGATTGATGCTCATGTTTGTGTACAAACATGATGCAAACTAATGAGTAGTCCGACTTTACACTTCTGCCTAACTTTACTGCTCTTTCAGGTGATATTTTAGAAGAAAAAATAGACTTGAATGAATTTAGTCTGAAGTCTTTAATTTACTACATGCATAAACTGGAAAACAAACTAACCAAACTGTCAGAATATCACATGGATATTTTAAAGATGAAAACTAAAGTTGCCTTTTTTTTTTTTTTATATAGGATGAAAAATGTTCTACGAAGTTAAACAATATCATAATCAAAGTAAGAGATCTAACGAGGATGAGGGATAGGAGGGATTTCATATAAATGCACTGGTTGATCTTTTTCCATAGAAAATTAAGAAAACCAAAAAATGTTATATAAGATTTTATCAGTTAAAATAGTCAGATTGTACACTCAATATTAACCAACACAATGTACAGTTAATAAACGATCTCATACTAGTTAGGATTCTTACTGAAACAAGGTCATTCCTCTACAAATTCATAAACAGCCACTACTCTGTATTTAAATCTGATGGATCTACCAAAATAAATACATTTCCAAACTAGTCAAGCAGGATGAATGCCCTATGTAGTGGTCCATTTAAGCATTCAGATTACATCCATTATTTGTTAGCAGCTTCTGGAACAGTTCCCCTACAAAGAAGGCATGTACTGACAAGATAAATAAAGTAGAAAATAACTACTGTTAATTCATTAGAAAAAAATGTTTGCAATAAAAAGCTAATTTTCCCACAGCTGACAAAAATAAGGTTGAACCTTGTAGTTCTGCAGAGATTCATGGCCACTACAGAAGACTCTAAAGAGAAAAGAATGTGAAATCCTACAAATCACATGGAAAGTCAGTTCTTTATCTAATCTAAATTACACAGGTTTAACTCTTAATTTTGCCTGTAGGTACCTGTTAGTTTAAAATTCTTACATTCATTGCATTTTCTGTTCTAGTCGAACCAAAACAATATTAAAAACTACGGTATCACACACAAGAAGTAATTATACTGCACAAGAAAGCTGAAGTGCACTATACTTTGTAACGGATAACATGGAAATTATTGCCACAGGACAGTCTGAAAACTGTCATATCTAGACCAATCACCTACATATTGTTATAAATCACCGCACTGTAAACTATGTACTGCTGAATCAGATATTTAGAAAAGCCTAATGGCTGTTAAACTTGCTGGATTTTAAAACTGTACATCTGGGTATTATAAATGTCTGTAAATACCCTGATTACAAAGCTATTAATGGAATAAGCAAGTTTATTGCATATCAGCATTTGCAATGAGATAAATGTGATTAGCTATGAGTGCTGTCATCAGTTATCAGTAATAAACAGAACAATAATGGGATTTTTTGAGTGTCACACATCTCCCCAAATACCTCTTTTAAATTAAACAACCCAAGATCTGTTCTTCAGTAACTCGACCACATCTTAATTCAATGAGTCTCTTTCGTGTGCTGACTTCTGCTGAAGGAATTTTGGGAAGTAAAGGGAAAACATTTAATGATTTCAAGGTGCAGAAGATGAATAGTTTTATTATTACCTATTGATTTAACACATATCTATGAACTATTTAAATGTTAATTTCATTACTATGAAATCAGTAAAAGCTCAGCAAATATTCCTTGAAAGATACTTACTGGTGCAGAAAATGCCAGTATCTGCAAAAACTTATGTGGATACTGTGTTTTTGACATTTGTATGAGTACACAAGGGGATAAGGAATTTACGTCTTCAGTTCAACTATATTCCTTGGTGTACGTTCTACCATCTGAGGAACAAATTCTTCAAGAAAAACATGTGCTAACTATGGATGGTAAATAATGTCTTTCACAAAATCTAAGCATTCCAGAAGAGTAAGTTCAAATTTCCACATGGAAAATAAAGATGATGGTTCCTTGCCAGTAATGAGATTATCCTTACAGACGGAATAAATTCCCCCCCCTTCAAAGTGTAGAATATACCTCACATGAAAAAAATGCACATTTTCTACTTTATTTACCTTGATGAAAGTCTTTGAAAATCTAATCTACAGAGGCCTTATTTCCATTTCTTTTCTTTGTTTTTTATCACTTCAGGAAGAAATATATACAGCTGATCCTAGAGTCAAAGACACAGAAGCCAATTTTTAAAAAAATCTTAAAAAAAATCTTAAAAAAAAAAAAATCATTTTCACCGTAAGTACCGTAAGTAAATTTACAAATTTTAAGATCCCTGCATTTATGGGACAGGTCTTCAAAATACCTTAGAGATGCCTCTTGTATACCACAGTCCTTTATGCCACACTGTTTCTGAGCCACCAGTGGAAAGTCTTGGATTGAAGGCCCAAGGAGAAGAAATGTGATTAGATCAAGACAATGTCCTGCAAGAGCTTCCACTGTTTTTCAGACAACACTGCCTTTTCCAGCTGCAGATCCAGCAGTATCTGCAATGTTGAAACTGCACTGAGAAAACAAAACCTCACAACATCAAAAAGGTTTTGTGTTGATGTGACAAGCGCAAATGATTTGTGTGGGCTTGACCTGAACTATTTTGAGAACTTTCTAATGGTCAAATGTCTAAACTCTCTTGCCTTAAACTCTGCGAACATCATACAGACAAACCACCACATAACATGAACCCTTGATGTCAACTGAGGGTGGAGCAGATAGGTCTCAGTGGGGAAACAATGAGAAGGAAGTACACTGTGCTGAGAGAATTTATAAAAATTAAATTATTAAAAATAATTTCCAGTGTACTCAAGAAGGAAACCCCTCTATAATGAACATTGCATTCCTCCTGTCAAAGACATTAGGATGATGGTAAAGATGCACAACCTACTCCATTCCATTTTTCTGGAGGAAGACTGAAGTGTAAACCTCAAGACAGAGAAAAGTGTGAGCACAACAGCGAAAAAAGTTTTTCTATATAAGAAGACTTTTTATATAATTATTTCCACTATGTTACTAATGAGACTTTTCTGTACTGATTAGATCATTTGGACTATTAAAACATTTAGACTACTCAAACATTATTAGACTGTTGAAACATTAATCAGAGTAACCATAAATTTTTCACTCCATAGCGTGCATATGATGTGTTCCTTTTGCCTGTAACAAGATTCTGAGTGCAAGAGAATTTTATTCCACCATGAATTTGGGAGAAAACAACAGGGCTTCTGCTAGCAAAGTTTCTGTGTTTGTATAAATCACAAACAAGTCTTTCCAAAGGATTAGTAACTGTGTGAGTCTTTGAAGGTACAAGTCAGCCACTAGACCAAAGCCATAGCAGATCTCCACAGGATTGGCAAGTATGCATCCCTGGTTATGTCTCTTCAGAGGCTGTTGCCTTCACAAATAATGTTACACAGAAAGTTTGGGACAAAGCCCAGCTCAGACTAATCTCTACTTCTATTTGGAAAAAAAAAAAAAAAAATGCTTGGGAATAGGGAGAAACTGCTGAATTCCATTCCTAAGGTACTGAAAACCTGTGAGATTTTAGTGTGACACCTCCAATTTCAAGGCAGAGTTTATTTCTGATGTATCTAACTCACAGAGAAATATATCTCCCATAAAGTATTTGTCATAAATGTTTATGAGTGACTGGGACCTTTACAATGTTAAATCTGGCATAAATATCTCAGCAAAATCATTTATTATGCTTTGCTGGTTTCTACATAAGCTCAGGAAGAATAAACAATATGGAAAAATTAGGAAAGTACCGAGATGCTGCAATACTGAGCGTAGTAAAGACAATGGCCAGTTGTGAAGAACTGCAGGAAGCACTCATAATACTGAACAACTTGTCAAGTAAGCCACAGATGAAACTGCGTTTAGACAAATGTAAGGCACACCAGTGGAAAGAAAAATCCTCATTTTACCAATTACTGCTAGTCAGGAAGAGTTTTAAAAAAATAAAATAGAGACATGGATGTTGGGCTAGACGGGTCAGCTCCAATATTATGTAGCACATCAATGCCAGAGGAAAAGAATGGTACCTTTTTACAAAAAATCAATGTATGTAATTTTTATTGGGATGATCCCAAACTTGTCTCAATGCAAAGTCAACACTGTTCCAGAATTTCAGTCAGCAGTGCTGCACCATTACATTTTCCCCTCTGAAGGGTCAAGCCTCAAGAAACCCTGTTTCAAGCCTAATTTACTGTGATTGGCCTTGCTGCAGGGAGCCTTAGGCTATCACATGCCAGGTTCTCAGGCATGTCATATTCCCTTTTGTTGAACTGAGACCCTTGCAGTCATAAACTTGGCAGCTAGAAGTTCTGTGCTCATTGTCACAAATTTTTGAACGGAAGAATTTCATTGAGAAAGTCTTGGAATAAAACTTCTACTTCATACAGAATAATGAGAAGTCAGAGGGGAATACAGTGATTATTTTTCTAAACCAAAGTACTGTCATGACAAAATATTTGGTTTTACTATGTTCACAGAAGTCTGAAATTAAACAATGAGAAACAGTAATCTAGGCTGAAAATTAAAGAAAAACAAGAATAAAAAATTGAGACACCCGAGTGCTCTTTCCACTTTGAAAGAGTATTGAGACCAGGATTATCTCATTAGAATTATTTTCCTAATATTATCTCTAAACTGAAAGTACTGTCTGGGTCTTCATAAATTTAAGCAGCTGTGGTATAATTTTTATCAAGAGTTAAGGGGTTAAAATACCGTGCAACTATTGTATATAAAAAAGTCTTTTGATCATCATCATGTAAAAGAGGAAAATTTCTCTAAGTGATTGTGCATAGAAATGTGTCTATTATTTAACTTTCTGTTCTTAATCAGAAGACTTTTTTATTTAGATAATATATGGAATTTGGGGAAATAGAGTTAACAAAGAATAGTTTTCCAAAAGCATTCATAAATCCTACAGGCCAGGTGGCTGTTCCAGTCAAATATCATGGAGAAAGTGTAGTCTAAACTTTCAGAGGATTTTGGCAATTTGCAGTCTTATTAGGAGTCAGTAGAAAGTTACTCGTAAGTAACCACAGTTTTTCAAAAAATGTGCGTGGAAATCACTAATCAGGAGAAGGTTTATTTGTGCTCAGTCACTTAGGAATAGAAAGTTTTGTCTCATGCTAACCACAGGTTACATTTCTGCTTCCTCTTTTATTTAATGCAGAGCATTAGACAATGCTCTTACTACAGGATTTCCAACTTCTTTTCAGTTAATCTGAAATACAACACAGATTCCTGTGGAAAAAAACGCTGAAATAAAAGAAAGATTTTGGAAACAGTACCTGCTGTTTATTGCATATTTTCTTCTCTTCTTTCTTTCTCTCAACTGGATCTATATGGATATTCTATGAATCACTCTAAGCAATCTGTGTTAACCAAAAATTCTATGTCAAGGGGTAAAACTAGCTGGTCAATGTATAGTCAGCATTTGGTGAATGCATAGACAGAGATCCAGGTAGCTACATGGTACTATATAAATTTTCCTCAACACAGTCCTGAAGTCATTCATTTGACAGAATGCCTCTGGGAAGTCTATGCCAATATCCACCAGACATACTGCAGTACGTCACCATTTGCTTTATAAACAGTGATGCTTAGATGTGGCAATAATCAACCCCCTCCAGCAGGGCATGGACACTGAAAACAAAGAGAAATTCCTACAGATATCAAGACTATGAAGAATATAATCATAGAGGACACACCTGAAAAAAATATGGGAGACTAATATCCTAATTATGTTAATGGCTCAGGAACAGGCGGTCCCCAGGTGCTGTAAGAGAAGCCGGTGACAGAGAAGACCACCCTGGCTAAACAGGGAGCTTTGGCTGCAACTCAGGGAGAAAAGGAAAGTTTACAGCCTTTGGAAGAAGGGGCTAGTCACTCACAGTGATTACAAAGAGGCTGTGAGGCTATGCAGGGCAGAAATCAGGAGGTCTAAAGCCCAGCTGGAAATTACCCTGGCTTCAGCAATCAAGGATAACAAGAAATCTTTCTATAAGTATGTCAGTAGCAAAAGAAAGACCAGGGAGAGTATCCATCTGGTGCTGGATATGGGAGGAAACATGGTAACAAGTGATGAGGAGAAGGCTGAGGTGCTTAATGCCTTCTTTGCCTCACTCTTTAATAACAAGACTAGTTGTATTGAGCGAATCCAGCCCCCTCAGCCAGAAGACAGAGAGTGGGAGAACGACCCCCTCGCAATCCAGGAGAGAGTCAGTGACCTGCTGCATCACATAGACACACACGTCTATGGGACCAGATGGGATACACCCGAGGGTGCTGAAGGAGCTGGCTAGGGTGCTCGCCAAGCCACTTTCCATCATTTACCAGCAGTCCTGGCTGACCGGGGAGGTCCCGACAGATTGGAAACTGGCCAATGTGATGCCTATCTATAAGAAGGGTCGGAGGGATGATCCAGCAAATTACAGGCCTGTCAGCTTGACTTCGGTGCCCAGGAAGCTGATGGAGCAGCTCATCCTGAGTACCATCACACAACACATGTGGGACAACCAGATGATCAGGCCCAGTCAGCATGGGTTTATGAAAGGCAGGTCCTGCTTGACAAACCTGATCTCCTTCTACGACAGGGTGACCTGCTTATTGGATGAGGGAAAGGCTGTGGATGTAGTTTACCTTGACTTCAGTAAGGCCTTTGACACCGTTTCCCACAGCATTCTCCTGGTGAAACTGGCTGCTCGAGGATTGGATGGGCACACGCTTTGCTGGGTAAAAAACTGGCTGGATGGCCGGGCCCAAAGAGTTGTGGTGAACGGAGTTAAATCCAGTTGGTGGCCGGTCACAAGTGGTGTCCCCCAGGGCTCAGTTTTGGGGCCACTCCTGTTTAACATCTTTATTGATGATCTAGACGAGGGGATCGAGTGCACCATCAGTAAGTTTGCAGATGACACCAAGTTGGGTGGGAGTGTTGATTGGCTCGAGGGTAGGGAGGCTCTGCAGAGAGATCTGGACAGGCTGGAGCGATGGGCTGAGGCCAACTGTATGAACTTCAATAAGGCCAAATGCCGGGTGCTGCACTTGGGCCACAATAACCCTCAGCAGTGCTACAGGCTTGGGGAGGAGTGGCTGGAGAGCTGCCAGTCAGAGAGGGACCTGGGGGTGTTGATTGACAGCCGGCTGAACAGGAGCCAGCAGTGTGCCCAGGTGGCCAAGAAGGCCAATGGCATCCTGGCTTGTGTCAGCAATAGTGTGGCCAGCAGGGACAAGGAAGGGATCTTGTCCTTGTACCCTGCACTGTTGAGGCTGCACCTCGATGACTGTGTTCAGTTTTGCCCCTCACTACAAAAGGACATTGAATTACTCAAGCGTGTCCAGAGAAGGGCAACGAAGCTGGTGCAGCATCTGGAGCACATGTCGTACGAGGAGCGGCTGAGGGAACTGGGGGGGTTTAGTCTGGAAAAGAGGAGGCTGAGGGGAGACCTCATCGCCCTCTACAACTACCTGAAAGGAGGTTGCAGAGAGCTGGGGATGAGTCTCTTTAACCAAGTAATGAGCGATAAGACAAGAGGTAATGGCCTCAAGTTGCACCAGGGAAGGTTTAGACTAGATATTAGGAAGCATTTCTTTACAGAACGGGTTGTTGGGCGTTGGAATGGGCTGCCCAGGGAGGTGGTGGAGTCCCCATCCCTGGAGGTGTTTAAGAAACAGGTTGACATAGCGCTGAGGGATCTGGTGTAGTTGGGATCTGTCAGTGCTACGTTAACGGTTGGACTAGATGATCTTCAAGGTCCTTTCCAACCTAGATGATTCTGTGATTCTGTGATTCTGTAATTAAGAATAAGGTCTATCACTCTCATGAAAGGAAATGTGGAGTGAGTCTAAATAGACACATTCATAAAGAAAAAAAAAAAGTTACATTAGCCACACAAGACTGAAATGACCCATATTCCTATTAGTGGAAAGAGGTGTGTGAAAAGGTGCCTCCATGAGTGAAGCAGGAGCTACTAAGAACTGAGATGTTTAGGCAACCAACTCATCAAAGCCAACAACAAGAGTCATAAAGCATTGAGAAATGCTGACAGGGTGATATGTTTTGAGTAGCATTGTAAAAGACTGGTTGATCAGCTCATGATTCTTAGACGTGACAGTGAAGCAGAGCCTGAAAGATGCTGAAAAAATCCAAATTCTTCCCACTATGGTAAAAACCCAAAATAACCAGGAGGACTGCAGGGAAGCAGGTGGGGATGGACAGAAGCTGCAAGCTTCCTCGTACTGTGAGCTTAGCAGACTCTTTCACTGTTATTTCTAGCTGTTAGTTAGAGCTTTTTTCCTTGGAGAAGAAAAGATACTCAGCAAGCAGAGGGTGAACTTTGAATCCCTAAAAATTTGGAGTAACTGATCAATGGAGACCTTTTAAAGCACAGGTTCTAAGGAGACTGCATCTCCTTCAATGCAACACAGTACACGTGGTAGAAAATGGGAATTTACAGCATTTGTGAACACTCAAGCCCCTCTTAAGCTGGGCTTCCAAAAGTGTGCTTTCTTTCCTATACAATAATTTGAATTATCAAATATAGCTTCCCCTTTTCAACAATATTAGGAACAGCAGGAAGGTATTTAGTGATGTTTAGCAGTTTAAATGGTCATTCTCAGTGGGAGAGGATAGATAATATAAGAAGTATGGAACAGTTTGTCATAATGCCATGATGTAGATTTCAACCAGGAGTAAGGACTCTTGTTCAGGATATTCCAAAGAAAGATAAGATAAGATAAAATAAAATAAAATAAAATAAAATAAAATAAAATAAAATAAAATAAAATAAAATAAAATAAAATAAAATAAAATAAAATAAAATAAAATAAAATAAAATAAAATAAAATAAAATAAAATAAAATAAAATAAAATAAATAAAGTAGAAATAACAAAATAAAATAAAGTAAAAATAACAAAATAAAATAAAGTAAAAATAACAGCAAGACTCTAGTTTACAACCTAAGAAAGAGATTTGTATACCAGACGAAGCAGAAGACAAAGCTCAGATTATTTCTTCATATCTGTTGTCTAAGTAATAGACAAGTGCGTAATAGTTACAAAGGAAGCACCTACAGTGCCAAGCAGCTAATGATGTTCCTTTAATTTTCCTTTCTCTGTACATCTTGAGATAATGTTATTTTCCACTGAACCTAAGACACTGAATTTATATTGGATACAGATATATTCCTTTTCAAAGGTTCTCATACATAATCTGCTTTCCCATGTTTCTAGTATATATGAACTGAAGTCCTAAATGATCTGATTAAAATACATGAATTTAAATGAACGGCCTCAGATTTTTGTGCATGTCTTATCAAAGTTCTTCGTTGTTTGTTCTATAGCTTTTAGACTGACAAAAATCACTCACAGTTGAGAATGCTTCAAAATCATTTTTGATATACAGTATGTCCGAAGTCTTCAAGTGTTTCAAGTCTGGACATGACCATAGATTTCAGATTTCTGTTTTCCAACAAGGCTCTGACAAGGCATGTTGACAAGAACAGAGAAAATGAAGAAAAACCTGGAAATCTGGCATTAATACTGTGTATTTCTGTGTACAAGTCCCTCTCTAGCTTGGGACATAAAAATGTGACTACTCTGTGTTGCAACTGAATAAATGTGTATATACATATCAGTTAGGGAATTAAAGAGCACTGCAAAGAAAGTTTTTGAAAAATTGCTGTATCTGACAGGCAAATGGAAAGTAGAAATCAGATACCAAAATCTTCAGCTGCATTTTCAGGATTATCCCAATTACAAAGAAGAAAAGCTTTGTGTATGATGGGCAAAAAAAGTAAAGCGAACATGAGAGAAAAAGTTCAAGCTGCACAGATGAAGGCCCTAAGTCTGAGAGGTGAAAAGGAATGAATCAATACTGAAGGCTCCCAGTGGACATACTGATTGCACTGTATAAGATCATACAAATCATAATTCCTCCCAAACCAAAATGAACACTAATGAGCTAAAGGTGAACTAATAGAAAACCTTATTCTTTGTGAAAAATCAAACATTCAAGGCCTACATTTTTGGTAGAAGTTTGCACAACCCCCAACAGAGCAACATGATTGAATGGTGTAAAACAGCCCGATTGCTTAGACTAGATCAGAGAAAGGTCCCTGAGGATCTGCTTAGAAACCACCAAGACCATCTGAGTTAGTCTTAACTGAATGGAACAACCCAGAGGAGCGGGGATCACCCCACAGGACAGTGCAGCGATGTGCCTGGCAGGGAGCAGGTTGAGACCATGGTGTAAGGAAAACCCAAGTGTTTTGGGTCTGCACGAGTGTATATCAGCACCTCTGTGAGTTTTTGTGTACATCTTTTTTATTTGAAACTTAGGGTTCGAGCTCAAGTTTGAATTTATAGTGTCAAGGTTTTACTTCTAGTATAAGTGAACCCTTGCAGTTCTACAGTTCTACCATGCCTCTTTAGGTGCATTCTTCAGTGAATTAAAGGTTGCACATGTTGAAATTTTAGTGGTGTGTCCAGAGTATGAGTTTCCCACCTTGCAACACATATCGACACCAACCAACACTATGGTGTATTTTGCAAAAAGTCATTTGAAGCTTAACATTACATACATTAAGTATACTGACTTTATGAATGCCCATTGCACAGTAAAGTTTTAATGTAACTATATTTAAGCAAATGGGTAACTTTATATGCATGTATCTTTCTGAGGTCAAGGTTATTAACATGTTAAAAATTAATATGAGTAATGTTACTGGGACTTTGAAGACGTTTAAGTTTTCTTGCCATTTTTAGCTTCAAATATACCTTCATTCAAATATACCATTCAAAAACATTTTTATTACAAAAGAAATGTCCTAGTGTATCATTATAGCAATAAATAAATGTGACTATTAATTCCCAGAAATTTATTAATGTCTTTAGTAGATATTTTTGTCTGCTTTCATGCAGCTTTGTCTATTTAATGTAGCTCAGCTGACACAAATCAGAGAATAAGTGAGCTAATTTTAAGATCTGATTCAGGGGAAACTGGCATCAATCAATCTGATTCCCGAAGTTGTTTTGAGGAGAACTGTTAGCAGAATGAACAATCTCAACATATTCTTTATGTTGTTGTTATTCTGCCTATTGATTTTATGTCAGAAAAACATAGAAAAGAATCGCTCACATGTAATAATGGTATTTCTGCCAGACATTAATGATCGGCCCAAACTGCAGAATTCCACATATGCAGGTCAAAGAACATGTAGAATAGGGATCCTAATTATGTGTTTATTTTAAATTACTCAAATATTACAAGTTTGAGACCCTTCTTGAAATTAATATACTTTTCTCAGAAACCTTTTAGGAATTTATTATATAAAGAAACATTAGAAGAAACGTTGTTAGCTTTCTGCTTTGGACTTGAAAAGAAAACATGATAGAAGGAAAACCTTATGAGTTTCGTTGCAAAGTGTTCATATTTGCTACACATATTTAAAGACAGCATTTTAAGAAAATGCTTCCTAAAAAATATTTTTCTGCAGTCAGTAAGTGTTATCCTACTTTTTTCTTTCAACTCCAGAGCTTGCTCATGAATTCATGTTCAAATCCTGGATTTAGCCCTAGCAAGTTTGACATTTTCAATAACTATTTACTCCATCTGCAATCTTTCATACTGCTTCATTACAAAACCTTATCTTTGACAGGGATTGCTTCTCTAATTATATCAAACTTGATTTTTTTCTTTTTGGTGGAAGAAGTAAACCATAAGGACAACAGGTGGAATATCAAGAATGTATTACATTAAAGTGTCATTCAAAGCAGTCTGAAATTTAATGTCCTGTATGCTTTTTTTAAATTATTATTTTCTTCAAGAGAAGAAAAACCTTCAGCAAATGACTGTGTTGTCTCAGAAATAAAAGTGGTTAATGATGAAAAAGACTTCTCACTAATCAGACTTGGAAATTAGTGCCTCAATATTCATGAAAATAGATCTATTAATTTAATGGAAAATGCGGAAAGAAAACACGCACACAAAAACCAGCCAGACCTCTTTCATAAACTTTCCAAAATCGAACAGGCCTTTTAATAACCCTTTTGCCTCTCTGACCTAATCTGTATTAGATCAACTGTGGCAATATGAATGCTGAAATGGAGCTTTCTGAAGTGGCTATGAAGTAAAGGCATCTCCAAAGTAATAATAGAATGAGAAGGCAATAGAAATAATATAGAGAACGGGACGAAGCCAATAAGGATGAGGTAGGTAAAAGAAACAAATTGTGGGACTGGAGAAGATAATGCAATATTGATATCTTTTTTTTTTTTTTTTTCAAGTGAGATCCATTGTTAGAACAAAAAGGGCTTAGAGCATGCAGCTATTTTTATTTTCTTTATGTCTTATGTGCCAGCATATTACAACATAATAAAATCTGCAACAGAATTCAGCTACATCTGAAGATGGACTGACTCTGAGTATTATAGTTTAATTCTATTACATGCTAAGGATGAAATAAATATCTCTGTCTTGAGAGAAACACGAGTTCATCTCAAGATCCATATCTCAACCCATTCTTACCCCTTCAGGGATCATCATACACAGCTCAGGAAGATCTAATTCCTAATCCAGTGTTTGTGTCATTTGAATATGATTTATAAAAAATTTTAGTCTCTGTGAAACCTATATAAATTTATAGATTCATACCACCACCAGTCAAGTCATTGTTAAGAAAATAAAACTGACTTATAGTAATGCAGAGCTGAAAATTCTGTTTCTGGGTAAGTGTTGTGAAAATGTGGGTAATGCTCTGAGGCATTTAAGGAAGTTTTAAATGTTAAATGGATTGCTGGGATTAAGGGCTTTACAAAAATCATTTTTGCTCATTTACAAAGGGTTTAAATGATTGCCTTCTTCCCCTCTGCTGAGGCCCAGCTCTAGATTTACAAAGAAATGTTCTACTTAAGACCTTGGAAATTTATTGCCTTTTTGTATGATAACCTATTAAAAACTCATCCTAGACTGCAGCTTTGATCTATCAATGAAGATTGCTTTCCTGTGAGGACTGCAGACAAATCCATACAATTTTGTAAACTTTGGTATACAACAAGGAAGTCTCAGGAACATGAGCCATGCTTATGAACTTGCAACACCAAAGCACAGTAATTATCTTTTATGCTTGGTATTAACTTTCAGAAGCAAAGGTGACACAAAAGATGACATCTATGCTTGTTAATAGAGGACATCTAAAGTTAAAATCAAGAGTGAAAAGAATATAATTAATTGAAAGGTGCCGTATATGGTTTACTGACACAAAGTGGAGGACAAGACTAATTGTTTAAAGCTGTTTCTATGACAAATAGAGATTAAAGCTATGCTGAGAACAGGGTGCTTCCTTTTCAATTTCTACAGTCTTCTGGCACTTTAAATTCAAGTAGAATAGTTTCTTCCCCTTTTTCATGGGTTAGTAATGTCATAATTAGTAGACACATGGTATGGTTAACCAGTAGAAATTAAGAACATTGGGAAGGTCACTAAGGTAGATGGTATCTGCTATATATAGAATATGAGGAATATTAATATTCCTGTACATTTTCTATGACAATTTTTAAAAGATAAAATGAACTGCAAATTAATTCTCCTTCATCATAAAATATGATAATAAGACTGAGAATATAGCACTGAATTATGCCACTCGTTACTAGTTTGAAACGTCATCATTTTTTCTTCCTCTTCATTTTTTCTGGTTTATTTTTATTTACTATTCTTTCAATATATGCCTGAAAACTTGGATCTGGACTCCATATTCCTTACTTAATTTTGTTTATGCTACACAGGGTCAAAAGGTCAAATTCTGCTCTAGGACAGATGTTTCTTTTATTTTCTTTTGCAGGAGGTCGTGCCCATCAGCCTACAACTTTGAACTGCAATGACTACAACTGTCTCAGGAACAGAAGACATCTGTAATAAGTATTTATTAGAAATACTGAGTTGACAAGTCACTTGAGCAATTGTAATAGAAATAAATTCTGGTTTAGATGAGTAGACTGCTGTTAAGGTGTTCAGTAAAGTATTACCTGCTAAAGGTAGTCGTAGAAAAAAAAGACATCTATCAGATTTTGCTTTGAGCTTCTTCATGATCTTTTAGAATGACAGTGTGGAATAAACAACTCATTTTACCTGACCTCTGAACTTTACTGTATTTCAGTACTGTCAATATTAGTTTGGAAATATTCATTTTACTTTAGCGTATGCATTTCATCCTACAGAATGAGATTTTTGCCCAGCATTCACTTTTTCCTTCCTTACAATTAGCTTTTAAAACATATATATAGTGTATGTACATAAACTTACATGTTCTTTTAATTCAGTCTTTAAATTTTATTAAAAGTAGTCTTAGAGTCAGAAAATGTTGATAACAGGTAAAACTTTTGAACTTTCTCAAAATTTAAAAACAGATTCTATATTTTGAGGAAACGATATAGGAATATGTATTGACTATATACATATGGATATGTATGGGAATATGTGTTGCAATATGTGGGGGTTTATGCAATGGACTGGGGATGACAGTTACTTCTAGAGGTTTTTCTTTACATAAAACCAGCTCAATTTTTATCTATGTTAGAATAAGTCCATTACATCATGTGTCATTCTTATAGGTTCATAATGCTGATTTTCTTTAGAGTTTCACAAACATTGAAGGGAAACAGCTTCAGAAAACAAGCAAACTTTTATTGACATTAATCTGCAGGCATACATTCGTATTTCAAAATGGCTGAAATGATCAAAGCATGATAAAGACATTTTCTGAACTAAAACAACCCAAGAAAAATGTATTCAAATTTCATTATAATTTCATAATGCTTTTACACCACAGTCAGTGGTCAGGTTTGGGTTAGGAACATAGAACAAACAAATACAGCATCTGAAGGAGGAGTAATTTAATTTTGTTCTATAGTTCAGTTATTCTCCAACAGGTATGCATCACTGAACATATGCAGGAAGGTTCAAAGGGTAATGGACTCATCCATTTTCACCACTACTGATGTTCAGTACCATAAGTAACATGAACAGACTCCACTCAGAAAACTCTCTCAAGATGAGGGTTCTCAGGAACATATTCACACAACCTTCCTAAAAACACCCTGCTCTTTTGGAAAGACAACTTCCTAGGCATCTGCCTCCAAAGGCTGCTATGAAGTTGAAAACAGATGACCAACTTTTGGTTTCCACAAGGAAGGTTTATGGCAGAACATTTTTCATGCTGCAGAATCCCAAGATATCTTTCAGGAAAATAAGTCATAACTCTGACACCATGTCAGAAACAATTTACCAAAACATGCTTCTGGAAGACATTTTGGTTCCAGGGACTTGACATTCTCCTATTTAAATGTTATTACGATTTAAAAAAAAAAAAAAAAAAAAAAAAAGAAGTCAGCTCTAACTTCAGATGCCTTGTGCTTTGGTGAATTATTGGAAATGTGAGTAACATATGCTAGACCAAGTACCTGCCGCTTTCACACTGAACATTAAAGTAATACAGAAAGGGTATCTGTGCTCACAGCAATTGGAAAAAATATATAGAAATTAATTTTTACTGCCCTCAAATGTACACTCTCATGCCAATTCTATATTCACTGTGTTCAAAAGTGACAGCTCATCCAATTTAGTCTTCCCAGAAACCTTTAAAATATTTTCCACTAATTCACTTTCCTACTGATGCTAATAATAACTGACACTTCGTTTTTGTCTATTTTTACAATTGCATTTCCAAAGAGCAAATGGCGGGTTTCACCTAACACAGGTAACTCAGCTATTTCAGATGATGTATATATTGTGGACAAGTTAATGGCTTGTCTGTAACTGCCACTTTGTAAGGCAAGTGTTTCCCATTGGTCCACTTCCATATCTGTCAACCCCTGAAGAGGTCTTAGATACACTGAGGAAACAAAATGGTATCAGAACTCCATGTTTAGGCTGCCGAGTTTCCTAAAAGACCTATATTATACACTTTTTTTGCTGTAAACTCATTTACAGAAACAGAATTGCAGATTTTTGCAGTAACAGTCTATATAGTTTAAAATATTTTGCCTAATAAAAATGTTAAATGACATATTGAGTAATTCTTTATGACCCATAGAGAAACTTGTGATATGATGTCTGACATGGATCAGGGTTTTGTTAAAACAGGCTTTTGTCTGTTCTTACTGTGACAAACCTTGTAGACCTAGTAGAAAAATTTATGATGGCGCTTGAAAGTCTATCAGTGCCTTGGCTCAGAAAGGGAGACACTAATACAGGTGATGGTGTAGAGATCAAAGCAGAGATTTTAGCAAGGTTGCAAGTAGATGTTCATGGATTAAACTCTCATACTAGTTGAAACTGTGAGATGGGATTTTACACTGGCAGTGCTGAAAGACTGGACCACTGACCAAATTTACTCCACTGACAATTTAAAAACTATCTGGCAATTCGTCTTTCTGTGGTTGGTTTTTTTTTTTCCTTAACAGGGTCTGACCATAAAGCAGAAACAGTAATTTTTTATATATTTGACTTTTTTGTCAGATTCTGTATTGGGTAGCCTGCAGCTTTTTTGCTTCTGGTAGTGGTATATTTTCATATAAACTGAAAAAAGACTGTTATCCACTCTGTTCAAAATGTCAGTCCCCAGAGGTATCATAGACCCAGCACCCCTTCTCCAGTTCAGTTGCAGGGAACACCAAATGCCACCAAGGGCTTGTCTGTCACTGTGGGTGCAGAGGGCCTGGCAGGTTTCAGCACAACTGTGGCAGAAGGGAAACATGAGCTTGCTGCTCACCCCAACAAGAAGCCTGGGTAAAACATGTCCTTGACAAGTGTCCACTTTGACTTTGACTATCCCGAAATAGACTGCCATGTGTAAAAATTGTCAACAACAACTTTGGAATATCCAAGAAGATAATTTTCATTTTTTGATGAAGGGATGGATAGTGACCTCTAAAATCACAGCATTTATCCTGTCACTCAAAAGAGCGTCTTCTGGGGATCAGAGCTAAGAGCTCTGGGAACTCCCCATCTGACTTTGCCATGACAGCCCATTCATGCTCCCATATACTTGATATTAATTCCCACTCTCTTTAGGTGGTCCATATTTTGTTGTGTTGTGAAATACAAATACCTGAAGGCAGCCTCTGCCAGAGGGTTCCGGTGATTTTCACAGTACTGTCCAAAACAGCTGTGGGAAAGTCACCAATTATATTTGAAAGCCACAAGTTATGAATTACTATATACCTGTCCAAGAAGCAGGCCCCCACTTCATATTCACAGCCTCATAACTCAAGACAGATTTCAGTATTTTTCCTTTTGGCCACATACATAAATCATTGAATAGAGGGAGTCAAATATCCTTTTTCCTCTGATGATAGCTGCCCAGTGGGAGACAAGACACAGTGGTTTAAGAACCATAAATTGGTACATGTTTGTTCAAGCCAAGTCCACTGCAGTATACAGGAAGGGATTTATACACTGATACACCTTTACACCTTCAACACTCTCTCGTCATACCATGTGCAATGAATCATCAACATAATGTCATTCCTGTATGATCTGCAGGCCTCTTAGCAATAGTAAGGTGGTTCCTTCTGTAGGACAAAATGTTCTGGTGAGCTGCATGTCATGCCAAGAGATGCTTTTTTCTCCCCAAGCACTAAGTCGTCCACACCACAGCATTCCAGTTGTTGGAAAAGGTCTACACAATCATGACTTTCAGCGGTGGTGAAAAAAATGGGGCAACTTGATATTTATGTATACTGGTGAGAATAAAATTTTGGCAGGTGAATTGAGGACAGCCTACTTGAAATTTCAAAATCAAATTCACCTGATCCATTAGTCAGTCACCTCAGGAGAATGGCAAACTCACTTATTCAGATAACTCTGTGTTTCTGTGATGCATCTGGATTCCATGCTGTAATTACAGAGGAAAAATAAAACCCCAGATGAAATCTGTTCAGCAGATAGAAGTGGACATTGCCTGTAAAAACCAGTATTTAACTTGCAATGATATTGTGATGTCCTCTAATGTAGAGGCTAATAGCTCAGTCAAGTGTGGATTTGAAAGGATTCTTAGCAATAGTTTTTCTACAGAAAGAAGTTTTACCATTACACATTTTATTTGTTTAGTAGCTTTCTAATTCAAACCTCTCTGCAGACACAAAATGCACAGTTACATTACTGGAATAGCTGAAGGACAGAACAATGCAGTAGAAATAATAAAACTGTACTACTCTGCTAGAACTTTTAACAAGACTTGCATAATATTTTAGTTTATGAATTTCTGTGCGTGAAGTGAGATTATTACTTTTGCAACATACTTTTAATTTTTACCCTTCACTTCCATTCAATTTAAAAAAGCCCAAGGTTATAATTTCTCCAGTATGCTGCAGCTTGTCTTACAAATTCCCTCCCAAAAACAGCCTTTAGCCAATCCTGGCAACAATGTAATTAAATTCAGCAAAAGGAACATTGAGCAAATATAAATGATCATTTTAAATGAAAACTGGATTACCATGCCAGTAAAAGAAATGCAGATCCTGTCATAAAATGTCAAAATAGTTTAAGGGTTAGAACTTATTCTACAGGAAATAATATACAACTTTAAAGATCAGCTAATTAAAGTTTCCATGTGCCTACGGTTGGCATTACTTGACATATTTTTGGTCAGATGGCTTAAATATATGTCATGGCCCTGAGTACTCCAATAGGCTGCAATTGCCATGTCTGACCTCTCCTGAGACCCCCACCTCTGCTCCTTGTCTGTGGTCTAGGGGCTGTATTTCAGCTCAGACACATCAAGAACTTAAAGTGTCACAATTTCAGTAATCCATAGTTATTTAATAATTTCACCTGCAGGAAAATACATTCTGATCCTTGCAGAGACCAATTATTTTACAATACATAGATTAAGTGGTCAGAATGTGTCATAATTAGTTGGTATTAATTGAAGAGAAAAGGTCAATATTCTTCTTATTCTCCCTTTAATGTGGATTTCCATTGGCAATGAGGTTAGAGGGAGGAAGGAAATTTAATACTTTGCTTATTGCAGGGGATTGAAGAATTACAAATGGATTATTTCTAAAGTCATTGGGTTTAGTCATTCAGATTTAACTACCATATAGCAGTTTACCAGTGACACACATTTACAAACCATATCTGAATTTCCTTAGATAAAGAGATTTAAAAAAACTCAACCAAACAAAAAGAAACTGTATTAAATGGATGCAGCATAAAATCATGTGAACAAATATAAATCAGTAAAAGCTGAATCTGGTGAAACATACCAATGAGGTTTTATCCCTGTAACAACCACTGATTGACCACCGTGACTGGTATGAGCAGCTTGAGACTTCTGGGATCACCCTGTATCTAAAATCTTCCACACAACATTTTATTCTGTATGGCATAAGCAATTCAATTCACACCGAATAATTAATTTTTATCTTTATAAACTGAGGTAAAACTAAAACAAAACGAGGCAACAGTTATCTGATTGCTAAACAACTGTTATCAAACCTAACAAAACCAAAATCCGCTCAGCCTAAGATGAAACCAGAAAAGTCCCGAGACCCTGCACTTTTGACTCCGTACA
Source organism: Strix uralensis (assembly GCF_047716275.1). Lineage (NCBI taxonomy): Eukaryota > Metazoa > Chordata > Aves > Strigiformes > Strigidae > Strix > Strix uralensis. The sequence goes on along the minus strand of NC_133979.1, from coordinate 35,044,728 downwards.
AAGCCTCAGGCTTTGTATTAGTAAAGGCAAAAATCTTTCCTGGGGTGATAGACATTGTAATGTTGTTGGCAGATCATTATCTAAGATTGTTGAGAGAAACATACCTTTTTTCTCTTCATGCCAGAAAGAAGAGATTATTATGTTATATTTATCATATCGTATCGTATTGCACTGCATTGCATTATTTAATATTATACTATAATGTTCAATATACAATTCATTATATTATATTATATTATATTATATTATATTATATTATATTATATTATATTATATTATATTATATTATATTATATTATATTATATTATATTATATTATATTATTATATTATATTATATTATATTATATTATATTATATTATATTATATTATATTATTATATTATATTATATTATATTATATTATATTATATTATATTATATTATACTATATTATATTGCAATGCAATAAGTACATTTGGAGCTTCACTGCAACAGACACTGCAAAAAGCTGGACAGTTCCAGATTACCTACATTTTTACCAGGAAAAGATAATGAATAAAATGGATAGGTGAAATGACGTTTCATGCTTTAGCGGCATAATGGGGAAGAAGTTGCTGTTTTAATTATTAGTCCAGTTTTCTAGACATCACATTTCATTCGTTAACCTATTCTTTCTTAATCATCGCATTAACTAGCAACCAAGAGGTCCAGCGTCAGATACAATGACTTCTGGATGTAGAAATAGTTCTACGTAATATGTCTGGATATTATTGTGATCTTGTACTTACACTATTACATAGAACAATACTGATGAGCAGTAGTGAAGAACAGAATCTGAATGACAAACTTCTCACTTAAGGATTTGTGCAAAAGACCTGTAAATCTTAAGCTTTTTTTAAAGAGGGATTTATGACAGCCTGTAAGTTCAGCTTGTGAAAGAAATTCATCCTTTATAGGTGGGCAACTTCATTCATCCCTAAAGGGTTCATTGCAGTGTCCTGTAAAATGAACTGCTATATCAGAAGTGCTGCTTAATCCCTGTCTTTCAAAAAGGATGCTAAACGAGACCAAATAATGTAGTTGCAAGTAACTGTATTTTAGGAACTGTCAGGAAGTACTATGTAGGCTTAAAAGGATAATTTTTTAATCAAGACCCCAAAAAAATGTTGGTAGACAATGAAGTTGTTTCCTAAATTATCATCCAGATGGTGTCTGTAAGGCGAATGGGGTGGGCACAATAAATTGCATATCTCAGAGCTGCTGACTGGATGAATGCAATGAACTCAGTAAGTTACTTCAGGTCTGTTTGATTTTCCTAGAATGCACGACAAAAAAAAAAAAAAAAAAAAAGCCCAAACTAAAAAAAAAAACAACCCTAAATGTTTCTTCCAGATCAGTACAACAGAAAGAATCTATCTTTTAGACAGTTACATTATGTTTAATAGAGGGGGAGAGGGAAAAAAGTAAGGGTAAAATGTTTCCAAGTGTTTTCTAGCATTTCTTTTCTGAATTATTTCTTCATGTGTATTTTGGTGGAAAGTGTTATTTCTTTCCCCTGACATTTATTCATAATTTCAGTCTCTTCTGTAGATTTCCTGGAACAGAAATTACTTCCATTTCAGAATATATGAAACACTGAAGCCACTTTCAACTTCTTGCATGGAATGGACGCAATCCTTATAGTTCTGTGTGAATATCTGGAGGGTGGGAGAAATAATTTTCTACCTATAGCACAGACCACTAACTTTGACTTACTATTTCTTTGAGTCCAATATTCTGTGTTCAACTGAACCATATGTTCTTGGAAGACCTATTCTGAAGACACTGTGAAATGAAAAATACCTACTATTCTACTATTTTTTTCTGATAGATTGTTTCCTTTATAAATCATTTTAAAATCAGTTTGAATCTGTCTGTCCTGAGCTTCCAGCTCTGGTTTTCACTGTGACATTCTCTGCTAAATTAGACTCTCTAAAAATATGTTATTGAAAAGGATTTGACTTCTTGATCGAGTGACATTTCAGTCTTCTTTTAGATACACTGAATAGATCATACTCTTTAAATCTCTATGTTAATGCAATTTTTTTCAGTGCTTTCTGTGGTTCCTTTAAAACTTCGTTTTTTGCACATCCTTTTCTTTACATTGTAAGGAATGTATTTGTAGGTGGTATTTCAACACCAAATTAGCCAATACTGCACTTTCAGATGAAAATGACCCATTAAATACTATCTTCTCCTATTCATTCTCCTGTATGGACAGATGGATTAAATTAGTTTTCCTGTCAAGCCATTCAAAATCAGACTGAAAGGTTCACATTTACTTTCATACAAGGTCACCTACACCTCTCACCAGATTATGATTACCCATTTTGTAAGTTAGCCTGAATTTTTTCTCCAAGTCATAGGAGTATATTTTCAGTGTATCAGAAAGAGAGATCATGTATATCTATATCTAAGACTACAAAGCATGTTTGTTTTTTATCTTTATCCTGTATAAAATGATGAGAAAAATCTCTTCACTTTTAACGAGTTATTACTTTGGTCCTAGAATTTCTCCAGGCTGTGTACCATCTATGGTTGAAACCACCCCCAAAAAACTGTTCCAAGAGCCAGCCAACTTGAAAGAAGTGCTTTGTTCTGATTGCTTCATATACATAAATTTTTTGTCCAGGTCATCATTTCTAACTCTCCTATTGCCTCTCCCCACAATTAGAACTGCAGTGCCAGTTTAGCTGCTATCACTAACTGTGTTTCGCTGAAACGAGGTCTTACTCATCCAGTAAAAAAGAATTTCATTAAACCACATACAAATAAGAACAACTGCAGATGCCTGTGATGTAAGAATACTTACCTGAAGGCAGCAGCCTTTCTAATCCCATTAAAAATTGCTTATTTTAGCATGTCTAAACCAACCAACCAACCAAGTAATTTGTCATCAAATAGAGTTTTAACCAAAATCATGGTTTACTAAGTTAATACCTAATAACATGAGCATGAAATTCTGTCTAAAATATTTTAAGGTCATTATGCATTCACTATCACAGTGTTATACTACTTGAGTCAAGGTTCCCATGAACACTTGCCTGACTCAATACTTCAGGTTTAGACAGGAAATATACAATTACGTGCAATATTATCTCTATCCCTTGAAGCATATCAGATTCTGCATACTCAGACATCAAAAGATAAAACAAAGTGAGGACTACTTTACTATGCCCTTTCAAATCATAGCATTATAGGATGATAAAGGTTGGAAAGAGCCTCTGGAAGTCACCCGTTCCAATCCCTGCTCTGCACAGGGCCAGCATAGATCAGGTTGCTCAGGGCTTTGCCCACTCAAATTTGGAATATCTCCAAGTCAGGAAATTCTATAACCCCTCTGGCAACTTCTGTCAGTGTTTGAAGCCTTTTTCAGGCTTTTCAGTATGTGACTTACTGCAGAGGTTTAACACAAGGCGTATTTTCTGCTTTGATACATAAACACACAAATAAAAATGGCCCTATGTAATATTAATTTATGTGCCACCTGACACTGGTCCAAGCCAAAATCTCCCAAGCCAGACAGTACTGCTTTGTTTTGTTTTCCAAGACCATCACAGAGAATTATAATCACAGAAAACAAAGCTAAAAGAGACTACTACTCCTCTTCTGGTCTGATTTTCTGTTGCAAGGAAATATCATCTGTATGCAAGATATTTCTAATAGATATTTCCCTAGCATGCTTTAAAAAGTCTTCATAATGAAGTATTTCATACTAAAATAAATTACCTGGAATCCATCTGACTATGGAAATGTCTAACCTAAACCCTCAGTAAACTTATCGTTATCTCTCTTTTTCAACACATACTCAGAACAGGTTGCTCTCCTCTTCTTCACAAGGATCTCTTACCTAATTACTTAAGTACTGCTTTCAATATTTATTCATTATTTGCAACTGCTTGGATAAATTAAAAAATTGTATAGTTAGGAGCTGTAACATATATGTCAGATTTGTTTCCATGCAAATGAAGGTTCTCTCATACGTTCAAAACCACAACCCTCTCTGCTTTCTGTCTAATTGGAACTTGCTAACACCTGTAAAAATCCAGTTGTCCAGTATGTTTCATAACTTGAACTTGTACAGAGTCGATGCTTTTCCTACTGGAGTCTTTATTAAGCCACACTTGTTCAATTGCTTTCTTATCTTGTTCAAGCTGTGTGTATTACCATACTGGTATTTGGCCAAGGAAACTAAAAAGAGCCATAGGCTGTCCTGGTAAATGCCATCTTGTACAAAAGGCAATGTCAAAGCAGGTTATTCTTGCCCACTATATTTAAAGTTAAGTATATTTACTACTGTTCTGGGCTGTTAGAGGTATAAATAACAACGTTTTCCCCACCCTACCCATTCAAGTAAATAAGACAACGCAGTGTTGAAATAACTCCTTTATGTAATGTTTCTTAAATATCCACAGAAAAATACATAGTTTTAGGCAAATTAATTTATCTGTGGAGCACTGTTGCATTCTTGATGGGGATCAGTGTAACTTTTCAACTTTCTGTTTCTCCCTATGAGAGGTACATACCTTGTTCAGGTATATACAAAAGTACACATCTACATTTGTAAGGATTCCGCAAATTGTAGTGACCCATATTTAAAAATTTAGTCACTACTGCTAGACCTTACTCTGTTGAGACAGAAAAGTCAGGTTTCTTCCACCTCCCACCGGTATTTGTGTGGTTTTATTCTAATTAGAATTTGTTTATGCACACACCCCTACTACATTATCAGGGTATACTCTGATTTCTACATATTTATAGAATTTCTAGAACTTTCCATCTTAAACAAACAAACAAGCAAACAAACCCAAACCCAGTGATTTGGAAATGCCACCAAAGCCTGTCAGATAGTGTCAGATAGTGCCATGCACATTAGCAACTGGGACTATGATTCTCTGGTATCACAAATCAGTGACTATTTCATAAGTCATTGTAGGTGAAATTATAATTTTTTTCCCATTAACATAATTCACAGAATATCCCTGAGGAGACTTACAAATATACGGATACTCTTTAGTGTGTACACAATCTTGCTAGTGAAAACATAGCTTAAAAACTTAATTACCATGACCCAAAATTGATGATTATTCAGCTAGTGATGCCAATGGCACTAGTGTAGGACTTATGTACCCAGCGTCTCTGCTGCCTCTAGAAACAGATTGTACAGATAGCTTTCTTTTGAGATGGGAGAAACTGGTATCATACCAAAGTTAAGTTATTGTGTTTGACTAGAAAATGTCTATGATATATTTGACTTTATATGTAACCCGAATAGAATAGCTGACATGACCAAGGGAAAATCAGTGAGGTTAACCTTGACTGTAATTTTAAAAAATGGTTGTGAGCTGAAAATGCAATGAAACATCCATGTACTTTAATTCCAGAAATCTATTTTCAGCTTTTGAACTTGAAAAAAATTGTACCTTGTTACTTCTTCCTCCCTTTCTTCATCTCCCAGTTCCAAATGCCACAAAGCTGTATTTACATCCTTCAACACCAACTAAATGCTAATATTTATGAGTTGATAAAATTTACATATTTACAAGAAGTCATAGTCTAATGACATAGAAAGACTCTTTACTCTGAAAAATCATTGGTAGGTTAGTAAAAAGAAAAAAAGTACTTACATTTCCAGCCAAGCACAAGAAAGAAAAAAATCATCAATTTATATTCATATTTAAGCTACATGAATGATAAAATGTGCTGCAATATGCTGTATGATATAAACATCTTGTTTAAGCAGTTTTCTTATTTGCAATAGGATTTGTCATTACACAGGGAACAGTCATTGGAACAGACCTTCAGTTAAGCAAAACAAGTTTTGAATTTTTTTTATTTTTTTAAGAATATTTTAAGAAAGTAAACTTAAGTTTACTTTACTGGTAAACCTTTAGTAAATAGTCACTACCTGAGCTTCAGAACTGAACACCAAGAATCAGCAGTGATTGTGTACGTGGCTTTGACTATCTGACCTATATAGAATCATAGAATCATCTAGGTTGGAAAGGACCTTGAAGATCATCTAGTCCAACCTTTAACCTAGCATTGGCAGTTCCCAACTACACCATATCCCTCAGCGCTATATCGCCCCAACTCTTAAACACCTCCAGGGATGGGGACTCCACCATCTCCCTGGGAAGCCCATTCCAACGCCCAACAACCCCTTCTGGAAAGAAATACTTCCTAATATCCAGTCTAAACCTTCCCTGGTGCAACTTGAGGCCATTACCTCTTGTCTTATCGCTCATTACTTGGTTAAAGAGACTCATCCCCAGCTCTCTGCAACCTCCTTTCAGGTAGTTGTAGAGGGCCATGAGGTCTCCCCTCAGCCTCCTCTTCTCCAAACTAAACCCCCCCAGTTCCCTCAGCCGCTCCCCATCAGACTTGTGCTCCAGACCCTGCACCAGCTCCGTTGCCCTTCTCTGGACACGCTCGAGTCATTCAATGTCCTATATACATTTTTCCTTTGTATATTTTTTTCTGTGTTAAGAATATTCTTTCTTGGATATTGTAGTTAACAGTGAGGTTACTTCCTTTAAAAATCAGTCAAAGTTAACACAATTCAGCTCCTTTTAAGGACGAGTCTCAATTAAGATTTCTCACCAGTAACAAAACTGAGTTATAGCCTCCAGAGTTCCATCCACCACCATTTATAGACAGAAGCTCTGAACATGCAGTGAGAAAGGCTCAATGGTCATGCCAAATTCATTTTGACCATCACTAAGCTGGGTCCTGAGTGCACAAAACTGCTGTGTTAGTGAATCTACATTAACCCACTTGTTCAACTCATAAACGTGTTAATGAACTCCTTAACAAACTGTGAGGTTTTAATTCTAAATTTAATAGTTACTACAAATTTTAATGTCATCTTATTTTGTTTGATTTAGAATGCGTGTTATGCGTCCAGATAACATTTTATCTACCTAATGCAATAATTATTGAAACAACAACATTATAAACAAATCTAGTCAAAGGAATTACTCATCTCAAGCTGCATGTTTACATAAATGCAGAAAATGGTCCAATCACAACTGAGGTCCTTATGCTAGAACTATTCTAAATACCATAGATAAAGTAACATCCCAAACTTGTTATACTTAAGCTTTTAAGTCAGTAATCTGATATGTAAATATTTATGAATAGGTAACTACTTTTGTCTACTATGTGTTCAACAAATACTCTACTGAGGTAAAGATATGATAGCAATCCATGGGAACTGATGTTGCTCCTACTGGGGATCACTGATCGAACCTAATGTTATTACAGTCAATGAAATCATACAACACTCCTAAACAAATGAAGTTTTTTGCCCAGTCTTAGAAGGCTGTGGCAAAATCTCCCTGCCTAGACTGGTAACTTTCATGTAATCTCAAAACTAATGTAATTCAGGGCTATTTTATGATCATAAAAGGTAAAAGTATTGCAAAGAAGAATGACATCATTATAAATTCCGTTTACATCACTCTCACACACCTCTAATTCCTCCACTGTGATACTCCCACCTTCTCCTGTACTGATAATTTTATAAAACTTGATGTTTTATGAAAGCTGATTTCAAAGCAGTATTTTTTTCCTATATCAATATTGATATATTGTATCAATAAAGATGTTGTACTGTGGTGGGTTTACCTCAACTGGCTCCCAGATGCCACCCAGCTGCTCTCTTGCTTTCCTTCCTCAACAGGGCAGGGGAGAAAATAAGATGAAAAAGCTCACAGATTGCAATAAAAACTAAAGACAGGGAGATCACTTACCAATTACAGTTACAGACAAACCAGACTCAAAGGGAAAATTATTTTAATTGATTACCAACTAAAATAGGTTTGGGTAATAAGAAACAAGACCAAATTAAAACAACACCTTCCACCATACACACACCTTCCCAGGCTCAACTTCACTCCTTTATTCCCAACTCTTCTACCTGCCCATCTCCCCAAGAGGTGCAGGGGGAACAGGGAATGAGGGGTTGTGGTCAGTCCATAAAAGCCCCTCTCTACTGCTCTTTCCTCCTCACACTTCAGTAATTTTAGAAAGGATGAACAGTTATACATGTTTACCAATAAGTACATTCAGAAATTGCATGGGAAACAATCCCTAACACAAGCCCATGGGCTATTAGAGCACATTTGGACGAGTGATGCACAGTCCTTATTAAAATACAGTGCAGTCTTCAGGGCAATATTGGTTCCCCAGCCCCATGTATTTCAGAGGATGTACTCAAATTTTATAACAACTGAAAAAAAAAAGGTTACTGACAACAAAACCCAAACAAACAGTGCAGATACATTCAACTTTTAGAGGACAGCAGTCAATAGTACTTGTGGGAAGAAAATTATTCTGGTGCATTTCAGGAACAAGAAAAGAAGTCACTAGGTTGGTAAATGTGATTAGGATAAGAAAGAAGGATCTTTTATTAAGTTTCTGAAAATGCTGGTTTTCTCCTTATTTTTCTGTTAATTTAGTCTTTGCAAAATAACAATAATGTTGTCATGAAATATCTGTAGAGATGAAAGAAGAACAATCTGCATCTATTTCTTCTCACTGAAAGAATCTTGGGTGGTTCCTCCAGCTGTGAAAGCTGAACTACCTTTTGCTCTTCTCTTTGAAAGGACATTTTTGTAAATACTATGTACTTAACCACCACTCCCACTTCAAAAGAAAAGTCCCCACTTATGTTACAGTCCAGCTCCTCTAAGGCATTCATCACATTTATATTGAAGAAAGTTCCAGCATGGAGGAGAGGAAGCTTCACTTCTCAGTGTCCATCCTAATATGTACCTATTTTCCCAAAACATGACAGATAAGACATTCTCAGGCCTGGTAGCACCATATTGCCCTGCATTTGTCTTTCTCTTTTGGTCTTAAAGTTTTTTTGGACAGGCTTGCTAACCCTGCTGGGGGTTACCGTAATATCCTTAGCACTGAGAATTATTTTAGTTTTCACTCACTGGATGATCACAGAGGCATAACGACATACCCAAGGAGGTGTCCAAGAGGTCCTCTATCATGGTTCCAAAGAGATAATGTATTTATTTTCACTTGCATGACATGCGCCAGGAGAAGCAACAACAAGCACACTGATATATTTACATTCATTTTTTCTCAGTCACACATCTAATTACACAAAAACCAGTATTTTATTCCAACAGTGACTAAAAGAAAACAAGCAAACAAACAACAACAACCAAAACAGAGCAAGTCAAACAAACAAAAAACCAAACCTCACCTGTTTCTATTTTAATGTAAAAAAAAAGAAATATCAAAAATCCATCTGGAGTAATTAAACAGAAATTCATGTGTTCACACCAAACCTACCTGATGATTTAGTGCAAACAGAGAAAACAGAAAATGTCGATTTTGCCACACATGGTGTGGCAAAACATGTGGAGTTTTTAATTTGCACTAAAATTATAACTGTGATGTACCAGGGTGTGAAGGTTGCTTCTGCACACATAATCCTCAATCCCTGGCTCATGCTGGAGCCCCGTAGATAATCCCTGCATGGAGGAAACAAGGGACTGGTGTGAGACAAGAGAATGATTTATAGCAAAGAGATTAACTGGACATCTGGCAGATTCACAAGAAGGTGATTGACTCAAGTCCACGATAACTCTGCAGCAAAGAGACTGAATAATGGGTACAGGAGCTCTTTGTGAGGGATCTGAGGCAGTTTTAGGGAATTGTCCCAGGCAGCTTCTCCTGTGCTTAGACCATCTGAGAGGCACTATTTGCATACCAGGATATGTTGATGAAGGAGACAAGGAAAGTTAGGAGACACCATGCAGTTCCTGTTGTAGACTGAAGAACTGGCAAAACTCTATGCACATGATTTTAAATTAGTATCAGAATCTGTTCCCACCTATGAAAAGAACAACAGCTTGGTGAGTCTCAGCTAATCCAGCAGAAAATATTGCAGGGATGTTAGAGGTGGAGATTCCCATTGTCCCCTGAACAACACCTGGAAACTCTGTTCAAGGGATTAGATTCCCCATGTGAAGGTTAATCCTGTGCTGATGAACCCAACAAATTAGTTCTGTGGGTTTTTCTAGTGAACACTCTGCCCATGAGCATCTGTGCAACCAATCCCAGAATAGAAGCTGTACCCACAGTCAAGGAGTGGGCCAGGAAACAGAAGCTACACTAGCAGCTTTGCACAATGATATTGCACCTCCTTGGATCTTGAACCTCTGGAGATATTATCATCCTCTCTATTATATGGTTAAGCACTGTTTTTTTCCTGCCTCCACAAAAATTTTCAGCTGAGGGGCATGATTTAAATACCTAAAAATTGAATATGCTAAATCTTTGTAGACTGAATGCCTGAAATGCTTTTACTGTTATGCAATCATTTTTGATAGAATTTCACCTTGTACAAAGGAGGTAAGGGAATCTAAAGGGTTCTCTCAGGTACATTTGAAGATAAGTCTATGCATTATTTTAATGTTGAAATTAATAATCCGGAGTCTTAGACAAAATTTGCATGATTTTTTTAAATTCCTAATATTTATATGCTCTGAAGATTGAAATGACTATAGTATAGACTATTTTAATGACCACTCAATCAAGAGAGGTCACTGACTTTTAAGTCAACCTTGGGAATGAAGAACAGAATATCATAGTCCTTGCTTTGCATCTGCCTAGAAAATTAATGATGCATTAAAACTTAATGGCACTAGAGTCCATCACCTCTCATAAATGGTCCATCTCAATGTGTCAGTGTGTACATTAAAACGATGTGTCTTAGCGTAAATGAGAGAGTGATCAAAAATTAACCCAATCCTCAATGTAATTACTGTGAGGCGATGATTGGACTAACCACTCTAACTTCTGACAGTGATTGAAATGCCATTACGCTTCCCCACTGCAGAACTCTATTCAGGAATGACTTCCATATGGAGGACCAAAGTCACCCCACAAAGCTCCACTGGTAGCAAGAAAACATGAATCAGACCCCATTAGGATTTTATAAAGCCTCATTATAAGGTCAGTTAAAAGACTAAGGGTGATGAAGTGGAAAAAATATTTTATCTTCTGTAATATTTATTCTATATGTAACAAGTATTTATAGTACTTCCACTCTTGAAGTAAGCAGCTGCAAATAAAAGGGTTGATTACCATTAAGTGGTTTTCTTTGAAATGGTCTATGAATATGTGTGTACACAGCCTGAGCACACCATCGGTTACCTGAGGCAAGACAGCATCTTCCACTGCAATTAGTATAAAGTCATTCTCATCTCTAACTCTCGCTTATGGCCACTGTGAGGAGATACTATGTGGAGTTCGCCTATTTTAGCTTCAACCGTAAAATAGACTAACCTCAAAAGACTTTAACAAATAAAACCAATAGATAAACAAAGATTTCCTCTCAAGTGATTAGGAAGCCAGAATTACTGAGAAAATTTTTACTGCAGACTGTCCAAGATACTTGTATGGAAGAAGCTGCTGAACATAACACTTGATTTGTTCATGGGAACCACCAGAAAGCTATCCAGAAGGACTAAAGGCTACACAGCCTCAGAAGACTGCAGGATGTCAGCCTACATTGACACTAGTTCCCTAGACTGTTCAGGCATTCAGGTTTTTACAAGTAGAGTCTTTCACATTCTCAGATGTCTTTCCAGGAAGCAGTGTGTGCATTTGGGATGTTCTGGACCCTTAGGACCTAGAATTTTCTACCAATGTTTTTATTATAAGATGGCATGAGCAAAACTTTTCAAAGAGAACTCATTAAACCAAAATAGTCCAATAATGGACAGCAACACACCAGATGCAGAGGAGTAAACTAGGAGCATAATCCCAGATTTCATAGACCATGAAACAGATTGTGGTATCAGTCCAATCCACAGGGATCAATAGTAGAACCAATTTATGTTTCACAGCCTAGAATAATGCAATGGAGTGCACTTTCAGCAAGCTTGTGGACAACACCAAGTTTGGGGGAGGTCAATATGCTGGAGAGATGCTATTCAGAGGGACCTGAATATGCTGGAGCTGGAGAAATGGCTGTCACAAACACCATCAAGTCCAACAAAAGCAAATGCAAATTTTGGAAAAAAATAACCCATGCCGTTGAGGCTGGAACTGACTGTCTTGGAAGCAGCTCTTCAGGAAAGGATCTGGGGGCAGTTCTGGACAATAGGATAAACCTGAGCTAACCATGTGGCCTTGCAGTGAGGAAGGCTGTGGTGGGTTAACCTTAGCTGGATGCCAGATGCTCACTAAGCCGCTCTATCACTCCCCTCCTCAGCAGGATGAGGCGGGGGAAAAATAAGATAAAAAAATCTCATGGGTCAGGATAAAGGCAGTTTAATAAAGCAAAAACAAAGGCCATGTTCAGAAGCAAAGGAAAACATAAGATTTATTCTCTACTTCCCATCAGCAGGTGATGTCCAGCCACTTCCATGGAAGTCAGGCTTCAGTACATGTAGCAGTTGCTCCAGAAGACAAATGTCATAATAACAAATACCCCCACCCTGTCCTTCTTTCTTTTGGTTTTATTGTTGAGCAGATGTCATATGGTATAGAACATCCCTGTGGTCAGTTTGGGTCAGCTGTCCTGGTTATGTCCTCTCCCAAGACCTTGCCCATCCCCAGCCTACTGGTGAGGGGGGAATGTTGGAGAGACAGCCTTGATGCTGTACCAGGAGTGCTCAACAGTAGCCAAAACACTAATGTGTTATCAGTGCCTTTCTAGCTACCGATATAAAGCACAATACTATGAGGGCTGCTATGGGGAAAATTAACTTCAACTCAGCCAGACCCAATACAAAGACAAACCACACCCAAGGGTGTGGTAAAAGTGTAGTAAAAGTGTATTCAGAAGGTCAAATATAATCATCTGGCACTTGTGAGACCACATCTGGAATACTGTGTCCACTTCGGGACTTACCATCACACAAAAGTTATTGACATACTGCAGTGAGTACACAGGAGTCTTCCAAGATGGTCAGAGGGCTGGAGCACAGGCCACCCATGGATAGGCTGGGAGAGCTGAGACAGTTCAGCCTGGAGAAGAGAAGGCTTAGGGGAGTCTTTTTGTTGTCTACGGAGGATACAGGGAAATGGAGCCAGACTCTTCTCAAAGGTGCAGAGCAGTAGGATGAGAGGCAACACATATAAGTTAAAACATGTGCAATTTTGATCAGATACAAGAGAAAAAATAAACTTACTGTGAGGGTGATCAAATACTGAAAGATGTTCAGTATTGAAACAAAGAAATTCACGCAACAGTCAGAATCCCATAGAACTGTTAAGCAGATATTCTTTATTAACAGCGCTGGGGTCACCCTGGGGATTCTCCACCATAAGGGCTCCCCCGAACTAGCAAGGGACATCAGTTTACATACACACAAATCATACATATTCATCAGATTTCCTGGAAAGGGGTGTCTTATGATAATGAGTTCCTGGAATTCATTTACATAATCCAAGCATGCGTGGTAAAAATAGTGAGGGTCTTCAGTGGTCGAGGGAAGAAGTAAGTGGTCTTCTTCATGGTGGTCACTAGTCGACCTTCTTTCCAGAGCATGCACTGTGAAGTGAAGTCCAGGTGTCTTCTTCCTAAATCAGCAAGATTATCTTCCCTGCGAGTATCTCTGTGTCCTTTTGTTTGAGTTCCCCTCATCTTGGTTTGCCCAAGTGCCCACTGAGGGCTTTGAGTCTGCCGTCAGCGAGCTATATAGGGAATGTTTTACTTTTGTCTAGACCGATAAAGAGGCCGAGGGGAGACAGTTGAGGCACCCTTGGAAAACAAACACAAGCAAAACTTTCATGCATCACAGTTTAATCTTAATCAGAAATTAATTTGTTTAAGTCCTTTCATTATGAAGTCTCCAATCTTGGAGGTGTTCAAGACTCAACTTGAGACCCTGATCAACCTGATCTATTTTGATTTTCTTTGAACAGCAGTGTCATGGTTTAACCCCAGCCAGTAACTAAGCCCCAAACAGCCCCCAGTGGGATGGAGGAGACAACTGGAAAAGTAAAAGTGAGAAAACTCATAGGTTGAGATAAAGACAGTTTAATAGGTAAAGCAAAAGCCACGCAAGCAAGCAAAGCAAAACAATGAATTCATTCACTGCTTTCCATTGGCAGGCAGGTGCTCAGCCATCTCCAGGAGAGCAGGGATCCATCACATGTAATGGTGACTGGGGAAGACAAACACTATCACTCTGAACATCTCCCCCTTCCTTCTTCTTCCCCCAGCTTTATATGCTGATCTTGATGTCATATGATCTCAGATATCCCTTTCATCAGTTGGGGTCAGCTGTCCTGATAGTGTCCCCTCCCAGCTTCTGCCAATACTCCACCAGCCTACTCACTGGCAGGGTGGTGTGAGAGGCAGAAAAGGCCTTGACACTGTGTAAGCACTGCTCAGCGATAACTAAAACATCCCTGTGTTATCAGCACTGTTTTCATCACAAATCCAAAACATAGTCCCACACTAGCTATTATGAAAAAAATTAACTCTATCCCAGCTAAAACCAGTGCAAGCATGTTGGAGGGATGACTCTGGAATGTTCTTGCAACCAGAATTTTTTTACAAATCTCGTTAGAAGAAAACTGAACGATAATATGATCTGCTTTTGCAGAGTTTGGAAGAGTAGGTTTCTCCATTGACAAATTCACACTCAAAGAGATTCGTGTTCTTTTGGATTGACTTCACTGGGAATTCCCTGTATTTTTCAATCTATCTCCTGTAAATGCTTGGTTAAGTACTGGTACGGTCCCTGGAAAAGCAAAAGTTAGAGCCAAGTTATCTTCTCTGTGGTCTAGGAGGCAATTTGTTTTCACTGACTTCTTCCAAAAGACAACTATATTGAGCATGTGTGAAGCAAAGTTCTAGTGCCTTTGGCTGCCTAAGTACCTAACAGTTGAAGTTGTCAGGCTGACTGCAAACTCTGATCAAGCTCGGGTACAAATCACTATTCTACAGTAAAAAAGAAAAATCCCTGTCAGGTCTTCCTGTCCAAACCCACACTGTTTCCCTGGAGAAGTGAACATTTGAAACTACCGCCCCAACTCTTTCCTGAGGATCAAATTGACAACCTTCCCTTTCTTCCTCTAGAAATGCCTTTTAAAACAAAACATATACAGTACACATGAATTAGAAACACTTGTTCCTTCCATCATGTCCATTTTCTCTCTTTTTCTTTAATATAGTGAAGCTACTGGGGACATTCCTGTAAAAAGAACTTTTCAAAAAGAACCAAGTCCAAATATCACACATATATGTTATCAAAGCAATGGATTATTGATACTAAGGAGCACAGGGAATTCTGTGAGAGTACAGTATAGACCTGAGAATGGGAAAATCCAACACATTTCTCAGAAATAATTCCATAGAATTTAAGAGCCATGAGCACAGAAAAACAAGTGGTGAAGGATTATGGATCTGAAGTAGACTACAATTTTGGAGAATGTCACAGAAAAATAACGCTATATAAAAACATGTATTTTTTAACCAGAACATCTTTGAATACTGCAGGTTTGAATTTCAATGTTTCTGAGCAGTTGTGACTCCAGCAGCATTTAATGAAAGATATTCATTTTTAACAACTTTGGAATAGAAAAAGCAACAAAGCCTCAACTGTACATTGTCCTCAGAGGTGGTCTACTGTATACGCAAAAAATTAAACTATGATTGAGAACCCAGCTTTCTTGATTATATCCTGCAGAAACTGTTTATTTTTTTAAGCAATGTTCCTACAGAGATCCAACTGCATGAAGCAAATCCTTAACTATGTAAAAGAGAAGATAATATTTATACTTTTTACCTTAAGATTTTAAACATAGAGAAAAAAGATTTGCATAAAAACGAAATATTCTGGAAAATTTTGTAGTTTGTTTTAAAGTTGTCATCAAAACCCTAACAGTTGCATAGTCTGTCAATCTCAAGGTATCATTATGATTCCCACTGAAGGTATATGTAGATCTTCAAAAAAACTATTACTCATATAAAACTGGTATGTAACTTTGATGTGAGGTCATTATATAGTTTGACAGACAACTGTTTATATTTCCTACTGAAGTATGAATATTGTGGCAACTTAGTATCATAGAGTCATTCAGGTTGGAAAAGACCATTAAGATCATCAAGTCCAACCGTTAACCTAACACTGCCAAGTCCACCACTAAACCATGTCCCTAAGCACCACATCTACAGGTCTTTTAAATACCTTCAGGGATGGTGAATCCACTTCCTTGGGCAGCCTGTTCTAAAACTTGACATCCCTTTCAGTGAAGAAATTTTTCCTAATATCCAATCCAAACCTCCCCTGGCACAACTTGAGGCCGTTTCCTCTCATCCTTTCACTTGTTACTTAGGAGAAGAGACTGACACCCACCTCGCTACAATCTCCTTTCAGCTGGTTGTAGAGGGCGATGAGGTCTCCCCTCACTCTCCTTTTCTCCAGGCTAAACAACACCGGTTCCCTCAGCCACTCCTAATAAGACTCATGCTCTAGACCCTTCACCAGCTTCCTTGCTCTTCTTCGGACATGTTTACCTCATGGAGAAGTGTTTGTATGTCAGTGTATCCAGGCATCTGAGAAATTTCAATCTGAAAACAAACTTCTTATATCACACAGATATTACCTCATATAGCATAGACAAAGAATACTGAAATGAATTTTTACATAAAATTTAAAACTAAAGTTCATGGACAGAGAATTTTCCTAAACATAGGCATGCAAAAATATAAAATTGACTGATTCATTAACAAAATAGAATTTAACTGAAACAAAACAAAACATTCTCAGAAATATCTCAGAAAACAAGGTAGGAAAATCTTTCTGTACTGGATTGTTAGTGTCATTCACGAGAAGTCTAGCAAAAAAAACCACACAACCAAACCCAGCAATTTGTTTAGAGCTGCATATGTTAAAAAACAAACAATCAAACAAACAAACCAAAACAAACAAACAAACAAACCCCAAAAACCCAAAACAACCCAAAACCCAAGAAAAAACCCTAAACAACCAAGGAAGAAAGAAGCCTCCAAAGCAAAAAACCCACATACATTAAGATACATATGTAATTCTGCCTTCTCCCCTCCCCAATTTAAAAAAAAATGGGGGAGAGAGAAAAAATACCATAAGGTAATATTCCAATGCAATTGCCTGTATCCAAGGTTTAACTGGTGATATAATCTAATTCAAAACTTAGATCCACATCATATGTGAAGCATTGGTGCCATGCATGTAAAACACAGTAACAGAAACTATGACAGTAAGATGACAGAAGTTAATTAAAATTTCTTTCAGGCCTTTTTAAAGCACTTTTTTTAATGAACAAAAAGAAGGAAGAATACTTTGAAATAGGCATTGTTTTACATGTCATATCTTTCGTAAGAGTAGAAAATCTTTCCCAGAAGACTTCCAGTAACGTCTCTTGACCTCTTCAAATGTATTTCAGACTAGAAGTCCCAATCCATGGCTCTAAAATCCTTTGCTGGATAGGGGGAATAGGAAAGCAATAACTGACATCAACTGAGATCATGTTACTTGCTCTGTATTATTGCCCATGGGCTGGTGAGAGCCAAGCACTACTGTCTGGAACAATAAGAAAGTATCACTGGTGTAATTTAATTCATTAGAGAAGCTTTATTATTGATCATCCACCCTTGCTTCTGCTTAAAACCATCCCTTACTGACTCGACTAGACAATATTTGCAGTGAATTGACTGAAGAGAAACATGGGAATTCTATTTCCAAGGAGTTTACATCCCTCCATGTGTCACACAAGATGGAGTGAGCATCAGAAGTGTGATTCACTACACTGCACATCACTCACTCCGTTCAATATAACCTAGGCATAAATTCATTATAGCTAAATAGGAATCAATTGCACTTTTCATACGGTAAGTGCAAGTCCATGGTTTTAAAGGATGAAAATCCAAAGTTTAGTACTAGTTTCTTATTACCAAAGATATTATTGAAAAGCAACCTAAGTCCTGAATATTCTGTAAGTTAGTAGTTTGAAAAAAACTCAGTACATTCTGTTAACAATTGTGGGTAGATAAGCATCATTTATTATTTAAATCAGAAGTATCAGAGATTAAATTCTAGTGATAGACCTTAAGTTACGTGGGTTTTTTCACCTATATATATGTTCCACTGCAAATTGTGAAGGAGTCTTGCTACCGAAGTAAACAGAAAAGGAGCCATTCATTAGTCTGAATATGACCAATATGGATATTTTTACTGATATCAGTTGGACATGTGAACACAGGGGTCATTCACAGGCTAGTTGTCTATGCAATGCACAGATACACCTGCCTTTCCACACAGCAATGCTCTATAGGTCTCAGAATCAGGGCATCACTCTCCTTCATCTCTGTGTGTCTAGTAGCTGCTCATGCTCAACTATAATTTTAATTTAATTGTGTTAGCTTTTAAGAACAATGCAGCAGTACCTGCTAAGTGTCACTGTTTTTTTCTTCACCTTTGTAAATAAATGTGCTTGTGACCACTGAATGAATTGCTAAAAGTAAAAACTAATCAGAAATTATTGCTCTCTTTGCAAAGTGAAGTGTACTTCTTCTATGAAAAGGAATCTTTGGTAACAAAAAAAAAGAGCTTAATCGTAGAAAATTTGTTTCAGTTAATATTGAATTATTGACCTTCTTGTATAAGTACTGCTAGTTCAGGCAATTTCTGTACCAGCAAGAAAGTTTAGCATTTTGAAAAAAAAAACAGATTGAAAATATATTGACTGCAGTATTTTGCACATTTTGTGATTTGCAGGTATAAGCATATTCTTTATGTGCAAAAGCACATAGACAATCACATAAATCATTGCCTAGCAACAATTGCAGCTGTGCCTGCAATGTCCCAGTAACTTAAAACCGATGTAAATGTGGGCTGCTGTCTGAACAGGTGGTTTCTCCCTGAGATTTGTCCTCTGGTTCATTAGCTTTCGGACAGACCAGTTTCCTTGTCCAGCTTCTCGCATGAGTGGCGGTGCTGGCACGATGGATGGGGACCATGCACGTGATCAGGGCTGAGAGGAAAAGAACTACTTTTTCCTTTGAGAATAACCCACACATTGTTCACTTTAAATAAATCATGAAATCAAAGCATGAATCCTATGTTAATGTTACATATATTTGGATGTATATTATAAATAATTTACTGTGACTAGATAAATTCTTCTGTATATTTTCTTAAAAAATCTACTTCAATCAGAAAAACAGTTTGCCAGTTTCTAAATTAAGTTGTCCATGATTCTTTTAAAAGGTATTCAGATATCAACTTTTGCCAGGGCCTCTAAATATCAAATCAGGTTCCTTGTAAACCAGCTTATTTTCATTAGTGTTTTTTTCTTTCCTGTAAGTATCATTGCAGCTAATTTTTCAGTTAAGTTTCATCGTATGTTTTCCTTACAATGTTGCTTTACATTATAGTCAGATTCTCATACAAACCCCTACGGTATTTCAATCTAAATGAGTATGTTTGTTATGTAGCTTTCAAAATAATATGATTGCCTGCAAAATAAAATATTAAAAGGATACATTATGCATTTTTACTTGCAAATCTCCAGTGGATCCTGGTGATATGCTATCTTCTACCTTAAAAACATTATTTCAAAATTCCAAAAGAAATATTACCCTAATTTTGCGTATTTTGGAAGCTTTAAGAAGTCTCTACTTGGAAGTCTCAAGCTGCTAACTTTGCATTTATTATTCTAAATTATTAAGAATATGATCAAGGTTATAGGAAGTGTCTATACTGATGTACCCTAACACTAGATCAAAGTCAGATGTTCTATGCAATTGTATATAAATTTCCTGTAAATATCTGTCAGTTTTAGAGGTGTGTTTAACTTTGGTGGGTTTTTGTTAACAGGTTTATTATTCTGTTCCTTTAAACTTGATTGGGGTTTAAATAATTACTGTGTCATATTCAACCTTTAGTCTCCTCACTGTACAAAATCACCAACAAAATTTTTGTGAAAATAAAATTTTCAGTGAATGACCATATGCTGTCAAACATTATCATGCATAAGTAATATCTCAAAATATTTTATGAATATTTTTCTCTATTCCAGAAAAAAACAAGTAGTGCCATGTTATTCTTTCATTACTTCAGTCCCAGAAGTAAGAAAAAAAAAAATCTTCTGCCGCTTGATATATCAATTGGCCCTTGCAAGTTATCCAAAGCCTTTTTTAGAGCATTATAATTTTTAATTAGAATATTCAAACTGAGACAGGAAGCAAAGAAAAAAGACAAAGGTGTGATAAACAGAGCAATGATCAGAACGAAAGCTTGACACTAACTGAACAAAATTTATACCAGAAAGTAAAAGTTTTTAACTTTTAAAGGAGTGAAATTTTGAAATGGTTTCTCTGTAAGATAGCTTGCTAAATTTGTTCATGGGAGTGTCTGACATGGTTATGTGCACTGTAAACAATTTTTATAATAAAACAGTTATATTGATGCAAATAATAAATAGGAATAGCAAGCAGTTACCAAGGTACGATATTTGTAACATATTATGATTGAGATATTAGCATATATGGCACATAGTATATTCTTGATGACTATTACTTTTGTGGAGTGAACTGTTCAAGACGTATGTGTCACTGAGTTGTGCTAATTAAAAATTAGCTTTGTTTTTACAAAGAGACATCTTGAAGGCTGTTTTTAAAAAATAGGATTGTTGCAGGGGACACCAAGAGTACAAGCACAACATGATAGTAGAGGCCTTCAAAGTGCAGGTACAGGAAGATACTAAAGCCTCAAGAGTATGAACACAAATGACAGATCATAATTTTATGGTTCTTACAGTAACGTAAACGTGACAGCTGGGTAGAACCAGGTGCGGGGCATAACCTGACAATGTATAGAAGTATGTTTACAATCACTTGTAGCTGCCAAGATCAACAGCACAGACAGAAAGAACTTCAGGTTGTATGCAGGACTGCAATGAAACTAGTTGTGCAGGACTTGCAGGTATCTGACTTCAAAACTAGGTACACAGAACTGATCACTCTGGTACCTTATATTGCTACGTAAGTAATACTTTATGATGATTAAATTGAAATACACCTTCACTCAACGAATTTGATCTTATGTTCTGATATTATTTTTAGTCTATTATTCTGCTAGTCTATTAGTCTATTAATTAGTCCATTAGTCTATTATTGAGGATTGGCTCTAATCTGAATGCAACATCTGTGATTGCATCAAAATATTGAATTCATTTAATCAAGAGGGCTTTTTGAGTCTTACAGAAATCCAAAATAAGTATTATCTCCATATTCAGTGTTCATTCTCAGTGCTTTCTTCACTAAAACTGGCTTGGCTCTTGCCAACATACATTTCATGTTCTAGTCAGTGTTGGAGAGCCAAAACTCTCCAAAATGAAAAAATTATCACAGAATGAAAAATACATCACATCGAAAATGAAAATTATCACAGAAAGAAAAAAAAAAAAAAAGCCAACAAAATTTTCTTCAAACTATAAACGATCTATCTTGTAACGGTTATCATGACAGGAGAAACAACAGAGTCACCACAGCTTCAGATAATTACTGTCTCAGATTTTAATGCTGGATCAGACCACCAGGATCATATATCATATCATTTATACTGCCATGGATTCTTGTAGCAAATCTATTATAGCTCAAGCAGACAATAATGTTCAGTCAGTCAAAAAACTACGAGACCACTATAACCTTAAGTCAGTTGTTCAAATACCCTTAGAAGTTATTGCTGTTCATTCACCCTTAGAAGTTTTCATCCAATTTTTCTAGTGAAGTTAGCTAATTTTAGTTTCTAGTCATTCAGTTTCATATGCTTTCCTATCAGAAGTCCAAGACAGTAACTGATCAAATAGTTCCTAAGGCTACCTTGGATAAAGACAATAAGACTGTATGGTCCACTCTTTTTTCAGCTGCCAATTTTTTATTTTCTTATAAGATGGGAAAACAGTCTTTAAAAATGTTGGCCATGTAGCAGAATGAATAGTCGGTTTAATAATTTACAGATTGTTTAACAGTTCTCTGAATAATACTTCACAAATAAAATTTCCCAAATCATAAGTATATTAAGAAAGATTAGGAGTGGTTTTGTAGTATTACTTAAACAAGATAGACTAACTAACATTATTTCTAAGATGAGTGCTTTCATCATCTGTGCCTACAGGTTTAAGTACATGGGTAAATAGTATTAATGTTAGTCTCTATGCTAAACATTACGATGGTATGGAATGCGTCTTTCACACTTTACAGAGTGCTTAGTTGGGAGAAGATGTAAACTAATCTGTCTCTTTCTTCAGCTCACTTTCCATTTGCTCAAAACTTACAGAATCTTATTACTACAGGCAAGAGAATACGGATCTTCTTCTTGTAAACTTCCATTTATGTCCTCATACCCACAGAAATAAATTTGATTTTAAAGCCACTCAGAACATAAACACATTATGCTCATTGCAATAAAATACTCATTTGCATAAATAATTCCTATATCCTGGTTTATTTTCCAATGTTCTCATTTGTAATCTTCTCATGTTGTCCAGGGCTAAAATGAATTTTTATGCAGAATAGAGAGGTTTGAGTTATAATTGAATTATAATTTGTAAATAAAATTTTTTATTAGAAGGAAAGGGAAAAAGGTAAGATTAATTATTTTTTTAAAAATCTATAAACAGTTTAAATGATGTGCAATAACTGTAAACAAATTGTTAGTGGAGACTGCTGACTTATAGAAGTGCAACAAAATTTTATCTAAACAGCATACAAATTTTCAATGCTTACTGGATAGTGAGAGTTCAGATTACAAGCATTGCATAATCTCAAAATTCCTCTCTCACCGCCCTATCAATTAACATTATTAGCACCATACAAAAATTAATGGTATTTTATATAAAGAACCAAAGTGGGTGTAACCTGACATGCAAAGCTTTTATTCTCTATTTATTCTGTTTATAATGAAAAAAAAATTCATTGTTATCATAACAACTGTTTCCACAAAAAATACATCTATACAGTATACAGTTCTTGAGTGTTGTGTTTCACACTGGTTTCATAAAAATAGGTTTAGAAGAATTTTGCTTCGCTTAAATGGTAGATTTGGTATTTCTGAACTGCAACCCAGTGCCAAGTCTTCAAGTTGACATGTTATGAATGGTCATCATGATTTCATCATTTTGCAGTAGGGATTTGTCCCTGGTGCTTGAAACTACTACAGGATCGGGGGAACTTTACAGTAAGAATTTCAATCAGTCATGCTTAAGTCATTTAGAATTTAGAAAATTCTAGGTATTTGACTGAAATCACTGAAACCTGGTCAAATGCCAGCTGGCCTTCAATGTCTAGTTTTTTCATGTTCTTAGCCCTCTGAGTGAATTCACACAGAAACACTCTCTTCAGACTTTTAACAGAAAAAAAAAAAAAAAATCAAACAAAAGAAACAGAAGACATAAAAACTAGAATTCTACCCAAACTTTGACAGGTTGAAAAGCTGTGTGAAAGGAAACCTTAAAGAATAAACTTCCAACTATGCTGATATTAAATGGATTACAGGTTAACACACCCACAGCAAATATTTAGAATTCTATTTACATCTTGAAAAGAAGTGGCTTTTTGGGTGATATGCTAATTTTTTACCAACTATTCAGACACACCAGTGAAGTCTGACTACCCTCTCTGTTTGAAATATCTTCCCTTGAACAGTTGTTAAAAATATTGATGCAATTGGAAAGCATTTCATATTTCTAGAAAGGAGAAAACCGCATGACTATGCAAAATAATTGATCTACTGTTCAATAGCAGAGAAGGAGATATGTTCAAACTTTATTGTTGCCTTTGAGGAGCTGAAGACAACAGATTTGCACAAAACTTCTGTATTTCTAATTTTTTAATTTTGTTTTTCTAAGGTGAAGGCATCTTTTTACATGGGAATTAGTTAACTGACTCACTATCTAAATTATCCTTCATCGTAATATTTATGGAAACATACACAAACTAGATCTCTGGAGATGTCACATATCAAGCCACTCTAGTCATTTTTGCCAAAAGATGGACCTTTTTTAATTGCAAAGTCCTCCAGAAATTAAATTTTGAAATAAAAAAAACTATCATCTTCATATCTTTCAGTGTCCTATCAAAATTACAGCTCTATGAATTGCATGATCTTGGAACTCTAATATACTGCAAAGCTGTCTTTTAAAGTTAAGACAGAATTATTCTAGAACCAGGTCCTCTAAACAGAAAAGTAAATTTGGTTACTACCTTGGTTTCTTAGCCTAAAGCAAACTTTGCCTCATATTGAAACACATGCTAGGAGTCAGAGAAATGGAGCAGCTCAGTTCACCTCCTACTGTGAAGGTATGGAAGTACCAGAAATAGTCAGTGTGGATGTAGGACCACTTAAAGGATTTAGGAACCATTTTCTTCCTATGATATGGATCTTCTGGTTTTGAATGCAACCAACGTCTCAGTTACATGAAGATGAACTGCCATATCATCCAATGCTAAGAACATACCCTGGAAGTACAGAGGTGTGGCTATAGCTGTGCTAAGCTCTTTATATTTCAACCTTTGACCTTAAGGAAAAAAGAGTCAAGAGGAATCAGAGGTGTCTCCCCAATATCTGTAAAGGTAAATAAAGTCTTTATGCCTCTTTCAAGAGCCCAGGACCATACTACTTCTTCCTCTTTAAAGGCTCTTCACAGATCTGACAGCACAGCCACGAAGATGTAAGCCAAACTGAAGCTTTCTTTCTACCCCTCACAACGATTAACCTTTTCCCTCAGATTTCTGACAGCGAGATGAAAGATTCCTAAAGATCAGAATTCCAGCAAGAGAGTGTGACCCACTCTATTAACGGCTTTAAACTTTTAGACTAAAACCTTGAACTCCATCAAAACGCCAACAAGCAGTTTGTGCACAGTAAAGCAGCGGGAAGGATCTAAAAACCTCCACCCAAACTTCATAGTAATCGCCCTACTGTATTCTGCACAAGCTGGGGGTAATGGCTAAGCTTTTTTAACAGCATATGTTTGAAGTAGTTTGACCATGGTATAACAAAGACATGGGATAAGGTTATGTCAGGGGTGAGGGAGTGCTGCAGTCCAGTGACACTGTAAGTCTAGTGAAGAAACCAGTCTGAGCAGGACTTCCTCTTGCTTGTTCAGTGGTCCAGCAACCAGCTGCACACCTTCTGCTGGGAAACCAAAGACCTGCAGAATGGCCTCTCTGAATTCCCATATTAATTTGCCTATGGTTGGTCATAAACACTGTGGCCCTGCACAACTCTATGGGGATGAAAAACATTGCTCAGACTAAGTTGTAACAGAAGGATATCATTATTATGCTGCCTTATGATTTACGAGATGATGATTTTATTTGGCATTTAATCTGGAATATTGATAATATTTAAAGGATTTTTTTTTCAACTTTTGACATGATTCCTGGTAATACCAGTGGACACCTACTGTGTGAGCTGAAAACACCTGTATTTCTGGCATCTTATAAGAAGACTACTTACAATTATTGTGTTTTTCTCAGCATTGTAGAGAAGAAGAAATCAAATACCACAGTATTTGATAAAACAGCTTGATAAAACAGCAAAAATCAAGTATGCTCCTGTACAATTCTAATACATATTTTAATGGAGGATGAGTTCACTTCTTTGGGGTGAAAACCATGTGTTATTTGCAAGTGTACAGCACCACAATGAACTTTTATTCATGATGTAATGGGCATTATCATGCTACAAACAAGTATCAATATTATTTCAATAGTTGGTTTTAAAGTACCTGTATAATTTTTTTTTTTTTTTTAAATTTCAATGGTATCCACTAATTCTCTAACAGTCTTAGTACTAATAGTCTCCGTGCAAGACTAAAATTCAGGTAATATTGAATACAGGGGAAGCCTTAGCCCCTGAGAGACATGTACACAATAAAAGCCAAAAAACTACGTGGCAAAAAGTCTGCTAATCTGCCTAGAAAAGAGGACTCTGACATGCAGTCTTTATAAACTACTTGTAGGTTACTGTATATTCATGATCATTAGTTTCCACAAGCTGTCTAGAAATGTTGTTATTCACATTAACAACATCCTTCAAATCACAGCATTTTTTTCTAAATAAGTAATAAGAGATCTATAAATACAATGATATACAGTGTATATGTGGAAAAATTTAAGGGTAGCCAATACAAAACTCCAAAATATTTTATGGATATAAAGATTTTATAAATTTAGCATTATAAGGCTTATATATTTTTATAACAAACATTATACAAACTGACTGTATGGTAAGTTCTGTCTGTCTGTCTATCTATCTAAATACAAGATAAAAGTTAAAGCTACATCTTGAGCATAAAATATAATTTCATCCACACACAGCCAACCATGTAGAAACAATAGTTTACTTTCTGACTTCATTGCTAGGCTAATTCCTATGCAGGTGAAAGCATAACACTTGGGAACTTCAGATAATAGAATTTTCAGCTATGAAATTAATCAGCTTGCCATTGATTTATACAAAGATTAGCTCTGCAATTGTTACCACTAATAAGAAACCAAACATTAAAGGTCTATGTCAACTGCAATATACAGTTTCCCTGGACAACATTTTGTACTCATGACTTCCGAAATAAATATTGCTCAGGATCTTCATATTTCACTACGTTTATTTATGAAATCCAAATTTTAGTCAGCTGACATCAGCTGAAAAAGTTTTTCAAGATAAAAATGGAAGTCAGTAGGGATCCTGCAACTATTCCAATGGAAAAAAAAAAAGTTCATTTCTAAATATTGTTAATGAAGGATGGGATATTTCAAAACACAACGTTAAACGTGGAGTTCACTGTTCTCACTGTGATTTTTTTACCTGTTTATTGTTGCTTTGTACCTTGATACCACAACAAGCTTCAGTCAGGACTACAGTTCATTCTATACCAAGTATTCAATGCAGCAATGCATGCTTAAGCAATAAAATTTATTAGTGAAAAAAATCTTCTGCCTAAATGCAATGTAAGCAAAGTACTTCTTTTTAAAAGGTAAATTTGAAAATAAATAAAAATATTTCTTCCACCAGCCTCCATTTGTCCAGGACATATCAGAAATGTAAGACACCTGAGACATATTTTTCACATAGCTGGCATGCAGAGAGTAAAAACCCATTTAAGTTTTGTGCATTGCTTCTTTAAATGTGAAACGATTATGCTGGAAACTTTTAGGAAAAGCTTCCAAATCATGTTTACATTTTATTTTTAATAACAAATCAGAGAATAGTGATTTATCTTCCAATTTTCTGGCCTATGGAAACTATGGACCAGAATCTCACCAGTAATAGTTGGCTTTTCCTGGATTATGTTCATGCAAAAAGTTGTACAATTTACTCTTGTGCTTCTTTTTTACAATATAAAATGGAAAACTGGCTTGACATGATACCGATGCAGAAGCAAAATTAAAGGTGAGTTTTACATATTCTTGGAACAGAATATGTATATCTTCTATTTGAAAGATCTAGCTGAAGTTTATGTCCTTGAATTCAGTAGTGCATTCAAAATGTCCCATTATAAAAACCTGCTATCTAAAGAATTTAGTAGCCATTTAAACTAGTTACTTAAAGAGCTATGCAAAATTATTGGGGATTTGCAGCCTATGCTCCCATGATAAAAGTGTTTGGAAATCAACCTTGTTCCCAGGAAGGCAGTGGTCAGACTCTTGCAAATGCTTTACCACAAATTAATCTGGTTTTGTAACACAGTAAATCACTTATGTTATACAAGTAACAGAAATAAAGAAAAAAAGAAAGAAAATGCACTGCTTTTATAGTGCTGAGGTAAACCATTTGCTTCAGTTCTGTAGGCCTAGATGTGTATTCTGTCTCGGTAGTGCCTTATAAAATGAATGAAGACTTAAGATACCTTCAGAAGTAAACGTCTTACCATAACCCCCATTTAGATGTTTGCTGAATATCCATAGTTCCCATGTTCTTTGTCCCAGAATTTAAAGAGAAACAAACAAAACAGAAAATCTGGTGTAGACATTTTTACTATGATATATGTTTGTCAAGAGTGTTGGAGAAGAAGAAGTACTTTTCTATAAGTAAACAATTCTCAATATGTGTATTTAAATATTATCATGTTTTTCCACATTCAAAAAATATATAGTGTCCTTTTGCAAGACCATTCTGACTTAGAAGACATAATACACTTTCAATAAGCTCAGTCTGAAGAAAACAGGAACAATGAAAGCTGGAATAAGAACTTCAAAAACCAAAGATACCTACAGACATTTGCATAAGATCCATGCACTGCATCCTCTTTTTCATTTCCATTTAGCCTCTGAAGGTAAATGACACATGAACCCAGCTAATTTCACCATTGTTAAAACTGCCATGGAATGAAAATTCCCCATGTGGTGCAACAGTTTGCAGAATCTGTCTTCAAATGCCTCTTATAGGAAGGCCTGAAGAACCTGCTTGCGTCAATAAAACAGTAGAAATTACAAGCAAAGCCTCAGCTTTTCAGGAAAACAGGAAGGAGATCAGCAATGCAATTCTGATTTTTGTTCTTGTATGGATAAGAACAAGAAGGACTCTGTGTATCACACTCCTACTACGACACAAGAGCTGAGCCACGGTTCCTATGTTATTGCAGACCCTCATTTTGCTGAAGCAAAATATATAATGCAACCATAGATAAAAGTTTGATTAAAGATGTAAATAAAATCAAGTACCTTCGAAAAACAAGAAAAAGAAAAAAAAAATCAAAAGAAAGCAGGAGGAAAAGAGCATTGTTTTGGCTATGCAATTCTTATAAGGAAATTCTGTGCAACATGTTTTGCATAGACAAAAGGGAAAGAAAATAATTATGCTGAGAAGCCACACACTTTTGAAGCCTCAAAAACACAGACATGAGTTGTTACAGTCTAATCACTAGGACATTTGAAGTAGTATTACTAAACTGAAAGAGGCTTTACTGCAAATACCATTTACTAACTCAAAGGCAGCTCTACTATTCAGCATTTAATCTTGTCAACAAGCACAGAACATCGAAGAAGACTCTGCAAAATTATCCCCACCTACATAAACAATACTTTTCCAGACGACCTGAAAAATATTTCTTCGCAGTAGTTTTACTGCAATTTAGAATTATGGGTTTTATAAATTCAAACATTTGGAGCTTTGGATTGTTACCAATAAGCTAGAGAAAAAGCCAATAATCTTATTTCTGAATAATCTAAAATCCAAAGAAAAATGTCATATTTACTTTTAAAATACTTTGTCAGGGTATTTCTCCAACAGAAAAGTCAAGGGAATTTTATGGCCTTACCTTAGAAACTGCTAAGAAAATATCAGTATTGAATTTATTCTATGTGAACTATCAAAGGTTATGTGAAATGATGGTATTATATTTTTTAATATTATAACTTTTTCAAATTATTGATTTAATAAGAGTTCATAGTGCTTTTAAAACGTTTTAAAAAGACTCCACGAGAGATTCTACTTTGCCATCTGAACTGCAGTGCTACCTTTCAAACATAAGCAGTCAATGCAATGGTTTGGCAAAGGCAACATCAGCAGGTCTTTTTCTAAATTAATCATTAAACAGGGCAAACATGACTTGCTAATTTTTTAGTTTTCCAAATAAAAACTTTTAAAAACCAGTTCTAATTCCAAGCATTACAATCACACATTTCTTAAACTTCTTCTCTTGGGCCAAATGTGCATAATGAATTGAATGTTTCTTCCAAGATGGAAAGAAAAATGCTCTAAGGCAAAGAGAATTTGAACAAAGCATCAATCTGCTGCCGCAGCCAAACAAACCTAACAAGAACTCATCATTAATTTTAAAAGGAACTTCAACACATGGACTGACAGGGTGAAACTTCCGTATATATTCCCTGTTTGTGGGTTGGGGCTGAAACTGTGTATTTTCCTCCAGGTTTTTGTTTTCCTTTTAATCAGGAACTGCTACACTTGTCAGGCATGCTAACAATACTTTCAAACAACTGCTGTGCTTGTTACTTTATGAGGTTCTCTTTATTTCATTAATTTGAACACCTATAGCTGATGACCTTAACACTAGTATTTTGAAGAAACAGTAGTTCTAGACAAACCAAGAAACAATTGAAAGAATATTGATATTACTACTGTTGAAAAGTTAACTATTCCAAAGCAGGCAGCCCCAAAACAGCTATGTACAAAGCAGTTCAATATGTTAAAAGCTGACTAACAAAATACTTTCTTAGGCAATTTAAATAACGCTAAGAAGAAAGACTGTGAGTCATTACAGAAAACAGAAAAATAAGGCTCTTTATAAATTGTTAAGGTAAACTTTTTGTTATGAAGACAAAGCACTACCTGTGACCTTTAATTTGATTTATTTTGTTCCCTCACCCTTTCTCCCGTGCAAAGGATTAAAACACTATTCATTCCACAGCTATAAAAAATCTGTCAACTACACTACTTTTTTTTTTTTTTTTTTTCTTCTTCTCAACACATCCATTATGTTTCAAATGCACATTTTTTTCCCAACTCCTAGAGTTCTTAAATAACTTCTTCAAACACTCTGGAGAAGTGTTGGCAAAACTGTGAATAATGTTCAGTTGAATTGTATGTGTCACAAAGAAACACCTCATCTACAGGCATGCATTTCCCCTGAGACAATACGTTAAAGCAATGCAAACGCCAGTTCTACAGCTTCCAAGGAGAGCCATCTTACCCAGGTACGGCAAGTATGATCACAGCACCCTTGCAAAATAAAATATTCACAGCTTAGCAATTATCTAGATATTTCAGCGGAAGTGCTAAGTATTTAATTGGAGCACACTGGGATTCATTTAGCAAACATCATTGCATTTTATAGGTGTTTTTAATTAGTTTGACTCATTTAATGTTTACATCACCTTAAGTATCTAGTAGTCATGTTTTAACAGATTATATTAGATATAGAATGCACAATTTCGTTGTATCCTTATTGTCATATTTCTTAACAGTTCAACTCTCATTGCTGGATTGTTCCTCCATGATCTGATCTTTAAGTATATATTTACTTGCTTACACATACTGCTATCCTGGATGATTTCTGGAGGCTTCTTTGGTATGGGCACAGATCTACTGACATGCTGCTGAATGCCGCAATTCCAGTAAATCTGTAAAGCATCTCTTGGTTGTGCATTGTCTGCAGCTAAAATGAAGAATGAAACACCCTTTTATTTCCCCCTCAAAGATCTGCTCAGACATCAGGAACAGATAATTGCAAGTGAGGCGTTGGCTTCTCTACATTTGGATATACTGATTTAAGAGATATTGTCCTATTCCCATCAACCTTTGCAGATTATACCTGTTGGACCTCCTCCTTTCTTCTGTGGCTTCTGCTATTACACTTGAGCAATACATACACCTAGTCCCTGTTGCCATTCCAAAGAAATTAAGAATGGAAAGGTTCTTCTGTGCTCCATCAAGTGCATAACTTGTCATAAAAAAAAAATCAAAATGGTTTCCTACTCTTTTAATTTAAAAGCTAAAGAGACACTGACATCTTATGTCTCAGCCCATGTAACAGCAAATAACCACAATACTTTGATCCAGCTTCTATCAGAATCAGGAAACAGAATAGGCAAAACTAGCTTTTATACATGGGACAAAGGTTCCCAAATTGGTTTAAAAGTTAATGTTCCAGTGCTGGCCTGGCAGTCACTGAACAAGTTCAATCTCAAAAAAAAAAAAAAAAAAAATTGTAAGAAGAAAAGCAAAACCAAAAACAAAAGCCCCCAAAATATCAGAACCACCACCATAATGACAAACAACTAGACCAGTGATGTTGCCTTTAAGAACACAGAAAAGGAAGTTTCAGCCAGGGAAATGGATTGGAAATGAGGAATTTGCATGAAGTTCACTGTTTGAAAAACAAAACCTTCAAGCTAAAACACTGATAACACAGTCTGTGAAAACATACTGTCTTCAAAGTCCTAAGAGTGATGATTACTTACCCAACAGTCTCACTGCCAGGGGAACTCTATGGCACACCACTCAAACAACCAAAGCAGCGAACAGCTTCTGGGAATATGTTCTTTCACTCTTTTAAAACAAACTCATTTAAAACAAACACAATCTGAAGTACTTAGGCAACTCCAAAAATACACACTACTGTGAAAAAATCAGCAGCAAAAGGAAAGCAAACTGAAGACCAATACACCATGCAGAAAAACCACTGATTCACACCTTTCCATAGCGTTAAAGCCAAGTACACTTTTTGAAATGTTAAGATGTTTTTGTTTTCAAGCTACAGCTCAAAGAAACTAAAGCACTGAAGCGAGCAATGGTCCCAGCTGGAGGTGTACTTTCTAAATAATCGTGGTTTCAAGTGGGTAGGCTGTCTCCAAAGCAGGCAATTTAATGGCTTCACTGTGGCCACTGTGCTTTAAAATTCTTAATAGTTGTAAGCCATCTTCATTTTTTTGTTGTTTTGAAACAGGAGCCATGTGATGTGCAAGAACAAGTGACAGATCAGCATCACTTTCATCAAGTGGCTAAGCTATTCTGAAGTTATTCAAAACAGTGTAACAGAGTTAATGCAGGGGCCTGTTTCCTGCATAAAGCAGAAGCAGCCTAAGCAAAAGGTAGTTAATATTTTCTGCCCTTGCATCAAGGCATAAGCACACTAAAACAGCACAGCTAGCAATGTTACAAAATGCATCTTACAACACTTTTTGTAAGAGTGTCACATCCTTCAGTCTTTTGTGGTGCAGCTAAGCATAAATATATACATTTACGCAAATATATGTAACCACAAAGGGGTGATCAGAGATAGTCTGTACAGTAGCACAGAGAGGGTGAACACTTGGAAACGGTAACAATCAGCAAGGTAGGGAATTGAGAAGCAGGAGAGCTGTATGCTGGAAACGGATAATCCTGCAGAATAAGCAAGAAAGGAACCCAGTGAAATCAGAAAAGGTCCTGGTCTCCAAAATATTTTGAACTATGTCAAGGGCAGATGAGGTCACCCCCTTTTCTTTTGGGAGAAGTGCATAAAACTAGGGAGGAAAGAAGACTTCAACTCCAGTTCCTGCTTTCCAGCTGGCTCTGCCACGAGCATCCTTACAATATCTTCTAGGTCAGCTCAGACTCACCAAACTGATGTTCTGCTGATTTCTTGTCGTTTGTCCAGCCCATGGGCCTATATTGCATGTGTTTTACTGGTTTGTATTGACTGGCATAGTCTATGTGTTTTGCTGATTAAGGATACCAGTTAAACTCGGACACCAGAGTGAAAAGAGCAGGCGTATTTTACTGGTGATAACCAAGTAATGTAACAGCGTACTACAGAAAACATGCAGTAAGAAAAGGCAGAATAGTGCACTTAAAGCAACAAACAAGAAAATACAGGGTAATGCATCAAATCATTACTACACGAGAGAGAGAGAGAATAGTAATTAAGAGAAATGCATCACCACTTGCATATATTATCATCATCATCCAGACCCGCAGGCGCTGGGCAGCCCCGGTTACAGCGAGGATTTGGAGAGCCAGTCCCGGCAAGGGGGAAATCCTACGCGGTGCGTCCACCCATAGGTGAGGCACCCAAAGTCGCTGCAAATGGGTCCAGCCTTATATACCAGAGGTCGACAAGCCAGAACAGCTGGCATCTTTGTTTTGAGCAGAAAGTTTCTGGTTTCATTCTCCTGTTGGATTCCACCCGAAGCCTGGCCAGGGCTCGGGGGGGAACCGAGGGAGTTTCTAACAAGGCCAAATACTTGGGTTCTCAGCCTTGAACAAGGCTGCGAATGGAAAGTTGGATACATTCTCTCCTCACTACTGATTATATTTTGTCTTTCACTAGCGAGTTTACATATTTTATTAATGACTACATGCTAAGTTAGCAGCTTCAGCTTGGGGCCTGTTGTTCAAGCTGCAGTATTTCAATACTTTAGCACTCTTTACACCAGCATAAATGGGTTGTTATAACTTAGTACAATACCTACTAGCACAATGGTTATCAGTTATAAAATATACAGGATTCATCTATAGGTCAACTCTGGCTTGGGCCTGTTGTCCAAGCCTGAGCACTTCATATGCATGAAACATACCTGAACTAGTTGCAAAAGACTCTTCACGTAACCTATCCCGTATAGACTTTATCCTTACCTCAACATTGTAACTCATAGCACAATTATAACTTAGATCTGCCACATTATCTGCCAGAAGGGATGCATTCTCACAATATCCTCCCTCCTCTATATGACAGAAGATAAATAACTGAAAAGGCATTTTCTTATGACTTGTTCTTTGGACATGGTGTGCTGCATAGCGGGGTCCTCTTTGAATGCTCCTTTTGAAAAATCAGCAAGCACAGAATATGACAAGATGCTCCAACAACTTATAAAAACTCCAATAAGACATTTAATCATGCTTTCTCTCAGGCAAGGTGAATGATACCTATGTTCAAAGAAACCACTTATCATATAACAATAAAGTTTCATTAAATGACTGCCAAGTCTCCAAGCCAGAAAACAAAGAAAGTTAACTGGCCTCAAGCAATCAGCATTCCCAAAATTTACCTTTGCATTCACCACAGGGAAATCAGTCCCATATTTTTAGGAATATAAAAATATTACATTTGGAATAAATAAAACAGTCCTGACAGCATAAGGCAAATAATGTTTATTTGCCCAGTGTAATCAGGATAATGAGAAATAAGCTATTTACACTAATAATCTCAGACTGTTATGGGTAAGATTAATTTGTTTGCAGAGGCATTCCTAAACAACCCCAAGATGCCATACTATATATATGCTCCACGTCTGAGATTTATGAATTAAGGGAGCTGAGAAGAACATTGCAACTACTTTTGGATTCATTGGAACAGAAAAAAGAGAACAAAAACTAAACCTCAAGATTTAGCAATAAATTTGTTCCCTACAGCCCAGTGCTAAGTCTGGGAACTTTACTCAGATCTGTGAATGGCTAAAGTATGTCCTGAATCTTAGTGCAATTTGCCATTTAGCAACCTACCCTTGAAATGTTGTTATTAGCCTTCTCAAAAAGCCTGCATAGCAGAAATATGTTAAAGCGTGCATTTATCAGCAGATGCAATAATAATAAATTTATTGCCCAGATGAGACAGCTTTGGTAGATTATATACATGTTTTATACACTGACTTCTGAATGTTCTGGTAATTACTATATTTATTTGCTTTGTGGGACGTAGATGACCACTGCAACTATTAACTGACCATTTGCCACCACTTCTTTTATTCTTATTGCAAGTCTTGAAGCATTTGCTTTTGGCTAATTGGCTAATACTTGTTCAATCTGACTTCTACTTTAAATTGCTTCCAAGACTAAGAATTCAGGGCAGAATGGGTTTGCTGATTTATTTTTTAACAATATCTAATAAACAAGCTATTAGGGAAATGATGCTATTGATTTTCTTTTCTACAGGATTCTCATTGGATTTCATTGTCCTTCTTGCCCCTACTTTGCTTTGCTTGCTGAGATGCTATTTCTACACTAAAGAATGTACAATTTTTGTGAATGATGTCAGCATGTGTTTAGATCACTGCTTTACATGGAGAGTTAATCTATTCAGTGACTCCTGAAAAGTTGCACAATCTTTAATTTCAGTCCCATTGAAATAAATTAATGTAATTTAAAGATTTTAGTATTATTAATGCAAACTCCTCATGGGAATTAGTGGTTTTCCCAGCATATTATAAGATGCACAAGTATGTCTATAAAATACTCTATGCTGATCAACAAAATTTGACAATATTTTTAAAAGAGTTTTAGCTCCCCACAGGACATGTCCTTCAGAGAGGTGTCCCTCACTAGTTTTTCTCCTATCTCTCAATGTCATCAAGACTGTCAGAGCAGATCAAAAGAAAAAACCCCAGAATACTCATCATCAGCTTTCTGATGTACATCAGATGGGAGAGATGGTGTTTACTGTAGTGCAATAGTGAAGAGTTGCATGACTCATACAACTCAAAATCTGAATTTCACAACAATTTATGTACTCATTATGTTCAGCCTGCACTAGTTGCACTGCATAAACAGTCAACAATTTTTTTTATCCTGCATTTCTAGTTGAAATAGCTTAGTTTAAACGCTAAAGATACTTTTTAAGTACTGAATGTTCTCGTTGTCTTAGACCTTTAGTCTTTATTTCTTTTTGTCTGAATGTGAACTCAGATTTTTAGAAAGCTATCCTGCTTGATTTTTAAAACTGACATGTTTATAACACATACAGAAGATCTTTTCTGCACGTACCTGATCATATATTTTTTTACTATAGCAGACAGAGCGATGCCAGGAGACTATTCACTCAACATTGAAACATATCTTTTCTGGTTTTATGGTGACACATTTGAGTTCGGAGCATACTTTATGTACTGAACTCCTGCTACAAGTGACTGCCTTCCACTCACTGTGAAAGTTAGGGAGGTCTAACCTAAGTTATAAATCTTCTTTTTCCTTGGACCTTTCCTATTTACTTGAAGCTTCTTTATTTTTTCTGTTGAGGTAGGTCTCATTTCATCACTGTGACACTGATAGCTTTTATAAGTGAAATACTGTATTTATATATACACATGTATAAATACGACTTATTGTATTATATAAATATGTATAGGTGTGCACACACGTATATTTATGCAAGTATACCTTATTCTGATACATATAATAATACATATATTTTATAAATATATTTCTGTGCATGCATACACAGGTGTTGTTCTGAGAGGGGGGTTGTTTGCTTGTTTGTGGTGTTTTTTTGTAACCAGTTCTCCTCCCAAATTCCAGTAAGTCTGAGTATTCATGTAGGTAAGAAGTAAGCAAAAATAAAAATTTCCCTGACCCAGCAAACATTCTAGAGCTCATTCAATCTGGGGTTTGCATTCCTGTAAGTCTTGAAAATTCTAATATGTATAAATTCAGAAGGTAAAATATATGAGAGACTGATTCAGTCCCTTTCCACCACTTAAGGTCCATTTTCTACAAATGAGTAACACACAGCATCGGGGTTGCCTTTCTATCTAACACCATATTTCAGCAACGTATTGAACAACATCTGCTTCAGAGAACATGGAAGGAGTAAGCAGATGATCAGAGTTTTGGGTCACTTACTCTTCTTCCCAAAAAAACCCTCCTTTATCATTACTGAGTTCCTTTAAAGCTTACATGTAGTATCTAACTGGCAATATGTAATAAGTAAACAATAATTGTAACTCTTCTGGCAGATAAAAATACATTATTTGAAAGTTTTCATTATACATCAGTCCTGCTCTATTATTAGGTTATCTATGCTTTGTGGGACCTTCAATTAATTTGCTCTAGGTGACAAATATCAAGAAGAAATCATAGCTATTATTTTTTAAACTAATCAGATATGGTCTAGTTTACTTCCAGATGTACCCTATTTACTAAAAGAAAAGAAAACTAATATTTCACAGTTTCTCTAGGATTGGTTTGTCATTTGATTAATTCCCTGCTCATCATCTTCTTCCCTTCTAATGTAATAAACCAGCCTAACAAAATTATTGTCACTTTCTTCATAACAGGCAGAAAAAAAGACAGTTTTTCTTTACTGTCAGCCATCGGCAGAATTCTAAAATATCAAGTTTTTTTAAAACATGTGAACAAGCAAAGAATACAGACTACAAAAATGATATCTTCTTTCCAGAGCTAAATAAATAGGGCTTATATTAATCATTCACAAAATTTCACCTCCTTCCTATATCCTGTCCTACCTAAATGCAGAAATTTTGAATCAAATTTATTATTGTAAATAACCAGAATGGGGGGAGAAGAGGACGTTTTTGCAAAAGCAGTGATTCATGAGGGAAACTGATTTTGTTCTATTTTTCTTGCCTGAAACTTTTAAATTTCTTGGCCTGGAGGAGGTATTTCATTTTGTTTGCTATTTAACATTAGTCTGGAACAGCCCATAGTGCTTCTACCATGTCGAAAATGTGGAATGCCTGTATTTCTTCCCCAGAAGCAAAGGCCATATTTCCTTGGTAAACAATGCCTCCTCTGACGTGCCTTTGGCTGTTATAATATTCCATGTGTAGTTTATTCTGAGAATTATA
Source organism: Strix uralensis (assembly GCF_047716275.1). Classification (NCBI taxonomy): domain Eukaryota; kingdom Metazoa; phylum Chordata; class Aves; order Strigiformes; family Strigidae; genus Strix; species Strix uralensis. Next base: position 35,006,652 of record NC_133979.1, on the reverse strand, counting down.
TCTGCCCCCATTTTATAACCTCAAACTACTCTGGTGATTAATCTGGTTAGTTTAAGTTTGGACGAACATGCTTAGGTAGAGCTTTTGATTTTACTGAGTGTGCACATGACTTTTCTAAGGAGCAAGTACAAATAATTAAGACTCTTTTTTTTCTGCCAATATTGCATAATGAAACTAAATCATGAAATTATATAATAATAACTGGGAATATACTGATTCTGCTAATGTCATTACTTACTTGCCCAGAAATGAGAGGAGTACTAGGGAATAAGAGACAGAAGTCTCACCTGGAATATTTTGCTGTTTATAGATTCATTTCGAAGATGACAAAGTAAGATCGGAACAGGTTGTACAAATGACAAGGAAAATACTTCAGAGTTTTATGCAAGTGTAGTTATACTTGGCTTAAATCTCACAAAGAACAAAAATGAGAGGAATTTCAATTAACTGTACAATGTCATCAAATTCAAAAAATAGACATATGAAATGTTCCTGATGAAAGAGCTCAGAGATTGATGTGAAGTGGGAAACATTCATAGAATGAGAAGAAACTTTGTGTACGAAAAACAAGTAACATAGGAATAAAACACAACAAGCATTATTAATTTTTTTAAGGGGGTAGGAAATTGCTATCTATTACTTCCAGAAATAGGATCTGAAAACAGCAGTTCAGATTAGTCATTAGACAGCTGCTTACAAATTCACATAATCAAATCAAACATTTTTTAAGTCTTGCTTCTGATGAAGTATATTTTGCCTACAAACTTTTACATTGCTTGTTCATTCAATTTAATTACAAGAACATATTTGATTATGTCCTTCCTCCAGATGTACTACTTGAACGGATATTTTATAGTTCTGAACACAACATTAAGAACACTGTCAAACTTGCCAAGTTATTAGACTATAAAACTTTTATTCTCCCATTAAACAGATGGAAGATGAGCCCAGACCAGACTGTCCAATACTAACTGCTATAGAAAGGGATAAATCCAGGTAAATATAGTTGATCCAATACATAATTGCAGCATTATAGAGTTTCTTCTGCTTTGCGGCAAAGGGACACCAGAAAGGTGAATTTATTCCCTTCTGTTTGTCATGGTATCATGTAAATTTACATCTCAGTCCAGCATTGGAAAGAAAAAGGCAGATCAACAGTTTCTTGAACTCTTATCCTCACCAGATGCATCCTCTGTTCTGTGTAACGAACACTAGTGAAGCATTAGCGATCAATAAAAGAATTAACAAAGACATTAAGAGTCTCCCTCTTTTCCTCTTCTTGGAGGTGGAGCAGAAAGTTGTAGCATTCTTTAAAAATTTGTTTGCTGACTCATTTCACAGATTATCTGGATTTTTTAATGGTGAAAACTCACACCCTAAATTCTAAAAATAACTATTTTGTTAAGGATTCCAAAGGCTTATTCATGTTAAGTAACACCACATTCATTTCACTTGAATGGAGCTATTCATGGATGTAAAAGTTTTATACAAATGTTTTAGACAAAGTCCCCAATAGCAATAGAAAGCATTGGAGAGTGAGGTGGTAAGATCGGAAGAAACAGTAGTGGAAGCTGAATTCAACACCCTGTGGCAAGTATTTCCTCCATCACATTCTCCAGAAGTATATTTTTTTACAAGTCTCTTCTGAAAAACCCAGGTAACTCAATGGTAAAGCCATAATTCTGAAACAAACAACGTTAATCACATTTGAACCACTGAAGTGCCATTCTGTGCACACCAGAAGGTGTACTTCTCTAAGAAATGTGAATCTGCTGCACCAAAGCAAGCATGTATATAAAAGTGTGTACTGGTTATTATAAAATTGTTCCAGGGAAATAGATGGTTTTATTAAAGTAGAATTAATCTTAAAAAAAAAAAAAAAAAAACAAACTTATCAAGCTACCTTGCGTCCTGACACTTAAAAATTCAAACACATCTATTCTAAGTCAGAGAAAGGGTGACCTAGACATGAAATGATAGCCTGGTCATGAGACTCAGGTGACCTAACTAATGCTCCCACTTGAAGCGAAGAGCAGAATACCACACTGTAGTTGTGCATGGTCCTTGGGTTCTGTATGAAGTAGATTCCATTACTGTTTGCTTACAGTTTAAACTACACATACATAATAGGACCCATGTTACACATACCTCTCAGTAAAAACATGGGGCATTTGACGAGAAAAAGGTGCAGACCAATTGTAGAACAGCATTATGAGAACCGGCTGAGAAAGCATTTTTTTCTATAAATTTTTTGTATATCTTGTATAAGGATGTCTCTACACTCCAGTTGCTAGTTATAGCAGACTCTAGTCTGTTTCTCCTAGGTTTCAAAAATCACTTTAGGTCATGTCTTAGTGGTCTTACTGGCAAGTTACCAATAATAAAAGAATGGCAAATTAATTGTGTGCTGAAGGAAAAGCAAGATCCAATTTCTAAAAAGAGGAATTATTCATATTGTTAAATAAAGTTCATTAAAAGCCAATTACTAGTAAAAGAATTGAAATTCTGTGGATAAAATTAGAAATTTACTTCAGCACATCTCAGTACGCAATAAAACAAGGAAGTATCAAGATGTTATACTCCTTTGAAAAGCTCAGACAGGTGAAAATTTTAAGTACACCAATGTAAAACAGTGGGAAAAAGCTGTCTCATTTTCAGGCCTTTCAAATGTCAACCAGCCTTGTTACTTCAGTCACAATGTTTCTCTTCTAATGGTCTTTGTACTTCAGAAGTGTGATGTGTGGCATCCTAGCATATATCACCAAGGAAATTAGAGATCACTATAATGGGAGTATTTAAAAGAATGAGAGATCAGGCCAATTTTAAGATCTAAAACCAAACTTTATTGGATTCATTCATTTACAACACACTTTATGCTAACAGTTAATTGTTACACATTATAAAAATCATCACTACAACTGCAAAACTGTTAGCTTTCAACACGATATTCTAAACTAGCTGTGAGTATACAATATTATGGAGCCAATGCTGTATACTTAGTGATGATTTAAAAAAAAAAAATGCAAGAAAAAAAACAACAGAGGAAAATAAAACCCAAGAAAAAAAAGTGATGCAAAAGAAAACAGTTCTCACCACCAACAGACGGATGCCCAGCCAGTCCCTGAGCAACGGCAACCCCCACCCACCAGTTTTATTGCTGATCATAACATCATATGGTCTGGGATATCCCTTGGGTCAGCTGGGGTCAGCTGTCCCAGCTGTGTCCCCTCCCAACTTCTTGTGCACCCCCAGCCTACTCACTGCTGGGGTGGGGTGAGAGGCAGAAAATGCTGTGTAAGCACTGCTCAGCAAAAACTGAAACATCAGTGTGTTATCAACACTATTTTCAGCACAAAATCCAAAATATCGTCCCATACAAACTACCATAAAGAAATTTAACTGTATCCCAGCTAAAACCAGTACATGACTATAGTCCTTGGCATCTTCTAGTCGTGGGGTCAGGACGATCATGCTGGAGATCTCTCTGACAAGAGAAGTGGGAACCACAGTAGGCTCATCTTCTTCCTTCTCCAGTCTGCCTTGCTTATGCTTGATGTTCTTATGCCACTTCCTCCCTTCCTGAAAAGAAAGATCTCATCTTCTACTGATATTGCTGACATTTTAATTTTTTTTTCTTGCTGGTCATATTTTTAGGTATTCAGCAGGATTCAGTCTATTTCTAATCCCTTCTGCTCCTCTTTTCCTTAGTAAAACGCATATACACAGTGTCTGGCTACGCCACCACAGTATTACCAATGCTACCAGAGTTGTACCCTGTAGCTGCTGATTACACTATTAATTATAACCTGATTAATAAACTTTAAGGTGTCACTCCGCTTTGGCAGCAAGCAGAAGTCATGTGATGTTCGTTGTGGTAGATGTGTACCACAGCCTGTTCCAAGCTGCTTGTAAACCGTCCTGTTTCAGGGTGATCTGTGCAACTAATGCATGCATATTTTCTGTTTCTTTTGAATATCGTGTTATGTCTTTTGAATTCTCCTCACACTTCATCTCAATATGATAATACATCAGCAGCAAAAATTCTAATAAATCTTCCTGTGTGTTACTCTAACTAATGAGCAAAGTTCACTCAAGAGAAAAATGTGGCAGAATTCCTACAGTGCTGTATTACAGAAATATCAGGAGAGTAAAGGTTCGCTTTTGCACTGTTTTTTCTTGTTTCTTTTTGAGGAAAGTAATTTTAAAACAAATATGGTTTATATTGCTGATTATTTCCTGACCATCTGTTTTTTTTTATTTGTGATACAGAACGGTTCTCAGTGTTGCATTGCTGTTGCAATTGCTACAACTGCTGTTCTAGTTTTTGGGTGGACATATCTCCCATTGAAGCAAATGACTACCATGCTCTCATGAGGAATATTGGATCAAGCAAGGCAGTAGCTGGGTGTTTGCTTTCATCAAATTAAGTCAGGGAGTAGTGAAGGGCAGCTGCTACCTAAGGAACAGGGAGTCAGGTGGGATCACATGTCTGGCAAAGTGGGGTCCTCGCCACAGGTCAGGGATGGGATCAGGTGTACTGGTAGTAACCAGTCAGACCCATCCCTGTGATCACCAGTCAGATCTGGGTTAACAGGGTCTCTGCAAGGCCTAGGAATGGCTGTGGCTGAACCAGAGACTCCTACAACACATCTTGGTCAGGCACCCCATGGGCATGGAGTGGATGGAAACACCAGATGAGGTTCATCAGGGCCATTAAAGCCTACTACTGGAACTTTCACTCAAACATTAGGTATTATTTCCTACTGAGTATAGGGTTTGTTTGGAGAAAAGATAACAAGAAGTCTGGAGTATTCTGGAAACACTGTTTCCCCCCATTTCAGAAGAATGCTCTGGTTTCACATATTTAGGATGAAATTTTTTGTGTGAAACCTCTTACGCAAAGTACAGAGAAATGGCAAATATATATAAAACAGTAACATAAACAAGCTTCTTTCTTGCAATTCAAGCTGTAGAAACAAGATTCTTTTCCTCCTTTATTCCAATACACACATCAGTTTCTCAAAAAAAAAAACCTCAAATAAATCTTGTGATCTTCCTACTAAGCTGGGACATGAAAACAGTAAGTAGGATTGCTTTCTAAATCCGAGAAATAAGAAACCATTTCTTGCACCATTAGGAATGATATTTCAAAGACATACAATCAAGTCATTGCAGACTACATTCAAATCTGGTTTTCACTGTAAAAAAAAAAAAAAAAAAAAAAAAGCAATGAAAATTCAACTGTTTACTCTGTTTAAAGACTTAACTGGGTATTTCTTCAGTTAACTTTTAAGAAGCCCCAAAAAGAAAAGCTTAGACTAAACTGTCTACTGTAATAAGTTCCCTTCAGCCTCTCATTTGATAATCTCCAGTTTTGCTAGCATGTTGATATTTTACCATTAGGCTGGTCAACAGGCTGGTCTTAGGTGTAGGGTTAGGATTAGAAAGTATGCACACTTCTGGTTATTTACAATTCACTCTATCTCTACAAGGACAACAGTTTAGATAAACAGTCATACAGCATATAGGTGTCAGCAGTAGGCAACTGTTTGCAGCATATGCTATAAAATTCAGTTACTTTATGGACTTAAAAAAAGCCCCAAACTGTTTCACATGACTGAAGACTATTACCTGTACACTGACGTAGCTATTCCAGGTACATATTAAGGCCCTGGCCTTGATATTACATTAGCAAAACTAAGACAGAGAGAAATGAAATAACCTGCTGAAGGTTGCATGGTGTCTGTGACAAAGGACAAAGTGCAAAAAGTATCAGTGAGAAATAAAACTCTGATTGCATATTAAATTTGTGGTCTATGAAATACTGGTGATAAACAGAAAATACTACTCATTTGTTTCCTTATGGTCCATGTCTTTGTGGTTTGAAGGAATAATGGATGATATAATGATTCCTCTAGCAAATTCAGGTTTAACCTATAAAAGTCAGAAAATTCTACACCTGCCTTAAGTCAGTTTCATGCTGTTTGAGTACAGAAAGAGAAGATGCAGTCTTGTTGATCCTTGTTAAGCCTGACTGAGCTAAAACATCAATGATATTAATATCCAACTGCAATATTCTATTCTATTCTATTCTATTCTATTCTATTCTATTCTATTCTATTCTATTCTATTCTATTCTATTCTATTCTATTCTATTCTATTCTATTCATTTCCATGACAGTCTTCCTTCTGCTTAGTGAGACTGATAAAAAGCCCATCTGCATGCAGCGTGACTGGGAAACAACTTCTTTATGCTTAAAGAAATGTTTACATGTTTGAAATGGAATTATCATTTTAGCATATCACAAATGAAGCCAGAGAGAAACACTGTGATTCCTTTTTCCTCTTTAGAAGGAATTTCTTATTGCTAAGGGTTTCAGTAATTTGGCTTGTATTTCCCAGCTACATGACCATCATTCAACACTATAAAGAAATAGCTAGAACAGCACTGCTTTTTGGATAAGTATTGATAATCCTGTGTCCTGTTTCATGACATTCGTCTATGCAAATGTGTGCAAATCTTTCTCAGCTTTGAAGTCTAATAGCTTAATTGAAGGCAAGATCTAAGGCATAGGAAGGTTCAGCTTTCCTAGGCTTACTCATATTCAAACCTGCACCTTCTTCCCCCTTCAAATATCTCTTTTCATTGGCCTATCCATTTCTTAACTCCTGCATTCTCTGTTCTGGTCTTATCAAGGCCAACAAGCAATTTGCCAGTGTTTGAAGCCTTTTCCTTCACCTGAATTTTCCTCCAGGCTTTCTTCCAAGTCTTTAGAAGGGGTATGGTACAATGGTCCCAGATAATAGAAAGAAAGAAGCTTCTTCTTGCTGCTCAGCAGCTCTAGACTTTCTCACCGCTCCCACTGTGTAGGACTTACGTGAGCAATCAAGTAGATGCATTTCTGGTGTTTTCCTCCAAGGATGTCTGTTTTACTTTGTTTCTTGAGGAGTATCTCCCAGGGAGAGGATTGTGTGTACTTGCTTCCAGCAGTCCTGTTACTATTGCAATCTTCCAGTTTGCTCTGCAGTCTGAGCAGACCATTTCCCTCTGCAGATGGAACTATTTTCCATGTCTGCTAAAGGGCAAAATATTTTATCATCTGCAACTTAATATAGTCTAATAAGTTACAACCAAATATAGTTAGAATTATGTGTAATTGTAGCTGAATGCTGAGCAGCTGTGTTATTTTGACTACTCTGAATACCTGTTGATATAGACTTGGAAATTAATGGAACATTTCTAGACAACCTTTGTAACAGATGGTATAGGTGCAATGCAGTTTTGCTGTTGCTGCATGTCACACCGCGGTAGGAAACACAGCTCTTCCAATGGAAAAATTATTGCAAAAGTTCTTGACACATGGAAGACTTCACAAAGTAGCTTTCTCATGTCATAGTCTCTGTACATCTCCTACCTTATTTTTTTAAGAAAGTTTGCATGGAAAGTATCTTTGCTAGAAATAACTCTTCTATTCCTGCTGTTTAACTCTCTCCTAGAGCCATAATGCTTTTACTGTGATATCAAAATTACTTCCAGAGTAAACAATTATGATGGATAAAACAGGAGATTGTGAATACAAATCAAAAATAAGAAGCAGACATCAAACTCTTAGACAACAGATATCACATTTTCATGCAAGTGTACCAAGTGTTAAAGGAATCAAAGATGCTTGGAGGGGAAAAATAAAACAACACAAACAAGGATCGATATAGTCACAGAAGGAGATGCCTGGCAATGTTCATGATAAAGTTTCTTTAGTTTAGTTCAAAATTACAGGATGTATCCAAAAGTTTAAATCTGTTCTTGATTATCTCTCACATATGGCAAGCATTGTTTTGGCACAATCTGAGACATACTCCCAAAACTTACATCACAGGTATGAAAAAAATGTATGACTCCCCTAATAAGTTACTGGCTGTATTATGCAGTCATAGCTATAGCAGTTCTTAAGCCTTCCTACACTGCTACGCTACATTATTTACTTTCTTGAATTAAATCTATAGCCTACTTTAAATTTGGCCTGAATGGCCTAGAGATTAAGCATGACCTACTGGAATGTACAGCGTGATCCAGAAAACAAACAAACAAACAAACAAAAAAAAAATCAAGTATATCAAAAAATGTGAAGACAGCCTTTCCTCTTGCATAAGAATTCAGAAGGGGATGACAATAGTGTGCATTTCCCTAACGTGAATAAAGCTTAATTTTATCCACTATAACTGAAGATGAACAAACAAATCTATGAAACTGAAATTAAACCTCCTCCCTGTACTGTTGTAACAGAGATGACTGGGAGGTGAGGCAGGGAAGAACATGTAATATGAAAAGAAGAACCCCCTACCAGTTATTGTTTTCCACATTTTTTTCTCATTTACCCTTTTTGTCTCATTTACCCTAATTTAATAGATTCTACACTGAAACAAAGACTCTCTGCTTTGCATCTGCTCTGTTCTTCTGATTTGTTCCCTTTTTCACACCTAGGAATTTAATTCCCACCAGCAGTTCAGAAAGCACAATCTTACTAATATAATTCCATCAAATTGAAAAATAAGCAAAGAAATTCATAGGGGCTAGAATACCTCGAATCTATGTATAAAGAAGAGACCTATTTTAAGTCATAAAAAATTTCCTGTGTAGCTTCTTAAAGTAATAATTTGACTTTATAAGAAAACAAATGCAATTGTGTGATTGTTATATCCCCCCATGTTTAGCAGATCCTGAAGGATATTTAGCTGATGCAGGTGTTTTGAAATTAAAATGTTTTACATTAGGTGCACATTTCAGTCTGATAGGGAAGAAGTAGAAAATGCAAATGTTTCAAGTACATGAAAGTACACAAATTATTGCAGACAGGAGAGTGTCTGCAGGGTTATATCCTTTAAAACCTACGTGACAGTTTTGTCTCAGAAACATGAAGGTTATTAGTTTGTATATTCAATGTATTGGTTTGCATTAACAAAAGTCATGAGGAAAGCAAGGAAAGTGCACCTTTATCCACAGATATAAATGCTAGCAGGATGTTAGGATGGTAGAAGGATGTTGATATCATCAGGGCCTGGATCAGGCACTGACACATTGAAACAGGGATGCTCAATGTACAATATATTTGGAAAAACAGCTTTGGTTCATTGTCCAGTTCCAGGTTATGGTTGATCAAATGCATGGTTGCCTAGCAGGTACCTCTGAACAGTTTGGACTGCATTATTATATGCCTTATTACTCTTTCTAATATTTATTGACCTGTCTTTTCTCCACTTCAATTTCCAAATAAAAACCTGCCGCCAGTACTTTATCCCCAGTAGCGCAGTTTTGCTACATCTTACCCAAATTTGGTATTTCCAATATCTTTATCCAGGTCATCTCAGTCTTAAATTGTATTAACGATGTTGGTACTATTATCCTTGTGAGACTCTACTGCTCAGAAGGTTCTTCTCCAGTAATTTGTGAAGTCTGGCCACCTCTCACATAATGCCTCATACTTAACCAGCTATAAATATAGCTATCTCTCTTGGCACATCTGTAGCTTCTGTCATTTTATCTGTCATGTCCAGCAATTTTCTCATGTCATGTCCAGTAGTTTCCTCATTCTGTTCCCTTAGCTCATCTTCAGGCCAGGGCATAGTCACCTGCCTGCAGCTCTAACAATATCACCATGGGCAAAACTTAACTCTGTTCATCTAAGTTTTATTTTTTTATATTTTATTGAGACCTAATATTTTCTACACTTATACAGAGAAATATAATCCCTGGTTTTAATCATTCATAAGTCAGGACTTGGATTCCTCCTTAATCATAGAATCATAAAATCATTTAGGTTGGAAAAGACCCTTAAGCTCGAGTCCAACTGTTAACCTAACACTGCCAAGTCCACCACTAAACCATGTCCCTAGGTGTCATATCTCCACATTACCTCCAGGGATGGTGACTCAACCACTTCCCTGGGCAGCCTGTTCCAGTGCTTGACAACCCATTCAGTGAAGAAATTTTTCCTAAAATTCAATCTAAACCTCCCCTGGTGCAACTTGAGGCCACTTCCTCTCATTCTATCACTTGTTACTTGGGAGAAGAGACTGACACCCACCTCTCTACAACCTCCTTTCAGGTAGTTGTAGAGAGTGAGAAGGTCTCCCCTCAACCTCCTTTTCTCCAGGCTAAACAACCGCAGTTCCCTCAGCCACGCCTGTAGAACCTTCACCAGCTTTCTTGCTCTTTTTTGGACATGGTCCAGCACCTCAGTGTCTTCCTTGTAATGAGGGGCTCAACGATAAATACAGTATTCAAGGTGCAGCCTCACCAGTGCCGAGTACAGGGGGGTGATCACTTCCCTAGTCCTGCTGGCCACACTATTTCTGATAGAAGCCAGGATGCTACTGGTCTTCTTGGCCACCTGAGCACACCACTGGCTCATATTCAGCCGGCTGTTGACCAGCACCCCCAGGTGCTTTTCTGCCAGGCAGTTTTCCAGCTGCTCTTCCCCAAGCCTGTTACATTACATGGGATTGTTGTGACCCAAGTGCAGGACCTTGCAGTGAGCCTTGTTGAACCTCATACAACTGGCCTCAGCCCATTGATCCAGCTGGCCCACATCAGTCACCTGCATGGGTCCCTCCCACGGGATGCAGTCCTCCCAGTGTCAAACTAGAACTGCACGGGCTGCTCTCAGAGTCCTGGCCTTCTATGGGTGCAGCCACCTGCTCCAGCCTGGGGTCCTCCAAGGGCTGCAGATGGGCATCTGCTGCACCTGTGACCTCCATGGGTTGTAGGGAGGCAGCCTGCCCTCTCACCATGGGCTGCAGGGGGGTCTCTGCTCCAGCACAACTCGTCCTCCTCCTCCTCCTTTCACTGACCTAAGTGTCTGCAGAGGTACTTCCTTCACAACTCCTCCTCCTCTCAAGTTTCCCTTCTTAAATATGCTATTGAAGAGGCGCAACCACCATCACTACTTAGGTCGGCCTTGCCCAGAGGCAGGTCTGACATGAAGCTGGGGGAGCTTTAGAAGCTTCTCACAGGAGCCACTGCTGTAGCCTCTTCCCCACTACAAAAAATGTGCCACACACACATAAACCCAACAGAGATGTTAAACAAAACTGGCCCCAACACTGATCCCCGAGGAATGCCACTCATCACTTTGGACATCAAGCCATTGACATCCACTCTTTGAGTGCGACCATCTAGCCAATTCCTTATCCACCAAGTGGTCCTCTCCAATTTAGAGACAAGAATGTCATGCAGGAAAGTGTCAAATGCTTTGCACAAGTCCAGGCAGATGACATCAGTTGCTCTTCCCTTACATACCAGCGCTGTAACCCCATCGTAGAAGGCACAATTTCTCCTTAGCAAAGCCATGTTGACTGTCAACAATCACCTCCTTATTTTCCATGTGTCCTAGCATAGCTTCCAGGAAGATCTGCTCCATGATCTTGCCAGGCAGAGGTGAAACTGACTGGCCTGTAGCTCCCTGGGTCTTCTTTTTTTCCCTTTTTAAAAATGGGGGTTATATTTCCCCTTTTCCAATCAGTGGGAACTTCACCAGACTGCCACAACTTCTCAAATATGATGGATAGTGGCTTAGCCACTTCATCCACCAGTTCCCTCAGGACCCCTGGATGCATCTCATCAGGTCCCATAGACTTGTGCACCTTCAGGTTCCTTAAATGATCTCAAACCTGATCTTCTCCTACAGTGGATGGTTCTTCCTTCTCCCAGTCCCCTCCTTTGCCTTCTGCATCTTGGGCTGTGTAACTGGAGCCCTTGATGGTGAACACTGAGGCAAAAAAGTCATTGAGTACTTCAGCCTTCTCCATATCCCAGGTGACCAAGTCTCCCTTTTCCTTCTGGAGAGGTCCCATATTTTCCCTAGTCTTCCTTTTATCACCGACATACCTGTAAAAGCTTTTTTTGTTGCCCTTCATGTCCCTGGCCAGATTTAATTCTGTCAGGGCTTTGGCCTTCCTAAACTAATCCCTGGTTACCCTGACAGTTTCTCTTTATTCATCCCAGGCTACCTATCCTTGCTTCCACCCTCTATAGGCTTTCTTTTTATGCTTGAGCTTGTCCAGGAGCTTCGTGTTCATGCATGTAGGTGTCCTGGTGTTCTTACCTGACTTTGTCTTTGTCAGGATGCACGTGTCCTGGGTTTGGAGGAGGTGATCCTTGAATATCAACCAGCTTTCTTTGGCCCCTCTTCCCTCCAGGGCTTTATCCCATGTTACTCTGCCAAGCAGATCCCTGAAGAGGCCAAAGGCTGCTCTCCTGAAGTCTAGGGTAGCGAGCTTGCTGTGCGCTCTCCTTGCTGCCCTAAGGATCTTGAAGTCCACCATTTCATGGTCACTGCAGCCAAGGCTGCCCTTGAGCTTCACACTCCCCACCAGCCCCTCATTTTTGGTGAGAACAAGGTCCAGTATAACACTTCTCCTAGTTGGCTCCTCTATCACTTGGAGGAGGAAGTTATCATCAACACATGCCAGGAACCTCCTGGACTGTTTATGTGCTGCAGTGTTGTCCCTCCAAAAGATATCAGGGTGGTTCAAGTCCCCCATTAGGACCAGGGCTTGTGAATGTGAAGCTGCTCCTATCTGTCTATAGAGGGCCTGTCTTCCCTTTAACCCTGACCCATAAGCTCTCTCCCAGAAGCTACATTTTCTATTTTATAGACTGTTTCAATTTTTCAGTAAAGTTTCTTCAATTTAGGAGAAACATTTGTGGCAAAGAAGTTCTCAGGAGCTACATTTTTGAAATACTCATGAGAAACCTTCAACATTTCAAATCAAACTTCTAAAATCTCCCTCTTCCTAAAGGTAACTGGGAGTGGGGAAAAGATAGTTCAATGAAAATGTCAGAGGCTGTGTTCTCCTGGAGGGCTGTCTGAATGCTGACAAAGTCCTTTTCCAGTTTCCTTTAAAACAGATTTAGGAAACGTTTATTAGTTCTTCCTGAAGTGCTTGTAATTACTTTTTTCTTTGCTGTTCAGTGTACAGCTGCAGGCTGTTTTGCACACACTATCTATTGTCATTCTGTGCAAAGTCCTTTGACAATAGATATTAAGTCTCCAATATAAAAAAGTTTAGATGTACTTTGTGATCCTAATCCATGCTACGGTCGCTACAGCTGATTCTGAGAATTCCTTTAGATCAAATTTTACAAAAGTAGCAACTGATGCTCATTGTTAATATGGTTTTACTTATTTTGCTTATAATTATAATTTTACTTATACCACACTACATAGTGTTTAAGGTCTGGGTTCTGGTAGTCTTAAATTATGCGGAATAGCTCTCTAGGCAAAAATGCACTCTTACTTTAATAGTGCTGGCTGATTTTCATACACTATATCTACACTGACTTCGACCAGAAGAGTACTTTTGAAGTAACTCTTCATCATCCCCATTTAACAATTCAGTTCATGTTTCGTAAGTCTAGGAGCACAAGAATTCAAGTCCTTTTAGAAAAAATCTAAACCAGAAAATGCTTTCCAGAAGTATATCTAAGGCACTCCAGCCACTAACAGGCATTCAATCCATGGTATGAGATTAGAGGCAGTTTAAACCAAAGTCCTCAAAATTCAGAATGGTTATTATTAATCTGCACTGGTTTTCTGTACAGATATACTCCTGTCTTAACATACTTATTTGGTAAAATAGATATAACCATATATCTAATATATAATATATATATATTATATATATATATATAATATTCCCATGATGTATCACACCAGCTCGAAACAAAACTACATGTAAAGGTTTACGGGGGAGAATCTCCATCTGGCATTCAGAGATTTTATCAACATTTTTCCAGTTCTGTGTTAAAGGAACAGTTACAGGCCAAATTTCAAAAGTGATTTTATTTACTTCACTGATGATTTTGGGGGTCTTCCATTTCTTTCCATGCCTATACAGAACTATTCAGAAAATTATTTTCAGGAAGACAGCTCATTTGTTGAAATTAACTATTAATTCAATCATATTCATTCATTTTAGAGTTCTCTTTCAGCCTCTGGTTTGTATCGTGAACATAAGAACAAACTTTGCAAACAGTTACACTATAATCAGTTTTCTTAGAAAAAGACATTGTAAGAGATTTTCAACTTCAAGTCCTGTGCTCTGTTATTTTTCTCTCAGCAAATAAAACTATTTTCCAGAGAAGAATTTATTCAATATACTATAATAACTATTTAGAACTCATTCAAATGTTTACCACATATTACCTTTGTGAAATGGCACAGGGAATTGCAGAGCAGATAAAGTAACTATCTTTGCTTTTGATATCTACAGCCCAGTATTCTAAGAGTATAACCCAGCCCAGCCTTCAGCTTTAAGTGAAAGCTAGTTTACTTTGTGAATTTACTTTGTGATTCATTCCTTTTAATGTTATTCCTAACATAAAAATGGATATTACTTATGGATATTAAGCATTAATCTATTTGTTTAGAAAGTTAATATACCTTGGGATATTTATTATTAATTATATTCAGTAATTACAGCTTTCATTCCAAAACATAAAATCAACATGAACTGAATGAAAACATTAGAAGAAACAGGAGTTTTCTGAAGTCAAAACTGTTTGAAAATGACTATTTTATTATTTGAGATCACTTTAAAGAAGACAACAAATACTAGTGCAAGGGGTGTAAAAAAAATGCATAGTCAAAAAACACAGCTTCAATTTGTCCTGACCACCTTAAGAAAAAACAAACATTGCTGAAAGTTATAAAACTTTGTAATATTTTCATTTCCTATTCTACAATAACCTTGAGTTATCTTCTGAAATGAGACTTGAAAGCACAGCACTAATAATGTTTTAGAAATTATGCTTTCCCAGAATTATGAAACTGGAAACAAACCCAAAAAGTATTTCAGCAGAGATCAGCTTTTACATGTTTTTTTTAAACATATTTCTATCTTGAATTAACTGTTCATGATCAGGAATGGAATGAAATACTCAAATTTTTCTGGTTTTTTACTAATTTTCTCATTATGTCTATTACTAGCCTTTCATCTGTTCTCATCTAATTACTTAGGCAGCTTGAGAACACATCAGCTAAAGGAAAGGCAGGTTATCCAGAGAATATTTTAGTTGTAAGACTGTAGAGTATATATGGTAAGAGAGAATTAAAAAAAGTGAGATTTCAGAGAACCAAGTTTATTGCCTACTACCAAGGCAATCCCAGAAAAACACTGGAAGTACAGTTTACAAACATTACAAGAAAGACCAGCTGTTCCCTGGTTTGCCATTTTGATTGTAACTTATATTTGCAGATGTCATCCTAAGTACTTTTGCAAAGAAATGTTATTCTTTTTCATAAAACAGTTCTTTTAAGAGGGTAATTTCACTCAGCCATAAGACTCACCTAAAATTATCCATAAAAACTTTGAAATATTTCACTGATTCGGAATTTATGTGTTTATTTGACTGTAGTGGCCCAAAAATCATTAAGCCATTACTTATCTCCCACAGAAGGGTCTTGCAATATAGCAGTTTGAATTTTGGCCTATTTTTTAAGTACTATTATTTTAAGTTATGTTTTAAGTACTATTATTTTAGTATCTATTATTTTAAGTACTTTTTGAGACTTCAGAAACACATTAGTTCAAATATATCTCCATTATCAGCACTGAACGTTACCTAGTAATAATTAAAAAAAGCATTGTCTAGGAAGAAAAGATCAAATGTACCGATTATTGTTGGATACCCCTGAGGTGATTTTTGAAAGTTTAGGAAACCGAGGAAGATTTTTATGCATAAAAATGAGTTCTTTTCTGTATATCAGAAAACATTAAAAGAAAGTGTTTTAAATCATCTAATTTCACTGTCTTTGTTCTGCATTAGATACATTTTTTAAATTTATCTAATAAAGCTCCATTTCATTAGGATTTTCCAGACTGATCTTTATTCCTTCCCAACTGTAACATGAGAAAAATTATAAACAGGATGGTGCATCATAATCATTGTATCATTCTAGTGGAGTCATGGCAAATTACAGGAATTTAGAGACTTCCATAAGAATATATTGCTATCAAACAGTAATCGTCTGCAAGATGAATAATATCAGAAAATAGATCTTAATTGCAGCATTGGTAGAGGCACAATGCAGAATTCTATTTTATCCAATTCAACATCCCTTTTGTCTGCTAAGAAAATCTGAATAACCATATTGGTTCAGGTCAGGCATCTGTCCAGATCAATCCACTGCCTCTCAGCTTCAGAACGGGAGTTCTGACTTAGCAGGATTTTGCTGTGCTTATTGTTATCAAGGATTTACCAGGAGATGTCCTGAAAAAATTCCTGAAGGCATGGAAGGAGCTAAGTTGGCAGCAGGACAAAGAGGGGCAAAAGACCTTTTTTGTTCATTTTTCATTTCAAATAGGTCTGGCAAAACATGTTCATTAGTAATTAAAATTTAAAAATATATGCTGTATGAAAAAAAAAAATTTAAATTACAGTTATTGAGGAATTTAACCTGAGAGATACCAGTTTACAAGGTCTGAATGACTGAACTGAAACAGTTGACCAGTCATTCCAGTGTCTTCTAACTTGAATTTGCCATGAATTTTGATCATGGCAATTCATTAGCCATATTTCCCAGTTTCCCGATAAATTTATCTGGAATGTTTAATGAGCCAGCTGATACTGTAACAAATTGAATATACAGGGAACTGGAAAAGAGGAAAAATAAATGAGTTCTAATCCTTTAAGAGGTATCATAATATTTTTTTCTAAAGGTCACATAATACTTTGAGATTATGGCTAGACTGTGCCAGCCTTATGTAGGTGCAAAACATCTTTTCTTGGTAGGAGTCATGCAGTAAGGTTTGTTAAAAATGCCCATTCTTCAGCTCAGAATGGTCAAAGGAAGTTTCCTGGTGCAAGAGGCAGTGCAAAGAACCATAGAATCACAGGATGGTTTGGGTTGGAAGGGACCTTAAGGATCACCTAGTTCCAACCCCCCTGCCACAGGGACACCTTCCACTAGCCCAGGTTGCCCAAAGCCCCGTCCAACCTGGCCTTGAACCCTGCCAGGGAGGGGACAGGCACAGCTTCTCTGGGCAACCTGTGCCAGGGCCTCACCACCCTCACAGGGAAGAATTTCTTTCTTATATCTAATCTAAATCTACTCTCTTTCAGTTTAAAACCATTACCCCTCATCCGATCACTACAGTCCCTGATAGAGTCCCTCCCCAGCTTTCCTGTAGCCCCTTTAAGTCCTGGGAGGCCGCTCTAAGGTCTCCCCAGATCCTTCTCTTCTCTGGTATGAACACCCCCAACTCTCTCAGCCTGTCCTCACAGGGGAGGTGCTCCAGCCCCCTGATCGTCTTTGTGGCCTCCTCTGGACCTGCTCAAGCAGATCCGTGTCCTTCTGATGTTGGTGCCCCCAGAGCTGGACCCAGCACTGCAGGGGGACTCTCACCAGAGCAGAGTAGAGGGCGACAATCCCCTCCCTTGACCTGCTGCCCACACTTCTCCTGATGCAGCCCAGGACACAACTGGATTTCTGGGCTGCGAGCGCACATTTCTGGCTCATAGTTTTCCACCCGCTAATACCCCCAAGTCCTCCTCTGCAGTGCTGCTCTCAATGCACTCATCGCCCAGCCTGTATTTGTATTTGGAATTGCATGATGCTGTATCTAGTAACTGTGGTTTAATTGTCCTTTGACACAGAAGAGAATTTCTACAGGAATTTCTGCAGCATGTAAGAATAACATGGACAGTTTCCTAATGCTTATTCTCTTCCATGTAGTCAGATTTTGAGCTTAAAATAGATATCTCAGAAAGAAAAAAAAATTCTATGATTTAAGAAAAAATAACATTATATGTAAGGTGACAGTTAAAAATCCATAGAAAGTCCTTAGCACAAGGAAAGGAAAATTATACTGGAAAAAAATACATTCTTTGATCAGAGAGGCCATTTAAAATAATATGGCATGCAGTTATTTTTAATGAAGTTTAAAAGCATAAATGAGGCTTAACATTATAGAGAATAAAAAATTACCACTAGACTAAGTCATGTATTTTCTTTAACTTTTGGAATAAAATTCTTCCAAATGTCAGTAGCATCATTAGCATTTAAAATATAGGTCAGCTTTTCTACTGATGGTAAATGAGGATCTAACTGGTTCCCACCAGTTTTAAAATTAACAATGTATTTAAAATTTTCAGTTTTCTATTTTTAAAGAAAACTACCAAATTAATTTTATTTTAAAATATTACAGGAAGCTTAAAAATTAATTATATAGACTAAAATATTGAGATATAAAATAATCTATTCCAAATGAACTTTTTACACTCATTACATCAATTCTTGCATTTGTCCAATAATTAAAATAGAGCTTATGAATAAAACTTGTCCCAGCTTCTTCTCAGAGGGTTTCAAATCCGAGAGGTTTTTTTTCCTATTTATTTTAAATAAAACAGAGAATTGTTGTTTCCAAGACATTTAAAGGACATTTTCTTTTTAATCTGTCATCTTTAGGGGGAATAAAATGCCTCTCTATTTTAGAGTAGGCCCTCATCCTGCAACAGACTAGCACCACATGCAGTGTTTTAGAACAACCTATGCCACCAAGCTTGTCTTCTACACAGAGTTTTGGTGGCTAATCTCTATGTCACTTATAGAAGGATTTTGTGATTATTCCTTTACAATCACAAAGAATTTAAAGTTTGTTTGTCTCCTCGTATTAAAGAACTGGTTCAGTTGAAACCTTTCCTATGGCGCTGTGTTCAAATTTTATTTTTCTTTGCTTGTGTCCTCTCCATAAAAAGGATATAACACCTCTTCCCTTGTGCTCTTGCCCCTTACTATTACTCCAATGTAATCAGTGCCAAGGTATGGAAAAACCCTGATCCTTGCTTTAGTCTCTACATGACTGTATATACCTGAAAGGTGTACCACGTAAATACAAATAGGACATTGCAAAAGATTGTCTTTGAGTAAACATACTTGTAACACTCAGGTATATTGTACTCTAAGCTATTCTCCATTTAGTTATACACTACCGTATCAGGGGAAATCACACAATCTATGGATTATGTAAAGGAAACGAGACTAGTGAACCAAAATGTCCCACGAAACATCTTGTTCCATGAATCCTTGAAATCCTACATGCTAACTACTGGCATAGATGAAAACTATTTTCATTGGAATTGGGAAGAGTACTTGAACTCAGACTTCTTTTCAGCTGAACTGGAAAGCCATTCAGAATTGAGGGAAACAATCATTGATAACTTCCTCTGCTGTTAATGCTTCCATCCTCATTTCTTGCAATAAATTATTTATATGAGTATTTACTGATTAAAAAACAAAAAACACAAAGGCTGTTTTTTCGCAGTTCCTCATTTTAGGTAAGATTTATGTTACCACACACATTTTTTTCTCATTTTCTCTTGTTTCTGATTCATATCCATAATTTCAACTCGGATCCCAAGAGACATACATTGAGAGGATTCAGTGGGCAACTGCAACTTTTGTAAGACATAAAAGGGAAGATACGCTGAAACTGGCTTCAGTCCTTCATTACAGAGAATCAACTCTGCAACTTCTTTTGCCATTTTCTTACAGAATGTGATTTTTATTCTAGCAGTTAGGGTACTCCTTGTGACAGCAGTTCGAGTTGGCTTTTTTTCCAGCTTCCATCATTATTTTAAATGCTAAAGATTTAGACTTTCTCCTGAAGTAACAACATACTACCTTTCAGTAGCAAAGTACAATAATCTCGGACATAATTTAGAGATTTCTGTTAGGGACCAGCAGGAGTGGAAACGTGAGCCTGGGGTAATGAGAAGGCCAGCAGGTCAGTATCCCCACTGATCAAGGTGCCATCCCACCAACCCCAAGCAAGGTGAGCAGAGAGGTCTGGGGATAGTAATCCAGTCCAGCCAAGAGTCCTGGGTTCAGTTTATAATTCTGTGAGAAGTCAAGCTTTGAAATCAAGCCAGCAAGGCAAGGCCAGAAGTGACAAATACAAGACCAGGCACAGCATACCTAAAACATTGCTTGGATATGGATCAAGGACAAGGGCCTGAGCTTAAGCAGCTTCCAAACCAACAGGTGGATGGTGCATAGATAAAGGTCTCTGAAGAAGTTTCTCACAGCTCGCTCTCAAAGTTTTCACAGAAGTGTGCCACAAGGTGACACCGATGCACCCTATACCACAGCAGACTAAACAGCTACTCCTAGAGGCAATGGGGGAAAAGGTTGCAGAGGATAAGAAAGATGATTATACAGGCTGGTCAAGGTAATTACGATGATGCACTCAGGTTCCTGATGCTTTCAATAATAAAAGCTTATGTCTCTATGTTAGGCTAGTCCTTTGGACTGTAGTAACCCAGGAATGTGTGAATTTTCTCTGGATCTCCAAACACTGAAGAGTTTTAAAGTGGACAACTGAGGACTGTTCTCGAGGGAATCTTTTCCAGAATTGTATGTCAGCTGCAAGCAATGATATAAATGTTTTGTTTGTTCTACTCCGAGAACATAAATAAATACAATTTTAGAAAAATTTAGGTTGGAAGAACCTCTGGAGTTTTTATACCAACCTACTCCTAAAAGCAGGGGTTAACTTCAAAGCTAGATTAGGTCTCTCAGGGCTTGTCCAACTGACTTTTGGCAGTCTCCATAGAATACATCTCTCTTGGCAATCAGTCACAGAGCTTAGCAATGCTCCTTATGTCCAATCAAAAATTGCCTTTTTGCAACTTCTGCTTACTGTCTCTTGTCCTTTCACTGGTTGTCTGGCCCTGTCTTCTCTAGGACCCTCCGTTATGCAATCAAGGACAGTAATCAGATTCTCCCCATTCAGGTTAATCCAGGCTAATCAAAGCAAGCTCCTTCAGCCTTTCCTCAGATATTACATGCTCCTACCTAATGACCTGACATTCTCCAGCTGGGAAAATCTCCCTTGTACAGCAGGGTACCCAAATCTTCATGCTATATTCCACATAAAATCTCACAAATGCCAAACAAATAAAATATTCACTTGACTTGCTCTTGATATTACAGCACGGAATATATTTCGCCTTCATTGCTGATCGTGTTCAGAGATGATATATCTGGGTGTTCTAGAGCACTAGTTCATCTAAGGAAGATATTCAGTTCAAAAACAGTTCTGCGTTTCATAACTGAGCAGAGCCTCTAACAGATTCTTGTTTTCATTTGAAAAGTGTGTCACTAAAGATGGTCAAAGCTAGTTTACTAATTTCAAATATTCCTGTCTATCATAGGTATGGAAGTCCACTTCAAATTCTGGACCAAGGAATGTGGGATGTATACCAAGAAAAAAGAACAAAACATCGAAGAAATAAATTTAACTATAAATGGCTGGAACTTACTGGTCTTTCTCCTGATATTTCAGTTAAGTTGGTATTGCTGTCTTTAATAGAGTTTAGCTAATTTAAACCAGGATAAAGAGGACAAGAATCGGACATTATACAGCTAGTGCATTACTACACATTTTTTACAAAGAACTAAGAGACCTTCAGATAATTAGTATTCAGTTTTATGTGATTTTTTTTTTCTTTCTGTGTTAACCACTGTGCAAAACACTCACCTATCCACAAACATCGCTACAGAGTCCATGCCAAAGGTTCTGGAGTAAGGTAAGGCTGTAGCACAGAGAACTCAATGGACTAGGTCAGTGAGGCTTTCATTCCACTTGTACACTTACACATTTCTCTAATTCATAATTAAACAGTAAAATCTCCACTAACTTAAAGAGGAGCTGAATTTTTACATATAAATGCCATGTAACATCAATGTGCTAAGCACCACACTATCTGGGGACACTAGAACAGGAGGCTTTATAAGTGGCAATTATCTATGATTTCTCTAGAGCTTCTGTTCTCTATAGCTTCCTCCATTCCCACTATTTCCATGTTTACATCAATTTAAATATGTGCTGAGTTACCTTCTCCCTAGCCTACAAATACGTTTCTTCAAAACATAGGATACTGTACTGGGTCTGGCTGAGCCGGGATTGGTTTTCCCCTGTAGCAGCCCCCATGGTGCTGTGTTTTATGTTGGGAGCTGGCAGGGTGTTGATAGCACACTGGTGGTGTGGCTACTGCTGAGTGGTGCTTACACAGCACCAAGGCTCTTTCCAAAATTTCCCCCCCCACAGTGGGATGGGGTGGGCAAGATCTTGTGAGGGGACACAACCAGGACAGCTGACCCCAACTGACCAAAGGGATATTCCAGACCATCTGATGTCTGCTCAGTATAAATCTGGGAGAAAGGAGGAAGGGGGTGGGGTCACCCTTGGTCCTCCGGGGCAACCACTACGCGTATTGGAGCCCTGCTTCCTGAGAAGGCCCGACATCACCTGTTCATGGGAAGTAGAGAATAAATCTGTTTTCTTTTTTTTGCTTCTGCGCGCGGACCTTTGCTTCGCTTTGCTTATATTAAAACTGCTTTTGTTTTACCCACAAGGGTTGGGGTTTTTTTCCTATCTTATTTTCTTTCCCCTCTTTGCCCTGTTGAGAAAAAAATGGGAAGGGGGGGGAAGTGATAGAGCGACTTGGTGGGTACCTGGCATTTAGCCAAAGTCAAACCACCACAGATACCAACTCCAAATCTTCTTTGGCTGCTTACCAAAAAAAATTTCTGCTCAATTTGTACTCTTCTATCAGTTCTAATGACTTTTAAAGCCAGCCTAAATTTTGGAAAATGAATTCTAACAGGGAAAATATGTTGTTTCAGTTCATTTTAGATTACAGTAATTTTAGATTTAAACTCGGGTAGCAAATAGCAAGTTTTAATTTAGAAAATAAAGGAAAAAACAGCTTTTTATGAGTCTAGCCTTATTTCACTATTAACTTTGTATTTAGAGATTATTGTTTGGTCCTACCATCCTGACATGGAACTGAGTTTTTTTAAAAAATACTGAAGTAAGAGTTAAACAACTCAAGAGCTGAATACATAAATTAGGGTAAAACTCTTCATTTAAGGATCAGCAAAACATGTTAATTTACTCAGAAGTATCTCTGTGTGATGTGAAATGAATGAAAAAGTGAATTGAAATGTAACAAATTTCCACCTACATCACTACAAACAAACTTTTTGGTTTTCTATTTCATATGAATTATATTGCTCTGGTGAAACTGTTATGAACATCTGCAGAACCACAGTAAAGTTTAGTTTAGAAAGGACCTCAGGGAGTCATCTAATCCAATCCTCTGCTGCAGGTAGGTACAGTTAGATGAGATTGCTCAGGACCACGTCCAGCTGAGGTTTGGATATCTCTTTGGTCCTAGTGCTGTTATTTTTGACACTTGAAGCTATAAGCATTGACTCACTCAGAACTAAAGTCTAAACAGGGTCTTAGCGACAAACACTCAGCTCCAAATAGTCATTACATATTACTTTAATCTCAAGTTTTGTCTCCTTCACCTTCTCCTCTTTCTGTTTCATTTGCAAATACTAAAGAGTGAGAGAGTTGATGTTTGCAGTTACTCCTTGTGATGAGCCTTGAGCTACATGTCCTTCATTCCTGGTCTTAATGTTTTGTCCTATCTCACTAGCCTTTTTCCAAACTTTTTTTTTTTTTTTTTTTAAGAAAGATTGAATATATTGGGATTGCTTAACATAGATGGAGAAAAAAAACAGGGAACACTGTATTCTTCAAGCACATAAAGTTTCTACAAAAAGGAGATAAACAGTTTATTCTGACTATAGAAATAATCATAAATTAGGATAGATTCCTGGGATCTTTAGAGCTCTCCCTACTGATGTTTACTTAAAGCTGGACCAATGCTCACTATGCAAGGTACAGTCAATACTAGAGAAAAAGTAGATTGTCTCTTGTAGCCCCTTCTAGCCTGGTATCTGCTTCCCAAATTTCATTCCACTTATTACTTTCACCCAGAAGTTTAACTAAAAAATGACATTCTGAATGCCTTTAACATGGCAGTTCATCCAATGGCAGATCCACAGCAGATAGATTCTGCATTTGTTTAAAGATTATGACAGTATTGATGCTTTTATTGGAAAAGAAATTTCTGTATCCACTTAGAAATATTTCTGAATAAAAGTGTACTGATATATTATTGAGAGGGTCTTGTAAAAAATGTGGATTTTCACTCTGTCTTCATTCAGAAACATACTTTTTACACATATCATTTAATATTAAGCCAGATGAACATCTTGAATTGCAGATGTTTTCTACCTTTCAGCTCAGAGAGTCAAAATCTGTTTCTCAGCGCTAAGAAGCCAAACATCCAGGATAAAGCAGTGTAATTATCTGCACTGTCTCTGGCAGTGCTGGCAGGACCCAAGCTGTAAATACAGGCTGTAAGACAAAAGAGCAGCTGCCCTCTGAACTCATTTAAACTGGTGAAACCTGTGCATTGCTGCATTTATCCAGAGCTCTGGAACATTATTTTTAAAATGAGCAGGAGGAAGCTTTTGGTTTTTTTCCTTCTGTAAATCATTTTGCTTGCTTATTACAACCTCTCTTCAGCTGGAATAGGATTTAAAGAGTCTAATTACTAGTTTGACAACTTTTGTCAGATGTTGATACAGTCATAATAAAGCATTACCAAAGTATACACAGTATGTTTTCTTATTTCATTCTATGCAAACATTATCCATAACAGCATTTACTTTAATAATTTGTTTCCTCTCAACGTTTTAGATTTCAGGTGTTGAGACAGCAGGAGCATTAGCAAGTGGGCTGCATGGTCTTCATTACTTTCACCCCATCATCAGCAACATGTTGCTCCTCAGGGGACAGGGAACTACTGGCTGGCTGTCACTTTGGAATTCAGGTTTCATACATAAACATGCTTTAAAACTAAATTGTTAATTGTCAAATATTTGAAGCATAATGAGATTCAGCTCCCTTGGATTTTCAAAGAAAAATTTATCTCTTCCCTAATCTTCATGCTACTTTAACCTAAACTAACTGGTTTAGCTGGCTAAGCAAAATTCAGAACTAAACTGCTTTTTCAGTTCCATTGTGGACCAACTTCCTAAATCTGAATGAAAATTTGTTTTTTTATATATATATGATACACATGGGACATCTGTCCCTGTGTTTTAGAGTTCAACATCTGTGTTATGAAAATGGATTCTACTTTAACTGTAAAGAGCCTGGAATGGAAGGAAGGCTGAGAGAAAGTTTTCAACACAATTTGGAGACTTTTATACAGCAGGACATAGAGGAAAGCTGCCAGATGTTTAGGTATGCTTGGGACAGGCCATAAAATTAACAGGTGTGAGGAACAGGATGAAAAGCCAAGAAAAAGAAATTAATTCTGAACCATTTTATTCCCAGAGGCACCTGCTATTAAACAAAAGGTTGAACTACCATCAATCCAAGCAAAAGCAGAGCTGTAACTCATTCAGCTTATTTAATAATACTTGCTGTGAAAACAAAAATCTTGGGGGAAAACATTCAAGAGTAGAATACTTGCAGAGGAATGCTTAGATTTGGGAGTCCAGTTATAACTCTGCCAAAATTTGAGATGATTTCCAACAGTCTCTTTTTTGAAGGGTTCTACAAATGCCTTCCAGAGAACTTCATCCTAAATCTTTGTTTTCTAAAAATCAGTATTTAACATAAGGAGTGATTCTGTCCTAAGTAGTATGTTCTAAACAACCTCCACACAGAGTGGTATATGGAGAAGTCACCACGAATTCTTCTCTCAAATTATACAGCCAAAAGGTTTTTAATTTTAAAATACCTAAGATATCGAGGAAAATTTGAACATCTTCTTAAATAATTAATCTATTGGATCATCGGTTATTATTCAGCATCAGATAAATCTGCTGCCAAATAGACACAATCACCTCCCTAGTGTACGCCTGCTTGTACTGGGTCCAGCTGGGATGGAGCTAATTTTCTTCATAGCAGCTTACATGGTGCTGTTTTACATTTGTGACCAGAACAATGCTGATAACACACTAACGTTTTAGCTGTTGAGTTTGCACAGTGTCAAGGCCTTCTCGGTATCTCACTCTGCCTCCCCCAGCGAATAGGGCTGCACAAGAGGTTGGGAGGGGACACAACCAGGCAGATGACCCAAACAAACCAAAGAGATATTCCATGCCATATAACATCATGCTCAGAAATAAAACAGAGATGAGGTGTTTAGGAATGTTAGCCAACTTTTGCTCAGGAACTCGCTGAGTATCAGTCTACCTGTGGAAGGTGGTGAGTGATTATATTTGCATCACTTCTTTTGTTTTGCTTTCTTTCTCTCTTCTTCTACTTCTCTTTCAATTATTAAACAATTTTTATCTCAACTCACACATTTCCTTGCTTTTACTCTTCTTCTTCCCCCATCCCACTGGGGGTGGGGAGGGGAAGTGAGCGAGTGGTTGTGTGGTGCCTACAGGGGTTAACCCACAACACTGCTCCATGTCTAAGTAAAATAACTGTCATCAGAAGCAAAACAGAGGTGAAGAGCAGACCTGTCTCCCAGGTCTTTTAGTCTAGCATCACCTGTCAGTCCTCTGGAAAAAAGTCCTATTTGAATTTATTATAAACATAGGGAACATAGTCTTCCAATGTTCATCATTGATTATAAAGCCCTTTCTGTAGATAAATCTGTCAGAATGTGATGCATTTCTTTAAAGAATTCTTGCAACAAATAACCTGGAACTGTCTGACATAATAGTCATGATTAGACCTTCCCCTAAATTTCCCTTAATACAAGCAAGGTTATCAAATGCAATTGACTTATTCCTTCTTCGTATCTGTGACTCAGTGATCTGGGTTAGCCAAAGAAATGCTTATTTGTATGCTGGTGTTACCAGTTCGCTGCATCAACCATACAGAATGCATTACATAAATTTCCACTAGTTTGCCATGCTCAAAATCGCATTGTAGTCAAAAGAAACCTATCATATATGCAAAAGCAAGAACTGTTATTCCAATTAACAACTTAACAGTCTAATCAAATAATAATTATTAATTCAACTTAAATGATTCTAATTTTTACAGTTCAGAAGTCATAGCAGTAAAAAATAATATATACAAAAACTCTAGGACCTGCCCCTTTTTCTGACGTTATGCTTGCCTTTCCCCTGTCCTACTGGTCCTGGGGTCAATTACTTCAAATAAGGTAATGGAATACAGAGAGTCACCAGCATCTTTCACTAGGAGGGGCAGATGATGATGAAGCTGATAACTTCTTTATTCTCACTTTAGGGTCATATTTTTGATTACTAACACACTGCACCTTGATCTTTCTTATTGGTCTGCAAGTGGACATTACCTCTGAATTTATGATATGTGTCAGAGTTCCAAGATAGGCCTTAGCAGCCCTGATGTAGCCTTAACTGGCCACCCCATTGTCATGTTTTGTCAATTGCCCAAGAGTCCCATTTAAGCTCAGGCCTTCAGTCTCTGCCTGGGTCATGTATGTTGTAGGTGTACCCATCTATGCCTCTGCCTCTTCAGTGGACCTTGGACCTATGGCGTAGGCAACTTGCCTCCTGGGCAGACCCCTGGAATGTATATTGCAGCTAGTCTCCAGCCCTCTTTCTGGCCTCATCCCCCATATCTCCTGGATGGTTTGCACCTGGTTTGTCCTAGCAATGGACCTTCTCACCATCCCCCGTCTCTGCCATCCGTGTTTGGGCCCTGTGAGCCTGGGCATAAAGGGCACTGCGGATACTAGATCACCCTCAGCTCTCATCTTGTCCTCCATTCTGGAACCTCCCTGCTCCTGCTGCTATTTGATATAAACATTAAGTACCTGTCATTTACTCTCCCTGTTACCCCTAAGACTGGTCTTGCCCACTTCCCAGGGCTGCAATCCTTTGGTGACCAATAACTGACTTGCAGACATACTGTTTATAGCCCTGGGGCCTCCAATATGGTCCTGTATCTGTACTTTGAAGGATCCTGTTATCCTCTATATCTGTACTCCTCTACGCTGTTTTATTCTAGGATCACAGTTGTTTCTACACAAAATAATTATTACTATTAATTACAAAATATGTATAGAAATAGGTTCTACACCACACAATTGTATAAAGCTAAACCAAAGCTAGAACTGTATATATAACAATTACGTGGTCATTAGTCAGTTACTGTTACAGATAAACAAGCTAAAACAAATCTCTAAGCAGCCCAAGACAAATCTAAAGCCTGACAAGTCCTGAGAACCATGTTTTTAGTTTAACATAAAACTTGTGGCATACTAAAAACTATGGCAATACTGTATTTACTGGGCTATGAAAGTTATGCTGGGTTTAGCAAAGTCTAAAAAAGATGCTCCATGGGAAATTGTGAGGAAAATGCACATACAAGACTTAAATCAGCCATAGACATATGCCAAACAAAAGAAACCAGTAAACTGTAAACTCATAAGGAAGATCTTCAACATGAAACCATAAAAAAGAACAATTACTCCTGTACATGGCAACAGAAAAGGGTGAACTCCTCTAGTGGGAGGTGGCCCTGACATAACAGGGGGGTTGGAACTAGACAATCTTTGAGGTCCCTTCCAACCCAAACCATTCTGTGATTCTATGATTCTATGAAGCTCAGTGTATCTTAGGAAGATGAAGGAAATGTGCCCACCCTATTCATAAGAATATTTAACTGCCAAGTTAATCTAGGTAGTGATGAGTTGATCTCAACTGCTGAAAAGACTGCTGAAAAATAATTATTGTTAAGCAAATGTAACAAAAGAAGTTCTTCTAAATGTTTTTTTCAATGGATTCACATAAGAACACAAATATCATAACTATATTAGAATTATTGAGGATGAAACTGCTGTTCATCCCAGCAGATAAGGATAAAAGGTAATGATCAATTTAAATGTAAGCATGATCAGGAAAACACCAGTATTTAATGGTAACTATGGCATTGGTAAAGGACGGATGTGTAAGGCAATCTAAAGTAATTTTTCTACTCAGAAAAGCTTTCAGGCATGTCTGTGATCTTCCTTTGACTTGAATGTCAGCTAAATGTATTTTTAAATTTGAAAATATACCAAAATCTTTTTTTCCTTTTTAAAAATCATTTTGAATAAAAATGCCTGATAGTTAAAATTTATAAAAATTAAATCTTAAAATTTAAAGCAAGATCAGCCCTATGGCACTTCTGTCACCACCTCTTCTTCCTGTATTAGACCTTCTGGGTTGAACAGAACAGTACTGAAGCACGAAACATTTCACTGAACATAATCACATGGAATTCAACTACATTGAACACAGAAATTTCTCACTGCATTTGAAAAGGTAACTGGGTCTCATTAAATACACATAATTTATCTGTTCATCTTAAAGTTCTGCATGCCACGCAGAAGAACAGAATCTAAAAAAGTATCTAAATAGCTGATCAGTCAACTGTACATACAACTCCATCTGTAACAAAGCAGGACAAAAAGTCCCAAAGAAAGAAAAAAGACATTCAGGACATAAATATTTAGCTCATGAACAGTCAAAGTAATACTTAAAAAAACTAAACTAGCTAGAAAAAATTAGGATATTATTTTTAATAACAAGGAATAAGGACAACAATAATTCTATCTTATCTGTTAAAATAGGGTCCATTGTAAACCCATCAGACAATGGGATGATCTGTAAAGTCTCCTGTGTTCTGTTCTGCCTTGTATAAGCATATTTCAGTAATTGTTTCCACTGCCCTTTGTACCTACTAAATGAATGATGAATAGTTATTAAAAGTATGGCTCAGTAGGATTATTTATGTGACATATTTCACGAAATACATGTTTAATTAAAAATCAGCAATGCAATTATGAACATCATAAAGGAAATAACAAAAGCAATATTAAACAGTTAATTAGGTGTTTTTTCTCTTAGAAATGAAGTCAAGGTATTCCATGTGCATACATAAAATCCTTCATTGAAGGTACTAAATTACTTCTGTTGGTATTAACAAAAATATTAATCAAAAAGTGTGAGAACACCAGCTTTCACTAAACATCACCTTTGGGCATTAAGAATATTCAACTGAAATGATCAGAGCCAGTCTTCTACACCCTTCTCACAATATCACAGAAAAACCTGACATTTCCAGCATCCATCCACATTTCAGCCTCCTCCAGGAGGACCCGCCCAAGCGCCAGGTACTGGAGCCCAGCTTACTCCACTGCCAAACTGGGCCAGGTCACCTCACAGCCACGGGACCCCCGCCCCCATCCTGGTTACTTTTGCCCCTGGAGGACACCCTCTCTGCCATGCCATAATCCACATGCTCTCAGGCTGTCCTGTGATTGGATGGCAGCTCTACCTCCGCCTTCCTGTTCCACCTGGAAGCACATCACAGCCAGAAAGCTCCTCCCACATCCCCTCTTAGGGGCTGCCTTTTTCCTTCAGCTACCATTCTGGGGTGTCAGTTTGAGGCAGCCACCTTATTGTCGCTGGGGTTGCCATTTCTCCACAGTGTCGTGCCACATGTGATCCATTGATTGGCTGGCTGCTTTTCAGACCCAGAAAGCACCTCCCTTTCCTAAAAGGGGCCATTTTGTCACAGGGGCCACAATTTTGTTACTCTCATACTCTGTGTGCTCTTAACCTCTCTGTAAATTGTCTTTCAGTTGCTTTCTTTTTAGTATGTGTGATTCCTGTGCAGTAAAACGTGGATTTAAACCTCCTTCAGTATCTACAATAATCAGTTTCATTTCACTACACAAATCAGGTCAAAAATCAGGTAACCAACAATATGGGCACAAAGGACTGTACTAGCAACTGAGGGAAAGGTTAGGGTTATGATTTTCTTCATGGGCCTGTTACTGGGTGTTACTGATTTGTTATTAATTTGAGTTGATGATTTTTGGTGATTTTGATAAGGAAGATTAGGACTAATAAAAGGAATCTCACAGAAATACTGTTTTTTATAGAAGATAGTGGTATAATGCTTTAAGTAGTCATAGAGACGTATTTAGTTTAAAGTAACCATACAACCAGTTCCTGGTATTGCCCTGTAGACCAGGTGTTTTAAAAGTTGTGTTGTGAAAAGGCCTCAAAGCATGTTAAAATTGCAATGTGAGCCAAAGTCCTTAAGTCAAGGGCATTGGACAGTCTTTCTTTTAGGTCAGTAGTCCGTGGTGGTCACTAAAGCAGCCCCCTGACTCATTTCAGGACTCAAGTGCACATGACCGGAAAGAGGTGGGAATAAGAAAAAGAGTTATGGGAATTAAAATGTTTATGTATGAGAACTTGATTAATATGTGTGACTGTATCCTATATAATCAGCATGCTACACGGGTTCGGTGTGCGTTGGTGGTGAGAGGACCCCCCTATGCACCCAGCCGTTAATAAAGGAGCGTCTGCTTATCTACATCACGTTGGTGTCGATAGGTTCTTTTATCCCATTTTGGTGACAGGCCTGTCGTGATAGAACAAGGGGTAACAGTTTTAAACTGAAAGAGGGTAGATTTAAACTAAATATAAGGAATAAATTCTTTACTGTGAGGGTGGTGAGACACTGGCACAGGTTGCCCAGAGAGGTGGTAGATGCCCCATCCCTGGAAACATTCAAGGTCAGGTTGGACAGGGTTCTGAGCAACCTGATGTAGGGGAAGGTGTCCTTGCTTATTGCAGGGGGGATTGAACTAGATGACATTTAAAGGTCCCTTCCAACCCAAACCGTTCTGATTCTATGCCATCTTCCATTTTTTATAGAGTCATGTAATTTGTGTAAGTGTATATTTTAGAAATATATAGACTATAAAGGATCCTAAAAGGGAAAAGCAGGGAGTTCTCAGCATATTTCTCTACCCCTGAGCCCACATCACTTCAACTTTTATTTAAAGCATCATGCAATTTCTCTCTAATTTGGATTTCTTCTCTTATACCTGCCCATTCCATGTAGCATGTAATATAAGCTATGATGTGGCTTTTGAAGTGTTAGAAAAATTAGAATTTTGACTTTCCACATTTATTTCTTTACAGTGAAATCGCTCATCATCTATACTTACGAGCTAAAATAATAATTCTGAAATAGGTTTTCATATGATCAATATTCCTCAGATTAAGTGCCCTCTAAAAATGCAAATCATGAAGTAAATATGTATTTTAAAATTAAAAGATTCAGACAAGTGCAACGTAATTGGTAAAGCAATAATTTTAATATATAATTGTATTTTCTGACCACAAGTGAACACAACTCATTAGATAGTTTGAGCTCACCAACTCCCCTACTTCCAGTTATCATGAGTGCTATGCTTCCATTTTTTATGCAATTATTTTTTTAATTACAGTTACATTATACTCAGGGTTCCTGTCCCGTCATGACGACACTGCAACCTATATTTTAAAAACAAAACCAATAAAACCCCACTATTCTTCTTATCAAGTTAAACATTCATCATAAAGACATACCTGTTCAAGTATTTATTTAAAGCTGATAAGCTGCATAAATTTTTGAAAAGCCATTTTCTGCCCCAGTTAACAGCAATGACACACTGTGAATTCAACAGTGATATTCCTTGCACAAAAATATTCACTAATCATCAGAATAAATAACTGATTTCTAGAGTTAAATGTGCAAACAAGAATCTACAGATCTGCATGCACCAAAACTGCTTTCAAACTTGAACTTTGCAGCACTGTGTATATTTGAAGTCACATTTCCATCCTGCTCCAAGCACTGACAGTGCAGATTCACCGAGCTCAGCACAGCAGCAGGCAGGAGCAGGCAGCGCACTGCTTTGGCAGTCACTACCACTGAGCTGCAGGCTACTGCAACCCAAGTCACAAGGGTGCTTGTTAGGAGGAAGATATTAAAGCTGCTGAAAGAATGTTGTTAGCTGAAGATAGGCTAGGTCAGGTAGTGATAGTGTCTCCTCGTACAGTAGTTTCTCTTTGTTTTCCACTAATAGGGCCATGGATTAAAGTCAGTAAAAATCCCTGGCAGTGCTTTAAGAGGAAGTTGCAACTAAATACGCATATACATATCAGCTACAGATCACTGTGATGGGAATATTTAGATTCACCAGGCCAGTCTTAATCTTTAAAAAACAAAAAACTTTATTCAATTTATTCATTAGCAACATAGTCTGTGCTAATGTCTAGTTCTTAATGATCATTGCTACAAACAAAAATGTCCATTTTTGACACTCATATTCTAACTTAGTCATGTGTTCACAGTACAGTTAATGCTGTATAATTAGCACTGATGTCTCTGGTCTTCATTGGGTCTTTGTTGTGACCATGAAGGTGATCAGAGAAGTTGGAAGAGAAATGGATTGTCTTTCTACTCCATCCCCGCTTGTTCATGCTTGATTTTCTGTGCTGCTTGTCCCTCTCTCAAAAGGGTATCTTGCCTGCTGTGGATACTCTTTATCTTGGGTTTCATTGTTAGTCATCATTTTCACACCTCTGGTATGATGCTCTGTCACCCCTGATACTTATCTCATTCCTTGTTCTTTACCTTGCAACTTTTTGTCATTTAGATGGAACTGCACCTTTCTTTTGTTTGCCCCTTTGGAGTCAAAGTGCTCACATACGTAAAACATTTATGCATTGTGTCTGGCTGTGCCTTCACAATATTACAAAATACTTACATGTTGTTAAACTATTTTAATAAGTTTATGTTTGTGTTGGAGGCAAGCTAACACTGCTTAATCCTTATTAGTGTACTTAGAGTTTATAGATGTCACAGACTTCTGCTTTAACTACAGAAGGTTCTGGAGAAACAGCAGAAGACTTGGAACTGAGATGTTCCTGTAGGTCTGAACTGTTGGCAAGTCACGCACCTGCTTTGCTGGGCTTGGTTCAGTAAAAAGATACAGGCTGAAGGGATTTTTCAGTTGATTTTGGGTCATTAGAAGAAATTGAGTAGAACTTCTCACCCACTGTGCATAGGAAGTGTTGAAGGTGACTCCTGTTCCTTTTAAAAAATATTTTACAGAAAGCCCTACATGAGTAATCAAAGTATGGCAGCTTACCTCTGTGTAAGTCTCTTACACTAACATTTCCTACACATGAGGGTAAGGGCACATTCAAACCCTGTTCACAAAAGAAGACACAGGAGTGCTAGTTCTTTCTCCACCTTCATGTGCAGGATGAATGCAAAAGCCGAGCATCCTGTATCCATCCTGAAACTTGCACCTGGAGCCTTGAGGAGGGGCATCTTATTTGTCATATCAATGGTAGATTACATTACCTGCCATCACTGACAGGATAATATTAGGCACACCTCCCCTAGTGCCGTGGAATCACCAGGCAAAATACCCCTGACACTCCAGGTTTTCTGTTACAGCTATCGCTAATGAAAGAAGCGTACTCATCAAGAATAGCAGGTTTCCAAAGCAGATTCACTTTCTGTTTCATCTGTATTTCTTTATGGCATAGAAAGGAATGGAGGGGAAGAAAATGAAGGAAAGGCTGCTTCAGAACGACACACTTTGGATATGTTGATACGGTAGTCTAAGTCTTATAACACTTCACAGAATTTTAATTAACAACAGAAAAAAAACAAACTAGTTTTGCAGTCCTTTATCAAAAGACTTTTAGTTGATGGAAAGTCACTGGGGTCCAGAAAAATAATGGAATGACTCTGCTAACACCTTTCTTTTCTTCTGGCATTTCCAGTGTTGAAAAGCAATAGCTGTGTGAGTCATCAAAAGTCTATAGAATCAGTTTCTTTGCTGTGGTTATGAGATACTAGATATTGGATGATGCCTGAAAATTGGAAAGAAGAAATTTTATACATTGTTAAAACTGGATTAAATAAACTTATTGGGCAGCATTTGCAGAACAATGGTTCTGTTTCAAAAAAAATAGAGCAAAATAATATTTTCAGAGCATCAGCTCAAATATTTTAGCATTTTACAATCTCGTGCAATGTTGCTAAAGATAAAAATATTCTAATTTATTGTGATTTGTGGTGGAGTGTCCTTGATATAACTTTATTTAACTGAGTTACACTTGGTGACAGGCAAACTTCTTGGTTAAAATGTGGAAGAGAACTCACAGAGAGGGGTTCTTTTTTTTTTTTTTTTTTCATTACTGATTGTATCCAACCATATTTGAACAGTTAATAGAATAAAGTTCATAAAGTCTTCATCGTTTGAACCAGAGTCTGTTCTTCGATTCCTGTATTCAGTGGTTTGAGAGACTAAGGATTTCAAAACATTATTTTAACATCAGAGTACAAATACAGAGATTTTACAGATACAGAGTACCAGTGATGTGGTGTTCTATAGCATTGCAAAAGGGCCAAGAGGACTTCTTTCCTATTAAAAAAACCCTTTCCTATAGGGCAGATTCTCAGATTCTTTTCTAGGCAGTGGTATTCATCTTTTGCATAAAAATTTAACTCAAGATAACATTGTGTTGCAAGAATACACTGACTTGTCTTTGTGAAAAGAGGGAGATTTAGTATAAATAGTTATGGGTGGATAACATAAGGAACAGACTTCAAACTATCTTAGGCTCAGATGAAGGAAAAAACATTTAGAGGGTGACAGATAAAACACAGAGCAACTGAGAAGCTCAGAAAAGGCTGACTAAAGGATGGGAGGGCTGCTACTGGAGCTCACTCCAGTGGTTGTTGAACCAACCAGTCCATGTATCCCATTTCATTAGTCTCTGATCTCAGGTTTCTTCCAAAGGAAACACCAAGGACAAACAGCTCAAAGAGAAGCTGCCTAAGTCATAAGAATGCGTTTTATTGGAGGTCACAGTGTGTCATAGCATCCATCAAAGCCCAGTCTTAGGTTTTTGAATAGGTGCTATGCAATACATACAAGGGCAGCAGGACTAAGAGGCTTCTGGTGGTAAAGTAGGTCTGATACCTGGCAGTTTTCTAGCACTGTTTGCTCTAGGCAGTACATGTGTCCCATGGCATTTGTCTCAGATTAGGCTCAGGTGCTTGAGAAGGCATAAGCAGAAGCCCTTGAGAAGGGCTCAGTAGAATCTGTCCAAGAAATAGGTAGGTCTGCTACTAGGACTGACTAATCCTCTTCAGGGGTGGTGTCTCCAAAGACACTGGACTCAATAAAGGCTTAGGTGACTGACCAGAAGGGATCTGAAATGCTCAGTGAGAATGCATTCACTCAGAAAAGGCTTGAAGAGTTAAAGGAGAACTTCTTGAACAGGAAGTGGGAAGGTCAGAACAACAAAGGATGGATTGTAGAGAAAAGCTGAGGGCTGCTACTAGTTTGCATTCCCAAGCAGTGCTTCACCTGAGGATCTGGGTGTCCCATGGCATTAGCCTCTGCCTAGGGTTAGAATTCTCAAAAGACACATCAGAGAGATGCACTGAGAGAGAATATCAGAAGAGATTCCCAAAGTAAAGAAAGATAATAATATTAATATTATTGTCCCACCGAAATAATGTGTGGGCTAATAAAATAGCTCTACCTTAACAAATCTACAGCTGGACAGCAGTTGGAGGACCTGCCAAAAGCTCAGCTAGTATTAAGGTTTAGGATTACATTGTAGTTCAGGATAAGATCTAAGAAAAATTAAAATTGCTTTTGCTATGAAGGGAGTCTGGAAAAGGTCTGGCAAAGGGAAGTGCAGTCTACAGAAGGAAGTTCTTCCATGGGTAGTTGTTTAATTTGGACAGCAGTTGGAGTTTTTGGCTAAACCTTAGATGCAAATTAGGATTAGGGGTTACTGTTGAAGGAGAGAGAAAGCCTAGAGCTTCAGCTGGAATGGATCTGGAAAAGGGCTGCCAAATATAGGTTGCCACAGTAGAAAGAGTTGTTCCCTGGGGAACTTCCTATCTGAGAAATGCCTGGGGGGTTACAGCAAAGGCTTTCTGAAGGATTAAGGTTCGGTTTACATTTATGGAGAGAGCAAGAGAAAGCCCAGTGCTCCAGTTAGTCTTAGTCCAGATATATACTCATGGAGATTGCATAGGCTGCAGGAAGAATCATTCCTGCAGAATTTCTTTCTTCGGTCTATGACTTGGTTTCCTTGCTAATGGTTAATCTGAGCAGTAATGTTAAATTTGAGAACAGGAAAAAATCTCAAGCTCCAGTCAGAAGTGGTCTTCAAGGGGTTTGTCAAAGGAAGGTGAGGCTGTGAATTCTCCTGAGAACTTTTTTATCTGGACAATGGCTGAAGGATCTTGCCTATAATGTGGCCAGGGGTAAGGGTTAGTTATAGAGTTTAGGTAAGGGTCAGCTTTGAAAGCAAGAAAAATCTAGAGCTCAAGTCACACCAGGGCTGTTACAGGGCTGCCAGAGACAGATGTAAGCTACAAAAACAAAACCTCCCCTGGGAAATCTTTCATCTAGGCTATGGCTGGGTTCTCTGGTAAAGGCTTAGGCAAGCATTGGTGTGAGGGTTATGGATAGGTTTATGGGTCAGCTTGAGGGGAAAATAAACCCTTGAGCTTCAGTTGAAGCAAGATTGCAAGAGGATGACACGGGTACAGGGTATTCCCCTGAGAATTTATTCATCTCAGCAATAACCTGTCTAAAGCTCAGCTGAGTGTTCAGGCAGGGTCGAGAGAAAGGAAAAACCTTGAACTCTAGTAGCAATGTTCTGCTGGAGTGAAGCTTGCAAGATTCCTTTGATTTCTTCTTCTAAAGTAGGTAATAATAACAAAATTATGTATAACAAGCTAATTCTTATCAAATAAATGGATTTGCTTCTCTGATTCAAATTGCTAGTCCAAGATGAGCTAAGGCAGTAAGGCTCTCTTCTGAAATAAGCTCTGTGTCCCTTTGCCGTATTTAATGATATAACCTTTATAAAATCTGAGGCACAAGGAAGAATCAGTGCTCCTGACAGTTCAACTAAGTGCATTTTTCACCAAGGATCCAGTGCACGCTACGGGATAGAGAATAATGTAGTTGTGAGAGAGACAGTAGTAGTTCTGCACTCTTAATTTATTCCTCCAGAAGTGCATCTGCTACACATCACAGGCACTTTCAATATTTGGAAGTAATAAATTCAATTAATCTTTTTTAAAGAATGTACAGAAAGCTTAAGCAGTACTTCAAGATGTGAAATATATACAGTACATACAAAAATTAGGCATCTAAGTGCCTCTTGCCATCTGCCATGAAGTTGTTACCGAAAATCCGGAATAAAGAACTTATCAACACCAATTTGATGCAGATAAGCAGACACTTCTTTATTGACGGCCGGGCGCGCAGGGGAGTATTCTCACCAACAACTAAAATCACACATCTTATATAGAACTTTTCATATACAATTTCCAAGGACACAGTTTCATACACAAACACAATTCCCAAGGACACAGTTTCATACACAAACACAGTTTCCTTGGCAAGTACTTGTAAACTGTTACAGTTGTTTCCCCAAGTTTCTATTAATCCTAGACTTTGACAACTACTTGTATTCTCCTGGTCCTATCTATATATTATAAATCAACTTACAGATCAGTTTGTATTTGGTTACCTAGGTTCCAAACGTTTCTACTAAATGATTATGACCAATCTCTTCGGCCTTGGTATGGGACTGTATAGGTGACTCTAAAGCAGCAATCGGTT
Source organism: Strix uralensis (assembly GCF_047716275.1). Taxonomy (NCBI): domain Eukaryota; kingdom Metazoa; phylum Chordata; class Aves; order Strigiformes; family Strigidae; genus Strix; species Strix uralensis. The sequence goes on along the minus strand of NC_133979.1, from coordinate 34,968,266 downwards.
GCCAACACAAACCACAACAAACAAAAATTTTACTAAATATTTCTTATGATTTTATATTTCTATTAAATCAAACACAATTTCTTCTACTTATTGGTAAATTGATAATAAAGTTGCCTATATCTTGTACCCAATGAGTAGAACTACCTGTGCCACCCTGACTGTGAAATGAAGGAAAACTTATTCCCTCTGCAAAGAAAGAATCTTGACAGTGACTGCAGTTTTGATGGTTGAATTAGTCATAGTCTGTCTAAATTTTACAATAGTTTCTTTCTTAACAAGAACACTTTCTCCCTTTCCAATAAATGATATATTTGAGGTATTCCTCTGCTAATAAGTACATCTACATTTGTAATAAAATATCACAATTATTCAGTAACTGAAGGTAATATCCTTTGTAATTTATTTACTTGCCCTTGAAATGCATAGTGTATACTAGTCCCTACAACAAATCAGACCCATAAATATAACTTACTACAGAAATATTTACATAATAAGAATGAGTCTACTCTTAATGTGTAAAGATAAGGGAGGTAGAAATACAGAGGGATTACCCGACTTGCTTCAGGACATGTAACTAGTAAAGGCTGTGATGGGAAACTAACTGATGAAACCTAAGAGAGGCTGGTTCATTAGATAACATTATTATTTTCCATAATTACTTTTTTTTTTTTTTTTTCCCAAAGAAAGATCACTGACAAGAGTTCAGTGTTGAGTTATAGAACAGTGTTCCAACTTTTTCCATTATATCATCACTGGCATACTCATAAATGAGCTTCTCAAGGGAAAATAGGCTGCATGATACCAGGTCATGATGAATTAGAGTAACAACTGGTCTTTCTTTGTTGCATTAACTGTTCATTATTATTTTAATTAAAATGGAATTAAAATCAAAATTCATATTCTGGTACCATTTAAAATCCAGGAAATAAAATTTTCTGTTTTGTAATGTTCAAAATGTTTACATAAATGATTTAGTTCCAAAATACTTTTCACAAAAATAAACAACAACAAAAAAAAAAAAAAAGACAAAAAAAGTGAATTACTATAACAAAGTGTATCCATATTTGTAAGGGAAAACACTTTTTCTCAGCCCTTTATGATGCTTAATCTGCCAATCTTATGTTACATTTTTACTACTTAGTGTACACTTGCACTGATTTAAGTACTTACAGTCACTTTGGAAAACCAAAACCTGTCCCCTAGCATTTTGTTCATGTGTTGCTCACCCACCTGTGAATAAAACTTCTAATATACTTCTTATAAGGTTAATAATGACTTATTAACCATTATACAAATAGTGAAGTTATGGGAGTCAATGTTTTATGAACAGGCTCTTAAGGCCATTTTAGTTTTAATTTGCAGCTTGAAGAGTTATGATATTTTTATGAAGTTTATTATGTCTTTGACATATGCAAACTAGAAAGCAATTACAAAAGTGTCTAGAGCTGAGGATTTCCTTTCACTATGTGTAATCATTACAGAAGACTCTACTAATGCAACTAAGAGCAATGCTACAGTTTGATCTCTAATGTTTGCTGAATACCATGTATGTGTGGGTTATGTAAATCAGTTAAGCAGTAACTGGTATGTCTTTGGAGGGCCATAATGAAAACCCACTTTAATTCTATTTTTCTCTTGCAGTTTCACTGACTTGGGAAGATTTCTTCCTTTCTGTCCACATACTTTAGCAAGGAGAAAAGAGCATTTGTGATATAGTTCATCCCTTTATGCAGAAACCGCTAGCTGGTTAAATACTCAGGAGGACCTCAGATCTCTGATTAATAGCTAGAATCTGCAAATTTTTCCCATATTAAATTAGACTGTAGTGTTCTGTAGACATATAAGTTTTTATCAGCAAGCTCAATTATGTAGTCAAATGTCTTCTCTCAGAAAATGTGCCAACTCTAGATTGGACTTCACTGCTGTTCCTATTTACAAATATGACCTTTGATCTAGGTCTTTCTCATTGTGTCTTATTTGACTCTAACAGAGTCAAAACCTGGAGATCAAAGAGTGCCAAAAGGTCAGGTAGATGAGTAGATGAATAGCAATAAGCACCTTGAAGCAGATTATGGGAGATGTGCTGGATAGTAAAATGGCTTAATAGTCTAATAGTTTACCTTAAGATCAGTATTACTGCAGCTGATTATCTGTTTGTTACTGATTTTCAGATGAGTTTACCATTTCCATAGCTAAGAGGTAGATCTTAGTGTCTAAGATCTAAGTCCCGCCTTGCAGGGGACTGTACTGCTAGCCTAAACACTGATTGAAGAACATTTAAAATCAACTCTGATATATCTGTGCTGGACAGCAATAACAATACTCTGAACGTGCCTAAGTCAAACAGACTGCTCTGATGATGTCAGTTAAGGGAGTATAATTTGAGAGATATGCTATGGGGAAAAAAGAATTTCAATAGCATTCAGCTTTTGTTCATTACCTAGAGTTCCTAGCATCTCATTTTTTCCCACCTAATAAAGATAAAAGAAGTTTCTAAGGGACCATCCTGGAAACTCTTATGTATGCATCTTAACTTTATGGCAATGACTTTTTAAAAAAAAAAAAAAAAGTGAAAATTTAACATGTAAGCAGGTGTTTTAAAATGGTCTGTAAAACATCAACTGTTTAAGATGTCTTTCCATTCTTGAGAGGACTGCACTCTGCCTGATAATTTATCCAAGAAACTGCTATCATATACTTTCATAATTTAAATTTATATTATTTACTTTATTGCAATGCAAAGTTTTTGGTTTGCTTCTGAAACTTGTTCTTGACCATCCACAAACTAAATGGGGGGGGGGGGTGTGTGTGTGTGTGTAGAAGATTTTTTGTCATACTTGCAGTTGCAGAATTGTTCTGTTTCCTTCTACCAAAAAAAGAAAAAAATCAAACAAAAAAAATCAAATAAAGCCCAACCACACTATTTTGAAGCATTTTTTTTCTCTCCTTTTAAAAAGCAAGTACAGTACTGGGTTGATGTTGCTTAGTGTTTTTCTAATGAAGCATCAGAAGCTGACTTATCTCTTCCAGGTAAATAGAGCAGGTGATTGCCTAGGGCAGCAAAGTGTTTACTGAATTTTATTTTTATGAATGGATGAGGGATCTTGCACATTTTCTAGTCTGCCTGTGGAAATGCCTACTTCTGACCATAGTGAAATACATTTCATTTCTAATTTAACAAAGTGTTGCAGCAGAACTATCATTTGAAAATTTGTAGTAAGTTTGGTCCTAAGCTTGAATAAGCTTGTTTATTATTTTTTTTCTTTATAATGTGCTAATCATACCCAAAATCTGTTACACCACAAAGAATCTCAGAGCCCATTACAGAAGATAACTCAGCAACAGCCAGAAATAATCAATAGAATATTCAAGTGTTCCTTTCTTTGTTTGCCAGACAATATTATTACGGAGATTATGGTAAAGCTGATGGTTTCAGAAAGCATCAGCCAGGCTGAGTAGATTTGTGTTATAATCATAGTAATTTATCACATCAAAAAAGGCTTGTGAGTGGTGTTAGAGGTTGCTGAGTCCAGCAGTTAACTGATAGATACAAGGCCACTGGGGGTCCCTATCCTCACTTCAACTGAGCACACGCTCCCGGTAGGCTCACACATACATACACAGTATATATGTGTACATGACCAGGCACACAGATCCACTCAGGCAGAAAATGGTTCCTTCACCAGCATCCACCTAAACACACAGCACACAGATGAACGTAAACAGCACAGAGGGCCCAATCCAGTTCTTATTCTTGAGCTGATCAAAATTTTAATCTGCTAGTGAAAATATTACATATGTGTGTATGAGTGTGTTCGTATCTGTGTACGCTCACTAGAGGTCTCTCCAACAGCTTGTCCAAGAATCCCTGTTCTCGCTGGATCTACAGCCCCTGATGTTCATGGTGCCGCTCCAGCTGCTGGCTCTCAGACTTCTCCTTGTTGCCTTGAATTTGAGGTTTGCCAGCATGCACCCATACCCACCCACCCATGGCCACCCAGAGAGTGCACCCACACAGATGGCAGAGATTGGAATTAGTGAGAATATGAGAATAATCTGCAGTGACCAAGGTGCAGGGCTTAGTAGGATAAGCATACTGACCTACAACCTGCTCACACCCAGCTGGTTCCTTTTAATCCCTTATCCCTCCCTTTCTGCACCTTTGGTGCTTCTCCTGAACATCCCATATTAAGTTCCACACATCTCCACAACCCCATAGTGACTTTTACGCACACCCCAAATGTTCTCCCCTTGCATCTCATAAATCCCATGCTCTGTAGGTCACGCCTCATTTCAGATTTCAGGTGCTCAGGTGAAGAGTCTATCTCCTGTCTCAGCTGGGAGGAATCCTTCTCCTTGATGGGCTAATCCAGCTCTGCCCTGGAAGTGGATCAGTCAGGGAGCGTGGGTTCCCAGCATTCCTGCACTACTCCTTGTTCCTCTGATCTTTGTGGCTTTTGTGTGTAAGGGATATTCGTCTTCAATCATATACCTTAACTAGTGGCCCTTCTCCTAAGCAATACTGATCTTTATCTTTTATCTTGAGAGGCTTTCAAAGCATTTTCTGCCATCTTCAGTTAGCAAAAAGCAGTTGTTACCTTCAAATAGCTTGACATGTCTCTTAGTCGTGGATAGAACTACAGTCCAGGTCAGAAGAGGATTTGAAGAGAATTCCAGCAGTCCAAATGGGAGAATAAACTGTTTTGTCACTGAGCTAACATTGAAGATGGGAATGAAGTTAAATTGGCATTATACACTGTGAGACTAATGCCTGTCATCTATAAAGAAATATAGAATCTTTTAAATTGATAGAAATTAAGGGAGAATAATTGTGTGTCTAAACATGAAAAAAAAAAGCATTTTCTTTCAAAACCTACAGTGATGAAAAAATACAGCCCCCTTCACAAAAATAGCTTGAAAAAAAAATATGGCATACAATGATTTTCTTTTTTTAATAGTCAGATTTCTAACACACTAATTTATTTTTTGTGAATAATAGAAATAGTTAAATTAGACAACAGTATTTATAAAACTCCAAAGAACTATTTTTGTCGCAATTTAGAAATCTATTAGCTTTCCATGATAAATTAGCACAGGAGATTATTTTTTAAATGGAACTCTAATTAGACTTCATTAATAGCAATGTTATCTCTTGAAAATTTCTTTCCTTCATTAAAGAGATGTTTCTTACTTTTCATATGAAATATTCAAATTGATTATTTTAAAATGAATACAACTTTAAAATAATATTGCCTGAAGATGGATGGTGTTTTCAAGTACAGAATAAGAATTGGGATTGAACTTTCATTAACAAATGACCTGACTGATTGTTTTGTCTTTAGCAATAGCCTCTTTATCTCATTTAGTATCAAGTAAACGGTGCTTAATTCGCTAAGATACATTTCCAGGTATGCCTGAACTCTATGAGGTCTAAGGACAGAGGCTATGGTACAGCCATGATGGTAGAGGTTTGTCAGGGTCTCTCTCTTTGTTTCTCTAGGTTTGCAGGACCTTTACATTTTTGTCTAATTTTGACAAAGGATTCAAAATTTAGCAGTAATTCTGGGGATGCACAGAAAGTCAGGCATACATGTGCAGACAGCCGCTGATTGAGTCTTGCTCCCTTTATGAAAACAAGCTAAATTCAAATTAACTTAATCTGTAACAAATTTTGTAACAAATTCTGTGACAATGATACTAGCTCATCCAAGGCAACAAGATTCCACCTTTGTTGCCAGACGGATGGTTTTTCCTTCTGCTCTGTGAAGCATAGCAAAAACCTGTGTAGGTCTACAATATCTTCCCCATTTTGCTCATTAACTGATGACACTGAAGATCAATGAGCAATTGTATGTTCCTGAAGAAATCAAAGAGCTGCAAAAAAGTTATTTTGTTTTTTGTAATAGAAGAGACCGGGCGATAGGGGTGGGGAAGGAGAGGAAAAAGAGGTATAAGTATTCTGTTTCCTCCTAATAATTCCCATGGAGTTTTGTGTAAAATAGACTATATGCTTCCCTTAAAAAGTCATATTTCTTCTATTTCTTTTTCAGTGGGCAAAATGTAACAAGATTTTGTATAATCTATCAAAATAAGCTGTGCAGAATGTTATTATTATGTGAAGGAATAAAGGTAGAGAGAAAAAAGGATTCAATGACAGAGTACACAATGCACATGAATGCAAAACTTCTGAACATTCCGTATATTGCTAACCCTCTGAATATTCTTTTTTGTACAGAAGTATGTTCCTTTTCTTCTGACATAAAAAAAGTGCCATTCAACTGTCAGTTTTGGCAGGGATTATTTTTTCAAGAAGATATTATAGATGAAGGATTAAAAATCTCTTTTGATTTGAGCTTCAGCCATACTTAGGTTGTTCATGTTATTGTTTTTGGTTTGTGCTATTGAATTTATTTTCTCACTAATTACTTATTTTGATAAGCTAAAGTAAATTCTATTTTCCATTTGTATTTCTATGACCTTTTGTTATGTTGTTTTATCCAATACTGAACCTAAACATACTGGTGCTCAGTAACAGCACTTCAGAAAAAAAAAAAAAAAAAATTATGTTACAACAGGTTAACTAAATACAGGGATAACTAGAATTCCAACCATATTTAGGCAGGCACTAGCTCATTCATCTGTCAAAAACATACTTCTTTTTCTCAGTGAAGTGATTTTGGTAAATCTGAATTATTTTGTTCTCTCTAGCCCCAGTTCATGCAGACTTTTGGCAAATGGTGATGGAACTATGATAGCAAAGGTCAATGGAAGGAAGACTAAAATACCTGAAAAAAGATTAATCTTTAAACAGACCACCACCTAGAGAACAGTTGTCCTTCAGTGCTCCACAGGCCTCAGAAATTATTTTCAGAATATCCAGTTTATTCTACTTCACCCATCACCAGTTTATAATTCTTCTTTCACGTGGATTGATTTATCAAAGAATTGGTCTGATTTATTTGTAGGTAATGCTGGTGACTCTCAATTTGGGAAGATAAGCCTATTTTTCAGTGAAATGTTTAGTTATGGCCATTATTTACTTCGAAGGGTTAGTATTTATAGAACCTTCACGGATGATAATACTGTGAACCATTCCATCTTTTGAGCTAGAATTACAGTATACATGGCATTCAGATGTAGTAAACTCTATAGTTTCTTGTGTAAGACAACACTTATTAATTTGTAAAAATCTATAAATTTGCTACTATAGAGCTAGGCACATTCCTCATTTGCTGCAATTGCATAGTGTAAGGGAGAGATTTTATTAATATCAGAATTATCATCTAGTAATAACACAATCCATTGCTTTTTGTAATGAAAAGTTAATAAGCTTCTCTCTTTGTTCAGTTACTCGGGGATTTGTACACATTTAATTTTCAAATGCAGGATTTATTCAGGTGACTTTTAAAAAATTAGTTTGTTATGGTTTGGTTACAAAATAGAAGAAGTAAACTGAGAGGAGGGCATGGAAGAAAAATGCTCTCTAGAAAGTAAACATTAAGCTACTGGCACCAGAGAGAGATTTAGACACCAACTTTCTTGAACAGATTTTAAAGATGAGCCAAGAAACAGCATTTCACATTTTTGGCTGAACAAGGGGAACAAACTGTACACATCAGCACAAAATTAAGTCTTAAACCACAGGATAAATAGCTTCCTAAGTTGGCTGAGGCACCTGTTTCAGATCAGACAGAAAAGGAATTGAATTCTGTTCTCCTGCTGTCTAACTCAGAACTCCTGGTTTTATTAGTTGCTATAAGGTGGTCATTAAATTGTCCACATTGGATCAAAATCAAAGTTACATCTCCTCCTGGATCTTGTCTTCCACAGTGACCAAACCCGATGCCTGAGGAAGCTACAAGAGAAGCTTGAGTACCAAGTGAGGGCCCCCTCTGCTTCCTGAGCCAAAAAAGGACTGTGTAAAATTATGTGGAAGGAGAGTGTCTTCTCCTTTAAGGGCAGCAGGTCAAGGACCTTTTTCAATGCAAAAAGGGATAATAAGAAAAGGAAAAAGCCATAAACAAGAACATGCCAGAGACACAAACATGAGACAAATTATATGGGAGGCAGAACAAAACTTGATCAGTCACACTAATTGATGAGGGCGTGTGAGGGTGTGTGAACGTTTATTCCAATGAGGTTATCTGATCAGAGACATTGTCAGTTGGGAAACCAGGGGACAAAGGGTGAAACAGAAATAAATTATACAGAGACATAGACCCGAAAAAACAAGCATGGAGGCAATGACAAAAAACAAACCTCATCAGTCACACTGATGGGCTATGGAGAAATTACAGGTGTATGGTGTCAGTGTCCCCTGGGGATGCGGGGGGATGTCTGTGTGTCCCTGTGTGTGGGTCTAGGATACATACTCAGCTTTGTTACTGGTCAAACCTGCAAACCAGCAAGTGGCAGCTGTGTCCCTCAGCTCGTCACCATACCATTCATTCTCCATTCCAGCTTGTTTCTGAATATGCTGAAAAACACAGGTACCAGCAGTTATCACCTTGCATTGTGAAAGCTGACCTTCAGTTTGATTCTGTTTTTAATGGATCTTAACTTCTTCTCCATCTTCTTGATGACTGATATTGTAAGAGTTTAAAAAATCTGTAATGAGAGACCTTGTTTGCAGAAAAACCTTGAAAGTCCATGTAGTCTGTATCAGTTCAGTCTCCTTCAACCAGACCTTTTTGCTTTATTCATTAAAATCATCCAACCATTTCAGTTCCACGAACCCATAGTAATCCCACCTCTTCTGTGACAAGTCAGAAAACTATGAAAAGGTTTGACTGTTGTTACAAGAAAATAATCACAGGATCATAAAATAATCTTGTCTTTCTTTTTATTCTGAAAATCTGACTTTATCCAGAGCTGTCTATTGTTGATAAAATTTTATTGACAGGGTTTGGTTATTTCCTCTCCCTTCATCTCCTCCAAATTAAAAGTGACATTACTTCAAAAAACATTATAATTCCACCTAATAGTACCTCCTTATCTCTTTATAAATCTCTTGTCTAAGGTGTTCAAGATAAGAATTTCTTAGCAGGTGGTTGTGCTTCTTCAAACTACTTTTGAATTAGTTATTTAAAATCTAGATTAGTCTCTGATTGCCTTTTTTTCTCTATCGGACAGCTATGCAGTGGTTTCTGACATGGTTCCCAGAGTTCCCAACAGTGTACCACAAAAGACCAGTACTCTCCATTGTAGAGGCATCCCTCCTTTTGTGCACCTGTTGACTTTTTAAAATTTAGCACAATTTCTCAAAGAAAATAGTATGTGAACATATCTGTGAAAACGTGTAGCGATATACAGCTCAGTGATCAAACATGCAAATATAGAAAAAGAACAAATACAGAATGCTACTTCAAAATTCTGCATGTTTTCTGCACTTTCAGATTTATGAAGGACTTCTTTCATACTTTACAGGAATAAAATTTTGTTGTACAATGAAACAAATATTACATGTGAAGGATGATGGATATTTTGTCACTAATTTTTTTTTTTTTTTCAATCGATACTGGAAAACAATTCAGTACCATCACAAAGCACTTCCGTTTCTTAAAGTCACCACTGAGGTTGTTCACAAAAAAATCTGGGTTTGAAATTTTCTCTTTTTTAATAAACTATTTTTAACACATTTATATTTTGGCATATTTTAGCCAAAATATATATTGAACTGTTAATATATTACATCCATTGTCAAAATTCAGAGAGTAAAAATTAATACCTTTGGAAACAACTTCTATTTTAACACACTGTTGACAAAAAGGGGACCAAAAAGGCCATAAAAACTGAATTTCTATCTCATTGTAGAGATCGTCTTCAACAGAAGGATGCTAGGTGTCAAAATTCAAAACTGCTGAAGTCTAGACTGTCACTTCCAAAGGTGTCCCAGAACACAGGACTTAAACCTCAGGTGAATCTGACATCCATAGGAACATAAAAATATGAACACAGAATATGCAGCAAATTATTGCTGCGCTGTGAGGTGGTTCCAGTTACAAAGCTGTTCTTTGCAAACAGCACTCTACCATCACAGCAAACTGAACCGAGCATCCTGAGAAAAATCTGACAAGATTTTCTGCTGTGGAACATAGGGTTGATTCATGCAACACTCATTCCTCAGCTGCTGCTAGAGACACAAAGCATGTGTTAGTTAAAGCCTTACACATTAAAGGCACAAAGGCATTCCTGCAGAACATGTTAATAAGGAAGGTGTTTCCTGACAATACCTGCCTTTTCAGTAGACTGATGGTGGTTTATTAAAAAGAGATAAAACATGTGAGAAATAGCGTGAATTAATTTTCCAGAAAGGAGGATGTCTTCACTCTAAGCCAGGAAAGTACAGCTACAGTCAAGCTATCATTAATGATGCTCTGCTCAACCTTTTTGTCTTTCTCGTGGTCAGATCGCAGCTAGCGTCTGTGCATGAGCAACCACAAGGACCTTTCCCTCCGTCTCATAGAGGAGCCTGCAAGGAACTGAAGGAAGTAATGCCTCAAACATTCATTGACACAGAAAACCTCAAGGACCAGCTGTGGTCTTTGTGATTAGTCTAAGGAATGTCACCCAAGGAAGCAGGAGTGTATCAAAGGATGCACCCTCCACTCCCTTGCAGTTGTATTGACAAACTCCTTAGATAAGTCTCAAAGGGGGGAAACGTGGACTGAGTGAAACCAAATGTTTCCCATCAAGCACAAGGACCACTGATCGCTGGCTCCATTATGTAAGCCCGATATTATGTGGCTCTATTTTGTAAGAGAGACACCATGCAGGCCTTGCTAACGACTTTGCACCTTCAACATTGAACTGACAAGAACTGAGAAGAGGTGAACATTTCTGCCCCAGGAGCTGGATGATTGCTGAAGAAGCATGAAATAAGCAAAATTCTGGGAACTGAGAAAAAAGCAAAGTATGCTAATCACCTGATAAGATTAACTTAAAAGGCGACAGAAACTTTGCTGTGTGTGCACCCACCACCCAGGATTACCAGACCTGAGACAACACTGGATCCAGGGGTGGTGATCCGGATTTCTTTGACTGTCTTTCTCTCCTTTCCTTTTCTTTCCTTCCCTTCCTTTTTCTTTCCTTTCCTTCCTTTTCTTTCTTATAGATTTATAAGAGATCACATTGCCTATTATCCTTTTCCAAGTTTAAATTGTTTTCTACCGCAGGTAAAACATTTTAACCTGTCGTTTGGTGTCATTTCACCTTAATTTAACCCGAGGGGATCACAGAACCATTGTGACTCTCTGGGCTTCCAATCTGGGTCGTGACAGAGCCATCCAAGTCTGAATACATTCACTGTTCTGCACATTGTCTTGAAAAGCTGCATAGGCTTGCAAAGATATAGTCTTGTTCCCTCCTGGGAACTTCTAAACCGTATTTGCCTTCCCAGTATACATTTTCTCTCACTACTTCTGCAAGGGCAGATCCGTGATGAGGGTGCAAGAGAAAATCATCATAAACTGAAACCCTTTTTTCTCTGTGGGGACAGTCAAGCCAAGTGGCACGTTCCCAGAGAGGTCATGCCATCTCCATCCTTGGAGGTTTTCAAGACCTGGAGCAGCTTGATCTGACCCTAGACCTGGTCTCCTCAGGACAGGAGGTTAGGCTACAGAGCCCCAGATGTCTCTTACAATATGAATTATATTATGATCTTATGATTTGATAGTTATGTTTTTTCAAAATAATTTTTATATTTATCACGTTGCAATACAGAGCAGCACTGGGGATTTTTTAAGTAATCTCTGTATTGTATGCCAAACTGATTAAGAATGTAAGGATTTCTGATTATAGAGGCTTCTTTAAACCACTGTGTAGGCTCTGTACAATTGCAAGAGCTTGTACAAAGTTTCTCCACATTCAAAGCTATTAATATAATTTTAAACTGAAAATTCATTTGACAGCCTCATCTTTGGAGAGAAGAATTTCATGGATTAGCTTTTCCCTGTTTACAGTTCAGCCAGATGAAACGTTCAGTAAACCCCTTGCTGTCTTTCCCTCAATATATTTCCATTTAATTTTCAGATTGGAAAAGAATTCTGTCCGTTCCCTGACACTGTTCATACTGCTGAAAAGTGGAGAGATCCACCCTATGTTCCGACCAATAAAGTTCTGTATAAATGTTATTGTTATCAAAAGGAAGGCCAAAAGATTTGATTCACTAAACCATGTAATCTGAAGCAATCTTGGTCATCTGGAAGAGAGAACTTTGAAAGTCTGGACTGTGGACTGGCTTTCATACATTTAACCCTGATATTCATAATCCTGCAGCTCACTGCAGTATTAGCATAATGCTCTTAGAACAGATGAGATTCTGCCACCTTTACCAACATAATCTCTGCAATTGTGCCTGGGGGATATCACAGTTCCAAATGAGCTGGCAGAATCTGGCCCTGGAAAATTAAATGTTAGACAATGAATTCATGAAGACAATAGAAAAACAGAGGGTGTCTTACAATATGTCTTGAGTGAGCAATCTTTTTCTGAGCAGCTTCAAAACAACTGTAAAAGTAATAGCTATCAGATCTTCTCCATCCCCCTCAGGAGCACAGAGAGTTTACACAATAAAGATAATGCAGTCTCCAGCTATATTATCCTGCTACTTGCTGAAGCAGCATTTGTTCAAACAGAGCTGTTACTCATAGCCATTCTTTTCTCTCCTCCATCTTTAGACTATATATTCCCTGCTGCAAATCAGTTCCCTCCATAGATTTTCCTGCCACTGAGGCACACTGGTTTCCCTTCAGCCCAGAAGGTGATGCTACATTGTGAGGCTATGTGTCTGCTGTGAGGTGCTCTTGTTCTGGAAGAAGCCAATAACGTATACTAGAAAAAGTGCTGTTTGATCGGAATGGCTGCTTTTGACTCTGAGTGAGGTAGTTTCATGAACAGATGTAAACTGTCATGCAGGTGCATTCATATGTTAAGCACTTTGCTGATTTATTTAGTGCTACTGCAAGCTGGTGAAGTGCTCATAGTGTGGATGCACTAATAGGGGCAATACCACGGTGGGACTTGGAAAGGCTATAGACAGCAGACATAATTACTTTACCCTGGGAGGTTTGTGCAAGCACCACCAGTTCTTTTTGTTCAAGTTTGATGCACTTCCTACTGTGAGAAATCTAGCCCTTTGCAGGCAACACTCTCATTGACTTCAAGATTAGTTTAGTTTACTTTAATTTAAATTTAGTTTAAATTTAATTTTAGTTCAAATTTATTTCTCCACAATAAAAAACCTTGACTGTTTGGCTGAAGTCTTTGAACAAAGGGAGCAGATATTGCCTTCTGTATTTATTATCTCCATCAGATTAATTTCCATGGGGCAGACTAATTATGGAAGCTTAAAGCCTCATTGCTTTTGACTTTTCCTTTTGCATCAGACTTGTTTATATTTTCTTATATTTGAGATATTTCAGAATATACCAAAAATCAGCAAATTTACAGAAATGTGGAGAAAAAAAGTGTTTTCTCTTTTTCTCATCAAGTGTGACATACAAGGATTAAAAATGACAGCAAAAGCTTCCTATGAGAGAACACAAATTAGTATATTGTTGACCCATGTGTATTGAAAACTCTACACTGCATTTGTTTATAAAAACATGTTAGATGGCTTTACATTTAAAATAATGCTTTCTTGTTTTGAGTGAGAGTGAACTGCATGAAATGATTTAGCTCCAAATGCTGGGAGAGAAACATATGTGTTGAAATTGATACCTGGAAAAGAAGTAACTTCTGAAAACATCGTATGTCACCTAAAATTTGAATAGTTCCAGATATTAGTTATCTAAAAGGGAGAACACATATTTTTTCTCTCGTATTGATAATCTTCTATTGAAGAAGGAAGGAAGATCCTTTTTTTATTTCTCCTCCAGGCATAAGAAAGAAGAAATGGGAGACAAGACTATAAATATTGCCATTATGTAATGCTGGGTTAGAGTTTTCAGAAATAATAAGGCATAAAAGTGTTAGTACGCACTATAAAATATCTAAGGGAGTCATTCTTTTATGCCTAGTTTTATTATTATAATAAACAGAAACAATTTCAAAGAATAATTTTATGTAGATTAACCAATCATATTAATTACTTTTTTATTCATAATTTGAAGTCCTCATGAAATCTAATGTTAGTAAGTCTTATACCTCTAAGAAAGTAATCATACACTTATTGTGAAAAATATTCATTATGATAATATGGAGCCTTTTTTATAAGAGAGCTGTGTTGTTATTTGATCGGTGATGGACTGAGAAGTGCTGTGCTACAAAACCCGTATACAGCACAAGCACTCTTCTGGTGATTTTGAGAAATTCCATATTTGCTGAATGGAAAAAAACAACCAACCAACCAACCAAAAACCCAAACAAAACCAAACCAAAAAACCCTGGGAAACTGAGGAGACTCAGTATTTCCCTTTCTTTCTCCAATGGCCAAAAACAAAATGAAGTTTCTGTTGTATTCATATCTCTGAAATGTGGTCTACTAATAAACATGAGATTAATGTGTATTCTGAATAGACTATTTCATCTGCAAAATAATTTTTTTTTTTTTTTTTTTGCTGGAGACTAGCTTTCATTCTGAAAGCAACTGGGAAGGGTCAAACAGTTGTCTTTTCATCATTACTTACTTCAATTAAGACACCATACAGATACTTCATTTATCTTCAGATCCATCACACATTAGATATTTAGAGCATTTTTGGTAATTTGTAGCAGTTTAAGGAATATTAATGGAAATCTTTCAGTAGCATTCACTGTAATAGAAGTGCTTTCTGCGTTCTTTCATCCAGCTCCTCTGAGTTGTTCCAGTCCCAGTTTCTAAAAGAAAAAAAAGAAAACAGAAAAAATAAAACCATACAGAAAAATAAAGTGCAGTCATACAAAGAACATGCAGAATATACTACATATTGAAATCATGAGGAGTAGGATGGAAATTAGCAATAAGTTTTCCCAATATTTTCCTTAATTTATCTATTTTTTATAATTTATTCAGTAAAACTTCATATAGCTGGATCTCTCCTTGTTTCAGCAGTGTGACTAGTGTTACGGTATGAACAGTAACTTTTTTTTTTGACAGTTTCAAGACTAAATGGAGCCCCTATGTCACAAACTTTGTGGGTTTTAAACAAATCTGTAATCTCAGATATCTCAAACCAGAACTGGTACCTCTTTTCAGATATTACACCGTGTATCTCATGTTCTAGGTGCAGAGACTGCCATATAACCTTACCATTATACTTTTCATGTGTTGTGAACAAGGCAGTAACTATGCTTGTGATATTATGTCAGTCAGTCTCTTTTCTTCCCCTTCCCTCTTCAGTCCATGAATATAATTCAAAGAGCTTTGTTCCCTGTGGTGGTTTAAGTGCATTAGTTTTCTTGCAGCCGTGTTGTGGACTGTACATTAATCTTAGAACACTACCTGCACTTTTCCCCTACTTGTTGTTCAGCAATCAAGCCAGAGAAAAGCTTTAATTATCAAGCTTCCACACAGCCTTACATGGATTCACAAGGACACTAAAGGTCTGTGCTCTGATCTAACATTTCACAACAAAAAAGAGGATCTGGTTGGTGAATCCAAGGGCACAAAAACTGTATTTGCCTTCGTAGATTCATATTTAAGAACTGAGTTTAAGAAATCAGAGGCAAATTGCATGCTAACAACAGTGTCTTCAACTGTCCAATCCTTTTTCAGATGAAACCTATCTATTACTTAGGATTTAAAAAAAAATGCTGAGTATTCTCATGCTTTCTTGAAACACAGGAAGTTTGAACATGAATATGAAGAAGAAAGAAAAAACAAACAATAAAAAACCACACCCACAGAGGAAAAAAAAGAGTGATCTCATCTGCTTCTGACAAAGTTCATCTTGTTTTTAGGACCAAAGCTTGTTCTGGTTTTACTGGGCATCTTGCTTCCTTCTCTCCTGGGTTATTCTGGTTCCACCAGACATTTTACCTGCTTTTTTCTACATCCCTTGTTTACTACTTTTATCTCATTTCCTGCACCTTGTTTGACAACTCCACTACAAATTCGTTTGCACCTTTGTGGTTACATATGACACGTGTATTCATGCTTAAGTATGTTAAAAAAACCCCTTGTCTGTTTATACCATTGCTGGTGTTACAATGTTACAAAATGCTCGCGCACTGTCACCAGTTATACCGGTTTAGTGCGCCTATGTTTAGTTCCAAGACAAGCAAACATTAATTGTAGCTTGTTTAAGCTGTTTCTGTTCTATGGCTGTAACAGGCCTCGGCTTTTGCTATGTGGGCTACCTCGTAATTTCATAAGGCACACAAACATGAGTCAGTTCTCAGCTTTCTAAATGACCAAGAAAGCCACAATCAGATTTTTTTCTTTTCTAAAAGGTAAGAAGCAGTATGTCCCTTACAGGTTCACAATAGTGAGATTGTAGGCATATTTCTTTTTAGGCACAGTGAAACCCTTAATATCAGTTTGGTTATTTGCTGCAGTGTTTTTAGATCAGCCCTTTCAAAGCTAATCAGAAGGGCGTATAAATTCTAACCTGTCACAAAAGATAGCCTCACTTAAACCAAATTATGTGATCATTTCCACACTTATATACTCCTTATTCTAAAATTTGCCACCTGCAGACTCACGTACGAGGTACAGGTTTGGTATTTGCTTACTAAGGAAGGAAAATACTTATAAACAGTCCCTTAATACAGAATACTGTATTAAGAATACTTAATACAAATCAGTTATTTAATTAGATTTTATTTAGGGTGGCTATAAACAAGAATAAATTGTGATTGTTAAGAAAGTAACTACAAGAAGAGGCAGATTTCCAAATCCATGTATATATAGACTGCCATGCTCTGATTTCAGTTCAGATGCTTATCTCCCTAAAGAAGAAATGTGGGAAATGTGATCAGTAGCTGCAGAAGTAGCTGCTTTCTAACATGAAAACTGAAAATGTTTGTGTTCAAGGCAATAAATAATTACAGAGTTAGGATTGCACAAAATTAACCTGACTACTTAGAAACTGGTATCATGTATAAAACACAAAGTTTTAGTCACAGGGGAAAAAATATGTATTAATTATAAGAACAAAACCAAATGCAGTTATAAAATCAAATCTTAATTTCAGATAATTTCTAAAGCAGAAAAATTTCAGTGAACAGAGAAGGAGAATGAAAAGGATAACTGGGAGATAATTTATTTAAGTTAGTGTAAGTGAATGTGTCTTCATCACAGTGAGGCTGCATAGGGAGATGGTAAAAATCGTCCCATTAAGGAAAAGAAAATGTCAAACTGGTCAGTAACTGAACTTCAAAAATAATTTGTGAAATGCTTATTTTAAATTTTAAAGGTACATATAAAGTATGTATAAATATTTCTACATATAGAGGGTTATATTTTGACCCTAAGTATGTAGAGGAAAAAAAAAAACCAACATTATGCATTAAAAAAGGATATAAATTTCAGAAATTCAAATTATACTTGTTAACATGAAAACGTTACTGTTTTCCATCAGATATTCTTGGTCCATGTCAGAAGCCTCATACAATTCAATATGTGTACTAAGAACCTTTTATTCAGGCTCTAGTAAAGCAGGATAAGTACATAAATGAGTCCTGGTGTCATTTCAAGGCCCAGAATTACTGTCACCCTCTCAGCATATCTTATGGCTGCAGGGGATTTGCTGAAATCTCAGTTTCCTGAGCAGCATAGTTCCTGCTTATCTTCTTTCCTTGACATCCATGTAGTTTACATGAAACCTCAGTAGAAGGGCAGCTGTCTGGAGGCAACCCCACAATTATATGTTTCTGCAGACTGACCCTTTTGATTTCATAGGTTTGTGATATTGTCTGGGATTGTAACCATGTCCAGAAAGAAGCAAGTCTCTGAAGTGATTCCTGTTCTGCAAGGTCAGTCCTGACATCATCACAGCTCACTTGAGTCAGCCTTCCCAACTGTATCGTGCTGTCCTCTGTACCATGCTTCTTACTCCTGAAATATCAGAGTATGAATGTTCATTTGTCCTTTTTTAAAAGTGTCAAAATGAAAAATTAATGCGGCCTTTCTGGAAGATATATGCCAGAAAACTTGGGAGTGAAAGCTCTAAGGTTTCTAAATTTGAGCTGGGTAGTTTGTTGGGTAATCTTGTGGCATATAAAACAGTTTTCATTACATGCCGTACATAAATATCAGGATCTGTTCTTGTTCCTGTTGGCATTTTGTCAAATTTAAAAAGTATCAAATATGTTGACACATTTTGAACTTTTATGTAGGGACTGATCGACATTTTCCAATGGGAAAATATTTTACCAAACTATGTTCTGAGAACTGAGACAGAAAATTTGTAGCAGTAACAACATGGCAGGTAAAAGATAATAAATATATAAATAACTATCACCTTGCTCAATGACATTTTTGAGGAGAAAAACTTCACAAATGGTGAAGCTCAACAATAGAATATGCTGTCAGTACTTAGCCATTTAAGAAGCAGCTACTTTGTGTTTTATCACATCATAATAACCTGTTTGTTGAAATCCAGAGAGATTAGGAAAAATCCCATCCAATTTTAGGAGCACTATAAATCTGTGTTTTATATTTCTTTATATCCCTTATATATGTGATATCCTTTCTTTATAAATACATGCTTCATATACTATGTAAGCAGTAATATTTCCAAGAATAAAAAATCCTCCAAGGCCTGGCCTTGTTTTGTCTGCCTTTCTTTTCCCTTTGTATACAGAATTCTCCTCTGTTTCAATTTACATGTATTGTCAGTTGTGTCTCCCATCAAGTACCTCTGTGATGTGAAGATCTTGGCTCCGTCCCCTCCCTGCAGGCAGGAAGGGTGTTATGAGTCCCTCCAAAGCCTTCCTTGTCCCAGGCTGGCCAAGATCTGCTCCCATGGCCTCTGCTCACAGGGAAAGTGCTCCAGCCCTGACTGCCTTGGGGACCCCTCTGACCTCACTGCAGTTTGTTGATGTGGTATCTAGGTATGATCTAACAAGTGCTGAGCAGAGGGGGTTAATTTCCCCCTCAATCTCCTGGCCATGTCCCTGTTCATGCTATCCATGATGCTGCTGGCAGAGCAGTGCAGGCTCCCCTCCTCTGGCTGCCCCCAGGCCTCAGAGACTTTCCTGCAGAGCTGCTCCTACCAGGCAGGTCCAGCCCGGATTGATGCTGGGGCTCTTTGAATTTATCTCTATTGAACTTCATCAGGGTCCTGTCATCTCATTCCTGCAGCTTGTCCAGATCCACTTGGGAAGAAGTCCTGCCCTTGAATTACCAACTGGCTCCCACAATTTTGTATCATCTATAAACTTCATAAGGGTGCAGTTCAGTTCTACCCTTTTGAGCCATACTTGAGGCACAGTCCTCTAACTTCAGAAGTTAATAGAATTTGCCGATGACACAGGGAAATTTTGATGTTTCTGGTACTGAAGTTAGTGTGCATGGTGTGGGAAATCCAGGCCTCTACCTAGTCCGTATTCTTTCTCAAGACCATCTTATGGGACGAAAAAAAGGATAATATTTAGTTATCCACTGTGTTTTCATAACCACATGAAAGATAGAATGGGTCATGTAAGAATCAAATAGAATTCTTAGTTGTCATTACTCCTCTGTAGAATCATGAAATACATATTATAAACAAGCCCTCATTACTTTTACACAAAGGTTTATTATGGAGCTGTTACTACTGGGTTGTCCCTTTAAACAAAATGAACAATTATAAATCAAATTGCAGAAGTTAGGAAAGCAAATTAATAATTTCCAAGCTTTCATCTCCTATGAATTATAGTAGTCCATTTTGTCATGCAGTGTTTCACTTAGCAACTGTTGCCAAGAAAATCTGCATCTTAATCCACACTTCCAAGAAAGATGACAACCTCTTTCGGTAAATGATCAAGGTTATAATGTATATTTCAAATCTTTTTGCTTCCTGTGTTTCACTGATTCTAAAATAACCCATATAAATTTTCAGGTTGTTTTATATATTTATTATTTTACTACCAATCACAAATAGGTCATCCAGAAATTATTCATTTAAGGATGCAAGCTGTAAACCACTTTTTCTCTGTGAAAGCAAAAAACTAGGCACTATTTTAGAAAAGTGTTAAGTACTCATGCTCACAGTTTCTTATACTCTGGCAAGTTTTCCAGTACCTTTCTGAATTATTCCCAACACAAGAGAAGTGTACTGTGTATTTTCAGAGGGTAATTTTTAAATTTTTGTTTTCCCTGAGTCCAGTGGAAATATACAACACATAAACTGTGGTTTTTCTCATGTTTGCTGACAGTAATCCATTGTCAACAAATACCTTAACCAGCCTCATTAATTTATGCTATCCATTGACTCCGAAATCCATAGGAGTAATTGTTGACTAGATACAAAGCAGTGAACCCTAAAACTAGAAGAATTTAGCAAGCTGGGGACAGTTGGTGTAATTTATACAGTATGTATGGTGTCTATAAAAAGACAGCAAACAATAGAGGCTACTACCCAAGAGATTACAGTATATTTAATAGTATATTAAAAAATTATTTTACAATCTGTGACACAGAGTTTGCAAAATATTACAAGACAAGATTTACAAAGGAATATCAACTGTGGGAAAAACACCTCCGAGAAGTCCTGTCCAGGAGGTGGAGTGGTGCTCGTTAAGTTCTTCCTTCAGTTCATTCCATCCAAGGGTTTAGATTACATCTCAGAAAGAACATCAGAAAGTTTAATTTAGTCATACATGCCTCTGTAATTTTATTTTCAGCTCTACAAACAAGTTTTTGATTTTTTTTCCTTTGACAAAATAGAACACAAGTAATATTTTACTTTAATTTTGTCTGGTGTTGACAGTGACCTTTGCTGAAACTGGTGAACATAGATATATTGCTTTTCTGAAGGTATTCTTATAAACTAATATAGGCAAAGAAAGGGATCCATGGGGCCTCAAACCCAACATGGACATCAGAAGATGAATTTCGAGAATGGATTTCAGTTTTCTGAAGCAAGCAAGTGTCCTGAGAAGCTGCAAGTCTTTTTTTGAAGTAAACATTACTGCATGCTGGACTTTAAAAAAGCAACATCCTCTGGGAAAAGGCAGGTCACAAATCTATGTTCTTTTATCAAAACAGCAAATGAGTTACTCAAGGAAAGGGTGGATGGAAAGCAGTAATATCAATTCAGTATGGACTCCAACTTTTACTATTCCTTTTCAGAGATACAGTTTGTAATATGCCTTTGCCTACTCTTTCCAGGGAAGGAAGATCCCTGTTAATGGTACCTTTAGCTGTAAATGTTTTCCTTTAGTAGTACCCGGATTAGGTGTGCACTCCATTTGTCTGGCTGCAGAGACGGGGATAAAATGAGCAGTCTGTTGGTGAAGTCATCTGTTACAAAACACATACATAATATAATAAAATACATTCATCCCAAAAGTCTTCATATGTTTCCCTCTAACCCAAACCCAGTAATGGCAACAACAATTTCTGAGGAGTAGTACAACAAATTATAAAGTAGGAATACAATTTAAAAGCTCACCATTGCAGAATATCTGATTTCTTTGTGTTAATGTAACCTCAAAAAGTCAGCATTGCTGTGCTTTTCTAGTCCATTGTTAATAACTTTCAAAACCTTCTCTATGAAGTTTTCACCAAAATTAATGAGAATGTCACATATACCATGTTACAACCACAGACCACATGTCGTAAGTCTGCAAACCTGTGTGTTTTATGGAGGCATGTTCTATATATTATCTTTAGTCCATAGGTACAATTTTGATAAATAATCAGAGAAAATATTTAAATGGATGCTACTTCATGACCCATATGACCCAATTCATGAGCCCATTCAACCTCACACTCTCATCCATTGCTGCCATGTGGTGCAGATCTCTGAAAAATCAATGCCCTTTTAGAGCAGCAAATGAAAGGTAGCTGGGATACTCAAAGATACTCCAAAGAAAACTTGAGATCCTGTTTAAAGTGGTGTGGTGATACGTACATGAAGTTAATTACAACTCAGGCTTTGCTGGATTGAGGTCTAGAGATAAAAAGCCATCTGGTAGATTTTCATTACTTATCATAACATCTTTTCTGAAAAAATAATAAAAACTCATTATGGAGAACATTCTGTAATATTAAAATCTAAATTGCAGAAAACACAAGAAATTAAAAAGTGTAATGAATATAGAACATTGTGCAGTTAAAGATTAAATTAAATGCAAAACAGTTATTAAAATGACTAAGTAATAGAGCATATTGTTGTATTTAAATTTTGGGATAAAATTTCCTGTAGAAACCGTTGTGGCAAGCCTATATTTACCTATAGATTGGACAAGTAGTGAAAATAATCAAAGTTGAATATTTTTTATTGTATAGGTACACAGTAGAATAACAAAATTATATTATTCTACTATGAGGTAGAATAATAGCCTATGAGGTTACTCACAATTTTTTACAGTTATTTTTAAGAAGTTCCATTAGGTCCCAAATCATTTATCAAACAACTAACTGTTGCTTGAGAAGTCAGGTTAAAAAAAAAAAAATGCTTGCAGTCAGGGACTAATTTGTTAAAATTACTAAGGGAAGTCACATCTGAAGCAGACACAGATGCAAAGATGCTTTTCTTTTCTGTTCCTATGTCTAGCCAGCACTGAGGCTGAGCACGTGTGCCTACTGTACATTACAAGGGACACTGTATGCACAAAAATAAGCAAACAACAAAAATTTCCCATGTTAATTCATCCTATAAGAAGATAGGTCACAAAGACATCAGTGACTATTTCTTTATGTACCATTTATTAGTGTTAAAGAAGTTATTTGTATAAACTATTCAACTTTTTGATGGAAGATAATTCTATAACCCTTGAATGCTCTATTTCAAGTATGCCCACAACGCCTTCATAAGAGGAAACTTCTTATTGTTTCATGAGGGTCTCAATTTTTTTAATAGAACATCTATGTCCCCTGGCAGTGTTTCCTTTTAAAATGTTTTAACATAATATGATTTTGCAAAGATAAAGAAAAAAAAAAAGTCATTTTGAAAAGGAGAGACTCTGAGGAACAAAAGGATAAATAACTGGTTAGTACCGGGTTTGATTTGGCATCAACCAGTTGAAAAAAAGTGACTTGAGCAAAAAAGCTAAGCCCCATCATTAAAATCTGGTTTTGCACTGAAGAACACTGAGGTGGTGACTATATTCTAAAATCATACTGGTTAGCCATTTCAATATACTCCAGTACAGCATAAATTAAATGGAACAAAAATTTAGGCTGTGTTATACAAGAAAATTATGTAAATTATCACAGAATCACAGAATCATCTAGGTTGGAAAAGACCTTGAAGATCATCCAGTCCAACCATTGACCTAACATTGACAGTTCTCAACTCCACCAGATCCCTCAGCGCTGGGTCAACTCGACTCTTCAACCCCTCCAGGGATGGGGACTCCCCCCCTGCCCTGGGCAGCCCATTCCAACGCCCAACAGCCCCTTCTGTAAAGAAATCCTTCCTAATATCTAGTCTAAACCTTCCCTGGTGCAACTTGAGGCCATTACCTCTTGTCCTATCGCTTACTACTTGGTTAATTATGAGACAAGAAGAAACTGGAATTATCTCTATGAAGGAAAACTATGTACCAATTAATAGGTGCTTAAAGGACGGGAATGGTAGAATGATAGATTCTGAAAAAGTCACTTATTTAACACTGTCTCAGGCATAAGGTTTCCATTTAAACAAAACACTTCTTTGGTTTCAGTGGACTAAAAGTGATTCTTTTGAGAGTCTAAAAGAGAAAAGGTTTAGTGAAAATAGGTTTGGGGGAGTGGGATGGGACATTTCCCCCCCCACCCCCAAACCCTCAAAAGCAACAAACCTGATAATAGAGTTTATAATAGAATGCATGTTTATAGATTACCCGTACAGATATTATACTTGAGATTACATGTTCTCTTGTAAAATATTACAGAGACTTCATCCTTATCCATGCTTATGTGTTCCCTGTTTTCATTTTACATTTCACTGATAAATGCTACTGGACGATATCCACCACATTATAATAGTCTAGGCAAACACATGATCTAATCCTGCACGTTTAAGGAAAAAACCAGAATATAGAAACTGCAGATGTAGTTCTGCTGTATATAATTATAAATTATATTTTCAGAGTATTAAAATCCAGCCTTAGAGGTTAATCATGCAATTGAGAGTTGCATATTTCTCTTTTTATGATGAGAAAAGCTCTTGTATTTAGTGAAGTAGGAAGGATTAAGAATAAAAGTAAATTGTTCCTGTGAGGAAGTCTTCAAGGAGCTGAAAATTCTTAGGTTTTTTGCACTTGCTAGCATATTCTGGAAGAAAAAAAAAAAAAAAAAAAGTAACTTTAGAATATTGTACTGTCAGTGCTGTTATTTTCATTCATATTTTCTAAATAAGTGGTTACATTAGTAATCAAACGATGAAATTCTTTTACTTAGAGCCATACATAGTACCTTTTTGAAAAGCTCCATGAACTGCTTATGTCACCATCTACATATTAACATCTATAATTAAACATAAAAGTCTATAACACTTTTTACACAAATTTTACTGCAGTAAAATAAACAGAGCACTAGGAATTAATCCCAAATGTAGCTTCCCCTAAATGCCAATGTGATCCCATTGAACAGTACTAAAGAAGATATATTTCTCCAGAAATAAACATACCCTAGACATTTTGCCTAAATGGAGAAATCCATCTTTTGTCATCAGGGCAGTCACTGAACGTCCCAGGATGTTGTCTGAACTGCAAATAGATCAAATGTCACAGCTCGGTCAATCAGGCTCCCAGAAATTTTATTGATTTATAACAGTATTACATACTGGAAAGGTATAAGAAGTACACAGATTAGCAGCATCCCAAGCACAGCTGAGTTTCATTTAAAGTTTGATCTTTATCATGTTGAAGGTATCATTTCTAAAGGAAGATGTTCTTGCATGTGTGCTGGTCAGCAGTTTGGTCAGATATGATTTCATGTCTACATAGACACTGTCCAGGTGATTAAAATTTTACTAATTTGAGTGATGTGTTGATGGAGATTATTTCAAAATAAGCAGTGGTGTGGCTCAGATTTATGCCCATTCTAAAACCAAATGAACTCACCAAGATACTTTAATTCTGCAGGCCCAGTCTTTGGAAAACCCAGATAGGGCTATACTCAAATCAGTGGATTTGCATCTTTAGTTCTAAGCAGTACCCTCCCTGGCTTCAGTGATAAATTCAGATACAGTATGTGTCTACTGCAAATAACCTCTGTAACATCTGCTTTTGAGATACTTTCTGATCTTTAGTTGTAGGCATGTCCATAGACCTTAGATATTTGGTCATCTTTTGAAATTATAGAAAGCTGTAAGCCTAGGAACGGTTCTTGAAAATGTGCATGGATTTGTAGCTTCTCTAGGTAAGAGATAATTCATTACAATAATACCCACAGCTGTCTGCAGGCCATGCAAACTCTCCTGGCAGGAGGCTGCAGAGAAAGATAGCATTTCACTAGCTGTCTTTAAATCATGTTTTCAGAACAGCAGCATAACTCAAATCTACAGTATCAAGTAACTCTCGTCCATAAAGATCCCAATGTGCTACATAAAGAAATGACCTCACCTCTAAGATAGAATAGGGAATCTTTTTAAAGGTGTGCCCCAACATCAAACACAGAAAGTGAAGAAAATTAACGCACCTCTTCAGAGGACTTAGGACATTCTAAGTAAGCCAAATATAATTGCTTGAAATGGAATATGGCTGAAATCTAAGCTTACACCTCTTCCTCTTGAAAAAAACTTATCACAGTCTTTCACGATGGGAGATAGTCAAAACCTAAAATAGCATCCTTTCATATCAGTCAGGCATACTGGTTACATTGTGACTGAGAAAGTACTGGGCAATACTTTCTGCTCTATTTGTTTAATGTACTCTGTAATATTCTCTTCATAACTGTAGTGTCTGAGTTCTTTTTGGAAGTGCATTTAAGCAGTGTGACCAGCATGTAGTTGTGTGATTTGTTCTTATCTAGTAATTTCTAATGTTTATATGGTAAACAACAATTAACAGCAGTAATAGAAGTTGCTTGGAGGAATACTCCTTCCTGCAACCACTTTTGAACCCCTAAACACTTCCAAGGGTGCTGTCTAGCATGGGAATGGAAAAGGCTTCAGTGAGAGGATTTGCCGGCAGTGAAAGACTCTTTCAAAATTATTCTTTCTTTTAATTTCCCTATTTTTAATGCTGCAAAGGTTTTTATGGAATACAGAATACCTGCAGAAATGTTAATGGAAATTATTTAATGAATTTCATATGCCATCTACTGCAGAAAAGTAGTTAATACTTAATAAACCACCACACAAAACACAAGGGAAATTAATCCTATTAAGTGTGAATAAGAAGTAAAAAGGGCATTGGATACCAGTGTGGTTAAGTAGCGATAGAAAAGGTTGTTAAAATTATAATCCTCCGGAAAAGAGAAGTATGGGAATAGCTGTTGAACTAAATAAACTAATACAGGTTAAGAAATATAATTAAAGGGGCAAAACCATACACAGGATGCCAAAATTGCTACAGATTCTTCAGCTGACACAGTAAAGGGATTTGCATATATCTGCAGTGGGTGAAAAGTAACCAGAGAAAGCACTGAAGAAGGAAACATGAAGAAAAATAACTGCAAGGTACAGTACGCATGGTGAACGGTGGAATTTTTCGCTATGGCATAAAGAAGCCTACATCAAATCCTGAGGTTCAAAGAAGGAAGACTGGGGAGAGAGAACAAAAGCAACATGTATTTACACTTCTAAATTCTCAGCAATTTTCTAGAACAATTAAAAAGATAAAACGGCTTCTATTCACTGACATTCTCTTTAAAAGTTCAGCATAAGGAGACATGGGGACTACCCAGCAGGGATGGATGTCCATATTCGCATGTCCCATTGGCTTAAGCTGATCTATAAAATTGTCTCAATGAAACTCTAATCCACTGTTTCACAAGAGAAAGGAGTTTAAAGAATATCTTTTTTTGGCAAGCCCTCATCTGCGAGAGGAAGGAAAACTGGTTCTAGAGTCCTACATGCCAAATTCTGAACAACTACAGAAATACATGGAGAAGAAACGTCGCTTGCACACACATGCATTTCTTTGATGTGATCACTCATGGCTGGAAGCCTTAGCCTGATTAGATAATCTTTACTGATGAAGCACAGGTTTTACCCTGTATTATTAAATTACATTTTTGCTTTGTCTAAATTAAAACTGTTATGTGCAACAGAGGTATTTGAAGGCCTTGGAGTGTCAATCTGCATTTCCTGATCCTCCTTTGTTATTCCATAGAAAACTTTTCTTTAGAAAACATCAGTAAGCTCAATCTTCTGTTGGTCTGGAGTTTAATTCAGAAAATAGAATCTAATTTTTGTTTAGAACATACTGCCTGTCACCTCCTCCATTTTCCTCACTTGGCCTTGGCAGCAGCAAGAAGAGGACTTTATGCATACTTGTTTCCATGTCCCTCCCTTGTACTTAAATCTCAACTAGATCTAAAAAGTTCAATTAGATTATGATGCTGAGGAGCCTAGTCCTGGAGCTGCTGTATAGTCCTCCCTTTTGCAGCAGAGCTGGACCCAGCAAGGGCCAAACTTTACTTGCATTTTCATTTGTGAAGAAATCAGATGCTGATTAATGGGGTGTTTGGAACCTGTAGAATCAATAAATACGTAACTTGCTCTTTTATATTCTCTTAATTTAGGATCATGAAAAGGCTGCAGTCCCAGGATACTCTGTGTGTTCCATAATGGACTGAAGACTGAAAAGTTTCCAAGTGTCAGGGACAGAAAGAGAGGGGAAAAAAAAAAAAAAAAAAGTGAGTAACACCAAATACTTAATAAAATAAAAGCATTAGAGAATAAAAAATCATAAATTACTGATTATTTAAGTAACAGATGTGTTGAAAGTAGTAGTGCAATTGATTAATTAATTCAATAAGAAGACTAAGCAGATAATTTTCTCTCTCCCTCTGTTCTTTCCACATCTTCTACACATTTGGCTGTAGATAAGTGGCAATGATAAATATTCTACTGGAAACAAGTCAAGGGAATGCATAGATGGTGATAAATTCAGGATTCTTTCATCTGCAACTTTGAGTTGATCGGTGTGAAAATATTTATACTTAAAGGGGAAAAGTGTGTTGCTTTTAAGTAAATTTTCCATAATTTTCCATTTCTCAGCTAAATTTGTGTTGCAAGACCTAAATTCCATAGCGCTTGCCACATTAGCAAGCTCTCTTCTACAGCATTGACTAGTATAATTAAATGAAAAATGGTTTGCTACAACACAGCAAAGCATCTTTCTTTGAGAAGCTGAAAAACCATCCTTCTGCCTTCTGCCTAGTAATATTGTGAAGATACAGCTTTTACAAAAGGTGTTAACCACTAATAGAGATAAAACAACTGCCCCTTCTGCTCTTAAGATGACATGTCAGAGTTCACACAAGTTATTCAAAAGGCATAATATAAACTGTTGTGACTATTGTATATTTTTCCTAGCACTTTTATTGAAAATCTAATTCTTTATTTTTATGAGCATGGAATCTGTCAAAAATGTCATTTCAGGTGGATTATTTACTAATTCATATTAAATTCACCAAATTGTTTTAGTAATAAAATAACAGAAAAAAAAAAAAAATTAGTTTCCTTATTTTGACATTGACATAATGTCCCGGTAGAATTTCTACAAACTCAGTTTAAACACCAAAACAATTCATTTTTTGTTCAGCATGAATCATTTAAACTGTTGTTTTCTCATTAAACTGAATAGTCTATTGTTCGGACAGATCCGATGAGCAGTTGATGATACCTATCTTTTTAACCACTTCCAGGGCCTCTGACTCATCTTCCATATTCACATGTCCCATTGGCTTAAGCTGACCTATAAAACTGTCTCAATACCCCTGTCTCAATACCCCTGCCTTTAAGCTCCGTTGCTTAGACTGTTACTGGATAGCATGAAGAAGAAGAAAGCAGAGACAGTACCTGTTCTGGTCAAGAATGGAAGTGATCAGGTTTTCAGGTTATTCTCTATGCAAGAATCTTCACCTCAGTTGTTTTTCCATGATCAAAAACATCTCCTCTTGATCACTAATGTAGCTCCTTAATCATCATCTACATTCCCAGTTTACTGAACCATGCTGGGTCATATCTAGCAATATGATCCTCTAACCTCTGATAAGCTCCTGGAAGCTGATTATCTCATCAGTTGGGTGGTTTGTTTTTTGGTTTTTTTTGTTGTTGTTTTTTTGTTTTTTTTTTTTCTGATCCTGAAGAAATGACAAGGTGATCTGGAGATTTCTTCATGCCCAATGTAAACCAAAGTGTCAGCTTCACTAGTGCTTGGACCATCTGTGCAACCCCATCCCGATCATGTGAACCACAGGAATGAAAGTGACTGCCAGATGCAGAGGAATGTGTGATTGTCATAACCTCATCTTTTTCATGTTACCATCCTGATGATTCCTGTGCTGCTGGCACAAATGATGCCTATTTTCCTCATCTCAAACTCACAGTAAGTTAAAGCAGCTGTCAATGAGAGACTTCAGCCAGATCCAAACGCAAACTTCTGCCCTTTCTGTCTGCACTATGACCCTGAGAAACTCTAAAAGCTTTGTCTGTTCTGGACAAGTACAGGTCTGAGAATAATCTAGCTACAAATACTTCCAACATAAACAGAGGTCTTCTGTTTTAATTCACTTAGAAGAAGAAGGGAATAATTAGTAGCTAACTATGAGGTATCTTTAACATTTTTGAAATTATTTTGAACTGTAATTGTGTACTTTGGCTGGTATAAATAAAAAATTTAAACTGCCACTGCTAAATATTCCTTGTGGTACATATTTTCCAGCTGAACATTAATTTGTTAATTTACAGTTGTTTACATTAAAAGCTGTGAATTTACAGTGACCTATATACATGTTCTGATAAAAATATAATTAAATATAATATAATGAATTATATTAATACATCAACTGATATAATAACAACAAGCTTTCCTGTTAATACATTTCAATAGTATAAACAAAATCACAGGTAAATATTCTCATACAATCCTGACCTTAAAATATTAATAGCGAAAACATATTTAAAAGGTTGAAAGAATTTTAAAGGAACTTTGAAATTTGTTCTAGCAAGTTTCTCTTTGCTGCTTGATATTTTTGAGACAATATATAGACTGATTTTTTTTTTCAGCATAGTCAACTTGCTACATGTCTCATTCAGTGATAAAATAATTTGTTCTATTTGTCGTTGTGACTAATTTCCTGGTCGAATACAAAAAACAGCACAGATTTTAATTCATTGACAGTTCCAAAGATTGGGAAGGTTAAGGATTAATGAGAGGTAAGCTATATTGTTTAAGATAAGCCTAATTTTCTTCTCAAACCAGGATGTTAGAGGTAGTGGTTCTGCCTCAAGGAAATCTTAGTGGGTGGATGATGTGAAAGCTGCAATTCCTACAGGAGATATGAAAAATTACATTTTCAAGTACAAGAAATAGGAAATACTAAATGCTGAATATTGTTCTGTAGTGTGAACCTCTTCAAATAATTTCAATTTTTGATTGAATTTCAGCTGTGAATTATGATTAAATTAAAATAAAGCTTTCTACTGTTCAAACTAATATACACCCTTCTGCATGCACAAACAAACTTTACACCAAATTATTTAGAATTTAATGGCTGCATAGACATTAACATAAGAGACACTGCCAGGTCTGCTTAAATAAACATTAGAATGTCCGTCACCTACTGAGACAATGGAATAGACGTACACAATTGCTATAGTCATACAACTGTAAGGGGTTTAAAACAATTGAAAGACATGTTTATTTTTCTTGGTACTCTATTTTTGCTCTGGATTTTAACTGGTTCTTATCAAAAACTCTATCTTCTCAGAGTTCCATGGTTGAGCAAGAACTACAGAAGCACAACCATCTAGATCCTAAACAATGTCATTATGGTTCTTCCTTACAAAGGCACAGAAAGAGAATATTTTTCTTTCATGTTGTCCTATCTGTCATGTAGACAACAATTAGATGTTTCCAAACTACACAGCTATTTCAAAGGCAGAAAAGAGAGCTGAATGATAATTTAAAACCAAATTTAAATACTGTCAACAAAATAATAAAAAACACATCAGCTCCATTGGTGTCTGTAGCAGTCAGGAGCTGTTTTGTTCAGATACAATTCTGAAAAATAAAATAAATTAAAAAAAAAAAAAAAAACAACTAAAAAAACCCCCAACATTTCATGTGATTCCTTTCACTTTGCTCTATATCATTCAGGTAGCTGTTAAAAACCATCTTTTTTTTTTTCTTTACACTTTCCTTCTTAATTGCTTTGCAAATTGTTTTGAGTTGACAGGAATTATTGGAATCTTGTTCAATTTTTTTTCATTATCCAAGACATAATGAAGAGAACAGTGAGCTCCTGATGGTATAACAAATGCAGAAATAAAGGAACAGCATTTCTAAGGTCTTCACAGTAGAAGCTCATTAGAAGTCTAAATACAGTCTATGAATGGCAGAGTTATTTCTTGGTGTCCTTGTGGATTTCAAAACTAAATTGCTGTTATTGAAAAGCAAAATAGAAAATCTCTGAGATGGGATTGATAATTAAGTCTGAACTGTAGGTCAACTCCTCAATAAAAGCTAATTTATTTGCCTATAAATTGTCTATTCCACTTGTTTAAGTCAAGAATCTTTGTAAGCTAGACACTGAATGACACGTCCATATTGTGGTCACAGGTACGCCTGCAGCTTTTATATATAAAAGTATATACATTTGCATCATTCTTCTGTTCAGTTAACTAGGTGAAGTACTAACACCTGTGAAGGTGTGAGGGATTGCCATCTGCAAAGCCTGCCCTGGCTCCATGGCAGAAATGTTCTTGCACCCTAGATGCATTGCTGTCCACAAGGGTGCTCAAGCTGTGTCTAGTATCTGTACAGACCCAGCTGCCACACCTTTGACCAAGCTAGAAACACACTGCTACACGTACAGTGATTTATACCTTTATTCAGAGATTATGTATGATAGTTGTCTGTGTAATAGCCTCTTAATCTTCTAAAACATAATCCTTTCTTTTGCATCCATTTTACACCCCTGTGATAGCATTGGCTTGGCTTGGTTTACATCTGATTTACATTGTAGCTAAGGACAATCAGACGAGTATTAGCAAAATCCTTCTAAACCCTAGGATGGTAAAACACTATAAAGAGCTAAACACAAGGTTGTGGAAAATTTTTCACTGGAGGTTTTCGGGATGATTGCAAGCCAAAGAGTAGCTATTTATCAATAGCTAAGTCATGCAATGGCAGAGGGAAGGACCAGCTGATCTTGGGATCCTTTACTGCTCCTATATTTCTATTATCTTGTGAGATATTAGGGTGAGATAGGAGCCTTCCTTTATGCAGATGTAATTGACACTATCTTTTTTTTGCTCATTAGCAACTTCTATTGACTTATTTTTGGTCTTTAATTTTGACATCTCTGTTTCTCAAGATTCCTCACAGTAAGCACGTTATTCCCCTACTATACTGCCCATCCCATCGAGAGATCTCTTTCCTTTCTAGAGAAACAAACTTTTCTCTTACGTGTCTGTCCCTGATTTGGCAGAACTGTTATCTACGTATTCTTTTGCTTAGGCTACAAGCCAGTGTTTTAAAAAACATGATGTTGTATGTTCAGGTTGTTCCAACAACCCACTATTGCTGAGTTTGTGCCAGTTTTCCATTTTCTCTTATTTCTGACTGTTTTGAATCCTGTTTCAGTGACACTCCATTAGCTCATCACTTTTGAAATGAATAATTGCATGCACTCAGTATGAAAAGGAGATAGAAAACCAAAAATGTTCACAGCTTTAACATAGCTGCTGAAATTCAGCAGCAGATAAAACTTCTTTCGTTCATTAATACTATAGATTATAAATGCAACCTGGGGGAGGAAAGAGGAGCTGGAAAGAAAAGTTCCAGCTTATATCATTCTGGATATAGTCCACTGGACTTAGCATCCTATCTCTTAGTTGGCAGAAGTCTGCAGATAAAATGCATCTCTCAGTAAATTACATCCTCAGTCGAAGAAAAAAAAAAAAATTACTGAACTGCAGATATTAGATGTGGGGTTTTGAATCTTAATTTGAAAACTTTCTGCTGTTGTGATTCTTCTGCTTGAGTTACAAAGCAAAAAATATTACTGACTGCTGAAGTAACACCTCGGAAAACACCTTAAGATGTGAACTCCATCTCCTATTTACCACTTTTTTTCTCATTACATGTTCCAAAATTCTGTATCCAATAAAAAATTCCAGTTCTTAGTGCATAATATGAAATCCCCATATTTTGCTTAATTTTCACGTTACTGTCAAATTTACTGTTTTAATCTGGCAAAATGCAGAGTGTGTTGATTATGATTAAGGAGCTACACAATGAAGTAAAAACTATGATAAGTGAGATAATACAAGTGTGGTATGACTACAGTACTATTAATGTATCATTTAACAAATTAAATCTGTAAATGATGTAGATTCACTAGAATTCTCTTTGATGAATATCAACATTAGGAAGTTACCTTTCTTATTGCTGTACATTGGAACACTTTCCTGACATAAATACACTAACAACTGGTAATTGGCATTAAATCTGCTCTCAGATACAGAATTTCAGATGAACCATGATTAAAGTAGGACAGAATTAAATGAGCTGCACATTTTCTTTTATTGCTTCACCCATGCTACTTCCATTCTGTGGATATCTTTTAATAAATTATTTCCAGTACTATCAAAAGAGTATACTCAAGAGTGCAGGATTCATTTCAGGAGAAATAGAGTGCATATTATTTCCTGGAAATATCTTTTAATGGATGGATAGCAAAAATGCAAGTTTCTTTCTTGAGTTAACATAATTTATCACAGGTAGATAAAACACAATGGTCATAGTTGTCATTTGAAAAAGGAAGAAAAAAAACTTTTTTGTTTTACTTCATAATCTAATTATTACTCTAGCAACTATGCTCATACATACTGAAATATTTATCAAAATGTCTGTGAAAAGGTGTTCTTTCTATATGCAGCATGCAAGCTATAAAAGTAAAATATAATTACCTATTTATTAGTGCCAGGAGTTTATTTTGAAGCTTTCTTGTATTTTTGATTCCTTTGCCACACTTAAAATGTATTATTGTTGTTTCTAATCACAATGGGCTATAAAAATATAAAATGTTCTTAATTGGATTTTTCAACAAATGGCCCACAAGCTAGATACCTCTAATTTTCTGATAATACAAACCTGACATTCTAATTAGAAAACATGCATTTTCTATGAAGTGCCACTGCAATATCTGACTTTCTTTTCCTCCTTGAATCAACCTACATTTTAAGATAAAATGAAAGGGTGACAGCTTCACAAGAACTTCTTGTTGCTTCCTGTGCTGGTGGATACAGACTGACAAAGATGCGCTGCCTGGAAGACAGTCACTAGGAAGGATTCCAGTGATTTTTCTGAAGCATGAATTCAAAATACTGGGCTCAAACTTTGAGTATCCTTGTATGTTCCTGGAGTATCTGAGTCTTTGTTCTTTCTTGAAGGTCCAAAATTCCAAAGAATATAACCATGGAACTGGTTATATTTATCCTCCATTTTCAGGGGAATGAGTTGTCCATATGACAAAATGTAATTTGCAACTGGATGTACAGTTCATGTGTGAGTAAAGCAAAGACATGTCACTTAAAATTTAAAATAAAATTTAAAAGTAGTTAAACTTTGTTAATACTCTTTATTGTTAATTCTTTTGTTCCTGCCCTGGCAAATAATTCATTTCCTATACTTACCCCCTATGAAGCTACTAAACATGTTTTTTATGTTTGCTGAATATCTTACATGTACATGCCACAAAGATTTTGAAACAGGGCAAAATCCCAAATGACTAAGAATTCTAGAAAATGTTTGGGCTTAATTGAAGTAATGCACAAACTACTTTACAATTAATGCCAAATAATTCACTTTTGGATTTTCTAGGCATTTACAGGTTTTTTGCCATCTCTTTGAAGAATTTCTTGATATGTCAACTGCTCCCATGCAAGACTTATGTTACTTGTAATGTTTTTTTCAAAATGTTTTCAATATAGTGTCTTATATTAAAAAAAGGGAGTATGATTAGGTGAAAATAGTCCTTTGAAAGGAAAGACAAGGCCAACAGATGTCACAAAAAGGCAGAAATACAATGTCTAATCTGAAAAACATACAGGAAAATAATTTATGAAACAGAACCAGCAAAAGGAATAGTTTATTTAGATTACAGAAAATTTCTAGAAATTGACGTGGTGTAAACATATGGGGTGAATTTAAAATGTTGTGGCACATCTGAGATTCCACAAGTCAAGGGAGGACAAATGAGGTCATGCAAATCATCTAGTCTGTAATGACTTGGGTGGAAGAGAATGCAGTTTTGAAAAAGAGTTTGTGATTGATATTCATTCATAAATGTGTTTTCATAAAAATAATTTTCACAGAAATAATAAAGGAGTTTTCAGGTAATGTCAGTGAAAGCAATACTGGGGCAAAGAACATACACTGGTTCTGTGCTTCCACATTTTATGATTTCAAAAGAGAACCTACATTTTCAGAAACATCGCAGTACAACATGAAGAAGTTGACAAGATCATGGTAAAAGGGTTGTTGTGCAGATTTGCAGCTAATGAGAAAAAAAACTTGAGAACTGAGAACTTTGGTCGTATTTGTGAAGAAAAATTCAACAATGCTCAAATGCAGTTACATATTCCATAACTGCCTGCTTAGCAAGTGGAAAATATTTTTTTGGCACAGGTAAAGTAAGTTTTATTTTTAAAGTTGTGTGATGACATAGGATGAACAAAGATTTAAAAAGGCTCTAACCCTCAATGTTTTAATTTGTGAACAAATGTACAAAATATATATTAAAAAAATTAAACTATTGAGAAACAAAATCGGGGTCTACTAAGTACTAAGACATCCTTTGTGAGATCTTTTCCATCCTTTCCAATGGCATCTAGAATAAGAAGCATTCATTGATCTCATAGCATAAATGAGGATAATGGTCCTACAAAGAAACATTGTTAAGTTCTGGGCAGGATACAGCAGAAAAAGGTGCATATAACGTGTTTTAAGAGGTCTTTTACTATCTGTCTTTCCTTCCAGGAAAGAGTTGTTATTTCTCCCTGTGGCTTGATATGGAATTCATCAGTATCGGCAGTTAGGGGACTGTATTTCAACTTTGGATCACCAGACTTAGAGATATGCCTTTCTTCCCAGCTGGCAGAGAAACATTTAAAAAGTGAGGACTGAAGTGGTTGCTCTTCCAGAATTTTCTGGTTCAGAGTTGCCAGATTTTCTGTGCCAGCTTGATGTTTTTTCTGCTTTGAGAGGCACTGGGGAACTTTCCATCAGAGCCTGAACTGGACAACTGTGGCATAACAAATCCTGGACTTCTTTCTGAAATTTCCTAACTGGTTTAAAACACTTTTTGCCAGTATTCCTCACTGCATCTCTTGCATGTTCAGGACAGCAGGACTCTCCAAAGGGCTCTGTCATTATACCAGAGAGTTTAGTGTCTTGAGTTCACAGCTGAAGAAGAACTACAAACATAACTCAGTGAGCTTTCTTTTTAGAAAATAGATATTGTGCATCAGAAGAACCCAATATTCTTCCTATGACTAAGTTAGTTCAGCCTCTCATGCTGCAGTCCCCTAATATTCTTGTCAGGAAGAAGCTGTGAGTTTTCCTTTCAAGGAAATGAGTGAGTTGAGATTTGGATTCTTAAAAGTACATCACCAAGATAAGGCTTTATATACTGCATAGTGGAACGAACCTTTTCTTCAGCTGCGTGGAGACTGCTGCCTATCATTTTGATACGTGCTTTCTAGAGACAGTTTCTTATAGGCATTGAAAACATACAAAACCCCAGCAGCAGAGCACATTACTGAGATACAGTGTTAAAAATGTTCGACACTGCAACAGTAAGAACAACAAAAAAATATATTCCATTTCTTATTTTGACTTTTTTCTGCAAGAAAAGTCTCTTCATGCCAAAAATACAGTTTTGAATCTTACTATGCATATCTCCTTGACTTGCATTAAAATGGTATCTTTTGTGGCTTTTTATAGGCTGCAGGAAGAGCTAATGTCACCTTTTCTATGGAGCATTGTAATTTCAGAGTTTGTCCTCTAGTGCAGCTTAAATAGGGTTCATGATTAACTCATTGTTTAATGTACCAGTTTTGCTAAAAGCCTTGCTTGCAGAAGTTCAGCAAATGTTAGCTTTTCTGGAGAGGCCCTACAGTAAACAGTAAAACTGTTGAAGGAGTGTGTATATCCATGAGAAACTTTTCTCTTTCCAGTTAAAAGCACCTTTTATGAAAAAGATACTATGTGCAATGCAAGGTAAGGGCCGAGAATAATTGTCATTCATCCTGTGAAACACAAAAGAATTGAAAAGTACATCAGTCAGTCCAAGGGCTTTGTATCAAGGGGCACAAAGCTAAAAAAGGCTTCACAGAAAGGAGTGTTTCCTCCAGCTTGTGAAGAAAGAAAAGCCCTGGGGGATCCTGACATTCAGGTCTGTCCTGGGAGCAGTAGCTTTTAAAAGCTAGGATGAGCAAGCTGTGTAAAGTGGCTGTCCTATTCATGGTGAATGGCTTGAAGTCTACCATAAGACCAGGTAAGAGCCCTTGCATACTTAGACAAGACAGAGTGGGGTTGATTTTGGTTGTTAGAGAGAACCTGAAAACAAAATGGAATGCCAGTAAAGCTCTGAAGGAGACATTTGGCCTCCTGGGTGAACTTGTGAGAGTACTGCTTTTCCACAAGCCCATGGCTCAATTGCATGTTTATCCATACAACTCCAAAATAGTAGACCTCTATCCTGCAGAGCATACTGTGGTATTCAGTGTCCCTAGACCTGCACAGATCTGATAGCAGGAATGGTCACTCACATAAGGAAGGTTATTTTGGGAAAATATATTACACTGGATCCCACAGCCAAAGAGAGAAGAGGCTGCTGCAGCTCTGTGCCCTGGGTCCAACCAGAAATAGGTCTGAAGGTGTGTTCCCAGTATGTACATGCACATGGCGTACACATGCACACCACATTTTTGCATATATACATGGCTGGCCGTATATATCACAGAGACACACACAGAGCACTCACACAAACACCGACAGCACCAACAGCCTCATCCTGCTCCCCTTTCTGGCTGAGCAGAACAAGGGTCTGATAGTGAGAATATCTATATAAACCTATGTGCAATGTGGTTTCCTTCAGCAGCTGGGTCAGACCTGCAATCTCCCCAGTAGCTGCCCCTGGACATGCAAGCCCCCGACGCTGCAGTTGCTGGCACAGACCATCACACACACATATACACATGCACACGCACGCACGCACACACACACACAGAGCTGACCAGGACTCCTCTGGTCCCCACTAGCCAAGCCCACCATATTCTCACCCTTAGAGACACACACACATGGGGATCTCATTCCAAGAGACCCGCACACCCCACAGTCTCTCCAGGAGATGACTGGGACTCCCCTGGTCCCCAGCTGCCAACCCTCTCATGGCTTTGCCATTAGAGACATCCCTGGTTCCCAGGCCACATCACCTACTTGACAACTTGTCTAGCTTGATCTTTGCTGTGACTCACACACTCACTTGCACACCCGTACTCGCTCCAGTCGCTGCCCCAGGGATACAGGGGCCTTCTGTCCCGTGGTCTGACCCCAGCGGCTGCACTCACAGCCCCCACACACACACATGCACACAGGACGGAGAGCCCTTCCCCAGGACAGAGACAGGAAGGAATATAATAGGGAGACAGGTCAGGCGCAGAGCATGGCCAGTCAAGCACACTGGTCTACATGTGACTGGCCCTTTTTAGCTCCTGCACCTCTATTTCCCCAATCTTGTTCTCCCCTGCCAAATCACCTACTACACTTCTCCCTTGTCCTACCTTTGATTCCTCCCCTAAACGCCCCAAAAGAAGCCCTGTGCCATCTGTGACAGATACACTTCTCCTGTTTGAATTAACTGAACTTTGGTCCAGGCAGATGCTCAGCAAGTAGGCCTAACAGAAGTTAATCCTATTGTGTGAGGCTATCGGTGAGAACTCAGCACCAAACCCCCAAGAAACTGGTTTGGCTGGAGACTGGGCTGATAAATGGCTGAAACTGCATTAACACAGCAGAAAATCTGACTGCAAATCAACCACTTTGTGCTATAGGTATCTGCAGCCATCAGGTTCCATTACACTCCCCCTCCATAGCAGCTGGCTGTGTGGCAGTGATCTACCCTTGAGTAGGGATGCCTCTCAAGGTTATCCCTCTATGCTGAGAGATCTCTTATCTGACACCAGACATCAGTGAGTTGGTAAGTGACATTTTTTTCATGCATGTAACATTTAAGATAATAAGCTTACGCAATAATCCTTGTATCTCATACTAACTTGAAGTGTAGTGAATAGTATTGTATTGACCACCAATCCATCTGTACTTACTAAATATTTTGCACACCTAAATTTACTGATTAGAACACAATAAATTAACTACTAAATCAGATCTGTCTGAGTGATCTGACTCTTTTCCTGTGACACCACTCCAAACTGCTTTTCCCGCAGTCCAGAATGTGTCCCACCACCAGCAGCAACCCCCTCAGTCTGAGGGGTGATCCAGAGAGCTGCTCCCCATGGATCATGGTGGTGGGTGTGACGCCCGGACCCCAGGCCTGATGGTGCTGCCGGGGCAGCCCTGGGAGGGGCCCCGACAAGGTGCTCGCTCCTCATGAGTCTTTAATTTGGGTCCCCACCTCCACTGTGTGTCCCTGTGTTCCTCTGGGCTTGTGCAGATGGATGGGCCTTTGATGGGCTGAAGGCTCCTGGTGCAGGCTCAGGAGTAGCGTGGTAGGCTAGGATTTGGGCTGCCCCTTGTGCCATTGTCTCTTTGAGATCCTTGATGATTGTGCAGAGGAGCTTTATCACCTCTAAAGGTATTATCACATAACATCATCTCTAGAACATGTGGAGTCTTTGATGGTAGAAAATAGCCATTGCTCATGGGGTTTCAGTGACAGGGACTCTGAAAGCACAGTTGTTTATTTATGCAAAACACTACCTTTGTGAAGACTTCTTTTTACTCTTCTTTCCCCTAAACTGAGCAGTTGATGAAGTGAGGTAACATTAGCTACCTACATTCTTTTTCTTCAGCTTTCACAATCCCGGTTTTAAATGGACTCTCCACGCATCTTGCTGGCAACTTTG
Organism: Strix uralensis; assembly: GCF_047716275.1. Lineage (NCBI taxonomy): Eukaryota > Metazoa > Chordata > Aves > Strigiformes > Strigidae > Strix > Strix uralensis. The sequence goes on along the minus strand of NC_133979.1, from coordinate 34,927,941 downwards.
CATCTAGCAAAGATCTAAAGTTCATTTAGGGACTCTCCACCTCGGGTAAATCTGTGCCTAATAGGAGAACAGAGACTTTTACTGATCTTTAGCTATGACACATCTTTCATAAATGTTACCAGAGAGTATGCTTAGATGAATGCACTGGTAAAATGGCTTGTAAAAGGAAACCTCTCTTCATCTTTTCTAGCAACCCTAATCATTCTGTATAGATCAGGAAGGTTTTTGTCTCTGCTTAAATTACAAATGAAGAAAAAATGAGAGGGACAATCCCAAACCAGGCAATATCCCTTTCTTAACACTCTGTCAACTGTTCAGTGCTGTTTTATCAAGCTGAACACATCCGTTTAGGTGTAATAAATGTATATTTAGTGTTTTGAACAACAAATGTACATTCAAAGAGTAATATACAGAAAAAAAAAAAGTCATATATACTTGGATATAGCTAAAATAAATGAGGTAACAGCTGAAGGCTAGATACGAAGCCGGTTAGTCTAGTTAGCATATCTACAAGAGTCAAAATTAACATCTCTTTTTTATCAGTTGTAACATTTATTTCCTGATTCTGTTACACATTAGGATACTAAATTGGGTTTCAGGCAGAGTGTGACCCACGCCTGTTGTTTAATGTCCTTGAGATGACCCCTGTGCAGAAGTCTGCTAGCAGGGACTAGCACAGAAATCCTTTGAAGGATAAGGGAAAGAATCTGTGCTAGAAGCCTTGCTAAAACTGTGGGAGTTTTAAAGTTATAAATATACTTGGAAATCTGAAACTCTTAGCTACTTCCCATTTTTTGTCAATAAATTGGGTAACCCTGTAATCTATTTTGATATATTCATATTTTGAGTAAATACACATTTACTGTTTAATCTTTTCAATGCAAACTTCTCTGAAGTAACACTCATCAGTAGACGCAGATGGCTATTTCTTGTAATGTAAAATTGTTTTCCATGCATATCTAGTTAGATGGTACCAAGAATGCTGTTAATGGCACAGAATCATTTCAACATGTGAATACAAAAGGAGAAAAAAAGGAAAAAAACTGGAGGCAATGGAAGTGTTTTCTAGGATAGAACACAAGAAAAAAATTCCTAAAATCAAGTCTAAGGCAGTAGAAGATTATGACATAATTAATGTTCAATCACTCATCAGGAGTGTTGATACGAAACATAGTATCAAAAATGTAAATAATTGATCTGCTACTTTTTAAAATTATTAACTAATTTTAACAAATTCCAATGTTTTTTTGCAAGAAATACAATACAGGGCACTACTCTCATGCTTGTTCCCAGTGTTCTCTATTGTATATGTGAATTATTAAAATAAATGTTTTGCCTCATCTGCTGTCAAGTACTTTGTAAAAATGCAACTATGATACTAGTGTGGTTATTAAAGACATGAGTTATTTCTCCTTGAATAAACTGCATACATTATTTTAGATGTATGTGTGAACAAGATGATAGAGCCTTGTCAATTTTACAGTGCTGTACAACGTGTCTGTGGGAAGAGGGAACGTAGAACCTCATGCCAACCTCCTGAAATAGAGGTGGCACTTGCAGATGATTACTTCAAGCCAGCTGAACTCTGACAAAAGCCTTCACTCATTTTACTGGGGTTTTTTTGGGTTTTTTGTTCTGTTGTTTTTTGGTTTTGGTTTGTTTTTTTTTTTTTTTTTTTTTTTTATTAAGCATTACTGTTTTTTCTTTCCCCTCTAAAGCTACCACAAACTGGGAGTCTCTGCCCTATTTATACTTCAGAGACATTACACCAGATGGGGCACTCAAGCATGTCAGCCCAGAGTCGGGTGAAAGTCTGTTCCAGATGGTAAAGCGAAATACTACTAAATATGCCTGCAAGGTATTTAAGCACAGCATGACAGACAGCTATAACAAACAGTAATGGAAAAAAGCCAGTACAAACAACAGCTGAGGAAAGACTGCTGTTTTCCTGAACACTCAGGCCTTACTACAGCTTGTGTAGTAAGGAGGCACTTGGAGGGGGAGACAAAAAATTGTTGCTTACAGCCGAGAACAAAACGAAGGATGTTGTAAGGCAGCTTTGGTAATGGACATTAGAGCTCATTTCCAATGCTACTGTACTGAAGACAGTCCCCCCGTAAGGCTCTTTGTTAACGAAAATAGAAATTTAGTTTAAAAACTGCTTTTATGATTCTTTCTTTAGGGAAGGTAGCACATTTCTATAAAGATTGGTGTGGATTTTGCTAAAAGCATACTTATATTGAGTTACCTCTCTAAGCCGTTTTTGCTGTCACTGTGCGATGAGCACAGGTCATGGGGAAGGCGTTCTGTGCTGGGCTCTGCCCTTGCATGAAGTGCCTCTCAGAAAAGAACAAGATCTTTCTCCTTTCAGGTGCATCTCCTTGGAACAAGAAGAGAGCCTTTGGCTGTGCCCAGCCACTGCAAAACTGGTTAATTTATGGGAATAGCTATCCTCTTGACAATTTTGTCTGCTCTGCTTGAGCTTTAATATTTTTCAATGCCATGGTGTTTCAGCAAGGCTTCTCTACTGACTTCTTTCCTGGTGCAGTTTGGATAAACAGTAGAAACTCTCATGTCTCCCACTGTTCAGATGAGGAAGCTGTGTTACAGATATTTTTAAGCTTGGAAAAGACTTTATGAGTTGTGAAATTCATAAGCCTCTCCCCAGATTAGAAGTCTGTTGTTTTAACCAGTTGCTGGCTGAAATAACCAGAAAATCAAACTTCACTAAAAAAAGAAAAAAAGCCCAAGGACTGAACTAAAAGATGATTCTTTACTCTCTCCGTACAGTAACAGTAAAACATCTAGACAGTTTTATTGTCAGTACTTTAAGGGTTATGGTAACTTTTAAAGGAAATACTTTATTTCTGTAGAGAAAGAATTCCTCTCTATTCTTTGTCCACCTGTTTTTCTCTTGTAAGTCTCTTTCCCCAAACTGGGGCTTATTTGATTGTATTAAAGGTAAAGCACATTCTCAGTGAATGGATTGGAAGTAGGGTTGTGGAAATGTGACGGTATACCATCAAATATTTTGTGATATGGGACAGCACTGACAGGAGAGCCAAGGGAAAGAGGGACCATATCATAGCCTTAGATATGGTCTTATTTTTATAAAAGCCTCGCTGAGGCATTTCGTAAAATGCACAAGAGCATTGTCTGGTTTGGGAGATAAATTTTCTCATCTACCTAAGGGAATGAAAACCAACATTCCCACCCTGAGTGCATAAACTCATAGTCATTAAGTTTTTCAGGAGAGCTTTCTTGATGTCTGCAGCTGTGCTACTGTGTAGTGAAAGATTAATGTAATCCATGAGAAAAATACAAGGAATATAACATGACCCAGAGGCAAGAGTGTTTGTGATGCTGTTCTGGCCCTCACTCTGAAGACTGTTTCTGTAGTTTATATTAAACTTTAATTAGTTGGCAGTGCATTATGAAGACCACAACAAGCTGCTCAGCTTTTTTGAAGGCACAGTGTTTCTAAACCTGTCCGGAAGCAGAGATCTAGGCTCACTGGGGATACTCAAAAACAAACTGGGAAACAGCTGTGAAGTTAGCTATTGTCTAACCTTGGGGTTAGGAGAGAGTGTGTAGGACTCTGCTTCAGACTTCATCAAAGCAGAATTTATGAAGTAATGTTAGGTGCTACAGAGCAGTGGCGAGTTTCAGAATGGCACTAATATTAGGGCGGGGGAGGGGGAACAACAAAGCAAACAGTTAGTTTCCAGGATCAAAACTCACATTTCTGCATGATGCTGCATTGGAACTTGCCGTTTAGACTGTCCAAATTCTCCACCAATACTTGGATTCAAATATTAAAAGATAACACTTGAGATCTTGAGATCAAATCCAGATGAAACACCATGTCAGCTAAAAAACCCCACAGCTCCCATTCTAAGACTAGAATTTGTTAGTTTATATGAAGTCCTTTGGTTTAATCTAAGAATCATTATTAGTCCTTTTACAATGACAGGAACACTTGAAATTTTACCCCTTCCTCTGGTTTTGTGCTCATCCGTCCCCTGTTTCTCTGGGTCCTGAGGTCAGTGGGACCAGTCCCCTTTAGGAGGAAGGGATGTGTCGGGGTTACAGCAAGCAGTCAGCATCCCAAGGCTTTCCCAAGACCAGCATGTCAACACTAGGGGTTTCCTCCTGTTCATGATGAGTCTGCTTGAGATTATTCCTGTATGTTTTCTAAGATGGGCAGCTTACTTTATAAAGCTCCAAGTTAAAACGTTATGTACAAAGTTTACTGCATATCTTACGTATGTTATCAGTAAACATTTGTGATTTATATTTATAGCCCTTGAGCCTATGGTATCGTGCTGTGCCTGGACTTTCAAGTCATCTGCTTTCATCTTGTGCTTGTGCTTTTGGGAACCTTTGTTACAATCCTGTTTGGTTTGTTTGGTTGTGGAGTTTTTTAAGGTGTTTTTTATTACTAACAACCTTCTATCTGAGATTTCCTGATCATCTAAAAAATGTTATATTTGCACAGTCTAATCACACAGGTGTCCTTCTTCTAGGATTATTAACAGTTCATTCTGTAAAAATAATGATGTATTAGGAGGCACACATATACAGACACAGACACAATGCTTGTATAATGACTTGCAACCATGCTAACAGTAGCATCAGCACAATTATTTTACATCCACAAACACAATTATTTGACAGCAGTGACTCCCCATATACACCACCTCACTTTTATTTTGCTTAGAATGTCTGTTCCACAACACAAATACATGTAATATAAATGTGCCCCAAGTTTTGATAAAAATAAGACTTGGCATTAAACACTTCCAACAAGAAAAAATGCCCTAAACCTGACATCAAATATAATTAATACTAGTTTAGTTGTTTACTTTACAAATATTGATCAGAATATGAGGTCAGATCAGAGTTATTTGAAGTTTTTTTTTTCAAAATTGTTGATCATGGCAAAACACATAGTATGTTACAGGCAAAATGTAAAAGACTACTTTAGCTCTTTCTCTGACTATAAATGGGTGTGTGTGTGTGTTATGAAGCACGTTAAATTGATCATTATTAAATAAAAGAATGATTAATGCAAAGACAAAAGTTGGAGGAGTACAGATATGCCTCTCTGGAATAGATGTTTAAGCCCCATAGTGTACATAAACTCTGGTTTGGTTAATTACATACTCTTTGTGTAAATGCACAGTATATTTTAAATGAGAAGAAGGTAATCCACAGTATTCCTTACTCTACTATGTACTGTTCTTGCACACTACCAAGCATACTGAAGGAATTTGGAGTTGAACAGGAATTTTCTATATCCCTATATAATGGAAAAATCATATTAATATCTCACACTAAACTCCTACAGTTAGCCTATCATAATATGAAATATAGAGCTGTGCTTAACTTTATCAAGAAATGTCTGCTCATTTTTACAAATACAAACTTTCAGGAGCAAAGCTCTGCCTATGAATTACCGGAAGACTGGAGATACAGGGCCACTGTTTAAAAGAGGTGTAGATCCTTGGTATTTTGAGTAAATCATTTATTTGCATTCTGAAGTTGAGCAGAAATTCCTCTTAAAAAGTCAAGAAGTATTAATGGGAGAAGACCAGAGGTTATCTCATTACCTTGGAGGCCAGAAAGGGAAAATTTTGAACAGCAGTGCAGATGCTGATTAATGTAATAGGTTAATAAAGGGCAGAATAAAAAGAATTATCTCATAATAAGGGCATTAAATTTAAGGAATTAAAAGCCTTAATAAGGAAATTATTCACAATTGTGAACATTCACTGATCCTGGTGAATGTGCAGTTATATTTTAAAATGTGTATAAAACCAGAAGTTGTTGTTTTCCAAACAAAATTAATCAGACTGTGACTCCATAAAAATAATAGGTTGAGGATGCATGGTCAGCCACCTGCTAATATTTGCTTTATTTCATAAAAACCTATTTATGTTAGAGTTTTGCTACTTTTTTATTATTATTATTTTCCCTAATTTGTCACCTTCCTCAGACAGGTCTTCTCATTTCTGAAATTAGTTGAAATCCATATGTTAAAGAAAGCCAACAGAAAAATGTTGACAAGATTAAAAAGATGTTCACAAGGAAGCAAGTTGTTAACATTACCTATAACTGCCACATTTTAATTTATTAAATTCATTCAAGCCTTGGAGGCCTTTTAAATTTCTCATTGATCTGTGGATGCAATAAATGCTATCTCCCATAAAGTAGTGGCCAGAACAGTTAATCACATCATTTGTTCTGTCTGGTGTGTTTCACTGCTTTAGAGACCTGACCAGGGAACAGTAAGAGTCCAGCATGCACTTCTTACGAACATGCCTATGTGTGGATGGGAACTTCCAAGAAACCTGATTCTTCAGAAGGGAAGGAAAGAACAGACACATGTCTCCGAGTGAGAAAGATTACATCTATTTGGCTTTTGCCTCATAAATTCTTTAAGATTAGAAAAATAGTCAAATGTAAAAATTCCCATGAAAATCTAGTGTCATCTGCAGACTGAGAAGAACTGATTGTTTTCTATATCATCTTGTTCAGATGCAACTGTAAATTCCTAGCTCTTATGAAATTCAAGTTACGATTCAGAAATCCAGCCTTGAATGTTTTATTCATGTTCTCAATCTGCCAATCTGAAGACATTTGGAATTAAAAATGAAGTCTGTTTTTCATTTTTAGTATTCATGTTAATAATTTCTAATTAAAACCTCTGTAAGATATCCATATCTTAATTCATGAGGAAAATCTAACGGAGTTTGATTGGACTTCTGTTGTAAAATTATTTTCAATTCACTGAGACCTTTAAAAAACTTTGATGTTAACTACAAAAATGTCAGAACGTGGTTAATTGACATCTAATTTGTGTGGAGGTGACAGAAGACAAAGCAAACCCTTAATGTGGAAGTGTTTTCTCCAGGAATATACATCTGTCTGCCAGTGGGCAGTGCACAGATTTCACTAATGTGTGAAAACGCCCTTGATTCTACTCCAGAATTTGCCAAGAAACTTGTCTATAATCAAAGATTTTTCATTAGAACTAGGGAAAAAGGTGAAATAAATTATATAACTACACAGGCTTTTTAATTGGAGCTATTACTTCCATATAAACCTGTAGAAATTTTTTTTTTATATATCCCATGCTGTGATTTATTTCTTGAAAAGCTTGACATGTGTGACTGAATCCTTTCCCTTATCATCATATCTTGTTCCTGAATTTTGAATTCGAGTATAAAAATTAACTGATTCTTAGAGGAGAGAAATGGTGGCAAATGAGATAGCTTTGCTAACTGAAGCCAATTACACATGTAATTTAAAGGAGCAAAAATAATTTTCCAACTTGTGCTCGTTGAAGTCAATCATCAGGTAGAACTGTATCCTGCTGAAGCAGCTTCTCACTGATTTCAGTGTTACCAGCCATTTTATTTAATTAGTTTTTATTTATTTCAGGATAATAAAAAATCATATATGCAATACATGTAAAAAAATTCTTCTCCTTTTAGAGCATTAAAGTGGAAGTAGAGTTGCTCTGCATAACTCCATTAGTAAACAGATTAATTTACATTTTAATTTACATTAGTAGTGTAATTGGGATCCTAAAGTGTAATATACAGGAAGGAATGAAAGCAGGAAAGAAGTCCCGCAGCTACTAAAGGATGGAAATGCCAGACTCCAATTAAGACGTTCTTTTGTCAAGCTTTATCTCTGAGGTTTGCAAGATTAGCTTAAAACAAAATGTCTGGCTTTTATCTCCCCTGTTATTGGTTTTAATTCCACAACTTAAAAGGATTGTTTTTGAGATTAATGTGAGGAAGTCAATTTCTTCCTCCGTGTCTTAATGGTAACACTAGCCATCTTTTGGGATAAATTGCGTAGCTAAGAGGAATTTTAATTCTGCCTCAATACCCCCTGCTATCCCCCCAACAAATTTCCTTCAAACAGCATTGCTTCTGAATGCAGTTTGTTTACTCTGAGGCTTATATGCTAAGTAAGACATCCCATAGATGTGGTTATACACTATGAGTGGGTATGTTGCTGTCTTGCGATGGCATGTTTGTGTAAAAATGACTGTCCAACTACCTATTTGTGAAGCTTACAGTGAATATTTGTACAAAACATACAAAAGCCACGTGAAAGAGCCTTCTTCTTGGTTCATTCATAGCCTTGCATCAAAAGTAATCATTAGCGAAGTCAATCAGCTTCTAGGAGAGTAGAAACTGAAAGGAAGAAACATCCAGCTCAACAGCATATTAAACCTAAGGTGGGAACCTAACTGGTTTTGAACACACAAAAATGAATTTGACAGATGCCCAGAGGACACAGACCAAGGGACTCAGTAACAGGGCTGAACCTGAACAAAGTGTTAGCTCGAAAATCCAGAACTACATTATACTGATAGCACTACAGACTTTGAAGTAATTATAGCCTTTTTCGCAGTAACAGAAACTAGATGGTCATCTGTGTGAATTAGTCCTTACAGGCACAAGTCACTTATCACACTTGAATTTCTGAAAAGACAAGGAGTCTAAGTAAAACGGTTGTGCCTCAGATGTCTTATTTGAAGCTATTTTTAATCTAGGGATTTTAGTAAATTTACTCCAGATGGATGTACATACTGTGTGAAATACATTTTCAGGAAGAGTGTCAAGTGCTCACATTGAATCAATGCTTTACCAAGCCATTATAATATCTCCCAGATAGCTCAGATTTGATTTTTTCTAATTACTAACAGCCTTACAGCTCTTTTCACAAGAAGGGCTTTGCTGAACGTCCTGACCAAACTGATGTTCCTATAACTATGTTCCGCTGACTCAGAACAACAGACCTTTGAATTTGACAATTGTTTTTCTTCATATTTTCAGTGAAGACATTTGCTTATCCTGCATAGAAAACCACAGTGATAAATAGGCCACTGCTAGACTTTGTGAAGCATAAGCAGTGCAAAGCATCTGGGATTGTTGTATATGAAAAAGAAGTGGAAAACTGCATAAATAGTTGCTCTGATTGCAATTACATTTGGAAGTCTTGGACAACCCTTAGAGAATTGCACAGAGACCATATTATGTGATAGGGAAAACTGCAGAAGTTCAGAGTTTGGTGGTCAAATCTAGCTAGAAAAAATTAATAAAGAAACCTAAGTACAGATTGCTATAGTGCACAGACCTACATCTGACTTGTGCAGTGTCCTGTCATTGACCAAGCACGATACCAAATGATCAAGAGGGCATATAAAAATCACAGAATCACAGAATCATCTAGGTTGCAAAGGACCTTGAAGATCATCTAGTCCAATGTTAATGTAGCATTGGCAGTTTCCAACTACACCAGATCCCTCAGCGTCATGTCAACCCGACTCTTAAACACCTCCAGGGATGGGGACTCCACCACCTCCCTGGGCAGCACATTCCAATGCCTGACTACCCGTTCTGTAAAGAAACGCTTCCTAATATCCAGTCTAAACCTTCCCTGGTGCAACTTGAGGCCATTACCTCTTGTCATATCACTCATTACTTGGTTAAAGAGACTCATCCCCAGCTCTCTGCAACCTCCTTTCAGGTAGTTGTAGAGGGCGATGAGGTCTCCCCTCAGCCTCCTCTTCTCCAGACTAACCCCCCCCCAGTTCCCTCAGCCGCTCCCCATCAGACCTGTGCTCCAGACCCTGCTCCAGCTCCGTTGCCCTTCTCTGGACACGCTCAAGTCATTCAATGTCCTTTTTGGAGTGAGGGGCCCAAAACTGAACCCACTCATCGAGGTGCGGCCTCACCAGTGCCGAGTACAGGGGTGAGATCCCTTCCCTGTCCCTGCTGGCCACACTATTTCTGATACAGGCCAGGATGCCATTGACCTTGTTGGCCACCTGGGCACACTGCTGGCTCATGTTCAGCCGGCTGTATGGAAATGGAACTGCCATTCCAAGTCTCATTGTGACCTCTAGCAACTAGATGGGCTTAAACAAAACCCATGATGTTAAATACAGTATCCAAAATATAGTTACAAATTTGTGAATAATATTCTCTTTGGTTATTTCGGTGTTCAGTCTTTTGAATTTAATAAGGTATTGGCTTAATTAACTGTATAAGACAGTCCCACAATTATACTGTAGTGAACATTTTGATCAGTGTTGAGCTTCCATCTTTAAAGTACACTAACTGCTACTTCAGTATTGCTACAAAACCTGGTAAAGAGATATTTCACATCTAATTTCTTAATAGTATTCATTGCCATCCTCTCTTGTTTCTTTTTCAGCATTTTATATTTTCTGTAAGTTTCTAATGCTCTAGCATTTACATTTATCTGATGAGCGTTTCTTCACTGTAATTACTTACATCACTCCTTTTTGAAACCTCCACATTCCACAATATCTTCTTGGGATAGGCGGAGGTGGAGGAGGAGGGATGAGTGCTGTAAATAAGATTTCATGAATATAATGATGATCTGTACAGTACTTATTGTTCACATTTTTTTCATTCCTGCTACATATCCAGATAAAGCACTTGAAAATTTCATTATCTGGCTATAGGAAATAGTTTGATAGAGAACTTTTGGAAGAGAATTAGTCTCCTACACAAGTCAGTTATCACAAGATATGACAATTGCAAAACCAAACAAGTTAAGTATGAATTAAAATGCTCTGGTGACATAATCCAACATGATATGGAAATTGCTCTCTTCCACGGGGTTAAAAAAGTCATCATACAGTGTACTGCAGTATTGAGATTTCAGCTTGTTTAGTCTTTAAAAACCACTTTTTGCATAATAGCTTTTTAATAAGGCTTAATATCTGACTTTATAACATCTGCTTTATTTTTAAAATATATTTTAAAAGGACATGCTAAACAGCAAACTCTCTTGGGTGCCTAACTCAAATTGCTGAGTGAAATCTCTTTGCCAGTTTTATAAATGAGGTTAATCCTAATTGCAGATGAGAATGTTTTTTTCCCTAGCCTTAAACATCTATTAATATCATAGGAAATTCAATTTGGAGACTAAAAAGACTCTTCCAATGATCAGCATAATAAATGATCATTTGACCTAACTTTGTTGACACTTGAACAAGCACCCATGAAAATAAATGCCCTGTGCAAGATATAACTAGACTAAAACACAAGATTAAGATAGACTAATCCTTGGAATTTCTTAATGGCGCTTGTACTCAGCTATCAGTGTCTCCTAAGGTACTTCCAATATTTACAGTATTATTTTCTACAGTGACCTCAAATACTTTTTTTTTCCTTAGGTCAGAAAATGGAATTTTAATTCATAAATCACACTCTGAGAGAAACCTTTCTCTTGGCTAGTAGCACTTTATTTCTGAAGAGAAGTATTTAAGTATTCTAACTTAATTTAACTCATAACTCATCTGGGGTGAATGAGCTCTGCTATATTTATGTCAGGGCACGTTGCAGGCCAGCTGCTCCCCAAGGGCCAGGAGCCATGGGAATCTATGCTGGCCTGGGTGGGACATACCCAGCACGGGCAGGGTATGTCCCACCACCCCAGCCAGGGAGCAGGGCAGCCTGGGGGACCTGGGGCAGCCCCAGCCCCAGGCATTGGCCACCTCCACTGGTATGGGGACAGCCTGAGGCCAGGCCAGGACATCAGTCCACAGGTCAGGACTGGTTCAGCAGCGCCCAAAATAGCAGTGGTGGGGCTAGGGACGGACATCCTCGCTGGGGCAAGACTGAGGGCCCTGGGGGATCTGACATGGGGTCCTGGGCCATGGGCAGGTGTCCTGGGGGCAAAGCAGGGCCAGTGCCACCTCTGAGTGCCCACCAGGCCCTGGAGGTGGAAAAGGAAAGTTAGCTCTGTTCAATGTGCACCTACATGAGTAATCTTACTTTTCTTTTGAAATTGCAAATTTCCCTTTGGCTGTGGTGTAATGAAGCATGCATATATATTTTATAAAACATTTAGTCATACATCTGGTGTTTCTCTTGCTATGAATCTGTCATCCTCTTCTGAATCTCAGTGGCATAAGAATATTTTGCCTGTGAGCCATTTGACTTCATCTGAATTTTATCAAGGTACACAGCCAACAGCAGAAATAATATATTGCTCATGCATTACACTTATACTAAATAATTCCTAAAAATCTTTGCAAAGGACTTTTTTGTATAATCCAGAAAACTCGATGTGCCATAAAATAATTGGATTGGCTGCAGGTTATCACATGTCATTTAATCAGCCAATGAACAATGGTGTTTTAAAATCATCATGATCACATCTAGCCTGACTAATTAATAAACTAAAGATGAGCCACTGAGCATGGTATAGACAATACTCGTTGCTACAGCAACCCAGTGTCATATTACTGAGAGAAGCTCTAAATTCAATTTATTTGGCATGAGCATTTCTTACCTGTTCATACAAGCTTACTTAAAGGTTGAAGGTTGATATGAAGCCTGGTTTGCATTTAGTGATGCTTTGTAAAGTGTTGTGTTTAGCTATAAGTGTGCAAGAAAGGAGTCTCAGTTCCTCAGGCCTCTGCACTGATTATTACCTGCACAAATAATCCTAATATATTTTAAAAAATCAAATGACTGAACGAGTTTTACTTGACATAATTTGAAGTAGCTAATTCAGTGTTCATCAGATTTGCATGATATCTTTTTCATATAGAGTGAGTTTGCTGTAGTGGCTGTGGACAGGTGATCTACAGACTCTCTTCCAGTATGTGAACTGTCACAAAGTAAACCTTACTTTTTTTGACAGGTGATGGTTTCAGTGATGCTTTTAAAGGGCTGAAAATAACTGTGTATTCTGGATGCTTGCAGAAACTTCCTTTGAAAAGTCATCTGTTGACAAATGATGTCTCCCTCTTCATCCCCAAAGATGCAAACCTTTCATTGAGCTTGACTTGGATACGACGTTATTATTTCATTTCTAGTCTTCCAGCTCGCTTTCTTGTAGTAACCAGTTGTTGATCATTTCATACCTGAACTGTCAGCCTATTCCACTGCAATGCTGCCTAGAGGACTCCAAAGTATGATTCTCATTAACTCTTCATGAGAGTCAAAATCTTTCATAATTCTAAATCCTCTGCTGCTGGTACTTTGGTAAAAGTGTTACTATATGGAACACTACTGACCTACAGAGATTGTTTGCAGTTTTCCTATCCCATTACTATTACTGCAGCTCTGCTTTCAGCTGTGCTCTGCTGTAAAAGTCTGCTAAATGAATACTGATCAGAGCCTTTTACAATGGCAAACAAATAAAAGTTTACTTGAAACGACCTTATGTTTTCCATCTTGAGTAGCCTTTGAATTAAGCGTTACAGTTATGTGTACTTAAAATGTAATATATCTATGAACATCAAAGACTAACTATAGTCTTGACTTCTAAAGAAAAACATAGGAAAAGGTTCAAACACTAGATGTTTCCTCTAAATTCTCATTCCAGGCAATCTACTTTACTAGTATCAAAACTGTTCCTCACGGTTACTCTCAAGTAGGACAAATCTTTAAATATATCCAGTGTCAGCACATAGAGATACTAATAGAAAGATCATTCTCTGAGACCCTAGAAAACTCTACCCAATTGGGTTTCAACCCAATATTGTCTCTGCTGACACAAAATTCATGTTTGTAACAAGAATTCAGTTTCCAGGTGGCCTTCTTTCTAATATAAAACTCTGGGGGAAAAACAAACAAACAAACAAACAAACAAAACCAAAAAAACCAAAACCAAACAAAAACTACTATCATTCAAGGCTTAAGTTTGATATTATTTGGAAAAGTTTGTGTAGCCGTAAATGTTTTATTAAGTATTCAAATGACTTATGAACTAAATAGCAGATCTAGCGGACAATCCCAGTAAGTGGATAAACAAAAAGAGTCTTTAGATGGCCAAAGAAAAAAGAAAATAGTCACAAAGTCTATCTGCTACTATGGGCCTGTGTTGCAAGATTCTATCAGGTTTCCCCCAGCTGTTGTTAGCAAAACATCTGTTTTAAGTCATTCCTCCACACACTTAAAGCACAGGTCCTGTATGGACAGACTAAACTCTCCCTAGCTATTTTCTAATTGACATCTAAATTAGGTCTTTAAAGGAGATAGTATGAACATGGCACTTGAAATGTTATGAAGATTAAAAGTATGATTTATGGAAAGTATTCATCTGGCTTATGCTGACTTTAAGGTTGAGTAGAGACAACTAGTGTTTGAATCACTCCTACAAAATACTTTTGAGAACAGACTATAGGTCTGGGAAATCTTCAGAAGGGAGAAGATATGGCCAGAAGAAAATATGATTAAGAATAGCACAGTCGTAAAAGCAATGCCTAAGCTGAATACAGAAGTGTTATTCACCAAATCCTGCAACGCTAGAAGAAGGTGGCTTTCACTGAAATTAGTGGGAGATCCACTTAAAACTAATTTCATATTGCACAGCTGGTGAACCTCCAGAATTTTCTGCCACTGATGGTAAAATAGCAGAAATGTCTTGTTTCTTTTTCAAGCTGCTGATTCTGTTAATGAACAGGCCTTCAAACAGATAAAAGGGACAACAGACAGAAAGGTACCCTCATAAAAAGTTTGGACATGCTGTAAACGTATGAGGGAAAAGGACCACAACTAGATTTTTTAAAATATTTTTCTTTCTTTTTTACCCCTTTCCTCCCCTGCCCAATTTTAGTATCTAATGACACTATTGACAGAGTCCAATACTCCCTGACCAGGTTAGATATTCCACATGTGAAAGGCATAATAATTATTTATTTGAAGATATTTGATGTTATAAAGGCTTTTTGATTTAGCAGACTGATACAAAATATATCAAAACCACAATACAAGTGTAAGTAAGACTTAGTAAAATATAGAAATTGCAATATGCAGTTCAAACACAATACCAATGTCATGCCCATTACCAGTCCATAATATGTTCACTGTCACAACACTGGGCATCCCCAGTCACCTGGAAGAAATACAAGGCTTGAAGCCAAGGTCAAGCCCACTGCTTTCTTTGAAATTCTTTTGTTAGTTGTTCAGTTTCTACACTCTAGGTTGGGCTGAGCCTATTATTCAGTCGCCCCATGCTTGTTCTGGTTAACTCAAGGAGACATTCACACTCTTTTAATGAACTCAGAGAGAAAAAAATGCACCACCAGTTGATCCACCCAACTGTTGACAGCTGTTTTTCTAAACAAAGACCAAGTTTTGGTCCCCTTTGTGTTGAGATAAAGTCAGCTTCTTTGCAACAGCAGAGGTCTGGCACACATTATTCCCTGAGTTTCACAACGACTTTGCCCATCTCCTCTGAGCTTTATTCTGTTATTGGTTAGCCACAACTATTTAGAATTACAGGTTTTCTCCAAAACAGAAAAACTGCATACAGCTTTGGAAAAAGTTTGGTAGAAATATGTGCTATATCTGAATGCAGAAGCTGCAGATTACTCTTCACTGTTAGCTGCTTCTATATGGAATTCAAAGACTAAGTGATTTCAGAAGAATTATCCTAACTTTTCTATAATTGTCAGAAAAACTCTTGCATTGAAAGATGATGACATGTGCTTGTACTATGACCAAAAAGATCATGATGATGGTGAACATGGTAATCCTGGACACAAACGAAGAACTGGTTTAAACTGAAGGGGTAGGTAAATTGAAAACCCCAGTTGTTATCCAAAAAGCAGTTTCATGCCTGGTGTGCAGTAAACCAATCTTAACGTGCTCAGGAGAGATACTATATTTATTTGGGCCTGGGTGCTTGGTGGGCTTTTCCACAAATCAAGCACACCAACAGCAGATTTTCATGCTCCTTTTATACACAAAAATCAGAGGTTAATACTTTTCCAAAAAGTACTATTAAATACTGATTGGCTATTGATTAACATACTATTATAATACAGCTTACATAATGCTTCTACCACTACGCATGCTCAGGGGAAGGGTCTTAACCTGGGCAGGGGTCTCTTTGACCTGTGGGTGTGTTTTTTAGTATTATAATGAAGGTAGTTCACTTTTAGACACTCAAAAGTTAGTTTCATTGCCAAGTTAAGTAATTGAATTGTCACTTTGTCAGGTTGTCAACTTATCCTCAACACAATCCCAGACAATGTGTTTACGGTCCAGGATGTTCTAGTTGTTTTCTAGGGTTTGGAGATAGAAGCTTGATCTCCTTGCTCGACCGGGATTTGAGACTTTGCAATTGTTCCCATATGGTAACAATAGCTACTAGCATCGTCATTAACCATGGCTACTAGCTAATGTGAAGTATACTATATCACAGAGAATGGAAAAAGGGAAACATCACACCCATTTTAAAAAACAGTGAAAAGGAGGACCCTGGGAACTAACAACCAGTCAGCCTCACCTCTATGCCTGATAAGATCATGGTGCAGATTCTCCTGGAACATATGTAGGAAACGTATAGGAGACAGGTAAGTCATTAGAGACAGCCAACATGGTTTCATCAAGAGCAGATTGTGACTGTCTAAGCTATGATGAGACAGTCTATGATGAAGTGATGGCATCAGTGGACAAGGGAAGAGCTACAGATATCATCTGCGTGGATTTCTGCAAGGCCTTTGATCCCCCATAACATTCTTGCCACTAAATGGGTTCCACGGATGGCCTGTTAGATGGATAAGGAATTGGCTGAATGTCCACGTCCAGAGAGTTACAGTCAGTGGCTCAATGTCCAAGTGGAAACCAGTAACAAGTGATGTCCCTCAAAAGTCCATACTGGAACAAATACTATTTAATATCTTTATCTATGATATGGGTAGTGGGATTGAATGCACCCTCAAGCAAGCTGAGCTGTGCAGTAGATTTGCTAGATGGAAAGGCTGCCATCCAGAGGCACCTTGACAAGATTCAGGAATGGGCCCATACGAACCTCATGAAGTTCAGCAGGCCAAGTGCAAGATCCTGCACCTGAGCAGTAGCAATCCCCAATGTCAATACAGGCTGGGGGTTGAAGGAATTGAAAGAAGTCCTGTGGAGAAGGACTTGGGGGTACCGGTGGGTGGAAAATTGGACATGAGCAGCAATATGTACTCACAGCCCAGAAGGCCAACCATAACCTGGGCTGCGTGAAGAGAAGTGTGGACAGCAGGTTGATGGAGGTGATTCTTCCCCTCTACTCTGCTCTCATGGAACCCCACCTGCAGTGCTGTGTTCACCTCTGGGGACCCCAGCATAAGAAAGACATGGACCTGTTAAGGTGGGTCCAGAGGAGGGCCACAAAAATGGTCAGAGGGCTGGGACACCTCTCCTGAGAAGAAAGGCTGAGAGAGTTTGGCTTGTTCAGCCTGAAGAAGAGAAGGCTCTGGGGACACCTTATAACATCCTTTCAATACTTAGAGGGGGCTTATAAGAAAGAGGAAAAGAGACATTTTAACAAGCCCTGTAGCACCAGGACCAGAGGGAATGGTTTTAAACTAACAGAAGATAGATTTAGATTGTACATAAGGAAGAAATTTTTTTCCAATGAGTGTGGTAAGACACTGGAACAGGTTGCCCAGCGAGGTGGTGGATATCCCATCTGTGGAAACATTCAAGGTCAGGTTGGACAGGTTTCTGAGTAACATGATCTAGGTGAAGATGTCCCTGCTCATTTCAGAGAGGTTGGACTAGATGACCTTTAAAGGTCCCTTCCAACCCCAACTATTCTATGATTCTCTGATCTTGGTAGATTTTACCATTTTAGGAGTAGCCAGTCTGACATGCCCTAATTTTCACTGATTAGGTTTTCCCTGATTAAGTTACTAGGATTCTTCTGCCTGTCTTTGTTCCTCTGGTTCTTGCTAGAACTTTGTGTTTAATTTGCTTACATGTTGGTAAAATAACATCATAAAGGATCAAGAAATATGTTTCTGCTAAGGAAATTATAAATTGAAAAATAGAAGAAACTGAGGGAGAGGTCACTCAGAAATCTAGTTGCAAAGTGAAGTTAAAAAAAAGTAATGCAACATAGCTAAAGTTCAGATGTGAATTATTCCTCTCCACACTTGGTTACAAACTGGAAATGAGAACTAAAACTTCCTGTTTGATTAAAATTTAGATAATATCTAAATCTTCTGATACATACCTCCAGGTGTGTGTAAAGGTCAGAATGATGGATCCAGAGCAGAGACTATCAAGTTCCCTACCATACCAAAATAATGACATGGCTTATTTTTAAAATGCTAGATTACATCACATTTTGCTAATTAGGGTTTTGTTGCTTTCACTGGATTGGTACATGCACAAATAATAGCTCAAAAGATATTACGAATTAAATTTACTTTTCTTTTTAACTTCACAAAGTCATATAAACCTATCAAAGACTAACTTTTGGTACACAAGCATTGTTTTCTTAATATTATTTTCCTTCCTCTCTAATGTGTCTAGCACCAGATGCAATGGACAATCACCTTTAGCCTATCGCAAAGGCTCTTTAATGCTGACATCTAAGAATCTTGTCCTGAAAGTGAGCAGTTACATAGGACCAGATTGTTACAGGGCAGTATTTCTATAGAGAAGCAGGTAGTGATTTCTAAAGGCAATGGCTTAGTTGGACATTGGACACCCAAGTTAGGTCTGATTTCATGTCTCTGTGTGTTAGTCTTCCTCCTTTTCCTTATAATCTCAATTTGGCAAGGTTCTTAGTTAGATAATGTTACTGAAAAATAAATACTCTCACACTCCACATATCCTTACCAATTAGTGTGACTGACCAGGTTTGTTCTGCTCAGTGCTAATGGTCAGGTTTTTGTCCCTGAATGCTCTTGTTGATCTCTTCCTTCTTTTAATTTGTTCTTTTTTGTATTGAAAGGCCCTTGACTAGATACCCTTAAGAGAGCAGACACTCTCCTTCCACATACCCTTACAAAGCTATGTGATTTTCTCAGTTGCCACATGGGGAAGAACTGTGAGTATTTGAGTACTTTGAATAGAATTGATTGGTTTATTCCTTTGTTGTGTTAATTCAGTTCAATAAAGTAATTGGTGGTAAAAGCCCTTCATGTACAGACTTCATAAAACATAGCAAAAGTGTAATTTTTCCCATAATACCTATCAAACTATGTTGTTTCTGTCTAGGACATCCTCTAACTAAAAAGAAAAAGAAAAGAAGGGAAGAAAAAAACGATAATTCACTTAATTTTGCCTTTGTTTTCTCATTTGAAACTGTTACTGATTAGAGAGGTTTTATGCTCAGAACTGATCATGAGTTGTCCTCAGGGGTCCACCAGGGTAGCTGACTCATGCTATCATTTGGTGAAGACACTGAAAACACGTAAGGTTTCAGTGCTACATAGATCAAGCTCAACTTAAGGTAGTAGTTAGTATTCATATAAAGACATTAATATGAATAGAAAAAATATTTAGCATTTAAACATGACTTTATAAGAAAGTTGTTAATGTTAGATTACTGCAGTCCTTGCCCAGTGTTTGAGCTAGTTATATTAAGTAATCCAAGAAGTGGCCTCTTTTCATGAGAATGATGACACCTTGTAAAACAGTCTTTGATTTCAGTAGCTTCCTTGATATTTGAAGGAGAACTGGAAGACTGCCAGCTGGCAGGGTGTTCCATTGCTTTTGTTATGGGTTTGAAAAGACAGCAGAGTTTACAATAGCAAATACATGTCAAACATTTTTGAATTAAAATATAAAAGAGCTCTTGATTATCTCTAAAATTCAAGTGTGAGCTATTTTTATGGAGAATTAATATCTCTTCCATGAGATATCTCTACCATGACACAGGGTAGATCTATAAGGATGGCTCAAGGATGAAACTAGGTTTGAATTAACTTCTACAAAAGGTATACTACGAGAAAGTTTGGGTTATAACCTGTATAATTTTAGACTTACCCAAATAATAAATTCTATGCTCAGAGTAATCATCTTGCATAATGAAGACACAAATATTCAATAGCAGCGACAGTTAAAATGACATAGACTTTTAGTGGTGTAAAATGATAAATCTTTGCTAGTGAAATTGCAGAAGTACTTTAAAACAGGAAATGATACTCAAGTATGCATTTAACTATAGTTAGCAAATATATTTTGCAAGATTTCTGGGAAATACAAAAGGATTTAGTCACATTTCCTTTCACCTCAGGTTTTACTGATAAGCTACACAAGTAGTTGGTTTTGATAGCAGTTAAAACCCTAAGTGTGCATTTACATTAGTCTTTTACTCCTGATTAAGAGTGTGTTTTCAAAATGAACATCCTTCCTCCCAGCTTACTGTTTTTCAGTTCACATTATGAAACGTCTAACTAAGAGGGTGGGTTGGTTTCACTTCAGATGACAAGTAACCACAAAATGTTCTTTAGAGTGAAATGAAGGTGCTTTGCTAATGGATATTCAGCTGACAGCACCAGAAGAGAGATGGACAAAAACAAAGACACTTTAGCATATACATTTTAAAGAGGTAAAGTGCTCCTGATACAGCTGTTGTATTACTTGAATCTGATCCTATTGACCAACACAGCTTAAATAGGTAGATGCAGCCTTTGAATTTTTGAACACCTTAATTTTCATTAAGTTATTCTTTTAATTGAAGATAAACTAAATGCAATGCACAAAAAAAGCAGAGCACACGCACAAATATCAAACATCAGCAAACACTTCCCCTTTTGTGTTGACAAAATCTAAACCTCCTTAAGAACTCTTTCTGAAACTACCACCAAATAAAACAACATATGATCACAGATCTATTAAACATTGTACTAATAGACAGTAGATTTTCATGGGAAACTTTTAGTGATGATACATAAATGATGAAAATTCTGTCGAAAGACAAACGTCAATGAATGTGCTATGCTAATGAATCATTGCTTGTAAGAGGCCATTCAATCTTGACATTAATGATATCAAATGAGCTGTAGAATGTATATGAATTAAATTAGAGTATAATGACAGTTTTAGTATTTAGAGCTCCATGACTCACTAAATTAAAAGGAAGAGGTAAGAATGTGGATTTAGGCGTTAAAGGGGACAACAAAAGATATAGAGAGATGAGTCACATTCTTGCATAGGTCAGATCGCCCATGATATTTTAGTTGGTTAGGTAATAGACCGTCAATTTACAAAATATGTTCCTATTTTAGTAGAGGATGTGCAAGGGTGGTAACAATATGCACCTTTCACTGAACTGGTCTGTCTACAAGTTTTGTAACTTACGATTTTCTCCAAAGTGCACAGAGGTGTTTCCTAACCAATATTTTTAACATATGGAAGAAAATGTTGTATTTTAAACAATGTAATCAGTATTACCACTTTGTGGAACACATTAGGTTGAAATTACTAAATGGATTATTAAATCCAATTAGAGAGACAATGTCAAACTATTAAAGCACTTTGTCCTATATCTGAGTCATTTCATGCACACAATCACTACAGGTGGCCATTGTTTGTTATTTATATCCAGGCACTGCCATATAAACTCTTTTGTCCAATATAAGCAATAACATTTTAAGGGTTTATCACTATCTGAAGCCCATCCTCGATGACACTTTCAGGTGGAGCCAGATTTGCTTTTAATTTTCTTATTATTAATAAAAAAATTAATTAGAAAAGCGGCTTTTTTTTGAAGACAGAACTTATGATCAATCCTACTATTGAAAAAGTTAAGAAATAGTAAACGTACAGTCAGTAAAACTCCAGTTAAATGTGTCTTGAACCAAACTGTGGCACATCTCAGTCTATGATAACACACCAGTGTTTAGAGAGTGTCAGATCCTGCAGACTGCAAGGCCCAGGGGATTTCTACTCTCTTTTCTGCTAGATCAAGTTGCTGCTGTTCTGTGACGGATGCACTTGACTCCTTGACCAAACTAGCAGTAGTTTGGTTCAGGCTCCAAAGGAGTCAAAGGCCTAAGCTGTAACCGGGCCAATAACTTCTCAAGTTCCAACCTGTCCTCTGAAAACTACAAAGGAATGGAGTGACGCAGTGAGAATTGAAGCTTGGAACACTGATCATGTGATTAACACACGGCTTTTCCAAGACTCATTAATCAAGGAACAAAGGAAGTTGTGCCTACAGGAAGTCTCATGCATACTTTTTCCATTGCATGTAGTTTGACTACAAGCCAACCACTTCAGCCCATAAATATGACAGCATAAGTGAGCTGCCTTTGAGGTCTCCCTGAGAAGAAGCTGGCTGCATGACAGTGATCTCCCCTTGAGCTGGGACACCTCCCAGTGTTGCTCCTCAAGGCAGACACCTTTTACCAACTAGAGGTCTTTGGTAAGTAACTGATATTGCATATAAACTTGTATTATAGTGCACTAAGACTCTGTATTGGTAACTTTGTTTTTTGTATTAGTAACTTTGATTCTGTCTTGCTAGTTTTGAATCGTTGTTATATCCTCTGTGCAGTAAATAATAGAATGAACCTTGCCATCGAACTTTGTTCAGTCACACTTTCACAACATCATATTTCAATAAAAACACTCTTACTGATACCTTTGGTGGTGGATGTTTAAGCGGTCTAAATCACATGTTTATGACATGTTCTCATTTACATATCCAGCCAGAAGTTAACCTGAGTATGGATTCCAAGGAAGCAGAGATACACCTACACAATGCATACACTCATAGCCACATAGATCAATGCAGATGGAAGGACTAATGCCCTTATCAGCACCCACATAAACACGTCTGTTCACAGAATGTAGATGTACATGTGCTCACCTCATGTGCTCACTCATGTTCATGGGAACCTGAACCCTTGACCAGATTGTAAGGCTGTGCAGTATCCAGGACAAGACACCCAGACCTTGGGACCCATTTATTCAGTCTCCAACTCTGATGTTGGATCTTTCCAAACTTTTGTCTCCTCCTTCTCATTCACTAGTACAGCTTGGAGATTGCTGGTGATTTACAAATACACACACATACACAAAATAGAGAACAAGACCACGCAAAAAATAATTAGGAATATCAGTAGGAACACTAGCGGTGTTCCTCAAGGTTCTGTTCAATATATTTACAAGTGATCTGGATGCAAGAGTTGAATGCACCATAAACAAGTTTGCTGTTGACACCAAACTGGGAGATGCTGTTGACTCTCTTAAGGGACAAGAAGCCTTGCAGAGGGATCTAGATAGATTGGAGCACTGGGCAATTATCAGTAGCATGATAGTTAATAAGACTAAAGGCCAGATTCTGCACTTGTGATAGAGTAATTATGTCAGACACAAGTATAGACAGGGAGAGGAGTGGCCGGAGAGCAGCTCTGCAGGAAGCGATCTGGGGGGGCTGGTCAGCGTCAGGTCAATAGGAGTCAGCAGAGTGCCTTGTCAGCCAAGAGGGCAAACTGCATCCTGGGGTGCATCAAGCACAGCATGGCCAGCCGCCAAGAGAGGGGATTGTTCTGCTGTATTTAGCATTGGTGTGGCCTCACCTGGAGCCCTGTGTGCAGTTCTGGGCCCCACCATTTGAGAAGGATGGGAAGCTCCTTGAATGTGTCCAGAGAAGGGCAATCAAGCTGGTGACAGGGCTGGAAGGCATGTCCTGTGAGGAGTGGCTGAGGACTTTGGGCTTGTCTCATTTGGAGAAAAGTAGGCTGAGGGGTGACCTTATGGCTCTCTGCAGCTTCCTGAGGAGGGCACGTGGAGAGGGAGGTGCTGAGCTCTTCTCCCTGGGATCCAGGGACAGGATGCGTGGGAATGGTTCAGAACTGTGTCCAGGGAGTTTCATGCTGGATATTAGGAAATATTACTTTACTGAAAAGGTGGTCTGGAACAGACTTCCTAGAGAGGTGGTCAAGGACCCATGACTGTCAGTGCTTAAGACATAATTGGAAAATGCCTTTAATGCTTTAACTTTTGGTCAACCCCTGAAGTGGTAAAGCAGTAGGACTAGGTGATCATTGTAGGCCCCTTCCAACTGGAACTATTCTATTCTATTTATTCTATCATTTACTAAGAAGATAAAATGGACATTGATGAGGCTCAGACCTCAGTCAGACAAGCTTACTGATGAGCAGTCTTTTTAAACAGGCCTGACCCTTTTTATCCCCTCCTCTGCTTTTTACAAGCTTGTTTTTCCCTGAACCACCCTGATCCATTCTTTTTACCGTTTTTTGATTCCCTCTTAGATAGCCCATAAGTTTCGCACAGTCCCACAAGCCTGCTCAGATGTCCCATAAGTCTGTTCTTTGTCATGCAAATTGCGATTTTCTTGCTACACAGATCTGGTTGAACCTCCCCAGGGGTGCAATTCTAGTTCCTTTGATGGCCCATCAATCAGTGATCTATGGGTTCTGGTATTTACTGTTTTCTGAATTATATACAGCTTGTTGCAAACAGTTTATCTATGAGATTAATTTACGGCTTTTTCTGTCTTTTTTTTTTCATCTCATGCCGTTTCTCACCTGTTAAATAGATTACCTTACAAATCAGATGTCCTTATGTTCCGGAAATCCTTGAAAATTTTTCACATGCTGAAACAAGAGTCCATACACAGAAAAAAGTGTGCCTCACATTGTGAAAATCATTTCTTTTCCTTCCTCTATCCTTCAATTTGTTCACATTATCATATAGGTGACCAGGCATAACATACTGCCAAAAGTGCCCAGAGTGTACACAGTCATAGAATCATTGAATCACAGCTTTAAAGCTTGGAAGGGAGCTTTAAAGATCATCCAGTCAACCCCTCCCCACCATGGTCAAGGACATCTTCCACTAGATCAGGCTGCTCAAAGTCCCGTCCAACCTGGCCTTGAACACACCAGGGATAGGGCATCCACAGTATCTCTGGGCAACCTGTGCCAGGGCCTCACCACACTCATTGGAAAAAAATTCTTCTTTATGGCAATCTAAATCTATCTTCTGTTAGTTTAAAACCATTGCCTCTGGTTCTGGCACTACAGGGCTTGCCAGAAATGTTCTTTCCCTCTTTCTTATAAACTCCCTTTAAGTATTGAAAGGATGCTATAAGGTGTCCCCAGAGCCTTCTCTTCTCCAGGCTGAACAACCCAAATTCTCTCAGCTTTTCTTCACAGGAGAGGTGTCCCAGCCCTCTGACCATTTTTGTGGCCCTCCTCTGGACCCACCCTAACAGGTCCATGTCTTTCTTATGCTGGGGACCCCAGAGCTGGACACAGCACTGCAGGTGGGGTTCCATGAGAGCAGAGTAGAGGGGAAGAATCACCTCCCTCGACCTACTGGTCACACTTCTCTGGATGCAGCCCAGGATATGGTTGGCTTTTTAGTCTGCAAGTGCACATTGCTGATTCACGTCCAGCTTTTCATCCACCAGTAACCTCAATTCCTTCTCCACAGGACTTCTCTCAATTCATCCACCCCCAGCCTGTATTGATACTGCGGTTTCCCTGACCCAGGTGCAGGACTTTTCACTTGGCCTTGTTGAATCTCATGAGGTTTGCATGGGCCCACTTCTCAAGCTTGTCCAGGACCCTCTGAGTGGCATCCTTTCCCTCAGGCATGTCAACTGCACCTCTCAGCTTGGTGTCATCTGCAAATTTGCTGAGGGTGCACTTGATCCCACTATCTATGTCATTGATGAAGATATTAAACATTACTTGTCCCAATATGGACCCCTGAGGGACACGAGTCATCACTGATCTCCATCTGGACATTGAGCCATTGACCACTAGTCTTTGTATGTGACCATCCAGACAACTCCTCTTCTACAGAATAGTCCATCCACCAAATCCATCTCTCTCCAATTCATAGAGAACGATGTTGTGGGGGACCATGTCAAAGGCCTTGCAAGAAGTCCAGATAGATGACATAGGTAGCTCTTCCCTTGTCCACTGATGTAGTCACTCCATCGTAGAAGGCCACTAGGTTGGTCTGGCAAGTCTTGCTCTTGGTGAAGCCATGATGGCTGTCTCAAATCACCTCTCTGTCCTCCATGTGCTTTAGCACAGCTTCTAGGAGGATCTGTTCCATCATCTTGCCAGGCACAGAGCTGAGGCTGACAGGTTGGTAGTTCCCAGGGTCCTCCTTTCTGTCCTTTTTAAAAATGGGTGCAATGTTTCCCATTTTCCAGTCGCTAGAGACTTCACCTGACTGTCACGACTTTTAAAATACCATGGAGGGTGGCTTGGCAACTACATCAGCCAATTTCCTCAGGACTTTGGGATGCATTTCACCAGGTCCAATAGACTTATGTATGTTCATGTTCCTCAGGTGATCACAAAGCCAATCTTCTCTTACCCAGACTTTTCTCCCCCATCCCCTGCCTTGAGGTCCATCCACTCAAGAGATGTGGGAAGAGAGGTTGCTAGTGAAGACTGCGGCAAAAACATTGTTGAGTACCTCAGCTTTCCCCTTGCCCATTGTTACCAGTTTGCCAGTCATATTCATTGGGGTGGTATTCTTTCTTTGACCTTCCTTTTCTGGCTGACATACCTGTAGAAGTCCTTCTTATTATTCTTTGTGTCCTTTGTCACATTCGGCTCCAGTCACGCCTTGGCCTTCCTGACCTCATCCCTACACAACCAGGCAACATCCCTATACTTTTCCCAGGATACCTGTCCCTGCTTTCACTGCCTGTGCATTTCCATCTTGCCCAGTTTGACCAGCAGGCCTTGACTCATCCATGCCAGTCTCCTGCCTTCCTTTCTTGATTTCTTACACCTGGAGATCCAGAACTCTTGCAGTCTATGGAAAGTGTCCTTAAATATCTGCAGTCTGTTCTGCTCACTTGTCCCTGAGGGCAGTTTCCCAGGGCGTCCTATTGACTAACTCCTTGAACAGCTGGAATTCTGTTTTCCTAAAATTCAAGGTCCTGGCTTTACTCTTTGCCTCACCCATATCCCTTAGGACTGAGAACTCCACCAGTGCATAATCACTGCAGACAAGGCTGCCTCCAAGCTTGACATCATCGATTAGCTCACTTGCGTTGGTGACCATCAGGTCCAGTATCACATCCCCTCTGATAGGGCTGTCTGTTGCCTGGCTTAAGAAGTTATCCTCAAGGCACTCCAGGAGTCTCCTGGACACTCCTGGACACAGCTCCCTGTGCTGCTTTTCCAGCAGATGTCGGGATAGTTGCGTTACCCGAAAAGCAGATTTGTGCCTGGCGTGCAATAAACCAATCTTAACAAAGGTTAAATTCTTTGCACAAATTGATCAATATGATTATTCTCCCTGCAATTATAAAGATAAAAAGTAAAAATATCCCTTGCCTATAATCTAAATGAATAAATGATTCAGCAACTTTCCAGGTGCAATTCATTAACTGCTTAAATTCTTTGTACAAATAAATCAATATGTTTATTCCCCCCACAATTATAAGCATACAAAGTAAAAATATCCTTTGCATACAATCTAAATGAACAAATGATTTAGCAGCATTCCAGGTGCAATTCATTAATTGCATCTTAAATGTTAATTTCAAAGGTCCCTTAGGTACCGATGTCCTCAGTCCAGGAGCTGTTTTCTTTATTCTAGTGTAATGGATCCAGGCTTCCACTCCTCTGAGCTTCACAGCAGTGTTTGCAGTCAGCAAGACTTGATAGGGTCCTTTCCACTTTTCTTCCAAGAGGATCATCCTTTCACATCTGTAGGTAGACCTAATCTCCAGAGCAGAAAGAGTATACTGGGGAATCAAGGGGCACAGGTGCTCTTAAAAGTGCATATTAGTGGATGGAATTCAATACTTTGTTCAAAGATGAAAGATATTCAGTTAAGACCTTGTGGTGGTTTAGCCCCCGCCGGGGTCTGAGACCACGCGGCCGCTGCCCCTCCCCCACAAAGGGAGTGAAATACAAAGCCCCAAGACTGAAATAAGGAAAGGTTTAATACAACAGTGCAATAGCAACACAACAAATAACAACAATAACAATAACAGTAATAGTGATAGCAATGAACAGAGCAAAATAGCTACCAAATACAGCAGTTTGAAGCACGATGTACAAAACCACGAGTGCACCGCACTCCGCGCCAGGAAAAATGTGACCTGCCAGGATGTGACCTCCGCATGGTATCTGAATAACCCAGCTAGAGCTCCCCCCCCACTGCTGGGGAAACTTAACCCTATCCTGGTTAAACCAGGACAGACCTTTTCCCCTACTATATGCATCTGTTCAGTCCTCCCTGTCATATTGACATTATAAGGTTTGCCATACAGAATTTCAAAAGGGCTTATCCTTTCTCTAGTCCTAGGGGTCACTCTAATCCTCAACAGGGCAAGTGACAAAGCTTCGGCCCATTTTAATTTGGCTTCCTGGCATAATTTAGAAATTTGTCATTTCAGTGTTTGATTCATTCTTTCTAACTGTTCATTGGATTGTGGCCTCCAGGGGGTGTGTAAATTCCACCTAATCCCTAGTATTTTGCTCATATTCCTGACAACCTCAGCTATGAAATGTGGACATCTATCAGAGGAAATTCCTAAAGGAACCCCAAACCTTGGAATAATTTCTTTTAGTAGGTGCTTTATTACCTCTTTTCCTTGTTGGTTCAACACGGGAAAACTTCAGGTCAACCAGAAAAGCTATCTGCTAATATCAATAGATATCGATACTGGTTCCACCTTGGCAATTCTGAAAAATCTATTTGCCAGTGCTCACCAGGGGTTATGCCTTTTCTTACCTCTCCCAGAGGTCAATTTTCTGGCCTCTTGGATAATGAGGACAGTAGCTGTGACTGCCCGCAGACAGCCAGGCCACCCTGAACTCACTTTATCCAGTTGTTTGGAGAAATAAGCCATGAGTCTTTGCCAGTCACCTAAAAGCTGAGTTAGAACTCCCAAAGCTACATGACCCTTTTCATGAACAAACTACTCAAAGGGTTTAGACAGACTGTGTAGTCCTAAAGCTGAGGCTTTCATTAAAGTCCATTTAATATCATCAAAACTTTTCCTGCATTCCAGAGTCCATTCTACCAGCTCCTCAGGACCCTTAGTTGCCTCATACAAGGGCTTTGCTAACAAGTCAAAATTCAGAATCCACAGGCGACACCATCCAGCCATTCCTAGAAATGCTCTCAGCTCCTTTTAGATTGGGGCGGGGGGAGGGGCATTCTACACATGTCTTCTTTTCTGTCATTTCCCAGTCTTCATGGTCCCTGGAAAATCCCAAATCCAAGACAGGTTACAGTCTGCCTTGCAACTTTTACTTACCCTTCTGATATTCAGTACCCAGCCATTCCCGAAAAGTTCAGGAGACTGACAGTTTTTTCTTTACAAGTCTCAATAGTATCTGCCCCCAACAAAATATCATCAACATACTGTTATTTGATTATCCTTACATGACCACTGTTCCAGCTCCTTAGCCAGGATTGTTCCAAAAATGGTCAGGCTATTTTTAAATCCTTGGGGTAGGACAGTACAGCAAAGTTGAGTTATTTTCCCAGTTGACGGATCTTCCCATTCAAAGGCAAAAATCTTTAGGCTGCTTTCTTCCAAAGGTATACAAAAAAAAAAAAAAAAAAAAAAAAAAGCCTCTTTCAAATCTAAACCAGAGAAGTATACATTTGATTCCCTTATTGTTGTTAAAAATATATATGGATTAGGAACGACTGAGTGGATGTCCACCACCAGTTGATTTATCACTCTTGAGTCTTGTATCCTCAATTATGCAATTTTTTCACTGGAAGAAGAGGAGCACTGTATTCAGACTGTCATTCTCATAAAAGTCCATATTTAAGAAAATTGTTCACTATCAGCTCCAAGTCTTCCATGCTAATAGGATATCGTTTTTTTCTTACCAGCCAAACTCCTGGTTTTAATTCAACTTTTACCAGTTCCACATTCTTCGCTTTTCCAGGTTTCTCAGATGCCCACACAGAGGGAGTGACTGCATTCTTATTTTCCTTGGAAATGTTTCCAAGTTCTTTTTTATTTTCCAATTCTTCTTGTAACAAACATATTTGTGCCTGCCAGGCATTAGTTTTAGGAAAATGAACTTGAATCTTTCCTTTCTTAAAACTGATTTGCACTCCTAGTTTATTTAATAAATCCTTCCCAAGAGAGCTATTAGGCACTCTGTCATGTATAAAAATTCATGCATCACTGTTTTTCTTCCAACTTCATATTTCAAGGGTTTCAAAAATGGTCTGACCTCTGTCTTTCCCATGATCCCAACAATAGACATATTAAATTTACTTGGAGGCCCGTTTTAAGTATTTACAACTGAATATTTTGCTCCTGTATCTACTAGAAAATCAAAAGTTTCATTCCACAGCTTTACTGGAACCAGGACTTGACTGGGGAGTCCTCCTTCCCTGCCCCCTGTCCCATCACTCAGATTCAGTTCCCATCATCAGCAAGTCAGATTCAGAAGGTATGACTGGCTCTTTTATTTTTTATCCTGGGCTGACTTGCTCTTTTATTTTTTGGACACTCCTTTTTCCAGTGTACTTGCTCTCTGCAAAAGGCACATTGGTAAATTCCTAGAGGTACTGACTGTATGATCATATTTTCACATCCTACTCCCCTACTTACTCCTTTACTCCTTTTCCCTCATCCTCTGGGAAATCCTCTACCTCGGGCTGAAATTTGGACATTAGCAAGGGCGACTGCCAAAATCACAGCTTTGTGCTTTCTGTCTTTTAATTTCTCCTTTTCCATTACCTTTTTCTCCTCCACCTCTTGATTGTTATAAACTTTGTATGCAATCTCAATTAGCTGAGAAATAGTAATTTCAATAACTCCAACCACTTTCTGTAACTTTAGCCTAAATGTCTGGGGCCAATTGCCCTACAAACAAGGTAGTGAATATTGCCTTGTTGTCCTCATTCTCCGGGTCTAAATCAGTCCATTTTCTGGCTGCCTCACATAACCTTTTGTAGAAGGCTGAGGGGTCTTCTGATTTTCCTTGAATTACCTGAGTTAATTTGGCAAGGTTCTTTGGCCAAGTAGTTCCATTTTTAATTCCATGTAATATTAATTGCTGATATTGTTTTATCATCATCTTTCCCTCATCTTTATTATGGTCCCAATTAGGTTTCTGTGTGGGCATAAAATGCGCCAGATCATCCCTTGCATTTATCCTCCCATTCTCTGCCTCAGCTTTTTCTAATACCATCCTCTTTTCTTCCAGGGTTAACAACATATTTAGTAAAATTTGCATGTCTTGCTGATCTGAATTATGATTTTCAATAATAATTCTAAAAGAACAATACATTTTGTCTGGGTTTTCTCTATATGAGCCAGCTGACTCCTTCCAGTTCATTAAGTCAGACTTTAACAAATACTGAATTTCACCCTGGACCTACAGCCTATTGAAGAAGAGCTAATAGTGTAGGGTATTGTTGTGCTTGAGTTCTCCCTACTATAGGGCTAAAATCCCCAGCTCCTCCAGCATTACTTTCCTCCTTATCTGGAGCTACCAGCATTTGTAAATCCTCTTCTTCATCACTCAGTTTTAAACATCTTTTCCCAATGTTACATGCAGAACAACAACGTGACTCTATCTATATCTTCCATCATCATCCCTACATTAGAATCAGAATCCAAAAGTTTACTTTTTTTTCGAGTTTCACAATCATTTCTCAAAATAAAGAATAAATCAACATAAAGTACCTCATCCCATTTGTCTTGTCGTCTACAAAACAACATAAATTACAAAATAGTATTATATTTCAATGACCCCTTCTTGGTCCATTTTTCCCCATCTTCCAACTTATACAGTTGCCACCATTTAATAAAATATTCAATTAACCATTGACTTGTTAATGGATCTCCTCCAAATTTTCCCCAATATTTTATAATACACCCACGAGGAGTACAAGGAGTCATTTTAGATGGCTGAGCTCCCATAAAGAATGATTCTCCCAAAAAGAATGTTTTGATCCATGACTTCATATACTCCAGTCATCACTGTCAAATGTATATGAATTTTCCTATTTTACCAGCAATCGCCCCTCAAGTGCATGCATACCTGTGGCAGATGCATCCGCCCAATGAAAGCAGAGCTTCTTGGCTGCTGAAGTGTAGCAGCTCCTGACTGCTTTTGTTCTCAGGGCTTCATGGTAATTGGGGCCTTTAGCCAATGGGAGCCGCTATTGACTACAGGTCAGATTCGGCTTGGGTATAAATGGAGTCCCCTGGGGGAGCCATTTGGAGCTCGTCCCCTGGAGCAGCAGCTGCGGTCAAGGACTCTCCCCTTGGGTCAGGATGCTGCCCAAGGAAACTCCTCGAGGGGCCTTTGATCCGGACGCTGCCCCGAGCAGGTCTTCGAGGTTGAGAGTCCTCACTTAGCAGGTGAGTGATAAAGCGTTTTGGGTTGCTGTTAAACCCTAGGGAGTGGTGCTTTGTTCTGTGTTTTGGGTTGCCGTCAAACCCCATAGAGTTCTTTGTTATGCATTTTGGGTTGCCGTTAAACCCTAAAAAGTTGTTCTGTTCTCCTCTCACAGACATTCGAACCTGTAATTTACAGAGAGCTAGTTAACTGTATTAATAATTAATTTTTTATTTTTGGTGGTTGGTTGCTCATTTGGGAGCCTCTGTAACAATAACCTTATACTAAACCATCTTTCTTTTATCAAGCATTGCACTGTTGTGTCATTTATTCACTCTGGTCAGGGAGAGTACTCATGGGGTCCCCGATCAAAAGGTCGGTGCACGCTGGAGTCCAGAGAGCAGGGTCTCCCCGCCGAGAGTCAGAAAGTTGATCTGGGCGAGACGTTACAGCTGTTCCATCTGGGTCACCAAAAACTGTTACTTGAAAAGTGGATTTGTGCCCAGCATGCAATGAACCAATCTTAACATGATCAGGGAAGATATTGTATTTATTCAGGCCTGGGTGCTTGGTGGCCAACAACAAGGATTTCCACAAATCAAGCACACCACCAGCAGGTTTTCATGCTCCTTTTATACACAAAAATCAGAAGTTAGTACTTTTCCATAACACGCCTATTAGATACTAATTGGTTAGTAATTAACATACAATTATAACATGGCTTACCTAATGCTTCTACTACTACGCATGCTCAAGGGAAGGCTCTTAACCTGGGCAGAGGTCTTTTTGACCTGTGGGTGTGTTTTTTAGTATTATAATGAAGGTAGTTCACTTTGAGACACTCAGAAGTTAGTTTCATTGCCAAGTTAACTGATCAATTAATCACCTTGTCAGGTTGTTGAATAACTCATTCTCAACACAATTCCTTACATTGTCATTATGGTCTATGACATTCTAGTTATTTTCTAAGGTATGGAGAATGAAGCCTATTCTTTATTAATTTAAATGTCTCACCTGACCTATCTTATGACTACCCACAGGTGTGCAGTAACTGTAGCTACTAGTATAACCATTAACCATGGCTATTAGTAAATATGAAGTATACCATATCAGTTGAAGTCCCCCAGCAGGACAAGAGCCTGGGAGCATGATGTCTCCTTTAGCTGGAGTAAGAAGGCTTCGTCAATAGGCTCCTCTTGATTGGGGATAAGTTAACAGAAGAAATTTTGGTGGTTGTGTAGAACCGATTATATGATATCAAGTGGGGACTGTGTAAGACATGTTGGGATGTTTAGGAGAAGGACTGATGGTTGGGAAAAAGAGGGATTGTGGTAGGTTGGGGAAGGAACAAGGATGTAGAATAAAGGGAGAAGGAGATAAAAGGGGCAGTCACACATAGACAGGCTGCTGCTTAAGACACTGAGGCAGGGATCCACTGCATCCCCAAATCCATCAGATCTAGCAACCTCTAAGTTTTTTCTGTTTGTGCTTTAGCTGTCCAGAACAGAACACACTCACTTCAAACAAAAGTTACTTTATAATTGGATGCCACAGATGAAGTCACAGTGAATTAAGGGTTAAAACACAACCTTGCATAATTTAAGAATAATCCAAATATTGCTTCCTCTATTCTGCCTTGCAGAATTTTTCTTGCTCCCATTTCCAGACATATGTTTTTGCAGCTGCCAGATCTGTCAGCTCAGAGCCTTTCTTTTTTCAGTTCAGTTGTTTTAAGGTACTATCAGCATTCCCAATGACATTTTATAACCCTTGCAGCACTGGGAATTTTGGAATAATTTGTGATGTCCAGAATATTGCTTGAGGGAAATGTTTTAAAATTTATGTGGAAAAATCAGCTTTGCATTAAAATGTGAGGTCAAGTAATAAACAATGCTGTCTTGCTGAATAATTAAGGCAGGGCATGACTTTTACCATGAAGTTGGAGAACCCGTCTGCCAGTTGTAAGGTAAAGAACAGATAAATACAATCTGAGAAACATTTAAAAAATCTTAAACATGTTCTGATATAAACAATCACTGAGTCTAGCACATGTGTTTTTTTAAAAATGTATTACAATTTGAGCAAAGAGGAGGAAGAACTCTGGCTACAAAACTTCTTCAGAGTAGTTGAATGAACAAGTAAACAGTTCTAAAATATTTTTTAAAAGTTTTTTAAAGTCTTTCTTACCTCAGTATAAGTCCAAGAGCACTGGTTTTAACAACTAACTTAACATGACTGGCAGAAATCAGGACTGAGAGAAAAGAAAAACAGATACATATGTTTATATATATGCATATATGTTTATATATTCCCCCCTCCCAGCCTATTTAATTTGTTTTTGCATTTGCCCTTCATTTCATAACAAAAAACATCTCTTGGGATGAACAACCATTAAAGCATTTCAATATATAATATACTTGAAAATTCTACTTTTTGGTAAGAGCACATATGGATTAAGTTGAAAATAAGCTATGAATCTCTTTCTTGATATTACTTTCTATTTCAGATTTATATTTCACTATGTTTGAACAGAAAAGAAAATTAACTTAAGCGAATAACCCTCAGACTATTGGGAAGGTTGGGAAATGACATTTGGCATATTAATTTTGATGCTCTATTAAATCAAATATTTACCCCGTGGATCAGCAAAATCACATCAGGGTAATGATACTCAGACTGCAATCTTTTTCTTAGGGTGTTGAGTTGCCATGAAGGATTCTCATTAGTGGTATATAGGTCCACTTCATTAGCGTAACTGTGCATTTGAAAGACTCATTCCTTTTGCGAAGTGATTTCTTTGTCTATCCTGAATTAAGCATAAGCCAATAGTAAGAAAATGTATAGAGATGATAATTAAGTATGTATAAACTAATGTATCCAGACAAAAAGGCGAATGGAAATGTGATGCATTCCTTTTCAGGTTATCTGTACCACTCAGAGTGGAAATTTTTATGTTGGAGTTAAGGAAAACAAAGAACAAGGACTGACAGCAGAGTCCAGTTGGCAATTTAAGCTTTCGAGGAAGCAGCACAGGCAGTTTCTGGTTATATGAAGACAAATTTGGTTTAGTATCCTTCTCAGTCCTTGTGCCTGTGCTTCTGCTCTAATAGCTCTCTTACTGAGTCTCATTTCTTGAATCATGAGTAATAAAACATGATGCAATCCCTTCCCTGATGTCATCCCTTAGTCCCATGCAAAGAAAAAATTAATCTGTAAACTGCAATTTCAGAAAACTCCTTTGAGCAGCTGCAGTACCATACCTGTTGGTGACATTCAAAAGAAACTCATCACACCAAAATGAGTTCTGTGTTGGCGGTGAGAGCTCAGTAAGTCCTGCAACACTAACACAGTAGTGAGAAACATTTTACTTGAGATGATGTGAGCTAGTTGAGAGAGCTGTGGAGAGCTACAGGAAATGAAATTCGACACAGTAGACTTAACGGAGCTTTTTGCTAGAAGTTCAGTATGTCTGTGTCCATGGAATATTGACAATTTTGTGGTGACAAATTCATTTAAATGATACATATACACAAACAATCCTCCGTGTGCATCTAGTAGTATGTACTGTAGGAAAACTTATATTATTTTTGATGACAAAAACCAATAATGATCATTTGTGCAGAAAAAGAAATAGCAATCCCTAGTTTTGGGGATACACCACAGCCTTGGAAACAGAAACAGAGGAGAAAAAAGTGTAATCTGTAAATAAACTCAACTGGATTTTCTTTGAAAATAATTTCCGTGCTTAGAAAAGTCAGATAAACAGTTTCTGGACTGTCAGCATAGCTGACAGACCTATCAGGGTAGGGCAACATTTTTGGGAGAAGTAAAAATGTAGCTTCAGGTTGTTTTCCCATCTATTAATGTGCTGAATGTGCTTCATGTGGTTAGACTGAGGATAAGTCTTACTCTGTACTCTTCATGCAATTACTTATTCAAATTTGTTTTGTTTTTAGGGTAAGATCAATAGTGTATTTGAAGCTTAATTCATAACCTGCAAGAAAGGATTACCAAGTGCTATAAGAAAAAGGGATAAAGTATAAAGACATTTTGGTTAAAGAGTAAAAATGCTTCTGTAGCATAACACAGAGAGCAATAAAAAGTGTCATATAAATGGAGAAGCTGAGGCTGTAAGAAAGGAAACCTGTCAGTACTATTGTTTGCAAGACATAAAAAAGCTACTGTCCCATCATAAAAAGTAATCAGAAAACCCTTATTTCAGGTTATTAGGGCATATAGTTACTGCAGGAGCTCTGGAGGGTAGGAGAAAAGTGATGGGGAATCTGGTATTTATCATCCTTTCATTTTCTGCAACACACTTTGTATACACACCAATGCAATCACCACATAGCAAAAATATGAACAAGGAAGGAAATGATTCTGTCACGTATATTAGTCTGCCACCAGTTTTCTGCAGTGAAAATCATTATGTGAATAGAGAGGAACTTAAAAAACCCTGAGACAATACTTTTTTTTGAGAAGAAACGGGACATTACATGTTTTTATTTGATAAGGGACACGTCATCTTGTTGGGTGGGGTTTTCTTCAACATAATGATTTGACAAGGAAAAGTGATGAAAGAGCAAATGTCTGCTAAAGGTTTAAAACGCTGACTGGCTTTGGTTTCCTGAAAAACACAGTACCAGTGAATAAATTGATGAAGAAATTACTTTTCCTACCTAAGGTTTGGTAGCATTCCCCTTAATGGCCAGTATCTTGAAGAGAAAAATGGACAATAGACTGCACATATAAGTCAGGATGGCATATTTCCTCTTTTTTTTTGATAATTCAGTGTCATTTTCATTTAGTACAATTGTTAATGGCTTGATGCAGATTTGAGTTTAAATAAATGTAGATATCTTAAAGATAACTCACTGAAAAAATCTGTTTTACAAATATTAATAAACAATCTATTACAACAAAACTGCAGATACTCGTACTTTAATTGTAGACAAAAAAAAAAAAAAAGTAGGTGGCAAGATGGTGACCTCCCCAATTTATGTGATAGAATAAATGCAAAGTAGCAACGTGATTTATTGTAATGCAGTTGCTGAGGTTCTTCCCTTTCCTCACGCACTGGAGGGGAACACTGTGAATTTGTACTGGTGTAGGTGTCTTTGAACGTACTAGGTAAGGTTTTAAGCATCTGTGTAGTTCTCTGCTTCAGGTAAATATTGGGTTGAACCATGGAAAGCAGAGTATTTCCTATCTGAAATTATACTGAAGAAGTTTTGCTTGCAGTTATGTAAAGCTGTCTGTAAAGCTTTGCAGCAAATAACATGCCTTGCACGCTATCATCCTATTTTTCTGCAGCAAGTCTATCATACTGCAAGATTAATGTCCTGAGATTTCCTAATTCTCAAAGCGGTGCATATCTAAGGCAGGAGGTTTTCTGAACAATCTTACGTGAAAGTTCAAGTCATAAATTTATAATAGGTTTTGAACTCACAATAAATACATTATGCTTTATAATTTTAGGCAAGTGTGAATAAAAGCTGAGGGTGCATTAAATGGCTTTATTCATACTATGCATTACCATACAATGCATATCATGCACTCACTGTTTTCTCAGATTGTATTTGATAATGTACATGTAATAAAAAACCCCAAACCTGTCCCGAATTACATATTTTACTTCTAAAATAAAACTAGTTCTGCAATTCAGAAGTGTTTTTACATTCCTTTTTTTAAGTCTTTTTCATGGGTGATGTGGGAAGACGTAGAAACATTTTTTTTTCCGATAGTAAAAATGTTACAAGAAAGTTAATTTCTAACAAGGGAAGACTAAAAATATTCCAGGTGCACTTGTTATTGCAACATTCCTTTCAGATCTGCAGTCCTGCCATATGTGTACATATGCATGTTTTTCTTTAAAGAAGGATGTGAAATTCTAAATGCTTCAAAGGAACTTCTATCAAATACATCAGATATGTGTCAAATACAAATTCTTCCTAAAAATGGAAACATTGTTCAAATCTGGGCCGTCAGGTGGCTTTAGATCCACAGAGGTCAGAAAAAAAGAAAGAATTTATATAAAATCTTTAACAGTTATGCAACATAACAGTTCATATTTTTCCTCCTTTATTTTTGCCATAAAGCAGTGAGATTCATTACTTTAAGTATCCAAAAGCATTAAACCCCACAAGAATAATAGACTTTTAGGTTGATGAAGAAATTCAGATCATTGTGATAAAATTTCCCATAGTCTTCCAGATTTTCTGATTTGCACAGGGGGAAAGAATAGGTGACTTCAATGAGAAGAGAGCAGTAAGTGATCCCATTTCTGTTATATATAACTGCAGATTGTGTGGAAAAATATATGCATATTGGAGGGAATGCTTAAACAGGAAAATCAACTTTAATTTTGAGAAAAAAAATGTAATTTTGAGTCTTAGTATAATTCATAGATGAGACAATAACAAATCAATTCAAGAGATTTCTGATTTTTTCAAGAAGAGTTCACTGCTGTATATCTCTCTGCAAAATATTTCGTATTCTAACAGGAAACATTCCCTTCCTTTTGCAGGTTTCCCATTTTTTTTTTTTCCCTTCAGGAAAAAATTGAGATAGCTTTTATGGATTTCAGTGAGGTCATTCATAAAAACATTCAGTTATGTGAGGACACTCTAGAAAATATTCAGATATATAAATTTTCTGCTAAGCAATACAAAAGCAAAACATCTTATAAATGTCTTTTATAATTTGACCCCCTTCTTAAGCCAGTGTTGATGTTAAGTACTGAGCCAGTGCAAGACTCTGGGAGCTTATTTCTTTAATGTTTATTAGTATTATTCTGGCCTAATAATTTATTAAAGATAGGATACTACACTCACTAGGGTCAATGAAGGGTTATCCTAGGCTGTACATGTTTCCATTTATTGACTCATTCCAGAGCTAGAAGACTGGTTTTAGTTGAACACTTTTTCATTTGACAAAGTCCATTGGGAACAGGAGAAAGAAAATTTATTGTACAAATAAAACCAAATTCAGGTCACCGTCTCCTTCATTGCTGGCGTATGTCCAGAATGGGATGAAAACCCATAGTTCAGTTTGGCACAGTTTTTTTGCTGTTCTTATGAACTTAAACTCCCTGAAATTTTCACTGGAATGATAAATTTCACCTTCTGTCTTGCCCCTTGTCCTTTACCCTTTCACAGTTGACTGCCTTTAAAATCTATGCCTCTTTAATTGATTTTAGAAACTTTGTCCTGGGGACACTACTTTACAGAATCACTCTTTTACAAGGTGAAAGAGAAAACATGATATCCAGTGAAAGTTTCCTGGATGGGGATTGCTAATAGGGTCATTTTAGAAATCTAGATTAATCAGGAAAATCTATTATTCTTTATGGACATTAATCTATTGTTTTAAAGACCAAAATTTTGTATCTTGTTTACAAGTATAATAAAAGAGTTGTGTTTTTAATACAAAAGTCTTTAGCTGTATGTGCCAGCTGTTCTTATTAGCCTTTTCTTCACCTTGGAATAAGTCTAAAATACACAGACTGAATGAGGAGGTGATTTGAGAAGCTTTTTTCCCTTCACTTTCCACTCAGCCAGATAATAAATCCAAAGTGTAAACACCAATCTAATAAATCATTGATCAGAATTTAAACAAAAAAAAAGTTGCATACAAAAATACATACTTTTTTTTTTTTCAAATGAAGTACTGCCTAAATAATTTTCTCTTTTTGTGCGTGTATATATACATGTATATATGAACAAGTGCAAGCATATGTACGTATGTTGAAGCATTAATGTCTGTGAATATGCATGAACAGATTAAATTTATTGAGTTCAAAAGAAGAACACCTCTGACCAGAAGAAACATCATTCCTGGTACAAAACAAACATTATTAATGAAAAATGAAAACCTGAGATTAAATTGTCATTGCTATTGATAGTATTAAAAAAAAAAAAAAAGCAACACAAATTTGTGCCTGTATGAATGACTTTGAGCCTTGAGTTAAACAGGCAGCCTTACTAATACTGAAGAGAGAATCAATAAGTTTAGACACACTGGAAACAAGAGTTTGTACATTTGGATAAATTTTTCATTTAAATGTTTTGGCAGTGATAGGAATAAAACTGTGTGCTATTTATTCTATGCTCATTTACCTTCTAATTATGAGATTTCCAGAACAGTGAGCTATAATAGTTTTCTATGGTGGTATAATTTTTTTCTTATTTCAAGATGATTTAACAACCATCTTGTTATACACATTAATTCAGATGGAACTTGGATTTGATTATTTTCTTCTTAAGGGTGTGTGCTAAGAAGGCTCCAGTTGGTACCATTAGCACAGCTCCAAATGTGTATTTGGAAGTTTTCTCCTTGGAGTTAATCCTAAACCAGTGTTAATTACTTCAGAGATGACTTCATAAAAAACAGCGTTTGTGAAAACCCAATGTCAGAATAATCTCTTGTACTGTACTTTTGAGGAGCTAGCTGTGCTGTCAGACAATGGTCATGGTGGTGACGATGAATAGCAGATAAACACAGGTAAGGCTTCTCTTCATCAATTCGTTGCAAGTTGCTTTAGGTTTTTCTCAGCAGCACCTGCCATCTCCTGTATGTCCCACATAGTTTTGATAATATTTTTTTGAAATGTGTGGGATGTCATTTCACTTGAAAGAGAAAAATAAATCAAATCATGTGAGCTGTTGAAAATAGTTTCTATCCTTTAACATTCAGTTTAAGATTCTTTCCTATTTTCCATAATGGATACCTGTCAGAAGTTTTTCGTAATGGATATTCAAAACCACAATGTTCCATGGTATCATTTTTATTGCAGTGGAATCTGCGCAAGAGAGAGCTTTTGATTTGTCATTCTTTGTAAGGATACACAGGTAAGCAGCATTGTTTTTTCTGTAACATAATTCACTGTGCTAAGCAGAAAGGAAATCTAATATGAATATATTGCACTGGCTGTTCTAAAGTTATACAACTTTGTAAAACTATTCTATCTCTTTAATGTGCTACATCCAAGATCTAAGTTTCAGGACTCCTTAGTGTGAAGTAGGGTACTGAGTGTAGGAAAGTCTGTTGGGCTCAAGAAGGGAGAAGGGAAAGTTGTACACAGTCCATTCCCTTTCAGTGCTATTTTCATAGCACCTAAAACATTTTATTAGGGTTAGAAGGCGCATCTGTGGTGATTTCCCCTACTACCCTTTTGTGCATCTGTTAACTGAACGTCTTTAAATGTATTTTTCAACTTACAGGTATTAATATTATCTGACAATACCAATGCAAATACCAGTAATGGTATTGTCTGTTTCTACCACCCCCTATAGCAAAAAACTCTAAATTTTCACTACTTTAGGAAAGGATGTATGAACACCTGGAATGTAAGGATATATAGTTGAGGATATCTGCTTAGTGCAAGGATATGTGAAATAAAAGTGCACTTATATGTTCACCAGAGAGATTCTTTCCTGGATTCAGTGAGCACTCCTAGTTCCAGGTCCAGAAGCTGACAACACTAAACCAATTTTCTAGATTTCTTCCCAATATCTTTTATTTGGGTGATGAAAGTTCTGGTTTTGTCAATGTTAGCCTCTCCTCCTGTTTGTTTTTGTTTTGTGGTTTGGTTTTCATTAAAATTTGTGGTTTGACAGTAACTTTCTCTGAAAGCTGTCTTTGAAAAGCATGTCATCTTCGAAGCAGTCTAAGCCTAATTTTTTTCATTGTTTTTTTTTACCCCAACAAATACATCCATTTTTCCTGGGCATCAGATGAGCTCTAAAACCAGTGCACTGACAGTTTGGACTAGATCAAGATCACATTGTGCTGAGCTCATGGTTGGCATTACTGTAAGCTGCATCTCTGTGTTTGTCTTGTGAAGAAATTAGTTAGCAGTTCAATCTATTCTTCTTTTGGAGATTTGTGGTTTCATGGTGCAGTACCTCCCAGGAAAAAAATGATAATGCTATATTTTTAAGGGCAATCACATTCGGTGGGCTGAAGGAGACCAAGGAGTCTCTCCTTGCTGGGGGGTGGAGGTGAACTCACAAACAGATAAACAGACAGGAGAACAATGTCTTTACAGGCACTTGTATAAACACAGCCAGCAAAAATAGCCCAGTCCTGGTTTTATGGGTTGATGCTCAGGGTCGCCTCCTTTCACAGATGTCTCTGATAATGTGGCATTGAGACCCTTGGTTTCTCCCCTATC
This sequence comes from Strix uralensis, assembly GCF_047716275.1. Classification (NCBI taxonomy): domain Eukaryota; kingdom Metazoa; phylum Chordata; class Aves; order Strigiformes; family Strigidae; genus Strix; species Strix uralensis. The sequence continues at coordinate 34,885,684 of NC_133979.1, read as the reverse complement.
TGGTGCCCTACCTTCCTTCTACTCACCAGCTGGTCTGGCTTGAAGCTCACTATTAAATCACACACATATATATACACATAAAGGGAAGATACAGAGCACACTGACCCCAAAGATCAGTAGAAACAAAAGTTTAATAATAAAACAGGACATACTGCAATAATCAAGTCCAGGACAGACAAACATATTGAGCAGCATCCTATTTATATGCAACTGGATGCTTCTGTCACTCCGTCTCTCTATTTTCTTCTGAAATCACCTCATTTACTCCCTTTCAGGCCTTTAACCACTCCCCTAAGCATCCCATTATCAATTTTGTACAGGCACCAAATTTTCTTTCCAAATTGTATAGTAAGTCTTATATCCCACTAAGCAATAGTCCCCCTTAGTGTAGCATTCCTGAGAGATATTTTTTTCTGATTAATAAGATTGGTGTGTTTAACAGCAGTGACAAAAACTTAACCATTTACCATCACTAGTCTTTAGAGTAGCTGGTGCAAATAAGCCAGGCTGTCGCAGTTTCTCGCCCTGTCATTGTTAACTTGGGTCATTATTTGTGTATTTGACTACTTTTTAGCCAGATACACCTGAAGGTACTGCAATTAGAATTCAGAAAATTAGTATTTTGTCTTCATAATTGGATGTAAATGGAAAGAAAATAAAAATATAATAAGACCCTGTGTCAAAGCTATGTAGGTTTTAAATGATATTTTGTCAAACTCATGCATATATTTTTATTCTGTCTTTACTACTTTTGTTGTCAAGTGAATTGCTGAGAAATGTGGTCTGCAAGGCATCTTCATCACAGATATGCTTTACCTACAGGCTATTTAAACCTGTCAATCACATAATAATATATACAGGCTCTCTCTAAACGTTTTCAGTTCATGTTCCACCAAGTCTCACAATGTGAATCTCAAAACACTCTTGTATAATTTATTTTCATGGTTTGTCCTCAGCATAACGAGACTAGACCTATAAGAAGGGACATGGAAGTCCAAATATACTATTTCCTTTTAGAAGAACTTCACACTCAGAATATTTCTCAGGTTTCATGCAGGTCTGGTTATGATGATGAATTACCACTTATTTCTAAATTGTCAGTGTTAAATTTCTTAAAGTTCTACAAAACAAAATTAAGACAAAGACTTTTTTCTAGGTGTTTTTAAGGAAAAAAAAAAAACAGTTCAAATGTTTCTTTAAGAAATTTAAAGGAAGTCAAAGTATAACTTTAGGGAAGTAAGAATATAATTCTGTGATGTCAAAGCTGCCACTTGAGCCTTATGGGCAAAGGAGATCATTTGCTTAAAAAACATGGAATTAAAGAGCAGATGAGACTAAATGAGCTAGGAGAGACATAGAAATATGGAATAATGCACTAGAAGTGCAAAGATAGGAATAAGAAAATGAAAGAAAGGTCAAGAAAGGTTCCTACACACTTAGAATCTGTGTTGGAAAAAGGAGAGTAAACCAGTTTTAAAAGAAAAAGAACTAACAATACATGCCTTGCCATAGCAAGGACAATATGCATGAGCAACCTTCAGTGTATAAGTAAGCTTGTGACTTGACTTTTATGAAACACAAGCACAAACAAAAGAATGTTTAATATAATCAAGGTGATGAAAAAAGAATACAAATGACCAATGTATCTATTTTATAATTTAGAACTCCTCTCTTCCTGTACTCTAATGCTGGCACAGGGAAGACCAGCACGTAATGTTATATCCATTCTGAAGTGTATAATTCCTCATTAGAAAATTCTACACTGTTAGTTTCCAAGGAATTTTTAATTATTTGCTTTACCTTATCTTGGTATACATCTTTTGCTGTAGCTGTTGCTATTTTATAGACTATTACAGTAAGAAGCCCTCTATCTCACTGTTTAATTAAGTATTTCAAGTTTGTCAGATACAGTTTAGTCTTACTTGTCAGTACTCCTGTCTTCCAGACATTAATTGTTGTAAAAGTTGACTGGTACCATCGATTTTTTTTTTTCCTTGTGTACAACTTCTAATTGCTTATTTCCTGCAAAAGTTGACACAATTAATCAGTAATTATTTCCTTTTTTCTTTAGCGGAAAGTACACAGATTTGACATTAGATATAAGCTGGTAGGGCAAGCGCTATAAAAAGATTGAGCCCACTGCATTTTTAAGTTGAAGCTGTTTTTCAGTTGGCTCTATCATAACACAAAAGGCATCTTCTTGACCTAATGGTATTGTAAAATGGCCATTAGCAAAGAGTTACTTTAAACACTGGTGTATGTCCAACCTCAGCTGAGAAGGTGACTTCTATAAAAACTTCTATGGAACCAACTCGTGGGAAACTGCTGATGCTGTCAGACCTGGAAGGGGCACTGCCACACTCACATGGATGTTCAATTTGTCCACCTGGGTTCTCCCCTACCAGCCAGGGGAAGATCCTCTTCCCACTCCCATCCCTGTCCTCCTGACTTGAAAGCCTTTATGGTATAAGTCAGAAAAGCAAGTTTGGCTCTGCTCCAGCTGCAGTGATCATGCACAGGACTGCCTGACAGTATCCACAAACAGCACTGTCTCTCACGTAACACTCCCTTAACCATCTGTGCAATCCAGCCATCTCCATGGCACTATCTGTAATTTGTCTGCTTCCCACACTGTTATCATGTCCAACAATTTGTCATGTCACATCCAGGGCCTAGCCATCAGCCTGGTCATTTGTTTACAGCTCTAGCACTGGTCCTGGGTCTTTTTTGCTGTTGTACAAGGTGGTACAACAACACTGGATACTTTTTTCCCCTTTCCAATGAAAAAAGAAAAGCTTTTAACTTGCTAAGAACTAGGAAAATTAAGTACTCCTATGACTGCAGATAGATGCAGCCTCAAAACAACTGGAAGAGGAAGGCTGGGGAGCTGCATAGTGACCAGTACCTCAGATACTCCTGAGTATGTACTGTTTGAGGTAATGCTGATGGGATAGGAAGGTGGAGATGGGGGCTAATGGCCTCTGGGACCTTCTGAGAAATCTCCTGAGTAACCCTTTAGGAGTTTAAAACACTCAAGGCTCAAGGATCTGTTGTAACATCTTATATTATTTTATGTTCATATTTGAAAACCTTGGAGTAATTTACAAGAAAGATCAGAAGTATCCAGTGTGGGGCATTTTGTTTAACAAAATGAAATACCTCTATCAGGATACGAATGAAATAATTTTCTACAAAGTGATGACATTCTGAGGAAATAAGTTTGTTTTGGTTTGGTTTTAATTATTTAAACTTTATAATTTTGATTAAATAATAAACTTCATTCTATTCTAAGAATAGTAACCTGATTTTATTTAAATGAATGGAAAACTGTAAGGGCTACACTTAGCCTGAAAATAGTAATACATCCATGTTAGAAATCCAATTGAAAATATCAAGCTTTAGCCATTCCCATACTCCTCTCTAGAGAACTTACTCCTAAGTGGTTCACTACAAAATCCTGCCCTGTGTTGGTAATTCCCATATCTCCAAACTTCAGAAGCACTGAAGAAAGATAGGAGTCTAGATCGCACTGAAAACGAATAATACATAAATTGCCGACCTCCTTTACTGTGTTGTAAACATGGAATTACAGGATAAGCAAAGGATCCTACGTAAATAACTTTCTGACTTTTCTGTGATACACAGTTTGACCTGTGACTTAACTCATTGTTAATAACGTGTGTAAATAGGACTTTTGTTTCCAGGATTAGAGAGAAATAAACATGTTCCAATGCTTGGATAACTTGGTTTATTCCTGCCTCCCCCCACACACACACACACACTCTTTGCATAGACCTAATGAGAACAGACACTGAAAAAAGTTGCACGTTGGGTATTGACAATATACAAGGCTAGATCAACTAAACCAGTATGGTTTCTGGGTTAAGGTTTAAGCCTTTTCCTGCTGTGGATAGTGTGAGAGTGGAAGAGCACATGAGGATATTGTTCAGAATGAGAAGACTCCAGCCTTTGCCTTATAATATTTTTGTATTTGCAATACAAACATCTTAAAATTGGAAACAATTCTTGCACTGGATTACAACACTATTAAGAATAACCAGGCTAAATTTTTGCTCTTGACTCTCTTGTAGATTATCAGAGTTTTGGTGTTCTTTAATTTTTAACTTCCCGAACACTTTGAAAGATCTTAGTTACATAAGTCTTTGAATTGAACTTAGACACCATTACCAATAGCTGTATTTCATAGCTTTAAGAATGATTCTTAAGAGTCTGGGAGTAAGGGGCCAAAATAATTTCATTTTGTATCTGCACAGAGATGAGTCCCAGTAGACCAATTACTGCAAACCCATGATCAGAGAGATCAAGGAAGTTAGACTCTGCTATAAACCATTTATACATGTAACCCAAGTGCGTATGAAAAATGAGACTGGTGCGGCAATGTACATGGGTCATAAATTAATATAGAGTAATTTTTTTCAGCATCTAGAACACATACTGTGGTGAAGTACAATATAATCTATGTATTCCGTGAATCACAATACATATGGTTATGAATTGCTTTGGCTTATATAATGCTATGTCCTACAGATGGCTCAGATAACTGCAGACAATATAATCAATAAATGCTGAAATAAATGCAAGATCCATGCTAACTCAAATGGTCCTGGATTTAATTCTAAATATATGCTCAATATTTGCTTTCTTAAGAAGCCTCAAGGAGCTGTATCCACTGAATTTTCTCTATACCACCTTGTGTTTCACTTAAGCACATGTGAAAACTAACTAGGTGAAAGTAACCTAAAGAATAGGATTTTATGAAGTGTCATCATAGGCTTCCATTTTTATGTTGAAACATGTAACGTTTATACTTTTATATTGCTTTTAATAGGAAATGAAGACAGTATCAAATATTCTATTTCATGCCTGCATTGAAACAGAAGGTCATGAGACTATCTGAATTTAAACTATTTTAAATTTTTACAGGTACATTAGAATATTCCCATTTCATTAAAAAAAAATATGCAAACTGACTGTGTCTGAAAAATGACAACAGGTTTTCCTGTCCAGTTACACTAGGTTCCTGTCTACAAGAAAGCTGGTTGTGGGTATGTGTTGTTACCCACCCAGAAGAGCCTCCCAGCATGCACTGATTTCCTGTCAGGAGCTTCCTAAATCTTCACCGTCTTTAAATATGTAACAGCTCTCAAACTTCTCTTTTAAATTACTTCTAAATTAATGCAAGGTTTTATCAGCATCCTCCAGCAGGGAGTTCCACAACTTCTTTAGATTTTAATGGCAAACCACTTCCTTTTATTTATTTTTGGATTTTTGTATGCTCATTGCAATTAACATTTTTTGTGTCAAAAATTACCATGAATAGCTAGCTATTCCCTATTCATGATTTTTAGCCCTTCTTATCCTTGTCTTCTGAGAAGCATGAGTTTACTCTGTCAATCCTTGTATAGAAGACATTTCATAACCATGATTTTCCTTGCTTTTTCTGTATCTTCTCTGTTTCTTAATACAAAGCTAATAAAAACCTTATTCAAAGTGATTTAAAATTGTGAGATTATTATAAAACATTCTGTACATTTGTACAAAACCCCCACCATCGGTGGAAATTTTTTAAAATTTATTTCTGTGTAATTTTAAGAACATATATTGCAAGTATAACTTAAACAAAATAGTTAGTCCTTGTTTTTACTACACTTATTTTTATAATGTGCTCTTATTATTACTTTTCTGTAATTCACACTGAATGTGTAATGAACATATTGAATATTGCAAAAAATTCAGTCAGACTAATTAAATTTTAAAATGGAAATCATCAAAAGAGCAATTTGGGGGGAAAACAACACTCCATCTATACTGGAAACATTGCTTATACCATTTGGCAATTCTGAGGTCTTCAGCAGTTTTTCTTTTTCAACCTTCTGTCCCTGTTAACTCATCTTTTTAAAAATAACATGAAAGATAGTAAATGTAGCTGATCTCACAGTTATTACAGTAATGGAAGCACACTGTTCACAGCCATTTATTTTGATTTTATCATTTTCATAAAGTACATCAGAAATGGAGCCTGCAGGTTTGTCACATCAAAATTACTTTAATCTTGCAATGATTTTACACCTGAAAGGCCAAACAGCACTATTTAATATTTGCTGCAAATTTTATCCTAATTTATTCTTTCTTCCAAACGTTTGCTTTTAATTCAGTGGTCTTAGTGCTAACAGAAAAACACATTGCTCACAGTCTTAAATGGAAACTGTGAGAATGCTGTGTATTATCTAAAAGACACAGTTCTTTGAGTCTTCTTATGAAATGTGAAGTTATGAAATGTAATATTATCAAAATACTTTTACTTTGTATGGGTAATTCTTGAAATAACACAAGGACTACAAAACCATATAATGATTTGCAATGTTAAGTACATATAAATATGTGTATATAATATTCAATTTTAAACACATGCAATATGTATATACACAGAGATATATATTCAATTTAACAAGGTAAAGGGGTTATTCCATTTATCTACCTACACATTTTTTTATCCAACCCACTATTTGACCATTCCTTCTGTTCTTTTAAAAGTTTTATTTTCTGTGGATTTACAGCTCCATCGTGTTCAAAAACCGTGTAACAGACTGTGGATATGAAAGGCAGTGGTAAGTGGATTAAGTAAGAATGGGCCTGAAAACCAGTGATTTAAAGGTGTAGAGAACTGGGATTAGCTGGGGAATGAATGTTGCACAATGACATTTGTGAAGGATCCTCAAAAGGAACTCAAATTAAGAAAGCCAAGTAGGTAGGCTGTCAATGTGAGATCTTTAGAGCTATGACAAAAGAAACAGACTGTACAAAAACTGGGATAGTGGAAACTAGATTAATTTAGATGAAAACAATTAATATCTGAGTTAGAATGAGGAAGTCAGGTCAAAAAGGATGAGAGGTAAAGAAAAGTTAGGAAGTGGTGGGAACTAGAAGTGATATCTCTACTCACCACAACACAAACTGTCTAGAAAGTGAACTGCAACTTCAGTGCCAGAGTCATGCCATGTCTTCAGTTTTAACACACAAAAATATTTATTGCTTAAACTTCTCTCTCTTCGAATCAACTTGCTTTCATTTCATGTAAGAATCGCAGGACTGAAAGAATATGAGAGAGGGCAAAAGAAGATGGGGTCCTTTGAAATCTTTGGAGAGTCCTGCTATTTATATTAACTTACCATGCAAAAAAGATGCACTTATGGCACTGCCAAAGACTGTTAACTGAGCAGTGGAGGAGTTATAATATCCTGAAGCATCTCTACTATATCTCAACACCATTCTGCAAGGGACTGTTTTTAATCATCTGAGGGTATTGTAGTCATATCTCCTTGATTTTTTTGGACAGTTCCAAAGATGCCATGCACAATTACATAGGGTTTTGTCATGCCTCCTACCCTGTCAAGACAGAAACAGAAAGTGACTTTTGCTTCCATATTTCACACTCAAGTCAGGCTTTCTAACCATGAGAAAAAATGGACTTTCAGTTGATATGGTGTAGGTCAACCATGTAGTAGCCAAAAGATGAGAGCATCTCCAGACCTATTTCCATTATAAAAACAAATGTCTGCATTTTCAATCTGATTTCATCTTTCCTTTACTGCTCAAGAAAATCTTACATGGAATCACTGAATAAAACACATACTTAGAAAAACTAAACTTCTGGAAGTTGAGAAAGTGACAATTCTTCTGCAGTTCAGATTGTTTTCTCAATTTGGGAGCCACTTTGATGTTTCTTGGAAAAATTATTGCCCATAAGTGCATATTGTCTTAACATTTTTCCCTTTGAAGTGGACAGAAGCCAATACTAAGGACTTCTACTGATTTCCCAGAATAAATGTTTTTTGTAAGTTTCTGAGGCTAAAAATACCTCTCTTCAATAAATAAGGGGAGTTTTGCAATGAATTCAGCCTTTCTGTCATTGTATCTTCAGAATTAGGGAGCATACATGCATCAGGAAGAAACTTAAAATCTTCTTGCAGGTGGATTTATTATTTACAAAAACTACTGGATTTCTTTAAAACAGCACTTTTGGAAAACTAAGACCTTTTCTATCTTAGAGCCAAAACAAAACAAAAAGCCATAGTCATGACAGAACTAGCACCTGGTGGAAAAAGGAAATAAGTTCTGTTTCCATGACTAAAATAAAATGAAAAATTGATAATTTAGGTTTTAATTTGGGTTTTAAATGTCTGACTGAGAAGGTGGAAAATAGCTGTTCACAGGAAACTGAGGCCATCTGCTCAACCCAAAAAAGCTATCAAACATCTCTGAAGTATTGAAAGATTTTAGGTCACCATCACCCTACAGAAGTTTAAAACTATGTCTTTTTCAACATTTATTATTTTTTTAAAATACAGTTTTGCTAAATTTAGGAGACAGCTTCAGGCCATGTGTGCATATACAGAAATCTTTTAATTAAAAATGTTCACACAGAGAATGCACTTTAAACTTGAGCAATAATAGCTGTAAAAGAGTTGAAAGTAAACGTCTGCAGTTACTGAATTTCAGGTTATTTGTAATTATTCCCTTTAGAATTTATTAGTCTTGTGTAGGCAAAATAAACACTACAGTTTAGAGGAGATAATGGAAGGCCTTCCCCTGATACCTGTAAAGACTCCACAGTTCCTGTCTAAGCACTTTAGGAAAGGTTAGGCTTTTAATTCCCCAAAGCCAAATCACAGCACAATGCAGTGTTGTTCCAGCTTCCAGTCTTTTAAGTATCCTTTCCAGCTTTCACAATATAAATCTATCTGCAGCTAGGGTCTTTCAAATTCTGGAATTCACTTCATTCTCAAATGCTAAATAATTTCAAATCTCTGAGTACAAATGGACAGATATACAGCTGAAAATTTTAGAGTCTGGTTAATCTGTCCACTCTGGTTCCTCATGTAGTTCATCTGAAAGATTTCTATTGTATTAGCTGATCCTTCTTAAAGTACTAACATAAGCTGTGATGTCATTATTTTTAAACAGAGGAGGCAGTAAAAGTTTTCTAATTCTATTATGCAGTTAAAAATAGTGTAATTTCAAGATATGTGCTTTATTTTTTTAAGTAAGTGTCACAATTCTGGATATCAATTTAGTCTTGTTGTAAGATCTAACAGAAAAAAGCAGTAAAGAACTCAGCTACAAGTTAGGTAGAGTTTACAGACATACCTATTAAGTAGCTGAAGCCCTCCTAGTGAGCTCTTCAGACTTGTGTCACTTCTCTCAGTTGTTCAAGACCTTGGAAAAGTTACTGTGTGCATACATACAACAAAAGGCAGAACTGAATCTGTCAGAAAGCGTTTAATCTCATTTCCCATCTAATACTATGATTCTTATGTCACCCATGATGTGTATTTCCCTTTAAAGCAACTGGTAAAAAAATTAATTGTAAAATATAAACTAAATGCATTACAAAATATTATAAGCTAAATTTATTATACAATATTATAAATTAAATACATTATAAAATACAAACTAGTAAATACAACTTCTCATGAGTCATATCTGTGTCATTAAATCATTGGATAATTTAGGTTGGAAAAAAGTTCTGAGGGTCATATAGCCTAGCCTTCTTTTCAAAACAGGTCAAACTAGATCAGGTTGCTCCGAGACCTGACCAGTCAAGTTTTGAAAATCTTTGGGGATGGACATTCCACAACATTTCTGGGCACCCTGTTCCAATATTTGACTATCTTCAAAATAAAAATAATAAGAACAGTATCGCCAACTTTTTTGAATTATGATAGTTTTTTTGAATTTGTGTAGGGAAAAAGTACATTCTTCTGCCCTGTTCTGGACTGAACAAATACAGCTATTCAGAATGAGTCTTGGATATTACTGAGGCTGTAGGTGTGCCAAAGCCAGCAACACAAATCAAGGCTTTGGCTAATGTGAATCTTTTAATTACATTTATCTTTGTCTGCAAGGCTTACAAGGAGATCACCGTATAAACTGCAAGTTGTTTATGCAAATGGAATTTGGTTTTGACTGGAAGCAGTAAGTATCTAGTCTACACTGCCAATTTTCCTACTGTATCTTCCTTCTCTTCCTTTATCATGCAAGCAGAAAACTTTCTAACGTTCAGCAGAAGAGACTCCTTTGTACTATAGAAAGTCCTTGATTACTGAATATGTCAAAATTCTAAGCACACAAGAAGAAATCAAAGACAGATTTTTATTCCTTAGTCTTCAGGAACTGGATGTTGACTTGTACCCTAGAATATCAATTTGTTTAATCAAAAGAGAGTAGTCAAGTAACATGGATAACATAGGATAAATCTGAAACAAGACCATCTCCTATGAAATACTATGTTGCTCTGATGCAATTGGCAGCCAATTAACTGTACATGGAAGCAATTTTCACCTTTCTGGTAGGCAGAGGGATGGTTCCCAAAGTTTAGCTTTTCTGTGTATCTTGGCATACCAATAACTGAAAATTATTGGACCCCATGTATTACACGTAATCTTGCTCCCTTCATTCATTTCAGGGGACAGCATGAGCCTATAGTATTTGAGGTAGCAACTTGGATACAAAGTCATGAGTCCACAAAATGAATTACACAGGTGTTTTGGATTTGATCTCATAATTTGTTATATGCACACTAAAGTTAATTTTGTCCCCAAAAGATTCCAGACACAACAGTGTTGTTGCTACTGGTTTTGGAAAGTCAATATAAAAATAGATACCTCATCCATCAAAAGATGATTAGTTGAATGTAATGCAGAATTCCCAAGTAAACAAAGAAAATTCATGAGTTTCTGTCGAATTATGTTATGATGATATCATGTACCTTATATTTTCTTTGAACTTGCAATATGTTCCATTATTAGAAACCGAAGTCTGGGTTTCTTCCTTCTCATGACCTGTCGTAGTTCTTTAAACAAAACAAATGAGTTTGTCTAACGATACATTTCAAGTGAATGAATGCAACAACTCTAATGCAAAGTTTAAACTCAAGAGGAAGAAACAAAATGGAATTTTATATAATATCCTGATTTGTAGCTGTGGCAGGTGCACCTGCCCAATGAAAATAGAGTTGCTTGGCTGCTGAAGTGTAGCAACTATTGATCTCCTTTTCCCATGCCCTCCTTCTAAGGGCTTCACGGCTGTTGGGGCCTTTGGCCAATGGGAGCCACTATTGACCACAAATCAGATTCGGCTTGGGTATAAATGGAGTTCCTTGGGGAAGCCATTTTGAGCTAGTCCCCCTTGGAGCAGTACGCTGTGGTCAAGGACTCTCCCCGTGGGTCGGGACACCATCCAAGGAAACTCCTTGAGGTTACTTGGATTGGGTGGCTGCCCTGCGATGTTCCTCGAGGTTGAGAGCCCTTTCTTGTTAGGTGTGTGATTGAGTGTTTTGAGTGGTCGTTAAACCCTAGGAAATGGTGTTTTGTTCTCCTCTCATGGTCATTTGAACCTGCTGTTGAATGGTTCAGAGGGCTAGTTAATTGTGTTGATAATGAATTTTTAATTTTTGCTTGTTATTTGTTTATTTGACAGCCTCCATAAGAGTAGCCCATTAACCAGGACAGAAATCTTTCACATGTCCACCCCTAAATTTGTTTTGCGGAAGTGCCAAAGAAAATCTAATATCTTTTGTGTCAAAGACAAGGGTGATTTGAATCTACACATTTGTTATTCTTTGTGCCACCCTCCTTTACTTTGCCAAGTATTTAAATGCTGCTGAAAAACTCTTCTATCTGATTACTGTGTCCTGATGACAAAATGTTGAGGACCATTGTGATTATTAATGCTAATAAGAAATAAAGAAATCAGATGAGAGTGTTCATAAATTGTTGTGAGAGGAGGCCCAGACCAAATGTTTATGTTGTTGTCATGATTATCAGAGCTAATATATCCTCACATTTCTAATAGTAACATTAGGCCAAATTCTCAGTGAGTATAAATCATTCTAGTTCTTTTACTATGAAGGGGTTTTGCTTGGTAGGCTTGCTGGTTTGGCTTTGTCATAGTACTTTTGGTTAAAGAATGTTCTATACAATGAATTAAGGTCTCTTTCCTCCTACAGTACATACAACAGGACATTTGACTAGTACATCTGAATATATATTTTGCTCCAAAACCAAATAATTTTATGATATCACATTTTACAAATATTTTCAAACAACAACTAGATTTAAAGGCTTTTTTTTTTTTTCTATATTCACTGTGTGAAAAATCTTATTTTAAAAAAGACAAAACACAAAGACTGACCTGAAAATGCTAGGTATTTTGTCTGTTGACTTTGCTGTTAAATCAAAGGCCAACAACAGTAAATACTGAGTTTGATATGTGGGAGACAGTAATATTTCTTTTGTTAAAGCAGCAGTTCCGTCTTGTTGAGAGCAGAGATAAAGGTGTCTTGTATCTTGCCCATTCAAGCATAGAAGAAAAATGACTCCATACATTTTAAAAATTTGTGTGCTTTCTCTCCAATTATTTTTTAATATGCCTTTTGACAAATTGTGGAGAAGGAAAGTTAGCAGACTGTTAAAAGTTTCTTTCATGGTCAGCCATGACAAGGCACAGACCTCTGAGTGGGAGGCATGCAGCGTGGAAAGGGAGTTACTGAGCAGAGTTGTTGCCAGTCTGGATATTGGCACAGAAAGCAAATGTAGGCAGTGGTGAAAGTCCTGTTCTAGATTTCTTTCTGGTGTTTACAGAAATCTTGAATCCTGGCAGGAAAGAGCTTCAGAACTGACCAGAAAAGCAACTGTTAGTACAGTATTTATACAGATAATATATAATCTGTGCACAGGAAGTTTTTATAGTTTTATGATGAGAGATTCAGTCCATAAAAGGGTCTGCGTATGCATTCTTGAGTATATATTTTGATAATCCCAATAAAAATAATATCTCAGCTAAGTGATTATAAAATATATGGAATTTGCACTGATTTCAACTATTAAAGGAATATATGTTTTGCCTAATTTAATGTGTTGTGTCCTACATGCTCACTGGGAAATCAGAACAGAAAGAAAATGGCACAAGAAACATTTGCATCTGACATAAGCACATCCAGCTTTGTATCTTTCTACATTTATATATAACACTTTTAACCCTCTGTAATACCTGAATTATCAGAATTTAAATATTTGATTACATTTTGCAAAATTGAAATTTAGGACATGGATATGAATTTCTACCTGGGGTGAGTTTGGAGTGAAGGGAATGATGCTGCCCTATCATAAAGCAGACTATCCTTTGAAGGAGGTTGAAGCTCTGGTTTATGAAACAGAATACAAGAAACCAGTGTAAAACTACCGCTGAACCTGTCGGAAATTCCGTGAAAGTATCTGCTGGAGAGGCCATACTGGAGGCATAGCCTGAATTAGTGAAAGGGAGTATCTGTGCTAAAGCAACAAGTGTGTGAACCACATACTTACCTGTGAGAGACATTGAACTAAATTCAATTACACGTATTTTACGTCGTGTGCAACATTTTTACTGAATTTCCTCCTTGTAAATAACAGCCTATTTTGTTTTTCCTCTTCTGAACTCACCACCACTGAGAGCCTTTTCAATGACTAGCACATTAAGAAGCAAGCTGTCTATTTAACCTCAGATGACAGTTAAAATGCTTTCATTTAATACTTTTACATCTATTTAGGCTTATAAAGTGCTTTTAGGCACTTCCAACACTATATAAATATAAGATACTTTTTATTATTGAAAAGGAAATTTTCAATTATCTATCATAAGTTCCCATATAAGGTTAAGAAGCTTGATTTAGAAAAATTTTGTCAATATGGCTAGATAAAAAAACTACATGATTTAATATGTTTGTTATAGAAAGTAGTTAACAGGGAGAAATGAAGGGGGAGAGCATGTTCATCCAACAGCATTTTGTGTGAGCATATGGCTAGACTTATTAAAAAAACAAACAGTCCTTCTCCGTTCTCCTTCAAGAATGGAAGACTAATGTAATGTCTATGACTTCTAGTTGACCATTTGCAACATCAGTAGAGCGCAATTCACTCGGAAGTCAGCTTGACTTGTGTGAAAATGTTAAACGCTGTCCCTAATGCCTGGACACGCTTCTCTACCCCACGAGATAACAGCAGTCAAAAAGAAGCTGTGCACAGAGAAGCCTCAGGGGTTACTCACAAAAGGGCAAAGAAATTTATCAAAATTGAGAGAAAGTCCTCTGTACTTTCAAGAAAAGTGAAATCTTGCATGACAAATTGAGTCTGTTTAGAGCGATGTAATTGAACAAGGCTGCTCAAGTGGAACTAAGCCTGCTCAAAGGGCATATCATACAGTGGGAAAGACTGACCTATGCATACTGTGTTCAAGGTAAACATGCAAGCCTGTACTTTAGAGCTCAGTGACTTTGCAGTTTTGCTTGTTTTAATGGGGATATGATTAGAGTTAGAAAATGTGATCTTCAGGGGTAAAAAAACCAACCAAACAAAAAAACCCCACCAAAAAGCAGGCTTTATGGGCACTTTCAACAATTTAAGGAAAAGTTTTGAGGGTTGCTTCATCTGTAAAACTCATGTAACTATCCACCTCTTTCTTTTAAGAAACAGTGGGTCCTTTCATTCGTGTCTAGACAGTTTCATCAGGCTTTTAGTGATTTTTTTGTTCTAAAATGGCACATACTAACATATCTATAAACAAAAGTCGCACCATGCCATTCAATATGTTTTGCAAGGTTTTCCTCCCAGAATACCAATTGACACAATCTATCATTATTTCTGGATGCAGTTACATAAAACATGGCAAATACCAGCAAGATTTTGTTTTCTGCAGGAGCAAAACAATGCTGGTGAACAGGTTTCTTAATCAGCTAGGCCTGTTGAACAGAGCAGAGTTTTGAATTCTGACTGAATGACTGTATTTTGCATTTCTTCCATTTATTTTGGCATGTCAGGGTTCCTCTAGGCAATGCCAAACAGCTTTTTCAGAGGTCTGTCCATGTTCCCTAGAGTGAAAGTAATGACCCCAAATTTGTCCATTTTTCCTCTGCTGCCTACCTCCCTCTTCCCCAGTCATGACAGGTAATTGGTAGATCTCTGGTGTCTCCCCCACTGAGTGTGTTGACCTTTGATAAAAGCAGCATCAACTCTTGCACCTTTAATAATAATCCTCATATTTTTATTCAGTGCAAATTGGGCATGTGTAATTTCCCCCCACCCCTGCCACCTTTTTTTTTTTTTAAATGAATTGGCGAAAAAAAGAAACAAGGGGAAATAATGTCTTGGGGCATAATAGTTTCTCATGGGTCAACAATAGGTTTGGAAATATTTGAATTCACAACACAGGTTCAGGACAGTATATTGTCTACAATTTTTCTTGAGTTTTGTGGGACAGAATTTTCTGGGTGAGTGGGAGGGATGATATCCTAAATTTTATGCTATTTGCAGACTACAGAAGAATGATGGAAGAGTGTAATCACAATTGTACTTACCTAGTTTTTAGATTCAGGAGGAACATTACAGTGAATTTTTAAGTCACGGCTTATCAAGTTTGCAATATATAAATTAAGTAGACAAATATCAATAATATGCCAACTTATTTTTAAAAAAGAGTTGTTAAAACAATCAAATAAAAATGAGCATCTTTATTTACAGTTACCAAAATATACACGGAAAAAAGTTTTACTTAAATATAGCATAGTGCAAATGAGAACAGATGCTGTCTCTCTCAGAATAGACAGTCACCTGCATAGTAACCACCAAGCAACAGCATGTATTGAAAGAATGGTAAAAAGAAATAATAATTCTTAAAAAATTAATTCACTGACCTCAATGCCATAAAATTTTGGAAGTCAGTGTCTAAGAGGTAGTGTTACTTGGTCTCCTAGAAGTCTAATACTTTGTTCTTATCTAGAATAAAGCAACGTATTAGATGTCATGGTTGTGTACATTCAGATGCCTTGAGGCATTTACTCCTGTATTGATAATGTTTAATGAATACCTAGGCCATCTAGTCTAAGTTCAGTATCTAGCTGGGTTAAACATGTGAACCTGGAAGATCTGAAGGGGTTTTGGTGATTTGAGGAGCATGGATTTACGTTTTGTTGTCTCTATTTCCCATTTTGTTGGCAGTGATATAAATTATAATGAAAAATAAAGAAGTCAGAAATGCACGGAATAACTAAAGCTGTGCAGAAATTCTGAGGATTTTTGTGGGTTGTTTTGGTCAATAGCCGCTTAATGAAGCTATCTATCTAGGTAGGAAACATTTGATATGAGTATTTACTGACTTAGAAAAAAAATTAGCAATAGGAAGTTGTTAGGTTGTTAGAGTTAAAAAAAAAGGTCATCAAACTGACACCTGAACTAATTACATCATCCTAAAATGAGAGTTCATTCATGAAAATTGACTAGATTGTTGTAAAGTTTTGCCTTGACAAATTACAATGATAATTTTATAACATAGCAGAACAACAAATTGCAGTTTTGCAAGAGGCTCATAAAGATTTTCAGCTTCAAATTAAGGAACAGAGGGAGACTACAGAGGAACCGTCTCTCCAGTGCCAAGTCTGTTCTTGAGAGAAAGATGAAATATAAGTTGAATTTACCACAGTAGTGAAATACCAGTTCTATAATCCCTAAGCAAACCGCTGGTCATCAATATTTTTAGCTGATGAATAGAACTGATGTGTGCTTTGTGTTTAGAAGTTGAAATAGTGGTATAAGATCTTAGAAAGTTATAATTCTTTTTCTGTATGTATTTAAAAGGTCTGTTTGATAGTCTTTGCTGGTAATGGTAATGGATAGGTACAGATCTGCAAAAATGTGCAATAGGCATGAATTTCTTGGAAAGTCCAGTAGGCTGTAAAGTGGACCTTCATTACTTACCAGAACTGGTTGGTACTGCAAGCTGGCGGCAAAGCTCTCCTGCATCTCTACAGACTCACCCCAAGCCTGACACATGCCTTCTCCAAATGCATCTAAAGCTTAAACACGAACCAACTGTCTGTGGTTCCCAAATAAATTAGTGGAAATATGTGCTTGGACATTTAATGCAGCAGGCTTGATTTTGCAAGCAATCAGTTCTTTTTACCTCTGATCAGAGGCGCAGGAGTGAGGAGTGAAGAGAAATGTATCTCACACTCTTTCTGCCATGAAGGAGGACCTGGGTGTAGTAAAGAGGATGTATGTGTAGTTTACATCCCAAGGAAATGAGGTGTATAAAAGTTCCCTCTAGCCCCTCCCACTCCTGCCTTCATGTATCAGACTAATTTAAATTAGCTTCAGGAGAAAATAAAAAAGATAAAAAAAAAAAAGAAAGAAAAAAAAGAAAAAAAAAACAAGAGGGAAAAAAAGGAAACATTTTAACAATATTAAGTTCCTACAAGTTACATGAAAATAAGTGTCTGTGAAGAATAAAGTCAAGAACTTTTAGCAATACCATGGCTAAGTGAAGGGGGAAGCACCATCCTGGTTAGAAACTCCTGTGAACTCTTAGAAATTCCCAAGTTACTGAGTGAGACACAGTTGGATTTTGCAGTCAGCCATGGGAGAATATTTAGAAACAAACCCACAGCAGTACACATTACCTGAATTGTACTGCTCACAGAAGTTATGTCTTAGCATTTTAGGTAATTTCCTCCTGTTTTAGTCTTCTGTATTGTCTTCCTTGTAGTAAACATTTTATTCTCCTACGGACTGTACCCTACTCCTCCATTTCCCTCTTTTTCAAGCCTCAGTGTCTTAATTCTTCCTCTGGTAGAAAGCTTCACTCCAGACCTGTGTTCCAAGATATGTACAGGGATTTTTTTGGTGCACTATCCCAGTTTCTCAATACTTTTTACTTCACAAACATTCATTCTAGAATGCCATTGGAAAAGACAGGTCAGATATTTCTAGAAAAGGCAGGTCAGATACCACCAGCTTCCTCTTTTGATCCAGCAATTGGAAAAAAAAAAAAAAAAAAAAAAAAAAGAAGAAGTTTTTGCTTTAGTCAGAAAAGGTATTGCCTTTAATTAAAAAAATCCTAGAGAGAACAGTTGATAAAAAAAGAAATTGCTGGTTCAGTAGCTGAAATTATCGGCAGAAAACATCCCATAAGGTAACCTATTACTTCAGTGTGTGCTATAGATTCCATGTATTTTCATAGTATTCTGTGTGTTAAATATATTCTATATAATCTGTTATATATAAGATATCTACAGTTCTTAAATCCTTCTCAGAGGCATTGATAAAAGATGAACTAGAAGAGAAATGTCAGAGGGAAGCCAGAAGGATACCTGTGTCCTTAAAACTATGTATTCTGTTATGTCCGTGCTTTTTCGGATGGGAAAAGAAGTAGGAATTGATAGAGAACAAAGTTTTTTGGTTTTTTGTGGAATAATATATAACAACACACATGGAGCAGGGAAGATGACTTTTTGGATGAACATTTGTTGAGAGGTTTGCTGGATTCTCTGATATTTTTCTTCCAATTTCCTTCTACTATAAAGCAAATAATTATTTGTTAGAAAGACCTTCTAGCTTTGCATAAATTAATTTGTTCATGGACATTCAAGAATAATGTGTTATAGAGAATAACTGAAAAGCTAAAACTCCCTAATATTTTCAAATGTATGTCTACCCAGTGTCTAAATCGATGTTTTTCTTGTACTCTAAAGGGTTAGACACCAGGCAGATTCAAATTAACATACCAAGATGATGTTTTAAATTTACTGCAAAGAAAACAATTTTATTCTACTGCAACAGCAGCCCCTGGAACAAATGACTTCTAACATCTTTCTTTGGACTGGGACATATATGACAGGACATTATGGCTGTTTTACCAACACCTTAGTGTGCCAGACATCTATGAACTTTTTTCCAGACCTTTCTCTGTTTTAGCTGAGAATGGATAAAAAGCTATTACAGAAAGAAATGAATGTTCCACTAACAATAAAAGCAAAGAAACAAGCAGCAGCAAACAAACAGACAAAACCTAAGGCAACTCATTTGAAATGGTTTGGGGTACTTAATTGTAGCTGCTCAAACTGACACACTAAAGGTTTTGATTTCAAGAAAATTCAGGACTCAGACTGTTAACAACAGGATCCTTTGATACAATGCATTCTGAGCAAATACAAATTAGGTGCCCAAAATAAGTTTCTGTTCTGTTGTGTTTATAGAAAAAAAAATTTAAAAGGCAAGCAGAATTTCCTTAAAGCTGAAGTAAAAAGTAAACAGTTTTATGGAGAGGTGAGTTGTGCTGAGTGGTTTTTCACTCCATCAGGTCACTGCAGTACATTCAATAATACAAAGAAAACAAATAATTGATACTTTTTTTTTTTTTTATCTAATGGATATTGGCTTTCAATGTGATTGTTTTCCCTGCAACATAATATAAGTATCCAGAGATTGTAGATGTACTTTTTTATAGTTTAATGTAAATGGCTTAAAATAGAAACAATATTCCTTTTCACCATTAGTCCAATCTTTTATTCTGTAACACAACATTGTTACTTGACCTTTGCCAATAAATACCAAAGTTTCAGTAACAAATAATAATAACCTTTGGCTCTTCTACTGGGGAAAAAAGTGACAACTTGTGAGACTGTCCTTTTTTGCATTTACTGGTTAGTGGGACATTTTCAGTCAGTGACATATTTATTTCTTATGAATTACAAATTAACTATTAACATTGAGCTTTCCATAAAGAAGTTAAGATATATAGAAGGTAATAATGCATCACTGCTGTCTAACTGTAACAAATCACTATTATTATGCCTTCATGTTTAAGTAATAAACGCACTTTGTCCTCCAGAGATGTAAAGTAACCTATGTGATAGATTGCCTCAGCTTTGACTCAGAGGATCAACATCACTTCAGATTGTTTTATTTCGGAAAGCAAACTATTCCTGTTCACATCACCTCACCAGAAACAACTGTAATCATATCTATTAACTAATACGCATAATGTGAATTAACTTCGCTCTAGTTACTTGTTGAGTAAAATCCCACAAGTAGATCTTTAAAACTATGTGTGTATGTTTTTTGCACTACATACAGGTCATTTGGGTTCTTGATTCAGGAAAATGGTGCAGCTTCTTTTTGTAGTTCAGCTTCTTTTTGTAGCCCTAAGGATATGGCAGAGCCTTCACAGAGAAAATAAAATTATCTGATTTTTTTTTTTAAACAGTAATTGCTTTTACAAACAAAATCAAGTAATCATCAGCCCAACTTTCTCTTTAAAACAAAGGAAAATAGAAACTTCAGCAACAAGAATAACAATAGCTAAACGTTCAAGGCATTTTTTAAATCCATTTATTTTTCGCTGAGATGCATAAGTCATTCCACTAAATCTCAGTCAGAAAAAAAAGAAGTCCAAAAAGCATCTTATTAATCTTCCTGAAGCAAAAAAATATCCAAAATCATTACTAGGAAAAAAATGTTTGGGTTTTGTATTCATGGCACATATTTGCTCTACAATCTGAAACAGAGATAGGAAAGCTTGAAGTTTAAATGAAAATCTGCCAGCATGTGTAAAGTCTGAGTCCTTAGACTGTAATCCTTTGGATTGTGGGGGCAGTCCATAACGGAAGGATTTAGAAGCAACATCATACTACAAACCTCTAACTTTTATTCTTTAGTTACTGTCTCAGTGCTACTCAGACTTAAGGTCTGAAGAAGCAATTTTCTGTATGAGATTCTTCTGTTGGTTTCTCCAGTGAGCTAAAAAGTTTATGAAAATTATAGGGAATGTAGCGGTAACTCTGTGATGTTTATACAATTCTACCAAGAACTGCACTGACCTACATCAACATACAATATACCTGGCTTTGGTCAGCCAGTTTTCCTTAATATTGCTTTTTCCTTTTCTCCTTCTCTTTTTGCTTACACACCTGATTACTAGGAAAAGCTACTTGCCCTGAGAAATGCCTCCTCACTTTCCAAAAATGGGAAAAGAATACAGACCCCGTGCTTAGGTGAACTGAATCCAGAATACACGTTTTCTTGATTAGTGCATTTAGTTTAGCTACCGCAATTAAAGCAGGATGTTATAGAGAAAGTCCAAAGAGAGAAAATAATTACAGCCCTGGAAAGGCTCATAAGAGAAACTGAAGATGCTCCAGCTGTAATTACTTCCACAGCAACTCTAACAGGCAATTTAATAAGAGGATTCCCACTCTCATCAATGTGCTTCTTCAGAGAAGCAACGCACTGCCTTAATATGGAGAGTTATGGTACTGGGCTTTGCGGCTGTATAACCTGAGGAGGAGAGAAAAGATAAATTAAAGAGACTAAAGCAATTCAGTAACAAAAGCATTATACAGCAGTAAATTTCAAATAATTAAAATAAGTTATTTGCAATTAATCAGTAACTTCCTTTATTATGTAAATAAAGAACAATTCTTGAGAAGATAGCAATAAAAAGAATAGAGTTTACAAGCACATCTCGCTTAAAAATGCAGTACTCTATCTAGGAATAAATCAAGTATTATATCTGGGAATATAAAGGCTTTGGTGTCACTGTAGGTTTCTTCTTACCTTACTCATTGACAGCTAAGAAATACTGGGCTGAGCAAACATTTCCTGTAGCATGTTTGGAAATTCCATTGTTCCTAGGTCAATAAAAGTGAAAAATATGATAGATTTTGTGCCCTAGCCTTCAGCTGAGATTCCTGAACCTTCATTGGTGTTGGGAAGACCTCACAGAAGCATGGCACTCACGATGTACTTTTTGCAACATTGGCTTACTGACTCAAAAAGAAGATGTGCTTTTTATGCACAGACAAAAATATGCTTTACAATAAATCGTAATATTTGGCTGATCATTATGCCACTGTCCAATGACACTAATGCAACTATTCACTGTCAATTAATTTATTACTCCTATGTAAGGAACATATAAAATTCAGACCCACTAATTTTTACATTATGTCATTGAAAATTGACTTTCCAGCAAGAACAGTTGTTTTCTATTTTATGCATTCTGTTGTTATTATACAGTATTCTTTTCTTTCCTTGAAAAAGGAGATGTTTGCAAAGGTATGCATTTGAGAAGGCATTTCACACTAAAAGATCCTTTAAAAAGACTCTGACATACACTGAGGGACATTATGTACACTATAACATCTTAAAAACCATAACTGTGATGTCCCTGATTAGATACCTCCTTCTTCTGCTTCCTCAGTTGTGCATATATAGAGCTTTCATATATCCTACATACACAATTTTTTTTATCAATAGTTGAAATTATTACTCTTGTTTATGATTTTTGGCTGCCTTTTAGGATCTTCATTTGTTCAGCCATGTGCTTGAGAAGATGCTGGAGTGTATTTGGTAAAGCCAAAGCTCAGACCATACGTGTATTGTTCAATGTCTTTATTAATGACCAGGATGATGGAATGAAATATACCAGCTGAAAGTTTGCAGAGCGGGGTGATAGGTGCTGGGACAGGATTGCTCAATGGGGTACAAGAGACCTGAACAGGATAAATGGGCTGACCACAACCTCACAAGGTTCCACAACAGCAAATGCAAAGCTGTGCTGCCATGCAGACCGGGTGCTGAACAGCTGGAAG
The DNA here is from genome assembly GCF_047716275.1 of Strix uralensis. NCBI lineage: Eukaryota > Metazoa > Chordata > Aves > Strigiformes > Strigidae > Strix > Strix uralensis. The sequence goes on along the minus strand of NC_133979.1, from coordinate 34,863,204 downwards.
GCAGCTTCAAGAGGCAGGAACTGGCGTCCTGGTGTAGAATGTGCTGAGCCATGTGTCAGTCATAACCTGGCTGTGTCTGCAAGAGTGTAGCCAGCAGGTTGAGAGGAGTGACTATCCTCCTCTCTTCATCACTTGTAAGACCACATCTTAAGTGTCACGTCTAGCTTGGGGCTCCACAGTACAAGAAAGTCATGGAAATACTGGAGAGAGCCCAGTGGAGAGTCAATATGCTCAGGAGGCTGGAGGACATGAGATACAAGAAAAGGCCAGGAAAACTTGGTTTGTTCGATCTTAAAAAGAGATTGGCTAAGGGGAGGTTATGGCTGTCTTCAGCCATAAACTTCATAATACAGTTGGCTGGCTGTGCAGTACTAAAGTGGAGATTAAAATTCCTTCCTGATTCAGTTAATACTATAAAGCCAATGGTATTAACTACCAAACTTATGCATCAAATCATAAAACTATCCAGCCATTTTAGAAATTCAGTTATACCATTTGACTCCTTGACCTCCAGCTACAGAGAAATTCACAAATTGACTAAAAGATGTTGGAAGAATTGCTTCATTTTAATTATCCATTTTCTTCATCATGGGTTTTTTAGATTATAATTCAATAAATGTAACGCCTGCCATTGTCTTCTCCTTGTTGCTAAATCCCACACTTTTTCTTCTGCAATGTTTAACCAAGTGAATGTTTGTCATTGAAATCAATAATCAGATGATGTAAGTCATCATGTAAAAGGTAAAGGGCCAAAATGCAAACAAATGTAACCCATAAGTACTAAACAGTATGGGCAATCTTTAGATAACCAAGTTTTTTACCCTATCTTATCCCATGTTTCACTGGACCATATCCTGTGCAGTAGCCTAAGTCTGTGATTGCTGAAAGGAAGATTTAAAAGTGTTGCAAATGGTATAGTCACTGAAAGTCACTAGAGAAGAGCTGTCTAAAGTCTATTCATTGAAGTACAAAAAGAGGGAGCTATCATGCAGAATAGCTATTTTCTTCATAGAGTTTTGTAATTACAGTAACATTTTGCTATAACTACACTATTTTGCTCAAACAGAATCCCAAAGTAATTAAAGCATGGAGCTTTCAATCCATTGTTAAGAACATGGTTGAGAACTCATTCAGGCTTCTCATCAGAGGACACAAATCTCTTGTGGATAAAACTTGTGGACAAGCATGAGGAGAGGGGACAGAGGAACAGTTTGAAGTGGGGTGAAGTTTAAGGAGGAAGGAGCAGTGCTAGAAGGAGCACTGTTTCTGCAGAGAAGTTCCTTTCTTCTCTGTGTCATCTGCAAATCTTGGTTTATCACACAACAGCACCTGTCAAGGCTCAAGTGAAGGCCATGTAGACAATTGTGCCATGACTTTTCTGCTTCCCCTGAGAGTCTAAAAGTCTTCAAAATCACTGAAATCTGTTAGTGTTTATTCTTTGATGTCACTCAGCTGTGAGTTGAATTCAAAGTGTTATTAGGAATTTTGTATTTAATATCTAGAATGTTTCTGGGCAGAACAAAACACTGTCCCTAACATAAGAAAAAAAAATCATTATCCCTTTTTGTTGCACATTTATCCTTTTCCCCTTATTTTCAAGCTAAATAAATTGATTTGTGAAATAAAACCAAAGAACTGCAAACACATTTCTCTCTTGGTAGCCTGCAAATATACCCACTTACATGCTGTAATTTTTAATACATGACACTTAAAGATAGATAATATAGCAGTATATGTTATAGGAGAGAGGTAAGTGGAAATATACATTAGGCCTGTGGTACATGCTATTAAGAAGAAAGACTAAAATGGACAACTAGGGAAATAATATAGCTTGAATGAAATATATTTGGACTAAATTAAGCCATTTTGATAACTCATCTGAAATTGTTAAAAAAGATCCAGTAAAGAACTGTCTTTGTTCTTAGTGTTGAAAATGTTGTTTACATTAGTCAACATGTTTTGTTCTCTAAAATGAAGGCACTTAGCTGACTTAAATATTTACAGTGTGAAGAAGGCTTTTCTGCATTTCTGCTACATTAATTGTGAAAAAAACTGAAACAAGTAATATTTCAGGGTTTTTGAGTGTAAAAAAAAATAAAGCTAAAATTTATCTATTTCTTATTTCTTTGAGCTTATTACTACAGAAAATCTTTTGCTCTCAGGTTCTTATTCTCGTTGAAAAAAAATCAGCAGGTAAATTCTAAAGTAGTTGAGAAATGTTTTATACTATGAAATTTTATTCCAGTTTACAGGCATAGTTTACAAAAAAGACTCAGCAGAGTCTTCCTCACAAGGCCGTGGCAACTGAAATGAATGTAAAATGAAACTAAAAAGAACATTATTTTAAATGTAGTGCATAAGTAAACTTTTAAATTAATTGGCATAGCACATCTTGAGTGATAGGAATTTACATGTTTTCAAAAGCTAATCTGACAAATTCATGGCAAATATCTACTAAGACACCACCTCTGTTAAATCTACAGACTGGTAGAGAACAACAGTGAATATGAAGGAAGTAGCACTCTGCTATTTTACTTTTCCTTAGAATATGTTGCTGACCTTAGTCTGGTCATAGAACGAGCTAAATGGCTTATTCAATACACCTAGTTTATATTTTTATTTCCTAGAAAGCAGCTAGGATGATTTTTGTAGGATATAGGGAGACAGTCATTCAAGTCCATCTTTTCAAAAGATCTGGAATGAAAAACTGTGCTACAGAGTTCTTACTGAGCATATAATGACATGACAGAGGTCTTGTTGAGACTGTAATAATCTGCTTTCATGAAAAATATCTGACTTTGGGGTTGGAGGATGAAAATAAATTCCCTGCCATCCTAATTGGCTGCTCTCTGGAATTGTCATTTCTCCAATTAACACTGTAAATGAGAAGGGTGATGGATTTTCTGTCCATAATGATCCTGGAAGGTTGCACAACCTGTGCAGGCCAATGACTCAGTTTTTATAGTTCTTGAAAAATAAAGTCTGCTAAAAGTTTATCAATCTGCGCATACCAGAACTTAAAACTTTGAAAAATCTGTGAGTCCATTGGAATTTCTCTTCCCATGATTAGCATACACTAGGAATCAAACAAAAGTGTCAGCATTGTAAATTTATCTGATTAATCATTCCATTTGCAGTGGGTATTGATTTTTTGCCCTTTACAACTCACATTACAAAAGCACTAAGTAGTCTGGTGGGGAATGGAATCAACACGTAATCAAAGATCAACCCTGCATCCGTCACCATGTCTTTCCTCTATTTTAATGAAGACAGATACAAGATATATATGACTTTGGCAAGGCAGATGTATATCTGCAAGGAGAGACATAAGATATAAGAGATATAAGATATAAAAGATGAATGATAGATGAGCTATATATGTAGAGGACATATGGATAAATTATAGAGATTTTAGGTTACCGTGGGAACATGAATGTGAAATATGGTTTTAGTGTTTCCATTTAAAACAGTGAAAGCAAACTTTTTCTTTTTGCTATTCTAGTTATATACTGAGAAGTGGTATTAGTGCGTTGAATTTTTACTTATTTTTATCTTGTTTTTATCAAGCAGCATGAGTAATGATATAGCCTTTCAATTTCTTATACACCTCTAGAGAAGTTTATATGTCACTACTGGTTCATATTCTTCATTTTACTGTAATTGGGAATGAATTAAAGTTTAATCCTTTCTTTTCAATACAGCCAAAACCAATAGCAGAGTCCTCAGAGGAAAGCTCTTTGGAAAACAATTTGCAATTAAACAGAAACGGAAACAGGGAAGGTGATTAAAATGAGAAATAACAATAATAAAATGTAATGACTCTAAGCAGAAGAGACCAAAGAATCCCTGTGTAAGAAAAAATACATTGTAATGATGACATCTAATTTTGGGGACTTGTTTTTGTTTCTGTATTTATTTTTTAATAAAAAGAGCAGACCTTCAGTCACTGTAAAACTTCATTGACTTCAATACCAGCTAATATATGATAACTGGTCTACATAGTAGCTAGCATTAATACAATCAAGAAACTCCTCAAATAAAGTATATTTTCTGGCTATGTAGGAGGAATGTTATGAGAAACTTCATCACCCTGACACTCAAGTTCATTTACAAAAAGCATTTTTTTTCAGAGCTTGACAAGTTTCATTCAGGAAGAAACGTTCTCTTGTGGCATAAAAGATCTATTTTGAGACCTGTGTGAGTTTCTGGTTTTATTTGCAAGTTTGCCCATATTAGAATTTAGCTTGCCAAGCCGTGTTTCTCTGAAGTTAGATGGGAAGCCGAGAACTATCTGTCCTGTCAAGTTAAGGTTGTGCAAGCCTAGTGATGATGAGGAACATTGAAAGGAACCCCAGAAAGCTCCACACATATTAAGAAGGACGCAAAATTATTAAAGTGGGAGTTCTCACTGAGAAATTGCAAAGAATGTGAAAGAAGAAATAAGATTTCATTCAGACAATAGCAAATGTCCATTTCTATCAAGATTTCAGTGGTTCTTCCTCAAGTCTTGCTAATCTAACAATAATAACAAACATGTTTGATGACTTTTTAAATGCTTGGAGATATGAGTCTGATGAGAAAAACATGCACTTCAGGTTGAAATGTGGTGCTGGAATCATTCAATCAGCTTTTGTTCCCCACAGAAATTGTGAAAAGCAGAAGCTGACTCAGAAGTAAATTCAGAAAACACAGAGAGCAGCTTGGAGAGAAATGTGGCATTACAGTGACACATTACAGTGTCAACAGAAAATCCTTCTTGGAGACTTTGGAGCCATAGCTGAGGGCTCTGCACAATCATGGGCCCAAGTACACCAGACACGGAAAGAAACTGAAAACACCGGAATGGAAATGGCATGTTTTTTTCTGATGTGGTAGTCTCTGAGTACTCTTTACCTACAGCAGAAATGCATATTAAGTGGCTAGGTCCACAAAGGCATTTGAGATGAGATGTATCCATCCCATAGAACTGATCTTATATCAGAAGCTTAGCTTCCTTCTGGTTATTATCCCAAATCAGCCCCTGAACATTATACCGGTGTGGTAGAACTACAACGCTGCAATGTTAGCTAGATTTCACACATAATTCATCTGTTGGGTGGGATACTCAATTAACTGAACATCCTAGCCTGTTGGTAAAGGAAAACTAGATAAGAACCTTTGCCCACAAGTATTTGTTGTGGTATAGATATGTCATATATTTGCTATGTGATATTGCACCCTCATAGATAAAACGACAAGAAACACCTTGAAGAGAAAAAGCCAATACAGCAGATCTAGACATTTGCAGGAACTCATATCCCATGAAAATTAAGCAGAATACATAAAGTGCTTTGAGCAGATACTTGGTAGGAAAGACATTTCTGCAGTTGATTTTCTTGAGATTTTACCAGGGACTGACAGTATCTTTCACTATTAGAAAGTGAGGTGGAAACAAGTAAAGAAATTTATCCCAAAGAAAATGAACAAAAATAGATGAATTCCAGCTATTGGCAGAAAATTTTTGAATCACTGTGTTGAGACTTTGAGAATCCAACAGTTAATGAATACAGACTAATGTCTGAATACTAAAATGCCTGATTTGATCCTTTAGTCTCTCTGAGGTTCACTCATTTCACAATGAAAATATGCGGGTGTAAATAACAACAAAATTTGTCCCACCACAATGATTTAGTAAATGTACTGTGGTGATTGTGCTTTACCTGGAGTTATAGCAGGCATCAATTTGGACAAATGGTTTTGTTCTGGTCAGGAAGTAAAACAACACTTTCACAGTAAAAAATACAGTGAAATGTTCCTTTGGCATCTTTCTGGAGAATGTTGAAGAGGAAAATCCTACAGGATAACTGATTTCAATTTAAGTGGGATTTCTAGAACATCCCATTCACCAATGAAAACTTCTGTAGATGGTAACTTTATTAATAATGAGATTAATGTGTCACATGTAGGCTATTAAAACGTACTCTGACAGATAAAGAAACATTAAGTACTGACCTTTAAATGCTAATTGCTTATGTGTTAGTGCTCATAAACTGCTTAAATGTAGTTCATGCATACAAATCATAGAGCAACAAAGTATGTGCTTATTTGGAACATTAAAGAACCAATTTGCCAAAGCTTCAAATTATATTCAGTGTAACGGTCTGGGAATGTAGATTTGACATTAGAAATGTAACAAAATAATAAAACAAAATTATAAAAGGACGTCTCAATACGTGTCCAAAGGTCAATGGTTTGAAACCAGAGATGTCACGATGTTTAAAAAGACAACTTGTTTGAAAAAAGATGTGGAAGATGTCTAAAATACCTTCCCATGGCCAAATGTAAACTGTAGAGGGAATGGAAACGAAACAGGGAAGAAATGTCAATAATGCATTTAGAAGGTAGTTGTCTCACTACTTTTGTTGCTGTTTTTAAGTCTTAAAAACCTTATCTTCATCTTTGTAAGTCTACCATCTCCTATAAAAACTCATGAAGTTCTCAGGTTGAGTAATTTTCTCTGACAATAACAAAGAATTTATTTCCTTCAAAGGAGAGGGACCTATTGGGACTTTTATAAACCACGTCTCTAAAACAGAAAATTTGAGTCTGTCTGTGGAGAATACAGTTGACAGCAAGTGTCTCAGATGCAACCTACTAGTTTTGTCATGCAGAGTGGCACAACTGAGTATGATGTTTCTATAGTCATATCTGTTGTCTGACTAAAGGCTGATCACATTCAACACAAAGGCTCTTTGAGGAACAGAAGACCATTGATGGTTGGAGGAACCTTAGTGACCTGATTGTGAAAATCAGTTACTCCTAAAGCTATCAAAGAAGAGGGATTCACCCATTCTACCTTCTGGGACACAAACCCAGAGAGGAGTCAAGGGAGGAAAGTCTCTCTCCGCATAATAATACACAATGGGGTTTTGTCTAATTGGGTATAGTATGCAGAGGAAAGAGAAATTGTGTAAAAATTATGGAACTTTTTTAGGGAGTTGGGGGAATATGCATTGGGATGTTTAGGGGAAGAACCAGAGGTGGAGAAAGGGAAGGATCAAGCTGGATAAACTAGGTGCCTAATACCAGCTACAAAGGAATCTATATCGTACATGTGAATCCTAATGAGTCTGGACTAGTAGGAGGACAGGTCTGAGTGCTAAATGTAGTGGTTCTGTCACGAAAACTATTGTACATTAAGGTTATAGTGATCCACTCAACATGTTGACCTGAAAATGTGAAGGCCTGTGCTGGCAACATATCCCTTGGCTACAGGGTAAAATTAGCTAATTATAATGGGGGAAGCCTGTAGGTAGTGTGCACTTGGCATCTGCATGGCTTTATCTTGAAACAAAACAGCGTGTTTTTATGTAAACATCCTTTTCCTCAACAGTAGAAATTACGAATAGAGTGGTTTATTTCTAAGAACGTTCCCTAAGAGCTCTGAAGGCCACATTGCTGGTGACCCTCTCAGCAGCTGGGATCTGTGCATTGTGCTGTGCCTGGAGGTCTGTTGATGCTGCAGAGCGCAGGGTCCCCACCATCTAACATTATCTGTTCTAGCCTCTATTTCCTTCCTATGTTGTTTCCAATAAATGGTATTTTAATTAATACTTTACAGAGTCTGGGTGCCTTTCTTACTGGGGCCCATAACCAAACACTTGTGCCACTGCATTACACTAACTCGGAATATTCTCCTTTTCACTTGATTCATTTAAATAATCCACATAATGATGTGGTTTATAAATCAGAAAGTATAGGAAACTAAAGTCACTATGCTCATTATGCTATACTCTTTCTAAATAAGGAAACTCAACAGATCCAGCACCCTCTACCTTCTTTATTTCTAGTCTTCACAGTTCTTTCTAATGACATTTCTCAGTGGATGTCGTGCTGGGATTTTTGTAAGTGTGAAATGTATCCTCGTGCCTGATAGATGCCATAGCTGAAGTGCTAGAAACGACTGGAAGAGCTCTGTAGACTAATTGCAGAAAAAGGAATGAAAAGCTCAAGAGGATGACAACTGAGGAAACCACTTCAGCTGGAGAACAAATTGTCTTCATTGGTTAGAAACTGAGAACTGTCTACTCTACCAAGTTCACATGGCTCATTCAGAAGATGTGAAAATACAAGCTCTGATTTATAAAGGTTAGAAAATACTAGTATAAATTATTTCCCTGTCCTCATCCACCCATCTTCCTCCAGTGCACCAACACTCAGGTATCTACACACATTATTTCACAGCATGACATGATTTTCACAGGGTATTTTATTCTTCAATTTTGTTCTGAAATTAAAATATTTAACCTTCTTTGAACGTATTTTTAATTGCATTCTAAAAACAGTTCTGTGAGGTTTTGCATTCAGACAGTTTTCTTTACTGTATCTTTACTGACCTATATGAACAACAGAATTAGAAGGCTGGCTTAAAAACTTCACCATTTAGGTGAGAATAGGCAATATTTTTAAAACTGTTTTGTTGAAACCCACTTTGTTTTACAAATGTTACCTATTGTGCCTCTTTTATCACATAGCACATACATTATTTTTTTAAATGTACACATAATTATAAACATAATGAACCTATGTCAGGTTCTTCTCCCTCAATTTACCAACGACATTGAAAAGCAAGAAGAAAGGGAGTGAAAAAAATCCTCTGTGACTCATTCTGCAATGAAAACCCTTGAGTTCACCACTGTTGCTGACCTATGTCAGCCAATCCAAGAAACACTACTTCCCTAGTGCTCAAGGAGGAATATAAATCTTTCAAACTACACAATAAACATTTCACAATATCACCAGCATGTAGGATATGTTACTGCAATCTTTGCAGACATGACTGAATTTAGCACTTTATAGTTTTTGTCTACAGCGCATCCACTGAGTTTTGTGAATTATACTTGGATTTCAATCTGTTCAGCACAGAATCATGTAGCTATTGTACTAGAAACCTGAGCACAAATCAAATCTGTTTGATGCATATGTTTTTCATAACATTGATAAAAATCAGACAAATGGGCAGAAATCCCAAAATTTCTTGTATTTGGTAACGATCTGCACACGTAAAATACATAAATATGCTTTACATAAACTACAACAGTTTAGACCAAAAATACTGGAAAGACTATTCAGAATATGCAGAATATTCTCTTAGAAGATGAAGATCTTTCTTTGAATTTATTTAGGCAGGTAAAAGATTAAAAACACAGATGTCTTACACCCTGGGAAAATCCTATTCTTCTCACCCTGTAGGAACTGGCAGTGATGAATTCTTTTCTTGTCGATTTCCCAAGTGCAGTGTCTCTTTCTCCTGTTGATTTTTCACTGAAATTCTGTGAATTTTGTATAAAAGAGCAGTGTGTGGGAGGGAAGGGGCTGATGGATAGACTTAATTTGCTGAATCAATTAAATTAACTTAGCCCTAGGCAGAAGTGCTCCATAATTATTCAAAGTGAAACTTCCTTGGGGGCTAAAAGAGAGTTTTAATTTAAAAATATTTTTTCACTTTTTAAAATAGCAAATAATTTTAATCGGTTTTCTTCTGTTTGCATCATCTTTCTCCTCTACTTCTACATTTTTAAATTTTTGGAAGGAAAAACACCAAATCCATGTGTTTATGGACATTGTGTGTTTTCTGATTTTTACCAGCAGTCCCATTCTGCATATCAAGATTCATGTTGTTAGAATGCCAAAAAAAAAAAATGTACTAAGCAGCTCATCTGTGCAAGTTCTTTTAGCTCTGCTGTTATCAACCATTACCATTTGTTTTGTAGAATCTTGCCCAATTATAGAAATATACCTCAGGGCCTAGCAAAAATATGACTATTTTTGTGTTATTTTGTGCTATATTTGTGCTATGTCTCAAGTCACTTTTAGGTTACAAAATTGCAAACAAAGAAAACACAGTGTTTTAGCACACTGTTAAAACAATTTTTTAAAGTTTTGAACTAAAAAAATAGCCTAACATTAAAAAAGTTCTTAATATTATGTTCACTTTTTAACCTTGGCTTGGGGAGATGTGGGGGGGGCAGGTGTGCTGTCAAAAAAATTCCATTGTTGCTTCTCAATTTTCATGCTGTATGATATCATACTTATACATTTAAAGTTTTATTTTAAAAAACAAATTCGATATTTAAACCAGACATGGCATCTCAAAAGGTAGATCTGTCTTTAGGGGCTCACCTGTGGGACACTTAATACTTTGTCCACAGCACCAGTTCAGCTGTTTAAGTCTTTCAAACTGATGGCAAAACTCAATTCATGAGGATGTCAGTAGGCGGCATGTTCCCCATTTGCTGAAATCTATATGCGTTTAAAAGTGTTTCGTCATAGTTTCGCCTCCATTCTTATTTTAAGGACTTAAAAGTCAGCAGGTAATATATTTTTTTCAAGTTGTTCAAATTCAGGTAAAGATGTTAGTTTTAAAAATATATAGGTTTATGGTCCTGTCTTTATAAAGTTCTACGATATTCTAGTATTTGCATACACTTTTTCTTGTTCAGTTGATTTTATTTATCTAAATAGGAATGCAACAGAAGGACTGAACAGATAACTTTGAGAAAAATAATGAAGACAAAATGGAGAGAAAGAGATTATACTCACTGATAGGTTGCTGGGGTTTTTTCTTTCATCCTTCCCAAAATTATTCAGCCATGCTAAATTACTGAGCCACACATTAATGGGAAATATTACATAAATATGTCTACCATGTGCCGTGTTCTTCTAATAATAGAAATGAACAATTGCAAGACCAGAACAAAATACTCTATTGTCAGTGAAGAACAATATAGTAAAAGCAAAAAATCACAATATTTTCTAAGTTTAGTCCTACATAAGGAAAGAGTAGTCAGAGCTTTTCTCTGAGCAAGTTTCAGTTCTATACTTTCACTATTGCTTTTGATGTTATGCAAGGTCATTCATTGCTGAAGCATCTTTCCATCTTTTAAAGGAAAGCCAACTACTTACATGTCTAATAACTGTTTGAATCATTATCCATTCACTTGAAGAAAACTAATATCAGGAGAAAAGACAAGATTATTTCTCTATCTCCAGAAAAAGAAGCGAGAAAAACCTGCACTAATTAGATTCCTGATGACACTCACAGTATTGATTGCTGAGCATCAGCCAACTTGAGGGCACACTGCTGGACTCTTCAACCAAGACAGCTTGTGTAAAAGATTAAAATATGGCTGTGAGGCTCTTGAAATTTGGAAGATTCAAAGCAGAATCTATACTGTTTGAAGTGGGGAAGAGGGCTAAGATAAAGTGTCACTTGTCAAGTTCAGCTGCTCCTGCTGAGCAGACAAAGCCTTACTCTGGCAGATCCACACAGGCAAACATCAGTCTTAGATCAGGCATCAGTCCACCTTTTGCCCTGCACCCAAACTTAAAATAGTCTTTTTTTACTGAGAAAGAATCTGCATGCAGGCATAAACTCTCTGTTTCAGGCACAACAGATAATGCAGTGTTGCTAGTCTTAGAGGAATATACAATCTTTTATTCCTGTTTTACCATGCCACTCTGGTTTTGGACAGAAACTCTTTCTTTAATATTTGGGATATTAACCCAGGTATGGTTATTATTCAGAAATAATTTAAAAAAAAAAACTAGTGGTAGCCTGAATGCTACAATAACTTATTTTCTCTTGGTTGTCTCATTTTACCATTATTGTCTGAAGTTTGAAAACTTTGCTTGATTAAATAATTACTTTTAACGAATCCTGATTTTCTAGTTTTATGAGAAGTGTCAAATTCTGTGATATCACTTACATTACAATGTCTTTGCTTGTAACTTGATTTACATTTGAATACAGGTATTACTACAGAGACATTTTTAGGCAATAATTTTATAATTCTCCGTGAAAACTAATAAGTAAGCTGCTAATTGTGCTTCACTAGTGACATTTAATAAAAGCCTATAGTTTTATTTTCCTGACTGCAACAAGCATAAGGAAGTGCTATGTTTTCTGTTCTCCATACCAGTGTAGGTGGTTTGACAGGACATGGAAAGTAAAACAGGTACCATCTCTTACACGTCCTCAGTACAGAACATAGTTCACAAACACAAGAAATGGAATAATTAATCCTAAAGTGAACATAAGTGAAGCTTAAAGGTCAGCTGAGCTGATAGGCATGTTTTGCAGCATAATAATTTCTGAAATTGTATTGAACTTCTGCAGGTTACACACTACTGGAAATGCCAAACATCTGCTTGCTGTTGAGCTTCAGCTTTAGTTTTTGAAGTTACACAGATTAAGATCAGTCATGCATGGAAAGGAATAGTAAAGTATAATTTTGTGGGGGAAAAAAACCTGAATTTTTAAGTTCTCCCTGTTGTAGAGGACTTAATCATTTATGCCACTGCTAATAGTAAATTAAGTCTTTAAATGTCAGACCATTGTTCTGCACCTTTCTCAGATCAGAACCAAGGAAAACCACTTGCTACTTATAGTCTGGCATTCACCCACTAGGAAGGGAGCCAACAAACACAGTTTTCCTTGCTGCTGATCTGGAAAAGATGCAAAGCAGTGCTCTTGCAAGCCTCATTCCTCAGGGATGAATGCTGCACTCCACCCCACTTGATTCCACAGAGTTCATAGTTTCCTCAAAACAAGCATTGAAAACTGATTTGACCACAAAGTTTAGAACATTGGCACAGGAAAAGTAATTTGTCCATGTTAGAAATTAAATACTTTACCTAGCAAAACAGAAATGCTTGAAAAATTGAAAATAAACAGTCTTACCATTTTCAGTGATGTCAATATAGTACATTTTATCAACAATAAATTTCTTGGTAACAAAAAATAGAGAATAATTAGCATTCTTATAATGACTACAACTGTGATTTAAAAATACTTACACTATAAAATATTCATGCCTCATAATTATGAGATTTGAAACTAAACACAAAAATCAGACAGAAGGAAACATTAATTTTAAATATGCACTGTATATAACAGTAGATTGAAGTATTACAAGTCATTTTTTCCTGATGTGAGATACTATTCTTTAAACAGCAGAGCCTCATGAGGAAATGTGACAGTTTTAACAGTTGTAAATACAGGCAGTAATCTGATTAAAGTACACACCATTCTAGTTTTATTCTTATCAAATGAAAATATGTGAAATTTTAATTTCAAAATTATATCTTTGTTCATATAATTAATGTACTGTTAAATAAGCAAATTCAACCTAGAAATTGAATATTGTGAGTTTATCAAAATAGAATGTCATTTTGCAGATTATTTTTTTAGTTGTTGAAAACATTTATTTAGAGATTTATCGGTCTTCTTAGTTTTTCTTTGGACAAAAACTATTTATTGATACATCAGAATCACACCACTTAAGTCCCAAATTTCAACATCTTCAAATATCATCCTACAGAGTGCCAGGGCTGAAGCTGAAGATTTCATACCTGAATCACCTGATGACTTCACATTCAGCCTTTAGTAACCACACCATTATAACTACTGCTTACATTAAGCAAAAAAAAAGAAAACACTAAGAAGCTTAGTTCATCCCTTTCATTTGATTCACATAATTTTCTACATGAATTGTTAAGCACTAATCTTTTACTCACTCTTTGGGGCAGCAGTTGTTCTGTTAGTGAGACAGAGAGCTTATTTGGGGATTTCTACAGCCTAACACAGTTCAAATAAAAATCTAGTAGAATAATAATGTAATTTAATTGTATTCATCAAGTCAATGAGTTAGTGTTCTAATAAACCTAATCAGTTCACTCTTCCTTCTTGCGATCAGGTCTATCAATCTGGTCTTCCTCCCACCATACAGAACTTTGTCCCAATTACTCAGACCACTTAAGCCTTTCCTCACTCCATTTTAACCTCCTGTTGAATGCTGCCTACACTGTGTCATAAGATTTATTGCCACAAATCAATGCCTTACTTCAACTCATTACTATTGAACTTGAACCCATTTTCATGTTAATACATTTACCTAAGCACAAGGCCAGGCTGATTCAGCTTCCTTAATGTTGTAGGTTGGTTAATGTTTATGGCTACAACGTGTATATTTTGGGGACACTCACTGCATTTGAGTATGAAGGGTTAAACAGGACTCATTTCTCCTCCACAGGTGACAACACTTCTAAGCATTAACTTTCTCATTCACCATAATGTGCTTTACCAAAGCTTCCACTGCAGCAGCAGTTAAGATTCACATTTTCATATCTGATTCACTGTTTCATATCTCTTTCATCTGTTTCAGCAGGATGATTTTGGTTTTCAGCACACAGCTAGGTGGAAAGGGACATTCTTGAGAGTTACAACCATACTGTCTCCCCAGTATCCCATAGTTTTATTAGAAGTCATATTCATCATAGTGACTTTTTACCCGTGTGAAATGATGTCACATGTATCATCATATAGCACCGCAGAGACAGTAGAAATGAGAATAATCTGAGAAACAATCTGTAACTGCACCTAAAGCCCTGTGTCTCCCTGAGGATTACGATGTTTCCTTCAATATGGCCCAAAAGCGTAGGTGGACTTTCTGAAGTTACAATCAACAGAGCTGTGTAACTCTACTACTACAATAGCTATAGGCATTATTCAGCTATGGTCTAAAAATGTGAGATATAACATCAGGAAGTCATTAACTGAATTCCATAAAACCTTATTACATTTAGCTTCATCTTTCTGGGGAGCAGCAAATATCACATTAATACACACACCATGACAAGGAGTAAAAGCAAGGTACTCCCAGTTAATATACTGTTTGAGAAGGATGAATTTTTTAAGAGGTGAAGAATGCTTCAGGAAGTGCGAACATTAAACTGATTACAAACTGTAAATTAGTAAAATCATTGCTCTGTCTTCACAGAACTAATTGACATTAACATTGTAGCACCGTGACTCATCTGACCGTGTTTCAGTAGCCATATCTAGAGGGTTTTTTTGTTTCTTTTCTTTGCTTGGTTGTTTTTTAGTGTAGAAATGGGCTTTTAAAAAATCTTCAGGGTCCACATACCATGTTTAGAAAATGTAATATGCTTTGTACCTATTGAATCTCTTTCTTGTGGGTGTCACAATTGCTCCCTGGGACATAAAAATATACATTCATTCATGGTATAGTTATGATGCAGATGTCTGTATGTGTACTAGGCAAGCATACTGCTTAAGGGATCAACAAGCATATGGTGGAAACTGGCTGTGTATCTCTAAACCTGGTCTAGAGACAGGAAGGGCATCCAGCGTGAGACCCTCAAATTCTCCAGTGAGTGGTCATGCACCTCACCTTGGCAGAAGATTGACCTAGACATCTCATACCTGTATGCAGACAAATTATCAAACAAGTTATTTACACAGCTATAAAACTCTTGGTGCCTCTGTTTCTCATATGCATAACAGCTCAAGATAGCTTGTAGGGGTGCTTGTTCTGGGATTCTCTCTCCATCAGGCTCATTGCAGGACCAGTGCCCGCTGACGTGGCCCTGCTGAGACCGGTTTAGATGAGAGACAGAAGGTCTGAGATCACACAGTGCACTCTCCTCATGGCAACCACTGCAGGGGGTCACTAAATCACTGCTTACTCTGTATTTAGCCATGCCTTCACCTCCCATCATTTTCTGTCTCTCATTTCTTATTTAAGCAAGGATTTCTAACGTTATCCTCTGGCTTATAGTTTCTTTTAGTTCTCAGATCTAGATGTTATGCTTGACACGGTGTCATATTAATGTTTTTTTACCCTTTTAGAATTTTTATATCCTTTGCTAAATAGGCATATGTTTATACACCACACACACACACACACACACACACGATATCAGAAATTCATGTCTTTTCATCCAGTGTAATTTTCGACAATAATTTGCAGGGTGGGTATAGAGGAAGATTTAGTAACTGTCAAACTGCACATGTAACAACCTTTATCTGAAATAAAGATGTCTTTCTTGCAATTTTGATGAGAAATTAATGCATGATAATAACAACAACAACAGCTCAGGTATATTACAATAATAATCTCATTAAAAATTTAATAACTTATAGCGAAAATAAAATTAAGGAGAACTAATATGAATGCTATCAATAGATTGTGTCTTGACCTGTTGGGCAGACACCTCACTTTTATATGACTATTTCAGTGCACAGGAAAATTGCAAGGTTTATTTCCAAGCTGGCTTGTACATCATCTTCATTCTGTAGGCAACAATGTGAAGTTCCAAAGAAATGCTGTTCTACTTATGAGCACTTAATAATATAACCACAGTATTTGACATTATTTACAGATTGCCACACTGTATGCCATATTCAGCCATGCATGGCTTTAGAGATGACTTCAGAGCCTTAACTAGGAAAATTAAGATAAAAGGAAAACTAAATTTTATATATATATTTTTTTTACCATATGGCCCTTGATTAAGGAATAAGAGTTTCTTTCTACATGTTTAATTCAAAATGAGCTACCCTTTGCTAATACAACAACAACGTCTTGAAGAAAATATGTCATCCTACAATTCAGGTAGGTCACTTCTGTCTTGGACATCTATTAATAATTACCTTGATAAGACAGTGATGATTAATGGACTTCAAGTGTTCAAACATGACAAAGTGAAAACATTTGAGACATGCCTGAACTTCTCAGCGGGAGAGAAGAAGTTGCTCTGAAATTGAATTATATAAGGTTACAGTGAAGAATATGTCTGTAAAACCTGGGACAGACTTCTACCTTTTCAGCAGTCCCCACACCACATAGAGCTGCCTGACTTTGGCTGTTTGAGCTTCAGCCTGTTCTATTTCTGAAAAAGAGAGATTTCTTGAAAGTTTTGACAGTAATATAGCCGGTATCCTTTGCAACTCAGCAGCCAAACTAACTGCTTTATAGCAGAATAGTAAGAATAGAGAAGAAATATCATTTTGTGAAATGCAGCAGCAATGATCCTTGGACAGTGTGAGCTAATTACCTGTTCAGAAGAGAAAAAAGAGAGAAGGAATAAAACAAAGTCACATGTTTTTCCATTTCTGTATACAGCCTACCACAACAAAGGGAACGCCTGCTCTGACTCAGTGGCCTTTGGGTATAATGCTTTAAACTGCAAGCATCTCTCGCATACAGATAGTCTCTAGAGCAAAAGATGAATGAGGTTTTGTAATGTGATGGTTATGGTGGTATAAAACCTTATTGCATATTATTTTCATTTTGCATCTACTTGAGGTCAGCCTAATATTCCCCAGCTGGAAAATCATTACCTCCCACCGTTTCCCCATTAAAGACAAAGCCATCTTGAGTTACTATCCCAACATAAATGCATACCTACTGATTGCATTAAAAGCGTATACGAACATATTTTACCCTTCTGCAGGTTGATAGCTTCTTTTCATGAGACTTTCCTCCTCCTTAAAAGCAGAAAGACCAGGAACTGCCCTACTCTGTCCTTGAAAGTCTTGCCCTTGTGTTTTCCTTTCTTGGCTTGCTGCTCCAGCCTCCTCAGCCTCTGTAGAGTTCCTCTCATGCTGGTGGCTGAGGCACCTGTGTTACATGCTGACACACATAACATCTGGCCAGCTCTTTTTTCCCCAAAATATCTATTTTTTTCTGAAATTGGAACTGAATACTACAGCCACCTTCTCCTACAGTCCAGCTCTCTTTCCCCTTGTCAGGTCAGTGCTAGGATTAATTCCAGTCTTGTAATGGTGCGTGCTCAGTATCCTGCATGTAGATAGAAAAAGAAATATTTGTGTCTGTACCACTTCCAAGGAAATTTCTGGAATATAAGAAATGCCTTAATCTTGTGACTGTAATACAAACGAAAGGCAATTGTTTCAATTTCCTGTTATGGATTTTTGTTAACATCAGCCTGGCTGAAAGCTGAAAAAGAGAAACATTTAAATGAGCAGACTTTTCTGTTCGTAAAATTCGTGTAACAAATAAATCCTTTAAAAGGAAGATTAAGGCATGTGGGTTTTTTTCCCTACATAGGTAAGGTTTATTTCTCCCACACACCAATATTCCTTTCTTTTATTCTTGCAACAAAAGACGTTATTTCTGCTGCTTGAGTCTCTTGACTTATATCTGTAAGTGGGCCCATGTGAACCTCATGAGGTTCAACAAGACCATGTGCAAGGTCCTGCATCTGGGTTGGGGTAACCACCAGTATCAATACAGGCTGGGGAATGGGATGAAGAGATTGAGAGCAGGAGAGAAGGACTTGGGGACTGTCAGCTTCTGCCTTGCCTGAAGACCCCATGGAGGAAGCTGACACAGCATGCATGGAGGCCACCCATGTTCAGGCCACCACTCCCCAGGAAAAGTCCTTTTTGGCTTGGGGGCTGGCAGGGGCTTCCCCAGTGCCTGCCCAGCTGCTCACCTACAGCTCTCCTTCCCCCACAGGCATCACTGCCCTCCCATGCCCCGTGACTCACCAGTGATGGCACTCCATTATCAGGACGGCCCCAAGGGCATCCTGCTGCTGGCCTCAGCCCATCTGTGTCTGCTTTCTGCTCTAAATAAAAACTTGGGAAGCTTTTTCCCCAGTGCTCCTCTGTGACAGGTCCAATTCTGTACTGTGTCCTTGTCTCTCTCCTCAGTCGGCAAAGAACCCACTTTAATACTCTGTAGGTGGCCAGTGCTGGCCTAAACCTGGCCAGCACGAGCCTGGACACTGTGCCTGGGAATAGCCTCTCCTGGGCCTGGTGGCATGGAGGAACGCCCTCCCAGCGGTACCACCCGTGCCCTTGCAAGCACAGCCTGGGCTGTGGGACTGCCCTTGCTTCCCACACACCCTGGGTGGGCCCCTGCGAATGTCAACAGGCCAAGTGTAAGGTCCTGCACATGGGCAGAGGCAATCCCCAATGTCAATACAGGCTGGGGGTGAAGGGATTGAGAGCAGCCCTGCCAAGAAGGACATGGGGGCACTGGTGGGTGGCAAATTGGACATGAACCACAATGTGTACTTGCAAGCCAGAAAGCCAGCTGTGTCCTGGGCTGCGTCAAGAGAAGTGTGGCCAGCAGGTCAAGCAAGGGGACTCTGCCCTTCTATTCCTCTCTCATGAGACCCAACCTGCAGTGCTGTGTCCAGCTCTGGGGCCCCCAATACAAGACAGACATGGGCCTGTTACAGCTGGTCCAGAGGAGGCCATGAAAATGGTCAGAGGGCTGCAACACCTCCCCCATAAAGAAAGGTTGAGACAGTTGGGGTTGTTCAGCCTGGAGAACAGAAAGCTATGGGAAGACCTTATTGTGGCCTTTCAGTATATAAAGAGGGCTTATAAGAAAGACAGATAAAGACTTTTTAGTAAGCCCCCTATAGTGACAGGAGAAGGGATAATGGTTTTAAATAGAAAGAGGATGGATTTAGATTGCACATAAGGAAGAAATAGTTTCCAATGAGTGTGGTGAGACACTGGAACAGGTTGCCCAAAGAAGCTGTCAGTGCCCATTCCTGGCAGTGTTCAAGGCCAGGTTGGACCAGATTGAGCAACCTGGTCTAGTGGAAGGTGTCTGGCAAAAGGGTTGGACTAGATGACCTTTAAAGGTCCCTTCCAACCCAAACCATTCTATGATTCTGTGTAATCTAACCACTTAATTATATGTAGACAAGAAGATTATTGGTATATTTTGCTGACAAATTCCTGACATTTTGGTTATTTTCTATCACCTAATTATATTTTTAACTCTATTGCTTGTGGTTTTACTATAATCTTAAAAAATAAAAACCGACCAAAGGTGTTTCTTTTTTTTCTTATAAAGCACTTGGCTTTGCATATAATTTCAGCCATGTTTAAGAAAATGCTTCAGTAATAGCATGTTTCCAAGTATTCAGCCTGACTTGTTTTCATTGCTCAGAAAAGCATATACCCATATAACATCGTCTTGACATTTGTTGTGTAAGGAATGTTAGGCAAAAAAAAAAATAACCAACAATATTCAATAAAATTAATGATATTTCTGGGAACAAAACTATAAAGTTCAAATTTTTTTTTTTTTTTAAAAAAAGCCCAATATTCAGCTAAAGTTTTCCTTCACCCTACTGTAAATCTGATAGACATGATATAACAAAAAACTGGGGCTTCATAACCAGTGTTTAGTGTACCAGTCATATATTAATATTAGGTCATATAGAAACAATTGTGTTGGTTGACAAAGCCTTTTGTAGAAGACTGGAAAATTTTGTACTTCTTCCAGATATAACTAGTTTTCCCCACATATCCTCCTTTTCCTGACAGTTTTCTGATGGGATCCAGCATAGCCTGGAGATGTTTTTTGCTCTTTTGTGTTGAGCTTTCAAATGGGTACAACTTGTAAGATGGCCTGTTAGAGCATGCTGAAGTCTTTTGTATAGAATTCCAGTGCCAGTTATGCAGGGTTTTATGGGTTTTTGAAAGCAGAAAGAGAAAACTGGCAAGGTAAAAATAGTGTGAGGCTGATATGATAACAAGTAGACAAATATCAATGGAGTTTATCTATAAGCCACAGTTCTGAGTGTGTGATACTGCTTAAGGATAATTTCGATCAAATTATTTGATGCAATAAAGTTAAAAGGATCAAAAGAATGGCTTCATTCCTCATATGAAATGTTTAGATGCACAGCAGAAATTGTGTTTAGAACATGGACTGATCAAAGCAACTCGATCAGCTACTTAATAACAGATGTTGCTGCACTCCTGTCTGTGAGAAGCAGTTCAGGAGTAGTCACAAACTGGTTTTCTCTTTCTGACTGTGGGAAACATTAAACAAAGGATCTATTTATGCCATAATCAATATCAGCAACCTTCTTAAATATTCTTAGTCTTTTTTATTATTATTTATTTGCATTTTTTTATGCGTAACTTTGTGACTGCCTTTACAGTATGTGTGCTCTTAGCCATGATCTGCATGGACATGCAGCATGCTGCATTTTCTGCAGGATATATCCTAAGAAATAACACCTTGTGACAATAACCAGTTTAAAAAAAATAGAGAAAGAAAAAAAAAAAAGAAACAATGTCTTTGGCTAGAGCAGGGTTAAGATTTCTCCCTGTTTCATTATTGATATTTTAACTTGTTTTATATATACTTGAAATGTGGTATTGCAGAAATACCCATCCTAAGAAAGACAAATTCCATGTTTTTGTTGTGGGCAACACAGTCAGCAAGGTGAAATGTTAACATTTGCCCTGCTTGCCATAGAGCACAGAATAAAATGTCTAGATAGAGTTTATCTCTTTTCTTCTCTTTACTTTTGTATAGGAATTTGTTTGTTTTTAAGTGGCTAACATTTACCTAATGCAACACAATAAATTGCATATTTTTCATAGCATTGATAATGTTTCATAACATTCCATAGGAGAGTACACTCATTGAATTAAAACCTGGATTACAGGGGTCATCTGTAAATGCTCCCCCAACTGTGGTTAGTTAGAAATATATGTGCTGAAGTGAAGTGCAGGAGAAACCTTTTTTGATCAGAATAGCTACTTCTGATGTCAGATAGTGAAAATTATGTTGATCATAAAGATTAAGTAAGGAGGACTTCCACTGCCAAGTATCAGGGTTAAATCTTTCATGTAGATTTGAATTGCTTGTAGAATCGGTAAGAAATCACAAATACTTATAGTTTACAGAGTACTTGAGAATCTTCCTTACATGAATATGGGAACTACACTGGGAAGATTGCTGTGAATTCATTTTATGCAAATGGTTGTAAGTGGAAAACAGTTGAATTTATTCCAAACTGGAAATTAGTAGGACTTTTTCTGTATTGCTATTACCTTGGAAGATTTGTTTTTACTTCGTCAGAAGGAACAAGCCAAAAGCTGTTAACAGTAAACAGTTGAAGTGAAATATCTGTGTGGTTCCTCAAGAGCCTGGCTGAAATTATGAAATGATCTAATACAAAACTAAGTGTGTATTTTCCCGTAAAACACTGAATTTCATGAATCTATTGGACAGCATTGACGGGAGAGTAACAGTCCCAGTTTTACTTAGACGTACAAGGGCATTTCATACTTGGCATTATCAGTGTGCACTGATCTCACCAGGCCCACTCTATTGTATCATTCTAGGTTAACTAAATTCATTAACAATTTTTTTCCAAGAACGAAGAAAGTATTGACCAGTAGGAGAGAGAAGTTTATTTAGAGAAGCCCCTGGAGAAAAGAGGTTAAGGGGTAAGCAACTTCTCTTTTAACAGAAGCTACAGACTGAACCTAGTTCAGCATTGTACTGCTCAAATTTATTTCACCAAAAAGACACCAAACCCTATGCTAGTGAAAAGTGATGGAGCAAGACTCTTTTGTCGTATTCTGTAGCTAAACTTAAGACATAGACATGCATACTTAATCAAGAATACTGAGAAAATCAGTATTTCTGAAACTGATTTGGTGCCTTCGTGTTTGAAGAATCTTGCCCAGAGATATTCTGAAGAGTAATAATTTTGGTCTATAATGAAATTGATAAAACAGCAACTTATTTCAATTTCTATTACTGAAATGATCAAATGAGCAAATTACAAGTAAACATTTGTTTTGAATTTAAGTGTCATCAGTGAAAATACTGAAAGAAACAACCTCTGTATTTGTTCTGAATCCAGACTCTCATTAACAGCAGTCAATTCACTGAATCCATTGACTATTTATCAGACTTGTATTGGTTTGAATGTTCCTTGCAGATTTTTAACTCCTTGATTTTACCAGGCCTTGACGTTTCTGCTGTAAAATACACGTAAGACATAACAAGTGACTGTTTAGTACAAAACCCAAAAAACCCCTTAAAATATTATCTGGTGAAATTGGAATAGTTCTACTGCTTTCCAGTGAGCCACGTTTTTTGAGCCCACTGCAATACATCCAAACTAACCCTAATTTTTTACTTTAAGGTTTGAAAGTGACTTCCCTACAGAATGAGCAACTTGTATCCTAGATCTGTCATATTAACTCTTTCATATCTAGATTAACTTTGCCCTAGAGACTTTTTCTAGTGCCTGCTTTTTATTATATATGAAATATATATAATATATATAACATATAACATATATATTTTATATAATATGTTTTACATATATTTTAAATATAATTGTTTATTCATTTACATAGATTCATACTCTATGATAAGTGATTATTGTATATTTGGCTTTTGTGATTTGTACTTAAGGGAACTTCTCTTTCCAGTGGAAGAAACACAGAGAGGCGTAAAAATTAGATAGCCCAAAGCCTCCACAGATTTCTCATGCTTAATTTTTCCAAGTTGCTTTAGTATCTCACTGGAAAAAAAAAAAAAAAAAAAAAAAAAAAAAGGAAATAGTCATGTCGTATAAAAAAACCCCTAGATCAAATAAGAAAAATTGATAGAAAAATAAATTAAATCCCATTCCAATAGAGGAAATTGTGACACATTAAAATAAAATGGATAACACCATATTTCAGAACATTATGTAAAAGAGAGCATTTAAAAATCTACAGATGGCAATAAATCTTTAATCTGTAGCAATATAAGCAAACAGCATGAACTAAGTTTTACATTTTCATTGTCTGTCCCAAGGGATTGGTTTGTGACGTTTAGCTTCCTGCTTATTTCAACTTCTTCATATGAATTTACAGAGCTATACAGAAGTTCAGCTATGAAAGTATAAAATGATTTTAAAAAACACAACACCCCTCCAACCCACCCCCAAAATGGACAGATAAACTCTAAGCAAATTCATGCTGCTTCAAACAGATGTATGATAGTTTCATTGTAAACAAGTGTGTCTTCTTAATAATCTCTACCACATTATTTATGTCTTTAAAATTAATATGTTCAAAGTACTTGGAAGACTGATGCTAATCACCTTAAAGCAGACAAATTAGCATGTCTTTATTAATACAAAAATGCGGTTTGCATTTCTACCTTCCTGGAAATTCATGTAATGTAATTCCTTGCACTAAATGATATGCAAAGAATATTCTACTTCACTGAATATGAAGTTCAGTTGATTTAGTAGAAATCCACAATCTACAAAGGAAAAGCATATCAACTACTCTTTGCATCATTAATATCTGATTAAACAGTGGCACTGAAAAATTGGATCAAATTGTTTCCTCTTTGAAAACTTTGCAGAAACTCCATGAAGAACACATTCTTAAATGCAAATCGATGTGAGACATTCATAGAGAAAATGAAGGGATAAATGGAGGTTCAGAGATGGCCTGCAGATGATCCTTTTGTGGACTTGTTCCTTAGACTCATTGATCTTAGAGGTCTTTTCCAATCTAAATGATCCATGATTCCATGATTCTATGGTTTCATTTTGGTGCATTGAGGAAATGTTAACTTAACAAAAATACAAATATGTTTCGAAAGAGATAAAGAAGATGTAAGGATGTGTATTTTGGCTGGGGGAAAATGATCCTGGGGTATTTAATATGAAAGCTGAAGAAAGTAGATATTTTCTGAGTAGAAATTTAACTTGTAGATGAGGGAGAATAGTTGCACATTAAACTCACTAATCAGAGAACAGTCAGTAGAAATTAGCATGATATCTCTCACATCGCATGATATAGAAAATCAGATTTTAACATTAAATTAATGTTGATTAAAAAGTGAGAAACTGATTGCAATGAAAATAGAAGTTCCTTCTTCATCCATGGAGAATAAGCACCACAAAAATTAATTATTAAAAAAAGTTCAACCGCTGAACTATTTAGTAAGCCACAAGTATGCAGCTTCTCATTCAGAGCAAAAGAGTGGATTGCTTTATCAGTCCAGTATTTACTTTAGTTGTATAATCACTAAGAACAATATTAATGGCACTGAGGAATGTATAACTGGACTTTTTTCACAATGTTGAGACCACTTATTCATGACAAACTGGAACACAATGCTCTAGGATATATGCAAACTATCAAACACCAGCTCTTTACTCTCAGTAGGGGTAAATGTGGATGGTCTATTTAAATAGTACAGCTACTACACTACATTTAATTTATAATCATAATTGAGATGCAATATGCTGCATTATTTAAGGCTTTTTTACATTTCTACTTCTACAATTATTTCAGTTATATTCATAACTGTTGGCATGTGGAGCAGTCATTATTCTAATTAACAAGGAAAATACCGATGGCTTAGTTCATCCTCCGACAAATCAATATTTAATTAACAATATGTCAAAACCCAAAATATCTGTAATTAAATTTTGTGTGGGTAAGATGACAATACCGTTCTTTACTAATATCACTGTATATACTAAAATATTAGGACACATAGCTGGAAATGTGCAAAAAGGCTGAAAGGCTGTCACAATACATTCAGGCAGCCAGTGTCCCTTTTAATATATCCTCAAACAAGTGTAATATCATGTTGTTTTTTTTTTTTTTAAGGTTCTAGATTTCTCCCCCAAGCCAGATTCTTACCAGCTGTATTTAAAAAAAAAAAAAAAAAAATGTTCCCTAATATACTGGTGTGTAAAGATCTCTCACTATGAGTTGTCAAGCATATTCCGTTCCTTCAGTGCCCGTGCTGTGTGAAATTTTGAGCAGAGTTAATCTCAATTTACATCACTATTGCCCTGTTGGGGAGTTTGTAATACCTAGTATGTAAATGTAATCTGTACTATTTAGTACAGGAGGATAGCAAATTTCCTGAAGGAGCTTTGAAAAATCTTCTGCAAATGCCTCATTTCTGTTGAAACTGTTTTTCAAAATTTCCACTGGAAACCATTACTGCAGAGTGAAAAATTAAAATGGGCCAATCTTGGGCTCCTGAATATGTCTGAGATACCAAGCAATTCCAGAAATATTTCTCTGGTTTTTGTCATCCTACTGTCCCTGGTAACCAAGTAGAATGTTTAGGAATATTTATTTATTAAGAATGTGATTATGCAACATCATGTATGACAGGCAAAAGAGTATGTGTATGGAAAACAAGAGAGCTGACAGGATTGAGAAAGGCACGCAACTGCAGTCGAAAGAATATTCTCAACATAGAAAATACGTTGACATTGTTATGTTATGAATGTCTAGTACATTATCGAATATTAGAAATATTAATTTTCCAGAAACTCACTTTCCTGGGGAGAAAATACAATCAGTACTTTCTTGAGCATAATTGCAGGCTAAATTAATTTGATTATTAAGGGAAAATTATAATTATTTAAAATCTAATAGCTGACCTTATATTCACTTAGAGATTGTGGATTTTTTGTTCATTCATGGTTTCTTACATTTATATATCTTAAATAAAAATATTACTCCTATGGTGTGTTCACAGTCTTTCTTAGTCTTGATTGATTTATCACAGCTTGGTTTTAACCCTTTTGAAATATTAGTTTAAAGTTGCAAGCCCTATGACTTTTAACTTTACGGGTAGTAACAAGTTAAGCCTCCTCTCAGTCCTCTGCTTTTCTCTGGTATATTACCACCAGTCAGGATATAGTCACTGTAATTCCTTCAAAGACAGTGAAGAAGATCAAACACTGCTTTTCCCTGCAATAACTCAGCAAATCCTATGTGTAAATTTTGAAGCTTACTGAGGCCACAGCTGCACGTGCACCAAGGTCAATACCAATGCCATCTTAGAGCTCTGGATCAAGAATTACCCTTGTCAAAAACAGTGAAGGGGCCACTTTATTGCAATGGAGCTTTTCCTTTCTTACTGAAGAGGAAATTAGATATACTCTTTAGGAGGGTATTAACATCTGTAGCACAATATTATGACCAGTTGTTGTCTATAGAAATAAAACTCTTTAGGGCTTTGTACTGCATAAAAGTGCTCTGTCTAGAGTGGGTCCAATTCTGAAGTCCAAATCTGTTCTTCAGCAGAGCTCTAAAATCATGTTATAATAATGTGTTTGTAGGATGGGCTTATAGAAGCATATTCCCCAGATGGATTTAAGGTGAAAATTTGCTAGATTTTTCACCCAGCTTTGCAAATTATTTTATTGGAAATGTATTTAAATCAGTTGAAACAAATTTCTCATGTCCCTCCATTAATAACTCTGTAAATTATACTTAAGATTGTGGTTTCATATGCAAATATTCATCATGCATCTTTCTGAGTGTTTTCAGAGCATCTCCACTTTTCAATGAATTTCAAACTCTTCTTTTGACCCTAAATTATGGAAACTGAAAAAAATATCAATTGCTTCGTTACCAGATAAACTTTGGCTTGACTGTCTCAGAATCTGGATGTGACCTGGTCTCATGCAATGAGTTACTCATTTCCCCCTGCCATTCTCAGGTGAAGAAAAGCAGATTGCATGAGTATTTCTACTTCTGGCTCTTCTTCTTTTAGGTTTTACCATGGTACGCGGGCCTGTAGTTGAAGACACTGGATAAACACAGGTGTCAGAGAAACAGGACCACATTTCAGTCCATCATCCTAAATTTGAGAGAAAGAGCCTGTAGGAGAATATTTTATCCTTTTATGGACATCACACTATTTTCAAAACAAAGAAGAGACCTTTGATTTTATTTGAGACACATACTATGATTAGTATCGAGTTCCAAACATGTAAACTATTAGCCCGAAGACTGGCTGGTGACTATCTGATGATGGTTCCATTTTGCTGTACTAATTAATATACATTTAAAGTACTTATTTATCTTTTTGTTTTGAAGCAACAAAATCAGATGTTTCATCATGTGGAAAAGAACCATAAACAAAAAAAATATTCTCCTGAACCAGATCATCTTGTCTTTTAAGAGAAAAAAGGTGATTAAAATCAGAAATTGCTCTCTACATTCCTGACCTGAAAAACCAACTGCATGTGACTGTTTTCCTCTCTGTTGCCAAGATGAAAGTTATTATCACACTTCGTTGGATGAAATCCCAACAATAGAGGAAGAAATGTTCTGTATTTTAAGGATTTTCAAAATATTGTGTATTACTTAGATAAAGGTATGTTATAAATTGAGACTATTCTCCCACTCTTCACACCCCTACCTAAAGTACTATTCACCTCATTTATAACTTTCAGTAAATAAGATACCTGCAGGTGACAGTAGAATATTCTCTAATGTTATATTGTAGTTGCTGGGCTTTTTCTTCATAGTACATTGATGCACAAAAATAAAGGTCCTCTCTTGATGTTTGCCTTCCTAAAATCATATAGTACAATGCAAACATCGTCTGCAAAGAATTTACTTTCCTTTAGATAACATATCTTCTTAATGTCATTGAAAACAGCAGAAACCAAAGAAACATTTGAGTGAGAATCCTGGAAGGTTTGTATAGTGTGTCTCCCTGGTGTACATTACACACTACTTGGCCTATGGTGAGGATGCTGTTTCTGCTACCTGAAATACAACGTCTGCATTACCCCAGGGACAGGACTAGGAGAAGGGTCTGACTGGCCCATGATAGCTACGTACGGGCAGGAATAAAACTTGACTTTTTTTTAATTCCTTCAGATATCAATTTTTCTGAGGTAAGCATTACATAACAAGGGTGCACGTAAAGATATAAAGAAGGACAATGCTTTGACTCTGGATGGATACAAATGCAAGAAATGCTGACCTAGAAATGAAGATTTTCTATGTGCAGGAAGGTTTTATTATTAATTCAATTGCAGTTGTGTTAGGCCAGTGATGAAAATCTAACCTGCTACAGTTAAATACTAGGGACAGTTGGGTAAAAACGATACCATTTTTAATTCCCTGTTTGTTTATGCATATGCAGTGAGTGTTGATGTTGTATCTGCACTACTGCACATGAATTTGTTACAAACTCCTTCCCAAGCAGTGGATCTGAACTCCCATGAAATTCTGCTGTCTGAGGCTGGAGAATCTTTTAACTATGCAGAATTTTTGCCAGTGAACGTGTGATATTCATTATCTGGCCTTTAGAAAAAAGTCAGAGGACTGTAGTGTTAACACCTAGAAGAATTTTATTGTAATTCAAACGATTAAAACCTGTGCTTTGGGGAGTGTGAGTCAGGCCTTTATTCTTCCTACAACAATTAGTGTGTGATTTGTCTAACTGTTGTACCAGCTGTCTATAGAATAGGACACCACTCCTTATGTGTTAGATTACAGGGAATGGTCATCTTTTGTGAGCTCTTAATTAAAAAGACAGCTAACTTACAGGTAAACCTAAGCTATAAACTCAGCTCCAGGTTTCAACACCTTCTTCTTTTTCCCATCTCTCAAAACAGAAACAAAGACATTTATTAGGATTCAGACTCCGGATTGGCCAATTGTATAGAGAAGGGCCAGCTGTGAAATTTAGGTCTGACTTCATACCACAACAAACTTAGGATGGCAGACTTGAGGGTTGTTGGATATAGCACTCCCTATTTTGTGCTTGTCTAAAAAAAAAAAAAAAACACCCCCAAGCACCCCAAACTCCAAAAAAACCCCCAACTTTATAATTTTTTTCACTATGTAGCTTCAACTTTTAAATTCAAACTCTATCTATTGATATTTAAGAAGATTATTTAATTTATTTTTAAAATTTTACTCTGTCTTAGCTAAGATGTAAATAAACCATGCTAAAAGATAATACTAGAAATAATATTTGGGGACAGAAATTAAAGTAAATTGGTGGAATGTTCTTGAGTGAATGCAAAACAATTCTTTTTTTAATAAAACTAATGCTCAAAATTTCACATGCTCACATACTCATTAGCATTCAGAGTTTCATGAAATAATTTCATACATTTATTACATTAGATTGTATTTATTGTTGGAAAAATCTTCATAAGAAGGAAAATAAAAAGAAGGAATAACACCAGACCACCACTGCTCAGCTTTTCTTATCTTTACCCTGGCAGCGCTGCTGAGGGCTCTGCTGGATGGGTACCCTCAAAACCCATCAAGCTTCAGGCATGTATTTTCCCTTTGTTGTATGCACAGATCAGATATCCAGAGAACAGATAACAGAACTGGTGATTTTTAGGTCAAAGCTAACAGCATCACCTAATATACCTGAAATATTCCTACAGGTTGTTTTGGTTTTTTTTTTTTCATGAGCAAGCTTTAATGATTGCATTTTTTAGGAAAGAAAGTCATCAAAAAATGCCTGGCCTAAAAAAGTGTAGTCATGCTCTGCATATGATTCATCACCAAATTGCATTTAGAAGGCAAATAACTGTGGTGGAGAGTCCCGCCCTTAGCAGCTACACTAAATAGCTCTGTAACTCTCTCTCCATGGTAAAATTGCCTTTTCCATTCAGAAAATCTTCCCAGGGCTCATTTGCACCGTAGCTTGTGCCTACTCATTCATTGCAAGTGAGTTTATGTGTGTATGTGTACATATACACGTATATATAATGAATCTCAGTTAAAGAATTAAAGATTATTGTGATAGGAGAGTTTAGAAGACTGATAATTCAGGCCACCTTCAAACTTTACAATGAGCATCCACCGAATTAATTTATTAGCAATGCTTTTCCAGATAATGGTGAGTTTTTAACACATTATTAATCATCACTGCATCGACAGAACTGTTAATCTTTAGCAATCGTATCCTGAACTATCTGTGAGTATACTACTAGTAGTTAGCAGTGATGACAGTGGTCCTGGGGGGTTTAGCTATGACATTTGGTCCAGCTGGTCCTCTTAACCTCTGATTTTCCATGGTATGCCTGATGTTCTTATTCTATTTTTTCCCTTCCAAAGTAAAGATTTCAGCTGTTCCTGGTGCTGCTTATTTTGCCTTCGCTTTTGTTGACTTGCAGTCCCTTACATTTATCTTGCTCTCTATCTGACAACTTCTTGCCTTCCTGGGTGCTATCCACACACAACTGCACACATCCTTGCCACTTTAGTGGTTGCAGTGCTCTCAAGCCTACATAAAATGCCTGTTGTGGAATATTTGTATACTGCTTACACTATGGCTGCGCTTTATTATCGTGTTTATATGTGGGTTCCAGGCAAGATAATATTAATTCCATCCACCATTATTAATGCACTTGCAAATTACAGGTGTCACGGGCACCTGCATTGGCTACAGTAAGTTCAAAGACTTCTGGTAAATCACTGACAATTTTTGCTTTTTAGCCTTTTTTCTCTGAAATATTCTTATGGCCAGTCTATATTTACCTATTCCTCCCAGTCAGCAGCTCCTGTGAGGGAGAGTTACAGTCATTCCCCTTGGGAAGTTCCCACACCGTTTAGCAGATTCTGGATGGATTTCTTGCTCCCAGGGCACTGGGTTCCTTTCTCCAGGAAGTGTGTTGCCAGCAGATAAGCCCTACTTCGTCATTCATGTCTTCAAGTGGTATGATCATACCTTCCATACACAGGCCATTAAATTATACAGTTATGGCAAAAATATTCTCTGTGTGTATATAGATAATTGTCATAGATGACTCAGATAAGATCTTCACTATCAGATAATTAATAACAAGAGCTAAGGTGAATAGTAAACATTAGGTTTATGGGGATAATAACCATCCAAGAGCTAGAAGCTAATGAACTAAATGCAAATAAAAAAAAAAAAAAAAGTAAAGTTAGGATTATTTAATATTTGTATGGAAAAACTTTTGGATGTCTGTTTCTTCAGCTTTAAAGTTTTTATAATTTTTTTATATATAAAAGATATTTATTATGTACCTATCCATACCAGCTTACCAATATATCACTGAATTTCAATAATGTTGCATATTTTGCAATATCAGTTGAATTTCTGAAATATCTCTATAAAAATCGCTGTAAATTGCAAACACGATTTCTGTTTTAAATCAGACACGCTTTGTTCTTACTTCGCTTTTCCCTTTAGCTCCAAGGATATTTCCTGACTACTGTTAATCAATCTAGATTTATAAAAGTGAATGTTTTGCACTACTTAATGCACTCTGTATTGCACTGCTCTAGTAGCTGTTATTGAAAAACAGCTTTTTAAACTTATTTTCCTCATTAATTTGGTGTTTGTAGTAACTTTGTGAAACAAATGTAAAGATCTATATGTCTGCTTGATGTCAGAAAATAACTCCAGGCTGCTGCAGGCAGCCTTCCTTCTCTTGAGAAAGACTACATGGGAACCTCTGCAAGCTTCAGGACAAAAAACATATCCCAGTTTATTCATAGCTGGGTGTAGCCATATGTCCATGTCTGTGTCTCTGATGTGATAGATCAGCTTTTTTTACTGGTGCTGAAGCAAGCAATTACCAAACTACTCTGCCTTTCCCACTCCTTTTCAGGTATAGGGCTATGACCCTTATGACTAAAATCTCATGTGCACAAGGTATGCATCGTAGGATTAGACAACTCCTAAACTGGTCAATTAAACTAGGCTGAAAAGCCTTAAAAGTATGAAGGCTACTATGGAGAAAGAAACTCAAAGTTATTTCATCTGTTTTCAGTTAAAGCTGGGATTGCCAATTCTGACAAAAATTATACTGAAAGTACAAATTTTTTAATGGCCAACAAATCTGTACTTTGAGGTAGAGATAGAGAACAAAAGAAAATTGACATCTGATGGGTCTGTACATGAACACCCGGTATTTTCATGAGTAATTTTAAAAAAAATATTTTACTAATTTTATGTTTATAAATGAATGACGGAGACTTTTTAAAGTATGCTACTGAAGTATCATATCTAGCATTTAGTGAGATCAGTAGTTGTTGAATTGTTAAATTACTGCCTAACAAATAGCAAAACTAGTAAAAGAACTAAACAGAGAAAAATATGAGTTAAATAAGAAGAGATACAATATCTGATTTCCAAGATGGACCTCCAGGTAATTAAAAAAAAAAAAAAAAACAAAGCAAAACAAACCCAAACCTGAATAAAGAGCTAGAACAAAACAAAAACCATAAATCTAAACATGTCCTTTACAATGCAATTATTTTCTTACAGGTGTTATTTCCACCTTACTGGCAAATAAGCCTGTAGTGAGAGCCAGAAGGACTCCCATTTGGGGGAGTTTCATCAGTCTTCCAGGTTTAATTCACCCAGAAAAGATGTTTCAGTGGTTTCTTTTAAAAAAAAAAAAAAAGATCCTCTTGATGCCCCAGTTATGAGACACACCATCTGTTAAACAACAGAGTTCTCAAGCTCTGTGAAGAATTGCTGTATTCAATGACCCTCAAACTTTCTCATTTTTTACCTCTGGTGGGGTAACCTAGCTGCTGGATGCATAACAGAGCAATGGGTGCCATATGTAGATATCAGCTCCAGCTTTAATGTCTGCTTTCCACCCTGTTCGCAAAGCACCTTTTGATTTCTTTCCTATGATAAACTTTTATCTTGAAAGTAAATTAAACGCATTGATAGTAAGATTGTTCTAAAAACATGCAAAATAACCGTATGGCTTGACATTTCTCAGTGTCTGTTTACCCCAAACATAGGTTGTTTTGAACAGTTATTTTCTCATCTTCATGGCTCATTAGAGTGGGATTAGTATGCATTATATTATATGTGTAGTTATCACATATCATACTTTATGTATATGTGACAATAATCAGGAATATATGATTATATAATGTTATATGTTTAATTATTATGCATGTATGTTATATTATACACTACAGAGTCCTGGGAAGAGATTTTGAGAGTGGGGCCCTGGGGTTATTCATGACCATGCAGGCATGGAGCTAGATTCAACAATCGGCTGCTTCTGCCCTATCTTATGGTTCTAATTAGGTTAAAACAAAAAATAGAAGGCAGGGAAAGGAAGTCTTAAGTTCCTTGTCTTTCATCCTTGAAAACCATCCAAGTCAGAGCCTTTTGCCACATAAACTTAAGTTAGTGGCAAGATGTGAGATTTAAAACAAAAATCGTATCTTAATGATTTACAAATAGCAACATTCTACTGTTAATATTATTTTAATATTTCTTTGGACATTAAAGTAAAAAGCTTCTCACTTTTTATGTTGGATGTTATTTCTAATACTAAATACTCATAAAATCTTGAATCATGAATGTCCAGAAATCATGACATTTGTCTGCAAAATATAATTGGTCATTTTTTTTTCCACTGTTTGAAACTTTCTACTTTCAAGCTTTTTTAATAAAGTTTCAATGACTAGAGCCTTAACAGGACTGTTACGTTTTGGTTTTTTTTTTTTTTTTTTTTTTTATCGCTGAGATCTTGAGAGGACAACATTACTCCAAAAGATCATCTTTTACTGAAAACCACCAAATACTGCAGAAAATATTTAACAAAGTTAATGCCATGTAGAGCAGGGCAGTGTATGTTTCATTTGCAATTAAGTTAAATCATTAAAGTTTAGTGCTATGTTCTTCATCTACTACAGGTGAAATATTTCCTTATACATAATTATACACACATACAAGCATACATTTTACATACATAGAATCATAGAATCATTCAGGTTGGAAAAGACCTTTAAGATCATCAAGTCCAACCATTACCCTAGCACTGCCAAGTCCACCACTAAACCATGTCCCTAAGCACCACATGTCTTTTAAATACCTCCAGGGATGGTGGCTCAACTGCTTCCTTGAGCAGTCTGTTCCAATGCTTGACAGCCCTTTCAGTGAAGAAATTTTTCCTAATCTAAACCTCCTCTGGCACAACTTGAGGCCATTTCTTCTCATCCCACCACTTGTTATTTGGGAAAAGAGACCAACCCCCCACTCCCTACAGCCTCCTTTTAGGGAGTTGTAGAGAGTGAGGTCTCCTTTCAGCCTCCTTTTGTCTAGACTAAACAACCCCAGTTCCCTCAGCTGCTCCTCAGAGGATTTGTTCTCTAGACCCTTCACCAACTTCATTGCTCTTCTTTGGACGTGCTCCAGCACTTCAGTGTCTTTCTTGTAGTGAGCATCCCAAAGCTGAATACAGTATGTAACGTGCAGACTCACCAGTGCCAAGTAAAGGGTGATAAAGACAAATAAAAGTATACTCGTAACAGAATGGGCTTCACAATAGGTTTGCCTGTATTATCACATAGACAACTCAGAGTTGGGCCACCACCTCAGTGAATGACAACTTACATTAGTCCCTGTTCCATCTTATATAGGCATTCTAATCCATTACATCATTCAAAGTCCACCTCAGTTTCCCTTGATGTTTCAAGTCTCTATTCTTTCTGTGATCAAAAATGTTCATAGATTTCCATCAGCACCAAGTCCTTTCTTCTCTTTGGCACTGCTCCTGTTCACTTTGTCTGTTGGTCCATTTTAGGAGAGAACTTTGTAGAGTAGGACTGATGGTTGGACTCGATGATCCCAAGGGTCTTTTCCAACCTGAATGATTCTATGATTTCAGGATCATCAAGTCATCCATCTTCAAACAACCCTCTTTTCTTCATCTGTCTTCCGCAACCTTTCCTTCATGTTCCATGTAACATTTCTAATTTCTGAGAAGTTAATCTTATAACCTTTAAGAACATTAAAACTAGATGTTTTGAATATCACCCATTTCTTATGTCTATATCAGTTATAATATTATAATCAGCTTAAACATGTCTAAACTAAAGGTTTCCATTCATCTGTCTTTATCCACTGGTTAACTAGGCTGGGTTTTTGGTCAACCATATTGAGGGCTATACATGGGACGAATGAGCAGTACAACATGATTGTATAACTTCAGACTATTTGAACACCTGCATCCTTACAAAAGTTTACTAATTTCTAGTCTCTTATTCAGAATCCCAATGACCATTGATTTCTTACTTCTGTGATCTCATTTATTTGTAAGTAATGATTAAAAAAGAGAGATTTTCATCTATTTCTTAGCAATCACTTCCCTAGTCCTGCTGGCCACATTATTTCTGATACAAGCCAGGATGCTCTTGGCCTTCTTGGCCACCTGAGCACACCACTGGCTCATATTCAGCCAGCTGTCGACCAACATCCCCAGGTCCTTACCACCAGTCAGTTTTCCAGCCACTCTTCCCTAGGCCTGTTGTGTTGCATGGGGTTGTTGCAACCCAAGTGCAGGACCCAGCACTGAACCTCATACAATTGGTCTCGGCCCACTGATCAAGCCTGTCCAGATCTCTCTGTAGAGCCTCCCTACATTCAGGCAGATCAACACTCCCACCCAACTTGGTGTCATCTGCAAAATTACTCGATCTCCTCGTCCAGATCATTGATATAGATATTAAACAGAACTGGCCCCATTACTGAGACCTGGGGAGCACCAATTGTGACCGGCCACCAACTGGATTTAACTCCATTCACCACAACTCTTTGGGCCCAGACATCCAGCCAGGGTTTTACCCAGAGTGCACTCATCCAACCCATGAGCAGGCAGTTTCTCTAGGAGAATGCTGTGGGAAATGGTGTCAAAGGCTTTACTAATGTCCAGGTAAACAACATCCACAGCTTTTCCCTCATCCACTAAGTGGGCCACCTTGTCACAGGAGATCAGGTTAGTCAAGCCGGAACTGACTTTCAT
Organism: Strix uralensis; assembly: GCF_047716275.1. Lineage (NCBI taxonomy): Eukaryota > Metazoa > Chordata > Aves > Strigiformes > Strigidae > Strix > Strix uralensis. The sequence goes on along the minus strand of NC_133979.1, from coordinate 34,827,003 downwards.
AAACTGATGCTGACTGGGCCGGGTCGCCTGGTTGTCCTGTATGTGCTGTGTGATGGCACACAAGATGACCTGCTTCATAACCTTTCCTGGCACCAAGGTCAGGCTCACAGGTCTGTAGTTCTCTGGATCCTCCTTCTGGCTCTTCCCGTAGATAGATCCCGGTTAGCCAGCAATGCTGATAAGTGATGGAAAGTAGCTTGGTAAACAGTTCCACCAGCTCCTGCGGTACAGTTGACTGGATCCCATCTGGCTCCATAGACTTGTGCGTGTCTAAATATATTTAGGCTTTTAATTTTTTTTTAAGTGCTGCATCTAGCTTCAAAGATGTTATTTTTCCAGAAAAAACAGGTAGTATAAAAATGAGAAAACTTTCTTAGTAAAAGCTTTGGTCTTAGTTCTAAAAAGTAAGTATTTCCACTGAGAATTGTTAACTGTGGGAGACAAGAAATATCTAGGCTCTTAAAAGCATCTTAAAAGCAACTGTACTATGTAGCCTAACTTCTTTGCCATGTTTGAGACTGCCATGCTACTCTTCTCTGCAGTTATTTCCTATTACATAAAAGTTGTTTTTCCACCACAAGTTTTTTCCCTTCAGATGTACAACCAGCGGCAATATTTCCATGCTATAGCCACTTTTTTATTCCTGCCTCTTTTGCTTTACACATAAGAGTGCACTGTATTATCTTGTGTGCACTCACCTTGAAATCCTTTTTCAAAGTTTCTAGATAGTGTCCAGCAGTTTTCACATATGAAGGAGGGTAAGATTTCTTAATTATATTAACAAAACATTTCTTCTTGTCAAATATATTCCTTTCTTTTTATTTTTATTTTCTTTCATTTTTTTTCCTGGAAACATGTAAGAATAAATTTACCTGACAATTAACAACAATCTGGATCTAGTTTGTATGCTAATGAGCATAGCTGTATGGAGCAATAGGAACTCCCTCTTTGCCTGTTAGCTATATGAATTCTAACAGCTATAAATACTTCACCTTGGAAGCTAACCAAGGCTTTATTGACAATAGCTTTGTGAAGTATTTTTCCTTGTTCAAAATAGAATATTTTTGCTTGTTTGTTTGGTTTTGTTTTACTTGTCCAGGAGAGGTTTTTTGAGCAGTAGACGTTTTCCTGAGATTTCCCTTATTTCTACTGATTTTTGTCTACCAAAGTAATGCTCAGGATTTTTTTTTTTCTTTTTCGCAGGGATAGATTCTCCAGGGCTTTTGTCCCTTTATATTAGAGAAACTTCTTGATGGTGTAATATTTTTGTCTGGGTTGAGACACATTTTATGCACACACTCAATATTTCAGCACATAAGCTGTAAATTTAGGAGTACATAATTTACCTCAAACCAAAGAGGCTGATAGCATTTTTATGGGTAATACATTGTGTGCGACATCTGCCAGGCTCCTTACCATCACACTGCAGTTCTCCACAACAGTTTATGAGAAGAAATAAAGAAATTTTAGGGGTGGAAAAGCTATCCAAAATAAGAGAGTGTAATTATCTCACTGGGGATTTAGTTAGGACAGCAGGCTAAAACACTCTTGTAAAGGTGCCATATTATCTTTAACAACTACATGCGGCCAGATCCGTAATACATTTTCCTGAAAGACTAACAGTTCGTTGGAAAGACTGTGAACTGCCAAAACAACATTCAGGTGCTCTTTGTGATTTCTCAATACACAGCTCAATAAACACAACGCTAAGATCTTGGATGTTGCCTGAAGGTTATATACTTATATTGCTACGGGATAAAAATACTTCAACATGGGGGAAGCAAATCAAGAGAGTGAGATGGGTACCTTCCTCCATAACCAGTCCTCACCACCAGACAGCAGGGACAGATTTGAATTTATAGGCCTGCACCCACTCAGCACCCACTGTGCTTAGCAATAGCCTGTAGGTCTTTTGGTCTGTGCTAAGTAAAATTAAATAAAATAGTGGAAGGAAGTACAAAATTGTTTCATGTAGATTACTGCGGTGCATTGGCACAGATCCAAAAGGCCTGTGATTATTCAACATTCATACAACATTTGCTTCAAAATGTTAACTGCTGGGGTTAAGAAAGCAGAAGTAGTATATCAACGTTCGGTAGTCAAAGCCTGTCCTTCATGCCCCAAATCAATATTTATGATCATCAATTAGATGTAATGGGATAACCAGGCATTTGAAAGATCAAAACCAATATTTTTCCTCTGTGTGGTGCTGTGGGGTTTGTCAGTTATGACTCTGTAAGGGTACAGGATTTGGGGAACTGTGACCATCTGGATACCTTTTGGCATCTGCTTCATTTCATTTATTGGTTCATGCAGGTCTGTTCAAAAAAAAAAAAAAATCCCCTCTAGCAATATTTTGGCAACTGTGTTGATGAAGATTTTAAGGTACTAATATGTAAGAACATGTTGCATAGAAGCCATTAATTTTTCATTGATTTCATTGCACAAATAAACAGAACAAAGTAGGAAATAAATGGGTTCGTATGTGACATTTTTCACATGCTTTTTCAAAGTTCAAATTTACCACAAAGTGGTAAATATCTGGATTATTAATGGTTGGAATTTTTAGGTAAAAATGGAAGCATTTATTTTTTAAATGTCTAATAGTCTTTTGATATTTTATTATAATAATCTAGAGTATGGAGGAAATCATCATTTGATCCAGATAGGTTGAAACAAAATATAGCAATCCAGCTACTCGATGTTTACTACATAAAGAGCTATTAGCATCTACTATTTACAAATTAATTCATTATTTTTTGCATCTGCAGTATTTTTTCCGTGTTATTTGCCTTTATAACTTGATATACCAACAGTCCTACATACCCTTTTCTTAGTTTATAAACTTCATTGCTTGTATCCCATATACTACTATTTCATACACAAGTGCCTAGTTTTAAATGAATGCATTAATAATAAAAGCAAAGTTTTACTAATAGCAATATAGAGTTTTTTGTCAAAAAGTGGTGATGTACTTTTTCCTTCCCTCTTAGATAAATGGAGTTTATATAACCTGAGAGTGACCCAAAGATACATATGAAATACATAGTCTCTTGCTATTATAGAAAAGATGGCAAGCTGACTGCATATTTTTCTGTGAATTTTAAAAGGGTTATTGCATAAATTTTGCTAGCATCTATGCAACTGCATCAACAAACAGCTTTTAAAATCCCATCTAAAATATCCTGCGGAGGGCAGTGAATGCTGGGGGACCACAAGAGACATCTTTGCTTTCACTGTGAATAGTTGAATTTTATGTATGCTCAGAGACAGAGAGAATATATAGAGATATATAACAGCATTTTATGTACAGAATTGCTGCAGAGCTAGAAAAAGCAGGTATGGGAGTCTATAATGGCTTTTGCCCTGTGTTGATGGGATGTTGCTTTTATTTGACCCTAGAATCCAGAACTTCTCTTGTACTTCATATAGACATTTGTACAAGACAAAATACATAAAATCCTACTGAACTTTGTGTTTGTTTTCTATGCATGTGTATGATGATACATTTGGAAAACCAAATCTTGTGTTATGCTAAATTCTGAATCTGTTGAAGACAAATGAAAAGTACCTTAATATCTTCAGCATAGTCTCTCATCCCAGCAATCTCTAATTCCATTGTATACATATGTATACATACACATACATACCGCGGCAAGAGAGCATAGTCTGACTTTGAAATAGAAGACAAAAATTAAAGTTTCCATCTCATAAAAATAAAGACCAACACTTTGATCATAAATTTAATTAAATGCATTGTATTTAAAAGCCTTATAAATGCATTTTGAGAATATAATTATTGGGTTTTTTAGTTGAAAATATTCTTTGGTATTCATAATAACATTCTGGCCTGAGTGTGGTCAAATAGAATTAATAGTTTTTCATACCATTCTTAGCTCAAATTAAATGATACAGAAAGGAAAAATATCAGTAACTAAGGGTTTATTTACTTTCCTTTTGTCATTATTTTACACTTTTCTTGTTAAGGTCACTGATGGTTTATTTACTTTCCTTTTGTCATTATTTTACGCTTTTCTTGTTAAGGTCTGAAAAGTATAATTTCAAAAGGTTAAAAACAAAAGGCAGGAGAGAGAGAAACTGTACAGTATCATTTCTACTATATTCTCAGATAAAAAAAAAATGTACTCCTGTAGAACTTTTTAACTTTTTATGAGTTCCCAAGTTCACTTTTTCTGTTTAATTTTTTGTTTGTTTAATTTCAGTCAAAAGTGAGTTCTTTCCCATTAACCCCTACCATGTGAAGAAAGTAAACAGCATGATGTAGAAGTATTTCACATTCACATGCATTTTATATAAAACGTTGGTTGGAGGATTTTTTCTAAGAGAAAGGGAGTTGAGGAAAGTGAATGAAGACTGAGTTAATGTGCACTTTGTAACACTACGGCATTTTCACTATCTTTTTTTTTAATTATTGGGGTGTTTTCTGTTGGGTTCACCAACAGGGACAAAAGATAACGTGCCTAATCCAGTTGAAGCCAGGTCTTCTGAGTTCATGGCAAGTTCTTTAACAGCAAGATCAATGGACGCGGCACTGACTCTATGCATGTTTCTGTTTTCTTGTGTATTTAGCTGCCTTTAATCCAGATCGTTGGTCTTACTACCAGGTTAATGTCAACAAAATAGAGTTTGTGATTGTTACAACCAAAGTTTCATTTGTATATAAGTAGAGTGAAACTTCACCATCATAGATGAAGTTTTAGCAAGGGTTTATTGCAGCATCAGTACCCCAAGTGCCATTGATTGTCCCCTTTAAACTAGGGGGGGAATGATATATGTTGCCCTTGATACCGTGTCACTTGGTTCATCTCAGTATCCCATATGGATTCACTCATAGAGAAAAGCTTCTGGTGTCTAAGGTATCATGGCCAAGGATGAATTAACCTTTGCATTGCTTCCTGTGAAAAATATCCCACACGTTTAGAAGACAATCTAACCACTGATGGACAAAGTACCATGATAATAACATTACAACAGGGCTTCATGGATTTCAGAGGGAGTGAGACCCTAAATTATTTATACAATGAGGCAATATTACTTATAGCAAGCAAAGTGCTATTGTGGAACAAAAAAAATCACATTTCCAAATTAATTTTATTCATTAACATAAATTTATATTAACTAATTTACATATACTCCTTTCTCACTCTAGCTGTTTCCAGTCTTCAATTAGCTTAATTTAACCAGAAATCTCTAGATAGGTCACAGCTCTCAAGTTTAATAAAAAACGAGTGAAACAAGCTTAACAGAAATTCATAAGTTACCGATGTCCTTTGGAGTAACACATACATTATTTAGTTCTGAGTGATGCTCTACACATTTAACCATATTTAGGCTACTAATTGTATTAGATAAAATGTCCCTCTGTGAGTATCTTTCAAGATATAAGAGAGCTACTCATTTAACTCACTGGATGGCTCTCAGAAACCAGCTCCTGGATATGGATTATTCATATTAACTGTTTTGATGACAGAAGAATACTGCGTTGAATAAACTAAAATATTCTTAATTACTTTTAATGTTCTCTGAAATGCTCTAAATGAAGGTAAAGAGATAAAGGGACAATTTTTATAAAGTATGTTTTAAATTGTTTTGAAATAACTAATTTATTTGTTCAGTCTCTGAGGATGTTCTGTCTTTAATACTTGCTGCCAGTAGTTAAAGTAGAAGTTAAAGGTGCCTCCATTATGAAAATAAGACCCTCTCCCTTTTATCTCTTTTATTCCTTGTTTTACACTGAGAAGGCTCTAATAGCGAACAATATGCAAACTCAGTAGTGAGGCATCACCAGAGAACTAAAACAAACAAGGCAAGGAATTGTGATATACTCTGGAGTGTGTAATCCAGATTAGTTTAAAAGGGATGTTCTTTGTAATTTTGCTTCCTCTCTCCCCAATACATGATTACATTTGACTTTGTTCTGGGCAAATAAATCAAACTGAGATACTGAAAATCTGGAGAGGGGAAATGTTGGTACTCTAAGGGTAGAAAAGGATAAAGACAAAAAAAAAAAAAAAGAGGTAACAAGAAAAATTTGAAAATAAAAAAAAGGCTGAATTTTCCCATATGTCATTAAATTAAGTATGTTAGAAATATTCAAGTACAATATGTGTTTTCATTACAAATAAGAATTATTTAGAAAGAAAAATATCCAAGAAATATTTTACTCATTCTGCAAAATGCATATAGTAAGAAACATTCTTTCAGCAAAAATGATGGAACAGGTTTTTTGAAACCATTTTCAGAAGTCAAAAGTTTTCGACAACTTGAAGACCTTTTATAAAATCCCAGTAATGTATGTATAAAAATAGACAGCAATACAGAATATTCTTTTAACCAGCAAACTCAGTTTTTGTAACATAACTGAAAATCACCAAAAATGTTGTACCAATTAAATCATCACTGTTGTTCCACTGAACTGATATGGATTTCTAATCTAACTGATGAAAGCATTTAGGGTACAAAATTTATTTTTATTCTATTTTAATCCTGTATTAAAGGAATTTACTTACTACCTAAAACATATTCAGAATTCAAATGCTTTCTTTCATTTTGTGAGAGGAGCTAAGAATTCAAGAAATTTGAAATAGCATATTTTGATTCATCCTGCTAGCTGTCACACAAGTCAGAGCTTAGGCCAAGAGAAAACAATATTATGGAAGAGTTCTCAAAAACCCTAAAAGCTGAAATGGTTCTATTCACTATTGACTTAAATTATTTCTCCTGTTATTAAAACATTGAGACATAAAAATACCAAAAGAGAAGTGGATCCCTTAACACTTGTGGTTTTTTCCAAACATTTTCAAAAACAGCTCTAGCCACTCTCATACAGTTCAGACAGTTCAAACAGAAAACACATGAAAAAAGATTTATCTCCTTCTCAGTTGGGAAACTGAAGTAATTGGCTTATAAGACATCAGAGGTCATTACTTTAGGTCTAGTGACTGCCATCACTAGTTCAGGTCTAGTGGCCCAGAGGAGGTCAGCAGTAGATCCAGAAAAAGTTTACATAATCATATTCTAAATTTGATGTTGGAAATACAAATTGATTCTTGTCTCCAGTTAATATAACTTCATTTTTTTCATTTTAACATGCATCTTCTAATCAAGCATAAATTGGAATTTTCTTCCTGAACATTAGAAATTACTCTGATTTCCTTTTCTAAAATACATTGAAACTGCTAATAAGAAATGTGGTGATTGTACATTTAGATTTCCTTTCATTCCTTCACCAGGGTATTTAAGGTGGAATTCATTTTGTTTATCTTTAGTTGTCTACAGCATAGACCTTAACATCTGAACTAAATGTTTAAGGCTGCACCTGCAACAATGCCTTAATTTAAAGCAGTTCTTTTTATCCAGAGAAACTCTAGTCAAACACTAATTAACCCTAATCCAATGCTTACAAAGCCTTGGTTTGGTTTGCAGAGCAGGTTCTGCTATGTGCAATCCTTTTCAAATGAAACTGAACTGGAAGGGGTTGGCCCTAGGGTGTCCCAAGTGCTACCAGAGACCCAACATCTCCACCAGTGACCATCTCATCAGACAACCCGGAGCCATATGTGTCGTCATGACCATGTGATCAGGGGACTGAGCATAACTTAGTCCAAAGGTAAATTCTCTTGTGGTCTAGAGAACGAGTCATCTCAGTGTAGTCGTTACTTTAGTCTTCTGAAATCTGTTGAGCATAACAAGAGCTGCAGGCATTGAAATTTAGAATAAGATATTTTATCTCAAAGATTAGGGTATTTCGCTGATATAACGTACACTGAAATCAACAGGATTTGTGGGTCTCAACCTTGGAAATACTGAGCACAATAGCACCTGAAGAGATTTGGCACATCTAATGAATCATTTAGTCAACACTAGAAAGGATTACACTTTCATTACAAACTTTTGACACATTTCTTTGTGAAATCAGTATACTAGACTGGATCATCCCTTGATATTTATATCATTACAGAGGCTGGGAAAAATGATGTCTTGTTATGATAATGTCATTTTAGTCCTGGCAAAGAAGAAATCTAGGCAGGTTGATGAAGTAATACTGGATTTATCTTGTAGTTATGAGTTTAATGCTTATTGATCTGTAAACCTTATGCCTTAAATAAAACTAATATTGCACGTGACAATACAGATCTGTGGTACTGAAATTTTTAAGAGGGGTGCCTGAATGTGCATAGAAATACTGTCAAATGAAATAGTAATGAAATAACAGAATTTCCTCCAGAAATTACAATATCTTATTTTTTCTACTCAAAGTGAGGCATGTCATTGTTACAGAATTTTCACGATGTGATACAAAGAATGTGTACTACAAGAAAGCTGAATCAGAAGGAAACTGTTTTAAAATGAAATTATTTTCTTATGTGATTACTTCATTATTTTGTTAAACATCTATAGAGTAATTCAATGTTTACAAAATGGGTGTTCTAACCCCTTTGATCATGTGTCTACAGGAGAGACATATTGATTTATGAATTAGGTTGTGTGTCAAAACTAATTTAAACATTTCACTTCCATGAGACTCAAAACAAGTCTCTGTCTTGGGAAATTCTCTATGTGGTTAGAAGTGTGTTACAAAGTAATCAAAAGTCAAAACCTGTATTTGTAAACCGATATGCAAAGAAAGACGACAAAGATAGAAAATGGCTATCTATTGATGCTCTCACTGAGAAGGGATGTTCCATACATAAAACCATGTATCCTTAGTAGGAAAAAAACCTCTATATCCTGTAAAGGCACCTGCAGGCAAATCAGCTCTTACGTGAGGCATCTATGTATCAATAGGAAATGGACCAGTACTTCATATAGCACTGGAGGGCTATATGATCCATTAAATACCATCTAGCCATATCACTCAATCCCTTCATAGACTGGCTAAGTTTGGTGTTGAAATATGCCCCTTTGTACCCCAATTTTGTTAAATTCTCACATAGTTTTCTAGCTACTCTTATTCTTAGAAACCTTCTGGGGTTTAACATACATTCATAAATATTCATGGCTAATTTAAACCTCTTGCTCTTGTGCCATTGTTATCATTTCACAGGAGGTCGCTCTTCTTCTCCAGTGACCATCTTCTAATTATTACATATATGGAAAGCAATTGCATCTCTTCTCAGACTTTGGTCTGCTTGGATGAAAAGAAAAAAACCAAGCTGTCATCCATATTTCACAAGGGAGGCACTCTATTTCCTAATATTCTCATGACCTCTCCTCTGCATCCATTCCATCTGTAATTAATCCTTCCTGAAAGTACAGTAGCACAGCTGTATGCAATGCTCTATATAAGGTCTAAACAGTGCTGGCATAACATTAATAATTCCCAGTAATTAAGAAAAATGTTCTTCCTGATACAACTTATCATTTGCCTTTTCCGTGGCTTCATCAAAGTGGTAGATTGTCACATAATCATCAAAACAGGAGATAGGCAAAGTCCTACAAAACAAATGTTGCCAGTGCATCTGTTTTAGCCATTATTGGTGGCAGAAACATGCTTATGAAGGGTAATAAAACAAATATAAAAGCTGTTGTTCCTATGGGTAGACCAGATGTACAAAATAATTACTTTTATTTCTGTCACAATACTGTATAGAGATTAATAAAAGTTCCATAAAATAGTGCTGGTAATGCTTTTTTTTTTTTTTTTTTTTTTTTTTTTTCTGTTAGCAATAACATAAGACTGTGCACAAATGTATATGCGTCAGGAAAGAAAGAAAGAAGGGGCAAGCAATTTGAGCATTAAGTTAAAGCATCTAATAAATGAAATTGCAACAAGGACCCAAAGCTACTTCAAAGCCAGCTTCTTTTATATAAATCATTTCAACCCAGCTCTTCAAATGTACAAATCCATTACATTTCATACAGGCTTTTTTTTTTTTTTTTTTTTTTTAAGTAAATAACACTTTATTTATTAATTTAATGGCAAGAAATTTCATGGCAAGTAATATAAAGGCTAATACTACTCTAGGTGGTTTAGTACATGGTGAAGGGAGTTGAGAATGTCCAGAATCAGAACTGAGCAAATATTTTAGGTCAGTATTCTGAAGGCCATAAGCAAGACTAAAAATTGGGGAAAATACTGGTAGAATCTGAACTGGAAGAATAATATTCAGTCAAAAATAAAGAATAAAATGTACTTAAGGACAAAATAGATTTCCTTTTGGTGGGTAAAAATATCCAACCTGCAGGTACTTTTTGCCACTTAAAAAGAGCTAAGTGTAGGCATTCTTTTATCTACACCTGGGATTTCTTTTAGCCAAAGTGATGATGACAGTTTTGTGAGCAAACAAACAAAAGAGAAAAAAAAATCTTTAAGCAACCAAACTTGCCAGGGAAAAATGTCTCTTGGACTTTGTTTACCATATCACAGAAAAGAGACAGAATTATCATGGCCTGATGAGGCTCAGAAGAGCATCCTAAAAAGTCAGACCGTCAGAAAGGAAACACCTTCATTTCATCCATAAGTACCAACCAAACTACGGGCAGTAATAATGGATTTGAACATAACATAACCTTGTTGGTTGGACAGGATGGGTTTTTACATTGTGCTTTGCTGGGCTACATGTAGAGACTTCAGCAACCTATAAAATGTAATGTGTATTAAATTAAAAAATTCAGTTTAACGGTATTAGTCAAGTTAAATATTTAATACAGAAAACTTCATAGATTCCTTTTATATTGAAATGAAATATATAAAATGGCACTGCAAGTGGTGGTGAAAGCAAATCTGAAAACATTCAAAGGTGCTCAGATAATTTGTTTTATACTTACGAGTTAGGAGCATAAACCAAGTTTAATACTTTACTTCTCTTATTCAAAGCTTGCTTATGTCACAACCAGATAATTATTTTTTTTTAGCTTATGTTAGAGGACAAACCCAGGTTTATATTGATCTACACAAGCTATTTATGCTTTTTAGGTTTTCCAAAAAGGCAGCATGCTTTTTAGCAGAGCAGAGTACCAAGGAAAAATACCAAATCATTTATATTTGTAACAATAAGAATGATCACTGAAGCAGTATCAAACACTTACAATTCCCTTTTCTGTCTATCATTTTATCAAATGATTTAAAAATGACTCATGTAATTTAAATTCTCCATAAAAAAAGACTTGTGTTGTTCTCTAAAGTTTCTAGCTGCAAGAAATGATATATGATGTGATATGATTGCAACATGATTTGTCACAAGAAGCAAAATAATTGATCAAACCTCTGGAGTTCCACAGAGCTATCGGTTGCACAAACACCTGAGCAGAAAAAACCCCACAGGCTCACAAGTTCTAAGTTATGCCTGCACCTTGGTGTGGGATGAACAAACTACTGATAAAAACAGTTGCAAACAGAACTATATATTAAAAAACAAACAACAAAAAAAAAAAGGTAAAATAAAAATATTTTTTTATCCATAACAAACAATATCTCAAGAGTGCAGAGAAGACAATTAGCAAAAAGGATACAGTAGAAGTCAGGCAGATCTGTACAAATGATGCAGAATCATCACGTATTATTTATATTTAAATGAAAATTTCTGGCAATCAGCAGAAAACACACCACAGGATTCTAATGACATCTGCAGTTTTAAGTGGTTACTTGTACACATAGTGTCCTAAATTCATGTTAAGTGCTGCAGTCACTCACACCATTTCCCACAGATTTGGGAGACTTAGGAAATGTCTAGAGCACAGAAGGGTTGAGACTGGAAGCAACCTCTGGAGCTCATCTGGTTCAAATCCCCCATCCCAATCAAAGCAACTTAGAGCTGGCTGCCTGGGACCATGTCCAGACGCCTTTTGAATATCTCCAAGAAGGAGACACCACAACCTCCCTGGGACAACCTGTGCTCGGTCACCTTCATAGTAAAAAAGTGTTTCCTGATGTTCAGAGGGAACCTCCGGTGTTTCAGTTTGTGCCCATTACCTCTGGTCCTGTCACTAGGCACCACTGAGAAGAGCCCAGGTCCATCATCTTTACATCTTTCATTCAGGTACTTATTTACATTGACAAGATTACCTGAGCCTTCTCTTCTCCAGGCTGACAGTCCCAACTCTCTCAGCCTTTCCTCCTAGGAGAGGTGCTCCAGACCCTTCATCATCTTCATGGCCCCTTGCTGGACTCTCTCCAGTACATCTATGTCTCTCTTGTACTGGGGAGCCCAGAATTAGACCCAGAACTCCAGGTGTGGCCTCACCAGTGCTCAGTAGAATGGAAGGATCACCTCCCTCAACCTGTTGGAAACACTCTTCCTGATGCAGCCCAGGATACCATTACCCTTCCTTGCCACAGGGTCACATTGCTGGCTCATGTTCAACTTGGTGTCCACCAGGACCCCCAGGTTCTTTTCTGTGAAGCTGCTTTCCAGCTGGGTGGCCCCAGCATGTCCTGGTGCCTGGGGTTGTTCCTCCACAGGTGCAGGATTTTGTACTTCTTCTTGTTGAACTGCATAAGATTCAGAGCAGCAGAAAGGGCGTTGTAGTCAGTCCTGGGCATTCCTCAAAGAAAAGCGTTGTGCCTTTAGAAGAGCTCACTATTAACTGTTTCTACCAACAGAAGTATCTGATTTGCAAAGTACACGTTAAGTGGAGTATGAAACTATTGTATCTTAGTGAATCAGTAGTTAGTCATTAATATTACTATCAAGGCAACACGTCAAATATCCGTGGAAAAAACCCTCAGACATTATTACCGGTGCTGGCAGAAAAATACACATACATAAATAAAGATATTGTAGTGAATAATACCAACATACATATTAGATGGATTTGTACTCTTCCATTTCCTTGCAAAGGTGCTCTGTTCTGACCACTGATGTCACCAGAAGGTAGAATATTGTAAGATTAAGGCCTAAATTTATATCTATTTAAAACACATTTCGTATAGCTTCAGAATTCGTTCTGGCTTTGACTCTGTGTGTGCAAGTACCCTCAAATACTGGCAACCAGCAAGGTGTCCTTAATATATCAGACTTGCAACCTTGTCAAAGTCCTCTATCAGTTTCCAAGTGTCCTATCTTTCATTTTTATAATTGGTAGTGCAGAGAAGACTAAATGCAAAGTCAGGAAATTAATTTAGATATGATGCCTTGATCTGCATTTCTTTAATTCAGGCTGATGTGCTCAATTACGAGTCACTTTCAGTGATATTGGACCAGAAGTGTGTAACTAAGGAGGCCAAATGCTAAATTTCAGGAAAAAATAGATGGCCCTGCCAAAACAACAGAAACCATTCTGAAGGATTTATATTCAGCTGTAATATTCAGTTACAGAAAGATGAGAATCAGTATGTATATATATAAATCCCAATTTACAAGGAAGTAAGGTACATAACAAATTTTAAACATGTAACTAAGTCTGTATAACAAGTGATTAATATTAAATGGAATATAAAGCGATCTCCTGAATTAGAGCCCTAATTGAGATGAAAAAGTTGCTTTTTCATTTTACCTTTAATACCTCATGACCTGGGAAAATAAAAAGAAACTATCCTGTCCTGAAGGATGCTCAGGCACAGAGGCGTTTCATAATACAAAGTCTCTTCCAGAAGAGATGCTTCCATAGCCCCTCCTCTTCTTGGACAGGGATGCTCTGAGAATGGCCCTTCGCCCCATTCTCAAAAGAAAGGGGGCTATCTCACCTATGTCAACATACTTCACCTAATTGGACTTACCTGAGGACTTCCTCTGGCTTTGTCAGGGTTTACCTCTTTTTTCCTTGTTCTGCTGGATTGTTGTACTTGCTGTTCTCCATTCCTTGTTCTGATCTTACAGTGTGCTTGTTCTCATTTTCCTATATCCTGTTTGTACAACTATACCACAAATCTCTGTTTTTTCCCTTTGTGGTAGCATGTTACTTTATATATAGAGAAAGAGATACACAGCTGTGGCAGAAAGTGCTTGCCAATGGTCATGCTATTTGTACTCTGAAAACATCGTAAAATGCCTGGTTATACAACATTCATGTTTATGTCTGGATCCAAGGCAAGTAAATATTAATTATATCTTCCTAATCTCTTTCCCCTTTACAAACGAAACAAGCTTCTGCTTTGGCTACAAGATTTTACCATTAGATTTCTTTGATTTTTACCCTTGATATTCTCTTTTTTCACTTTTATTTTGAAAATTCGGTTGAGATTTTTTTAAAAATGCACTCCATCTTCTTTTCTAAAATCTTTTTTTTTTTTTTTTTTTCTGTAAAGTAACCATAACGCAGATGTGGTGGGAAATACATTTTTTTACCAATGATTATATGTGTTGTATGATGTTACTCAGGATGAGCTGCTCCATCAGCTTCCTGGGCACCGAAGTCAAGCTGACAGACCTGTAATTTCCTGGATCATCCTTCTGAACCTTCTTATATATGGGCATCACATTGGCCAATTTCCAATCTGTTGGGACCTCCCTGGTCAGCCAGGACTGCTGGTAAATGATGGAAAGCAGCTTGGTGAGCACCCCAGCCAGCTCCTTCAGCACCCTCGGGTGTATCCCGTCCGGTCCCATAGACTTGTGTGTGTGTCTCTGCATAAGAGATGGTTTTATAGAGCATCACTAAACTGGAATTCCCCCTTTATAAGAAAAACATTTTCATGATTTGTCCTATGTAAAATGTTATCTAATTAAAGAAACAAGCCAACAACCAAATGCCAAACCAAACCACCAGAAAAACCTTTCACGGTAAAGAATGAGGTTTCTGAATCCTATTTAGAATATGTATATCATAACTGCTTTTAAAGAAAATGTTTTCTAGACAATTTACTCATATTGTTTATAGATATTCCCAGCAACATTTCTGTAGTTTCACTTTTATTTCAGTTTCTGAAGATGAAACAAGACCTGTCCATCATTCTTGGACCTTCTGCTTGTGAACGTCTCCTTCTGACCCCTTGCAAATCCAGTCATACCAAAGCAGTGTAACAACAGTTCATGCACTATGCTTCCTCCAAGATCTGTTTCATCTTGTCTATGCCCCTACACTTCCAGAGAATCCGGAGGAAAAAAAAGCTTTGTGATGAGTACTAAAGATCAACAGTTCAAATTATTTCAGATGAAGGTTTTAAAGGCAAGAAAGAATTTCAAAGGTGAAATACAAGCAAGATACTTTTTTTATATATATATATAATCCAGTTAAACCAAGACATCCATCACTCATGTTTGAAGTGGGCTTATAGACAGAAGATATAGATAGCTTTGAAAGTGACTCCTACTGCTCCTGGATGTCCTGGGTGTTTATAGCAGAATTGTTGAACAGAGACCACCACGTCTCTATACTTAAAAGATGTCATTATATCTTTCTGCGCTAAAATTATAAATATGCTTGAGCTCTATGCCCTTTTTTATATCCGTTTAGCTGAGTGCTAAGGAAAATGAAAGAAGTTAGCTTCTTAATATCCATCAGTTGTCTTATTCTGAGGACCATATAGCAACCTCTAAAAAGGGTCATTATTTGGTATCTGCGAGGTAGAAACATTTAGATCCATTAGAACAGAAAGGATTTGGGGGAGATTATCTTCCCAAATACTAAAAATCCCATACTGGTCAGCAAAATCTCAAAGCTCAGACTGGAATTTGCAGCTTAACAAAATCTAAAGGGGAAAAACAAAAAGAAAAAAAGAAAGAAAAAAAGGACTGTGTTAGCTCTGAAGTTCATGAAAGCATGTTAATAAGATGAAATTCAGTCCTTATCCTATCCAACCCCTGCTGCTCATTTTCAATGCCTGAAATCTGTGACAGATAACCACTAATTTCTGAGGAGTGCTCATATGGAGACTGTTAAAATGGCAGATCCTTTAGTCTTGTGTTTATGCTAATAACATTTAGGGGGTTAGCAACCACATTGATTTCCCATGTGTAATAAGAAGAGTGTAATGCTATGTTCCTAGTTAAAGTTTATTGAGCAGACAGGATATTAGAAGTCAGAACTCATTAATTCAGGGTACAAACAGTCACCTCTATTTTTTTTCTTTTTCTTTTTTTTCCACACAGTCTTGCCTCCCAAACACTTCATCACATATCCCTATTAGTGCTCTCCTTTCTGATGACAATTGTTTCTTTTACTTCCCTTTGTGAGTTTTCATCTTTACAGTAAAGAACATATTAGGTACTCGTGGCTTAGTCTTGATACATGCTATTGGAGTCAGACTGAACTCAGTGGTTCAATGTTAGGCCCTTAACTGGATCACCAGTCTGGCTTGAACAGATAGACCTTGTAAGATGCTTTCCAGTTCACACCAATAGTGAAAGCCTTCAAATTATAATGTAATATAAAAAATAAAAATATGTTGAATGTTCTATAGACTCAAATGTTGAGTTTTTTACGCTAGAGCTAAAGAGGGCATTTATTCTCTTTTTCTTTGTATCTATTTTAAGGTCAAGATCAGCAAGGGAGTAGCCTATAATTTGGGTAAGCCCATTTCAGGTTCCTTGGGGAAAAATTTGTAACTAAGTGGAAAGCACATTTTTAACTATCCCAATCTAAGTAGAAGTATCTTCTAATGTCCTCCTTGCTCAATAAACTACTAGAAATGTAAGAGTCTATTCTTATTATTACTTATGGGACATCAAGGTAATTGCTAACCCCATGATATGCTATTGCCATAGCCACAGGAGTAAGGGATCTGCCATCATAGCAGTTGCCATATGAGCACTCATTAGAATTACTAATTTGTCACAGAATTGGAGTGGGAATGAACACCTGGAGTGTGACTTGATAATGATAGAGCTCTATTCCAATAATGAGCCTGCTGTCTTAATGTAAGTTTTTTTCATAACCTCAAGTAGCTTAAGAAGAAACCACTCTCTGTCAGTGTTGAAAACAAAGATACATATATTTATGTTTCTTCAAGTTTATGTATATATAAACACACATACATATATATATAAAAGAAGATATCTTACTGCTTCAGGATGATAGTGAAAAAACAAAAGGAGCACAAGAAGGCCATATGTGTTTTCTTCCCTGTAAATAAGGGCAAATCTGCCCCACGGCAACTATTTTTATCACATTCATATGAGAAAAATAAAACTAAAGACACAATCAAGCTAAAGATAATTTAATAAAAAGACATACCAAAAGCACAAAACATCTTGACGGACTCCAGAGGAAGGTTGGGGTGCAACAGAACATAAAGTTCTGATCCTTTCACAGGCCACAAGATCTCCTTCTGCATGAACCATGTCTCATGCAGCATTTTAAACAGGCTAGGGCAGTGTAGTAACCATGCTGACATCTAAATAAATTAGGCTTCTCAATTTCTTCTTTCCTTCAACTGCTCCTGAAATATCTTGCTTCCTTAGACCAATTGACAGATTGTTTAACTCTAGCTGACAGCTATACTTGAAATCCCATAGGATTTTATTGTAATCTTATACTTAGGATGCCTGTCTACCTATATGAACAACTTTTTTCTTTAAGACTGTGTAGATCCTTCCTTCTCTACATGCTACCTTACAACAAGATGTCTCTCTTGGTGTTTTTACATTTTATGTTCTAGTGTCACTAAAAGAATCCATTGGCTATCACCAAATATTACTGTAGTTCCATTCCTATTCTCTTTTTATGGGATTGCTCTCATTCATCAGAAATATGGTTAAAACAACAACAGCAGCACAAAAAGGTAAAAGCATTTAATTACACACTGCAAAAGATATCATAGTTAGGTGTGGCTTATGGAATGTTATAATGAAGAACCAAAAAGTGACTGCTTATTATATATGGTTTACCAACCTAGGAACATCCTGAGTTGTTTTCCCCACAGCACTAAGACAAAGGTTTAGATTTTGCAGTTAAATCTCTGGATGATATCTGTGACATTTTCTGTTATCTTCAGACGCTTCTAGTTACAGATTTTGATTCTTTGTGTTCAATGTATAGGTCTAGCCAGCTCCCCAAAGGCTTTATTTTGTTGTTGTGCCCAGAGATTATTTTTAAAACCATATACTTCCTCAAGGCATCCCAGAATGGTAGGAGCATTTTTTCTTCCTATTTACCCAGGGTGAATCTTGTACATGTTATGAAAGGAGCTCATACCTGTGTAATGATGTTCTTCACTGAGTTCTCTTCAGTCTTCAGTGAAACTTTTGAACATTTATGACATCAGTTATTCCTGGGTTTCAGTTCTTCAAGAACTGCTCCAATATGGCTCCTTTCCAAGGGGTACAGTCCTTTAGGAACAAAGTTCTCCAGTGTGGGTACCCCATGGGCCATAGGTCCTGTCAGAAACTCTGCTCCTGCATGGGCTCCTCTCCACTGGCCACAGTTCCTGACAGAAGTCTGCTCCTGTATGGGCTCTCCATGGTCTTTCCTGAATTCATAACCCCAAAGAATTCTTCCATCCCTGGAGTAAACCTTTAAGGTATTTAAATGGACAGGTGATAACTAGCCCTTCTCTTGTAAGAAATTGAAACCTTCACATTTAGAGTTACAAAGAATTGTAGAAGCATATTTGTCCACAGTCCTACAAAATCAAAAGCATATAAATGTAGCAGACGTCATTATCAATCAGACTAATTAGACTGCTATAACATTAATCATAAGTGAATCAATAAATGCATAACAAAAGTTGGATGATACAGTTAATGAACTCTACAGTCTTTCTAGTAAGAGGAAGGCTAGAAAATTCAGAAGATGCATTCTGATACATTTCTATTTTAAATTTCCATGTATTGATATGTACTCCAATAACAAAGACCCAGTCAGAAGCCTTTAGAGCTTTTCCTCTAAAACTAACCTGCATATTGATCAGGCTTTGATATAAACAACAAAAGGTACGTTAAGTCTCTGTGGAGGTCTTCTTGAATCTGTTTCTACCACTTGGAAATTATATAATAGATCTTGCTGATGACAGTGTGATGGTTTGACCTTGGCTGGCCATCAGGTGCCCAACAAGCCGCCCTATCACTCCTCCATCAACAGGACAGTGGGAGAAAACACTATGAAAAGCCAATGGGTCAAGGTAAGAACAGGGATATCGCTTAGCAATCACCATCACAGGCAAAACGGTCTTGACTTGGGGAAAATAATTTAATTTATTGCCAATTAATTGTCACAGAATATGATAGTGAGAAATAAAACAAAACTAAAACCACCTTCCCCCCACCAATCCGTTCTTCCCAGGCTCAACTTCACTCCTGACTTTTCTACCTCCTTCCCCCATGCAACACAGGGAGATGGGGAATGAGGGTGGTGGTCAGTTCATAACATGTTGTCCCTGTCACTCCCTCCTCACATTCTTCACCTGTTCCACTGTGGGATCCCTCCTATGAGATACATTCCTTCATGAACTTCTCCAGCATGGGGCCTTCCCATGGGTTTCAGTTCTTCAAGAACTGCTCCAATATGGCTCCTTTCCAAGGAGTACAGTCCTTTAGGAACAAAGTGCTCCAGTGTGGGTACCCCATGGACCATAGGTCCTGCCAGAAAATCTGCTCTTGCATGGGCTCCTCTCCACTGGCCACAGTTCCTGATAGAAGCCTGCTCCTGTATGGGCTCTTCATGGGCTGCAGCTTCCTTCTTCAGGGCACATCCACCTGCTCTGGAATGGGGTCCTCCACGGGCTGCAGGTGGACATCTGCTCCACTGTGGTCCTCCATGGGCTGCAGGGGCACAGCCTCCTTCACCATGGTCTTCACCATGGGCTGCAGGGGAATCTCTGCTCCAGCACCTGGAGCACCTTCTTCCTCTCCTTCACTGACCTTGGTGTGTGCAGGGTTGTTTCTCTCACATTTTCTCCCTCTTCTCTCACAGCTGCTGCACAGCACTTTTTACTCTTTCTTAAATACATTATCAGAGTGTTGCTGATGGGCTCAGGTTTAGCCAGTGGTGGGTCCATCTTGGAGCTGGCTGGAACTGACTGTCTGACACAGGGGCAACTTCTGGTGTCTTCTCACAGAAGCCCCACTGTTACCAAAACCATTCCACATAAACCCAACACAGACAGCAACAGCAACTTTCTTGAAATTTTAGTTCCAAACATCATAATCATGAGTCTTCTGTATTTCCTTAATCATCCATGAGGCAGCTTAAACCTCAGAGGGACAATTACTTTCTTGGACAAGTACTTCCGATGGAAATATCTCACATGAAAACTCCTAGGACTGCTTTTAGTTTGTTCAGGTCTCTAGCTAGCCTGTAGCGCTGTAGATTTTCTCCACCCACCTCTTTCAGCAATTTTTCATTTTTTACTAATAGCAGACATTCTTTTTATGCAGCATAGTGTTTTTTCCTACTGAATTTCACTTCATTCCAGTTTTTGAGTTCATCTAGTTATTTCTGTGCGTTGCCTTATAGTGGCAATGTGTCTTCTTTTGTCATCCACACATTTCATCAGTGTACTCCTCCTGTTTATGCCAGGGTCCCCGATGAAATTGTAAATTGAATTGTTGTTGAATTGTAAAATGAATTATTGCTTTTCTAAAGTATAATCAATAAACACAGTAGCTTACATTCTCTTAATATATGACTTAAATGAGTTAAATGTATAAGACAATTTTGCCAGTAAATCTGTACATCTGCTTTCCATGATGTTTCTTGACCACATGTAGCTTTTTCATAAATATACAGATTTCTTTAAAGTTCAGAAATTATTACACAAAATAATAACATTAGCTAGATCTTAATTTGTCTTATCCAGTGTTAACATGTCTAAATTCACCAACAGAATCACACTGGCTGCTCACAACTTTTATCCTCCTGAAGACAGAGGTGAGATTTTGGCTAAAGTGTTTCTATTCAGTTCAACCCATAAGTATTTAAAGCATTTAAAAATGACTTATTACTTCTATATTTTCTTTCCCTTTAAAGATTTTCTCTCAGCTTTAACTACCAGTGTGGAAACTGCTTCTTTTCCCCAGTCATGGCAGGACTGAAGTACATGTGGACAGACCATGGTGGGAAACCATCCCACATTGGTCCTGTCTCTTGCTCTACTTTGCCCATGAGGTATGCAAATCTTCTTGTTCCCCCACACCTTAGTTTCCCTAAATGTAAACTGAAAATAACGACACAGTCCTTTTTTCCATAATGTTATGAGATGCATGCATGAAAAGTGATACTGAAAGACACATCTTCCACATATAGAGGACCACTGCAGCTCTCTCTATATGAATAAAATAGAGGAGTTGGGTAGTAAGGAGCTGAAGTCCCTAAGTACCCAATCTCCAAGAACAAATTCATATACTTCTATAGGCATTCTTAATTTGATTTCCAGTAAATGGCTACTGAAATTTTGACTGTGAAACTCAGCAATCCCTAAATACTCTGGCCTTCTGGAATAGCATAGTGAAGAGCTTCAGAATTCCCATTCCGTTAAGGGAAAGCCATCTCTGAAATGAAGCCTAGTATATAATAGGCAATGGTAAAACAGCTCACAATTACAGTAATTTAGCATTTAACTCGCATTCAGCTTATAGAAAAAAAATGAACACCTAGTTACTTGTGCTGTATACCTTTGTGTAGCTTCCATTAAAAAATGTACAAACCACCTTGTTACGTGAGACACAAAACCACTTTTCTAAATGTCATATTAAACTCATTACTAGGAGAATCAGAATGCTCTCTAATGTGATTGCTCTTTCTTCATAACAAAGGCAAAAATTACCAGTTCCTCAGAGTCTAAAATGAGTTGTGATTGGAGTTAGATGAACTGATGCTGATGAATACTCACTTGCACTGGTTATGTGTGTGCAAAGGCATGTTAAAATGTGTAAGTTTCATCTGTACTGATAACTTCTATTCATCAGATGAAACCCTTTCTTCCGTTACATAGTTAGGGATTCATCTGAAGTCAATGACAAACATACCAAAGAAAGTTGTAGCACATCACTGGTGACATCCTTCATCATCTGAAAGCAAAAAAAAATATTGCCACTGATAATGATATTGGTATTTGTTAGTTTAGTTTGAGCAAATTGAACTGTGTCTTCAGATTGTTCATTGTACAACTATAATGTGAGAATAGCCCTTCAGTTTCCAAAAAGATTAGATCAGAATAACTGTTTTTGTCTCATTTGTGCACATGGCATGGATTTACAAACCACAATGCTAAAGGGAATTCACAAAAGTGATCCCAGCCTGGGCCACCTTTTCAGATGTAGTGGCATTTCCCTAACTGGGACAATATAGAAATACTGCGTTCGGAATACAGTCCAGATGGCGCTTCCTCACCGCTGCCCATATAGCTGTGGGCTATTCACAATCCTAGATACAGTATATGTGTAGCAAAGTAACAAATAAATCTGGAGAAACTGGAGTACCACTGGCACAAAAATTGTGTTGATGTCACTGAAAACCCTCAGTGACCATAAGCCTACATTGACCCAGAAAGCTAATATATTGATGTGCAGTATAATGGCCCAGAAGAAAATACAGCGATGATTAGTTTTGCCCTAAAAGGCTTAATCTAGACTGGCAGTTTGGGAAGAATATCTGAACAGCATCTCAAGGAAGGAATAGCACTTGTGTTTCCAGAAACAGTGAAGTTGATTGTAGGCCACCAAAGACTCACCATTTTCTCACCTTGTTCAGAGTTGTGCTGCCAGAAGATTTTTTAGTGTCTGGTCTAGTTACTTCTCCATTCTGCTTAAATTTTTCACCCCATTTCTCTCTTACCATTACCATCTCTATCTAAATTGCAAGAAATGCCCAAGAGCTTTTCTCTTACCAAATGCTTGTAGACAGCACAACTCTCCAGAGGATTCTTCACAAGGAAATAACATACAGATTGCTCTTTGAGTGGATATGATGAAAAAAAAAAAACAAAACAGTGCACTAAACAACGTGGGAAGGGGTCTGGCAGTCAGGAAAATGTAACAGGAGAAAAAGATAATTTATTGGAATTTCACAGCTGTGAAGGAGGCACAAAGTCCAAAGATTATACCAAAGTATAATCTATAAACATTCTGAAGTGTTTTATTTATCCTTCATAACTCCTGTGTTCACTTTTATCCAATCCTCTCTTTGATGCACTCATGTGCTGATAGTAAAATGAAACCTATTATTCAGTGAAGATATTTAATGACTATTAAACCTCTAGGTCAGGGACAGAGTGCCATGATTTGTCTAGATTTCAAGCAGAATCTTTCCCTATTTCATGTTTGCCTTGGCATGAGAATATAAAACCCCATTTTTAAGAATATAACAAAAACTACAGACTAAAAACTGAAAAATCATCTCTGAATACTTTAGAAAATGGAGCTGTATAAATTGCCAATGGTTCTATAGCTTTTCAGGCAAAACTCAAAATCTTTGAAAGTCTTTGCTTGGTTTGGTTTTGCATGTTTTTCATGTAATACTAATCTGCTCCAAAAATATTTTCACAATATGGGATCTTCCAATTCAAAGAAAAAAATTCTGCTATGACAATCAAAAATATAGGTGAGTACAAAATTCACTAATGGTGTCTGGTTTTAGAATAATCTAACACTTCAAGCTGTTGTGCCTCTCTTAACTTGTGACATAGTTTATAATAAGCTGAAAATAATAAGTATCAAGCAGAGTCAGATGAAAATACGGGCTGAGACAAAAAAATATATCCCAGTTTTCAGTGTAATTAGGTCTACTATGTGCTAACCATAGAAATGAAACTAGTGATAAAATAAGAAAGTTATTTTCCATGACATAATGAGCAACCTGCATATTTTAATAAGCACTAACTTAATGAGTTTAGAAGCAATTAAATCTTTTACTAGTATTAGGAATATATTAGAATTATATTTACTTCAGGTGTAACTATAAAAAGAAAAGGAAAAATAAGAGAAAATGATTAGGCTAATATTTCTATCTCAGAAACAAAAGTTATGGCATGACTAAACTGATATGACAAATGCTCCACATTAAAATACTATGTTGTCTGTATTCTGAACGAAAGGAAGAGATTAATGAGGTGTAATTTAATTACACAGGGCAGGGGGACCCTGCAGGATACTAGCCTAGCCAGGATAAACTAGCATTTTTGCATTAAAAATCAATGCATCTATACACCCATTTCTGTTTATCGAAGAACTGCTGAAGTATCATACGCAAAACCATGGTTTCGAAAATTGACACTCTTTTTAGTTTGATTCTTCCATGAAAGTGGAAAAACACCCTTTTCTCACAGCTCCATCCTGTGAGCCAGATACATGATGGGATGATCTGCCAGAACATGGTGGTAAGTGTTTTGCACTCCCTACATTTCACAAACTGTTAAACTTGCTTTTTCTTAGCTGAAAAAAAAAAAATAAAAATGGGCAATTGTCAGTCGATGGGAAGAGGGCAGAGAGGTAATCTAAACATGTAAGTATTTAAAGAGAAAAAGACAATTTTGTTTGGTGCTGGCAGTACCCTGCCTTGGCCAGTGTCCAAATCCTGAGCTACTATATGTCAGCATAATGCTACTTATTAGGTGAAGTTTTGACCCTAAATATTTCAGTTATCCAGTTTCATCTTTAATAACATATAATACTTTTCACAATGTTTAACAATGTTGGGGTTTGAATTTTCAAAATGTTTAGGAGCAGGCAAGTGTTCACTTGCTATACAAATACAACTGGATGGTATTTCCCCCTTTAAAAATGCCAGATTGGTATCTAATGATTTTTCAGAGAGCTCTCACTTTTTTATGTTCAGTTTGTTCAGTGTAAGATTTGCACACATTGATTTCCAGACGAGTTTTGACTTGCTCTTTCTCTGATCCTGTTGATCTTGACAGTTGCACTAAAATGAATTACATTACCACTCTACACTAAAATGAAGTACAAAAGCTCACCTTCATCGCAGTAAGAGAAAAACTAGGTTTTAAAACTGACTCTTGTTCCACAAAAATCATACAGATAGAGAGATATCAGCCATGCTATCTGCAATTCTATTATGTTTTTTCTTTCTTGCCATAATAAGAAAATACACAATACATTAACCTTGAAATTTGACACATTTTTCTCTCATGCTTGCATACCTCACAGAAAGTGCATAGGTATTTGACCTTATCTTGCTCAGGTGCTCCATTACTCCATACATAGCCTATGACAACCAGAGTTTTCCATGAGATGGAGCGTGCTTTGACTTTTGTTATAGGAATCAGTCTTAGGGCTAAAATATTTCTCTAGAGAAATGTCATGATACAATCTTGGCAGCTCATTTATTCTCTGTCTACTCCTCTTTCCAAGAGTATCTATGAATGTATTCATAGATAATATTTTACCCTGAGACTGCTTGAAAAGAATGCAGGACAGAGCACCCTGTTTTCATTCTGAAAAATATGCAGCTAAAAGAGTCTTACTCATTTGTTCAGGATTTCCAGCAGCTGCACATACTGTTCTGCAATGAGACTCTTATCCGTGGTTTTGTCACTGAATGCATTACAGAAAAATAATAATATTCATTAAGTACATTTTAATTTGCAACTATCTCAAATGTAGTTGCATTGGACTAAACTAGACATCATCATAAATTAAATCTTCTATCACCATGTTGCAAAGAATGAAAACTTTTCTGGGAAAGAGAGATACTGATGCTTGTAGTTTAGTATTAAGAAAATGCATGTACAAGTCTGGTCCTTGAGCATTCTCTACAGCGTGTTGCTGAGAGACATTATTTTTTTTTTCAGGTACTTTTTCTCATTTCTCCTTCTTTCAGAAGTCCTATTATATTAACTTCAGAAGGCTTGCTTACTTAAGGGTCATATACTGTGAGTACAGATGAATGAATTCTATATAATAAAAGATGAGAGTCCCTCTGGACTTCATTTAAAGTTTGCTGCTCAAGAGGCTGGAAACTTGCTATGTCTTTGCTCTTTCCTCAAGTATTCCCAAAAGCTCAAATCACAATAGATCACTTGGGAGCTTGAAATGATATGTCTGTTGCCTACAAACTTTGGAGCAGAGAGGAGGGAAATTGAGGTCTTGACCTATAAGTCCAAGCCTGTATGGAAAAGGCTACTCACCAAATGCCATCTATATTAGAATCTCTCCTGCTTATTTCAGTTTGTTGGTAAATTACATGTTCAGTAACTGTTGTCCTTGAAGTATTTCCAAGAGTTACTGAACCTCAGTGTTAACCTTTTGCCAGCCTGAAAATTGACCATTTATTTGTGCTCTTTGTTTTCTACCTCTTTTAGATAGTTTCTAATCCATGGCAGACCTTTACCTTTCACCTCAGGACTACTTAGTCCCCATAATAACCTTCTGTGAAGGACTTTGCTGAAGTCTTTTTGAAAGTCCAGACAAATTATACCTAGAATTTCCCTTTATCCACTCCCTTCCAGACATTCAATAGAAATTGTAGCAGATTGGTGTCGAGGTGTGATGTGCAATGCTGAGTTCTCAGTCAGCAAAGCCAAACCATCAGTAATCCTTCATGGATGGAAACTGGGGAAACACATTACAGGAGAGAGCAGAGCTTAGGGAGAAAAAGGTGAAGAAGGAGCCAGTTTGCATCTGATGAATAACCTTTCCTCCTGGTGAAAATAAAGGTAGTGTTTTGGATCAAATATATCATTTTCTCTGAGAAAAGAACAAGTTGGGGTGTTTCTTAGAATCCATACATAGCTGAAGGTTTCTTCTGATTGATTATATTAACAGCACAGTGAAGGCACAAGACACTAATAGAAAACATCAGAAGCCCTCTCATCATGGTAGTGGTCAGTATTGGTGGACAAAAAATATGACAGTTAGGTTAAATTGGTTAAAAGCACAGGTTTTAAACAGATCTTAAAGTTTCCCAGTAGAGAATAATAAAAAAAAAATAAAATTAAATTAAATATTCATCACCAAAACAGTGCTGTAGCAGCAGAAAAAAGATAAAAATGGAAAAAAGATAAAAAGAACAGAAAGACTTAGCTTTCTCATTCTGTGTGTTATGAATCTGCCCACAAAAAAGCAAGAACAAGGGGTCCTAAAATACTGTATTTTCCCTAATCAGTGACATGCATTGACCCGCTTCCTAGGGACAAAACCAGTGTCTGGAGCCCTGAATGCCATATTCAGCAAAGGAGACCACACAGCTGCGAGCAACAGCCCTAGGAATACGACTGGAGTGTACATACGAATGAGGAATAAAGAAACACTAACAGCAATAAGAGGTTTTTATTGCCTGTCACACAACCATCAGTGAAGGTGAAGTGCTTTGTGAAAACTACCTAAATGCATTGGGGAATTTCAGAATTTAGATAAAAAGATCTGATCCCATAACTTCTTCCAGACTGAGTTTGCTCAGCTGACTTTTCCTGAGGCGTGTTCCTGCTTCGCTTTGCACAGGGTGTTTGCTGAGGTATCATTCAGCGATTTTTCATCACTAATGAGGACAGGGTCTGAACAGAGCATCTCCTGTAGCAATGTAAAGGATGACATATACCTGGCAAGATGCAGACAAAATGCTGTACGGACCTGGACCAGAAGCAGCTGTGAGTCGACTTTTTCTGAAACGTGTGCTATGGTGCACTTGTCTTCTGCAGCAGGCATGACAAGGTGTGCACACGCTTGAGTAAAGAAGCCTTGCATGAGTCATACATGAGTGTAAAGGGGCAAAATATTCATTTCTGAAAAATGTAGGAATGGTGCCATTTGCCTGAGCTATTTTTACAGCCCTCAGATTCAGAGAGATTTTTCTCGATGCTTTTTCCTTTCAAAGGCATTCAATTCAATCTCCCTGCCTCCCATTTTATAATTGACATGCCTCTTCTCAGAAAAGCAGGAGAGCATCATAAAATACTACTATATTTATAGTCTCTATTCAGTTCTCTTAAAATTAATCATTATGCTGTACCACATTTTCTATACCTGCCAAACTATAAACCTTTCAAAAAAGCCATGAAAATATTGGGGTTGGCGTATTGCTTGCCCTGTAACTCTGTCGCTTGCAGGTTAGCAGTTTGTCAAGCAGCAGCATGAATAGGCAGATATCACAGTAAACACTGAGGTTTTCCAGCAACAATGTTCTTCAAAGCTGTGTATGCAATGAGCTGGCTTCTGTGGGCACCTTAAAAAAAGTGCATGTTTTTCAGCTTGTTGACAAGGATGAGAGAAGTTTTTTATTCTGTCTAGAATATTCATTGCTCCACTTAACCCATTCTCACATATATTCCTTATCCTGAATCCCCCAGTCACTCCCAGAGAAAGGGTAGGAAGCATGAAGGCATTTCTTTCTCCTGTCCTGCTTTTCTCTATCCAGAAGCAGTCAAAACATTTTCCATGTCTTCCTCCTGGTCTTTCTGAATGTTGGATAACATGTTATAAAAAGCTTTTGGGATAAACTGATGGAAATAACTGAGGGATAAACTGAGGGAACCGTTAATGTTGGGTTGATGGTTGGACTGGATGATCTTCAAGGTCTTTTCCAACCTAGACAATTCTGTGATTCTGTGAAATGGAATAGATTGTACCCTTGTACCTCTCCTTTCCCATCCTCTACTTTTTTTCCCTTTGCTCCCCCTTTTGCTAGGTCTGTACAGAAATTTGGCATTTCTGGTACCAATGCTAAGATAATCATGGCCTTACCTGGTGTTACTGATGCAGTCCTCTAGGTGCTGTTGGCCTTGCAAGACTACACTCACAAAAATGCCCTCAGTTTCTCCCTTCCAGTTATTTATGAAGCTTGGCCATCTCTCACGTAACTATCCTTTATGTGGCTGTGAAAATCCAATCACCTCTCACAGCTCTGTTGGATGTTTTTGTTGCCTTATCTCACTTCTTTGCCACATTCAGCTGTTTCCCATACCCTATCTAGTAGTTCCCCACATCCTGTCCAGTTAGCACCGCTGTGGGTCAGGATGTAGTCAGCAGTTTAGCCATTTACCTCTAGCCCCAAGAGTTTCATGACAAACCTACAGACAGTCTAAGTATCCCTGGAAGATGAGATGTCTCCAGACACCTGGTAGTCACTACCTTATAGGTATGTTCAGACGCAGGAGATCTGGGATGACTACTCCTGCAAGGTATTTCCCTTCACAATCTGCAGGTCCTCTCTGCAGAGCAATCACAAGGCTCTCTTCACCTGCAGATATAATCATAGACTTCTAGACTCTCATGAATGCTGTGGTGCAGGTCTAAGGAATTAATTTAGGACACAGGCTCCAAAAGCAGCTGCAAATTGTGTCTCTATTCTGCTTCTGCTTGCATACAGAACATGTCACAGACCAGAACAGTACTTCTGTTGAGGAGCTATTTGGTAATAGCAACACAATTTGTAGGACTCCTTAAAGAAACTTTTCCTGTTAAAGACTGAGAATACTTGTTTCGCCATTATGATAGACGTTTTATTATGTTGTCAACATGTTTTAGTTTGGACGGAAAAAATTCTTATTTGCACTGACGATGCAGCTGAAACAAGTTCACAGAGAGGAAGATCTCAATTAAGAGACCTGTAGTCTACATGTTCTTGACCCGATATATAAATCTATTTCATGTGACAGAAATAATTCAATGTTCTCCAGCTTCTAACCCAAACAGCTTTTGTCTTCAAGCTATTCACTACTTATTAGCTAATTCATCTGGTATATATAAAAAAGACTGTTATTTGTTAACACCCCTCTTTGGCATTAGCTTGTTCAGGCACCATTGCCCAGGTACACAGAAATTTTGCAAGCAGGATATTCGGGACTTCAGAACAAAACAACGGTTTATTGCCTGACAGGCACAAAAGATACCCGGGATTTAGGGAGCTATTAGACTGAGCATGCTCACTGCTCAGTGACTCTTTGTTGGCCCAGCAGACACTGGTCCGAAGGGGGCACATTGCAACTCTGCAACTCCTGAGCAGATCCTTGGTGTTGCTGAGCTGTCATCCTCCACCAGCTCCATCCACATGGACAGCCCCAAGGACTTGAGCTGAGAATCTGACAGCTCCTAGCACCCACTAGCCTCCTTTTTTTCCCCCATAAGCGTTTAATATCTTTTCACATTTTTGATTTTCTTCTTGAATCCTTGAGCTACTTGCGCTCCCCATCTCAGCTGTCCGACCTCTCTTTGCAATTTCACCTCTCTCATCCTCCTGCAGATTTTTCATAGCTCTTGCTCACAGCTCAGCAATTTTCTCAGAGGCCTGAGCTAAGGTTAAGTACTGCCCTGTACCAGAGCGGGTCTTTGTGTCCTTGGCTTTGCATCCCTCCCGCAGGGAGGAAGGTTTTGGAAGAGGTTACTGAGTGAGTGAGACAGTTTTCACTTCAGCAAGACGTATAGTAAGAATCACCCCAGGGAAGGGTGGACAGGAGCCATATTGTTGGAGAAGTCGGAGTATAAATCAGATGTATTGCACTAAAATAGCTCAAGGAAATATATTTTAACTACAATGGGTAACAACTGAGTCTAATTATGTGCTAAAAACATGCAAATGTTTACTAGAACACTAACTAGAAATATTTTCCCCCAGCTGATATATTAAAAAAGCAATTTAACCCTAAGATATCATTACCCAGAGCCAAATCCTTTGCTCATATTATCAGCATGTTGATTTTGAAGGTACTTAGTAAAACAAAAAGAAAGAATATTGTACTATTACTCTGAATAACTACAAATAAGATACATAGTGATGAGCTTTTTTAGAAGTCTTGGGATGACAAGACTAGTAATTCTGTAAGTAAAAAATAAGTCCTGGTACTTGGACTGTGAGATCAGAGGTTTCTCACTGCTTTAGGGAAGCAGAGTTTCTGCCATGTATTTGGTTGCTAATGTTATCCCCTAAAGACAAGTGTTAATAAGCTCTAATGACAGTAAACAAAGCATTACCTCAGTGACATAATTTTTCTTTAACCCATTCCTAAAACTTATTTTTAACTGATAAAGGTAAGTTTGCTTTGTTTTTATTTTCTCAATATTTAAGCTCAGAAACAAATAATGGAATTTTTGCAACAGAAAAATTCCACAGTAAAGATTAAAACTGTTAAAGAGATACTGTAACCAAGCTGAGGACACTGCATTACAAACGGAATGATGGTTTAGCAACAGGCTGCAAAGAATAATGATTTTTTATTTTACCTGCACAGATTAATTTGACCCTGAGAAGGTTGGAGTGACTGCATGTGCAGGATTGTGTAGAGTGACTGTGGTCTTTATTTCAGGTTAAAATAGTAATGCAAATAAATTATTTACATCAAGCAGGTGTAGGAGTTGTAATGATGATCATTAAGGGTGGCCAAACCCAGTGGGCTGAAGGGCTGTGGGGGTTTCATCCCTTCCTGCCCCACAGAGGCAAGAGGCAGCTGCTTATCTCTGCTTCCAGGTTTGGCCAGGCTAAACAAAAATTCCCAATATGTATATATACACATGGTATGGGCAAAGCTAGACACAAATGGATTAACAAAGGCAGGAGGACAGTACCTTTTATTTTTTACCTTTACTTTTTATCCACATAAACCACATACAACAAAAATAAGGCCTTGTGCTTAGGCAAAAGCTTCCTTCACTAGTATCTCTTGTGTTTTGGCTTTAAGTCCCTTTATACCTGTGGTCTGGACCCTTTTTCCTACCTCACAACTACTCTGGTATGAGTATACCACTTACACACTAGCATACCACTTACACCAGATAACAGAAGACATTCAGATAATACAGTTAAAAGTAGAGTTTAATAAGAATACGGACCGACTATAGTGAGCAGGTGCAGCCTTGTCAAGGCCGGGGTCCTGCTTACAAGCAACCCTTCCTTTCATGACCTGTTTCCCTCCATTTCCAATGGCTGTTCCTCCCCAGACCGCTTTGGTCCTTCCTTTTCCTATTTTTTTTGTGCTTTTACCAGAAGGGTTGAGATTGGAAGCAACCTCTGGAGCTCATCTGGTTCAAATCCCCTATCCCAATCAAAGCAACCTAGAGCTGGCTGCCTGGGACCACATCCAGATGCCTTTTGAATATCTCCAAGAAGGAGACACCACAACCTCCCTGGGACAACCTGTGCCACTGCTCGGTCACCCTCACAGCGAAAATGTGTTTCCTGATGTTCAGAGGGAACCTCCCATGTTTCAGTTTGTGCCCATTGCCTCTGGTCCTGTCATTGGACACCACTGAAAAGAACCTGCATCCGTCATCTTTACAGCCTTCCTTCAGGTACTTATCTACATTGACAAGATTACCTGAGTTTTTTCTTCTTCAGGCTGAACATTCCCAGCTTTCTTATGAGGAAAGATTGAAAGAGATACTCCAGACCCTTCATCATCTTCATGGCCATTTATTGGACTCTCTCCAGTATGTCCACTTCTCTCTTGTACTGGGGAGCCCAGAATTAGACCCAGAACTCCAGGTGTGGCCTCACCAGTGCTGAGTAGAATGGAAGGATCACCTCCTTCGACCTGCTGGCAACACTCCTCCTGATGCAGCCCAGGATACCATTACCCTTCCTTGCCACAGGGTCACATTGCTGGCTCATGTTCAACTTGATGTCCACCAGAACCCCCAGGTTCTTTTCTGTGAAGCTGCTTTCCAGCTGGGTGGCCCCAGCATGTCCTGGTGCCTGGGGTTGTTCCTCCTCAGGTGCAGGACTTTCATTTCTCCTTGTTGAACTTCATGAGGTTCCTATCAGCCCATTTTTACAGCCTGTTGAGGTCCCTTGGGATAGCAGCACAACCCTCTGGAATATCAGACACTCCTCTGCTAGTTACTGGCCTCCAACTAGAATTTGTGCCACCTATCACCACCACCAGGCCCAGCTGTTCAACCAGTATTCAGTTCATCTCACTGTCTGCTCATCCAGCCCATACCTCAACATCTTTTCTGTGATGATCTTATGAGAGATTGTGTCAAAGGCCTTCATTAAGTCTAGATATACAATATCCACAGCTCTCCCCTCATCTACCAGTCAGTCTTCATAGAAGTTTATCAAGTTGGTCAAGTATGACTTCCCCTTGGTGAAGCCATGCTGACTATGCCTGACGATTTTTTTGTTCTTGCTCCATTACCTTCCTAGTGGATGAGGTGAGGCTAACAAACCTGTAGTTCTCTGGGTCCTCTTTCTTGACCTTCTTGAAGATATGAGTGATATCTCCTTTTTTCCATTCCTAAGGTACTTCTCCCATTTGCCATGATTAATCAAAAGATCATTGAGAAATGCCTTGCAATGACATCTGCCCACTTCCTCAGCACTCGTGGGCACATCCCATCAGTGCCTTAAGTATGTCCAGTTTGCTTAGGCATCATCTTCCTTGTTCCAGCCCTTCCGTCTGGTGTGACCTGGGATTCCTGAAGGCCAGTCTTGGTAGTAAAGGTCAACGCAAAGAAGGCATTCAGTACTTTCCATGTCCCATGTCATTAGCTTCCCCATCTCATCAAACAATGGGCCCACATTTTCCTTTTATCACTTATATACTTACAGAAGCCCTTCTTGTTGTCTTTGACACCCCTATACAGATTTAATTCCAGTTGGGCTTTGACTTTTCTAACCTCATCTCTGAATGGTCAGACAGATTCTGTATTCGTCCGAAGTTACTCATCCTTGCTTCCTCCCTCTGCATGTTTCCTTTTTGTGTTTGAGTTTGGCCATGAGCTCCTTGTTCATCCATGCAGTCCTCCTGGTATTTTTACCTGACTTCTTATTTGTGGGGATGGGCTCTTGAGCTTGCAGAAGGTGAACCTTGAATATCAACCAGCTTTCTTGAGTCCCCCTTTCTTCCAGGGCCATATCCTATACGACTCTTTCAAGCAGATCTCTGAAGAGAACGAAGTCTGCTCTCCTGAAGTCCAGGGCTGTAATCTTCCTTTTCATTTTTGTACCTCCCCTCAGGATTCTGAAATCCATCTTGTGGGCACTCCAGCCAAGGATGCCTTTGATCTTCACATCCCCAACAAGCTCCTCCTCATCAGCGAATATGAGGTCTTGCTGAGCACCTCTACTTGCTGGGTCCTCTGTCACTTGGGTCAGGAAATTGTCCTCAATGGTCTCCAGTAACCTTCTGGATTGCTTATGTCTGGCTGCATTGTTCCTTCAGCAGCTATCAGGGTGGAGTAAGTCCCCCATGAGGGCCAGGGCCTGTGAACATGAGGCCTCTTCCATCTCTCTGTAGAGGGTCTCATGCACTTGTTCTCTCTAGTCACAACCTTTAGCAAACATCCACTAAAATGTCACCCTTCGCTGTCTTCATCTGCAGCTTTACCATCTGCTTGTATGGAGAGGACACCAGGCAGGGAAGAAGGCATACAAATGAGTTGGTAAATCTTCTTAAAAATTGACTGGGGCAAAGGCAGAGAGGGCTTGTACCTGATGGTTATGCAGTCCTTTAAGAAAAAAGTTGAGACCCAAAGAACTCTTTGGGGTGACTCTACTGGGTACAGCACAGGTGCAGCAGTCCATTTCCAACTTGTAAGCACAGGTTGGTATATGAAACAAAGAAGCAGGATTAAGAACAAGCATAACATATTCAACTTGAGAAAAACCTTCAGCAATTTATCCTTCATAAGCAATTAAAAAGGCCATTCCCCTCTAACAGCTTTGTTAGTTTGATCTATTAACCAACAGACAGGTGACAGGAAAACTATTTATTCTAGTAAGTAAATATTACTTTCCCTTCTCCCTGCTCACTGAACTCCTGCTTTGGTATCAAAGAGTACTTTAGTCCTTCTGCTATGGTCTCTTATGATGTGCTAACTCATCCTTTCTTCTAGCTGCAATAGGATTTTTGAGCACATTTAGAAGGTGAGGGGAGTGACTTCACTCTGGTCTGCTGTAGTTACCACAGCGCCCTCGCAGTGTACATCTTCAGCGACAGTTTCCTCAGCTTCCATCCAAGAAGCTGTGGAGAAAAAAATTGCCCTTTTCTACCTATTTTGTTTGTTTCAAGAGCATACAGGAACAGAAAACTAAGACATATGTGCACCTTGGTGGGCTTGAGAAATTGTAGTGTTAAATAAATTTACAAAGTGGACATGGGAGCTGCTTATCTTTCAATCAGAAATTCAAAGACATCATTTCACTTACCTCACTCTCCTCTGTGGGGAGGGAAAGAGCAATTGTTAGTGCTTAGAAATTCCACATGAATTCATCTCAGTTTTGTTTTTATGGCCCTCTGAAAAATAATTCAAAGAGAGCAGAGAGAGAAGGTTTTACTTTTATGGTTCTTCTATATATCTAAACTGACATGAATGGTAAGTGGCATAGCTATGATTAGAATGAAGAGTATGGGAGACAGGGTCATCATAAAGTATTTATAACGGCAAGTTGTATATTTTCCCTGTCAGAGAAGAATGGATGGGAAAGCAGTAAAGCTGAATTAAGTTAAAAATATAAAATGTCAGTTGGTGTTGAGAATCCTTGATGCTGGGTTGTTTTGAATAAACAAAAGGAAGGACAAAAGTGTTTGAGAAGAAACTATCTTAGTTCCTGTCTTTCCAGTCACTTTGGTGAATTTATTCTGAATTAAAAGTTGCACTTTTTGACCTCTATTTTTATGGTGTTTCAGATAATCAACTTCCAGGGTTTAGCTCACATATGCTAAATATATGTTTCAGACTAGATATAAGGAAGAAATTTTTTACAGTGAGGATGATAAAACACTGGAACAGGTTGTCCAGAGAGGTGGTAGATATTCCATCCCTGGAAACACTCAAGGTCAGGTTGGACAGGGCTCTGAGCAACCTCATGTAGTTGAAGATGTCCCTGATCATTGCAAAGGGGCTGGACTAGATGACCTTTAAAGGTCAATTCCAACCCAAACTATTCTATGATTCTACTGAAACACTAGATGTTAGAAGTGAAAAGAGTGAACATAAACTTTAAATGCTATGTGAAATCTTTTTGTGTGTTAAAAAATTACAGTGAGTAGATGAAAAATCATGGTTAAAATGTTTTAAGCACTGGAGCAAAGAGTTCTGCAAGATCTTCAAATATTTTACTATTTCAAATGTAAGCAACTATGTGGCAATTATAAATAAACATGCTGCACTAAGTAATAATTCTGTAGTGCATTTCAGCGTACTTTACACTGAAATCATTGGAACTGCAACATATGCTACACTATCCTTAGTAACTATCAACCATTTTTTTAGAGCTGCTACTATGAGACATGTAGACTTTCCATTTTTAAGATACACTGCCCATTTTTCTTTAGAATATTTCTTTAGGAAAATATTTTTATTTTTTAGGAAGGAAGTATTTTGTAAAATACTAATATAACCAAACTTGCGTTGCTAAGGGAGTGAAATTACCCTTCCATAGTAGTGACACAAGCCACGAATGTGAAAATGAAGATCCAAAGAATCCCCAGATGACTAATCTGTTGTAAAGATCAAGGTATTCTGGGGACAATAGGAGTAGAGATAGAAGAGCATATGAAGTAATGCATGCTGCCTGACAGACCCTAAAAGGATTGGCTGTGCTTTGTCTTGTCTAACTAAAATTTATCTTGAAAACACCCTGGTGTAGTGCTGACATTTTTCTAAACATGGCATATGTATATGTGTATGCACATGCATGTAGGTCTATGGTCATGGGAAGGAGATGTTTCTGAGATATAGTTTTCCTGATTTCACCCTCTACCAGCTCTCCCTGAAATTGCATAGGGCATAGGCACATCAATAAGTTAAAAACAAAATAAGGCATGGATCTGGGAGAATACAGAGACTTATCAATTTAATTACCTTGAAATAACTTTTTGAACAACTGCATTCTAGAGGAAACTATGTTGTTAGTTATTTGCTAAGGTTTCTAACAAAGGCCTTAAAGACTATATGTCAGTTGGTCATTCCAAGCTTCCCAGAATGATTCAGGAACTATGAATATAGATATTGTAATGATCTGATTATAGAACAATTCAATTATCTCAGGAGTTTCCCAAATGTTTTAAAAAAAAAGCCAACACCTTTTTTTGATAATCAGTAAAGATACGGTCATGTTGATGCCCCTACACACATGACTTTGCATATTGCTGTGAAATTGCTAAGAAAGCATTGAGTAGGTGTGAAAATATTTGCAGGCTCAGAGCAGAAGTCATTCACAGTGGCAGTAGTAAAATTTGGTAGGACTGAGGTAAAAGTGTTTTGGGATTCATATTGAATATTCAGATTTCTTTAAAAATAAGTAAATCAGCAACCACAAAGCAGAATCAACTATGATATACTGTAGCCTATATCACAAATATACTGTCAGATATTATTCTGTTGGCATCCTGCTTGTCACTTCTATTAGGCTAAAGGTGCTAATTTTCATTAAAAGCTATTATATAACACAGTTCAGAGGAAACATAAATGATGAAAACTGCTTCAAACTTTTGAGCATTCTGTTTGACAGATTCAGCAATAAGTGATACAGGTTCCTCCTAAGGGGATTAGTAGAGGATCTGGCATTGGCAATAGCATTACAATGTGAATATATTCTGGGTTTAATTGCTGTTATTTTCTTATGCTACTAAGGGTTAGATAATCTGTTTAGTTGGAAAATGTGTATGCTTTGGACAAATTAAGTATTTTCCATTAACAGCAGTAAATCCCTTAATAAGGGCAAAATTACAGTGAAATGAATTACATCCTGAACTTGTCAAGGATTTCTGCTCATATTCCCTAAAATATTTTATACATGTCTTCTGACTTAATTTTCTTGGAAGAAATATAGTCATTTGAAAGAGAAAGTTTTCTGGCTAAGCAAAGAAAATGCTGAAGGAGTGCACATAAGAACTAGGTTTTATTCTTAATACTGTCACTGATCAAGTAATTTCATCCTCTTGTGCTTTTTGCCTTTCAGATCCATTCACTCTCTCTTCTATTTAGACTACAAAGTCTGGGTCTGGGAGTGCCTCCGTACAAATTTGTACTGTGGAATTCACCCAAAGCTTAGTCCTCACAACTGAATTTTGCCTTGCATTGACCTCCAAAGCTAAGAAGCTTTGTGCTACAATGAATGTTCCTAATCCTGTTTCATCAGATTTCCCTTGCCAAAAGTCTTTTTTTCATGAGTGTTTTCCTACCAAAAAAAAAAAAAAAATTCCTTCACTTTGACTCTTATTTATTTTTCTGCCACAGTGATGCTACTGGAGCTCATTTACTTCCTCTTATACTCCCAACAGGGTGCGTGCTCTTTCTTTCAGATGCACAGATCCATATTCCTTCAGCAATCAGGGAGCCAGATCTTGCATCTGTCTATCAGTATTCATGGAAAAGGTTCAGGTAAGATTCATGCATTGTCAGGCAGCTATATATTTTGTGGAGGCTCCTGCTGTTTCAGCTATTGTGTTCTATAAAACACCCGGATTGTTAGATTTTTTTCTGAACAAAGTCATTGACAGCCAGGATTTCACTGAGGAGTTTTGCACAAACTCTCATCATACACTTTATTGCTATTTATAAGCATAACTGATGGTGTTCTTGCTGGTGAATAAGTATTACTGGAAGGCTTATTGTGAGGAAACTGGAATTTTGTTGTTCATTGCTAGAGGTATGGGAGTATGACCATTTAGTAGTCTTATACATAATGGTTTATTTGATTCATCAGTCACAGCAGCAGAACCTGAGACAGTGTTCAGGAAACTGTGGAAAAACTTTCCATGGCCTTCAATGATTTTTTGTTGGAGCTCTAAGAAGGAAACCATGTTTACAGAAAGTCAAGAAATCATAGGATTATTTTTTAATTAGTTGTGGCACTCCAAATGTTAAGTCTCATTACCTGTTTGGTTAGCGTTCAGTCACACATCCTAACATCAGAAATATTAAATAAAATGAATTCAGGATACACTGAGATTAAACTAGATGAATCAGTGCTAATATGGTTTGAATTTGCATAATTTGTTTGCTTTATTTATTCAACACTGCAATGAAATCCTAATGTAATTTGCCCTTCAAGAGGGCAAATCCAGACTAACACTGTTAATGATAGTACAGAACTATGATTCAAAAAAGTTGCATGATCTTTTTCTTGTTTATAACTACTTAGTGTTTTAATGAGATATAATTGTATTACTATTAATACAGAAACCATTCCTTGAAAGTTATAATAAAAATTTTCCTGTGTTAGCGAATTGTAACTGGCAGCACACCATGCTGAAAAAAAAGAACCTATAGATATTCTTTTGCTGCTGATTAATGTTTTTTAATTAAACAGATTTCTTTCTTTAAAAATATAAGCCATGAAAAGATGCGAATTCAGGGATATTCTAGAAAAAGAAACATGTTTATGTATTTAAGTGTAGCTATTTCATTACACAATTACAAACACAGCATACTTATAAATTACAAGCTCGTAATGTCTTGAAAAAATACTGTTGTTCCATTCAACAGAGATGGAAAAGTATTTGATACATCTTTAAGAATTAATTCTTTTGTTCTGTAATGAGATTAAGTGAACTATATTAATGGAATATTGGCACCAATACATGTTCTGTAAACATCCAACAGTTGAGTAAACAACCAACAAAAATAGTTGAAGTAGGACCAGTATGTGTTGAACTAGTTATTGGTACAGTATATTCCTTCTCTATTTGGAATGTATGTACTGTTAATTGTACATACAGATGCTTTCCTGAAAAGAAGCTTTGGTTACTGTGTTAGCGGAAAGTCCTGGAGACAGAGAGAGTACTGCTGCTTGCTACAACCTCTTATCTCCTTTCCCTTCCCTTCCCTTCCCTTCCCTTCCCTTCCCTTCCCTTCCCTTCCCTTCCCTTCCCTTCCCTTCCCTTCCCTTCCCTTCCCTTCCCTTCCCTTCCCTCCCCTTCCCTCCCCTCCCCTCCCCTCCCCTCCTCTCCCCTCCTCTCCCCTCCTCTCCCCTCCCCTCCCCTCCCCTCCCCTCCCCTCCCCTCCCCTCCCCTCCCCTCCCTTCCCCTCCCCTCCCTTCCTCTCCTCTCCTCTCCTCTCCTCTCCTCTCCTCTCCTCTCCTCTCCTCTCCTCTCCTCTCCTCTCCTCTCCTCTCCTCTCCTCTCCTCTCCTCTCCTCTCCTCTCCTCTCCTCTCCTCTCCTCTCCTCTCCTCTCCTCTCCTCTCCTCTCCTCTCCTCTCCTCTCCTCTCCTCTCCTCTCCTCTCCTCTCCTCTCCTCTCCTCTCCTCTCCTCTCCTCTCCTCTCCTCTCCTCCTCTTCTCTATTCTCTCTCACCTGCAGTACTAACTTTGAGTCATCTGCATTCTTCACCTTCAATTATTCAGCCATTTATTCAGAATCTGTGTTACCAATGTACAGTTTGCCATATCTTGGCAGTTTTGTTACTTTTTTTGAAACGTGGTCTTTTTTAACAT
Source organism: Strix uralensis (assembly GCF_047716275.1). Classification (NCBI taxonomy): domain Eukaryota; kingdom Metazoa; phylum Chordata; class Aves; order Strigiformes; family Strigidae; genus Strix; species Strix uralensis. Next base: position 34,786,895 of record NC_133979.1, on the reverse strand, counting down.
TTGTAGGTCCTGACCACCTCTGTAATCTCCCTGCTTGTCTTCCTTCCTTATACCCCTAATTTCTGGACACATTTGAGTTACATAAAACCAGATATTCCCTCCCTCCAAAGCGTAATTGTGGGCAAAGACATATCTGACAGGTTAAACTGTAAGCCTGATGTTGTCAGCGAGTCTTTGGGAAGTTTGGATGACTCTCCTAACGTTGTTGTGTTAAATCCTTTTGTCATAAACAACCTATAGCTATAACCAACCTATAGTACCTTCTGGAGCTAATTTTTCCTTGTATATCAGGTAGAAAATGGAGTGTGCATTTTCTTTTCCCTTTCTGAGGCTTGTGATCATCTTAAAATAATGTACTATTTAATCTCAAAAGTGGGACTAAGCATATTATAAGAAAAAAATATTTTATGTGAAAAAATCAACAGCATTACACGCTTGTTTATTTTACTCAGAAATCTATATAAGCATCCTTTAACCAATGTCTCAAGTTCACCTGAAACTGCACTAACCTAACAGCATCCTTCGTCACTCCCATTTACCCCAGCTCTCCCCTTGCCCTGCTCCCAGCTGCGTGGTCTCACTCAGGCTTTGCCCTGACTTTAGCAACTGTTGGCTCTTTCAATCAACAAAATTATTTCACCAAAATTTCAGAAAACTGCCCTTTTATCCATATATGTATGTATGTGTCTGTCTATGTATGTATCTATTTGTACTAGACAATATTCTGCAGTTTGAATGAATAAAATTGTCTAGCATAATTGGTACAAGGTAAGAAAATGAGAGGATGAAAGAAGATGACAGAAGAAAGGTGCTACCCTGTCAGTGGCAGCAACTTGAGACCTACCCTGACTCTTTGAGCTGTAGATTGAGCACCTGATGCTTCACAGAACTTCTCTTACAGATCTTGCTTTCCCCTTTGTAGATGGGATCTGTCAGTGTTAGGTTAACGGTTGGACTAGATGATCTTCAAGGTCCTTTCCAACCTAGTTGATTCTGTGATTCTGTGATTCTGTGATTCTAGGTGTCCCCATCAAATGCCTTCTTTAAGAACGCATGACCCATCAGCTTCTGCACAGCACCAAACCCCTCGGGATTATAGACAGGTTTTAATTTCTACCAGCATGAGAAATTTATGTATCCTAGATAAGAAAAAAAAAAAAACCAACAAACAAAAAAAATCCAACAACAACCAAACAAACAACCAACATCCAAACAAAAAACTTCACTTGCTCAGAAGGTCTGCCTGGGAAATGTATATCTGCATTGACAGAAAAGAATAACACACAGCCTCAAACTGATTATTAAATTGTTATAAAGACCCTCAGTAGAGCTAAAATCTTGGGGCTGCATTTGCTATGTCGCATGATGAAATATGAGCGTAACAATACTTTCAGAAGAACTCTGTCTTGGGACAAATGCAAAGAATTTTTGGGGAAAAAAGGTGTCTGGAGGTGGTCCACAAGAATGTTCTTGTGGGATTGGGAATAAGGAATCTGTTCCTCTTACGAAAGGGTGGGGTGGTAGCATCACTGCCTACAGAAACAATCCAGACGGTAGATGTGAGTTAATAGGAAGCTCCTGAATTAAAAAATGTATAATATATGTAGCAGAATGTAACATATTAGTTCATATACTTAGTGTTGCTGATAATTCATATGGGAGCTATCTACTGTGGATTACCATGGATTTTCCCTTGCTGAAAAAGTTAAAATCAAACATGTGCACTTTTTTCTAAAACTCTTTCTCTACCTTAAACAAAACCCAATAATTTGTAATTTTGGGAGGCCTCAGTAGGAATTGTAGAAGTAGTCTATTCTGGGATGTGCAGATCAGCTATCATGAAGGGTCTTTGGAATTGTTTCATAACAATGTGCCCAAGACCCATGAAAAGTGATTTTAAAACATCAGAACTCTGCATAGATTCAGAGGCTTCAACTTCCCAGATAAAACTGTAGAAACAGGACTTTGGTTATCTCTGCAACTCTTGCAAAGAGAAAGGACAAATTACTTGGACTTATCTGGTGTCAGCTTTGTTCCTAGCACAAACCTAATTTTTTTCTCTTTCTCTCTGACATACGCAATTGTGAAATCAGCTGAATATGTCTGGGGGAAAAGAAGAACAGCAAAGGGCAAGTGATTAAATTAAAATGCAAAGTGTAAAACAAAATTCAGCTGACAGGTTTAGAAAAAAAGAAATTACGATTAATGCTGAACCATGTAAAATTACAGTCTTTCAAAGCTGGAATTAAAATGACAAGAGAAACTATTTTTTTTTTTTAAAAAAACTTAGGGAAATCATTGATTTCATATACTTGAAAATTGTTCAACAGTTTTCAGTATCTGTAGAAATGTATTTTATGCTTCTGCTAAACTTGGACAAAGAATGACCTATATGAAAATAAACGTCTTTGTGAATTATACACACATTGTCAATTGGGCATGAAAGTTAGTTAATATGTTAGTTTTGAGAGGTGATTGAAAAGCTTTGCATGAAGCCTGAATGATTTTTACATGATGCAGATATTGCACGTTGTTTACCAGATGAGTTATTCAAGTGTTTTCTATACTATGTGTTACCGTAAAGGCTACACGTATGATCTTACACTGACACGTTGCTAATAATAAATCTTTGGCAGAACACAAATATACATGTTCTGTATGAAAAAAGCTTTGCTCAGTGTGTTGTGATACTTCAGCACAAAATTCAAAAAAGTACTTGAGGGATTTTTTCTTTTGCTCTCTGACCCTCCAAAGATGACCTTCATATGTATGAGGATGATAATATTTCTTTTTGGTAGTATTTGCATGAACTTCTAGAGAAACAAAAAATAATAATGAACACTGCATGTGCAAAATGATGGAGTCAGTAACTGCCTCACTTTTTCTTGCAATTTGGTCTTTTTAATTACTTTTGTTTTGTATTGTTTTTTTTTCACGGGGCAAAAGCCATGCTCATTTTTAAGAATCTTTCTGAACTGGAGATATTTGAAGGAATAATATTGACAAAAAAAGCATTTTATTCAAGTCTTTTCTCTGTATATACACCCTTGCCAAGGAAATAAAAGTCTGTATTAGCAATTTACAAAGTAAGAATAGTGTAGAAACTCACATAGCAGGTATTGATGGGGTAGAGCAAGATCTGACATGTTACAACACGGTACAAACCTCTATACCTTCTTTTGACAGAAAGAAGCCAATTAAAAACATGGAACCATCAGCTTTTGCAGTATATTTTAAAAGGACAATGAGAAATGTAAACTGCAAAGAAATGGAGATTGTTGTACAATATAAATGATTTATTTTTTCATCTGCTTCTTTCACTGACTAAGTTTGAGACATGAGCTTCAGCTGTAAATCCCCCAATATCCTATGGATTCCTGTAGTCAGTTATTCATACAAACTTCCCTTAGCTTTGTATAGAAGTTAATTTCTTTTTCTAGTTTTTTCCCCAGTGGGTATAGTTTCAGAGGAAAGCATTTAAAATGTTTACGGAAACTGCCACCCCTGAAAATAAGATTGCCCTCACCTGTGTAAGTGGCATCTTTGATCAAGTGTGGTGACACAGCTATAGTTTGAACTGTTTTGATAGGAGGTTATCTCTGATAAAGAGTGAAGGCTGCAAGAAAATTTAGTTCCTACTGAAAATATTTATTTGTTGATATGTTCCAATACATGATCTGATTTAAAAAAGCTTTTATTACAGCATTTAATTTTCATTAACTCCATACTCAAGTTAAAAAGTATATTTGGGCTTGTAGCAATCTGTGAAGGAAGTGATGTGTTTTAATTATTTGTTTGCATCTTATTGCATGCTATATGTGATATTTCTTGGAAGATGGCTTGACCTGGCGAAGGGAGGGAAGGATCCCCTTTTTTGGACTTCTGTGACCTGCTTTGGGCTGAGGGAAGTCACTGGAAGAAGGGGGAGACCTGTTTCTTCTCCTGCTCTTCCCCAGAACTTGCAGGACTGGGGAAGCTATTATGGAGGAGCTAAGCAGAGTGAAAGACTGCAGCAGGCACATAAGGAGGTAGGAAAGACAGACTTTCCTGGTGCTGGAAAGAGTGAGCTGAAATTTAACACAACTCAGAAAGCCCCAGGAAGAATCCTGGATTGAGGGTGTACCTGGGAGTAAGAACCTCCCTACAGAAATGCATCGAACAAATGGGAGACTTATTCATAAACCTTTTTTCGCTTTCTTTTCATTAGCACCCCTGTGTTTTCTGTTTTATAAACATGATTATTCTTATTTTTGTTCTGCTAATATCTGATTTTTTTAAATTCCAGGGTTTTCTGAGTCTTGTGGGGAATTAACCTTGAAGAAGCTACAGACAGACAGATATACCTTGAAGGTCTACCAGATGTGGTGATCCTCTCACAGTCTTGTATCGACTGAATAAAGTGGTTGTATAGGGAGGGTAAGAAGAATAGAAAGAAAAAATCCTAAAGAAATTTATTTTTTCTGGTTATAATTGTTAACTTAGTTAACACCAGTTAGTCACTGTCCAAGGAGAAGACTCAGTGTGGACAGACCCAGACTGCAGACCCAGCTCCAAGGGCCAGCAAGGTTACCTTGTCTGGCCAAGCTTCATACAAGGTTACCCAGCTCAACTGAGTATCTACCAGTCCCTACATATACATACCATGATAGGAAATGAAGCAAACCACCCTTTTGATAATTCACTAACTAACCAAGCTATTTCATAAGTGCACCTTTTATAAATTTATATGATATCTTGAGGAAGCTCAACTTCCTCTATTCTCATTGCCAAGCAAGCGGAATGAGTCACCTTATCTCTCAGAGATACTGCTGGGCAGCATAAAAATTTATATTGGATACATGATACTTGGCTATTGATATTGCTCACAGCAGTCGCCACTAGGGAAAGTAATTTCATTAATGACCTTCCTGTAAAAAAAGATAATCTTCTTTGGCTTTGCTGAAAATAAATACTAATAAACTTCAGCTGAGGTGATCCTCCTGACCCAGTTCTTTGCCATTAATTTAGTCTCTGCATGTGTGTGTTTTTTATAGTATTTATCACCTAAACTCTTATTACCAGCTTTATGGCAAAAATCATTACATTCCTACTTCTTGGTAATTTAGCTTTTCTATTGCATCAGCTCTTACATTTGGCTTTTTTAATTGTATAACCCACTGCATAAGTAACCTCAACAGTCAAACTACTCATGCTAATGAGTCACCACATTCTACTTCCCCAAAATTGTTTTTATTCATTCACTGGATTCATGGAAATTTCTGTTTAGAGGATATTAATTTGAAACGTGAGTCTGTCCATAGAATTAATTTAGGCCTCTTGGCATTTTTGTTTTCCTGTTGTAAATTTCTGTAGCTATATAATTAATCCTTTTCTCTGACATATAGTATACATTACCAGAGAAAGATAGTTAATTCTAATATCTGTAGTCCAGAAGATCTCTCCCTGTTGTTTTCAAATAAAGGCTGTATATTTTCTTACATTATTATGCTGAATGTAGAAGATCAGGGCTTGATGAGATAACATATATTATCACGGTAACTTAAGAAACTTCAGTGACTGCACTGAAAACATAACCATGTGAAAGAGGTGATGAATTTTTAAGTAATGGTGTTTTCTTTTTATTCAGCATATACCAAAGCAAATTTCTATATTCAACACAGTAAATACTGAGTAAAATATCTTATTTAACTTTTAAATGAAATTATGTGTAATTGTAATGTTTAGTATTGGAATTTTATGAATAGTGAGGGAATCAGAAAATGTAGAGGTAAGTCTTTTGAATAGCGAGTTTATTTAGAAAAAGGAATAATAATAAGCACTGGACAAATAATCATAGTTTGGCCATCATCGCAATCTTCTGCATGTCCACAGCATGAAACATTCTGAGAAATAAATGCAGACAATTTTGATGAGAAGGCCATAATGGCAGAGAAAGAAGCTCCAGCAAATGATTTTATTCTTTTACCTGTGTGTTTATGAAGTAATACACTAAATGAAATACTGAAAATATTTCTATATATTTATATATATACTGAAAATATTTACATGATATATAAATATATATATGGTATAGTTATATATGATATATAAATATATATATGGTATAGTTACACGAGATATTTCAAAAGATAATCTTTGAAGTATTGAAATAATGAATTGTGGGGGGAAAAAGGAAAAGTATATTTTCACTTTATGTCACCATTGCAAAGACCATTTGATAACTTGGGTTACTAGATCATTTTATCTCAGGCTTAAGCATCACCTTCTAGACTATCATCAAGAACTCTTCCTAGATTTCAAAATTATGTTGTAACACTTATGTTGTTGCAATCATTTTTGGTTTAGTTGGTTAGATAATTCTACAATAGAATTTTAAATAACTTTACTTCTGTGGGTTTTTTCCATTGCAGAAGTGTTACTAGGACACACAAAAAAATGTCAGTGGTCATTAGTACTGAGTGAAAATGTTATTTTCATTATTAAAGGTAAAAAGAAGGTTAGACATTTTTATATTACCTGAAAACAAGTTACTTAAGTGTCTGTAGGAGAAATTAATGAAGAGACAAATTATTTTGGCTGTTGCACTGGAAAAAGAAAAGTTATATACTTAAAAGTCCTTTTTAATTTTATGGTTTTCAGTAACTTCATCTAGGCAAGTAAGCAAATGCAAAAGATCTGCAGATGCTAACAAGAGGTTTGATTCTGCAGAAAATTACATAAAACAACATAATTATTTTTATTGTTCCCATTTGTCTTTTCCTAAGAAACAAAAAGGAAGAATATTAAGCAGAAATATTCAAATTTTCTATGAAATAGCAGTAAGAGTGGAGAGACACAGAAATATGCTTTTTCCTCATATTTTTGTCTTTAAAATTATTTTAAAAGTTCCCATTTTTAATTTATTCTTCTTCTTTGTTTTTATTATATTTTATAGAGAATAGTAACTTTGATAATTGTTTCTTGCCCTGCACCTAGGTTACCCTGTTTTTTTACCCCAGGTTTTTGACTTACAATGGATTTGGTGCTAGAATGCACCACATAGAATGGGTTGTCTGTAAGACATATGTCCTTAGAAATTCTAACTGAAAAGTAAAAAATAACTAACAGGTAAATTTCTATATAGTTGTACCTCATTGATAAGCTACTATTTCAGTTCAGAGAGATTGAAAATAAGTAAAATAAAATATTTCAGTTCAGTCTAGAAAGGAAGTATTTCATCCTGGTTCTTCTGACAGAAACTCACAACCTATTGTCAAAAAAAAAACCCCAGAACAACCCAAAACAGAAAAATCATTGCAACACATTTCTAATCAGATAATGTTTAAACGTGTACTTGTTATTAAAGCACAGGATTAGCTCTTTTAATTCTTCATATGGTAAGCCTTTTTATAATCTGCTTGCAGTATAAGGCTATAATGAAGGTTTTGTAACTTTGCCCTGTAGGTTTTGTCAGGTCCTTGTATCTCACTATAACACAAGAACCGCAGTCTAATGAGAATGGAGAATTTTAATTCTTGTGCACTGCAGTTTAGGCAATAGGTCTTATTCCATGTTAATGACTGTTCAGTGTATGCTGCAGAAATTTATTGTAAGAAAGAGATGCAGAGTCCATCTGAATATATTTGTTGGTCGGGGTACACCTCTTAGTAATCTTAATTTGATGCTAAAGCCATCATGACACAAAAGACCCCAAAGCTATTCCTGCAAGTAGCCCATCAGTTTGGCAAGGAAACATTGTCTTCCCCAGTTCATTCTGTGGATAACAGTTTCTTAGGTTTTTCTCATGGATTTTCTGGCTGGAAAGCATTGCAAGCAATTCCCTGAGGAACACAATGCCATTGCTAATGCAGGACCTTGAGGTCTAAAATTGTTCAAAACCCAAATTTGTTTACAGTTACAGGGGAAAAGATCATTTGGCAAAACAAGCCTGCACTTTAAGGTTTATTAATCTCAGCCTCCTCCCTAATTCTTCCCTGCATCCTTCAATTAATTCCCTGTACAAATAACCAGTTGTCTTGAACTCATTTATTATATTTGCATTAATGGCTTTATGGAATCATTTTGCATGTATTAACTGAAGAGAGTAAGTGTGAACACTTTAAGAATGGCATGCTGTTTTGGCCACAGAAAGCTGTTATTTTAATGGAAGTCTTGTGGTTATAGCTACATGAATCACTGTCACAGTGCAGGGGTTAAAATGATACCTCTTAAACAAACAGATGTATCTTTATCTCCTGGCTGCAGGATAGATTCACTGTTTTATTTTTTTTTAATACAAAGATTGCACTTCATCCCAGTTGAAATAATCTCCATCTACAACATGAGAACCCTTAGTTACAAGCTTATTAATTGATTATCTCACTAATTAGAGTATCATTGCTGTTGTACGGCTTCAAATTAATTTTAAACTACTTGAATTAAAAAAAAAAAATACACACAGATTGCATCTATTGAAATCTTGAATACAAATATAATAGCAAGAGATATGAATGACAATTACCAGTTTAATTAGCCTTTCAGCACAGAAATGAATGTAGATATAACACATTACACATCAAAATGTTCGTGTTTGGTGTTTTGGTAAGTGTATGAATCATTCAGGATAATTGGCACTATATGAAGAAGATGACTACGGCAAATTTGGCTTGTCTCCATAACAGTGTGCTGTCAGTTGTTCACTTGCTTGCTTCATTGCACTGAGCTAAATGCCCATGTGTGCAGAATCTTAGTACATACTTATTAATTATTTTTGGATTCAGCCTTAGGAGCAAACTACAGCTTTCTCATTAAAATGCTTTCTCTAAAGAAAATATTCACAATAATCTGACTGTACTAGGGCTGCTCCCAAAAGAAATAAGAAAAGAACAATTGGCTTCAGCACTGAGATACATTCTTATTTAAATTTTAGAAGTGTATTTTCTCCTTCTCTCTCACAAGCAAACATATGCTCATTGGGATGAGCTGTGATATTGCAGGATCTCAGATGCTGAACTTTGCCAGTATGTGTATCTTTACATATACATGAGGAAATATATAAAGCAATGAATTGCTAATTTGGTAGATGGCAGTCCTTCCTCTAAAGAATTATCCTGGACATTGGAGGAAGGACTTGCTGTTACATCTCAAAGCTTACAAACTCTGTGTTGTTAAATCTGGCACTATTTATCATCTTCAGAAATATGGAGAGTTTTATGGAAAAAAAACATTTTCTGATATTAGGCTGACACTTCCCATTCTGGGTTCTGGGTTGGGACTTGCAGTGTTTAACAGACAGCTTCTCAAGAAGATGACTTAGTGAGGAGAGGCACCAGTCAAAGGTGCAAAAACACACCATACATCATGATTGTCATTTTGGTGCATAATTTTTGCTACCACATTTAAAACAAAATGTGTCTTGAGATATGTGATATCCTGATGCCTGTGTCAGCAGGGAGATACCCTGACACAGGTTAAGGTTAAGGTGCGGGTGCAGCGCCTGTGTTTGGCAGGTGTGCATGCAGCCTCACCTACTTGAGCCATCAGGGAAAAGGGCTGAAGGACAAACGATCTGGAGGGCAGTCACAAAATTCTGCAGCCATGCCAGAGGCACGATGGGGCCAGGGTTGTCTTGGGATGCTTTTGGCTTCTAACAAGATCCCAAACCTCTGGTGATCCTTTATCAGAGAGTGTCATCCCTACGTCTCATCTCTCTAATAAGGAATTTTTCTTTCTGCTTTTCTTCCCTGTTCTATGGAAAAGTCTGAGACACTAGACTGGGAACTGTAACAAGGCTTTGTTTCTGCTACAGCTTTGTTAGCACTACTGTAATACAAATATGCCAGTAGTTCTAATGTTGAAACTTATTTTTAAGTATGTTGCCATTCAGTCCTTGCAATTTTAAAAATATATGAGGACTATTAAAAAAACTCAAAAATATGTATCCAGTTGTAGCATCCAGTTCTAATTTACCACTTCTGTAAGATATTTATTAGTCTATTAGTTATATTTTAGTTTTTGCTGTGCCAAGGCTATCAGTTTAGTTCTTTTCTCATGAAACCTGTGTAAAGACACAAGTTACTACTGGTAACCCAGTGAAACACCTTAGTGAGCATCTTCAGAAAAGAAAGTGGGTCAGTGTTCAGACAGCCATTAATCTAATGAAGCATATGATAATTACAAACATTCAAAGTGTGAGTCTATAGCTATTCCCTTTAATACTAAAAATCCCAAGACACTGAACCATCAGATATATAATTCTATAACTGAATGCTTATGTAAGTTCGATAGCCTATTTTGTAAATCTTCTGGTCTCAGAAGGGTACAGATTGATGTTATTTGGTACTAAGTTCTCAGATCAGCACTTACAAGGCATTTCTTAAATCTTTCTTGCCACTTTCTGTCTAGTCAATTGGAAAAAATCTGTCCTGAGAGTAATTGAAAATTGCCCCAGATTGTCATTGAATGATTTGCAGAAATACCCTTTGATTATAGTCCCAGTCAGTTTTATATTTCATTGGCCGTCATACTGCACTGAGAAAAAATAACTAATTCGTCAGCTGTGGACAACCAGATAATTGGTGTAGTTTATTCAAAAAAATTATGTCTATTTCTGTAGGCAATCTTCTGCAAGGTTAAAAAAAATCAATACCATAAATCATGTTTCAATGGAAATATGATGGCCTTACAAGGTCTGCTAAACTGTATCCAAATGTTTATTTTGCTTCAGCAGTATAACTTTTCTGCAGGAGGTAAAAACAGCAGCTGCGTGGCACACTTTATACTACTCTCCTTCCTATGCTTTCCCCCTCCCATCTTCTCAAAAAAAAAAAAAAAAAAGTTTATATATATATATGTATAAGATGAACATTATTTTAAGAAGACTAACCTTGAAACTTGAGTACATAGTTTCCTATGTCCTTCTATTTTATACGTAGTTCATATGTCCTGTTCATCCTAAAGAACTCTTGAATTTCTTGGGTAGTAACAAGGCACCTCACCACTGAGAAAAACTTGTTTTGGGATGCTGTAGTACTGATTGGACAATTTGATTTACATAGTTCTCTCTACCAGTGGCAAACTTCAACTCTGAGAATAACCTAATTGGTCTGAGGTTCTTAAAGGCTAAAAGAACTTGTTGATTTGGAGACTGATTAAAATCAGTGTCTCTCAATTCCTCTGAATCCAAGTCTCCTGGTTATCAATACATTTGAAGTGCCCAGCATCAAGAAAAGAGGTTTAAATCCTAATTTGAGTATTAGATTTGCCCAATGGCTATTTGTGAAATAATTTTATAGATGTTTTGTAACCATGCAATGTGAGGAGTGAGGATATATACTGAAAAATATCATTTAAAATTAAAAAAAAAAAAAATCATGTAACCTGACAGAAAAATATAAAATTCTAATGTCAGTTTCTCAGGTAGACAAAACCATTAATGAGAACAGAAGCCTAAAATTGCCCATTATTCAGATCTATGTTGCATGTGCATCAGGAAAGTATCTTAAGAAAATATCTTACAGCTACAGCTCAAAACCTCTTTCAGATGAAGAAACATCCAACCAATGAAGCAGAGGTCTTGCAGGTCCAGTATCAGGCAAGCCAGATGCCTTGACGTGACAAATGTGGTTAGATATTAATGTCTCTGTTAAAATTAAATGGGGAAACATTATTATTTCTCTTGGGACAACTTTTAGTATTCCAGCAAGAAACTTTAAGGCAAGACTTGGGATATAAAATGCTGGTAGAAAGACAGATAGTTTACTCTTAAAAGAAGTAAGTCCTGACACTTCAGTCCCTTCTTTTAGCATCCAGCATTCACCAGATGCTAGTACTGAAAATCTGCCCTAGCATTTGGTAGGCTGGCTTTAGTTTTGTTTTGAAATTGTCACAGGAACATATGCAGAAATCCTGTTCTTGTCTGCACAAATTGCTATATCTTCTATTTATGATATATTCTGAAAGCTGGTTCATCCTGCCCCATATAAGCAGACAAATCACCAGTTAAAGATGTGTTGTACCTTCAGAAAAATTCTATTCTAAATATAAATTTATTATAAAAGAAGAGTTACTTATAAGCCGGGTTTATTCTGTTAGTATAAATATGGTGATGTGAATTGGTCATGCTTTATCGTGTATCACAATGTACTGATGGAACAGGATGACAATAAGGGGAATGAATGTCCCGAAGCTTTTCCCTTTTCAGTTTGGTGGTAAAAATATTTTGCAATAAATTTAAATAACATCCGCAAAACAAATATACTTTTGCTATTTCATATAACACATGGAGTCTGGCGAGCAATAATAAACAAGCTAAACTCTGAGGCAATAATTATGAAGAAACCCACCATTTGGATATTTTAAAAGAAAGCAAATGTCTGTGTTTTTTAAAGGAGAAATTGGTTATATTTGAAGGAATGACAAGTGATTGAATAAATTAGCTTAAATGAGATAAATGTTTTTTTTTATTTGCGTAAAGAAAATACAAACTGGAGAAGACTTTTAAGAATAGGAGAAACACCAAATCATGAACTTCCAACATAGAAGAATGGTCTGGTTGTTGATCCTGACAAGTAATTGCAGGTGTGCCACCCACTTGTCAAACTTCAGACGCCTACTTCATAAATGTGAGACTGTTTATTACTCACCACCACTCTCCTCAAAGAAAGACATGCTAAGTACAAAACTAGAAGAGGTGCTCAAAGTTGGCATTGGATATGAGAACTGCTATCTGCAGAACTTCTTGTTATAAACCTGACAAATATATATGATAATACTGGCAAGGATATTGTGAAATTATTGACTTATAAAGTCTTCAGGCTGTTTCTTTCTTCCTCCCGATAGTCTGTGTCAGATCACATAAAACCCATGGGTGCCTTCAAGAGAAATGCCTTGCTCCTCTGTTGTCAGATAGCAAGCACTGGGGAACTAGACAGTCCTGACTTTCCCTCATATAATGTATATGCTATAACTTTCAATGTCCATGAGGTAATACCACAGACCTAACCAAACACTGCACATCATTTTCCATGAAGGGAAGAAGGGGACTGTCAAAAGGTCTTCTATTAAATTGAATGAAGCCTTTTAATGAGTTGTTTTCTGTGGCATGTGATGGTACAGTTGACAAAGTTCCTGTGCAATAGCTGTCCTCTAAAGACACATCTTGTTTCATTTGTGTAAAATTTAATTAGTAGGTGTCATCAGTAATTGTGGAGTGAAGTGGCTCTTGATTATGTTTAGTTTATGTACTCCAAAAGCAGGAAATGTAGTCTGTCTGCAACCTAGACCTTTACAAAGACATCCTCCAGTGCCTATTTCCTGACAATGATAAAACACTATAAGTCGTTTATGGGATTTTTGCTGCCTTTTTTTTTTTTTTTTTTCCCACCTGAGAACAGCAATAAAATGTCTGTGGAGAGAAACAAGAGCCCAATATGAGAAAAATTACAAGGATTCCAATGAGAATGGTGGATAGTATAGACAACGAATGTTGGTTTAGGCTTTGGGGTAGGGAAGTCAGACTTCCCTGTGCATATGAGACAGGTTTTTAGCCAGTTAAGGCTGTTTTGGAAAAAGCTGTCATGGCAACTAGAATATTGGAAGAAGCAGGAGAAAAAGAATTAGGCTTTGGTCACTAGAGATGGGGTTTCATTGGCAGTCTCTTTGAGTATAATAAGTTGCCTGTGAGGAGCTGCAGGAATGCACATTTCTGGGAAATCAGCAGGAATGGAACTTGTAGAGTAGATGATGCTGCAACATCTGAGAAGAAAACCTGGACTAAAGTGAAAAAAAATCAACCAAACAAGAAAACTTGTGGAAGTTTTTCTTAAGCTTTGATGCAAGTCTGATGCTTAAGGAAGCACAAAGTTGTCTATTATTGAGCAGACAAATTCAGGTGGGTCTATGGGTTCACAGAATACAAAATTGCTTTAAAAACCTTTAAAAGTACATGCATTTACTTCTTGCCTTATCAATGGAAAAATAGCCAAAGAGATTTGCCTGTCATCTCCTGGCTTTGAAGTACAATGTCATTCCTAATAGGACATGTTTCCATTCATTAGTTAAATAAAATTAAAATTGAATATGTTGATTGAGAAGTTAATAAAAACAGGAAAAAAAATTGTAATATTGGTTGCACAGAAAAAAAGTTCAGAAGCATGTATTTCTCCTTCTCTAATTGTATTAGTTGTATCTGACCTATTTCTTAGCAAATACCCTACTCTTCAGCAGTTTTGCTGAAGGAGATTGCTAAACTGCAAGAGGTATTTCTTAAATAAAATAATGTTAAATACACATTAATATGAGCCAGCAAACAGGAGCTGAAAGAGAAGGTTCATTTATCTTTTTGTTATGATGTGTCAGACATACCTCAATAATTTTGAATCATATTCTAAGCTGACAGGATAAGTAAACAATATGAGAATTAGACCTATGAAGTCTAAACAAAAGCTCGACATCTCCAGCAGCTGGAGTACAACAGCATCCGCTGCTTTTTCCTTTTCTATCACAGTTACTGTTTTAATTTGCTGGCAAGGACCAAGGTAAGTACATTGCAGCCAACATCCTCCCCATAGGCATTAAGCAGTTTACCTGAATGATGCACATCGCTTCTGCCAACTTAAGGCTTTGAGCCTCAAAATCTTTTTCCTCAATGTTTGGTCACTTTCACAAAAGCACAATACGCTCACAGCTGCACCAGAAGGCTGGCTCCCCTGCAGCTGGGGCCAAGAAATCACAGCTGTGTGAAGTGGCACGTATCGTAAACAATTAGGCAAAGAGATTGTGTTTTTTAAAGCCATCATCTTCTCAGATGCACAGCTGTCAGAAAACAATGAAATGCCTTTCTACCAAAGAAAAAGGTATCTTGGAACCCGATTAAGCAGATGAGTTGGTTTAGTAACAGGTCGCAGTGACATGCACCTCTCCGACACCAGTTCCTGTCGCAAAGCTGCAAGAATTTAAAACCTCTCTGATGGCCTACTACATAGACATGAGCCAGGATGTGTGTTCCAGCTGCCACTGAGAAGAAATCCACTCCCAAAGTCCTCTCAGGATAGAGAAGAAACAAGGGAGAGGTGAAGTGGTTCTCATGACCTTTCCAACCCGACGGTTGATACTAATTGAGATAGTGTGGGAGAGTAAATATCTTGGTAGCTCCCTATCTGTACATGAACAGAAGATACTTATTTAAAAAAAAAAAAAAATATTATCAGCAACTTTTGATTAGTGTTTCTACTTTTGAAACACTCTTCACCTAAGCTACCAGTTCAGCAGCTTCATCAACAATTGATTCGAGTTAATAGTGAGAAAGATGGACCTTATTGAATGGATATTCACTGCAAATATTCCGTACTAGAAACTCATCAAATCATCAGATGTAGACCTAGAAAGTCCCGTGCTAGAGTTCAGGTCCTCAGGGGCAGGTCTGGAGGAAGGAGTCCTCCTGGTCACTTTGGTGAGGTACTCTGGCTGTAAAGGCAGAAACAAGCCATGGATGGGGGGCAGTCAAGCTGACTGCAGACAAATAGTCATAGCAGTGGCAGAAATCTAAAATATACTGGAAAATATAATCTGTCATGTAAGTACTGATGGTTATTTTCTAGCCATATCTATTCTGTTTAGATGGAGGATTTGATTTGTACAACTGTATTTCAACAAATAAATAAATGAAGGGAACCATCAGTTCAACAAAGTGTTCATATTAATAGTTATCTTTAAAATAATAATAATTAATAATAATAATAATAATAATAGTAAGGTGTGAAATACACTTGTGATGGCTAACATTGTATTTCATCATAACCAACCATTAAAAATGACACCTGTTAATAATGAAAAAAAAAAAAATAAAAAAGTAAAGCTGGAGAAGTAGGAAGCTGAAAGCAATAGACAGGTAGTTAGTGGGAGAGCTGCTATGCGTGTACATTTTTTTTCTAAAATATAGTTATGAACAACATTTGATTGTATCTTGGATTCTACTACACTTGACACCAGTCCCACATAGAATTAAATATATGCTTCAAGTAAAGTGTGGGGTTAGTCCTGCAGCAGAAGAAAGACTTTATGCAACTGAAAGCTACATGTACCTGAAAACAATTTTTTTAACTATAGAAATGTCCAAGCGTTTTCAGGCATGAGTTGTTTTTTAAACTTGTTATCATTTCCACTTAGTCGTATACAGCTATCTTTATAAATTATTAGGAGAAGGATGCAAATGTTTATGAATTTTGAAAACTCAAATGTACAAGGTGAAATTCTAGTCGCAGAGAAGTAAATGCAAGGTTCTTCTCCTGCTCGAATCATATCGTTAGACCTTTCTGTTCTTTTTATCAGGAAATGCAATCCATTATCTGATAGAAATAGTTTTGGATACTAGAGCTTGATTATGATACTGCTTGTAAAGCAAACTTTTTCTTTATTTATTTAATAAGCATGTATGTTTATCAAAACCAATTTTAAATATTTTGATATGCAACCTTCCTTATAATACGTTTATAGTATGCTTAAGAACAAAAAAATAAAATTATTCTTTTTGCAGCTATATCTTTTCTTGGAAATTTTTTACATCGTATGTTGCATAACACCTGATGGTCTGACAATGCATGCTGTCCTGCCTCTGGCATTACAAAATCAAAGAACAAATTTATTCCTGTTTATTTTAGCAACAACAAAATTTTCCACGATGAGATCTACGTTTTTTTACTCTTGAAGGTGATGTACAAAGCAGGAAAAACAGTCTGACTATGAGATACTCAGCAGAGGTCATGTTGGCAGTAAACAAAATCCTCTTTCAAACCTCTGCAGAAAGGGAGCTTGATGCAGAATTCACTAAGGAAAAAGGAACCTAGAATATAAGTTGCTACCAAGAAAACTATAGTTCCCAAATATCTTCGGGAATATGAATCAAAGATGATATGGCAATATTTGGAATTGTAAATCGTTGTTTCTATGTGTTTTCCTACTCTACTGTTTGCAGTATACATATAACAGTTCTGTAAACATTTGCTCACCTGTTAAAAATGAAGTAATTAAAATGCTTCCAGTTTCAAAGAAGCATATGGCAGTTGTGTAGTTTTCTTTCTGCAGACTAAACATATATTTTAATTGTATATATTATTTGCCTGTATTTGTTTTTAAAACATGTAAGTTTTATCTAGTATACTATTCCACAGGTTCTTACTTCTGAATTGAGAGGGGGGGGGGGAAAAATCAATTAAAAAAGTACAGTGGGTGGCTGCTAAAAATAACCATAAAAATGTTTCATACATAAAAAATAAAACAGAGAAAGGCATAATAGCAATATCTATAATAGGCAATAAGCATAGTAGTATATCCCTCGGTGTGTGAATTAACTGAATAATTATCAGATAAATACTTAATCTAGTATATAATGAAAATTGTATTTGAATTTGTAAACAGATTTGCTGTTGAAAAGATTTCTAAGAAGAAGAAATAATTTGCCTAAAACTACTGTGTCTTAGTACAAGGTCACCCATGTGAGTATTTCTGGTGTAATGGATACATCTTCAAAAAGATATGCTAGATGGGGCAGCATAACTGTTATGAATCGTGATTCTTTCCCCATTACTATAGTTTCAGAATATCTGAAAGGGTTTTTGTCTGTTTGTCATGCAAGACACAGTATTTGAGCATTCCTACTGAAAATGAATGAGACGTCTTGTTTTAACTGTGTGCTATCATGCCTGTAGAGGTTTCCCATACAAAGCATGTGGGTTAAAGGATACAGTGCTATTAACTTAGAATTTGGATAATAGAAATTGTTCCCCCTTTTTCCCTGACTCCTATCTTCGACCTGAATTTCATAGACCCCCTATATGATGTTATACGTATAAATATGTATATGTGGACCAGAAACACTTTTGATCTTCAGTTCTGTGCCTCACTTCATGAGAAATGATTGGTATTTGCTATTTTAATATTTCTACATGAGTTAACAAGTGAATTTGCCTTTTCAAAAATGAAATCTGACAGCAGGATCTCTAACTTATCCAGGATATATGAATCAACAGAAAACTGATTTCCTTCTAATTCCTCCTTTGGATGTCGATGGTGAAAGAACTCAAAATCCAAACTAAGCATTTAGAGAAAAAGCAACATCAACACAGGAGTTTCTAAAGCATAAAAGACTTTGATGTGAAGGATGTGTGTGACTGATTAGTTTTTAAAAGCTTGACAGTAACACAAGTTTGTCTGACTTGATTTTTCACTCCTTAATGAAAAGCCTGATCATGCTATGTGTGAAAAGGAACTCAGACTCTATGACACCCGAATGGTGCAGGTAGAAAATTTACTGGAGACCTGTGCTCTGTGTAAGAGATGTCTCATACACAGCACCGGGAGATGATTTGTGGACTTGTGTTCCTGAGGGAGTTTCTGTCAACATCATAAAAATATTTGTGTAGGCCTAAGAAGTACTGTGGAAGATGATATGAAACGAATGAAAATAAAAACCAAAACTGTTTGAAGTCCTAAAAACCCCAAACATTAAATAATGAGAATGGAAATCACACAGTGGTCTTGAGGCCTGCACATCTTCTGACTATCCAAGTGCCTATGCTAAGTTACAAACCAATTTTCTCTCCCACAAAGTTATTTTGAGGTTTCATAAGTGTTGTTTAAGTTCCTGAGTAGAAAAAAATTGTTTTTAAAATCTTTTGAAGAAAAATAAGTGGAAGAGCCCCTAATTCATAAGAAATTATCCAATAGCTCAGCAATTAGGTCATCTAACTGGGATAAGTGAGGCCAGTTCAGACCAAAGATTTGAACAACAGGACCCCATATATGCAACAAGTTTCCATGGGACCTAGGAAATATTTCACACTGCCAGCTTTATTGTATTTAAAATAAATAAATAAATAAATAAATAAATAAATAAATAAATAAATAAATAAATTTTTAAGGGCTCTCTGTTTAAAGTCTCAGTCAGCTCTAATTTTGACCTGAAGTAACTCCATTATCTTCTGCAGCATGAGTGCATGAAAAGAATTAGTTTCTTTTAACCATTCTTCAGGCTAAGCTTGTCTTCAAAGTGTCCTTATATCCAGGCAGAAGAAATGTTTCATCTAATAAGCTCTTCTTTGACATCTCTGATCCTTTCTCTTCCTTTCCGCAAATTAGGATTCCTCTGCCAACACAGGCTGCTACAATTCTGGATGGCCTTTTACATTACATCCACTGGCTGAGCAAAGCAAAGAGCGAGTTGCTCACTACATCATTCTAAAATACCTGTCTTATCAACTTAATGCTGCAATAATTGTTCTTTTTTCTTGTTTGTACCATGCCGTTTCTCTGACTGCAGGACAAGCCCCTTATTTCTCATTCCATTTCACTGAAAATGTTGCTGTTACAATATGAGTTATCTCTACTTTATGGTGTCTATCATTCAGAATGAAGTTCAGTATCTGAACTTTGCAGCCTCCAGCACGTTATCAGCTGCCATCCAGGTAGGTCAATCATTTATAACACATTTAGCTCCAATCCTTTATTTTCCTTCATAAGTTGCAAGGTCACCTTAAACCCTGGAAAAGGCCTAAAGAGTAGCGGAAAGATGAATGAGCAAGGTAGTGGTGCATTCACTGTTGCTATATGCTGGTTGTTTCCATGCAGAATGCTACCTTAAAGTACCAATAATGTATAATAAAAAGGCAAAGCAATTCAGCAAAATTCTGCCCTGGTCAGTCAGATCCTCCTCTGCCAGGAGTTTCATCCGTGGTCCCAGAAAATGTCACTGCAGCTGAGTACCATTTTGCCCTGTCCTACCCCGTTCCACAGTTCAGAAGCCAGTTCTCCACAGCTTTTCTGGCTCCTCCCTAGACTCTCAGGGTAAAGCCAACAGGTTATTATTTCCAATCTAATGAGAAAGTCAAATGTTAACCTGTTATCACTGTACTGAGGAAGTCGTCAGAATTATACTGGTTTTGGCCTGGGTTTCAAGGACCTGGTATTAAGTAAATCTGTATTGACCAGTGAGGTATCTATATTTGTGACATTTTCAGCTTCAGTGCTTCTGTACCGGAGATTGTGGGGGCTTTTTGAACATTTATACCTGTTCTGGGAAGATGAGAGTTGTGAACTGGCAAATTTTCCATGAAACTATTTTCTCAAAACTATCAAGAGTAGGTTAATCTACAAAGGACAGAAGATCTTAACAAAGCATGGTATCTCAGCAGCACAATAGGGGATGAAATTCATTGTGACAGCTGCAAGGTAAGGCACACTGGAAGGAACAATTGATACATTGATGGGATCTAAATTAACTGTAAGTACTCAAGGAAAAAATGTCCTGGCTGTCATTGTGAACAGCTCAGTGAAAATCTCTGCCCGATGTTCAGTAATGATTAAAAACCAAACAAGATGTTACAATGTGCTAAGGAGAGAATAGAGAATACTTTTGAAAATGCTGTAAGGCCATTCTGTAAATCAGTGTGTGAGCTCACCTTGAACCACACACTCAGTTTTATCACCCCATCTTGAAAAGGATGTATCAGAAATAAAGAATAGGAGCTCTGAAAGTCTATCTTTTCAGGGAGATTGTTGGGTCAAATTCATTCTTTGATTTATACCCTGTGCTGTCCCTTTGAAACCAAACGGTTCTCCAGGTTATAAATCACTGCACAATATGACCTATTTAATTTAGTGAAGGGATGCATGAAAATGCTTATGATGAAGATACACAAACTAGTGAATGGCATACTGTTGACAGAGAAGCTTTCATGTTCTTTGTTAAGCAACCTTTGCTCTGAAGTGAACAGCAACGCATAAAAGCAAATACAAGCATATCATTTTTACATATAAGTAGGCATTTGATACTTGCTCTGTATTAAATATATAATTTTTCCTCATTTTTTCCCACTTAAAAAATAATTTGGGGGTGCAGGAGTAGAGAAGGAAGAGGTTTTAAACGTAAGCAGAGGTAAAGATTGAGAAACAGTATGACAAATTTATTCTGGAAAAATATACCTCAAAATGAGGGCCAACTCAGAATGAGGCACAGGGAACCACGGAACAAGGCTATCGACATCACTGATACAGAAGTTCAGGGAGCAACGCAAAAAAACCCAAACAACCCAGTAGTTGATAAACAAGGTAACCTAGGGTGGAGCACAATTTTGAAAAACTTGATAGAGCCTTAGGCAACATCATGTGCTAAAACAGGGAGAAGCCACAAATCGCACCCACACCCATGTTGTGACAGCAAAAACCCACTTGGTCTCTGAACACATCAGTCAGTATCTTTGGGTTTTTAACAGCCTCTGCAGCCTGCATCTACATGAATTTGTAGTTAGTGCAAGGTAGAATATTTAGGCAATAATTAGAAGTTTTTGTGTGCTGTTCTATTTGAAATGTCTGAACTGAGTCAGAATCTCTTGCTCTAGCAAGGCAGAATGAGCTGGTTATTAGCAATGAAAGCTGATCACAGAGGGAGATACTCAGACTGCGAATCTAATTCATAACAGGAAAGAGAGCTTGATTTCAGCAGGGCAGAAAAGGAACATTTCATTCTCTTGTTAGATGCCTTTGCAGGGGAGAACGCCCAAATGGAGCATGCCACAGAGACTCTGAATCTCTGTGCTGGATTATGTGATTTACCAGAGAGAAGAGGTAGGGAAGAAGAAGGGGGGGGGGGGGGGGGGGGGAAGAGAAAAAAAAAACCCTGAAGATTCATCTCTCCTGGTTTGGTTAACAGATGCTATGACCCATTTATAACGATAGTTCCCACCCCTGTCTCCATTGAACCAAGGCAGAAAGGCGGAACTCATGGCACAAACTTTGTCTTCCAACATCACTCCGTTTCTTTCCTAAGGTATCAGAACCTGAGAGATCCCATCTCAGAGGGGCGTTGCTCTGACTGCCTTTGCATGGGTGCATACAAATACGGAAGTGTTTCCCATCCGTGTTAGAGGCTGAACCACAACGGGCACCATTTTCACATTTAGTTTAGTATCAGGTAGCTTTAAGTAGAATTTAATAAGGCTGTACATTTTTTTTTTTCTCTTTGGTTTACTGCTTGGCTAAATTGTTGGATTTAAAGAGCAAATAATTCTTTTTTGGGGTTGGAATAAAGACCATGTATTTCCTCCTGCTTTCCTACTAGGTCTTGGCCCCACTATTTATTACAGTGACAGGTATATTCATCAACTGTGTGTGTGAACAAATTTCATCCTGTGGGCTGTGCATGACAGTTGGTTATGGTCACTAGAGTCACCCAGCCATGTGGCTCACTACTTGGATGACATACCCTCTGTAACTGCAAAGAGTGCCTGAACAATTCCCAGCAACTTTGGTTTGCTCTGGGGTCTGCAGGGAGCAAAAGGCAGTAGAAGAGAAACAGGCTTCCAGAATTTAATTAGGGATGTAGGAAATAGTTTCTTTTTCTGTTGCAGGACCATGATATTATGTCTGTGTAAATGGCCTTAGTTGTCAAGTGAGGATTTGCATAGACTTTATAAACGTTAATGATGCATTCCCTTGAGAACTGCATCAGTCCAACAGTGTGTGCTGCAAAGGTGAAATAGCCCTTGTGGCGTTCTTAAACAGTGTCCTTTACCAAAAACGACTACATAAGTGCATCTACTGTGTATGCAGAAAACTATAGTTAGATATCGCTTGATAACTCTTGGAAAATGGACAATTATGAACATTTCTCATAGTAATTGGTATCTTCCTCAGTAAGGTCACAGAAGGTTTTGCAAGCTGTCTATTAACTGTGCATCTCAGCTTTTCTTACATAATGTGAAGCACATTTTACATGTACTTTTTCAATGTTCATGAAATATTTTAACTTTTCAGCAGTAGTTTTGGGAAGTCAACCAGAGAAGTTTTGCATGAGAATAATAATTGCTCCAGTTCCTAAAACCAGGAGCAAGCCTGACAAAATATTAATAACACTGACACCTCTAAAGCACTTCTGTTTTGTCTTTTCCCTTCTCCTCTCTTTGGAACATTTACAAAGAAAGAGTGACACCTTTGCATAAAGAAAGGATATTCTTAAGCAGTATTCTACTGTCTTCAACACAAAAGTAATTAGGATAAGAACAAAAAATGCTCATCAATGTTATTACAGTGAACACAGCACTCAGACTGTGACAACCGAGCTCTTGTAGTGAAGTGTCTAGACAACAAGCCGTAGCAGGTGCAGACAATAAACCCAGTTGGGTACACCTCACACTATTTAAAATTCTTTATAGAACTGCTTTGTGAGTAAGATTTCAGGGGAAGCAAGCAAAAGGTGAAAAATCTCCGTTATAAAAGTTTCAACACAATTTCTAGAGAGGGCAAGCATAAAAGTTTACAGTTCCCATTATGGCTTTCTCTGAACCAGACAAACCCTTGAGATTACGGTAAGGCAGGCATGCCAGGGTTATAAATATATTTATAGGAAGCACTGGTGCAGTGAGTAAATGGGCTGTTGCTTCCAGCAAGCTCCCAGGAGTAATCACACATGGGCTCCGCAGCTTTTCCAAGGGCAGGCAACCTGACTGGTGTGCCCCACCAACACCAGGTAGCAATGAACTTTCAGCAGTCTCTGAGAGTTCCCTGAAGCAGGTTGGATTGGGTTTTCACAGCAAGATTTTGGTAGGAGGGGGCTACAGGGGTGGCTTCTGTGAGAAGCTGCTAGAAGCTTCCCCCATGTCCGACAGAACCAATGTCAGTCAGCTCCAAGCTAGACCTGCTGCTGGCCAAGGCCAAGCCCATCAGCGGTGGTGGTAGCGCCTCTGGGATAACATATTTAAGAATGGGGAAGAAAACTGTGCCACTGCAGTCAAAGAAAAGAGTGAGAATATGTGAGAGAAACAACTCTACAGACACCAAGGACAGTAATGGAGGGGGAGGAGGTGCTCCAGGCTCCAGAGCAGAGATTCCCCTGAAGCCTGTGGTGAAGACCATGGTGAGGCAGGCTGTCCCCTGAACCCATGGAAATCCACAGTGGAGCAGATCTCCACCTGCAGCCTGTGGAGGACCCCACACCAGAGCAGGTAAATGCACCCAAAGGAGGCTGTGATCCCATGGGAAGCCCACGCTGGAGAAGGTTTGCTGGCAGGACTTGTGACCCTGTGGGGGACACACACTGGAGCAGTCTGTTGTGGGGAGGACTGCAGCCTGTAGCAGGGACCCACACTGAAGCAGTTCGTGAAGAGCTGCAGCCCATGGGAAGGACCCACGTGGGAGAAGTTCATGAAGGACTGTCTCTCATGGGAGGGACCCTGTGTTGGAGCAGCGGAAGAGTGTGAGGAGTCTTCCCCCTGAGGAGGAAGGAGTGGCAGAAAAAATGGGTGATGAACTGACCACAACCCTTATTCCTCATCCTTCTGCATCACTAGAGGGGGAAGAGGTAGCTAAATCAGGAGTAAAGTTAAGCCCAGGAAGAAGGAAACGGTGAGAGAAGGTGTTTTAAGATTTGGGGTTTATTTCTCATTATCCTACTCTGATCTGATTGGTAATAAATTAAATTAATTTTCCCCAAGTCAAGTCTGTTTTGTCCATGACAGTAACTGTTCAGTGATCTTTCTGTCCTTATCTCAACCCTCAAGCCTTTTGTTATATTTTCTCTCCCCTGCCCAGTTGAGGAAGGTAGTGACAGAGCAGCTTTGGTGGGCACCTGGCGTCCAGCCACGGTCAACCCACCACACAAATATGGCATGCAGGCTCTTTCTTGATGCAGCAGATAACTACTCTACCCAACCAGATACATTCTCTGTGTGAATATATAACCTACACATGTACCTATTGGGGTCCTCAAGGACATCCAAGAAGCAATGAAGCCAGGAGCAAGTGGGGAAGGATGAAGAATTTTTATCTATTTTTGTGACTGTTACATGGGGATATCACATGGAAAACTTAGTTAAGTAGAGTACTTAACTTAGTACTTTTTTCCTTGTTATCATTAAAATAGTATCTTTCCCAGATATTAGTTTCGACATGGGTAGACATTTAGTTCAGACTAATCATTCTAGTTTAAAAGCTTGCATCCCTCTGAATTTCATTCAAGTTGCAAGCAGATCTGAAACAGCAAGAAGAGGCCAGGTACTGTCCACGTGTCACTGTGAACCTGTGGCTGTGTCCTACAGCATCTCGGCTTTGATCAGAAGGAAAGAAAAACTCACAGTGTTACAGCCCCAAAGTAAATCTATTTATACCATGAGCCTGGACAGAAACTGCCCCAAAGCACTGGTTACTCCAACAGTTAAAGGAGCATTCTGCTGTGTGGTTACTTCTATGTGCACTTTATCGCTTACAGAAATGTTCCCTTTTTAGTACTTCAGGAGTTTCTGTTGCTCTTTTGGTTTTAGCCAGCCATCATGCCATACTGGTGCCAGGCGTTTATTGCGACCAGAACATGTTGATTTGATGCTTTTGATGTACTTCTGTACTATCAGTTCTTGCACTTGTCTTAACCGAGGTTAAGAGTCCCTCTGAGATCAGGTATGCCAGCCCAAGACTTAAGCGCATTAGATGACTACCTAAATCTTAAGCAGACTGTCAGTGGAGTGGGAAAGAGCAAACTGCCTCTCTTCTATAAGCCAGGGAAGAAACTGTTCCAACACAATGTATTTCTTTTTCTTACTTGCTCAGCCTTTTCTGCTGTTGCTGCTAATAGAGGTGGTGTGCAAGGAGTGGTAACGACTCACTCACAGACTCCTGCACCTTTTTTCCCCCCAGCTGTAGAACTAACTGTGCTGCTACAACAAAATACGATTTTGCTTATTCGCCTGAGAAAAACTGCAACTGCACAAGAGCTGTAATACCTTTCTACCACGCTAATGCATCCTGACTGAGGCCTTTTATCATACTCATAATAGGAATAAAAAAGAATGGTTGTATCACATAAGGGGAAAGCACTTCATGTAATGGTGATGTTTTTCAGCTGTTACCATAAGCATCCAGGGTGAATAATACAGTGTGTTTGTACAAAGGAGAAGTCTCGATACTGCAAAAACCTTCTGGGAGCTAATGTATTATAAGAATTTACTGCAATCACTGTGAATAAGATTTTGCCTGCTCCAAGTCAGAGTGAGTGCTGTCTTGTGTGTCTGTGTTAAGGTCCTTGGATATATATTTCACTCAGGTAATCTCTCAGTATCAAAATTTCCAGAGAGCTACCTTATTATGATAAATTGATTGCACTTGTGGACAAATTTTTTGTGTCCATTTCTTTTCTTTCTATAAGAAGACTCAAGCAACAACTTAGTTATTAAAATAAATGTGGAATTATTAAAGGAAAAAACTTATTTGGTCCATTTATACTAGGTCATGCTAAGGTCTGCATTGCTGTAGGATCTGAACATCTCAAAATCTTGAAATTATTTATTCTCCCCACAAACCTTTGAAATGCATTGATATCCCACATATTTTACAGATAAGGAAAAGGCAAGATGAAGTACTTAGAATTTAAAAAAAAAAATAAAATTACATACCATTAAGTCTTTGAAAATCAGAAAGTAGTGTTGCTGAAGATAAAGATTAATGAGTCTCATTTAACAAGACTGTGATATTCACATGTCACATTTAGCATTTTCATGAAGAGTTTACTGCTGATAATAAAGTCATTTTCAAAAGCATTAAGGACATTAATGAGTTACTTTGAAGTGTTTCAGAATTATCAGTTAGAATAAAACTCACCAGCTGGGTGAAATATCATGGAAACTTCCAGTGCACAGTAGTTTGTTTCTAAAATTTTTTTTAAAACAAAATTGATATTAATGTGATTTTTTTTTTTCTAAAATGTAGAGTGAGCTATGTGGTAAAGTAGAAAAATTGGTTTACCAGTTTCATCTGTTATCTTCTCATATTTTGAACTGGGTTGTTTATGGTCAGTCATATAAATCACAGGCTGCTGCTGTTATTCCTGTGTTTGGGGATGAGGTACACAGGATAAAATGTGTCAGCTACTGTGGTTTAATTTTAGCAGTTCGAAATGTAGTGCATATGAATAACTTTCTCCACATAATCCTTCCTACCTGGAACAAAACAACTTCAAGATAGGTTTCAGTAAGGACATCAAAAAAAAAAAAAAAGAAAAAAGAAAAAAATCATGTGGAGAGTCTTGTTTACCAAAGAAGAGCTGTAAAACAGGGCAGAGACAGAGAGATTACATATGCAAAACTGTATGCAGTTTACAGATTCTCCAAATATCAATAAATCCTTAAGAGTCTGGTTTAAAATGCACTGTGGCTATGTGTAATCCTGCCTCAGCAAAGGATTCTGGGACAACATCGAGACACTTTTCATCCATTAATTTCCTTTTTCCCCAGTCTTTGTCAGTGGACTTTTTTTTTTTTTCTTCTTCTTTTTTTTGCAGTGGTTGAAGACATCTAGTTCTTAATTAGTATATCAGTAGGGATTTTGCAGGTGAAACTTTTGCAATTCACACATTTGTCTTCTTCAGGAAGGTTATTAGACTAGAGCACAGATCATTTGTCTCCTTTTGCAGGCTTCTGACAAACTGTTCTTTGTTCCCTATGGGAGTGTGGGAATTGTAATATAGGCAGAAAACTGACCCTGAGTGAGTGAGTCTGTGAGAGAAGGAATACATTTGCAAACCATCTGAAAACAACAAGGCAAACTCCAATTTGCAACATTTAATAAAGCATGTGAAATTGTCAGGGAAAAAGAGAAGAAGGACTCCTTTTTATAGTCCATTAAAAAGAAAAATTATTGCTTAATCTTGAAATAATTCACCCTTAGCGTTGACATTGCTTCATCTTTTCTGAAAACAGAACACTTGGGTCTTACCCTGAAGCGATGAAGGGTAGACAACATTTTTTCTTCTTTTGTCTGGCCTTACTGTTGGAGAAATGTGACTGCTTTATGCAAAGAGTCCTGCTCACAGGTACATTTTTCTTAAAAAAAGCTCCCTAAGCCAATGAGACATGATGCCTGTGTAAATTGTGCTCCTAGGATGCATCTTTTCTATTCTCAGCTTACTGGACCTTGTCCTTTGATATGGCAGGCATGAGCAGCATCTATCAGCTATTGCAACAGCTTCTATAACTTGAGTCAAAGTTCTTGTTGCTGACATTTATGTAGTTTACTGCTCTGAATATGTCATCACAGAACTGGAGATGGGATCCACTAACAAGTCTGCTTTCTAATAATTCAATGCCTGCAAATACTTCAATGTTACAAGTTCACTCAACTCCCTAATTCCTAAGGAGGAATTGTCTCACTCTTGATGTGTGAGTATGTTTTAAATCCACCCCAACTCTGAGTTTTGTGAGTGCTCTTGCACCCTGCTACACCTGTAAATGTTAGCTGTCCTTGTAAGAGTGAATTGAGGTATGACGGTTGTCCTACAGAGGCAGGAGCAGATCACTCAGAGACGAATAGTGTTTAATGATCTTTTGTTTCAGAATTCTGTTTTTTCCACAATGTCTACTCGATTTTAAGTCAATTCATGATTATTTTTATTAGTAGTATTAATGACTAATGCAGCTCCGTTTGCACTTTTTGTGTTGTAACTTCACTTATGATCCCCAAAGAAACATGTTTTGATTCTACCCCATAGCACTGCTATTCACAAGGCTAGGTTGTATTTTTCCAGTACACCTCTCTTTTGTCCATCTGTTTTCTTCCATATAGAGCTTTCATTTTAATATACTGTAGGGCAATTATCACAACAATAGGGTCTGAAAATGAATGGTAATGTAAGATAATGTAATAGAAAACTGCTTTATAGATGGGTCCATTATTTCCACCATCAGACAAATGCCTATACCTGGTATAATAATCAATAGGCATCAGGCATTTAAAGCAGTATATTTTGTGCTGGTTGAACATCTGGAAGGCAGTATCTTTTTGTTCATTAAATTATGCTGAAGGAACTTTTGGAGGAGCAGAAAGTTCATTGATGCTCGCCTGACCTATTCCAGGGGGGCCCTATATTTATTGCAAGTTGCCAGGTTACCTTCTGCTTGGTCATTGAAATCACTTGACATGAAACTTTTATCTGCTAGTGGAAGGTTGATGACCATGCCGTTTATTTCAGTAAAGAGTTATTCTGTCACTTTTAGTCATAGCTGCATAACTGTTGTGATGATAATAGTAGAAAACTTTATCTCTTAAAGTGGCAACTGTTATTTTATCCCCTGGAGCAAACTGTCAGGATTCCTAAAGGTCTTATATAAAACTGCAAATCTTAGCACCATTGTGTCTGAATTCTAATTTTAGTTGTTCATGTTAGAAAGTGTAGTTCTGAACAAAAATGCACTCAATTAAGGCTCTGGTTTGGTGTTTTTCCTCCAAGAAAATAAGCTTTTTCAATTAGTTCAAAATCAAATCCAAACATTTTCAATCCACTTTTTTTGAAATACAGTGATTAAATTAATGTCCTATGCACTCTAAAGGCCTTTTCTTTAATATTGGATTTTCTGTACACAGAAAGTTGAAGATTGTTTGCCTGCTAAGGA
Source organism: Strix uralensis (assembly GCF_047716275.1). Lineage (NCBI taxonomy): Eukaryota > Metazoa > Chordata > Aves > Strigiformes > Strigidae > Strix > Strix uralensis. Next base: position 34,757,493 of record NC_133979.1, on the reverse strand, counting down.
AAAAAAGCAGCTGATGATCCAGTAACAGAAGTCCACCATCCTTTCACTGGTCAGAAATGCCAGGACTCCTTAACATCAATCCCTAAAGCTATAATTTAACTAAACCAAACTCAAAATAGCTTTCTGTAAGCCCTAAATTCAAACTTTGTGGGCTATTCCACAAAAAATACCTCTTTCATAATATATATTTAACTTATGAGTAAGACATGGTTTAAGTCCTCTTTCTACCTGGTCTACAGAAGAAAGATAAGTAGGTTTACTGAGGAGTCACTTGACTTGCTTAGTCCTGAATTTTCCAGTTTACTCTCCAGTGCGTTGGCCATGACTGCAGCTACCACAGAAGAACAGGTAAGACTTCATTTTGAAAGAAACTTCATTTTGGGAGATTCCAATTTTGAGACATGGCAGAGGTCTATAAAATCCTAACTGGCAGAAAAAGGGTGATTAGGGATCAGCAATTCTCTTTTAACGCAAAATCTTGGGGCCATAATTTGAAACTAGAAGATCACAGGATATTGTGCTTTACATAGCACACACTTAAGCCATGGTGGAAGTGCTAAACTTCATGTGAGTGCAAGGGGAGCTTGCAGAAGAAATAATTATTGACAAAAAATTAAAATGAGCAAGCAAAGTGGACATGTTCAGAAAGCTTTTTCCTATATCGCAAAGAATTCAGTTGAGAGGGAAGTCACAAAATCTGGATTGGGGCTCTACTCTTCATCATTACACAATACATGACCTGGTACTTGGTCTATTGGTCTCCCACCCTCTATCCCAGCCACCAAAAGTAAATCTCAAGACATGATGTTTTTTCCTGGTCAGTAAGACATCTTTCCAGGTGTTTAAATAGGCACCAGCTATGTCTAGGTGGTGGGGAGATGTCCACATAGGGGACTCTGCTTAAGCACCTAAGACCATTCCTGTGAGAGTGTGGGGTCAGAGGGAGAAAACAGTGCGTCTGTCTCTTCCCAGCAGCGAGCTGCTTCCATGTGCCCTAGTTTAGCTACAGCAAAAGCCATAAAAATGTATTACACTGAACTCAGAGAAGTTATACAATCAGATATTAAGTTGCAGAAACAACAAAATTAGAGGACATATATACAGTAATAAATCCTTTCACAAGATTTTGAATGAACTATTACATGCTGTACCTACTTCAGCATCCTACCCTGGCTCTGTTTGGTTCATAAAGGCAGTATGGATATTCATTTATATAAATAACAAATAAAATAAATATACTTCTTTTAAAAATGAAAAACTGACAGTTTAATATATGCTTTTTTTCCCAGGATATTTTAACTTCCCCAATAAAACTTCATTAAGATAACATATCTACCTATAGATGCGTACGCATGTATAGACAAAAATATTAAATTGAGATCCTTGCCAGTTTATTTGCACCAGTTTCAGCACAGGCTTATTCTCAAAATGATTATTCCTCTACGAAGTAGCAAGAATGAGCTAAGCTCTCCTGTTTGCATGGGGTTTTTTAAGTTGTATGCCGTCAAGAATAGGTGAAATCCCAGAATAAAGCTCAGATCTAATTAGTATACTAATTTTAGTTTGGAGTTCATTTTCCTTTAGGTTACAACTTTCTAAATGTTCCAAACCAGATGCATCTCATGATTCTGCTTCCACTTACTATAATGTATATAGCACTTTACCACACTCAATTGGCTCTTTAAATCACTCTCCTCGATGCCTTCTCATTGCATGCACACACACACACACACAACTCCAGTGTCGATCTGACCAGGAAAAATCAAACTCATCCCTTTGTTCCTTCTGCCAAATACCTGTCACCGTTTCAGACAGCTTTGCTTTGCATACTGCTACAGAATGATGCACGGTTTCCATATTTTTTATCAGCTGGTGTCTCACAGACTAACAGCAGTCAGTGCAAAACACAGGGATGTGCCCTTTTTCTAACAAAAACTGCACAATCTCCAACAACATAATTTTTACTAAAATGACAAGGTTTCTTTGCAGCTTGGGGTGTCTTTTGGTGCATAAGAGTGTTACAGTAGATGGAAATGAATGAAGAATTGTACTCCCTCAATACCTAAGGTTTGGGTTTGCTTTTTATTGGGAAAACATTTAAAGTTATCAGCTGTGGATATGCTTTTCTACTTACTGCTTCTATAATGCACATCTCAGTCTAGCTCCTTCCAGGTACCTCTTACACTGCCCAGCCAAATAACTCACAAGAGATGTAAAATTATGACTTCTTAGGAGGAAGTCCATTATAAGCTTGCTGAATGGGGAAAAAACCAAATGTGCCTTGACAAATTGCTTATTAAAAGTGGTCATACGATGGGATCGTTGCTCATATCCTCTGATGACTCTCCAGCTGCCACTATCCTTTTCTCCAAAATAAAATCTGAACTGCAGCAGCTACTGTATTTCTAATCAGCATGGTAATTCAACATCCTCCCCATTTCCCCCAGGACCAATTAAGAAAAACATCAAAAAGTGTAGTGACTTTAATTAGCAAGTTATTCAGCATGTTTTTATCATTAGCCTGCTCTGCAACCACCACCGTCATCACAACTATAATGATGGAGGAAATTAAACTATAGATATTGACCATATTTAATAAGCAATTCCAAAGCCAACTGGATTTAACCGGGATCTAGTGGGTCACTGGGTGCGACTGAAGATTACTATAGCCTTATGGCAGTCTGAGCTCACCTTCTTTGAAACCGTAGCTATGAATTTGAAACCGTGAATTAGAACACTACAAAAAACTCTCAGGGAGACAGTATAAAAATCAGAATTGATTTAAGAAATCCTATTACTAATGCAGAAACATTTAGTAATAGGATTTCTTAAATCAAATACAAGATGAAAAAAATGTCCTTTATGGAAAGAAGAATATGACTCTTATGTGAGCTACACAGTAGATTATTTTATTTGTTGATATCTTGTTTTGTCTAATATTAAAGCAATATCATTGATTACTGAACATTACCAGAGAAAGAAAAAGAAGAAATGGAACATCTCTAAGGAGTGTCAATGAGATTTTAGAAAAAAAAAAATCAATAACTATCATAGTAGCACAAGCCGTAAGATTTGGGGGGGGGGATTTTGGTTTTAGTTTTGTTTTATTCTCTGTGATATACATATCAGTAACAAAGGTGGAGTCCATATTCATCAAGGTACCCACATAACCTCTGTTATTGCAATCTTTGTACATCACAAAAGCTTTCACACTTGTATCTTAAATTTATAGAAAACAGATGTGACTCGACGAGAGTCACAAAAACAGAGCCAATGACTGTAACATTTCTCTAGAGTCCTAGGCTGGCATTTTAATTTGTCTCATATGTTCAGATGTGTGAATGTGTACTGTATGCACTCACAGACATGAGTAAGTATCATAAACTCATGTCAGAAGTAACTTAACTTTTGTGCCAAGACTGATGCTGTCAAGCTGGAAGATGATTATTTGAACTTCCACATAAAAAGCAAAGACAGTCTCCTAATCCCAGTTTCCAGTGGGATGGTAAGGCCCTGGGGACTGACCCTTACGTCCTGACAGGCAGACATGCTTCATTGCAGTGTTCTAAAGCACAATGAATAAGTCCAGTCACCCCTGGCCTTGCAAAGATGTTCACATCCAGCTCACGAGACTCAGGACCAACCACTCCTCTGGTGCCAAATTCATGCTAAGGAGCATTAACATTTGGGAATTTTAGGAGATACAGCAGAGCTTCAAGCTGAATCTCACCAAATTTGGTGTAAGATCAGTGAAGTCTGAAGTCAGTGCTGAGACATCCTAACTACTGCTATTAATATTAATGAAAGATTTTATGCTGAGTCCTTTAAGGCAGAGAGAAGTGTCAGTTTGTGCTGTTTTTAACTGGAATAGAGTTAATTTTCTTCACAGTAGCTAGTATAGGCCTATGTTTTGGATTTGTGATGAAAAGACTGTTGATAACACAGTGATGTTTTTGCTTTTGCTGAGCAGTGGATACACAGAGTCAAGGCTTTTTCTGCCTCTCACACCACCCCAACAGCGAGCAGATTGGGGGTGCACAAGGAGTTGGGAGGGGACTCACCCCAACTGACCAAATGGATATCCCAGACCATATGGTGTCATGCTTGGCATGTAGAGCTGGGGGAAGATGAAAGAAGGGGGGACGTTTGGAGTGATGACATTTGTCTTCCCAACTAACTTTAGAACATGGTTTCACTTTGTAGATCTGGAGAGTAGACAGTAGGCATGTAAATGAAGAAAACAAAATACAGTTTTATAAATCAGAATTTCTACTCCTCCAAGAGACTAGAGATACCACAGACCTAGTTTTTATGGATTACATTTTCCAGGGGAAAATCACAGTAATATGTAGACACCTGGCAGTCCCACTGACATGTTGATACACAAATGGGGTGATGCTAGAGAGACATCATGGTCCAGATGATGTTCTTGTCCTTCAGAAATTTGGGACTCTGACAAAAAGAAACTGGGGAGTGCAGAAACGCCCCCAACCCCTGTATGCCAACTAATAAAGAAAACTAACACTTAAAATGCTTTTCCCTCTGCTCCATTACTTTATTTGCCCTTGTACCAGAAAAGAATGTGGGTAACTGACTTTTCCCTTTGTAATTGTAAAGAGGCACTGTAAGTGTAAAGAAGCATCTGAGATATCTAAAGATCAGTGAATGTTTAACACTAGATATCTAAAGATCAGTGAATATCTAACACTAATGCAAATAATTCAGGGAAAGCGTTTGCCATGCAGTTTACTAGGGTGACATCTACCTGCCTCAAACCTACCTCAGCTTTTCCATTACTTTTGGAATAAATATGCTTGCATGTCAAAATTACAAGCCGACATCTAAATGTGTGCTTCTCATGCTCAGACATGTAAATAAAAAAGATCAACCTATTCAAGGCGATGCAATAATGTAAGCTAATGACTCAAGATGAGTATTTATTGGGTCAAAGTCAAGCTTTGGTTACATCAGTAATTATAGTGAAGTCAGTAGATTGCACATAAAATCAGTTATATTTTCCATAGCAAAGATTTTTTTAAATAGGAATATGAATCTGTAGGCTGGTCTTTTAAAATAACAATGGGGTTGTTAACATGCTTTACATGCTATTATATTTACATGCTATTCAAGCACAAAAATGAAAGAAAAAATGAAAATTTTCTGTTTACAACTTATTTAGTCTAGTCAAATCCAGGCCAAAGTTAGACACAAAATGCATTGTTAAAAAGGACATTCAAGTGTTCCTACTAGAATCTGCCATTCAGAGTTACCCATTATTTTGGTTTTTTTTTTTAAAGTGCAAGTGTACTATTCGTGGTACAAACAACACATTATTATTAGCAGGTGAGTGTATATGGCATCTCGAAGACCCTACACCCTTGATCATGTTGTTATAAAGAAATTTTTCTCTTCCAAAGTTGTAGCTCCTCTCATTCCAGGCAACCTTTAATAATTCTGAACAGGAATCTTGTATCAAAACCCACATACATTCATGTTTGTATGTACAGCCAGCACTGAGCTATACTAATCAGCTGGTAACAATTCACATGCAACTGCAATAGAGAAATATTGAACAAAGTCACAAATAATCACATGAAAATGTACTTTTCTTCTCGAACACTGATAAGCATTTAAAAATAAATTAAATAACAGATCTCATCTTTCAGCAAATATGAAAATACAAACTGATGCAAATTGTTTGCTCCTGACCTAGGAACGTGATGGCCAATTGCCTAACCTGTATTCAGAAAACAATACTGAGTTTTATAGGCTCTTCACAAGGAATGTATTTGAAATTTCTGTTGCATCAGTATAAAAATCAGAATGAACACGTTTCTCAAAGTACTTCAATCAGTTCTTATTTCTTAAGCTAGCATCTCTGCCTACCAAAACACGAAGCCTAGAATATATTAGCAAAGTATTAATTATGGTTGAAATCCTCAAAGATATTTCAATACCTACCTGTCACCAAAGTGGTAATAAGTGTCATCCTCTAGCAAAAATCATTGTGTAGCAATGCTTGAGACATAAACATGCTAAGACTATTCTATTATTTCTTAAGGAAAATTACTAACATTAATGATACAAATCATGTTATGCATAAACCATTACAACACAGTGTACTAATAGATCAATTCTCTAGTGCTAACTGGGTAAGTGTTTTATAAGTGTAACACGAGATCAAAGCTAACTAAATACTTCTGCATCACTACTGAAAACAAATTCAGCATCATGCTCTAATTCCATAATACATATATAAAAAAATTCATCCATGAACTTGTCTTTACTGCAAATAAAATCAAAGAATAAAATTATTGTTTTCCCATACACCATGTTTAAAATTCAATTGTGCTGGAGGTGCCTACATTTGTCAGTTGCTTCCTGGTCATGCTAAAGATCTCTAAATATGCAGAAACCAGGCCTTGAACAAAATCCTATATTTTCAATATGATGGAAGTTATAATCAGTCCTTAGGTCTGTCCAGTTTAAATAATAATAACATCAATAATAACAATAATAGCAATAATAACAACAATAACAATAATATATTTTTTTAAAAACCTACAATCATGTAACAGCCGCTAACTTCTTAACGTATGAAGTTGCCTTAAAATAAACCTTCTGTGCCAGCCTTAGCAGGAAATAAATTGCCAGTCTGTCCTAACATGCTATAGCAAACCTGGTCATGTAAACTCTGGTGGGTTACCCTCCCCACCCCTTCCCGGCAGCTAAGACCTCACACAGCCATTCTCTCACTCCCTCCACATTGGAATGACAAAAGTGAGAAAACTGTGAGTTGAGATAATGACAGTTTAATAGGCAAAGCCAAGCTGTGTGTTGATGCAAAGGTATAAGAGTAATTGATTCACGCCAACCCTCCGGCAGGCAGACGTTTAGCCATTTCCAGGAAAGCAGGACTTCATCGTTCATAACAGTTACCTGGGAAGGGAAACGCCATAACCATGAATGTGTGTGCCCCTTCCTCCTTCCTTCCCTGAGCTTTTACTGCTGAGCGTGACTACCTGTGGTGGGGAATATCCCTTTGGTCAGCTGGGGTCAGCCTTTCAGGCTGTGCCCCCTCCCAACCTCTTCGCTCATCCCCAGCCTACTCAATCTCGGGGCAGAGTGGGAATAAGGGAAAAAAAAGTCGACACTGTGCAAGCAGGCTCAGGAATCAGCAAAACACTGTTTTGGTCACAGATGCAAAGCACAGCGCCATAGGGGTTGCTACAGAGAAAATGAACTCCATCCTAGCTAGACCCGGGACATAAACATATCATTTATTAAAATAATATAGATAGATTATAATTTTTTTTTTATAAACATCCTATGAATCTCCATGAATCCTGGAAGAGATTTCTCGATAATGAACCAGAAAGCTTTTTTTCAGTAATACGAAGTGTTTTCTCTTAATTAATATGAAAAGCTTTTATCAATCTTCATTCATCTAGCTCTAGATATAAGCTCTAAATTCTTAGTCATGGCTTATTAGCATATGACCATGGAGCTCTGAGAAAGACATTACAGTAGCTGATATGAACTTCAGTTTTTCCTTTCCAGCAAAGAGCTGTTAAAAATACTTTATTAAGCGTGTTTGAATGGTGTAGTGTAACAATGTCCCACAGCCACTGCACATTATCCTCTCTATTCCCTGTTGTCTTAAAACAGCAATTAGAAGTTGATGAGAAATATCCAGGAACAATAACAGTTAAAGATCAATTAGGAATCCATGCAGCTAGGAAGATTAAATATTTATTAAAATAACAACAACCTTTCAAATAATAGTTCAAACTTCATTACTCTGATACGTTCTTGAACTTCTATTTTCTGCCTCACTTCACTGTAATTGCAAACTGCAATAGTGACAGTGAATGTTTCAGACTAATGTACATAAAAACATAAAGCTTTTATATTACAGTGACAGTGGTCGAGATTTTGTAAACAGACTTGAACAGTCTTATTTTTTATTTACTTGCACATTTCTAAAGTTCTTTTCTAGTGTAAAATGACAAAACCCTCCCATTTAGCTGAATTTAACTGGAACTTATAGCATGCATCCATAACCTTCCTCTTGCAGTCAGATGGACAAGTGGCCATAGGCATGATATTACTCTTCAGTAGCAGACCTGGAGGAAAAGATAAATTGGGAAGCTGGGTGTGAGGTAAGAAATGTTTTTGCATCAAGAACAGGGCTTCATTTTGGAATTCAGTGCAAAAAGTGAAGGTTTCAGGAATGTTTCTGTAAGTAGATGTGGCCACTACAGGTGAAAGTGGAAGGGCCATGTGGTAATAGAGTGGCAGCTAAAGTTTCTGTCCATGTCTGCTTCAGTGACAAACAAAAAGTGTGCAACCCAGTGTTGCTCAAACACATAACCTAAAGGTCTACTCTGACTCATTTAAAATGGTAATTTAAACCAAAATGTGATGGAATTAGGGGCCAGCACATACAAGTTTTGGCATCTGTAAACACAAAAGGTGAAAAAATTATTAATGAGCATAGCATCCAAAGGGAAAAAAAAGGAGCATTTTTAGTTCGAATGTCATACACAAAATGTTCAGAAATCACGCATGACATTTAAAATTCAACAAGAAAATGTTCTTCACTGGGGAAAAAGGTACAACCACTAGGTTTAGGCTAATATGGTTACCTTGTAGACTGCCTAGCACTAAATGAAATGGTTTATTGGGTGACACACAAAGGGTTTACTCAGCCGTCAGACTTTATTGACTGGGAGAAGCCCTCAGCATGCACCAAAGGAGTACCTCAAACTCATGGCCTTGGAGCTGGAGTGAAGCACTCTGGGACTGCGTCAGCAAGTTATATGGAGGGCACAGATTCTTCTCCACATATATCTAATCTGGGCTTGGAATTTTGACATGGATACACAAAGTGGCGTTTCTTTTTCTTGACACTTTTCTCTATATATATCTTATTAAGAGGTATCAAGATCAGCCACCTCCTTCAGCCATGCTGGCCCAGGATCCCTCCTGGAGCCCAGTAGAGACCAGTACCAGCCAGTACAGTCCACACATAGGATCTGGATCACACTCCAGCACTGACAGCCATGTCCCCTCCTCTGGGGCTGGCACAGACCTCCTGTCTGGCGCAGGCACACACACATGACACTCTCTGGGTTCACAAGCACACGCACACTCGCAGGTTTCCTGAGCCCAGGCCCCTCACTGTAAAGACCCAAAGACAAATCAGAAGACTTTTTTCAAGCATTTATTCTTCATTTTCCAGGAAGATGACAGCCTTATTCAGAGCGATAGTTTTGGACTGGTTGAGAAGTACATTCACAATGCCTACAGACACAGCTTTGCTCAGTCAATCAATCTATCTGAGCAGTGATCCTTTCTGTTTTGCTGCCTGGAGGTGGCTGTCTTTCTATAAAGTACACGGTTAAGAGAAGCCTTCCTTTACTGCAAATAATTTAAAACATAAATGAGATTAAGGTTTTGATGCTTATTTTATTGATGAAATGTCTTGTTGAAACATATCTTGAGATTTTAAAAGAAAAAAAAAATCAATGCATTTTATGTTAAATGATGGGGAAAGAGGCGCTTGTCTCCCTTGTTCTGTTTCTCCTTAGTCCTTCATTCTTTCCCTTTGGGGGGAAAAAAAAAAAGATATGGAAGAGCTGAACACATCGAAAATGATTATGTCATCAAAACAAAGTTTATTTTGTTTAATAAAAAACAAGTAAAACTGCTGTTTAAGCTAATCATTGAAAGAAGTAGGCAATAATTCTAAATGCTTTTAACATTTGAAAACTCACAGCTGTTCAAAACATTATCCTAATGTTAAGTTGCTATAACACTCCTCTAGAAAGGTTTCTTATGAACTCTTAACTATAGGAGCACTGCCAGAGCTATGATCTACATAAGCCACGTAGCAGGGCAGGCCTGTGGTAGTATTTATTTCCACAGCAGTTGCTGATAGGAAAGCCGCAAGAGGTACTTCGGCTGATACCCACATCTCAAAAACAATAAATAGGAACGCTGTTGTCAGTGGATATCCTTTCAAGGCTTTATGCATACCCCCTGTGCAGAAATGTCAACTAACTGCTCTTCAGCAGCTTTCCAGAAAGTTTCTAAGGGAAGCTTTCATCCTGATAAAAGGAGATTTTTCAGTGATGATTTGCCCTAATCATTGTATCATTGATTCCATAAGACAGGCTCGCCCTGCCAGATACACGAGACAGTTACTACTGGCAGAGTATTCAGCTTTTTCTGGAATGTATGGAAGCTGAATGGAAATTGCCACTTTATTCTTTCACCTAAACAGAATACTTTCACTGCTTCTAAAGTGCATTAGCAGAGGGCAACAACCAATACTGATACATCAGGTGATCAGAAATGTGCATAGACATACTCAGCTCTTCTGATTTGAATTCTTCAATTCCTCATTACAATGTTTCCTTTGTTCTCTCCACCCCTCCCCAAAAAAACCCCAAAAAACAAAGGATACTGAATTTTAGTCTAGTAGCAGTATGTTATAGATGACTAAATTAAGAAGCATTTGTGGGCAAATTACTTCAATTTGGGTCTTTTATGACAAACAAACAATACTTAGAAAAGTACATTTAGAAAAAGTGAACCTATTTATGCAAGTATAAAGATGTCTAATGGATTTGGCTTAAAAAAATTCATACTTCAAATCTTTTTTCTTTTCACGCCCAACAATTCTATCTCTGATCTTTAAAACTCACCGTATTTCTCTTGCTGGATCTATACCTTAAGGAAAACATGCTAGTCATCCTGCTCATGCTTCTTCATGTTCTGAACTTATTTCCCTCTGTCGGTTCCATGCATGATTATAATTCAATGATAAGAGACACAATTTAAAACTTCAATTATGAAAGCATTTCTTTGTTAATTCCCTCCCGGCCAAATGACTTCCTCTCACACTAGGAAGTTAAATATTTGACAGCATGACTGAGCTTCAGGAAATTCAGTTTCCATTCACAAAAGCCTCCTAGCTGCTTTCCACAGTCTTGTTGGAATTTATACTGATTTGCTCCCTCTTTTACTTACAGATTCAAGGATCTCTCAGAGACTCAACCTGGAGCCAATATCTGCATCTAGGTTGGACCTCTGACTCTTTGTTTTAGTTGATGCTATGTTGTGTATATTTTATTGACTGGGTAGATGAAGAATATAAACCTTTTTGGGGGCTGTTCCTTTGGGCATCATCTAGCTAGTCCAGCTGGCAAGACAGATGAGAGTGGTGTAGCACAACACTACCAGAAGGATTAGGCAATAACAGCAGGTTTCGTTTTGTGAAATAAAATATTACAAAACAGTTCAGAAATCATCCTATCTGTATTACGATATTGCAATGAGAAAATCAGAAGGTAGAATACATGGTGGAATGAAAAGTTATGTAATTGTTACTTTCATGTAGGTAAAATGATGTGTCATGGTAGTACTGCAGTTCAAATACAGGATAAAAAGTGCAGGAAGTTGACTGGTTTAATTTTTTTCTTTCCTTTCCCTCTAAGATCATACATAAACTAGCCATAAAAGAGAATAGAGAACAACACTATTCAAACAGGAAATAAAAATTATCCTCATTTACCTACTCATCTTTATTTCACTGTTGTGAGTGGATACTAGTGCATGACTTGCAACAAATATAAATGGTATATGCTTTCTGCTAAAAATATGTAACTTTGGTTCAAGGTAATTTGTTTAAAAGCCTAATGAGGTTGACATTTGAAACAGGTTCCTGCCATTTCTGTAGCTTCGAGCTTCACTGAGATAAAATAAAATTGCAGCAGGTGACTCATAAAATAGGTTGACCTGCTAGGACAGAACAGATACTCTAAAATGTCCATGTGGAACAATGTTATTTTTGAGCTTTATTGGATATGATAGCAAGTTTTTCAGTACTTGATTTGCGCCAAGGACAAGACAACATGAAAGGACATGGATGGAGGCTCCTGTGTGGAGGGGATGGGGTACAGGGGAGGGAGGAGGGACAGAAGAGCCACAGCAGCTGTGGCAGAGGGGAGCAGTGGTGGGGAATTGGGCACGGCACAGGGTCCCTGCAGGCAGAGGGCACAGGCACAGCTGAGAGCAGAATACACCAGAAGAGAATTGTAGAAATCATTTAGGAGGCAGCTTTGACTTCTACAGTTGACCAAACTACCCCAGATAAGAGCACCTCCAACATGAGCTTAGACAATAGGAAACTTCTACTGACCTACAGTAGAATATCAGTGGAAGAAAATTACTTTAAACTTATCAGTATTGCTTCCTGCGACATGATTTTTATCCTCCTAAGGTTCAGTTTAGCATATTTACTGCAGTAGAGGGCTGAAATACCTGTCTTCATGGTTTCCCTTTCTCTTTGGTGCCATGGCGGGGAAGTAAATGAATGTCTGCATCGTACACTGATCCTAGTTGTTCTTGGCAATAACGAACAACAATGCCATTTATAGTCCTTAAATTAAACTATTGTCCATGGCTTTACATGCTTAGTTATTATCCCTAGATTTCAAACTTGTTCACACTGAAAAGCAGAGAGCAAAACCAGTGGAAATCCGTTGCAATGCACGCAAATGGGATGGTGTAACGGCAGTGGCAGACCATAGGAGCTGTTAGTGCAGTTTGGCAAGTCTTGACATGTGTTCAGCCTAGAAGAGAATATAACGTCTCTTACCCTGTCATCTCCCTAAAAAACAGGATGTCTTGCTTTAGGAAACAGGACAATGGTGGATGGGTATCAAGCACTTCAGATGTGAATGGTCAAAAACTATTTTTAAATGAAGAGAGATAAATTCTTCATATAACAGAAATTGTAAGGACAGCCCTTAACAAAGACAGAGGAGATGATATCAGGTGTACCGGGTCTGGCTGAGCCGGGATTGGTTTTCCCCTGTAGCAGCCCTCATGGTGCTGTGTTTTATGTTGGGAGCTGGCAGGGTGTTGATAGCACACTGGTGGTGTGGCTACTGCTGAGTGGTGCTTACACAGCACCAAGGCTCTTTCCAACATTCCCCCCCCCACAGTGGGATGGGGTGGGCAAGATCTTGGGAGGGGACACAACCAGGACAGCTGACCCCAACTGACCAAAGGGATATTCCAGACCATCTGACGTCTGCTCAGTATAAAGCTGGGAGAAAGGAGGAAGGGGGTGGGGTCACCCTTGGTCCTCCGAGGCAACCACTACGCGTATTGGAGCCCTGCTTCCTGAGAAGGCCCGACATCGCCTGTTCATGGGAAGTAGAGAATAAATCTGTTTGCTTTTTTTTTGCTTCCGCGCGCGGACCTTTGATTCGCTTTGCTTATATTAAAACTGCTGTTGTTTTACCCACAAGGGTTGTTTTGTTTTCCTATCTTATTTTCTTTCCCCTCTTTGCCCTGTTGAGAAAAAAATGGGAAGGGGGGGGAAGTGATAGAGCGACTTGGTGGGTACCTGGCATTTAGCCAAGGTCAAACCACCGCATCAGGTAATGAAGATGCGTGTAAAAGAGAAACCTAGGCAGATGAATGGGAACATGTGAGCAAAATTTTTTCATGCAACAGAAGGATTCTCAGCTTTGAAAGATTTTTTTAAATTATTATTTATTTTATTTGGGGCTGGAGCATTTTGCTTTAAATGCGTATTTCCTTTTGTTTAAAACGTCCTTTAACCTATATGGTAAAGGTATATTATTGAACGTTTTAAGAAGGGTAAACTGCTGATGCAGAAGAGTCTGTGGACAAAGTCTATGCTAGCAGGAAATAACTGAAGGTGGCTGAGGAATCGCTGAGAGGGACTAGATCAAGTGGTTTCAGCAGTTTTGTGAGGAATAGGATAAGAGCAGAGAAGTCAGAAATGCCTAGCATTTCTCTTGCAAACAAAGTAACAGAGAAATTTTGTTCTCTACTGGTCCTGTGCTAGGCTCAATGTCAACATTGAGAACCATCATATACAGAGTAGTTTCTTACACTGCTTTTTCTCAATTTGACTCATGACTATAAGCCTTAAAGGTAATGAGATCTTGAGATAAGGAGGTCTTTTTGCTCTATCTGTCTCTTTTCTCATCTCAGAGAGTCCTGCTCAAAAGGTCACAACATGGATAGTCGTCTTTGCAAGAAGACCTAAACCGTTCATTTGGGCTCCTCTTCTTTTTTTATCCCACTGACATCTCTAATAATCAACAACCTGTAATGTGCTTTGCAAACATTACCCTTCTCAAATCAGCAAAGAGCACAGATTCAAATAAGAATTGTTTTTCTCTATCTAAAGATGCTGTGTTACAGTTTAATCTGATTTGAGTTTAAATTCATGTTCAGCCTATGTATACTTTCTGAATTTGTTTTTTTACATGAATAGTGTCAGTCACCAGTCTGCACAAAATCGCACTTTTAAAAAGGAGAGGATGGAAAAATCAGCTCAGTGTACAGCCCCAAAATCACTTTTTGCAGTCAAAAATAATCAGGGAAAAACATCTCTTAAAACACCTACATTCTAAATGTATTTCTATCAGTATTGATATTTATTAAATTGACTAAAATGGTGATTTCTTTTGACTGAAGTGTGTTGGGAAAGTCTTGATTACAATAACACCTTGATCCACCTCAGGAAGATAACTGCTAAGATGAATGCATTAAACAGAGGTGTGCTGCAGGCAAACAAAATTGCAACATAAATAAATCCTTTGTCAGAGTTTACAAGCTCAGAGACACATTAAGCTTTGTATACAATTTGGCCCAATGCTTAAATACCTGTATGATGACATATACGGGCTAGAGTTCCCAGTGAAGCAATGTGATGTATCTGACGGATTTCATATTGATTTTATCACCAGATAGCTGCAATGTGACAACTGATGGATTGCAGGAATACACTTCGTTAACTCTGTATGCCTGTCTCTCGCAAGTAGTCTTTTTAATCTGCTCACTTTGTAACGCCCCACTCAATAATTTCTCTCCCGAGCATGTACGTCTGAGTTGTCCTTTAATGGTCTTTCCAAACAGGGAAATCAATGGTATTAAATACTCACGGAATGGGATGCAAATAAGCAGCTATAAATTTACATACCTACTTTTTAAAGTATTTTTGATCCAATGATACAGTATGAGAGCCTGTATTTTTTTTTATATTGATGATTATTCTTCCAATTTATATAGCTCTTTTGAAAATTTTATTACTTTCTTTGTTATTTCAGTAATATATTTAATTGTAGCTTCCTTGAAGAGAAGAAGGAAAGCAAAAAAATGAAGGGAAAAAAGGATTTATATTTAAAGAATTTGAAATTACATTCTGCACCTAAATGCATTTTGTCAGATCAGTTGTAACCAAACTTTAAACCAAAGAAATGAGCATTGGAGATGACAAATTAATAATCCAACTAATTGGCAACATTATTGTATTTTGCCAGACATTGCCATTACGCTGGGAAAAATTTCAAAGTAGAGGGACTTGGTGATGAAACAGACCTGTGTCATTTTCTATTTCTGCTTTATATGTTTCTGCTATTTGAAACACATGTATTTAATTGCTTCAAACAGTGGGGCTCCAACATTATTCTCATGACTACTGAACTATTAAATTGATCAGAGCACTGAGAATATGTATATGTTTTTAAATCAACCTACTGGCAAATTTCCTTTGCCTTAATGCTTTCCCATTACCCTTAATTAAATCCTTTTCTTATCCATTGCCTCACAAATTATATCACATAACCCCTCTCTTTCTCATCTTGGTAGCGCCTCCAAAATTTACAAAAATTAATGGCTCCTCAAGTTTTTAAACACTTTGGGCAAACTTCAGCACACGTAATTTCACTGGGAACAGATGGAGCTGGAATGAATTTGGTCGAAATTACTGAGCAACCTGAGGACTAAACTATTTATGCATTCTTGTATTCCAAATCTGGTTTCTCCAGCAATGTCGAGAAAGAAAAAGAAGCAAAAACAAAGTGCTGAAGATCTCTGCGAGGCATAGCCTACCCTCAATTCACACATTCACAACTCCCAGGGACAGAGGTGAGAAGTCTGCCGTGGATCAGGCATAGTCATAAACCTGTGTGTGTTGGTTGGTTGAAGCATCTATTTATCTAAATATATTTAAAGCTCTTTCCCTACAGACATTTTTACTACCTGGTATGTGTGTTGGAATTGAATTACTACTGCCTTATTTTAGTTTTATGCCTCTGTAATGACATTAAAAGCAACACTTACTCAACATAAAACTAGAGAAAAGTGATGGTGAAACAGGCCCAATTCACTTTTCTGTAATTGTGCTCTTTAAAAAGGTGGGAAGTATCTGAGTATAAAAGAAGCAAACAGTTGCAAAAACTAGTAGCTTCCCCTAAAAGATTACATTTTCTCTTATTTTGCCTTTTTTTTTTTTTTTTTTTTTTTTTTTCATTCCTACACAACATCCTGAAAAAGATTGGTTTGGAAACATAAAAACAATCTTACTGAAAGATTTACACTGACGATAAAATACATGTATAACACAATTGCTGGAAAAGCAAAATGACAGAGAAGAAATACACCTGCTTAATTTTGAAACATTTAAAACAATCAATTGAAAACCTTTTAAAACAACACCGTCTGATGAAACATACAACTTTACAACATCAAAATAGCCTGTAGATATATTTTTTAACTGGAAAAACTGGAGAAGTTCTTGGTAAACTGCAAACAAATTGCTTTGAGATTCTGGAAATACAGAATAACACTCATTATAGAAAGGATTGCATATTACTTGATCTGGTCCAGGAGAAGGGGAAAAAGTATGACAGCTGGCTTTGTGGGCACTTGAGTACATTTCCCTCCAGAAGGCTGTCAGGCAAAACCACTTCCTTGTTATAATTAAATTACATGATATATATTGCTGAAGAGTCATCTCTATTGGTTCTTAAACAAAATGAATTGTTTTGAGAGCCCAAAATGCTGTCATATTACAAAATTATATGTTTTCCACTTTGTACTTCACTGTTATTTGAAAAATTAATCATAGGGAGTGTTCTAGCTTCACTCTGTCACACAAAAAACCCTTGTCATTTAAGCAAATGGCTTGCTAGGACTGATTTATAGATATTATATAATATAACATAATGACACGTAACAAAATTTCATTACACAGTAAGGTTAATTTGAATTATGATTTTTTCTCCCTGGTAGGCAATGGGAGATACTCACGTTCAGTAACTGCTGCAGTATTTTACACCCGCTTTTCAATGAACTGTAGCATTCTGAAAATGCAGCAATTAGCTACCCTGAACATAGAAGGTCTAAGTGATCTACTACATTTTAAAGGTATGTGTTGTGATCCCACAAGAGACTCAGACTGCTTCCCGTAGACAAGAGTCTGAGCTCCTCCATCGATGTTGCTCCTGTATGTGCTGCTCTCCTATTTGGAGTTAAATGGAAGGCAAATACAAGATTTGCCATTCAGACAGAGTTTGCTCTCAACTTTTTCTATTTTTAACTGACTTAAGTATAGAAAAATAGTAACTGGTGAGCAATTAACAAGCATTTTTATACTTAGATCTAATTATTTGCCAGTTATGTTATTCCAGTAATACCTGTGACTTAACAGATTTTGTGACAAGGTGTTTGATGATAATACACAGCCACAAGTAATTGGGGTATGTTGGATTCTTCAGAAAAGAGATTTTGGGTCGATCATAGAATGATGCACAAAATCTGATTCAGAAAAGCAATTAAATAAGTCTTTAGAGAAAGAAAGAAAATTAATTATAAAAACAGACAGGTTCTAATGAAAATGGCAGATTTTTGGAGATCACTCCAAAAAATCAAAACCCTGCTTTTCACTATTTACAGGAAGAAATACTGCAGAAATAAATGTTTCAGCAGCAAAACTTTCGCTAGAGTATCTGGAAATCAAAGTGGACTTGAGTTAACAAAATGTTACAATTAATTCTGAATTGAGCACTTGTTTGGGAAATTTCCCAGCACTGTGAAATCCTCCCTAAGCTTATGTACAGTAGATTGTGAGGCTTTGTATTACCACATTTCCATTATCTTTTCAAAAACACACCTTTTTAGCAGGTCATAGATTCAGAACATTTCTAAGAGGAGATATTCAAACTCATACAGGAATCATTGCTACAGGCCTGATATGAGATGACAGCCCGCATGTCTTTCACATCATTGCAATAAGTCGTTACCTGACTTACAACTTCAGAAGTCCACAGAAGTATGTTCAGACTGTGCTGCTGGCAAAAGCAGCAGGGATGAGGAGAAGAGTCTGCCAAGAGAGAAGGGATGCTGGGATAAGCATCCCCATGGATTCCTTTCTCCTTCTTATCTTACCACAAAAGCCAGCAGAGGAAGTCTCTAAGACTAGTTTTGGAGTTTTAGAAAACCTACCCCATTACTGGCTTGCAGGTCTTTTTCACCTAATTTGCAGTTGTAAATGTGAAAGCAGAGTAATAATTATTTCAGTCAGGTGCCAAGAGAACAGCAAAACACAGTTTCTTAAAACCTAAAGAACAGTGTTAACTACTTTAAGTAGTTAAAATGATAGAGAGAGGTCAGGTGCAAAGAAATCCGGGTTCTTTCTGTCACGGGATTAATATGTGGGAATATGTAAGAGATATAGAAAGGAATATTTCATTGAACATTGAACCAGTTATAGCTGGGGAACAACAATGGGGTCTCTACCATGAGGATTTGCACAGATGTTTTCAAGAAATTACAATTCAGATTCTCTGCTGTGTTTAGAACTAGATGTAAGAAATATCTACTTGCTGGAACTCAGTAGACTCCCACAATCGTAGAATTGGTGCTACAAACAGAAGCAGACCCTGAGAAACTGTTTATGAACGTAATAAAAGTGGCAAGAACTTTGAGATCTGAAAACAAAATTGAGCTCTTGTCTTCTTCAATATTTCATTTTCCCTATAACAGTTTACAAAATAATCCCAACATTACATTTCATTGTCACTATCATTTAAAGACTTTGCAAGATGAGATGAAATCCCTGTCTGCATTAAATGAGACTTTTCTGAAAACACTGCAACACATCACAGGGGGAAGTGAAAGCCAAGACAAAATGTGAGGTCTGAAAGACAGCCTCAGCCACTGGCAAGTTTTGTGGGGTTGTTTTTTTCTTTTCTGCTTAAGAAAGTACTAACCTTTCTAAATGTGAAATATATGAGGACTTCATGCCCTTAACAAATGAATGAGCATGAGAGAGAGAAATGGAAACCAGGCCTGGGGAAAAGTTTGATCCCTGGTTCTTAATAGATACACAGAATACAGTGCCAGTATAATCAGGCTGAGTCTGTTGGAGAAGAGAGATGTGTGGCACACCAATTACCGACAGCAGGGAGAATTGAAAGAAATTACATTCAGGGGAGTGTGAAATGTGAAAGTCAAGGAAATAAATTAGATGTTGTATGACCTCTAGTGTAATATGTGGAGAACTAATACATTTAACCTAGTTGTAATCATGTCATAGCTAGACTGCATTAGGAACTTTTTCATTTAAATTTTCCTCTCTATGGCTCTGTGCTCAACTTTTCGAAATGGAAAATAACACAGCAACACAGGCAGCTCCAGAGTTGGTTCTGGAAAGTGAAGCTATGCAAAGTCTGCTCAGCGTAAAGGAGCCAAGCTCAGAATTCACTAATCATGCACCACTCAAATCTGATGACGTGGAGTATTAGGGTCACTGGAGGTTTCCTTGAAGAAGAAGAAAGACAATATATCTGCTGCAAACTGTAGTACATTGTAACAGCCAGTAGATTAAAACATCTATAGAGTAAAAATGATCTATATGGAAATATCTTTACTAGTATCAGAAAAGGGGAAGGACTGATTTAAATTGCTTGAAGATGTGATTGGAGGGTCTCAAATATAATAAGACTTCTTTAAAGAAACCATGGATTTTGGCTATCATCCGTCTTAAAGAAAGCCCTAAAAATGGTAAAAGCTCTGACTAGAGAGAAGCAAAGGACTTTGGGAAGCATCTTTCGATGTGAGCATAATCTCTGAATGTCTCAAAGTCTGCCTGATACTTGTTTTAAGTATTTCAAGACAGTTTATGTTCATTACTCTTTTTCCTAAGCATCACAGGCTTGGAAAATAGTGTCTTCCTTTTTGAAAAGCCCTTTTATTTCTTCTTGTCTTCAGTATAAACAACTGCCACTCTTTTATTTTTTCCTCATGATTTCTGCAAATCATTCTGCTGTGCCCCATTTGATCCATGTTCCTAATATGGTTAAGATGACGCAAAAATTGCTTTCAGCAAGTATGAAAACCATTTCTTAACTTCCCATGGTGAGTTCACCTCAAGCAGAATTGTGACTAATCTGCTGGCATGAAAAAAAAAAAAACAACATTGTAAGAACTTTGATTTGTAAAGGTACCTGTTGGAGGTAGCATGTACAGTGGGGAGGAAGGAGAGGAAGAGTTAATAAAGAATGTGTCTTGTCCACAGAGATCTCAATCACAAACAGAAAAAAATGCTTTGCTCCTGCAGGACAGTTGTGAAGGTGGGTGGGACAACCCAGTTGTCTCAGAACTTATTTGCGTGTCACCAATTAGCTTAATTAACAGACTGGATACAATCTAGTTAACAGACTGGTTACAATCACTTCAAAGATTTTACTATGTTAATGGTGGTTGTTAATTTTTACGGATATGTCTAATGAAATTTTGAGGACCTGTACCTTTCAGAAAGGCTGGCACAAATGATCTTATGAACCTTAGTACTGATTAATTAGAGCTCCAACACCGCTAAACTAGACCTCACTAAAAAACTTTCTTGGACCTGAATGAGTCTGAGCAACCCGGCTCTAGTGGTCTGTTGCTTGATTATGCTCAAAACAGGTGAAAAAGCAATGTTTCATGTCCTCATAATTCTTGCATCAGAATGGTATCCTTTCTCACATAGGAAATATAATTATACCAAACACGTTCTGCATAATTTTGAAATAAAATGTATTTAAAATATACCACAAACCCACACAAAATATTAAAAGGATTTTCAATTACTTTTGTTTGAAAGTCTGCTTGTATTATTTGGATGAAGCATGAATATCTGTGGGAAAGTATGCCACAAACATCAAGTTAATACATCTTTGCCAACTGTCTCTTCACAGATAAGGAAGTGATTTTGGCCTCGAATTAGGAAATTACGCAGATTGCCTATTTCTGTCCCTTCCCTTGAACCATGCTGCTTTTTTCAATGAAAAAAATCAACTTTCACAATTGACAGACTAATTTGCTCAGCCAATCCATCCGTTCTTCCATCTCTCAGTTTTCACACCAGACTGTTCCCCTTTCAAAGATACACAAGCTCTCGTGTCCTTTCTGAAGATTTATGCAGCGACACTGGGTTTGACGATGAGGTGGGTGTGTGAGTGCTCTTCCCAGCTCCCAGTGGCAGCTGTTGCGTTGGTGCAGGTTGCCATCCCTTGCTGATCCAAAGGGCGTGGGATAGACAAACTGTCCCCCTGCCACAAACATGCCATCGGCTGTGGTCCATGTCCTGCTCATCGTCACGGGTCCTTCTGTGTGTCTCAGGCAGAGATACGGGAATCTCAAATTCTGAAAACATGGGAAAATCCATATGACCTGTTAAGCATGTCTCACTGAAATGATAGAAAAAGGTCTAATATCCATTCTCAGAACTATTTATTTTTATACTATTTAAGTTCATGCCATATAGCGAGTGAACTTTATTTTCTCTGTGTACTCTTTTGTACAAATGTATCCTGGTTTGCCAGCAAGACACAACATCTGAAAAATCCAGAAACTAATGTATCTGTACTTCTGTGTAACTACCAACCTCATTCAGAGCAATTCAGTCCGTCTATAATCTTGGATACTGATGTTCAGACTCCACCCACTCTGCTGCTAAGTTCTTTTTTTCAGCTTTCAAAAGACCCATGGAAAAAATCAAAAGGTTTCTCTTGTGAAGAATGTAGCAACACTTTTTTCACTAAGGTAAAGACAGCATCACAGTAAAGTAAATCCACCAGAGAAAATAAAAGATGGGCACAGAGAAAAGAAAGAAAAGAGGGAAAGTTAAAAATACAGAATTTTATTGAAAGACGGCTATAATATAAAATGTGGCTGGGACATGGGAGACTATAATGTCACTGCAGCCTACAAATGGAAGAAGATATTGAGCATCAGTGGTAAGAAGAGGTCCTTGAAAAGATCATGGAAAGTCCATTTTCCGTTTCAGGCCACTATCTCCAGTCTTTTAAATCCAGTTCTGGTGACCACTAAGCCATCTCAGGAAGACAGTCTGAGATCCTGAAACTGTTTCCAGAATGCATGATTAAACTGTCATCTGGATCCAGGTTTACTTGGAAGTAGACTGGTGTAAAACCTGGAATAAAATATTTGGCTCCTGCTTTTTAACTTCTGCAGAAGGCAAGATTTCAAGCATTCTGAGATTCAGACAGTTCCTGGATATAACCACGTTTCCAGAAGTAAACTTTCTTATTAAAATATTTATATTGTTACTGTCCACTATATCATTCCAGCAATGTCAGTTTCTAATCTATGTCATTTAATTTGGAAAATCTGCCTTCAAGCATGTTTAAACAGTACTTTAGTGCTGCTAATGAGTAACTGAATTTTTCATCCCATGCAAAAGAAAGAAGATGTACATAAGCAGCTTTCATGATCCCCAAAACTCTTTGTTGGAAACATCCCATGCGGCATGAGGCATGTTATAGGGACTGTAGGAGGAGGCACTGGAAGAGAAACAACCTTCTGAGGGAATGATAATTAATCTGACAGGCCACTTGGTATCCAGTGGTGAAAGAAAACTACACCAATTAATCAGTGTGACATCCAGAGGTCACTCATCAGCTCTTCATACATCTTTTCATCTCTGCACATGAAGGTGAGAAAACGCATGATGAAGTTGAATATCATGACTTCCTCCTTAGCATTGACCTCTGCTGAAACACGCTGCTAAAAGGCTGTCAGTTGTTGTTTCAGGTGTCTGAACTGAAGAACAGACAGGAGGCAGTGCTGTCTGGGCTGGCTCATTCCTCCGTATGCACTTCATTTCCTTCCAGAGGAAATGTCTGTTCTCAGCAGATCAGCATTTCATCAGAAAGCACAACCTTCTTCAGACAGAGTCACAGAGCTAAGTGTCTAAGGAATAAAAGTGAACCGGCACAGAGAGAGTACAAAAGTCTGAGACACATTTGCATGAAAATCTGGAAAACTCATGTATACTTGTAATACTCCCTTTTGGTTCTAGATTTGCCGGTAGTGCTGGACCACAATGATGTCTCCCTGGCCAGGCAGGCACAGCCCACACCCTAACAGGAGGTTGGTTCATCCCAGCTGTGAGACTTTGCCTTTGTCCTTGTTGAATTAGATTAGGTCCCTCTCAGGCCATTCCCCCATCCTGTCCAGGTACGTACAATACCTAAGTGAATGGTTTTTGCAGATTTGGTGTTGCTGCTCTGAGCTCCTTAGATAACATTGATCCAAAGATGTTTCTGTTGAGCTGCGAAGTATTATTTTCCAAAGCTTATCAGCTGAGAAAATACAGTTTGCTACTTCAGGAAAGAGTCAGAAATTTGCTCATAGAAATGTGTGAAACTATTAGGAATTCGGCTCTTTGAGTCCGTTATTATCTCTGACTGTCACATGTAGAGGGGATGGCAATGTGTAGGTGTTTAATGCTATGTTAGAAGGCAACATTTGGGAGAGCATACTTTTATATTTTATAACATTTTTCAGTGTCAGATGTAATAGAGCAGCACTATCTCCAGTGAAAGGTCTAGATGCCACTGTGCCTACTTGGCTTATAAGAACGTATTTTCATAGCTACATGTAAAATCTCCAAGACACATGAAAAGATTGTAGCCACACTTCAGAATCACTGCCCTCTACCTTGTCCACAGTAATGCTGACTGGATATAACCATATTGAATACACCAAAAAACCCTATAAACAACTATTTTTGTGAACTGTAGTGAGAACAGACGTGATACCAGTGAAAAGAAGTGACATTAAGATTACAAAGGATCCATACCAAAATGTTCAAATTGCAGAAGTATAAAAAATATGTAAAACATTTTTCACATTCAGTGTGCATGTACACCAGTCCTTGTTTTCACTAAGGAACCTGAGTTTGAAGTCTGAGGATGTGACGTTGTCATTTAAAGGCAGAAGCTGTTAAGAAAATTAAGTCCAAGAAGGGCTTTACATGGGCACATTCTCTTCAGAAGGAGTGAAATTTGTTGGCTGATCTTTTTAGCTGTCCTGTAAAAGGGACTGGTATGAAGAAAAAATATAGATTATAGACTGTTATAGGTATTTATCTGATTTTGGTTAATTTAAAAAGCGCCAGTGAAAATATAAACTAATTTTTCCAATTAGAACTTTCTTACCTGTAATACACATGGGGAAAAAAAAAAAAAAAAGAAAAAAGAAAAAGAAATAAATATAGTTTGGATGTGTCTAATTTCCTTTGCATTAAGCTGCAGGATGCTAAACAGATTAACTTATAAGGGCATGAGGGAGCTAAGGAAAGCACTTAACCCAGTGAGTAGGGAAGAGAGAGAACATACTATGGGGAGCCCTGAGGGTTTAGGATTTTTCAATTTATAGAGGATGTGAAAGATAATTTAAAGGAAATAAGAAATTCTGGGTTTAAAGAAAGGATGTGGAATACCCTCAAGTGAAAGAACTCCCAAGCAGAAACTTGTTCCTTAAGGACTACCTCACCACAGATCTGCTGTAATGTAAACAGCTATAAGGGAACTAATAAGATATTGTATTAGAGGTTCTACTCTCCTTATACCAAGCTTTTGCCAAGATCCATCTTTTCTTTTGCATCAACATATGGCCAGTCAATATCATTATCTACTATTTTTCTTCTCCCCAGGGAGGCTGAATATTGATGAGCAGTAATTGTGGGTTTTTTTTTATTGTATGAGTAATAATAACCATAACTGCCACATTAACAGAAAGTTGCTTTGTCTGCTTATTACTGTGCTGACATATAACTACAATAAATCTGGTATAATAACAAAAACTTGACTTCCATATGGTCATCTTAATCTCTTATTCAACATTCTGAGATAACCACTAGGAACAATTTCTGGAAGGGATTTTGTTTTTTCCCCCAGTACTGTCCTGATAAAATGTATATGCAGAAGGACTGAATACAGCTAAAATTTCAGAGTGAACTGGAACTACACTATTAAACATCTGCCAGACTTTTTGAAGTTATATTATCTAATCAATTTTCTGTAAGCTAGATAGATATGTTTTCCAGTCTGTATAAAATAATTATGAACTTTACAGTCCTCTTTAGTTATGACTGTCTTCTGAATATTTCAGGACTTATATGCTGTTTTAGCCAACTAGTTTGACTTGTGGTAGGGTTTTAACTAATGCATAAAACACACAATTTGAAACACAGGAAATTCCACTTAAACATAGAAGTTCTTTACTGTGAGGGTGATCAAATATTGGAACAGGTTGGTCAGAGGGATTACAGAGTGTCCATCCTTGGGGACACCCAACTGGGCACAGTCCTGGGCAACTTACTCTAGCTGGCCCTGGCTGAGCAGAATCATAGATCATAGAATCACAGACTGTTTTGGATTGGAAAGGACCTTAAAAATCATGTAGTTCCAACCAGTCTGCCAAGGGCAGGGACACCTTCCACTAGACCAGGTTGCTCAAAGCCCTGTCCAACCTGGCCTTGAACCCTTCCAGGGAGGGGGCAGCCACAGCTTCTCTGGGCAACCTGTGCCAGTGTCTCACCACCTTCACATGGAAGAATTTATTTCCTTATTTCACAGGAAAGAACTTCTTCCTTACACTTAATCTAAATCTACCATCTTTCAGACTAAAACTGTTACCGCTTATCCTATCCCTACACTCCCTGATAGAGTCCCTCCTCATCTTTCCTGTTGGCCCCCTTTAAGTACTGAAAGTCTGCTATAAGGTCTCGCCAAAGCCTTCTCTTCTTCAGGCTGAGAATTGGACTAAGTGAGGAATTGGACTAGGTGATCTTCAGAGGTGCCTTCCAACCTCAGATATTCTGTTACTTTCTTAGAACTGTCACATTTTAGAAGATGTCAGTACTGGGTGTTTCTTCCAAGAAATCCCAAGGTCCACATTCATCCCACCTAGCTTCAGGCAGTTCAGGTAAAAACCTAGCTGCTTCTGCAGTTATTCCCAGCAGAGAGAGAAACATGTCCAGAAGAAAATTTGCTTTACCATAAACACTCAAAAACAAGGGCAGGTATACAAAAAGCAGCAACATTTTGTTACAGTTTTGGAATAGCTATTGCTTTTTAAAGAATATCTAGAAAAGTTACTTCTCACAAGACTGGAGACTGAGTTTTTCATGTCATATTCCTAGTTTGAAGCAAGACAGATAAATCTCTTCTCTTTATATTTCCATCTGCTCTGAATACTTTCTTGTTAAGGCTGTAGAGCTGTGTCTTTAATGGGTACGTGAATGCAAGTTATGTATCAAAGCAACATCACAAGCAATATATATCACTTCCAAATGCTTCTCTGCGTTTCAAATTGTGCCACTTAATTGACAATTCAGATAAAAAATTCTGGTGGTGTCAAACACAGAATTCCCGACTAATTCAAGTCTATGTGCAAGTCTTATTATGCGTAAGTCATATAAGGGTGGTCGCTGGCTTATCCAAACTTGTATCTTTATAAAAGGTTAAAATATGGAATTTTTCAAAGATTTTTCGAAAAGTCCTTAAGGAGAGAGGTATAGGATTGACAGAAGGGATATATATCAACTTTTTTAGGCTATTGTGATACAAACAGGTTTTATATAAGACAGGTGTGAAGGATAAAATTAGTCAATTACCGAAAAATAATGAGCAATGCAAAGATGACTTGCCTGTGTTATAGCCCACAGCTGCTGTTGCACATCATGAAAAATAACTATCTCAATTATCAAGTTGGCACAAAGAATAATGTTTGTGAGTCATAATTAAAGCAAGTTGTTTGAACTGATTTTGCTGTGCTTTATGACCAGTAACCTGCAGGTGAACATGAAGTTTCACTTTTAAGACCTGCTTCATAATTTAGACGAGATTAACATTTAACATACTCCTCATTCTCCTTCGTGCATTTAGCAAAGACCTAGCTGCCTTGTTCCAATGAGCAGGAAAAATGCAGAAAAAAAGAAAGGGGATATTTTTAGAGGCCCCTCATTCTGTCATATTTATTCATGCTACTTTCTTACTATATTAACAACTTTAAAAAGTCTTTTGAGCTACTTCACTGTGTTTGTCTAATTACCTGCCTTTCTTTTCTGGAACTAGTAATATAAAACATACTCCAAGCACTGGAATGAAGACATTAATCAAATTGCAAATTTAACTGTCACAGGGAGCAACAAAAATTGGCAGGAATAGATGGCGGGTGGTATAAAAGTGTTTCTGGCAAAAATTGACTTGTGATGTTTTGCAAACAAGTCACTACTTCATGCAATTGTTACTGTTTCTCATCTCTCAGCTATCTGGGTAGGAACAAATAGGAAAAGATTTAGTCAACTGCCAACACTGCCCAGGCATGGGAAGCTTGTTCAGGGCTGGAAGTGTTGTTCTTGCCACCGCATACAATGTCAGCAGAAGCTTAGGGCTCACATTAAAATTACAATAGAGCCCTTCCACTTCCAAAACAATTCTCCCACCTGCAACTCTATGGGCTAGCAGCAGTGCTCACCAGACTGGGAAGCGCAGCTCCATTTTTCACTTTTCTGATGCTGCACAGAGCTCCACAGAAGTGGATGTACAACCTCTAAGAGCTTATTATAGAGAAAGGCTTATGACGTCGTTAACTTTGGTTATAGACACAGTTCTGCTTCCTTCACCTTACTAAAGATTCAGGACCCAAAATGCAAGGGCACGTGTTTCTGAGCCACAGAGCCAACAAAATCTGTAGCTTCCCCTGGCATTGTGCAGATCATATACTGCGTCTCATGGACTGCGAATATAAAATGGTATTTCTGTCAGTGAGAAATATTACCAGAATTTTTATTTATTTATTCTATTTATTTATATATGTCTTATAAATTTTTTATTAATTTACAATGTCTTTGAGGTGTTTGCCCTTCTGCCAAATTTGGGTGAAAATGGCCGGTAAGATTGGGAGTTTTAGGGAAGTGAGACTAGCAAATACATGTAAACATTCCATTTTCTTAGAAAATCAGGCTAAACATTACCAGTTTGATCCCACATTTTGTATATAATCAACCACTGCAAATATCAATTTTTATTGTGTTCTTACTTCTGAGACATTCTCATTCTTCCACTCTCGTGCTGTATAATACCTCCTTCTTCCATAACTAAAACCTGTGAACTGGAACTCTGCGTATAGTTTAGCTTTCTGGTGGCAAGTTATCTCTAAGAAGAAAGCAATCTTTTTCATATAATACCAAGGAAATTAATCCTTAATATTTAGTCACTTTCCAGTCCACTTCCAGATATCTTAGCAATCCACTCAAATAAAACATGCATTGTAATTTAAAAGGAAATATATTTTAAGGGAGTTTTCATTAATACACACACTTCTCTCAGCTAACATAGTGCTCTGAAAACAATATGTTGAATAATATATACTGATTCAGTGCTAGTGTGTTAATCCTTTGGGAATGGCACATTAGCAGTCTTGTTTAGACTGAAGAGTCTTTTCATGAGCATTATTCATTCAAAGGATGTAATTCACAATTCATGCCAGATACCTGATGTCATCAATGGGTATGAACTTGTTTAAAGCAGAAGAGCTGGGTAGATCATAGATCATTTTCCATCTACTAAGGAAATGAAAATTTTACAGTAGCATGTCTGACTCCTCTAATGATTTTTAATCTAGTTGAGGCTTAACTGAATTTAACCAAATTTTCAGATGTTAAAGGTCTAGCAGAGTTCTGGATTCACTCTACCACAACTTGGGAAGCAGGCTGGTAGAAGATCCAAGCTTTGCATTTTGTTTTGATCAGAATATTTATTTCTGGAAAATTGGCAAATAGTGAGATATTTCCCAAAACAAGCCCTGGCTCTCCAACAAGTCTGAGTCACTGAGGACTTGGGTTGCTGGTAGGAGGCTGGGGGACAGGAAAGGGTGAAAGAGAGAGAGAGACCTTTCAACTTGGAAAGCATGCCTCCAAAATATACACATTTGTTGTCCAAAAGATTGAATAGCAGGCTGATCCTTGGCAGCGTCACAACACTTTTATGCATCCGTGTTATGAAAGATTCAAGTTATGTTGCCTGTCACTATTCCTCAGTGTCTTTGATGCTGGCTTGCTTTAGAGTAAAATAAAAAGTAGCAGACAGGGACTCAAAGGCCTGTTGTCTGTACAAAGACCTGTTTTCAAGCTCAAGCAGCACTAACAGATGCATGGCTTGATTCCCCCTTTGAACCAAGGAAGGCAGGAATACAGTTTTGAAAAAATATCAAGTGCTTCTTTCCCCTGAACAGCATGATAATGTTGGTGTTCAGAGAGTAACCTGAATCACATTATTTGAATGAGGTGAAAAGTGGTGCTATGTAACTGAAAGATGGTGGAATGAGTGCATACAGACAAGCACAGATCAAAGATCTGTCACAGAGATACCAGTGGTGATAAAAGGGTAGAAAGAGATCTGCAAGAGACGATGGCAAAACAGAATTAGGATGAAATGGCTAGTGTGATCTACAGCAGGTCTAATCTACCTAGTAACATGTCATAAGGTAGAAGGACTTGATTGTTTCAGAACTGGGAGCCAGCCTCATTTTGCAGTGCTGGTTAGTTATGCCATGGTTGTGCAGGAATTAGTACCACCCATGTATGGATTAAGGATGGTACACTAAGGAGCTTTACACCAGGTGGTTGAACCAGGGCCATGCACTGCTCATGTGTCTGGTGCCTGGTGGGATGCTGTCCCCACGACATCCTGCAGACGTTTGTGGCTTTTGTCATTAAGGGTGTATCAATGTTCCTCCACTGCCTTAGGTGCTGACGACACAGAAGGAAAAGTGCATGGCTGGAAAAGAAGGTTGCAAGAAAATCAATATCTGCACACACAGAGGCTAAGAATGAGACCAGAAAAGGCAGAAGAACTCAAACTCATTGGATTTGTTAAAGGACAAGTGAAGCAGAGAGGTGTGCATGTAGTAACCACTCTGGCACAAACTCTGCAACTTCAAATCCCCTTCAGGAAATGCCATTTTTAGGGTTACTTGAAAATGTTTGATCCAGCAGAGCATTTTCATAGTGGAATATTGCTTTGTGTTGTTCCATTGCTGTGGTTTAAATTCAACAATAGGTACCCGGAAATGCAATTTACTGTCATGAAGAGTGCTGTGATATGGGTACTCCCAAGAGAGCATGGAAATGTAAACTAGCAGTTCAATTGTAGCTATATCACTCTAAAAAAATGTGTCCAAAATATTGGATTAAAACAATAACTAAAACCAACCTCAGCATAAACCTTTGCAATAGAAATCCTAATAAGGGCAGATTATATCACATTACTGGGTAAATTACATGTGCAGAAACATATTTTAATCTACTCAGTGTCCCAAAATGTTCAAGTTTTACTGCAAATAAGCAAATTTAAATTCAAAGCAATTGCTTTGATATTTAATTGAGAAACAAAAATGACAAAATAATTCTGAACAAAGCATAACAACTTTCTTTCTATTACAGCCCCTGTAATATCACGTCTCTCTCATTTTGTTATGAGGAAATCACAACCCTTTAATCACATCTATCCATTCTTTCTAAATACCAAGTTCCTAACATTAATAATGTAATCAATATGCCCTTCAGTTAATGCAGTGTATTCACATTAGGCCTGGGCTGGAACTCAAGTTGCCACTTCCCACAAAGGAAGAAATGATCATGGACCATGGTTTTTCTGTCGGGGAAGGCAGCGGGTCTGCCTCTAATCTAACTGAAGAAGAATTTAACCTTGACGAGATTCCAGTGTATCCATGAGAGGCCAGAAAGTCCTGAGAAGTGCCATGGAAACAAGGTTAGAGAACTAAGATAAGAAGAACTGTACTGACGATTCAGGCGAGAAACTATCACCCAATCATGAACTGTTAGTTACTAAAGTAAACCAATCCTGTATGAACACCTACTTTGAAGAAGGTTATAAAAAGTCTTGTTAGAACAATAAAGGGGCTTTTGTAGCCATTTTGACCATTTAATCAATCTGATGTTTGTCATGTCCATCTCTACTGCGACATTTTTCTATGTAAAAAGTAAGGTTTACTTTACTCTCCCCCACCCCATTACACACTGGGTATAAATAAAAAAATCTGAATATTTTTGCAAACTCAAATGTTGCATTGATATGTTTGTGTTCTCATTTGAGAAATCTGTAGATCTTTATTTTTCCTTTTCAGCACTTGTTTATTTTCTGGCCAAGAGTAACATACTTGCTCACTATCCAGGCCAGTTGAGCCAGTAGATAGCCAATAGTACTCTTGTGCTGGTCTATGTCGGTGTAAATTTACTGCTGCCTAGAAGCAAGGAGGAGAACTGCAGTTGCAAGATGTGTCTGATTTGTGCTAAACCCGGTCATGCAGATTAATTATTATGGCTTGCTCTGGGATGTGTCTCAAACCTCACTCAAGCCCATTATATTACAGTTGGAAATAAAAAGATTTAGAATCAAGGCCATCACTTCTTTTTTTTTTTCTTTTTTCCAGTTTTTAACTAAAAACAGTTTGCCATATGTTGAATTTCATATGTATAGAGAATATTCGGGATAGAAAATCATAGACTGTGTAAATAGAGGAAACAAAATGGTTCCCATTACAGATAATGGATGAATATTTATTTGAATTAAACATTTAAATGTGGCTAATTAACTCATTAACCTTTACATTAACAATTCTATTTCACACTGTGCACTACACTGCTGCTCTGCTGTGGTTCATGGGATTCTTAATTAAATCTAAGTCCAGTGGTCTTTCAAAGATTTCCCATTAATTCCACTATTATCATCCCCAAACTGGGAGAAAATATTCCTCAAGACTTTATCTTCTGATAGGCTTGTGGTTACGCTTGTCCCTGCAAGAGCAGTGGTTCGCCTTTAGTCATTCTGTTAGAAATGCAGAATCCTGCGGTATTTAATCTGAGAGTCTATTTAAAGAGTTTATGAAGCAAAAGGCATAGGAAGAGTTTTGTGACAGTGATTAAGGTTTCCACTAGCTCAAGGTGCTTGCCTTTCATAGAGCTGTGTCCTCCTTTGCCGCCTCAGAATGACTCTTCTGGGTCCTGTTCAGAGTTCTGCAGTGCTCAATCCCTGTTAAAATTCATGTCTTAACTCCTTACTTCTGTGTGTTTGTCTGCCTTTCCTTTCCGAGTGAAATTCTAGATCAGGGTGCTACTTCAATATATGGAAACCTTGCATTGGTTAAACCTCTTCTGGTTAAAAAAAAAAAAAAAAAAAGCAGCTGCAATTATTTGAGCTGCAAAATGTCCAATGCTCTGTGTATTAAAATTGCCTAATATTTTGGCCTCAGGTAATTACACAGTGCCTGTTAGTAAATCATATAACTGCCCTTGCTGAACTAGTATAAATACCAGATAGCTCAAATGACTTAGTGCAGTGCTGATCAGCTTCTCCCGTGGGACATAACCCCTAGCAAAGTTTGCAGCACATTAAAGCACAAAGTTTTCCACAGAAAAGTAAACCAGGTTTATAATACTAACACATCGCACTGTTCCTCAGATGTGAACATTGTCAGCCAGAGCCTCCAAGAGACAAAAACCTCTTAAATCATCTTTTCCTGGAATCATAAAAAAAGAAAAAGTTAATTACTGAAGCTCAAGATGTATGATAGCTTTTTAAGTGTAACTATTCAGTGACAGAAACAATTTAAGGAGTTATTGCAAAAATGATGACATTAGATTTATGTCGTCTCAGTTTTTGCTCTTCTTCTTTTGGCTTTCATCCAGTTCATCAGGTACAGTTTACTGCCAGACTATCAGTCTGTTCCATTAAAATAACTTCTATGTCTCTTTTTATAATACATTTTTCTGTGCACAGGATAAACTATAACATTTCAAGATTAGCTATTTGTTGATCTGATTGAACATATTGGACACTGCTCTATAAAACACCACAAGCTTCCTGTCTCTGCCGTTTCATGCTCCTCCCACTTCTCATAGTTATCCAGTGAGGCTTATTCTACCAGTTTATGAAGCTGCACATTCATCCCAAAGTATATTGTAAACAGTTCCTGAATTCAGGAGAGAGGAGTTTTGATACTTTTACTTTACTTTTCATCACTTCTAGATGAAAAAAAAAAAAAAAAGATATTTTGAGTGCTTTTATTTTGTGATTCTTACTCAGAATCACAAGTAGAGAGAGTATAATTTGCTGGTAGAGAAATTGGTAATAATATCGAAATAAAACATTGTACTGGATCGTTCACAGGAAACCATAGACATGGGCTCAATTTAACACGTCATAGGAAAAACGACAAGCCTCTTTAATGCCATGTTCAGATAGTGGCTTGGAGCAAGCTCCAAAGGACACAAAGCATCCCCTAGGAACACCACTGATTATTCAGAAATATTAAGCGCCAGCCCTTGTTTCCTAGAACACCGCTGCTGATGTTCCCTTGACCTAGCTTGACTTACTCAAGCAGAGTTACGGTACAGAAATACCGAAAAAGAGAGTTGTGTTGACAGGACAGTGTAAACTAGTGTTTCCAAAGGGAATTTCAGTTTTCTGTAGCCATCACAGTGATCCTGCCTTGTTTGAATTTTGCATCAAGCTACTCATGGTATAAATGGAATGTCACTTCTGTGCTTTTGTTCCCTCTTAGAGGCCCTTCACACATTATTTTTCCTCCATGTGACATCAAGCAGAGCACAGTGGAATGACAGAGCATTGTTATAGTCTTATTTTGCAAAGCTTCCATAAGTGACCAACTTGCAGTTCAGCTAACCATCATATTCCCATGCTTTCCTACCTCATCCTACCAACATTTATAGCCAAAATTTGTTGTCCATCCTGTACACTTGCTAGAGAGTTACTGAGTAGTACATCACATCTCTGTGACAGACTAATGAACTAATGCCAAGTAGAAACACTTATGTTTATTCATGCAGTATTGTCCATTTTAAGAGTCTTGTTCACATGGTGTTACGTTGATGAATGCATTCCACATATAGTTCTGTTGCCAAAAGTTTTTCTTTATGAGGATTTTATTTTTATTTTCCGGAGGTTGGAGAAAGGTTGTCTGGCTTTCTTTCAACTCGAGATCCTTGGTTTTTTATTTTAAATCTTAGTTCTATTTAGTCACTGAACACAGGCACTGAAATGTTAATAAGGACGCAGCTGCATTTTAGGAGTGCTGGAAAGATTGACCTCTCTCTCGTAGAGACAAAGGACTTCAATCTACTTTCAAATTGTGATAAACTATTATGAGGAAAGAGCATGGTGGAACTGACTTTGAGAGCCTGCCGCAAGCTGACCCCACACCGATCATTATCCCAAAACAGACAGATAATCTTC
The DNA here is from genome assembly GCF_047716275.1 of Strix uralensis. NCBI lineage: Eukaryota > Metazoa > Chordata > Aves > Strigiformes > Strigidae > Strix > Strix uralensis. The sequence goes on along the minus strand of NC_133979.1, from coordinate 34,723,024 downwards.
CTGCACATGACCCCAAATCTCCTATCCTTCCTGAGGAAACATACCTTATCTTTTTTTGGGGTGAGATCTAATGACAAAAATTCAGCCCAAGCTGCAAGGCTGTTGTGGTATTTCATCACCCCAATCCACCGTTTCCACATTTTAAGAAGGTCGGTAAGTTAAAGAAATTATGAAGAAACAGGTCTGGAAGGTTGCAAAAAAAGACTTTGCTGTGATTTACTTATGCAAAGGTGTAAGCCAAACTTTTATTTCATTTACTCAGGGAAAAATATCCTTGTATTTTAGGTATTATAACTTTTTCTATCCCCTGGATGTCTCTAAATGCAGCTAAACCTGTCCTGTTGCTGTTTTGATCTGAATCTCAAATGCAAGCAATGTCACAGGATAAACACCTCTGGTTTGTTGTCTGCTTCCAGACAGAGGTGCAAGGCAGCAACAGCAACAGCTGCTAAAGTCAGGGACTTGTTCATTCACTGCAGATGAGAAGTTTCTCACCACTGTCTTGGGCACTCAGTTGGGTTCTGTTCCTGGGCAGTTTTACTACTTAAGAAATTCTCCTCTCTACTAACCATATTTGTTTCATGTTCAAGATGACTTCAAATGAATGGAAATGTTTTGTCTAATCAGATTATTTTGGTTTTAATTAGACAGAAGGGAAGAATTTAAAAAAAAAAAAAAAACATGCGGGAAAGAGACACAGTTAGCATGACAAAACTGTTTCTCTAAATTCAGTCAGGCTAGTTTTATATTTCAAAAAAACAAATACAACATTTTTGGTTTTCATTGGACTTTTTTTAAAATGAAAAGTCACTGTTCATTATGCAAAGCAGAAAATAACAATGCTATGCCTAGATGAATCTCAGAAGCTCAGTATCATTAAAAATAACTTCTATAAGGACCCAAGAGTGAAAAGAAATGCAAATCTTCTGTCTGTATCGAGTTGTCTAGCAACTGGATATAAAAGAATCTTTTTGAGTAAGTTCTGCAAATCCTCTATTTTTTTTACATGAGTTTATTCAGGCACCGTTAGCCAGCTACACAGAAATTCTGCAAGCAGGGTATGTACAACTTCCAACTAGCACAGCTTCCAACTAGCCTCCCTGCTTTTTCCCATCAGCATTTTATACCTTTCCATGTTGGTGATTTCCCTCTTGAAACTTTCAGCTTCTAATATGCCCCATGTCAACAGTCCAACCCGTCTCTGCAGTTTCACCTTCCCCATTTTTCCACAGGCTTTTTTGACAACAATATGATCTAAGGTTAGATAGTTGTGCTGTCTCGGAGCTGGGACCTGAATCCTTGCTAAACATAGAGCTAAAACTGTTGTGGGATTTTTGTTTTGAGGGTTTTTCTGTTTATTTGTGGGGTTTTTAAATTATTATTATTTATTTGTTTATGTGGGGTTTTCTGGGATGGGGGGTTTTAAATTTCAGTTTAAGAGCCCAGGATTACAGATAAAAAGGCTCATATAATTGCACTGGCTTTGCTCCCACATTTTCCAAAGCAATTGTATTTCTTTCCTTTTACTCTGGTCCAGACCTTTTCACTGTCAAATTCCCTAGCAGGTAACTTTCCTTCCTTCATTCCCACATCATATACAATAAAGATAGTTTTCCTCCCGAGACTATGCATAGAAAATTTCCTGACATTCAAACAAACGTGGGCTGTAGTACCAAAAGAAAGGAAGAAAATCATATTGAAACAAAAGAAACAACGTGTCATACAGCTAAATCTGAAGTAAGCCTATGGTTAGAGAATATTCGTTCCCCTTTTGGAGAGTGCTGTGTACAGTCTCTGGCAGGACCACATGCAAAACCCCAACCTCAACTCCCTGGGTGGATACTGGTTCCCCCTGCCTTCAGCCCCTGGCTTTCAATTCAGGTTATTGTCACCTGCTTCTTTTCACTCTGCTCTCTTAGGGGAAAATCACACAGCTGCACTCATTGAGGATATGAATTCTCTCAAGAAACAGTCGTTGTAGGCTTTCCAATTCTTTTCAAGGCTGTAATGACTTGGGTAAACAGATGAAGATCTGGTTTATTTCCTGTACTCCTTTCACATCCCATTTTCAAATAAGCATCACTTAGTTTGAGGGCTTTCAGCTCCCTTGTTCTAACCTAATGGCTGTGCTTTCACATGCCAAGGTATTAGGTGGAGGTATCAATCTGAATCTCACTGTCTTAAAAAGGTAGTCACATTTTTTATAACTCCTGCTAGACTGCATGTCTGCTTTATATCAGATAAGATTTAATAGACTTCTTAAAGCTAGCCTGTCGTCTGCCTTCCCTGAATATGAAAAGAAGCATATTTACAAGCTACGAACCTTAGAAAGCCTTTCATTGTCCCAGAAATCTCTTACTGAAGCATCTATTCAAACATACATGCTCTTTTGGAAATCTTAAAGCCATTTTCCTTTGTACAGATATCTTAAAGTTTGTTTGCTGTTTTCTGCTTTGCTTCTTCTGAGGTCTGAGAATGGTGTATTACACAGGCACCCTGCAGTACGGGAGGATTTCAGAAATTCATCGGTCTGCTTCAGAATCCATCATTTATTAATCACTGTGCCTAGTCCTGTTCCTGCCATCTATCCCCAGCCATAGTCTGAGTCTCTTCAGAAGCAGATTTTCTTTTTTTTTTTTATATTTTGTATCCTACAGCAGGAGTGAAGTCAATCCGCTTCAATCAATGCTGACACTATGAAACACAGAAGCAGTACATCAAAATAGGAAGATTTGAGGGCAAGGTTGCTTTATGAATACACGAATAATAAACTCCAGCTGTGTCCTGCCAGTGGCTACATCAGCTACACAATCTGTTTTATTGGTTTGTTTGTTGGTTCAGGGCTTGTCTGTGTCGGTGTGTATCTGAATTGAGCCTTATACAGATAAATTGAAGAGTTTGCCTACAGAAACTTCTGTCTTCGAGATGGAAGATCCATAAACATAAATTAGTTTCTTTCAATAACTGAGTAGCAGAAATCTATTTCTTAGGAACAAACTTCACAGACAAGCCTCTACAAACCTCCTTTGAGGAAAACAGAGGCTTTGCAAAAGATATAACGATCTGCTGCTTCTGAACATAACTGGTTTGGATTTCCACCAGCTTCTTCCTTTTTAGCAGTTTCTCTAGAGTATGGCTAAACAGTGGTTTGCAAACTGTGATGTATTGTGTACCGATGGCTCAAGGGCTACAACTGGTGATCTGGTTTCCCTACAGAGCTATATTCCTTTCCTGGGAAGGTCCGTGAGCTATTCTGAGTGTCCACTATCTGAAAGGGGGATGAATGATGGCATGTGCAGATGTCTGCTGACCCCTGATGATGAGACATAATGTACAGAATAGCCACTGAAATATTCACGATGAGGATAACAGGGGTTAGGCCATGGATAAAAATTGTTTGGATTGAAGACAGACTATTCACATAACATAGTACAGATAAAAAAGCAAAATTCGGAACAGAAGAGGAAAAAATCTCAGTAAACTCTTAACTGCCAAGTAACTATGTGAATATAATAACTTTTGAAAGCTTCATAAAGTTTTGTTTTGACTGGGCTTCTGTAAAGTTCTTTTACTTAAGTAAGTGCAAAAGTCAAGCACCTGAAATATGTATTGTGCCCTTCAGGAAGGCGATTACACCTCCTTAATAATTAGTTACTTCTATTTCTGAAAGGTCTTATTTCTAGCTGTTCTTCCTCAGCCCAGAGGTTTTCCCTGTGCTGGCAAACGTTGGATTGGTTGTCACAGACCTTGCCTATGATGACTCAGTGCTCACTGGAATAAAAATGAAGTACGAGAAGTAAAAATCACCCATCCCTCCTTATTTTGACCCATTAAAATAACTTATCTATCAAGAGCTATTTTCATACTTTGAAACTTTACAAGACATAAAAAGATGAGAATTACATCAAATTTATTGCTACATGTAAATTTTCTATAATGTATTCCATTTTAGGGGTTTATTTTAAAGGTATTTCAGGGAAATATCTCGTTGTGAAAGATTTCCAATAGCCTTGTTTAGTTTAAACCTGTGAAAATGTGTTTGTGATGTGATTTCTAGTACTTTCAATTTAACTTTTTGAAGAAGTGAGACATTTTGAGGATTGTTCTGTAAATTAAGAGACAAGAAAAATCGCATGAAGGACCCATGTGTAAGGAAACACAAGGTGTGCTTGTCCTATGACACTTTAAAGGTTGTGCTTCATGTATATGAATGAGCACTACATTTTGGTATTTTCTTTGCTAGTAATTTTACTAGCATACTTTCAAAAGCTAATGCTTTTAGTAACATTTTTCACAAGCAGGGACTTGTGAAGACAGCTGCAATGTAGCACGATGAAAACTAGTAGGACTTGCATAAATAAGAATGAGGGAAAGGACCAGGAAATCCAGCATTTTGATAGAAAGTCCTACAAAATGGCAGTACCAGTTCACATTTTATGTTTTCTTATATACATGAGTTTAGGTGCACTGCATGTAAGGAGGCATCAATAAAGCCTGTAACTTTTCATGGAGCGTCATTATGTATGGAGCTTTCCTACAGACTTCTTCTAGTGACTTAAACAAAAGTACTCAAAATTATAATGGTTGTGTCACTCATGACATCATATCAGACAGAAAAAAATTCAGATTTTTAGGTCTGTTGGAGGACATGATTTCTAGATACTTCTTTTAAAAAAAGAAGTATGTGAGATTTTTTTCTTATTAAATTTGAAATATTTATGGATGGAAAAATAATTTTGAAGCTGAGAAATCGAAAATGTATCATTATACTTTATCATGAAAAATCAACCGTTTTAGGCAAAAGTGTGTTCACTGGCAGGACTTTGACTTTGCTCCTTTTGTTATGATAGAAGTTACTCATAGTTTTCAGTGCTTTAGATTAGATCTTGGTACAAGTTTATAATTGCTTTTTGGTAGCTAGGCTAATTAAAGACTTGTTACTGCTATTATGTCTAAAAAATTAATTTAAGAGTCTATTTTTCTCCACTTGAGAAATTTGCTACATTAGCTAATAAGCCCAAATCAACTTCAAAATGAATTTGACGGAGAAACTTGCTGTCAGGGTTTTTGTAATGCCACAATGTTATGTTTTCATTAATATTGACACAGAAATTACGAAGTGTATTCTTCAGTCATAGGTTTTCCTTACAAGCATCATGATATATGGGTAGCTGTAGCTAATGAAAGAATTTGAAGTCATTGAGAGTAAGAGAGATTTTAATTTCCCTCCCATGACTGGCTGGAACTGGAGAGAAGAGACCTTTTTTTACCAAGTGTTTCAAAACTCAAGTTGCTTGACAGTTTGGTCAGCCTTGCTGTTTGTGTGTACATTGAGATACAAATTCCCTGCCTATGAGATTTCTGTTGTGAAGATTTGTAGGTGTTGCTAAGTTTCAAAAAGTTTTTGCAAATTTTAGACTAAATGTTGGCTAAGGATGTTCATGCCTTTTATCATAGCCTGTTATAAGCTACCAGAACCCCAGTCTTCAGTATTTCCCAAATCTTGGGATCAGGTGTTTGAGGAATGTGAATTTAAGCAACTTCCGTTACTCTGGGACCTTGATCTTACCAGTATGACTGAAGGCTTCAAAATGATGCAAAGATTAGGACACTTTTAAGTACCCATCACCACATCAAGTGTGTTATTAGATATGGTTATCTTCCACGTACGAGTAGAAATGCAAAGGATCATTAACTTCAATGATGTCAGGTCGTTCTCACTATTACATTTACTGTTATTACTGGAAACTTGCTTTTCAGTATTCTATTTGACCTACTGCACATGGAAAGCATTTGTCTGCTTTCACAATGGAATGAAATATATTTTTTCCAGGCTCATTATGATCCTGATGGAAGATATTGCCTTTGCACCAAATAAGAAAAAAAGTTTTTGTTAACTATTAGTGCTGATTTTAGGAGAAGATGTATTCATGTGTTACCTAAAGGGGACATATCTGGGTTCTGATTATGGCTCATTTTATTACCCCTAGAAAGGATAAGTGAATATTATTTTGTTCTGCATTATGAAGAATGTGGAGTACTGCCTGTGAGATGTTGGCATATGTATGTAAAATGTTCATTATCATTGTAAGAAAGCGTGGTCCAGAACTCAAGGTATTTAGTCTTGCACTTGAGAATATACATCTATGAGAGTGAAAACTAATGGACAAGATGCCACTCCAATTTGAGACTAGAGAACTCTTGTATTTTCAGACATACAAGCAGTTCTGCTTTACTGTTAGCCTGACTTTCCCTTTCAAACTCGTCAAGCATAAAAAGGACATTCTACAAGTTATCTACCATGTTTTAGATACTGTAAACTCATCAGCTTACTCTCTGTTTGTCCTTCTTGTCCAAATTAATGGGTATCATCTGGAAACCCTGGAGTGCATCTAAAGTAGACACTGAAATCACACAAGAGTCTGTGAGAGTCCAGAGTTCCCAAATGCTGTGTAGCTATGAACTGCCACTCAGGTGGAGGCGCCTGATGAGTGTTGATACTGTCCAAAGAATAAGAAATCTGAGTCCAGGCTCCCTCTGGAATTGATCCCACATACATTTCTTTGCAGTGTGGATGAGTTGTCACCAAAACTCCAAGTTAGCCCTGTGGAAGCATTTAATGATACCTCCAAGTTTAGACATGGATTTCCTCCAACTGGTCATTTGAATTTGTAGTCCTGACCAGGGATTTAACCCTATCTACAGTCAGATGTCTAAGGACTGATGATGCTCAATGTACTTCACCCTTCTTCCTCAGGCCGTTTGTCACTTGATGTGGCCTGATCTGACTCACTGTAGCCAGGAATCGTCTTCTTGAAGGTTTCGTATTATCTGTTTGAGCAGAGCCCCACAGTTCTATGTATAGCTTTGTTGTAAAGACAATAACGTACTGCAAGGTGTGGTACCAGATCTATCACCACTTATAGAGCTGGTTGAAATAAAAAATAGAAAACCCAACAGCTGACCACCTTCAGTTATGATGAAAATTATAATATTACGCTTTATCACTACCTCCTGGGATGCCTTAAAGTTAAATAACATATAAATGGAACTTGTCTTACAACTGGTATGAATGATAATTGCTCTTTTGCTCTATTTTGCCTAAAATATTCGTGTAATGTGTGCACATGTTGATAGTTAAATGATCACATTTTCCCTTGTTTATCTACCAGCATATTATTAATACTGATAGATAAATGATTCCATTTTCCCTCCTCTCAAAAGCATTTCAATCTGAAGCCAGGCTCTCTGGTATTTTTTTTTATTTAGAGTAAAACAGACTCCCATATCAAACAAGGTGACATGAACAATTATTGGCAGTGTTAACTTCACACATACACAGCAGAATCTGGTTTGAGATTTCACCACTGCTGAAAAAGATAAAAACAAACATTACGATAATCCTTAGCTTTTACACCACCTTTCATTCAGAAGCTTCACAGTGGTTTACAATAATACGTTGACTCTCACTACTTATTCTTGTCGTTTAAACTAAGCAATGGAGGTGGTTAAAGATTTTTGTAATCCTTTAATTTTAATAAAGAGCGGTTAACACAAATGTTCAAGTAAATCTTTATTTCCTTTGGAAATACTTTTTTGGATATTTTAAAGAACATTTTCAGGAGGAAATGCCAAAAAAATATAGGTTTCATACCAAGCATTTTTGTTCCATGCCTAATGAATAGTAACTTATCACTTTTCACAGATAAGTGAAGAGAGAGGCAGAAATACATTATCTTTGTGTCACATGTTTATATGTTGTTTTGTTCACACACTGGGAATTTTTTATTGCTACATCATCATACATTTATATATTATAAAAGCAATTTATTCAGGGTCACTAGGAAACACTACCTCAGTCAGGAAGAAGACCCAAACCAATTTCCATAGTTCCCAGTCCGGAGCTGTAATTACTGGCCATTTCTTTCTTGCACATTATATTAGCTGTGAAATATTCACTGTGATTAACAGTAATGACAGATCTTTCCTATTCTAGCATGCAATAGGGGTTTTGCTATATCCATTAGAAATTATAAAAGAGGTTGTGTGAAAATGAAGAAAATATTCTAAATAAGAGTTAAGGTTCATTGAAATTAATTTTTGATCAGTTTCCTCTCCATAAACTCTATAAAATAATTATCCACACATTCCTATAAAACTCCATTTTATTACCAAAAAAAAAAATCATTTATAGAAAGTACAGACAGTTGAATGAGAATCTAGATTCATTCTGAATAACTGAACTCCACAGTTTCAGAGTACAGAAAAAAGATAAAAGCATCTCAGCAAGTTAAATCAGATATGAATTTACTAAGTAAATTTATAATATTGTATTCAAACATGACATTTATAAATTGGGTTATCCAAAGGTGCATATATTTGGGGCCCTGTAAGAATAAATAATAGGGAAAATAGTAGAATTAATCTTGATTTCTTTCCTTGAAATATCTCAGAACTAAGTTTCCAGACGTGTACAAAACTACATAAGAAACTTAAACATAGAGGTTTGGACAGTGGAAAATGTATGCAATAAGTTATACACAGAATAATGCTCTGGGATCCTGTGCAGAAAGGAATGACTCAAAAATATAGTACCTGCAACTTTACCTGTGTGTTTATTCTTTGGCACTAACAATATAATTCCAAATATAGGCTGCATGACAAGATTTATTAAGTGGGAAGTTCTTTTAGTGAGAGTAATATTGATATCTAATTAACTATAAAACAACACTTCTGTATTAAATAAAAGAATTAAATTATTGTGTTTATGAGGTGTGTAGAGACTTCATGGTTCAGGTGTTCTGATTAGTAAGATTTCAGCCTGAATCTTGAACCATGGACATGAGGTAAGATTTGATATGAAGAAAAATGTCAGATTTGGGAACTTGAACAAAAGCCCAAGAACTCTGGGTGGACTTGATACGGCTGACCTAAATGGAATAGTTTTATGTTGGCTTAGTCACTGCCTGTTGCTGAAAGTGGTCTTTTGGAGGGTTTTTTGTTTGGTGTTGGTTGGTTGGTTGGGGTTTTTTGCTTTTTTTTGTGGGAAAAAGTATAATTCTGAAGCTAGCTATCGCAAGGTTTCAGAGTCTCAAGCCTAAAATACTTTAAGTTTCACATCTTGATTCATTATAATAGGTTTTCAAACTTTATTAGAGAATAGGAATTTGGATTTCTAACCAGCCATAGTGAATAAAGACACTTCTCTAAACCCTCTAAAAGGGCTTTTGGAAACTATGAATGTTCTTTATGAAAGCTGAAGGTGGAAATCTAGAGAGGTAGACACACTGAACAAACACACTTCTGCAAAGCATCTGGATGACAGTGAATCTTATGATCTTCCAGTATAAGCAATAAAATTGTGAGCAATAACGTTCCATAAAATATAATTGATTTTAAACACTAGTAACTGTATAATAGTAGTGATAGTATTTTAAAGTCTACTACAGAAACTCTTGTCTGCAGGCACTGAAAAAGGCCTAATTAAAATGAACTGTAATGGTGTTCGACCAGCATGTGATTTGACATATTATAAATTCATTTCTGTATTAATTGAGAATACTCTTTTTTTTCAGTCTCTGGATTAGTAATAAGAAAGGGGGGAAAAAGACATGAAGGTAATTTATTTGCTCTTTCTACAGTACTGACATTTTTCACCTTAATGAGCACTTAAAATGTAAATTATACAGTCAGCTTAAAAAATAGAACAAAGGATATGTGAGGCATTTTCTTATTTTTCATATAAAAATTAGCTGCAATTATGATAAAAAATTTTCATTGTTCCATACCAGACTTTGCCCAGAAGTACTGGGCATCATGAAATACCTTAAAGCATTGAGGGTTGCTGCTGATAGTTTCTTTGATTTAGAGCTGAAAGTTAAGAAAAAGTATTTTTACTTTATCTGAAAACAGAAAACTGAATCAAGAATATTTTTAAGTATTTGTTTCAGTGTTTTAGGTTTTGGCTTTAGATGTTGGTTTTTTTTTTTTTTTTCCCAAATGTGTTATTGAACCTGGGCCTGGCATCTTCTAAACTCTTGAAGAAAAGACCAGACCTCAGGGAAATTGCTTAACCTCCCTGCTCAACCTGCCTAACTTCTTTTATTGACATCTAGTGTACAATTACTTCATGTTTTATAAAGTGCTTTGAGGTATTGAAGTGAAAGGTGCTTTAGGAATGAGGTGGTATGGATAGTTATTATTATGCACTTACTTATTTTATAAACTCCAGAAAAGAAAGATTTGTTTATAGCTTCAGAATTTTTCACCAATCTGTAGCTTAGATTAGACCTCAGAGAGATCTGCTGCTTTTTTCTCTTGACTGCTAATTGATGCTGTTCTACGATTTGGCTTATGAAGAGAAAACGGTGGCATCAAAGAAAACATACCTTAAAAACAATACTTCCCAGTAGAAACACTTCAGTTACTCCTTAACGCCCTGGACAGCTACCTCTGAAGAAAGATGGCCAAGATCTGTTAATTTTATATATATTATGCCTTCATTTTCCAAATAATACGAAGGTTGTTGATGCAGTTCTGTTTTAGAAGATGTGATTGTCTTGAAATTACTTGCAAACCTGGAGAAAAAGGTTTAAGACAGCTATAAATGTGAAAAAATATGAATATCTGTGGAAGCAAATATATTAAGAAAAAACAAGTAACCGGAAGATTGCCTAAAGAATTCGACTCCAGAACCTGATTTGTTCTTTCTTCTCACGATTTATAATCCTCTTTGAAAAAGTGCACAGATTCTATGAATAAATATTAGGAAAAAAATACTGTCAAGTTAAAAAAAGAAATCTTTGTATTTCTTCGATAAACATTTTTATTACTATTTTTACAAACGAATAGTATTATGAATACACCACCATGATTGTTATCTTATTCCCATCTTCTAAATTAATCTCCTGGGAAATTTCATATTCTTATACCAGAAATATTAGCGCTATACCTATTATAAAGTTCAATAAGAGTGTTCTGGAGTATCTTGCAACACACCAAAAACTTTTCCAGAGTACTCTTTCTCAAAGAATACACATAATACTGAAGGGACACTTCTAGAAAGGAAGCCTGATCTTGTGATCAAAGCTAATGAAAGATACTTTAACATTCTCAGTCCATTTCTTAGTTCTTCTTCAGACATACCCTACAATTTTGATAAACGGCACTTCTTCTCCATGTGCATTTGCTTCCTACCAGTGAAATTCATGTAATAAAATTTCCTTCCATCATTTTCCCTGTCTGTTTAGCTTGAAGACAATGGATGTCTCTTATTATATGGCTATAAACTTAACAGATCCCCATCAGCAGCTAAAACATAAATCAAATGGGAATAACAACAAGCATAACCACATTGATATGATTAATAAAAATGGTTGCTGTAAGAAAACTGCACAATTTTCAAGCCAGTTAGATCTTATCAACAGACTCTTTTTTCTGCTTTTTCCCTGTTAGACATGATCCATCTCATCTAACACGTCCCCTTCTTTAAATGCACAGTACTTCTAGGACTAGTGCACTCTATCAAGAAAATAAACCACTGATTTAAATGTAACTAGAAATGCACTTCAGGATATATTGAAAGTATATCTTCAGTATTTCTCTGAGATTCTCACTTCTAAACTTTAACTGGAGATACACTAGATAAGTGGGAAACTGTTTTGTTTTCTAGTCCATGCCTGATAAATACCATGAGAGTGAGGTACTGAAGACAACAATAAAATTATCAAAAAATGAAAATTTATTTTTGCTATAAATCTCAAAGTTATTTTCATCTCTGAATGTTTAAATCTAATCCATATTTTTCATGTAAGTATGTGTATATTGTTTAATTGTTGTGTCATACTAAACACTTATTGAAGTATTTTCAATCGCAGTTTCTTTAATTTTTATAACATTATTTTATTTCCTTAATGAACTTTTTGAGAAATTCTGTATTTGTGTGATTGTTTGGAGTATGGTAATGTTAACATTTTTTGTTTATCAAATTATAGTTATATTTTTAGCCAACTTAAAAATAAATACTGTCTTTATTCTGCTTTCTCTCTCCCATGCCCAACCCCCATCCCCCGCCCCCCAAAAAATCCTGCTTCAAATTCAGTTATTGGTCTTATTGGTCCATAAGTGCTAATCAATGAAGTAAAAATCTAGATGAGAAGTTCTGTAGAAAAATTTGGACCTTTCTTTATCAAGTGCCCCTCTGCATCTCTTCCCTTCAAGCCTTTGCTCTCTCATGCTGTAGCTGTGGTTTTCTACTGATGACTTGATGTTTCATGCAGCCATTTTTGGTGTAATTAATTTTTTTGTGGAACAAACATCTAATCAGCACTTTCAGGGGCACCTGCAGCTCTGGGGTTAGCTAATTACCTGTCAACATTTTGATGGTGTCTGTGACGGGTCATGTACTTTATTCCTAGCCTATTGTAAGCAAAGAACTGAAGGGAAAATCAATCATGTTTTGTTTTCATAGCAGCTTTTATTAAATGGACCAGAAGCTATTATTTTTTCAGTGATTGGTTTAGAGGCCTATTGCAATATCATTTAAAAAAATTTTGTATACTAACATATACATGAGTGCACATATGAACATATGTGTTTGCATATATAACTGTATATACACACAGCTCTGGAGCCTTATGTTTCCAGATGCCCTGGAGGATGTTTTGAACTTTGCAAGGTATCACTAGAAAATATTGAATTGCTGTAGAAAAAACATTTCCTTTCTTAAAAATTCAGAAATGCCTTCAGCAAGTATCTGTAGAAAGGAGAAAATAGATAGAAAATCTCAGGACATGATCAATGTACTAATTTCCAGCATGAATGAACTCTCCAGAGTTCTTGAAATGGATGCATATTTATCTTCTGACTAAATCAATATTTGTCCTACAGAAAACTATTCATAGTCTCAAGATTTTTTATAACTGTAGAGGTTTCAGTGTTGTTGATTTCATGCTGAAAACAGAATCTTTTTTTTTTCATTGTTGACTTAAGCTATGAAACTTAAGCATTTTAAAATTTGTTTTCTGTGACTCCAGGAATATTAAAGGTCCCAGAATATTTTGCAATGCTTTGCCAAATATCAGTTGCTGGAACTTCTGTGTTAATGCATTTCACACAACACCCTACATTGTTTACAAATAATTTTTCATTATCACGTTTGTGCCTCTATCCATTTACTGTATTGATGAAACCTGGGAATTGAAACATGGTGTTTATTTGGTGGGATATTGATATGTTTGGACAGTTAATTCATGGGTGGCTAACTTCACTGCTGATGCTATTTGGTCAGTACACAAGTGCTGATCAAATTTCTCTCATGCTCTCAGGTTTACTAGGAAGAAGTAACAAAACTTACAGTCTGATCTACTTTCTCTCAGCAGGCTCTGACTATAAACTATGTCATATGTTTTAAAAAATCATAAATCAAAATACGCTCAGTTGCAGCATCGTGGATTTCACAGTTTAAAATGAAAACACGTGAAAATGTTGATTGCAGGTTGTTCCTGATTTTCTCAATCTTCATACAAAAATCTGTGTCTTCTCAGGCTTTTAGTATTACGTGTATGTGGGGAATTGTTTGCATTCAAATGTCTCGTGTTTGTGTTAAGGTTGTGTCACAAACTAGCAAAGGCAAAGGTTCTGGACATTGAGGACTGTCTGTGACTGATCACAGTACAGACAGCTTCATAATCACAACATACACAACAGAATAGACTAGATTAGACTAGACTAGACTAGACTAGACTAGAATATTTCAGTTGAAAGGGACCCTACAACAGTCATTTAATCCAACTGTCATCTAGTCCAACTGTCTGACACATTCAGGGCTGACCAAAAGTGAAAACATATTATTAAGGGTATTGCCCAAAGGCTTCTTAAACACTGACAGGCTTGGGACATTGACTACTTGTCTAGACAACATGTTCCAGTGTTTGACCATCCTCTCGGTAAAGAAGTGTTTCTTAATGTCAATTCTGGATCTGAATGGCCTCCAAAATTTCTAACAGGACACATTCAAAGAGGTTCATCACTTCAGCTCCCCACTCTGAATTTAACGACACACCTAGAGAGGAACAATCAACCAAACCAATGAAAAACTCTTTTAAAAGGTTGTTGTCAAAGAACGTGCCAGAAACTGAGCAATGACAAAACCAAGCCTGACTGTGGAACCTGCCTTTTCACACTCTCTTTCTGGGAGCCTTACAGAGTGATTTTTAGTTGCATCTGTGCATGTCTGCCCTCCCCGCCTCAGCACCCCCTGGGAGGATGGTCTGAGCTGGGCCCAGGGATGATCAGGACTTATGAAATGCTGGAGCTGTTTGCCAGTCTCAGAGTAGCACCGGAGATCTCTGGGAAATTTTAGGGTAAAAATTTGAGGCACTTTTAACAATAGCTAGGGGAAGGAAAGCGAAAGCAAAAGAAGTTAAATTTAATTTTCTTGGAGGTAGTGCTTTGTGCAGGTTTTGACTGGGATAGAGTTAATTTTCTTCACAATAGCTAGTATGGGGCTATGTTTTGGATCTGTGATGAAAAGTGTGTTGATAACTCAGGGATGTTTCAGTTACTGCTAAGCAGGGTTTACACAGAGCCAAGGCCTTTTTTGCCTCTCACCCCACCCCACCAGTGAGTAGGCTGGGGGAAGCACAAGGAGCTGGGAGGGGACACAGACAGGACAGCTGACCCCGACTGACCAAAGGGATATCCCAGACCATATGATGTCATGCTCAGCATATAAAGATGGGGGAAGAAGGAGGAAGGGGAAGGGGGGACATTCAGAGTGATGGTGTTTGTCTTCAGAGTCACTGTTACATGATGGAGCCCTGCTTTCCTGGGGATGGCTGAACACCTGCCTGCAGATGGGAAGTGGTGAATGAATTCCTTGTTTTGCTTTGCTTACTCGTGTGGCTTTTGCTTTACCTATTAAACTGTCTTTATCTTTACCTTTCTGATTCTCTCCTCCATCCTTCTGGGGGTGAGTGAGTGAGCAGCTGGGTGGGGCATAGTTGCCAGCTGCGGTTTAACCACAACATGCTTGTAGCACTCAAAGATAAGAGTACAGACTTTAAGGCTGGGAACCGCCTTCCCCCAGTGGGGATCAGCCCCTGCAGGGCATCACTGGAGAATAGGGGCTGAGAAAGCTCTTAAAGAAGCCATTAAACTGGGCAAATCTACCATAGCAGGGACATACAGCTTGAGACAGCTGACCTGCTGTGTATGATACTGCCTTTGAATTCACATATATACACCAAGCAATTGAATCACTTCTAACAGCTGTGACCTGAATCACAAAATTCTCTTGAATCAGCACCCTTGAATAAAGTTTCTGATATTTCTTTTGCTTTTGTTACTGTTTGGTCACCTCCACGACATTCTTTTTCCAAGGAGATGCTGCTTTGGCATTTCATTCTAGATTGCTTTTCCCTCTTGTCTATATAGCATCTCACAGTTAACAAGACAGAATATAAAATAGTGCTTATCTATTTGTTGGCAGAATTGCTTATGCTATTGCTGGTTATATCTCCACTGGTTGCAATGTTACAGTTGTGCCATTTCCAAATTAACTACTATATATACGTGTATATACACATGTACACATATACATATACACATATAATTAGTTCAGTTTTAATTAAATACATCAGAGTTTAGGTTTTCTCTTAGAAAGACTGCATCAGAGCTGGATTATATATACGGTTTTCTGATGTATGTATATAGATTTATATTTATGAATATATGTACATATAATGCAAATATATAATGCATAAAATCCTGAATTAGGTAATCTAATATCTACAGGCATCTTTTTCCTTTCCTTGTATACAGAACCTCAGGAGACTAATGAACAAATCAGAGGTCTTAATTTGGGTAGCATGAAAACCTGTCAAAGACTGGTTTCTTCTTTGTTGTTAAACACCATTCAAAAAATAACGTTACATATTTCCTGTTATTTTTTAATGTAAGTGACCAGCGTAGTTGTCCTTGCATAGACATTTGTAACAGAAACATTAAGGTTCATATGAATGAAGAATGAATGGGAGAGTCTGGGTGTGGAAGCACCAGGAAGAGCAGTCTAAAATGAGAGATGTTAAACCTCAGATTAAAACAAAGGACAGATCAGAGTGACTATGAGGTCCTAAACTGTACAGGAAGACACATCCAAAAACCTGCACATAGTTACCAGTTCAAGGAGAAGATAAGAGGTGAGATGATGACTCTATATTCACATCACCTGTCCCCTGTGCACCTGCAATTAACGCCAGCCAAATCACTCAGCCCAACACTTGTGGTGCTTGTGGGTATGGTAGCATGAGACTGTTTTGGTGAGTGAGTGAAATCAGTTCTGGTTTAAAACGAAAATGCCTTTCCCTTCTCCGTCTCCCACTGAGCCTTGTGGTTTGGCTGTTACAATGCTGCAACATTAATTGCTGCAAAGTGTAGTCTGTAAAAAAAAATGTAGAACCATTGTTCTTAGACTACCATACAATTATAACAGGATATTTTTGATCATTTAGTCTGTGCAATTTCAGTTTTCAAGCCCTTCAAGTTTGTGGACAGTTATGGTTTCTGTGAGAATAAGGCTACAGATCCTTGTAGACACCAGAGAGTCGTATTAAATCGGTATCGTTTTAAAAATCTGTTCTAGGTGAGAAATAAATTACGTTCAAGATGTTTCCTTGTCAGGACACTGCTTCAGAAATAACCTAATCTTGCAATCTCAGCTCTGTTCCAGCTCCTAAAACTTGTTATAGTAATGGAGTTCACCTAGTTCTGTCATTTAAATGTTGTCATTAGGCTGTGATAGATGAGGAAAGATTCTTAATATGCCATTACTCTTTTTTTTGTTTGTTTATTTAAGCTCCATCCAGATCAAAATATTTCTCACTTCACCTCATTTCTCATTACGCTTGAAAGGTTTTTGTATATAATTATTGGCTAGTGAAGAGAAGTGGGATTTTTTTTTTTATTTATTTTTGTTCTGCAATTTGTTACACTGTTTATCTCTCAGACAAAAGAAACTAAGGCTAAAAATTTTAATGAATTGTTCATATATCATCGGTGGGTTTCAGTTCCTGATAAAGGAGTTTTCATTTATGTATTATTTAGTTAACATGCACTTCTCTGACTAAGCCAAAGTATCACGGAAAATAAATAGAAGCCTTAATTGATGTTTTCTCAGAGATAATTAACTGAAGAGCTTGTAAGGTATGAGCAAGGGTTTGTTTTTAGGGAAGGGAGAGAAAGCTCATATTCTGTTCAGCTGAGGATCATTCCACAACAACTGCCACTGGGGGAAAAGTAATTAAGAAAACCTGCAGTTTGGCAATGGATGCCTTTTCTAATGACCAGAATTAACCTTTGTTTTTTACTTTTTAGTTAAAATTCTAAGTATTATTACCATGGTCTACTTACTAAAACAGTATTGTGCATTTAAGATCTGATGTAATATAATGCAAAAAAGATTTTGATTAAGTGAAAAACAGGAGTCACTATTTTGATAATGCTTATTTTAACCACTTACTACTTACTTCTGATAATACTTAAACTATTTTACTTATTTTTAACCACTTTCTTTAAATGGAAGAGGAACCTTGTAAGTTAAAAACAAGAATTTCTTTTGAGAGACCAATCTTTCTTGAAGTAGGTGGAGACAGGTGGCAGTGCTCCTTAGCAATAAATTTATTTGTTCAGGGAACAATTCCTTTTCACAGCATCTCCCCACCTAGGAAATTTATCCTCCAGGGAAGACAAGACTGTATGTTTCATTAGGATTGCAATCCCTCTCCAGTCAGCCCTCATTCCTCCTAAGAAAAATACCAATGTTCCCTTTTACCAAGGATAAAAGCATTTCGCTTTTCTAGCACTTACTTTTCCCCCTTCATATGAGTTTTTCATTTCACTCTTTTCTTCAATTAATTACAAAGTTTGGGGGCTTCAATGAGGAAGAGGAAAGAATCTTTTTGGGTTTTTTTTCCCAGTTAGGCTCATGTTGATTGAAATAAAGAAATAGCAGCAGGTTTTTAAAGTAAGGAGTAGAAAGAGGAAGGAATTGTATTTTGTGTACAAGAAAGAACCCATTAGGTTAGTGCAAAATATGTGCAATGTTTTAGTAAAATTTGTGCATTTTCTGGGCTACTAATAATGACCAGTTCATAGCTGTGCCCTCAGAAACTCTTCCTTATTCTCTGACTCACACTTTGTTTTTAGAAGAATCCAGAAATCTCCCCAAATACTTATTAGAAATTATATGCAGCATGGTACACTACCTACCAGAACACACATATGAGAAGCTCTTCATCAACAAATGAAGTGTAGCTATCTCAAAAATGCCAAACTTGTAGTGTAAGCCAAAATGTCTTGCTAACATTTTTTTAATCTTGCTTTTCATCTTGCTAAACATTTTTCACTGAGAATAAAGTAGGTCAATGTCAATGTAGCTTCTGGAATGTGCAGACACAGCTGAAGGTTGGTGCTTTTGTGAAACAGAAAGGGGTTTGAAGATAAGACAGTAATAAATAAGACAGTTGAGGCCTATTCTTGAAGATAACAGGAACAAGGATGGGACAAATTAAAACAAACCAGCTCAAGATACAACAGAGATGCACACCACCTCCTAAACGGTCCTTTCTGAGCATGTGTGAGCACCAGACACGGTGAGGAAGACTACCAATGACCACCAGGGACCCCTCAAGACCACCACCCATCAAGAGGTCACATGCATAATTAGGATGCAGGTATTGTAATTAGTTCCAGGAAATCTAACGCATATGTAGCTCATTTCTTGGAAGAGTTATGAATATGCATAGTCTCACTGTATATGAGCTGCCGCTTATAGATCTGGGGTGCGCTCACCTTTGTGAAGCCATTCGCGTGTGCGCCCAGAGCTGCCATAAAGAATGCCTGCTCTCTAAAACTCCAAAACGAGTCTTAGAGAGTTCCTCTGCTGGCTTTTACGGTAACAATAGTAACTAAAAAATACATGTTTTCATAATAAACATTAAGAAATTAAAAATGACGCATGCATCAAGATGCAAAAAAAGCGGAAAGGCTCAAGGAATCCATAGGTAGGAGATTAAGTGCTTTTTGCTGTGATTACCCAGATTTTTTCCTCATTAAAGGGTGTGCCCATACCAGCAATGTGCCCAGTCTATAACTGGTAGGATGTAACACTGAGAGATTAAACCCCTCTCATCATGTCAGTGTTTTGGCAAATTATGTGAGTACCGATTCCTAACAGAATGGATGGACAGTTGTTTCAGTGTTGCTGGATCATGTTTCCATTTAGCTCATTCCTCAGATTCAAGACCTTCTTCCCCACTGAGTGAGACTGATCTGGGCATCAGTGTGAAAATCCAGAAATTTCTCTTTTAATTATAATTAAATAATCTTTCTAAGTTCTTAGATTCAGAAAAATGTGACACATAGCAGCTCCTTCTTGAAGCATAGTCTGAAGATAAATGAAAGTAGAGTCTTGCAGAAGTTTTATCTGAAATTAGTTTACGTGAAAGATGTGGAAGCTGCTGGGTAACATGCTGAATTATCTAATGTTACCCACACAGCTCCACACATGCACTGCCATTTTCATATCTGCCTCAGAATATGAGATTCAAAGAAATGCACAATGGCCTAACAATGCACTGCTGACAGTGGCGTGATGTTGCTATTGGTGGTGGATAGAATCAGAGAATCGTAGAATATCCTGAGTTGGAAAAGACTCACAAGGATCATCAACTCTATCTCCTGACTCCACACAAGGCAACCTAAAAGTGAAACCATTTATCTCAGTGCTGTTCAAACACTTCTGGACACTACTTCCCTGGGGAGCTTGTTCCAGCGCTTGACCACCCTCTCAGTGAAGAACTTTTTCCTAATGTCCAATATGAACTTTCCTTGACAACGCTTATGACGTTTCCTCATGTTCTATCACTGGACACCAGAGAGAAGAGATCAGCAGCTCACTCTCCGTTCCCCCTCATGAGGAAGTTGTAGACAACAGTAAGGTCACCCCTCAATCTTCTCTTCTCTAAGCTGAACAAATGTAATGTTCTCAGCCCCTACTCATAAGTTGTGCCCTCTAGTCCTTTCAGCATCTTTGTTGCCCTCCTTTGGACACATCCTAACATATAGTTTGCACAGCTGCCTCCCAGAAAGTTCAGTGACTTCTATAGGTTACCCAAAATGTTCATGTAAAGCTGAGGTGGCTTCTCAAAAATCTTCTGACCAAGATATGACATTTACCTTCAAAATGTGGTTCTCAGGCACCCAGATTTCTGGTTCCAGGGCCATTGCCTTGCCACATCAGGAGCAATAGGCTGATTCTGATCTGCTGAAATGCTCACCCTAGAAACAGCAATTTAGCATTGACATGCAATGAGTAAGGAGCAAGCAGAGATTTCAAGGTTGATGCTGATGTATTTCACAGAATCACAGAATCATCTAGGTTGGAAAAGACCTTGAAGATCACCTAGTCCAACCGTTAACCTAACATTGTCAGTTCTGAACTACACCATATCCCTCAGCGCTATGTCGACCTGACTCTTAAACACCTCCAGGGATGGGGACTCCACCACCTCCCTGGGCAGCCCATTCCAATACCCAACAACCCCTTCTGGAAAGAAATACTTCCTAAGAGCCAGTCTGACCCTGCCCTGGCACAGCTTGAGGCCATTCCCTCTTGTCCTATCATTTGTTACTTGGTTAAAGAGACTCATCCCCATCTCTCTGCAACTTCCTTTCAGGTAATTGTAGAGGGCGATGAGGTCTCCCCTCAGCCTCCTCCGGACTATTTCTAAACCTTTCCTATCCCACACTATGCAAAGAAGCTTCTGACACTTCCAGCACTTCAAAGAGACATTTTTAAACACAAAGTAGAAGAAATTAAGCCTAGAGGCAAGGGGGGTGGAGATAACTGTGACAAGGATACTATCCAAAAGGAAAGGACCATAGCTGGGAAAAAAAAAAAAAAAAAAAAAAAAAAAAAAAAAGAAAAAGAAGTTATAGAAGAATACCTTCTAATGTCTATAGAGTCTTTTTTTTTTTTTTTTTTTTTTTACTACTGTTATCAACTTTGAACTGACTGGGGAGTATTTCAAGTCTTTGGAGAGAACACCAAATAAATCTCTTTGAAATTTATGTATTTCTGAAATAGCTGCATATACCTACTATTTCCCACAAGTGATCTGTCAGTGTCTTAGCTGAGACTTCACTTAATAGAGCCTCAAATAAACTTTCTGTGTACTGAGAGTCTTTCAAGTTTCAGAGCTTAGAAAATCCTGTGATGCATCCCTCCTCATTAGTGCTGCTGTATTCTGTGTTTCACAGTTCACTTTCACTCCTTCCATAAAACTCTCCAGCTGGGTCTTGAACTGCCTTCAGCACCATATTTTTTGTGTAAGTGGACAAATTTATTCTACTGATGAATTTATCCTCAAGGCAAATTTGATATCATTACATTATTAGCTATATATAAATGGAGAATGTTTTTATACCTGTTATCCAGAAGCTATCACTTATTCCCTTGGAGAAACTTTAATTTTCTTCCAAGTTGTATTCCAGTTCTTCAAGCATTCTCTTCACTTTCATTCTGGCAAAAGTGACTCATATTCAGAATGAAGAACAAATCTCATGAAGAGGAAACAGAACATTTCTCTGAGCTTTTCCTAAGAAGTTTGTTCACAAGGATTTGCAGCTACCGGAATAAACATAAATTTCTTATTTATCTTATGTCTGTCAGTAGGTCAAAGTCATTGTCCACAAGTCAAAATTAGTTAAGCTCTACTATCCCTTGCAAGAGAATGTTTTACAGAAATACATCAGCTATAGTTTGATGTCTATCTGCATCAATGCTGAAGGAGAACATTATTGAAAATATTGCTGGGAGAGTGTGGTATGGAGTAAGACTGCAGATTCTCCATGCTCAAGTCTTTGAAAATGTTTATGTGCACTCTTTGTTAGTGAGGCATTTTAAAGACTTGTTTTTATTGTTTTCACAATGTAATAATTAGCTTCAAGGTATCAATAACACACACAAGAAAACAGCAAAACAACTGCTGTCTCTGGGTTTTCTAAATCCAAACAAAAGTCTTTCTAATCAAGCCAGAAGTTTAGAAATTAAAAGGCGATATTTGAGGTCTTAGAAAGTGAGAGCCAGTTTTTCAAGAAAGTTCAAGTGTCATTTATGGCATCAGGATACAATTAATTCATTTATTAAACATCTTTTAAGTGTAATAAGATATTTTTTCATTCATTGAGATTTGCATAGGTTCTTCTGAAATTATGGCTTTACAGGTTCTGCATCTACCTTATTGTCATTGATGTGTTGGAGATTTCTTGCTTGAATGCATGTTGAAATAAGCCAAAAAGTGTACAAACTGAAAGGATGTTAAGGTAGAAATAAATTTATTTTCAGTGAAATTTATTCTTCTAAGTTAGAAAAATTTTCTATCGGAGATCTCTAGGTCTATGAAAGGGAGTTATTTTCAGTAGACACTACTCATTTCTAACATATTCCTAAAGAAATTTTCATGTTACTGAATTTAATTTCAAGACATTCACATTTGACTTTTCCATATTTTTCAATTTTGGGGGATTTTTCATGTCATGGCATATTGTACAACCATCTGCAGCCATCAGAGCCCCTCACATTCTTCTTAATGATCTAAAAAATTCAATAATATGGTCTATATGTCGATGAAGTCAAATCCTGAAGACCTAGGTTTATGTAACATAATCTCAAGTTGTATGCTTCAGCAGGGCAGGCGAAACTGCTTTTAATTATTTTATGTCGCAGAAGACAGAGTACATGAGTAGAGCAAAGAGAAATTTGTTGTAATTTATGAAAAAATTCAAGTGTCAACTCAAAGGCTTTTACTCAGTTGAGAGTATAAGAACAAGAGGTACCTGAATTTTCCAGTATCTTTCTGTTAAAGTAGACATTGTCTTACAAGAAAAAAAGCCTTTCCAAATTATTAAGGTTATAAATATGTTCTCCTTCAAAGTTTAGCACTATGCAAGAGAATAGACTTGAGGTTGCAAGACTTGAGGTTGAGAAAGAAACTCATACCCTTCAGTGAGCTTTTGTCCTTTTCTTAAATGTCTTTTAAAGGCTTAAATACTACATTCTCTTACATACACAAAGTCAATTATCAGGCTTTAATAATTCAGTCAAGTGACATATTAAGTGTCATATTTTATTTTTTATAGCTATGCCAGATGGTATTACAAAAAAGTATGCAAAACCGGCTAGTATTACACCTGCTGAGTTTCCACACTTGTCAAAAGGATAAATTGATTTTTTTGATCAGACAGGATATCAGAAAAAACACAACCTTAACCATTTTAATGCAAAACTAGAGTAACTTTGGACAACATTTGATCTGGTTCATTTGACCTCTCTTGAGCAGATGCACAAGGATCTGGCTGATACCAGCACTTTCATCAGTCTTCCAAAGCTATCCATGCATTTTAAGATTATTGAAACTGGATATCCGTATCTCTATCTACCAACTGATAAATAGATACATACATACAACATAGATACCTGTTAACGAGTTAGAGGTTGCTGCAATGGGAATGTAGCAGGCTTACAAATCTGGCCAGTTTTAAACTTCAAAACAAAACTTCACTCAGTATTACTACTGTCGTTATTATCATTATTATCATTCACTGTTGTTATTATTATTCATATCATTATTATCATGGCATTATTTTATTATTATAGTCATTGTCATTCATTCACTCATTTACAGCACTATGTTAACAGGTACATCTTACATGTTACTGTCATCATCACTATGTACACAAAATGATTACTTTTTAAAACTCATATTCTAAATTAACTCTGAGCATGCAATACCATGGAGCTGCTGTCATACAGTTAGCACTGATGGCTGTGATCCTTGTCGGCTCTTAGTCTCGATGGCCAAGGTGCCCAGGCTGGAGAGTATACTTTGGTGTCACATCCCGCTCAAATGAGGGAGACGAGTGACTTAGATTCGTAAAGCCTCAACTGAGTGGACAACAGTTGAGACAAGTCTAAAAGTGCAGAAATTTATTAAATTCCTACAAAGTACTAATTGGATACATTGACTAAATATATAATGAATTATGCAAGTGATATAGTATGTCTTGCATTATCTAATGGTAAAAAGGAAAAAGGGAAAAAAAATAAGAGAGAGAGGTTGAAATAGAGATCACGAGCACAGGTTCCTGCAATAGTCCCACCAACAAGGGTTCAAGGATGCATCTGTCTTCTTGCTTCTCTTCACTTCTTCCCCTTCTCTCCTCACCTCCCTGCAATTTATACACACTTTCCTTGGGTCCCTCCTCTAGGTTGACCTACCTATCTACATATCACATGTATGGAGAGGGGTAAGGTGCTTCATGGGATGATGTAATTAGCATGATCTTGTTAATCTTCATTAGCATATGCAGGGGTGTCAACTTTAATATGCATTTTGTGGATAATGAAGCAACGGTCATTCACTGGACAGGTGGCCCTTGAAACTTTACAAGATTCACCAGAGCAGAACCATCCTGCCTTCACAGGGCTCCCTCCTCCAGCTGCACCCTGTGCTGTCCAGGCAGCCTTATCAGCTCCAAACTCCACACTATCCACCCCATGACTATAGTTTAATTACTTGAAAGTGTTTGAGACATTCCTCAGCTTGGAGAGCCTCCCCTCCCCCCTATCCCTTATCTCTTTCTCAGGCTGGTTTTTCTCACAGGCATGTTTCTCTCAGGCCCTGTTTTGGGGAGTTCCAGGTCATTTCTCACATTTGGTGAGAGCAGTTGAAATCAAAATGGGGTTGTCTTCCTTCTCTACTGTTCCTCTTCAAGTCTGACATTTTTATGTCACTCAGCCCCCTCCCAAAAGAAAGAGTCACTTCTGCTTCTGAAGTTACTTGTCTTGGTTTTGTCTTGCTTGTCCTCCCTCTTCTGAATTCCTGAGAATGCCCAAACTATTTGCAGTCCCTGCATGCAAATAATGTGACAACTTGTTGTCACTCTGACATACAGCTATGCACATCTTTGCCCTTTTGTGGTTACATTGCTCACATATGTATATAAATTACACGTTGTGCCTGGCTATGCTATCACAGTGTTACAAATTTGATTAAAGTCAGGTTAGCATTAATTATATCCACATCATTGCTCTTAAAATTTAGTGCCAATTTGAGTATGTTTAAACAAAAATGGCAACAACAAAAAAGCCTTTAAAAGGAAAGATGAACTTCAACTTCTAAAAAACTTAAGTGATGTGTGTCCTGTATGCAATGACTTATATAAATTCATTGAGTTTTGCTGTCAAAAGCACACAGCTGAGCCTGTGCTTTAATATCACTCTTTAAATATTATATGTCTGATGGGGCTGCTGTCCACCTAAGAGTTTTGGTCAAAGTAGACGTTATTGACAGGGAACATGCCACCTGTGTGTCATGTTTCACCTAACATGAAAGCAGTGAGGTCCAGTGATGTGTTCCAGCAGGTCTAGGAACATCTCTGCCTGCCTGTTAATGACTACTACCCTGCACAGATGTTGTCCTTAATAGGAGCAGATGCAGCACAGCAAAACATGTACAGATGAGTTAAGGCATATGAAATTTCTGAAGTAAAAGTATG
Source organism: Strix uralensis (assembly GCF_047716275.1). Lineage (NCBI taxonomy): Eukaryota > Metazoa > Chordata > Aves > Strigiformes > Strigidae > Strix > Strix uralensis. The sequence goes on along the minus strand of NC_133979.1, from coordinate 34,697,407 downwards.
CTAGATTTCGTGTTGGCTAACATCTACATAAAAATGAATATATATTTTTTTGCTTATGTAGTAAAGATTGTAAAGTAAGAGTAATAAAGATTGACCCAGAGATTAGAGTAGTTGTTAATAATAATCATGGTGTACAAATGTTTTTTTAAAATTGGGAATAACATTAATTTGGTGCATAGTTTCTACTTGTTTCTTTGAAAATTCTTCTAAAGCGTTGCTTTTTTCTTAGGAACTGACATGAGGTCAGCAAATTGTATATGCTAGAGAAATTGGTACAGGACCACCTCTTCTCTCTCTCTCTCATTATATTGGAGTCAACAGCAAGAATAAAACTTGAGCATTTGTGGAGTCATTGTCTGATAACCTTTGAACTTTTGGACTTCAAAAATTCCAGAGGGAAACAAGTCCTGAAATTCAGCATTGAATATTATGTCAGTTTAGGTCTGATTCACGCTACCTAGCTCTTCTTTTTCAGTGCTTTCTATCAGCAGAGGTCAGTCTCTCTACCCTCATTTTGCTGATGAAAAATAATGAGGCACAGAGAGATAGAAGTGACATGTCTAAACCCATCCAGCAGGTGCAGGTGGGTTTGGAGTCTGAGTTCAGAAGGTCTAGCACTGCCAATTTGTTGCATCTAAGTTACAGAATAGGTTGCTTCAATTCCCACAAGTTTCTTACACTTATAATCTTTCTAATGACAAAAGAAACACACCTTGAATACAAAGCCAAGGATTTATTGCTAGTCTAAAGTCTTAAAAGTCTAATCAGAGCATTACTAGTGCAATTACAATGATGCTAAAAATAACAGCTCAAATCATATGTATTTAAAATTATATGTGCATATACAGACTTCACCTTCTTCTGATTTTATGCTTATTCTTCCACTGTTCATCTGGATCCTACTCTCAACAGCTTCAGACTGGGGCTAGTCTGGAGAGCCTTAGAGTCAGTTGTTATCACCCTGAATCCCTTGCCAGAAGTCTGTTGTTGACAGCTTCTTATTCTTTGCTATAGTATTCTTTGGAGTAATTTTTGCATTTTTCCTAACCTGCTCTTATACACTCTAACGTGCTTTTATACTTGCACTAACCTTGTTCTTTCCTTGGTGATGTGTAAGTCCATCTTACACTTGAATTTGATATATAGAGTGAGTTTTATCCAGCTCCCAAGGCTGAACTCCTTTGGTGACCAGTAATTGACTACTGGTGAGTTGTTATCTTCGTGCCCTCAGCTATCATCCTTTATATTTTAAGGGCCGCTGCTATCATCCCACACATGTCGTACTCTATGCTAAATGTTTTTATAAATACATTAAGGACAAAAGGAGGGCTAAGTAACATCTTCATCCTTTATTGGATGCAGGGGTAAGCATAGTGACAAACGCTGAGGAGAAGACTGAGGTACTTTAACGCCTTCTTTCAATCAGTCTTTAAGAGTAAGATCAGATGTTCCTGGGGTACCCATCCCCCTGAGTTGGAAGACAGGGACAGGGAGCAAAATTAAGCCCCCATAATCCAAGGGGAAGGGGTTAGTGACCTGTTACACCACTTAGAAAGGCACTAGTCTATGGGGCTGGATAGGATCCACTGAGGGAGCTGGTGGAATCCTGGCTAACCAGGGAGGTCCCAGTTGACTAGAGGTCAGCAGGTGTGACACCCATCTACAAGAAGTGCCAGAAGGATGATCCAGGGAATTGCAGGCCTGTCAGCCTGAACTTGGTGCCAGAAAAGGTTATGGAGCAGATCATCCTGAGTGCTGTCACACAACACGTACAGGACAAGCAGGCGATTGGGCCCAGTCAGTATGGTTTTATGAAAGGCAGTTCCTGCTTGACTAACCTGATCTCCTTCTGCGATAAGGTGACCTGCTTAGTGGATGACAGAGAAGCTGTGAATGTTGTCTAGCTAGACTTCAGTAGAGTCTTTGACACTGTTTCCCACAGCATTCTCCTGGAGAAGCTGGCTGCTCATGGCTTGGACAAGCGTTCTCTTTGCTGGGTAAAAAACTGACTGGATGTCCGGACCCAAAGAGTTGTGGTGAATGAAGTTAAATCCAGTTGGTGGCCGGTCACGAGTGGTGTTCCCCAGGGCACAGTATTGGAGCCAGTTCTGTTTAATATCTTTATCAATGATTTGGATGAGGGGATGAAGTGCACCCTCAGTAAGTTTGCAGACAATATCAAGTTGGGCAGGGTGTTGATCTGCTTGAGTGTAGGGAGGCTCTGCAGAGGGATCTGAACAGGCTGGATCGATGGGCCAAGTCCAATTGTATGAGGTTCAACAAGGCTCAGTGCCGGGTCCTGCACTTGGGTTACAACAACCCTATGCAATGCTACAGGCTTGGGGAAGAGTGGCTGGAGAGCTGCCTGGCGGTAAAGGACTAGGGGGTGTTGGTCAACAGCTGGCTGAATATGAACCAGTGGTGTGCCCAGGTGGCCAAGAAGGCCAATAACATCTTGGCTTGTACCAGAAATAGTGTGGCAACCAGGACTAGGGAAGTGACTGTACCCCTGTACTCAACACTGGTGAGGCTGCACCTCGAATACTGTGTTCAGTTTTGGGACTCTCACTACAAGAAAGACATTAAAGGGCTGAAGCGTGTCCAGAGAAGAACAAGGAAGCTGGTGAGGGGTCTGGAGAACAAGTTTTATGAGGAGCAGCTGAGGGAACTGGGGTTGTTTAGCCTGGAGAAAGTTGTTTAACATGGAGAGGCTGAGGGGAGACCTTCTCTCTCTCCACAACTATCTGAAAGTAACAAGTGATATGACAAATCTCATATAACAAGTGACAGGATGAGAGGAAACAGCCTCATGTTGCACCAGGGGAGGTTTAGATTCGATGTTAGGAAAAATTTCTTCACCCAAAGCGTTGTCAAACATTGGAACAGGCTGCCCAGGGAAGTGGTTGAGTCACCATCCCTGAAGGTATTTAAGAGACGTGTAGATGTGGAGCTTAGGGACATGGTTTAGTGGTGGACTTGGCAGTGCTGGGTTAACAGTTGGACTCAATTATCTTAATAGTCTTTTCCAGCCTAAATGACTCTATGATTCTATTCTAGGTCATGGGTAGCTCATTCTATGCAGAATAACTTCTTGTTATCAATATCGAATAGCTTCAATAATACAGTAAATGTCACAACATGCAATTGTATAAAACCAGGTAAAGAAAATATAGGCAACAGTCACTTGGTGATTATACAATTGATGTTACAACTAAACAAAACAAAACAAATCTCCAGGCCCAGGCAATCTCAGGAGCCTGTGTTGTCAGCTTGACACAAAGTGCAGCCTTTTGAAAGAACCTGAAACACTGTGTTTGCTGGCCTGTACAGCTACCATGAGTCCCAGACCTGTGGAGATCACTTAAAAAGATGAAGATGACACTTTAACAACCTGGGGCAAAATCAAAAGAGTAGGCTATCTAACACAGGCTGTTGGTGCAAGTGAAGAAGGATAGAGATCTGTAGAGACAGGATGAAACGGTTTGTCAGCGTCATCACTTAGTAACACCCTTTAGAGTCCATGCAGAAAGCAGAAATCTTGTAAGATATATGGCACTAATGAGAGTCATGATGGCAATTTAAAGTAGCTCAGTGTCACTCTTATTTTGGACAGCAAATTCATAAATGACAAGGTTACAATTACAAGTTACCAACATGGTCCTAGGTTAGCATGGTACATCCCATTAGCATCTACAACATTCACAGAACTCTCACCATTTTACTGTTCTTTTGGCTAAGAATATTTATTTATGTTTAATCACATTGCAATCTTTTGCTATTTTGTTTCTTTGGTACCAATGCATGATGATACCATTCACAGAATTCGTAAATACAGGGTCTCTAATTAGATATTCACCTGAATATTTCATAGTCAAACAAAACACTTTTTCGATATTTTAGACTACTACATTAATTTTGGAAAAAAAACGTCTCAAGATCATTCTGAAAAGACTTCTAATTTCATTTGGTTGAAATATGCACAGACCCAAAGAAAGTTCATATTGTAAATGATGTGTAGTATTCTCTTAAATGTATTTACAGCAAGTACAAAGATGTAAGGCGTATCTCAAATATCTTCATCCAGCTTCCAAAAGAAAGAAAAGTTGTCTGATATAAGTAGGATCCTTCAGAGGTATTAGGTCTAAGTGCTCATACAAGTAATCACAGCTTACCTAAGGTACGTGTTGCAGTGCCCTTGGCTGTCCCACTCCAACTCTCTTTTCTTCCACTTTTCTCAAGTTATACTGTCTCACCACACCCTCTGCCAGGGCACCTGATTTCACTTGTTTTATTTGTCCTTAGAAAACCATCTGTCCACATGGCCTAGGGTGTATATAATCTTGCCACGTACAACTGTGGTTTGGAGAGTGACCTCTCTTTTCCCAGCTCCAAACAAAGCAGCACCCTGACATTTAGCTTGGATGGGAGGGCACCTCTTACACCTATCAGTTTCAATAACATCTAACCCAACCCACGACAGAATATTATTCTCACGGTGGCTTATTAGTTTGAAAGCTCCAAAGCTATTGCCTTCGCTTCACCTAATCAAACTACTGTTCATGGCTGGTGAGTCTTCTAAGGTAATTTTGAATCAGCACTTAATAATGAAAATGGAGGTTTTAAATAAACATGTAGCACTTTATTGAAACTTTGGCCAGAACGGGTATCCTCAAGGCCAGAATGAAATTTATGAAGAGGGAGATAATGTAAAACCTGACAGGCCTGTCATGCTTCACCATGCCACACCATGTTATGCTATGCCAGGCAACAGCTGTCTGGGACCTGAAGTTTTAAGGTTTTTTTCTGTCTCTTTTCTCTGAACCAGAGTTCCTGTCCCTTTACTGCTCAGGGTTCTAGCGACTTTTTATGGTACAGAGAAAGGAGTACGTTGAAAGAGGTTTTTCTGAAAGGTTTTTAGATCCGTGATGAGAAGTATCTTCAAATATCTAAATGTTACTGAGGACAAGAAAATATTTTCTTTCCCATCTCTCTGCTTTTTTCATCGTGCTTTTAAAGTCTACACGTGAGTTTTATTTGCCTTCCGTTCAATTTTCTCTAAGCCTTACTCCCCATTTGGTATCCTAAATACAAATTCTTCAATATCTTGTGTGTGAAGAGGAATAAAATGGTATAAAATATACATCTTCAGAACTTTCACTTCTCTGACAGACTCTATCTTTCCTTACCCAGTGATAGAAAGGACCCTTTAAAATTTATTTTCCCAGTTGTGAAAGCTATTGTATATCAGACACACTAAACTGCTTACTACTCAGATTTTTTTAATAGAAAAGGAAACTTTAAAAGAGACCAGTCATCCACGGATGGCTGGTAAAGACAGCAGAGGTTAGAAAAGAATCAAAAGCAGTTATAACAGAATAAATCTAAAATAATGAAACAAGTAGAATAAGATAATAGTAAGGAAAGAGAACAGAGCAGGTGAAGAATTACTCCATCTCTTCTCCCTGAAGAAAGCTGACAGTAGAATAGAAATAATCTTCTATAATGAAAAGGTGTGTTCACATTTTTAATGAAATAGAAAAATACGTAATAAAAAGTAATTAGACATCTAGAAAACACAACCTACAAGTAAAGATTGAAAGAACTGAGATAGCTTAGGCAAGAGAAGACTAAAGGGAGATGTCTAAACAGTCATCAAATATGTAACAAGCTACAAAAAAGAGGGGAAAAAAATCTGTTCTTAGGTGAATAAAACAAGAGTAATGGGTTGAATCTGCATCCAGGGATAACTAAGTTAGGAAAAGGACAATGAAACATTGGTGTAGACAGTTTGAAGACAAAATCCTTGGTAGTATTTGCTTCCCTTAAAGTGCTGAATCTCAGCCTATATAACCTCTTGAAGTCTGTGTTAGCCTTATTTTCTGTGTTTCTGTCAACAAGAACAGTAAAGAAGAGGTTTCTAATGCAAAATGACCATTTAGCTGTTAGCCTGTTTCACCTGAATCAGATTTGAAGGATCTTCTTTTCTTAAAGAAATTCTACTTTTCTGGTTCTGTTTTGCCTAAGACTACGTTTTTGTTCCTAAAATCCTTGAAAGCAATATCTAGTTTTGTGGATGTTAAGAAGTAAACTTGGATGATGCATAGCTAGTGACTGTCAAAGCTAAAAGGTTTAAATAGTTGAAGTAGGACACCTGATGCCCTTTCAGTGACTGTTGAGTTTCTCTTTTTACATATTTATGAATTTCAGTATAATCAGTACTACTGGGGTGATGTTAAACCAGGAAATAGAAGAAAAATTTTCTGTCCTCAGGTTTTAGCAAAAGACATATTCTGTTTACAACAGTCTGGTGGGCAGGTTCACAGCTGTTCAAGAAATATAAAATGTGGTCTTACTCAATATGTAGTGAAAGAAAATAATCTTGACATTCCTACCTATGGTAGGTATGCAATATGATGATTTTGTTATGCGTGAACAGTATTAATATTATGAAACTTTTCTAGTATAGATTTAGCTTTTACTCTTCTCTAACATTATGTTTAACGTAAGTTAAACTAGTTGCTCAAATGTATAATATTATAGCTACTTCAGAATAAGCAGGATTTTTTAATCACTGCGCAATAACCCCTTTAATCTTGACAGGATACATTTACAGTTAGCACATGAAAATATGAGACCTTACTTGAGGATATTAGTTTTTAAATGCATGTTAATTCTGAAAATCATATTGGACTCAGCTGGGGAAGTGAAAACAAGGAACAAAGTCTTTCCGTAAGCAAACAATTGTCAGGAAAACATATAAGGGGACTTACTAACTTATACATTTCCTGTGTATTATTGTACTTCTCTTATCAACAGTATCACAGTACTGCATTAACAGTAAATACCAAAGAATTTTTCCTCCCACCAATCAGTATTCATAATGCATTTCTGTCGTATATAATTCTCAACCTTAATTAAAATAAAATAAAAAAGAAAACCCTATAGCTCATACAAGTGTCTAAGGGATCCTTTGGGATTATATTCATTGTACCATCACCTCTAGAGTTTGCTGGTTGAGCCCTGGAGGAAACCTCTAAAACAACAGCAGCTTCATGAAGATTTGTTCACATCCATCTAGGAGCTAATGACTGTTGGTTCAGTAAACTTTCTTGCAGCAGTTTGATCCACTTGGGGAGGACTGTCCTTGCTCTTTGTATTGATGTAATTTCATGGCATTTGTGTATCCCTATAGAATTGATATCACATGCAATATTTGGCTAGTGCCATACAAGTCTGCCTGATTTTTGCAGCTTAACTGTAACATTATTTCCTGGGATTTTATTTGGTTTTACCTTACATTTATTTTATATTTGACTTGCCATAAGTATAGCATCTCCCAGAGGTATACTGAAGCATCTGCAATATTTTTGCTGCCTAATACTTAAATTGCCATTTGTTCAAGAGCTGAAGTCTACAATGAATTGTAGCTTTATAGAGGTCTGGGATCCACATTATCAATACTCTATTTTCACACCCAGAAGGGACCTCTTTCACTTTAATATTCATTTAATATTTAACCGGATGATCCTTTCTTCTTATTTAAAAGGGAACATTTCCCCTGATATCAAAGTTCATTCATGTTGTTAAACTAGACTGAGCAATAGTCTGTTTTACCCAGAACCATACTGAAACATTTCATCTAAATTTAGACTTGTAAATTTAGACTTGCAAATGAATTAAAGCCAACTGCCACGGAATTATTTGTGTCCATGCTTAATCTGTGTCTAATTCTTCAAAACAGCATGGCCATAGCTAAACAACCAGTGGAAACATTGGCCCCAGTGCTGTTTGATCGAAGCCTGGATAACCAGGCTGGGGACAGTCCTTGGAGACTTCAGCCAGATCTGTTCCAGGGACTGCTCTGGTAATTGAACACTACGGACAATCATGTTCAGTGATGATCAACATTTCTTGGCTCCTTTTTGTGGATTAAATAGTCATAAATACCATTTAATACATTTATTAATGTTCTAATTTTTCCTTAAAAATTCTGTCCTTTATCCCCAATGATAAACTCGTGTATTCTTGAGCCTCCTTCACAAGTAGCAGGATCAGCAGTGACAGGACCAAGGACTTTTTTCTCCATTAGGATTCATTCTCAGGGAAGTGCTGTAGGTGACAGAAGCTTTGGACCAACACATTATATCTGAGCAACCCTAGAAAATTAGCAGAGATGCATGGCACTATCCCAGCTTCTTCTCTACCTGTCCCATCCTTAAAAACCAAACAGAAATGTCAATAACATTTTCAAACACTTTTCTTTTTTAAAAATACAATTTTTTGCTTAGGATGATGGTTTCTTTTTGGGATGATGTATAGTATGAGTAGTTAGAATTCTTCAAAGAAACATAGTGGTTCAAATAAAACCCTTCTTTTCATTTATTTCACTCATTGCAAACACAGACTTCTGTAGTGTTAATTAGTATTTACATCAATGAAAATCAAATTGGATTCTAAGTTCATATCAGTCAATGAAGATTTATTTATTTAACTTGAAAAGTTCTGGCTTGATATCATAATACATTAATCATTTATGATTCACCGATTGAAGGACATACCTTCATATCTGCTGCACTACAGTGTGGACAATCAGAACTAGATCGTGTTCAGAATAAACACATACAATTAGCTTTCAGGAGCTGGAAGGCTTTATTTAGCAAATTTCTTCAGTTTTCTCTGCTAAATGGAGAGTTAAGCAATACCCTCAAGTGTTAGAGTGACACTGAGTGTATGTCACAGCTTTCAATGTCATCTTATAATCAGAATATTTTCCAGATGGTTCAGATAAGGTATTTAATGTTCTTTACCTCTTCTCCTCTATCGTTTTTTGACAATTGTTTTATGTCAAGTAATGCTCAGTTATGTGGAATCATCCAATAACCACACCGAGGCAGGACAAGAAGTTGTACTGGTGTCTTCACCAGTCTTAGCAGCTGAGTAAATGAAAAGTCATTTCATGCTGAATGTTCAGAGCAGAGGGAAAAGATGTAGACGGAAAAGAACATGAAGGAAGTGCAGGAAAATCAAGAGCTGAGCAATAGCTCCTCTGCGTATTTGTCCATTTTACATTCATATGAAAGTTGTATTTTTTTTTTCTCTCTCTGCTACCTTTTAAGAGTTTTCTGATGCTAATCCTAAAAACTTTCTCATCTTTTATTGATCATCTGACAGCCACAGCTTTGCTCATTAGTCTTCAAAATCATCCTATAAACCCAGCACATTCCAGTAAAAATGCATATATATTTCATAGCCATCACCAGCACACACTCATCTGATTCATTAATGCACTTTGTGAAAGGGTCTTTCTTTCATATCTGCCCTTTTTACCCCTTAAGGAGCTGCAATAACATCAGTAATTTCAAAATTTAACAAGATTTCTCTTTCCCTACTGATCCTTGTATTGAATATTGGTGTATCCCACACGATGTTCATATTCACACATCCTCCAAATATCAGCATGGGCTCTAAACCCATCTAAGATCCATGCCTGCACCCACAGCTCCTCATCCAGCTATTTGGGAAATGCTCATGCCACAGCATAGTCACTTGCCCTCATACCTTAATGCTTAATACAACACTTCATCTGATGATAAAACTGACATTACATGCGGCCTTCACCAATGTAATAAAGGGCAGCAAATAAAAACAAAGGAACTCTTTCTGTCCCACATCTGTTGCGAAGTTCTTAAGAACTAATGAACCTGAAGTCACAAAAAGATGCTACAGTCTGGAAAGCAGGAAAACTCAGCTCGAAGTAAAGATAACAGAAGATAATAAATTACTTTTCTAGGAAGGCTGAAAAATTTGTAGCATTTTCTTAAATCAATTATTAGGACAAAAATCTGCCTGGAATTGCACAGACACAGAGAAACCTTACTCTGAACATGAGGGTGAACTCATTTACAACTTACTGTCTTAACCAGATATTTCCCGACCATTCCATATCATATCCTTCCTTCTCTAACTGCCAACTTTGATGACACTGAAATTACTGTGGCAAACGAGAAGAATGGAAATTGTCTCCTTTTATGCACCAAACCCAGAATTACCTTTCCTTTCTAACTCAATTTCGAAATGACTGCAGTGAATACAGAGTCAGTAAGTAGTTAGAAGCGGTTGCTTGATCTACAGCTCTGAATAATGCATAGGTTGGCACTGAGTGAACTGCAAACCTTGGACGGCACGACACACAATCCTGTTGGGAGGTCTTATGTTAACAAGCAAAAGCTCATCTTGTGTCTAGTGTAGTTACTTCGTATCATCTATTTGGCTTTTAATACTGACAGAATGCTCAAAAAGGAAATAGCTTAAAATTTGGAAAATCTGTGTTATTAAAATATCATTTCCATTGTATTTCTCACCATAGAATTCTGCTTTTTATAAATTTTTTCCCTGAAAACTACGTATTTCAAATCTTTTAACTGCAAAGCACTTATTTGTGCCATTCGTAGCTCTTTATGCCTGCCCCCGGTTTTTTACTAGCTCTTTGGAATTTTAATAGGAAGCTCCATCAGAAGATCGTAGTTTAATAAACGTGGAGGTCAAACAGTATTAGTCTGTTGCCTTAAAAGCAGCATTTTAATAAAATTATGCTGCACCATTGGGATTGGCATTCTTTCCAGACCTATTTAAATTAGCATGTTTTTTTAGAGGGTACACTGAAAAGGTTTTATTCACTGGGCTTATCAATTTAACATTTTTCAAAGGCTAAGAATTCCTTAATTTATGTTTATCAAGGTTTTAGATTAAGAAAGTTTGGCAATTGTATTTGCTGAAGTTCCTGTTAATGTTTCTACCTTAAGTAACTGGAGTAGAGTAAATGTCATATGGATGAAATCCAGTTTCTCCTTATTATTAGAGTCCTTGGCTGGCTATTATGTAAACAACTTAATAAATACACATAATATGAATCACGCTGGCTTTGTCATTTGGCGAGACAGTAAGAGGACTAAAGCAGTTTATATAGCTGTCACAGCTGTTGCTAAGTGAATTGGCAAAACCATGATGTTCAACCTCCAGCAGCCTGTCATACAATATCACAGCAACATACTTTAACCTGACTCATGAGAAAAAAAATACATTAGACCTCAAATATCTGATGGCTAGATTTTCTGCTGGGCTGTGTGGGTGCAAGGAGGGATGTAGGATGCTACAGCTACAAGTTGATTACATATGTCTGATGCCAAGATTTGTAGCCCTCTTTCTCTCCAAGGAAAAGCTCACCCCCAAAAGATCTGGTCATCCCTGCGCTTGATCAGCCAGCTATCACAGAAGCCAGATATAACAAACAGTGAGTTTTTTTCCCCAGACACCTAGTCAGAGTTTTTTCGAAGTCCACTGAGGTCTGTAGGAGTAATGATTTTAAGAATTCAGCAGGCTTCAAATAGGTCTTTTATCAACAGTCTAATTAAGCCTATATGCTTATCATGTAGAAGAACCTCTGTTCATAATAACACATTATAATTGGGGTAGCTGTACTTTTTAATTTATTATTTAGGCTATTAGCTGGCAGATAGCAGGAAATGTAGGAATAGCAAATACGAGTGGGACATAGGTTTTGTGTCTGAAAGAGTCCCCAGATTTTAAAATACTAGTTTGGACTAGTATCTGGCTAAAGTTTTTTACTCTTACACAACCCTGCTCCACACCCCCCCCCCCCCCCGCCCACCCCCCCCCCAAAAAAAAAAAAAGAAAAAAAGTTAAAGTAAATGTATAAAATAACACCTTCTTGATGAAATACCAACATCAGATACACCACAACTAAATAAATCAACTCTTTTTTTACCTCATGCCTCTCTTAAGAATTGTTTTGATAAGCCATTTGCCAGAAAATGGTAGTTCATTCAGAAATTCATTCCCATGTTTTAGCAGCCAACATGTCCTCCTCAGACAACCATGGATCACAGCACAAGCATTTCTGTTTTAAAAGCAATGTCCATCTGCACAAGAGACGTGACCATTAAGGCAAGAGAAGACTATACATCTACGTGGCCAGGTACAGTAGATGTGACAATTCCCTGTCTGGAGAAGTATTGCGTATCTCAGATAGCACTTGAGGATTTATCTCTTACATAAGTTTTTTTCCAGCACGGTGCTGTTCCTACTAGTGCAGAAATAAATCTCCCTTCCTTTTCTTCCCCAGACATCCTCTCTTCAGCAGTATATTCTTTACTCTTGTAGAGAATATAAGGGATTTACCTGAATGTTTCAGTCTTTTTGTACATGGAGACTACTTGGAAAATTGAAGGGAGCCCCTCGGTCTGTAGCCAGGATGGGCTGAATCTGTGAGACAACCTTGAAGGACATTTTGTCCACACAAGGAGATTTTTCCTGTGTGTTGTCAGTGGTTCAATCCCCATGAACAGCTGAGTCTCCACTCCTAAGCTATGAGCAAGAGCTGAATCAATGCAAGAGTTGGTTGAAAGGACAGTGAAGAAACATTATAGTCCATACGACATAAGGAAGGATGATGCTTCTTTTTAGGGGTTTCACTCATATTGGCTGTTGCAGATATTATTGCAAATGGTGAGAGTCCAGGGCACAATAATGCTTGGACACATGGTTTTTAAATAGAAGAACATTGAGGGTCTAAGTGAACCAAATTACTTTGGAAGAAGGGTTACTGTTAATAAATTTAAGAAAAACAAATTCAGTTTTTAAACTGATGCACATAATGGTATCAGGTTTCCTCTATAATGATGTAGTATTTTATTGAAGAAACCATGTAATGTGTTTAAAATGCTTATCATGTTGGCCAACAAAGTGTTGAAGTGCAAAATCTATAACTGTCTAGCTCAGCCATGCATTTTCTTTGTATGTGTATTATCTATTGATACTATATCAAATCTTCAGCCTTTTTTAAATGATTTGTTTTGTTTTTCTTCTAACAAATATCAGATATTTGTGTTTGAATATTGGGTGCTTGTTGGTATGTATAGACCTTCTTGTCTCATGAACATGTCTCATGAATTAAAATTGGTCCTTGGTTCATATATTTCATATATTCATGCCTCAATAAATGAAATCTTTGCCTAGATTTATCATGCTGGAGTAATGAACTATGTAAGTTTTTGTTACAGTGTCAATTAATGTAAGCTCAAAAAAACCCCTGGAAACAGCTAAACTTCCAGATGCATTTATGGAGCAAAATACTTATGAGGACATAGCAGAAAGTTTGTACACTATTTTCTGACACAACGTGTTCTAGGATACAAGTAGTTTATTATTAAATGGCATGGACTTTTGCCTCCTGCTTATTTTGCAGGTGTCTGAGAAAAAGCACATAAATAAAACTGATCAAGCGTTCCTTGTCTTATGGAAATGTGTTCGGTTTGTGTGTGGTGGGGTTTTGGTAGTAGGGGAGAGGTTACAGAGGTGGCTTCTGTCAGAAGCTTCTTGAAGCTCCCCTGGCTCCAAGTCAGGCCCTCCTCTGGCCAAGGCTGAGCCAATTAACAACAGTGGCTGTGCCTCTGTTATAATATATTTAAGAAGGGGAACCTGAGACGAGGAAGAGGGGCAATGAAGCAAATACCTCTGCAAGCACCAAGGTCAGCTGAAGAAAGGAGGAGGGGGAAGGGAAGTGTGTCAAACTCCCCTGCAACCCATGGGGAGAGCGCAGGCTGTGCCCCTGCAGCCCAAGGAGGTCACTGGTGGAGCAGATGCCCTCCTGCAGCCCATGGAGGACCCCACACCAAAGCAGGAGCTGTGCCTGAAAAAGGCTGGGACTCTGAAGACAGCCCATGCTGGAGCAGTCTGTTGCTGGGAGGACTGCAGCCTGCAGCAGGGACCCACACTGGAGCAGTTCATGAAGAGCTGCAGCCCTGTGGAAGAACCCACATCAGAGAAGTTCATGAAGAACTGTCTACAGTGAGAGGGACCCCACACTGGAGCAGGGAAAGAGTGTGAGGAGTCCTCTCCCTGAGGAGGAAGGAGCAGCAGAGACAACAGGTGATTAACTGACCACAACCCCCATCCCCTGCACCTCTGCACTGCTGGAGGGGAGGAGGTAGAGAAATCAGGAACAAAGCTGAGCCTGGGAAGAAGTGAGGGGTGGGAGTGGGGAAGGCATTTTTAAGTTGTGGTTATACTTTTCACTGTCCTACTCTGTTTGTTAAGTGGTGGTGGTGGTGGTGTTTGAATTAAATTGATGTTCTTTTTCTTCCCCTGATCACTCCGTCTTTCACCTGTGACTGTAATGGCTGAGTCATCCCTTCCTGTCCTTATCTTTATTCCCGAGCCTTTTGTTGTATTTTATCTTCCCATCTCTGAGGGAGGAGTGAACAAGTGGCTTCCTGGTGCTCAGTTGCCCTCTGGGCTCAAACCATGACAGGAGAACACTGATGCTTTCTGGTTCTTAAAAACAGATCATGGATAAAGCATGTCAGGACTTTCATGGGACAAAGGGACCCTTCACAGACTGTCATAAATTAGGCCAGATCTTGTTCTTCTTGAATGCAATTAGTTCATCTTGGGCACAAGGAGTCTTCATCCAAGGTTTCACCAAGCATAGGCTCCTGAGCTAATGGATTCACTAATTTAAAATAAAACTTTGAATGTGTGAAACTTCTATATTTAGAAAAAAATATTTGTAATGAAAATACTAACTTCAAATATACTGTACAAAATTCATTCTAATTTGGAATTAGACTGAAGTCACAATCTCACCAACATGAGTGAGTCTCCATGTACAACCTAGCAATGAAAATGGACCACAGAAAAGATGTAAATGGACAGATTATTAATTCCTCATAATAGTGCAAAAGTTGATAATCGGCCCTCTAGGGAATTTTTCTGTGATCTCCTTTGAGGCTCACTTCTGTGGCAACCTCTGAAAATAATTTCTTCCATGCCTGTGATTAGCTGCTGCTTATTCCTTGTAGTCCAGATTTCACCTCTCCCAAGAGAAAGAAATCAGGTGTAATGATTCATGATTTCTGTTGTTTCAGTGCACTCTAAAATCTCTCTTCAAGGCCACAGTTCAAATCCCTTCCCATTCCTCTCTGTTGGCTCTTCCACACTGCTTCTACAACCAAAATTCCTGCCCAATTCTGATCTGTATTAATGCCTCAAAACTCTAATTTAGCATGACTTTCCACCATTTACCAAATAAAACTAGACTAGGAAATCAAGCCAAAGTGCCTCAGGAGTCCCAGAAGCTGACCCTTCAGGGACTTTTATTGAATTTAATTAATTTGTACAATGTACAAGGCTTTGAGATCATCTCATATAAGAATTTGACTATATTCATCCATGTGACTGCTAAACACTAGACGGAAAATGCAATGAGTCCATAATTCTCTCTTACCCAGCTATAAATAGAAAGAGAAAGAAAAGGGACAATTAATATGCATCTTCTCTACTTAGGTCTTCGTCATTCTCTCTTGTCTCATAGGAAGGGCAATTTTCTAATCGGTTCCCTACAGCTGCATTGACATTTTTATTTTTATATTTAGAAATAAAAGGTCAAAACCTCCAACCACTAGTTGGTTTAACAAACTTGAGGGCAAGGTGAATACCTTCCTAAATTAGCTCAGCACAAAGGGAGCTGTTGTTCAGCAGTTATTTCCCACTGGCAGATATTAGTATTCCTCAGGGAAATATGTACAACATGCAGGAGGAGTGTGGATGAAAAGCATTTAGTTAGCCAAAGACAAAACCAGGACTCAAACTGTGGAAAAGACATCTTGAAAAAACAAAATCAAATAGACAAACAAGCAAAACCCAGTATGAATTAAGACTTTGAAAATTTCATTTTGTTTAGGAGGAAAGCAAGCTTAATCACACAATGTTTTTTATTCTCCTTGTTGGATCCATTATAGTGTGGTTCATAATAAAAATTCAAGTTTTCATCAGTGGAAAAACACTGAATATGACACTTCTCAAAGGACTCTGAAAAAGGAAAAAAAATATGTGGCAGAGTGGAGAAATGGATATAAAAGCAAGAGACCCTTCCAAGATTTTTAAAAAAGAAAAAATTATGGAAAATTAGAATGATTTCCTATGGAGACCGCAGAATGCACAACACTGCATCCATATGTTTTGAAGATATTAAAGTAAATATAGTACATCTGCTGTACAGCATCAAGATTATATATCACAGTGTGAAGTTATATGATGATTATGTGTATTCAACTGTTCTTCTGTATATTCCAATTCCTCCTCTTCATTATCTTGCACACCAGACAAACTGCCATTAGGAAACAAGTAAAATAAATATTTTACTCAAGACATCCATCCTGGTGCTACAATAAAGAAACGGGAAGAATTCTGGTTTGAGTGTTTCCCATGTCCTGTTGCAAGATAACTGAATATTTGGGGATTGTAAACTCTCAGAAGCTGTGTTCATTCCCAAATAACTCACCTGCATGTGAGTTCATCCAAGTGCTAATGATTCTACCCAGTCTGAGGGGGACAATGCTTGCTCACCTCTTTCAGTGGAACATTCATTCACTGGTAGTGCACAGGTGGGGAAAGGGTTATAACAGGCATGTATACCCAAAGGTAAAATAAAAGGAAAACGATTACAAGGTTTTATGGAAATGTGCTGTAGTTCTGTGCTGTCATATTGTTTATGATGCTCTCATCTGATAAGGATTCAGATTTCCCATATGGGAATCACAGTAAAAAGAATTGCTGTTTCTCTCTCTATTTGATTCGGTAAAGTTATGCATTGCCTGGTGCAATGTAAGGCATCAGCTCAGTTAGGGTGGGGAAAGGTGGGGGTAAAAGGAGAAGAAAAGAGGAAAAGAGAAACATTTCCTGACGAGTGAGCTCATATCTTTTTTGTTGCTAGCTGTCTACTAAGTGAAATAAAATCACAACATGGTCACCAATAGTATAGAGAATGGGATGTTGCTTTGCATTAAAAAAAAAAAAAAGGAAAAAGAAACTCATAAAGATTTTCCTCACTTACATGGCACACTAAAATCAAGAATTTCAAAGCTTCCATTATCACAGGCAGAAGCTTATTATTAATGTGTTTTTCTTTTTCAGAGCCTCTTTGCTGAAATAGAATTCAAAACCCATGCTGCGACTCTGCAATATTGTTCACTGCAAGAAACTATTTTGTTCTGCCTCAGAGGCAATACATTTTTATGTTTAATTTTGCCCTGGGTATATACAACACTTGTTTATGTCCTTAAAATGTCTTTTAAAGAGATTGATTTCAATGCATCTCTAGTAAATCCAGCTATGAAGATTTAATTCTCTCCCTCATGCAGCAAGACAGCATTTATATTTTATTTTTGTAGCTCATATGTCTACTAGGTAACGATGGACATAGTATCTAATCACATGCATAGAGATATATGCATATATTTGTTTCATGTTCTCAGTGTAGCTTTAATTATATAATTTTACTTAAAGTTTTATTACTAGCTTCAGATCACTCTTTAGCCTCAAGTGCTGTTACCAAATTTACATCTACAGTAAATTAGGTTCATGTAAATAGATGCTTTTTCTCCCAGAAAAATACCAGTAAATGGCACATGAACATTTCAGAAACATTTTTATTTGGCCTGGTGTTAATTCTTTGGAAATGAGCATAACCCGAGGTTTAACACATATGCGTAGGCGTGACTGTGTGTCTGTATTTATCTGTTTTCATGTAATATGGACATGAGGAAAGCAGGAGCTGGGTTTCATTTCTATGCCCACTATGAATAACAGGGACCTGGAAAGCAAGCCTGCAGGAGATTATCAGCCCAGAGTATTTTGCTCAACATGTATGCTGTTCACAACAACACATTTTTTTTGTAAAAAAGGTTCAAGGGAAAATAACTCCATTTTCATTTGAGTCTTTCTCAGTATTATTCTGCTTGTTTCTCCAGTCCTTCAAATATAAGTGCATTGAGTTAATGTCTTGTCATGTTAAATGTATGTGTAACAGGAGAAATTTTCTCCCTCAGTTTATCAGGAAATCGTTATCCTTTCCAAAATCTAAATCACAATTTATTCCAAACACATTGAGTGTAACCAAGTCACCCATCAACTTCAAGCAGTAAGTTGTATATTAATGGCCCTACTTATTTAAAGCATATGAAAATATTGGCTTAAATCAGCAGTCTATTTAAACCTCATTTTTTATTTATGTATAATCTGTGTAGTTGCTTAATAGTCAGGCAAAGAGCGTGAAAAAAGTTGTATAAAATATTGTCAAGCATAAATGATAATGTCTACTGTGCATTACTTGGCTTTCATGGTGAATGAATAGGAAAGAGCACCTCCAGAGATGTAATGAGTCTAGAAGGTGGGGAATATATAGAACAATTTCAGGAAGGTTATCAGCAAAGAAGTTTCTTACTTCAGTAGGCTTTCATTCTGGACAGAGACCATCTGCTAGTGAAACTCTCAATAAAGGAAAGTCTTGCTTGGATAGGTCCATTGTTGAAGATAAGTCCCAGTAGCTGAAACTGCACATTTTAATTTTCCATTGCTAGATTTCATCTCCAGATATTGTCAGATGCAAGGGATTACCATTTAATAAAAATAAATATCTTTTCAATGAAAATTGAGAAAATAATCATTGTAACCTTAAAACTAAAGTTATGCTAATACACTCATGCATTTATTTTCTTTGTCTTTTTCTACCCAAGCATATTTATCTAATTTTATATATATTGTGATGTGCAGACTGGAATTATTTTACTATCAAAACTGTTAACCATCAGTGGATAAGATATATTCATCTGAAAGAAGTGCAACTTTTAGTATATGACAAAATTAGAGCTGATTGTGCCATTATTAACTGATTTGAAATGGTTCTCCACGAGTAATTGTTATTTTAGGACCTGTCAATATAATTTGGTATTAAATTTCATTTTTTACACTCTCCTGTATGCTCGTTAGTTCATAAAACTGGTATGAAAGATTGTTGTTCTTATAGAAGGAATAATATGGTTACCTAGTATAAGATAATTACAGTCATTATGACCAAATTTTAAACATAATTTCTATTCTCTTGGCAAAAATAGGTAAGCAGGAAACATTCCATATCTATGCAGAATTGCTCCCTATGCTCTCCAAAGCATGAGTCCAACTTAGCCTTTCACATTTTGCCTGTTAAATCTTCTTATACATTTTATGCAATTGTGGTGTTTGGCAATTTAAGCAAAAATATTGAAATTTATTTTGAGCACAGTAGAATTTACAGATTACATTAAGGTGCTGTGAGTAGTGAAAATTGGCCCAAGGGTTGCAGAAGGAAATGCTGAGAATGAATGACAGGATAATTAAGCTGCAGGTGAAATTCAGTGTAAGTGAAAGTAAAGTAAAGCACACGGAGAGAAACAGTTTAACTTGACTAGTATAATGAAGGGCTGAAAGTTTACTGCTAGTACTCTGGTATGAGATCTTGGGTTATATCAGATAATTCCATGAAAAGTATCATCTCTGTGCTCAATCATTGTCAGAAAAGTAGTAGAAATATTCAAAATAACTTGTAACATCACTGGGCTACTCGATACCTTGTGAATACCTTGTTAATTCTGTGCATGGATTTCTGATCTCCTCTCCAGAAAGACACATCTGAGTCATCCAGATAAGAGAACAAGAATGAATAAAGGTCTGTGTAAACAATTACTAAATAAAGTAAGAACTTATAGCGTGCCAAATAGATACTTCAAATATAGTATTATAGAGCTCTATAGAAACATGAGCAGCTCAGGAAAGGTGTAGAATCATACCATAGAATACATCATAGAATCATAGTTTGGTTTGGGTTAGAAGGGACCTTCAAAGATTCTAGTCCAACTGCTCTGCCATGGGCAGGGACACCTTCCATCAGATCAGGTTCCTCAAAGCCCCATCCAACCTGGCCTTGAACCCATCCAGGGAAGGGACATCCACAATTTCTTGTGGCAACCTATGCCAGTGTCTCACCAACCTCATCTTAAAAAAAAAAGTCTTCCTTATGTCCAATCTAATACCCTCTTTAATTTTAAACTACTGCCTCTTGTCCTGTCACTACAGACCCTGGCAAAAAGCCTTTCTCCATCTTTCTTATAAGCCCTAATTTATATATTGAAAGGCCACAATAAGGTTTCCCCAAAACCTGTTCTCCAGGCTGAACAACCCCAGCTGCCTCAGCCTTTCTCCATAGGACAGCAGTTCCAGCCATCTGATGATTTTCATGGCTCTTCTCTGGACTCCAACAGGTCCATGTCTTTCTTGTCCTGGGGACTCCAGAACTGGATGCAGTACTGCAGTTGGGGTCTCACGAGAGCAGAGGTAAATAAGGAATTATTGTTCATGATCTTTTTGAACACCAGAGCTAGGGGACATCAAATAAAACTAGAAAGTGGAAGGTTTGAAATGAAGACAAAAGGGTGGCTCTTCATGCAGGATGTAATTAAGTTGTGGAACTTCTTGAAAGAGAAACAGGAAAAATTGACAGAAGAAAAACACAGGAAAAATGGGATTTTTGGTACAGGAAGTCCTTAACCTGTATATGAATGAAACTTTGCATTGTAGTAATGAAAGTATCATAGGGAAGTATTACTATCCACTTAACTTGTTCATAGGTAGCTATCTACTACTGGTTATTGTCAGAGACTAAGCTATATCTACCTATGGTTTCAGTTCAGTTGCTTTTGCACCTTGCAGACACAGTTTTGCAGATATAGTGTGAGACTGTATGACAGATTTATTGAAGTGTCCTAATCTGGTATATGGATTTGTTACACTTTTCTCAATCACTGTATCAGCAGGCACCTCTTCAACTTATTTTAACATAAGTTGAAGTTTTACTTTACTTACTTTCAAGCAACCTTCTTTGAATTCATGGTTTCTGGAGTGGGTTTAGTACAAAGGGCTTTGATTGTAACGCATTTAGATTATCAGCTTTTGCAGCTGATTTAGCTTATTTCTTTTATTGTCTGATATCCTTAGATATTTTGATGCAAATTATGCATAGAATGGTTGAAGAAGAAAAATAAAGCAGAAAATGTCAGTGTCCCACTTTCTATTCATTACCCTGCTGAAAACTGGTGGAGTTGCTTCTCAAGCCAATGAATTTACAGTGACATAAATTGGTAATAATAGACCCTGATATGTAGGGTTTAATATTTGCTGATAAACATAAAAGAGTAAGTACTTTATGTCTTTCTCCCACATGAAATATTTTTTTACATTCACTGACGAAATTTCTACCATAACAAGGTTGATATATTAGAAAAAAATGCCTTGGGAATAAAGAGTTCTTTAAGTTTTCATATAGTTAGGTGTTCTACTAACTTTGAGAAGGCCATCTTTACTTGTTAAAATGTTAATTCTCAAACATTTTCAAGTTTACAAGTACTGTGGGTTTAAAGTCATTTGGTGAAAATTAATCTGTTAAATGATTATGTCAGTACAGGCATTTATTCAAAGAGAGAAAACAAATGTTCCTGCCAATCTAGTAAATCCTCTGTATGTTATAAAAATAATAACGGATGGCAAGCATGCTCTGAAGTAATATTCGCTGGCTATAAATCAATGACAAAACGTCTGTTAGTATGATATGATACATAAACACACTGCAGTTTGAAGTTTACTTATGAATTCATCTATGACTAAGTTCCACCATTTCTGCTGTGAAAAACATTAGTTTCTTTGTTCAGCTACGCATGTTTTGGTTTAGATCTTTAGATCACATTTCCATAGATAAATGAAAATGAGAGTCAAGGGATATTTTCCACTCAAATGTAAATTGTTCATTGTCACAAAATAAGGGCAAGACTTTCAAGGATGTTATTGGAAACCAAGTATTTGGGGCTGGTTCTTAAAGCTGTATGGATCAGCATAACTCACAGAAATGAAAGGTCTGTCTAGGAAATAATCTGTTATGCTTTATGTGTGCTGTTAAATGTAGAGGGTAAGATAATTGAATGAAATAACACATTACTGTCCCACAAGCTTAAGGCTCACTGAAGTCTAGTGTAAAACACTTCAGTCTGCTTCATCTTTCTGGATTTCTCTAGACTTGAACCTGGGCTTTGACATTAAAAAAAAATAAAATAAATCTAAAAAGACAACATGGGACAATAATACTGGCTCAGAAAGAGCTAAGTAGGAGATTTGTCCTTTCAGGGTTTTGATCCATGTAATCTCTCAACACAGGCGAAATCCCAAAGTCCTTAATTATCTCAGCTCCACTATTAGCCTGGCAAAACTCCCACTGACTTCAGGTAAGATCTGAGTTAATACTTCAAATTTGGATGAGAATGAATGAAACCGAGGTGCTGTCTGAATATCATAAATTCAGCATAGAACATGTGCATCAGTTGACTGGAACCTCTTCTTCTATGGTTTGATTTTTAATGGCATCCAATCCATAGAGCAGCTGAGGGACACATTCCTAAAATATTTTGGTTGATATATAAAATTAGATTCTAATCTATTAAAATGCTTAAACTGTGCTTTTCCCAATGAGCTAGGGGTAGGTCATGTTTTTGTTAACCTTTTGCCTAATAATAGACTTCATAAACAAAACAACATGCCAAAAACCTATGGATTATAGCTATTAACAGCAAAAGGTCACATTATACTTTAGGTTCACAAGGTTATTTTCATGTTGCACTTGGAAGAAGTGAGACATTTTCTCCCACAGAAAAGGATGTTAGTGGAGTAACATAAACCATCTCATTTAAAATTTACACAACAATATTTATTTCCATACCAGTTTAGTCAACCCTGAGTGTACCAGACTTAATTTATTATGTTTAACTGGAGCTGGATGTTTGGAAATAAAAATATGAATTGTTTACTTTCTAATTCCACATTGTATTCAAATTCATGTAAAAGGCAAGTTTTGAAATGAAAAGCCTTTGAGAACATGTTTGAGATTTTTAATTCCTTTCAGACAGTTTTCAAGAAACTGCCTAACTTAGGAAAACAAGGTCTTCTTGTCTGTTAGGCAATATCATCTTATAAACAGTACAATGAACTGCTGTAAGTTATAGTAGATATACCTTTATTTGTTGAGAAAAAGAGGATATACCCTTTTTATATTTTACCATAGATGAACTGTATGTGTTTTGCATAAAAATACACACTTGGGGAAGACTTAATGGTTAAATGGCACTCTTGCTAATAAACTAATAATATTACTTTTCAACTAGGATATGTTAAAGGTTACTGAGAGACCATCCCTTACCCTCCCTCAATTAAATAAACAAGTATCACTCAATACTGTAATTGTTCTTGAAAAGGAGTGTCTTGGTGTAGGATATTAAAAAATCTGTAAGCACTGGCAATAAAATTAAACATTACATGTAGCTATTCCATCATGGTTTTCTCTGAAAGGGAAAAATAGGTCTGTTAGGGACCCAAAGATGATTATTTCATCGTTAATTAAGACTTTATTTCTAAAAGAGCACAATCTTCCTGAAATTTGAGTATTTTGTCAAGACAATTTTAGCATAAGGCTTTGGAGAGGAAATCTTGAAAGTACCCATTTGTGCACAAATACTACAAGAATAGAACCATTGCATAGGTAAAGTTTTTCATAACTGAAGCAAAACATAAGCATTGGAACAGCTGATTTTTTTCTGTTCAAGTCTCCTTTTTTGTAAATTAGGAGTTCACTTTTTTTAAAAAAAAAGCCTTTTGGGCTTTTGATAGGGAGTCTAAGAGAAGACAAGGCCAAAAGAATAACGGGGAGAACATTTGCAAACAACCCACATCACTGGGTTCTGTGGACATAAAAAACATATCTATCAGTCTGGCAATTCATTCCTTCCTAAGGCTATTAATGACTTGAGCTAACGAGAGATGTAGACTACTATTTATAGTAGTGATGTGCCTTCAGTTCTTCCTTTATAGCACTAATGAGGCATTTCTTAGCTGCTGAAGGGAAGAGATTTTAATTCTTCACTCTAAAATCATGGCTGGGCTCTGTAGCTGCAGATCCCTAGCATCTGGTAGATCATTTGCTAGCTGTCAGCAGCAGAGACTATCTATTTTCTGGATCAAACTACCAGAATATCACAGCCCTTTAATTGGGGCTCTGAAAAAATAAAACTTGAAGGGTCATAAACTTTTATTCAGTTACACTACAAAATAGGCTAAATGATATGCACGTCCGCAGAAAATCAGGACAGCCTCTAATCCTTCCTTCACTGATTAATAGGCTCATTTTCTGTTGCAGATTCAAGGCGTCAGTGTAGGCAACTCCTGGAGCTATTGTGTGGCTTAAAAGACATCGATTTTTCACATTGGTTTTTCAGCTATAATGTACCGGTAGGGAACAGTCCATCTGATCATTGTCTGAAGATGCCATAAAAATATTTGAGTGTTCACTATTCTAAACCTATTCTGATGGAGAACCACAGCAAATTAATTCTTTTCTCAACTTTTTCCATGTTGGGTTTGCTCCTCCTTCCTTTTCTATCTACCAGAGGTCCAGCTGGGATGTATCAACATCAGAAGCGTGGGAAGGAAATGAGAGTTGTTATGTCGTGAGTAGAGCAGACTAACTGAAAACTGACTTGCTGGCAATTTCATTTTGAAAAGTGATTTTGGTCTTGTCAGGACTGAAAGTAAGATTTATTCAGTTTCTTTGGAAGTTTTCAGTGCTTTCTGGAATGGATCTTGTGGCAGCTATGTTTTGCAACATGCAGCAACAGTGATGGTTTTACACCTTCCCCTCTCAGATTCCTCAGATATGATGCAGCCTCAAAATATCTCTGCTCTCAAGCTGAGATCTGGGGCAGAAACCAGCCCTGGCCTGAGGAAATCCACTTCTGAAATCTGACAGATTCTGCCTCAGAATTCAAACGTAAAATTTGGCATTGACTTTTTTTTTTTTTCTTTAGAAAATTCAGTATAAACTCTACTACTACTACTACCTCTTAACCTGTTCTTGGATTGCAACCTGAGTATGAAAGTATATGGATTTTGAGTGACTGTCCTCCTAAAATATTCCCAAGAGCAGATTATTTCTCTACATATAGCTGCACTTGCAATGTAGATCTTAATGTAAGAGTTACTCACAGGTGAGTTCATAACACATTGGAATTCAGTAACTTAATATTGCACAAGGCATAGGACAGAACAGACTTGGTCAAATGGATCTCTGGTATCACACAGATGTGACCCCAGTGAAGTTTACTGTTGGTGAATATTATGCATTACTCTATGTGTAAAGATACTTTCATTACTTAGTGAAATAATCAACTGTATCAGCTTTTTACTAATAATTCTGATTTTTCTAGTGGAATGCCTTTTACAAATACTCTATCCTTTAGTAATATCACATCATAGTACCAACAACCTAATTTCCCCTCACAATTATTTAACACAGCTTTTTATGCTTTTTGTCACTTAAGAGTGTTCTGCTGTATTAGCCCACTGCCAGACGCTGCTGATCACTACAGCAGCTTCCACTGCCAAGTGTATCAAAAGGCCCAACTACAAAAGAGGGAATAGCAGATCACACTCATAGACTTGTCATTCACTCTGACAAGAGGCAAAACTGCCTAGAGCATCCAGAAAGGGCACTGTTCTGAATTTTGAAAAAATAATCTAAATGCTCTTTAACATGCCTCAATGCTACCTACTCTCATTTGCAGGGAAAAAAAAGCAAACAACAAAACTACTCATAAACCTATCTTTTCTTATTCATACTTGGCTTGACCTTCTTTTAACTTTTAACCTTTCATTATCCTGAAGGTGAAGGAATGATCTCCCACTTAAAAACAACAGGATATTTTGTTTGGGGGAATAAAGTTCCTGTTAGATAAAATTCTGCTCTAATTGCTTTATTTATATTACAAGTATTTTAGAATAATTAGGATATTATTTTTATCCTTATATGTTTGACAGGAAAGGTAGGAGTGTGTTATCACTTTGCAAGTATTTCCTTCTAAATTTTTAGACTGAAGAGATACTTTCTTGTTAAACTCAATGTGGTCTACAAGATAAACTCATTTTTATTGTCTTTATGAACAATGAGCAGACACTCTTCCTAAAAACTCGTTATTATTTGACCAGTATTTTACTTAATAAATTGTGTTTTACTAATTACAGGAGATATGAGACCATTGTTTCTGTCAGAAAAATCCTGTGTCCAATTATTACCCCAAAAATCTTCAGATACTCTTCTATTTAATCGTAATTTTTTCAGGTATGTATTCAGTTAAAGTTTTCACCACAGCTGGAGGAGAGATATTTCACACTTCTCAAAGCAATTTATCAAACATCCACTTGACAAGTTACCTAATAATTTAGTCATCACCAGTCATCACTTACAAGTTTTGAATAATAAATGAGAATTTCCAATAAACTTAAGGCAACTTAGAGTGCAGATGCTAATTTTGCATTCCTGCTCCTTTAAAAATAAGAATCTATATACTCAGATTATGCGACCAGCAAAGCAATAAAAAATGTGACTCTGTTATTCTCTTTTAAGAAAGACACAATATTATTTATCTCTCTTTTAGATTTATATTAATCATTTACATGCAAGCTTACACTCTGCAATAAAGTGGCAAAAACATGTGTAATCCTGTTTGCCTACCCAGGTATACTTTCTGACAGTTGAGAAGTAATTATACAGGCAGACAGCAGTTAAGTAATTAAGAACTAGGCATATCATTTGAAATGTCAGAATGAAAAAATATTAAATTTGGTTTATTGTTAAAGAATGAGCAATTTTGCCTGGCTGTTCTCCTCTTTTAATTTACCTTGCAAAATGTAGTATCCTGTATCTGTCCCATCAGGGTGCTCTTACGATGTCACATTTTGTACAGCAAAGTTATGTCTCATCTGTTCCGTTGTCTCATTCCAATTTTGTGCCACAACTTGTCTTTCATCAAAATCACTCCTGTAATTTTTTGGCTTTGAACCAATTCTGTTCACCTTGTACTGCTGAAGCAGCCCACATGTGATAATCTTTCTGAATTTCTGTCTCATTATCATCGTTCCGTGTTATTTTTTCAGCATGGGTGTATTCACTTGACAGATGACCATGTCAGTTTGGTCTAAACCATCCAGTCTGGAAACTGTGATGTATCAAAGACAAATGATTCCTCTATTTCCACTTTCTATTGGGCAGTGATTGTGTTTAATTCTATATGGCCCTCGGCAAAATGAGCACCCCCGTCATGTCCATGGGGCGCCTGGGGTCTATCTCTGATGTAAGCAATAATGCATGGGAAATATTAATAACACAATATATTAATTGTGAGTGTCTCAGCAAATAGAAATTAAAGAGGAGTCAGCATTCAGTTCTTAGGTGGAGACGATACTGCCATAAAGACAGATCATTCCATTTATGTCAAGTAGCAGTGATGAAGAATTGAAGCCAATCCATGGAAACTTATTCCCAAGAAGCATGTCACTGTGAATATGCACACTGCAAATGTGCTGAAAAGAGGAACTAATTAGCAAATAAGTTGCTTCCACTGAGTTGAACGGGCATCAATCACGTTCTGCAACTGGGGCAAATCAACGTCGGGCAGCCCCGCTCAGCTGCTGTTGTTTGGTGAATGTGCTCCCGAGGTGCCCAGTGAACTGCCAGCTGCAGCCCCATGTAGAGGTAGCATGCCATTTGTCTTGTAGAACATGAACATATTTTATTTACTCTCTTTGTGGCTTTTGGTTTTTGGGGTTTTTTTTGTGTGTTTTTTTTTTTTATTGCAGGAAGACAAGCTGCAGTTCCGTGATTAATACTGAATCTGTTGCACTTCCAAATCACCCAGCCGTAAAAATATGATTCGGATCAAAGTGCCTTCCTGCTAAATGAGCCACATCACCCAATATAGACTTTATGTCGTGTTTATGCTCTTATGATGGCTTTGTGCTGGCTGCTGCAGGGCTGGTGATATTTGATCTGTCAGAGAATCTGTTGGCAAAAAGTTAATCCATCAACATTTTTGAACAAATTTGAACCAATAGTGTGAATTTATAGCATACCAATGTCTTGTATCATGCAATCATGACCTTTTTGATCTGATAGCAAGGCCTTAGAGATACACTTACTATTTTGTCAGATGACAGACTCCACACTGCTCACTCTTTTACTGCAATAGCTAAAAGTTGTGGTTGAGGAGCTGATTGACAGCACGAAATGAAAAGGTACAAATCAACACGCCTGAAATGAATTTGACATATGTCCACATCTACCTCATTCATCACCAAACATTAATCTACATAGGGAATTGATTCAGTAGCTGAAGAGTAGTGCAGCTGAAAAGTCCTGTACAGGTATTTCCCATGCAACTTAACATACTTTTCAAAAACTTGCTTCCACTCCTACTAAAAACTCAACCACTTCAACAGGAGCAGAAGCAGGCCCTGCATATTAAAGATGCCCTGTTTTGTTTTCCAGTCTGAAAGGAATATACGAGAGAGGGTTACAATGAGCCATAACGAGCCATAAAGTGGGATTAGAATAGAGAAGCATATCTCATGAAGTACAGCAAAGTCTGTGTGTAGGAAGGTGGGTGTTTTTGAGGGGGCACTTATTTCTCTGCTGCTGAATGGTTTCTTGCTCTACATTGTCATGCAAATTTCAGCTTAAGGTGGTAAAATGTCTAAATTGGCAGTAGAATATTTTTTGTGTAGTCTCTGCTTTGTTTCCCTGAACGCTGTCAGTGCCTGCTCACTCCATCACTGCTTTGTATTCACAAAAGAATGAAATCCTGTCAGTGTCTCGTCCAAATAGCTGGTGCCAGCATTTGCAACTGAATAAAACATCTGCATTCTCTTCCAATTAGCCATTCTGAGCTTGCATTTCCTAGAGTCCTACTCATGCATATACAGTTTAAGAACAAACCTCCATTTTTTCCAACCCATAATGAACCTCTCATCTGAAGGAAAAATCTCAGGCAGAGTCCACACCTATGCTTGCACAGGACTCCAGGTTTTATGTGAAGTATTGACCATAGTCAGCTTCTAGGGAACTTGCTCACAATGTGAGACTAATTCTGGACACGCAGCTCTTTTTGTTTCTCATTGAAGTGGATCTGTGGGTTTCCAGTTGGGTTATTTTGTTTTAAGTTTTTAAATAATTAGTTTATTGGCTGCCGACACAAAATTGCTTCCCTCTTTACAGCCATATCACTGTTAAAGATATTCAGTGGCTTTGTTTCATTCAACTTAGACAAAAACATAAAGCTTTAAAAGCTTTTTTAAACAGTTACATTATAAATGTTTTCCTTTGTAGCAGAAGAAAAAAAACAAAACCTTAGGGATTTAAAAAGATTTCTGGGGTTTTTTTTTGTTTTGTTTTGTTTTTCCTCATTCTTTCAACTTACTAAACAAACATCAAAGCATTAAATGGGGAAGCAACATAAAAGTGCATTTTTCTGATACTGGGTAAAATGCATATGAAAGGTATCAGACTCATAGCCTGAAAAAATGACTTTCCAACTATCCAACAGAAAAGGTATAGAGCAGAAATTGGTGATATAGGTAACATCTGCCTGCAGCACCAGTGTGCTCCTCTCTGGACCTGGAGAACTGCCCTTGATGCAGTCTCTTTGTCCATTCAGCCCTTCTGCTAAGACTGTTGATGCAAGTGCCTGGGTAGTTAGCAGTGATGTGCTCATGTGGGTGTGTAAATCATCTCATTTCATTCTGGTTAGGAAATGCCAAACAGATAGCAGAATTTCTGTCGTTGTGCTGCCAGGCAAACTTCAGGCTAATAGCCTACTAGTGGAAAATTTGTAGTCAACGGACACAAAAGGTTATTGACATGTGAGCTTCAAATTTTTGAGATTGTGGAAGACACAGTAACAAAAGTGACTGAAAATCTGAGTGAAAATCTGTGTGCTTAATTTTGTCCTACTGGAGTCTACTGGAACACTTTAAGGAGACATCATGGAGAAGGTTGTAAAACTGCTGCCCAGTCTCCAAGGAAGATAATTGTCTGCACTTTAGGTGACTCATAACTACTTTTTTCCTCCTACAATCAGAAACCTTTCATAAAATATAAGCAATTTCCTTTTTCACCTGTCTTCCACACTTGACAGATGGATTGCTGCAAAAATTCTTTAAAAGAAGCATCTGATCAAGTTTCCCCCTCCATCTTCCACTAGCAAAATTGCTACGTATGCAAAAATTCCCAGAAAAGAAAGCAAAAAATCCAGGATTGACTCTGAAGTAAAAAAATCAATGTAAGAACATCCACAATGTCTTTTTTTTTCTCTTGTGGAAAGACACAGACCTTTGGGTGGAATTTTTACAGTCAGTAAATCAACATTTGCCTTGCTTTTTATAGGTCATTGACGACTCGAACTATAGTCAAATAAAAGAAGATTCTCATATACATTTTAATACTCAAAAAAGTTACTTTAGAAATACCTTTGGTGCAGTCAGCCAGAACTGAATGAGGCCACTGTTCCTGCTGCACAACACTGAAAGTAGAATGATGTTAAACTTCTGCCAGAAGTCAGATGAGATAGGGACAGTATCTGAAACCCTGACTGTAAAACAGTAAACTACAGTGGGTAGAGTGGAGTGATAGAGAGGAAGCTGTTCTACCAAGCTTCTATTGGGTGCATGGAAAATCAGAGACAAAAAGTCAGATCTGCAACTGGGAGAATGTATTGGAGATAAATTGAAATCAGTGGGATTTGGTACATAGGTCTGCAAAAATCTAAGGGGAAGGGTGTAACAAGAAAAATTCATCCAACAGTTCTGTATTTTAACACAGCAGTCTGTTTTGTTGCATGACTCTGCACAGGTCAGTTTTCCATAGAATGTGATTGACACTTTTATTAGGATTCTCTTATTAAAATACTGAAGCACTTCATACTGTGAGAAACGCTCAGCTGCCAATTATCCATAGCTCAGACAGGATGCGGTGTGAAGCACTCTTTATTACGTTCTTGCAAGACCGGGCGCCCCCATCAAGTGGACGCGCCTACCAGCCATCATGCAATGGTTTATATCCCTTTCTCCCAACCGCCAGTTCCCTCCCCTAATTCCTCATTGGCTGAGTACTACAGGGTGTACAGACTTCCGGAACCGCCTACCGATACGCCCCTTCATGTATGTGTTCATACATCGCATGTTCATGGAAATGAACCTTGGCTTTCTCCAGGGTGGAGAAGTTAATATGCATGAGCTTATCACACAAGCGTACTAAGATGGAAAAGTTCGCCCCAAGTCCTTCGGTATCTGCTGCCATCTAAAGCCAGTTCCAAGTACTGGGTCATCACAGTTAACAAAAAGACCACTTGCCTTCTAGCCCTAGGCCAGGGATTTCAATGGTTGTGAATTGCTCTTGTTGATTGGTTTGGTGAATCACTCCTGCCCTTCCCTTCAGGCTTATCATGCGAAAACAACATTCTTTCCCTTACAATACCTTATAGAACATTTCATCAGGTGGACTGCTTGCAGATGATCTTCTTCCCTCCAACCCTATCCACAATTTTCCTGTGGTTTTGAAATTTTAATTGCTTAGAGTAATATAAGGAAGGCATATCTTTGATATCAGAGCAACAAACACAAGAAGGGTAAAATATAAATAATATTTAGAAATTAAATATTAATAATAACATTTTCTAAGGAAATGTTTCCATTTAGGGATAAGAGCTGTCAGCAGACATAAAAAAAATGTAAGTTTACGTCTATATTATTTAAATCTACAGTGTTGATGGAGAAACTGAACACAAGGAGCACTTCTGAGCTTCTATAATGTGTTACACGTTTTGGGCATCATGTTGAAAGTAACAGGTAGAACAATCAGAAAAATCTCAAAGTTGAGTGGGACAGAGAGGACCTGGTTTTCCAAGGGCAGAAGGCTTTGGAAAGGCCTCAAAGAGATACATGCAGGAGGTGTTTTGAAGGGTTTGTGGTAGGAGAGTGTTTGCTCCTTTAAGGACGTATAACCAAGGGCCTCTTTTCAGTGCAGCAAGAGAAATAAGAAAAGAAGGAAGCCATAAACAGGAACATGCAGGGTCACAAACCTGACGGACAAATGGTAAGGGGGGGCACTGATGAGAACCCAACCTGGTCAGCCACAGTAATTGATGAGGTCATGTGAGAGTGTTTATTCCAGAGAGGTTATCTATTCCAGGACCTTGTAAATTGAGAAATTAGGTGAAAAAGGGGGAAACTAAACATACAGAGACACAGACACGACAAAACAAGTATGGAGAACAATGATGAGAAACAAAGGTCGCCACTCACACTAATTGCTGGGCAATGGGGAAACTACAGGCACCACTTCCAGAAAGATCAGTCTGGACTTTGCCACTGATGTGATTGAAAATGCTACTGGAGACAGTTGGGTCCCAGTACAACTACTGGAGACAGTGGGAGTCTCAGCTCCAGCCATGGGGATGGGAATAGTGTGAATCTCCAAAACCAGCTGCTGGGGTGACTGGCATGACTGAGGGGAGCGAGGGGCTCAGGGCTGGTGGCTGATCTGCAGGTCACAGCTTGTGTGCCTGGTGCCAGCTGCTGGGGGGCGAGGGCCTCTATCTCCCCCAAACTGTGTCTGTGTGAGGTGTGAGTGTGAATTCACCAGCAAACTTCAAGTGGGGGACCCTCAGGTATCATGTGGGTGGGGGTATCATGTGGGTGGGGGTTCGTGCGGGGGGACTTGACACTGTGGGGTGCCTGTGGGATGAGTGTCTGAGTGCTGACTGCAGTGAGCACTGAGCTGGGCCAGCCAGTGAGTTGGGATAGGCCAGAGGGCTGGGATCTGGGCAGAGGTACTGGGGGACAGAAGGGCTGTCCCCCCAGTACAGAGGGGGACCAGCAAGTGTGCATGTGCTTGTGAACCCTGAGTGTGTCATGTGTGTGCCTGCGCTAGTGACTTTCTGTCTGTGCCAGCCCCAGAGGAGAAGGAGTCATGGCTATTGGCGCTAGGGTGTGATGTGGGTCCTGTGTGTGGGTGCTGGTGATGGTAGTGCCTTGTCTGTGGCAGCCTGTGTCACCAGCTGTGTCAGTGTCCTGCATGTGTGTGTGTGTGTGTGTGTGTGTGTGTCTGGGACACATGCTCACCTTCGCTGTTGGTTGAACCTGCAGATGGGAAGGCAGCAGCCACAGCCTTTAGCCTGAGCCATAGACCCCAGGACACCGGGCTGGGCTCCAGCACCAAGGAAAGACCATGCTGGGTGGGACTGGCCTGTACTGGGTGATACTGAGATTCAGCAGCCAAGCAGGTGAGAGTCCTGGGACCAAGTGGCTGGATGACACAACTGCATCTTAAGTCGTAAGGCCCAGTCAGCATTGGTTTATGAAAGACAGGTTCTGCTTGACTAACCTGATCTCCGGTGACAAGATGACCCGCTTAGTGGATGACAGAAAGACTGTGTATGTTATGTAGTGGACTTTAGTAAAGCACTGTTTCCCACAGCATTCCCCTGGAGAAACTGCCTGCTCATGGCTTGGATGGGTACACTCTTCACTGCATAAAAAGCTGCCTGGCTGGCTGGACCCAAAGAGTTGTGGTGAATGAAGTTAAATTCAGTTGGTGACTGGTCACAAGTGGTGTTCCCCAGGGCACAGTATTGGGGCCAGTTCTGTTCAATATCTTCATCAATGATCTGAATGAGGGGATCAAGTAATTTTGCAGACAACACCAAGTTGGGAAGGAGTGTTGATCTGCTTGAGGGTAGGGAGGCTCTGCAGAGAGATCTGGACAGGCTGGAGCAATGGGTCGAGGCCAATTGTATGAGGTTCAACAAGGCTCAGTGCCGGGTCCTGCACTTGGGACAAAACAAGCCCATGCAATGCAACAGGCTTGGGGAAGAGTGGCTGGGAAGCTCCCTGGTGGAAAAGGACCTGGGGGTGTTGGTCAACAGCCAGCTGAGTATCAGCCAGTGGTGTACTCAGGGGGCCAAGAAGACAAATAACATCCTGGTTTATATCAGAAATAGTGTGGCCAGAAGGACTAGGGAAGTGATTGTCTCCCTGTACTCGGCACTGGTGAGGCCACACCTTGATTACTGTGATCAGTTTTGGGCCCCTCACTACAAGAAAGACGTTGAGGTGCTGGAGTGCATCTAAAGAAGGGCAAGGAAGCTGGTTATTGGTCTAGAGAACAAGACTTATAAGGAACAACTGAGGGAACTGGGATTATTTAGTCTGGAGAAGAGGACGCTGTGGGGAGACCTTCTGGCTCTCTACAACTACCTGAAAGGAGGTTGTAGGAAGGTGGGTGTCAGTCTCTTCTCCCTAGTAACAAGGGTTGTCAAGCACTAGAACAGGCTGCCTAGGGAAGTGGTTGAGTCACATCTCCCAAAGGTATTTAAACCACATGTAGATGTGGCACTTAGGGTCATTGTTTAGTGGTGGAGTTGGCAGTGCTAGGTTAACAGTTGGACTTGATGATCTTAATGGTCTTTTCCAACATAAATGATTCTATGATTCTATAAACATCTGGATTGGGCAAAAGCTGCTGGATTTTGACTATGAGCTCTAATCAGTGTAACTGAGTAGCTGAATAATTAGTTTTATGGTTGTGTTTAGCAATTTTACAGTAGAAACTGTAAGCAAGAAGGGGATACCTCTGATATTTTAAAATATTTAGGACTACGGAAAAGGTGTAAAAGGTAAGATCAAACCAGTAAACAGGATTTTGATGAAAAAATCACCCTTTCAAAGAAACAATGCTGATGTTCATTGTAGAAGGCAGCTCCCCTGCTCCATCTTCACATTATTTGGGAGTATTATTGTTTCAGTGAAGCACAACCCTAATTGATTTGGTTTTCTGCTAAAGAATAAAATACAGAACACATGATAGTCTACGCTAGGCAGAGGAAAGTATTATGAATGGACTAACTGATCAAAATGAAAACTACATGAGCTGAAACTTCCAAAGTTACACACAATATTTATTAATCTAACGTGTATTAAAGGTGAGTGATAAATAGAAAATCCAGTCCCTTAAGAAGTTTGGAAAATCCCATTGGTGGTATGCAATAATTGATAAGAATTCAGAAGTTGATAGTATCTATGCAGTCATTTCATGTCTCATTATGTGGCCAACTCGACTATCTTTAATTTTGTACAATTCAGCTAAGAAACACATTATTTCCTTAGTGATGTCTTTAATTATCCACTTTAACAAAACCTGTTTCTTCTTATTCAAGCAGTTTTGAAATTCTTATTTATTTCAACCAACTGATGTGTTAGTGATCTAAAATCAGAGTTATCGGACTTCATTGTCAAATGTCATTTAACATACAGAAATTAAGGTGAAGAAGAGGATAAAAGAAATATCAGATGAAACTTAGAAAACATGCTTCCTTTTACAGTCATTACAGAGATTAATATTAACAGCATCCTGTAGAAATGAAAAAAAATAACATTGCTAGACAAGGCTACGATGTGTGTAAATATAGATGCATATACATACTTACATACATACATTTAGAATAAAATGTTGCTTTTAGAAAACTATGAGTTTCACTGCATACCCTCAGCAAGATTAGTGATGCAATTTAAAAATTAATGCCCGAAAAATCTCTTTTCACTTCATGCACAAACTAATCTGTCCTCTGACAGATTGGGCAAAATTCAGAGATTGCTCAGCAGAAGACAAAATGTTCAGTATTTAAGTATATAAGACTTTTTGATTTCCTGTAAGGTACTACAAAATAAAAAAATTCCCTGAGTTATCTAGCCCAGCTCTTTAGCAGTATAGCGAACATGGCCTAATTTCTCTGTCTCCTTGACTAAAAATTACATTCCTCAGAAGTGGGTAAACTGCCCCCAACTATACTGCATGATTGCAGGAGCCATCAATATCTGTGACAAGAATTCATAAACAGACAGATTATGACAGCCATAAGGAACCATATCACGGCAGGTACAGGTACTTTAATTTATAATATTTATAATATGAAAGCTTCAAATCAATACAGATTCTCAATACAGAAGCTTATGTCATGTATTGAGAATTCTGTATCAACATTTAGCAACACTTTTCATACCTTTGGAAGTCTTAAATGTTTATATTGATTTGGATCAAAAAGACAGTGTTAAAATACCAAAGTCCCTACGGGTAGAGATTCTTCATTTGATGCCACCTGCAAATTTAGGAAATACTTTAATGTCTCCAGTATGATCTCAGTTGGAGGGATGTTGTTGGGGAAGGGCTTAGGAAAAGGGAAGAGAATGTTCCTGTTATCTTTTTATTTGAGATTTTCACCTATGCTGCTGAGATAGGATTTACTTTTCATCTTAAAAAACATAAATTGAAGAATTAATTTTCCCATTGTGGACCCTATCTGAAGGAGTTGACTTCTGAACACTGAAATAATTGAAAATCTCTGATGTTTGGTGCTTTTCAAAGCCTTGTATTTTACTGACACAGAGAAGTCTCTCTGGCTCCCAGTGTAAATCAAAACAGTGCCACAATTCAGGGGTTACTTCTCCCTGGTCTTAAAAGCTCTGGAGAAATGGACACCACTAACAGCGTGTGCTTTGTCAGCAAACTGGGGTGCTTGCACTGTTTAACAATAACTAAACAGTTCCCTTTTCACCCCAAACTTAATGAATTAAATATGCAGTGCTTGCAAACAAATGTTTCATGTATGCATTTTTGATTGTTTATATGTTTGCTGTAGTTTTAATTATACATTTTAAATGGAATATTATGATGTGATTTTTGTTCATTTATTATTCCTTAATTAATTAATCTATTATAAATTTAATATATATGGTATATATCTATTTAGGACACCAAATATATAAATATATTTGGTCTCCTAAAAAAGAGATTGAAAAATAAACATAAATACTTGTTAGTGTATGCATTAATTTAGAAGTCAGATAAGCAATAAAAGGGAAAACTAAATTAATTGCAATTTCAAATACTCATGGGAAAGATATGAATAGAAGAAATTGTGGGATTTCCCCAGCAGAAATTAGGCAATATTGTGTTCTGGCTCATAAAAATGTGTAGGAGAATCTTTGGGTGCAGACACTGGTGCATCCCATCCCTGGAGGTCAGTGGTTTGGTGTCCAGTCCTGTAGTGACTAGGCATGCACACAGTCTCAGTTGCAAAATCTGGGAATGGATGACCTACATCCCTGGGAGTCAGGGAGGAAATAATAGGCTACATTTTCCTGAAGCACAGTGCTAAAGCAGAGTCACTGAGAAGCTGTTCCTGATGGCTGTCATGGCTTTTAAAAGGTGGCCTGTCATAAGTATATTTTAGTTTAAAAACTGTAATCATGACTTTCTACACAGGACTGACAACCTGAAGCAAATTTTATTATATGTTCTGCATTGTTAGTAGAGCAGCAGAGATCAAAACGCACAAGTTTTGCTGCCTAACAAAGAAATGAAGGATAGAAAGGTCCAAATAGATGTCTGGTGCCTGGTAAACTCAGTCGTCCACTTGCTTCACTTAGGGCCTATGCAGTCAGATCACAAAAGATTTAGTGGAGACTGTTAAAAATAACTTGTTAGAACAGGGTGACTAACAGTATCACTGACTCAACTGGAATGAAAAACAGACTTATATTTGGGAAATGGCATTAAAGTCAACACTACATATTCTGAAGATGAGGGAGAAGTCCAAGCTACCAAATATAACTTATAAATATATGAATTACTTAAAAGTTACTCATATCACTGGCAATTTCCTACAAAATTCCACAGATAAACTCAACCAAGAAAATGGTAATCAAAATAAAATTACTCCTGGGGAATGGGATGCTCAACTGGAGAAGATAATTAACTAATGAATGGTTGCTTGAAAGGCTGAAGAGGTGGTTCGCAGGTAAATAAAAGTTCCCAGCAGAAGGAAAGAGAGAAAAAGCAGAGTTAATATTGTTTCTCATCCCTCCACAATGCCGCTGAGAAACAGAGGTTTATAGTTCCGTAAATACAATTTTGTATCCCAGAACTTAAGCTGTCATCAGAAGTATAAGTACATTGTTCTGTATGTGTAAGATCTAGAACTGTTTTCGTATGGTGCATCATCTGAAAGGAATGATGTTCTGTTCAGATTTATTGTTTTGACCAAAATAAAAGTACATTTTCTTAAGAAAGAAAACCAAAACCATAGAATGAAGTAATAAAATGACAAAATTATTCTGCACACTATATTCTGTTCTCCCTTACCACTTTAATAAGGATGTTAAGTGAAAACACCTGAGCTTTGGGAGGATTATGGTTATTTGTGTACATGCAACATATCTTCTAAGGCTTTTTTACCCTGTGGCTTTGAATCTATATGGGAACTGTAATTATTGCTTTCTAATTTTTATATGGGTTTATTCCGTAGGTAGCATTTGGATGTATTTCTTTAACATTTGCAACTGTCCTGTAACTGCCCCTTTTAGAGTTAGCTTTGTACTGTATCTTTCAGAAGGGAAGTAGGACAAAAAATAGTATGGCCTTTTTCTGGCTTTGGATGTATGCTGCTCACAATGTTCTTACCAAATTCAGAGATGAACATCCCCAGTGTTGTAACCTTATATGCAATATTATCCAAACATGCAAATTAATTTCTTATCATCTCATGAAAATGTTGTTAAATATTCTAGTTCGAACAACTTTATTGAATATTAATGTGAATCCTGTTCTATTCTATTGACACTCAACAAATACTGTATGCACAGATTCTCTGATTTGGTCTACAGCAACAAATTGCTTTCTTCCTCCTGGGCTGTTTATTTCTACTGCTAATTTTATGTGGATTCAACATCTTTAGTTCTCCTGCACCAGAGTGGCCACAGAGTTAGCACAGAAAAAAATGAAAAGATAGCCTCCTTGTAATTTTTGATGTGAAGAAGAGAGTAAGAGATTGGTTCCTACCCTGGCAAGGTGGAAACCTCTCTGGTCTTAAAGAGAAGGTGTTTTCATTAACTGTCACATTTCTTGTACTATTCCTGCAATCTATGCATTAGCAGCATAGTGTTCAGACTTCTTTTACCTCCACCCTTTGGTGGCAGATGACATTGATAAATCTTTCCACGTATTTTATGCCAAGAAAGCCTCCTTCTTCCTCCCACAAGCTCCCATTCAAGACATATACCCCCTCCCCCAGTGTTGTTCCTCAGTGATTTCCCAGACCTTTTTTTTCTAAAGGCTGATATATTTCCTTTCCTTCCTTTTCTACTTACCTTTGTTGATTTGCTGCATAAAAAAAAAATTAGTAAGGAGTAGAAAGAGGCCAAAATAGGTAGAATATACCACAGGAACTAAGGATGTTCTAAGCTAAAGTAACTTCCTTTTTCCCCAAGGGAGATAAAAATTTCTATTTCACCAGCGAATGTTTAAACCTTTATAAATCTGGGGTCTTGCATCACTGAATCTTTGCGATGCCGAGTAAAAAATGTGTATCAAAAAGATGCTCCTGAAGAGCAAATACCTTCCCACAACCTACACACACTGTCTGTGCATAGTTCAATTCCCTACCATTTCCTGCTGGGGAAAAGAACAGTGCATGTTGCATGATTGCATTAGAATGGTTCAAGGGGATTTTGTCCATGGTAGTAAAGCAAGGCAATATATTTTACATCAAAACTCATTAGAATTCAGGTGCCTAAATACTTCCAAAAGTATAATAATTCTGGATAATAATTCCTGTGGGTTTTTGTGCCTGATAGGGTTTGAATATTTCATTGCTGTTTTATTATTAGGAAAAAAGGAAAAAAAAAAAAAAAAACAAACAAAAACAACACAAAAGATTTGTTGTGCCTGAAAAGTGAAATGGGTGAAAGTGGCCACTGTTAACTTAATCTTGGAGACTGAGGAGAGGACTGAGCTTCTTTGAAGTTTCAAAGCAAACCCATTAACTTGATTGAAAATTCTATAAAAAGTGAGATCAAAGACCATAGGACAGGGGTTGATATGCTCACAGTAGTGTATGCTGCTTAGGAGATGTCGTTTGAAAATCTGTACATTTACAAAACAGAACAATTTAAAATGTCAGAACAATGGTGATGAAGAAATCCTTTCTGATCTCGAGCATGTCCACATTTCTGATGCCTGACACCTCCTTCAGAGATTTGAAATGCACAGGTGTGGACCTGCAACTCTTATATCCTTTCTTTATGGTGAAAGTGGAGCTGGACTAGAGACCAAGTCATTTCTGATGCTCACTGGTACAGCTCTGTAGACCAGAAACATTTTGATCTTCACTGCCAAGTTGATCCACCTTTCTTGCCACAGTCTAAAAAGAAATTTGCCTGGAATTAAGCAATTCATAATAATAAAATGTTTT
Organism: Strix uralensis; assembly: GCF_047716275.1. Classification (NCBI taxonomy): domain Eukaryota; kingdom Metazoa; phylum Chordata; class Aves; order Strigiformes; family Strigidae; genus Strix; species Strix uralensis. Next base: position 34,657,289 of record NC_133979.1, on the reverse strand, counting down.
TGATCTGGATGGGAGCTAGCATCCCTATGAAAGGACATCATTGAAGGATTTTTTCAGAGGGAGAGAAAGTCAAACTAATATATTTTTACGATAAACAAAACAAGGACTTATAAGAGCATTTGTTACTAACTGCTATTTTATATTCATACTAATCCAGCGTCCTAGAATGGAGTTGGTGTCACTTTTTTTCCTCCTTCACTGCTGTCATGTACTTTGGAATGGGTTTTTCAAATTGTATGTTTGTGGGTGACCACACACGTTTCCAAAAATTAAACACCATACATCAACTTACTATGGAAACATGGAAAAAAAGGTTTTCAATTCACACATTACAGGGGATATTCAGAATGAGTAACTTTAAATAGTCTGCTCTTCCTAGGCTCCCTATATGGTCAGTGCAGAGACTAACTCAGAAAAGAAGCCAAGTTACAGCAATCAAGAAGGTGATCAACCTCATTAATCCTCTCCGCTTACTGTAGAGGGAAGAAAGGAAGGTAAGCCTCGTCAGACAAATGTTGGACTTCAGGAATTCTTTCTTAGCATATTTACATGCATAAATTAAATTAACTGGAAGAGTTGCATGAACCCAAAAGTTTCAATTATTAAAGTGATGGTTATGTAAAAAAGATATAGGAAATTACAGGGAATAGCTGTACAAAATATTTATATTTTTTTAGGTTAAATGCAGGCTATTGAGCTCCTTCCAACTTTTGCCACATGATTGGCCATAGAATAACTTCTAGCAACCATTTTAAATGAACGTAATGGAGATTTCTCCTCATATTCATCAAATGACAAATAGTATAGAAGAAAGCCTGTACGTGAATACTGACACGGTTCTGTACGGATCACTGAAGTTACTGAATCTGATCCTGTTATTTATTATTCATTATTCCTATGCTTTAATTTCCATGCATCCCTGAAGAACTAAACACTTATCAATAAGGGAATAAAGCTGATCTGGGAAGCAGACAGAAAAGACAAGTGTTCAGCATATCAAAACCCAAGAATGTTCTGTAAACTGCAGAGACATAATAGCACATCACAGGTTGCACACTGGACATCATTGAGTTATATCATTTTTGAAACACAAGTTTCAGCATGATAAAAAACCTATTGCCTTATTATTTAACATGTAAAAAAGAAGCAGAATTAGAAGTGCAAAATGTTTTTTGAGAGTATTCCTTTGCCAAGATCCAAATTTTAATATCTATATTTATTTATTCATTCTCTAATTGTGCATATTTATTAGTCTATTAAAAAAAAAAAAACCCACTCAGAAAATAACTAACATCAGTAGTGAAAACCCTTTATTTTTCAGATCATATTTTTGTTAAAGAATCTTTTCGCAGGAAATAATTTACGTGTTACTGAGATGCCAACACTAAAAATCTTAGCAGATTGATCACAGGAGAAAAGAAAGTGTCAAGAGTACTTTCAAAGCAAGAAATACGTTGTTCCCCTTTACAGCTTAATTTTTGCTGACAGGATGTATTTTCTTAAAGTAATTTCAATATAGTTCATTCTAAATGCACCCTTATGGAGAACTAGAAAGTTTCATGCAGGTAAATATAGACGAAGTATTTTAAAGTTCAGTTAGTGTTAAGCTTGTTGCATATAACAAAATTGATGGTCATTCTCTTGGCAGAATTTAAAGTTCTTTAACTGTTATGTGAAAATAATGAGTATCAGTATAATTTCTAATGTATTGGTAAAAGAATTCATGTAAAAGGAACATCTCATATCTGATAAATGAATGACAGGAAAAAAAAGTTGTGCAGAGGAGATTAGCATGCACAGTATTTCTATAGAGAAAAGTGAAAAAAAGAGAAAGAAAAATTATCAGCACCCTGTGGCACGTGAGTTACACACGTAAGTATCGGAGTAGGCCAGGATTAATGCACATGTACTGTCACAGTTTCTTAAGTCTGAAGTGGCTGCTTGAACATGACAACATTAACAGCTTCACTATGAGATGACCAAGTAGATAAATTTAGCAGCAGCAGGTGTTTATTTCCCCCAGGAAATATCTATAAGTGCTTAAAACCAGTGGGTTATCTATTTAACCTTGTTCTCAAGGACATATCAGAAAGGGAAAAAAGTACTTTCATTGAATTATTGGGAAATGTTATATACAAAATTTAAAGACACATGCTGCTCATTATAACTTAGTCATCCTTTTAAAACCGCAAGATACCACTGAGGCCAAGAGCTCTGCAGAATTTAGAAATCAATTGGATAATTATAGTGATCCATGTGTTGTCATAGTAAAGACTAAACAAAGACTAATTTCCTCTACCTCAATAAATAAACAAACTCACACCTTGGAAGGGATAATAAATTTTCAACCTTCAGGGCATAAGCAGCCTCTAACTAATAGGGTTTTGGAAGAAATACTCACGAAGATATACTGTACCTAAGACAGACTTAATGGTTAGTGGCTTAATGTAGGAATTACAGGTTGCTCAGCAATTAGGAAATCAGAGTTTGTAGCAGTACCTAGTGGCATTTGCAACACTCTCCATGGGCTGCCTTGTCACTGATTGCCTTGCACAGAACTTCTTTACCTTCCTGGTAAAGGGAAAATTTCATTACCTTTTTTACCTTCCTACCCAAGGCCCTTTCAAGATAGAAGTTTCCTCTCTCCTGTGTGGAGGAGCTGCATGAATCAGCTTCTGCATACTGCGGAGGGACAAAAATCAGGTCATTAATTAATGTGAATAAGCATTTCAGTGTCTGTGTAAAAATGAGATTCGCTTTGACTGCAATATCTGCTGAAAGGCAGAGAAGACTGTCTGATACGACCGTGTTGCAGATGCTGATTCAGGATCCTGCCGACTATGCCAATTTGTTGCAAAATGAGTGATTATGGATCCTACACAACTCTGAAGTAGCAGCAATTTAAGCTTTATTAGCACTATTATGGTAAATTACAAGACTAGGTTGTATGATTTTTAACAATACTTAATCATCATGCAATTATCAGAGTGATTTCATAAAATTTGTTATAATCAACACAGAGACTTAGTTAAAGATTCGGAAATGGCAGGGTTCATACGAGACTTATGGCAAAGTTTCCTAAATCAAATCGCACACACACAAATACACACACATACACAGAGATATAGAGGTTAACCTATAATCAAGACTTTTCTCTCTTTGCAAATTCAAGTAAAATATTGGTAGAAAATGACCTTTGAAAACTCACAAAACTTAATTGTAGTGAATTAATCACTATTCTCCCTTGTCAGTGTTTGTCAGCAGATATCTTTGAACGCTTCTTCTTCCTCAGCATCAATCAGCGCATGATCTTGGAAATCCTCACGACATCTATCCTGAGAGGTGTCCCAAATCAGGGGAAGATACTGTGTCACACTCTGCTGCGATCCCGGAGAACTCAAAGGATCTCACTTAGGATCACCATTTATAGGATTGCGAGATGATTGACTTTGGTCAGTATTTTTTTCATTTTGGCCACGATTCTTGTCAGGTAATCCTGGTACCTTCCAGAGCGGGCTACGATCCAGGCAGCAGGACTTTCAGGTATGGTTGGGGAGTACTTAATCATCCTAAATCACTGTACTTTTAACCAGGATAAGAAAGTAACAGATTGTCCCAGCCCACTGCACTTGTAACCAAGACAAGAACACACTGTTGGCTGGTCCTGACATTGCAATGTGATCCAGGGGGTCTGCACCACCATATTTCACCCTGTGACTGAAGTCAAGCTATCTTTTCCACACAGTGATGGTGTGGTCACCTCTTGCCTCTGTGTCTATAAATAGACAATGCTGCATTTTAGTTATAATTTGAGGGAAATTTTATGTTAAGTTAACCTCTATAACTATTAAAGAAGCATATATTATTTTATCAAATGGGATTAGACAACATTATATATGCAGAAGTTCTTGTAATAGCATAACTTGTTTTCTTATCTTCCAAACTTTGATACACAGAACAATGTTCAATAAGAAACATAGTATAACAACAGCCAATAAAACCACGATGGGGTGTAATATCAGATTTAGTGTTCCAGTTGCTGTTGGAGATCATCCAAAAAGGGTTTCCCACCAGTAATTGTCTCCATCTTTCTTCACTCTTTCTAGGATATGGTGTATCTCCTCTGCATCATGATAGACAGTGATCAAGAGGTTTTGTCTATTGTTCCAAATTAATTTTAGCAATTGATTCAGGTCATCATGTTGTAGCAGTTTTCTTATCAATATGTGAGATTCATTCCAACAGGGGCAGGTAATAAATCTTGATAGAATGTATACTTAGAGCATAGCAATTGGTGGGTTGTGATAGGAGGCAAATAATTAAAGTCGCATCCTATAATTTTGGTAAAATTACAAATACCGATATTTGAGTGATTATTTGTTTCTACAGTGGTGTGATCTATAAATATAGAATTACAAAGGCTTCTTATACAGACACATCCCTTTCCAAAATTTACTAGTACAGTTTCAGGGCATTCATTGGGGTGTACTTCAAAATGGCAAACATTTTGTTCAGTGTCCAGACGAATGTGTTGGACCTTAATGGTATTACTTGCACAAATAAATCCTTGTTGTTCCTGTATAACACATGAATCAACATCTATAGTTTGCCATTTGTTCCCATTTTGTTGGGCCCACACTCATTGTTCTAATGGATAGAGTACATTTCCATGGTGACTTAATTCTAGCACAATGATTGGATATATGGTATATATCGAAGCATTGCCTTTTGTCAAAACAAAAACTTTCCATCATTTACCAGCAGTCCCGGCTGACTGGGGAGGTCCCAAGAGATTGGAAACTGGCCAGTGTGATGCCCATATATAAGAAGGGTCGGAAGGATGATCTGGGAAATTACAGGCCTGTCAGCTTGACGTCGGTGCCTGGGAAGCTGATGGAGCAGCTCATCCTGAGTACCATCACACAACACATGTGGGACAACCAGATGATCAGGCCCGGTCAGCGGGTTTATGAAAGGCAGGTCCTACTTGACAAACCTGATCTCCTTCTACGACAGGGTGACCCTTATTGGATGAGGGAAAGGCTGTGGATGTTGTCTACCTTGACTTCAGTAAGGCCTTTGACACCGTTTCCCACAACATTCTCCTGGCGAAACTGGCTGCTCGAGGCTTGGATGATTGCATGCTTTGCTGGGTAAAAAACTGGCTGGATGGCCGGGCCCAAAGAGTTGTGGTGAATGGAGTTAAATCCAGTTGGTGGACGGTCATGAGTGGTGTCCCCCAGGGCTCGGTTTTGGGGCCACTCCTGCTTAACATCTTTATTGATGATCTAGACGAGGGGATGGAGTGCACCCTTAGAAAGTTTGCAGATGACACCAAGTTGGGTGGGAGTGTTGATCTGCTCGAGGGTAGGGAGGCTCTGCAGAGAGATCTGGACAGGCTGGAGCAATGGGCTGAGGCCAACTGGCAGAGTTTCAATAAGGCCAAATGCCAGGTGCTGCACTTGGGCCACAACAACCCCCAGCAGCGCTACAACCTTGGGGAGGAGTGGCTGGAGAGCTGCCAGTCAGAGAGGGACCTGGGGGTGTTGATTGACAGCCGGCTGAACATGAGCCAGCAGTGTGCCCAGGTGGCCAAGAAGGCCAATGGCATCCTGGCCTGTATCAGCAATAGCGTGGCCAGCAGGGACAGGGAAGGGATCTTACCCCTGTACTTGGCACTGGTGAGGCCGCACCTTGGTTACTGTGTACAGTTTTGTGCCCTTCACTACAAAAAAGACATTGAATGACTCGAGCGTGTCCAGAGAAGGGCAACGAAGCTGGTGAAGGGTCTGGAGCACATGTCGTACAAGGAGCGGCTGAGGGAACTGGGGGGGTTTAGTCTGGAGAAGAGGAGGCTGAGAGGAGACTTCATTGCCCTCTACGACTACCAGAAAGGAGGTTGCAGAGAGCTGGGGATGAGTCTCTTTAACCAAGTAATGAGTGATAAAACAAGACGTAATGGCCTCAAGTTGCACCAGGGAAGGTTTAGACTGGATATTAGGAAGTATTTCTTTACAGAACGGGTTGTTGGGCGTTGGAATGGGCTGCCCACGGAGGTGGTGGAGTCCCCATCCCTGGAGGGGTTTAAGAGTAGGGTCGACATAGCACTGAGGGATCTGGTGTAGTTGGAAACTGTCAGTGCTAGGTTAACGGTTGGACTAGATGATCTTCAAGGTCCTTTCCAACCTAGATGATTCTGTGATTCTGTGAAAAGCTGTAGCTTTACTGTTGGTAGGGTCATAAGTGGAATTAACTATATGCCACCAGGATTGGAATTCCCTTTCAAATTTAATTGGATTATCCCAGATTACCTTTCGAATTTCAGTGGGTAAGGGTGCCCCCTTCACCTTATTTTACAACTGCTGCCACAGTAGATTGTACCCACAGTTGAGATTGAATACAGCTAAGAGCAAGAGAGGTATTAATTTGGGTTGCATCTAGTGCATTCATAATTGGTGGTCTTTTCCATTCATTCTTTCCCATTGGAGTAATATATCAGATAGGAACTATCGGTTAGTTCCCAATGTCAATAGAGAAGATTGTAATGGACATTCTAATTTGTGTAATTTACTTGTTGCTGAGATTAATTTGTTTGCTAAAACTTCAGTGTCCATATTGTTTAATACCCTTAATCTTGTTCCTAGGATATCAGTCACCTCTCTTCTTGATCGTTTTGGAGAGGTGAGGGTTTGCCCGTGCAACCATGCTAACCATCCTGTGTAAGATGTATTCAGGAATGGTGAGAGGGTAGGCTTAATTTCAGAGATATTAACCTACACTGATAGTTCCACTTATTTGAGGAACCATGATGGGTTAAACAATACTCGTTGATCCATATTTTTTATCACATATGATCCCATTTCAAAAATCTGTGGGGATAGAGTTTTCTTGTCCTTTATAATCACTATGGATGTTAAGTGAGGAGTGGTAGGCGTTCCTGTGTTAGGCTTAATAATATCTATTTTAAATCTAAATTATAGTTCCACATTATTGTGAGCCCACATGCAAATTGGAATAACAGGTTGCACTAAGGTAAAATTGTGCCAACAGCTCAATTTTCCTTTAGTGGCACAAAGTGTTGTATCCCAGTCTGCTGTTGGGTTTGATGTGAGGTTGTACACAGAAATCTCGTATGCCTTTTCATGGGCAGACCTGTTGATCATCTGGCACCCTATTTTAATTTCTTTCTCTACTGCTCCCCAAAGTAGGGAAACTTTGCCATAAGCTTCACCTTTGTACCAGCTCCACTCATTTTCTAAGTATACTTTATTTCTGTGCATGACCACAATGGAAAGATTTAGATTCCCCTTACCAGAGAGTGTTCCCATGGTTCCAGTATACTTAAGATGAGCTTGAGACCATGGCCATTCTAGGGTTTTCTCAGTAAGACTCCTTAGTAAAACTGGGGGAGTATTCAAATTAGTCACCGATGAAGTTCTGAAAGGTTTAGTGATTTAGAAAGACATTGTTCCTAATATTATATTGTGTCTCTCTAGAGTGTTCCAAATACGTAATCTTTTAACATCAGAATGACCCTTTACTATGTCATGTATTGAGCAGTGATTCATGTTACAGTGTTTTCTATACAGTCTGTAAGAGTTACTCTAAATAATCATACTATATACACATCCTTCAGAACCAGGTGGTTGTGTTTTACAGGTCATGTTTATGCTATTGTCTGTTAATAACAAAATGGATGGCTTATCTGCATTCATACAATTGTGGCTGATTCTTTGATTGACGATCAAGTTGGGACAGGTGGGTGGTTGTGGGGGAGTAAGTATTATTGAAATCTTCAACAGCAATAAGACAATATTTCTTATTTTCTTTTTGGAGGAATCTGCAAGACCAAAAGGTAAAATAGAGCGGTCTCAGTGGGGTTTTCCGGACAGGTTACACCATTAGAAAAAAGGAAAAATCCACCATGCACTAATTCTATGTGTTGCACCACTGCTGTCGGTAGCCTCCTATGCAAGTGTGCCACAAGGTTTAATTAGTCATTGGCACAATACCAACAGATGGTAGATTGACCATTACAGGTTGTCCTGGATATAATGTTGGATGTTCCTTTTTCCCAGAACGTGGAGTGCTAAGCTCTATTTTTGCAAAGAATGGTCAGTTTACAGGGCTTCTTGTGGGCCCATACTGATTATTCAATTGAATACTTTGGAATACTTCCATACTTTGGAAGGTCGAGTGTGGCTTAAGGCTCTTTTTCAATAAACCATTAGCTCTTTCTACCATCCCATGTGATTGAGGATAATAGGGAGTGTGAAATACCAATTGAATTTCTTCCTGCTTTGTCCACTCTTGCACTTCTTTACATGAGAAGTGAGAGCTATTATCACTTTGGATGACATCAGGAGTAGGTGGACTCGAGAACCAAGACAATAGCCCTCGTTTTGGCACTTGGTCCCAACAAGCAAACTAGAGATTACTTCCACTCCTGTGAGGATATATCAATACCCTAAAGAGGGTTTGAATGGCCCAATATAATCAATTTGGCATGTAGACCATAAGGTTTTCCCTTCACTGATGTGTAGAGGTGGTGTTTTAGCAGGGTGATCCGTTTGCAATTTCAGTGTACATTGGGGGAATTCTGTAATGATGGTTTCACATGTTTTTCTGTTTAGAGGCCAACCCTGTCTTTGGGTTGCAAAGTAAAGTGCTTCTCAGCCTGTGCGTCCTAATTTTTGATATATCCATTTCCCTAGTCAGTACCATTCAGAATCTGACATTTTTCCTGATTTTATTTCCCTAATTCTGGCTAATACATTTACTTGCTGGTTCTAGTTTGTGGCTGAGCTTTCACCCATCGCATCTTGAATGCCGTTTTTCTGTGTTTAGTAATAGTTGCCAATCCTTGGTTCTCCAGACAGGGATCTATTTACTTCTCAATTTAGGGCTTCCCATTGACAAAGTCATTGTGTGTCATCTGCCCATACAGGATAGGAGTCGACACAGATAATCTTTGCTCTGTCCGTACTGCTAGAACAACTGCCCTTAATTCTCCTACTCATGCGCTACCTTCACCTTCTTCTGTTACTTGTTTGGCGGTGTTAATTCCTAATGCAGCAGCCTTATATTGTCATTTACCTTTTATTCTTTTTGCTGAGGTGTTGGTAAACCAAATGCCTTCAGTTGGTGTTTTCTCAGTGAGGGGAGGCGCATCTAGAATTGGTGAAGGTTTAAATTGCTGTTTTAGTGCTAGTGCTAGTGGATCAGTGTTTATAGACATTTGTAATTTGGAAATTTTTGTAGGTCCTTCAGGCAATTGCACCTGCTATTCCCGCCAGATAAGTGTACCGTTTCCTAGTGGTGCCTTGTGGTGCAATTCCTTCTGGGTGAGCGTGTCCTTTTAGGACTATTTCTAGCAAATGGCCTTCTAGTCTGAACAGGTTGTTGCTGGTACTTTTTCTCAACTTTTTTAACTGCTCGGATTAAAGACAAAAGTCTTTAATCTTTACTCCCATTTGGAGTATCTCTGTTCTGCTTCTTTAAATGCACCACCACAAGCCCTTGTCAGACATGGAAAGGAGACTGCTTCTGCTAGCACCCAGAGAGAGGCTCAAATACTAAAGTTAATAGGCACCTAGCAACAGATTTAAGATAAGTGAAAATTTTGTGTAAGTAAATCTAGGAAAAAAAAAGAAAGTCAGAAGGACCTAATTCACAACATTTCAAAAGATTAGTTATAAATTTAATCTCTCCCCAGGCCAACACTAATCTCAGGCTCCCCCTGAGCACTTCGGTGCTCCAGGGAGCTACAGTCCTCAGGTTTCATACACCTTCCTCTGAGGGAGATCTGCCAGGCTGGCAACATCCTATGTGAGCTAAAAATGTCCTACTTAGACTTTTGTTTCCCTAAGTGAATGCATAGGATTGGAAGTGACCTTCTATATAATCAGCCCAGTCCCCTCATCTCGTAGGAAACTGCTTCAGTTAATCTTTTTCATAAAATGAACAATCTCTGTTTCCATGATAGGAAACAGACAAATTTATTCCCCTACAAAATCCTCTTGGAATTCCGTCCTTCCACTCCCACCCCAGGTCCAATTAAAATGTAGATATGCAATGTTTGAAGCAATATGTGTGCATGTACATACATACATATATGTGTGTATATATATATTTGTTTGCAGATATATACATGTATGTATGTGTGTGTACAGTATATACACAGGGTGTAGAAAGATAATTGCCAGTGTAGGTGTGATCCGCAATTACCTTTCAAAATCCTCTTGCTTTCATCCTTGGAAATCTGAACGTTGCTGTGATCTGGTCCACTAAGAGCAGCAAGAATGTGTGCTACATGGTGTTCAAAAAGAGAGAAATCCAAGGATGCGATTCATACCCGTAATGTACCAGGTTGGCTGGTTAAACTGCAGTAAGACTGCAAATGCACTTGGAGAAGAAAGAATACAGGACAGACACAACTTTTTTGCTTCCCATTTGTGACTACTCTGAAGAAGAAGTGGGTCACCCCTCAGGTGTAGTCAGGAAATCAGTAAGATATATTGTTCCTAATAAACTCCTGTCAGCCTGTGCTCCTGCGATATGAGAACATCATTTCTGTTGCTGAAGGGAAACCTGAAAAATAAGCACCAAATGTCCCCTTTCAGAAGGTAGACTTCCCATTTGTGCACGGTGCCATTAAAATTAATTACCTGAGAACCAGTTCATAATGTCTACAGATATGGAAATAATAAAAAATAATTGACTGAAAGTTTCATAAAATATTTTGAGCAAAGGTCATTAATTTACATTCACTGAAACCTAGAACTGCATGCTTGAACTACCAAAACACATGAGCAAAGAGACAAATAATAGGTACCTATACAATAACTGTCTACTATTAACATTATACACTTTCTGAGTTTTGAATTCTAGTTCTAGCAGGGCAGTGGCCAGCAATGCAGGAGGTTGGTTACCTTGGCAGTCTTCATGAAAGGCATACCCAAGGGAAATAAAGCAGCAGGTCAGTGCTGTGACCTGAGCTGCTGCTGAGACAAATGCCCACTTGCAGGCTACAAAACGTGGGGTCGTGTGGAACAAGCCACTCACTTTGCAGCCTCTGTGGTATGTGTGGCAGAAAATTCTTCAGATGCCTGAAATAATCACTCTGCTGATCAACTGATCTCTGAGTTACAGGTGAAATCACAGAAAGATGTCATAGGGCATCTAGTGGATTCTGAAAGGGCCTTTCAAAGTACTCTTTGTCTTGTTCAGATTCATTTCTTAAGAGAAAAAGACAAATTAGTCATTACAATACTTACATTTATTTAGGAATAAAGCATAAATAAAAGGTTGAATTCTCTATTTCGTTTCCTATGTTCAAACAAAACTGTACTAACATCAGGAAGAGCTACATTTGCTGACTGGATTTTCTGAAGGTACATTTCTTGCTACATAATAAGACCTATTAAATGAACATTTAGCAATGTGACTTCTTTTTGAATAAGCACATTGTATCCTGATGTAATTTCTCAAGTCTAATGGAGGCAAGCATCTGCCAAACTGATAGAAAAATATTATTGTTTTAAAATAATATCTACTTCACAGTTGGCATTTAATTTTTTGTGAAATAAGAAGAGTAGGATCTAATTTTAGATGCTGAAACCCAAACATTTTCTGGATCTTGTTGCTGGTTTATTTTCTGTTGTAATTGGCAGAATGTATATATTTATAGCCATTGTCCCACTCCAATAATGCAACTACCAAAAGAATTGGTTTTTTGAATAGAAATTTTTTCCATAGAAATTTTTTACTATAGGAAAATATTCTGTTGTATTATATGTCTGCTCAGGTTGTTTATAAGTAATGATAATTATATAATTTCTGGCTTATTAGTAATTAGTTTCACTCTTGCCCCCAGTAGTCTATATTTATATCTCCCAGAACTTAAGAACAGTTTTGCAGAGAATGGTCAGTCCCAACTTCAAACCCAAAGTAGTTAGGCATTGCACTCTATATTGAACTGAGTGGAATAAGAACCTATGATTTGTAAAAGCATTTATGGCTTTCATATAGTGAATATGGTCTTAAAGCACTAGTATGGTCTGGATTTACACAGTCACTACCTGGTGTTTTCAGACAATGACTTATACAATTAGTTTTAGGACAGCAATTGCAGTACCTGTATGGTAAATTATTTAGTCATGGCTACTTGAATAAGTGTATGCATCTTAATAAACTTTATGAATGTAATAATTAATGTGAAAAGCAAGTCTTTGACCACAGTGGCATTGAAACAATTAATAAATCCTAACATTATCATTGGATGAATTGTCAGAGGTTGATTATAGATCTTTTTCTGAAGATGAAATATCCCTGTGGCTGAGGTTCTAGACTGGAACCAGTACAATCTGTGGGGTGATTGTAGACAAGTTACTTGGAGATAATTTTTTTTGTATGCACTATAATAATTGCATGCAATTAGGACCAAAACCACTGCAAAAGTCTGAATGGACTGTGTTTACTTCTGATATTCAGATTTGTAATTACCAAAAAGAGAAGTATTTCTTGTATTCATTTTTTTTCTCTCCAATTTTGTTCTACTGCTTTTATTTTTTTTTTTCCCTAGTAACTAAATATATGTAATTTTAAAATAATTATACTGTTGTGGGGAGTATGTTTGGAAAACAGAACTTTAAAGAATGCATTCTTGAAAGACAATCACCTATTGATAAAATATGTACATTTCTCCATTGTGTATCATCATAGCTGGATTTGTGGATCTGTGTATTAAGCTACTTCTTTACTATTTCACTATTTCATTTCTAAAGGAGTGATACGAACATGCCTTTTCTTTTGCAGTTCTTCTGTACGTTCCTTCTCTCAAAAGAACCTCCACAAGTTCTTACTTATTTCCTTTAATGTTCTTTTCAGTTATTGAAGGGATAACCCATTTTCTTGAAGCTTTATCTGACTTTAGTGATTTTTAACTTACACAAGTCTTCTTCTGCAATGATATCCTTTCACTTGTACCACTCAGCAGTTGGGAAATATGGTTCCTTTTATTTATACTATTTCACCTCAGATTTCCCTCATGAATACTAAGAAGTGCAAAACTCATTTAATTTTCACACTATATCCTGTTCACTTCATATTAAGTTTCTCCCTAATCCCTTTGTGGTCTAATTATTTCAGTTTTCAACCCTTTATCTCTTTCCCTTTATATATTTAAAGAATCTTATATTGTTTTTAGTCACTCCCAAGGTAATAATTCCCTTTTTATTATATTTTTATGTTGCAGCATTTTTGAGACACTGACATCCATCCTCCTCTACTTCTTTTATTAATTTTCAGGGACATTCATTTACACAGCTCAGATACATTTTCTTCTATTATCACTTTCCCTCTCGGGTGCCTTGTCCCTCTGGGACAACCTCTTTTTAAAAGTTGGCCCAGAGCAATTACAATACAATTAAAGGGGAGCCAAATTCAATAAAATTTTAATTTCCCCCAAATATTGTCTTCCTTCCTTCCTTCCAAATATATGGTAGAGATTTTGTTCTCTCTTTTCTTAGTCAGGAGAAGACAGGTCAAAATACTGAATTACAGGATTTGCAGGGCATGTAGTCTCAGAAAGAGCCATGTGTCAGGCAGGTACATGCTGTCTTTCTGCCCAATGCCACTCCTGGGATCACCCCATTCCACAAAACAACCACTTTTCATGTATTATATTCCATCTGCTACACTTCTTGTCTGACTTCCAGTCAGTACACCTTAGGTTTCTTACGATCACAGATGTAATGTGCTCAGCATGGTACTTCTGCTTGCAATTCCAAATTTGGCCCAATAAAATATAAAATGCAGTAACTATGCGATTAAAATTTGCTCTTTTACTTAGATGAGTAAAATTAGGAATTTCTACTAAGTATGTTTCCAGAGAGATAAAATTAATATAGTTAAAGCCTATATGTCTCTCTGAATATATTTCTCTGCACTCTATAATCTTATAACCATATAATTACTTATGTATAATAGGCACAGATTGTTTTGTGTGTGCTTTCAATGGATCTGAGTTTGAAGTTCGTATTTCAGAAAACTGAAAAGCAATATGAACAAATAATACATTCCTGATATGTTCTTTTTCCTTTCCTGTATTTTAGCATGTCAAACGCAATTTATATTGCAGGTGTCTGAAGTCTGTCTTGCTAACTCAGCTCCACTGTTAATCACCAGTTCATGCCGTTCAACCTAAAACATATACATAGTAAAGTAAATTGTGTTTAGGTTCTTTGTTTTGTTTTGTTTTCAGTAATGCCATCTTTCTGAGGGTTTTCAAATTTTGTTGGCTGCATACTTTGAGTTTGAAAGAGCAGGCATCTTTTGAGACAGTAAAGTCTTTGAATGATGTTGTAGATTACCATTAATTAGTCTGGGTGGAATCCAATCACTTCCTTAATCTCTAAATGAGTGTTGTTTGGAGCACTACCGACATTCTCTATCTGCAGATATTTTCAGTATTATTATACTATTTAGCTCAGCCACACTAGAACAAAAATAATCTTAACCTCCGTTAAGCAAGACTAATAAATATTCCTTAAAATACAATTTGATTTCCCCAGCTCATTCAGTGTAGAGCCCTAACAATTTTAAATATTCATCACTGTGCAAGGCAGGTAATTGGTATAGCAAAGGAAAAGATCCCTACAGACTTACTGTGCTTAATACCTGTATGATTCACACGTGACTCAGGGTTTAGACTCCATATCCAGGACGTGGCAAAGCAAAAGCATGGGAAAAGAGGTGAGGTGAAAGCATTATCACTTATATCTCCTTTCATATTCATTCAATATTCTAGGCTTTCAAATTTTGCATTAAGCTAATAAGTATGTTATTTATTTATTTATATTTATTGTAACACGTTCAAGTGTTTCAGCAGATGGATTTCCAAATCATTTAAGAAATATAAAGGTCTGTTTCTAAGCTCTTCAGTCTCACTCAGTTATCTAGCACAGGCAAGGCAGTTCTGACTGGAAGTGTCATGGGTGAAAAATACCGTCTGAGCACTTTTTACAAAAGGAAAAGAAAGAGATAAACAAACCTGGCTCATAATGCTTCCCAAAACACTAACATTGTGTTTGGAATTGACTTACAAAAAGACTTTAGGACTGTTTCAGGAAGGACTTGAGTTAGGGTCGCTGGTTTAATTTGCACTCTGAGAACTGGGCTTGGATTGTATAAAAAAAAGGCAAAGCAAAGAACTGGGAGATGGCTTTGTCTGTGAGCAGAAATGTGTTGCCAAACACATACGCACGTGTTGTAGCATATCTCCATCAAAACTGGAACAAGTCAAAAACATAATTTGGGGTGAGTGTGAGATGTAGTCTGTTTTCACTATTTGATTTCAGTGATCAGAAAGAGTTCTGGGCTTATTTCTGGAAGGAGAGCAAGTCGATGAGACTAATATGCTATTTGAGTTATTGTCTCTATTAAACCAAGTCAGTGTCACAGTTACATATAAAGATGTTTTTTTCTTTTGTTTAGAACTGTTTCATACAAATAAAAACATATCTTCTATGAATTTGTGTTTATTGTTCCTGGATAATTAAGTGGATGACTCCAATTATGGAAGAGCCCCATTGGATGGTGAAATTTCAATATGATTCCTCAGAGTAAGTAGAGAAACAGCTCAGCCAGAACTCATGAGAGGAGTCTTAATAACACAATAGCCCTGATGAAAACAGCATCCCTGAGATACATTTCCCCAAATAAAATATACATTACTATTTAAGGATTTCTAATGGCTGATTTTTGAAGTGATTGATAATAGAAGGGATTGAGTGACGTGTGATCTTTAAGAGATGTCATATTGAATGTTTACAAATCTGGATTTTTGCAGCAGTGTCTAAATTAGAAAACATGATCTACATTAGAGCTGCGGTGTTGAAAGAACGCAGAGGGAGCCCAGCCATCATTTAATGCACAAAGGCTCAACTTTATTAGTACTCACACTTCTTTTATATCCACAATAATTAGTTCATACATATTGCAAAAAGCAAGCTCCTTATAGGTTGCTAAGGTTAGATACTTTGGTTGCTAAGGTTAAATACCAATCTCTCCCCTTATGATTTCTGCAAGGCCTTCTACATAGTCCTGCTTCTGTTCTTTGTTCTTCTTTGATACTTTTCGGTATTCTCCCATCACGTCGCCGTTGTCAGCAGTTCCTCGGTGCTGTGCCCTTTCTCACGTAGCCAGTTGTTAGCAAACTGCTCCACATCTCCCCCGTTTTCTTTTTGCACTTGTGCTAAAAATATTGCAGAGGCAGTCTTCTGCAGGGCCCTTTGCAGAAGATTGACAATACATGGCAACATCAAAAGCACAACCACAATTACCAAGATCATTACCCCTATAGATTTGATCAGAGATATTAACCATCCTGAAAGTCCCCAACCTTTAAACATCCTTGTTAACCAATCTAATCCATCATCTTCTGTTAAATGTTTGACACCATCCTTTAGCTGCTGTATGCTTTTGAAAATAGATTCTGAGTGGTCAGACAAATTCATGCAACACATTCCTTCAAAATCTTCACATCCATGTCCTTGCGCTAAGAGCAAAAAATCAATAGCTGCTCTGTTCTGTAAAGTAGCATGTCTAACACTATCAACATCAGTTAAAAGACCACTTAAAGCTAAAGAAGTAGCATTAGTCTGTTTGCTAAGCCAACATCCCAACTTATTCAAAGTAGTTAAGGCATTTGCAACACCAACTCCTGGTGCCAATATGGAGGCTGTTATGATTTGGCCTGGATTCCAGAATTCAATGTTATCTCGACAAGAACTTTCAAACCGATGAACGGTCCTTGGGACTCGCTTATGTTTTCGAGTCATATTCAGAATCATTGACACATTTGGTGTTAATAACGTGAGACGTCCGAGGCTACACGGGCCTCCATTCAGTTTAGATGGGACGCCTCCCCAGGCACGATCTCCACAGATTAGAAACACACCAGGAGGTAATGCAAGAGGAACAGCAAAAGATCGTGAGATGTTAGTCGAAGTATAATTGCACCAAGCAGTTGAATTATGATAAGCAGCATTAGTTGCATTCACATTTTGCCCTCTCCGTGTGGTGTTATAGGAGTAATTAAAAAACACACAAGCATCCATTATAACAGAGCCCAGCAACTCTAGCTCTTGAGGTTCTTGCGTAACCTGTGGAAGGTGACTGTATACACCATCCCAATTATCTGTACAATTTTTTGGAGAGTTGCAAAGAGAGAAAATCTGAAGGGTTTGTGGGATTGGCCATGTGTCTACTGGCACTCCCACCAAACAGGTGGAGAATGGATTTTCCGGATTCGTAGTAGAAAGGCACAAGGTTTCTTGATGTGTCATATTTGCCAAAGTTACCCAGACATTCTGCTTGGGTTGTGGAACTAGCCATCCTTCACCCTGATGCAGGTTCCAGCACAAGCCGAACACACCGAGCAGGAACCCCGCGAGGGCCGGCATCTGCAGAGACACAAGCATAACCCCTGCCCCAGGTTAATCAGTCGCTGTCGATGAGCTTGTCTCTCCTCTGGTGTCATTGGGAGGTGCGGCAGGTTTTGCCCATCTCGCTGGAACCCATACGGTGCCTGTTGGTGTAGAAACACAAAGATATCCCCTTCCCCATATTACTACTTTAGCTGGTCCTTTCCACAATCCATCTTTTGGATCCTTATAATTTACCCATATCTCTTTCCTTCCTTCACTTACTTTTGCCTTTTCATAATGTAACATAGCTGGTGGTTGTTCTGCGTCTCCAAATATACACAAGTGATTCATTACAAATAATGTTTTTGCTAATCTTTCCTGTACATCCTGTATTTCCTGATATTTTGCTACATAACGTTTCAAGGTACCATTTGCTCTCTCAACTATGGCCTGTCCTGTGGGAGAATGCGGTATCCCTGTTACATGCTTCACTCCCCACTTGTTTAAAAACCTTTGCACTCGACTTCCGACATATGCTGGTCCATTGTCTGACTTTATAGTATTCGGGACTCCCATTATTGCAAAACAACATGTTAAGTGTCTGATTACCTGTGTGGCCTTTTCCCCACTCTGCGCAGAGGCCCATATATATTTGCTATAAGTATCTATAGTAACATGTACATATTTAAGTCTACCAAAACTTTGTATGTGAGTCACATCCATTTGCCATACTTCATTAGATTTCGTCCCTCTAGGATTGACTCCTATTCCAATACCAACCCCTTTATTGTGAAAACTACAAACAGGGCATGTTTTTACTATGGCCGTTGCTTCCGCCATTGTGATGCCAAATTGTGTTTTTAGCCCTTTTGCATTCTGATGGAATATGTCATGTGCTTCTTTTGCCAATTTGTCTTTCGGCATGGGAACATGTATAACAGTGGATACCAATTTGTCCGCTCGAGCATTACCTTCCCCAAGTCCTATATCCCATTTATGACTTCTAACATGAATTACAGCATACGGTTGTTCCCTTATTTTTATGGCCCTCTGTAATTGTAAGAACAACTCATAGAGACGCTTATTTTGTACTTCCCTGACTTCTGCATCTTCTATCCTTGCTACTATTCCCGCTACATACATAGAATCAGTTACAATATTCAATGGTTCATTAAACTTAACCATCGCCCAAACTACTGCCAACAGTTCCAAAGTTTGTAGTGTGTCTTGTGCTGTGGCTTTTAATATCTCGTGTTTCCATGTATTATCTTCCTGCCACGTTATAGCTGCTGTCTGAGATTTCTTTCCTGCATCTGTATAAACTGTGATGGCATTCGGGATCGGCGCCTGTTGTCTTTTTGGCTGTTCAATCCAATGTAATTGTCCCAACCATCTCAAAGGTTCCATAGATAATTGATCAGTTGACAACATCATTGGCCCATTTAACATGGCTTCCTGCAATGCTGTGCTATTTGCCAGGTACCACTGCATGGTTTCCTTCTGCATTGGACAGTATATGAATTGAGGTTCTCTTCCACTTATTTGAATAACTCGCACACGACCTTTCTTTACTAAATTTGCTAATGCCTCAATTTTTTGAAGTAGAGATTTTGATTGTTGTAATGCTGGCGTGATCCATTCTAGCACCCATGTCTCCCCCGTTTTCTTTTTAGACTGCGTAATAGCTCCGAGCAAATGCTGTGAACCCATCCACACAAGTATGTCCAGGGGGAGCTCAGCGTCTCTCCGACGCACTTGTCCAGAAGTAATACGATCCATAATCTGTTGTAACACTCGCTTCTGATCTGCTGATAAAAACACCACCTGTGCAGGATCATTTCCTTTTAACAGTGGTCTTAATTGTTGTAAAAGCTCGTTTGGGATGCCCACTATAGGTTTTAGCCATTGTAAATCTCCTAATAGCTTTTGAGCATCATGCAGTGTTGAAATTTCAGGATTAATTGTCAATTTTTGTGGTGCTACTATTTGTTTCGTCAAAGACAATCCTAAATATTTCCATGGAGCTGTTTTTTGTATCTTTTCTGGTGCAATTACCAATCTTTGCTTTGCAAGGGTGTTTACAATTTCTTTTATCTGTGTTTCTGTAAATGGTTCTTTTTGTGCAAATAATATATCATCCATATAGTGATAAATTATAACATCAGTCCATTTTTGACGTAATGGCTGTAAGGCTGCATCTACAAAAATCTGACATAAAGTTGGACTATTTCTCATTCCTTGCGGTAAAACTGTCCATTCAAACCGTTGATCTGGCCCTTCTCTATTTATTGCCGGTAAAGTGAAAGCAAATCGGCACATGTCCTTTTCATGAAGCGGAATCGTAAAGAAACAATCTTTTAAGTCCACAATCAATATAGGCCATTCATAAGGTAACATAGCTGGATTCGGCATACCTGGTTGTAAAGCCCCCATTGGTTCCATTTGCTTGTTTACTTCCCTAAGGTCATGCAAAAGTCGATATTTGCCTGATTTCTTCTTTATGACAAATATCGGAGTATTCCAAGGACTAGTAGATAATCTTAAATGTCCTTGCTGATATTGTTCTTGTACTAGCAAGTGTGCTTGCTCAAGACTTTCCCTTTTTAGTGGCCACTGCTTTACCCATATTGAATCGTCAGATGTCCAAGTTATAGGGATCGGGAAAGTCCAAGCAATGGCCATTAGAATAAATGGTGATCGTTTGTCAAAACTATTCCCATTTGTGCTAACACATCTCTTCCAATTAAGCAATTTACCCCTGGAGGTAATTGCACTACAGCAAGCACCGCTGTGACTGTTTGTCCTTCAATTGTCAATTGTAGGGGCGGCGTTCGATTAGCTAAAGTTAAACCACCCACGCCAGTGATGGTAGTGGTATGCTCTTGTAATGGCCAGCCTTGTGGCCAAGAAGAAGGTGACAGTATGCTGGAATCTGCGCCTGTGTCTAGCAACCCTTCCACAGTTATTGCGTTACCTTGAAATGACAGGTGAACAGTCTTTCTGGGTCTCGTACTCAGATCCAGTGTTAGCAGGGTCAGGCTTCCTGTGGATCCGAAGCCTTTATTTCCGCGACTCTCCTCAGTTATTGGTCGTATTGTTTGAGTCACTTGTGGCAGAGGCACCAGCTGTGCAATCCGTTGTCCCTGTGCAATCTTTACTGGTGGATTCAGTGTATATGCCATAATATAGATTTCACCTTCATAATCTGCATCAATAACTCCCGGTAAAACAAATAGTCCACATTGTGATGCCGATGATCTTCCTAATAATAAAGCTCCCATGGCTCTCCCATTAATGATGATAGGTCCTCGTACATTCGTAGATATTGTTTGAGGATTATTTGTTAACAGAATAACATCTACTGCTGCTGCCAGGTCCAACCCGAGACTTCCCCGGGTGGCGGGTTGAAGGACTGCGCTGCGGCTGCAATTTTGGTCGTTGCGCGGCGGCCGGCAAACGCGCTCCGTGTGGAGTTTCCCGACCGTCTGCAGCAAGCCTCCTCATTATGGGAGTTGGATCGGCAAGTCTGACACCATACATTTCTGGCTGTACAACTCTTTCGTACATGCCCTGGAGCTCCGCATCGGTAACACCGCAGCTGCCCCTTTTTAGGTGTTTGCACTTTAACTGCTGTTGCTGCTGAAGTCTGGAGAGGCGCAAGGGCTGCCATAACCTGACTTTGAGTAGCCTGAGCCTGTTCTTTCATTCCTTCCCCTAATTTCTTTATTGCCTCTACAAGAAAAGCCTGAGGTCCAGTAGGTATCGATGACGCTTTTTCAAGTGCCTCCTCTACAGTCCAATGTGCCCTTAATGTATTCAATAAACTCTTTGTAGCAGGATTGCCATTTTGTGAAATACATTGTTTTAAGAGAGCACCCTGCATGTAGAGAGGTACTCTTGCTCTTTCAATTGCATTTACCAACTTATCTACAAAACTGCCCAAAGTCTCTTCTCTCCCTTGCTTAATCCCCATATACATTGGAACTCCGCCTGGCTCTTTCACTTGCTCTATAGCTTCTCTCACTAACCTCATTGCCTCTCTCACCTTATCCGGACCGAGCAGTGCTTGAGCTTCTACTCTAGCATAAGGTCCTAACCCCATTAATTCATCCATTGTAACCCCTTGTAATGGATCTCCTGCTTGCCGCTGTACCGCTATCGATTCTAACACTCTCGCTTGCCAATGCGCATTAAACAACAACCACTGACTAGGAGAGAAAATTAACTTTGCTATACCCCGACAATCTGCAGGCAAAAGAAGTTGAGTGCTCCAGAGATAATCTAACATTTGACGAGTCGGTTCACCAGTAACACCATAAGAACTCACTGTAGAGCGCAATTGTGACAAAAGCTTCCAATCTAATGCCGTAACAGTAGCATTTAGTCCACCAGCTGGGTTCGGCTGAAACTGAACTGGAAAAGCCATTGCTGTCGCCATCTGAGTCATCTCCTCATCCCCTTTTTCTAACCCCTCTCGTGCCAATGCATTCCAAGCCCGACACCTTTCTTTAGCGATCTCTATCCCCAGCCCATCTTCTGAGCCAGGAGTAGAATTCTCGCTTTCCGGCGTCACAGTCTGGCTGGACGCGTCAGGGCTACTCAGGGCAGAAGCGAGGGGAGCGGTAGGGAGAACTCGTTCTGAGCTTTCCTGTCCCGTCTCTTCGGAACGTAAAGGTGGTAAAACAAGCTCACGAAACGTAGGCGGTAATGGCCACTTAGTTTCCTCCTCCCCATATCTGGTGTTTTTCTCTTTTGCCGCAATTGCGCCCTGTGCAGCTCTTTTTTCAGCCTGATACCTTAGCAATTCATTATGAACCACCCTCCATAACTTTCCCAACTTTTTTGCTGTCTTATCATCATTCAATGTTAATTCCCATAACTTATCTCCAAATTTTCTCCATTCCGATAACTCATGAACTGTATGTGGATTAATAAAACAACCTTGCTCTACCCCATAAGCTAAAAGCCCCTGAAGATCCTTTTTTACATCTATTCCCTCAACCCGGCGTTGTGTCAGCCAGGATGCAAATAAATCATATGCTGCTTGCCTGTCCATACCTTAATTTTTCCGTTGCAGCCTTTCCAGGTCTCGGCAGCACGTATCAGCAGAGCTCACCTCTTGTGACACCCTGGGCGCGGGCCTTTTTAGTCGCCTTTCGCCGTCCTCGCTGCTTAAGGACCTGAACAACCTTCTCTGGTCTTTATCCTTCGTGGTGCCTTATACGTCCTTTGGCACGTATCACGTCGGGGTCACCATTTGTTGAAAGAACGCAGAGGGAGCCCAGCCATCATTTAATGCACAAAGGCTCAACTTTATTAGTACTCACACTTCTTTTATATCCACAATAATTAGTTCATACATATTGCAAAAAGCAAGCTCCTTATAGGTTGCTAAGGTTAGATACTTTGGTTGCTAAGGTTAAATACCAATCTCGCCCCTTATGATTTCTGCAAGGCCTTCTACATAGTCCTGCTTCTGTTCTTTGTTCTTCTTTGATACTTTTCGGTATTCTCCCATCACGTCGCCGTTGTCAGCAGTTCCTCGGTGCTGTGCCCTTTCTCACGTAGCCAGTTGTTAGCAAACTGCTCCACACTGCGGGGACAACTGTCACATGCAACTGGTTTTTTATGATTTCCAAAGTCAGCTTCATTTATGTGAGAAGTTTAGAAACTATCTCATTTTCTGGAACAATTTCTAGATACATCGATGAAAGAAGATTACAAATGGGCTTGGTAGATAGCATAATGCAAAATTCTACCTATTCAAATTACTCAACTGGCAAAAATGAGCCTTTCTATATGATTCTAGAAGAACAAGTCCTCTGTAAGTCCTGGTGGATGAAACTGGAAGTTTGCCCCAGGTCAATATGTAATTCTGCTTTCTCTGGTGCCTTTCCCTTCTGTTTCCTTTCTCCTCATAATGATTAAAAGACAAAATCCTGCCCCAGTTCCATGCTCAGGAATGCTTCCTGATTTGTTTTCATTAACTTCTACTATGCAAACATGTTTAATTATTTATCTGCTTATTTTCACAGGAAATCGTACAGAGATGTAAGTTTTGTTTGTAGGGATGCCAGTCAGCAGGAGCTGGAAAATCCAATCATCCATCATTAAGGGAACAGAAATAATGCATTCTCCAATTTGTTTACTGGCAAAGGAAGAATTCTGCAGTTTAGGTTAAAATTTGAGACATACTGAATCAGCTGGTACCTCTCGCATAAACTTCATAGTTTGTTTTTTGGGGAGTTGGAAACTACCTCTTTAAAGACTGTGAGAGAAGACTGCTGTTACATTGCATGGTTGTAGTTGCCTGTGTTTGGGTTCATGCATCACAAATGTGATTCTCTTCTAAAGACCAAGCAATCTGGAATCCAGTGGTTAGTGTGGTAGCCTGCCTTATCTAATGACCCATGAAAACAAATTTTCTCTACTCAAAATAACACTCACTGTCTCTGTGAATGATGGCTCATGCCTACCTCTGAAGCACTTGTGGGACAACGAAGAAATGTAGGGGTCTTGCAGGTAACAAGGTCTTCGGGAAGCTGACAGCCAGCAGAAAAGTCAACAGAAGAGTGTTTGGGATTAGAGCCTTGAGGTACTCCATATTGCATGCTTAATTAAAAGCCAGTTGAATTCAGTGGGAATGAGTTTAGTTCTTTCTATAGGACTTCAGCTTCTGGGCCTTGAGTTTAGCTTTGAGTTCACAGAGCCAGGTGGCACATTCACACTGCCCACCATAGCACCACCATAGGTTATTCCTTCCATGTCACAGTTCAGTTTTCCTGTGCCTGAGCTTTCCTGTCTAGAGAGTGGCTTGGCCCAATCCTGACAAAAGACAACATGTGTGTCAGACCCTGGCTCTGTGGACAGTCAAGGAGTTTGGCTTAGGCTGCAGGACCATGGAACTACCAGGTGAAGATAATATTGAATTAATTCAGTTTCCCTTGGGTCAAGCTGCACAAAAGTTGGTTTGTCAATGTTTGGTAAATATCTGCATTGAGTGCAGCCTCAGCAAGTTGGTCAATGACACCAAGCTCTGTGATACAGTTGACACAGTGGAGGGAAGGGATGCTATCGAGAGGGACCTGGAGAGGCTTGAGAGGTGGGCCTGTGCAAACCTCATGAAGTTCAACAAGGTCAAGTGGAAGGTCCTGCACATGGATCAAGGCAATCCCAAGCACAAATACAGGCTGGGCAATGAATGCATTGAGAACATCCCTGCAGAAAAAGGACTTGGGGGTATTAGTGGATGGAAAACTGACTATGAGTCAGCAATGTGCACTCACAGCCGCAAAAGCCAACTGTATCCTGGGCTGCATCCAGAGAAGTGTGACCAGCAGGTCGAGGGAGGGGATTCTGTCCCTCTACTCTGCTCTCGTGAGACCCCCCTGCAGTGCTGGGTCCAGCTCTGGGGGCACCATCATCAGAAGGACACGGAGCTGCTTGAGCAGGGCCAGAGGAGGCCACGAAGATGATCACAGGCTGGAGCACCTCACTTACAAACTGAGAGGGTTGGGGTTGTTTAGCCTGGACAAGAGAAGGCTCCAGGGAGACCTTATAGCAGCCTTCCAGCAATTAAATGGGGCCTACAGGAAAGCTGGGGAGGGAGTCTTTATCAGGGAGTGTAGGGATAGGACGAGGGCCAATGGTTTTAAACTGAGAGAGGGTAGATTTAGATTAGATATGAGGAAGAAATTCTTCCCTGTGAGGGTGGTGAGGCCCTGGCACAGGTTGCCCAGAGAAGCTGTGTCTGCCCCCTCCCTGGAAGGGTTCAAGGCCAGGTTGGACGGGGCTTTGGGCAACCTGGTCTAGTGTAAGGTGTCCCTGCCTATGGCAGGGGGGTTGGAATTAGATGGTTTTTAAAGTCCCTTTCAACCCAAACCATTTTATGATTCTGTGATGATTCTATGATTTGATGCTGACAAATCACCTATTTGTGATTTTGTTTCTTAGCCACCTTATTAAGATTGTTACTAACAGAAAGCAGTATGGCACCTGTCAGTTTTACAGCTCTGACTTTGTTTTGTCTTCCTTCACACAAGCTGTGGAGATAGTCAGGAAAAGGTATAAGTAACCTATCCTATCCTCATAGATTTCAGAAATTGATGAGACACCTCTAAGGACAATTTGTAATTGTTCATTAAGAACCATTCATAAGAATGTTAAATTCTGGAATTCAGAGCTTCATGACAGGAACTATTATCTAATAGATAGGACTGGAAAAAGAAGGAGTCTTGTTGCTTATCATCCCATTCCACCATTGGATATCATGTTTCATCATGTCCTAGCCACTGTCAGAGAGAGCCTGTGTGA
This sequence comes from Strix uralensis, assembly GCF_047716275.1. Lineage (NCBI taxonomy): Eukaryota > Metazoa > Chordata > Aves > Strigiformes > Strigidae > Strix > Strix uralensis. The sequence goes on along the minus strand of NC_133979.1, from coordinate 34,631,547 downwards.
TACTAATGAGTGCTCTGTGCTGCTCTGGCACACAGTGAAATTCCCACTTCATTTTCTTTCAAATTCTTTGCATTTCTGATGTCCCATATACCATTCATCCAAAATACACCAAGTGAAGTACACCTACCGCTCTTCTTCCTACCTATATTCCCAATTCTGGTTCTGACCCAAGGCAGAACACTGAATGTGTGGAATATCATCATAAACAAAGGAAGCTCATGGACCCTCTCCAAATTCAAGAGAGATTCTGGTTCAAGTTTCAAATAATTATTCAGGCAGTGCTCTTGAAGTATTTTATCCTAATCATATAATCAATTGTAACTACAACCAGCAGTAGGTTTATTAGTCAGATGTTGTGTATGTATGATGAGGCTTAACTGAAGATGCCTTTCACCATTAAAAATGCAGAAAATATACACAGGTTCCTCAAGACTTCGCTGGAGTATTGTATATGAATTAGATCTGGGTCAGACAATCACAGTGCAGACAAAGTCAGTTGCACCTAACAGCCTATTCTAACCTGGCATTCAGAATTAAGTTGGAAACTAGTTGTGGTACATAGGAATAAGCCATTTAGTGATTCCGGATTAGGATACACCTACGAAGACATTGGGTTGGTTCTTTGGGAGTAAATATAATGAAAGAAAGAAAATGAAAGACAGATTTAGACTACAAAACTGATGGCCAGCTATCCCAAAACCAACGTTGTGCTTAAAATTATTTCCAAAATGGAAGGAGAGGAAGAAGAGAGATTAAACTCTCTGCAGTGTGCAGTATTGACTTTTTTGTATGTGTGCTATGAACCTTTATGAAAGCAACATCTGTTCCCATTTGTATGTTAATTTTTTTTGGCATTTAAAATTTGGCTTTTAAAAATCATTCTCTCTCTTTTCCCTTAGAGTGAGAAGCTGAGATATAAAGCAGGTGCTGTACAAAACTATGAGAGAATCTGAGCTACATTAGAAATAAAATTATCTCAAAGGAATAACTTCAATCATCACAGAGAGTGTCAAATGCCAAACTAGGGCATGCTAATAAAATTTGAACCCATATTGCAGATTAAATATTTTTGTGTTCATTTTGTTTATATTTTATTTTTGAGATTAGTCTGTCTTTTCCATTCTCCTTATCATGTTCAATATTCCTTCCCAAGGCAGCCATTTCAGAGACAGAGTAAAGATCTGACTCCTCCATCCATACTGCTGATACCCCCAGCACCTGAGACACAGAACTGGAATTTTTAAATAGAAAATATATTAGATTTTCTCTCTTTGTGTCTTTAGCTTTGTTAAAAGGAAATATCTGCAGTGCTTTCCATGAGTTCATAAAGATCATAAGATCACAGAAAAAATCTAAGTTCAAAGGGACCTCCAGGGTCCCTTGGCCTTGTCCAGTTGAGTTTTCAATATCTCCAAGGCAGAGATTATACAGAGTTTCTGAGCAACTGGAGTTTGACCACCCACATGGTGAAATTTTTTTCCCTTATCTAATCAGACTTTCCCATGTTGCATCTTGTACCCATTGCCTCTTTCTCTATTGTCTTGCATCTCTGAGAAGAGTCTGCCTCTATCTTCTCTACACCCTCCCATTAGGTAGTTGTGGATAGGAATAATGTCTCCCCTTCTCCAGACTAAACAAATCCAGTTCTTAACCTCTCCTTGCACATCATGGTTTCCAACCCACTAAAAATCCTTGTGGACTACCACTGAACTTGATTTAATCTGACTAAGTCTCTCATGAACTGAGGAGCCCAGAACTAGACGTGGCCCTCCAGACTCAATCATGGGGCTTCATTCATCAGCTCTTCTATGTCAGGCAATCTGTGGCAAATACTTAACAATCCACACTGGTCTGACCTATGATACTTACCCTCTTGACCGGATCACATTTCCACTTGTTAGCTAATGCTAATGTTTTGCATGCTTCTTTGAGAGCTCAGACCACTTCATTCCTCATTTTAATTAGAGGACAAATAGTTAAATCCACAGCTCAGGTGTTTCTGGTAATGTATTGCACAATTGTTCCTTGAATCCTCATCATAACTGTGCTTGTGACCCCTGTGCACTGGTTACTCTGGTAATCTCGGAGCACATCTGTAAGGAACCCCAAAGATCACAAATTAAAGGTGCCTGTTCTCTAAGTGGCAGAAAAATGTCCAAATATCTGTTGCTGTTTTTTCAGTTGTTTCTCAAACAGAAAAGATCTTCAGTTCAGAAAAAGGAAAATATGGATTAATGTCTTGATATCTTCAAACACCTGTAGGAGCTCTAACTAGAAAACTGTTGACTAGTCCTAACACAAATATAGATTAAATGTGTTTATGTCCTGTGAGAGTGAGATCAGTTATGTAGATGTCTGGAATACCTCCCTGTGGTTTAAGATAATCAATGCTTTTAAATTTTATATGTCTTTTTCATTCCCCTCTTTGTATTTTTGGTTTAGTTTTGTTCTGTTTTGTTTATTCACTTTTTTACATTTGAACACCTAGGCTGGTTAGAAGGTTGAAGTGGGCACCGTTCACTGGCGTGGTTGGGTTAGTAGGCCAGAATGGCTTTGCCTTTCAGTGCCAACTACCTTGATTTAAGCTTAGGACACAGGAAAAGCATTCAAAAGATAGTATTATATATTTTTTTCAGTGTTTACTACAAAAAAGTAGGAAGGTCCTATCTGTTTGATTTGAACCCTACTTCTGCCTCTTGCTTCCATAGCAGAAATTCTTTCTCTGGGATCCTAGAAAGGAGTATTTGTAAAGCTGGAGTGCATGAACAGCAGAAATTCTACAAATTTACTCTTCAATTAGTCTGTATTTATTGTTTCTACAATGGTAGTAACACATTATTCTGTTATGAATTGTAATGATTTTCTAAATTCTTCTTTCTGTGGATTATTTTTTCAATTTAATGCACTCTTCCTCTCTTTTACAAAAACAAACCACATTAAATAGCCTTGAGGAAAGGTGAGAAAATTCAAATAAAACCCAAACTGTTCTTTAAGGAAAACGTGGCAGAACTCTGACCATCTCACTCAGTACCTTAATGCACAAATACTTCATGAGTTACTGGCATTCTGGATCAGGAGAGGAACAAAGAGAGGCACCCTGTATTCATACCCAGATTTACCGATCCTAGGTTAAGAGGTGACGATAATAATTAAAATTAGTTCACCTCCCAGAAAATATCTTCTGGAGTTTACAAATAAATCAACCTCCGATCAAACTCATTTACTTAAGAATAAAAATATATTACAACCAGCATGGGATAAAGCATAACTTTGTGAATCTTAAGGAGCTAACAATTATTTTAGTCTGAATTTCCTCCTTTCTGAGTACGTATCCAAAGATAATTGGTTTAAACCCATAAAACTCAAAACCAGAATCATCAGCTGGAAATACTGCTGTAATGTAACGTTCCCATTCACACTGCTGAAAAAACGAGTTTATCCAGTTTCAGAATATCTGCTTTTCTTTAACAGATTCCAAACTTCTGGAGAATGAGGTTGTCCCCTCAAGAAACAAGGATGTTTACATAGCAAAAGACTGACTGTTGTGCAGAGGACAGAGGTGCTTCTCTTGTGTATGCAGAATTAGGCCAACAGTATAAAGTGACCAACTAAATTACTAAACCTTTCAGAAAGTGTTTCTTTAGATGTGTTCTCCAATTTTTTAATATCTCTAGTATTAGCCATCTTTCCCTTTGCCAGCCTGGTAGTCTCTTGGTTATTCTCAGCTAAATTTGAGGAAAACTAACAAAGTCCCATAGCAATCTTTGACTCTTCTTACCATTTCACTGTGGTCTGCTTTTAATCAACCTTACCTTGAACCATTTTTATATATTCAAGCCATGAGAGCTTTATAATTTCTTCACAATATAATGAAATTCAGTCACTAGAAAAGAAAAGGTAAAAGGTTTGACATAACTTTAATAAATGCCATAGTCAACTGGTGTTGATCATAAAAATTTATGTCAGTTGCGTGGAGGTGTGTGGGGGTGATACTTTAGTGGGAGATAGAACTACAGCGGAAATCTTATGTAGATAGATGTAGATTATCTATTCCACCCTGACCTCCTCTTACATCTTTGGGTAATCCTTCCAAGGCTTTCATCTTGCTTCCAGGATATCACTGTATTTTAATAGAAGAAAAGTAAAAGAGTATATGGAAATAAAGACCATGTAATAGGCATGGGTTTTAGCATTTGGGCCTTTATTGGGAAAACATATGGAAGAAAGTCTTGTTACTTTCAGAATTCCTACTGAAAAGGAATTTCTTTCTTATTAACTCTTCAGATAATTAGTAATTTTCTGTCATAATGAATTTTGATGACATGATAGTGAGAAAGCCAGATACTGAAGTAGCAAAATTAAAATTTAACCTTTGGTTTCACTTAACATTGATTTTTTGTTTGTTTGTTTGTTTTCAAAGACTTTGTTCCTTCTAAGTTGGGAATTAATCTGGGTGATGAAGTCTGATGGAGATGTAGCTTGGAGTCCGTAGTTTGGGCTTTCTTAAAAAGAAGTAACCTAGAATTCTCCGCAAAATCCTAGGCCAATTCTGCACTGCAATTGAATGAAAAAGGAGGGACAGTGTTGCTTTGAAGTAAGTTTCTAAGAACACAGGTGCTGCTTTTATTCCCTTTTGCTGATATGTGTAATTTTTTATATAAGAACATCACAAATACTATATAAATTCACATCATTATGTAGAACATAGTCTGCAGAGGTTTTTATTGACATCTCATTTGTTATTTTTGAGAACATGTTAAGGTTTATCATTTTTAATTAATAATGTATAGTGAAATGTTGAAGCATTTCTTCAGAAGGCATTCCCAGAAATTTTCTGTGAAATGTGATTAGTTTTCAAATAAAAAAACCCCAAATCACCAAACCAGAACTCTCCTCCCATCTTGTCCATCACCTGTGTTAAATAAAAACGAACCATGTCAGTTCTCCCAAAATGAAAATTACTTTGGAAAGCTATGCTCTGAATTCTAAGTGCTAAGGATAGTTCTGAACAGTTTGTGATCCATGTCTCTTTAGAAAATCAGGTTTTTTTCAGGCTGGTGTAAACAGGCACTTCAGAGAAAATATGGTTTATCATCTCCTTTCAAATGAATGTATTGAGTTACAACAAACCCAAACGTCTGATATTTTTGGATTAAACTGATATAGTTTGAAGCTATTAGAACTAATGTTGTGTTCCATGTATATATATATAAAAGTGTAGTTTTAGCTATATCCTTTCGCTCTCTCCAGAGACAACACGCTATATCAAGCCTAATACTTAATTTTTTAAAGAAAGACAAAAGAATACAAGCGCAGCAGAGGCTGGCTTATATTTAACTCTTTCTGAGGACTGGTCAAGGTTTGAGATGTCTGTGAAATGTCAATAATCATTTTCATGAAATGTTTCCTAAGACAACCACTGGGTTACTATGGAGGGACTGAACCCTTGGGGAATGTGTCAGCAATCGTTACACCCAGTAACTGCGGTAGGTGTATAGTGGGTGGCCTGCTTTCGATTGGAAATGCACGGTTCATTCATACACTATACCATGTATCATAATTCACCTCTACACTAATGACTGTGGCATGCCACTGTTGTGTTTGGCCAGTGATATAGGCTACTCAGAGCTTGGCAAATTAGTAGCTCTAGTGTTTTCAGGACTAATATCAAAGAACAAGCCTTGGTGAGGTCTTAGAAGCTGTAACTTTCCCTTTTTAATTTACGTGCAGAGTCTGTGAGCTCATTGACAGGCTAAACAGTTCTACTCTTACATTTGCAAACTAAGTCCTTAATAGGTAAGCTAATTTAGCATGCTGAATTAGTAACACTAACTCAAGGTTCCCTCTTGCTATTATGTGGAGAACAACTTCACTCTGCTTACATCTTCAAGATCAGAGCTCAGGCATCTTTGAGATGATTGCTGATTGCTTTGACCTCTCAAAGGCAAGTCAGCTCTTTCTGTCAAAACCCACAAAGATCAGGAAGAACACACGCTGCATACAGTAAATAAAGGTCTATTTGGTGGCCTCTCAGCATTTTAAGCACAAACCCCAAAACATGGGAAACGTCTGGAGTTGTATGTTCTAACTAGTAGCTGAGAGATCAGTATTGAGAAGTTTTAAATTCTTATTTTCAAACCCTGTGATGTTCACTGTTAATTGCATTCTCTTGCTCAATAAGGGGCATGCATGTGCAATTTTTGTATGGTATTGCACTGAAAATGGAGCTGGGTAATAATTAGTGCAGACTCAAACTGTACTTAAAGTGTCTCACCATGTTTTGCTTTATGTCTTTGTTTTATACCTTGCAATGTCTAATCTAAAGATTAAAATGCATTTTCTAAAAGGGGAGTTAACACAAAACAACAAAAGCCTATGTTCCTGATTGCTTGTTGATTATAAGTTCAGATTCAAAAACAATGTAATAAGTCTTGGAAGAATGTTTTTTTGGAATTTGTGGGATTGCCATAGCTGCTTTTACATCAGTCCTTCACCGCTACTAAATAAAAATAAATCGCAGTGTTGTCCAGAAATATCTAATGGGTGTGAAACTGCTGAAGTATGTCATCATCATAATACTGCAGACTTCAGGCTGCTGTGCTTTATCTAGACTATTGGGGTGCTTTAGGGCTAATGGAAAACATCCATTAATTGTGAGATTTGCTTTATGGCGATGTGGTCTAAAAGCAACAACTTATTTAATTTTAATTTGCTTCTGGTGTTTGATCTGTTAAGACTCACATTTTCCAAATTTCATCTCCTGCCTTGAGGGATATAAGTGCATTTTAAACTAAAATGATGTCTGGATTTTTTTATGCAAACCATGAGGCCAGGTTTCAATTAAAAAATGTGAAGTAGCTTGAGACTAAGAATAAAAACATAGGCATTGGTAACACAGATTGTCACCTGGCAGCCCAGGCAGAACAATACATATTTTGACATCTTTCTATCCGGGATGTATGGCAAGGTTTTGACAGCAGGGGGGCTGCAGAGGTGACCCCTGTGAAGGGAGACTGGGGCTGCCCCTTGACAGACCCAACTGGTTCCAGCCATCTCCAACAGACCTGCCACTGGCCAAGGCTGAGTCCACTGGTGACACTGGTGGCACCTCTGTGATAACATATTTAAGAAAGGGTAAAAAATGCCTCGCAGCAGCTGTGAGAGAGGAAGGAGAAAATGTGAGAGAAGCAACTCTGCACACACCAAGGTCAGTGAAGAAGGAGGGAGAGGAGGTGCTCCAGGTGCCAGAGCAGAGGTTCCCCTGCAGCCCATGGTGAAGACCATTGTGAAGCAAGTTGTTCCCCTGCAGCCCATGGAGACCTCAGTGGAGCAGATATCCACCTACAGTCCATAGAGGACCCCACACCAGAACACGTGGATGTGCCCTGAAGGAAGCTGCAGCCTGTGGAGAGCCCACACAGGAGCAGGCTCCTGGCGGGAGCTGTGTCCCACAGAAATGAGTCCATGCAGGACTGTCCATTTGGCCTGTGGGGGACCCACAATGGGGCAGTCTGTTCCTGAAGGATTGTGTCCTGTGGGAAGCACCTCATGCTGGTGCAGGGGAAGAGTGCATGGAGGAAGAAGCAGCAGAGATGAACTGTTATAGACTAACCACAACCCTCACTCTCCATCCCCTGCACTCCTCATGGGAAGAGGTAGAAGAGTCAGGAGTAAAGTTGAGCCTGGGAAGAAGGGAGATGTGGGAGGAAGGTGTTTTTAGGTTGTGGGTTTTTTATTTCTCATTATCCCACTCTGTTAATACTTAGCAATAAATTAAACTGATTTTCCCCAACTCGAGTCTGTTTTGCCCTTGACCATAATTGGTAAGTAATCTCCCTGTCCTTTTCTTGACTCATGAAGTTTTTCACGAGATTTTCTCTTCCATCCTGTTGCGGAGGCACAGTGAAAGAGCGGCTGGGTGGGTGTCTGGCAGCCAGCCAAGGTCAACCTACCACAATCTTCTATTTTCTGTTTCTTAGGAATGACAAGATTTAATCTTGCTGAAATGCTGAGACTCTGGTTGGTATTATCCACGTGACTGGAGCCCTGTGTGGTACTATGTCCTTTCTTTCCTATTTTCCATTGATGTTGCCTTTCTTGAGCTAGGGCCTTTCTTGCAGACATGATGTGAGCATCATGTAAGGCTGAGCCACCTGCAAAGAGAGGTTTGCTAGTGGTTGGGAATTTCTATGATTTCCTGTTATTACATAGCAACTGTCAGCTGGGTTATATCACTATTGCTAATGTTCTTTCCATGAGGAATCCAGCTGGAAAGGCCTCAGTCACCAGCAGAGAGGGAACATTTGAGTATGGGAAATTTGGGATGGCCTATGCAATCTTCAGTTCCAGTTGCAAGATTGCTGCCTGTTATTTTCAAGACACATTTATTAATTTGTTTTAAAATAGAGAAAATAATGGTTAAATCTGAAGTTTACCTATATTTTTACATAATACAGTTTTTTAATATAGAAAATAATACAATGAGAGGTGGGAAATGGAGGAGGATAGAATGCCTTTGTTCTCAAAATGCTGAGCACTGAAAAGCTGACCATCCTGGTTTTTTACCCATCCATTGATACAGCAAAATGCAAATCCTGTTGTCTATGACACAGTTTCATAGAATTTGTGCCATAACAGCTGGTTTTGGTTCTGAATTTTCTCATTTTCTGTCCTTTTTACATCCTTTCTATTTATTTATTAATTTATTATTATTTATAAATTTATTAATTTATTATTATTATATATTCATTTCTTAACAGATCTAAGAAATTGTTTCACAGATGTTCCTGCAGCTTAAATTTTAAACTTCCATGCATATTGTACATATATCTTGCAGTTTTGATGATGTCCAGCAGTTTGTAGTCTAGGGATAGAGGCCCATTAGCAAGTGGTTTTTTGCAGTGAATTCCATAAAATATCATCTTAGGGGATGTTTCTAAATTCATTTGATTAACTACACAGCTCTCATAATGACAAAAAGACTGGTACCTTTGAATGAACCCACCTTGTTTGTTGTGGTTAAATTGACCACTGAGAAGAAAACAGTCAGCCTTCCAATAATGTCTTTGTCGATGAGCTGTTGGTATAACCTTTTTTCTTTTTTTTTTTTTTTCCCATAAAGTGTTTTAAAGTCAACATATTTATGACCTAACTTAACACCGTACCCACTTGCATGTTGTCCATGTACCATTTTTTTTCCAAACACTAGCAGGTACTTCTTGAACTGCTCTATATCTCCATCCTCAGAGCTATAGATGAGACAGTGGTTTTGCTACAGTATTGAACAGAGTGTCTAAATTAAAGGAGGTTGCTGAGAAATCAATCTGTATGCTGTCTGATGTTTTTTGCTAGCTTTCACTTATCAGTTGATGCTTCCAATTCTCCTCTAATGTCAGTAAATGACACCGTGTAGCATCCTTAGCAAGTGATCTATACCTTCATCTCAAGACAGTGGAATTTATTACTTTTAATTAGTTTAACTGTTCACTCAAAAAGCTTCTTTCTTTCCAAGCTTTTTTTCTTTCTAGCAAAACAAAAAATGAAATAGGACAACCAACTTTGCATTTTAATTATGTCAATAACGTTCAATTTTCTGGTCTTTTCTCTTTCCCTGAAGTTTAATTAATTTTGAGCAAGTAATAAATTGTCATAGCTTTCAGTTCAGTTCCTAGATTCAAAATGAATGCACTTCATTTGATGAAATTAGATTTGAGATCTGTTATCATCTCCATGAACTCCAGTTCCTGGCTAGAAATCAAAATGTAAATATTTTACAAGGAAAAGAGCTCAATACTTTGTGTGAATGGTGATCAGTGTGGCCTGTGATATTGCTACAATTGGACACATTCTACTCATACCATGATTTATACCCATATCTTTCCAATTCTGTCACTACCATGATATTGTCCTGAGTACTACTCCAGTACATTCTTGCAGGGAATAGTCCTCTCTGCTTCTTACACTTGTGTCTGAAATCAAACTGAGAGAATTCAGCCAAAATAAGCCTTTTTCTTTCAGAACAGCTAAATGGACTAAATTGTGGTGACCAGTCCAGAAGATCTGAGGTAGTGTGTGCTTTTCATTGCCAGATGAAGATGAAAAACACATGCCAACATCAGCTGGAGGTTTATTGTTTCTCCTGTTCATCCCTAATTCTATAATGGTTGCTAGTTTCAATGCCGGTTTCACACATACAGAAATCTATTCAGAACTTCAAACCTTTAATAAAATGTTTGGAAGATGTAGTTACATTGTTAGGGATGAAAATCTGTCATCTTCATCATCATTACATGTTAGTTCACTTAAGAGAAACCAGACCAATGAATGTGAGCTCTTCTGTAGCAAACACATAATGAAAAATGCAACTTAGGAAAAAAAGAAAAAACTATGCATTGGTCTCCAGTGCGGATAACTTTGTACTAAGTTTCTCAAGTTTGGTATTTTACTTTGTCGTATGAAGAACAATGTCTGTTAATGTTTTTAAACATGAAATATTTTTCAAGATTTACTGACATAGTCTTCTCGTGCCATTCTCTATTCTTAGCAAGAGGGGTTCAGGAAGTCTTAAAAAAATTAGTAGGGGGTACTAATATTTTTAATAAACATGAACTCCCAGAACTCTAGTCCCTGAGTGGGAAAGTCTGTAGCTATATTTCTAATAAGCCAAGAGATAATTTTATGTGCTGAGAGCCAAGAAAGCTGTTGTTACATCTAGAAAGAAGAGTCATTAAATTGGAGGTGTGAAACTTGGAATGTCAATGTATTAATTTTGTGAAAATTTTCATTCTTTTCATAAACTTTCTCAGAAGAATGGATTAATGTTGGCTCATCTTGTGTGCTGGGGGAAAAAAACAATAAGTAATTGTCCCAAATAAGCAGAGTAGCAATTGTAATAATGTAATAATGTAAAATAATGCAAAATATTATTTTGGCCTTTTTAGTATTCATAATTTTGTTTGAGTGACCACACCTTTTCTGCTGAAAATTACTGTAATTAGTGCATATGAGTCCTGGTAGAGTGTATCAGGTTTTTATTTGTGGAAAAATATTAAACGTATTATAAATAGAACATATATGTTCTATAATGGCATAAGGCCAGCGTTCAGCTGTCACTCACACACAGCTTCTGCTGCTTTAAGTGTTATATATTTTTTCTAGTTTTGGCGCCTGACTCTGTCAAGGTCTGACCATTTTGCTCTGGTCCAGCAAGAGTTTTGGGCAGGTGTGTAAGTCTGTACTAGTGCATTATAAATAAGACATGCATAACTAGATTTGAGCTTGGCAATCATTACTTCTGATGGCAGACTACTTTAAAAAAAAAAAAAAGAGAGAGAGAGATGAGAAAATTCCGTTAAACTGTGATGCCTCAGTAAGTTGGAGACTCTCAAAATATGTAGTATAACAATGTATAACATTAACAAGCTTAGATATAAAAAATAATAAAAAACTACAAAATAAAAAATAATGAATCCTAATTGCAAAGACTGTAAGACTGCTGAACTTAAAATCAGAATCGTTTATTCCGCTCAGTAGTATCCTCTAGTTTTTCCCCATGTTTAAGACATACAAATCTCCATCCATACAGTTTGCACTGGAAGTGTAATCGTCATTATTATAATGCTATCAGGATCCCTTCATTATAATAAATGCTATCATGTTATTATACACGCCATCCAATACTACAACTAGAAAAAGGTAAAGAGATGTGAAGTGAAAAGCTTGGAGCGTCGATCTCTCCCCATCCCAGCCCTGCCCCAGCCAGGTTGAATGCTGTACCTTTCACCTCATACTGCTCAAGCAATCTCTTCTGTGAGAGAAGAAATGTCCATCCTGGGTCAAACTTACAGTTTAGTGCACTTTGTAAGGTCAGATAACTCTTTCCAGCAGGGCTCCAATACTAGTTGTACAGCTCTGAACTTTACCATTTGGCTGATAATGAGACAATTTGTAACAGTGAAATGAATAACATTGCAGCCTGTCCAAGTTCTAAAACTGGAATAAAACCTAGTTTACTGGATAGTTGTGTTTCTATACCAAAGAAAATACATTCTGTTCAGAACATGTTGCAAAGGTATTTTGTTCATGTTTTTATTCTCTCACTGTGAGATTGCAGGCAAACTCCATTTTCTTGCAAATGGACTTACATGACATGTTTCTTTTTTTTTTTTCCTTGTTTCTGTCATTGCTCATTTGCACCAGAAATCTTATTTCCATTTATTTCCATCCAGCAGAACAGTGTTATTTATTATTTTGTTTCCTGCCGATTATTGATTCCACTCTGCCGAATAGATTACAGTTGCTGGCTGAATTATTTTTTCCTCTGGGAACAGAGAAAATCTTTATAAAAAGAAAGTGTTTAGTAAGCTTATCTGCTGGTCCTTTCAGTGTTGAGATTCAGTCAAGACCTAGCTGGAAATTCCAGGCTCTTCTTGTTGGGCTTTATTTCCAGCTGAATGTACTGACAGCCAAGTCAGGAGTGCGTTTCATCCATTAGTTGCAGCTGAGGTAATGTATATCTTTATGTAGCACTCTGAAAGAATTTCTGATTTTGATTACTTTATCCTCAGTCACAGAAGTTTTGGAAAGATTAGCACATTATTTTTTTAACAAAGGTGTTCTTCAGCATCTTTTTTTGGAACAAAGAAGCACAATTAACTCAACTTTTTTGATTTTCAGGTTATATCACAGGAGGTAAAAATGGTGAACTCCAGTTAAAAAGTCTTGGAAATTTTAAGTTAGGAGCCAGCTGTGCTGTATGTGTGGAGGTAGTGTATAGGGGACAGGCCTTGTGAAAAGAGGCTTGAATATCAGAGGTTAATGCAGGATTCACCTCAGTGTGAAGGGATACGAAGAAAGCTACTTTTATCAAAGATTTATATCATATATCGAGTTTTGTTGTAGCTACCAGCTACCAGGGTGTAATTCAAGTCTGGGTTATGACTCTGGTAAGGGTTAAGATTTGGGGAAAGGAGATATGAAGTACCCATCTTCTATTAGATTCTCTTTAGCTAAGAGAGAGATATAAGAGGTTATCATGGGGAGTCATTGCACTTTGCTGTAGGTGCTGGCTCTGTAGTTGTAATTATAGCTTTGATTTCGTACCCTGATCATGGCTACAAGTAACAGGGTTCTGAAATTAGGAAAAGGTTCATGGGGTCTAAGCCTTGTCACATCTTTCAATGTATGGTTGCATAATCACTGGCTGAAATAAAGGCCAGGCCTTGGGTTATGGGAGGGCTTAGCTATCCAGCGGTTAAGGAATACACTTAATTGCTGGGTGCTTGCAGGCTCTTCAGTTAGTAAATTGTCTTATCTCAGTTGACATCTGTGTTGTTTCTTCCACTTATTTTCTAGATGTTACCGTTTACTGTATTGATATGATATTGGTTAGGGGTAAAATGAAAGTAAGATTAGAGCAGCTAAATGCAGAATAATCCATTTGTACAGTTGGATGCTGCATGACCATGAGAATTACAAATGGATTGGATGAAAGTCAAGTCCTATTTTTCACTATATTGATGAGGTTGTTGGGTCTACATTATTTATGGCAAGGGTTTTAGAATTTAAAGATTGAGGATCCCACGCTATTTGTAGGTTCTACAAAGCCCTTAGTGTTTGGGTAAGTCTTAGCATGGATTTAGGAGAAAGTTCTAGTATAGGTATGCAGATCTGGACTATGATACAAAATAGTGTTAAGGGTTAGGGCTAGGAAATGTAAAGGCTCTGTAGCCCATGCTTCCAGATTCCCCAGGGTAGGAAGAGGATTAGTAGAGAAGGTAACAATGCCTCTCAAATTTAATCAGCATTAAGATTAGATTAAGGAAAATCAAAGATTGAAGGTTTATTGCAGCCTTCTGCAAGGGCTTCAGTGTTAAGGAATGAGTTGGTATAAATTAGGAGCCAAAATATGTTTTTTTCTATTAAAGCAAACCAGCCTAAAATTCCAGATTGAGGGTTAGGGGGTTGGTTGGTATTGTTTTAGGACAAAACTTTATTCTACATTTCATTTTATTGATAAAGATAAAGTTAGAATTTAGGTTTTGGACTCACAATTGTGCAGTCAGTTTTCATTGCATGAGGAAAAACCCTCAGAGGCAGAAAAAAGGCCACTGCTGATTATCATCAAAGCCTTATATTTCTACTATAGCATGGTAGCCTAAGGCATCATCATCCATATTTAAGAGCCTTTTTTTTTTTACCAGATGCTGTTGGGCCCTGAAAGTGAGGAAATGGTCTGTGTTAAAAATAGTTAATGCCTTATATTGCCTTTCATTGTAGGTTAGTACCATCTGAATGTAATTCTAGGTGGATTAGGGTTTAGCAATCTAACACTGCAGAGCTCCATTTATTAATTAATTTCTTATGTTCACAGAAAACTGGTTTCAATAAAGAACAACAGATTGATTTACTGTTGTTTAGCTGAGGAATATTACCCTGATGGAGAAGAATTTTAGGATTTAGATTTGAGTTAGATTTTCAGATTTAAAGCTGGCTCATTTTTGGATTCTTCTAAAGCAATCGAATGAGGAAGTAGATTGCTGTTTGTACTGGCCAGTGCCTGATTGTTGCATTTTAACCAAGGCCCACGTTGCCTATATAAGTTTATATACTGAACTTTGTGGTTAGAGGCTGGCTTTCAAAGCGAAATGCTTGAGAACCCAACCCACTACTACGTTCTCCAAGGTCTACAAAATGAGGAGGTGAGCAGAGGCAAAAAAAAAAAAGTGATTCTTTTTTTTATCCTTTAGTATGGGGAAAGGTTTGTTGTATTTTAACTGGATAGGGTTTAGCAACTAGAAAAGTGAAACATCAGGAGCCCAGCTTGCTTTTGGATTTTCCAGTGACCACAGAGGCAGAAAGAAGGTTAGTTTCTGCAGAGGCTTTATATTCTCTACTTGTTCTCTACTTGCAACGTAGATTAGGTTACAGCTGGGTTTGGGAAATTAAAGCTCCAAGAGCTCAGTTTATTACTTGATTTCATACTTCCCACCCACTGACTTAGATGGAGAGCTTATGCTGGGAGTGTTGGACTGAAGCCTTTGGGAAATAAGCTTAAAGAAGTGAAATTGTTCAATTTTGTTCGATTCAATTTTGTATCATTGCTAGAGACAGGAAGAGGCCTATTAGAGCTGGTGGTTTCTAGTGACATAAAGCCTTATGGTGTCTTTTAGTGTTACAGCCAATGTGATAATTTTAATTAAGGTTAGGGTTTGGGAATCTAAAACCAGCTACTCTACAAGACCAAAAGAATATAGAAGACAGCCAATAAGGGCAAGTACTTTATGTGCTCTTTTCATTGAATATAATGAAGTTTACTGTTAGCATTCTGTTCAGGAACAGGGCTGGGGAGTTTAAAGATGTTACAAGCCACTCTCTTACTGGATTCTCCAGGTTGCTCAGTGTTTTGGTAAGAGAGAACGGTTTATCTTTCCTTACAGCAGGATCTGGAACCCTGAAATCAGAACACCTGGAACCAAGATTTAGCAAGAGTCTTAGTCTAGGTTGCTATTAGATTGTCCTGGTGTGATAATGCAACAAAAGGTCACTTGCGTTTGACCTTCCGACAAGGTCTTTTGCCTTAACTGTGATGCAGTTGGGAACTGTGATTAGTGTTAAAGATTTTTTGAAAAACATTTCAATGTGAGTCACCAGTGTGGGAAAAGACTTGCTTTTGTTCACTGATGTTTTAGAGAATCACAGAATCACAGAATCATCTAGGTTGGAAAGGACCTTGAAGATCATCCAGTCCAACCGTTAACCTCACACTGACAGATCCCAACTACACCAGATCCCTCAGCACTATGTCGACTCTACTCTTCAACCCCTCCAGGGATGGGGACTCCACCACCTCCCTGGGCAGCCCATTCCAATGCCTAACAACCCGTTCTGTAAAGAAAACCTTCCTAATATCTAGTCTAACAGTCCAAGAACTTATGAAATAAGGTTTTCCATATTATAATTTAAGCTATAAGTTCTTTTCTGGTAGTTTCACCATATGCCATCAGAGTTAAATGAAAACACTGTGCCCTGGGTCTTTAAATGAAATCTCTTTGAATCTGTAATATTTCTTAAAAACACAGGAGATGTAAAAATGTATAATAAGATTATCCTAATTCATCCACAGTGCACGTTTCCAAAGTGTCAATTCATACAATGAATGTTATATAGTTAGGTCTAAGAGAAAGATCAGAATAGTTGGGTTTTTGCCATTGTCTTTGACTATGCTATATTGAAGGGTCAGATAGTAACCTGAAAAACTGATCACAGGAATGTATCCAGTAGAACCTGTACCCTTCCTTGACTACTGGTATAATAGATGCTCAAAATAAAATGTGCGTCAGTATACTTCATTGGAGAGATGTTGTTGAAGAGGACATTTAGACTAATATTATCATTGTCATAGAATCATAGAATCATTTAGGTTGGAAGGGACCTCCTGAGATCATCTTGTATACACGCGCACACACACCCCCCTCTCAACAGTGTCACCTAGAGCAGGTTGCCCAAAACTTCATCCAGTCAGGTTTTGAATATCCCCACAGATGGAGACTACACAACCTCTCTGGACAACCTGTTCTAAAGTAGATCTAATTTACCTGAAGATGACATAAAATTAGTTCCCATTCCATGAAAACGTACCATGTTTGAATGAAGTATCATGTTTACTAACATTACAACTAGCTATCTCACGGCTTCTTATTTTCATAAAAGCAAAAACTATCCAGGATGGTTCCCCTCAAAGGCAGTAGATATAGATGAGAAAACCCAAAAGAGTGGGAGAGAGCTTTGAGGAATGCTAGCCCTATTTTCATATACTTCTCTAGGCATCCACTAATGGCCATTTTCAACAGTAAGGCAGATATTGAACCAGGGAGACCTTTGATCTAACCCAGATGGTATATGGTAGTTCTTATATTCTTGTTTAGAAAGCAGATTTGTAGCTGCTATCCAATTGCATCGAAGGTACTGGGGAAAATAACAGGTATTGACCCGGAGTAGGAAGAGAGAGTGAGATGAAAGTCTGAGGATCAAAATGAATTTACTCTAGAATAAGGTGATTATAGTTAGTGCTGGTAAATAGAGGCAACACTGCTGCAACAATTTGCAATTAATTTCTTTTCTAAACAGCATAATTGGGTGATTTTTTGTGGTTTGTTGTTGCTAGGAGTATTTGAGTGTATGAAGAAGGAGTGAAGGTCTGCAGTATCTCTTGTATTCTGTTGGGAGGTGAGGATCACAATCTTAGATTTCAAAAAGATCTTTTTATCCACTTCTTCCTCCCTTTTTTTCCTCATCTTCTGTGTCTGTACAGAAGGGTTGTTTCTCTGCCTGATCCAGTGAGGTGAATAGTGAATTGACAATCCTCAATTAGTGAGGAAGCTCTTGCAGGATGCAGATAATATCAACAGAGATATAAGGAAGACACAAGTCCTAGCTCCAGATGCTTAGGTGGTTTGCTCATAAAGATGGCTGTTGCTTTGAAACACTGTTTTGCTTTCTTCCTCTGTTTCTTTATTTTATTTTTCCTGCTGTGCTGAAGACTGAGGAGTAGCAGATACTCTAAACTCTCATACACCCTGCTTTAAATTTCCATTCAGCCGCTATGCTCATAAAATCATGCACAATATTATTATGAAATAATTGATCTTTGAATAAAGGATGGCAAGATTAAATGAATTGGAAAGGATTTTTAACATGAAGCTTTTCCAAAATTATGTTTTAATTATTTGCAAATCCACACTTTTGCACAGTCTTTTATCTCACAGGTATACACTAAATCTACCATCTTGTACCATTTTGTCAAGTGAGCTGAAGATGTTTGTCTTTTTACTAAATTAAAGATTCATAAATTCTATTGTGCGTTTGAACACTGGCTATAAATTTTGTAAAATACTCCAACCTATTAAATGTGTTTCATGAGTACAGAATCCAACTCTCTCAAATCAGCACATTTGAATTTGTATCCCCACTCTGTCTCTTCTTTTAGTCATTTGACTTTTCATTGTCTAAGCATATAACCTGCAAGTAGTTAACATGACCAAGGGGCACTGCAGGAGCACTTCTCTGAAATTACACAGGGGACATTTTGTTAAGTACATTTTGGCTTACGGTTTACGTTCTGTGTTCAAATCTTCCAAATTACGTTTTAAGAGGCTTTTATTTTGCATGTGTCTCTTTTCAGCAGCAGTGAGCCATTAACTTTGTGAACATTTGGCTTCTCTCAGGTTTTCTGACATGCTCACGAGTGCTTTGGGGACTGCAAATCATCACTGTGTGTGGCAGACATAGGGAATAGTCATCAGCCTATGTGCACACACAGGCATGCTGTCATGTCTGTGTTGTCAAAAAGTCAGTCTTTATTGTCTATATATAGACTGGAAACCCTACAGAGTTCAAGTAAAGAGAGTCTCAAATTCCTAAACTGTGTTCCACTGCCTTTTGCAGTTCATTGTACCTGAAACTTTCTGAGGTTATTGTCTAAAGTTATTATCAAGTTTTCTTTCACTACTCATTATATTGACCTTCTGGCTTAGGAAGAGTTGAGATGCCTGGGTTTTTTTTGAGGAAAAGCAGTTCACTCTATTTTTCCGGTGCTACACTGGTAATACATTTATATTGCAATCTATCAAAGTAATGCACCTAATCTTGTGTATTGTTCATTGTGGCTTATTGAAAAAATATTAGTCTATCAATCAACTGAAATAAAAGAAGAGAATAAAAAGTTTTTATGGAGGAACAAAAAGTAACATACTACATTCAAATGAGAAGCTGCTAAGGTATATTTTATCTTTTCCCAAGAAATAGCAAAAAAGTTTCATGTAATTTTTTAAAATATGTCCTTTAGCAGCCCTTTTTATGTGATTCCAACTGGAATTGAAAGCCTCAGGGAGTAGCTGTCCTGGTACTTTTAAAACATCTCATAGCACTTCTGCAATATCATTAATAGATGAGGAAATTCAGATTTTATTCCATGTTTTTCAAATTATTTAGAATAGCTTGAATTAGACTTAGAATATAGACCTTTGTGATGACACAGATCATGTAGTCCCCACAAGAAAGATAAAGGTATCAGATATCAGGATCCCTCAATTCTCTTCACTGACTGTCCCTATGCCCAAGGTGACTGAAATTTGGGGGTTAAAACCATAATACAGGAGCTTCTCTGAAATTACTTAAATTCTTTGATATCTCAAGGGAAGTAAATGCTGCTCATTATAAATGAGTTTCACAAGCTAATAGAAATCCTTCAGGCTGTATGCATGCAACACGACAAGGGATGGATTCACCAGACTATGCTCACAAGTAATAAAACATCCTTTTTCCAGTGGAACAGACCAACTTTAATGACTTCTTTTGCAGGATTTAGCTTGGACACTGTGTACTTTTGCTCTTTCAGTGTCTGAGCTGGAATGAGTAGAACTCACTATGGTGCCTTTTTATCCACAGTATACCCAGACTGTCTGATTTGTTTGGATATGTTGTCCTCACTGTAAAATCGAATCACTGTAGAATCACAGAATCACTGTAGCTAGAAGGGACCTCGGGAGATCTTCTAGTCTACCCCCACTACTCAGAAAGGGCCAGTCATAGCAGGTTGCCCAGGACCATGTGCACTTTGCTTTGAATGTCTCCAAGGATGGAGACTCCACAAACTCTCTGGTCAACCTGTTCCAGTGTTTGACCACCCTCAAGGTAAAAAAGTCTTTCCTTATGTTCAGGCTTTTTTTTTTTTTTTTTTTGATTTGTGCCCATTACCTCCTGTCCTGTCACTGAATACCTCTGGCTCCATCTTCTTCACTGCCCCTCCACATCAAATATTTATACACTTTGATAAGATCCCCCCTAAGCCTTCTCTTCCCAAGGCTGAGCAGCCCCAGATTTCTGAGCCTTTCCTCATATTAGAGTTGCTCCAAGTATCTTAATTATTCTCACTGGACTTGCTTCAGTAAGTCTCTTGGGTACAGGGAAGCCCAGAATTGGACACAGGACTCCGGATGTGGCCTCACCAGTGCTATGTAGAGGGGAAGGATCACCGCTTCTGACCCTAATTAAGCTATTAATATCTGTGAAGATAAGGACAAGGATTCCACCTCCCCTTTTTTCTCCACAAGGCACCATTTTTACACATATTTACATGGAAAATAAGTGGGGTTTACATTCTCATTTTTATCAGTGACAAATATTTGCTATTTAAAGTCTTGAACAACTGTGAGAAATTTATCTGTGTTTTGAGATATATGCTGACATACTTCTCATGCAAAAGCCAGGTTTTGAGTGACTGGACAACTAGTCCCAAAGATCTGAGGTGATCGTTTTTCTGGCTTATGGATTTGCTCAAGAACTGTGATCCACTCTAGTCCCTTTGTGGTATTCCTCACTGCACACTTTTAATAATCCATGATGGGCCATTGATATATTCAAAGTGTTGAGGGCACTAACAGGCCTTAGTGGTCCTGCCCAGCCTCACATGGGACCTCTCCTGCCCATAGCCTGGGAGCTCCACCCAGGGCCCTCAGCCCCTGCCCAAGCAAGACAATTGGTCAAATCCCAGAGATGACTGAGAAGCTGGTTTTGACTTATGCAATCAGAAGAGACAAATGACCAACCATTTGCAGCATGGTTGACCCTAAAATTAACACCATCACTTGCTAGCCAGCTCCCAAAGCAGTCAGCAATAAAACCTTTAAGTGACTGGCAGAGGCAGTCTTGCATCAACTGAAAACATCTTTGAAATTCCAGCACTGGTAGTTTTATTGCAGTTATGAGTAACCTCATCATAAAGCAAAATAAACTTTAAGATCTGATGGAGAGGTGATTCAGCCTGGTGCTCAGTAAGTGAGGTAAATGATGTGTTTCAAACAAAGGACAGAAAATGTTAGAAAACAAGCTTAAAAATTTAAAGCACACATTTTCCTTTAAGATTAGCTTCCATCTGTAGTTAAAAGTTGGTAACATAATAAATACAAATGTTTTGTTACTCACTTTGGATGTTTGGGTTTGTTTTTAATCTCCCTTTGTTTAAACAATAATTTAAACTTATTTTCCTTTAAAGGGTTATTTGTTTCATTTCAAGCTGAAATCAAAATATTTCCTGAATACTGGCCCACTGTAGCAGCCAGCTAGTTAGTCACAGCTCAAAAAAGCACAACCAAGGAAATAACATAATTGAAGAACTGTAAGAATTTTAAAAGTAAATATGTTTAATCAGAAACCTCTGTGAATATTTCTTACATAAATATTTGCAAAATGTTCATAAATTCCCCAAAGCTTCAGGATGGAACAGAATTCAAATCTGTGCTTAACTATTAATTGTATGCTTAAGTGTTTGGTTGGATATTGCTAAAATGAGCTGAAAATTTCCATATGTCACCTGAATCACCTTTTGCACCCACTGTGAGCAAATGATCCGAAAAAGACTTTTCTTTCAGGATGCTTTCAATGAACAGAGTGAAGTGTATTCAGTAGCTATGAAAATAACACAACTACTGAGGGAAATGTATATATGAAAGAAAAAGAATGAGAAATAGCGGTACAAGGCACAGCCAGTGGCATGGACTTAGAGGGAAAAATTATATTAGACAAGCCTGGTTGCCTTTTCATAAAATAACTAGATCAAAGCAATGATTTACATGAAGAGCTATAGAAGATGAACAGGGAATTTTACTTGAAAATGAACTCTAAATGTATGGCTAGATCTTATCCATGCTATTGAAAGTCATGTGAAGACCTCAAAAAAAGTCCGGTGAAAAAGCACCAAAAACAGTCCTGGATCTAATCCTATCAAAAGATGGGTTTTTGGACCCATCTTTCAGAAACAGCACTGATTAAGGCTTCTGCATCCATCTGCAGGGCCTTACAAGGCTTGCTATGTAGTTTACTGAACTCAATTTGTAATGAGTTGAAATGATTCAAAAGACTAAAAAATATTTTGTATTTTCTATGCATTTGACTTTTATTTGCTTTGTAAGAATTACAATAAAAAATGCAGGTGAACACATTACAATTATATATTAAATCCTGTTGATAAACTGGATGTTACAAACTAGTAAATTATCTTTCATGTTGTACCTTTGGGTACAACAGAACTTACAGAATTTTTCTAGTGTTTTGGGTGTAAATATTCAGTAAGTTTTTGTGTTTTTTTTTTCTCTGAGAGGTCGACCTGGCTGAAATTGTACTGCCATTTGAGAAGTCCATCTCTGAAATATATATTGCTGCAAGAGAAAGGGCCAGGGCACAATGCAGGAGCTTAGGAGTTCACTTTTCCTACAGCTGTCTCCCACCCACTCTTTGGAATAGGTAGAATACTTCAGGGAGAAATGAATATGCATACAAAAAGAGACACATTTAGATAAGCTAGAAGAAACATTCATGTCACTTTTAGAGGTCTCTGTAAGGCACTTATTGCTACATGAAGCCACCTAGTGCATAGCTAATCTGTCACACAAAGCAAATAAAACCAGGCTTCCTCAAAAACTCGTGCTGTTCTTCTGTAAGAACTCCAGTGCATGGATACCGGATGGTAGTTTTAGTGCCTCTCAATACCACAATCAGAAGTTCAAAGTCTTCCAGTGGAACAAGAAATTTTCCAGGTTCTGCCAACATAATAACTAAAATAATCAGACATTTACCTTGTACAAAATAGACTTGTTCCCATTGTTTATATAAAACAGGAAGGAAAAAAAAAAAAAAAGTGCGCTATTCTTGGAGTGAAAATTTAAATTTAAAGAACATCATCCCCTTCTGCTCTCTCTTTATATGTTAGATCTACCTGTCCATTGACCTGCTACACTGCAACGTTGTTGCTCTAGACATAACCTTCAAGGAACATCAGCTCTTCCAGGAACTGATTACGGTGCCATAAAGCATGACATTCACTCCCACATATGGGTTTCTTGTTAAGCAGGTAGCAAAGACTACCTTTATCCCAGGATCAGTCAGTTCAAGTCTTGTCACTTTTGAGAGAGGTCATCGATATCTATAGTCCTTAACTGTGAGCTCGTGATATAGAAATGACATTTAGAAATTAAACGGGATGCCTGATTCCACTTCTTAACAGGTTAACTTTCTCAGTGACTCAGCGTGAGGAAGGCTGCTAGGTGAAAAGTCTTTTCAGTCTGTGCCGTTCTCTTCCTTTCATACAATCACAGAATCACGGACTGGTTTGGGTTGGAAGGGACCTTAAAGATCACCTAGTTCCACCCCCCCTGCCATGGGCAGGGACACCTTCCACTAGCCCAGATTGTTTAAAGCCCCGTCCAACCTGGCCTTGAACCCTTCCAGGGAGGGGGCAGCCACAGCTTCTCTGGGCAACATTTTCTCAGTGTTTACTGCACTGCCTGCAACTCAAGGGTCTGGTGATTTAATTGATTGAATACAGACCCTGTGATATGCTTTGAAGGCTTGCTAGGCATCAGTCCCTAAGCTAACTGTATTTAAGTCTTATCACAGTACATATCGTTTTATTTGGCTTTGTGCAGGCAAGAATCTCAGAGTCTTGGAGCATAAATATTACTGAGATGTTCAACTGTTATTTTTTTATACTTTCTCATCCTGTGAGTTTTCAAAAACCTGCAAAATACAGAAGAATACATTTCCTTTTACCAAGGGGGTGAGGGCACTTTCTTAATGCATGCAGTACACTTAGCTCCGTTCTTTTTCTTGCTCCCAGATTAATAGAAATTTCCCCCCTTTGTTATTTAAAATTAGTAATAAACATAAATGAAAATTCTGCTCTAAATAAATGAGGATTTTGTGTGTGTGTTTTGTATGTGCTTTTCCCCCTTTGAATAAACAAATAAGAGACCATCAATACAAAATACAATATTTACCAGTTAAAATCAAACTAATGTTAAGATAGCCTGAAGATCACTAGACTTCTTCTGTTGCCGCTCTGAAACTACATAGAAATTTCAGATCATATTTTAGTGGGCAAGCATCTTTGCTGAAGTATTAGATTGAAATCAGTGCCAAATAGAAGGTAGAAGGAATGTAAAGGCATACAAAATTTAAAGATGAACAAGACAGAGTGGGAGAAGATTGGTCTGGTATTCTTATGGATCTGCAAAAGCCATTTGTAAAGTTACTCCACTTCTGTGAAACGTTACGGATTGTGAGGTGCTGAGATACTAATAGTCTGGGCTATAATACTTAGCATGAGAAGTTTGCACTACTGCAGTCTGTAATATAATGGGAGAATTTTTCATCTAGAAAATTGTCATTTGTAATGAGATATGCATCTCATGTCCTGACTCAGAGAAAAAAAAAAGAAATAAATGTGAATAAATATATCTCACACCTTTCACTGGCCCTAAAAGCTCATTTAAAAATAATTTTGTAAAATTCATTTTAAGAAAAGATTAAAGATCAACTCAAGCACTTTTACAGAGGCTAAGGCTCTTCACTCTGGAGCGATATTACCTCACGCAGGTAGACAGTCGACAAGGAAATGAAATATATTAGGATCAACAGAGCTCCAACAAGCCAACAGAACCACAGAATTATGTTGTTAAAATGGCAGCTAAAATGGGGACTGGTACAGTTACAATAATTCTCATCTTCCACTCTGATTAAAACATTAATTACAAGCATGAAAAATTAGATTTTAATGCCTATTTAAAAGATCACTTTTTCTTTTCATTTGCTTTCCTTCAGACTTCTTCATTTTTAATTATAAGGCTTATCTTCTGGTCAGTACTTTATATTTTTCTTGCTATTTTTCCCTTCATTGTACATCTCATGAAATATGAGTGATTAGGTCAGTTTGCCTGGTTCCTCAGGACCTTCCTTAGGACCTTTGTCCTAAGTAGTGTTATGCTGTACTATCAATAATGTACCAGAATTTTGCTTTACATATATATGTTTGAGACTATATGTATTACATCAAGTATACCATATGTAAAATAGGAGAAAAACCACTAGGCTGTCAAAAAATAATCCTCCTGTGTCATGGCAGTAACTAAATCAGGCCTACACTCATATCACACTAAATGCCTCCAGTTTGGTTAAACACGTCAATGTTTCCATTTAAGATGAGCCAACCTGAAGCAAAAGGGTTCATTTTTATTTTCCTAATTCTTTAACGCAGAAAGAGTGGGAGGAAAATAGATATTTTCATGTGAAAATTACAGTCTTGTGGAAAATATTTTCAGTGAAATGCTGCCTGGTTCCTAGGAGCTGAAGTCAGCTAGGTTATCTGACTAACAATCTCATGAAACACAAAGACATGGCAAGGAGCAGAGGAACAGCATCCGGCAGCCTAACCAGGGAGAACTTGAGCGACTGGCTGGGTCAGTCCAAGGGCTATCCGAGAAAGATTTACCTGTGGTCCTGATGTGAGATGAAGTCAAGGAAATACATTTTCTCCCCAGACAGGCATGCAAAATAAAGGGAGTTACAGCCTACAGGAAGACAGGATTTATGGGATACTCGGGAAGAACACTTGGAGACAGCGTAAAATTTATTATGGTTTGTTTTAAGAGGATTGTGGTGATGTGCAAGACTTCCTATGTGATGCTTAGGGGAAGGACCTAGGCACTGAAAGAGAGAGATCAAGATGGATTGGGAAGGGCAAGTGTGGGAAAATAGGGGGAAAAGGTGATGAGGGGACAGTTTTGTGTAAACAAGTGCCTCTTGGCTGAGCCCTGTGCCTGATCACTGCAGTTGGCCTTATATTCACATTATATCATATTTCAACTATCTTCTGCATGTTTGTGGTCCCTATTCCAGACCTTTGAGTCTGAATGACAACACAGTCCAGGTGGGACGAGGTGACAAGCAGGGAGGTCTCAGGGTGGTCACAGGAGAGGACTGCAGAAGTAAGTGTTCCCTAGATCTGGGTGACAGCATGCAGAAACTAGGGCCTGGAGACAGCTACTCCATAGACTAAGTGTCCAAGACCACTGGACAGACCTGTGTGTCTGTGTGTGTGTGTGTGTCTACTTGGAGTACATGCTCAGTCTTGTTGCTAGCTGGACCATCCACTGCTCTCTCCTTATACACCAAACTCATCATCTCATCGTTGAAAGCTACCAGGTTAGTTAAGCACAATATCCCCTTCATAACTTCATACTGACTGTTCTCTTTACCTTTCATATGTTTGTAAATTGTTTCCAGGATTATTTGCTCTGTCACCTTCCCAGGGTTTGAGATGAGGCTAATCAGATGATAGTTGCACAGATTCTCTTTCTTGTCCTTCTTGAAGATAGGAGTAATGGTTGCTTTTTCCCTGTTATCCTTCCCCAGTTGCCATGACCTTTCAAAGGTTCTACACATATTAAATATAGACAATTGATAATAGCACCAAGGTAGAACTGCAGAAACTTGGAAACCTATTTCCTTGATAAAGTTATTCACATCTAACAAACTCACTAATTTATGGTGAACACAGTTAAGTTCTATTCAGCAGAGAATTGTTAGACACCAGATCCTTCCACTTAAGGATGTAAACTGTCTTTTTCTTTGTTCCTTTCACCCTTTTCAAAGAGTGATGTTTTCATAATTATTCTATTATTTTCTTCTATTTTGAGTAATGAACCCAAGTAAGAAATAAGGGCTTAGTTCAGTTACCTGAGCTACAGCTGGCAGAGGATGAAGACAACAAAATGCTATCTTTCGTAATGGAAAGGAAGAGAAATCTCATAAACACCATTGTTGGGTTTTTTACTGTGATGCACAAAGACTGGTCTAACAATAACAGCTTAGTAAATGAAAGTGATAAATAAATGTATTCAGGGCCAAACCTTCTAAAAATATTAAAAACTATGAAATATTTCATCATTATTTAGAAACATTAAAGAAGACACATGTACTGTGATGAGAAGGGTAGCCACTGTTGTATGTAACTGACATTCTCAACTGTGGGAAGAAACACTTAGAAGGGTTGGCTGAGCAACACTGTGCCAGATCATCCTAGTACTCAGCCCCAATATATAATTATATGCCTGCTCTGTACAAAAAGTTATCTAAATGTGTAATTGTCCTTGAAATGCTGAATTGTTATATATTGCTTTTTAAAAAATTATATTATCTCATTCTCAAGATTAGCAGTACTGTCTGCAAACACACATATATGAATATATATATACACACACACACACACACAGACACACTTTGCCTAAGGTGATGTTGTGGTTTGAACTCGGCCAGTAGCCAATCACCACGCAGTCAATTGCTTACTTTCCCCCTGCCCTCCCCGGTGAAATACGGGAGGGACAAAAAAAGGAGAAATCGTAGGTTGAATAAAAAAAAAATGAGTAATAGTAACAAAACAACAGTAATGATAGGAAGTCCAAATAGGTAATACACAATGCAGTTGCTCACCACGCAACAACCAGTACGCAGCCTGCCCCCAGCAGCGATCCTGACCACACCAAAGATGCTGCTGCGCCCACCAGAAACAGAAATGAGAGCACACGCGCCTCCTTTATATACTGAGCATAATGTCACATGATATGGAATGACCCATCTGGGCCCATCCCTCTAGCTGTGCTCCCTCCCAGCCCAAGGAAAGTTAACTCTCTCCTGGGCAAAACCAGGACAGGTGAATATCTTTTTCTGTGTGTATCACTGCTGCTGTGAATAGCTGTAAATAGCTTGTTCTTTCTTGTAACATTATTTCCAGTATATTTTCTGATGATTTTTTTTGTTAGCAAGCATGCAAAACAAAATCTGTAACATATTTCCTGATAAATGAGTCATGGCTGTCAGACATGGCTGGACGAGCTGTGATGAAGTTGTTTGTTGAGGTATCTAAGCCATGCAATAAATGGCTGAGGCGCTTCAGGCGCAGACCTTTTCAGCCAGAGAGAACATCTTGTGATGACATTGCCTCCAAGTGAGAGGAAAAGATTCTGCTCCAAGGCCGACGCAGGTCTGCAGTTACATCTCATAAGCAGTTCATCTTTCTCTAGGAGCCCTGACTGGTTTGGTAGAAGTTCTGGTTGCAAGAGTGCACAGCAGTTGTTTCCCCCAGCTCCTGCCTGCTCACCTGCTACTCAACAGCCAGCTCTGCTTTGCATCACTTGTGTGGCAGCTGACTCCAGGGGTGGAAAGCATCACAACAGCAGCGTGTAACTGCTCATACAACAATAATGCTATTCTTCTCCTCCATTAGTGCTTACTACTTCACGCTCCCTTTCTAATCTCTGCTCTGCACCAGCCTCTCTTTGTCACTGGCCCTACAATTATCAAAGTTATTCATATTATTATGCTGTTGCAGGAGATAAGTTAAACTGCTGCGCAGAGAAATTCCAAAGTGTAGGTGAAAAATGATGATCTCATGCAAAAGAAAAATCAAATACATGCAGAGAATGAAACAGTAGTCCGACTGTGAGAACACTATAAAATACAACCAGCATCTAAATAGTTTGTAAGTACACTGATTAAATAAGCATGTAATGTACATAATTTCACCTACTCAAATGTTTAATGGCATAATTCTATGATGTTCTTCCCACTCCCACCTGGGACAACTTGGAATTTATACAGTAATTAAATGCACCCCATTTTAATTAGCCTGGTTTTCTTTTTTTTATAAATACAGCACTGATAATCAGGTAATTTCCTTAATCCCTTTTCCATCAGAATTTATCCACTAATTATCTGTTATTCTTTCTTGTTCTATTACACCTGCTTCAAGATAACAGTAGATTATCTCTGGAGGAGGAAGAATTGGTCATAACTGTGGCCCTGATTTAGAAACAGAGAGATGTTTTTCAATTCATGTTACTGCGTTTGTCAGCTTCCAGCTTCCCTGCACCCTAATAATAAAAAGCCATTGGCAGAGATACTTAACAGAAAAAAAATAAAATTAAGCAGTCAAATAAGGGAGCTGTAATTGAGCTAAATCCTTATTTCCAGCTCAGGAATCTTTCCTAAGGATGACCTGTCAGCTCCTCAAGATGTGGAGCAGGAGTGTAAGGACATAGATCAGCCCTGTGGGAAAAAGCTTCAATTAGCCGTAGCCATGAATTGAGGCAGGATGTTGGCCTGTGAAACCTTTCCAAATGGTAATGGGACAGAGAGGGTCAATAAGAACAAGGAGCTGGGAGGGAATGGTTATTAAAAAATGGTATGCAGCAAGAGGAAATGTTAACGAGTCAGAAATTGCTACCAATAGACATCAGAACTCTGTTTTCCTTCTGGCAAAATAGAAAGGTCCCTTCTGAAGTCCCCAAGCGTAATGAGCATGTGCTGAGACAAAAGGTGTTCTGTGAAAAGTGAAATGCTGTTATACTGTTAAAGATCATTTTGTAATGTGCAGATATACATGGCTCTTATTCAGGGTTGCCTTGCCAACTTAGATTTTAGATCTTTAAAATATGCTTTCTGGTATGTCATTAGTTATCTGTTTATCCATTACAGAGTAGGAGGAAAAAGTCCCTGAATAGCATGCTGCATTTAGAGTTATTATCTGAGAAAACAATACCTGACTTGCAAAGTTCATAACAGGCAGGACGTGAGGGTGTTTGCAGTGAAGAGTTTTGCATTTAAAAAGCACCTTCCTTTTGTTTACTTGTCAGCTCCCTTGTTTCCACACCATCCTTCCAGAGACAAAAGAACAAATGTCATCCTGTAAACAATGGGGGAGTACAAAGCCCATGTAAGTTGGCAACCAGAGCTTTAACATAAGCAATAAGGTTTTCTTGTTACTGCAACTCAGAAATTCAAGGGCATGTCAAAAGGGAGCAGCACGTTTACCATCGATGCTATTGGAACATATTTATTATACTTTCTTTGAAAGGAAGTTAATATTTCAAATAATAAAAATTAACAGAAGTGTCATTCCTCAGCACGGTTATAAACTATGCTAAAATGGTCAACAGGTTTCTCATACATCATTGGCTGGGGAATGTGGGCTACAGAAAGGAGAGAGAGAAAAAAATCAAGCGCAGGTTTCTGTAGTGAATAATTTAACCATATGGTTATTTGGCTTGTGATCTAATTCATTGACAGGGATGTCAGGTATTTTATGTTGCACCTGGAGTAGAAACACACCATCCATAAAATGGCATTTTACTACAAGTGGGGGACAGAAGAAATACCATAGCCTGACAAAGTCTTTTTATTGCTTTTCATTCTAGAGCTCACTATTTTCTTCCGACTCTCTGAGGAAGCATATTTTCTTGTGCGCTTCATAAATGCCCTGTCCAGATCAGTAGGACTGTAATACTATTAAAGCTTCTCATGGAAGGGTGAAACAAATGCTTTCAGTGAATGCTTGACAAATCATGGCTTTCTGGAAGGAACCTGTACAGTTTGGAGGACATCTTCAAACACCAGCAACCACTTATTCTCATCTTTAATTCACCTTCATAAGGCAGTTGCAAACATGTTATGTACCTTGAACTAGACAGTTTGGGAATCTAACTACAATTGATAAAGTTATGATTAAAATATCTATGTTTTGTAGTTTATGACATGCATAGAGGTAATTTACCACATATTTGTTAAGGAGAAGAGGATGGTTTTATTAAACTACTTTTGAAATTGTTTAACCTCACTGAAAAACACAAATACCTGATGTTTACAGATTTATTAGCTACTTATGTTAAAAAATGAAAATTGAAACTGAAATATTAGAATTGGAAGACTTTGTTTTATCAAACATTTAAACTTATGGATCACAGATTAGTGAAAGCATTTACCTTTTCGTGTATTTAAATCCCATTGGCTCTGAATTCTGAGATAGGGCATATTACGATGATTTATTCTTACTAGGTGCATACTCTTCGTGATAGTCTTGGCAGAAGAAAATACACATCAGGTAAAATAGCTGCTACAGAATAATAAGGACTCACAGTAGGAAAAACACATTCCCTCCTTTCCTTCTCATCCTCTCCAGTTCCCTCCTTCTTTCCACAGCTGCTACTTAAACTTGTTTACAAGCAGGGATTGTGTTTCATCACATTTGATTAATTTTGTGTGTGCCAGCATTCAAAGAAAATAGAATTGAAGAGATTTTGTGAAAACTCAGAGGCTGTCAAATACATAATAATAATAATTCTTTTTGGATATAGACACATGCTGCTTTTTCTGTAAAAAGTTTTTTAGAATTCCATTGACCCCTCAGTGATTCCTTTACTTGATATTTTACCTTAATTTATCCCCTAAAGTCTATAATTTTATGGTGTGATACTCGTTAAATATGTAAATAAGATTTCAAACTTACCACAAAAGCAGAGCTGGAAAGGCAAAGTAAAATCTACCAGGGAGAATTAAAGCAGCCATTATAGAATAAAAGTTACTTATGATATTAAATAGCTTTCCTGACTGTCTAAAGAACACATTTAAAACAGGATAAAACAGAAGAGGACTCATCAGATATATTGACACAGCTCTGCTCTGAAAAATAAACAAAAGTAATGAATCACAGAATGATTGAGTTTAGAAGGGACCTCTGGAGGTCATCTTGTCCAACCCCCCCGCTCAAGCAGGGCTACCTAGAACCTGTTGCCCAGGACTATGTCCAGATGGCTTTTGAATGTCTCCAAGAATGGACACTCCACAATCTCTGGGGCAACCAGTGCCAGTGCTCAGTCACCCTCACACTGAAAAGTGTTTCCTGATGTTCAGACGGAGCCTCCCATGTTTCAGTTTGTGCCCGCTGCCTCTGGTCCTGTCACTGGGCACCACTGAAAAGAGCCTGGCTCTGTCCTCCTTGAAGCCTCCCTTCAGATATTTATCTACATTAATAAGATCACCCCAAGCCTTCTCTTCTCCAGGCTGAACAGTCCCAGGTCTCTCAGCATCTTCTCATAGTAGAGATGCTCCAGCCCCTTCATCATTTTCCTGACCTTTCACTAGACTGTCTCCAGTATGTACATGCCTCTCTTGTACTAGGGAGTCTAGACTGACAAGAACTTCAGGTGTGGCCTCATGAGTGCTGAGTAGAGGGGAAGGATCACCCTCCTTTAACTGCTGTCATTTCTTTGTCTAATGCAACCCAGGACACCCAAAGAGATCAGTAGCCTTGTTTTCCTCTCCAAACCACAGTGCGGATATTGGTATAGAACTGAACAAATGAGAAAGAAGAATCCTGTTTACATTTCCTATTATATAAGGAGAATATCTCTAATCAGATCAGAATTTGGCACAAGATTCATTTGTCCCATCAGTGGAAGTAACGATATATGTTTCTTGTTAATTAAGAATGGGGGAGAATTTAATGAGCTAGGAGATGGGGAGAGGAAGCAGAATGAGATCATCACAATTAAAGAGGAAGTGGTCAGAGACCTGCTCACTGCT
The DNA here is from genome assembly GCF_047716275.1 of Strix uralensis. Classification (NCBI taxonomy): domain Eukaryota; kingdom Metazoa; phylum Chordata; class Aves; order Strigiformes; family Strigidae; genus Strix; species Strix uralensis. The sequence goes on along the minus strand of NC_133979.1, from coordinate 34,599,300 downwards.
TGGATGCACATAAGTCTGTGGGACCAGATGGGTTACACCCAAGGGTGCTGAAAGAGTTGGCAGACTTGCTCACCAAGCCGCTTTCCATGATTTACCTGAAGTCATGGCTAACTGGGGAGGTCCCATTGGACTGGAGGGTGGCAAATGTGACACCCATCTACAAGAAAGGCAGGAAGGAGGATCCAGGAAACTATAGACCTGTCAGTCTGACCTCGGTGCCAGGGAAGGTCATGGAGCAGGTCATCTTGAGTGTCATTAAAAGTCATATAATGGACAACCAGGGGTTCAGGCCCAGTCAGCATGAGTTGATGAAAGGCAGGTCCTGCCTGACAAACCTGATCTCCTTCTATGAAAAAATAATCCGGCTATTGGACGAGAGAGAAGCTGTGGATATTGTCTACCTGGATTTTTGAACAGCATTCGACACAGTTCCCCATAGAATTCTCATAGAAAAACTGTCTGCCCATGGCCTGGATGAGCGAACGGTCTGCTGGGTCAAGCACTGGCTGGCTGGCTGTTCCCAGAGAGTGGTGGTCAATGGAGCTAAATCCAGCTGGAGGCCGGTCACAAGTGGTGTTCCTCAGGGCTCGGTGTTGGGACCATTTCTGTTTATCATCTTTATTGATGATCTTGATAAGGACACAGAGTGTATCATCAGTAAGTTCACAGATGACCCCAAGTTAAGCGGGAGTGTCGATCTGCATGAGGATAGGGAGGCTCTTCAGAGAAACTTGGATAGATTGGATCGGTGGCCAACGTTAATGGGATGAGCTTCAACAAGGCCAAGTGCCAGGTCCTGCACTTGGGCCACAACAAACCCCTGCATGGCTACAGGCTCGGGGAGGTGTGGCTGGAACTGTCTGGAAGAGAAGGATCTGGGGGTTCTAATTGACAAACAGCTGAACATGAGCCAGCAGTGTGCCCAGGTGGCCAAGAAAGCCAACGGCATCCTGGCTTGTATTAGAAATAGTGTGACCAGCAGAAGTAGGGAGGTGATAGTCCCCCTGTGCTCTGCACTGGTGAGGCCACACCTGGAGTGTTGTGTCCAGTTTTGGGCACCTCAATACGAGAGAGATCTCGAGGTGCTGGAGCGAGGGCAGAGGAGGGCAACGAGGCTGGGGAAGGGCCTGGAGAACAAATCCTATGAGGAGAGATTGAAGGAGCTCGGGCTGTTTAGTGTGAGGAGGAGAAGGCTGAGGGGAGACCTCATCACTCTCTACAGCTCCCTGAAAGGACATTGTAGAGAGGTTGGTGCTGGTCTCTTCTCACAGGTGATTAGTGACAGAACAAGAGAGAATGGCTTTAAACTCCAACATGGGAGGTTTAGACTGGACATGAGGAAAAAAATTTTCACAGAAAGAGTGGTCAGTGGAATGGGCTGCCCAGGGAGGTGGTGGAATCACCATCCCTGGATGTGTTTAAGGGTCATTTGGGTGAGATGTTGGGGGATGTGGTGTAGGGGAGAACTTTGTAGAGTAGGGCTGAGGGTTGGACTTGATGATCCCAAGGGTCTTTTCCAACCTGAATGATTCTGTGATTCTGTGAGAAGTTGAAAAGAAAATTATCAGTTCTCCAATATAAATGCCCCTACATTACTGAATAAATGGGTCAGAAAAATGTACTCTGTAGGAACTTTGACTAATATAACTGGGAAATTCTTGATGGAAAGCCAGAAATGTGTTTTCAGATTCTTACAAAAGGCCATTGAAAAATGTTCCTGCTACCTTAGACCTTCACTTTATATGAAATCCTAAAAAATAATGTAGGGTATTTGCTCATTGCATACATAAGAACTGATACCCAAATTCTTCAAACACTTCAATATGCCCTTAATTTTGAGTATGAACTGAGCTGAACTATTTTGAACTTAGAATTGTGTTCAAATGCTTAAAATTAGGCCTAGCTCATGTGAAGTTTTGAGTATTTGGCACATTGACTCATGCTCATGTATGACTGAAATATTTAGCGTTGCACGTTTCAGTGACACTTCCAGAAATGCAACACTCTTATCCCCAGATTATGACTTCTTCTGCTGTTCAGCCATGTGTTACCTCAAAATTACCCTCCCCTCTCCCAGAAATCAATAGCAGAATAATTTTAATCCTTTGGGAAACAAGAGAGCCCTTAAAAAATAAAAAATAAAGACCATCCTTCTATGTCTGTATAAATCCCTTTGTTAAAAGGCACAGTCTTGGTTAAAAGATTTAATTACTTTACCTCTCATGTACACACAGGATACAAAGAGATGTAACCATTCAGATAATAAGGCCATAAAAGATGAAAGTCGCAAAATAAAATGTCTTCTTTTGTTTTCCATCTTCCCTCTTCAAAAGAAATAATCTCAGGCAATACGAAGAGAAGATAAACACAGAATGCCATTAAAAGTGAAATGAGCGATAAAGAAAATATTTGCTTCCTGAGATATTCCCACCTGATATAAAAGATAAAAAATTGGACTTTTGAGATGATGTTGACTGAAATATTTACCTTATTTATTCTGCCATCACACTTCTTTAGTGTGCGTGCAGAATTTGGTGTTCGTTAAAATAGTAGTGTTTTCTGGTCTTTCAGATAATGCTAACTAATCTTTCCTTGAACTGTGGAAACAGTAAGTCCTGCTAGATGTAATAAAAATAGCAACCAAAGCAAACATCTTGCTTTTTCTTTCTCTTTTTCTTCTTTATACTGTTATCATAACTATCTTGCAGTGTTATGCGCTTTTTTTTAATTTGATGTTTTATATATATCTAATTTTTCAGAATTAGCAGTTAATGTTTGTGAAAATCATCTCACACACACCAAAATGCAGCTATCATGGGGCAAAAAAGTGTCATCTTCTATAATAGCTTGAGTCGTGGAGGATAAACAAGTGAAGAGTAACTTAACATCCCAGCAAGTCAATGCTAGAAAAAACCTGCTAGAACTGAATTACCAAAATGAATGAATGTGGAAGTACTATTTACCTTTCATATATTCATATCAGTCTTCAGTGTTTGGGTGGTTGCCACTGAATTGTGCCATTCTGTTGTATGTCACTCCCTTTATGAAATACTGAATCCTAAATCATCACAGAATTTTAAAAGATGCACACAGGATGAAAACTGAACCTATCTTTGAACCATGGTATAAATGCTCCAACAGTTCATGCTATAAATATTCCAATAGTTAAAACTTAAAAGAAACAGATAGAGTTGATCTAAACTTGCCTCATAATGTGCATGTCTTCGTGAAAATAAGTTTATGTTAAAATATGCCTTACTAAACTTAACAAAGGCAACTGTTGTGACTACTAAGGACAGTATCATCTGTGGATCATTAAACCTGGAAAGACAGATGTTAATGTGGCTGTTAATGGAGAGTTTCCTCAATGCACTAGTATTTGGAAGGAGATCTCCTGCATCTTCTAGCTGTAGTGGAACATGCACAATGCTCCTCAGAAGCACAGACAAAATTGACTTTTTTGTTATTTTTCATGCTTTCAGTGCTAAAATTTATTTCTGTAGATAATATTCACTCAAGATTACATGCAAGAGAGGGATATTGTAAGGGAGTAAAACTCTGGAAGAAGAAAGACTGAGAAATCAGATGTATTGCATGGAGCTGTGAGAGATTAGTGTCACTGGCTGGCTGAGAAGCCTTAGAAGAGAGAACAGAGAAGCTGGATAACCAGGACTTTGGGAGGTTTTGAGGTTTTTGAAGTTCACCATCAGAGACAGTATAATCCCATACAACAGTATGAGTGGTGTCCCTCAGGGGTCTGTATTGGCACCAGTACTGTTTAATATCTTTATCAATGACATAGACTGGGATCAGCAATTTGCAGATGACACCAAGCTGAGTGTAGTTGACACACCTGAGGGACAGGATGCCATCCAGAGGAACCTGGACAAGCTTGAGAAGTGGGTCCACATAAACTTCATGAGGTTCAACAAGGCCGACTGCAAAGTCCTGTACATGGGTCCAGGTAAGCTGAGGGATGAAGGGATTGAGAGCATCCCTGCAGAGAAAGCTGTGGGGGTACTGGTGGATGAAAAGCTGGACATCAGCCAACAATGTGTGCTCGCAGCCCAGAATGCCAACTGTATCCTGGGCTGCATCAGAAGAAGCCTGGCCAGCAGGTTGAGGGAGGTGATTCTTCCCTTCTACTCTGCTCTCATGAGACCCCACCTGCAGTGCTGTGTCCAGATCTTGAGTCAGTACAAGAAAGACATGGACCTGTTGGAGCAGGTCGAGAGGAGGCCACAAAAATGATCAGAGGGCTGGAACACCTTTCTTATGAGGACAAGTTGTGAGGGACTTGGGGTTGTTCAGCCTGGAGAAGAGAAGGCTCCAGGGAGACCTTACTGGGAGTTATTATAAGAAAGATCAGACAGATTTTTAGTAGGGCCTGTAGAAATAAGACAAGGACTAATGGTTTTAAATTGAAAGAGGGTATTTTTTTTACGATGAGGGTGGTGAAACACTGGAACAGGTTTCCCAGAGAGGTGGTAGATGTCCCATCCCTGGAAACATTCAAGGTCAGGTTGGACGGGGCTCTGAGCAACCTGAAGATGTCCCTGCTCATTGCAAGGGAGTTGGACTAGATGACTTTTAAAGGTCCCTTCCAACCCAAACCATTTTGTGATTCTATGATTCTAATACAGAATGGATGCCAACTGGCTGGAAGCCAGCTGGTTTTGTAGAAATTCTTGACAGTCCTGGAGGACAAATTGAACATGCTACAAGTGTAGCATCACAGCAAAGAGCAACAACATCCTAGGCTGTGTTAGCAGAAAGATAGTCAGCAGGTCCAAGGAAGTGATCATTCCCCTCAAGATTGCACCTGAAATATTGGGTGTAGTTCTAGGCTCCTCAGTATAAGCCAAATATTGACACGCAGAAGTGAATCCACCGGTGGGCCACCAAGATGATGAAATGGCTGGAAAATATGATGTACCATGACAGCCTGAGAGAAATGGGTATGTTCGGTCTCTATAGGGGTCTTCTCATATCTAAGGCTAATTGCTTACTTAAATAATTTAATTCATTAGGCTATGGAGGGGCTAATAATTTTCATCTACACCTTGGATGCTTATAGGCAAGGTGGAGCTAGACTCTTCTCAGAGGTTGACAGAGAAAAGATGAGAGAGGATGGTCACAAGAAGCAGTGAAAGGGATTCCAAACCATTAAGGGCAGCTGAGGCCAGTGGATGGAAGGATGTGGGGCCAGTCAAGACAAGAGGCTGGTCTCCATCCCCAATCTCATGTCCTACCAGTAGCAAGGAGAGGCATGAATTCCCAACAGGTACATGCACACTCTACAGTCACAGCTGATCAGACAGATTAAGCAGAGCACAGTACATTCACAGACACATAACTTAAGACAGCACTAATAGTCCAATCTTGTTTTTAAGGATTTTTGCTCATTGAATACCTCCTTTCACAGATTTCTCCAATATATGGCTCCCAGATATCTGATCTCTCCTATATCCAGCCCCTAGACCCTTTGTCTCCCTGGGACCTCACCCAGACCCATGGTCTCTCCATTATCTTGCAACCAGACTTCTCCTACCCACCAACCAGTCCAGCTTGAAGTTTTCTCACATATGACTTGCACATACATACACACACACACACGTACACAGAAAATAGTAAAAGTGGAGTTTCTTAAAAAGATAAATCAGAGTGGTGTGATCAGGTGGAAGCCTCCGCCACAAAAACCAGCAGCCTGCTCACACGCCACCAGTCTTTCACACACCACCACCCTCTTATGTTCCCACTCTATTTCCTCCCCAGTCCACCTTGATCCTTGCTTTCAGAAGTTCGGGGTTTTTTTCCATCCTCTCTCTAAGTCAGTAAACTCAAAATGCCTTCTCCAAATGTCTTCACTAAATCATGAGAGATGTAAATATGGTGGTGTTTTGTTTTGCTTTCTTTCAAATAATTTTTCTCTTTTTTTTAAAAAACAACAAAAACTCCCACAAAAACCAAAAAACAAACCAAAAACTAGAGCATTTTATGTTTGAGGGTCATGCTGCCTTCTCCAAAGGGAAAAGTCCAGAATAACTTGAGAAAGGCTGAGGAGTTTCTGGAACATCCATGGTGGGAAGCATTTGTATGGCTGAGGTGAGAAATTCAGTAAATGAGCTGAGACCTCCTTCTTCCTGTCCCAGAGTCTGTGATATTTGGCAGGGCCCTGCTGTAATTTACTTATTTGAGCAAGGCACCTGCTGTTGCCTACATATCCCTGAGCAGGACATGGTGTGTAGGGGAGTGGCATAGTGCTTGAGGCTATATGAAGACCCAGCCAGGGAGAAGGTGTCAAACTATGGATGTACTATTGATCCCACCACTAGCAATAACCATTCATCTCTCAGATAATAGACTATGGGATGGAAGAGACAAAAAAAAAAAAAAAAAAAAAAAAAGACTGAGCTCTGAAAACTTGGAGAGAAGCATTTGGGGAAGGAGAGGGAAGCATTCATCTGATGGTTCTCAGACTTCTCTGTGAGAAATCAGCATGTTGAAGAAGACATGAGAATGGTGCCCTGCAAATGCACTTTGAGCACCTAAACTGGAATCCCTTTTGGGGGGGTGTTTTTTTGACTGTTCACAGGTACGGTCTAAAGACTAAGCACCCTCCTCCTCACACTACACTTACAATAGCAAAATATTTTGAGCTGTGCAACAAAGCACACATACCCTGTTTATTTAAAAATTGTCTTCTGTTAGACTGCTAAAGCCAAGTTTAAAACTGTTCATTTATGAAAGCAGAGAGACCCTTTTTCACAATTTGTTAATTCACAACAACCTATTAAGTTGCACCACAGTCTCCGTTGTGTGCTTAGACACAAATTGCTGAGAGAAAATGTTTTACTGTATTTCATTTCCATGTATTCAGTCACAATATATTTACAATTCTGTGGATTGCAAGGTAGATGTAAATAAGTTTCCTCCTTGTATATAAGTAAACACTTTGTGGTATATTTCCTTGCTGAGTGAAAGTAAATGGATAGCAACATTACAGTGCTGTAAATCATAATTTGTGTCTGGCTTCTTGGATCATCAATTTCAAAATATATCAGAACATATTGTTATAGAATAAACAGTGTGACTCAGCTTAAAGCTTGCTTGCTCTTTCGGGTGATGCAAGTACTGCAAAGTGCTCCAGAATTCAGTCAGTTGCCTCCCTTCAGAGGAGCTAATAAACTGAGGTTCTTTCTCCCTGTCTCTGGGATTAGACTAAATCCAATTGCATCTTTCAAAACAAATACATCTGTTGGTTAAACATCCTTTCTGAGGTATGAAAAAAGTCTTATCAAATCCAGTTAAAACACAGGTGACTACAAGGTCTCTAATCTTATACCCTTACACACAGAGAAAATGCCCATAAAAGCCAGAAACCAATTTCTGACATATAATGTGGGCCATTCCCCCTCACCCTTTAAAATGGAATCAGCTTTAAAGGAAGTTCTTTTCTAGGTCATTTTAATCACTAAACCAAGAGCAACCAAAGTTATAATTCAATTGATCTGCCTTTGTCATCTCTAAGTATTTGCATTACTGACTTTCTTTTCAGCTTAAGTTGAATCAAAATCATCCCCGGTCAATCTTCTTGACATACACTCCTAATCATATTTAATGAAAACTGCAGGGATATCAAAATCATTTATTAGATAGAGGGGAAAAAAAGAGCATTTCTCACCGTGGACTAAGGACAAAACATGACATATCCAGGAGGCATTGACTATACTGCATATAAAATCAACACATTTTTAAAGCTCATTTTGTCTCTGCAGGGTACATAATGAATGATCACAATTTAAAGTATGTCAGATTCAAAGAAAGGCGTGGGCCAACATTATATACATAATAAGAAATACATAATATATAGGAAATACTCAGAAAATGTTGCTTATGGCATCATTTTACACATTGTTTCTCAGAAGTATATTTTTTAGAGGGAAGAGTCAGCTGTTCTTCTCAGTAAACCAGATGGACTCCTATGAAGACAATGAAATTAGACTGCCAAAGGATACTGGTCCGTCATATTTTAATTTCTCTACTATATCAGAAGTGATGAACTAGCCAATATTCTTCAAAACCAGTTTTCCACTTTTATTTGAGATCTTTCCTGCAGTAGCTCTCATTTATTTGACAAATTTTCCCAGTCAATCCAGGATATTTCTAGAGTGTACATATAACAGTTTCTTGGCACAAGTGATGAGCAAGATAACAGTGGGAGATGCTTTGCTGGACCTGTTACAAACAAGCAAGGAACAACAGGTCAAAGATGAGAAGACAGAGTGTGGCTCTGTCTGCAGCAACCATGAGATCGTCTGGTTTCTAAAACCTGAGAGAAGTTACCAGGTAGATTCACAGCCCTGGACTCCAGGAGATCATATTTCAGCTTGTTGGCAGGATCCAATGGGATACTGGGTAAAGGAGCCTCGTACACCAGTGGTGAAGGACATGGGACTGAGGCACTCAGTGCCTTTTTGCCTAGGATTTCAGTGGAATGGTCTGCCCTAAGGACTCCTAGGCCCTGAGCCAAGGAGCAGAGTCTATGTAATAAAGCTGTACCTGCAGTCAGGGAAGATAAAATTAGGGAACACATAAACACATTGAACATGCACAAGTTGACCATCTGGGTGTGCTGAAGGAGCTGACTGATATTGCAAGGCTGCTCTCTATCATCTCCATCACTTCTGAGATCATGGGAGGTGCAGAAAACTGACTGGAGAAAGATACATCCCACATATCTGCAGGAAGAACAAGGAGGATTAGGGAAAGTACAAGCCTGACAGCTTCACCTCATTCCCTGGGAAGGTTATGGAACACAACCTACTTAAGCCTCCTCTTCTTCTTAAGTATCCAGGCACATGCAGAACAGTTTGAGACAGGGAAGAGCCAGCGTGGACCATCCAAGGGCAAACCAAACCTGTCCTGATTGCTTTCTACAAAACAAGTGGCTGTGTAGACAAAGGAAGAGTGGTAGGTTTTGTTTACTGTGGTTTTAGCAAGGTAATTGACAGAGTCTCCTGTAAAATCCTTCTAGCCAAATCGGAGAGACATGGGCTGGGTAATGGCATGAGGTGGGCAGAAAATGGACTGGAAAACTGGGCTCACAGAGTGGTGATGGGTGGTACAAAGTCCAACCAGTCCAACCTTCAGTGATTAGTACTGGTGATCTAGATGATAGGACAGAGTACACTCTCAGCAAGTTTGTAGACAATGTTAAACTGGGAGGTACCCTGATACACTGTAGGGCAGGGCTGCTATCCCAAGGGACCGCAACAGTACTGAGAAATGGGCCTAAAGAAACATCATAACCCAAAGCAAATGCCTCCAGTTTGTCATAAGCTTATGCAAGAATACAGACCCTGGGCCAACTGACTGGAAAGCAGCTGTGCAGAAAAAGACTTGGGAGTCCTGGTGCACTACAAGCTGAATCAGCAGTGTGCCCTTACAACAACAAAGGCCAAACACCTGGGGAGAGATCCTTCTTCTCAATCTGATCCTTGTAAGACTGTATCTGAAGTGCTGTGTCCACTTTTGGGTATTCACTACAAGACAGACTTGAACATACTGGAACAAACCCAGTGATAATTAGGGGACTGGAAAACACAACATATAAAGATAGGCTGGAAGAACTTGTCTTTTCAGCCTGGAGAAGACCAGGCTTGGGGGAGATCTTATTGCTATCCACAGCTGCCTAATGGGAGGGTGTGGAGAAGACAGAGGCAGACTCTTCTCAGAGCTGCACAGCAATAAGAAAAGAGGCAACAGGCACAAGCTGGAACATGGAAAATTCTGATTAGATATAAGGAAAAATACTTGCCGTGCTGGTGGTCAAGCATTGGCATGGATTTCTAAGAGACACTGTGGAATTTCCATCCTTGGAGACAGCCAAAACTCGACTGGAAAAGGCCTTGAACAACCTTCTGTAACTGTACCTGTTTTGAGTGAGAGATTGGACTAGGTGACCTTTGGAGATCCCTTCCAACCTATAATATTATTCTCTGTCTGCAAGATATGGCAGCATACTCGGTAAGTGTTATCGTTTTTCCTGGATGGAGTAGAAAAGAGAGGAGAAGAGGGAAATTTGTTATAAGCCACATGTGTCTGGGTTACCAGTTCTTTGACATTACCTTTCAATCATTAGCCAGAGGCCATTATTTCTGCTTGTCTGAGTACCCTTGATGTGTATTAAAAAAAAAAAAAAAAAGAATAAAGTGACTAAAATGTTTTTCCAATGAGAAAATTTGATGATAGAATGTCTCCTCAAACAGTCCTTGTCCTGTTTTCTCTTTCCTGTGAAGTTTCTAACTTCTCTTGCTTTCTGTTTTAAAATATCTATGACTTTGTCCAGTATGCATCACAATTAGACAGAAGAGTAAGTTGTTGTTAAACTGTATCTTGCCAAACTATTCCAAGATCATAAAAAAAAAAAAAAAGACCATTGCCTTTTCTCCTTTCTTATATGATTCAGAGCAACACAGGAACTCTTGCATAACAATGATAGCCTTGGTGAGAGAGGTCAGAGCCTTTGGTAAAGAGAAGAGAAATTCATTAACTAGACCTATATCTGGAACAACAGCTGAAAAAAGTATTCAAAGGAAAGGTAAGTTCATAAATATTTTGTAAACTTTCTCTAAGCTTGATTAAGAAAGACCCTAACTTTATTTAATATCCCACCAACTTCAGTCTGTCTTTTACTCTTCTAAGCAACTGTCTGTACCAGAATCATATTTTCCATCCTTGGAAAACATATGTTAACCCTAATTAGCAAAACAAAAAAGAAAAAGCTAAAGTTAAAAACTCTTCTCCCTTGATCTGCACAAACACCTTGAAAGCTGTTGACATGTTTGGATTAGAGTGTAAGTCTAAAGCATGTTAAAACTACACATCTGGCATTTTTAATGAGAGAGTTTCAGGCAACTTGATTAACTGTGAAACTTTGCCTAATGAGAAGTTGATGGTAAATTAGTGTCTTTAAACCTGACAGAAATGAGCAAAACTCTAAGTTAGCAGAAGTTTTTACAACTGTATTTTACTAGGTTCCATGAATGTGTGTGGAACAGCCTGTGATGCAACTGGTCTCATTTCCTTTTGTCAGCTAATTTCTTTAAGATTAATTATCTCTTTACTGGTTGTAAGTGTTCCAACAGTTTGCTTCTACATACAAAACCATTGTCCCCCATCCCACAGATGGATGGAAGGCCTTCTCAGAAGGCTTTTCAGAAGCTTCATGATTCCTTTACTGAACATACATATAGATATATAAAATGCACAGTGGGTTGTGATGGCTTAGTGCATCCGTGTAGAGCTCTGGTACTCCCATGGCAAGATAGTTTCTGACATTGAGTTCTCTCAGCCAGAGCTCTCATGGCCATCTGTTCACTGTGGCATGGAGGATGGGCATATGCAAAGAAGCAGAACTTGCACCCAGTGGAAAGCTAAAGAAGTTTATAGCCAGTTTTACACTTCACTTATCTTAGTATTTTCTGAGATTTTAAGAATTTACCAGTCTGTGTGTGATTCTGACTCTCAGCATACCATTTTTACTGGAGAGTGGTAAGACATCCTCAAGACACAGACTTACAGCTGTCTGCTACAATACCAGAAACAAAGGAATCAGCAGTTGGATTTGGATCTCATAAATTCCTTTTATTTCTTTTCATATATATATATTTAATCACAGAATCACAGAATTACAGAATCACATAGGTTGGAAAGGACCTTGAAGATCATCTAGTCCAACCTTTAACCTAGCATTGGCAGTTTCCAACTACACCAGATCCCTCAGCGCTGTGTCGACCCTACTCTTAAACACCTCCAGGGATGGGGACTCCACCACCTCCCTGGGCAGCCCATTCCAACGCCCAACAACCCCTTCTGGAAAGAAATACTTCCTAAGAACCAGTCTAAACCTTCCCTGGTGCAACTTGAGGCCATTCCCTCTTGTCTTATCACTCATTACTTGGTTAAAGAGACTCATCCCCCCTCTCTGCACCCTCCTTTCAGGGAGTTGTAGAGGGCGATGAGGTCTCCCCTCAGCCTCCTCTTCTCCAGACTACACCCCCCCAGTTCCCTCAGCCGCTCCCCATCAGACCTGTGCTCCAGACCCTGCACCAGCTCCGTTGCCCTTCTCTGGACACGCTCGAGTCATTCAATGTCCTTTTTGTAGTGAGGGGCCCAAAACTGAACCCACTCATCAAGGGGCGGCCTCACCAGTGCTGAGTACAAGGGTGAGATCCCTTCCCTGTCCCTGCTGGCTACGCTATTGCTGATACAGGCCAGGATGCCATTGGCCTTCTTGGCCACCTGGGCACACTGCTGGCTCCTGTTCAGCCGGCTGTCAATCAACACCCCCAGGTCCCTCTCTGACTGGCAGCTCTCCAGCCACTGCTCCCCAAGCCTGTAGCGCTGCTGGGGGTTGTTGTGGCTCAAGTGCAGCACCCGGCATTTGGCCTTATTGAAGCTCATATCTCTCTGCAGAGCCTAAATGATGGATAAGACATAACAGAGGTGAGGACGTTGCCACATTTTCAGATTTTCCACTTCTCCTGCCTCTTAATTACTTTATTGATACATACACTAGCTGTGTAAATAGACCTCACCTACAAAGTTGGTGAGAAAACAGCTCCATGGGAATCTGCAGAATGCTCAGCTGAAAACCTGTTTCCTAATGACAACAAAAACAGTATGAAAGGAATTGTCCAAAATGTTTTGAGGCCAAGAATGTTTCTATTGTCATGATATGGCAATAATATGTACCTGTAGATAAGCAAAATTCATGGTGATAAAACATATATCTAAGAAACATTCTTAATTTGAATAATATTGTGTAATAAATAGCTAAGGAAATTATTTTTTTAATTGTAGTCTATGTCTATGAAGCAGGGAGACTGACAGTTCTGTCAATTATGTCCAATATAGAGTTTAATACAGGTTCATATGACATTCATGCTATTTCCCACTGTACCATAACCACCCTCCCACTCCAAGAAACAAGAATGAGAATACTCTGACAGGTTCCAATATTTGAAACAGAAATAAATAAAAGAAAAAACTCAACCCCTCATGTTTACATTATTGATTTCATATGCTTATTTATTAAATTCACTGAGAAACAAGATTGTGGTTTCCACGGAACCCATTCCCATGAAAGTGATATGCTAATCACAGAGCAATTATACATGTGAATAAAAATTAATAAACATAATCCTAAAACTACTAAAGTTCAAGTTTGTTTTGGACTTCTTGCAGCTGCTTTACATCGCAACAAAGACAAGCATAACAAAGAGGCCATCATGCTTTCTTCTAGTAAATTTTCAGGTGCTTGTGTCTAGTCTTGTATTTTTGTATGCAAGTACAGACTTGTAGGATAAGCACAAGAAGTATTAACACATGCTTTGTGTCTTCTTAAAAGCATGTAAGTACTAAATTCCAGGTGCTTTCCTCACCACCAAACTCGTCCATCAATCATAGTTTTTCTCTGTGAAGTGCTTTCATACCAAGATGAATGCATGATGAGGTGGAGTGGGCTTGTATAACTATTCTTTAAATTATACTCACATCTGTGCTTAAACACTTGGCAGTTCCATCTTCTGAAAGTATTACAGCACAGAGAAATGCCTCCCCCTGCCTTTATTTCTCTTCCTTCCGTACACAGAAGTGTCTCACAGACAGAATGGTTTTTAGAGAGTGTATATATCAATTATTTTATCCTTTATGGAAAGAATATCTAGCCATAGATCATCTTACAAGGTAGTAGAGAATGCTATTAAAGAGTGACACTAAAATGCAATGTAATTTTGTAAAGAATAATAGCTAAAAGAAATATTAAGGGAATGTGTTCCTTTCCTGTATTTCTGTGTCAGTAGCTCAGAAATTTCACCACCACTGGCAAAAAAAATAGAGCATTTTTATATTTTTTTAAGTGATGAGAGCAAAAGTGTAGCTGTTGAAATATGGAGATTCAAATCACAATCACAAATTTCACAGTTGTTGATACTTTGCAGATGGACTGATTTTTTTAAATTTTTCATTGAATTAGCGTCAAAAGTTTATGTTGCCAAAAATGCCTGCATTCTTTTATAACACATAAAAATAAAGGACAGGGTCTGAATTTAAAATGTGTTGTTAAAAATACCAGCTGTAGATAAAACCACGTATTCATACATATCAGTAAGTATATTTTCATCTTGTAACCTAACATATCTTTTTTCCATGTAACCAAAGTTTTTATAGTTGCCATAAGGAATATGTGACAAAATGCTTTGGGAATTGGAGAGACATGCCATCCACAAGACAGTCTTTGTCTGTCTACACTACAGAAGTGTTTGCAGTATAGTAGGTAGAAATGTGTAAACACAGCTGAGATAGCTGGAAGAGATTTCAGATTGTGCTTCCATATCTGTAGAATAAATCTGCCATTATGTGTTTGGCATACCTTGCGCTATCTTACATCTGTAGCTCTAAGATTAGAAAACACACAATTATGGAGTGATTGCTCTTTTGCTAGGGAGAGAGTGGGAGATTGTCTAGAAATTGCCAAGAAGGTTGAAGGATGAAAAAAGGAAATTCTTTTATACACGCACAAGTACAATTTTTATTTTGTTTTAATATAAAATTCTGCTGGATTACATAAATTGGCAAATACTCGTACTGCTTTATTGGTACAAATGGCTGCTGTCTACTTTAATATACCAATAAGCATACCAATAAAGATACCAATAAGTCTGGTATACCTAGTCTCTTCTTAGATTAATGTAAACAACAGGAATACACTACCTTGCTCCTGCACACCGTGATTAAATCGGTTTTTAAAGCTATTTATGTATGCCTGCATGGGAGCAAAGTAACCAAAAAAAAAAAAAAATTAAAGAAGCCTTCCCACCTACCCCTTTCTTTCAGTTATTTGCAAGGGAAGCTAAGGTTGAAATATTGCATTTTCCCCAGAAATATTCTCCTGAATGTAAAAGAAAGCCGGTTTCTTTAAACAGCCCATGGATATTTTCTTAATAGAATCTTAAATTATTATCTTATTTTCATGAGACATCCTGTGTGCATGTGTATACATATTTAGGTATGTGCAAAATATACGAAGAAAAAGCTATCCATAAATAAAATGAGTATGTAGGAGCCATACACAGTAAATATATACCTTTTACTCACTCTGAATTTACTTATTACCGTAGTCTGATAAATGGTGATGCATTAACCTTTATGCAGATTTTCATGTGGCTCTTCAGTTTAACCCTACCTCCTTCAAAATATGTGGATGATGTCAAACATCTGTGAAGCTTATTCTTCCTGTACTACCATGGCAAATTTTTTTGTTGAGGTGTTGTCATGGATGAAAGTATTTCACATTAAGATTTATTAACGGTGTGAGGTTGAATTTTAGCAGCACTCAATGACTGATTAATTGCAACATTGATAAGGTGATTTTGTAGAATACAAAACATACACACACAAACAGCGCAGAAATATTAGGATATCCACACTCGTGAAGGCAAATGTGTATGTTCAGGCACACAAATAGGTAAAGAGTTGGATGGAAGAGACTGGTCTATAGTTAAAATTTCCCTCTTCTTGAGTCTGCAGCAAATACAATGTATTTCTCAGTGGGTGATAACTGAGACTCGAGAAGTCTGACTTAACCCTGGCCTTTCGTCGACTTTGTGGGCAGATGATCTTCGAAATTTGAGAAGTTTGAGCCCAAGAGGCATCCCAGCTCAGGGGAGATGCAGGTCACAGCGCACTGTGATATAGGAGAGCTTAAAGGGTCTCACTTAGAATTTATAGGTGCTGAGATAATTGACTTTCATTAGGTATTTTTCCATTTCAGTCCAACTCAGATGACAGAATATTCTGGTATTTTCTATCAATTGTGCAAACTCACAACTTGCTAAATCTGGAGTTCTGATATCACCCCTTTGGGCCACAATCCAAATGCAGATCTACTAGGCTGTCAGGAAGTATTGATTGTTCCTATGGTTCTTAAGCAATAAGAGGGAGATGGGCAGAAACCTAGTGGGCTAAGGGAGTGCCTTAACGATCTGTTCTATTGCTTTTCTCACTCCATTTTGAATTGGCACGTGTTCTGTTTCCAAGTGATAGGGGAGATGATAGGAATCAGGAGTGTTAAGGGAGTGCCTGAACCTCTGGTTCAGGACCTTCCCCTATTCACCTTGGGTTGACATGTGACCCAGGGGGGGAATTGCATTAAGTACCAAGTGCCTCAAGGTGTGTTGGGGAGAGTTGCATCACCACAGGTGTCTTCCTGCTTTGTAAAAGGATAATGACATCAACCTACTAGACTGAGAGTTCAAATTTGTCTGTCACTGAAGCAGAACTGGTTGAATGTTGTTGTCTGATAGACTTAGGTGGGGCTGGACTACTCACTGTAGAGACATATGTTGTTTGGTGCATGCCAAAAAACATGGGGTTTTATGGGACAGAAGCTTGAGAATCTAGGGAATATGGGAGCTTCAGGCAGGGACATTAAACTTCTCCACTTTGCAGTTTCTAGCATTGAATATACATATAGATATCACTCTATGTCTGGGCAACCAGAATCACAAGTTGTGTCCAGCTTTGGATGAAGGGGACCAGTTTTTTGCCCTGGTGGAGGCTGCATTTGTGGAGTGACTCTGAGGTCCAAGCTTTGCAGCACCAAATTGCCTGAGAGTCCAACCATAAAGCATTGTCTTCTGACCCAGTTGTGGCTCCTCTGTGAAGGGCCTGGCTACATCTCCTCATCCCCTCCCTTCAGGCAGGGTGGCTGCTGTGAGTTTTGTCCCCCCCACACCCCCCCCTCTCCCAAAGCCTTCCTTGCCCCAGGCTGGCCAAGCTCTGCTCCCCTGGCCTCTCCTCCCAGGGCAAGTGCTCCAGCCCCAACTGCTCTGGGGACCTCCCTCACCCCAGTTTGTCAGTGTCCAGTACTGGAGACAATATCTGAATGTGTCTTGATGACTACTGAAGAGAGAGAGAGAACTACCACCTTCCAGAAAATATCTGGGATAAACGTTTCATTGTATTTATTCATCATCAATGATGAATAAATGATTTCTTAAAAATCACAGTATTTTCTAGATTACAGCAATACTTTGTAAATTATGTGTCATAAGAACTTTCTTTCACATTCCCTTTCCCTGATATATAGACCCTGAAGCACCTAATTAACTTCTGAAAGGGTGAGTTAGGCCTCTTTGAAAAATATTATCCCAGCTTATATCAGGATTAATAACATTCTCGTTGAAAATATCTCAGTGCTTGAACAGGTTTATCCTGAATATTTAAATTATGAAAACAGGCTGCTCTCTTGTTCCACTACAGACACAGCTGAGATCTTACAAAAATAGGGACTAGTATATTTTTTTCCACCATTTAAACAGAGTAGAATGCCACAGTTTTAGTTCCATGTGGAAACACAGCCATGTGTTTAGTAAAACCGCCATATGTATTTGAATGACAATTCTTTGGTTTGTTGCCAAAGACTGTGTGTGTGCGCATAATGCTGTCCTAGAAACTAAAATCTTCCTTGTGGGTATGATGAGCAAAATAAGTTGCATTTCTTTTTATTTACCTTCCTCTCCTTCAATCTATTAGAAGCACAGTGATTCTGAACTGTGGTTTGGGGATGTACTTTTTCACTAGCTACTACTCATACCCAACTTGAAACCCCGTCTTTCTGGTGTATGTTACAGCATCACCAGATACACCGTAGGGTGAACAAGAAAGGTAATCCTGTGTACAGCTTAAGCAATTTCCCATAGCCAATCAAACCTCGCATGTTTGGAAGGGTGTAGTTGTTTGTGAGCTTCCAAATGCTGATAAAATAGGTAGTTTTCCTATCACATTTGTAAATATACATCATATTAGATCCCTTTAAAAAATCTGTATATAACGACTTATTTCACCTGAATAGATTTACTGTTTTCCCTTCTTTCCACCACAGTGATGTGAGCTACTTGTTTTGTTACAAATTACGTCAGTTTTCTTATAGATGAAAAGAAAATATAAAATCTCACAAAATCTAATAAAATCTGACAAGTTGTTAAAAATGTAATAGGTTTGTTTACTATAGCTTTCCTGTGCTAATGAAGGCTTTGCCATTAAGGGGTATTAACAGGACGTGCATTTAAGCTGTTCCTGTAATCAATTGCTCAGTGGTAGGTGATGAAAATCTTAGCCAATTAGAACAGTAGCAAGTATTATTGGATTTTCAAGGGGAAAAAAAAAACTAAGCCTTAGCAAATTCAAGCTAATTCAAGCTTCAAGTAAATTCAAGCTTTTAACTTGAATTTTTCTTAAAAATCATTGTATTTTCTAGATTACAGCAGTTCTTTCACTCACACACACCTTATTCTCATGTGGTTTACTACAGAGTAGAAAAGACTAACAATACATGGAGTGGATAAATATATCCAAAGAAAAAAACCCAAGAATTAATTCACAATATAGACCTCTGATATATTAAGGCATTATTTGGCAAACACATTCATAATGTTAATTCTTTATTTTGGTTTCATTTTCAGCAGGTTGATATTACAAAATATTCATTTCTATGGGTGAGCTGCTTTTGATACATGGCAGGGACAAAGAAGTTCATAAATATATATTAATACACATGTGTAGTGAATTAATTTATGAGACTGTAAGGTCTTTTTTTATGATGTGAAATATCAATTAAATATATTTATTGAAAAAATGCTATTAAGAAACTGAAATGTATTCTTGAGTGACTAAGCATTTGCTGAAATAAAATTATCAGTTATGAAAATACTGGTACAACAAGGTCGTTAAATCATGTTGGGGCATATATTTTGTGAGCTTTTAATGCATAGTCAGTTTCTGGTTTTGTTTCTTTGGTGTCACTTGTTAATTCTACTGTTATCTAGCAGATCTGTAGTAAACCCTTTTTTCTCTGCCTGCAACTTTCTAATTACTGCTGATCTGCTGATCCTTGCTGCCTTGTCATCAAAACTGATATTTCTGTTGAGGCTGATGAAACAAGGGATTGTCTTCCTGCCATTGGCTATTTATTTTTTTAATGAACGGATCTAGGTAACACAAGGAGAAAAAAAATCCTTCTTTTATTTGCCAAGTAGCTTATTTTTGTTTCAACAGGAAGCCAGCAAATATTTTATAATCAGGAAATGTGTTTTGTGTGGGGACTATTCACCAGAACCTAGAAAAAAAATACCCTTCTGTACTGCACATAAAGTTACACAGCAATATATTTTGACCGAAAAAAAATAAATATTAAAAACCACATCATTATTTAATTGCACAAAGTCTCAACAATAAAGATAGATTACAAAGTACTAAGACCCAAATTCACTCACTGACTCAAGAAGTCACCAGTTCTGAGTACGAAGTTTGAAGGACACTTCCAGCACCAGCAGTTTCATGATATTAGTCTTCCTTTCCTTTCCTTTCTTTTCTTGTAAGGGAGACAAAGAATATTCCTTCGGGCGGTGTGGCACATTATTTACAATCATAGTCTGTGTTAGAGGGATTGATTGCTAGTGTTTCATCAGTGAAATGAATACATTTTAATTGGGCACCCTCAGAATCTGCCTCAGAAGCTGCTTAAAAATTATCAGATAAATATTTCTGTTATTAAATGAGGCTCTCTCCTCCGACATTAGATAAAAACCCACTTTTCTTTGCTATGCCCTAAACCAGTTTTCTCATAAACCTTGACCTTTTGCCTTAGAACTTCTGAAATTGAGCCAAAAAGTAACAAGCTCTTTCAGGAAAGCAGGAGAAATACAACATAATGACCTTGCAATTTCCAGAGTCTCAGCTAACCTAACCCTTGAAAAATGCTGCACTGAAGTGAATAAAGCAGATGATTGTGAAAAACACTGACATTCAATATAGTACTGGTTACAGTCCTATAGTCAAAATGGCCATTGTGCCAGAAGGTTGACCGAGATGAGGGTAAAGTAACAGCAAAAAAAAAAAATAAACACATTTATTTTACTTTGAAATCTAAGAGCTCTTCCAACAGCTGAAGCTTGTCTCATTCTCAACACTCGGTTTCTACAGTAATAACATTCTCATTAAAACAGTAGTTCAGTAGACCTTAAATAAGTGCTTTTACTGAAACTATAAGGATTAATCCTTTTTGCTATTACTTTCAATATTCCTTGTTAAAGAGCCACCCATATATGACATTTATAAATGTGTGTACACTAAGTATTAATTCAAATTAAGCCCTGCAGTGAATAATGCTCAGGCCCTTGAATGAAGCTATTTAATTTCTTTCCTCATCTAATTGCTGAGACTATTATTTAATGTCTCTTGTTTTTCTCTCTATTAATCTGTTTGCTTTACTAAATTGCATTCAGTTTTTCAACTCAGAAATTGTACAAATGAGAGGGAAAATAAAGGCTTTAAACAAAAGAGTAATTCGTTTATTTGGAAGAAGAAGTAAAAGGTGGCTGAGGAAACATCCAAATTATGGGGTACCTGCCATCTATAAATTAGGGAAGAGCTGGAGAGGATCAGTGAGTGAGAGGACTATTAATAGCATGCAGAAAGATACCCAGGGACCTGAGCTGCAGTTGTAGCTGCAGTGGGTGTTGCACCCCGCTGCCTCGGGCTGCTCACGACAGCAGCTCTGGCCAGGGTTGAAGTTGCTGGATCCAGCCCAACCGGTGGACAGGAGCTGACAGAGATGAACTGCTAAAGCCAAAAAGACAAAATATTGTGCTTAACATTTTAATTTTAAGCACAGTTGTGTCAACAGGCTTTTCATATGCTATTGTAACTAATTGCTATGAACACGCACTGTGACTGAGAAAGCTCTAAAAAGCTTCTCCCTCTCAGTGTTATCTGCCCAGGTCATTCAGTTTGTAAATTATTGCTTGCATTTAGCATACAGTGGGCTTTTTTTTCTCTTCCTTTCCTTTCTCCTGAGAGAAAGAAACAGAGCAGAAAGGTTATGTGGAATAGAGACACAGTTCCTGTTCATTCAGTAGCTTTCTGGTGTAGCTCCAATGCTGTTGATACCACATTATATCCGTCTGTCTCAGAAAGCACAGTAGGCTGCTGATGGGGTCTGCAGAGACCCACTATATGCTTAGGATAGGACAGACAGCTCCTCTGAAACAGGGAGAAGGTGTTGTGACTGTAAATTGACCCAGGATGTGTCACCTTACATTAGACTCCTCACCAGTCCGAGAAGACTCAGCTCCTACTAAAGTGCAGCAGGAAAGGTTTGTTCCTATGACCCATATACCTCATAGGTTCATAAGGCTTTCCCATGACAGTGATAGATATTATAATTATAAAATTATAAATTTATAATCATAAATTATATTATAAAATATAAAATTATGCATTATAAATATAAAATTATATTTTTTTGGTAAAAAGCAATTTAGCCAAGAAAACAAAAATTAAATAAATTAAGCCTTATTTTACTATAATACCAATGGCTTTAGTGTAGTCTGCAAGGACTGATTTTAGTATTCCTTTAAGTCTCTACACAAGGAACATGCGTGTATTTGAAGTTCACATTGTTTCTGGTATGACTAAAATATCATGTGCAGTAAGAAGGTAAAATAACTGCATTATTTCTGCAAATTAGTTCTGTTTTCTGGAATGAGCTATGCTGTTGCAGAGACTTGCGTTATTTTCTGTATTCACAGTTTCCCTTCATACCACATCCACAATTGGATACCAGGCCATTTCCACAATATTTTTCCCATCAGCTTCAGAAAGTACCTATGTTTTTCCCACTGCATCAGTCAGCATGGACATACAGTGTGAAGGGCATCAGGAATAACACTGATCCCTGCTTTGAACTGCTTTAGTGGTCTCTGAATTCCTTAGAAGAAATCAACACTGCTCATGGTCTGAGCCAAAATACTGCACAAAATGCCCTATTGTCCTTTAATGTTACGCCAATTACTGTCATTCTAGTGGGTAAGAAATTTCACAAAACATACAGTCTTGATTTCAGATCCTTTCCACAAATTATAATCTCACCAATAAATTTTTGATTGGTTTGCATCAATCTACCATTTTAAAATGGACAGACACACTATTTCCTTAAGCAAATAGGGTACATGTGCTCTTTGCCACAACTATTTTCTCTGCTGTCTATCACACAAAACTCACTTGTATGTTTTCTTAATACTGAGCTGATTATTGTACCCACACTTAACTTTAGGGAGCAGAGAAAGGAAGGAAAAAATTAAAAATCTTGTTTCTTTCCACATGTTGCTAGATAGGGCTTTCTTTTTTCTTAAATTAGTGCTACGCTCGAGGATTATACATCCTTTGCTGTACTTCCACCAGACACTGGTCACAGCACCATTGACAAAATCACACAAGCACTTTGCAAAAGCTGGAGAAAAGAGGTAGCTTTTTGGATGCTTGTCTGCTTTTCTTACCATGGTGGTTTGGGGAAGACTAGACCCCCTGATTGAGTTTGCCCCGCAGACAATTTAGATAACTCAGCAATTTAATTTTTTATGTGTTTTTTTTGGGGCTTGTTTAGAGTTAGTTTTTTTCCTTTTCTTAATAAGTTCATGTAGGAGTCTGGGCCGCGCTGGGAGAAAGTTAGTGCAGACAGAAGAATGCAAGGACGAAGACAAGGCCAGCAAAATAAGGCTGGCAAAAACACACAAGATAGCAGATAAGTGAGAAACACCTGTGGTCAGCAAAAGCACACAAGTCTGAGCAAAACAGGGTATGAGATAAGGGAGTTTTGGCAAGTTTTGGGCTTTACGTGCTAATTGCAATTAACCAATGCAAATGCTTGTAGAGGGGCGTGAACAGCGCGTGTAGATGACCTGTAGCCTATTAGAAGATAGATGAGTGCGTGTACGGAACTTAGTAGAGTATAAATGTAACCAGAAAAGGAATAGAAAAAAACTAGAACAATAACTATAATAAAAGATGGACGACCTGATCATCACATTGGTGTTGCATCGTTTCTGTTCCCGCACGGAGAAATAAGGACCCCGGCTAATGGTGACTCCGACAAGTTCAGACATAATGAAACATCTTCTTTCTGCTTGCAAGCTCCAGTGTATTTACATTTCTGTCAACAGCCATACACCAAGCTGGGTAACCTGGTAAAATCATTTTTACACACCTTTCCATCAAGGGCTGCTTTCAAATGCACATAGATGGCGTTTTTCCTGGCACCAAAAAGACTGTCTTGGGGGATCAACAGTGTGGGCATTTTGGTCCTCTCCATCTGGTTATGTCATGATGACACATTTGTGCTCCCATATAGACCTGATATTAAAGCCCACTCTCTTCAGGTGGACTATATTTTTTTATGTCATGTAAACACCCAAAGGTGGCCCCTGCCAGAGGGTTCCCATTTTATTTATGATGACATATGGACATAGCCATAGCAAATGCACCAGTCAAATTCGAAAGCTCTCAGTGATCCATCAGTAACTGCACAGCCATCCAAAAAGCAGGTCTCTGCTTGGTATTCAACACCTTGTAACGTATGGTAATTTTGAGTAATTTCATTGCTATTCAAGCCATTGAATAGAGGGGGTCAAATACACCTTCTTCCTCTAGTGGCAGTCATTGCTGTGAGAGGGGGTGTTAACATGTTAAGTTTAAGGAGTATTAAGAGGTATGTCTCTGAAAACAGATGCCAGCAGGTAACATACTGAAAAGGATCTATAGGGATTCACCTTTACATCATCATCACTCTCTTCCACATGGACTATGTGACAAACCACCACCACCATCTCTCTTTTGCATTATTTTAACATCTCACTTAAAATTTTCACATTTTGTTCTCAATAATAACAAAATTCTTTTGCAGGTAAAAAATCTTCTCATAATTAGTTGTGGGCCACACCAAGAATTGCTTTTTTTTCCTGAGCATCATGCTGTCCAACCTAAAATATTCAGGTGTGGGACAGAGTTCTGCTTTTCAGTGGTGTTAAAAATAGAGAAAATAATCGTCTGTGAAGCATAAGCTACGAAGTGAGGAATGGGGACATGGCGCAATCTGTCACTTCTTGGTCTCTCTCCAAGCAGTATATTACTTTCAAAGGTTTCTGTTTGCATGACTCTAAGGAGACCTCAGCTTTACTTTAAAGAGGCAAGCTGGTTGCCTCTCGTTCGAGCTATGATCTTCTCTATATTCTTCAGATATCGTAGTTATAGATTAATCTTGTAGCCAGAATCAATCTTTTACAAGCAGAAGACTACATGTACATGCAAAAGATATTCTTTTAGGATCTTAGAGCTTTACTCACGGAGGTTTTAAGAATAATTCTGACTTCTAAACTTTTTCCATACATTTGCTATTCACTTCATGAATTTTCCTCTGCAGTACCCTCTGTTGTCCCTGGTAAGATACAAGATAGTGACTCTGATGGCCACTAATCTGAAAGAGTAATTGTTTCTCAGATTTTTGTTTTGTTTAGCTCTTTTTTTTTTTTTCTCTCCATACATGGCTGTTAAATCTTTAGCAGGAATCAGTGTGATTATAGAAAAGACAAATCTGGTCCACAGTATATTAAAGTGTGCCATGCTTGCAAATAGAAATCCTTATGAAATAAAGTTAGAAACTGGTTGAATGTCTGTGAACTGGAGCTACACTAGTTTCTTTAAACTCAGTTAATTCATTTCAACAAAACTCAGCCACTGACTGAGTTTATTGGAGTGGCAGAGAAGGGCCTTATTACTGTTGACTTCAGTTAAGAGAATGCACAATAAGATTCTTTAAATTAGTTGAATGTGTTTGGACAGCTAATATCTCAAAAAGTCTATTATCTGTATTGACTACAACACTACAGAATGTTATAAAATTAATTATATTCTTCATAGCTTAACAATGATTGTCTCATTTAGAAATATAATTACCTATCTTTGAGGTTTTCAGCCAGAAGGGGTTTTTCAGCAGTGTATAACAACTTGGTTTGCCAGGCTTCATTTAAATCCCTCGCCTCCTTCTCCTTGTAAAAGTTTGATATTTTAGATGACTCTTTTTTTCTTTTTAATACCAAAGTTTTATTCCAGGTATTTAATGTCATTATACACAAAGGACAGTTTGACACTAAAATAGCAGCCTGGCTAATAAAAGAAGAAACCACCACATGACAGCTTGTTATAGGATGCTCTGTAATATAATGGGATAGCGTGAGCAGTGTCCTCCTCCAGAAGATTTAAAAGCAGGACAAATTATTATTCAGGAATAAAAATTATGATCCATCTCCTCAAAGGGTCATTCAAAGAGACAGAAATAATAAAATTAAAAACCTGGAGATCTTTTCCATGATTTCCCAAGAAAACTTTTTCAAGGATTTTTGTTTGGTTTCAAATTATTTTTGAGAAACACAACTATTGTTCCTACAGACACATCAAAACCAAAGCCATCAAGTTTATCCTGATATAAGCCATCATTTCTGCGTGGAATTACAGTGCACTGGTAGAGAAAATAATTGCTAAACATTGTCAAGCGTAATTAGATGGCATCTATCTTTTGTAGACTAGTCAGTTATTCAAATCATGGCAACCCTGCCATCTTGTTCACAGGTTCATCCCTCCTCATCCAGCGAAACAACAAGGAGTAGAGAAACATTGAAGAAAGGCAGAGAATACATTTCGTTATTATTATTTTTCCTGTAGACACTATTCTTTCTCCTTGATAGTATCAGAGATCATCATTCTCCAGAGCTATTAATCTGGCATGTGTATTGACATTGTGTGATTGTAAAAGATGTTATTTATTTCCTTTTGCCTTATAGCTCAAATAGAAAAGAAATACTGAGATGCCCCAAACCTTAGGAACAACATAAGAAGAGAGGAAAATGATGAAATGTGATAATTTAAGTGCGAAGAGATCAGAACTCGAGACATTGTTTTTCCTTATAAAATTACAGATTTTCTTCAGATTTAGCTTAAAATTAGAATTTGGATGTTTGGATTGAAACCAATTTAGTAGGCAAGATGCTACTTTGTTCCAAAATATTTTTTTAATAAAACGCACCACTAAAAAATAATGAGTCAGTAAAATATATACAATAAGTATAATGCTTCCGTGGCTTTGCATTCTCTCTCATGGGTGT
The DNA here is from genome assembly GCF_047716275.1 of Strix uralensis. Lineage (NCBI taxonomy): Eukaryota > Metazoa > Chordata > Aves > Strigiformes > Strigidae > Strix > Strix uralensis. Next base: position 34,573,240 of record NC_133979.1, on the reverse strand, counting down.
AGGTGATTATGTAAAATACATCTGGAAAATGAACGCAGGCTGTTTATTACAGAGACACAGCATGTCAAAACAAATAGCATAAATCTTTGTCCCAGAGTAGGGCTTTTTAGCATAACTCCTTAAATCCATTAAAAAATGACATTGTATATAGATATAAGTTTATATACATTGCTGATTACTTTCACAATCACAGTTTCTAAACATGTGCTTACATTGAATGTTTTAATACATAAACTATAACACCTGTAGAACACTAGAGACTAGAGAACTGTAGAACACTAAAGACTAGTGGTCGATGGCTCAATGTCCAGATTGGGACAAGTGGTGTCCCCCAGGGTCTGTACTGGGACCAGTACTGTTTAATATCTTCATCAGTAACATAGACAGCGGGATCGAGTGCACTGTCAGCACTTTGCAGACAACACCAAGCTGAGAGGTGCAGTTGATGCCTGAGGGACGGGATACCATCCAGAGGGACCTGGACAAGCTTGAGAGTTGGACCTATGTGAACTTCATGAGGTTCAACAAGGCCAAGTGCAAGGTCCAGCACATAGGTCGGAGTATCAATATAGACCAGGAAATGAAGGGATTAAGAGCAGCCCTGCAGAGAAGGACTTGGGATTGATGAGAAGGCCAACATGAGCCGGTAATGTGTGCACTCACAGCCCAGAAAGCCAACCATATCCTGGGCTACATCAGAAAAAGCCTGGCCAGCAGGTCGAGGGAGGGTATTCTTCCCTCTACTCTGCTCTCGTGAGACCCCACCTGCAGTACTGAGTCCCGATCTGGGGCACCCATCATAAGAAAGACATGGACCTGCTCAGGCAGGCCCAGAGAAAGCCATGAAGATGATCAGGGTGTTGGAGCACCTCCCTTATGAAGACAGGCTGAGAGTTGGGGTTGTTCAGCCTGGAGAAGAGAATGCTCCACGGACACCTTATTGTGGCCTTTCAATACTTCAAGGAGACTTATAAGAAAGATGGGGACAGACTTTTTAGTAGGACCTGTAGCAATAGGACAAGGACTAATGGTTTTAAACTGAAAGAGAGTAGATTTAGATTAGATACAAGGAAGAAATTTTTTACAATGAGGGTGGTGAAACACTGGAACAGGTTTCCCAGAGAGGTGGTAGATGCTCCATCCCTGGAAACATTCAAGACCAGGTTGGACGGGGCCTTGATCTAGTTGAAGATGTCCCTGCTCATTGCAAGGGGGTTGGACTAGATGACTTTAAATGTCCCTTCCAACCCAAACCATTCTATGACTCTATTCTATGCTTTCTTCTGTTGGGATGGTCTCTATTCTAGGGGGTGGGTGTGTTGGTGAAGGGTGTGTGTTATTGTACTTCAAGCTGGGCTAACTTGCCAATAGTGGGGGAGCTCCACCAAGAAAGAGCTGGCAACTGAGCAATGGACTGATGATGGATGGACTAAAAGTCACACTCACACTTGAGGGATTGCTGACTGTGGTGTGAATCCAGAAAATGAGGGGTTGTATGCTCCACTGGTGAAACTTCAGTGCTGATCAGGACAGAGGGGATCATGGTGGGGGCTGTCTTGATCATATTCACATGACTGCAGCTTGTGGGTGCTGATAAGGGCACTGGTTTCTCTGCAGTGACCTGTGAGAGTTTGTGTGGGTACTATGTACATACATTTGTTGGTTGGGAATACATGCTCAGCTTCTCCCCAGAGCTCTCTCCCCGGGGCTGGGAACCCCCCAGATTTGCTGCAGCGTGCAGGAAGGAGATCCCCTGGGTAGCAAAGTCTGCTGGATTTGTTTACTTCTAACATTGGAACATAGCCAGTTCTGCATCTGTAAAGTGAGAGAAAATTAGATGTGTTGGTAACTTTGCCTTTGGAAATGTCAGTACTGTCAGGCCTAAAGATCACCTAAAAAAAGAATTTAGGGGAATCTCTCTGATACCCATCTGGAAATCTGGCTTTAGAAGAGTTTGAATTTTCTTGGCCTTTTTTGTAACCTTCTGTAAAGTTACTAGCAAAACTGCTCTGCCAGGCTCTCCCAAATGAATGTCTTGCTGCAGTAAATTGAGGATTGTCTCTATGTAGAGCAGAAAAAAGTCTGTGCTGTTGAGAGGTGTGTTTCAGAAGGCTTGTGACGTGCATCTCTAAAGGAAACACAGGAAGGGATTTATTCTATGTACTAAGGGATTACAAATGCCTAAACATGTTCACATGATTATTCCTCATCCTTTTGCTTGTCAAAGTACAAGGAACCTTGGGCCATTTCATTTCTACTTCACAAGAAGTAGAAGACATCCAGAATCACCATCCAGGGGCTGGTACAATACCTCCTCATCTCAAGCAAGAGATTTCCTCTGAGTACTACTTGGTCTACTAGCCCATTTTAAAACAGGCTTTTAGCTTTGGAAGTATACTGTTCAAGATTTTATGGTCCTGGAAAATTGAATTCTTAATTTCACACTTTGAAACTTTTCCACTCTTGTGCTTCTGGGACAATAGACCAAGTTTATGATCTCCATCCCAATGATGTAAATTTGCAGTAACACAGCTGAAATAACTGGAAATATATTTCTGTAGCAGAAATAAGTATCTTTTCAACATCTTAGTTACTCAGACTGTTGTGTTTTTCGGGAAAATTTTTCAGCTATTCATTAAAGAGCAACCTACAGTTGATCATTTAAAACATTCATATGTATTATGGTTCATATCAATTGATACAGTCCCTCATTTGGGTGGCATTACACTAAGCAATGAAGGAAGTTTGATGGAGAAAGTGAAAACACGCTCCTATTTCTTGAACTTTGAATTAATTCTTTCACCTCTAATGAGCAAAATATAGTACTGAAGGTCCCTGAAACTGGTCCTCAACCTCCTCCAGTGTGAAACATCCCATGAAATAAAGATATTATACAGTATGGAGGATGATGGGAAGAAAAAATTAAACATGTATATAAATTAAATATCTTTTAAATATTTGCTCAGAAATACATAAATCCCTGCACTGTGCACAGCTAATAGTCATATCAGAGCACATATCATATGTTCTGTCTGCTGGCCTATATGAATTTATTGCATCATCACACAACTTTGCACTGCCTTCTTCTAGGCAGCCTATGGCACTGAACCTTCTACCTTGTAAGTTTTGCACTCTTATGGTACACCAAGTACACTAGCCTACCTGCTCCCTATGCCATCCAAATGGAATAAAAATTAAGCAAAAACTAAAAGCATGGTTTCAAACTTTTGAGTTCAGTCAATGAATTGTCTTTTCACATAGCTTTATCAAAAAGGTATCCAAAAACTCCCAAGTTGTGTCGGCATTTGTCTCCAAGCATCTGCTTCTTGGGTTTGTTTGCAGCTGGTATTATTAATATTGTTTAGCAAGAATTATAGATATTTATTTTTTCCTTTTATTGCAAAAACACCAGAAATTTCAATCCTGGACTGAAAGTTATCCTTTTAGTAAAGACATAAGTAAAGACAAATAAGTTAACTTCAAGAAGGTAAAATATGGAAATGGTGATTGAAGGATTTTTCTTTTTTTTTTTTTATAATCACAATTATTTCACTACTTTAAGCATCTGTGTTCATATCAGGAAAGTCCCTATCATACTGACAGGGACTCCTCCAGATATCCAAGATGAGTATATAGCTACTAGTGAGCTGCAAACTTCAGACTGTACCATAGTTCTCAAACTCGTAGCCTGGCCTTCCTTCTGTCCTAGTGACACAGTGACTATTCTGCTTGTAGACAGAAGAGCACTTTAGGGTGTATAAAATTACCCAAATTCTTTGTCTCTTTGGAATAACAGATGAATGATGTTCTTTTTAAGTATTTAGTGGAAGCTAAGTGCTCCTGCCTTGCGATCATAGCACATATCCTGGGGCATAGAGTTTTTACACGGTGCTGGAGAGGTAGATTACTTATGCTTAAATATTTTCCTCTGAACAAACATATATATGCATGCCCACACAGTTACACACTCATATAATCTTATAAGGAAATTACTTAGATACTTGTTGCTGTTCTAAAAACAGAGACTTCTTATAAACCACTGAGCGAGAAAGCAAATGTTAGAAATAATGACTGCATCTGAAGCTTATCACCTTAAGTCCTGGAAGCACTGTGAAGGTTGTCAAAAAAAAAAAAAAAAAGGGAAATGAACAAAGATAAAAGATCTCAAGATGTGCAGAAGCAGCATTGTTAGTGTTATGTGAACTGAATTCAGACTTAATACTCCCTTGAAGTAACGAAGAAGAAAACATCTTTTAAGAATCCCACACAATGCAAGAAAAAAAAGTACTTTAATCTTGGATCAATATTTGAAAGTGGTAAGTGGAAATTGCAGCTCAGTAAGGATTTTGACTCACACAATTCCATTACATTTTACTTTCATGTGGTACAAGGCTGGGATAACATTGCAACTGTTGGATTGTAAAGAGGGAAGAGAAATACTTGCACTATATACTCTCTTTTCTATGTTAATATATAACATTTGTATATCATATACCATATATTATATGTGATACATCATCTAAACCTATAAAATATATGGTAATTGTTTAATATATGGAAATACCAGACCAAGGATTCACCTGTGAAATAGAGCACATCACAAGCTCAGCTGGTGTCAGACTTGTATTGCCAGTTGGTGAATGTGAATTTCATCCTTAGACATATATATATATATATATGTAGGTTGTTCTCAGTCGACATCTGGTGTAATAGCTGTCTGGGCTCAGTGTTGTTGCCTGTGTTGCACTGTTACTAGCAGAGCTAGATTTCTGAGACCGGGGGGGGTCAGTCTCAGTTGCTCGAGTTAAAGGAGCTGAAGTTCTGCTCTTTCATACAGGATATGGTAACAGCCCCACGGTATGCAGTGTTAAGCACAGACACTGTATTTGCTCCAGGTCACTGTAACCTCTCATGCATTACTGGCAACTGTCTGACCCCAGAGTGGGGCAAGGAAGGATCTTCTGCAAACACTGAATCCTCAAATCCCTCCAGTCTGCGTGTCCTTCCTCTTTAGAAACTGAATCACAGCCCATCAGTGTTGGTGGGATGAGCCTTACTGGTTGTGCTGGGGTTTGGATAGGCTTTAAGGGAATCCATAAGATTTTTAAAATAATCTGCAAAACAAACCAAAAGGAGGCAGCATCTCCTAACTGGCAATGCCATGGATGGAGAAGAGGACATTCCCATCTGCTGCTTTTTGTCCCTGGTTTCACTTCGCCTTGCCTCCTCCTCTCCCATCCTTTGTTTGACCTGTACACATAGATTGTCAGATTTTCAATCTAACAGTGATTTTTCTAAATGCACTGCTTTTCCCTCATGGGAAGAGATTCTGATTCTCTTTTCTGATTCTGAACTGAGATTCTGGTAGAGATTATCTATAGAGACTATCTATAGAGATTATAGGTGACACTGCTTTGCAAATTAAGAATAATTCTAACAATAACATCTATTAAGTAAGTAGAAATATAAAAGAGGTGCGGTTTCGGGTTTTTAGGGTTTTGGTTTTGCTTTGGTTTGGGGATTTTTTTTGGTACTTCTCATAGTTAAGAAAAGGAAGTAAATAAAAAGCAGACTAATGGTTGGCTTGATTCACTTTACCCCTGACTTCTTTTGTCCCTCAGTTTAGAAATAAAGGAAGACAGTATTATATACAATGGTCAGCGAGCAGCAGGAAAAAATCCAAGGGTGAAAGTATAGGAAACGTACAGCTACAACATGCGGAGGTGTCAGAGCTGAGCCAGCGGTGGAAGAATTTGCCTAATGAACATTTTCCCTAGGCATCCAATAATGTCGCTTGTGATTTCCACTGAAGATTACCCATCAGTTAGCACAAATTTGCTTTTTAATTGGCCTGTATTGCACCTGCCACATTCTGACTCCCCAGTCTCTGAAGCATTGGCAAAAGAAGGAAGGTGGATATCTGGGGGGATTTAATCTTAATACATTACAGGAAGGGCATGCACAGCAACAATTAATGTTTAAAAGACAAGAATAATGTGCACTAGCACGAAGTGATGAGGAAGAGGGAATGGGACCTGGGGAGTAACTAATGAACAAGATTAATTAGCCACAGCAGAAAGATCTAAAGCTCCAGTGAATTCAGTGGGAAGCTTTAATTCTGTTGACTTTTGTGGGTCCTGGGAACACCCCAAGGAGGGCAGAAGTAGAAAATCCAGCAGCAAGGCTATGTTTTTCCATGCTTATTTTTAAAAGAATGCCAAAGTTAATGTGTGCTGAAGGTAAACTGTAAACAGCTGGGCAAGCTAACTAAAGGGCAGCAGCGTGATGCAGGAGACTGACAAGCACGTAGCGTGACAGCACCAACCAGCAGCTCCTGTGAAGGGAGACAGAATGACTCCGTGAGCTGTTTCACTGTAACCAAGCAACTTGTCTATGTTGTTCATGGTGGTGTTCCTGTTGTTGGCTTGCTTTTTTTTTTTTTTGGGGGGGGGGGGGGGATAAAGAAAATAATTAATCTGAGAAATAGAGGATGTTTTCATCTAGACGTGCAATGGTGTAGAGGCTCTACCTCATGTCAGGCCTGATGTACAGACAGTAAGGGGTATTTTCCGATTTGGGAGGCTTAAATATGAACACAGGAAACTAAGGATGAAAAGGAAACAGGGACATGGAAACAGGGCCACACCACGCTGCTGGAGCTCAGGAGGAGGCTCCCAGGAACCCAGGAGCAGTTCACCGTTCCAGGTACAGTGCATTCCAGGTGACCATTTCACATCTCAGATGGAGCATAATGCAGCTGACCCCACATTCATGGTGCTACGTCACGTGCTGGCTTTTGAGATATCAACCCATGGCAAAGGCAACCAGGTTGGTACTTTGATACCTTGCGGCAGCAGGGATGAATGAGGACAGAGAAGGTGACAGTGGTGACCCAGGACCAGGGGGAGATGAAAACAAGGATCCAGGAGAATAAGGACTCGGTATTTTTGAGCAAGCACATTGAGGAAGCAACAGCAGAGCCAGATGGAAAGGGAAAGGGAAAGGGAAAGGGAAAGGGAAAGGGAAAGGGAAAGGGAAAGGGAAAGGGAAAGGGAAAGGGAAAGGGAAAGGGAAAGGGAAAGGGAGGGGAGGGGAGGGGAGGGGAGGGGAGGGGAGGGGAGGGGAGGGGAGGGAAGGGAAGGGAAGGGAAGGGAAGGGAAGGAAGGGAAGGGAAGGGAAGGGAAGGGAAGGGAAGGGAAGGGAAGGGAAGGGAAGGGAAGGGAAGGGAAGGGAAGGGAAGGGAAGGGAAGGGAAGGGAAGGGAAGGGAAGGAAAGGAAAGGAAAGGAAAGGAAAGGAAAGGAAAGGAAAGGAAAGGAAAGGAAAGGAAAGGAAAGGAAAGGAAAGGAAAGGAAAGGAAAGGAAAGGAAAGGAAAGGAAAGGAAAGGAAAGGAAAGGAAAGGAAAGGAAAGGAAAGGAAAGGAAAGGAAAGGAAAGGATGAAAGGCAGGGAATGGGAGGGGTAGACAGGCTCTCTTGTCCAGCATAATATAAACAAAATATTTACAGTTAAAATCTCACCTTATTTGTTGGATTGAGTAAGAAAAATTTTCCTCTAGAACTTGCATTAAGCTTGTTATTACATTCAGGTTCTTTGTCCTCAATTTAATCTATATGTATTTTAAATACTTTTTTTTTTTTTTTTTTTTCTCTCTTGGCACAGATATTCTGCCTGGTGTTTGTTGTCTTTGGCCTTGCAGTTGTTTTGACTGTTCTCACTGTGCTGGCTGGGTTAGCAAGAGCCGCAGCCTGCCTGCTGTGCCCAGGGGAAATTGGGCACATGAGGCACAAAGACCTCAGTAATCAAGAGCTGTGCCTTTTCTCTAAAGCTTTCTTCTTCCATATTTTTCTAGTGGCCTCCATTACTGATCTCCATATTCAAATGCACAATTTTTTTTTTCTTGTTAGGGAAGTGTCAAATTATTTTGGATTTCTTAAGAGCAAGAGAAATTGAACTTCAAGTGTGAAAGTTTGTTCAAGACTGCTCAGGTTTGTTCATATATTTGAACTTTATTTTTCTCCACCTCTTCCAGAATGGTTGGATTCTCCTTGCTCAGATTGCTATGTAAGTCTCAGACAATTTACATTTATATATAAATATGTATAAGTTCCTTGCAGTGGCTTGCTGGGAAATTCTGCTTGCTACCTGTGCACCTTCCTGGCATTCCTGCCAGCTGAAGGAGCATATGACTCCACAGCTCCCAGGTGTTGTGGCTCCAGAGGAATACTATCATGCAGATAGCACAGGCAGTGTGGATGCTTGTTTCTGATGTTTGCATCTCATAGGGGGCTCCACAAACTGAAGAAGTGGGAACGTAGTAAAGTTTCTCGGGGTTGGATTTCTAAGGACAGTCTCAACTCAATATAAATAAATATTTTGCTTTGAATTTAAAAATAAAATTGAAAAATTAATTCTAGGAAATTTGTTTTTATTGTTTTAAACTACTTTAAACTTGAAAAACATAAATTTTAAGTTTCAACCTGTTTCTTTGGGGACTTTCCTAAAATTTACTGCATTTCCTTACAGTGGAGTTTCACAACCATCTTCAGGTGATGGATTCTGCACTGCTGTGCACAGGCAGCTTCTCCTTCTTTTTTCCCACACACTGCTCCTTTGGTTGTGTCATCTCACTTTTTTTTCCCTGGGTGGTTAAAATAACCGTGCAGATGTGTAGCGAGTCGCATGAATCGGCAGAAAGCAATTTTTTCCCCTCCAGAGTTAAATTTCAATCATCGGGTCAGTGAACAGATTTGCCTCACTGGGTCCAAGCAAGTGTGAGATATCAGTGGGAAGAGATGGCTGGAGGCAGAAGGGAGGCAGGATTGCCCCCAGATTTCATGTGATTTTACACTGGTTTACACTGATCATGCACATGGCACTTATTTCTTGTTCTTCCCCTTCACCGCTGTCTCGTTTCCCCAGGTGCCTGCTCTCCCTGCCTGTAACTGTTTATTGAGTCCTTGGTTTATTTGCAGGAGAAATAGTTATTCAATAAAGATTTTCAAAATAAAGATATTCAGATAGTAGCTGTATAAGTATGTGTATTTGAAATTTTATCTTTGCAGTGCTAGTCTGTGTTGCAATATCTGTGATATATCACTGTTCCCTTTACATTATAACAGATTGTCTATTATAGAGGCAAAATTTAATAAGGGCATGTACATTAACATTATGGCATAATTTCCTGGCTGCCAGACAGGAGATATTTTGAATGTTAAACTGTGTTTGATATGTTAATATATGATATAAGTACCAAATGGGGCTCTATTAACATCACTTGCTTAAACATTTTCCAATTTTCCTGTTAAGTCAGAGTGGGGGGAAAAAAAGTACTTGGTTCAAAGTGAAGAAATTGGGAGCTATTTGATATACTTTAATAGCAGCCCAGTTGTTACAGTTAGTAGCTATCTGCGTGAAAATCAAGCAAGTAGGAGAACACATCTTGTTAATGGTATAAGCACTAGCAGTGATGAGTCCACACACAGCAGCTTTCTACTCAACAGAATAAAATGAAAAATAATTGTCGTCATACACTTGTTCAGAGTCATCATTTAGAAATAGATGGGCTCTGCAAGGCAACTATTCCACCTTGCCTCTTGAATTTACGCTTCCGAGTTATCTGCATATTTCCTTTTTATGTAACATGTACAATGTGCTATTTAAAGGAACTGTAAAAGATTTAGCAAAATTGAGAAGCACTGTGGTTTCATAGATCAACAGCCCGAGAGGCAAATCCCACATCTACCAGTGACCTTCATTTTGACTAGGGGCAAATTGCTTCCCTTTTTCCTCTAGTAGCATCTATATTGTTTCTATACCACTTCTAAGCTCTTTTGGTTAGGTATCTCTTATTCTGGGTTGGTAAAATCCAGATGTGATGAAACTATGAGCCTCTAGTCCCCTTTGGGGTCTGAGGTGGTACTAACATCAAAATAATAATTATAATAATTATTAATAATAATAGTATGAAAGTATAAACATAACTGCTTGTGTAAGCATAAAAAATAGTAACTTTTTACTGCCTTAGCAGTTTCTTAATTTTTTATAAATCTACAGATTACCCAGCTAAAGGGCAATTGTATCTGTCTTCTAGTTCAAAGAAGAACAAATATTATAATACCTGAAAAGACACTGAGGAAATCTTTAAATCAGTCTTCGTTATGCCTGAATACTAGGTACAGTTCAATGGTGGCTGTATCTAATCTTCATCCTTCATATTACTGCTTTTATGTATAAATGTGTATGTGTATATTGTATGCTATAATGGCTGAAATACGTGTGTATAATTAAGATATAGCAGAATCTTATATGGTCTGTCCTCAGAAGGGTTAATGTCCAGGATCTGAGCCTCTGCACAGGGCTGACACTGAGCTACAGCAAACTAGAGATTTGTCTTTGTTAATCATATGTGATATTTAAATTAATTTCCCACCTTCATGGTTTTTCTACCTTTGGTGCAACAACTGATATTATCAGAAGCAGAGCTGTTAAAAATAAAAAAAGAAGCCAAATTTTCCTTCTGCCCATAGTCATTGAACTAAGTATTTCCTTTCTGCTTTATGAATTGTTTGGAGATACTCTGCAAAGAACTAATCAAAACTTTAAATCTGTTCATGCTTTAGTTATGGTAACAACATAATCCACTCTGTCTGATGCTGTCAAAATTGTCTCACTAAAATCAGTGAGAAAACTTTGTGGGTGGTTTATTTTTTAATAAAGGGTTTTATAAGGGTCTATTTCTGTTCTAGCTGCACTTTTAGGAGACACTTTTCAATCACAAATACATGCCAGAGATTTAAGACCAATAAGAGCATCAACAATTGCAAAGGGCAGTCAAATCTGATCTTTATTTCAGAAATACTACAGGGATTTTCAGCTCCAGAGTCCTCAACTGTTCTGTCCTGGGCAATAAAACAACCCACAGAGGACTCTGAATAATTCCTGCCTGAAGGTTGCACATGATTTCTGAATGCATAGGGTTTGATTCTGGAAAATCATTAACAACAGAAATGTCTAAGGTGATGGGGGTTGGGGGTTCAGGGGCAAAGATGCAAGGAATAAAATGTTTTTAATTATATGCATTCAGGAATTGCTCCGAATCCAAAGATATACAACTGCAGATGTGAATGCTGTGCTTCAGCAGGGGAAGGAAAGATGTAACTGACAGCAGAAAAATAACGCCAATATACCTATTTTTCATGATGCTAAGACTATGAGGATTCAAATAGCTGATATAATAGTAATTTTGCTAGCTGTGCACACTACAACTTACACTATTCCTTTTCAGTCCTATGCCATTCATATTATTCATGCATACCCTATAAGGAAAGGATGTCCTAGGACTCAGGGAGAAAAGGAGAGTTTACAGTTTTTGGAAGAAAGGGCTAGCGACTCACAATGATTACAAAGATGCTGTGAGGCTATGCAGGGGGGAAATCAGGAGGTCTAAAGCCCAGCTAGAAATTAATTTGGCTTCAGCAATCAAGGACAAAAAGAAATGTTTCTATAAGTATGTCAACAGCAAAAGAAAGACCACGGAGACTATCCATCCCCTGCTAGATGCAGGAGGAAACATGGCAACGAGTGATGAGGAAAAGGTTGAGGTGCTTAATGCCTTCTTTGCCTCAGTCTTTAATAGCAAGACTAGTTGTACTGAGAGAATCCAGCCTCCTCAGCCAGAAGACAGAGACTGGGAGAATGAACCCACTGCATTCCAGGAGGAGATAGTGACCTACTGCATCACATAGACACACACAAGTCTGTGGGACCGGACGGGATACACCCGAGGGTGCTGAAGGAGCTGGCTGGGGTGCTCGCCAAGCCACTTTCCATCATTTACCAGCAGTCCTGGCTGACCGGGGAGGTCCCAACAGATTGGAAACTGGCCAATGTGATGCCCATATATAAGAAGGGTCAGAAGAATGATCCAGGAAATTACAGGCCTGTCAGCTTGACTTCGGTGCCCGGGAAGCTGATGGAGCAGCTCATCCTGAGTAACATCATACAACACATGCGGGACAACCAGATGATCAGGCCCAGTCAGCATGGGTTTATGAAAGGCAGGTCCTCCTCGACAAACCTGATCTCCTTCTATGACAGAGTGACCTGCTTATTGGATGAGGGAAAAGCTGTGGATGTAGTTTACCTTGACTTCAGTAAGGCCTTTGACACCGTTTCCCACAGCATTCTCCTGGCGAAACTGGCTGCTCGAGGCTTGGATGGGCACACGCTTTGCTGGGTAAAACACTGGCTGGATGGTCTGGACCAAATAGTTGTGGTGAACGGAGTTAAATCCAGTTGGCGGCCGGTCATGAGTGGTGTCCCCCAGGGCTCGGTTTTGGGGCCACTCCTGTTTAACATCTTTATTGATGATCTCGACGAGGGGATTGAGTGCACCCTTAGAAAGTCTGCAGATGACACCAAGCTGGGTGGGAGTGTTGATCTGCTCGAGGGTAGGGAGGCTCTGCAGAGAGATCTGGACAGGCTGGAGCGATGGGCTGAGGCCAACTGTAGGAGTTTCAATAAGGCCAAATGCCGGGTGCTGCACTTGGGCCACAACAACCCCCAGCAGCGCTACAGGCTTGGGGAGCAGTGGCTGGAGAGCTGCCAGTCAGAGAGGGACCTGGGGGTGTTGATTGACAGCCGGCTGAACAGGAGCCAGCAGTGTGCCCAGGTGGCCAAGAAGGCCAATGGCATCCTGGCTTGTGTCAGCAATAGCGTAGTCAGCAGGGACAGGGAAGGGATCTTACCCCTGTACTCAGCACTGGTGAGGTCACACCTCAATTACTGTGTTCAGTTTTGGGCCCCTCACTACAAAAAGGACATTGAGTGACTCGAGCGTGTCCAGAGAAGGGCAACGGAGCTGGTGCAGGGTCTGGAGCACAGGTCTGATGGGGAGCGCCTGAGGGAACTGGGGGGTTTAGTCTGGAGAAGAGGAGGCTGAGGGGAGACTTCATGGCCCTCTGCAACTCCCTGAAAGGAGGGTGCAGAGAGGGGGGATGAGTCTCTTGAACCAAGGACCAAGCGCCAGGACAAGAGGGAATGGCCTCAAGCTGCGCCAGGGCAGGGTCAGACTGGCTCTTAGGAAGGATTTCTTTGCAGAAGGGGTTGTTGGGCGTTGGAATGGGCTGCTCAGGGCAGGGGGAGAGTCCCCATCCCTGGAGGGGTTGAAGAGTCGGGTTGACCCAGCGCTGAGGGATCTGGTGGAGTTGGGAACGGTCAGGGTGAGGTTCATGGCTGGACTGGAGGAGCTTCAGGGTCTTTTCCAACCTTGATGATTCTGTGATTCTGTGACTTCCTCCATAAGAAACAACTCTATCATAATAGTCAGACATTCAGATGATTAAGTTAATTAAGTACATAAGGTTATCCACCGTTGCTCTTATTCTGGTTTTCAGTAACTCCCTAAATAAGCTATTAAAATAATGATGGCTCTGTGATATGTTTCTGGGATTTTTTTGACAGCCTTTGGAATGTCTTACAAATAAATTACCATGTGGGAGTTGCAGCAAAAAACCTGTGATTTTGTTTTTCTTTTTTTTAAAAGATGTTGAAACAAGTCATCACAAATGATGAAACTGAAATCAGACAACAGAGAGAAAAATGAGTTTTGACAAAACTAGAGCCATTCTGCAAAAACATTGACACTTTTGTGCCATAGCACAGACTTTGACAACTTGTGGGTTTTTTTCTTCAGCCATCTAATTTGTGCAGTTTTAAGTTTGGGCTTTGGGGCATTTACAGCACACAGTACATCAGTCCCAAGATATACTGTGAATTGATGATGTTGGTTATTGAAGCAATGGCCACTCCAATTTGTGGAAGGAGAGATGGAAGTTAGTTGAAGGTGGTCAAAAAGGACCAGGTCACAGGAACAAGGGGGGAAAAGTTAAAAATTAAATGGCTGTTTTCTGTAGTATTGATCTCCATACAGCGTACAGTCACAGGTTCCCAGCAGCTTTGCCTTACCATATTGTTCAAGGTTAGGTGTAATTTGCTGTTGATAAGCAGATATTTCACCCAGTGCATGTTCAATATTCAGGACACGCTGCTTTCATAGAGGCTTTCTCAATTTTGGTTGTCCTTATATTACTGACCTCATACATGTATACTAGCTAGTCTTTCATAGATTTGTAGATCATCAAACTGTCAAGCTTTTTAAAATCCACTGGAATATGACCAATTAAATAGATTAATTTCCTAGTACTTTTTGAGACACAAGAGGAAAAGCAAATTAAGTAAAAGCAGATTTCAAGGAAAACTAGATGAAAAGGCTCAGGCAATAGACAGTAGTGATTAAATTTCTCATATTGTAAGTGCTGGATAACCTGAAGTCCACACCATTTGTGTGTAATATCTCTTCCTTAGAGGTAAAAGATTACTACAGAAGAAGTACAAGTACAGGGTTATGTTGTGCATAACCTGGGCCAGGTGCTACTGGGGCTGCATAATGACCCAACCTCTACATCTACTGCACTCAAGGGAAAGGGAGGAGAAACTTATAACTGTGGGGACCACAAAAAAACAGCGCCTACCTTTCTTTCATAAAACCACCCGAGAGAAACTGCCTTATTTAAAATGAGGGTGTGGTAAATTTATTTCATAAGGCAGATATCACTGTAAATTATTTTCTGTTAGGCAAATTCAAAGGTTATCACTCATGCAGCATTAACGATTTCATAGAAATAATGCTCTGCTGACTTTGGACTTGGGTGTTGGGAGACATCCTGACTTCAGTCTGGTTTCAGCTCAGCAATGCTCTCAAACATGTTTAACTTTTAGGGTCTAAGTAATCCCACTGGATTGACATGGACTTCTGGCATACTTCATCGATGCTTAAGTGACAAGCAATGTCTAATATTGGGGAATATCTAATGCTATAATTACAGTCTTAATGGACAATTAAGAATTTAACAAAAATAAAAGCACAGTTACTGGCTGGTCTGTCCTGAGTGTGAGCTGTAGTTCTTGGTGAAAGTGTGAACACAAATTTACTGAAGGATTTTCTTTTGTTTGTTTTACTTGTTTTCCCATGCTATGATAGCATTCAAAAGATTTTCGAGAGTATTAAAGGTACTCTTTAAAGTTGTAAACTTCTTTCCTTAAAACATTTTGAGTTATTTCTGGGAGGTACTAGCAAAGCCTACTCCGTAGGTCTCTAAATGCAACAGAAAGGTTCAGATTAATTCTACTTGTATGATCGATCATGTCCGATATGAGTAGGTCTCATGGCAATGTCTGAAAACAGCTTTATAACTTTGCTTCAATCCCGATCTAAAATTCCTTGGCTATTTTTGTTATGACTCCAGCTGGGACTGAACATTTTGGTCAAACTGCAGAAAAAAATTGTATAAGCTGTAAATGAAGATGATAGATAAACAAAATGGGTAATTCTAACAGAAAACTATTCAGAGTAATGGACTAGAGAGAAAATTATGAGACTCAAAGAGGGCAAGTCTATTAAATCTCTCAATTCAAACATTGCTGAAATCATTCCTTGCCTTGGTCAAGAAAGGTAAAATACTTTTGATAAACTGTTGGATATTACATCTTTGATTTATTTCACTTTCGGATTCAGTAAATGAAGTAAACTATATTGACTTCAGCAAAATATTTGATACAAAGTCACATTCCAAAAGTATTGGTTAGGATGAAGATGATGGAGAATAATACAACAGTCTGGAGCTAGGTATAGAGAGAGCTAAACAATTCCCTTAATGACCGAGCTGTAGAATGGCATGCTGCTCTGAGAACTTTTCAAAACAGAGCCTTAGGATTGATTTTATTAGTTATGTTCATTAACACACACACCCCAAAAAAGAATAAGAACATGCAAAGCACAGTAAGAAATTCTGTGTCAGAGTCTGATTAATTTACTAAAGGTTTTGTATAATAAGGGTTTTTGGGATATCAGATCCCAAGACTGTCCATTCCAGCACCATATTAGTAAATAGAAATCTGTGTTACTAAGAGGTATCCAATTTTTTTGCTCGTGTCTCAGGCACTGGCTGGATATCTCCAGAGCTACACGGTGTCAGGGTGAAGAATACAATGGGGGCAGACATGCCCATGCTCCAGCCGTGTCTACCATTGTGCCTTCTAGGGCAGGTGGTGGCCTATGAGCCAGCCACCCATTCCCATAGGGTTTGGCTTGGTGAGTGTGGACTAGCCACTGAGGATCACATTTCCAAATGTCACCATTAATGTTTTAATGGTTGTGGACACTTGGTGGAGGTAAGGGGTTTGGGGACTTTTTTTGTTTGTTTCTTTCTTTTGCCTTTCCATTTTCTCCAACTTCAGACAAACGTGTCCACTTCCATCCTCATTGCTGTAATGAATGTGCTGTCCTTTTTTCTCAGCTCTGATATCATGTTCAGAGGAAACTCAGTGTCTGAAGACCTGCCTCATTGCTTTTTCTGAGCCTTGTCCCCTATTTATCAGTGTAATAAAACAGCTGCAAGCTGCCTCCATAGGCATTTGTTTGGTTGGTTGGTTTGGGTTTTTTTTTTATAAACATGCCAGGTGATTTATTTGAGAGTTTTCATATCAGGTTCACTTGACAGAACATTGCTGTAGTAATTTGTAATTTGTTTCCATTTATGTGTTCTTTTTAGCACATCCTGACAATAGAAGACCACTAATAAATAGGAGATGAATTGCATTAATCCTTTCTGCCATTTATAGAAATGTTTTTTTTCCCTTCCATATTTCAACTCGGTCGCTAGTCATATCATTCTTTACTGAGTTATAACAATGTGGAAAAAAAGTATTTTTAGACTTTTTTTAGAAGTAGTAGTGATATTCTATTTTTTTCTCACAGGGACACCAAACATCTGGCTTCAAAGATAATGGCAGTAACAATTATTTGCATCATAGCCCGAGCTAACTTGATAGCTGAAAGCTGCTGTTATTATCTCTCAGTCTCCTAACCTGTCCCCAGTGAGACAACAATGTATGAAATGCTCTGCCGTTTCTCTCTGTGATATTAAACTTTATGAAATGCATGTGACCTGACACTGAAGAAAATTGGTTGCAAGGTTGCCTTTTGTGTTTGTTTTATATACACAAATTAATCATGCAGACTGAATCCAAATAAATAAATAAAACCAAATATTTAAATGTTGTTTCTCAAAAGAGAAGTGCAAAGTCATAATAAATTCCCCTAATAGACTGTCAGCTGCTCAGAGGCATTGCCTGCAGAGGGAAATTTTTACCTCAGAAGAACAGAGGTAATAATGAGTCAAGTTGTTCTTACTCATTATCATGAGAAGAATCCACAGGGTGAACAACTCAGATAGGCAGTTTATCCAAGTCACGGTTCTGCCACTTTTATTAATATGATCAAACATAAGATATTTACTCAGTAGTAGTCAGAGCAGTGTTACTTCCCAACGTGGAGTACACAGCTGCAAGGCAGAGCTGAGACTCTACTCCCATGGCAGTGCCCTCTGGGGCTCCACCGACCCCTCTGAGCAGCTTCCACTCTGTGCCAGCCTGCGTCTGGGGTGGGAGTTGCACATGGTTACAGAGGACTGAGGGAGGGGAGGGATGCTTCAAAGCCTCCTTCACTCAATGTCCATTTTCTTCTAAGCTCTGTGGTGCTCCTTCTGCAATTTCTATGGAAAGGTGAGGAAGTCAAACAGGTTAGAAAACATCAAAAGGTCTGATTTTCAAAGTCTGCAGTTTTAGTAATACATTTGTATAATTTATAATATATTCACCTAGAACAGGTTATATAGGCAGGAAAAGGAAGTGATAAGATCCAGATGGGACAAACAACTATTTTTAGTATTGCTGACTTGCGGAAACACGACTCCACAACCTATAAGGTTATAAAGTAGGTATGTTTATTCAGCACTGAGACGCACGGGGGATCGCTCCACCACAAACGTGTTCCCCTCTCATGGCACCTTGTCTTGGCTTTATGCTACAAAGCATCACATATTTATAATATGCCTATACATATGCATGACCTATCCCTGCTTCATATTATAATGAGCCTGAAAGTCTTTTTCATACGTTCCGCCCCGGTCTCCTCCTAGTTGCGTCTGCGCAGTGTGTCCCGGTGGTCATGGGCTGGGGTCACAGAGATGAAGTAGCTCCTCTTCCTCATTGTTGAACTTTTACCTCCGTTCCTTGCGCAGTCTCTGTAGCCCCCTGGACTCAGGCGGGACCATAGGGTTGGTTTTGACCAGTTTTTAGGGCTGTCTTCCTATTCCATCAGGAAGCGTTCCCTCACAGCTTCCATTAATCAAGGTTTCCATATTGTTCTGCTCTCTGGCCCATCGACTATGATCTATTATCCTATTCAATCTTAGTTATCTTTTAACTAATGGGCCTCTAGCCCCTAGCCTGATCTCTGAGTCTTCCATCTTTATCTCTAAACTAAGTTATACCTTCATTTCTTGAGTGCCTAATTTCTATATCCTATTTTAATTTCCTAGCTCCTCATCTCATTGTCTCCTAACCTTTCCACTGTCTTCCTGAAAATTACAGTCCTCATACAACACTCTGTCAAACAGCTACCAAAACCCATACAGAATGTAAGTTTTATGAGTTCCACCATCAAAAAGCTACTGCCACCATTTTTTAGACTGATGCTGGTTGTCCCTCCTTTAAATTCTGCTAGACTGCTTCATCATCGTGGAAATCACATGCACACATATTGGCACCTCTGTATTTGCATGCGTGTGTATACTGTCTCCAAGCGGTATTTTTTAAACAAAAATATCTTGAACTGGCTGACATGGGTTATTTTGCTTTGTAAAAGGAGCAATTTGGCATGGACATTTCCCCATACTGTTATCAACAATAAATAGCTCCATCGTTACCAAGGCTTTCACATTGTCAGCTGTTATAACACCAGTGTACATATCCAGTGCAAGTATTCTGTCAGACTTTTTATTATATATATCCATGCTTGGGTATATCTCAGCTATATCTCTCAGTACTCCCTTATTTCTGATACAGATTTATCTCTGTCCCCTCAGAACTGTCATTTGCTCCCTTTTATTACTGTGAAATATTTGCAGGGTGATAGCTGAATCATAAAGCACAGGTCAGGGAACAGTACCCTGTGTTCACAACATGCAAATCCCGTTCCTCCCCTTTCCCATCCTTTTTGGCTTTGTGGATTTACAATGTCTTGTTTTCCTTTCTCTGGGTCCTTGTGCTATGTGGTGTTTCTCATATTTAGAGCTTGGCAGGCTGAGAAATGTATCTTGGTTCTAACAACTGACTGCAGAGTCTTGGCACAATTGCCTACACAGATGCAAATATACTGAAAGGGCTCGTTATCTGAGAAACCTTAGCTCTTCAAAAGCAAACAAACCTCTTTTTTTCTCCCCTTCTTCCCATTGCACTACTCTTCCATTTAAAAATAAGGCAAGAATACCATTTTCGAAATACCTTCCATGCTTTACAAAAATACAGCAAGCTCACAGCCTTTGTTTCCTCTCCTAAACATCCCATAAATCCTATGCAATCCCCAAATGCTCCTCCCCTCCATCCCCTAAAACGTCCCCTGCCCCTAGGCAGTGATGTCCCTCAGACTGGGAGATGACCTGGGGAGCAGTGACTCACCCAGCCCAAGGGGCAAATGGTCTCCCAGTACAGCCAGGTCAGGGAATGGGTTACTGGGGTTCATCCCATCCCTCCCTACCCTGCCTTGTGCCCCTGTGCTCCTTCGCATGTATGGAGAGCAGCCTTTTATCACATAACATAACAATGGTTCAAAACAATAGCCAAGTTTGGAGGGGTTTTTTGGTGTGTTGTCTGGAAAATGGTAATGAAATTATTTTGCATAAACAACACGTCATTTCAGACAAATGCTGAACCCCATTTGGAATAGAGGAGCTGAAAAAAAATTCATCCACCAACCAGAAAATAAATAATATCAAGGCTGACTAGGGTGAAAGTACTGACAATATGAGAGATGGCTGACGTTGTTTTTATGGCCCTGTGCTTTACTAAATAGAGAAAAGACGTATCCAGCCATGAACCAAAGAATAGACAGTGCACGGCAGAGAGCTTAGGAGGGCAAAACAAAACTTCTGTAGATGTTAATTTTACAGTATAATGCAGAGAGGAAACTGAGGCTAAAATGCTCTTAATGTCTCTAAGACATGATTAAAATCTTTGAATCCACTGTGATTTTTCAAGTGTAGGTTGAACTGAGCTGAAGGAACGTTAATCAAATGAGGAAGAATGTGGCTCAGAATCAGGACCATACTCAAAATTTGTTCTGCTGACCACCTTTGTCATAACTGTTAACATGATCTAAGTCATGTCACTGTCTTAGTGACACTAGAGGAAACAGGACATACTGTGAATGTTCTTCTTGCCTTATTTTCTTATTTTGTTCTCTATCCAAGATGATCAAAGAGGAAGAGGAAACAGCAATTAGGAGCTAAAAATAACATTAGCAACATTAGACTTTCTGCCAGAAGATAGATCTTTGGAAGTAAGACTTCAGGTATTTAGCCAGGTATTTCATTTCAAAGTATCTGACACAGGAATCAAACTCAACAAAAAGTTATTTGAAAAAAATGAGGATCAATGTGACAGCACCGTTGTGCATCCCGGTTCCCAAACAATTTGAGTCTGGGGATGATTTTCCTAGCCTTTGGCATGCACAGAAATAAATGTTTCTTTTAAGAATAAAAGTTGACAGCTGTTTATGATGAAGCAGAAGGCTCTTTCCTTCGAGCTTACCAGGACACCTCCCTGAGTTAAATAATTTTTCTACTGGCTCAAGGGTAGATTTATAGGCACCAGATGCAGAAAAATGTTAAGCGACCTTTTTTTCCCTACAGGAGCTCCCACAAAGCTAAACAGTCAAGACCAAACGGGGCCTCAGCACACGTAAATGCAGTGCTGGTGAAGCATGACATAATTTTAAAAATGAAACGCATCCAGCCACATGCAGAGACTCATTCACAGAAATGACACTACACATGCGGTCATCTGCATGAGTGTAGCTTAACGAATATGTGGCCACAGGTCTGGGGGAGCAGGGACTGGTTTACTTTCTAGGTTTTCTTACCCACATTTAAACACCTGAGGGAACTTCAAGTCCAGTAATGGAGCGGAGACCTGTGCAGGATGGACTCCTGTCAGGGTGGCACATTAAACCTTTTGCAGTGTCTAACAACACATTTTCTAACTACAGTTTGCTTTACTACTTGTGAAACCAAATAGTATGCTCTAGTAGTGACTAGAGGGTAAGATGCTGGTGAGATCAGGAGACCATAACTAGAATTGTAATGATCCATAGGAGGACAGCAGGAAATATCAAAGTAGGAGGAATTTGCTGGACAAAATTTGTGAATGACCTACAAAATAATGACCTACAAAAGCCTGCCATGCACCAGATAATGCAATCAAGAAAAAAAAATAAAATAAAATCCCAGACTACCAGTCTGAAAAAGGCTCTATGCCAAACTCCTCCCTCTCTTCTCAAGCTTGTTTGGTGATTCCAGCATGAGGGCTACTTACATACCAGAAGCTTTGCTTTGTTTTCCTTGATTCTGTTATATGGTCTCTTCTAAAACATTTTCAAACTCAGGAGTTACTATTTCTTTTTAATCATTTCCTTAATAAAAAGAAAGGGAAAGGAATACAATGTAATAAAAAAAAAAAAAACAAAAAAAACCCTAGTTGTTGAATGTTGTCAAAAGTCAACTGAACTCCCTGGAACAATGGAGAATTAGCATCATTTAAGGGACTGACCAACCTTATCTTGAACTCCCATTGTGCATCTGAACGTTTGCTTTCAAGAAGATCCATGAAGCCTGTTTAAGATGTCTGTGCAATAGGAGTCATTAGTCTTCCCTGTCAAAATTATGGACACTGTAAATCTGTCAGCTAGGATTAGAGGGATCTTTTTTCAAAGATGAAATTACTTTTGGAAATACATTTGGCCACATGCATTTTGATAAGACTAACTGACCAAGGGCAACTCTGCCAGAAATGCCTACAGTGAATTTCAGTAGGACCTGAGTTCCTCTGTCAGTTTTGAAATGAGGGCAGTAGTTGCAAAGTTATTTGGGTACTTTTGAGCTTTAACGAAGGCATTGTTTTATACCTCATTCAAAAGCTAACAGTCCTAAACACACAGTCCTCTTGGAAACAGTTCAAGGCGTGCCATGCAATTGTGCTTTCTTTGTTGGCATTTGATTTGTGTGGGAGTACAGCTCTGTTCAGTCCCTGTAGTGGTCTGCTGGATTCCAGACCTGTCATTCTTAAAAATACGGTGCCTGTTTTTAGGTCTGGATGGGATCTCTAATTATTACAGGTTTTGAGATCTGTAATTAACGTAGTGTTGGGATCTCCAATTACTGCAGTGCTGGGATCTCTAACTACCATCCTTGTTAACACTGTCTTTAAAATATTTGTTATTTCAGCCAGAGAAGGTGCAGCTGGATTCAGTATAACTCTGGCTTCCTGATAAATCATTCACTGTTAGCATAAAGGTAATAGAATAACATTTTTTCTCTTTTAAGAGGTTTTAGACAGAGGGCAATCTGGTTTAAAAATCAAGTTCTATGTTTTATACAAGAGATACCATATTGTTATACTATTTATTCACTCTAGCTGAATATAAATAAAATTGTTAGTAAAACAATTTTGGCTTTGTGTTTTTATTGCTTTTGTCCCCTTTTTTCTAGCAAAACCCCTGGAGATTTTTCACTTCAAGCTGTATTTGAAGTGATGTATCCAAGGGATCATTTTTCAGAGGAGATCATGGTGACTCATATATGTAACCAGGCAATTGTGCGAGGTAATGATAAAGGTAAAGCTCAGAGCTAGCTGCTGTATAGAGGAAAAAATTAACCTTTATCTAAATAAATGCTACCTGAAAGGACATTGTAGAGAGGTTGGTGCTGGTCTCTTCTCACAGGTGATTAGTGACAGAACAAGAGGGAATGGCTTTAAACTGCAACAGGGGAGGTTCAGACTGGACATTAGGGAAAAAATTTTTCACAGAAAGAGTGGTCAGAGAGTGGAATAGGCTGCCCAGGGAGGGGGTGGAGTCACCATCCCTGGATGTGTTTAAGGGTCGTTTGGATGAGAAGCTGGGGGATATGGTGTAGGGGAGAACTTTGTAGAGTAGGGCTGAGGGTTGGACTTGATGATCCCAAGGGTCTTTTCCAACCTGAATGATTCTGTGATTCTATGAAATATAAAACTCCACCTCTGGAATTTTAAGGAAAACCCAACCAACAAATTAAAACCAAACTAAAGTAGGGGCATCAGCTTTTTTTCTTCTAGCTTTACACCAGTTTTACACTGGTGGTTAGTGCAGCAACTCTGTGAAGTCAAAGGCAATTCTAATGATTTCACTCAAGATACCTCCTTTGTTGTACTTTGCTACTGAATCCAACAATCATTCATGGGAAGGGGTATCTTGGGAAGAAAATCTATGCTTAATTTACAACATTTTTGCTTTCCTTCTTTAGGAAGAGGATCAGGAGTTCCCAAGGACTCAGGATTTCTTTTTCCTTGTTTACAGCAATTAACTGCTATCTTTGCACTGAATTTGGTGAATATCTGGGTGTCCACATCATCCAGCCATAGCTAATCCCAAAGGGACATTCTGTTTCATTGCTGAAAGTTTTCAGCTCTCCTTTTCCCTCGGCTAATGTGGCTTTCCCCTCAGTATAGCTACACTCCTGCATTGTGCTGGCATTTTTGCTTAAGTGTGTACCTCTTCCTGCTCTGCTTACTTAGTCATTCCAGAAAAACTACCATTTCCATGGAGAAGGCAGAGCTGTCCAGGCAAAGTATCCCCTCATGAGACTGTGGTTTGAGAATAAAACAGGCCAAGGTTAATTGTCACCATACAAGGACTGTAGATTGCAACCAAGTCAACTTTTGTCCATGTATAGCATTATTTTTCTTGTAGCCTATATATTTGTTCCCATAGGTCAGAAGCACATGGAAATGCCTCTAGAGATCCACCCTATTCTCTAACAGGGAGAATATCTTCCTGTTTTCCAGTTATGAAAAAAGAAATTGTTTAAAAATAGTGCATATGTACATACTTTCACTGAGTTTGTCCACTATGGTAATTTTTGTTACTCCTAAATCATGAGTTTTAGGCCCTGGACATGGTCATGAAATACAGTAATTATCTCCTTCAACCCTGTGAATCCCACTAACATCACTGTTGTCTTTTCTGCATGACTGGGACTTTAAAAGCAATAATTTACTTTTAATGCAGAATATTGTGGTTCATTGATATGTTTCCATTTTTCTTTTGACTCCCAATTTTTCTACCTGAAACAAATTTCATGCTAACATGCCATCCAAGTTTTAATTTCATTTCTATTTCATCATTTCACTGCTGTGGTAGAAAAAGGAAAAACAACATTCTTGCATTTGTTTTGTTATCCAATAAAGAGGATTATGCTGTTTGCTGTAAAAGCATAGGATTTTACATTCAAGTTGTCATATCCATAACACACAGTTGTCAGGATGATAAATATTTATATGTAGATATTGCAAATATGCTGAATTAAAAACTGAACCAAAGCAAAAACAAAAACCACATATTTTTTTATTTGGCCTTATCTGTCATCTGAGACAAAACAAAAAGTGCTATGACCGAGAAGTCTTGCTGGTGTGGTGGGATTTTAAAAATATAAGGCTTTGTGCAAGAAGGTCAGCAATAATTTGAAGACCATGTTGAAGCAAGGGATTTGGGGTCTCACAGCTCTGTGTATGCAAAAGGCTCTGAAGGTTCTGGAGGTGCAGGGAAACACCGTTGGATAGCCATGGTGTATAAGCAGTCACTGCTGCAGTGTTGTCTCCAGCCGGCATCCTCATGGGAGGAGAAACAGTGTGGGACGGTGACCACAGCAGCAGCGAATACAAGACATGTTCTCTTGACAGAAGGATCTGGCATTTGGGGTTTTTTCTTCTCCTCACAGAGATCTAAATACAGGAGATAAAAAAGTTAGCTTGAATACTGTATCCACAGAAAAAATAACATGGCGGAAAGAGAAGACAGCTTTTTGTCTTATTGTCTCAATGAACATTTTCATGTTGTGTAGTGACCCTGTACACTAGTGGGTTGAAAAAACACAGTGATTTTCTATTTGTTATCTCTGTTTTATAAAGTGCTACCTTATATATATCTTTCCTGAATTGTACAGATGGAATTCTCATTTGAGATAGCAATGTCAATTACTTCCAAGATTTTCGTTTCTTTGCAATAGAAGGCAGAAACGTCACCTTCATTAGCTCAGTCTTACAAAAACAGAGGAAACGCAGGTAAGAAACAGAATGAGGGTTAGACCATTGGAAGCTGTTACATGTGCTCTCTCACTGAAGGCACACTTTCAGAACAGCAACCAACTGCATAAAATACTTCTATAAAACCCATCACTCTGCTTTATGCCCTCTGGAAAAGCATCCATACACGCATCTTTTATAACATCTTTTCCTTCACTGTTTTGAGTATTTATTTCTTAATTCAGAAATACAAAATGACAAATACTTGTGAGCATTATACATCGTAGCAAATCCTATTTTATATGTACCCTTACAAAATATTGTGAGTTTTCTAGCTTTCTTTCCTTCACACTTGAACTAAACATGGAGAGAATACTTTTTTCCACAGGGCAAAACCAAAATATTAAAGCTTTTCATTTAGACAAAATTAAAATCCTGATTTTAAATGTTAATGATATCAAAGATTTTCAAAGCAAAAATTGTTTTCACAGGAAAAAAACACAATCACAAGCCATATCAAATACCATTCAACACTGTCAAATCTTTTTTTTCTTTAGTCCTTTATTATTTCTAAAATTAAGGTTTGCTAATTGAAATCCCACCAAAAAACAGAGAGTTAAGTTAACTTAACCTCACCAGCTAATACAAAGCAACTGATCTGTAATATCCAATGTAATTAAACTGAACAAATCTACCTGCTGAGGGCTGAATGTGAAAGCTGTGCTAGATTTGGTAACCCCACATAAAGAGGGATCCATAGCAGAACAGAACTGGCTTTTAACCATTAAGCCTTTTTTCCTTATACTTGGCCTTTGCTTTTCACCTCTGCATTTTGTTGGGCATCTTCTATTTATTGCACCATTATACACAAGAATAGGTTGACATCTTTCGTCCCTATATTGTTATAGAAAGGATGTGTCCTGGTGCAATGTATGTTCAGAAATGATGGCAAGAGTTAGAATTTTCAGTCCATTTTTTCCATACTCTGTGTAACACTGAGGATCCCTTAGGACATTTTAAGTCCCTCTGCATGATGCTTTACTAGCCTTTTTTTATTATTTTTTGATGCAGCCTATATGTCCTATACCTGGTACTGTATCTTGCTTATTATGTGCCATTTCCATCTGCCAAAATGGCTCCAGCTGTTTGATTTCAGATTGCACCCAGAGCCATGCCTATGAGATGAATTAATTGCCTGCCCTTTACAAATTCAAAAGGACTTCTCTCTCCCAGTCTCTGGTTTTGTTCTCAGATAGAGGTATTAACCCTCCCACGGAAAATATAACCTCCATCACTAAAGTGGAATACAAATGAGCAATTAACCAAAGCCATATACTTTTAGCACTGGTTTTCTACCACCTGATTCTCTAATGGGGCTTTGACTTGATATATACGTCTTTACCCTGTATGGAGCAGAATTTTAAACTGAGTTGTAACAACTGGGAACAATATGAGAGCTTTCTCAGAAAGTAAATGGCAGAGAAAACTACATGCCACTACCTGAAAGGCCATTAATGTCTGTCAGAAAAAGAAAGGTTATTTAATGCCAGAGGAATTGATACTGTACTTAGGCCAGCCTAAATGCTTGTCCCACTGGTGAGATAACCTTCTACTCTGTGAATTAATTTATGAATCATCTTTGAAGCTGGAAAACTTCTCCAATTACTGTTTGTATCTGGGCACCAGCAAATGGTCTCTCATTTAAAAAGTTTTCTAGGAAGAGATAAATTAGATAATTCTGGGTTACTGTTGGCTTTAATTTCTGTTTTCTTATATAATATATAAATGCACATTTTAATGTATTTTGGCTTTCTGGTGCTTCCTGAGTATCATACTAAGAAAATATCTAGATGCATTTCCTGAACACATTACATGTCATACACTCAGATGCCTGCTGCAAACATTTTTATCCTATTATTATCAAGGTGCTGAGAAATCAACAGTCCAAAACTTCCACCCTAATTCTCACTGCTGGGCATGTCTATACACAGTGCCAAGCATGATGCAAAATTTAAAACTAAGATTAGACTTGAAGGTAGGGCTGTGTTAAACAAGCAATATCTGATTGGCAATATCAGGCCATTTCAGAGCGGCGAAGTGCTCCTGTGGTGGACTCAGCAATAACAATAGAACTTCATTAGTATCTGTGCAGAATATCAATACTTTAAAAGTGAAATATGCTGTTTTAGGCTGGTGTAACTGAATTTGCACTGAAGCCATCCACCAACCCGGCAGTGTCAGAGCGTCACAGCTCTTCACACCTCTGACTGACAGAACCTAAGCCAGAGCAATTCTGCATTGTAGCTGTATGCTCAGATAAAGAGAATCATTGCATTTCTTGGCAGGCTACCATGACTAAAATGCACAGTGAGCAGCCAACATATAGAAGAAGAAAGGGGAAAAGATGAGTCTGCTCTCAACAGAAATGTTCTTGGTATTTAAACCTTTCTCAAAGAATACTGAAAGCAACAGGAGTTTGCCCCCATCATAACCTAGGTGTATCAATACAAATCATACTTGTCTGAAATTACTTGTGTTTGTATCAGGCTTTAATGTGTGTTAGTGGAAACTATTAAATCTATGATGCTGTCTTTTCCTTCCTTTATATGCCCACCTGGGAAATATGGAGGATGTAAAACTCTGCTAAGATCAACTTTCCTTGGCAGAAATATTTTTATTATCCCTCTATTTCTTAATACCCAGCATAAATGTTGAGAAAAACTAGTTCCACATAAAGAAACTAATTTGCCTCCTCATCGTTATATTCACAGGGATTGCATTTCAGCACTCAGAAAGAAGTAAGGGAATATTAAAATCTTTAGATAACTGTCGACAATTATGTGAGTCTGGAAATATTGCCTATAAAGGGAGGAGGTCTCTCATACTGCATTGTTTGTGACTGTCCAAACAGCAATAGGCAGGTATAATGCCTGCGTCTGGAATCCCTCATCAGTATGCACATGATCGAAATTCAGCAGAAAAATCACTGTAGCATATTAGATACCACTAGTCTCAATTAAGGACAATTAGCAGTGCCACTGTGCATATGAGTGAGACAGATTATTGTGGCACCAGAGAAAAAACAGATTCAGAACAGGAAACAGAATATGGCTTTAACATCTTTAAGTGTTGTTTATGGCAATTCATAAATATTCTGCACTGTGTTTATCTGAAATGTGTGATGTTCTGAAGCAAAAAGTGAAACTTATCAAAAAGAAAAAACAAATTACCGAGAGAGAAAAAGAGAACTATACCAGCAAATACAGTCAACGATCTTTCTGCTTAATCAGTTCATTACAAAAATCTACCTTTCCAGAAAACAGATGAGAGCTGCTTGTAGTATGAAGATAAAACACAGCTGTCTCTCTCCTACTCATTTTGTAAACAATAGAAAGCCATGTAAAATTACTTTGATGGTAAATTCAAATATTATACTGTTCAAAAGCACTTTTAGCAGTGAAACCTTTAAAATTAGTAGTTTTACAGTGTCAGGTTAAGATGAGGGTTCAGGTTTAGGTCAGGATTAGAATTTAAGATTCAAAAGGAGAATTTCTTTCTATATGTTTTGGAGGTTACTAGTTGGAAAGAACATTTTATCTTGCTCAGACACTGTTTAAGGCTACTGCTAATATTTCCGTTTCAGTCAAGAAACCTAAAGGATCAAGGGCTGGGTTTACTTCAGTATGTTGGTAGTCTGAAGGCTAAGAAAGAGATTGGGTGTTACCTGGACCTGAAACTGAATAGCTGATTTAGGAGAAGGAGCTGTCTCCCATAGCAACTGTTTAGATTCTAAGTTGTATATGTTGTTCATGATAAAAAAGCAAAGCTTCCACAGAGGATCTTAGTGGTTCATGCCAAGAGAGCTGTGGTGATTTGGAAGAGAGATGATGTTGGTTAAGCACAAAGAACTTCTTAGAAAGTCCTTGATGCATGGAGTCAGACTCTGATGAAAGGAAAGTTCAGAGTTCAGAAGGTAAAATTAGTATTGTATGTTCCTGGAGTTGAAGAAGTAAAAGACATCATTTGGTCCAAAGGGAAATAATGGTGTCAGTGGGAGATGTTAGTCCCCAAAGTCAGATTTAGCCTTGGGTTAAGGCTGGGCTTAGATTTAGGAACAATGATGAAGAAGGAAAAACAGTTTGCTTCATCCTATGCAATAGCCTGTATAGACTGTTACAGACCTTCCTCAGGCCCACAGAGAGAGGAAGCATCCGATGTCAAAGAAATATTTCATTTGGTGAGAAATCATTGAAATCTAGCTCTATATCTACCTGGGACTGCACTCTAGTTCATCTTAGAGAAGAATTAACACCTGCATAAAGTTTTTGGGTTTTTTTTCTGAAGAAGTGTACAGAATTAGGAAAAAGGCTGATGCTTTTAGCTAGACCAAAAGGAGAGGAGCTGTGGCCAGGGAAGACATCAGTTTGGGATTGGGCTTCAGTTTAGTTACATTGGGTAATCTAACAAATGCTTCAAGAGGTGAAACCACACCAGTAAATCCAAAGAACTGCAGCTTTTGTGTTCAATAGTGCCATCTAATGCTGAGGATGGATAAAAATTTACACTGAAAGATGATAGCCCTGGATCAGATTTTCTTAAGGAAATTCAGCTAGAGTTGAAAATGCAGAAGGATTTTTGCAAGAGTGTGATTCTGTGAAATAGAGCTTTGACATGTGTCACTTTGGGCAGAAGTTGCCTGTTCCTTTGTGGGAAGAAAGAAAGGTGCCCCAACTTAGCTTCTCTTCACATTTCCAAGGTTGAGAATAGTGTTAAGCCATCACCTGGGCCTAAAATGTCCTTACTTTTTTGAGGGGGTAAGGAACGTTCCAGTTTTGTGCTTCTTCATGGCTTGAAGGGTAGGATTAAGGTTAGGCAAACAAGGAGTGATCAAGACAGACTTACTGCTGAATGGTGAGGAGGTAAGGAGAAGGATACTCTCTATCAGCTTCCAGTGGCAGTGTCTTTACTGGTTGTCTGTTTTTGTCTCCTGAAATCAACTTTGGCTCAAGATCAGGCCCACAGCCAACTGCCTTCTCAAGGGGGAGGACATTTGCCACAGTTTAATGCAATTATCTTAGTATTGCACCGTGGTGTCATAACTTCATTCATTGTTAAATGTGGAAAGCTAAAGGCTGACAAAGGGAATATACCAGTGTTTACTCCTGCCTGGGCCACTACAGTGTCATGAAGACATCTGGTGTCAGTTGTTCCCAGGAGATAAAAGCTTACTTCGAGGGTGAAGCAGTGCCCTGGGGGGGGGTTATTCATTATTTTTTTAATATTGCCTAAACGGTGATCTCTGTAATAAATAGGCTTCCAAGGTACTGTGGCAACAATGAAGTGATTAGGATTAAATAATAATTATTCCCCCACTACTAAATGGGTCGGAACACTCTGGTGCTTAAGGGGGGTTTAAAATGACCATTCGATGAGATATTCATCGTTACTAGTGTTAATCCAAAATCTGTTCATTACTCAGCCCAAACTCCCAGAGACTACATAATTTATTCAATTTTCAATAATGTTCCTTCTAGAAGTGCAAAGCTTCTTTACAAAACTAAAGAAAAATATACTCAGGAACAGAATATATCTCCCCTAAACCACAAATTTAACACAGAAAAATCTTACATAGACTTTGAATTTCATAGAGGTGTGCCTAGGAGAGCTGCAAGTAAAAATAATGATCCTTTGTAAATGTGTTCACTTGAAAGCAGATCTGAAGATTTCGAAAAAGTAGTGCTCTTGTCACATGGAAGACCAGACCTTCCATCATATCAGTTGCTATTTCCACATCTGTTAACATTTATTCCATTTTAATTGAATGTAAAGAAAGCAGTGCTAACTAAAAGTAACCACAAAGTGTTGTTCATGCAACTAATGGAGAGAGAGAGACAACGGAGTCTCACAAAGACTCACAGAGGGTCGTGGAGAGTATCTCATATGTAGAGAGTCTCAGACAGGAGATTAGAGAGCACAGCTTGTACATCTGACAACCGAGAGGATTACTTGTCACAACTCTCAGTTGTCTGTGTGGACAAATTTCGGTAATTGTTGCTAGACCACAATGCCTTTCTGATAGCTCATTGTTCTCAGAGCAGTTCCTTATCTGATGGCCTTTTCAGAGAGAGAGGTAGATTCTCCACCTGCAGCCTTTTCTGCTCCTGGTGTTTTTCACCCCGGTTGACTTTTGTGTAATACGTGATTCACCTCAGCCAGTGCTTCCTAAAGAGTTAGTTCTGGATGATCTCAAGCAGTGATCTAAGCACAGCGTTAATTCCTGTAAGTCGCAAATCACTTGGCATAGATGTGAAGGAGCATTAATCGCATGGAATTTTCCCAGTTAGGGGATATTTTATTTGGATGCATACACACACACACAAACACACACGCCTCTATATATATGTATCATGGTTTTGTGTGTTCAGTACAGCCAAGATCATTCAGTCCAGATATTTCAATAGCAGGGCTTTTCCTTTTGAGAAAATACAGAATACAGTGTCATTGTCTGTCATTCCACTTCTGATTGTTTTTCCCAAAAGCATAAGAACTTCATCATCTATTTCCATCTCAGTAAAAAGAAAAAAAAGATATGTTCTTCATCTTCCTTTGTCCAACAGTGACCCTAAAATGTATCTCAGAGAGTCAAATGAGTCATAATAGCTTTCATCCCCAGGGAAAAAGTGACTAAGTGGTGCTCAGCTGGAAACCTGTTCAAACCATTCTGGATCCTTATATCGCTTATACTTGTTTGATTCTATTAGACACCGTGTCTTATCCAGCAGGCATCACTACTCACTATTTAATGTTCTTGCTTAAAACTGTATTTTTACTTTATTCTCATTAATTACTACATTTTCCATGGCACATATATTTTTAATTTTATTTGAAGTGTCACCTTTGTTTCGGTAATGACATGATGCATCAGTTCTTCAGTTCTCACTAAAGGCCACTGTAAATCAATAAGGTCAATTTAACATTTTGACATGTTCCTTTAGGCCATTCTCATTTCATACTGTAGATGGTTCAAGTCTTCTACATCATCACGCTGTTCTTCGACTGAAGAGGGTAAAGCGCTTCCCAATTCACCATTTCATACCTGAAGATCTCTCCTCATCGGATTCACAAGCATGACAGCCTTGTTGAAAGGTCTCATTCAGCATTTCTGTTTGACAGGCTTGGAGTTTTCCTACAGGCCCTCACATACAGTTAATTTGCAGCCATGCTATCTCAGGAGCAGATTGTAGAGAAAGCAGTGGCTGAGTCTTTTCTCAATTCCCAGTACTCTACATGATAACACGACATTTTCTCCCATGATGCTGCCGTGCCCACACTTGATGAACAGGAGTGATGAAGTGATACACCATTCATCCCATGCTCTTCTCGCCTGCCTGGAAGGCAAAGTCAAGGCCCTATCCTCATTCATTCCTCATTTGCACTGAAATATGGAGAGTATAATCTCCTGATTGACCTCTCAGTGAACAACAGGACTCACTCACTCTTTTCTGTCAAAGCCCAGAAAGTTAGTGACAATTTCACCCTACATTAAAAAGGCTGTGGATAGAATAATTACCTCATAGAAGCCACAATTAATCTTCCTAGGTGTCCTCCAAAGCCAGTCGTAAGACATGTGCCTACAGTATCTGGGTCATGACACTGTCTCAAGCACTTGTCCATGACAGTTGGTGCTTCATGGTTAACATTCCCTGGTGTAACTTTGGTCCACAACAGACAGCACCATCCCAGACACAGGCCAGGTTTTGTTCAGTGGCAACAGCATGGTAGCAGTTTGGAGACAGTCACCATGGTTTGAAGGAAAGGAGGATGAGGGTAGGTAGTGGTCAGCAGGGCAGTTTCACTGTTTATTTAGTTGCATGTGGGGATGGGCTATCTCCCAGAAGGCATAAGCTCCTGTCTTGAACAGGAGTGGATGCCTAATCTTGCAGGGCTAAAATTAGCCTTTGTGAACACCTCCTCTAGTATTTTATCTGAACATCAGGCAGTGACTAATCTTTTCTTATAAGCCTGCTGTGATGATGCACCATAGGTAGCAAGTATTAAAAAAAAATCCCTTTTTTTGCTAAGCTGTTTCATATGACATGTGACAGTGCTATTTCTGTTGCACTGCTGTGTTTGGTGAATGTATTAAGTGCCCCAGCAAGACTTCTGCATCATCGTCATCCATTTGTCTCCTAGCTATATGTTCATGAATTTGTCTTTCAGTTTGCTAGTAGCTTGTAGTGTCTGACATGAATGCTTTTATTGAAAGCCTTGTTATGTATTCCTTGAACTACTGCTACTGGGTACCAACAAATATCACTGACCATCTTCATTTTACAGTGTATCTATCTCCCTCTTTTCTGTCTACTCACCCAGTCTTTTGTTCATTTATTACCGTATACTTTATCTCTGTCTCGTTTTGCCTTATTAACTGCATGAATTCCTGTTTTCTTATTGATTGCTAACACATTTGAGAAGCAAAATTTTCAGCTGATCCATCTCAGTCTCTCATTAACCACAAAGTCACTTTTTATTATATTCAGCTACCTCACTTTGATGAATTGCTGCTTATGCAGAAAGGAAGTTGCGAAGTCCAGTGGTCTTTGTGATTGAAAGGATCCCTCTTCCTAGCCCATCGCAGCATGGCACAGGGTACTCTCACACCCATGAGTTTCTCCTCCCCTAGCCTAATGGACACAGCAGCTGTTGGCTCCCAGTCCCTCTCATCCCCCTTCTCTCAATTTTCCCAGGCTCATTCTTCTGCAGCCTTGAGCCCTGTCTTTCTTCATTGCAATTGCCACCCAGATAAACATCCTGCCCCTAATTATTTTTTCTCCATTAGTTCTGGTCTTGCAGTATCTGCATCAAAATTTAGTATTTCTGATACTGTTAATAAAGTGAACATGGCTTTACCTAGTGCTACTGATAGGTAACCGAGGCTCTGTTGTCCTTGCAGGATTGCACCGTCTAAAAGCTCCCCTCCTATAACCTGTGAAGTTTGATTGTCTTTCATGTGAGCCCCTGTGCAATACAGTCATCCCTCACAGCACTGTTTGTGCCTTTTTTTGTGCCTTTTGCACCACCTCACTTTGTTATGTGCTACATCCAGCAATTTTTCATATCATACCCAGTCGTTTCCCATGGTCTACTCATCTAGCTAAACCTCAGACCCCAGCCAAGTCACCTGCCTACATACCTTAACACATTATAAGCTCTGGTAACTGCTCAAATTAACAAGCTTAGCTTTATAGCATAGCTCTACAACATCTGTTGTCTTATCTGGTTTTTTAATACCTATTTTTGTGAATTACATTATTATCTAAATTCTGGAATTAGTGTCTGGCTTTGTCAAGTGATTTACAGCTCCTCACATGCTCCCATAGAAAGCTGTAGAGATCTTTAGTGCCTCTGCGTGTTGCACTGTGGATGATCTCAACTTTTCTGATGATCTCAACTTTTCTGATTTCTCTGCAGTGCCTAACACATGAACAGGCCAGGTTGTTACTTGCCTTCACCTGTCAGATTTGTCCCCATAGTGAGAAGATGCAGAAGATGCAATTTCTTCCATTTTGGTAATGATTCAGTTCACATCCAACACCAACCAAAAAAAATTATCAGTGAAAGAAGTCCTAGTAAGGGACAATCAGACTTTTTAATCTTACTGCAGCTTCAGTAATGTTGCAAATCTGTAAGGTGGTCAGCAGAGCTGTTACACAGGTGCCTCTCCCTTCCAGAAATTATTAGAAGGTACATGCAAACTCACCATAATTTGAATGCTAACACCAGCTCATATTTCCCTATGTTATGTCAGAAATGCTTTGAAATCTAATATAAAGGCATATTCTAAGACAAATTATGCAAAGGCCACCTTTATTTGCACACAATATTAGCCAGTGCCTAGGTAATTCTGTTCACATTCTGCTAGATTGCCTTAACATAACACTGTGTGGAGTATTTCAAAGTTAATATTTCACTGAAGGGCCAAATACATGTATTAACCTATGCTTTATAATAGACTTTAGTTTCACAATTATAGTTTCTACCATTTTCCTGATTCATGATACTAGGTCTGAGAAAATGACACTGTGTTAATTCATCTGCATTATAATGCTTCTTACAACCAGATGCATTATCTTCCTCATGGCTGCTGCGTTGTTTTACAACAGTCTTCTACCAAATTAGAAATGGATGCTTTTAATTTCCTTTACTTTCTAAGCAAAATTCTAAAATTTTCCAGAAGTTACTTAGTGAATGTGTTTAAATCCATCACAAACAGAAGTAGTTACTGTTTTTGTTAAAATTCTTGGATGGTGGAACTAGCTTCTAATTTTAGAAAAATAAGACTCATTATCTGGGCTCAACAAACTCAGTTCCTACAGAAGTAAGTCTGATAAATTGCTTCAAACTGTCTTTTCTTATTACTTGCAGGCACACAGTTTGAAAAGAAATAATATATAACATTTCAGGAAAAATGTATGTAAGTAATCTATAGGTACATGAATATACGAGAGTAGAAATATATACATAAATAAGAATATGAACATGAGTATATACAGAGGTATATACATTTATAGGCAGAAAAAACATGTTTATCATAACCTAACCATTGAACTCAACAGTACAGTAGCTCCTTTCACAGCCATAGAATCGCTGTATTCATGGATCTGGTCCTGTGACTTACATTGGATTACTTAATTTTTATCAGGTAAGGAAGTCCTTACACATTAAATAAAATTCATTAACACACACATTATATTCAGATATATCCACATGCCCATTGCACACTAGAAGGAAACAAGTCTCTTCTATCTTAAACAAATACAAGTCTATAAAACAGATTGCAGAAGTACAGAGAATGATTCAATATTTAAATAAACAGTAAGATTTGTTGCTGGATCTGACTTCAGGTCTCATAAATACTGCATAATTCAGGTGGATGTGTACTCTGTAGTTCACAAACAGAATGTGTGTTACAAAGCATGGGATCTGGCCTTCTTTTGCTCAGTACTTTATTTTTCTTATTACATTGTATTTTTTTAATATTTTGGCACATATCAAAGTTCTAAATAAAGAAAAAAAAGACAACCAGCAGGCATGTCTGTCTTTTTGCTCTTTTTCTCTGTCCTACATACCTCAGCTAGTCTTATCCTCCCTTGCTTTTGTCCTCTCTAAAGCTTTTCATCATATAAGCTTCCTCCAGCAATTTCAACAGTTATTGTTCTGTCTGTAACCTTCATCGCATACCCTGTCAGAAATGCATGACAAGTTCTTTCCCCATCATGCTTTGTCTGCAGCCCTGGATAATCTCTATACAAGTCACAACCTATATATCCTCCCTTTTCAGTCTGGTAGTCCTAATTAACATTATTTGGCCTCTTAGAACTGCACTTCCACAAAACCTACACATGTCTTTATATGTATTCCCCTAATAAATCTTACTGAACACAACACTCATAAAAGCAATAGGGGAAAAAAAAAAAAAAAAAAAAAGACAATGCTAATGCTCAAGGTGGATACTGATTAATTCAAAAGGATATTAAAACCGCTTATGATAATAACACTTAACAGTCTACATTTTTCTAAAAACATAACATGGCATATCTTAACGCAAATACTGTTTGTGTGCTTGTTGCATGTGTTCCTGCTCCAAAACTGATATAATTCAGAGCTAGACATATCTCTAACAAAGCAGAGCTGGTCTCACCAACATAAATCTGAGTACCACTGCGGATTCAAGAAAAGGATTATTTGAACTCTAATCTTTTCAGTAGGTTGGTGGATTTTCTTGATGTGGAAACTATGGAAGAAAAAAAATGTTTTTCCTGCAGAAATGTTAAAGCTGATTTTGATCTTATGTTCCATCTACTGACTGAATGCGATGAGAAACCTTCAACCATCCAGTCACTACCTCGAGCCTTATTTATGAAACAGAGACAGTAACATATCTGTGTCAAAAATTTCTATAAATAGATAAAAAAAATATTTAACACATTTTTAGGAAAAGTGTTAAAGTGAAGAAGTGTTAAAGTGTTAAAATGAAGAAGTGCCAGAACTTCTTAAATTTCCACAATGACCTCTCACGAGCATCAGCTGAATTTTACCTTTTTAGAAATAATTGGAGAATAGCCTTTTCTGAGATGGGTGTGTTCTTAACTATCCTTTGGCTCTCTGTGTTGCACCCTATCTAAATAGTTAAGCCCTAAAGGGAGGTATATGACCAAGTTGTGTGCCATAGTGGTTGGCCTTATAAAAATTTTTTAATATAAAAAACCAGAAGTCAACCTGACTATTCTTCACCTAATGTCTAAATCCACAAAATAATTTTTATTTTTCAAGAATACTGTTCCCAAGGCAAATAAATCTGATTTCTGTTTCATCTAACGGCCTGGCAACAATTCACTTTGATGTTTCTTGGTTGATGCTTCTCTTCTTCAGTCAGTATATAGGGAATCTTGTACCATTATAGGGAAAAAAACCCCACAGTTCTGCAAACCAATCCTTAAATGATCTAGCAATGTAATATAGGAAATTAGATATGATACCCAGGCACTTTTAGCCATGAAAACATCAAAATCCTGGAAACAAGATCGGAGAGAATTTTTACAAAAACACCTCTGACACAGAAATGAAAACAGAGCCCTCAAGAAACCTTCAGCCAAAATGATTTTGATGTAAGACAGGTTGAAAATTGATCTTAAGACCAGCAAAGGAAATTAGCTAAGAACTGGGAAGAATTATATTCTGTGTGTCATCAGTGACTAGAACTATTGACTGAGGAAGAAATGCAACCACCACAATTACATGTAGTAACCTCACACATCACAGGCAAAGTTGAGAAAGAGGCTTAAAATACTTGTGAAAAGCAGTCACTGAGGAAAAGTCATGCTGGAAATGTTGGGATGTACATGTTGTGATGATGAGACTTTCAGATATATATTTATCAGAACCTCTAAGAAAGGAGTCAGAAATAACATCCAGAATAATTAAAAAAGAAGCCATAATACTCCATATGCCAAGAAAGGTGTTGTAACAGCTGTGATATTTTCATCCTTTCAAGGAGAAGTATCGATTCTCTAAAATACTTTCATTTCAAGTTCACCTAAGGAAAGAACTGGTTGGATTTCAACCCAGACTAGGGCAAAAGTCCCGTGAAAAATAAAGTTCCCTTCCATCAAGCAATATTCAGAGAAACAAATCTTAAAGGTACGTAACAGTCTCTGATAGATGCAGCAATTAACTGAGATACAAAGAGGAAGTGGAAGTAACACTGCTCTGAAGAAATTTGGTTGATACAACGGAAATTCAAAATAAGAGAGAATGGTTGGCTAAGAACAAACATTGTAAAGAAATAGAGTTCCGCAAAGCAAAAGGTAAATTTGCACCTGATTGCATACATATATATATATATATGTAGACCATGTCTGAGATATGAGAATGAATGGAAAATATGCCTTTGAAGAAGAAAAAGGTGCAAGACACAATTGCAGAAATCTCATTTACCAGCTATCAATAAAACCCTTAGCCACAGGCACAAAAACAACCAAATTAAACTCACATTTGAAAGTGGAGTGAATACCTGAGTATTTCTAAAGATCAATAGAAAATGAATACCGTAGAGAATCAAAGAAATTATCCACAACCACAGGAGGCCATTACAGCTTCCTCTTCTGCAACACCACCATGGTCAGGATCCCTGGAGCACTACCCCCCATATTTTCATTCAGTTTCCCAAATGAAATAATTAATTCTGAGTTCATATCAATAGATGTGGATATAAGCAGCACAGCCATGAGCCACTTACCATATGTAGCCTTATAATAGTCAAAGAAATAAAGACAGCAGAAACAAACAATTAGCTAACACCTCTGATTTAAGGAAGTCTGCTGCAAGAAAGTTGCTTACATAAATATTAGTGGATTATTTATTTGTTTATTCCCTCACTAATTAACTACTGATGTCCATTTTATGTTTCCAGAAGCTCTAGTTTTACCTGACAGCTGAGGATCCTCAATGGATAGTGCCAAGAAAGGAGCTGGGTACCATCATAACCAGCGTTAACAGAAATCTGCTGGTTCCCTCTGTGGTGGAAAACACCAGGCAAATTTAA
The DNA here is from genome assembly GCF_047716275.1 of Strix uralensis. Lineage (NCBI taxonomy): Eukaryota > Metazoa > Chordata > Aves > Strigiformes > Strigidae > Strix > Strix uralensis. The sequence goes on along the minus strand of NC_133979.1, from coordinate 34,533,902 downwards.
GAGCCAGTGCCAAAGCAATGATTTTAGCTGTGTTTCAAGGTATAAATCAATTTTTTAAGGCAGTAAAGGGGCTGCAGATCTGTGTTTGTATCTGGGTTGTGTTCATAAACAAACATCATCTACCTGGACTTGTGCAAAGCATTTGACACTGTCCTGCATGACATCCTTGTCCCTAAATTGGAGAGACATGGGCTTGATGAATGGACAACTTGGTGGATGAAGAATTGGCTGGATGGTTGCACTCAAAGAAATTCTTTACTGTGAAAGGGTGAGACACTGGAACAAGTTGCCCAGAGAAGTGGTGGATGTCCCCTCCATGGAAGGGTTCAAGGCCAGGTTGGACAGGGCTTTGAGCAACTTGATCTAGTGGAAGGTGTCCCTGCCCATGGCAGGGGGGTTGGAACTAGATGGTCTTTAAGGTCCCTTCCAACCCAAGCCAGTCTATGATTCTATGAAGATTAAAGAGATGGCTATTATTGTTGTTATTGTTACTATTGTAATGTATTTTACTTTATTGTTTCTACCCTCAAATTCAGTCTGAATTTAAGTCTTTTTCAATCTGAGGCTGCTTATAAGATACCAAACACTTTTGGTTTGAAAGATCTTGCAACACCAGTCTGAAAGAAACAGAAACTGTGCAGTGGATTCAACATAATTATTGAAGATAAGGAACTTGTTTCCATGGTTCCTTCAATGCAGCCTGGGAGATTTTCCTACATTTAGAGGAAATTTCTAGAGATACTAGAAGATGCTGAAGTACTTCTGGCAGATTGGCTGATCTTAATAAATCACGCTTTAAGCAAATGAACTTGTGGGTGAGGTCCAAAGCCGTGACACTTGTGTACTCATAAGCAACAGGATGGATGAGCACACCTACCAGAGTAGTAAGGAATGCTTCCCAACCCTCCAGAAAGGTTCTGCCAAAAAGCTGGAACAGTTGACAGTCCAGCTGAGGTGCCTTTATACCAATGCACACAGTATGGGTAACAAAGGAGAGGAGCTGGAAACCACCGTGCAGTTGGAAAGTTATAAACTGATTGGCAACTGTAGCTGGCAGCTACTTAATGGGATAAATCCCATGACTGGAGCACTGCAATGGATGGCTATAAACTCTTCAGAAGGAACAGGCAAGAAAGGAAAGATGGGGGGATTGCCCTCTACCGAAAAAGGTTGATTGCACAGATCTGTCTTTGAAAAACAGCAATGCAGATGTCGAGAGCCTATGGGTGAAAATTAGAGACCAAGCTAACACAGGAGCAATTGCTCTTCTCACACCTTTCAGGTCTCTCAATCTCAAGGGAGTGACTGAGAGAATGAAGTCCCACCCATCACAGAAGATCAGCTTTGAGACCATCTGAGGAACATGAATGTACACAAGTCCATGGGACCTGATGAAAGGCACCCCAGGGTCCTGAGGGAATGGGCAGATGTAGTTGCCAAGCCACTCTCCATCATATTTGAAAAGTCACAGCAGCCAAGAGAAGTCCCCAGTGTCTGGAAAGAGAGAAATATCACACCCATTTTTAAAAAGGGTAAAAAGGAAGACTCTGGGAACTACCAAACAGTCAGCCTCACCTCTGTGCCCAGTAAGATCATGGAACAGATCCTCCTAGAAACTATGTGAAGGCATATGGAAGGTAAAGAGGTGATTAGAGACAACCAGCATGGGTTCATTAAGGGCAAATTGTACCTGACAAATCTAGTGGCCTTCTACAATGGATTGACTGTATCAGTGATAAGGGAACAGCAACAGATGTGATTTATCTTGACTTCTGCAAGGCCTTTGACATGGTCCCACACAACATCCTTGTTGCTAAATTCAAAAGATATGTTTGATGGCTGGACTATTAAATAAATAAGGAATTTGTTGGATGGCTGCACCTAAAGAGTTACAGTCAGTGGCTCAATGTTCAAATGGAAACCAGTAACAAGGGTCAGTATTATTTAATATCTTCATTAATGACATGGACAGTGGGATCAAGCACCCTCAGTAAGTTTGTGGATGACACCAAGCTGAGTGGTGCAGTTGATTCACTAGACAGAAGGGATGACATCAGAGGGACCTTGACAGGCTTGAGGAATGGACCCATGCAAACCTCATGAAGTTTAACAGGCCATGTGCAAGGTCCTTCACCTGCGCAGGGACAATTCCCAATGTCAATACAGGCTGGGAGATGAAGGGATTGTGAGCAGGCCTGTGGAGAAGGACTTGGGGGTACTACTGGCTTGCAAATTCAACATGAGTTGGCAATGTGTGCTTGCATCCCAGAAAGCCAATCATATGCTGCTCTGGGTGATCGTTAAAGGTCCCTTCCCTCCCAAACCATTTTATGAGTCTGTGATTCCATGATTCCTAAATCACTGATGGATGTACATGGATAGCTGTGGATTAGAAGGTGAGTTTCTCCTCGGCTGTCCCATTGCCATGAATGATGAAGCCCCTATGTTGCCTGTCCAAGATAGGCTGACTAGATCAGCCAGCATTGGAAAACACAGATTTCTGTCTGTTCTACGCCAAAAATTCAAGCAATAAGTCTTCAAACTCTACCAAAATATACTACTACCCTGGACAGCAGAGAGGACATGAGTAATATGTGACAGATGCTAGTCTGTCATTTAATATAGAACCAGAAGGTGCTCAGGCATTGCTGTTCTAAGGGTTTATAAGAAACTCATCTTGTCTACAGCAGACAGTGTAAAACTGGCTTACAGGGAAGCAGAACTGTTCCCATTACAGTTCAATAACAGAGAGCACAACAAAATGCGAGAGGAATTTTGGATAGTGAGCCATAATATGTATGAATTATAGATCAAATTTAAGTTGAATACTTCAGGTAGCCTTGAAGGCAAGTAAATGGTAGTAAGGAAAAATCAATATGATATCAAAAGTGTATTCAGTGTTCTGCAGAGCAGTTTAGTGGGGATCAAAGTTCTGGATATAGGAAGCTGAGGAGGTTGTTTTTTTTCTTCTAGACTGGAAAATTAGAACAGAATTAGTGTGCTACTGTTGTTATTTATAATGTTAGGATTTACAACACAGATGCGTTAGAAATACCATCCAGTGATATCGGAATGCAGTAGAAACGCTCTTATCAGAGGTTTGTATTGTAACTACTGACACATAACATATGTGAGTCTCCAGTGTCTTGCACACTGGGAAAGCACTGACATCTGTTCGAAGTGATGTGAACAATACCAGAAGAAAGCATTACAGTTTACACCTGCTTAAATAGGTTTTTGACGGGATGAAATAAGAACACTCCATGACGCAATTCAAAGCAGTTTTTAAAAAACATGCTGAGAAAAAAAGCTTATTTTACACCTTCTTTTAAATTAATGCCCTGGATTGCAACCAATTTCTCAATGTAAATGAATAGTGTTATTAAAAAAATATGGGAGGATTCATTTCATCATGGAAGGAATTCAAAAATGCAATGTATACATTGTCTGATTTGAAATAAATTTCTGTAGTGGAAATTCCTGAATTGAAATGGCAGTGTTACTAAAATGTCACATTATTTTGGAGTTACTCAATAAATGTATTCACACAAGTGTTTGGTAATTATTTTGGTAAGTTTGGACCTCATCAATTTGTTACACTCTTATACATCATACCATTATCATAGTTAAATATTTTAAGAAAGTAAATTGAAAACATATTATGTGTAAAATGTCAATCTACAGACTTGCGCATTTATAATCATAATACATGTGCATATCACCATACATATATGCATGTATATATCTATTAATAGTAGATTGCAAAAGATTTTTCAAAGCATAATGATCAGTATCTCTATTTTACCAATAGAGAAACAGAAACAAAAGGAAAATTATGTAACAGCCTTATTCATACCACATTCATTATAGTTTAGAAGCAGAAAGAAATACATGGAAACAGGAGAAAATTCATTTAAAATCAAACCATGTTTCTTCTGCTGACCGTGGCATTGTCTGTGCACACTTACATATTAGATGTTTTTTGCTCATTTTCACTCTTAATTTCCCTCTGGCATGTCTAAGACACCTCCAGAAAAAGACTGATAACGAAACTGGTGTGGTCTAATAAAAGTATCTGTTGTGGTGTTGAACATTCTCCAAAATAGTTCAGTTACAACTAACACTTACCCATGCAGAATGTTCCTTTCCCTCCATTAGCTCCTTGCTGTGTTGCTTTTTGATCAACTCCTACAAGGTTTTTACTTGTAATGAAGGAAATTGAGGCTAATGAGTCAAAAGGGCAGCAATGATTGATTCATAATGTAGTGCCTGACCTTCTGAAGGGCAATTTTTAGTAAAGGCATTGACAAAAATAGGTTCAGCTGCAAGAAGGAATTTGAAGGCTGCAGTCTGAAGCTATCCAGAAGTAGGCGGATAGGTAAGTTATGCAAAGGATTTTTATCTAAGTGGTTAACTGCACTCTGAATGCCTGTTGATTTGAACATAGCAGGTTCACTGGGGGAGTTTGAAGAAATAACCAACTACAAAGAAAGTTTCTTTATTAATATATGAGGCTGAAAGTATTTCAGAAAGAGACGTTTAAAGAGTACTTTAAAGATTTGGGAGTTAAAAGATGGTACCATGCAACACACACACACACAAAATGTTCTTTGGTGTTTTAGGTTTCATTTTCCTTGAATAGTGTCTCAAATCCTCATTCACATTTTCAGTAATGCAGCTAGAACACCTCAGCAGGAACTATCCTGACTCCTCATTTCACTTGTTCTCTTTTAAGAACAATTGGGTGAAAACACTACTAACTGAGGGGCAGCAAGTGTCATACCTGTGGCAGGTGCATCCTCCCAATGAAAGCAGAGATTCTTGGCTGCTGAAGTGCAGCAGCTCCTGACTGCTTTTGTTCTCAGGGCTTCATGGTAATTGGGGCCTTTAGCCAATGGGAGCCGCTATTGACTACAGGTCAGATTCGGCCTGGGTATAAATGGAGTCCCCTGGGGGAGCCATTTGGAGCTCGTCCCCTGGAGCAGCAGCTGCGGTCGAGGACTCTCCCCTTGGGTCAGGACGCTGCCCAAGGAAACTCCTCGAGGTGCCTTTGGTCGGGACACTGCCCCGAGCAGGTCCTCGAGGTTGAGAGCCCTCACTTATCAGGTGAGGGAAAGAGCATTTTGGGTTGCTGTTAAACCCTGGGTAGTGGTGCTTTGTTCAGCGTTTTGGGTTGCCGTTAAACCCTATAGAGTTCTTTGTTATGCATTTTGGGTTGTTGTTAAACCCTAAAAAGTTGTTCTGTTCTCCTCTCACAGACATTCGAACCCGTAATTTACAGAGAGCTAGTTAACTGTGTTAATAATTATTTTTTTCTGTTGAAAGCATCCATAACAATTGGCGTAGTCAGCAGATGTTGATAGAGGAGTTATTACAGAAATATAGTTGTCCCCCTTCTCCCCCAGAGATATTATGGGCGAAGGAGAGGTGGTTTAATCCATTGGAAGTTGCGAGAAAGTTGGAACAAAGCCGGGGAAGTTGGTGGAATAGTGGAAGTGAAGGAAAAATGTATACCATATTAGGTGCCTGCTTGATTCAGGCGCAGGATTACTTTGTAGTAGTGGAGAGAGATGCCTTAGAGTAGTGGTTGGAAATCGATCATTTAAAGACAGAACTCTTACGAGAAAGAGAGAGAAGGCAGTTATTAGAAAAAAAAAAAATTGAAGTTATGCTGGCACGAGCAAAAAGACCCCCTAGTGTTGTTCAGATTCGAAAGTTAATTACCAGTGTAGGTCTTGAGGAGTGGGATGGAGATATTTGGGGAGAGTCTGATGGAAGTGGCTCGGAGGAAATAGAGGAATTGGAGGGAAGACATGTGTGACCTCTCATTAAAACAGAAAGGCATACAGGTCCACAAGGTGGGAACCCCCCAATCACCTTCTGTACAACCCCCTGGACGGGACCTGAGCTTAGTGAGCTTCAGGTTAAATATTTGCGTAAACCAGGTGAAACTGAAACTGAGTATTTGTGGAGATTTTCTTTAATGGAGGGGGATTGAATTCTGTTGAATGATGACGAGGCGGGAGGTTTCTGGGGTCCCGGAGTGTTTAAGTGACGGACCAGCGGGTAACCATTGATAACATCTCGAGTGGCTTACTCCCCGAAGGAGAGGGGGGAACCTGCTACCATTAAGGTGAAGGGACTGTCGGAGCTGGTGGGAGGAGTACAAAAGGCAGCTGGCATTCAGGTGATGTAAGAGAGGGGGCAGTGCAGAATACCGCTTGTGGTGCCAGTGGATCCCAGCCCCCTTAAACCTCTCGTCAGAGGGCTCCCGGATGCCTTAAAGATCCATGTCCAGTCCCTCAGAGAAAGGGTGCAAAGAGCTATTGAATGCAACCATCAAACCCCCCCGCCCTTCACGTGCGCGTGTTAGCGTGGGCAGAAGTGTTACATGATCTGGTTACTGATGGGCGAGAAGTGGGCTGGACTGACCCGGGTGGGAATGAAGATGGAAGCCAGAGGGTTTGGCAAGTCAGTTGGAAACTCCCCCCCGAGCAGCCTCCTCGAAGGGAATTTAAACCGCCCTAGAATAAGTCAGGTCAGTTTTATGATTCAGGAAGGAATCCTCTTTGGTGGAAGGCCTTGGCACTGGGGGTACCCCGGGCAATATTACATGGACAATCTACTGGTAACATCTCGAAGTTGGTGCAATTGCTGGAGGGCAGAACTCGAGAACAAAGGACAAATACTAGGGTTTGATGTTTTGGCAGGTAAACTGGTGTTTACCACATGGCAGTGTGGAGTTTTTGAGTTAGGGGGACAGAAGTTACCTGTGTCTCTCAATATCTACTGCCAACTGCTGCCAAACAGGGTATTTTTGAGGTGATTCATGATACTGAAAAAAGATTATAAATCGTACACATTCCCCTTAGAATTCTCCAGTGTGGCCAGTCCGCAAAGGCCTGCAGGAGCTGCCCGCCAGATTTGGGAACGGCTCTTTGTGGTTCCTTTGTCAGAAGCAAGAGATGGCTTTGCTCCCACGTGGGACAGTGGTCAATTTACATTTGCATGTCTTTCCTCGACAATTGCTTGCTATGCACTGGCTCAAAAGCTCGCTAAAACCACGCCTGTAGAAGGGGTTAAGATCTCTGGACACACACACACACCCCCCCCCCCCCTCCTGTGGGAGTCCAGCAGTTTCTTACTGTGAGGAAGCGCTGTGTGCAGTTAGATCATTATTGCCACACACGGCAGGTAGGGAAAGAAACACCCAAATCAATTTAATCAGGTAACAGGACCCACTTTACTGCCGGGGTGGTCCAGGATTAGGCACACAAGGCATCAAGTGGGTGTTTCCTACACCATATTACCCTCAAGCTAATGGCATGGTTGAGCGAATTAATGGCTTGATCAAGAGACATGCCAATGTTTCATGACCTAACTGGGATATAAGGTTGGCACAAGTGGTTTTTATTGTTAATAACTGCTAGGGACATTATGTGAACACAAAAATATGAGCATTTTGTCCTACGGGATTGTCAGGTGATGATGCTCCTATATTTGACAATCATAATGGCCAGTTCCCCCTGAAAATATATGCAGACCAACCTGTCATGGTGAAGTTGCCCGCAGTTGGCATTGTGCTTATGACCTTGGTAAAATCTAGGGGGTTTGCACATCCCATACTATCCTCAGGCTAATGGGCATTGTTAACATGCTTGGGAAGCCTTAGGGAAAGGTGGAAGAACTCACCATATTAGTGCCCAATAGATAATTACTAATTTTTAACTTGATGCCCAGGTTCTGATCCGAGGCCTAGTTCTGGGTTTTTTGTTAGGATCTTGGAGGAACAGATGACTTCAACACCCTGCTTGGCCATGGGGATCCATATGGACAATCAAGACTTGGATGACAACATGGTGGCGAATGAATCTTGTGAAATTGGCAGCATTCAGAAGAATGTGATTGGACTTGGTGCTATTGTGTTAATGTCACTTTAGGTCAAAAAATGAAGAAAGTGACAAGAGACTTGAGGCAATTGTTGCTATATTGGGCATTGATTGATTAATTGGATATGCTTCAATCTTCCTTGTTGGAATGGTTAATCAGCTTCCTTCAGTTTTGATTGTAATACATTGTACGGTTGGACGGTTGTGTTTTTTAAGATTTGATTGTATAATCATCTAGGGATGACAATCCACAACGAGTATGGAGACTCACCAGGACCGCACCCCTTTTTAACCTTGGAGGCAAGAGGTGACTGCACCACCACTCCAAGGAAACCAGCCGAATCATGACTGTAGTCACGGGGTGGATTGTGGCAGGTGCATCCGCCCAATGAAAGCAGAGATTCTTGGCTGCTGAAGTGCAGCAGCTCCTGACTGCCTTTGTTCTCAGGGCTTCATGGTAATTGCGGCCTTTGGCCAATGGGAGCCGCTATTGACTACAGGTCAGATTTGGCTTGGGTATAAATGGAGTCCCCTGGGGGAGCCATTTGGAGCTCGTCCCCTGGAGCAGCAGCTGCGGTCGAGGACTCTCCCCTTGGGTCAGGACGCTGCCCAAGGAAACTTCTCGAGGTGCCTTTGGTCGGGACGCTGCCCCGAGCAGGTCCTCGAGATTGGGAGTCCTCACTTATCAGGTGAGGGAAAGAGCGTTTTGGGTTGCTGTTAAACCCTGGGTAGTGGTGCTTTGTTCAGCGTTTTGGGTTGCCGTCAAACCCCATAGAGTTCTTTGTTATGCATTTTGGGTTGTTGTTAAACCCTAAAAAGTTGTTCTGTTCTCCTCTCACAGACATTCGAACCTGTAATTTACAGAGAGCTAGTTAACTGTGTTAATAATTTTTTTTTTTTATGTTGAGAGCATCTGTAACAATACCGCAGAAGGGATGTTAATCCCTATAACAGGTTAGTTTGCTTTATTCTTACTTCTTTAAATATCTATTAGTGCAACATCTGTTGGAACTTGCTACTATTTTGCATTCAGCAGAGATGTCATTAGGAAGAGGAACCTGCCCAACAAAAGAAGGCCGGACTTGAGGGACATCTACAGTCTGGTTCCGGCCCTTAAGCAATTGCAAATATTAGAATATGGTGGTGTCCCTTTCCGCAGAGATAAAAGTAGGGAGGAGTTCCTTGATGCCATGGAACTCCTCAGGAAGCCAGGTGACTGTGAGACGAAAAAGAGGAAAACAGCAGGGAGGAATCAGTCCATTTCAGTGCATATCATTGTTAAACAATAAAATTACAGCGAGACCAACAGATTTTTAACAGGTTGAATAATCCCATTGCAGAGATTACCAAAAAAAAGGAGAGTGTTTTCTCTACTCTCCTCTAGGAGAGGGAGCATTTCTAATTTCCATTTTGACCAAAATCTCAGAGAATGAAAAGGAAGATGATAACAACCAAAAGAGTGTTCATAATTGTTTTTTTGCCCCAAAACAACTTCATACAAAATGCTCTAAGACCTTCCTCAAACTAATTTAAACTTAAATGTTGCAATAATAAAAATAGATTTCATTTTTCAAGTCTCAAAATAATTGTTTTGTTGCAACTGGAAGAAAGCTCATAACGACTTCAAAAAGTCAGATATCTTTGTCCTGTCTTTTCATCATTGCTAAATCAGTGCCAATGAATTTTAAAAGATAGTGATTTGAGATAAAGAGATGTGAAAATCTATTTTCCTGGAAACGTCTTTTTATACTGGCGTGCAGTACTTTCAATCATCACTAGCATATTAAAGTATCTCAGCTTAGTTCTGACAGCAATACCTTTTTTATGGCCAGATGTTAATTTACAGAAAAGTAAATGCAGGAAAGGTTGAGCTGACCTCCTAAATGATTGACTGTCATGACTGGGAAATGTGTCATGAGGCTGCAAATCTTTAACGGACAGTCACTTTAATTATTTAGGTAGAAGTGTCAGCTGAGCAGGCCATACGGTGTCTGCTCTCAGTTTGAAGTTAAACAGAAATGTTCCCAGAATTATCTCACAGAATTATATGAGACAAGAGCAAATAAGGAAGAAATGTAGGAAGAATCAATAAATGTGGAGACAGAACCCAGAACTTAAAAGTCTAAAGTCAATAGGTTTTGCTTCACGTTCCGTTGTATGATACTGAGGATAGAAATCTATTTTTTATCAAAATCTGGTTAAAATACTTCATGAAACTGTTTTCTAGATATCAAAAAAAAAATAGGAATACAGTAAAGCAGACTGCAGTACTTAGCGTATTTGATTAATATCATTCCTTTCCTCCTTCTAGTCATACTATTTTCTAAAACAAATTTGCTCTGGGACAAATAAGTTAAATTTCCAGGACTGATAATGACAATGATCAAAATCCCAAAAAACAGTAAGGAGGAAAACAACATTTCCAAATCTGAGGGACATTGTAGCTATTCTCAATTTGTTGTGTTGTGAATCTGCAGGTTTTCAGTTTCCCCAGATATAACAAGAAATCATAATATTTACATGCAACTTTGCTATCAACAGAGTAAACTTTAATTTTACCTGACATCACTTCATTGTGCAGATACACAGCGGTCATGACGCTGGTGGACTTGACAAACAAAATGTTGTTGGAAGGTTGTTCTAGTTGTTCATGTCTTGTCTTTTGTCCAAGGGAGACCTGAAGTTCATTTTTATGCTTTTCTGGTAGAAAGCTTCTTATACTGTTGGAGAAAATTAATAGCTTCCCCTGTCATAGTTTCTATCTATGTTATTACGCTCTCTGGGGCTCACAGAGAGAAAGAACTGTTTTGAACCACATGATGCTGCAGTTTCCAAACCAAAACCACAAAGATGGTCAAGAAAGATAGTATATTTTTTTTCTCCTTTCCTCTTGTTTTCTCTGTATTTCTTGTTCTCCACCTGGACTAGATGCAAATATATGAAGTTGTGCAAGAGTTTATCCTTGTAATATGGCAGCTCAAAGCACAAAATTCCAAAGGATGCAACAGATCTCATCACCATCAGCAGAATTAGAACTCGTTACCTAAATTACTGTTACTTGAATGTATATAATCTTCATATAAGTATCATAAAATTCAATGAAAAATTTAGTTTGCTTACATGGAGTTTATTTTGAAATTAGATTTTTATAGGGGATCTGATTCCCAGATGAGAGATACACATAATTTTTAAAACTAGTTCCCCTTTTTATTTTTAATTGCAAGTACTGTAAATACAGTTTAGGAAGGATGGATGAAACTTCTAAATTTGTCGTTCTCAAATAGTGTGATCCACGCAGTGAACACTCAAAAAATCACAAGTAACATTTCAGCTTTTCATTGTTCAACTGGACCGAACTGAAATCAAGGATTTTCAGATTTGAGTTTGTTTTGGGGAAGAGTCTTAGGAAAATTAATATCGTAAAAGGCATGGAGTTTGGTGCAGTTAGAAATATAATCAAGTTTTGAGAAATTAAATCATATAAGCAAAAAGGAAAGCATATTCTCCATTGCTTCTCCCACTCCCCAAGTTTCCAGTAAACTGTGTATTAAGACAGTTTTTTATGACCTTTTTATGCTGCTTTGGTAGTATTTTCTACACTTAACTTCATCACATCCTCTAATTTTACTGCAGCAACATCAAAATGTAATGATCTTATTGCCATAAAGCAAAGTATTGTCATAAAGACATATTTTCACAATCTGAAAATGTTTAAGTAGGGCAAGTAGGCCAAAAGAAAAAGTTTCCTTGGCCCTCAAAGGCAAGGCACAAACACTAAACCCACAAGAAAAGCTAACAGCTTATACATGAATAACAAAAAAGGGTGAAAAATTCAAATGACTTAATTTTTTTTCCCTTTCCTTTATCTCCTTCTTCCCCATTTTCCTAGATATCCAAGACATCTTTGTTTTCATAATAATTACTCATAACTCAAAAATTATCATCACAATTCACATTTCTATATCCCACAGTGACCATGTACCTCACAGTAAATACAAAATAAATGAAAAACTTACAGTATTGAATATCTGAAATGTGAAGCAGATTTTAAAAAAGTGTTCTCACCACCATCATCATGAAAATAATGAAGAAAAGAAACACAAATCTTTTAAATTCCACTTGCAACTGGAAGAAGCTGCTGCTAATGTTATGAGAGAAAGAACCCTTCTTCCTACTGTGGTAACATACAAAGCATAAGAAAGACACATGAGAAACTGGTAGATTCATTTTCTCTTATCTTTTCTTTTAAGGAAAAAAAAAAAAAAAAGACTAAATAGCATACCCAGAAATTGTATTTTCTGTATGACTTTAAAGTCAATCTAGACAAACAAAAAAGGAAAAACAGAAAAAAAAAGCTATGATTATTTGACATTACTTCAACTTGTGGTTTAATATGTGGCATTTTTTTCCAGAAAAAACTGCCAGCCAGTACCATATTAAGGATTATTTTTATCTAGAGCAGTTCCTCCTAGCTCTCTAACAGAATGATTCTCAGCCAAATGCCATCTGCACCCTCAATCTGACCATGGTCAGAAGAGACTCTAGATACAGGAAAGATGGTGCCCAGTGGTGACCTGGTGCTCTCCCAGTCTTGTCTTTTTATGAAACATTACTAAACAGCAGTAGGAAGAGACGTATGGAAAGTCAGTGGCTATTCAGTCGGCAAACAACTTGTAGCTCAGTCTATATGGACTTGCTGGCGCACGTCTGCAGAAACAGCTGTCTTGTTATTTTTTGTTTTTGCTTTTGCTTAGCTTTGTACAGCTGTGTTATACATTTAGGCTTCGCTAACTAATAGAGAGCAATAACAGAGGATAAAATGTATCACACGAATACAAGCATGGGATGACAGAAGATAACTTCAAACTACAGACACAGGATGATACTGGAGGCCCCAGGACTATAAAAACTCATCAGTATTCAGGTATTGGTCACCAAAGAAACACAAACTCAGGAGGTAGTTAAAACCATCTTTAGGGGTAGCAAAGAGACCAAACAACAAATCTTTAAAATCTGTAAATCACACTAGGTAGTAAACTCACACATACTATGGACCTGCACACCAAGAGCAAGTAAAAGGTCTGCATTAGCAAATGAATAAAAATTAACTTAAGTGGCCCCAAAATGCAGAGGAGGAAACACCCACCATCAACAACATACACCTCTTGGCAAAGACCACTGGGTGCTGACAACTTACTGTAACTCTCTGTCTCTGTCTAAAATCATCAACCTCAGGAGTCAAAGGGGCGCTAAAAAGAGGAGCATAACATCAGAGAAAGGGATAAATAAGAAATCTATCAGCTTTAACCATATATAATGTGAACTTTCAGTGTTAGCCTCATTACAACTGAACTAATAATAATTCTTTGATTAGACCATTAAGACTTTAATTAAGCTAAAAATAAATTCTTGGCTTTGTATGTGAGGTGTATTCCTTTGGGCCACATAAGCTGCATAGGCAGTAATGCAACAAACTGATGGAGAATTTGAGCAATGTAGTCTGTAAATTGGATGCAACAAACTGATAACAGATTGGTAGACAATGCACCATTAACACAGACTGTTAAAATTTAACACAACAAATTGGTAGCAGCCGTAATATACAAACTTCCAGGAAACAAATCATGTTCTCTGCAGGGCCATCATGGAAGTAGCTGCAGCAAGTTAAATTCTGGTTCCTTCTATACTCCAGGTAAGAAAGCAACTCTGTATTAGCTCTCTTTCAGAGGCAGGTTTTCTTTCTTTCATGTTGTCTCCTCATTGGTAAGACTCCATCCATATCTTGCCCAGCGGTACAGAAGGTTCAGAAGGATGGTGAATGTACTGTCCATCCAGACACAAATCCTGATGCAAGGAACTTCTTCAGCGAATCAGGGTCACCTTTGCCTCTACAAGGTTCAGTAATGAGATGACTTGAATTCTAGTCTAATATTAAGCACAAGCCTTCCTGATCTGTTTAGGAGTGGCCTTTGAAACTGAGGAGGGTGCCGCTAAATTGGCAGATATTCTTGATCCTTCCTTTTCCTTTGTGTTTCCTCTTGACACCTAGCTACTTCTCCAGCTACTTCTCTTTCTACCTACATACTTGATATCTTAACAACTTCTTTGGTTCTATTCATGCATTTTTTTTCTTCATTCTGTTATTAGAGAAACCAAATTAAACCATTTGTCTTACATATGCTTCATGTTTCGGTTTGGTTTTTTGGGATAAGAGTTACAAACAGAAATGTTTAAGGTTCTTAACTGAGAAGGACAAACAACAGTAGACAATCACTTGTTCATATACTGACCTTTACTCGTTGTGATCTGTCAAACTGAGCAGGATTTTGGATGCTCTGTATTCTCTTTCTTCATTCAGATGATGCCTTTTACCACAAATTACAACATAAATTAACTCCTTAGGGGTGGGGGAACTTTCTCATAAGGAATGAACATTTCTTTATAATCTGAAAGCAAAGACACACCTCTACCAAGATTCTATATCACATTACAGTACTTTTAAAATCCTTACATTAATTAGCTTAATCAAATAGCTTATTAACCTATTAACTTAATGACCAAGGTTATTTTTGGTTTTTTTTCTACGTATATTTCCAATCTTTTTTTTCTGAATCTGCCAGGGCCTCCAAAATACTGATTATCAACAAATTCTACTGTTTCCTGTGTCATCTTCTGTATTTTGCAGGACAAGGTGCTTCCCTCCCCTTGCATCTTTCCATCATCAGGCCATCCTCAGTTTTCCTTTAGTCAGAAGGGTAACATTCACACTTACATCTCTCTGTCTTCACTGCCATGTATATTTGTGCCATGTTCTTTTTATTTTGCCACTTGTGCCACTCCTTATCAAGCAAGGAGTCTTGATCTTTTCAATCTTGCTTCACACAGGAGTTTCATATGCTCCTAATCACTTTGAAAGATCTGACTGACAAGCAGAAAAGTTACAGGTTGGCAAAGCTAATGGTTTACTTTAAACTGCTGCTGTGTTGTAAAAAGGCTGATTCATGAGTATCTGAGGTGTCCATGCACCGTCGGCGCTACAGACAGATAGAGATGATAACTTTGTCAGTCAGCCGATATTACTCCATCTCTGTGTGTCAGGCAGAGCCCTGATTCATATCTCTAAACGTATTGTACATCTCTTGGGTAGTTTTGAGATGGAGAGGCCTGAACTGAACATAGTCATCCTAGGTCAGGCATACTTTTTATACCATTACTATAATAATATAATTTATATCATTTTTCATCTCATTTATTAATAAGCTCAGCATTGTATCTGTTTATTAATCACAGCTGAAAAATTTGTGGATACCTTCAGAGATATCTCCAGAAATGACTGTCATGATTGCTTCCTGAATATGGTCTCTGAACACATGCCTAATGTTCTCAGTTTCATACCAGAGACATTTCATCTCAGAGCAAAGAGTAAATTTAGAAGCTACAAGTTATATTTTTCCTTTACCAAATGCACCAAGGTAGCTTTGGGTGAAGACTTCAGGCATTTGATAAGGATCTCAATTACCTAAGGAAGTCTGTAACTGACCAGGAAATACAAACAGTTTCCTATCGTCTGGCAACAAGTTAATTTGCCAGAAAGGAGCTTCGTCTCTTCTCAGGCTGAAGTGGCGCTAATTGATACACTTCAGAAAGGCCACACAAAATCCTGAGGATAATTACTGCTGCACTGATATTATCTTCAGTAGTAGCCTCTGGAAAGGCAGCAGTGTTACCCATCTGACCTTTCTAAATTGTAGATGTTTACTCTAAGCCCTGTGTGCTAAAGTGTATAGCCTGAGTGGACTCACCGAACTGCTCTATTTTGAGGTTTAAAAATGAGGATTTTTTAAAAAAAAAAATCACTAAATCCAGGAAGTGGCAGGTTTTTATTCTTGGGCAAAGTCCAACTGTGTTAATTTCCACTACTCAGAAAAAGATTACAGAAAATGTCTGAAATGATATCTACTTATTTTAAAATATCATTCTTCTTATTAATAAGAATAAGAGCAATAGTAATGTAATTTTATGCTGATAGATATCCAAGCAGTTTCTTGCCTAAATACTTTATTTACAGAAAGTTTTGAGAATAAGGACTGATATCTAGAGAGTGACAAGTCATACAAGATTAATGTAGCTGACAAATAAAAAATTAGAATCCCCCCCAAGATTGAGTTTAAATATTTCAGATGAAAGCTGTATATCTGAAAGCATAGAAAGGTGCAAGACCCCCTTGCTCTGCCCTTGTAGGCAGAATAAACAGATTTTTTTTTCCCCTTCAGTTACTATTGAGTAGAGTAGTAGTCCTCACTGGGAAACTATTTATTTATAAATATATTTAAAGCACATTTGGAGTGGAGAAGGTATGTTTTCAGGGTTGTTTTTTCATGATGAATGCATCATTATTCAGTCATTAGCAGTGTTAATATGCATAAGTAGATCTTTAAGTTCTTGATATTCACAGGGACATTAAATGCTAAATTAGATTTAGCTTTACTTATTTCTTCTAAAGATCAAAACCAATGCTTTAACTATGTGGGATTAACACTAGCCCTCCCTCTTGTTCCCCCCAAAAACTTAGGGTTTTCCTATCACCCTTTCTTCGTAGAAAAAAATGATGAAAATAATGCCAGTAGGATGGCATAATAATTTAATGTAGTGCTCAAGGATGTACTTTTCAAACTTGCAGAACTGTTTCTTTACAATGGATATTTGAATTATGAATTTTGGTTTGCTGTATTCAATTATTTGGAATAGATCAAATGTTTAACAAAAACACCCACCAAACAGTAAACATCTATATCCAGTAAATTCCCTAAGACTAGCTCATATGAATATTTATTTCAGTAATAAACCCCATAATTAATTGTTTCACCCCAACCATATTCCTCTTTGAGACTACTGTGACAGATATACATCTTACTACAAAACTTTTTATGAAGGCCAGGATTATTCCATTGGTAGCATCAGTGGAAGTTTGTCTTCTTCAAAATTCTTTCCTGTAAGAGAAGAAAAGAACTTAAGTACAATATTTTATTTTTCAAGAAGCTTAAAATACAAAGTTGAAAGCAGAAATCATTTATTATATGCACAAAATTGCAAGAAAAGTCAAGATGTTCTGCTTTCCACGAAAAAGCCCATGCTGAAGTTATAAATACACATGGCCAGTTTTCACTACAAGTCGATGTACCAAATCAACGTACATCTCTGAATTAATCTTATTTACATTTGAATATGGTTTGAATGTAGTTCATTAGACATCGTGTGAAGATATGCTGAGAAATTTACTGAAAGTTTTCAGGCGATTGGTTGAATATATTCAAACCTGGCAGAGATTAAATAGTACCTACCTGCGATGTTTAAGCGTAGGACAGCTTGATAATTAATCAGTTTGTCCAGATTGATTCTGCCCATGATTAAACAATACTGTGAATTCAGGCTGGGAAATCTCAAATCCGTGCTGAAAGGCAAAAGGAAACTATTATGAAAGTCTGAGAAACCTGACATAGTGTGTCTAGGAAATGATAGCAGTCTTTAGAGAATTAGCTCTCTAAAATGAATGGCTGTTTAAATGTAGTTAGTCCTCAAGCTCTCACAACAGAGAAAAAGAGTACACACAAATCAGTGGAAGAATCAGTAGTCTATAACCATCCTCTTGTATTCCAGGAGTGCAAAAAGAACTGAAAATGAATACAATGAAGATCTTGACATCAAAGTTTCTATTACAGTTTAAATCTCTGTCTCTAACCTCTTCATGAAACTTTTTTTTGCCTGAAATATTGTGCTAACATTCTTAATAAGTCCTGTCTCAAGGTAGATGCTGAGACAGGGTAAGTGTGGATAACAGATCTAAAACAGGATAACTTAAGTGTGGACAAAGAGAATGAGGACAGGAACAGTAATTTTCTCATGTTGCCTTTTGTTATATTTTGTCCCAGTTTCTTCTGCCACTAGCACTATCAGTATTTCACCTGGACTCCATCGGATGGACACAGCATTCTTCAGTCATGAAAGAGTATAGCACTCTATAAGGCTATATAGCTGGTTGCTTGCTAAGGCTCATAGCTGGTTGCTTGCTAAGGTCAGGTATCAACTGGCAGCCTTAGGGAGGAATGCAAATGCTGTGAGGACAGGGTTGGATTTCCCAGCTGATCACAACTATTGGATATTTCCTCTGTCTCTCTTTTATAACTCCTAAAGCTTCAATCCCCACCCACGTCAGTTGCAGGAGAACTGGAAATACTGCAGGCCTTTGTCACCCTCTGGAAAAAAACCACACATTTTCCACCTCTTCTGGCAAAGCTACCTCAGAGCCCAACAGCTTCCTCAGAAGCCGGTGTTGATTAGTACTTCACAGGAACAGATCGTTAGATGTTTCCTAAAAATTTTAGCATGAAGTACACTAGTAAAATAATTTAAATAGTATATTTTGCTTCTCATAATTCAAAAGCAAGCTTGGCTTTAGGAGCAGGAGCTTTTTAATTATTTTTTAATGGGATATATCAGTAGCACTGTAAAATTTCAGTTTTCCCAGCAACAGAATCAATGGAGTATTATATCTAAAATAATTTGAATTCTCTAAATGTACCAAGTGATTCGTGTAAGTCATTTTAGAGGGCAAACTACTGCAGAATCACCTTCCTGAAAAGTTCATAATGCCAGCCTTACTCCCTCTCCAGTTATTGAATTCTTCCATAAGAGATATGAAAACATAAAGATAGTGTCACAAAAATAGTGGTTGTATAGGAAGTTATTGCCAACCATTCTGTTACTGAAGCATGTGCATAGAAGAAACTATTGCTCCATCCCATCTCCTAGGAAAGTGAAAAGATTTTCCACATACTGAGGCAGCCTTGAACATATATGAATCACCAATATTATTTGCAATTAAACGAAGTACACATAACCACACATTCAACAGTTATTACAAACCAACACATTAATACTTATTCCTTGCACTTAATCGTCCATTTCCCTCACATAACATATTTAGTTGTAAACTCTTTGAAGTGCAATGAATTCTTTTAGTAGCTTTACTGCAATTCAATTTTAATTTGCTTTTTATGTAGCATCTTTGATACAATGTATCTTGAATAGTGTGATAGTAAGGTAAAAATAATGAGAACACTTTTCAGAGTTGCACGCCACTACTCCCATTTTAAAGCGGTAAGGCAAATGATATATGGACATAAGCTAGAGGTAAAAAGAAAATTAATGTATATTTTAAATCAGAAAAAAAGCTACATTCAACTACTACTCCATTAGCTTTCATCTTTCCTTCATTAAATGCTTTTGGAAAGGCGTCTTATAAAAGAATAACATTCAGAAATGCTTGTACTACTCAGAAAAAGGAAAACACTTCATATTTCATGAAGCTAATTATTTTCTACCTGGCTTCATTCTGCATAGGAGACAGCAAGGAAGGCCTGTAGATGAAGTTTGAATTGCTAGCTTCACCATATTTCAGGCAAGGATGTCAGAACATATTTGTTAGATGGGCTAGAAACTTCAGGGTTTTGTAACTTAGATGACGCTATGGATGAAATTATCCATATTCTGTGGTATGACAATGACCTTTGTTCAAGCAGTCCAGGTCATGAAGTCATGTCAAGAATCCAGCAGGCATTGTGTTTCAAGCAGGAATGAAGTCTTTGAGGCCTGCAGGAGGCTGCTGGTAGAAACTCACAGCAAGGTACAGATGTGCAGAAAGTGCAGGGAAAGGATGAAACATCCCATTTGAGATTACACTTCACACTGCTTCACCATCCTGGTCCACAATGTCTAAAGACCATTTGGAAAGTGGGAGAGAGGAAATTCAGGGAAATGAACAAGTTGTTCAAGGGAAGCCCAGTTTTGTTTGAACAAATCCTAGGGAATGAAAATCATCCTTGTGTGGACCAGTTTAAAACTTTCCTAAGTATCTAACTCCACTTGGTTTAAATAGGATCAGAAATCAAGATACCCAAGATGCATAAAAACTTGAAAAAACCCTTTCCTTTCACCATTCTGACAAGTATTTTTATTTTTTTTATTTTCATCTTTCTGAGGAGTTGATCAACTTCTACTCTGGCCAATCGATTGTTACTATCATGTTAGGTCACCAAAATTCTGATACCCCTTTAAAAAAAGGAGGAGGAGAGAAAGAACATAGAGAAGCAACCGTGTTCCAGTGCAGGCCATAGTCGCAAGAGGTGTTACTTATCAAGCAACAGATTGTATAGCTGCTTTTATTTACTCTGAGGGCTCCTCAAGTTCAGAGAATACCATCTAGGAAAGAAAGAGTTAAACTATGTAAGTTTTTAATTGCATACAGGTTTGTAACTATATTGCTAAGTAGCACAACGTATACCCTACACATCGGCAACTCAAAGTTATAAATGAACAACAAAAAAATCAATTAACAAATCAAATAACATCAAATTAATCAGCTTTCTATGTTAGTAAAATATCAAATGCAGTTTCTTGTAATTTCTATGCAATATATCTTCCACCTCATCCCCCAAACTTGTCTGACTCATTCAATAGTCAGTCCCAAAAAAATGACTGGGAAAAGGCACTCACCTGTCAGATGACACACTTCAGGTCCAAATAGATAGATGGCACAGGGAAGATCACCTCCCTTTTAGGCTGATGGGACAGCAGCTCTTGTGCTAAGCAGAGGTCACTAGTTGCTAACCAGTCTTTCATGCACCTGCCAATGCAATATATGGTTTCCAGGAAACATTCTGGTGCAATGTGGCATTTACCACTTAATCTTAAATAAAAAAACTGTGACTCCCAGGCTATCAAATATGCATGTGCAGTCCTTGTTTGACCTAGAGCTGAATCTAGTACCTAGTGAACTGCTCCACCAACATCAGTCTCAAATAAATCTTGTGCACACAAGATTTATCATGGACTTCCTACCAAACATCTTCTGGCATTAAAAACAAGTGCAAGAATGCGGAAATAAATAGTAACACCAGAAATGAACAACGCAAAGCCAGATTGAATCAACATACCCATTATTAATTAAGACATTGTTACAACTTCCATGTTTTCAATCAGCTTCAGGAAGATGATATATGTCTAGAAATCTCTAATACTGATAGACTGAAGGACTTAAGTTTTGTTGATAGGAAATATTCAATGGGCATGTTAGTAAAATCTGACTTAAAAATCTTACTGCAGTGGCTAAGGGTGTAGAAACACAGATTTCTTTATCTGTTACAGTGGGGTGCCCTGCTAGAATACAAAATACTGGAAAGCAAGATAGAACCCTTTTTGACACAGCTTCTTATAACCCAGAAAACTAAATGCAATTGTTGAATCAGAAGAGGTCACTTCTGAGTTATGAACAAATAGAGAGAAAAATGATTAGACCACTTTTGTGTGACCATAGTCGCAAATGTTAAGTATGCCTTTCATTTAGAGATTTTCTTCTGTGATGTAGAGAGCTTCACATTAAAGATAAACTAAAATTATCTTCAAAAGAAAAATATCATCTTCCCTTCAGAACTGTACTAAAACATTGGGAGAGGTGTGTTAAGTATCTTGGTTGAAATATCAGCACTCCATGGTTGGTCAGAGAAATATTTTTTCCTGATACCTGAATTACATGGCAACTTGGAAGTCCTTCCATTTTCCCACAGCAGGCAAGGAATGGACCTGTATTTCTGACTGAGATGAACAAAGGTCAGTTGTAAATGCTGTGGCCATGTGGCAGTCTTGTAAGTATTTATTCACCCTACTATTGATAAGAATCAATTTTCCTGTTTTAATAAGACTCAAGATTGTGACTGAAAACAACTATATATATTAAACCAAGAGCTACTCTTCTTTAAGCATAGGTAATTCATATTTTTTTTGTGGGGAGAGATTTTTCTTTTTTTCATTTGTGCAAACGAGATCATGGAGCTGTGATGACAACAAAAGCCTGGAGACTGAAACTTATAGAGAAATGAAGAATACATATTTTTTTTTCCAGAAGTGGAAGTGAACTTTTTTATTCGTTAGTAAATCCTGTAACTTCTTATAGACTTATTGATAAGTCTGGGGTCCTTAAAGTTTTCTTGATTAGATGTACTGTTTTTTCTGCACTCAGAAGTGATACAGACTATTGATTAAACTGGAGATTTTAATATGGCTATAAGCCACTCATTTCTGACAGATCAGAGCAGATTCTTCTTTCTTAATCGTATTTTATATTGGCACAAACATCCTCGCAGCAGATACATACCTATTCCAACTCGGGTCTGGATCATGGCAGTAGTTTCACACCTCTTCTGGTTTACATATTCCTTGCAAGTGATATGCCTTGTGGAGGCAATGTGCAGCCTACTGGGATGTATTTCTGAGCAACAATTGCTAACCACAAAAGAACTGTATGTAGTCTGAAATGAAAGTGAAATCCAGCTAAAGTCTAACAAGAGAAAAGACTTGTAACTGTCTGTTACAAATAACAATATTATGATCCTTCCAAAAAGCAGACTGTCAAGTAAGTAGCTAGTTTTTCCAATACTTTATATCTGGATTATAATTCTTTTATTAATTTTGGCTCTCCCACTGCATGAGAATTCCCACTGACTGCAATTATAGTAGAATTAGGCTCAGACTTGGTACCTGGGAATAAGCTGTATCTGATTCCCTGTTTCAGAACATGATCTGTGTTGACAGAGAGAGTGACACCGTTCAGAAGGCATAGTGACTAATACTATCACTGATCTGTAATCCGATTAACCCTCAGGATTTCTTGGTGTTTTAGAATCTTGGGTTTTTTTGTTTTCTGGGTTTTATTTTTTAAAACATATTATGAATGCTATGAACTTTATTGGTTCCACTACTGTTGTTATTATTCTGAGCTGTTTTTCCTAGCAGCTTTCTTATGACCTTTCTTATGGCTGTAGGATGACTGCAGTGTGCAAATACAGATCAAAAATAGTCCTGCTTTTCTGAATGCATCCTTTATTCATCTTTCATCATTCTTCATTCACCATTATTTATTCATCTATTCATCATGAATAAATGAGGTTTTATTCATCTCTGTGCTCTTATTTTCATTAGTTCTTGATTTTACCCCAGCTAAACAGTGATTTTTTAAATTTATACAGCTCTGTGCAATTTCAGTCATGAGGATTTTCACCCATTAATTTGGTTCTCAGGGCTGCAAGAACTGTCCCTTTGATCTCATTAGCATACAAAATAAATCAGTGATCACAGTGACCACAGGTTATTCTCTGTTTACGTTTGAGAAATTCACTTCAAGATTAATGATCATTGGTCAGTTTGTTTGCCCGTTTTAGCTCTTTTGTACAATCCTGCTTTGTATACTATGTAGCCCTAAAAAGAGTTCTTGCACAAGGAAGGCATTTAGTATAATAGCAACAAAATAAACTGCACTCAGATTGATTCCAGGATGTTATTGTACATCTGAAGATACACTTCAATATTAAGTCTGCCAGTTGTTGTGTAACTTCTCAGTTTATGTCTGTCGAGACACTGGACAGCCTACTTAGAATACTCATTTACATGAGCAATAAAACATTGCTCACTCTTGACCAAGTTGGGCTCAGTAAGAGAGAAATGGTGAAAAAATTTATCAGAGATTTTGCACTGACAGAGAACTTTGATGCTTTGAACCATTCTTGTTATGAATGTTACCCACCAGCCCATATTTATTTTCTAACTGATAGTATATTTTGGTGATGTTAATGACAAAGCATGGTGACATCAGTTTAAGTTTAGGTTTATCTGATGAAATATAGAATGCACCATAGTAATATTTGTTCACACAGAAAATTATACATTATTAGAATACTCAAATTAAACATCAACAAACCAAACAAAAAACCCAGCAAGAATGTTTCCATTTCTAGAACTGAGGTACAATTTTTCCACACCTGTGACCAACATTAGTGAAATATTACTCCATCTTGCAAAATTTTTCATGACTTACTTTTGCCTAGTGATTTCTTCTGACATATACCCTCTAGAAACAGAGAGAGAAAGCAAATCAATACTCTAGCTAATCTGAGTTTCCGAAGGCAGTTAGTTGCCTCCACATAATTTTCATTTTCTCTTGATAATCCATAGAACAGATTAATGTTAAAAATAAAAATCTAAAATCCGTAACAGCAAGAAAGAGAATATTTTGTAATCAGAAATTTTTCCTGGACTTAATTTTTCCCATGTTACAGGATCTGAAAAGTTTCCAGTTTGATTAACATCAATATTAAAGTCATATAGAAAAGCTTAATAGCAGTAGCGGCATTGCGTACAATGATAACCCATACAGTATGTTCATTTCTTTCCTCTATTTTTAATTCCATCCAGCCGTGAGCCATCCACTGTTCAGTACAAGATTAATGAATCGCACTCTAATTGCATTTCACATGTCAAACTTTACTCTGAGTCTTAAGGTTTCAGGAATCTAATGTCAAAACACTTTCTCTTGGTTAAATCACAGGAAGCTAATTCCATCAAATGTGGTGATGCATTAGGAATAATATTAATTACATAGTTTCTGAAGATTACAATCTGTTCTACAGTTTGAGTAGATTACAACACAGCCATTAGTTTGAACAACATGAATTGATTCAGCCCTGAGAAGGAGGTATGCTAGCATAACAGTAATGCCTCCCTGTATGAAATCAGTATGATCAACTTCTAATCGTCAGAGCAGCTGTCCTTTTACATTAATCATTTTTTTTCAGCAGACAGGCTTCTGGCATATGATTGTTCAAACTCAGTGTGTTGGGGCCCTGTATGCACAGTACCTTGGAGAGTTTTTTTATGGGGTTGGATTAAATTCAGTGACTTTGCTACTGTTGACTCAGAAAAGTTTCCTCTGTTCCTCCTGCATACTGACAACGAGGCATGTCAGGAAGGAGGACAGGAGGTTGATATCTTTATCACACTGATACCAACATGGAGTTTTGACACGTTGCAGATGATAGCCAACACTTCAAATCAAACCAGGTTTTTAGATACTTTAGCATCTTTGCTCACTGCATTTTCTAAATGCACACTGAGCTGCCTGCCACATTAGCACAGCCCCTTCCCTATTGCTCGTGTGTTTTCTATTTCTTATCTCTACATGGTATATAACTACGGGCTTTACAAACAGGAAATATGAAGCCAATAAGACAGAAGTGTTTTCACAGAATCACAGAATCATCTAGGTTGGAAAGGACCTTGAAGATCATCCAGTCCAACCATTAACCTAACACTGACAGTTCCCAACTACACCGTATCCCTAAGCGCTATGTCAACCTGACTCTTGAACACCTCCAGGGATGGGGACTCCACCACCTCCCTGGGCAGCCCATTCCAACACCTAACAACCCATTCTGTAAAGAAATGCTTCCTAATATCCAGCCTAAACCTTCCCTGGTGCAACTTGAGGCCATTACCTCCTGTCCTATCGCTCATTACTTGGTTAAAAAGACTCATCCCCAGCTCTCTGCAACCTCCTTGCAGGTAGTTGTAGAGGGTCATGAGGTCTCCCCTCAGCCTCCTCTTCTCCAGAGAGGAATTTTGAAACTCCTTTTCCAGTTTCATAGACGTGACTATGTAGTACAGCCACATTCTAGCAGTTGCATTTTGTCTTATAGGTAAATGCTATAGAAGTGACATAAATATGAAAAAGTGATTGCTAGTTTGTGGTGTATCGATTATATTAATTTGACCAGAAGACTCTGGAGAGGAAATTGCACTGCCTACTCATCAATAAATTCCTCTTTTTTTGCTAGAGCGTAGAACAGACAAGTCCCATAAAGACCTTTTAATAAATGCAGCTCAGTCCTCCAGAGACTCATTCCTGACCAGGAGTTTGAAAATAACTATCTTCAGCTGAATTAAATTTTTTTTCTAAATACATCATGACATTCCAAAATATTAAGCTAATTCAGATATGCTTCTAGATTTACATGACCCTGAATAACTCTTTCTGTCTATATGGTTTTCCAAGTTTATAGTAGGCTAATAATTTCAGCCTCAGTCATTAAAACATTAGCAGTATTTTTTCTATAGAGAAGAAAATGCAGAGGTCCATCCTGCTGAATGAACATCCCACTGACATTTTTGCTATGAGAAAGGTATGTGTACCTGGCTAGCAAGCATATGCTGAGCACCATGTTGTGACAGGCACAGCTCTGTCAGCACAAACCAGATACAGACGAGTCATGTCAGCAGCCTTATGGCAGCCTTCACAAATAGGAGTCCATTTTTCGTGTTACCTGACTCTGTGTTGTCCCCCTTTCAAAGAGCTTTATGCAATCAAATTACATTGAAAATGACTGAAAATTTGGCAGGTAATTCCACCACTCCTCTGGAAACCAAGGGTTTGTGCTTTATAGGATGCAGTAGAGGAGCATGTGAGAATTATGTGTGATGCTTGCAGTACTGCAGATCACAGAAGAAAACATATTGAATGAGCTTAGGGCCCCAAATTTTCTTTTATTTGGACTTTCTAGGGCAATCTTCCAAGGGAGAGGGTTAGCTGCTGGGACCTGCAGAGTACAATCTTATTCCATCAATACTTAATCTCCCTTTGCTCTTCTCCTTGTTATACGGAGTACAAGAAGGGGCTGTCACAAGGCAAACTAAATTTAAAAGAAGCCTCTTCAGTTTGGCACTGCACTGGGCAGTGTTTTGGACTCCATTTTTTCACAGAGTTCTGCCATTTTATGTCAGGGAGCAGCCATTTGGTTAAAAGTGATACTGCTCTGTGATCGGCTGGTGGCCATTTCTTGACACTGTCATAGCCATGTGCTCTCAGGCAGCCCTGTGGTTGCCTGCCTGCTTCCACTGGACCAGGAAAAATGGCATCCAAACCAAAATGACATCACCCTGCACAGGCAGGGGAAGGGTCTCCCAGGCCTGGTGTACTTAGGGGTGAAATGGATGGGGCAGCTGGTGTTGCCAGCTACTCACAACAGAGCGTGTGACCGGCTGAGATGAGTGACTTTGGGGGTGCATGTCCTCTGAGGCTGCTGGGATTTCCCCTGCCACTTCCTAGTTTGTCTGTTGGGGATGCCTGTGCTGCTAATGCATAATCAGCTGCACATAGTAATTATTGTTCTCTAGGACCTAATCAAGCTTTCTGTAGGGTGGAAACAGTTTTATAACTTTTTTTTAATGCCTAAAAAAATATATTTACATGGTTACATGGGCAAGCTCAGCTGCAGATTGAATATTTCCAGTACTGGCATGATTCCTGCAGGGCTTCCAGGCTGAGAGTTAAGAGAGTTGCTATTTCTCAGCTCTGTGAGACATTTGCATAGCAGAAGGAAATGACTCAGAGCTTGCTCTTATACCTGCTGCATTTTGCAACTTGCCTGCTAATAATAGCTAGATAGCACTCCCTTATGCAATACGTTTTATATATATGCAATTTGAAGGAACCATCTAACTTTGCACACAGCTGCCTTCAGTTAAGTAGCATAACCCTACCCTTTTATTCTTTTTGTAGATGCTACTCAGACAAATGATTTCTTGTCTGTGTTTTTTCCTGCTTTTGTTTTGTATACCTCTGGGCAGCAGCTAGTGACGCCCTGCCTCCCAACACCCTGCCTGTTGTCTGGTAAGGGCAGCATAGGGCAGCTGCTGCCTGCATTGCCCATGTCAGGAATGCCACTTTCCAGTCAGACTGACACTGGTGGAGCCAAGGGACAGCACAACTCCTACCCACATTGAAAAGGCATTTGCATGCTTGTCTCTGGCTGCCAGATGATCTGGACACCAGGTGTCCCTAGTAGCCTGCTGGAGTCATGGCATCACTTATGATCCTGTGTTTGGTGTTGGTGATCGGGTGAGTGATAGGCATGTTGTTGCTCATCTTTCCTACAGCCTCAGTAAAGCTTTGTTTTTTAATGAGTTATTACTGTTGGGACCACATCTTTAAGTGGTGTGAAATGGGTGGTGAGTCACACAACTAAGATGGGTTTCACGCAGGGTTTCTGCTCAGAGGAAGCCCATTGAGTTTGGGCTTGTTGTGCAAAGGCAAACCTTCTCTTCAGCTCCTGCATCCACTGATTGGAGTAGAGCTTATCACATACCAGTGCTACTTATTTCACTCTCACGATGATGAGGCACTCTCCCCAAAGGCTTGAAATACATTAAAGTATGGAGATTTCCATAGTGCAAGTCTGAAAACTGAAATTCAGATGCTCTGAGTTCATTTGAGAGGATGATCACTGCAGGAATCCAATCACAGCTTGAGCAGTGAGGTCAAGATCATCAAAAAGGGCTAGCACACCCTGACAAAGGCGATTTATGAAGGTGACATGAGAACAGTGAAACTAGTTACTGGTGAGCTAGGAAGCCTTTCTGCTGTGAAAATGATCTTACTCCATTCTCACCAAAACTTTTCAAGTGCTGCCAGCAACAAGAGGTGTAAGTCATTTTCAGTTTTCTACTCGGTGGTCCCTGGGGAAGGAAGCCTACCTACTAATAATGTTCATATTGTGTTTTTTCAGGCAGTAGTGTTTAGGCATTAAGGGAAATTCTGTATTTATTACCCATAGATTGCAGCAAGAATAGGAAATTAGTATATACGGAACACATTCAGAAACTGAAGTAATAAAATTATCTTCTGGATACCATTCAGTGACAGAGACACCAATTCATTTTTCAGCCCCCTTATGAATGACAGTAGATTTGAAATCGTTTTGGTGATTCACTAAATCCACATCTGGATGTTATCTGTTAATTTGGACAAAAACAGTTTGTGATACATCCTAAGGTGTTGCACGATTTTCAAGAGCACACACAGTGATCACAGCAATCACTGGGTTCATTCACCACATCATTGATCTGTGTACCATAACACAGTAATTTATCACAGAAGCAAAAAGAACCAAATCATACTTCTAGATCAACCTGTCGGACACAGTTTTAAACAAAAATGATGTCTTCTTATAGTAACTGCTCTTAGAATAATAATACAGAAGGATGACAAATACATTTGGAGGAAGTAAGGGCTGTAAGGTTCAACAACCATTTAAAACACGAAACATGCTATAAACAAAGTTCATTAGATCAATAACGCCAATATTAATGGATTCATTTTCCTCTGTGGCATTTGATGCCCAGTTGCACAGAAACAACAGTGAAGATTTATGCTGTGATGGGCAATCAGATTTCTTTCTGAAATTCTTAATATTATTTGTATCATCAGTAAATTCACAGACATCAAGGTAAGCGGGAGTGTTGATCTGCACAAGGATGGGGAGGCTCTACAGAGAGACTTGGATAGATTGGATCGGTAGCCAACGTTAATGGGATGAGCTTCAACAAGGCCAAGTGCCAGGTCCTGCACTTGGGCCACAACAAACCCCTGCATGGCTACAGGCTCGGGGAGGTGTGGCTGGAGCTGTCTGGAAGAGAAGGATCTGGGGGTTCCAATTGACAGACAACTGAACATGAGCCAGCAGTGTGCCCAGGTGGCCAAGAAAGCCAACGGCATCCTGGCTTGTATCAGCAATAGCGTGACCAGCAGAAGTAGGGAGGTGATTAGTCCCCCTGTGCTCTGCACTGGTGAGGCCACACCTGGAGTGTTGTGTCCAGTTTTGGACACCTCAATACGAGAGAGATCTCGAGGGGCTGGAGCGAGTGCAGAGGAGGGCAACGAGGCTGGTGAAGGGCCTGGAGAATAAATCCTGTGAGGAGTGATTGAAGGAGCTGGGACTGTTTAGTGTGAGGAGGAGAAGGCTGAGGGGAGACCTCATCACTCTCTACAGCTCCCTGAAAGGACGTTGTAGAGAGGTTGGTGCTGGTCTCTTCTCACAGGTGATTAGTGACAGAACAAGGGGGAATGGCTTTAAACTGCAACAGGGGAGGTTTAGACTGGACATGAGGAAAAAATTTTTCACAGAAAGAGTGGTCAGAGAGTGGAATAGGCTGCCCAGGGAGGGGGTGGAGTCACCATCCCTGGATGTGTTTAAAGGTCGTTTGGATAAGATGTTGGGGGATATGGTGTAGGGGAGAACTTTGTAGAGTAGGGCTGATGGTTGGACTTGATGATCCCAAGGGTCTTTTCCAACCTGAATGATTCTGTGATTCTGTGATTAATTCCTAGTGCTAATGACATGCAATGATAACCCTGTACTTGCTTTCCCCTTATTACCAAATAAACATTCAGAAATAATACTTTAACAAAATATGCTATACTACATATATATGACATAGATACAATACATATATAAAAAATATGTATATATAAAGTATATATACCTCATCACTATGGGTCTATGGACCACAATCTTCAAACCAGTGGACTTAAATATAAATATGCAAAGATTGACATCGTCCAAGAAGTGTAAGATTTAGAGTTCTAACTCATACCATTATTTATTAGTAATTGTACAAATCATAATTAGGTCTTTTTTAAAAGTCAACACTGGAGGTTTCATTGCCATTTATTTAGAACAGCCCTTTATAAATCATTCATCTGGAGATTTCTCTCCCATGTGTCGTGAAAACATTTCTGTAAAATCCTGTTAATGGAGTCTATGAATCAACACGCAGTAAGTGTCACAGGTTGAATCGATGGCTTAAGAACCAAGAAGGCCTTTTTATAGGCAGGTGTCAAAAGCACTGACTGAATTAGAAACTTTAATCTATGGCAGTCAGTGAAATTTATGCTACAAAGGAATAGTTGGAAAGTCCCACCTGTTTCACTGCTGTGGATAGGAAGATCTGTCAGGACCTAAAAGAATGGCCATAGGAATGAGAATTCTTTAGTCTAGAAATGAGCAGACTGAAGGGATATATGATAAAATTTTACCAGTCCTCAAATACCTAAAAGACAACTGAAAAAAATAACGGTTCACACTGCTACGGGGCTTAAAATGCAGAAAGGGATGCAGAGGTTAGATCACTAGCAACACTTTCTAGTAGTGAAGAGTGAAATACTGGAACAGATTATATGGAAGCCTGTGAAATTTTCATCACTGGTTTTTAGGTCCAAGCCAGTCAAACAATGTAAAGAATGCTTACATTGTGACAGATTCTTCCCTGTCTCTAAAACAAAAAAAATTCTTAAAGTCTGTTACAGATGTATTGTTTATGATTTTTATTACCTGGACAATGGGGAGGACTCGATCGCTGCTGCAATTCACATCTGTAATACCCAACAGCTTCTGAAATACTAACACTCTATCACTAGCACCTACTTTGGAGTCCTTTTGAACCTACTTTTGGACCTACTTGAAGGGTCTTTTTGCTCCCATGTCACATCCTATGGGGCAGTCCCTGAGAAAATGGGAAATTGGCAAATGCAATATGCTTTTAATACCTGAAGCAGGTTTGAAAATCACAGGAGTCAGGTGAAATGATAAGAACCAGAAAGAAGAAGTAGGCAGGTGTAAGAATATTTCAATGTTAATGAAGAAGGTAAATCCCAAGATGAAACCTTATTGGTGAAAATCACTTCCCTTAACAAAAATTCAGTTATTAAATAAAAGTGACATCATCAGTTATTCCAGTGTCACGAGTTACAGCCCTGTTATCTCCTCTGAATGACAAATATTCGGTGAAATAAAAGCACCTTGGTGCTCACTTATCCATGGAGATGCTGGTTAGATTACAAACCTGGATGAAAGCAGCTGTCAAACCACTCTGCGGGTCTGCAGATTTATTACAGTTGCCAGTGGTCTCTTAATTGTAGCTGTATTGTCCCATGAAGTTCAGTTTCTTGTGTCACTCTCCGGCTGTAATACGCCTGCTAAATATAAGGAATTTCTTAATATTGGCTTTCAAGTTTTTGGCTACTTCCTCTTCAAATTCCTTCTTAGCCCTGATAATTTTAATTAGCATTTCGTATGCACAAGCTCATGCTCTTTTTACTGACTTCATTACTTTTATGAAGTAACTTTTATGAAACTTTGGGGTTTTGAAGTAATTACAAATTATTAATCAATGAAATATTTCATCACTTGTTTTGCCAAGAATTTATCCTCACTTTTTAAGATAGTGAAATGACAATGCTATATATGGAAAAATTATTTCTGATGTATAAAGTAGAACTAACCTTTAACTTGGTATAAAACCTGGACTCTTCTTTTAAAAGAGTCCAGCATAATTGGCTGAATAATGAATTAAGAGCTCAGACAATGAAAATGGAGAGTACTGTGTATGTATGCAAAAAGCTCTCTGAAGAGTTGTAAAAATCTATCGCCATTGAGTGTCATTTGATCATGAAAACATTAAAGCAATTAGATGCCACTCTGAGTTGTACAAAAATGGATACAGGTGTAATTTAACACATAGGTTTTGTTAATTCTCAGTAACTTCTCTTAATGTTTATTAAAGGCACTTTCAAGTACAAAGAGCGATAATGTTTCTGGAAACTATGAAGTTAGCAGTTATTGAATGTCTATGAAAATATACCTAGGACAGCCTACATTACTTTAAACAGTCTCTTCTTCAGTCTATGGCTATTTAACAGAGAGGTTAATGAGTCTGGGCTCCTGCAGAGCTGTAGGACATACCTCTGTTCGATGGCTTTAATAAGCATAGCAGGTCAGCTAGAAGGAAGGCCAAGGTTTTGTTAAGTTGCCTTAGGTTTTTCGCAGTTCTGAGCTTTCTAGGGAGTGAAAGGTGGAAAGGAAAATCTTTAAGACCTTGTTAAGGACAAAACATGCAACTTCTATAACGCAATTATTCTGTATTTACCCTTCTTTTAGTTATTTCCACCAAATCAAAAATCCTAAGATAAATAAATATTATTTCACAGGCTTCTTAGGAAGGTTTAACATTTCACAGTCTGAAATAAAAGCTTACAATTAATCTATAGTGTCAGTTGCCTTATTTTTTTTTGTTTTCAATAAACTAGATATTTTCAAGCAATACTTTATTCTTGGTCATCCTTAACAGTCCATTATTTCTGTAGTCAGGATAATTGTTTGGGTCCTTGAAGCCTTGGAAATAAAATAAGCTTGAAAGTGAAGGGAAAAAAAATCAGTAAGCATCCAGAAAAGTAATTGCAGTTTTCACAGAATCACAGAATCATCTCGGTTGGAAAAGACCTTGAAGCTCCTCCAGTCCAACCATGAACCTCACCCTGACCGTTCCCAACTCCACCAGATCCCTCAGCGCTAGGTCAACCTGACTCTTCAACCCCTCCAGGGATGGGGACTCCCCCCCTGCCCTGGGCAGCCCATTCCAACGCCCAACAGCCCCTTCTGCAAAGAAATCCTTCCTAAGAGCCAGTCTGACCCTGCCCTGGCGCAGCTTGAGGCCATTCCCTCTTGTCCTGGCGCTTGGTCCTTGGTTCAAGAGACTCATCCCCCCTCTCTGCACCCTCCTTTCAGGGAGTTGTAGAGGGCCATGAGGTCTCCCCTCAGCCTCCTCTTCTCCAGACTAAACCCCCCCAGTTCCCTCAGCCGCTCCCCATCAGACCTGTGCTCCAGACCCTGCACCAGCTCCGTTGCCCTTCTCTGGACACGCTCGAGTCATTCAATGTCCTTTTTGTAGAGAGGGGCCCAAAACTGAACCCACTCATCGAGGGGCGGCCTCACCAGTGCTGAGTACAGGGGTAAGATCCCTTCCCTGTCCCTGCTGGCCACGCTATTGCTGATACAATCCATTCTACTTTGTCTTTTTGGAAAAAAACTAGGTATTTTCTCTTGTTTTTAACTAATTAAAGCTGAAACTTCCAAAACCAGTGTTAAATTTAACTGTAATTTAAGAACTCATCTGTTAATCTCATCTATTTTAAGATAAGGTGTCTAGACACCAAACCAGTTACTGCTTCTAATGGAAAATGAAGTTTACAACTATGTACTACAAGCAAAATGTCATCCTTATGCAGAATTTTTCAGATCTGTTGATGGAAAAACCCTTTACTCTCAAAATAACATTTCTGAATCAAACACCAAGAAATCTTTCTATCAGCTTCTGGGGTTTTGGTTTTTACATTGTGTGCTTTGGGGTCTTTTTTTAACTGTTGTTGGGTGCTGGTTTCTTAATAAAAGCCAAGTAATTTCTTACCAGGACACAAAAATATATTCAGATAAAATAATTAACCAGTGCTTCGGCTCACATTATATCATGGTGTAACAAGAGTTTACAGACACAGTATATGGAACAGGTATGTGGTGATTTTACCTTTACTTTAGAGAAGTGTTACTGAGTGGGACTCAATGCAACCAGCTTGTTCCACACAAATTTTTGAAAATGCAGTTTTCATTATGGTCAATTAGTATTTGCACCGTCACATTTAATGGTTTTGTGACTCAAGATATTTAGCTGGGATTTTCTCATGGTAGACAGATTTTACAGACAATGAAAAGGCTATACAAGTCTAGGGGTTTTTTTTCCTCACACGAACATTTTTGAAGAAGGGTGGGGAAAGGAAGGGTTTTGAGGCTTCGTTTCAGGGGTTTGCTTTGTTTTGTTATTTTTGTGTGTTTAATCACCTGGGAACCAACTCCAAAGAAACTTGAATTATTTTCCAGGTTGATAACCCTGTGAGCTGGCACAGAAATCTAAGACATGGCAATGAAATTGATATTTGTAGTGGTGTTCATTTTTAGGTGTGCTGTAACTTCTATAAAATTCTTAGGAAATGAATTGTGCTATAGTATGGGTCTAATTTTAGCAGACTTGAGGAAAAGAAAATAGGCCATTTGCTTTAGAATCATGCTGGGTGAAAGCAAGAAATCATTTAAGCTGAAATTGTTATATAAGTACATTTATGGTGAAAAATCGAACAAAAAAGCGTGACAAAAACTATCAGTACATAAAAACTGACTAGTTTTTTTTTTAATCAGCCTAGCTCACATATATATATCTTTGGACACAAATATATGCATGTTGTACGTGGAAGGAAAAAAAAAAGTCAGGAATGCAACAGACAGAGATAGATACTTCTCACTAATTAAGTTTCCAATCAACAATACAATCAACACAAGCACAAGGCTACCATTCGCACTGCTCTGAAAGTGTCCGCAGTCCTACAGCAGTAGCTGACATCACACACGCCAAGCTGAAAGCCTTATGATAACACACTCCTACACCCCAGTGGTAAAAAAGGGACACATCTCCAAGTAAACCTTTTTATTCAATCAGGATAAACAAACAAACAAGCAAAGCAGTCTGATGAGCAGATTCAGACTTGGGATTTTTCCTTAAATATTTCATTAAACCAAAGGGGATATTTGCAAATGCTCTAGTATTTCTTTTTCAATATTGGGATGCCAATCAGAATTGAGGTTTATGCAGTGAAAAAGTATGTAAATCCCTTCATTACAAAACCAATCTTAATATTAAAAAGGGCAAGTGCTCCATGTTAGATGGGGTTATAACAGTTCAGTTCCTATCATAATTAATCAGAGTGTCATGGCTAAATGCCATCACACCATTTTAGATGTCCTAGGGCCTAATTCAATTCCCACTGATCAGATCATTCAATTAACTTCAGTGGCCTTTGGATTGGACTTAAACTCTACTCGGAATGAGATGAAGTTCTCCACTGAGAGACTGAGCACTTCCAGTTCCTGTTGGGTTTGGCACCTTCTTACTAAAGCTGAGTATCCAAAAAGAGAGTAGGGCTTGTCTTTTCTACACTTAAAATCAAATTGGGGACTTTTAAAGGAGCCTAAGAGATTCTGTCATCTAACTGCAATCATTTCCTTTGAAATTCTTGAGTAAATTGTTTAAGTGAAAAAGTAATCACCTTCTTGCTTCAGATGCAAAAAAATAAATATTATTATAGACAGAACATAATACACACATATGGGTTTGTATTCAAATTTTGCCTTTTTTTATGTAGCACCCTGGGAAAAATTAACTGAGAGGTTTTTTCTGTGGCTATAATATTATGCAGGACAATAGCATCACAACTTAATTGTTAAAATTCGAGTAAAAATTGTCAGAAGAAGTATGTTTTTCCAAACATTTAACGCTTGTTTATAGTTATGTAGTTAGTCCTAAAAAAGACCCAATACTGCTATCATCTTCAGATGATACACACATGATACACATGTCCAAAAGGCAGCAGTACAGTAATTGACAGACATGATTATTGTGCCCTCTAGAAACATTCAGAATGACAGATGATGATGATTTCCTCATAAATCATGTCTAAAACATGAAAAATGCAATGGAACTTCATTTTATTAATATGATCTTATCAGTTCTAATGGAGGAGGTAGAATTTGGCTCTGCAATGTTTATCTGACTTACTTTCATGACAGAATTTTCCAGAATTCACAGTCATGAGCGTACAGGAAAAAAATCTTATTCAAGATGAGCAGCACAATATATTTTGCCTCTCCTGTGTCCATGTATTACATTTACTGATCTTTGATGATTGACAGGAGAGCAGAGCTGCAGCCTACTATTTCAGAACAACTTACCAAGACAGCAGTGGAGGTTTTTTTGTTCATCAGGACTAGAGGAATAAAAGAAAAAAGAGAACATTTTAGACTCAGAGAATCCAAAGTAAGAATTCTGCATTTTCTCCATGCTCTCAAGCTGGAATGTTTTCATTATTTTTAATATAAAGGAAACTTTTTTTTATATATTTTTGACTGAATCAGTTGAATAAGCTAGCCTCCCCCACACTGCATTTTTATTCTGTAAAAGCTCATAAATTGAAGTTGCAGCAACTTTTTTTAACATCATTATCTCTCCTATTCCACCTACTTCTTCTAAGCATTCTTCTAAGATTTTCTGTTCATTATAGAATGTGGTGCCAAGCTGACTCCACAGTTAGAAGTGTTTGATTTACAGGTAACAGTTTGCGGTATCTTGGTGAATAAGGCGAGAAGTTTGAGCCTTGAACAGATCTTGTCTGCATTTGGTGGCACTAGGATCCAAGGGGTTTGTTCGGGGCCACGTTTGCGTTTCACACAGCAGATTTTGTACTCCAGGATGACTCTACTAGATGCTTTTTTCGGGACTGTGTCAAAATATATCCTTCACTTCCAAATATTCCCCTGAAAATTTTTACATTCTTTCAATACAATGCAGCTAGACATCTGGAGCATTCATATGAACAGTAATAAGAGTAATTATAACCCACAATAAATTCTTATAATATGTATTGCAATCTTATAACATAGGATTGATAACAGTTATGATGTTCTTTAGAGAGGAATAACAAAATAAATTGAAGCCTTCTAATTAGGGAAGAATTTTCTCTTCTTCCTCCCAAAAGATGGCAGATGAGATACCAAACAGGGAGAATCATTCAGCTGCCAAGAAGGAAATTACAGCTATTACAACCAGCTTCCCTGGCTCACAAGGAAGACACTGTTGTTGGTATAGCTCTGAGTCTAAGGAGAGACTGTAACAACTGTGTCTGTTTTGAAGAGACATCCATTATGTTGATGTTAGTAATTACACATTGCTTAACACGGGCTCAAGTTCTTCATTACTTTATGAACAATTCCTGTGGTAAATTTCATACAACTTGCAGAAAGAAGAATGGAAAATTTTATACTGCAGGAAAACTCTATGACCAATGTTCCCAAGTGGATGCCAAGTAGTTTTCGGACTCTAAGTCCCTCTCTGAGAAGCTCTTAGAGGAAAACATGAGAGATTAATACGTGGCTTAATTAAAAAATATCCTTAGCAAATAAAGAGCTGCTCACACAGCAGCTGAGGTCTGATTTCTCACCAAAATTTCAGGTTCCACATCTTTATTTCAAAATCACAGATTTTCATGATGTCACAACAATGCAAAGTTTCCTAACAACCTAAAGAATGAGATGGAGTAACTGGCATTATTAATCCCCTTACAAGGCAGATTATATCACTGTAATGTGTTCTGTCTTAAATGTGAGCTCCCTATAGGATGAATATCTTTGCAACTGTCTTATTGCTCCTGGCAAATACAATTATTGTTAAGTATTACCATAGCTTCCATTTAGGCTGCAAAGCAACCACGTTAATAAGGTATCTGACTACACCAAGTATTGGGCTCTTCTAAAAATCTGGCTGTAAATGTTGCATTGACAGCTGCTGTGTGATGAGCTGTTTTCTAAGGATTTAGAAACGAAAATCTGTTGAAAATAAGAACTGATTCTGGGTACTGAATAGGTGACAAAATTCTTATGCTGCTATGTTACACCTAAAATTCCCCGCGAGCTAACATTTCTTACTAGCTTTTAAGAGAACGTCATAATTCACAAAAATATTTCTAATTACTGCTCACGTGGAATAAGTTATTTGACTGGTGCTTCTTCCTAGCAGGTTTGCCTTCTGTCATTACAGAGTTAACTCTGAGTCAGAAGGATTGCTTTAATTGTCTGAGAAACTTAAGCAATCTGTAAATATGAAAGACTTAACTCATATGGGTGCAGGCTATGAATAGGGGGGTATAAAGAATAAAAGATGATAAAATAATGATATAAAAGAATAAAAGTCCATGAGAGCATGGACTAAATTTGCCATCTTGTTTTCCTAGGAGGGGGATAAATGCATGACGATGAAAGTCTTCAAGTCATTAAATCACGTGACACTTTCATTCCCTTTTTCTTCCTTCTTCCCTCACAAAGTCACAAACAAGACAATCACCGGGCTTTCTTTGCTGAGCTGCCTGACAGACATCATTGTTTCTTCCTTCAGTCTGGGTGACAATCAGTAAAGACACAAGAGTGGTCAGGACAACATGTTGTGGTGGGCTGACCTTGGCTGGCTGCCAGATCCCTACCCAGCTGCTCCCTCATTCCACCTCCTCAACAGGACAAGAGGAAGAAGCTTGTGCATCGAGATAAAGACAGGGAGATCGCTTAATTACTGTCGTGGGCAAAACAAACTCAGGGAAAATTAATTTATTTCCAAATAAAAATAGAGTTAGGTCATGAGAAACGAAGACAAATTAAAACAACATTTCCCCACCCTTTCTTCCCTAGCTCAACATCACTGCTTCACATCCAACTGCTTTACGTCTTCCCTCACCCCTGAGTGGTGCAGGGGGATGGGGAATGGGGGTTGTGGTCAGTCCACAACAGATCCTCTCTGCCGCTCCTTCCTCCTCACAAGTTTCCCCCTGCTCTGACATGGTTCCTTTCCATTGGCCACAGTTCCTTCAGAAAAAGCCTTCTCCTGTGTGGGTCCTTCCCATGGGCTACAATGGCAAATACTTGCCCCACCGTGGGCCTCCATGGGCTGCAGGGGGATAAATCCCTGCTCCTGTGCTTGCAGCATGTACTCCCCCTCTTCTCACTGACAGGGCCAGGCAAGGCTAACCAAATTAGATATAGAGAAGAGGCTGTTACATTTTTAAATAAAACACTTTGAGGACAAATTGCTGGTTGCTTTACTTTTCTTATACAAATTGGAACCAAAAATCAAGACCTTTGGGCAATAGCTGATGCTTGCATTTGTGATATCCCAAAAAGACTCAGAGAGTTTATCATCATTATCATCCATCCCTGGAACACCGCTCCTGGGGACCACTACCTCCTCTCCTCCAACGTTTTCCTCTCTCAGCACCTTCAATGCTGAACACCCCATCTGCCTCCAAGTTACAGCATTGGAGAAAGGAAAGAAAATATGAATTGCAAATTCCCCCACTGTTTCTGCAAAACGCATTTGTTGATGTTTAGATATGCTGGGAGGAAAACCTATTCGTAAGGACTTCCACATAGATCACAAGATGTGCAATCACTTTTAGGAAGAAAACCATTCTTTCTCTTGGATACTTAATCAGCATGGAAGCTACTTATATAACCTGAATTCAGCAAAAGATTAATTGTATTTATGCATGTTTAGAGCTCCATTAATATGCTCCATCCTGTAACTATAGGTTATACAATACGTGTCCTGCACAACTGCAGACTAGAGGCCTGAATAAATTGCAGTTCAGCCAAAGTTTAAGCAAATACTAGCTGTAAAAGCAGGTAAAACACCAGTTAAATCTATTGTGGTTTTTTTCAAATCGAATAAAATAACAGACATCAGATAATTATTATAAGAGACTAAAATGACAATAATTGATTGCACTACCCCTTCCCCCCAACACACACAGAGTTACCTCCAAAGTAAAATATAAGCAGGCTTTCTGTTTCAGTTAAAAACTTTATTACTTTATCATTATGTTGTAAACACTTAATTTTATATATTATGATTATAGGGAATTTCATCTCTGAATGTCTGCTTTTCTGTGAGCACTGTCTTTGCATAATGATGAAATACTAAAGCAACTGAAGGCATGCCAGAATTCAGTCTGAACTGAAATCTCTGCCTGTATTTGGTGAAACCACCTGAAACTCCACAGTTTAGACACAGCTTCTGTACACCATTCAAGGTGCAGCAGTGTCACTTGCCTTTCAAGTTCTATGCACAGCCTGACCCTTAAAAGTGTATTAAAAGAAAATATGCTGTCTGTATAGCTACAAACACACACATCCACAGAGGTGCCTTTGAGATAACCAACAAACAACCCAAAGTGGGCCTGAGCTCCCCTGGCCCTGCAGGGCCCTTGCCCATCCCTGAGGCAAAGCTTGCTCAGTGCACAGTCCTGGGGTGAGTGTAGTCTTGAAGATGGAGTCCATCTTTAACGGCCTCCTCTTTAAAGATTTCCACATAAGATATTAAATTCCCCAAAGTAGAGGACAGCAAATGCAAAGATTTCAGAATAAAATCCCAGTGAAATTAGGGTTTTGGCTATTTAAAGTCATCACTACTTTTTGGATAAAAAATTTTTAGGTGCTGAGCTATACATCTATCTTCCATCTCAGACCACAGAAGCTATAGGTGTAGTTAGCGTAAGCTGAAGAAAACGTTTCGAGTGGTTCATTTACAGAAAAGAGGAATTCAGGTTCAGGAGCCCCATGGCTTTACATCAAACTCAGAGGAGAATCTCTGCTGAAACAAAAGCGTAAAGTAGCTCTGAAATGCCCTAAACATTTCTTTTACATCAAAAGCGAACTGCTTTGACGTTTTGCAAGGATTAATACTCCATGTTACAAAAGCCATAATCCCAGTCATTACCCTCTACAAAGGGAAGAAGGAGAATGATGGAGTATGTCCCCATATTAAAAAATAGCTTAAGCGGTCATCCGAGAGGTAGAAGACAAAATATTGTGAGAGTCTGAAGGTCTAAGTGCAGAAGTACAAATGAGGGTGTGCTTACCAGTAAGCCTATAAAGCCCTTAAGCATACCCATTGCAGTCTTTTAAGTCCACTCTACTGCAGCCTGTATATAGGTACAAGCAATTATCCCCTGTAAAGGAAAGCGCTTGTCTGAGCACGGCTTAATAGTATTTTAGCCAATAAAATTCAAATGTTCTGCCTAAAAGGTTACTTACCCAGCAGACTATCTCTCAAAATCTGTTTATGTACATGTGCATACTGCATTATGACAAATGCAGTATAATAATACATTACGTAAATTCCAATTATAGGTAAAATAATAGCAGCATTTGTTTATTGAAAGTTATTGGGCTATATAGTGCTTTTCCTTTTTCTTTTTTAAAAGTCAGTAGCAAAACTTTCATCAACCTAAATAGCAGTAGAATAAAATTTTCTCTCAGATTTGGCCTTAAAGTAAAAATTAGTTTTGCAACCCTGGCTGCAAGAAAGTGTAATTTTACCTTTGACTTCAAAATGACCTCAGTTCTACCTGTGATGTACTTAGGGTCTATATTTGGATTCTCTATGAATTATTCCTTCACTTTTGAGAAATCCATTAGATTCTTAAAGATATTTAGGAACATAATTCCAACAGATGTTTCTTTATACAGCTTCAACAAATTCTGTTCACACTTATCTTTCTGAATACTTTCTCCATTTTTACTTTCCTCCATTTTCCTAGAGATGTTTACTGACTGAGCATAAACACTTCTGTATTATTGCAAAAATCAGATTCGGGATACAAGAATGTATAAAAGTCAAGAAAATCAAAACCAGGCCAAAAGTGAACTCTATAAGATACTACATTATATGCAACAGTAGGTGACATATTTCCCTCCAGCCATGCTTTTGTACTCTACTTTAACATTAGCACACTCATTTATGTTGTTACATATATGCAATAAATATACACTATGGCTTCAGTTAAGATTTCCACAGAATTATTCTGGAACATTATGCTGTGCATATGTGAATATGAATGTCTAAGTGTAAGTCTGTGCATATTTGTACAGATTTTTTTTAATTATTATTTTACTTTAAAAAATAAATTTGGTTTTTAATTTAAGTCATATTAAAGACAGTCTTTCTAAGTGTAGTTCAAACTACACATAGACATCTTAGTAATAAACCACCTATTGCAAGAATGCCATTCTGCTGATCGGTTTTGGACTTGAAGTGTCTTTCTTCCCTGGTGGCCACTAGCAAAATATTTGAAATACTCAGAAAAACTTCCATGGGACAAGAGCCAAGAAAAAATCTTCCATATACATATTCTCTCATTTCCAAGTTTAAATCAGAACCTTTAATGTTACTTTAACGTAGTTTGCATGTGTTAATCATATCATTAATGTTATGACTGACAGATAGAAATTAGTTTAATGGAGAATTCAGGGTTCTTAAATCAAGACAGGCTTTTGGGTTCTCATGATTAATAGACCAATACCCAAGCCACATATGCTCTAACTGAAAAGCAAGATGGATAATGAGTTCATGCATCCGCTGAAGGAATTTTAAAATATATGGTGGACTACATTACAATGATAGCACATTACACTGGAATTAATGCATGATAATTTGTCTGTCATAGTCAATGTTAAAGGAAAAAGTGAAAAGACTAAGCAGGGATATTCACAACTTAGACTGCAGGATATCTAATGAGATGTAGGATGAATGGAGGGAGAAAAAAGAAGAATGTATCACTGGATTAATTGAGAGACTTACAGAACATTCCAGTTCCAAAGGGATGTCTTATGTCATGTAAAGTCTCATGGCTTGCGCAGTCTTCACCTAACAAATAGCCAGGTCCTCACCAGGCCCCTAATGAAACAAGTATGTCCACGTATTTTCTGCTCACTTCTTAAGAGGAATTCTATTTCAGACAGATATTGATACCCTGCCCTCATACCTATGATGAGGATATTTCAGTGGAACTAATTGTAAGGATTAAGTAAAACACAAGTAATTTAAATATATGCTGGCATGTTGAGGTTTAACACCAGCCAGCAGCTAAGCACCACGCAGCTGCTCACTCAGTCCTCCCCCTTCCCAGTAGGATGGGGGAGAAGAACCAAAAAAAAGTAAAACTTGTGGGTTGAGATAAGAGCAGTTTAATAAATAAAATACAATAACAAGAAAATAATAATTAAATATAATATTAATTATAATGAAAAGGAATATAATAAAAAGAGAGAGAAATAAAACACAAAAGACAAGAGATGCACAATACGATTGCTCACCACACGCTCACTGATGCCCGAGCAGCAATCGGTCCCTCCAGGCCAACTCCCCCCAGTTTATATACTGAGCATGACATTCTATGGTATGGAATAGCCCTTTGGCTAGTTCGGGTCAGCTCTCCTGGCCATGCTCCCTCCCAGCTTCTTGTGCACCTGCTCGCTGCCAGAGCATGGGAAACCGAAAAATCCTTAACGTAGAAAAAGCACTAGTTAGCAACAACTAAAACTTCAGTGCGTTATCAACATTATTCTCACACTGAATCCAAAGCACTGTACCAGCTACTAGGAAGAAAATTAACTCTATCCCAGACACATGTATAAAGCCAAAGAAGGAGAGCCAGTAGTTAATAAAAATAAAGAACCAAGAGAAGTAATTCAGGATGATACAAAGCTAGGGTAGGGCTCATGGAGTGAAATAATGATAGGAAAATATTGGCTGAATACTCTAAGACCATAATGAGTTTTAAGTTCTTCTCATTAGCAAATTATGAGATGGAATTTTAATATCTAATTTTATAATTGGCATTTTATCACAGCAATCACATAGCCAAAAAAGTTGATTTTCTAATCACACAAGTTTTGACAATCCGGTATGTTTCATTCTGATCCCTCCTCCTTCTCACCCCAAATAAGCAAAAAGTGCAGAAAATAAAGATTTGGACAGAATTTCCTTAAATTTTGTAAGCAGATATCAATGTATAACAGTCATGTCATTATATTTTATTTTGCTTTATTTTATTTTATTATTTGCTTATCTAATTAAATACAGTCCAACATTTCTTTTCTTTACGGGTTTCATAATCATTATGTGACACATTACAAGATAAAGATATCGTCTTAAACTTATGACTTAAGAAAAAAAATATGGTACTTTGCTTTTTATCTGAATGGGGATAAAGTATATAGCAAAATAAATTAATCATATCATTTCCAACTAATGTGAGCAACAGTGAAGAAAGCACTTGAGGTGTGCTTAAGTGTTTATTTGAAATAAGGCTGACTTGAAGAAAGGAGAGATTTTTTTAAATTTTCAAAGGTGTGGGATGAAAACAGTGACAGTACCAATGGGGCCTTCAGGCCTGGGAATACAGGTCACACGGAGGGTGATAATAGACAGAAGTGGAGGAGCACATCTCATTACTAGTTTTGCAGATGTGTGCTGTAAGTGATCTTAAGATCACTAACAAAAAATAAAAACAAAACTAGGAGGAATAGAAGAAAATGAGACATTCCTATCATTAGAAAAAAAATACTGCATATATTGAAGTGTTTTCCCCCAAATAGTTTATTCATAATGCAAAGAAATATCAAGTACATTTCAAACTTGTATCTGTGCAACATACACAGAGAACAATTACTCTTTG
This sequence comes from Strix uralensis, assembly GCF_047716275.1. Classification (NCBI taxonomy): domain Eukaryota; kingdom Metazoa; phylum Chordata; class Aves; order Strigiformes; family Strigidae; genus Strix; species Strix uralensis. The sequence continues at coordinate 34,489,355 of NC_133979.1, read as the reverse complement.
TACAAAGCTAGCAAAGTGTATAAACTAATTTACTGCATCAATGCCTGTAATTAATGTTTCCCAACTCATCTCAGATCATATATACTACATTACACCTGTAATTTTCCCAGGGCATTGGTAATACATTACTGCAGTGCTGCTAAAAATCCGTTCACATGCTGTGTTTTCTTTCTGTAAAGCAAAGATTACTGCTCATGCTGTCTTAGAACATATTTCCCTAGAGTATTGCAATATCACCAAAACCAAAAATTCTTTAAAATCTGTGTAGATTTGATAAAGAATTAAGTAAATTACAATAGAAATGGGAGAAACAGTAGTAGAAGAAAAATAATGCATTGTTTTCCTCTGCGTATTATACTCTCACAAATATTCATATTCTGAATACACGATGGCACAGGAGCTGAAGAGCTGAGAACAGTGTAGGAGGCTGCTTAAAAACACCTGCCTGTTGGAACAAGTGCAAATATCCCTTTGACCTATGATCAGTGGCAGACCACAGTCAAAATGTTAATTAGAAACTCATCTTCTTCTGGTTCCAGTAAACAGATTTAAAATATCCGATGTATAGTGGAAACCCAATTCAAGAATAAAATCATATTAAGCCCTATCCCAGCTGGTTTTATTAAACTGTTCTAATTTCAGATGTGAGAACAATGATAATTTTTGAGGGAGGATTCTCCAGAATAAGTAGGTTCCATGGCCACTGCTGCAGAATGACCAAAAAATAGGATAAGCTCCACAAGAAGCACATCAGGCCTATAGAAACAGTGCAAACTAACCTTTAGAAGAATATTGTTGCAGCAGATATACAGTGCAATGTGCCTAAGAGTGAAGCCAAAATAGCAAACAACCTGAGCAAACTTCATCAAATGGCTCGTGAATGCTCCATGGGGATGGCATGTGTGCCACAAGACAAGAGTGGGGGTACAGAGGTGACCTAGGGACCCCAACAATGTCTCCAATACTTCACCTAACACTTCTACATGATACTTCAAATATGCAAAAACTTCTGTTGCCAGCTTATTATTAGCATTACCTAAAATTTCACTAAGTCCAACACAAGAAAATGAAATTAGAAGATGACAGCCATAAAAATGTAACCTGGCCTGAGAAGGACTTTGTTCTGTTTGCAAAAAGGAAATACCTCTAAGCAGTTTGTTTGAGACGCAACACTGTGCTGAAAAAAATTACACAAAACGTTTCAAACTCAAAATAAAAATTCACGATTTGTTTTTTAATAATTCACCTTAACATTGTCTAATTGATTTAGGAAAAAAAAAAAAAAAAAAAGAAAAAAAGAAGAAAAAAGAATCCCCCATTAAATGAAATCATTTTACCTTGAAAAAAGAACATGAGAAGTGAAGGAAAACTTGAGGGCAAGCTAGTTACTTCTTACACTAACTCCAAGAAAGAAAATTTTGTTGCTGGGATTACAGTAACAATGAGCAGAGAAATGCCCCATGAGTTGTCAGCCCCAGATGTGATGAATTTGGCTCACAAATGATGAAAATTATGGTACAATGAATACCATAGTTGGTGACTTTTTCATGTAACTTGAAATGACATTCTGACATACTCAATGAACAGCTTCACTTCCACCCTCATGATCTGTCTACCCTTAAATCAAGCTCAGTTGAAAGACTGAGTAAACAGGATGACAAAGGGACAATAAAACTACTAAGCTTGCTTGATCTATATTGGACAGTGACTCAAACGATATGGGGCAAACGGGCATTGCTGGCAAAAAATCAGCTCTGGTCACTATTCTAGAAGAAATTTTGGCTTGAAAGCTCTTCTGGTACCATCTGGAGTCCTGCCTGCAAAAGACATAACTTTCTTGAGCATTCTGCTCTCCTCTATCTATTGCCTCAATAAAATTAATTATCTGCATTGGCCCAGGGGAAGCTTCATGATTTTTTTCATGGAACTAAAAAGAATTAGCATGTAATTGGAATTTATGTTCATTGTCCAATGAAAAGAAATTTCTCAGTTTTTTCTCTCTGACAAGTTTTTGAAAACCAAAAAACCCCCACTGTTAAGACTTTTGATAGAAAGGGGAGAAGTCACTGACAATTGCAATAAGGCAATTATTGGATAACTTACCTTCAGGGAAAGTGTTTTTGTAAGTTCTAATTGGAGATTTAGTTAAGATCTGAATCAAGAGGGTTTATATTCCTTCTGTATATTATATTATAATTGCTTTTTACAGTCTGGCTGAAAGTGCCACAAGGTATAGAATTATAATTTGAAGATATTATAAATTTTCCTTTGGGAAGTGTGAAAAGTCAGCAGCAGAGGGGAGCAGAGAGAAGGCAGTACTCCAAAGGAACTGCCTCCATCCAGGCAGATGCCTCTGGGAATTAAGAACATTGCTTCCTTTACCAATTTGAAACTTGTCCCTCTGATGAAACAGCTATTGTATTATTTGAAGGTGTATTTTTCCTTCTTTTTTGGTCCTTTCTCTCATTTTTTACATGATCAGCTGAGAGAGTGCCTTCAGAACTGTTAAGGGCAAAAATCTACCTTGGGCTTTACACAAATGAGAATCAGGCTCCACATTTTAATGACTGATGCCTGTAAACGTTCTGCTTGCTCATTAGCAGAAAGATGTTGTCAAGTTATCGAAGTGGTATGGATACTGACAGTGAATGAGTTTCAGGGGGTTTTGCTCTGCATCTCCTATTTCTTAACATTTCAGTTACTCTTTGCAGACTGATATGATACAGTAGTGATGATACCAGCTGGGTTTTGCAGAAATTACTGTAAAAGCTATAACTTTTTATAATGAATCACAGGTTCTTACTACAGCTAGTAAGCATGCCCTTAGTAATTCCATAGCCTGTCATTAAAAAAAATTCTGCATGAAGTTATTCCCTATTATACTGTTAGACAAATTTTTATTAAAACAGTCTGAAAGCTTCCTGGAAACATTAAAATAAAATACTGAGATTACTTTTAATACTGGACAGTCTCTTTGTAAGGTCACAATTTTGGAGGATAACCCGTTTTACAACTAGATGCATTGCTGAGAGAGGGAGCATGTAATAGTGTTAGTGCTGTACAACCTGGAATGCCTTATAAGAGAGTTTGGTGTGTCTCAGCAAAAATTCATTCCAGAAGAATTCAATCAGTTCTTGGGAGAACTTTCTGATGTGAAAAAATAATTGAGTGCTTGACATCTAGCTTTATAGGTCAAACACTGAAAAGGCAATATCTCGGCAATAAATTGGGATGAAATTGTAGAATTTTAGTTGTGAGGTAAGTTTGCGGTTTTGTGGAACAGATGGTTTGGATGATGTGGGTTTCAGAGAGTGGTTTCCGTTAGGACAATAGCAAACCAAAAGCAATGTATTTGTGGGGTTTTTTCCCAACTTGATAGATTTTAAATTAACCATTTTATACCAAGTTGAGTACTCCAGAAGCTAGCTGTCCTAGAACTAAAGCTTAGCTCAAGAAAGGACATACCTGGTTTTGAATCAACCGTCTTGGTCCACAAATTTGTGTGCTTTTTCTACAGGGAAAAAAATGGTTCTAGTAAAAGAGATTATCTCCTTCTCACAATATGGCCTATTATATACTTATAAATGAGTGTATGGCTGTAGAACATACACTAATTTAATTGCAACTGTTACTTACTTTCTAATTTTGCTGACATACACCTTGATTGATGGGTTGGTAAAAAAAGTCTTAGCAATCAGAAATTTTACAGTATTACTCTAGTCATGTTTAAACAAGTGGTGACCTAATGCTATCCAAGCCCTTTTCACACAAATAGCAGCTTTAACATCTTCCTTTGATAGGCTTTCATGTTTTATATTACTTTGTTCCTTTTTAAGAAAGGGAACAAATAAAAGATTTAGTAACTTTTATTTACAAGCTTAAATGGGATTTCTATCTATACTGACACTTCCCATTTGTAATGCTGGAGAAAAACAAAAAAAAGAGGAGGGAGTTGCATGGCTCCAAATGAGACCTTGCATTTGTTTTTCTCAGGGTTTGCAACAGTGATATAAACAAAAAAAGAGGTTTTACACCACTGCAGTGTTTAAGAAATGTCTGCAAAACATCATTTTCAAGGTTAAAAAGCCAACCTGAACTCTAGAGACTCAGGACTGATCATTTTGGGGAATACCAACAATCAGCAGCAAACTAACCTTCTCTAGACTTTGCCCAGTGTCCTGTGGCACAACCAAATGGTGGAATATAGCTAACGCACCTTTATTTAGTGAAATATCACATATCTGCTGCTTATAGGTAGTTCCAATCCCACTTTGTAGAAGTCCAGAAGGGTGAAAAGCACATTTGTGTCAGCCTCCTGCCACGAGGGAAACATTCGGATATATTTGAGACTGCTATTAATAAGGTGTAAAAACAACAGCATGGAGTTATTTGTGCTTTTCTATATTTAAAAAACCCTGAAAGGAATAAAGAAAGTTGCTTTAAACCAAGACATCAGCATAGGTTATGAATGCAGAAGACAATGATACTCAGATATTAGTCACCTTGATAGTCCCACTGAAAGGCCGCAATCCCACATGATAATGAACTCATCACTGATCCTTACACAAGTTTAAATGCGATTTTTGACTAGACAACCACAATAATACAATGTGTGGTGGTTGTTTTTTTTTTTTTTCTATTCCACTACTTAAGCAATTAGTTTGCCTTTTCTTGAAAAACATTTGAAACCAATGGAAAAGGCCATACATTTCATTTTCTTAAAGAGGAAGCTGTTTCTTCTATTTGAGATTAGACTCTCCTTTGAGAATAGTTCACTTGTGACACTTGTGACTTTTTTCTTGTAACTCGCACTGCAAAAGCAGTTTAGGAGAACAATGTGGAAAGTCTTTTTTTTTTTTTTTTTTTTTAACGACCCTCAATTATTTTCCATGACGATTATCAAGAATCCTGTTATTCAGCTTTCAAAGCTTGTTGTGTAATACAAAACCAGAATCTATCAGTGCAAATACAAGAGGAAAAATTTTCACAATGAGAACAACCAGCCACTGGAATAATGTCCTCAGGGAAGTGGTGGATTCACCAACACTGGACACTTTAAAGATTCAGCTGGACAGGGAGCTCAGCCATCTTGACTAGACCATGTTTTGCCAAGAAAGGTTGGACCAGATGATCCCTGAGGTCCCTTCCAACCTGTCATTCCATGGTTCTGTGAAATACTAGATCTAATTTTCCTATCACATTCACCTCAGTGAACAAAATCAATCCATTATAAAGTGTAACAGTTGAAACCAGATGGCAGTGCTAATCCAATAAAAACATAAATAAACAGGGGGAAATACCCTGTATCAGTGCAGAATTTCAGATTTATCAAATATGCAGTGCATGTGTATAAACAAACCCGCATTGTGTTTTGGATGGCATGGTGTTTTATCACAACTTCAGGGGTTTTGCAGCATATAAATATTCACCACTGGGAAGAGCCATTTAGCATCTGATTAGGCGTATCTGATTATTTATTGCACCATGGTTCTACTGCTGTAAATACCATATCATGCCACAAAACTAAAATTAATGTAATGTTACATGAACTTGTTCTAAAAAGTAATTCTCTCCACGTAGATAAGAAGTACCAAAATATGAAGTCTTGGTTCCAACAGTGAAATAGTTTATTGAATTGAGAGACCAATACCCACTTTTGTGTTTCCTCTTCAGTAGCTGATAGCTACAGCCTCCCATATCTCTGGTCACAGAGAATTACAAAGCTGCAGTAGCCCATAGGAGAGAATCTGCAAAGGTGGCTTTCGATCTCTAGTTCCCAAACTATCATCAGGGACTACTTCTGGGTGTCCACAGGTGGGAACTAGGAAAAGCCAACCTGTTGTTAGATTTAAATTCACAGTACAAAGAAAATATGAAACAAACCAAAAAAAACCCAATACAAGAAGTTGCTGAAAGCACTGATCATAACCACCACTGTCTTGTTATCAGGGTGGTAAATTTTAGAAACCTAATTACTAAGAAACATAACGGTAGCTACAGTTTTAATGGTTTGTCCAAAGACTTTTTGGATAACAGGGATGATGGGGGCTTTGTCTGTTTTTTGTAAAAGAAATCCACACCATCCAGGAGAGTCACAGAATCCTCCAAGGAATCAAAATTGCAGACAGTTTCTGCTCCAACTACTTCCAGCAATTGCTGGCATCTTTTAAGACTGTCTGGATAGAATTTATTAACATATATAGCCAGAGCTCTATCCTCTATTGAAAGGCAATATAACACACGTTCCCTGACAGATTAAAGCAAGCTGTACTATAAATTGTGCAGATTGAGCCCTCTTACATGGCTTATCCTAATCATAGCTCTGCCATTTGCTTCTCATGACAGGATAAAAATAAAAGTCCCATAAAACTAAAATAAAATAGACAGTCTGCCATTCCTCCCTTAGAAAACATTTGTCAGAATCTCTTCAAAAATAATTGGGAAGAAAATGTGCTGAATTCTACAATCTATTGAGTCATTTTTAAAGCTCGTCCAGGCATGTTAAAAGGCGGCATTCTTTATGATCAGCTAGCTTGGGAGAGGATGTATTTTACATTGTCAAAAGTCTTTCATAGTTTGCTTTTTTTCACCCTTAAGAATAAGTTTCCCCTGAATTTAAACTTAAATATTTATCTAGTGAGCAAGAAACAGTGAAACATTTAGGTTCAGTTACTGTTCCAGTCTTCAGTGATCTAAACCATGCTTTTCCCTATACTTTTTTCCTACAGCCTCACAATTTACATTTTTTTCCCTCTTTACAGTGTCTGCTTTTGAACTGTTGCTGCTTAATGAAAGCAGTGTGGAAGTCTTCTTTTCTTATATATGAAAAAAAACAGCTTATGGTACATTCTTCAGCCCTTTTCAAATACAATGGCTGAATGAAACCTCAACTTTTCTGGTGCTGCAGACTGATGTTGGGATCTTTCAGCAAGGGCAGTTGTTTCCCCTCTTGGTAAGGAAATGGTGTCTGCAATTATTGGCTACTCTGCAAAGGATGAATTCTGTAAACTCAATATTCACCTGAAATTACAAATATTGACATTTGGGAAGTGTTGTGACATTCCAGTGACACAGGGAGACAGAGATGTTTAAAACGAGGACTGCTTCCTAGAGATGGTGTGGTAAAGAAACAAGTCAGCACCAGAAACTGCCTGTTTTCTGCACAACTGGAGGAGGTGCGATTCTCTTTCTCAACTCTGACCACACAACAGGAGATGAGGAGAGCAGGTTGACCCATTTGACTTCAGGTTTATGCAGCAAGGTCAGGGAACTGTGACAGAACAATTCCTGTGCTGAAGATCCTTCTTTGTGTTTCTCCCTACCAATATGAAATAAAGGTGTCTTGGTAAAGGACAAAAAACATGAGATGAGAGCTACTGCCCCTGAAAGTACAGACGGTGACATCTACTTTATGACACACAGGACAGCCCTACAATAACAGTTACTATGGTTTTGATAGAGAAAGGACTGAATTAAACAGCCCTGTTTTGCGTACACAGGGACTTTTCAACAGCAGAGTGGCTTAGTACGTGAGAGTTCATGCCCAGTTGCCCTAACCCAGGATTGCAGGCTACTTCTACATAATTTTCTGTTTTCAGAAAGACTTAGGCTTTACTAGAAGCTTTGTAAGGTTTTGTAATCAGAAAGATGCAGTTTAGCTACACAGAATTTACTTAAAATAATAATTTACTTAAAATAATAATTTATAGTAATTTAAACTGTTTCAGCCACTTCTGTGGCACTTCATTTGATTCTTTCCACTATCCCCATGCTCAAGTACCTCTACTGGCGACCTTCCTTAGATGGGAACATTGTGATGTTTCCTTTTGCAGATGGGCCACACTGACTGGTCCAGAGAAACCAAGCAGAACAGTTGATGCAAATCAGGGACCAGTGTAGTTCGAACACTGCAATTATACAAAATCAGCAAAATAATTGAAGCAGAGAGTAATAAAGCCAGCCTTAATAGTGCTTGGCTTCACTACAATTTGTCATATCCAATTGGATTAATGTTTCAGTCAATAGCTACAGGCAAGTCAGGTAGTTTAAAATGCATATCAGTTGTGAGATTAAAAAGGACTCTCTGCCTGATATGCAAAAAATATGCTGACATAGAGTAGATTCAGATTACAAATACATGGGCTCCTGTTAGGCATTAGAAATTGTGTGTACTGAGACAGGAAAACCATAGGCATGAAGGATTGGTCCTGGTAGGTGCTTAGCATCTGTCACAGAGGACTGAATTGTCCCTTTGCCTTAGTTCATGAGGAACTGAGGGTTTTATCTTTTCGGTTTTAATACACTTGAAAACATAGCCTTCCAGCCCACACCATTCCTCTTTTACATGACTACCAAAAGCAGCAGAGTTACAGCATCGTAAAACTGGTTTGCCACGCCATGTACTCCAGCTCCTCTGAGTGCCTAGCATCTGCTTATTGGTTAGGGAGCCCATTCAGCTATGCACAGATTACATTTTAATTTCTAATTCTTGGAGGAAGCATGCGCCTGAGACAGAAAAGATAAACAAAACATACGCTTTTCTATTAAAACCAATTATAGTCAGTGTCCATCGTGGCATATTACCATATCACAGGTTTTTTTATCTTAAGCATATGTGTTGCAAAGCATGTGTATGATTAGTCCTCTTAAGCATGTTGCCTCAGTAGATTTTCACTGAGGCAGAAAAAGCTAGATTTGCAAATGGATTTTAGTGCTGTAAACGCATCTTGAGGCACCTGACACACTGAGTGGAATCCAATCTCCTGGCGTAAGTGTTTGGGCAGGAAAACCGCTATGTGCCTCAAAACAATTTCCACAAAACAAACTGGGAAGCTCTCTCTGGTAACCAGCAGAATAGGGAGTTTTGGACAATCTAGTTGGCATGGCTGAGAGCACTCCTTCTTTCAGTTTACAATACAGAATGATCTCTGCACCTGTGCAGCTCTCTAGTACAAAAACTGAACAGAAAAAGATGGAGTTTTGCATAGAAAAGAAACAACCTGAGTGGCTAGGACAACGGTGTGTAAATAGTACAGAGACAGAGCACCATGACGCAGCTTCTCGCAATAAAAAGCAAGTGAAATCAATGGCTTTGAACATGCTAGAGCTTTAAAGAAGTATGCTTTCGCATCATGCATGGCTGTTAAGTTGCAGGATACATCACTGCAGGCCAAAATATATTTACAAATAATTACAAATAATAAATAGTTATGGAAAAAGTTAAAAAAAAATTGAAGAGCATAATTTCATGGGTGTCTATTAACTGTAATAATCACAAGGTTATCACCACAAGCTGAGAAGGAAGATTAGTCCATACTCTTCCTGCTCGGTTCCCTTTGCCTAAACACCTGCTTGGTTTCCAGCAGAGGGGCAGAGCTAGCCCAGTTCTGAAACAAAACATTTCCACAGTTTAGGGGAAATGAAGGAAAGAGGACAGGACTAGGGAACCAAATAGGTTTGGGACACATATAAATAAAAGAAAATTGTGTTGCAGGTTAGAAGTAAACGACGATGTCAAGAAGACCATCTGTTGGTCATTGATTATAATGGTTTCCAGTTGTGAAGATAGGCCCAGGCACATCTGGGAAAAAAAAATTAAAAGGTATGACAGACCTCAGGATTAGAAAACAATATACGAATAAGAGATAAGTGATATAAAAGAAGAGGTCAGGATAAGGTATTAAAAATGAGGTAGCTGGAGTGATATAAAAAACACAGTCCTGTGTTTAGACACTCAATCTGACAGTGAAAACAAAACAGTTCTTATATCCTTATCAACTTTAAAAACCCAGCCAGAGGTGATACTGCTCATTTTTCCCCCAGTCAGCTAGCATTTTGCTGTAGTTCTCCCCAATGCAGTTTGTCTTTGTTCCATTCCCTCTTCCCCTGTGACAATTCAGCCCCAGATACTCCAATCCACACTTCAATTGAGCCCACTTCAGAAGTTTCCACCTCTATTTGGAATTCAACATCTCCCCTTAGGAGCAATTGTCCAATCAGGAGTTTAATTTATCCTGCCTCACTTAGAAATGAGCTCAGAATAAAATATTGATTATTCTCTAAACCTTATCCCACCATCCTCAATAGGGTTTGAAAGTTTCCATAGAGATGACATTTTCTGCTACGACTTATACCATTTTCCAGTTTCAGCTGGGCTGCAGAGCAGCAAAAGCAGCATAATAAAGTACTTTCTGCAAATTTCTAGAAAAAATTTAAGTTCAATTTCTTTAAGATTTGATTGGGTGACAAATCATCCCCAAACTGCTCTGTGTTCACGGAGTAAAGAAAATATGATAAGGGATCTGTTCCCATAGCTCTTGGGAAACAGAGAACCCAAATGTAAAGATCTTTCTCTGAGCCAGAGAAGGCAGAGACTTCATTTACAGTTATAGACACACTCACCGGAGAATTTCCTTATAAAAAAAAGACACCTGACCCACTAAAAATTGCAGTCTCTTAGACATGTAACGTGTGAAACACTAATTTTAGTATCAGTGACTATGATGTGAAAATACTGTGCTAATTGGGAAGAATGCTTTCCTTCCTCCAAATATAAGACTTCTATAATTTCCCCTTTTATAATTTGGAGTAAAACATAGAAGACCTGACACTGTTTATGAAACAAAGAAAAAAATTCTAGACATGAGCCATTGGAATACAGTTTCAAAAATGGCTGAAATGTCCCCATAGGTCAAATTTAAACTGGAAAACTTCAAGAAGAAATAATAGTGAATATTCCAATGAGCCACAAAATGCTGTCAAACGTTTAATGTCAGTATGGAGAAGTCAAGTACATCCTGGTTGGAGAGTTCAGAGGACAACATTTGATGTACATACGTGTGTTAGCACTTTCTCATGGTCAAGGAACAGAAGGAGATTCTTCTAAAATGAAATCTTGGGATCATATAATCATTAAAGATGAAGATTTAATGTGTGGCATCTACAAAGAACGAATATAAATTAGGCTGTATGTCATATTGTAGAGTAGGTATTAATTTAACTAAAGATATTTAAGTGATAGTGAATTTACTTCACAAACTGACACTTAAACTTCTTGAAAGACAGAATGAAAAATAATGAGTCAGATTTAGCTCTCTAAAAGACTACATATAATTACATTTTATAATTGTCAAATTATAAACATGTAGAAATAGGAGAACTCACTGAAGCAAATTAATAAGAACACAGCAATATCACCTAAAATTAAAAGATAAAGCAAAGGTACATTGAAGCCATTTGATATTTCCCTAAGTGAGTCAGAGAGATCAGCTGCACATAATGTTTTTAATGCATCAGGCACAGTGTGCTAAATGTTAATGATTACATTTTAAGGGTTTAATGCCTTACTATATTTTTAATGTAAGAAATAGCCATTTTAATGGGAACGTACATACCCTTTACTAGGCAGCTAGTTCCCCAGTTAAAGTTATAAAAAAAGATTCAGTGTTCCTGAGGGGGAACCACAGAGTTGTAAAGGTATCAGGGTTAATTGTCTGAATTATTGGGACACTTTTTTCATGAGCTTAAGTTATTAAAATGGGATGCTTTGTGCAGTGAACTTTAGATGCATACTTTTGTCTAAAAATATGAGCTGATCTTAGGCTAAAAGAATAATTTTTAAGATGTCTCTGATCACAGAGTTTTATAAGAGACAAAGCATGAAAGATTAAATTTTGGATTCTTTAAGAATTCTCCTCTGGAGTATAAACCTTCTGGCAGGCAAGAATCCTCCAAGAGGTAGGTTAGGGATTTCCCAATTCTTGATTATTTTTCTCCTGTACTCTCAACAGATTTGGGGGCATCCAAGGGAGTTGGAGAGAAAGAGGAGAAAAGTAGAGGGAAAAGGGGCTGGAAAAAAAAAAAAAAAAAAAAAAAAAAAAAAAAAAAAAAAAACCAAAAAAAAAAAACCCACAAATATTTTAGAATATTCACCTCCAAAATCATTCCAAAGGAACACAATGTTCAAGTTGGATTTTTCTGACTTGGCACACAAAATTACAGGATTTTAGAATTATTTTTCAAGTTGCATGAGATAAGAGAAGTGTATGTGCAAGTTCAAGACGCTTTAGTGTAAAAGAAAAGCATTGAACTGGAAAGGGATTTCTCTTCCTCTGTTCCTGGAAGATCTGGGGAAAAGAGCTGTCCTCATAGGCAAGAAAGAATTGAAGTTTACTTTTAATTATGCCAAAAGAAAACAAGGAAAAGCACAGCTGAATTCCTAAAGGAACCATTTGAGAAAGCACTGCCTAGAAGAAAAAAAATGCTTCCCTGAAAACAAAACCTGACTTCTCCAGAGAATATCTGTGGTGTCTTGCACAGCTGTAGATAGTATTAATCTGTAGTGTTGAAAAAGACCTCTATTTCTTACACAAAATTGGGAGATTTGGGGTTCATTATTTAAAGCCAACTAATTCATTGAGTGACGTTTGTTCTTAGCTACTCACTTCTTTAAGGCCTTTCCAAAACTATCAGGAAATACGGTCCTGCTCTAAGGTACAATTAGGACGCTTTCAAATAGAAAAAGGAATGGTAGTAACAAGCAAAAAGAATACAGTCACCAATTATTCATTCATACACCTGCATTAAAAGGACATTAAAGTTGTGAAGTCAAGCTCTTTAATGTTAGGAAATGCTAAAGTTAAGATTGGCTCACAGTCAAGCAAGAAAGGTTAAATTCAGTTCATTGTGTGAAGACTCTTACCTGCTTCTCTCACTGCAGAACACATACTGCAAAACTCCTTGCTGAAACTGTCATGTCCAGCCTGAAAAAAACACCTCTCGCACCAATCAGCTGTATAGAGGGACCCACCTTAGGGGTGTAGCTGGGGCTCCTGGAGGGCGTTGTCACAGACGTGTGGGTCAGCAGGGGTTCCACACGCGGCTGGAGCATCTCCCACACAGCATGTGTGAGGAAGGGAACCCGCGCTGCCTAGGTTAACGGTTGGACTAGATGATCTTCAAGGTCCTTTCCAACCCTGTGATTCTGTAACGCACATGGCCTGGGGTCTGTGCATGTCTGTGCACACACACATCTGCAGGATTAGGAGTTCTTGGGGTTACAGAAGGGTGTTCAGGAATTTGTAGGTGCACATTATCATTTCGTAAGTGTTTTGTGTTGTGGTCTGTCTGTTGTGCTGCTAACATTGATCCTGATAGTCCACTTGATGCTTGTTAATAACATGTAATTAAACTGAAAAACATCTTGAATCCTCATTTGATATAAAACTATGAGAACTGAGCAATTTTTCCTTGCTGCAATCAGTGCTAGAAAGTGGCTTTTTCACCAGATACTGCAGAAGACACTCAGGTCAGAATAAGGATATTCAGGTTTTTTTACTTCCCTACCACCACTAGACAAACTTATTTTCATTTATCCCTGGTTTCTGCTGCACAGCCTATCCTCAATCCTTTTTCTACTTTGACTTTTTTTTTTTTTCATTCTCAGTCCCATTTATTGCTTTTCAAGACTTTCAGCACAGTCCAAACCCAAGCAATCATACCATTTCTCACAGCTTCTCCTCTTTTTCGTCACTCTCTTTCTTCATATGCAGGCTCAGGCTCTTTGCCAGGCTATCCAAAAAAGGTGTTTAAGAACAAATCTACTTCCTCCTGATGCAAAAACCTGACACTGATCAAAGTACACTCATACTTCCTATCTATCCAAGTATGTCTGAAGACTAAGAACAGCATTTATCAGGACAGCTGAGCCCAACTGACCAAAAGGATATCCCGTGCCATATGACATCATGATCATTAATAAAAGCTTGGGGAAAGGAAAATAAAAGGGGGATGTTCATGGTTACACTATTTGTCCTCCCAAACAAACACTACATGTGCTGAGACCCTGCTTTTCAAGGAAGAGGCTGGACATTTACCTGCTGATGGGAAGTAGTAAATTAATTCCTCTTTTTGCTTTGTTTGTGTTTGCAGCTTTTGCTTTCGCTATTAAACTGTCATTATCTTGATCCACAAGTCTTTTTATCTTCCTTCTATTTTCTCCCTATCCCATGGGAGAGGAGAGTGGCAGGGACGTAGGGTGAGTGTTTGGGGGCTGAGCAGGTTTCAACCCATGACAGGTATAAAGATCAGATGGCACTCAAAGACCCCTGGAGACCTGGCCTTGAAGACCTCCAGGCAGATGAACCCAGCAAGGCTTTGCACTGCACAGGCAAAGGTTTTGATATCTCAGAAGAGAGCACACAAGAAGCTGATGAGAAGGATGTCAAAGCTCAAAGGGTGGGTAGCATGGAGGGAATAGAGAGCAATGTTAAGCTTGACATTGAGAATACCTAGGAAAGGGCAGAGCTTCATTCATCCTTGGATTCAACACTGCACTGCTGGCTAGCAACTAAACCTCTGTCTCTAGCCATCTCGTATGTATCTTTAACTGCACTTCTAGATAAACACACTTAATTTAAAGTGATGTACTGAGGCTTTCCATTCCTGTTCCTCCTGATGTAAAAATAGTCCCCCCGAAAAAGTAAATTGGGACAAAGAGAATGTTTCATTAGAAGTTCTTTTATCCAGCTGTCTTTTGAAAGGACCATGTTTTATGGTGTATAGCACACATTCCCTCCTTTCCATAGTATTACATACAAGTCAACAGGGAAGATCTGTCTTAACTCTCCCACCAGCTCTACAGAGAGCTGCACTAGTTACACTGGACCAGACAGTACTGAGAGGAGCTGTTGTCCCAGGAGATACTCTGAAGTCTGAGCAAAAACTCTCTGCAATCAAAGCTGCAGTTTGTGAAGAGTGCAAGTTAAAACGCATAGAGGGGCTGACAACTCTCACAGTCTGTGGAATGACTCTTACATATTTCCTACATATTTGGACCAGGATCACAAAGTTTTCTGGAAGGAAAAAAAATGAGTGGGTGGGGAAAAGAGCATTTCCAGTGCTTTTAGCCTGCAAATGTTCACAGAAAAAACAGGGGAAAACACACTGAGAATTATTCTCAAATTACTGCTATAACTGTCAGTCCTGAATCCTTGTTTGTCTTGCACTTTTGTTTACTCTGTCTATTTGCTTATTGTATATTAACATTTATAAACTCAGGTGAATAGGAGGTAAAATAAAAAGAAAAATGGTATTGGAAAAGAATTTGTGAGTATCCCTCGAAAAACATAGTACTGGTATAAGAGGTGGGGTGATTTTCTTTCTTCCTGCAGAAAAATAAAAATGGAGTGTAGGACATTCAGATTTCACAGTAAAAATCCCCAAGTACAGCTCTTTGACAGAGACTGCAAATCCCAATCCTGGACAATTGCTCCAATAATTACAATGAGTAGAAAGACAACATAGTCCTGTTGGCTGGGTGTCTCAGCTCACCCAAGGGGTCCATCCAGGAGACAGGACAGAGAAGATGAGGACTGGCATCCTACAGCATCGCTACAGCAAGACCAAAGGTCCCGGGCTGGCTGAAATGGAAGTCCTGGGCTCATAGGCAGGGTACGGGGTGCAAATAAGACTGGTCAGGGTCACAAAGGCCTATTAGTGCCTCAGGGGCCTTACAGGCCTCGTTAGGAATTAATTATCTGTGTATGATACCACGATTGGTAAACCCAGGCAAAGAGTCATCATTTCTGTGCTATACAGATTGTCTTTTTCTGGGGCAAATATTTCTCTGCCATCTGAGAGTAATTGCCATTTGTAGCATCATGAAAGACAGTAAATGAGGCAGAAGAGATTTTTATTTGGTTTCCTCCTCTCCTTCCTGCTAATTTGCATCTTAACAGACTTGTTTCTAATGTAGCTATATGTGTAACACATTGAGCTGAGACTCTGAACTCCTGCAGACAGTCCATCAGGAGGCTCACAGTCTATTCACGTCTCTCTAGTGTAGACACAAATACACAAACCATGGCTGGTCCGAGTCTCCACTTCCAACTCTGAGGCGCTAGAATATAGATGCAAGACAAGCAGAAAGGAGAGAAGATAGCCCAAAATTTTGTCTGAAAGCTTACTCAGAAGCCATGGACTCAGCGAAATCACTAACTGAAATCACTGACTTCAATTTCTTCTCCTATTTTATCCTCTTTGAGGAGGAAAACAGAAAAAGGGGGCATTTCCCCCTAATTTTTTTTTTTTTTTTTTTAAAATCTGAAATCAAAGAGATATGAGAGAAATTAGCTTTGAAAAATAAAACTGAGGTAAAAATGCTACCCTTCCTTTTTGTCATATGAAGCTGACATTACACAACTGTGTTAGAGTGTGTCCCGGACCTGAACAGTTTCAGTCAGACATAAGTTAATTATATATGCAATTCACACCCTAGCAAAGCCATATATTAAAATGAAGTAATAGATGATAAAATGGATTCTGTAGGGTACGGCTGTATAATATTCAGAGAAAATGTAAAATACTGCTTTTAAAAATCATTTTTAAAGTTTTAAGTAGACTTGCATATTTATGGGTAGCTATTCTTCAGCCCCCTGTCTTGTAACATATTCTGCTGGCATCTCTTGCAAATTTTCAACTGTACAAAAAATGCATGTCTCCAGGAGTACACTGCCAGCTATCACATTTCTTTTCATAGACACTGTATTAATCAAAGTTCAGGCAGAAACAATTCCGCTGCTATCATTTATGCCCTTGAGAAATCTGCGTTTGTGAGGCCCGTACTTTCATTAGTCTTCAAAAAATCCCCTGACACCTTGTGTCACCTCAGTTGTGCTTCCCTACCCTTCTTTCTCGAGCCTGTAGATGCATGAGTCTCTACAGTTTGAAGGTCTAATCCCACCCGGCTCCCTTTAGCTGATCAGGCTATGTCAGCCACCTTCCTCGCATGATAAAATGAACATCACAAGGTCTAAAGCATTCGAGGGAAGCCGTTAACTGCACTTAACACAAAAAGCCTGAATGCCTATGTAATCTAGACGCAAGCAGAACTTCATTAGCAGCAGTTTAATATTGTGGAAACCACTTCAGCAAATTATGTAAACCTGAAATAGGATTATTCAACTGCCTTCCAGTCAACCACCTTTTCAGTACCCCTGAGTACCCGCTTTAGGCACGGGAGCAACACCGCTCTTCTGAATCACTGGGAACACTAGAGTACGTAACGCATGGATCAGGCCTCACAAAATCCTATACTTCAATTAAGTGGCACATTTATCTTTTTGCCCCTTGACTTTCTGTGTTCTGAGACTTTGACACTGGAAATATGACTGGAGCTTACTTCATTTTGCAACTGTGAAAGGGTGAAAGTTACTATTAGGTTGTTCTATTATAAAGAATATTATAGTGCTTATGCAACTATCATATTCAAAGGTTCTACTTTATAACAATGCAAAGTATCACAAAACTTACAAAAAAACATGGAAGCTGGAAACATTAGGAAGTAAATACAGAAATGGATCCTGGAAGGCCTGAAAACCCAGTGTTCACTTTTCTAGAGAGCCACCTTAAACTGGCTGTGTGTGCACTATAAGTCAATTTATGGCAAAACAATATGGATGTGAGGGACAAATGAGCAGAATTTCTTCTTCTTCAGAGAAGCTACTTTTGTTTAAAAGGAGAGTAAGATCAATAGAGTAAAACCCCTTTGATCTTTACCCAATTCTTAGAGTCCTTTTTTAGATATATTTGATATTTATGTTCCTTGTGCTAGTAAGGTCTTCACAGCAGGTCCTGTCTACCTACATTAGTATGATAGCTAGAACAGCAGGGTCACCTCAGTTCATAACTGGAGTTTGTAAAACCGGTGAGAATACACCTAAATAAGTATTTCTAATTGATTCTATTTCAGCAATGCCCCAGCAGCAATCACCGTGCAAAACTCATATAAACAATGGGAACATTTTCAGTGAAACTTATTAAGAAGAAACCACAGGAAAAAATAACCACACATGCATGACTTACAACGGTATCGGAAAAAATGAGGTGTAAACTCAAAGGCCTGTTCAACCCATTAAAAGCTGAGACATGGACTCAGGTCTTCCATATCCTCAGCAAACAACCTTATCACCACGCTTCTGCTGCATCGGTAAGGCTGACAGACATTTCAGCTGATGCTCTCCTACTTGAAAGAACTAATATACTCATCAGGTCTGAAAGAGTACAGTGAAGCAATTTCTAGTTTTCATCAGGTGGAAGAAAGACTGGGCGAGCTCCCTGCATGAGCGCGCTGATGATCACTGCAGTGATGATCACGGCACCAAAGGTACAAGGACCATTTTCAGACTGACACCACTACTGAATATCTAAGCAAGCCCAGCCTAGAATATGAGATAACTCTGAGGCGAAAGCAGAAGCCTGAAACATCTATAAGTGCACTGATCAGGATAGAATTTATATTAGCTTCTATTCAATCCAAATCTAAGTGTTTTAAAATAGCATAATGAACAACAGTATCTAAGTATTTGGTAGCAATGTGATAGCGTAGCCAGGCACAATGCACAAGGACTTTACATAAGCGTCTGAGCAATGTGACAACCGAACTGTGAATAGCAGGGCACCCTGCTCAGTAGGCAAACATGACTGTCAAAACCAAAACCCAAGAAAAGTAGCGTGGGCAGCAGATGAAACCACCCTTCTGGGAGGGGGAAAGCAGCATAAAATCATCAGCATTTATTTCCACAGAGGAGACAGAAAACAAGCCCACTTCATTCCTGATTTCTCTCTTCAAAGAGCTTTCCAACTTGTCTTTGGCTACTAAGACCACTAAGGACCATAGCCATCTCTGCTAACTATGTGGCATCAGGTCTGTGATATTTTATACCCTTAGACAATTTAGAATATAAGCATTAAAGATAAACAATTCTGTATATATAGCGACAATGTTAAATAATGTCTAGGATCTAACCATTGTCATAAAGTATAGTTAGTGAATGAAATGATCACAATTTTGTTTTAAAGTTTAAAACTGGCCTGATTTATTAGCCTTCTAAACACTACCATCAAAAGGATCTCTGCATCTTTGATATACATCGATATATATATACACATATATTCAGTTGCAATAAATTTAATAGCATAGATTTTTGTTTATAACTCATTGACCAACTGACATTAAACATAGGTTTACTCTGTCAGCTCCAGAGAATGTGTTATGTGACTTGGTCATTCAATACCTACTACTCTAAGCTTGAAGATCAAAATCAGTTAACTTCTGCAAGATGTAGATGGACACCTCAAAATCACTGAACTAAACAAGCAGGTTACAAACAAGGCCACTTGGACTGCCTCACTTCTGCCAATTACCCTGTTTTGTGACAGAGGAGTTTTTTTATGAAGACTGAAGGGAGGAAAATGGTTATTCCAGTTCCAGGAGCAACCAGAAACATTCAAGTTAAGTATTTCTGAGCCTGAAGTAGAGATACAATAAATGTATCCAAGCAAGTCAACCTTCTCATTTCACAGTCTTTGGAAAGGGAAAAAAATAGGTCTGCAAA
This sequence comes from Strix uralensis, assembly GCF_047716275.1. Classification (NCBI taxonomy): domain Eukaryota; kingdom Metazoa; phylum Chordata; class Aves; order Strigiformes; family Strigidae; genus Strix; species Strix uralensis. The sequence continues at coordinate 34,469,961 of NC_133979.1, read as the reverse complement.
AGTGAGCTGCATGCTGAACAAGTAGGAGAAAGTTGGATGCTCTTTTTAGAGATATATGGAATAGTCCTCAAATACTGCATGTTAAACAGCAGCAGTAATTAAGTTTTTCAGAACAACAAGCACCAATTGCAAAACTTAAACCAAATTATGACCAGCCTCCACATGGAAGTATAAGAGTGTGTACAGGTTCAGAGGACTTACACTTCTGTGCAGGAACTTTGGGGACTTCCTTGCAGAGCAACAAGTCCCTTCCATTTCCTGACGTACCGTAACCCAAGAGTCTGAAACATAATCTGGTAAAAGATGACAATCTCTCTGTTACTGTGCCTGAATATCTACCAGCCTGTTGCTTGCAAATGAGGCAGGCCAGGTAACACACTTGAAAAATAATACAGGTCATGTGCGCAACAGGAAATCCTGAAGGAAAATTAAAGTGGATAATTTGATGAGAAATCCACCTCAGAGACTCATCTGAAATGCAACACTTACTGTTACATCTTCTAATGTGCCTCAATGTTCTAGAGCCAAATTTTTTAAATATTTTTTTTTTCCCCACACCATCTAAAATGTGATATCACTCTTGTCCAGGACCTGAGAACTGCAGCTTGGATGCTCATTGGATTGGTTGATGTTACCAGTGAAAGGCTAAGCTTCCGGGCTGCACTTGTGCTCCCATGCGATAGGGCATAATGTGAATTTGCGTATTTCTGTGGCTACAAAGTGACCTACTGGACATAAAGTTCTTAATTTGGTGAGACAGGTTCACTTCCACCTCATCACCAGGCAAACATTGCCAGGGACTGTTTTATTCTTCAGGATGAACCATTACTACCAGACTTGCACACCATTTTCTTGTGTATTTGTCACAAGTATATTGCAGTGAGACCAAAATATGCAACTCATCTCTACTTCTACTGTAAGTGATAATAACATACTCTAAGTTATTTTCACAGTTCATCATCAGTTTGAACTGATGCACTAAATGATGGATTAAGCGCTCAGACAGCACTTCTTTAAGCAAAAGCAACTGGCATAGTACCTGTTGTTCCTCTTCAGTGAACAACACCCAGCAGGGAAGCTAGAGAAGTACTTCTAGTGCTGAGTAATAATAATTTTCTTAGTACTTCTACTGAGTAATAATAATTTTCAGAACTCACAGTGAAAATCTGCCTCAAAGTATGTGTGGATATTCAAATGAACACAAGCAATGAGAAAAACACAACTGTCTCAACTTTGACAAAAAAAGGCTGTAGAAACTATAGGTGACCAAATTCATCCCACTCCATGAAAGCTGATCTGGGCTGCCTGTGGTTACAAATCAGCTCAAAATAAAATGGGACGTTAAACACTGTATGATTTCTTTACAGAAAATCACAATAGCTATATATTACATATTGAGTAAATAAGCATCTGTGACTTTCAGGCTCATTTTCATGCAGGCACGTTTTTTAAAGATATTCATGAAACCTTTAGATATGTTAAATGCTTAAATCTCTTAGAAGTTGTTGAGGAATTTTTATTATACTCTTTGAGGCAAATTAAACACACGCCTGTGCCTAAATATTTAAAAAAAAGAATTGATGGGCAGAGCCCCACCACCATAACCAGTTCTACGAGGGGTCTGCAAAGACACGTCACTACCCAGCTTGTTACACACCGGCCCCAGCACCCATCTCATGAGTGGTGCCATGGGGCCCCTCAATCTAGCCCTGGGTCCATTCCCAACCCAGCTCTGCTGCCCAAAGGTGGCCCCTGAACCCTCCCATTCCAGGATGGCTACAAGACAGTGCTGAGGCTGTTCCTTATCTCACCACCAAGGGAAACTTCACCGCCCTGCAGGGAGTCCTTCTGTCTCTGGCATCCCTGCTTCCAGCCAGTTTAACCCCTTCTTGCAGCTGGGCTTTCTTGCCCTCCATGCCAGGTCATTCCTCTGTCATGAACTGTCACTGATGAACAGTTATAGTTTTAATTTCCCCTTCAAAGTAAAACTACTTTTAAATCACAGCCAAAGTTACTATGAGTTAGACCACTGAAAGCTCCTGTAAATCTTTTTATTTTACAGATATGCAAGACCTGTTACAGCATTTGCTTAGAGTCATATGAAAAGTTTTGGTAGAATCTGGCCTTAAAAAAAACCAAACATGTAAAACTTGAGCCATGTCCAGAGAATTAGGTAATTTGACTTTCTCTGCAAAGGGCAATTAATTATATATGCCCATCCTTTCTTCCAAGCATTTAATACCATATTCATGACACTTGGCACAACCAGCTGGTATCCTAATCTTCTTTCTTCTTTGCTAAGATGTTCTATCTTCTTTTTTTAGTCACTAACCCTAAATGCCAACTGATGGTGTACTGGCCAAACGTTACTAAGAATCATCACTTACAACCCTGGAAAGAATTTTAATGAGGCTGAGAACATGCAGGAAAAACAGGAGATACCATGGAGGAATGCTGGCAATATTATGCAATACACACTTGTGGGAACTAGAAACTGGTGGAAAATAGGAAATGTCTTCTGTCTGCCATCAGGAAGTCACAGACACCAGAAGGCTTCACTTCAAGACACACTTTGTTTGCCAATCTTTACCTTCTGTTTAGTCAACTTGCAAGCTTAATGAAACCCTTTCCAAGGTAGGAATATCTGAGGTAGATCTGTTTTAAAGAGAAATATCTCCTCCTCTTCTCTCTGTGTCCCTGCAGAACATTCAACTGTCCGGGTCGGTTGTGATCTGAGACTGTGAGCCCCTCCTTGATAAATGGGTAATACTTGTTGGCCTCTTAGTGCCAGAGGGACTGCAGAACTCAGACCTTATTGGCTTTCCATTATTCCTTCAGTATATTTTAAAGACTTAAAATGCCTACATATTTAGGTTGACAATCTGAAGTCTGGCAGGAGTGTGGACCATGAATCTCTCTTCTGATTTGGGAAATGCACAAATTTCTAAATATTTCTGTTTCTCGTGTACTTTTTTCTCAGCACAGCTTGTCCCTGGCTTCCTGCCCAATATACATATTGCAACACCACCATGCCAATCACTCATCTCCCCACACCACTCAGAAGTACTTTCAATTCAATCCAAACAATTTGAACAAATGAAAAAGAGAGCTGGTTCTACTCTTATAGTGCTGGGTGGAAAAAAAAAAAAAAAGGCTTGTGAGAGGAAAAATGTGTTAGTGTGCAACAAATGAGGACTGTAATACATGCAGAGGGAGAGAATTAAACTTGCAGAGAAAACATTCACTAAACTCACTTTGGAGCTATAAATACATTCTTTCCAGGCAATTTTGAAGGCTATAACATATAGTTAGAGCAAGAAGAGAGAGTATTTCTTATGAGGAAAAAAGATAAAGTAAATTGATATTTTGTTCTTAGTGCATCTACTTTATCTTAATAGACACATTAGCATATGTACTTCAAACCAAATCAACCAAACCAACTTTATATTTTATAAAGAAACACCAATTAAAAGAGGGAACAACAGTATTTGTTTTTATAAACATGAAGCAGGTTACAGAATAACAACATTATTTTTTTCTTCAGGATTTAATAGTAATATAACGTATTTATGCTATCATTGACCGCAGTAAGAGTTTTAATTGCAAAAATTTAGAAAGCTCCAGAAGTACTCAGCAGCTTTTCATAAAAGATCTGCAAATATTTTAGGGTACACTTTAGGAGAAATCTTTCTATTTATGCCCATGCAGCCCTATTGCATTGCTGGTGATTTACAGGTGTTATTAAAAGGAAAAATCATGTTCTAAGTCAGACCTCAGAACACATACTTTCCAATACAATCCATGGGAAAGGGATCACATTAAAAAAAAGCAGTTCTCCATTCTCTGTCCCTGCATTTGCCTTCACCTTTCTGCCTATGTCTAAATTAGCCTATATGTAAATCACCAGCTGGTGGTGAGGACTCAAGGTCCACAACAAATACATTTCAGGAGTTTATCTCAGACCAGCTTTGCTCTAGCCTTGTAGACCAAATACCCAAAAAGGGCTGGAAAACTTCAGTGTCTCTTTCAGTTTAGTTTAATCCAAAAGGAATAAAGTTCATCACTCAGTGATGTGCACCAAAGCACAATATGCTAAAAAATTATATTTTTAAAAATATGATTCATTAAAAAAAGGGAGTTCCTTTCCAAAGGTATTATAACTAAAATACTGAAAACACTTTAAAGTGTACTTTCTCCTTGTTGTATATTTTACCTAAGAATAGCAGAACTGGTTCATCTTATGAGCGGTACAAATTACTGAAATGTTGTGAATTGTAGTGAAGACTTGGCTGAAGCTGATTTTTAAAGTGACTCTTGTCAGGATCCCTTTAGGGTCAGATGTGAACTTATATTAACTGATATTGTATGCTTGACTTCAACGGAGCCATGCCAGTTACACTAGCTAAAGGAGTCAGTCTTTACTTATTAATATTTCACCTCACTCTGCCTACTGTGTTTATAGACAGAGGTGTACTTACAGGTGCTTGTGAGGCAAGCTATGCTGGGCAAATTTCTGTTCCCATTCATGCCTTCCTTGTAAAACACTGGTATACATGTTGTTTCTGTTACAAAGTGGTTTCCACAGGCTGGACTCCCTGAGCTTTGATTATGATAAGAAAAAATCATTCCAACTGTTCAGATTAGAAGCAGCATCTGCTGCAGTGATGAGTAATCACTGGATCCCTTCACTAGAAGTAGGTTTGATTGGGTAATAAGGAGGGTAACAGCCAAGATTACGATAAATGCCCAGTCACCTCCTCTAAGCTTAATGTTGAATTGTACACATGCACACACACACACAGAGAACTTTGCTCACTTAAATCGAAATTGGTGATGGTTAGTCATTTGGACAGAAACGAGGCCATTGATTAAATGGATGTAGAGGTTCCACTGCAATCCCAGGGGTAGGCTGAACTGCAGAGCAGTTACTCAGCCAGCAGATCTAGGGGCTGGCCCGGGCTTGCCCCACTGCTGCCCCACAGCCCCGCCGCGGCCGGGCAGGGGGCAAACGGGAAAGTTCCCGGGTCGAGAGAAAGATGGGGAGATTGCTTACCCGTTCCTGTCACAGGCAAAACAGGCGCAACTCGGAGAAAATTAACTTACTGCCAATTATAATAGGTTGGGACAGTAAGAAAAAAAGGCAAATTAAAACACCCTGCAGCGCCCACCGCCTCTTCTCCCCTGCGTGTCACCAGGCTGTTCCTCACACCTCTTCCCTCGCTCCTCATGGCTGTGTGGCATTTTGGCCTTTCTTGAATGTGTTTTCTCAGCGGTGTCACCGGGCTGAGCTGGGGCCGTGCTGTGGCCATTGTGGAGCCAGCTGGGACTGGCTGTGGCCAGCAAAGGGCAACCCCTGGGCTTCTCTCACAGGGGCCCCTCATCAACCCACTCTCCCTCAACTCCTTGCCAAATACACTCGATATCCCATCTTTTAGAAAATTGTCATTGCCAAAATATATTGAATCGGTGAGAAACCTCATAAGTGTTGTACTGATTGTGAAAAATTGAAATGAAGTTCTGCAGTTGAGCAGATGGTGAATCGCGAAAGCACGGGCTACCTTCATTCAGCCCACGGCTACGGCTGACCGGGAGAAAGGCAGGGTCCATCCACAAGTACCACTGCATCTCATGTTCAGTTCTTGATTGCTTTTTCTGCTGCAGACCTCCCTCGTCAACATGAGCAAGGCATTTTCTCTCCCTCAGTTCCTCACACTTAAGGGGTGGAGGAGGGTAGGATACATATAGGATATTGCTAACCCATATAGTGAGGGATAATGTTGCCCTTACATCAGACATTTATTTCACCTAGATGAGTACATACAGGGGAAATATATCTAAGTACAGTACGTTATGCGTGTTTTAAAAAGCTTGGGCCTCAGTACTTCTTTCTTGCCCTGACTCAGATGAAACCAACTGTTTTCAGAATGCAGAAGTAATGCCACCAAAAATGAGAAAACAAATTAGGGAGCACAGTTGGCTATACAGATGAAAATCTGCAGGATATTTGCCAGCTATATTTGTCTGTGCTCAGTCATCTAAAAGCAAGATAGAGAGTTGCCTAAAGCTCATCAAGAAGTTGATGGATTTTTTCCTGCGCTAATAAAGGATGGTTGCTATGCTCAGATATTATTAGAGGATTCTGATTTTAAAATTGAGTGCAGAGATATTTTGGCTCCCCAAAAAATTGGCTTGGGCTGCCTTTCATTTCTTGGGGAGTTTAATGTAGGTTACCTTAAAGAACAAGGCTTTTTGTAGGGGAAGTACCTGGATTTTTTTGAAAATAAAAGAGGCTCAGAGCCTCTGGAACCCATTAGGTGGTCAAAAAATCAAATACTCTAATGTTGTTGGTCCCTTTTGGCCAAATGAAAGGACTCTCATGAAATTCAATCTCAGACATGCAAAACCATTTTGTTATTAGCAAGAAAGTCACATAAATAGAAAAAATCATATAGATAAAGATATAAAGTAATATAAATAACAAAACATAACAATAAAACTCTGATCTGTTTTCAGCCTCCTGGACAAATGGTTCCCAAATTGCAGTCTGCTAGAAATGTGCACAGTAAGTAGCCAGTGGGAAGCTCATAGCATCATAGTACCTTCAGCACCATTTTCATGATCTTCCTAAGGCTTCCGTGACGTGCTTCGTAAGAAAGTTACATGCTGAAATGTGAACATGCTGACAAGATGAAGAATTTGGGAAGCATTGCACTGAGGTATAGTGCTGTCTTCCTTTTGAAAGGCAGCCTTGCATCTCTGATGGGTGGACTGGGTGTGATGTAGTGACTTCAGTTTGAAATTCTAGCTGCTGCTTCTTTTCAGAAATTTCTAACATTCATTAGGGGACAATGTGCTCATCTGAGATACTTCATGAAGCTAAGATATATGATTCAAAAGCTCTACATTATCCAATTATATGCTCCTGAAATGAAGATGTTAAAAAAGAGAAAAATGTTCATTTTATAGTTTCCCTGTCTTGTAAATTAGTCTGATATTCATTCCCATTTACATCATTTATATGCAGAGACCTGTGTACTCTGATGTTTCGTGTCCCATTTTGGATCAGTTTTATAATGAGAATAAAGGGAGAAAGTCTGTAACTGTGGGGCTGATTTTCAAGGCATTTTGGGGACATGAGCCTACATGTCATTAATCTTTAACAGACCTGGGCACCTGCCCACCCATTGTGCCTTAGAAAGCCTCTCCACATATATTGTGTAATTACTTTGAAAGATCAGTTTTTCTTCCTCTTTCTTCCTTTCTTTAGCAGGGTCATTCATTACTTTATGCTGCTGCCAGGTGTGTGGGAAGACACAACAAAATTACACATCTATCCATGATTTGTTGACATGCCTTCTAGGGCATTTTCACTACCCTAGTAGGACCGTTTAATAATGATATCTTGCATTTAGTTGTGCATTACTGTAAATTTGTCGTCATTCTGTAACTATATATTATTTGTAGTGCTTACGCTCATTTGCTAGATATTATTTGTAGTCCTTATACTCATTTGTTAGATTGCTAAACTGCATAAGCACCGAATACTCAAAATGCGGTGACCTGAAATATTAACAGGTTACATCACCTCATTAAGCAGAAGAAAATGCTGTCTTATTCAAAGCCTGCATATGGGCTGACAACGCATTTATCCAAGAAATCCTTCATGCCCACTGAATCTTTAAAACAGTTTGAGTCACAAATGTTTTCTTTAGCTTAAGAACAAGCTAGGAGTCCTGTTTTACAGGTAACAACATTTTTTCATTCAGCAATGTAAAGAAACTTTCTAGGAGCTGAAAAAGTCTCCCGCATTTCTCCCTTGTTTTCCCAAAGGCAGAAGAGTCTGGCCATTGCTCTAACTTCCAGTAACAACGTGACTCCGAAGGTGGGGAGCATCAGACAGGAGCTGCTGAGAGACTTTGGTGTTTGCTCCTCTACTCCAGCTCTTTCACCTCCGTAACTTTCCTGTCCATAATGCGTTTTGAACTCTTGACCAGATGAAGATGAAGGAGTTCATCTGCTTTAATATAGTGACTGTGGCCTTTGTAGGCATGAAACCATGAGGAGTGGTGTGGGCTACACACCCCAGCATGTTTTCTGAGCATGTCAGCTCATGTGGAGCTATAATCCTTCATTGGTAGGCTCTACCTGACTAGGCTGGCTTAAAGTTAGCTTGGGTACAGCCATACAAACTACCATCACTGTGCTGTAGACATCCTCATAAAAGGACTGCCTGCTCTCTCCAGCCTCTGCTCTCTCTCTCTCTGTCTTTCCCTCTGAAGTCTATTGAAGGCATTAAAAAATCCAAGATTGTCCCTTTTTCTACTTTCTTGTCATGAGACTCTGCCTGCTTTTCTACTTCCAGCTGAGAAAATCTTCCACTGACAGTCACTGCAGAAACTTCACAATTAATGAGGCAGGCTAGTGAGTGGTTTTTCCCCTCCAACTCATTATCATGATGCAGTAACCTTCTACCAATTTACTCCTCAGGTGTCCACAACTTCTGTCATATCCTCACTCTGCATAATCTTCTCTTAGTTTTTCCAGCTCCAGTCTCTCTGTTCTCATTTCTGACAGCTCTAGACCTATCGTTTTGCTCCTCTGGACACTCACTTTTATTTTGCATCTAATGTAGTTATATCTCAGGCTCAGTCAGCTTGGGTTTATGTAAGACAGGTCCTGCTTGACTAACCTGATCTCCTTCTATGACAAGATGACCCGCTTAGTGGATGACAGAAAGGCTGTGTGTGTTATGTAGTGGACTTTAGTAAAGCATTTGACACCATTTCCCACAGCATTCTCCTGGAGAAACTACCTGCTCATGGCTTGGATGGGTGCACTTTCAGTGCGTAAAAAACTGGTTGGATGGCCGGGCCCAAAGAGTTGTGCTGAATAGAGTTAAATCCACTTGCCGGCCAGTCACAAGTGGTGTTCCCCAGGGCTCAGTACTGAGGCCAGTTCTGTTTAATATCTTTATCAATGATCTGGACAAGGCAATTGAGGCTACCTCTGTAAGTTTGCAGATGACACCAAGTTGGGAAGGAGTGTTGATCTGCTCGAGGGTAGGGAGGCTCTGCAGAGGGATTCAGACAGGCTGGAGCGATGGGCCGAGACCAATTGTATGAGGTTCAACAAAGCACAGTGATGGGTCCTGCACTTGGGGCACAACCACCCCATGCAATGCTACAGGGTTGGGGAAGAGTGGCTGGAAAGCTGCCTGGTGGAAAAGGCCCTGGGGGTGTTGGTCGACAGCTGGCTGAATATGAGCCAGTGGTGTGATCAGGTGGCCAAGAAGGCCGATAGCATCCTGGCTTGTATCAGAAATAGTGTGATCAGAAGGACTAGGGAAGTGACTGTACCCCTGTACTCAGCACCAGTGAGACTGCACCTCAAATACTGTGTTCAGTTTTGGGCCCCTTGTTACAAGAAAGACATTGAGGTGCTGGAGTGCATCCAAAGAAGGGCAACGAAGTTGGTGAAGGGTCTAGAGAACAAGACTTATGAGGAGCAGCTGAGGGAACTGGGGTTATTTAGTCTGAAGAAAAGGAAGCTGAGGGGAGACCTTGCTCTCTACAACTACCTGAAAGGAGGTTATAGCAAGGTGTGTGTCACTCTCTTCTCCCAAGTGACAAGTAATAAGACAAGAGGAAGTGGCCTCAAGTTGCACTGCAGGAGGTTTAGGCTGCCCAGGGAAGTGGTTGAGTCAGCATGCGTGGAGGTATTTAGAAGATGTGTAGTCATGGTGCTTAGGGACATGATTTAGTGGTGGACTTGGCAGTGTCACATTCACAGTTAGACTCAATGATCTTAAGGGTCTTTTCCAACCTAAATGATTCTATGATTCTGTTTTCCTAAGGTCTGGTACCTCTGGTCTAAATTTTTGAAACAGCTTTTCACATTCAGTAGGAAGCAGAAGTGTTACTTATGCTGCTAGAGGTAGAAGCACTGTTTCAGATACCAGTTTGGACCTGAGCTTATTACTAAGATGACAATACCAGCCTCCATGGTGTGGTGCAATCCAAGGGATGAGATTTTGACTGTACAGTACAAAAATCTGATCAGGGCCATGATCAGCTTCAGGGAATGGCTGAAATCTAGGAAAGAATATTTTATTTTACTGTTAATCATAACATACTCTGAAAATTAGGATAGAGGGGTTTTAGCAGCATGTGGTAAGTGGAACAGAGATTTTTCTTCTAATTTGATCAAAAGATTATTTTATCTAAAGTAAAAAGCTCTGAAAGAGAAATATGCATGAGATGCAGGAACTGCTGGGGATGGATAAGTCAGGAAAAAAAACAACCAGTCTGCAGGGGATTTTCATTCTACTCCTTAGTGGTTGAATTTCAGTCTGAAAACTGAAAATGAAGAATGGCATTGGATTGACTGGCAAGGGAAACAACAAATGTCTTAGGACAGGAGTAGGTATTTGAGCTGTTAGAAAACAAAGATTGGTTTTTACATACAAAGACTAGTTTTACATATGTTGGAATATTAGGGCAGAAAATGTAGGTCAAGAAATAAGATACAGAAAGAGAGGGGATAAAAGGGAAGGAGAAGGGGCCATGTGAGAAGCTGATATACAAAGAAAGACACTGGTTTCATACAAAAGCTGTAAAAAAGCAACCCATCTGGGTTAACACTGGTAGAGATAAGGACACAGGCCTGTCAGTCTCCTGAGGACCGATGCTGAGATCAGCAGTTGGTTGTTTCAGAATCTGTAGCAATCCCTCTTCTGCTTTGTTTTTTCCTCTTTATTTCTTCCCAGAGCGTGTGTCAAATCATATCCCAACTGTGATAATAAAAAAAGATTGGACAGTTGGTGTTTCAGTGTGAAAGTCAATGCCATAAAGTCAAAGCTAAAGTTTTATTTCCCAGATAACTGCTAACAAAATGTAAATGCATTTACCCTGATATTCATGACAGCTGCTTGTCTTTATTGTATTAGAACTGTATTCAATAAGCTTGAATGTTTCATTGAACCTTTTCTGCTGTCTTGTGGCGAAGCATGAGGGTCACAAGTTTTCTGTTGGATTCTGTTCTTTTGTACTGTAAATGACAGTGACAACTTGATAGCTGGATTTTTTCTAGGCCTACAACTTAAATGATCACACTGGGATAGGACTCTTAGTGAGATGGAAAGAAAGAAGGGACCTTTTTGACAAAGAAAGCAATTAAAAAACCCACTTATCTGTTAAGGTGCACCAAGACCTCAGTCAACTCTATATAATTTCAGAATAAAATAATGTCAGCTTTTTTTTTTTTTTTCCCCTCATAAAAAAGAGGGGTTTTTTCTTACCCATAAAAACTTGCCCAACTGGTTCCCCACTTACTTCTCAGGAAATTATATCTACTTGTTGTTTTAAACATGCTGAGTGGAGTCTCTATCACCTCAAAACCAGAAAGAAGTTCTTTCCTTGAGCTATCACATGTGAAGGGAAAATTCAAGACTTTTTTTCTATCTTTACCTGACCAATCTTTGTGATAATCACTTAGGAAAACAAAACAAAACAAAACAAAACAAAACAAAACAAAACAAAACAAAACAAAAACACCTTGAGGAAATGTGTATTTAAGCCTAAACTCTAACCCAGATTTAGAGAATTGCAACTTTAAATAACAAAAAACTAATAAAAGTTTACACTCTCTTAAAAAAAAAATACTCATGGGTAAACTCTACATATTTCCAGCCTACTGACTTTGGAGTAGTTAATAAAATTCTTTCTGATATTTTATTATTCAGTAGTCTTAATTTTGACCTGAAAATGCAAAATATTTTTGCATGGTGAAAATCCACCAAAAAACCCCAAACATGAGGAAAGTTAAGCTCTGTACACAGGTTATCCAGTTAGTCTTAAAGGCATAAAGCACTGTAGTTGAACCTGCTCCAAGCATTGATTCAGCAGATGCCGCACTAGCTAAAATTGCCTACTTTGCCTTTGTTAATAAGACTGGGATGGCCGCCTGCCTGCATAGCCAACAGCTGCTAGCATGAAGAGAGGATGAAGTTACAAGGCAGGTACTGTTGCTATGCTGTAGCCTTTCCAAGAAAAAGAAAAGGGCTCACCTGAGAAGTGATCTGGAAAGCAGCTCCCCATGGCTCATGGTGGTGCTCTGATGGCTCTGCCAGGACAGCCCTGGGAGGGGCCCAAACAAGGTGCTTGTGCCCTCTTTTTATACTGAAAGGCTGCAATAAAGTTTTCCTGGAATCTTCTCTTCTCCAGGCTGAACAACCCCAACTCTCTTTCTTTTTCTCATAAGAGAGCAGTTCCAGCCCTCTGACCATCTTTGTGACCTCCTCTAGACCCGCTTGAGCAGGTCCATGTCCTTTTTATACTGGGGGCCCCAGAGCTGGACCCAGCACTGCAAGGGGGTCTCACAAGAGTGGAGTAGAGGGGCAGAATCCCCTTCCTTGCCCTGCTGGCCACACTGCTCTTGATGCATTCCAGGATACAATTGGCTTTCTGGGCTGCGAGTGCACTTTGCCATCTCATGTCCAATTTGTCACCCACCAGTGCCCCCACATCCTTCTGCACAGGGCTGCTCTCAATCTTTTCACCCCCAGCCCGGATTGACATTGGGTGTTACACCTGCCCATGTGCAGGACCTTGCACTTGGCCTGTTGAACTTCATGAGGTTCTCAGGGGCCATTCAGGGTGAGTGGGCAGCAAGGGCAGTCCCACATCCCAGGCTGTGCTTTCAAGGGCACGGGTGGCACTGCGGGGAGGGCATTCCTGGCTGATGGCCACTTGATGGGTTTATGACCCCTGGGGCAGGCTTGGGAGTAGCCTGTTAGGCTAGGATTTGGGGTCCTCCGCATGCCATTGTCTCTTGGAGCTCCTTGGTGGGTGTGCAGAGAAACGTTCTGTTCTCCCAAGAGGCCCCTAGCAGTTACCAAACAGGGGGTCTTCCCTTAGCAGCTCTTGCTGGGGCAGTACTGGCAGGGTCAAAGATTGCTGTTAATGCTGGGCTGAGTCAGGGGAGTGGTAGATGCTTCTTGTCCTGGGAAGCCCAAGAAGGTTCCCTTGAGCCATTCCCTTAGAAACCCCACACACAGCAGGATCATCCGTAGCTAAGAGCTCTTCCAAGCACTCTTTCTCGATACTGGGAGTGATTTATCTGTGTTCTCTGCACTCAGGTTGCTTCTCCATCCTCTCTTTAAGGCAAGGAGCCAGGGATCTCCCTGCCTCATGGAAAGACCATCTGCCTGACCATTGCTGAAGAGATAGATGAGAGACTGGTAATCAAGCAGAGCCAGGGGTAAACTGCAGTGTGGGCCAACAGCCATCCTTTCTGTTTGTGAATTAACCTGCTCACAGGCTGAGACAGTGGTGAACTCCACATTGGAGGGATCATTCAACCCTGGCCGTGTTACTCAGTGGATGCAGGTGGCCAATGTGACAGGGAAGTGGGTGCTTCATTGGGTTCATGGTTGGGTTCCAAGGGTGGTGGTGCAGATGCTGAGTAGCTCTTGGGAGGGACTTAGCCAGAGCAGAGAAATGGGCTGCCAGGAACCTCATGTAGTTCAGCAGAGGCAAGTGCTAAGGACCCCCACAGTTGCCACAGGGATCCCTCCCACAGTGGCATTTGGGCAGAGTGTTCCCCCCCATCATAAAGGCCTGGTGGTCACCATGGGGACCTCCATACCCAGGGGGACACAGATCTGCATTAAAGACCCCAAGTTTTATGTTCTTTTTACTTAATTGATTAACATGACCATTAACATGAACAGTGCCTTCCTTAACCGTTTCTTGGAAGTGTGAAGAGGTCCCAGTTGACTGGAAGCTGGCAAATGTTGTCCCAGTATTCAAGAAGGGCAAGAAGGAAGACGCTGGTAATTACAGGCCTGTCAGTCTCACTTCAGTGCCTAATAAAATTATGGAGAAGTTTATTCTGGGAGTTATTGAAAAGCACTTAAGAGACAATTCATTCATTGGTCATAGCCAGCACGAGTTCACGAGGGGAAAGGCCTACTCAACCAGTTAAATTTCCTTTTGTAACAAGGTCACCCATCCAGCTGACCAAGGGAAGCCAGTAGGTGTGGGGTTTTTGGATTTTAGCAAAGCTTTTGATACTGTCTCTCACAGTATCCTTCTGGGTAAACTGTCCAGCACACAGCTAGCCAAGTCCATAATACGTTGGGTGAATAATTAGTTAATAGGTTGGGCTCAAAGAGTAACAGTAAATGGGTTACATCAGTTTGGCATCCAGTAACCAGTGAGGTTTCCCAGGGCTCAATTTTAGGGCCAGCTCTACTTAATGTTTTTATAAAATGATCGGGACACAGGATTCAAATGTACATTAAATAAGTTTGATGATGATACTGAACTAGGAGGAGCTGTGGACTCCTTCGACGGTAGAGAGGCCTTACAGAGAGATCTGGATAGACTAGAGAGCTGGGCAACCACCAACCATATGAAATTTAACAAGAGCAAGTGCCAGATTCTCCACCTGGGACAGGGTAATCCTGGTTATACATACAAATTGTGGGACGAGAGGCTAGAGAGCAGCCCCGTGGAAAGAGATCTGGGGTTTCAGCTGATGGCAAGTTGAATATGAGTCAACAGTACGCCCTGGCAACCAGAAGGGCTAACCGTGTCCTGGGGTGCATAACTAGCTGATCGAGGAAGGTGATTGTCCCACTCTACACTGCACTGGTGCAGCCCCACCTGGAGAACTGTGTGCAGCTTTGGACACCTCAATGTAAGAAGGGCATCAAACTATTGAGCGTGTGCAGAAGAGGGCGATCAAGATGGTGAAAGGTCTTGAGCACAAGACTTACAAAGAGAGGCTGAGGTCACTTGGCTTGTTCAGCTTGGAGAAGAGAAGGCTGAGGGGTGCCCTCATCACAGCCTACAATTTCCTTAAGGAGGGCAGTGGAGGGGAAGGTGCTGGTCTCTCTCTGGTGACCAGAGATAGGACACAAAGAAATGTAATGAAGCTGCATCAGGGGAAGTTCAGATTAGATGTTAGGAAAAGGTTCTTCACTGAGAGGGTGGTCGGTCACTGGAACAGGGTCCCCAGAAAAGTGGTCATGGCACCAAGCCTGTCAGAGATCAAGGAGCATCGGGACGATGCTCTTAGTCACATGGTTTAGTTTTAGGTAGTCCTACGGGGAGCAGGGATTTGGACTTGATGATTCTTATGGGTCCCTTCCAACTTGAGATATTCTATGATTCTTCCTCTCCCCTTCTTCTTCATGACATTTACAACTAATGGGTAATTACAGTGATGGGAAATGAAATTCTCATTCTTACATTGAGACTGCCTGGACATTTTTTTTTCAGGTCAGCTCCAACCAGTCTCTCTCTGACTACACCCAGATTGTGCCACCAATGACATTGGCCTGCAAGTTCTCCCCGAGCTTTCATCTTCTCCTCACTCACTTCTGGCAGGACCTGAACTGGGCTCCAAATAGAGACATGTTCAAGTTCATGGTCAGGTGCAGCTCTCCCTGTTCAAATCTCAGGTGAAACTTTCTGAACTAGTTAGGCATTCAGCAATTTTATTTTTATTTTTTCAACAAGGAATTGGCCTTTCATTATTCACAGATGAAAAATGAGGTAGATTTCAGATGTCTTTTGGCCCAGACAGGGTGTAAGATTATGAGATCAAATGGAAATATTTGTGTGCTGTATCAATGGTGTAGTATATTAGAAACTGGTGAAAACTTAATGTAATTGCAGTTTGAACTTTGAGTGCTGTGGTGGGAGACAGTGCTTGTCCAGATATTTCTACCATAATTGGCATTGTTATCTTTCAACAGGATGGACCCAATCAGAGACTGTCTAGATGGACTTAGAACCTCTTTGCATTGAAATATGCTCTAATGTTATTATGTGTTAAAAAATTGATTTCAAACAATGACTTCTTCACTTCTTGAGCATGTCTTAATAAGCACAAGGCACATCTACATCAGAATATGCTTTGGAGCAGCTCTTTGCCTAAATACCTGTTATATACCAGCTTGGAGACTAAGACGAATGTGAAAGTATTTTATATATCATAAAATCATAGAATCATAGAATACCACATTGGAAGGGACCTCAGTGATCATCTGGTCCAACCTTTCTTGGCAAAAGCACTGTCTAGGCAAGATGGCCCAGCACCTTATCCAGCTGAATGTTAAGTGTCTAATGTTGGGGAATCCACCATTTCCCTGGGGAGATTATTCCAGTGGCTGATTGTTCTCATTGTGAAAAATTTTCTTCTTGTGCCCAATTGGAATCTCCCCAGGAGTAACTTGTACCCATTAGCCCTCATCTTTTCTGTGTGACTCCTTGTAAAATGGGAGTTGCCATCTCCTTTGTAGCCCCCCTTTAAATAGTGGAACATGGGAATAAGATCACCCCTAAGCCTTCTCTTCTCAAGGCTGAACAAACCCGATTCTCTCAACCTTTCCTCACATGACAGGCTGCCCAGTCCCTTGATCATCTTTGTGTCCCTGCTCTGGACCCTCTCCAGCCTGCCCACATCTTTTTTGTATAGCAGGGACCAAAGCTGAACACAGTATTCCAGGTGTGGCCTGACAAACACTGAGTAGAGTGGGATAATGACGACTTCATCATCTCTGCTGATGCCCTTGTTGATGCAACCCAGCACCCTGTGGGCTTTCTTTGCCACAGCAGCACACTCTTCACTCATACTGAGCTTGTTTTCCACCAGGACCCCCAGGTCCCCTTCCACAGAGCTGCTCCTCAACCACGTAGATCCCAGCCTATGCTGCACTCCTGGATGATGTTTCCCAGGTGCAAGACCCTACACTTATCCTTGCTGAACTCCATAAGGCTCTTGTTATCCCACTCTTCCAGCCTATCCAGGTCTTCCTGCAGGGTGGCTCTCCCTTCCAGAGTGTCCACTTCCCCACTCAGTTTGGTATTGCCAGCAAGCTTCTTCAGGGTACACTTGATGCCATCATCCCAATCACTTATGAAGATATTAAACAGCATTGGGCCCAATATCGATCCCTGGGGAACCCACTTGTGACAGGTTGCCAGTCTGAAAAAGAGCTATTTACCCCCACCCTCTGGGTGCAGCCTGTCAGCCAGTTCCCCACCCACCCACAGACCACTTGTCTAGACTGTAGTGCACCAGTTTCTGTAGGAGGAGGCTGTGGGGAACCATATCGAAAGCTTTGGAGAAATCCAGGTAGACAATGTCCACCACTCACCCCACACAACCAAGCAGGTTACTTTGTCGTAGGTTTGTCAGGAACGATTTGCCCTTGGTGAATCCGTGCTGGCTTTTCCCAATCACATGCTTCATGTGACTTGTGACAGCCCCCAGGAGGATTTGTTCATAACTTTCCCAGGGATTGAAGTAAGACTGATGGGTCTATAATTTCCTGGATCCTCCTTTAAGCCCTTCTTGTAGATGGGGGTGACATTAGCCTCCATCCAGTCTTCTGGGGTGTCCCCCGATCTCCATGACTTCTCAAAGATTATGGAGTGGCCTCACAACGATGTCAGCCAGCTCTCTCAACACCCTCAGGTGGATAATGTCAGGGCCCATCCATTTGTTGGGCTCAAGCTCCTGTACTAGTTCACATACCAACTCCTCCTTCACTGATGGTGAGTCTGTGTTTGTATTGACCTGGATTTTTGCTCCCATGGTCCCAACAGTGCTGGCAAAGACAGAGATGAATAAAGTGTTGAGAACCTCTGCTTTTTCAGCATTGTTGGTGACTGCTTCACCTCTCCTCTTTAACAGAGAGGAATTATTTTCCTTTTTTTCTGCTTGTTTATATACCTGAAGAACTCTTTCTTGTAGTTTTTGACATCTGGCCAATTTTAATTTGAGCTGAGCTTTTCTAACTGCATCTCTGCACACCCTGGCAATGCCCTTGTAGTTCTCAGCAGGTATTTATCTGCTTTTCCATCTCTGGTGCACTTCTCTTTTGGTTTTGAGCAGACTCAGAAGCTTGCAGTTAAGCCAGGGAGGTCTCTTTCTCCGCCTGTTTCCCTTACCTTTAAAGGGGATGAACTGTTTCTGTGCTTCCAGGAGAGCAGTCTTGAAGAACTCCCAGCACTCACTGCCTCCTTTATCCTCCATGAAAGCTTCCCACACAATCCCTCCCAACTGAGCTCTGTGCAAGCTGAAGTTTGTTCATATAAAATCTAACACCTTTGTCTTAGTACTGACCTTCAGCACACTCAGCAGGATCCCAAACTCCACAATATTGTCACTAACCCAGATATTACAAAGTGGGTTTTCTTGGTTTGTAAGTAGCAAGTCCAGCAGTGCCTCATTCCTGGTTGACACATTGAACATTTATATGAGGAAACAGTCCTCTACGTATTTCAGGAACTTGATGGATGATGTGTGAGTTGCTGTATTGTTCTTCCAACAATGTCTGGGTAGTTGAATTCACCCATAAAAACTAGGTTCATGTGTTCTACAATTTAGAAAGAAGCTTATTACATGTGTAGTAAGTAACTGGCAAAGAGAGAATGATAAGAGCTTGTTTCCATACCCAACAAGACAAACCAGGGAAATGCAGCTCTTTTCATTATGCTGCAGTATATGCCTTTTTATGAAGAGTTTTAGTAAACTTATCAGCATACAGCAAGAAGCTGGTGTGTCAGCACACTCTCCTCTGATTTGTTAATGATGACATCAAAAACTGACTCTTCCATCTGCTGTTGCATACTAAAAATTAGTGTCTCAGATGTGTATTTGTATTTTAGAAATAATTTTTCCGAACAAAAGGGAAGTGATTAATTTAAGACTATAGTCTACAGTGAACCTTGAATGTATATTTAACTAAAGAGCATGCACGGTACCACTGGTTTGGTTTTGTAGAGTTTCCTTGTATACTGTGCTACCATAACAAAGTTAGTATATGACAAATATCATGCTTTTCACCGTGCCTAACTGGCTCTTCATAAAAAATCATTAAACATTATTTCTAAGACTCAACAAAAATGATCACCTAGTTTTTCTATATATATATGTCACAAGGGAAACCTCAAATTGCAAAGTATTCTAGAAAGGCAAAAGTGCTTTGACAAAATACACCTATAAAATCACATCCAATATACTTCTAACAAATATAGACTAAATCTGCAGGGAGACTGAGTTTTCAGGACATTCAGATAAAAGTGGCACAAAAATTTCCAGCTGAGAAGTCCAGACAGTAGTGTTCTTCATGGCATGAGAGATTTCGGTGGTCTGGAACCATCTAGCCACTACCCAGCCGTAGTTAGACAGAACGAATGGCTGTTAATATACTGGTCTGGCTTCTGGTTCATGGGAGACTTCAGGAAAGCATGACAACATAACATGGGCTGCAAACACAACCTACAGTAAATAGGACCGTTCATTGCTTCTGTTAGCCACAATTCCACAGGAACTCCACGACCTCTTTTTGGAGAGGAGGTTAAGCTGAGTCACTTAGGTGCATTTGAAATACGCACCATCACAGAACTGGCACCTTTCCTAGGGAATATCACATTGCTTTGAATGTATCCTTGATAATTCAACAACACCTCTGGTGGTCAAAGGGCTTCTGATGTGCATTGTTAAATAGCTCACATTAGGTTAAATAATTCACTATGGAAGGACAACCAAGCTTAAAAGGAAGAGCAGATGGCTAGCTTAACAGAGCAGAACATATTGCTATACTAAGCAGTAATTAATTCAATTGGAAACTATTGCTTAGGCAGTGGCTGATCTCCAGAAGAAAAACTGGTAGACCTGAAAGCATGTATTGACAACTGACAATGTGAACTGCTTATCTACTGTCATTCATAAACACTTGTTATTTAAAATAATTCACAGAGAAATAATCCAGGCTTCATCTAAAAAGAGTATGCACATGTAACAACCTCTAAACTCTTGGAGGGGGGTAAGGGGCAAAAGGTTTGATCCAGGAAAGAGGTGATAGGCTGACTGGCATGAACTTTCCCTAAGGGAAGAACCCCTATTCTTATACTCATTCCGTTAAAATTGTAAGTAGAGAAAAACAGCTGTATGTAACATACACATACAAGCTTAAAGGGGAATCAAAAAAATGCTGGCATAAAACTTACCCTTTCGAAGGTATACAGGCAAAATGAGGGTATGTCTGCCTAATGGACTCTAAAGTGCAAATAAAGAAAACTGTATAGATATGTATAGTTAGTATATCTAGTCCACAACTTCTTTTATTATGTGATTTTCTTTTTTTTGCTTAGTTTTTAAAATTTTATTTCCCTTCCAGCAGTTGTTTGTGGGGTTGTTTTGTTTTGTTTTCTAATCATACTGCTTTTAAATTGTCATTGTTGGTTTTAGCCACTTCTGGTAACTTGTAGGGGCTTTGCCGCTTATAGCTCATTTCCAGTTTGTCCAGTTCTTGATTAAAAAGGGTCTTTAAGTGCTTGCTGATTACATAGTGCTGGACTACCAGACAGCTGCTGTGGGAAGAGTGAGATAGCTGCTAGGATTGCAATAATTCAGATTTTTGCAGTTAGCAGGGCAACTGGTGCTAAGAAAGAAATCTAGATGCTGCTTCAGACAGAATGGGGCTGCACAACAGTGGTGGCAGTGCCCCACAGGGCTTGGTACCCCATTGCCACGTGGCAAGTATGTGAAGAATGTAACACATCACAGTGGCCTCATCTCTCGGGGATGATGCCTGCATCTGTGCCTGGGGCTACAGGGAATGCTGGGACTCTTCCTGGGACTGGGAGTGACAGTGACCTTCCCTATGGAGGTGTACTCTGGCCAAGGCACTGAGCCATCATGTAAAGGTACTACCTCACGGGGACTGTTATCCATAGGAGTGTGCCATGTGGATTGAGAAACATTATTATCCCCCTCTACTGCATCCACCTTGGGGGTGACTGTTACAAAAAGATATCAACTGCATCAAGGTCTATGGAGGCCCCCAGGGTGTTTGGGATTGGAACGGGAGTTCAGCTGAAGGCAAGGAAGGCTTCAGGGACACCCAACAGCAGCTGGCCCTGCCTGTAGGCAGGGGATTGAGAATCACAGAACAGTTGAGGTGGGAAGGGACCTCTGGAAGTCATCTGGTCCAACCCACCTGCTCATGCAGGGTTACCTAGAGACAGATGCTCAGGACTGTGTCCAGACAACTCTTGAGTATCTCCAAGGAAGGAGACTCCACAACCTCCCTGAGGCAACCTGT
This sequence comes from Strix uralensis, assembly GCF_047716275.1. Taxonomy (NCBI): domain Eukaryota; kingdom Metazoa; phylum Chordata; class Aves; order Strigiformes; family Strigidae; genus Strix; species Strix uralensis. Next base: position 34,448,837 of record NC_133979.1, on the reverse strand, counting down.
GCCAGTGCTCAGTCACCTTCACAGTAAAAAAGTGTTTCCTGATGTTCTGAGGGAACCTCCTGTGTTTCAGTTTGTGCCCACTGCCTCTGGTCCTGTCACTGGGCGCCACTGAGAAGAGCCTGGCTCTGTCTTCTTTACAGCCTTCCTTCAGGTATTTATATACATTGATAAGATCCCCCTGAGCCTTCTCTTCTCCAGGCTGACAGTCCCGGGTGTCTCAGGCTTTCATCATAGGAGAGATGCTCCAATCTCTTCATCATATTAGTGACCCTTCCCCTGGACTCATTCCAGTATGTCCATCTCTCTCTTGTAACTGGGACACCCAGAACTGGACAAACTCCAGGTGTGGCCTCACCAGCGCTAAAGAGAATTGCCTAGAGAAGGTGAAACCAGGGTTCTTAATGGAGTTGCACACTAGGAGAAAAACAGACATCAGTTATAAGTTGAAACAGGATGGTTTCCAGCTGGATACATGGAAAAATATTTGTGGATGATCAAGTGACAGAACAGGCTGCCCAGGAGAGGTTGTGCTGTCTCCATCCTGGGACTTTTGCAAGGCCAAATGGGATTAAGGCTTGAGCAACTTCCCTGCTTTGAGCAGGAGCTCTGACAGGGACTTCCTGAGCTCCTTTCCAGCCTGAGCTATCCTATGAAAAGCATGAAATTTTCTCAAAATAGTGTTGAATACCCCCCTTCCCAACTTTTCCTTACGTAGGAAATATGCATGTAGGCATCAAGATACTTTGAAAGAAAAAACTGGTTTGCATTGTTTAAACATATTTATGATTTAAAATTTATTTTTAAATGCAAGGGAGATTATTCTAGTGGAAATAAAACATCAAATAAAATTAACAAAATATCACATAGGATAGGATTAAATCCTGAACTAAGCCCTATGGAGAAGTGAAGAAACTGCAGTGTTCACTTCACACATCAAATGTCTTATCTGAGGAACGTTTCTTTCTCTCCAGCTTTGCTAAAGGAAATACAAGAAAATTAGTATGTTTTAATTTGGAATTTAATGCAACTGTATTATTTTTATTATGGTACTTATAAATATTTTAATTACTCTGATGATGACTCTATTATAACTTGCAACGTGAACCAACTTGGTACTAAAAATCCATTAGATCCCAGAGGAGATTAGAGGACTGACTACTGTCCTCAGTGGATACAGGGCCAGGCATACAGCAGTTATTTTTTCGTGATACTCAAGGGATCTATCATCTAATTCACTTTATTTCAGTGGAAACCAGGCACTCAAAATGCAAACCACTGAATTTGAAAGTCTTAAGTATAACAGGAGATAACTCAGTAAACATCAGAACAAGTCAGCAAACATCAGAAATGAAGAAAAATTTCCAATGACATCAATAACTTCAGCAGTTTTAATATAATGACCAAGAAGGCAGAAAACATATCAGAAGATTTATATCTTCATACTTAACACATATTTCCTTGTCTGGGAACAATAATCAAGCTTTACAGCTTGGCACAACAAATGTATTTTTGAGAAAACCTCATAGAAAAAGCTAAACTTTAAAACCCTGTAAATGGAAAAATTCCTTCAGCACTAAGCAGACAATATGGCTAAGAGGGTTTTGGGGTTTTAAAATTTCTTACAGGAACACAATTCATTAAAGGTAAGGGAGGTTAGGAGTATTTCCTCTTTTAAGGCTATTAATTGTGCATTGCAGTAGTGGGACTGAACAGTGGGTACGGCCAGTTTAGACTATGTCATTCAAATATAATTGAAAGCCTAAGATTTTTTAATTTTTTTTTTAAATATCCCAGAAAAAGTTCTGCTTAGATTTTTGGATGGTTTTCCAGGAATAGAAGTTCCCTGTGTAAAATACATTCTGCTTTTTCAGAAAAACCCTTTTACTATAAGCACAAAAACAAGCATTACGTCAAGTTTAAGAGGGAAAAAAACTGACAGCCCTTCTGACAACGATTTCCTTTGATGAAACATTGCTGCTGATAAAACCTGAAGCCCTAGAAGATAAATTCTGTAGTATTTAATTTTTCACTACAAAAGTCATGGTAGCCATAGGAGGCCAAGCAAGTCTTCTTCACTCAACTCTTGCTTAACAAGAAAATCGTAAGAATTCTGGAGTTTAGAAAAAAGGACATTAGTGCAAGTATAGGGGAGAAAGCAGTGTCTGATTTAGCATGGATACAGGAATCACAGAATGGTTTGAATTTGAAGGGATCTTTAAATATAATTTTAGATCATTTAGATGATCTTTAGAGATCATCTAGTCCAACCATCTAGTTCATTAATCACCATGAATCTCCCTGAGACATGGGAGAGTAGAGGGGAAATAGAGGACAATGGTAAGGAGAAGGAGAATGTGGAAGAAGAAAGGGGATCCCAATGAGGACATGAAGTATGGAATTTATAGTATCAGTTGCACCTGCATAAGGCATTTATGAATATTAATGACCAGCTAATAGAAGTCACACAACATAAAGATATTTCCTCAGCTTTCTTCTAAATTACATGACTTAGAGTCAACTATGAAAAGGAACAAGACATTCTGGCTTAAGGACACTGCTGCTTATGCGTCATCCAGAAATTCTGGGTTTTGTTACCTCGCAGATCCAGTAATTGATCTTGCACCACAAATGAGAAAACAGGACTTCTCGGGAGAAGACACAAGAGCATTGAGACAAAAGCAGCACGAGTATTGCATTTTAGAGGAGTGAGGGAAGGGACAACTGCTGATGAAACATTTCAGTAGTGCCCAATACCTCTATGGTCCAAGATGTTTAATTAGCAGTTTCCTGAGGCAACTTTTCCATTTTGTGTTACAAAAAGTCAGCCTGTGGGTTCTGCTATAGAAAGCATGCATCCAGCCTCCATGATGTTTGTCATGAACACCAATGTCACCAAAACAATCTTTCTCAAGATATTTTGTTAAGGACATTTGATTTGAAAATTTGGGGAAGTATCAGCTCTTGGTATCTTTTATTTTTTTTCCCCTCCAGAAGCAAAAGATGGTCTAGCATTTGCTTCCTACTCCAGAAATGTAGCCTCTGCCAGAAAACTTTACACAGAGTTGATCCTGGTGTAGAAAAGATGGATAAATAAGATGACCTCTTGAAATCCCTTGGATGTCCTGTCCGACTTCACATAAGCAGCCTTCTTTTTCCCTCTAAGGCATTACAAAACTGCGGTGCATATGCTAATCCATGTGAGATGGCCATTTATTATTTTAATGATTAATTTTTAGGTGCCTAATCCAGAATAAAAATATCTCTTTCTACAATACTCTTTCACAATAATGGAGAAGTGTGGCTTTAAGGAATGGAAGACAATGTGAAAAATGAGAAAAGCAGGGGGGTTTTGTCCTCTTCTCATCAGGCAGTGAGGTACATGTGACACAAGTTTGGTCTGAAGCTGTATTTACCCCAGTGGGAAATGAAAGATGGATCAGAACCTCACCTGAAATAACAATAAATAGCGTAAAAGTGATTTTAGAGGTGTCATAATAATTCACATCAACTAAAGCAAAGGGGTTAACATCTTGTGTTGATACCTCAGGCAGTTTCATAAAGGAAGAAATGCGACACAAGACCCAGTCTGCCACGGTCCTGATCCACTTCGTTAACAAACATACCCGCAACACTGCTCAGGCAAGTGCTGAGGCTGAGGGGCTGAGCTTAAATGCAGCTCTCCAGTAGCATGTGGAGGTGCCCGCTTCCTTCAGGAAAGGAGCTGCAGAACTTGGTGCACTCAGGGCTCTGAAATATCACCCGGATGACTGGGCACACATGAGGAGAGGCTGAGAGAACATGCTCAGCCTGGAGAGGAGGCTTCAGTGGCAGATCTTACGTCTGTTTTCAACTATCTAAGGGAAAGATTAGTGAAGACCAAGCCAGACTCTCCTCGGCTTTCCACAGTGCTAGGATAAGAGGCAACACAGACAAGTTACAGCACAAAAAATTTCTCAGATGGAAGGATTATTTTTTCCCCACCATGTGAGTGGTCAAACACTGGTACAGGTAGCCCAGTGAAGTTGTGAAATCTCCATCCTTGCAGATATCCATAACTTGACCAGAAAAGGCATTGAGCAACTGCCTGTAACTGGAACTGCTTTGAATGAGGGAAGAGGTCCAGATGATGTTCCGCAGTCTCACCCCATCTGCACGATCCTGTGACTCAAGCTACAGAAGCTCTTGCCATGTGGAAAGGACTGATAGTCCTTTGGGCACAGTAGCACTCGATGGTGGTTAACTTTGCTTTGTTTCTATTTATTTTTATTTTTAAAACACCCACTCTGTTTTATAAAAATGTTGTTTCATGTAGTCAAGCCATATCTACCTGTTTGATGTTTCTTTACTTACATTTAGACAGTGATCTCAGACAGGAACAGAGGTTTTGGTCTTGTTTCATAGTGTTTAAGAAGAATTTTGATCCACAGTATGTTGATAGTATAAAAAAAAATGTATTGTTTATCAATTCATGTGACTCTACAGAGCTCACAGAAAAGCAAACTATATTTTTGGTATGCTGTTAAACATTCTTTATATGATTTCTTTACATTCCTATGAACTCAAATGTAAATGCTAATGTTCCATCACGTACTCAATTGTGATTTTTAAAAAAAAACTGATTTCAAAGTCCAGAATCCAGTGTATGATGATACATTAATTTTTTTTCCCCCATATGTAATTCCACCCAGGAGTCAGCCCCACTAATTATTAACAAAGGATTTCTCAAGTTAATCATCTTCTTAGAAGACTTTTGGGACCTTAACTGGTGTTTACTGCAGGGCCTTTTGAAATGCAAATCACTTATGCAGACTTCAAAAAGCCCCAAACTCTATTTGGATTCATTTGTAAGTATTTAAAGATCAAAGTCACTCCATCCCAGAAAGAAGATGCAAAGTCTTTTTTTTCCAAAATGCTGATTTATTTTCCCTGTAAACTTTCACAGAAGTGTTTTGTCTCATACTTTTTGGTACCTGCAAATAGCAGTCAGAAATCCTTCTCACCATTTGTCTAAAGATTAATAAGCTGTACGATATGTTTCTTTATTTCATAACCTTTACTATCACAAGATGTCACTCAGTCTATGAAGGTGACAGCTTTGGATATAACTTTACAACATTCAAAATGGGTGACCCACAGTAAATTATACAGCTTGTTCTTTTCTGGGCAGTGGCTGTCAGTATTTTTCATCCGTGGCTTTTCTGCAAACTAGCTGAGGTCTTGCAACCCTATTCGTCATACAGAAAGGACTTTGTGGTGAAGCCCATTAAAACATTCTCATGGACCACATTTTCAGAAGTGAAGTGTCTGAACTTATCCATTACACAAAGTCAGAAGGAATGGCAGCTCCTCCAAAATAAATGAAGCCATTTTTACCCAGACTTCTATTTGAAACTGTTACACTAGTTATTAACATGCATTAGATAAATTATTCCAGACTGAGTTCCGATGCCATCTGGATGAATTAATTTCAACATGCCACCTGTATTATAATCTCAAACATAATGATTCAGTTATTGATACATTGATTTTCTAGCTTCTTTTTCATTTTTTAACCCTGAGAAGGGATAGCTATGAGGATCAATATGTATAACATAGATTCTTTCAAATACTGGAAACAACTGCAATTGTTCCTTAATAACTGTTGTAACACAGAAAGGTACGTACTGCTGGACCTGTAAGTCATCCCTGTGGGAGGAACTGCTCTGAGGTCATAGACTAACACTGTCACACCTCCAAGCCAAAGGAGATTCAGTGATCCAAGTGCTATTCTCCAGATTCCTTCAAACATCTGACCCAGTCAGACTTCACAGAAGAGTCCTCACAGTAGGTGTTAATGTCAATACAAATACTTGACCTAGGATGTTGTAGATGTTTAAAGTACACCCAGGTTCATAAGCAACTGGACAGATTCATGGAAGAGAAATCCTGATAGTATTGTCAAATAATAATAATGATATCAAATATACTACTTCTGGCTGAAGGTATCCCTGTCTTTGAAGGTACTGAAAGCAATGAAGAAAGTGTATAGTGCTATTCTTAAGCAATGGCCTGGGCATTTGCTGGTGGAGGAGTCTGTGTTGACTCTAACTAACTACCTAACTCTAATATTTGTTAATACACACAGTAATGTTGTGCACTGATGCATTATTCGCATGAAATAGATGAGAACACCCATCAGCTTCTGACACTACGAGCACAATACCAGTATCACGTCAGTAGAGACTTTCTGCATGTCAACACAGCATTTGGTGGCAAAAAATGTTTTATCAAGGTTTTTTGTTTTCTGTTTTTTTACAGCTTAACTGGAAAGTTAAATGGAAAATGCCAGTAACTAAAAAAAAAAAAAAAAAAAAAAAAGGACATAATTGATTTTTAAATGCACAATTAACTAGGACTCAGTTACTCAAGTACTGAATGAGAGGGGTTTTTTTAGTCATGTCCAAGCCACAGATGACAGACTCACTAGGTAAAGCCAGCAAGTATTTCAGGAGACATTACAAAAATCAGGTCAGAGACCAGACAAGAAAAGAAGAGAATAAAACACACAGGTCATTCCTGTGCATGGATAGGAACCTAAGGTACCAGCTATAATTAACTAGTACTAGAAAGTGTTGCTAACTTTCCTGCTGAAATAAATGGGCACAGATTTACCAAAGTCAGCACACCTGTGACATTTACACTGGCAGAATATTTGACCCACATACCCACAGGTTCCTTCAAGCTCATTTTGGCCTGCTAACTACATAATTTTCATCCATTCTGCTGCCAGATGACTCCTGCTGCTGGCTTGCCATTCTCCCACCTCCCTGCTTTTTTCATATTAACCCCATTTACAATCTAGGTTTATCTTTTTACTGGGGGACAGAGGAGGTGGGTTAGCATGATTCCAATCAGGTAACTTCTAGGATACATCTCTTTCAAAGACAAGATTAAAAATGGTGCAGTAGAGTTGGTAAGATATTTTAAAAAACCAAGAAAAGACAGTTACAGCTCAGCATGGGGTTAGGGAGGCTAGAAAGGTTAATATGCTCCATAGGACCACTGCTTAAATTAAACATGTCCTTTGAGTGATATCTAGCACTAAGATACACTGGATAGTATCTTAAATTGCCTCGGTCTTGCTTTTTTCTTCTCTCCGCTTTTATCCATTCAGCAAGTCCTGACTCCTGTCAAAGGCACCTGACAAAAAGCCTGAATTCCAAAGCTTTCTCAGAAAACAGCTTATATGTGCTTTCTCCCTTTCCACTCCCTTCTCCTACTGCTCACACACACACATTTTTCTGCTCACACCTTGACTGCAAACTGCCAGTTCTTGTGCAGAGACGTTTAGCCAGAGCTCTTCATAGAAAAGCCAAACACTGGCAGACATCTGGAACATTAAGGAGCAAGGCAGCTCAAGTGGAAAAGTGAGCAAAGCCTGATTGCAGAAATAATACATGCTCGGATAACCATTTATATTGAGCCACATGGCAAACCTAGTATCTGTAAAGGGTTTTCCTTAATATATTTCCTGAATAATTGCACAGTATTTGTATAGTTACTCATGTTACTTGAAGGGAGGAAATTACCCAATGCCGATTGCTTGCCGAAAGTGGAGAGCTGAACTCGGGTAACAGAGAATTCTCAGAGTACATCTGTCTCCCCTTCTCCCTTTTCTCATTTCCCATTTTCCTGTTATCGCACAGAGGTAAATATTTTAAAAATGCCCCTTCATTTCCACGACAAAGTGGGCCCACCTATTCCTGGGCACTCTCTACGAGCAAACTGAACAGTGTGTTTATTCATTCCCATGCAGTGACAAGCTGGAGAAGCTTGTAAAGTTGTTCATTGCTTCAAAGTTAAGAGTTTATATCACTTGAGGCTCAGGTTTCATCAGATATTTTATTATGGCCGTAGTTAAAAGACACTATTTGAAAGTGTTTTGATGCTGTCAATGGATGAGCAGATACCAACACCATCTACGAATTTGACCTCATACAGGTGTTAAACTGCGCAAGAGTGTTACACTGTGTTAAGTGTGAGAAAATGTTACCTCCTAGACGATGTTGGTATACTCATATATACATATAGGCGACTGACATTTGTATTTCCTTGCCTCTTAAGATAAAAGGAGATAAGGTGCTATGCTCAGATGAAAGTCTACTGTCTGTAGTCCATATTTACCACCTATGCACTTGCCTTAGGCCTATTACATGTGAACATTTCTAATTTTACTAAATATGAACCCAGAGAATGAATGCTTCAGAATCATATCCCAAAGGACCACAACTTGAGGCAATCAAGAGCTTGGAAGAAGTTACTGATGATCTTCATAGCCTCAGACTTCACACAGGCATCCAGGAGAAAGACATCTGTACCACAAGAGGGTCTTAAACTTGTAGGATTCCCAAGCATTAAGAAATTTCCTAATACCCACACCACAGCTAGCAATTCAAGGCTAATTATGAACTGACAAACATCATAAAGTCCAATTTCTGGAATCTGAATGGAATAATCCATCTCCAATTCAAGAAAATTGTCATACTGACTCAAGATAATTAAACGTTTTGTGATGTATAATTAATGGATGTCTAAGGCATCCACAACAACAAATCCATCTTCATTTAAATTTAAAAACAGAGAACATTTAGATAGAAACTGATCGATGCAATCAGGATTATTACTTCCCCCCCCAAAGTCCTTAAAAGTGATTGTTTAGAAGCTCTTGACACTGAGAAACTCTGCTTGCATTGAAGTCGATGGTAAATACCCCCATGAGACCAAACTTGACAATGGATACTGACAGCACATACCAAAGGCTTTGCAAACTTCATCCGAATATTTCTTCCAAGATGTGTACAGACTGCAGTGGCAATTTTCATATACAATAGCTTAGTTATATGACATTTTATATTCAAGATATCTACAGCTTTAGAATAGATACAAGTATTCTACGTATATTCATAGGAAACACCTTAGTAAGGTTACAGTTCAAATTAATGCAGGAAGCAGGCTGTCTTCAATTCAGACTGATTACATTTTAAATGGGGCTTCAGTGCATAATGATTAATATTTCACTATAATTATTTGTTCCAATTAAATGTAGCATGATTAAGTGACATTTTCCCCTGTGCAACTAAACTGCATTTTTTTAAAAAAAAAAAAAAAGGTAACGAGAAAATTAATTAAGGGAGGTTTGACTTGCTTATTTTGCAATTTAAACTGCTCTTCTTTTTTAATTGTTAATTGAGAAATTTAATTTCTCCAGTATAGTTCTACTGTAAACAAAAGTGGCTGCAATCTGATAATTAAAAAGAAAAAGGAACGATGCTTTCCACAAACATAAAAAAAGAGAAAGGGGATTCATAGTATTAAGATTAATAATAGTTCCTGTTGACTTGGTCACCAACTTTATAATTGATAATGATTTCTCAAAGTTTGGTTTCTGAAATACATTAGATACAACAGCCGAAAGAAACAGCATGATTTCAATTCTGGTATTTGAAACTTTCATGAAATAAAAATAGAGTAACATGAAAGGTGCTGAAAAAAAACATTTTCCTGGTTTTTTTAAAATGCAAGATAGTTGTTAATTGATTAAGGGAATTCACCTCTAAATTTTAAAGGAAAAAGCAGATGTGTGGAAGGATAATTAAGTGTATGGCTAGGAAGGAAAATGAATGAAAATGTAAACTAAACACTTCTCAAGGATAACAGCCATAAGCACATATTACAAGAGAAAACCAAACCAAACCAAACCAAACAACCCTGAAAGGTCAGGTTGAGTACCAGCAGAAGAACTTGAAGGAATGCTTGCAAGAGGCACATGCACTATTTAACGGAGCACACTTGTTCCTGTTGCATCTGTCCGTACTCGGGTGGTGGTGTCCATCGTTCTGGCAGTCTCACACCGCCTGTAGAAGGCATGAGCACAAAGAAACCCACTGCATCCCTCGGTATTACCAGGATTACCCTGTGATTGCCAGGGCTGGTCTAAAATACTCAGTTATTGCCATGTAATGTGGATGCTGCAACAACATCATAAGCCCATGAAATCTTTTCTGACACTAGCATAATATTCCAGTACTGTACCAATGAAATCTGTGTGTCAGCGCTCACACTTGAGCATGGCTATTTGACCTTCAGATGCAACAAGCTGCTGCAATTGAACACGGAGTAGTCACCATTAGGCTGACACTGCTTTCTTGCTTTCTTAAGGCATAATTCTAGTTGTTGATCAACTTCTGAAGAACTGTCAGAAGCTTGGTTTTTTTCTGAGAGATCATCGATTTCAACTCCTGACAATGCAGAGCAACAAAATGGCTCTTTAACAGGAGGACTTTTACAGCTGAGAAGTTCCAATTTGCTCTGGAATTCCTTTCCCCTGGATATTCATTATATTCTGGCTGATATTTTTAAACCTGCCTATGGGATTTGGATACCCAATTCCCATTAAAATTAATGTAAATTAATGGGAAATGAGTAACCAAATTAATTAATTGAATTAAAATTAATGAGAGCTGGGCATCCATATCCTTAAGGCAAGTTTTAAAATTTCAGCCAGTCAGTTTTAGGACAATGCTTAGACATAAATATATGCTTTGGATATGCATTGACCTACAGGAAATACGGGAATGTATTTCTGCCAGATCTTTGAAAATAGTTAGAAGACAGTTCTGTCAATGCATGACTGAAATTTCTCCAAACACTGACCGATGCTAAAAAATGATAGTATTAAAAACCCCTATATATCTATATCCACATCCTAGTCAATGGCTAGTCATAATTCAGCTTAATTCCAGATAATAAGAGCTATCAGAATATGATTTAGAGCTGCAGTTTGATTTTTAAAGAGGGATTGTCATAATATATTTAAACATTAGTATATAATATTATTCAGAACTTCCCACAGATTTCACTGTCACTTCTTGCATTATTATTTTATATTTCTAGAATATATTGATCATTTCTGTTTAATATATTTAAAGCTACTGATTTCCCCCACATACCCTGCATATCTCCCTATCATAAAAAAACAGTCCATAAAGTTTATAGGCCAGCAGGATCCTGGCTAATAATACAAATCATGGATTTATATTAACACTGGAAGTAGAATTTGGGTCTCCCAAAAGCATTTATACTTTTTGCTGACAACTAAAATCACACAGCAATAGAAACAGCAATGTATCTGTGGAAATCTAATTGATTTAAAACCTTGTTTTGCAGTTTTCAGAGTGACCTTCCATTCACCAGAAGACTTTCAACTGAGTTTTTAACTACACCACTTTCATTTTGACTGTAGTGAAGAACTTCTATATATTCAGAGACCTTACTACAACAGCCAGCCGATTATTAAAACAAATTCACTTCCTGTAAAAGCAAAGATGCCATATTTCACTGGCACAAACAGAATTCTCTTGTGAGGTGAAGGTGTGGCAAATGTGAAACCATTTTATTAAAGAACAGAACTTTCTATAAAATAAATTATATAAAGTAACTGCTTAGTATTGAAGTAAATATATAGCTAATGTCTTGACATTGAGAATTCTTTTTTAATAAATTTTATAAGTGTTTTCATTTATATAGGGTGTCAGATATTTAAGGTTTTTGTGTAGTTCAGAAATGAAAAAGCACCACCTTATATAAAAAAGGTTTTCCTATTACGTCCTACGTACAGGACTGTCTTTATTTTTATGCTAACATTTTACAAATGTAACTTGAAACATGCTGTTTTGAGCACCCTTTCGTTTCTCAGACTCCACGATTATATGGAATTTTAGCCTAACAAAGTGTAATGGAATGAATGCTAGTTACAAATGCCTGCAGTTTAGGATGTAGTCATGTCACAAAGACAGGAATTTTGTTCTTGCAGAAATCGTTCTACTGTATCACAATTGTGACAATACCCCCACATTAAAATACTGTTCAAATCCTCTTTAAACTATCCTCTCAGAACAAGACAAACAGATATGGTCATTTAGGTGCCGCAGAAAAAATAGGCTAGGTAGAATTTCAGGATTTCCTTCATGCCTTTCAAAAAATCTGTTAAATTTATGACCAAAAAAGTATATGTTGGCAAATTGGCTCCAGCTAAGCTGCTGCATGTCCCAAAATCCTGGACATACCCACAGCATGACCAATTCTTATGCCCCATAGCAGAAAGCGCTGTCTGGGGGGGACTCAGTACACGTGTATTGTACAATCAGATGCCAAAAGCATTGTTTTACCCTGCGTGCACGGCTGGACTGCAGGGGAAGTAAAAGGGTACAATTGGCCCAGAACTCCCTGGAAGTGTTGACTGTCCTGCTTGGCAAGTGCTATCAAACTCCTGTCCAACAGGTATCAGGAAGGTACTGCTGCAAACCCCACTAACAGCCTTTGCTACACAGTACTCATTCTGCCCAAAATACACCCTGCTCAGAGTCAGAACTGAAAGAGGGAATTATTATTTTTTTTTAATTATTCCATATGGTAGACACTCAAGTGCTGTACAAACGGGCCACCATATTAATCCACCAGATAAAGTGAGTTGAAATGCTAATTGCAAATTCATTGTCCAGAACATTTGCCTGTTTCTATGTTTGACTTCCACCTTCTCAAAAAAGCATCTCCTATTGCAACTGTAATAAGTGACAATAGGTTGATTGGTTGGTGGGTTTGTTTTAAATGACATTGAGTCAATGGCCCAGTGCAGCATAGCTATAGGTACTCTTCTTTCTGCTACATTTGAACACAAACCCAAAACTGCTGTGGAAAAAAAATGGTGGAAAAAAGAAAAGTTAACAAAATTATGAGGGTTGAGGAAAAAAAATTGCGGACACAAAGGTTATTAGCTGACCCATTATGACCTGTAATATACATTGCTATTGACTAAGTCTGTCTGTTCACTACCCTGAAACTTTCACAGCTTTTTCCTTTTGTTGCATGTTTCATTATTTTCTAATTTATCACCACACGCATCTAAACAAGAAGCTGTGTCATATTAAGCACTTTAAAAGGATTTACATTATGCGCTTATTACTCAAAATGTTGAGTGTCATTAATAAAACTACTGCTAATTTTAAATAAACTCTAGAGTTTCACATAGGAACACGCACAGATATAAAAGTTAAAAAAAAGAAAAAGATTTATAATGTCATAAAGGATAATTACTGAGAACATTATCAAGGCAAAATTTCTACTGCACTCCCTGTAATTAGTATCCAAGGATCTATTTAAAACTTCTGCTTCCTCTAGGTAACATAACACAGCAGTTCAGAGGAAACGCAGAAAAACTCACCAACTTAGCTAGTTTTTGATGGTGGCAAAAGATACACATCGGCTTTTGGAGTTTTTTCTAGCACTGTAATTACTACACAACTATTTTTTTTTTTGGTAGTTATTAAATGACAACTTTTTAAATATTTATGTGCTCTCAAGCAAATATTCCAAGAGAATACAGACTATATACAGAAGCAGATACAGAAGATACTACGTAGAGAAGCAGATACAAAAGATACACCTCTTACAGCGCTACACAGCTGGAAAATAAGGAGTGTCCAAACAGCTTCCACCCACACGTCAGTTTTAGTGATTTTTGGTTTTGTTGTTATTTTTTTTTTTTTAAGACTACCTGAACAGGAAATGTTGACACGCACCAGCTGCAAATTCCAAACAAATCCTGCAATCGTCAGATGTAATAATCTAAGAAGAAAGTTGAAAAGTCTGAGCTAAGAAATTACCTTTTGAAAAGTTTCAATGAACAATGGTGTTCTAGGAGAGAAATCTGGAGATGTTCCCCCTCCCCTTGCAGATTTTAGTCAGATTTTGATTTTTGTGTGTGTGTGTGTCAAGGAACAGTGTCTTAATTCCTCAGGGAGTCCTTGACCTGCCTGCGGAGGCTTGAGGGGAGGGAAGAGCCTCACACCACAGGCCTGGGATCCTCACCCCTCATCTGCTGGAGCTGCCATTCTGATCTTGGCACACCCACTGTGATCTCTGCATCACCCCCTGATGGGCTGGCAGGGGCAGCCGTGCCTCCTCCAGCAGCCCCTGAGGCAGATGTCCTCCCTCTACACCAGGATGCCACCATTTTGTCACAGTTGTGCCCAATCTGAAAGCTGCCCTTTAGCTGCTGTTCACAGGTGCTGGGCCTGGTTTTTTAATCACTCCCTCTTAATAGGAGTATTTTTTGGCATAAACAGGTAAATAGATCCCAGCTGCTTACTGATTTTCAGTTTTGAGCTGCCAGTATGCAACAGTTCTCTGTACAAAAGAAACAAATCTCTTAGTTATGTGGAAACAGGCAAAAAAATGAGTGTTGTGACTGTCACTAAAGCCTGGGTCTCCTTTTGAATCTCTACAGTTGTATTCCCAAACGGCCTTGAGTTGTTGTTGAAGGTGTTCTTCATAACGCATGTGTTAATGCTGCACACTAACTTGGCTAGATACTGACATGTATTTTACATGTAATGTTAAGAAGAGGGGAAAACTACTTTCTCAACCAATTCACATCACCACTACCTTAAATTCCTCGGAGACACTGGCAGGGCTAGGATCTACAACAACAGTATCTCCTGGGAAAGCTGAAGTTAAATTTCTATAGATCTTAAAATGTTCCGATACAGCCAGATCTGTAGGGATGACACTGGCATTCACTAAGCCAGTACAAGCCTGTAACAAATCTCCAGAGACCTTTATTTACTACAGTATTATTCTTCCTGGAGCCTAGATAATTGGAACAATCCAATTTACAGTGTCTCTGACAACAGTTAGACATGTCGGGGTGTTATAGTGGACCTTTGACATGACATATCAGTAAACTGTATCTGTATTTAAGGAAAGGTTAAAACAAAGTCCAATCTACATTTTCCCTAGAGAATTTTATGCTACTTTCCAAGCCACAGACCTGTCCCATATTTCACCCTTGCTACAAACACCAAGTGATTTATTAACTGCATGTGCTGTTTAAATATTTCTTTCCAGCTATTTCAGATGTGCATGTTGTTTTTCCATTAGTAAAATGTTAGACACTGTCCATGGGAAACCACCACAAAAACATTTCAGTGATGATGTTAGGAAGCCTTTTCTTATTTCTTGCACACTGGATGTCTACTCCTGTGCATTGAGGGCTGTTTCAATTTAATTTGGTCAAGGATATGCGTTTGCCTTTTTCAGACAGCGATTATTAGCTATTGCAGCTCTCCTTTGAGCATGCTGGATTTCATAGGGGTTGGAAAAATGACAATGATATATGCAGTCATAACAGTATTCACACATATACACCCCACCCTCAGCCTCTTAAAAAAAAAAAATGGAAAAAACAATTCCTTATCCTATGTGAGGAGTTATATTTGCTACAACAGGCCAGAAAAATGATGTAATTTATTTAACTACCTTGATACAGTTACCAACCAGTGTTGGAGGTAGGATGCTAAACAATACAGATGAGGACAAGAATGTCATCCTCTCTTCATAGAAAACTCCACAGGTCAAGATAAATATTCTTAAGGTATTTTGGAAAGATCTAGAAAGTTAAACACTGCTTGCCTATGAACTCTGAGTTTAGTATCTAACTTGATCATCTGTTTGCTATTCATGACGGAAAAGTCTTTGAAAAAAAGTCAAGGGACATTGGTGTTACATCTGTCTGATATAGAGACCAAACTTAGTTGTCTCTCAGTTTTCTTTACATTTTAAAAGTATCAGTCATTCTATACTACGAAATTATTTACATTAATTTAAAAACCTTTCTAAAGTGTGAACATCAAGAGTTAGTCTTCAGTATTTGCCACAAATGCATTTGATAGAGAGGTGCTTAATATTTAAAAATTCTAAGCACACAATTCAGTAATAGAAAGGCTCGATCTGATTTGTGCTTTACATTAGTAGATTTTTTTCCCAGCTGTATGCATACCAAGACCAATAAAACAGCCTTGCATTGACTGATATTTATTACTTAAGGCATCAGATGAACCTTCAGGTGAAAGCAGCAGTGGCCCTGCAAGTTGCATCACTTGAAATACTTTTCATGTATTGGTAAGCCCCAGAAACTCCCCTGAAAAGAGTTTTTGCCATGCTTTCTTCTCTGAGGAGGTACTTTCAAATGACTGGATTAGCGTGAAACTGTAAGACCCTCCTCTGTTAGGTGCAACTTGTTGGCCAACATACCCAGGCAAGGCACTGCAGGGGTTCTATCCATCCCTGCAAAACTGACTTTCCAGCTGCTAGAAAGAGATATAACAAGAAAAGGCAGGGGGAGTAAAATAATTTTCACTGTGTCCTGTGCTAGCAAATGATCCATATTTGGCCAATAAAAAAAAAAAAAAAAAAGAAAAAAACACAGAGCATAGATTGCAAGAAGAAAACTTGTCACCTGATAAAGACTGCATACATTCGTGATTACAGCATAGTGTTGTAAAAAATCAAGTATGTTAATCAGCAGTGCCTGGAACCGGTTAAAAGCTAGAAAACTATGTCTGAAAGGGAAATATAATAAGTAATAATTTTCTCAACAGGGAGCATGCTAAAAAAAGATAGCATATTCTTCTGTCAGCTCTATGATCCTCAGAGGTTTCTTTCCATTCTACTCATAGACTTTTCACACAAAAAGGAGAACAGAGGACAAACATCTGGATTAGATTAATTTTTGTAGACCCAGAAGATGATTTATCAGGTGTGAACATGACTGAACAGATCTTCTTACACACCTTTCTATAAAGAACATACCTTGACCATGCCTTTGAAGAGCATGTACTTGAACAGATCTTCAACTGAGTTGAGCTGGCCCAAAGTCCCTCACGTTTTCCTGCTTTTCTATGTGTTTTGGTCTATGACATAAAACAAATATATTTATGTAAAATTTATAGAGAATATGGAAAAAATTAGAATAGAATAGAATAGAATAGAATAGAATAGAATAGAATAGAATAGAATAGAATAGAATAGAATAGAATAGAATAGAATAGATTTCAGTCAGGAGAGACCTACAACGATCATCTAGTCCGACTGCCTGGCCACTTCAGGGCTGACCAAAAGTTACAGCACGTTGTTAAGGGCATTGTCCAAATGCCTCTCAAACACTGACAGCCTTGGGGCATTGACCACCTCTCTGGGAAGCCTGTTCCAGGGTCTGACCACCCTCTCAGTAAAGAAATGCTTCCTAATGCCCAGCCTGAACCTCCCCCGGCACAGCCTTGAACCATTCCCACATGTCCTGTCCCTGGATCCCAGGGAGAAGAGCTCAGCACCTCCCTCTCCACGTCTCCTCCTCAGGAAGCTGCAGAGAGCCATAAGGTCACCCCTCAGCCTACTTTTCTCCAAACCAGACAAGCCCAAAGTCCTCAGCCGCTCCTCACAGGACATGCCTCCAGCCCTGCCACCACCTTGGTTGCCCTTCTCTGGACGTATTCAAGGACCTTCCCGTCCTTCTCAAATGGTGGGGCCCAGAACTGCACACAGGGCTCCAGGTGAGGCTGCACCAACGCTGAATACAGCGGGACAAACCCCTCTCTTGACCAGGTGGCCACACTGGATTTGATGCTCCCCAGGATGTGGTTTGCCCTCTTGGCTGCCAGGGCACGGTGCTGGCTCCTATTGAGCTGCTGCCAACCAGCACCCCCAGTCCCTTTCTGCAGGGCTGCTCTCCAGCCACTCCTCTCCCAGTTTAGACTTGTGCCTGGTGTTACTCTGTCCTAGGTGCAGAATCCAGCATTTGGACTTGTTAAATTTCATCCCATTAATCATTGCCCAGTGCTTCAGTCTCTGCAATGTCTCTTGTCCCTTCCCTTGGAGAGTCAACACCTCCCAGTTTGGTATCATCAGCAAACACCTTAACGGTGCATTCAACTCCTGCATCCAGATCATTGATAAAAATTATTATTGTTATTATTATTATTACTATTACTATTATTACTATTATTGTTGTTATTATTACTTATAAATATATTATTATTGTTGTTGTATATATATAGTTCAGTAAGTGCCCTGTCTATTATAAATGTGTTTTTCACTGACTGGCACTTTCCATTTACCACTGTTAAGTTGCACTACTGACTCTTCAAGTAATGATCTTTCCGTATAGAGAAGAGGTGCTAGCAAAAAGGCACTCTGATAGATTTTCCAACCTGCGAACACCCATGTATGTCTGTAACTAAGCAAAAGTGTGTTTGCTTAACCTTAGACAGTGGTTTGACAATGCACTAAATCTGACTCTGGACTCCTAGGAAGGATTAAAAATACTGCAGTCATGTGATAAAAATGCTGTTTACTCACTAGCAGTATTTCTTGAAGACTATGAACCAGTAGAGAAAATTTTATGCCAGGTAAGTTTTTGCCTGTCTGCTTTGCTAAACTTTACAATAGATCAGATATTGTCTGTCTTTCTGCAGCATAAAACTTCCGAAACATCTGGGAAAAGCAAACGTACCAGTGTCACATTTTTTTCTGCTGGGTGACTCAGTCACATATGGATCTGGTATGGAGGATTATGGCTTTAGATGGTACTTTACTACCACTCCCACTACCAAGCACTCTACTAGTTGTAGAGGGATTCATTATTCAGAATGAGGCGTTCAGTACAGCTGGCAATGTACCAGGGAATCATTGTTCACCCATCTCCATGATCCTTAAAATGAAATAGTTGATCTTGCCATTTGCCTATTCATATGAGATAAATAAGGCTGGTATTTAAATGGAATTTGCAGTGTGAAGCCCTTACCCTGGATACATACTGAATCCTCGTAGATGGATGTATCAAGTGCACTAAATCTGTTGCTGGAGGGAGCAGTGACATTTCTGGGAGTTGCAACTGGGGACCTTTGAACTTCAGGATATGTCTTTCTTGGTCCTGCTGTTCCTACTTAGGTCACAATAAGAAATCAAGTTTTTTGATGTCTTATTTGACTGACACTGAGACCACAGAAGTATTTTTTTTTCTTTCAACATTTTTCTTTTTCTGTTTACAAGTTTATCCAACAGTCTATCATTTCCCTTTCACCCGCTTACACTGTCACCTAAGACACGAGTTCAGTGTAAGCATAAGACAAGAAGACTTTATGAATTTATTTTTATTACACAAATGCCTTGAAGGCTCAGGAAATGTTGTGTAAATGCTGTAGGTATACATACTATCAGAATCACTGTCTCTAAAAACTTACGAACTCAATGAATAAATATGTGTAATATGTATATTATATAAATATGTGTAATAAAATGTTCTTATATAGGGGCATCTCATTGAAACAGATTTTTTTTTTTAAAAAATAGTACTTCTGGAAGCAGTCATTTGAAGTTAAAGCTAATTAGATTATTTGAGTCAAATTGTTTGTTCTAGAAAGCATAAGTAATGAAAACATTCTTATTATATTTTACTTTTTATACAAATCAAATACTTGTTTCAGACATTTCCCAAATGTGATAAAAAGGGATAAAGCCAGAAAGGAACTTCAGTAGCAAAATTAAATTGTTGAGATGAACCTTCTTCTCTATGTTTTTGTGTTTGTTTTTCCTATTTTACCAACCATTTGTTTTTGGTTAAACCTCACCTCACTATTGCATGATTTTTCATTTTAGCCAAAGAACCAAAGCAATCAATCAGCCGTACTGTCCTTCTAAAATCTTTGGAGTCTCAGAAAATTCCAGCCAGAGTAAGTGAGCGACTTGCCCAAGGTCACAGAAGAAACTAGGAAATTATCTGAGTCACAGTCCAATGGCTTAGACATCCTCCCTCAATAGACCTCATTAATAAAAACTGGCTGAATTATATTAATAGAAATTAATTTTGTCCAGGCTGGAGTTGAGTATGATAGGAATATAATACAACAGTTACAGATGGTTCTCTATGGCATTTCTAATGCTTAACCGTAATATATATGCGCAAGTCTGTGACACTATGACAAGTGAAAGGTCTCACATGAGCATCGTTATAAGAGAAAAATGAAATATGCAGGTTAATAGGCATTCAAATACAAATCAGTTTTCATGTGTATTTGGACCATGCAGAAGTTCTAGTATTGTTTTATTTGTTTTGCCATGACAGGGGCATTTATACAGGCTCCCTCTCATGTCTAATAATTAATGAGTTTGTGTTGTCATAATCTATGGTATAACAGATGCAACCTTTTACATACTTTGAAACTCATATTTCAAAGCATCAGGATGTATGCATGTTGCTAGCCTGTGAACTTCATATATGTAGTTAGTACATGTGCTTTTCTAGACTGCGGTCCTGTCTAGGTATGTTTTCCACAGAGTTTAATTATACAAGAGACAAGGAAAAAATATTCTTAAAACAAGAGATACAGGTGGTGGCACTGCAGATTTTCTGCTATTGCTGAATAACTTGGTCCTTTTTAATGATTGCTGTTTCATAGAATCACAGACTGGTTTAGATAGGAAAGGGCCTTAAAGATCACCCAGTTCCAATCCCCCTGCCACGGACAGGGACACCTTCTACTAGCCCAGGTTGCCCAAAGCCCCGTCCAACCCTTCCAGGGAGGGGGCAGCCACAGCTTCTCTGGGCAACCTGTGCCAGGGCCTCACCACCCTCACAGGGAAGAATTTCTTCCCTATATCTAATATAAATCTACCCTCTCTCAGTTTAAAACTGTTACCCTTCATTCTATCCCTACATTCCCTGATAGAGTCCCTTCCCAGCTTTTCTGTAGCCCCTTCAAGTACTGGAAGGCCTCTCTAAGGTCTCCCTGGAGCATTCTCTTCTCCAGGCTGAACACCCCCAGCTCTCTCAGCCTGTCCTCACAGGTGAGCTGCTCCAGCCCCCTGATCATCTTCGTGGCCTCCTCTGGACCCACTTGAGCAGGTCCATGTCCTGATGTTGGTGCCTCCAGAGCTGGGCACAGCACTGCAGGGGGGGTCTCACAAGAGCAGAACAGAGGGAGAGAATCCCCTCCCTCACCCTGCTGCCCACACTGCTCTGGATGCAGCCCAGGACACAGCTGGCTTTCTGCATTGCGAGTGCACATTGCTGGCTCACAGTCAGTTTTCCATCCACTAATACCCCCAAGTCCTTCTCCTTGGGGCTGCTCTCAATCCACTCCTCGCCCAGCCTGTATTTGTGCTTGGGATTGCCCCCGACCCATGGGCAGGACCTTGCACTTGGCCTTGTTGAACTCCATGAGGTCAGCACATCCCACCTCTCCAGCCTGTCCAGGTCCCTCTGGATGGCTCATCCAGTGTGTCGACCACACCACACAGCTTGGTGTTGTCAACAAACTTGCTGAGGGTGCCTCGATCCCACTGTCCGTGTCACTGACAAAGATGTTAAACAGCGCCGGTCCCAACACCAACCCCTGAGGAACACCACTCGTCACTGCTCTGAGAAATGTTAAAACAGTAGCTTTCAGTCTTACCAGACCACATTGGAGAGCTGTAATCAGCATATACATGTTTAGGTCATGAGTCTCAGCTTCTGTCTTTTGTTTGGGTCTTCCATATACTGACTGTTCTTTTTAATAATCCATTCCTATTGTTTTTAGGACCTTGCTTGACAAGATTTTCCCACCTCAACTTTGCACTATAAAGTATACTTTTTCAAACCATCAGCTAAAATGAAGTATTGTCTGTTCCCTCTTCAGTTTCTATGCTCCTTTTGCTGTCAGCCAATGACTTTTCTACCTGGCAAATATCCACTCTGTGCCAATTAATAAGGAAATTAATACAGTGATAAAGGTTGGCCAGCTTTAGTTTAGAGCTTCTTGATTTCCCTTATGGATTTCCTTTACCTCACTCTATTAGCTGATGACAACCCTTATCAGATTTATTACTTCTGTCAATCAGTACATTATGACCATTCATTGGAGACAAGAGTTACCTACCAAAGCAAACGTGAATTTGCATGTAAACAACTTGCTTAATTTCTACTGATAGAGACTGGCTGGAAATGATTCGTTAAACCTGAGATTCCAGAACTGAGGCCTGTTTTCATCCAAAATTTTGTAATTCTACATATTTCCCATCATTCTCCTTACCATTAATGCAAAATCCCAGAATACCTAATAACATGCTGGCCATAGATTTTGCCTGATATGTGCCTATAACTGACATGATGTGTTTATAAATACAGCACAGAGTCTTGTTCTAAACTTCCTGCAAAGTCAAAACTGAGTTTTCTTAAAAGGAAAAATATTTAAGAAAATCAGCACAGAACTCCCCAAAATCTAAACCAAGCAACAACAAAGAATCGACTGCAGTAGTCAACTGTGCATGGCTAAAGTAACAGGGCTACTGAAAGTGTCCAAAAATCAGTAAAATCAGACTCCTCTCAGATTACCACTCTACAACCATTAGATGAAAGCTTGCATTTCCAGTTTCCTACTCTGATGATGTGATCTCCAGCATAACCACAACTCAAACAGAATACATAGGCTACGTTTAACCACTACTAGTCACAAAGTTAATATCTAAAACTTTCGAAAGTGATAGAAAAATGAGAAAAAAGAGGTTGCTGAAAATAACTTAGTCTTTTCACAACTTCCCAGGCCCTGTAATTAAATTCTTCAGTAGTACACACAAACTGTAAATCTGTAACCACTGACACCTTTAATACCCTGAATAATTCCCAAACATTAAGACTGTCACACAGATGACAATATAAAGAAATATACGGCTTACAATTTTTCCAGCTGATTTAACACAAGATTTATTCCCAAAACACTCAAAACTTTGAGAAAACTCTTATTTGCTACTACCCATTTCAGATACTTGTAAATTCAAATCCCTCTGCCCATCCATATCCATAATGTTTGCCTATATATGCTGTGATTCACTGCTGTACACCGAGTTCATGACACATAGATAAATAGTGTCAGAAACAGAAAGCCTGCTCCAGTTCTCTTTAAATGTGTGACAAGGCCTAACTTTGAAGCTCTTAGTCAATTGCATAAACAAGAAAGTAATTATTTTAAGTTTATGCACTCTGTAGCACTGATTCTGCACCCAAAACATGGTTCTCATGTCATCATTTCAGTCCTAAAGTTATTCATGTTCTATAGTGATGCAACAATTTCTCATTTGTACATCTGCAGACAAGTTTCTTCAGTAAGAATGGAGATTTTGAGACAGGCTTGCTTTTAATGATGAAATAAGTTCCTATCTGTGTTATGTCTCAGACAAGAACTATTCTTATTTCTTCTCATAGCCAATCATAACAGCACATTGTAACCCACAGCTCGACTATAACCAAATAACAAGCAAGGTGTGTTCATGGTGACTCAGTGCCCGACCCTACTTACCCCTGCCACAAAGTCTGACTACACAAGGACTGCTCATGTCATGTGAGCAGGCATAAATGTCTGAGATTTAACACAGCTTTCAAAATTACTGTTTTTTTAATTAAAAAAAAGTTCTGATAGAAGTTCTTCTAAAAGGAAAGGGGTTCTTTTAGAAAAAAGTACTGTTTTCCTTTTGTTCCAATTCTACCTAATACTTTGTTTCCAATATTTATTTCACCATCAACTTCCTGTTTGCAATGATTTAGCTATTAAGAACAAGAAAAACTAGATGTCCCTGTTTTCAGATAAATATATATCCAAAGTGCAGGTAGCATGGAAAAAACTTTCTTGGTAATTGTCATATCAATTTCTTCCTCCCAAAGTAATTCATTATTGGAGTCATTACCTGAAAGACCTTTCTTACGTTGCCCTACATCAGAGCGGGGCTTTGTTTCCTCTTGGAAATCAGTGATTTGGTTAAGACTTTTAATCTTAAACCTGCTAAATTGTGATAACAATTAGGTTGATTTCCTTCCCTCTGCAAGTGCTATACAAAAAACCATCAATCAAGGTGTATCTAATTATGAAACTAAGTTAAGAGGTGTTTGAACAAGATGGCTAAGATTCTCAAGGGACCAGAGAATTGAATTGGTACTTCAGACTTATCAAATTAGTTAATGATTTGGGGACCTTTATTCTGCAAGAGCATGTAAATTAAAAAAGAATAATGAAATTCATTAAAGCTTGGTAACATGGAGAAAGGAGGACATTTGGGCCTCACTGCACGTAATGTTTAGAACCTGCTTTATCTTAGCAGAATGACAAGCAGCTTGGTGAGGGGAGTACTTTTTTTCATAATTCACATTACAGATGACCACAGTTTGCATTGTTGATCTAACTATCAAACAGAACTCACCCCCTGAACTCTTTCAAGCACTTACAAACTACTGTGGCTCAGACTTGCTGTAGACCCTTTGTTAGGTGTGTGGACTTAGTCCTTGCACATCCAGAATCCAGGGATTTGGGGAGGGGCTTTCCCAGCCAGCAAGCAGACACTTTTTGGAAGAGCAAGAAACAAGAGTGCTGAAAGACACACCGCTATTGTGAACAAAGAGAGACTGTCAGGATACATGAGTAGTGCATGTACCTGCCCTTAGAGCAGCTGTAGGACACTACACCTGAGGAGAAGTTTATATAAGCCAGATGGTTAGAAGCAGTGCTTATGCTAATCTTGTATTCATCGCCTCTATATTAAGATTATGTTTTATAAATCGAGCTTACTGCTTACTCTTGTGTGTTCATTTTCTGGCAATGAGTGCTTAGAGTCTGTAAAGTCCATCCTGAATCAATACATGGAAAGCAGCTACGTTCTTTGTATTAAGGAGTGAATAGCTTGACCACAGAACCTTTGAACAGGGTTAGAGATACCTACATATATTCAACTTCAAGTGACAGGTAGATTGGTAGAACATTTTAGCTCACACTCTGTACTGAGTCTTTTTAAAACATCAAATTATCTTCCAATTTCTAATTAAGCTTCAGTTTGGGAATCTACCACACTTTCGTGAAGTACCTGATCAGCAGCTATTTTAGCAATATTCTTGAAGTGTACTATTATAAAGATGGATAAAAGAATGACCTATTGCTGCATGTGAAGAATTTTTTTTTTTTTTTTCCAAAAGGAAGTAGGAAATACAGCACCTAAATTTTAGTAAGCACTCAGAAGATGCTTTCAGACAGGAAAAAGGAATCAGGTAAATTCCTTGCATAGTCATACATGCTGTAATATACATATCGGTGACACTGTTCGTATTGGTTGATATAGTTCCTCTGAGTAAAGTCAAGCAATGCCAAAATACAACAGTTTCATAACTTGACCTAAAATACAGGTGCAAATGTAATACGTGCCAACTCAGAGTATTATTACACATTTTTATTCAGACCGCTGACAAATAGCTATCCTTCAAACATGTGCTCTACTCTGCATGACTTCCAGAAGTGTTATTTGTTAGAAAGTGTATGATAACCTGCATGAGAAAACCTCAGACTTTAAAAGGTCAGTGCAAGTTTATCACCCAAATCTGGCTGTCAGAGGGCATTAGACACTGACCCAAATGTTTTCTGGATGGGCTTCGTTTTGGTGAATCTGTTCAAAGAAAGGGAGTTTAAGCAGCTAACCCCTCTTTCTCAAACTCTTCTCAAAAATGCTTTGACAGGTGACTGATTGCAGATGGTAGAAGGTGATTTAGCACCACAGGTGCTCCACATGACAGGCGCTGGATGTTGTGGGATGCTTTTTAAGGGCCTATTTTGACTAAGCGATTTGAGCTTAAAATTGTGCTTATACTTGCCTTCCTTCAGCAGAATCCTGAAATGCTGAAAAATGCTACGTGTTTCAGAGACAGACCCTTACAGACTTGCAAATCAGAATCAGATTTCAAACTGTAAGCAAACAAAACCACTCATGTTCACCATCTTTCTAAGGACCTTCAGAATTATCTGAAGGCAGCATAGTTTTAATACTCATCATTTCGTAAATAACATATTTACAATCTACTGGACTAAACCTGAAGGTTTAGGAGGTTTCTGAGAAGGTTTTTTGGTTACCCTGAAAAACCCGGATAAATTCTGCAGAGTTGAATGGCATAGTATAGCACAAATTTTGCTTCCATTTACCTATCTGTCATTTTTTATTCCCAGCCACACTGATGATGGCCTACAAGCTTTTGGGGATGATTCACTTCAGCCAGATACATTTACAATACACAGTTGCCTAGAGTTACCAACTAGCATAACAAGATACATTTCCAAATAATGTTTTTTTAAAAAAATTAAAAGCAATTATATAAGTGTCTATTAGGAACACATTTAACCCAGGTATCTCATATGCAGGGATTTAGAGTGTAAGCACGAAACTACTCACACAACTAAACATTCACTGTAGAGACTACTTGAAAAATAATGATTAGGGAACCAGGAAAAAATAGCCATAATAATTGAATCCATTAAAGAAACCAAGAAAACACATGAGAAAATTCATGCAGCCAACAAAATTAACTTGCTAACAGGGTTTTTGTGATTGATGAAGTATTTATTGAAAGTGGCTTGAATGGTTTTAGCCAATGCAAGTAGTTTTGGGTTCATGGCAGCTTCAGTTTTAAACATCTGCTATTTTCTTAATTAAATATGTTAAAGAAGATTATCACAAAAGTCCATTTCTGGTACCTTTGGAACTCACCCAGTAAGTGACTGCTGAGTAAACAAGCTGTTAATCTATCAAGTCTGAAAAGTAGACTTCAGTCCCTAAGCATGCTTCAGCATTGTTCTGTAATCCACCACCTTGCCTTACCTAGGAAAACTAAGATACTTCTGACTTGAAAATTCCCTTTCAAACCACAAACATGCAGTCAAACCTGTTGTAAGGGTGGTGAAGATTAGCTTAATATCATCAAGGGATCAGTAACAAAATTAATTTAGATCATTCTGCTAGGAGTGCATGCTAGATTCCACTATATTATTTGTTCTTAATTTATGAAAATGCTTTTAACTCCCTGGGTACACAAAGACTATGACTTGACCTAGTCTGTTTCCTCACACTGTGCTTTACTAGTTGTTTTCTGATCTTTAATGTCACTTTTCAATTTCATGGCTTTTTTTTTTTTTTTTTTTAAGATGACATGATAATAAGTAGCTTGCTTAGAATGAATGTTGCTAACACTAAGCTGCATTAAGACATTATGTTGTCAAAACTCAGACATATTCCTTGTTATTTATCTATTTGTGCACAATTCTTGAAAGAGGTATTCTTTTTTTCTAAAAAAACCCAACAACATCATGTTCAGAAAAGTGTCAAGTAAGTCACAGCACAATTATTTCTGAGAAATGCTGTTTTGCAATCAAAGCTGCCATTGACTGAAACCTTTTTGTGTTTCTCCACGGTTTGTGGAATCGAATTGAAGAGTTCCTACTGATTTCAGGGGGTTTTGGAACAGACCTTTACTGAATGAAATTTTATTTCTTCAGGGTTCCAATGGACATATTTCCTCATCTTCAAAATCCAGTTTGCAGAAAGCATTGCCTCAAGCCTTTGTTAGCACAGATATGCCCTGAACAGACATCCTGAAAGGAAGAAAGACTCACGAAGGCACATAATCCTATAACAGAACTGCTGAAGCCGGTGTGAGGTTTTCCATTTTCTTTCAGTAAAGAACTTAAGAACAGAGACACGTATTCTCACTGGCATTAGTCAGACCCCTCAAAGAACAAATTTCAGCAAGAAGAAACTTTGTCATTTCCCCACTTTTTGATATTTTGTCATTTCTTTCTGTGGAGACAAATCATGCACAAGAAAAAAAATGAATTACATTACAGGAACTGGTCTGATACAGTCTAACAGGGTAAAAATATCTCACGTTTGTTTTTATCGTAACTAGTCTCTTTAGCCTAAAGGGATATCATACTTTTTTTTTGGAGATAATTCACTTTGAGACTTAGAGGAATTTTGAAAAGAATGTTAGATCATACGAGTAGAAACTAACATTCCTACTAAGTTTTATTAAAAATCTTGTTCTTTCATGGTTTTGTAAACTTTCATATAAAATGCATTCTGATAAAATGTTTTTTAATAGTGCTGTATTGAATATCTTTCTTTGACCCATTTTATTAATAATTATTTTAGGGTCAAGCAAATCATTAAGCTTGCTGTACCTGTGGAGATGTATTAAATATTCCCTAGCATTTAAAACAGTTTCATAAAACGTATCTTTATTATAAGCATAATTCTCTTTCATTCACACATTGATAGTCATCAAGACTACAAAGTGAATTTGTACGGTCAAAGTCTTACTAGTTGAAATAGATATAAATATATATATACACATAGATATATAATAGATATAAAAATATATATATACATAAAATAAATACATATTTTAACAAGACTTCATATCCTGGCGCTGGTGCTACTGAAGCACACCACTCCGAGTTCAAGAAGGGAGTGCTGCCAAAGGACAGCCCTGCTGTGAAATTTAAGAATGCAGCTTGTCATGGGGTGCAGCTTCTGGCAAAGCCTTGAAATACCAGTTCTAGCCAAGATTTTACACAGGCAAAGATAAAACCAAATAATAATTTTTTAAGCGATATTGCCAAGGCAATGTAATGTTTAGTGCCAGAAAGGTGTAATTCCCATTAATTGTATTTTACACTAATGTGCTAGGCACTCCTTTGGAGGGTAGAGGCTTCCTTAAACTTCATGACTAGTGTAAACTGATTGTATTACAAATTGAAAGGAGGACACTGGTGGACAATAGATGGACTACTTTTTAATTTTTTATTTATTTTTTTTTTAATACAGTACTGCCATTTGATATACTTTCTCCCTAACAGTAAATTTAGGAGATGGCTGAGCAAGCTTTGCAGTCACTGCCTAAAAAGGACACATGGCCCTGAGTCTGGGCGTGCTGCTGATTCTGGAGAATTGGAAAGAGGGAGGGAGACAAGGGAGGGAGATAGCTGCAAGTAACAAACAGCATAATAAAAGCTGGCTGCATACCTTAGCAACCTAGCAAATGCTTTTTAGGATTAGAAGTATGTGATTTCTCTATGATTCATTTATGAAAAGTTCCGGGTAAAAAGCACATACATGATTTAAAAGCTTATATCTTTTATTCACAAAGTACCCAAGTCAATCATCTAGAAAATACAACCTCAGGATTTTTATTTATTTATTCCTTTTCACAAACTTACTGTTTTCAAACAGTAAGAGAACACACCTAGTTTCTGTACTGGTTCTTCATGATAACACTTCCATGAAGATATCAGAGGTGAAAAAGTATCTGCTTTTTGAGCTTAATAAAAAGATAGATTGCTTGATGGGTAGGCCTAAATTGGTAGAGCCTTTGAAAATAGTCTGACAAGGAAAATCCTTCCTTACTTTGTTTTGAAAAGGGCATTTTGTTTCATTACAAATCTGAAAGGGGCAGAATGACATGAGAAACTGCAATTCCAGAAAAAGAAATCCATTTTCATATGCAAATATAAACAATAAAGGATCACATTTTGCTTCATTTTCTTGGATACTTATCATTCAAAGTTTTTTTGTTAGTTTCTCCTTTTCAGTACAGCCTTCTGCACGCTTGAAAAGCAGAAAGTTTTATACTGGGACATTTGACAGATGTGAAGGATTTCTTGCTTCCTATGCTGTTTATAAACATTATTGTATCAAAATTTGTTTTGCCAAGGGCAAACATTACCTCTGGAAAGAATTCAGCTTTCATGAGGAAGAAAGTAGTATTTCAGGAACTATCTACAGAATTTCCATTATCCGAAGGTACATTACGCGGATCTCCAAGGTTACATGCTCTCCAAGGCACATTACTGAATATGTGCGAGGTTTCCATTTTCCTGACAGGAACAATTACAAATGCCATGCAAGAATAATTTCATACAAAGAACTGAAACAGGCACCAGAAATTCTCTTAGGTAGCAGTTACAAATGCTTATGCTAATGCTACAGTTGCAAAATAAAAATATTGACTAGTGAAGAGATAAGTATTTATAGTTCTCTTAAAACATAATTATATGATTTTATAACAGGGCACTAAGTACGTATTATTTGACATAACAGTTACCTTCAAAGTCTTAGCATACCTTTTAAACTAAATTTTTTGTTCAGATACCAGAGCTCTCCACCCTGTGTCTGTTCCCGTAGTGCTAGCAAGAACTGTCGAGTGTCCTGCTAAGACTGGCAGACATCACACTAGCACTTCTTATTAATAAACAAAAGCATGCAGAAAAGGAAGCTTGCTTTGATCCTCCGACACCTGCAAAGCTGGAGTCAATGCAAGTTCACTATATAGGATTGGATTCCTGCTTTTTTTGCTGACGCAGCATTTGGTTTGTAATTCTTAACGAAGTGATAGTATATGCAGAATGCTCAGGTGCTGTGTTAGTCTTTTATAGGAACATTCAAAAAAGATATTTTAAAATATACTTTGAAATACAGCACTATGAATAAAAAATGCTGTTTTCAGCAATCATTTTTTTTCAACCAGAGGATATGCTAGCACCATAGATTCATTTTTAATTTTGCTCTGGACAGCTCCAAGATATTTTGGCACTTTTTCCACCATTTTTTCCCTCAGCTTCTGTGTCTGTGAAGTGAGGAATAACCAAGCAGAACACTTATTTAATAAAGCACAGAACCAGAGCAGGGAAGATATATAAGTAAGTGCTAACATAACTTATCTGAGCCAGCCTGTGCTTGCATTGGAGGTTACCGACACTTGAAAGTAGGTTGGAAAAAAGGTGCACTCAGAGTTGATAAAGGTCTTGCAGATTGTGATCTTAAGACAAGGTTAATGGAAGAGCCTCTCCCACCATCTATTTGTTTCCCTGGACTTTAGTCTATTTTCTGTCATGTTCCACTGGATTTTGTATTCTTTAAGGTTAACCTCTTGATATTCCCCCCTGCCAACTACTTGGTGCAACAAAATTTTCCCATGAAAAATGCTACCTCATCAAAACAGTAATGGTTTTCAGAAGCAGCACAATATACCAGCAACAAAGTCAACAGGAAGCCTCCTCGGGTTCAGGATGGGGTTTGTGATTCATGAAGAGGAGAGAAACATAACTCTAGCTGCAAAGTGAGAAATCCCATTTCAAGTCTATCTTCTGCCTGACTCTGGAGAGGGCCTTGAAGCTACACTGCCTACCTGAGCTCCTTAACTAATGGCTACCGCAGGCTATGCTACAGTATGCAAATTCTTTCCAAATGCAAAATAACACTGAGTTTTCAAAACAGAGTTGCTCTTTTCTATGCAGCTGTGCTGAGCAGATGCTTTCAACTTCATTAGCTTAAAATTGGGCAGGTCTTTAACTACCTGAAAAGGTAACTGCTTACTGCTTTTATGTTTCAAGCTTAGCTTTTCTTAGGAGTTTAAGGAGAACCATTACAAATGCTAATTTCTTGTAGTTAAAATATTTTATAATGCTGAAAATGGTCCCCCATCCAGCCACAATAACAACAGTATCCCTTAGCCAGGTATTACTGAAAAGTGACGACCGAAGAGTCACCATGGCTTCTCAGGTCATGACTTTTCAAGCAGAGGTAGAAGTAAACCCTTCTGGATTGGGGTTGTTTTCCTTTTTTGCCTTTATTTATCTCTTCTCCAGCCACTTATCCCTTATTCATCTCCAGGCAAGCGTATAGGATGTTCACATTTACAAAGTGTTCTTCAGTTTCGAGTTCTTTACTTTTTTGTGAAGCAGCTTATGTGTGAAGCCTCCCACACATTAGCTATACAAGCTTCTGAAATACGATTCACTATTTCTCAAACATTGTATTAAAATCATAGCACTATTCAGAAGGACATAATAATAACACTGCTATCACAGGATAATAAACCTATGTCAATTTTATTTTGTTAAGAAATCAACATTGTGCAATGAAGTGTTTAGTAGGGTAGATTGTGAGTCAGCCATTGTGAAGTTAAAGCCAGCAGCTGTCTTGAGCTGCAGCATTTCTTAGCTGCTTAAAGTCTCTCCTGGAGCCATTTTTAAACCTCAAAATATTTTCTTCTTGTGCCATTTTCCACACCAATATGTATTAGTTTCCACATTGAAATATAACTACATAAACTTTATACACATTTAAATGTATAAAATACTAACAAACCCATTTCACAGAATCACAGAATCATAGAATCGTCTAGGTTGGAAAGGACCTTGAAGATCATCCAGTCCAACCATTGACCTAACACTGACAGTTCCCAACTACACCATATCCCTAAGCGCTAAGTCAACCTTACTCTTAAACACCTCCAAGGATGGGGACTCCACCACCTCCCTGGGCAGCCCATTCCAACGCCCAGCAACCCCTTCTGGAAAGAAATACTTCCTAAGAGCCAGTCTAAACCTTCCCTGGTGCAATTTGAGGCCATTACCTCTTGCCCTATCACTTGTTACTTGGTTAAAGAGACTCATGCACAGTTCTCTGCACCCTCCTTTCAGGGAGTTGTAGAGGGTGATGAGGTCTCCCCTCAGCCTCCTCTTCTCCAAACTAAACCCCTCCAGTTCCCTCAGCCGCTCCTCGTACGACATGTTCTCCAGACCCTGCACCAGCTTCGTTGCCCTTCTTTGGACACGCTCGAGTGATTCAATGTCCTTTTTGTAGTGAGGGGCCCAAAACTGAACACAGTAATCGAGGTGCAGCCTCACCAGTGCCGAGTACAGGGGTAAGATCCCTTCCCTGTCCCTGCTGGCCACGCTATTGCTGATACAGGCCAGGATGCCATTGGCCTTCTTGGCCACCTGGGCACACTGCTGGCTCCTGTTCAGCCAGCTGTCAATCAACACCCCCAGGTCCCTCTCTGACTGGCAGCTCTCCAGCCACTCCTCCCCAAGCCTGTAGCACTGCTGGGGGTTGTTGTATTTCAAAAGGTAATTCACCACTGTTCTAAAGTAAAGAGAACTTATGTAAGTACAGAATCATGGAAACAGACTCAGAGTCATGGAGGTAGGTACCTGCCAAGGGCTTTAAGCTAACCTCCTGCTCAAAGCAGATCCATTTGCCACAGGTTGCTCAGGGCTGCACCTGCTAAAGTTTTGGATATCTCCAAGGACAGAGGTTGCACAGCCTGAGAAACTTGTGCCAGAGTTTGACCGCCTCCTGGAAATTTTTTTACCATCTTTGTATTACTGAAATTTCCTGTGTCCTGACTTGTGGCCAGTGCCTTTCATCCTGTCGCTGTACACTTTGGAGAAGGGTCTGACTCTATGGTGTGTCTTCCAAGCAGACAACTGTAGACAGCAATAAGGTCTCCCATGAACTTTCTCTTCTTCAGCCTGAACAAACACAGTTGTCCCAGCATCTTCTCATAGCTCTTGTGCTCCAGCCCCCAGGCCATCTTGTATGCCTCTGCTAAAGTCACGCCACTGTGTCAGTGTCCTCCCACACTGAAAACCCAAACCTGGATGTAGTACTCTAGGTGTGGTCTCACAAATGCCAAGTAGAGAGGAAGGATCACTTTCCTGGACCTTTTGGCTACACTCTCACCAATGCAGTTCACTTTGCAGCTGGCCACGTTCTTTGCAAAGGCACACTGCTGTCTCATGTCCAGATTGTCCACCAGGACCCAAGTCTTCTTCTGTGGTTGCTTCACAGCCAGTCTGCTTCCCAGGCTGTGCTGCTGCACAGTGTTATTCCAACCCAGCAGCAGGACTTTACAATTGGTTTAACTTCATGAGGCTCCAGATGACTCGTGATAGGCCTGCTGAGGTCCCTCTAAATAACATCCCTGCTCTACAGGGCATCAGCAATTTGTCCCAGCTTGCTGCACCCATGAACTTGCCCAGAGTATACTCTGTCCCATCATCCAGGTCATTAATAGAGATGTTAAACTGAATTGACACCAATATCAATCCCCAAGGGATACCACTCATAGCAGGCTGCCAGCTGGACTTGGTACTGCTGGCCATTACTCTTTGAGCCCAACAGCCCAGGCAATTTTAGAACCCCTAACAATCTACTTACCAAGTCCATATCTCACAACTTTGGCTATGCTGTAGGACATCACACCAAACGCTTTACTAAAGCCAAGATAAACATTTGTTGTCCTCCTCTTGGCCACAGAGACAAGCATCTTGTAAAAAACAGTCAGGTCAGCTGG
The DNA here is from genome assembly GCF_047716275.1 of Strix uralensis. Taxonomy (NCBI): domain Eukaryota; kingdom Metazoa; phylum Chordata; class Aves; order Strigiformes; family Strigidae; genus Strix; species Strix uralensis. Next base: position 34,414,984 of record NC_133979.1, on the reverse strand, counting down.
GTATGATTTTCCCTTGGAAAATTCACATCGCTTATTCCCAAACTTGAATTGCTTTTTATCTTCTTGAAAGTCGTTGAGGAGGATTTGTTCATTAACATTCCCACAAACTGAGGTAAGCTGACTGGCCTCTATTTCCCCAGATCCTCTTTCTTGCTCATCTTGTATAAGCACAAAGGAAGGGCACCCAAAGTCTCAGATGAGTTAAAATTTACTGAGGAAAGAGCAGTCAGGGACAGGAGTAGACAGTGAAACTTAAGATACCCACGCAGTATCTCTTTTCCCTCTAATTGAGTATCTAAGTAAAGGGTTTTAATGAGCCGTTCTTCACTGTCCCTTCTCTAGCTCATGCAGAATTGCAGCTACAAGGTATTTTGCAGTCTCACAGGAATGCGCACTCACTGCAAAAGCTTCTGCAGACGAAACAGTCTGTTTTCAGGAAAAATGCCGCTGAGATAGTAACACCTAACGTCTCTTCCTCAAACCATGTCCTTTTCACAGGCAGAGACAGAGTAAGCTTCATACCCTTTCAAAATCCTTTTTGGGTGTACCCCTTTGAGGGATCTTCACCTCCACCCATCTGGACAGGATCATGGAACTTAACCATTCTGGAACTGTATTTCTGGCCATATCCCCAGTGCTCTGTGGTGAGAAGAAGCCCGGTTTAATTTGACACCCATAAATCCATTCACTGCAGGGATCTTTGAAGGGGCAAGCTAATTGAAATAATTCAAACATCACCTTCAGAGCTTTATTCTTCCATCTACAGTTACAAAGCACACAGAAAAAAAGGATAAAAAAAATCGATAAAGATTAAGAAATATACTGTTGACCTAACCTTTAATCCCTCTTCACACAGCTGCCCAGTTAGCTGCCTATTTACATTGGAGGGAGCAGGTTGGTATGTTGCTATTTATGTGAGTCTTGAATTTCTGTTAATACCCACTGCCAGTGCATAGGCAGCCACTTCCCAGTGAACTCCCTCTTGTTTCAAGTTTTGGAAACTAATAGTTTAACATCTTCCTTATTTTTCCCAAGAATAAGCTTGGGATGAATAAACCATTCTAGCCCAGAGTGAACCAAATAGGTAGCTCCATTTCAAAGAGTAAGCCTTTTGAACCTTTTTTTCTCAAGAGCATTACCTATGACATTATTTATCTTCTTTCTGCACTTTCTCTGATTTAATGCTATTCATTCAAGCAGGATACTATCACAGAGGGTTTGAACAGTATGTACAGGAACAAATACCTCCTGCTTTCTCCACATAAAACCATCTGACTGAGTTTCACAGTTTGGTTACAGAGCTTTGACATCTAAATGGAAATTTATTCCAACTATTTAATTAGTATTAAAAAAAGTTACATTTCAGATAAAGGCTACACATTTTCATTACATGTAGCCAAAAGAGACATTCCAGTGCTAGACAAAAGCTTCTAAAGCCTCACTTGTTAATTTGGGATTATCATATACTTTCAGTCCCTGAGTATAGCAATATCAGCAGCATCTGCTAATGTTTGTCAGATACTGATAGAGCATTGCTTTTGAACAATTCACAAGTTGCAACAATCTGATCTGTGAATCTTCATGAAAGGAACAAAAAAGCCAGCAGCAAAAATCCATTTATTAAATGCCTATAGGTATTCCCATAGTGCTGTACGTGAGATGATGTTTCAGAAAATTCTGCTGTTTCCACTCATGCCCTGAAGGACTGTTTTGATGACCCTGTCAGGGATATTAATCATGTATGGTTGATACTATACAGAGGAAGGATATACTGTAGTTGCAGCAAATAACTCCTCTTCTTCCTTTATTTTGAGTGTTTTGCTCAAAATGTGCCATATCTGCTCATTGTTGAACAGTTACACAGCAAGTCTCAATGGAGAAGTATTATTAAATGCAATATATTTCTTCTAAACCTGCAATCTTTCACTGATAAATGAGTTATCCTGTGTTTTAGCTAGCCACTCCTAGGACACCGATAAGTATTTTGAAGAGGACTCTCATAGGTCAATGGATTTTAGGCACAAATTTTTTCCTGTATGTTCAAGAATCCACTGTGAACTGCGGCTTGAGGGTACCTGAAGTTTGTTGCCTCCCTCAGCATTCAGAGATGTAGTATGCCTTCTCTGACTGGGAGATGATCTCATACATTTGTGGAACAGGATGGTCATTTATATGTTTTGGATGACTTGTATTAAACCACAGATATATGGAGATTTTCTTTAATAAAATAAATCCTCTTTGTTCCAATAAGGCAGAAAAAAAAAATCCATGAAATTTTGTTTAATGTTGTGTTCTTTAAAAGAAGAGCCTAAAGTTTTGTAAATATTTCAGAGCCATCCTAGCTCACCATTTGTAATGCTTTGGGACTTTTCTATATCCCCCCAAATTTGATACCTTTAACCTTGAGTTTGCTGAGTAGTGAATTAAGCCTTATTTCTAGTGAAAAGTCAGTTTCTGTTCAGATAAATACGAGCTCCTTTCTTCTCCTTAAATGGGGAAAAAATTGCTGAAAATGGAAGACACTGGATTTTAATCATGTTTTTCTACTTTAGCCATCTGCATGACTCTCTCAGTTCCCAAAGTCTAATAAAATCTAAAATCAGCCAAATGGTATGCTCTGATATCTGCTATTTAAAAAAGGTTAGAACTTCTCTCTTAGAGTGGGTTTAACTAACATTTCAGCTCCAATATTAACTTTCTAGAAGTTATATGAGCATTATTTCTTCACTAGTGTGAGCCAATGTTTGATGTCTGCCCTGCTTTCGGATATTAAAAATCATCTTGCTTAACAGTATCTTTCTTCTTATCTTAAATTACAGCTTCTCATTTCCTGAAATTTGCTCCTTGGTCCTACAGGAGTCAGACGCTGCAATAAACAGGGTCCCTCTCTTCCTGGAAGGTTTGCAGGCCATAGTAAGATACCAGCCAGACATCTCATCTATTTCTAGCTCTCTTTACAAGCCAAACTCCACTCACAGCTGATACAAAAATTGGAGTCTAATCACACTGCAGTGATAGATCTTAACGTTAGGAACAACTCTTCTTCTTAGATGTGCTAATCAATTGCAAGAGCATTCAGCATTCACTTTAATATCATCCTTCTGAAAGGAACAGGAGGAGTCTCAGACAAAAAGGATTTCACAGTTTGCACTGGAGTCACATATTGAAAAAAGCAATGATTTCATCTTTTTAGATAAAAGCTTTGACTTGAGAGTTCAAAGGTAGAAAATACTATGAAAGTGCCAGTTAACAAGACAGTACAAGCCAGACCAATCTGACTAAGATTGGACATGCTGAGCAGGTAAAAAGATATTATCTAGAAATGGGGTGTCACGTAGGTATTTCATTTATGGACAGAGTTATACTGACCCCCAGCTGTAACATCCAAGCAACAGTCACACGTTTCACCTACAACTTGCCTCAGGTCTAACAGCTCTCTTCATACATACGTGGCTTGCAAAGCCAGCTAGCTCCTCAGACCCATGTTGACCAAACATCAAAGTACATATCTACCAGGATGACCAAGAAGCAGGAATTTACATTCTGTATAGGTTTTAAAGTAACACTTAGAATCCCCTTTGACTTGATGTCTCTCAGTAAAAGAAGTATCACACATTTTCTGGTGTCCTTGGTATGGAAGAAAGCAGCCCTGTTTTCCATAAGCCCTTCAGAATGTGTTAGGAAACACATATATTTCATCTCTAGTGAACCTTAATCCATGTTCTGCTGTACTGTACTGAAACATTAGACAATTACACCATGAAGTATTTTTTAAATTAACAGCTTGTCTATTGCAGATAAGCATGTACATAATCATGGTGAAAAAAAAATCAAACAAAAACCAACCACCCTGAAAGTCATAAAAATAAGTGTAGTTAAGAGCTACAATTAACAGTTTAAACTTAATTTTAAATGTTATACTTTGTCTATAGGACATTTTTGATCAGGATTAGGAGGCATAGGACGTGCTGTCTCTTTTCCTGCAAGAAATGCTACAAAAGAGTGTAGGGAGTCATGAATAAACCCCAAATTATGTCACTTAATGGTATTTACATTACTAAAGTTCTGGGTCCACTAGGATGTCTGGCACAATATGATATAAAAGCCTCAGTTCTACAGGGTGACTTCAAGGGCCACCATTCAGACTTCATCACAGGTAACCCTTACAGCATCAGGAGAAGAGAAACAGAAAACCACCAGAAAAAAAAAAAATGGAGCTTGAGAACCATTATGGACTAGTCATGAAAGGGGTTGTAAATGAGTCATGGCACTGTGACAAGAAGATTTAGGGAGATAAAGTGAACTTTTCCATATAATGGAGATGGTTATGTAGCCTTTTCAAAGTCTTTAACCCTTTATTAAAGTGGTTGTGCAGTTTTTGGACAAAACTTGTCACTGCAGCATGGAATTTCCTGAACTGCCTTGCTTTTCACTTGGGAAATACAATGATAAATTAGCATAAGGATCAAGATGGGAAAACTGAAAATATTTATCACCTTTCCTTCTCTCCTTCCTTTCTGACGTAAAGATCTTTTCAATACACAAAATAATAGAAAAATCTGGTATATATCAACGACTGCTGGCTTCATAGCACAAGTATTTGTAAGAAAGATAGACGGAGACCTCTGCTATGCCATGCTGTCTGCTCAGTTGGTCTGCCAGCCTCAGGTGTTTGTCCCAGAGATAGTGTTTTTTCAGCTCTAGAAGTATGTGGACCTCTCCTTCATGCCAGTGTTGTACATCTGCTAGCAAAGAAAAGAAGAAGGGTTCTGTAGAAGCAGTGATGCAAATACTTGTACTTTCAAAAAACAGAAAAGGGCACAAGCAGGTTTCCAAAACAAAGTCCTTACAGGCCTCTTAAGGAGGCTAAAGTGGCAGAGGGAGGGGATTTTGTATTTGGCATCAATTAACCCATACAAATACATACTCATGTTATGATCTCACAATTCATTCTTAAAGAGTTCAGAGGACATTTTCCTAACTGTGTGTTTTTTCCACTTGGCAAACTTTCTTCTTTAGAAGACAAACTATAACATTTTCTTTCTCTTCCACCTTCATCTCCACTTCTAAGACAAACATCTTCAGTAACAAGAGTGACACCACTTCAGTGGCGGAAAACTGGTGTTAGCAAGAAGAGAACCAGATCCTTAGCCATTGAAGGTTGCAGATGTGATAAACTTCCAAGACAGATGAACTCTTCTGAAAGTGTTATCATACTCCTCTAAATTCTATCAAAATTTCTGTATAGCAGCATTGAGACTAGTAACTCAAATGTATAAAACTGATTTCCCTTCAGGAAAACCCTTTTTAAAAGAACAAACAGTAAAAATATTTTTTTAAAAAAATCACTACATAGATTTCCAGGTACAAACCATGTTAAGAGAAGTCTTAATTATACCTACAACACAATTACTCCTTAAAAATATGTGGTGGGTTGGCCTTGGTCAACTGGACCCTCACCCAGTCACTGTCTCTTTTCCCCTCCTCAACAGGATCAGGTGGGGGTGAAATAAGACAAAAATGCTCAAGGGTTGAGATAAAGACAGGGAGATCACTTATCAATTAACTTCAAGGGCAAAACAGACTTGACTTGGGGAAAATTAATTTAATTGATTGCCAATTAAACTACATTTGGGTAGTGAGAAACAAAGAAAAACTAAAACACCTTTCTCCTAAGCCTCTTCATCCCAGGTTCAACTTCATTCCCCACTCCTTTTTCTCCTCCCCAACCCCAAGCAGGGCAAGGGAATGGAGGTTGTGGTCAGTCCATAACAGCCTCTCTCTGCTGCTCCTTCCTCCTCACACTTTCCCCTGCTCCAGCATGGACCCTTCCCATGGGCTACAGCTTCCTACAGGATAAACACACTCCATCACAGGTCCTCTGTGCGCTACAGTGAGGGCACCTGCTCCACCGTGGTCTCTCCATGGGTTGCAGTGCCATCCCTCCTGCTTCTCTCACCTGGGTGCTGCAGGGCTGTTTCTCACACTACTTTTCCTCTCCCCTCACTGTCTAGGCAGCATTTCACCCTTTCTTCAATACATTTTCAGGATGGTGCCACCAGCATCACTGAGGGGCTCAGCTGTGGTGGGGCTGATGCAGAGCTGTCTGGGACTGGCATGGGGCAGGCCCTGCTCTCCTCTCTGAGCTCTCTGCAGCCCCCCTGCTGCGAACACCTCACCAAATACACCCAATGCAGAACATTTAATTTCAGTTTTAGGTTACTGGACTTAAGAAAACAAAACCATTTTAACGTGTGGAAGTCACACTGAAGGAACTCTTTTTCCACCTTACAGTGGCTATATGAATCACCCATGCAATTACCATTGTTCAAATTGGTTTGTAGGTTTAGACTAAATGGATTTTCAAGTCTGTTTTCTCTAATGCCTTCCCTCCCACATCCATAATACAGTGTAAGATTTCAAAATAATCATAACAGTCACACCTCTCTCAAATATGAGATATTGGTGGTATGTGGTCTTCAATTAAACTTGAGGTTTCTCTGAGAAAGTACTTGGTTTCTTGCATGGAGACATTCGGACGCAAGCAGAAAAAGAATCCCAGAGAGAATACTACTGCAAGGCTTTCTCAGGCTGTTAGGAATAAACTAACATTAGTTAATTTTAGCTTCCAGGGTCAGATTCATTTGTGCTGTTTGGTTTCTTTGTTTGTTTTGTTGCGTTGTGCCAGCTGGGCAGCGAACAGACTGAGCATACTGGATTTACAACTGCTGTGCATCATCAGGGTAGCTCCAAGCAGTGGGAGCTTGCGATTCACCGCTGCCTGAAACAATCCCTGGCTCACATTTTCCCCTCCTTCACGCTGTTGCCCAGTATGAGTTCACACACATACCCAGCTCTCTCCTTCAGTTAACAAACTCAGTTGAAGTGCATTCAACTGCAGCCAGGAGATAAGAACAAGAAAAAACAGGAGGCACTTGAAGGATGAGATATGATGGGAAAATGCCCGAAGAGAAAATATTTTATATTTTCACTCCAATTTGTCAGTATTTCCCACATGGAGAAACATATATCCTGCCACATCTTTCCATTGTCATGGAAAGACCAAAGACTTTGAATGCTTTGCTTGCCACTAAAGTCATCAGGATAAATTTTGTGTTTCTAAGAAAATTGTCATTGAAAATATTTTCTCTAACCTGCTGTTAAGCTCAGGCGCTTGTCCTTGGCCTCACCTTAGCCATGTTGCAGGTATTTTTGTGCCCAGCCATCTGTGTTGCTGATCCTGACCCACAGATTTGAATTCCCAACTCTGCCTCAGTCCTGTCCCATCACCATCAGTTTTCTTAATGACCACCAGGTAGTGGCTGGCCCTGGTGACTGCCAGGAGATCTGCTCACTCACCTCACTCAGGTGCTGCAGGACTGTGTCCCTCATCAAGAGCAACACTTCCAGCCTGGCTGGCATCCTTGGCTCCCTTTGCCTCCCACAGCAGCCAGCTCTTGCTGCTCCCTGGCATTGCATTTCTCAAAATCAAGTGGCTTCATCCTCACATTATCTTCACTTTAAAAGCGGGGAACAGCTATTGAGAGACACAGAGAGCTTATTTCCTATTGAAGTCCCCAATATTAGCTATGCTGGTAGAGTTTCCCATCAGTAGTATCTCTAAAATTTATTTTCTGGTTCTACTTCAGCCATTTCTCAGCAAACTGACCTAGAAAAAGAAAGCTCTGTTTCTGGGAAAATAGTGCCTATATGGGAACATTTATTGACATGCTAACATCACTGTAACAGTATAGCCCCATTAAAATAATTTTCTCCATGTGAAGAAACCTATGGTAACATCATGATATCTGTGACTCTGTTATGTATATGACAGGCTGATGAAGATCTCACAGACATTTTTATTAAAAAAATAAAAATCTTTGCATCAAATATGCTCATTGGAAGCAAGTGATAAAGGCATGGAAAGAAAGCAAAACCAGAACATTCCCCAGGAGATACTTGACAAGAATCCTGCTACTGTTAAAAGGAAGAACAGGATTAGAGAGGAAAGTGCTTTTATGCGAGTTGAGCAAACATGGATGTAATACACGTAGTAAGGACTAGTAGAGGATCCACATAAGATTAGAGTTTACAGATTCTTTTTCTTATTTCAGTTACTGGCTTTCTCTCTCATATCTTCTGGTGTTAGGGTCACAAACAATAAAAAAATTCAGATAAGATTGTAAGGAGAAAGCCACCTGAGTTTTCTCTTCTCTGTACTCAAAATGTGATCACAATCTCCCTCCAACTGCAAGCATCAGTCATGACCCGGGAAAGGCAAACACCATCTCCCACCTCCTACACATCCTGACCATGCATTTTTCAACTATGTTCTTGTCTCCATTACTTTTATTCTGTCGCATGTTCTTGGGAGCTTGGCAAGGAGGTACCACTCTGGGTACAGCACAAAAGTGGGTAGGGATACATATTGTCTGCATGATTTCAACACTTATAAGTCTGCTTGCTGGCGTGTTCAGTAACATGTGCTTATGAACAAGATGGCAAGCCAGGATTTGTCTTTTGCTTAGGTGCCTTTGCCTGGCCAGTGCTGATATAAATGTCCCTCAGCAAGTCAGTGTGGCAGGCATGAGCACTTACAGGTGAAGATAAATTATCACTGAAAGCATTTAAAAACAAAGGAAAAATATTTTGGTATTGTAGACAATTTTTGTTCATTTCCCATAATGGCTGTTCATCAACTCAGCATATTCCAGAAACAATTTTGTGTTGTTTGCCTGCATCCCCGAGGTAGCTGCTGTAGCACATACAGGCATGTTCCAACTTGATTCCAGCTGAATAAGGCAGTGAGAGAACAATGCCACCACATCAGCTTAATGCAATCTAGTGGCTTTTTCATTCATTCAGCTCCTTTAACACACTCTGCAACCAGCCCTGGGCTGCATAGGTGTGTGGAGACGCACAGCTGCAGACCAAGCTCTGGCTCGGGCAGGGGTACACCAGCTTCTGTCAGCAAGATAAGCTTGAAGAGGAAAGATTAATGATTTTCCTCAGTGACAGGAAAAAAAAAAAAAACAAACAACAGACTTTACTAGTCTTCCTTTCACATAGGCTTTATTCCACAGTAACTTGGAGACCACAGTGCTTTACTACAGGTAATATCAATTTAAGTTGCCGATGCAACGGTAAGTAACAAAGACTACATCTACTTACTTTTGTTGTCATTTTTATATGTATTTAAAAACATATACATCTGTACATAAGCCTCAAATCCACTAGTATTGCTAGTATCTACTGTAAGCAAAACTCTTCATTCCGGTCTAAATATTATTAGATATATACTTTGCTGAACAGCTGCCAGGTGCTCAATTGATATAAGCTGTCGCAGTAGCACTAAAGCCATATACTGAAGGACAGTGTCCTGATATATAAAGGTGAGTACAGACATGTATATATGGGCAAGAAGTTTGGTTTAATAGAGCCCAGGCTGTATATAACTTTCACAGAGCAAACACTTCACTAAAACATGAAGTCAATATACATTGCTTTTCTAAGGCAGGTGCTTAAACGAAGAAACCCTATCCCATTCCTCAGTGTCAGTGGTCCATCTTGCTTATAGTTTAACTTGCTAGGAAGATGACAAGCATGCACAAACAGATTGCAGAAAAACTCAGGAAGTTTGTAACCCACTTCACTTGAAGATACCAACACACAAGACTTCACAACCCTTTTGAAAAACAAAACAAAACAAAAACACAAGACTGTGTTTCTTCACCTCTTGGAAGTCCAGTACAAGTCCATCTGTATTGACAGGTAATACTGCCTTTACTTCAACAGTCCTGTGGTGTAAGTAGATGAACCTCATTGGAGAAGGCAGCTAATCTGGAGCTCTTTATAGCCTGCCAGGTGGTTGATCAGGCATTTACAAGCAGATGGGACTGACTTGCTGAAGGAAATGCGCCACTTCAAGTTCTCCTTGATATACACTGGACTGTCCGCTATGGTAAGAAAGCTTCAGGAAGGGGTACAATTTTGGGGTGGATCAATCACCCGCAGGAACTGCAGTGCAGGATGAGTGGTTGTAGGAGAAAGGGGAGGTGAAAGCTGCTGAAGAGTTAAAATGGATGGATGTGGACACATAGAGACCTTGTGACCTCAGACAGAAGTTGTATCTCCAAACCACCAGAGTTCCCAGTTTTCCTGCTCAGTCATAGGCAAACTGAACTGCCTAAGCTGTGTTGTCACACGCATTACCTGAACTCTTGTGCTGCAGCTCTTCCACAGTATCACAGGAAGAAGTTGTATCTGGGGCTGGAATAAACCCACAGTTCTTAAGAGGACATCTTTTTCTGTGAAAGGGATTAAGTCAATTATATTAATTGCCAGCCATTGCAATTAGAAGACTTCAAAAGCTAGTGATAGTCCAAAATATAGCTGTAAATTATGTCCTTTTCCTTGACATATTAAGGATGTCAACCCCCCTCTCAGGGTTGTGGGTTAGATATGAATTAATTGCTACACAAAAAATGACAGCAGGATGAGGCCCATAAAATTCAGAGAATGAATAAAAACTTAAGAGAATGAATAAAAACCCAGAGCAACTAATTATTCCTCCTCTCACAAACAAAAAATAACAAAATAAACAAGAATATAAGAAGCACATGTTTTGTTCCATCAAGATTTAACTGCACCATTACTTTGGCCTGTTATGGGCAAAGATAATAATCTTTTTAGGTGCTTATATCAGGTAGAATCAATCATAAAATTATGATATGTGCTTTGTAACCTGGTTCTCTTTTCCTATCAGTTACCTAAATTACTTCACAATGTTAAATCCATAAATATTATATGCCATCTCTTCAGGATTCCAGTGATGTTTTTAGCTATTAATCAAGCTGCCTCGTTTCTTGATTTGCATTGTCTGGCTCCACTCTGACTATTAATTGTTTGTTTGGCATTAGGACGTAGGTTTTAGAAATCAGCAAGTGACATTGATGCCAGCAGTAATGCCTGGCTAATGCTAAACATGCATATTGAAACACAATAGACTTTTATTTTTGACATGAGAGAAAGCACCTACCGATATAATTTTGAAAACTAAGTAAATACAATTAACTGTGGAGATGGCAATTATAAAGCAAAAAACCAAAAAGACTGCAGTTCAGTAAGTCTGCAGGAGTATCTATCCCCCACAAACTGGGAAAGGACCTTCTTTCAGGGCTTTAAACTACAGAGGTAGCAAAAGTCTGCAATGACTGCACATACAAAGTGTGAGTTCTCATACTGCAGGTGGAAATCTGTTGAGATCTCTAGTGGCTGCTGGGTTTTTCCTGTGTACAGCACTTCTTGACTGCTCAGTGCTGACAAGTTCACCCAGAAGGTTGCGATGACGTTTCTGGCGAGGTGCATGTGACAATATTGGGTGAGAGTTTGGCTGCCGTTGTATCAAACAATCTGCAAGGGTCTGCTTTTCCAGTCTTCTGACCGCAGCATCCCACATCTGCAGGAACCAGGGACACTCTTCTGTTACTATTTAAGCATAGTAATAAAATTGACCGTACAAAATTCGTTCTGGATCTCTATGCTGTTTCTGATGGTAAATGTTTAAGTTTAGAAAGCATCCTTTCCCAACCTCCAGCAATTTCTATCTCAAGAGCTCCCTGAGCAAAGCTATGGTGTCTTGTTCTCAGCTGCCCTTGCTGACTTTTCCTTCAGTTAATTTTCCCAATTCCATTTTTTAACCCACACAAATTTTTGGCCACCCTAAACACCTTGTTTCAAGAACTTCTACCGTTTAAAAATATTTTATTAAAAAATACAGAGTTTTCAGGGGGTGGGGTGTTTGCTTTTTTTCCTTGGGCCTGAGACATTTCCATTTATACTTATAGTTCTTGTGTCAGGGGAGCCAGACAATGATTAATAGTCCCACATTCATTTTCTCTATTCCGCTCATGATTTATAAATCTCAACCTCATCCCCTTCCCCAAGCCTGAAACACTATTCCCTGCCTTTGATGATCCTTCCTGCCTTCTGTGTTCCTTTTCTAGCTCTCTTACATCTTGAGGCTGGGGATCAGAACACCAAGTAACACTCCAGATGCAGGGACATGATATACAGTGCTGTAATTACATATTTTGTTGGTTTTCTTTTTTCTTGGGATTTTCTTCCCCCTCAGCTCCTTTCCTAAAATTTCCTAACAGGATTTAATTTTGACTGCAATGGATCAGTGATGTGAAGATTTCATAAACATATATATATTATAACTCCTCAAATAGTAATATTTTGGAGTTCAGTATTGAAGCCTGGACCGCTTTTCCTGTATGCCTCACGCAATATTCATCATTGTTGAATTTCATCTACTATTTTATTATCTGTTAAATTACTGTTCTAAGATCCTTCTGCAACTCTTCTTGGCTTTCCTCTTTTTTGACTGAGTAATTGAATATCACCAGCAAACACCATCACCTCACTGGTCAGTCTCCTAGTGAACACCTAAACAACAGCTGTCACGTGTGTCTCAGTGATGTTACTGAAGATTTTCCTCCACTTAGAAAGCTGACCATGGAAATCAATTCTTTGTTTCCTACTTTTGTAACCAACTGATAACACCTGTCAGGGGCTTTTGGCTCTTACCACCAGCAGGTTTGTTTCTTTTAGAGATTTTGAGGAGGGACCCAGCAGATTAAAAGATCTAGCTCTTTAATGGAGCTCTATAAAAGCCATTTGGACTATATTTTAATGTTTTAGATTTACCCATGAAATCACTAATTATTTTCTTTATTATAGAGAGACAGAAACTTGAATTCTAGGAGACAGCCATGGGCTTACAGAGTTTACAGTTAATTGACACCCTCACTTTTATTTCAGCATAAGAAAAAATACAGAAAAAAGTCTCTAAAGTACAAATTTAAAAACTTTTTTTTTTTTTCCAAGAAGGAACTCTTAGCTTTAACGTGATGTCTGTTAACCCATCTCCGAGAAGGAGTACTGACAGCTAGTTAAGATCACTGTTCAGAAATCACTATTTAAAGACCTTTAAAAACATTATAGTAAATAACACAGAACACTCTTTCTTCGCAAACACCTGATTTTCTCTACTGTATAACATCTGTGTATTTCCCCAGATACTTCCCTTTCTATTAAGACATTAAAAATACCTTTTAAATGGGCATGAAATAGTGAATTGCTGAATATTCAGTTTACTTAATTTCAATAGAGCTTTGTACAGATCATGTTTGCATGAACAACTGAAAGGCTGCGGAAATAACAAAGGTGTCTTGAGAACCAATTAAACCTTCCATAAGGTTATTCTGCTGAAAGGAAGCATTGTTATGCACATTTTTTGCAAATTTACAAAAACTCAGGAGTGATATTGAAACGGCTTAATACCACCTGCTGAGTCACATCAGTTGCAAAGCAGAATGTTGAAATGAGTGTCCTAGACATTTTGGGAAACTGTTTGATATTTTAAAAATGGATGTATTTACTTTTTTCTAACAGAATAAATGTAACAAAGTTGATCAATTTAGAACTGAGTTGCTATTTTTACAGGACTGAAAAATCTACAAGCAAAAAAACTTTATGAGAGAGACACAAGTCTGGTATCTGAAACTTTCCACCTTCTATTCTATTCTCTGCTTTTTAGTGCCTCAGGAGGCACTTTTCCATTGCTTAGAGGTTTATACCCTTGTCTTAGGGGCGAGATTCCTGCTGGGAGCCCACAGAGTGCATCACTTCATCTCACCTGCAACTGAGGGCCAGAATCTGGGGCACCCATTGGGGTTTCCTGCACTGAGGAGGCTCTAGCCCTGCCAGTTCATCCCTGGCAGAGGTAAGGGAAGGTAGGATCCCATGCAACAGAAGATTCTTCAGAGAACATGCCATGTTACCAATTATTAATAGCTATTACTAATCTACTATTCATATCCCTATTATTCGTGGGTTTTCACCTCCTGCCACAGACACATATGTAGAAGTGCGGGAAATGGGAAAATGCCTTTCTCTCATCATCTAAATGAGAGGCCCAGGTCCTTGGTGTTTATTCAGAGCTATGTGTTAAACAGGGCAAACAGACAGCTGATCAAAGATGCTAATATGATCCATCAGCTCTAGCTTCTAGATACTTTTGTTCTTGCCCAGCCTCAGGGACTAGAACGGCTGCTATAGATTGCAGGGAACCAGCAATCCTCAGTAACACCCCTTTTTCCTTTTTCACCCTGAATGTGATTTCAGCGTCAGCTGCTGAAGAAAGCACTGCAGTACTTCACCAGCTCTGTCCTCTCACCTGCTCCCTTTGCACTGGGATCATATTATTGCATGCCCATACCAGCTTCACAGTATCTATCAGTGGTGCCACAAAAAGAGATCATAAAATCTGATTTGTGTGTCTCAAAGGTTGGCCTGAGGAAAATTTTTTGTTTCATTTATCACAGTAACTAAGCGAAGATCAGGAATCTCAGGGAACTGCAACAGAAAAAAAAAAAAAAAAAAAAAAAAAGCAGCATAACACACTGGCATAGGCTTTAAGGCAAGTTTTCCTTTCTTTACTGCAGGGACAAGTGTTAGTGCCAAAATGGGAATGCCTATGACTTTTGAGTCTTAAGATCCAGCTGAAGAGATATAATGTGAGTTACAATAAAGCACTAGAGCTCTAAAGAAAACTTCCACATTTTGCAGATCCAATTAAAAATTTAAAGCGAGATACATGCTCACTTGCTTACTGTATGGTAATAACCTCCAGGGCAGACCTCTGCCACCTTGCTCGCTGGCAGGATAAATCAGGTCATACTAGATTCTGGGCTGCAGCATCGAGGATGTGCCAAGTTGCTGATGAAAAGCTACCTCAGGTAACTGTACATAGCACTGCAGTAATAATGGCTAATCTCTCATAGCTACTGGTATGACAAGCACTCTGAATATTGGTGCTTTAAGACACTGTTTGTTCACACTGAATATCACTTTTTATGAGATATGGTCTCAGGTGTAAAAATATTCATAACGTAAAACAGAAAAGTACCTTTGTTTTCTCATAAGTTTCTGGGGAGGGGGGCAAGGGGGGGAAAAACCAACAACTGAAACACAACCACCCCCCCCCCAAAGGGACTCCTCTGACCAGAAGAGGCAACTAATGGTCTCATTCTAAGCAACAGAGAAAATGGACAATCTGATCACAACATAACAGAATAAGTAATACCCAGACAATAACATTTTAAATCTCTTTTCCACATGCTAGTCTGACATATTGCACACACTAGGGTATCCATAGCAGAGGCACAGTATGACTCATATAAAATACGTGCGGCAAATGTTGTAGATAGATGTCTTTGTCAGCCTGCAAAATTCTGTACAATTATCTAAATTAAAATTTTAAGACAGGGTAAATTGCTGCATTAGCCTTTCAAAAGTACAATTTAATTATTCTCTACATGGTTTGCATTATTGCAAGCTTTTGGTTGGAAATAGTATGTCATTCCTCTTAATTGCTTTAAATGACAGTAGGAGATCTGATTTCTACATACTCATCAACACATCAGTCTATTTTTTAAAATATGCTAATTTTTAAAAGGCTTTTCCATCACTGTAATAACCGTCGATATTCTAAAGAAAGTGTAGCTGGAGTTGGAAGAGCATCACCCCTTGTAGTTACTATTGGGCACCAAATGCTCCCCAGAGCTGCGTTTCCACTTTTCTTCATGTTTGTTTATTTGTCAACTCAGTGGCTCTAATTTTGCTCCCATTTCAGTAAACAGTGACTCTCATGCCAGAGGAGCACACCTGCTCTTTGATAGGTATGGCAGCAGATATGCGACGTGAGGAAATCTCTCAATTACTTGTAAAATGCCTTCAGTTTTGTTTGCTACCAAGTATATAAACTTCGTTTTCCTCTAAATCACATCCTTTCTGATGTCTGCTCATATTTTTTTTTCTTTTTTTGGCAACATATATTTTTTTCTGGTTATATTGACAGCTCCTAGGGAATACACAAAAATACATTAAACAACATGTATGAGCAGTTAGTGAATAGAGTAATTACAGGACTCAGGGGAGGTATCCTCTGTTGTTGTTATCATTTTTAGATAAGACTATTTTCTATAAAGGAGCTACAGGTACAAAAATATAATGACCATAAAGACACAGAAAGGATAGGTCAGAAACATCTCTTTTCTCATTTTCACCACCCATCTATAAACAGTGCAACGCTTTTCCTCTCCATTCCCCATCCTCAAGAATTTTAATTTTACTCTGTGAAGAATCCCCAAAGACCACCTAAAATATCTATCTTACAGTTAGGTCAGTTCTACCAATATGTTATGACTTACTGTAAATGAGAAAGGTATCCCTTTGAGAATCTGATATATTGGAGTGTTACCTTTCAGGCTTATTGTAGCCAAATACAATTCAGTAGTTTTCTCTGACTGACTGGTCTTAATCCAACAGAATGAAAAAGCATCTTATTACAAACATCTTAGCCCTCTATCGAGCACATGATGCGCTGTTTGGGAGATTTTGTCCAAGTTAAAACCGCTGAACAAAATCTTTATTTAGTTCTTACCTGTTACAGTAACTCTATAATGACAAAACTAGCAGTCAAGGTCCGAGAAAGAGCAGTTCAAGATGTTCGCCTGCAGACGAAGAGTTATTCTTGTTATTCACTGATTTACCTCCCTGTATTTTAGTGAGTAAATCTAGTGACAGGTATATTTTCCCCTGCAGAAACTGTGTAGCTTTTAAATCTACTGTATTGTGATTCTTCTGTCACTTCAGAGAGCTGATAACAAGCCCATATGTTTCTCCATTTGGTTTGCCTTTAGCAAGACCTACAACTGGTCCATCATACACCAGAAAGGTGAAGGCCTTACACACATAACTATTTCTTCTGGCACAGAGCTGAAGGCATCAGCAGAGCAGGCTGAGCCCCAGCGTGCAGCTGACAGGGAGGACAGGGTTGCCTGCATGATAAGGAGTAGATGGAGGTCAGCCTGACCAGCCTCCTGTTTTTAGCAAACCACTCATTCTGCACAGGATATTCTTCCCGTAGAGAAGCAGCAGAGATGTCACAAACTCCATCCCCACCACTGGAAACAGCCAAAGCAGAAAGGCATTTTGTCAAGGGTTGTTGCTGACCCAGCTCTAACCACCTACCCTTTCTCTTACCCCTTTCACTCTCCAAAAGATGGCAAAAAGCTGAGGGGGCTTCTGGGCAGGATCCTGCAGTGATGAGCCCAAGAGTTGAATAAGTGGTAGGAATACATAGGATAGGAAACAGATCATATCCTCTTCCACCAGCAAATCACACTGTCCTCTCCCTAAACATTTCTGTCCCTTTGGGTAGAAGCTGCATAGTCCTCTCCCCTGCCACCAGCCCATTCTGCCACTTCCCCTGCATTGACCTTTGTCTACTCAGATTGCACTAGTGTGAGAGATAGCTAAAGTTATTGTCTTCAAAGAATATGATTAATTATTTAATCCTGAAATCCCTACCAAGTGATCTTGTTCACATCCTAACATGGCAGCCCTTTTAAAATGTTGTTTCCACATTGTATGGATGGACACAAAGACTTTTATTACTTTTTGTTTCTCTATCTTGCCCCTTTTTGGTGTTGGCAGTGGTTTCTTATTTTCAAGAATCCCTACCAAATACATCCTCCACTGATACTGGGGATGTTCCCTCTCAAGGTCAAATTTTAGACGCCTACCTGTATTTATATTGGACATCCTCTTTCCCCAATTATGTTATATATTCTTCTTGTGCAAGTGCTCTGCCAAGATCCGTCAATATCTGGTTATTAAACAAACTCCCATTAGAGCTTTGCAATGTGCTCTGGGAACAGTTAGTCTGACTCCAACCCCAGAAATTCCTGGGGATTAAGGTCAGGAAGAGGCGTACAATTCTTTCACGGCTGCCAATGACAATTCTTATTTTCAGGCTTCCCAGATCATAAGTTTTCCTCTGTTCAGCATGCCAAACTGCCCGCTGGGGAGGTGGCACGTCTCTGAGATGCCCATTGGAGAGCCAAACAGTGAAGCTGAATCATGCCAGCATTTAAAGATGAAAGGAAGTGCTCGGCTGATTTTCATTAGTTCATTTTCATTTTTCAATCTAACAAAACCTCATAGGATACACTGTAAAGTTGCAAAAACAATGAGGTAGGAAACGATTGCCCCAATATGGAGAGCACAGTGTTTACAGGCTGGATTGCTGCAATTATTTCAGATATCAGGTATCTATATCTGCTGTGACAAACAGCCTTGACCTTCTAACCACACACACAAGGGGCAGCCAAATCATGCAATAACCAGAGACAGCTGACTATAACAATTATTTCTGAATTGCTGTTGCAATGTATTGCAGTACAACTTTCAAATCTCCACACAGAAATAATACATCAGGTTAAAATTAAAAATGCTTAGCATGTCTTCCACGTTGTTGCCTCACAGTTTTAGACAAATACACAATTATAATAAAGCCAATGTCTTTTATTCAGTTTATATGTGAAGCAGGAAAGACTTGTCATATCAGTCTTTCATGATTTCACTTACCTTACCTAATGACTGGCTAGATGATAGATTTGCATGTGGTGCGGGTAGGCTGGTGGGTAGGTTGCAGTCACAGCTGAGAGAGGTCTTGGTTTGTATTTGGGCTAATTCTGCAAACAAAGAGTTGCTGATATCTGCAAAATCTCTTAATTTGTTAAAAGACCAGACAATGCAATACTAATGAAAATTTACAGGATTTATAAGCAGATAGTTGATATCAAACATCCAAGATACCAAACTTTCAGAGTAAAAGAATATAAAGAAAAAATCCTATACCAATGCTAAGGTGAAGACAATTGGTCTTGGAGACACATCTCAAAAACTAAGAAGATATTAACATTTTTTGAAGACTGTCAACAGACTTTCTTTTTAAACATATGTAATAAAGAGAAATCTATGTCAACCATAAAAAAAGAAAAAGAAAAAGAAAAATGAGAAAAGGAAGAAAAATAATAATAAAAAAAAAAAAAAAAGAAAAAGAAAAGGAAGCAGAAAAAGAAGAAAAGAGCCCTTGAAATTCTCCTAGTTATAGAAAAACAGAGAATGAAAACTGATACAGTATGATGAAATGAATCATCACCATTCTGCCATTTGGGGGAAAAGTCCTCCTGTATCCTGAATCCAGCTACATCAGGTCATCAGATGTCCCGCTGCTGCGTTGATTAGCTCTCTTTATTAGAAAGCAATTGCACCTACTTACAACTTTTCTCAGAATTCCTTCTAGACAACTATAGAAAAAGTGTAACACACTTTTCAAACTCCTTACTTGACACTTTTTAAAGTACTGTCATAAAGGAACACTTTTTCATTTCTAACATGATTTAAAACGGGTGACCAGTAATGAAAGAACACACACACGCACATATGCACATCTTTCAAATTGACAAATCTGTGTTAAAACCACCTCTATTAGCAACCATTGATCAACAGAGTATTTCTTTTGTGGAAGGGCACAGTAGGCTTGACAAGGTGTCCTTAGGCAGGCACATTTTGTCATGCTTCATATTAAACTGCAACGAGACATAATGATACCTTATGTGTAAAGTAATGTTTGTATGGTACCTTCCTTAGCTCAAGGGATGTCCTTGAAAAATTGATTTATCTATTTAAAGAAATCTCAATAGCTCACAAGTCTGTCCTGCTGAGATAAGGCATCATCTCTGAATGGAGTCTAACCTATACATTCTATAGTGCTATGACACATGCATTGAACACAAATATAGGACTAATTCTGCCCTTCTGTGCAATTCCCAGGCTAAATGCAGTTTAACTCTCCAGCCTGTAAAGGACAGTAATAACTTTAATATATCAACATATTACTCAGAGGACTGAATAGACGGACATTCCTGGACTTTATAAACATAGCAGGTTCTGAGAGGCACATCAGTTTATGGTAAAAAGCTGCCAAGATTTGCATTTGATTTATTATTTGTGTGTGCACCAGAATTTTAAGACTGCTGAAAGCCATATTTTCAAGAACTCAGCAGCTTCCCTGAGCAGTGCAACACTCCTGTAAAAAATTCCCAGTATGTAGCAGTTCCTATGGTGACCTAAAAGGTCTAGATTTAACTTAAATAATTTGCGGAACTGTTTTATTATCTTGCAACAGAGAGAGTACAAGCACCTAATGAAGCTGCTTCTATAGCTAGGGCTGCACAACTTCTCTGTCTGTGGATTTTCTGGAGTCTAATAAGGGCTGAGGTCACATGCTGCCTTTTACTCACAGAGGTCTCTCACTTCTAGCTGTCACTGACTTTCCTGAGACTATCAGAAATTCAGTATTTTGGGGTCTCTACCCTGCTGTTGGGTTTGATTGCACTTTACCTTTGGATCTGATGTTGACCCTCTCCCCCAGTCATGTACTGGGATCTGTGTGCTCTAGTGGCCGCTCACAGCATGATCACATGTATCGCTTTCTTGGGTAAAAGAAAATCTCTTATTGGTGTTGGGAAGAACGTTCCTTCCCAAATGTCCTCCCTTTGGGCACCTGCAGAAGTGTGCAGAGTCTTTTCCCTTTCAAAACACTTTTTCAGAGTAACCAACCTTTCCTACTGATACAGTCCTTTAAAAATAAATCAATACGTGACACTACTTGAAATAGGAAGTCTCGGTTCTTTCTAGTCAAGCAAGAAAGTTGTTAGTAATTTCAAATTACTTAACAACAATACTTTCAGATTATCATTTCTCTTGTTCAAGATGAGCAAACACAGGTTTACAATAACTTGTCATAACATCTCAGTCTAATGAGAAGAGAGCAGTATCAGCTGAATATACAATAGACAGCCTTATGACCCAGCTCACCTGAGTGTGGTGTGAAATAGAATTACTTACCAGTTGTTTCAAGGAAGACAAAAATGTTGAACAAGAAAACATGCATGTTATTTACTGGACTAGAGCTTTCTGTTAAATGTTGTAAACTTTGGAATATAATGAAACCACATTTCCCTTGAGTGGAAAGCCCCCTTGCAGTAGAAGCAACAAAGTAGATATGTGACTCAAACCTATGTTTAAATAGCATTGTAACTGTAATTAAACAAAGGAGTATCCAGGCAAGAGGAAACATCTGCACTGTAGAGAGCATTTTGCACTCTTAAGTACCTTCATTGGAAATTTACTTTTTCTTCATGACACAGGAGTAACCAGAGCTACAAAGGCATAATTTAATACTACAATAAAAATAAATTGTAACACATTTATTCTATATCATATTTATTACGAATGTTTCTGCTCAGCAGAATAGTTAAAAATTAACATACTGTAAGTCACTGAGTGGAAGTTTAGAAGGCAAGAGGTGAATCTGTCATTTGCCAATAGATCTAAATTTTATCGGAAGCGAGGCATACTGTGATGTGTCTTTTATCTACCAGAAACAGAAAAACTTGTGGAAGTGCCAAATAATTCGAACTCCTGCTGTTGAAGGCTATACTAACTAAGTTTTTTAATGCATATATTGCAGTTTTGGCTGATAGTAATAAATAAAACTATCCTAGGAACTAATCCATCCAAAGGATTTACTGGCATAGTCTTTGTTGTCTAGCCTGAAG
Organism: Strix uralensis; assembly: GCF_047716275.1. NCBI lineage: Eukaryota > Metazoa > Chordata > Aves > Strigiformes > Strigidae > Strix > Strix uralensis. The sequence goes on along the minus strand of NC_133979.1, from coordinate 34,393,445 downwards.
AGGGCTGAGGATTTTGAATACGATCCCAGAGTCCCTAGGGCCAGTGGTGTCAGGATTTCACCCATAAGCCCTATGGAGATGGAAAGAAATACAAAAACATAGAGGTCTACAGCTTGGACTGTTAATGATGCAGGTAGTAGGGCAGATGGAGAGGAAGCACAAATGAGAAATTTATTCTGTTTCATCATCTCTGTATCCTAGTGTGTAGTTACTCATGTTGTCTCAGCCATCAGCTTCTTTTGCAGGAGGTTATGTACGTCTTTTTCAGTCAGAAAAACAACCCAACTGCTGGCTTTCATCCTAGTTTACTGACTTCTTATTTCTCTACTTTGGTCAACCTGGGCCTTCAGAGAAAGACTTTCAGTCTCTCACAACCATGTCTAAGCTGACAACTTCTTTGGTCTCTTCACCTTAGGTCATTTCTGTACAGAAAAGAGTCTAATTTTCTTTTGGTTTTGTTGCTGTTGTTTCACCTTCTGGAAAATGAAAAACACATGAATATCCTCAGTAATGCTGCAGCTGCTGAAGAAGCTGCATACTCCTTGGCTACTTTCAAGAAGCCTGAATTAAGGTCACTAGAGTTCATAAAGATTTCTTCTATGTTTTAAATGGTGCTCCTGCAAGGCAATATTTTCCCACAGTGATATGGTACAAGTTAATGCTTCAGTGCTGAAGATAGAAACCCATCTGAAATGAAGACTCAGGACTGTAAACAGGGGTAATGGTCCTGCATCCCATACTTTGCAATAAGCTTTGCTGCTTGACTTGTAGCACGTCTGGTTGGGATGGATAAAAGCAGGCGTTCTTACTGGACGGAGGAGCAGACCCTGACACACACCATGGCTCCAGCAGCTGGTGCGAGCAGGGGCAGCTGGAGATCGCTCCCACCCCAATCCCCAGCCCCAGCACTAGCAAGAACTGCTGCTCCAGGCTCTGCTCGGGAGGAAGCGTTTTGGGCCAAGAGTTGTCTGAACAGCCTGGAGTGCTCCCTGCAGCCATTCCTGGTGTGCCAGGGGAAAGCCCTGTTAACTGATGGCATTCAGACCGTGGCTCCCTGATGCCTGCTGAGACCAGCATGGAAGAATTCTCTCCCAGAATTACATTAGATGTCATAATCAGTAGTGTACTATCTGTGATCCTCATGCCTACAGTAATTAAATAAATAAAAATAATAAAAAATATTTCCAGCTCATTATTACCACCCAATTCTGTTCATTTCACTAGAAATGCAAGCTTTTGCCAGTTAGTTGTTTGCTCACAGAAGAACATCAAAGGAAGTGGAGTAGTATTTTTATGAAAAAGATTTTGATTTCCCATGAGAAAGAACAAAGTTATCTCAAATCACCTTCTACAACTGTCTTTTCGGGAGGATGCTGTAGAAAGTATCAATCATTTAAAAGTTAGACTGCTTGGAGCATTTAGTTTCTCCTAGTTTCTTCTGACTTTTGGGAAGAAAAAATACCTTAAATTGCCTTCTGTCTTTCTGTAGTTCCAGGCATATCTTTTGTGCTTTTTCCATCTCTGCTTTTATTCATGAGTTGTCACTAAAGTAAGAAATCAAGTAGAAAACAAAGCAAACCAAAACAACAGATAGCTCAGAGAGCTTGACAGTAGGTTTTGCCCTAAGGCCACCAGTTCAAACCCATCATAAATCAGCGGTAGCTCAAGTATCTGATATTTAATGGTTGTCTGACGACCTTAGTAAAGTATTGAGCATGTTGGTTTCACACGGCAGATGTAGGCTATGACAGCAAGGAAGTCTATGCAGAGAATGTGGAATATGGTCTTGCTGGGTAGGTGACCCTCCGGGTCAGTACTGAGGAATGCGTTACGGGGTGCAGGTTAGAGAACTTGCTATTCCTTGGTAAATACGCAAGAAACAACTGCCTAGTGTTAGTACTGAAAAGCTTTAGTCAGAGCTAGACTCACCCCAAAAGAGAATAAATGTGTAGAGAGTGAGGTCAGAAATAAAAACATAAAAAAAACGCAAAACACTTATTAGACACCTAAATGTTCTTTTAATCTCACTAAAGCACTGTTGCTCTAAATGCCGGCTGAAATATGTTGTGAGTGGGAAAGGATCAAATTGTTAATGGAAACTGGATAAAAGGTTTTAAATTAATGCTTCTCACTACTCTTACAATACAATACAAGACAGAACAGCACAAGAAACATCCACAAAAACATAAGGAATTAAAAACCAAGATAGCTCAGTCCTTTCCTTCCTTACTGAAGTTGCCTCCTCCATTACTTAAGCAAAAAAAAAAAAAATTTTTTAATGAAACAGCCTCTATGCTTCAACATAATCTTATCGAAAATCAGCTTTATCCTTCTTTTTAAAAATCCCTTATCATTAAAGTTACTGCCATTGGCATAGCCATTATTTCTATGGGAGTAAAGTCTAGTTTCCATCTGCGTGCTCAGGGATGGGGCGGTGAGATAGGTTCCCTCCGCGCAGGCACACACAACCCCAGCACAGCACATATCAGGATGAAGCAAAGCCTCGACCATCCTGTGCTCAGTCTGTTTGGGAGATTTTCTAGCTCTGTTGGAAAATGCCTCTAACTCTTGCATGGGATTGCTGCAGCTCAGCAGAGCTTCCCAGGCTCTTCTAAATGAGATACTTTATCTCAAACAAAATTAGATGCTTGACAGAAGAATTAGTATATGAACTTTTCTGGCCTGGGTTATCTGGAGTGCAGATTAGACTGTCATAAAGGTGCTTTCTGGTCTTGAAATGGATGACAATATACGGAGCACAATTAAGCTTCTTTATTGCAGTTTTACTAGTAAGTTGATTACCAGGGCAACATTTGTTGGTGGTGTTGTTACAAAGAGGGGATTTTTATTACAGCTTCTGATTTAAATAATCAGACCATTTACAGTCATTAAAGAAAAACTATGTCCCCTCATTAAATCAGTAGCTTTAAATGTCTTTTGCTGTCAAACTCTGTTATGGTGTACTGATAAAAGTGTATCTGATTATTAATTAACCACATATGAACCCAGGGAGACCTGCAGCTCATTTCTAATGGCTGCTTGAGAGAGCAGTAGAAATCAAACACGCAAGTTATAAATCAATTAAATAACATCGTCACCATCATAAGTAGTCCCGTGGCATCAGTGACATGTCAACACCTCCACAGCTCTAAGGTTAAGTGTGGACACAGCAATCCTTTCTCCTGGCCATGGCAATTTATGCATCTCCTTCTAGGAACTCGGTGTGAATCACACCATGATATTTTCCATACTTCTCTCGAGGAGGGAAGTGTTTAGCATATAGGTCCTTTGTGTTACGAAGGGATAATCTTTTGGTCTTTGATGCATACTACGTGCTCACAGAAATACTGCCACTGTGCTAGAACAGTGTAACTGATTCCCTTAGTCTCCTTTCCCAGTACTCCTGTTATTAAAGTTTCAGTGTAAATTCAAACCTTATCAAATGACAGCAAACTCACCCAGCTCCACAACTGCTTACTTTTTTGAAGTGTGGTTGGCATTTAATAAGAGCTTAGGATGCACTGAAAAAAAATCATTCCTGGTGAAAAAACAAAACAGCCATTGAGTTCATTTTCTAGTTCCTCCTCCCATCCATTTCAAAATAACCACTTGGTGAGGCAGTCTTTAATCATGTCAACTAGCCTTAATGTTGTTTAGCTTTTCTTCATATACTTGTTTTGAGAAACCATGCTCTTTACCATACTCATCTGTGAAGGCATCCTGGGAAAGACTGATAACGTTCACCTTCTGACAGAGTAAGACCAGTAAGTTGGGACCGAGAAGGGAAATTGTAAGTTTACTACCTCCACATTCAGGAATCTTACTACATGCGATGAATAGTAGCTCTAGATAAATAAGCATGCACTCCTTTTTCCAGAATAATTGGGTTTATCTTTTGCCTACCAGCTATAAGCACTACTTTTATTTTACTCTTTTTCTTATTCACTTTTTGATGTAACAGTTCAGTGAGAGTTTAAATTCCTTTCCCCATGCAGCCCTTTTATCGTGCTTCTAATTATCTAGCCTAATTGCTCTGAACTGGTATGAGCCTGTGCATTTTTAAATTATTTTCTTTAATTACAATTCTTTACTGAAGAAAATGTCACTGAAATACATCTTATTAAAACAAAAAACATCACTGAAATACATCTTTCACCTCTTGAAAATGCAAGCACATAATATGGAAGTTTAACATACTTTACCTTCACTCAGCTTGTCCACAAAATCATGCAGCATCACATTAAAAAAGGGCAAAAATATATAAAATATTAAAATAAGAAAATCATAGAAAAAGTAGATTATAATATAAGTATTTCAGCTGAGCATGAAGAGGGCTAAACTAGTATAACTACAAAAAAGAGGGAGAGGGGTGTATGTAGAATATTCTCCAAATCTCACTGTCAATGTTTTTACACTTTGAAGTGTAAATGCCATCCTCTGCGGGGAAACAATGTCTTCATTGTGCTGAAGCATGTCTTTGAGTATGTATTAGAATTGATGGATGTTAATTGGTTGTGAACAAAAGACTTGACATTTCCAAAATGGTTCCTATGGATGAAAATTAACAACTGCTTATTTTATGTAATTTTATATGAGCATAAGATATGCTTTGAGTTTTTTATCTAGGAAATATTTTCATAATTCTGCAACCAAACTTCAGCAAGTGAGAAATTCACAAATGGGAATAAGAGACCTGCAATTGTGATTTAAGGTGACATTACAGAAACCTTCTCCTTAAGGTATAGGTTACTGAGAGAAAAGAAAGATTTTTCTAAAATTAATCTTCAAATTGACTCTATCACATTCAGTACAGTGCTACAAAGAGACACCTGTTTCAAAATTTCCATAGCCATCAGACTTAGGTTCTGGAAATTTGATAATGTAAAGGTGCTTATATTTACATTTTAAATTATAAACACTTCTAAACAAACAAAAATATTGTTTATTTAAGTACAGGAACAAACTGAGGTATTGTCTTTTTAAATGATCCAACATATTGTCTGAGATTTTTCCAATGCAAATCCGCAAAAGGGAACAATCATTTATTTGTTTAATGATATGAGAAACTGAAATTCTGAAGACCGATGCATCTTTATGTACATGTATTGGCTCATTTATTGCCTCACTTCAACTTTTCCATTCGCCACCAGCACAACATATAAAATAATTTCTATTGTCTAGGATACTTTTTTCTGTCAGTGGTCTGTATCATAGATGCTGTATGAAAGATGAATGTTACCCCTCATTGACACTATTTACAATTTAATTAATTTCTCAGCAGTATATTAATTAGACAGCAAAAGTAGTTTAGAACTCTGATACTTACAAATGAGATCAGAAATTAATACCAAGTTTCCTAACTCAGCAAAACAAAGTCATGTATGAGGATATTACCTGTTTATTACAAGAAACGTTAGTTGTCTATCAGGACCGTGAAAAGTAACTCAGCAAAAGACCAGCACTTGCAAAGCTGGTTTGCAAGGAACACATGGTTCAGTCTCTCAAATGACCAGATCACACTGGTGAACCTACAAACTGTGCTAAATGAGCACTGCCATCCTTGGGAAAGAACAGACATCAAAAAGAGAGAAATCTTCCATGAAAGACAAATTCAACCCAATTCAAGCCCCTCTGATGAGCAGAGAGACTGAAAGCATTCACTGTCCCTTGTCAGGGGCAATTCTGTCAAACAAATCAGTCCAGTTTTATTTTTAGAAGAAAGACACTAAAAACAACAGGCTGAAAGAGGATAAAAGTTTTTATTGCAATGGCCATAGACTTTCTGGCAATGCCTACTGCCTCAGTGACAGAGCTGCAGCAAACAGGAACTTGGAAATCAGAATCCAGCTTGGAAAGGTACTCAGACTTGTTTCAGGCAGGGAGCAATGGTGAAGGTGTCCTGGGTTACTATGGTCATGTCAAGCCAACAAAAGTTCTAGGCTTAAAGTTCTTTAATACATGGAATACACTGTCACCACAAATTGCCAACACTGTGGGGCTCTACAAAGGGCAACTGCTGTTTCCTTGCTCACATAGCTGGATTAATAGAGCCCACAGGGATAAAGTGACACAGCTCCTCTCTTTGCTCAAGGCAGTCACCTCTTCAGGAAAAACAAATAAATTTAAAAAATCCTTCCTTCATGGAAGGATGACTCATTTGGTATGTTTATTCAGGAGCACTTTCCTTTAAACTGGCTATCAGGGACTAATATGAGTGTCCCAAAGGTTTTCTTTACTGAAGAATCTTATAGCAAAAAGCAAACGCGACTGCATGTCTGAGGTTGCAATGAGTCTTTGTAGTGTGGCTTGCATGGTGGACTGACTGCAAAGCTCACAGAGAAAGATTTTAAGAGATATTTTCGTTGCTTTAAATAGGATGTAAATATACATGAAGTGCTTAGACAATTGCTTCTTGAGTTCTAAGGGAAAGAAGAATGATTACCCTTAAGTCAGAGGTTCTTATCATCATCTGTCCTGCTAAAACAATAACAGAGAGAAGTGGCTGAAGACATACCTATTGTTAAGCTATTATCACAGAACTGCAGAATATCTCAGGTTGGAAGGGACCATTGACAGAGCTTGCAGGACATGGAAAGCAAAGGCAGTCAAACAGAAAAGCACAAGAATCGCAGCTATAATATGAAACAGGAATAATTATGAAATCATTCTGGTGTTGAATGATTTCCTAATTACTCCTGCAGGTTCTGTCAGATTCCCTGGAGTGCTGGAAGTCTCAAGACCGAAAAAAGAGCTAAAAAAGGTTAGTAGCACTCTTTCTGTTGGTGTATGTACAGTTGCTACACAGGTTATGGCCACCTATTTTCAGCTAATAACAAACTACTTTGGTGCCATACTTGCCTTTAAAAGAAGCCTATGAGGATATCTGAGAACAATTCACAAAGCCTAATTTTGATATCTGGGAACCAGAAGAATAATCAGAACTGGCAAAATGAGCAGAACTAGAGTAAGTGACATAAGTGTTTTTAATGTACTAATAATACCTCAGTACTTCAATCAGGACCTTGTTTGGCTAAGTGATGTGCTTTTCAAAAAATAACAGAGAAGACAGTCCCTGTGCCCAAAATCTTGCAATCTGAGTAAAAGCACAGGTTGCCATGAGGGTAAACCGATGTGGAAGAATGAGAGCCCTCTATTGTCTTAGGATCCTTTGAGAATAGCAACAAATAATGGATAAAATTAGTCCAAGTAATTTACTTGGCTTTTCAAAAGCCTTTTGTCAAGTTCTCTAGAGAACATTAAACTCAGCAGTCTTGCAAAAAGAGGTAAAATAGCAGAAACGAATGATTTACTTTAATCACTGAAAGAAACATAACGCTTGGGAGCTGCAAGATTTCCATACTCAGACAGAAATGTATAGACTTAATTTTTTTGACTAGGGGAGGAGCAGTAATGTAGCAAAGTTTGCCAATTATTTGGATAAGTTTAGATGAAAGGACACACATTAAAGCAAATCAAAGGAATCCAACAAAGCCGGGTGAACGGAAAGGATCCTGGCTCGTAGTCAGGTACCATTATTGGAATAGAGAGTGTGAGCTACTCAGACACATTCCTGATCCTTCTTCTGTAAACACCACACAAAAAAGAACCATGGTTTGGGTGAAGGAAGGTTAGGGGAAATTTTTTCTTTCTTCTTAAAGCTGAATATTGAGACAAAATCCACAGAAAAATAATTAGAATTATCACCTAAACTGAGCAGTCTCATAGATTTAACCACATCTCAGACTTTTGCTTTCAAAATATGTATGAATTGAGAGTAGTGGTCAGAACTCTTACAAAAAGAAAAGTTCATATGCAAAATTCAGATCTGGATCTAGGAGATGGGCGTGGCTAATTCTCGGCACTGAGTCATCATTTCTCGTGGTATTGAAAAGCACCTTTTTATCCTGCCAGGGGTGGTTATATCTGAATTTCCTTTGGTGAGGACAAACCACTGTGTTTTTCACTGTGGTGGAAAGCTGCTCAGAGTGTGTTATTCAGGTGTCTTTTTTGTTCAAGTTGCTTGCTTGTCAATTTAACTGAGGTGTCATGCTACACCCTATACATTGATGGTCGATATTTTAAAACATAATTGTAGCTATTGCCTGCCTTTAAATATATCATGATAACCTTTCCACTGAAGACTCTTAATGAATAATTTGTCAAATCTTCTGTATCCTTGGATCTATCTCAGGGATGCATTTGATACTAATCATATCGTCTCAAGGTTAGTGAAACAGCAATACACAAAAATGTCTTTTCTGCAGCAAGGAGTCAGTAATTTATTTGCACAAACTATTCAAGAGTGTAGTCTAGAGCTCATAGCAGCACATAATCGATGGCTGTGTTAAGGGGAGCAAAAAATTATCAGTCGTGTTTACCACTGAATTGATACTACACTTTGTTAAATAAAATACATTGCACCAATTACTTTAAACTAAGTTAGCAAAACTGAGATTGATAGACAGTATCAAAACACATAATACATACAGAGCTATTAAGCCACAGCCTCCTAATATTTCTTAATAATCAAGTTCCAGTACTTATCAAGGTTTAGCTCTTTGTACTTTTCCATCAAAGTAGCCAGCCTTTGGCAGATGGAGGTATTTTCTACACTGAATACCCGAAAAAAATGTGTTTGCCATTCCTCTGCTGCCATCTGCCCTCAAAAATGTATATGTGCAGCCAGATTTGTCCTACCTTTAGAAAGTTTGAAAGGCATTAAGCCAAAGACTGAAATCGACAAACAAAATGTCCTAACAACAGGTAGCTGTGTTCATTCCCATTTTCTTAAAGTTGTTTTTGAAAAAAAGAAACTATAATATCAAACTAGAAAATGAAAGGACGACTTGAATCATTACCCGTTACAAGGAAACTCCCTAAATAAAAAATAATTGCAGAGATTTAACTTGTATAATGGTATCTTTTAAAGGCAGACACAGCATATTTGATTCAGTGGGTATGCAGAGAAACTTTGATCTGATGAATGTTGGTAGGAACAAACAGGAGGTAAAAGATATGTTAATTTTCTCCATGAATTTGCTGCCTTCTTCAAATTGTAGCCTCCTCGGGTTGTGCTCAGGCACAATGAGAAACATTTATAAGAAATCCAGTCTCTTTTTTTGGTGAAAAGAAGCATGTTGAGTTGGATCCTCTCTTGCAATATACTTCTTTCTGTGTTCTCTTCCAAATTCAAATACTAGAAACTCACCACCTTCCCCCAGCATGGAAGCATTCTGCACTCAAGCACGGGGTATCTTCACTTCTGTACAGCTCTGCATCCCTTCATTGCAGCTGGCGCTGGGGAAGGAGAGGCCACAGTTCATTTTACCATCAGGCCTGTACCATGTCCCACTCATTCTCATCTAAGGCATGACACTTTTCTCTTCCCCCCTGCCAAAAAAAGGGGCTGTGGGGATGAAAAGGAAATTTTTTTTTTTTCTGTTTCTGCTTTCAGATTTTTTCAAAGTATCAATACACTTTTTCAGGAAGGCATGACTTTTAGCTATTCATTTGTCCAAGTAGCACTCAGCTGATGGGGGCAAATAAAGTGTTACGGTCTTGAGATAAACTCTGAGATGTGCACCCCTCTACTTCTTTCTCTGATAACTGCAAAGTGGCGAGAGCAGGGTTTGCCAGTCACCCCATGTAAGAGGCTCTTTCTTTTAACTGGAAAGACAGCACTGGTGTCTTAAAATCAGACATCACAGGTCCATGTGCCCCAGTGGCAGGTTGCACTTTCGGTGATGGGGTCAGTTTATGTTCACTTATCAGTTTTAAATCTCTCCTTATCGAAAGATCTTTTGGACCCTTGTTCTAAACCAAGATCAATGATAGGAATAAAGCCAATAAAAAATCCAAAGCACTTAAACCCTAATATATGGCAAATCTTAACAGATAAATTTGTTTAGGAGCAGAAAGCATTCAGGCCCTCCGAAGGACTGTGGCACTGGTTGATATAAAGCACAAGGTGCCACATCTGTCTTTAACATCATGAAAATACCAGGCCAAATGTTTCCTTTGGGATAGCTCTTCTCCTTTCTTGCATTCAGTCACACTGAAATTGAAGAGGAATAATTAACAATATGTGTTGAATGCTACGTTCCTAAAGCAGGTAAATCCCTGAAGTGGGAAGAAGGTGCTGAGGGAAGTCAGGACTAAAGCCAAAGAACAGTTTCTATTGTGTATTGTTAACATTCCTTTTTGGTATAATTCAGTGCCAATTTTATTTAAGTATTGTGGCCCATACTGCTGCCATTTCTTAAACGGGTGAATGTGTCCATTGCAGATGGCAAGCCTTCAGGAAAGCCTTGAACTTACCTGAGATGTATGTACTCTGCAGGACGTCCGGGACACGTGGGACTGGACAGGTCCGCAGTGCCAACATGCCGCTCCATCTCCCCAGGCAGAATGCCTGCAGGCAGCACAGGCTGCACACCAGGCATTTGGAGAGATGACAAACAAATGCTTACAGATGGACCTCTCCCCAGACAGAGCAGACCCAGCTACTGCTGAGGCAGGTTAGAAGTGAATGTACTTTCTATACCAAAGACAAAATTTCCTTGCTCCCTGAGTGAGTGTAATGTGTTATTCACTGGTCTCTTACACTTATTGTTTTCTCAGTCTGACTTCAAGAAAATACCTTACAATTGTAGAAAACAGGGAGATCCTACTATTCAATGTCCAATGGGAAAACCACTAGTCCATAGATGACGTCAGTGGTTTATTTCTTTAATGGCTATTTCTTTTTTTCCCCATATTCCACAGAATAAGACACAGAAAATAGTGTTATATTGGATTAACTGAGACATCAAAGAACAAATACACCTTTTTTTTTCTAGTTATATCTCTCCTCCATGAGCTCCTAGCATTGCAGTATGTTGCCAAAGAAATAAGAAAGATTAGATATAATTCGGTTCAAAGCTTCTCTGATAAAAATCCAACAAAGGAATCTAACTTATTTCAGATACTCTGTCACTCCTTATCCACCTATTGCTGCCAAGAGCTATATTGCCAAAAGACTGATGGAAGATTAACCCACCCACCCCCCCCAACATTCTGATCCAGAAAATACATGCCAGTGTGTTTGCACCATCTGTCATGCAGATTTAGAGATGCCCAGCTGAAGAAGGGCTGCTGTTGATCCATCTGCAAAACATGACCCAGACCAATTGTCTGACTTATGGTAAATTTGGAAGGCTGTTCAGTAGAAGATATCTGAAAAGCAGCTTGGCATTTTCCCCATCCCATCCAGTGTTTTCCTTTTTCTCCATTTTTACAAAAGAGAATCTCCATACAAATGTATTAATTCACAGAATCACAGACTGGTTTGGGTTGGAAGGGACCTTAAAGATCACCTAGTCCCAACCCCCCTGCCATGGGCAGGGACACCTTCCACTAGCCCAGGTTGCCCAAAGCCCCATCCAACCTGGCCTTGAACCCTTCCAGGGAGGGGGCAGCCACAGCTTCTCTGGGCAACCTGTGCCAGGGCCTCACCACCCTCACAGGGAAGAATTTCTTCCTTATATCTAATATAAATCTACCCTCTCTCAGTTTAAAACTGCTATCCCTCATCCTATCCTTACATTCCCTGATAAGTCCCTCCCCAGCTTTTTTGTAGCCCCTTTAAGTCCTGGAAGGCTGCTATAAGGTCTCCCCGGATCCTTCTCTTCTCTTTTCCAGCTGAACACCCCCAACTCTCTCAGCCTGTCCTCACAGGGGAGGTGCTCCACCCCCCCCCCGATCATCTTCATGACCTCCTCTGGACTCTCTTGAGCAGGTCCATGTTCTTCTGATGTTGGTGTCCCCAGAGCTGGACATAGCACTGCAGGGGAGGTCTCACAAGAGCAGAGTAGAGGGAGACAATCCCCTCCCTTGGCCTGCTGACCACACTGCTCTTGATGCAGCCCAGGACACAGTTGACTTTCTGGGCTGCGAGCGCACATTGCTGGCTCATAGTCAGTTTTATATCCATTAATACCCCTAAGTCCTTCTCCACAGAGCTGCTCTCAATCCACTCCTCGCCCAGCCTGGATTTGTGCATGGAATTGCCCTGACCCATGTTCAGGACCTTGCCCTTGGCCTTGTTGAACTTCAGGAAGTTTGCACAGGCCCACTTTTCAAGCTTGTCAAGGTCTTTCTGGATGGCATCTCTTCTCTCCAACATGTCAACCTCACCACACAACTTGGTGTCGTCGTCAAACTTGCTGAGGGTGTACTCAATCCCACTGTCCATGTCACCAACAAAGATGTTAAACAGCACTGGCCTCAATACCAACCCCTGAGGAACACCACTCATCACTACTCTCTACTTGGACATTGAGCTGTTGACCGCAACTCTTTGGGTGCGACCATCCAGCCAATTCCTTATCTGCCGAGTGGTCCATACGTCAAATCCAATTTAGAGACAAGGATGTGCGGGACAATGTCAAATTTTTTGCATCAGTCCAGGTAGATGACATTGGTTTGTCTTCCCTTGTCCATCAGCACTGTAACCCCGTTGCAGGTGGCCACCAAATTTGTTAGGCAGGATTTGCCCTTTGTGAAACCATGTTGACTATCACCAATCACCTCCTTATTTTCCATGTGCCCTAGCATATTTTACAGGAGAATCTGCTTCATGATCTTGCCAGGCACAGAGGTGAGACTGAGGTGGCCTGTAGTTCCTTGGGTCTTCCTTTTTTCCCATTTTAAAAATGGGGTTTATGTTTCCCCTTTTCCAGTCAGTGGGAACTTCACTGCACTGCCTCGACTTCTCAAACAAGATGGATAGTTGCTTAGCTACTTCATCCGCCAGTGTTCTCAGGACAGGTGGATGCATCTCATCAGACCCTATGGACTTGTGTACCTTCAGATTCCTCAGATGGTTCCAAATGTGATCTTCTCCTACAGTGGGCATTCTTCCTTCTCCCAGTCCCTGCCTTTGCCTTTTGTGTCTTGGACAGTATGGCTGGGGCACTTGCTGGTGAAGACGATCTCTCGTTCTGTGAATGCTAGTGTCTTGGTTACCCTTGATGGAGAAATGGGTGAAATGTCTACTGCACAGTTTCGTTTCAACTAGACTTTCATATTTTCCTCCTCCCATTTATTTTCCACAGAACTTTGTTTTATTTTCCTTCTGAATAGACAAAAGCAATTTTACTTTGTTTTGATGGTGGGACTGGGGAAGGAAACAGGGAGAAAGAATTTAAAATCTTCAGTATTTAGGCTTGTTAGAGAGACTTTTCAAACACCCCACTAATGAATTGCTTTAAATCACATAATTTTAAAAAGCAATTACATGTGGGTTGCAGGTGTCACATCTGATGCATAGGAGAGAAACACACAGTACATGTCAGCTCTTTCCCTTGTACATGGATTAATTTCAAACAAAGCAATCAGACGTTTCTTTGCTTTCCTTGATCTCCTCTCTACAGCACTGGTTAAGGGACATAATATGTGAAAATTTCCATTACTAGCAAGAATACATTGATTAAACAAAAAAAAATAAATCCAAAACTCCTACCTCTTTAGATGTCATTAAGTCACACATTTTCACAGAGATCCACAAGCCTCACGTGATTCCAGTGGGAGAATATATGAGGGGCTCAAGTAATAGTCTAAGAACAAGTTAAATTAAAAATACAAACTGTGATCCTATTAGAAGGCTGCTCCAATAGCAGACTGACCTTACCGGCTAATAACAGCTTTCTTCTTTTTTTTTTTTTTTTTTAAATCAGAACAAGGTACCAGATGGGGAAACCAACCAATATTCATCATCATGTGTAAACCCAGAAATGGTGTATCTATAATATGAAAAGATAACATACCATATGTGCTCCAAAAATTAACCAAAATAAAATGCAGCTAATTCGCTTCATTTTCATTTAACTAGTCTCATACTCTGAGCTTTAATTTGCAAGCACTGAAGGTGGAACTCAAACTGCTAATCTTAATCATTATTATGTACATACAAAGATTCATGATTATACAAGTTTTCATAGAAACAAAGATGATAATTTACCAAAATATAATGATACAATGAGCACAGCATTAATTATTATGCATAGGGAAATATCTCAGAACGAGGAACTTGATAACATAAGTCCTTGCTTCTGCCATTCATAACTTCTTTGAAATGGGCTTTTGGGACAAACACAAACAAACCTGAAGAACTGACAGGTGCTTAATCCTGCAGTGAAGCTGTGGCTTGAAAAGGTACAGATACTGGAGTGAAAGTAATTAATATGGAATTGGCCATGAATACATTCAGGGTGAAAATTAGAGCAATGGGAAGAATTACGTTTCTGAAGAATCTGTTATTTTAGAGTGCAGGAGTGAACCATGCTCGTCTTCAGCATAAATTTTTCCTCTAACTGTCCCTTGTCTGCCTGCCATCCCCCTGCATGGGTGACCTTGCCACAGCTGTGCTGGGGGGGCGAAGGCATGCTGGCACCCCACTCACCTGAGCACCGCCGTAACTGCCAGTTTAAGGTAGGAGACTGCACTGAGGCTTGTTCACATGCTCACATTTTCCTGCTCTGGTCCAGCAGAAGAGCAGCGGTGATTAAACATCCCAGCCACTCACTAGTGAACAGATTTCCCCTATGGTAGTCGCTTGGGATCAGACACTGAACCCACAACCGCCTCTGAGACAGAGCGGGTTAGTTAGAGGAACTTAACGGGAGAAACCTGGCCCTCCTCTACTCGCCAGCTATCTCAAAAAGGATTTCAATCATGCCTGCATGTTAGCAGACTTCTTGGGGATTATATAAAGAGGCTATCAAGCTGACCATCTCAGACAGGCGGGGCGAGGGACTAACTCTTCTCCAATTCCAATGAGCTGTGGTTAATGCAGCATCTGCCTTGTCTGTCTTCTGCCTGCCCATGTATTAACGCACAGCTTTGTGCCATTTCGTGAGTCTCTCAAGCATATAATAAATAGAGTTCCAACTCGCTGGAACCTCCTGCAGCAGCTGATATTATAAGTTGTTTTTCTGTGACTGCTCATTTGGAAGTTCCTGGTTTTGGCAGGACAGCAGAAGTAACCACAGTTGAAAACACACACTTGGAGAATCAGTGGTGTTCAAACGAGCTCCCACTAAAGCTGCAAGCAGAGCAAACTGGCTCAGGAGCAGTGTGGCATGAGCTGCCCACCTGCACCCTCCTGGGGCAGGGAGAGGTGCTGGGTCTCAAGCCTGGGTGAAAAGGATGGAGGACATACGTGCATGCACAGGATGGGGGTTATTTTTCTAGTGGTTCACAATTTTCTGCCGCTTGATAGCATAAAACAAGGGAAATTTCTTTTTTCTTCTCTTCACTGTAATCAGAGATTGGCTTTCATTTGTTCCCCATGAAGTCAGAAAGCTTATGGTGGTGAGTTTTCCTTGAAATAAGAAAGTTTATGCTGTTCATTATCTGTAATCTTGAAATAAACTGCTCTTGCCTGAGTCAGATGGAAGCTGGAAATGACACCTTTCCAACAGCCAGGCCATTTCTAAAGTTACTCCCTGAAGTTTTTTGCTCCATTATCCAAAAAAGACTGATCTTATGCTGCATTTTCTACTTAGCAGAGAGACTAATGGCATCTCACAGCTTTATTTAGCCACGTATTTCCATGAGACCTGTTTTAGTGATCTCTTATCCACAGTTTATTGTGGTTGAAATTGGCAACTGGATTCAAAAGATACAGAGAGGGTGAGATAGAAGGTCTGGCAGACACACAGAGCATTCTCCCATCAGCTTTTTTCCTTAGGGCGGCCAAAGCTACAAAACCAAGAAACACACCCACTATAACGTAAAAAAAACCCAAGGGTGTTAGCCTTCTTAGTTCATTTAAAATTGGAGCACAGACATCGCAATGCACGGATGTGAGATGAAACCTACGGTGTCTACCAAGTGCAAAATTAGACAAAAGTGTCGGCTCCTGGATAAGAACAGGTAGCATTACCGCCTCCTCTCTGACTGTATATTTTAAGATAAAAAAAAAGAGCCTCAGTAAATTCTCATGGGGAAAAAACATGCATGGAGCCTACACCCCACGGCCACTTCAGGGGTTTCTTACCAGCACAATGGTGTCTGCTGTGAGGCTGGTTCAGACTCTCGCTGTACATTGTATAGAAACCTCAGCCCTAGGCATCAGGACCCTAAAACCAGCTTCTGCCACTGCTGACTTTTTGGTATCTAAATCCTTTGTGGGATTTAGAGCCCAGAGTTCAGGCTAAAAAAGGCTGCCCCATCCAATAAGCTGTTGCCACGTAGCTTAAGGGGAAAAGAGATGGATGTTTTCTCATATTGCTCCCAAAGCTATTAAATACTGGGAAGATCAGTTTAGCACATACCCATTTTGGAAAGTCGTCACGGACCTGCTCATGGGGTTATTACTCTCTGTAAAACTAACTCTTGCAATTGCTGCTGGTGCTGCTTCTCTTCCTCTATAGTAAGTAAACAAATCTGCTCTCTAGGCAGTTAAACAAATACAAATGGCAATACTATTCCCCCCCACACACTATAATCTACCATCTTGTTTCCAGCAGCCTATGAGAGTTAAAGTAAAAATCCATAAGAGTAAATTCAGCACAAATAAACCAAAGCTAAAAATCCATAAAAGTAAGTGTGACACCCAGAAGCCAAATGTGGTTGGCAGGCAGGAGCAGCCCTACTCTGTCATGTTAACAGCCGAAGTCATTCACTCCAAATCCCTGCTCTGACAAGTAATCGCCTCTTTCACTTGCTCCGCCTCTCCTCCAGAAACGGCCGCTGAGCAGAGCAGTAAACTGAGTTGCTGGCAATCTTCAACATTTTTTGTATTGCAATTAATAGAAATATTCCTTCTGCAAACAGTAAGGCTGGTGAAAATATACTGTTCTGGTTTTAAATGCCATATAGGACTATGTGCTTATTCAAGTGTTTCCTGCTGCCTTTACCTCTGGCTCGGTGCGCAGTACTATGTGTCTGAGGTATGGTTTCCAGAGCCATTAATTTTGTGATCTAGCACCCACAATCACCATGTGCACGGTAAGAGCTGCTGCTTCCCTGAGGGCTGAGACAACCTCCCTGTGGCTGTGGATTCTTGCCTGCACTCACAGAAAAAATTCATCTGGGATCCAGTGTTAGCATTTGACAAATATCCTCATCTCAACAACCTTTGCATTGCAAATCCAATATACATATAGGTATATCGAAGATCAAAGCTTCTAAAGCAGTGGCATGAATTTGAGACCTGCTATATTTTCTTACCTCGGGCCTTTTAACGAGAGCTTCTCGTTAAAGGATATGGTTGGAGGCTCCTTGTGCACAGTTTAAAGGAAAGTGAACATCACTGAAGCCATTGCAGAGTCTGTTATCTCCTCCCCAACCAGGGCTATCATCATCTAAAAGCTTTTCAAGCTAAAATAAAAGTGGCTTGGAAGGAATTGTGAGATTGCTGTGAAAGGCAGCTTGAAAATAGATTCTAGCTGAAAGGAAGATCTCTCCTGGGAAACTTTTATCTACTGATCTCAAACAAATCCAGAGGGTTTGCTTTCAATGCCTGCTGAGATCTTAAAGGCATTGTAGGTGTTAATGGTCCCTGTGTCACACAAAAATGCTGACGTTGCAAGATGAACCTGGGCCAGTCTTTGACTATCGTCTTTTCAACAAGAAAAAAGATGACAAGTGGAGACAGTCCCTCACTAGAAATAAATCCCAGTTACAGCTACCCAAGTGACAAGGTGTCTTTTAACACCCATCCCTACTCCTCCCACCAGTCTCACAGCACAGACAAAGTTTCCCAGCCCAGAATTCCTATTTACTACCCCAAAACTTCATAGAGTCCTATGTTCTTCCCTAATCTTTCCACCTTGGAGCTGCTTTTTTGGGAGCTACATTTCCTCCTTCTCACTCATTCACTCAACACTTCATTTGTTCTTCCAGTATTGTTCTTCTCATCCTGGTCCACGTTTCCCTTGGCTCACATCCCTTCCCACCTAAGTCAACTAAACTCCTCCTCTAAACCTCATCTTGAAAGCTCATGTGCTTGCTTCAATCCCAGCTGCCCCAAATTGGCTGCTGTTCCATAACGTCCCCAGTGCTGCTGCTGGCCACCAGCTCCTGTCACTGCAGAGGTCAGACCTGCGCTGTGTCTACTGCCTGGATCTCCTCGTAAAAGCTTCAGGTGTGTCTTGAAGGCTGAAAAAGAGGCACCATCTGCATTTGTAAAAGCCTGCATGGATGGAGGACTGTGAAAACAGACGTATGGCCACCCTTTCCAAATATCTACCAGCAGCACTCACAGCAGAGAAAGCTTCCGTGTTGGGATCACAGGAGGTGAAGCAACACCACAAACCCTCACAGCATAGAGGTAACAAGCCAGACAGGCCCAAATATTTTTGCTTACTTGCTCCTCTTCCCTGTTCTTCAGCCCTACCTTATGCTGAACAGCATGGAGCTGTGCAGTGCTGACGGACTGTGGGAGCTTTCCGAGGAGCTTGTGTCAGGCCAAAAGCCACCAAACTCTGACAGAGCGCAAAAGTTTGAACGAGAAAACCACTTGCTTCTCAAGCAATTTATTTCCCAATACCTTCAAAGTTACCTTATTTCATGTGTGTTTGACACCTCTTTTGCCTCTACAGAAGGTGCAAAAGGTGTCAGGAGAGAAAAAAGGAAAGAAACAATTTGTTCTAATTTTGGCCCTGTAAGTGTCACTTACTGTGTGGAATATAATTGAAAAAGGGCTGTGCTAGAAATGTAGATATATGATTCACTGCTCAGTAGCAGGTTTACATGTCATTGCTGTCATGCCTACGGTGCTCTTCTGCTGCTTCTGCACACTGATTTGTACTGTGCAATTTTTTAGTACTCTTTTTACAAACAAGGCTCTGGGAAATATGAAAGCAAAGCCACTGACATTCAGTGCTTCCTAGTCATATATTTTTTGCCAGGAAAAAAAAAAAAATGTGTGTGACTTAATTACTAATCAGACACACAAAAAATTTACTTACCCACACAGAGGATTGTTTTATCCCATTAATACTTGATCCATGGAAATACATTTATATTTTAGTTTCCTATATAAATCAACACGGAAAAGTAAATGATCCTCTGTTGGTCCCAGAGGGATGTTTTGCATTTCTTCCACTCTATGGAAAGGCTGCAATAAAACTCAATCACAATCTGGTTTGGGCTGAACAAAACATTTTATTCCCACCATTTTTAAACTTTTGACAGTCTATAAGAATAAACCCAGCAGCATTATGTTTTTGGTCAATACACATGAAATCGATAACACAAATATGTAGCTTCACCAGGCACGATGCCATCAGCTTTACTACAGACATGCCAAGTCCAGTGTCCAAATAAGCTGAGATTCATTAATTAGCCGCACAGTCAATGTAAGGTCACATCCAGAAATTACAGAATGAAGAGTAAAATCCCTTGAGAAAGGGTCAGGCAAAACACCTGTGACAGCTGCTGCCTGGGCAGAAGGCTGCAAGCACATGAACAAAAAGAAAAAAAATGTTATAAAGAGCAGTAGAGAGCTGGCACAGGTGGTTTGGGAGGACTAATGCATCCAGCAGAAATTTATCCAGAACGATGTCGGTAGCAATATGCGGCCGACCATTAGGCAGGGTCTCTGGTGTGATCAGCGTTCCTCTCTAGAAAGGTTTAACTATGAAAGCTATTTAGAAAATGTTTTCTCTTTTACTCCTAAAATTTTTAACTTTTTAGCGTGAAAATGAGAAGCAATTTCTTAACAAAAGTCAAATTTTCCTGCAGGAAAGAGATTGTTCCCATAGGACATACCTGTTAATTAAAAAACATGTTTCCGTCTAAGAAAAACCAACTGGTTTGACCTTAAACTTCTTACCAGCCTTTAAAGATCCCTGCCTGTCACATAGGTGCTGTGAGATGGCTGCAAAAGGAGAGGGATGGGAATTTGAAACTAGTTAGAAGGGGAAAATTGATAACCGGAATTATTGTACTGTCCCTTTTCTCTCCCTCATCAGTTTGCTTTTGTTGAGTGCACACATGAACCGAACTCTGATGAAAGGGCCTCAGAAGTCTTTGGATAGCAAGTGAACCAGCATAGCAGCCTACAAGCTTTTTAATGAGCTCAGGAGGTCAAAACTTGCTGTGCCAGCACCTCATTAATCACCTCTCCCCGATGGCAATGGGCAGAAGATCAATCTCAGTGCCCGGGGGGCAGCATTGCCCCAAGCCGCAGGAGCCCTGCCTGCGCAGGGTGGCCAGAGAACCCATTAGGTCCTCCTCTGAATCCACCATAACCCTCCTGGCCTGTGAGGTCCTCAATGGAGCAGGAGGAACCATCGCCACAGGCTTTTCTCCCTTTTTCTTTTTTTTTTTTTTATTGTTTGCTTTAGTTTATAAAAAAAAAAAAAATAAAATCCTTCTGGAGTGATTTAAAAGTATTTATAATAACTTCTCAGAAAGTTGGGGCCCACATTTCATTTAGCTTTGAGATATAAAAAGAAGTTGTTTACTCTTTTTCATTTGAATCAAATATGCACTGTTTCTATAGCAACTCCTACACTTCATAGCTCCAACTGTTGCACAGACAGAAAGTGTTTAACCCTTTGAAGTGTACAGATCTGAATCTTTCAGAATCAATACCAAAATAATTACTCTTCATCATATTGTCAGACTGCATCTGACAAAGGATGGTGCAGGCTTTTTTTTTTTTTTATTTTGTGAAAAATATCCTGCCCAAGTATGTATGTGGCTTACTAACCATGTGAAGACGAGAAGCAAGGAGTCATGAATATGCTTGAATTTATGACCAGGGTGATGCATGGAAAATAATGTTTCAGCATTGAGAGCTTGCAGTGCTAAAACCCCAAATTAAAAAAATTAACTTAAAATGTGTGGGATCCTTAACGATAGATAAAAACCCCATCAGGAGGTTAGAATAAGTCAATATAACACAAATCCCAAGTTGGAAATGGCAATACATGGCAGTCCTGACCTCACGTTTTATCCATCCCTCTACCAAGCATTCATACTATGAAAACATCTTCATAAAACAACTTTCTTTTCTTAGTTCTCCCACCACACAACCACCCAACCCCTTTCTTTCAAAGCTGGACCTGAAGCAGCTTATGCCACATTACACTTCCCTCTAGTTACACCTCTTATATCCCCAGCTGGGTAATACAAGTGTAGATAACACTGGAAAAGATATCTAAATATTTTTAACTTTAAGGCTGGTTGTGTGGATTTAAATGCTATGACTAAACAAATGACTCAAATATGCAGCATCATACCGTATCTGGTGATGAAAAATTCAAGGGCAATCAATCTGAGATTTATGACGCTGTCTTCATAGCCAGAATTACCTGCTCTAGAAATCAGCCTCATTACTATCCTTGATTTAAAACTGAGGGTCTGATGAGGTGGGAAATTTGAAATGTTTCTCTATTTACTGCTTTATGACTTCAAGACCAAGGGCTTCCATCTTTTCAGACTTCATTACACTGCACGAATTGTGCATTGCTTTTGTGAAGCATCGCTAGAAAAATAGTATTTCAATAAGAAGAACACAAAGTGGAAAAATAAATAAAATAGTTTAAAAATAACAAAAGTAATTAATGAGTTAAAGCATCCTATCTTAAAATATAATAGCAAGCGTGAGTCATGAAGAGTCCTTTTCTTTCTGAGCTAAGCTAAATGTGTGCATGTGGATATACTTGCAAATAGTTTCTCCCATAAGAGGTGTATTTTACAGGATATTTTTTACAAAACAGATTTTTAAAAATCTATATTAATATCTTGTCGCATATGCTGGAGACTTTTTTACATCTAGAAATACGAAAAGTCTTTGATGTTACCAACGATCCAATTTGATGCATGGCTAGGTCAGACACTAGAAAAGAAAACATCTGTAAAAACCTATGTGGATCACAAATGTTACATCTGCATTTTCCACTATGTTCATAATACACTTGCAGCTAGCACTGCAAGTTGCAGACCTACATCTAGGTAGGTTCTTAGCAGTACAAACTCGTAGCACAGATTTACCAGGGACTGGTGTCACAGTTTAAAGACCATGCAGTTATATCATCAATCCCATTGCTGATGCTATCCTTTTGATGATACAGTCCTGTTGACTAGTCCCCAGGATTTGTTGGTTTAAAGCTGAACTGGGTTGGGCCCACCTGGGATTCCCTGATTATCTGTTTGTCAGCCACGTGCCCGTACTCCTGTGCTTGCTGTACTCAAGTCCAGAAGATCACATTGCTGTTTTCCCCCATCAACAGGTCACTTCAGAAGACTGTTCAAATCACAACCTGAATATGAGGAACAGGATAACGTATTTTCATTGAAGAAAGCAACAACACTGTGATGAAAGAGCGGTAATTTTGCTTCAGCTTCTCCCATCTCTTTACTCACCACTTGCAGCTCCTAGGGTAAGGTGTTGTGCAGGAGAAAATGCTGCAGAAACTAGCAAGAAAACTGTCCTTGTATCCTGCCTTATAACATGGGTTATGAAAGGCCTAAAGCAGCTTATGGATTTTTTCTATGAGGTTTGCAGAGGTTTCCATGAGATTTTTTTTTTTCTATAGGTCTACCAGAAGCTATAATATTGATTGACCTAGTTTTTCCCTGCATGAGACAAGCCATACACTATCCCTAAATAATTTTAGACAAATTTCAGTGACCACACTACTAGGGAAAATACAACCTGTCTCAAAGCAAGATAGTTTCAAACGCAGGGAAATGATTTGCCTTCTTCAACATAATTGTAAGAATCTTCATTTCTGGGGCTGAGGAAGAAAAAAAAAAAGAAACAGTGACAGTATGCACAATAGGAGCTTTGTGATCTATTCTTTCAGCTAAATTGCTCCATTTCTTGCTCTTCAAGCTCCAGATTGGACAGATTGCAAATTTACATGTATATATTCTATATGGTAACTGTGTGTTTTTAAATACCTTATATTTCAGAAATAAAGGAACAAAGAGGATGAGAACTGACATCCAATACACAAAAAGGAAAGGAAAACCCTCCATGTCATAACAGCCTGAATATATGTACACCGTGAATATAGCACCAGAACACACTTTACCTGTTTAATTGGCGGACAAATCTCTCACTGGGAATCACAGCACCAGTTACCAGATCTCCCTGAGACTATTTTCCAGCGTTCAGGCTGAGAAAGTGTTGAAACATATAAATTACGCTCAGCAGTCCTAGCAGAAGGGCTCAGCACATCAGTGACTGACCCTGCAGATTGGGATGCCAAGTTCGTGGCCAGGCACTGCCATGAACGTGAGGATTCAATCAAAGTGCAGAACAGAATGATTCTGGAACTTGATTGCAGCAGGCAGGGGTCATGATGAGGAACAGTGGTTGTTCACCCAGGAGAAATTTGAGAAGAGCATCCTGTCCACGCAACATACCTGAAGTCAACTTATTAGCATTCACAGGAAAAGCTTGCAGGGAAAAGGGGAGAAAATGAAAGTAAAATGAATGTATAGAGAGCTGCAAAGCCCACCAGTGTATGGATTTTTATGGAGTAAAGGTGAAGCTGCATGTGGATGTGCATATGCAGAGGTATTCATGCAGCATTCTTCACTTTCATTGCCAGCAAAAAAATCAGTGCAAGACAAATAAAGTGTCAGAGATATAAATAAAGAGGATATTACTACCAGGGATCATTAAAAAAAAAAAAAAAAAAGACCAACACATACAGGCAATAAAATAACAAAAGTAGCACAAATGACAAGATAAAATTGACTGCATCACTCAAAGTATTCTTTAACGTTGTGATCCATAAAGATGATAACAGAAATATAAAGTGAAGCTGGCAAGTCATAGTCATATCAAAGGCAAAGTGGCTTAATAGGGGACCTGTCCTTAAGTGGTTTTCTGGAGTGGATGTTTAACTGAACCATATGCAAAATATTAGACGTGTTGGTTCTCTAATGTGATCCTTTTAGGGTAGACTTGACTGTAAGATTTATTTCCATCAAGTTTAAAAAATAGATGGTCCTGTACAATACACAGAGGTTTTACATTCTACCTCTGAGTCCATGAGAAAATATCATTTCACTTTTAAAAAGTTGATTTTAAAAATCAAGCCACACCAAATACCAGTGAGGAGGGTTTTTTTTAAAAAATATCGGCAATTTAAATGAGCACTGCTGCACTACAGCAACCTTTTCATTGAAACCAGACTTATTGAGCTTAACTGCCTATACACTAATTAAAGCATCTTTCATCCTGTTTGTCCTATTCAGCACTACACTGCAAACTTAGAATGGGTTTCATGAAGCTAAGGCAGTGATAAGTGTTAATAGTATTTTATTAATTATCAGGTGCAAAGGTATTTCTTTGGCTGCAGCCAAGAACCTGTAGGGAGAAAAAGAAATGCATAAGAAGAGTGGGAACAAATCCTCATAGCATTGCTGCTTCACCGTTTGCGCTCTGAATTCTGACCGTAAAGCTTTTGACTACTGCTCATGCAATGGAAAGATGTCCATACATTTATCTAGAAGTTGCCTTTATGCACTGTGTCTATCTGGAGTGGTGTACTTTGAGAGGTATGCCAGCAGCTAAGTAAATTATTGGAAATCCACATAAAAGAATGGGCAATGAAGTCGATTCAGTGACCTGCACTGGGATAAAAATAACAGGATCACTTGGGGCAAGAATAGTGTTTATGGTATGCTGTTTTATATAAATAAGAACATTCAGAAAAAGGCGATGGTGACTTACAAGATCTATGTAAATGGTCCCGTTGCTGTCAACAGAAAGGCAGCTGCCAGTGGATACCTCAATAACAAAGATACTCAAAGGCAGGACAGAGAAACTCAGAAGGAAAGCAAAGAGCCTGGAAACTTTCCTTCTGCAATCTGTGTACTTGTACTTTCAAGGGGTCTGAAATGTGGCATCACCTCTATCCTGCACAAGGTCTGAGCTGTCGAAGGAGGCAAAGGCCAGGGGACATCACTCCCCATTCAGCTGCTGGCCTGCTGCTCTCTTGGGAGAGGTTGTTTCCTTTTCCCCTTCCTCATTCCACCTCTCTGTACAATGAGGAAACAAGATTCAGTCTCTGTATGATCTGCTGAGAATAGCATTATATAAACACTAGACGTTGACTATTAATTAGGAAACTATGAGGAAGAGTCACCTTTTTTTTTCTTAAAATGTTGTCTCTTAGCAACTCAGCTTCTCCAGCTCCAAATAAAGAATTAGAATATGACAATGTCACATTATTTTCCACAGTAAATTTGAAATTGGGTTTAATTAAAGCTTAAGATCTAGCTGGATTACCAAACAAATAACTGACAGTTGCAGGGATAAATAATTTCTGCCCATCTCTGTAACTGGGATAGAAGTCCTGTGTTGATATTTCAATAGTGCTGTGTATGAGACATGGTTTAATTCAGACGATTGCAACTAGGACCTGAGCATTTTCACTTTCAGGCCATTAGTGAAGTTTAGATCAGCTCCCCAGTGACTCTTAAGTGAGCTGTTTTGGAGGACAGCTGTTCAGACACCAGAGCTTGATGCTGTAAAGAGATTCAAGACTGGATGCATCCATAGAAACATTTATCTTAAGACTCTGCAAACACAAACTCCTTTCGGGACCTAATCTAGTAAATGCCAAGGAGTTCATGAAATCCCTTGATTTTTCAGTCTTTGCAGTTGCCATGTTATAATAACATTTCCCTTGCAAGTTTACACAGAGACATACACACGATACACCTGGAGCTGCTGCATATTCTGCAAAATCCATTAGAATCAGTGCTCCAATATAGTTATCCAAATATAGCACAGCTCAATGCCTTCAAAATAAAATGGCACATTTCAGCAGCATGAAGACCACTCTCAGGTCCTGCTGCCATAATTTTACTTAGGCATCCATTGAGTTGCAATAGCTGGGCTTTGAAGAAGAATGAGCCCAGAAGGCTGGCAAAATGTTCTCTGAAACTCCCCAAAATTGGACTGTCATTGATGTGACACTTTTCTGGGTTCTTCAGCTGAGTCCTCATCTTGGTGGTATAGACAGGAATAACTGCAAATCCAGCATGTTTATACCCATTTGCACCAGCAAAGTTAAGTACAGTTCAGTGATGCTCAGCTTTGGAGGATGCCTGAGCCTGCTGCACTCCAGTCATGCAGTTTGTTTGCTGACACAAGTCATGAATCAGAGGGCTTGGTCCTCTCCAGCAGTGAGTTACCAGCAGTTAGATGGCACCAATGATCCTGCCATGAGCCCTCCAAGTCCCCTGCATGCCCCTGTGGTGCACAGCCATCATCCACACCTGGTCAGGCTCTACCAGCTTTCAGTGCTACCATGCATTGTGGCGATTCACAGGAGATTAGGGGCATTTTAGGCTGCGTGTATAGGCTTAATACAAAACAAAGTGGTCTGCACAGACATATATTGTCTGGTGCAAGGCAAAACCCACAGCTTTGTAACAGAGCCAGAAACAGACCAGGGCTCTTCAAGCCTCAGTTTAGAACTTTACCTATCTAGTCATTATCCCACCACATCATGGAAATAAAATCTTGGTATTTGTCTCCAGATAAACACATTATTATTCTCATAAAAGAAAACGAGGCAAAGGAATAACCACAGTTCTGTTGCATATGAAATGCATTTTAAAATCCTTCCAGCTCATCGTAAAGGCTCATCATCGTTTAAAATGTTAGAAGATACAGTCTTGGAAACTTTTAAAAATTTAATTTGTATCTTTTTAAATCCAAGACAAAGTTTCGATTGCAAGGTACAATGAGAAAGGGGAATATTTTTGTTCTGGTAAACACAAGTGTAGCCTGTTTCTAATGAGTAGCAATCAAGAGACACTGCAGGGACACAGAACATAAAATAAAATAGCGAGAGAATCCAATATGCTGCTATTCCTGGCAGTTCTAAAAATTAATTCAAAACTGCATCCATTACAAGAGTAATGGAAAAGTAGAGCTCCATGTCTGTAAATATTAGGACTATGGCTGATAGCTTCATTTCCTCCCCTACCTCAATTAAATATGGCAGCTTACAGCTAAATTACACAATGT
The DNA here is from genome assembly GCF_047716275.1 of Strix uralensis. Taxonomy (NCBI): domain Eukaryota; kingdom Metazoa; phylum Chordata; class Aves; order Strigiformes; family Strigidae; genus Strix; species Strix uralensis. Next base: position 34,366,447 of record NC_133979.1, on the reverse strand, counting down.
GGCCACAGTTTGTAAACAAAATAATCAATGTTACAAATGTCTGTGCCTAATAAATAGATATACCGCTGTATCAGTTAGAATTATGCCTCATGCAATAGCTGTTCACTTCCAAATAGGTATATCTCTTATTAAGCATTTGATTATTAATTTCTGCATTCCCAGTGCAAAATGATATAACAGAAAGAAGCCTTCTGCTCTAACATCTTCTGCAAATCACACCCAAAATCTTAATAAAGTAGCTCCCAATCTGTTTCAGATCTAATTCTCCCAGACAGTTGTACGTTCTCAGCCTGACCCAGATGCTTAAAATGCATTAATGTTTATGCTTTAAAGTGGAAAAAACAATCATTGAATATGATAATCCGTGAATCAGCCTGTGCCCCATTGCACCTTGGTGGATTTGACTGCCTGATCTTTTCTCATCCTTGTGTAACCCCAGCATCCCTGGTTCATTTAATTTCTTAAGCTTTAATTAAAAAACAGCAATGAAAGCCAGCAAGACAAAGCAGCTGAAAATTCCTTTATAGCTTGCAGAACAGCTAATATCGCTTTGAGAAGAGACAGCAAAAACCACTTTCGAATACAAAGGTGGCCTACTGAAACTTAATCTCTCTTCTGTTGTATCCTGCAGAGGAATACTTTACAGAGCTAGTCCTTTATTTATATTCTTGCATCAGAGGAAGAGAAAACCATAAAACTTGTACAGGAGTTTGTGCATCACAATCACTATTCTTTTATCTGGTTTCCTCCTATCTTTGAATGGCGAGTCTGGAGTCCACTTAACTTACTGAAGGAGAATAACCACAAAACATTATTAATGATGCAAACTTTTAAAACACAAAGTCCCTGCCTCAGTGGGGGGCTACAGGGAGACTTTGTAAAAAATGAGGAGATGTTGGTTTGGTTTGGTGCTGCAAGAGGTGGAAATGGAAGAACTGTGTCAGAACCAAGTTTCAATGACCAGAGTTGGTCAATGCCAGAAGAGCCCAACTGGCTATTGTCAAAACGGGTGTATGGAGAGCAATGTGGCTTCTGACCTGGTGACAAAATGCTCTCCCACCACAGGGATAACAGGAGAGTCCCCAGGGGCCCAGACTGTATCAAGAGTAAGTTTTCCTGCCACCACATCAGCTTCCCAAAGTGATGTAGACTTGATGTGCAGATAAGCTCTGTCAACACCAGAGATTGCATGTGGGTCATTGTGTTGTCTGGAGCACATAGGATCAGCCAACAACCACCACCAGAAAACCCACTGATACAGAGTACGACACTGCAATCTGGACAATGTGGGCTGCCAAGGACCCTGGTGCAACAATCTCCTTTGTCAAGCCACCACATGACTTGCTGTGTGACCACGAGCCACCGCCAGCGCAAGCTGACCACAGAGCTACAATGCCGGGAGGGAGGTTTTGCTGAGAAAAATTCAACTCTTCCTTCTCTCTGCATTTTATTGTACTCACGCTTCCCTGCCTGAACAAAGACCTCAGTGCCTGGCAGGACCAAAGCACGGCACTGGCTCTTTCAGTGACTATCAGACCAAGGAATTCCACACGCCCATCACAAAACAGCCACGTATTCAGGTGCCAACCATCCTGCCTGACACAAAGTTGAGCGTCAGCACTTACACTGCACGCTCCAGCTGTTGCACAGCTTTATTTAAAGCTCCAGGAGCTGGAGAAGAACCTTTGATCATGTTCGGAGTGATTTTCATTGTTTCAGCTGAAGCTGTGATCTCTGAAGGTGGGCAAGGAATGCTTTTCCCTATTTCAAGAGGTTTAGATTTTGCCTTTTCACCTAATCAGACAGAAATATTTTTATCATCTATAAATTTACTTCCCAACAAACCTTAGGCTAAGGGAAAGGTTTTGTTTGAGTGTGAACCTTCTTTCCCATATTTTTTGTACATGTACTACAATTAGCTTGCTGTTCAGAACAAAGGCATAAGTGAATCAAGAAAATATATATTATTCTTTTTAAGTGTTTTCAAGTAATCCTGAAATAAAAACAAAAAAATCAATCAACATGCTCAACAAAACCAGACTTCACCACAAAATTTATATTTTGACAAAGTGGCATATTTGGATGAAATGGATAATAAAAATAATTTTAATAAATTTTAATAAAAATGTATGTGATATTATTCAGTGTGATTCTGCATTTCCAAAAGAAAGCTGTACTTGTTAAACCTTTTTGGAAGCCATGGTCTCCTTACCCACTAGGACCATTAGGACCAATCCTGTCTAATACATTGCCTAATACACCATTGCATTTAAGGCCACTGAAGCCAGAAACAAATGTAGGCACAGCCTTCACTGAACAGTGAATGATATTTTATGTCAAAATAACAGGCAAATGGAGCAGAAGGCCCCAATGTCTTAAATATTCTAATGCAAGCAAAACTACAGAGCACATTAGTGAGACCCCACCTGGAGTACTGCATCCAGCTCTGGTGTCTCCAGTACAAGCAAGAGTGGACCCATTGGAGCAGGGCCCGAAGAGGCCACAAAGATGATCCAAGGGCTGGCACGGCTCTCCTATGGAGAAAGGCTGAGACAGTTGGGGTTGTTCAACCTGGAGAAGAGAAGGCTCCAGGCAGACCTTATTGCAGCCTTTCAATATGTAAAGAGGGCTTATAAGAAAGACAAAGACTTTTTACCAAGGCCTGTAGTGACAGGACAAGGGGCAACAGTTTGAAACAGAAAGAGAGTAGGTTAAAATTGGACATGAGGAAGAAATTTTTTCCAGTGAGAGTGGTGAGACACCAGAACAGGTTGACCAGAGAGGTTGTGGATGCCCCATCACTGGAAGTGTTGAAGCTTAGGTTGGGCAGGGCTTTAAGGAACCTGATACAGTGGAAGATGTCCCTGCCCATGGGATATTTAAAGGTCCCTTCCATTCTATGAGTCTGTGATTCTGACCTTTGACCTCCATTCAGTGTAAATGTTAGTCTTTCCCAAAAATTGGTGCTCATACCTTAAATTCTCCCTTTTCTGACTGGATTTTAGCTGTAATGTGCTGACACTGAAATAAAGTATACTTCTGCATTTCATTTTTATATAGTTGACTTCTTTAGTTCAGTAGTTTTATGGCTTTCAAGTTGACTTTTTAAATATGAGTTTATAGCGTTTCACCTTTCTCTCAAATGGATAAGCCTGTAAGAACTTTGCTGTTTGATTAAGTTATCATGCATGAAGAACCAGAAAAATTTAAGACAATTGTTCATTTAAATGGCTGTTAATTACATCCTCCTGACATAGTTATTGTACTATAAGCACACTTTGGATAAAACTGCTGTATTATCTAATTGAACTCAAAAATATTTCTGACATTTTAATGAACACACCAATTAGTTTTATTTTACAAGACTTTCAAATGAACCACAGAGGATTAGAAAATGACATTCAAGGTCTGCATAATATTAAATTGCATAACACAGAAAAGGGGAAACGTAGCGTCACACTGAAGAAAAAAAAAGTAGGGATGCATTAGCATTCAAGATGTGTTAGAGTAAATAAGGTCTTTGTAAAACAGAGTCATTTTTTTTTTACCACCAAAGTTCACGGAAGTCAATGGAATGACACAGCACCATTGTCACCAGACACAGACTGTAAGCCTGGGGACTCCAGAGCCGTTATCCTATTCCTTGTCAAAGATCCCATTTTGATTTCACTTTTATGGAAATTTTGCATAATTATTTGGGTAAGTCAAGTGTAACTTCACAGAGCCAGTGAAGCTATGCTGTAATGAACTAGACGTGAGAAGACAAATAGTTATCTGGACTTCAAAACAATCAAGTGCATGTGAGGTTTTCCACATGAGAGCTCAACTGGATAGGAATATAAATTGAAAGCATTTAAATCAGTTAAATTAGACTTATAGATTTCACAGTTATCCAGCCATCTGGATGCATTTGACTAAGCCACTGAAGAAGAGGGCCAGATCACACGTGTTTTCTATGGAAATAAAGGGTTCAATGTCATGGACCTCTCTCTCTACAGAAGAAAATTCATGCCAAAAGAAAGAGTAGATGGTCAGAGTAGCCCATTTTTCAATGATCAATAGGTCTGCGAAACAATTGTAAGAATGAGGAAAGTATAATAAAATAGATATACTCAAGTGTATGTGCACACTTTAGTATGCAACAAATTGTGCACACATAAGTCTTTGGTCTCATTAGTCAGCGGTTCTTCAAACTCTTTAAGCTTTCTGATAAGCCTCCAGTCTCTCTATGTGCTTTCCGTGCTGCAGACACTAATGCCAAATGCAGCATCCCAGATGCACTCTGAATAAGACCGAGACAGAAAAAATCGTTGCTTTCCTGATCATAGAAGTGATCCTTTGAATTCCTCACAGACTGGCATTTGGTTCCTTTCTATGAGAATAACTCGGTGTGCAAATATCGAATTCCCTCACTGTATTTGTCTTGCTCTCACTGTGAATGGGTAGTGACAAAATAAGCATAGTGAAAGGAAAAGAGGGAAAAAAAGGAAGAAGGAAATATCAGTAAACTTGGAATAACATGCAATTATAAAAGTGGGTACAAAATGCCAGTAATTCAATGCTCAGTAGCACCCATCTGAATTTCATTATACACTAAGTAGAATCTGGTATTTGTTAAAGAGGACAAATGTTCTTAAATGATACGTTGCTCACAATCATCTCATGATAAAAAGGATGGATAAAATTAACCAGTTGGTCTCTGTATCAAAACTAAAAAGCAAAGGAAAGGAAAAGAGAAAAAGAAAAATTCAAGGATGATTTTTTAACAGATGCAAACCTCTCTGGAGGGGGTTGCCACTTAGACAAATAAAGCAGCAGGATCTCTGGTTTTCTATGTAAATCAATTTACATCAGTGAAATGACTCAATATGTATCACAATGTATGAACAAGTTTGGACAACACTACATCTTGGCTGATAGATATAGACAGAGAGTGGCAACCTCTGCTAAAGGACAGGAAACCAAATGAAATATTAGAAGAAAGCATTGTTCCTAGGAGAATGTGAATCAGAGATCAGGCTTTTACCCTACTTTTTTCTATCAAGGCAAATAATATAAAACAGTTTCCAGCAGCTTTTGTTTCGCATGTTATAGCAAAAGAAATGAAGGAGGTTAAGAGAACTATTGAAACTGTTTATCTATGGAAAACTGGGTTTGGAAAAATGAAAACTCAAACAGGAAAATATTGCTAACTTAAAAAAAACTAAACTCTTTTCACTAAAAGACAGAATTTCTAACTATAATTTTAGCTAATGTATCTGTATGGTTAGTAATGCCTCTCCAGGTTTTCAGGTTCTAGGACAATGTCATACCACTAGAAAAACATTAAAATTCTCAAACTTATCTTCTTAACAATAATTTAGAAATTAATACAAATTTGTCTTTGAAGTAGTAGACAGAATTCAGCATAAGCTAGATAAGGTAAAATAAATCAATAGCTGAGTAATCTCAGAGAAACACAACTGACCCAATTTGCCCTGAAATTAGACATCTGCTATCATCTTTAATTTGCCAGATCCCACACAAACATAAAAAAAAAAAGTTCCTAAAGTAATTTCATGTCCTAATTTTGATAATTTTATGTCACTGCAACTATTGAGTTTTGTAGCATTGCTCCCAATCTCCTCCAAAAAGTGAAGAACTAGATCCTCTATTTTAACAGTCACCTGTATTTACTCAGTCCTAAGTCATTTGGTCATTTCCTGTATGTGGAGGCAACTGTGCAAATTTAAATCCTGATCCTTACTCAATGACAATTAAAATAGCTTCACCAGGGGAGAAAAAATAAAAGTATAGGGCTCCTTACTGAGTAAGGCTCTCTCACCAAATGCATCTTAACATCAAAGACTCACAAAAAAGTACTTCTTGACATCTAAAACAATTCAGAACCTACATAATAGGTATGACTGAAGCGTGGAAAACTGCATATAACATTCAAGATTCAGTAAATCAGATATAAGTTTTCACATTGGAAAGCCGTAGCTGCAGCCAGAAATAACAGATTTCCAAAAGTATTTCCTGAAATATGTATTTTCATATTGCTTAAAAGCAATTCTTTAAAAGACTCATTCCTTGTGCATGGTAGAAAAATCAATAGAGGTTTTAAAGATATTTGGAATTCACTGTACAGAACAAAGAGGCACTAAAATTAGATAATGTCTTACCTGTATCAGCATATGTATATTTGACTTTATTTAGCTATGCTTTGTCATATTTTGCCACTTTATATGCAACGCAAGGTTAGTTGCCTAAAATTTAATATCCCAAATATGTTTGAGTTTACTTCTCATGCCTATTTTAGCATCTTCAGTGGAGCCACACTGCTTCTCTGCAGCAGAACGTTTAGTCCATTACCAACATATCTAGACAATATATATTTATACCATATAGAGTGTAAAGTCTATGAAATAGTAATATTTCTTATCCCTTGTTATTCGCCTACTGCATAAAAGATGTTTATAGTTTCCAGTAAAAATCTGTCTACAATCATATTAGTTATCCTCTAACTCTATATTTGTATCATCGGAGATCTACTAATGTGATCTCTGCTGTCAGTGTCTTTCTCTTTACACCGAAGACAGTCTCTAAGAGCAATTCCACCCCATGAGTTTGAAGACTGCTGTCTTCATCCTGAGAGGAAAACCATGGGAGTGGCTGTACCGTTTCACTCCTGCAGACCCCTGCTCAGCTGCTGTGGCTGTTTGGGCTTGGTCCTCTGCAGATCTCCTTTCCCAGGGACAGACCCTGATGGATTGTCAAAGCTCCTCTTGTATTGCTCAACCAGAGAGAGGGTGAATCTGAGTTTTTGAGAGCACTTAAATGAATACCGAGGATCACAGAGAAACCCTGGATGTGCAGAAAACAATCAGAAACGAAACTGCTTCAGCCCATGTTTCTGATAACTGCTGAATCAAGAACACTTCATGTGTTTAACAGTTTGCGCCGGGAAGGCTGACTACACTCCTCACAGTAATGAAATCTGAGACTGACAGATTTTCATCAGGTTCCGTAGGGAAACAAGGCCAATTGTAAATTGCCAGAGGCTGCACAAGTATCCTGGGAAAGTATCACTAAATGCTCTTTCTATTCTTACCTCCTTCCCCAGCCACCTGCTGTTGGCACCAGTTGCAGGCAGGACACCGGGTTAATTGGATCGCTGATATGATTGGAGTTAGCTATTCTTGTGAGGTGATCATGTTGTGCCTTGTACCCCGATTAGTGCTTGAACTCACTGGCTGACTTTCTCTGGTTTTGATGGAGGGGTCTCAAGGTGAAGTTTCCAGCCGTGTTTCATGCAGAACTAAAACAGGAATTCCAAGGGTAAGGATGGTTATATGATCAAAAGTCAACCAACCTCACACAGGGCCCTGGCACACACCAAGCAGGCACCAAGCAGACTTCCAGAAACAAAGACCCTCAGCCATCACCAGGATCCTGGTCTCCATTATGCTTATGTTAGACATCAGAAGTAACCAAGGCAAAAGTGTCATTTGACATCTGCATCCTACCTCCTGCTTGCGGATCCAGGGGCACCCCTGGCCTGCGCACCTTCCCTCCTTCTGACACGCAGGAGTGGCCGTGGTTATGGATGCAAACTGCTGCCCCGGCGGCCAACAGTGTCAGCAAGATCAAAAGCAGAAAATCTGATTCATGCCTCTTCCAGGCACTCTGTCATGGGGCTGTTTCTCATCTTGCATGGCAACAGCCCAAGGTTTTGGGGAAAGTAAAGGAGAAGTTGTGAAGGGAAGAAGCAATAGGAGCATCAGAGGGGAGGAGGCATCTATCTCATGCAGAGGCAGTGAAGGGAGGGGGGTCCTGATAAAACTCTTCTGGAGAGATATGGATGAGTGAGGTCAGGGAATGGACATCACCCACTATCCTTCAGCATAGGCAGACCTTGGACACTCCCAAGCTCACCGTTTCCCCTCCAGACCTTCCCTCCCAGCATTTCCACAAGCACCAGTGGCCTGTCCCAGCCCCTTTCCTCTGCTCTGATGTGGCAGGGCCAGAGTGATAGCCCTCTCCCCAAAGCCTTCCCTCCTTCTCTGCTATGCTGCAAAATTGATTTTTGCCTGTACTGCCAAGCAGCCTTAAACTGCTGCTGCTAACAAGACACTAACCCATCAGAAAGCAAGCTTGTCTTCTGCTGCTCATAAAAGTCAGATATTCAGCAGACAGCAGGAACACAAGATGAGCAGCAGACAGCAGGAACACAAGTCATGAAAAACTTTTTGACATATTCAGTCCTCCTGAGTCAGTCTTGCAACTGTGAAGAGCTACGTCCATATGAAGGTACCCAACTCCAGATGCAACATAAAATCTAGAGGCAGACTGCTGTGAAACCTTATCAAGGAAATTAAAATTTGCCATAAAAGTAAGGTACCGAATGCACACCACTGAGTACCAAGATAGACAATGCTCTAGCAGCTCTGGTGCTAAGAAAGATTCAAAATACCCTAAAGACAATTTATGCACTCAGACCATCCTCAGAGGAGGCTGTAAGAGATGCAGAATCATTTGTATGTGGGCAATTTCCCATTCCACACTCCCGTCCTGTGCGACAATAAGGTACTAGAGTTTTGCTGGCAACCGATGATTGGCTGGATCAATCTGAGTCCTGGAAGACAGCATTTATGCTGGTGAAGAGAAAAGTTTGGTTTAAATAAATGTTCACCAGTATCTCTGTTTGTGCTAACCCACAGTTTAGCTTTAATTTCAGGCAACAACAATGATGGATATTAGTACCTGCACTGAGCCCATGAATAGGTGAATAAAAATACATATAAAGGGCCACAGATGTATACCTGTCAAACACTCAAATGACTAATAAAAGAAGAACCAGGAAAAAAAAAATAAAGCACACAGTAGACATTGGCATGGAGTGGGAGGACATCTGGCTCTTGTCAAACAATCACAAAAGAGAATTATTTAAGAGCCAAAAATATGGAGGGTGGGAACTGTGATTCAATTGCAAAGGCACTGAAGACAGCAGTTTTTGAATATAGCCTTTAGTTAGTGTTTAAGAAATCAAAGTTACTGTATTATTAATATGCCTTAAACAGCAGGTAAACTGGCAATTTCTTCCTCTACAGGCACCTGGTGTTCCTCACAACATAACACTCTGTTTTGACATCCCTGTTACTTGGCACAGGCTGTCTGTCAAGAAGAGTAGCTGACAACAGAGGGATCCTGGTGTGTCTTTCACAGCTGTTGCTGTGTAGACCTCAAAAAAAAGAAAAGCAATAGATAAGCTTTATCTTCATGGAAGTTGGCACCTTTGTTGCAGCACCTACGTGGGCTGTGGTTAGCACAACCCTCCAGCTCTGCTCTGATGAGGAGGCTGTCTTTCTGAGGTATGAATATCCCAAGCTCTGTAACTCTGAGAAACATCCACATCTGCTCCATGAATATCCGGGGACTAAAATGTAAAAGCTGTCAGGACTCTAACTTTTTACAGGGGTCAAAGAGGAGGGCAGGACCTCATTTATACCTTCATCTGTGTATGTCCTTTGTAGAGGATGAAACCCAGAAGTAGTGCATGAAGCAGGGATGACATATCCTAACTACTTCCCCACACTAAAAGAGTATTTTAAATACTAGGATGGAGGGATGTACAAATTTTTCATCTCCTCCAACAACCTGGTATGTCAAGAGACCTGGGCTTTACAAGAATGCCCTGGTAGTCTCCAGCAAGTGCAACCTGCTTGTTTGGACACTCTCAGGATTGGAAAGTCCCTCAAGTCAGATGCTCGTACGAGCACTTAAAGCACAGCAAAGGGATTGTACCACCACCACTGTCGCTGTGAGTCCTGCCCAGCTCTTCAAAGGAAAACTGTAAATCTCTGCTCTCAGAAGTAAACTCAGGATTCCCTGTGAAATAAATCGGCATAGTAGTCTTTTGCAAAAAACATTTATTTATTTGTTTGTTTGTTTGTTTCAAATCATTTTGTGGAAAGTGATAAGTTTCCCTAGAAACCTCTGAGCTGGATGAAGCTGGATTCTCTATGAAAAGACTGTTCCATCTGAAGACGTTAATCTTACCTTTAACCTAAAGGCACATAAAGGTACTTTCAGGTACTATCATATCTTTACCTTTCCTAAGTATCTACCTGTACTTTGAAAGGATCACTGTACTTCTTCAAAAATAAACCACCCAGAAATGCAACACCTAGATGCAGTTATTTTTCTTTATAGAGAAGCCTTTCACAAATGGCTGCAGATGGACGTCAGCTCACTCTGTGACAGCAAATTAGGCAAAATAACCTGCCGTTACTGTCATTATGAAAGTTTTCTCTCCTTTCTTAGTGCTGACAAATGCTATTATAAAATTAACAGAGGTTTTAGAAAGGATATTTTTCAAATAGACCTCTATTTAATTCTATTAATGCTTTACAAAAGCATAGTCAGACTGAACCGATATGAATTCTGCACAGAATTGCTCACTGTCTTCTGGCACAGAAGTACTTAATATGAAATTCAGAATTTTCAATTAGAGACACAAATAAATAATTGTTATGGTTAGTGGCAATACTCTTTCTGAGATCTATTCTGCAAGAGGCACCTTTCAATTTAACGAATGTACTATTATAGAAGAAGCATGTTGTGATGCTTGAACCTAGTCAGCATGTTCTGATCCCTGCAACAGCTGAAGGGTTGTGCAAAATGAATGATTTGAAGCCTTCAAGTATGTTATTCTTCCCTTTGTTACTCAGTTGGATTCAAGTGCTAAAAAAAACCCCATGGGCCTAAGAAATCATCTTTTTCTCTGGTGAAATATTTGCCTTGCCTTTGAACGGAATGTTTAATGGGGGAAAAGAGAAGATGCAGTAACTTGAAAAGTTTGCTGAAAAAGTTTTTTCAAGAAAGAAGGTTTTCTAATTTCTACTCCAAGAATAGGATAGGAGAGGGGTGGGGAGAGTCACCAAGAGTATTTTGTGAAAAACTGGAACCTGGGCAGTTTCAACAGATCCCCTTTTACTATTTACACAGATTATAGTGCTTGTTCCTGAAAGTCAGTGATTCTTTTTCCAGTTCATCACATCTAATTTACACTCCAAACAAGTGAACGTGGAGTGTTTCCTTCCTCCCTTTTCACTCTCATCTCTGCACCCACTTTTCCATCCATATTCCTTTAATTGGAAACATTCATTTTCATTTTGATTTGCACAGGATAAGCATTTTGTCTCTAATGGTGATGGGGCACCCCCCGATAAAGCCTGTAGAGTGAAAATCCATAATGCCTAGCAAGATTCTTCCATCTGAACTGCTTTTTAGTCATCACCTAGAAATTTGGAACTGCAGAACTGTGGGACATACGATGGAGATGATAGATCACTGAATTTTTAATGAGCAGTCCTTCAATATTTGCTTGGTTAAAAGACAGTGGATACTTTATCTTGCCTGTCATAACAAATATGTTCCTCCTGGCAACTCAGCGTCTTGTGTTTAACACTACATTGACAAATGTACCTCTTCCCTTTTTGTGGTGAAGGCAAGCATAATTTTAAAGGGAATAGGCCTGTAGGTTAACTTCTTTTTCTCCATATTTTTCTTTTAATTTTACAAATGCAGCGCTTATCCTAGAGCTAAAGACAACTCTGCAGTTTAACTCTAAAACCCCAGTTCAAATTCATGTTCATACTCTCCCTATAAATTCTCAGCTTCATACACTGCTTAATAGCATAAGTCTGTTGAAATAGAAAGGTTAGTACAAAAGTCCTGAAACCAGATAATAAGGACCAGCTTCTCAGACAGCTTTACAGTCAAAGTTGCATTTGCCACTCTAAGTCTGAGGACAAAGTGATACCTCCTTACACACGGGGTTTATCAAAAGGTTCCTCTATTCCTTTCCCCAGCATCATCTTCCTTGCAGATCCCCAAAAAGGACCTGAACGGGCTCAAAAAAAATAGTCAGGATGGTAAAGAATGAAAGAGATCTGTCCTCCTTGCCTTACTTACTGTTCTTCCAGCAAGTTTCCCCTTGTTTTCCATGACCTGGAGTAGCTTGGTCATATAGATGTGACTGCAGGAAAAGACAGCAGAAACTGATGGTTCTCAGCTTTCTGAGACACCTTGACCATGATGGATGGGCATCATATTTCCTGACATTATTTCCCACTATTTCATGTGGATGCTGCCAACCAAACGGAGAGTTAAGAGTGGATTCATTGAGCAATGTTTCCTCCTTTCACAATCCATCTTGAAATGACAATCCAATTTTCAGGTCAAGAGAAAATTCTTAAGTTATGGAAAAGTCACAGGTGACAAGAATAATGAATATGGGAGATGGCAGAAGAAGGAATGTATCTAGTATGGGTTTTATGGATGAGACACATAGGATATGACAGGGGGAAAGGACATGGTGTGTGAGTCACCAATGAAGCAATGCAATAGTACGTTTGCCTGTGCACAGCCAGCTCTGTTTTACTCACAGATCACACAAAAATGCATAGACATTCACTTCTCCAGTCTTCTGACAGCAGCAATAATATAAAAATGTATCTATGAGCATTCCATTTTCCCCCAAAGTCCAGCCAGATTCACTATTTATCATCATTTATTCCAGTAAATAGGAGCCACACCCAGGCCAATTATCTTGCTGTCACAGCTTGTAAATGGTGTTTTGGTATCATGGGATTCCTGTTCAGGAGCTTTGTTTTGATTTTGAGGCCTCTAATCTTTATCAGATATTACACACCACTCATCACTGTCAGTATCCAAAGCAACATCAGCATCTGTGGCATTACTAACAGGTCCGTCTTCAGCATGTGAATCATCCTGCAGCTTATCCTCCAGATTCATACTTGCCTGAAAAAAATTAACTCCGGATGACTCTCCGGATGGCAGATGTTCACCACCCTCCACAGAATATGAGGGCAGTGAACAGTTTTATAAGTAATAAAATTAACTAGTTGAATGGCTTAAAAAGGTTTTCTTAGCAACAACACTTGAGTGTGACCCAACAAAACTTTTGCCAGAGTTGATTCACAAAAGAAACAGGCAACAACACTTTCAGAAGTACTCCATAATGAAAACTCCTACCATATGTCTCAGACTTAGTTGCAGGATAGGAAGTAACTGCCATGTCTGGCAAACTATCCCCTTGCAAAGTGATGTTCTCCCACACAGCTCAAACGCACTGAATATACGCTTTTCCATGCAAGCCTAATTGCAATGTGCAAGTCCAAATCTAAAAAACTTTCAGGCACCCCGCTTGGGTAAAATAACAGACAATATAAATGATTCCTTGCTTACATTTGATGCAAATACATGCCAATTTCCACACCACCTTCCTTTGCTTCTGGTCATCTGTTAGTCTTCAGTTCCGTGTCAAAATAATAGTGCTTTATTAAACAAGAGGAGATAATTACAGCAGTGCCAAAGCCTGCTGAAGCACAAGCAATATGAATTTAAGGTGACTGATGGCAGAAGATATTACGTGTATAATAAATATGCTTCTGATTATAAAAAAGGAAGTATTGATAACAATTTTTCATTTTAATAACTTTATCAAAAGTATTAATTGTGTGAAAAAAAGGCACAGCTTATTAGTGGAAAGTGTGATATTCTGGTTTGCTGACTTTTTTGTGAATTAATTTAATTATAAAAGTTCCTTTTCTCAACCTCTACATTTTGCTATAAAGACCAAACAGGAAAAGAGGGGCTTAAAAATATATTCTATTTTGGAAATATCAAACTCAGAATTCTTTGGGTTTGGTTTTGATTTTTATAATCCAACAATCAAACAAAAAGGACATTTTGAAAATGAGAGAAAGGTTTGATTACATTATAAGTAGAAAAATGAATGAAAAATTCCCTAGGTTTAAAAAGAATATAAAAATCTATTTTTAGCTTGAAAAAATATTTTAAAGATATAATTCTTGGTTTGTATTTAACAGGTAAACTGCCTATGCTAGCTACCCTTGCCCTTTCCTTCTAATACCACCTATGCCAATAGAGGTGGTAAAGACTTTAAAATTTTCCCAACAATTTTACCTGTTTTTCCAAGCAGACTTTTGCTGGTGGTTGACTAAAGCCAGGAGAGCAGTAGTATCAAGAGAGTCTCATAAACTTCCCTTGACATCTCATTTCTCTCTCTTTTTATGACTATCTCACTCATGAACCTCCATCTACAGCTCAAGCTCTTGTCAGAATACAGAATCTGGAAATATATTTATTACTGATATTATTGAACATTAGTGACTTCTGCCCACCTCTTTTCTTACTAAGAGAAATACCAATGGCCAGCCAAAGTCTTCAGGATGTCAAATAAGTTTTAAAGTATTATCTTAAATTGACAGTTTTCTCTTGTTATAGGACATTAACAACTGCAAAAATGGCTATGAAATATATAGAAAAGAAACAGTACAACATAGACCCCTTGGGCTTTTATTTCTGTACTACATTTCCTCTTGATAGTGCATTGTGATTGCTTATTTTGATCCTATTATCACATGTAGAGTAGACCTGAATGCAAATAAATGGCAATTTCATGTGACTGAAACTGTGCAGTGACTCAAAATACCATTGAGCAAAACTGAACCTGAGATGTCTGCTATAATCAGATCAGATTGGAGGATGATATTGTAGGTATACGGATCCCTATTATGCATCCCTTTTCCTAACAATTAGCACAGTGTGGCACTCAGCCAACCACATGAGTCTGCTGAGTTGCGTGGCTCTTATGACCATCCTGATCTCAGAAGTGTTGTCCTCTCTGCGGCACGGCCATTTCATATTCTCTTACAGCACAAAGCAGAAGACATGTAAAAAATTACCAAAGTGACAGGCTTAAAAAAAAAAAAAAAAAAAGAAAAATCAAAAGGAACCGTTTTCAACAGGTAGGAAGTCAAAACCACGGGAGATTTTAGTGGGCAAAAATCTAGGTCACTTCATAAAAAGTTTAGGTAGAGTCATGGATGAAAAAACCCTGGTCTTCTACAAGAAGCAATTGTTTGCAGGAAAGCAACAAGATTTGTCAAGAGGAGGAAAACTCTGCTAAGCTGACTCTGGCCATGGACAGAAAGTAGCCAGGATGTATTGCTTCCTCCCTCATGTGTTGTCTTTTACTTTAATTCTTCTAAACACTCCTGGCTGCAAGGACATGGGGGAGCTCGATGTAACAAATGTCGAGGCCATCAGTCTCTCAGGATAGAAACAGTCACTTCTGCTCACATCAGTTTGGCCAAGGAGGATCGCTTCAACCTTCCTGCAAGAGAAAAGATCTCAAGGCACACAGCTGCAATTTATATTTCAGTCACGCCAAGCTGTACATTTTCGTATTAGAAATATGAACTATGGAAGAGATTTTTAGTGCCATTATTTATTAGTCAAGTTCTCTGGATTTTTATCATCCATAACTCATGCCTTTGAATGGATTTGCTGCTGATTCCCCTAAGTCATGTACAGAAGGTCCTGAAGTACAGTATTTCTAAAATACCATTTTTTAAATTTCACATTTACATGCATTCCATCTGCACACTGAGAACATTAAATATCATAAATGTAGAGTTAATGTCTCATTTTTAAAAATTATGTAGTTTTGTAATTACATTAAATGAGGGGATACTGACTTTTAGAAACTAAATTCCAAGTCTCTTTCTATTGCCAAAGCAGTCAGGAATATCTTTAAATAAGTTTATGCTATAGGGACCCTTTAATGATCCATCTGCTGAAACTAGAAGGAAGAAGAAAAAGTAGTAGAATCATGAGAAATGAAACTTCAATTCACCATACATTAATAAAAAGCTCAGCTATTGATAACCAGCAAGACTTTAATGAAGTTTTGAAAGTTATATTCATTTACACTTAAGAACAGGCTTCCAGTAGTTCTCTCCCACACAGAAGGAGAATTAAATATATGAAGTAAAAATTTCTTACACAATCTATCTTTCATGACTCTTGACTTTAAAACCATTATAAGAGTCGCAGAAATTATTTTTATTTCTACGCGAATTATTTCATTTTTCAGTGTTTACCTAATCATACTCATTTTCACAAACACTAAGACTGCATGGATACCTGTATTTGACTGATTTTACTTAGTTTCATTTTTTTCTATTGGTAACTCTATCTACAGAGCTTACAGCAAACCACCATTTGTAAATTGTTAATCTCAAAGTCTTCAGGAGAAGTCTGGAAACAGTGCAGGTATATATGATTTAGCTAAATTAGGGTTAGCATAAGAGTAATTAGTGGAAGTCTGTAGATGACCTTACAGTCATTTAGAGGCTGGCACATATAGTCCACTTTAATGTTGCAGCATAACTCTTATGCAGAGTTTATTCTCCACGTTAAATATAATTCAAGTTAGATGACAACTATAGGGACTCTGTTCCTTTTCATTCTGCAGAATAATGCTTCATTACAAGGTAAGTGATACCTGAAATTTATGGGAAGATTTACAAAGCAGTAGATTTTCCCCTGATTGCTTTTTGACTGAAATATACTCTCAGACCAAATAAGGTTCATGCCATTTAGCAGCGCTGCCATAGCAAAACTTCTTTGACTAAAATAAAAATAGAGATAAGCAGTTTTGACCATGAAGCGGTGTTTGGTCATGCCTTAGGTTGTCTCACAATGTCCTGTTTGGATTTTGAGACTGAGTCTTTTCATGTTTAGAAGAACACAAATTAACAGCTCATCGAAGAGGGAGAAGATGGAAGGATAATGCAGAAGGTTAATGGCCACTATCAGCTGTCAAGCAGCCTTAGTTAATTAGGAGTAGTATGTTTCTTACATACGTGTGTACATATTGGGTACATGTGTGTATGGACCACAGCGTCAGCTAGCATAAATGGACATTTCAACTGAGCTGTATTTACTGTATTTACCAGCTATGGACATTACATCCCTGGAAATTCACTGCTGTACCAAAGGATTCTCATGCTGTAGTCAGTCTGTAGATAGATCCCTAAAATGACCAACAAAAGCAGTAACAACCTAATCCAAATACTACCAATATGTTGAGCAAAATTATGGAGTTTAACACTGAAAATATTTGAACTGCATTTGGAAAAAAGGCCCAGATTTTGTATGCCAGAGGTAAGGAAATTCCAGTGTCTAATGCGCTGTGCGTAAGAACCAGGCTACCATCTCTGAACTGTATATCAAAACCCAGTAGAAGCTCGGGGGGGTTTGTTGTCTGTACCTCCCTCTTTCCCATGTCCATACTACCAGCCTCACTTTTCCAACTCCTTTTCCCCTTTTCTGTTTCTTAGTGCCACTGCACAACTTTAATAGCAATGTTACATACATAGCAAAAGATGAAAAATATCCAAACTTGAAGGTGTTGCTGTGAAAATAATGTTTTTCAGGTAAAAATACTTAAGGTAACATCACTTGCTACTGCAGTCAGATGTAAAAAGCCCAATTAGAAGGTACAGAAAAAAATTCATTTTACTGCAGAGCAAAAGATGTAGTGCACAAGAGCAAAAGAGGACTGGGCTTTTAGAGTAAACAAAAGAAGTTTCATTTTTTTAAATGAAGACACTCTCATTTAAGTTTTACGACCTCAAAATATTTTTGCGTGTTGCACAAAATGGTACACACTGTCTATCATTTTTCCAGGACCATACCTGCAATGCGCTGTGCCGTAAAGGTAACTTTTAAGAGAGTAAATATTTTTTTTTTTTTTAAAGAGGGTGAAATGACAGTTTTGGAGCCAATTTTCTAAGATGTTTAGAGTCTGCAGCTCTCACTGAAGTCAGAAGCAGTAGGTACCTACCACCTGAGGACAAGACAGGAACGTCCTCAAAGTCCCCCAAAACCAAAGGGGGCCTCTCCACCAACTTCAATGGCCCTATATCCAGCAGGCTCTTTGAGCGTGAACGGTTGCTGGTCTGTCACTGAAACAAAGGTTTGCCCCATTTTCAGATGCACTAAATATACGGTCTCAGCGGTACACAGCAATCTCTCCAAATGGCCCCAAAGCCCAAAGGCTGGTGCAGACAAAAGGCATCTTTTCTTCTCCCTTCTCCAAAATTTTGCTTTAGAGACTATAACAAAAGCAATGATCCGGGCTAGTTTGTTTGCATCTGTCTTCCATTTTTGACCCGGCTCCCCCAAAATTGAGGCACACACTTTTAGTATAGCACTGAAGCTGATGCAGGAGAGGCATTAAATTATTCATTTGCATGCTCAGGATCTGGCAGGATAAGACCTGTATTTCCCCCTGGAGCTATAGGGTGTTTTGCATATAGTTTCCAGCCACCGAATAATAAAATATGTCCGTTTAATCCTTTTGCCTAGTTTGCAATACGTGATCACCCTAGCATACTCTCATGATCTGATACAGACTGACAGCAAATCAGTGTACAATTATTATTCATATTTAGAAGAATAATTATTATTTTATACTATTAGTTTACCTCTTTGGTTTTTGGGGTGGGTTTGTTTCTAAGTTAGATCATGTCCTTTGAGAAAAGAGCCTTCTTTTCCACTCTACTTTCCTTCACCTGTGCAAGACTCTCTCACAACACTATCCTAGTCTTTTTAAAAGATTTGTTGATTTTAAGGTCATAAGGAGCACAAGTCATAAAACTTCCCTGAATTAATTCCTTTCATCAAATACCAAAGCTGTAGACTCATCTGTCTAGGGAAAAAAAATCTACCCTTGGTATAAATACTTCCTCTGATGTTGAGTCTAGCACTATCAGTAAGCTATTCCAGTGGTTAATTACTCTGTCTGTTTAAAACAAAAAAAAAAAAAAAGAAAAAGAGGGGGAAAAAAGTGGCCCAAAAAGCAGAAACCATATATGTGTATGTTGTACATTTGTTTAGCTTCAACTCTGGGACCTTGGGTCTTGTTGTAGTCACCTGTGAAACAAAATTTCTCTTTTAAAATTGCTCTTTCCTGCGTTGCAGGTTGCAGGTTACAGACTATGTACCCTCGAGAGAAGTGGCTCTTGGTTTCATTTCTGGTTTACAACAACAAAAAAAAAAGATTTACATGCTACATATTATTACAGTACCGCTTTTCTAAGGCTTTTATCAATGTCATAGCTCTTCTTTCAACTCACTCCCATTCTGCTGTAGCACCTTAAAATGACAGTACTAGGGCTGGGCATCAGGACTAGACACTGATGTACTGCCACTTCCTCAACTTTCTCTAAGTGTTCCCCCCCCAGTGCTCAGACCCTTCACAAAGTCACTGCTTCCCAGAACAGGCCTCACCTACATTTTTTATTGCTAAATGAAAGGCTTTCCTTTGGATGTGTTAAAATGCATATTGTTTGCAATTGTTCAGCCAACTAAAAAATTAAGGTTAAATTTTTATCAGCTATCAGTCAACTTAAGTACATAATTCCCTTTTCCTCCTTACTCTTTGCATTATGTGCCTCTTTTTTTCCCTCTACCAACCCAGTCATCTCTTCCAAGTAATTGATAAAGGTAATAAATTGCTGTCATGGCGTAAACCTCCCCTGAAAGCACCATTCATATACCTGAGACCTTGCCTACATTTGCTCAGCTCAAACTCATTAGCTGATTCTGGCGTGCGCAGCGAAATAAAAGCACAGATAATTTTTATGTGGGAAGACTACCCAAAAGCTCTGGACTGTGTCTGCCTTGCTCTAATGATTCAGGCAGGCATCAGCAGTTTTAGACCTTTCTAAGACATATTGGGCAGGAGGCGAGAGGGTGATAGTGACCCAAATAACAGCACCTAATTGGCTTTCGGTAGGGAGGAAATCAAAGAACTTGGCCCAGGTCTATGTGGTTAATAGGGCCATTGCCTGCTTGTGTCAACCAACCGAGTTATAAAGCACTAAACAGGAAGGACAACAAGTCCCTCGGGGGATTATCTATACACAGGCATCCAGTATCATATAGGGAGTCCAAGCCTGCGGTGGGACCATGTCGCGGATGAAAGTATTGACACGGTAATATTTAGTAAGAAATCTAGGTTTATTAATAACTAACAGCAATTTATTATTATAAAATAATTCAGAGATACTAAAAGAAAGAAAAGCGACTTATTCAGATTCTAAAATGACAAGATTCACACTAACTTACTTAACGGTACCTATATATATATATACACATGCATGCACATAACAAAATGGACAAACATACAGAATCAAAGGTGTTTGGATTCAGTAGAATGAACACAGAACGGACATACACACACAGAAACAAGGGTACGTACCCACACACACACACACCCACAGAGTAAAGAGAAGCTAGCTCAAAGAAAATTTCCCTCTCGAGTTTAGAGCAAATACTCCCAATGTCTTGGCATTCCTCAACGGGCGATAATTGAGACTCGAGCGGGGGACTTCGCCCTGGCCTTCCGTCTGGAGCAGACGACACCTTAAGGGTTTGGTACCTGAGAGGCTCCCAGCTCAGGGGAGATGCTGGTCACAGGCCCGCTGTGATCCAGGAGAGCTCAAAGGGTCTCCCTGGTGGTCGCCATTTATAGGGTCCAAGATAATTGACTTTTGTCAAATGCCTTCTGGTGCCTTCCAGCAGTTACACAAGAATTTGATTAATGTGCGACTCTGTTATTGTTCCCATTTGACCACATCCCAGGCACAGGTGTGCCAGGCCCTTAGGAGTTGATGGGCCATTTTAACCATTTCCGAGCAATCGGGAGGGGCAGGAGCCAGGCTCCTTAACATTGTCAGTCCTTATCTCCACAGACTGGTGTATAGCTCGGGGGATGTGGGTGGAATCGCACCTAGCACCAAGCAGCCCAACAAAGAGGGGCGGGGGGGGGGGGGGGGGGGTAAGGATTGCACCACCACAGACCATTACACTCAGTGTCTGGGCTGCATCCCAGGACCGGACACATCGAGCACTGGGAAGTGCGTGTCCTGGTCCCCTGGTTCTGTGGTGCTGGCCCCAAATGGGGCAGAAGGGAGGGCCAGGACTGGGGAGTGTGAAATTTGTGACTGTCAGAGAATAAAAATAATAAACCAGGAACCTTATGATAGAAAACACCTGTTATACTTACCCCACTTTATAAATTATAAATGCAATGTCCCTGAGTGGTGTGGTTCTGTTCTCGGCACTATCTCACCCCTAAATTCCCTGGAAACACCAGCAGAGAGCACAACACAATCCACTTCATGCCCTACTCAAATCATTCCCCAAAAAACCTGCTTTGGTTTGCTGGAGGGTATGTAGTGGGTGTTTTACTTTCTGTTGCATGCAGCTTCTTTTTTTTTTTTCAACTGAGACAATGAATAAAAAACAAGGAAAAAAAAATAATCCCATAAATATTTTTAAGTGATTCCAAGTAGAAAGAGCTAAGTTAAAGTATCTTTTAGGATTTTCAACTTTACTCAGCTATGAATAACATGCACAATGCAAAGAAATTACCCAAGTGTAAAAGACATTTATCTGAACAAGTAAATTACAATGGCACTGAGAGCAAATCTGACTGTGACTTCAATTGCCAAAATCCTTTCCTGCTTTTTCACAGTTCCAGCATGAAAGCAGAAAAGCCAGAGTCAGGTGCTAACTCAGTTCAGCACATCTGTCTTCAGAAGCTTTTGTGGCAACTATACACAGGAAGAGAGACTGGGTTATTGATGGCCCAGAAAAGAAAAAAAAAAAAAAAAATCTAAAGGAGCCTTTTTCTGGTGATAGGGATAATTCCGTCTCTGCTGGCATTCGTATGTGTCTTTAAGTGTAAATTAATGGATTCGCTGATTTCAGTGAGATAATTCAAATGTTTAGAGGTAAAAATATGTCTAGATGTGAGACAGAGGGGCCTTCAGGTTTTAGTGAAATATTTTATACTACAAGAGCCACCTAAACTTACTATCAATAACAAGGTTGTAATTTTACCATGTCCTTTGTCCTTGTCTTCCTGTGTAAGGACAAAAAATTAGGTGTGATATCAAATACAGAGACGTGATACCTTTGTTTTGGATAAATGCCCATGCGTTGGCTGCGTGACCTCGCTTCCCTATATTACTCCAAGAGGAACATTTAGGAGCACTGCAAATCGAGTGCTGAGTTATCCAGGGTGTTACCTGCAGCAATTACCAAGACTTTAAGGGCAAGTGCCACATAATTCTTAGAACTGAAAAAAGTGTTTCCGTGAAATAAAATGGCATGGTTCAAAATATCAGAGGTTATCATGCAACTGGGTGTTAAACTGCTGGGATTGTTTTTAATGCCTTACATTAACAGTACCTGGAGACTGCAATCCAGCAATCATTGATCTGAAGTAGTGCTGTGTGGGACTAGAGAGCCTTCTAATCCTTATTTTGCTGATAACTCGCTCCAGGTTCTTACGACAACCACTAGACCTTTGCGTTTCTATTTCTTCTCAAGCATTTGGTTGGAATCATCAACTTAAAATCCATTAAGGCAATGACTACTCATCTTTTATGTTGTGAAGCACCTTGCACACGGTGGCCTTTGTGTCTAGGGCCTGTAGTTCCTGCCGCTATATAATTCAAGTCACAATAAGTATCAAGTAGAAGTTTCCCTCCGTAGTAGGGCTGTTGGTTGTTTTGTTTGAGTTTTTTTCCAGAGAAACTGTGGAGAATGCTGCTGCAGATACAGCGGGGTCACTGTCGTCATCAAAAATCCCAATTTGAAGTGGAATATTAATTTTAGAGATATTTTAACCTGCTGGCACAGTCAATTACAGTGAGTGGATGGCATTTTAAAACTATTTCTTTCCTTTGAATTGAAATAACTTTTTAAGGTAGGAAAGCCATGTGAATAGTTGCCATCTGGATACAGCTAACCTCCCGGAGAATACATTGAGCCACGGGTGTATGCACATAGATGATATTTGTTCTTTTTAGTCAGTGATCCTAATTTTTTTTCATTTCCCATTTGACCTGTCTTGACTGGCAGCTAAAAATTTCAATTTAAACAACTGGTTGAGATTCATTTGCTAGAACCTAGAAGCAGAAATAGTGTTCTGATTAGCAATGAGGCTCTCACCCTCCAAAGAATAAAGAGAAATCAGTTTTGAAGAAATGTATGAATATGTATACAATACCAAAGCTGTTATACAAGAACTTGATTATTGATTTAAATTAGCTTCGGTTATTTACTACACTTTTAAAAAGTTCTGCAGTTTACAAGAGGAGGCAAACCTGCACAAAGTGCTGTTGCCAGGGTGGTAACAAACATCACACATAATCGGTGATGCACTTTAGTCCTGGTTTACAACCTTGCTGTTATATTGCTCATTTTCCCCTTCACCAGTTGTGCTGGTTATGTCTAACACTGGCATTTCTATGATAGAGATTCACCAGCACATCTTGGTTTTAACACCACAGGGTATGCAAAATAAGTGAGTGAGCAGGAAAGAGCTTCTCTCTTTGTTAGAAACTTGCACCATTGGACCACTCACAAGTGATTTTGTTTTGAACTGGAGATATGATTTATAGTCATCTGTGATCTTTTAATGTACCAGGCATCAATAATAATAATAATAGTAATTAAAAAGAGGTAGATGAACTCAGGACAGAAATCAAACCCTCAAACCCAAAGCCAGGGCAGGCTATAATCCAGTTGTTTCTAGCTGAACCATTTCTCCTTCCCTTTCCCCCCAATGGTCTGTTGTTCAAATGTGATAGTCATGGCCCTACATTTCTTGCAAGTTGCTGCGATGGAAATAATTTTTCTAACAGTAGGCACTTCTCTGCCTGCCAGAGCACTTCAACCCTGTTGCTTTTTTTCCTTGGGAATTTCCCACCTTGTTTTTATTGTTAGCTAACTGAAACAACTGAACTGACTAATGTGGTTGAGCAAGGTAAAATATGAAATGAAGGTAAAGGGAACTGAAGCCAAATGCAGCATTTTCATCATGTTCAGGCTATCAAAAAATACATTTTGGTTTGGGAAAATTGTTATTCATGTTGAATTCATACATCACATGAATGTATATACGTATATAATAATGTTGCAGTGGTATTATATCTAAATGGTAGCACTGAATACATTTTCCCATCTGAATTTAATTTTGTACAACTAAATAACATTTATTAACGGAGACTTTAAAAGGATCTAATTGAAACAGCTGACAAATGCAATCCTGTAAGATTAAGACTGATATTGACTAAATGCTATTATGCAAACTGGTTGCATTCTTGTCTGCATTGGCAAACCTCCAACTGATTTCCAACGTAAAGTCACCACACGTTGACCTATATGAGTAAGAGTGCCAACTTGAGCCGTCCTAAGAACGTTTGCATTACTCTAATTTGCAACACCTAATTCAGCAGTTTTTGTGTGCCTTCTTGTTTCCCAGCTATAAGCGTTCATGCAAACAGCCTGTTTGCACAAATTGTTGGACACGGCCACTTATACAAATATCTGTATCCGCATGCAAACACAACTATACCTGCACAGACAATGGTTCGATACTCGTTGTTTGCTATTCACTGTTTGCCATTTGTTATTTTAATTATCTTTGGCTATAATCATTTCAGCTGGCTGATCAGGGAGTAGTCAAGTCACCAAGGAGAAGATCGCATGTTCTGAATGACAAACAGTTCAGGAAGCCAGAGAGCGATGTGACCACTGTGGTGAACACCGCAAATAAACACATCTATTAAAAAAAAAAACAAAAGCAACCTCCAAAATGCGTGAGAACTAGGCAAAAAAAACATTTGACTAAGCAGCACACAACAATTAATACATCTAATGGTTATTCTGTGACTAATTTAGCAAAAAAAGGTTCAGTACTTTTTCTTTCTTTTTATGATTGTGAAATATTCACACAAAAGATTAACAAGCATTTTAAACACTTCCAGAGCCAGCTTTTCAGCTACCAGCACCATAGAAACATCTTTGATTTAACTACTTTTCCTCGCTTCCAGTTTCTTACTACTTTAAATTCTCTGTATACAAAGGAGGTGGGTTTTTTTTTTTTTGGGGGGGGGGGGTAGGTGTTTTGTTGGTTTTGGTTTGATTTGGCTTTTTGCACTGGTTCAGTTCTTCTTTAAAAAAAAAAAAAGAAAGAAAAAGAAGCACAAAGACTTCATTTTTCACAGCACTGCTGGTCTGTTGCTCCCTGGGAAATACAGAGCTAGACTAACGGCTCGAACACAGCATCTATTTTTAGTTCAGCCATAGAAGTCCAAATGACCCGAATGATTAAATCATGAAACAGGTTTCCTGAAAGAAGTTGTGACATCGTGTAAAAAAGCCAGCATTGTCGCAGCCAAACCAGCCAGCGCAGGTCATTTTGTCTGATCTAGAAATCCAGCTTTGCCCTCCCTTTCATCTGCAGCCTTGAGTACCACCAGCAACAAAAGGATGGAGTAAAGCTCCCTGAAGTTTATCCTTTTCCATACTTACAGTAATTGGCTTACCCATAGGTAGAAGTGCAACCTAAGGTACTGTCAGACAATTACTTGCAATTGATTCTGTAGGTTTCTCATTGTTATTAAATCAGATTTTTTTTTTTCTTTTGGGATATTAACTTTACAACTGAAGCCTGTTTGATGCCAACACACATGCACTACCATGTAAACATCATAAATTAGACCTGCTTCTCTGAGAAAATGAAAGATAAGGACTCACAGGTGTTTGCATATGTAATTACAGGAAAATGAATTTATTCAAACTTAATGTCTTACAGGTAAAACCAAAATTATATAGTCAGCTAGATGATTTGCCTGATAAATGCATTTGTCTTCTTAATGAGCCTCTTTTCCTGAGGTAGTCTGAACAGCTCATGTGTCTGAGCACTTCATCAGTAACCTTGAAAACTAGAAGTCAATATTTGGGAAAAACCAGTGTACTGAGATGCAGGAAAACTTAACGCTGAAAATCTCAGCAGGGACACCTGCTAGCTGATGACTAGGCATGTTTGACATGTTGTTATTTAAATAGGATTAAGCATACAGAGCAAATGATAGGGGTGTGTTTAAAAGTTCCCTTAAGCAGGAAAATTCCTCAGTATTTTCACATACTTTTGATCATCCTGGTGCCTTGGATGATTGCTGCAGATCAGCTCCTGCAGCCCAAAATCGCTTTAACAAGACAACTCAGGGGGACAAGAGTGCAGAGTTGAGTTTCATGTCACTTGGCAGAGCAAGTGCAAATTGCATTCGTGGGACCATCTGCTGAGATAGCAATTCCTCTCCATCAAAGAGCGAGCACATGGGTGGAAGCACTGTTAATACATTGTGCCTTTTAAATAAATCACTTTATGCATACACAGATCATGTTGTGCTATTTTTCATTTAGGATGATGTTTTTCCAAGGGCAGCGAAGTAATATAAAGTTTGCATCCATATGGAGTTTAGGGTTGTTTGCCCCATTAATCAGCAGACAGTGCAAAGTATATGTGCTAATAAAGCCTTCACACTGCACAGGCAAGTGCAACATTCCTGTGTCTTACCTGTATAAGAAGCAAACCGTCCTGATGGATGGAAAAATAAAACAAAATGGATCTGGGGAGGAAGGAGGCTGAGGCTGTAAGTTGGACGGACAGTGAAGTGCTGCATGACCTCCTGGGGTTCTGCCAGCCAAGAAATTTTCCAGCTGAACAACCTTCCCTTGAAAAACAGCAATTCAATGGAAGGACAGCATTTTGAGCATTTTGTAAGAGTGTGTTGAGTATATCAACACTGACAGGATGAGGCAGAGATGGTTTTATCTGTGAATCTTTTATTTCGCCCACAAAGGAAAGGCTTTCAACTCAGAGCTGAGAAGGAACTCCAGTTCCTGCACATCTGCAGCTCCACATGCAAGGCTGCAACATTTTTAGCATCATCCCTAGCTATTTAGCTGTGGCTTGCCTGGGAATTGGTACTGCAAAATCTGGGATCTGTTGCCCTTCTGGCATTTTAGACCAAATTCTACAGTGGGCTCTGATAGCCCTCCTGCCTTCACAAGGTGCTCATTATAAGATTAGAGTTTGTGAAATGCTGTACTGGAGGCATCTCTCAGCATCTCTACCTGTAAAGACAAGGGTCTGAGTCACAAGGGCTCCAGCTGTGCATGAATCAAAAATACTGTAACGTGAGAACAACAAATAAGGTCTAAGCATAACTTCCCCGCTCTAGAACTGCATATTGAGGGTACTTCCAGGTAGGAGCACCTGAGACCTCAGGGAAAACAAGGAAGTACCAAAAGATAAATCCTTTTCATTTAAGGGAAGTGACATAAATTTTCATACTTGAAAAGAACAGTGATAGGTAGCAATGATTTTATTTTTCTTAAATTTTGGAATTTATAATTGTACTAGTTAGATAGCAAAATCCAAAATCAAATACTTGACAGATGTTACTCATCACTGGCATATTAGAGAAAGAATTAATACCATGGACAGATTGGTGTTGTTATTATAGGGGTTTTTTTTTTAGATAAATTTTAATTAGTGCTTTTAATATGTTCACAGCCTAGACACAGGTAGAGATTTCACTGTTCCCCTTCATTCTCCTTTGCTGATATCTGACAGCTTTTGTTTATCAGCTAGTTGTATTATTACCAGCCCTAACATGCTCCAGTAGCCTCAGTGAGAGCACTGAAAAAATAAACCTTGAGAATGACAATGCTGGCAGCTTACTGGAACAAAGAAACCGACAAGCTACATCTAAAAACAGCAATCAATATTAACTTACATCATGCTTTAGAAAGAAGATAGATTTGTCAAATGGTATCAAAAACCCACCTCTAATTGACTTTTGTTAGGGAATGCTTCTCCTATATTCTATTTATGTTTCTAGAGGTTATTGAAGTTGTTTAATAACTTTTTCATGTCATCAGAGAATTTGTTATTACAACTGAATATTTTATTTTTTGTGCTCAGAGAAAGAAAACTTTAATCAGTGAAAAAAAAAAAAAAAAAGGACAAAGATATAGAAAAGGTATTCCAAATCACTCAGTAACCTATAAGTAACCAGGAGACCTTAACATATTGTTTGCTGTCATCGTAAGATAGCTTCTTACTGTCAGATAAGATTCACTTTATTATTTAGGCAAAACTCTTTTTCATAAAGATAGAAACATGGGAACTTATGCATGATTGATTCTTCACTAAATCTACATGTAATTATTTTCTCATGGTAATACCGATGATATAGGATCAACACAGACAAAGCCAGAGCCCTCCTCCAAAAATCTGAACTACAGTTTCTCCATTCTTCACAGATAGCTGGACAGATCAACTCCTATGCCCCGAAAAAGTCTTCCGGAAAATACCATCGGGAATGTTATTTAAGTGAAATGATCTCCGAGCAAAGTTTACGGTGCACCAAGAAATGTTACATGTCAAAACTGGGGAGAAAAGAGTGAAAATACATATGATTTTTTTAAGTACAAAGAGGTTTGTATTAGTTGCAGAATGAGATTCATGGAAACACTGAAGTAGGGCTACAGAATCATCTCACTATGCCAGGGAGGACCACCTGCACCTCTGCTGTATTCCTCTTGGACATGCAGTCACAGAGATTATATAACCTCTTCAGACAATCTATTCCAACACCCATTTCAAACTATTAGAAATCTTATGATAAGCCTAATTTAGCCTTATGATTAGCCTAAATTTCCCTTGCTACCATCCAAGTCAATTAATTTTTTGCCTTGGCATGGAGAAGAAACTACTCAGCAGCAGTAAGCATACTGGAAGATTGGACTATCATGTCTCCCTTATGCCTTTTCTCCTCAAAAATTAACCAACACAATTAACTCAACCTTTCCTTGTAGGTCATGATTTCTAAACCTGTACTCTTGTTCTCTGCCTCTAGACTCCATCTAATTAGCTCTCATCTTTCTTGAACAACTGCCACTGAAGGGAGCAAAGTCTTATCCCACTTATTTTATGAACAATTCTCCTATTTCAACATCTACATATAAAGTTTGCATTTTTTAAAAAAGCATGAGCCACTGTAAATCACAGCTCTTTTTCTGAAGAACTATTGCTAGTTAGCTAGTTTACTCCTAGCAAAGGATAAACCTTTTCAGTGTTCTTACTGAATGTCCTCAGACATCCAGTCCTGGCTTGCCTGGAAATTTATTCCCATTAAGACAGAACAGAATTTCACAAGGAAGATCAAGTGTGCTGATTTTAAGAAGAGCATTTCATTGATTCCATGCCTGCAATAACCATTTCAGTTATGCAGAAAATGATCTATGACACACGGAACAACACTATCTATAAACAGAGCAAATAGACCTACTTTATTAATGGACTTGCATAAAAATTCATATTGTTTGATAATATTGGTCTAATACACCTACTGAGCCTATTATACAGATCAGGTTGAATTCTTCATTGCCATGCACAACATGTAGTCATCTGCATCAATGGAAAAAAAAACAAACAAACAACAAAAAACCCCAGAATACTATGAAATCGAAATGGCCCATAAATCATATTGAACCAATAGAGAAGATTTCACAAGGCAGACATCAAAGAAAAAACAGTCGTGGACTGTTCTGCACTTCAAATCCAAAAAGTCAATCTTGACTTTTAACAATTAACAAAGGTAGATGCCAAAACATAAAAATATGAAGTATCAATGTTAATCCAGCTACCAGAACAAAGGTATAAGAAATACTACAGCAAAAAACTGGGATTACAGATACTCAGTCAACCTTGAGCTAGCTAAATGCAAGCTGGCTTCTGGAAAAACAAGAGTACCATATTCAGACAGTGCTGTTCACAAGTTCTACCCCCACCGACTTTTTTATCCTCACTTCAGGCCTAGATCCAATCTTTGAAAATGGGCAGATTTAGGAGCAAGTCTTGCTGAAAAGAGGGACGCTGTGTGCAGGAGTGGTGCAGTTTGATCCACAGGCACTGGAACAAGGTGGAACAAGGAATCGGAAACAGCAGGGAACTTGTACAAATTGCAATGGTCATAAATGGACTGGCCTCATGGGCTTTGAATGTTTTGTGAAGTTCTCCAGTGAAAGTGGGCCAAATTCACTCCTTTTGGTGCCAGCACACAACATCAGCGTGGGTACCTGCTGCTCAGTGCAGGGACAACATGTGCACGGCTCAGCTCACTCCTTGGCTGGAAACGGCTTTTGTGTCATGCAGACAGGCTCCAAGTGCCCTTATTTACAGATGTCCACCTGTCCCCCTCCATTTCTTGGCTACCGCTTCAGCACGCACCTCCAACCATTTTGTCACCTGCCAGCCAGGAGCCGTGCTGCCCTAAAGATACAATATTAATGAGCAATCAGGCACGGCAGGTCTTAATGCTGCATACTTGATGGAGTCAAGTGAGATACCTCTTGTTCTGCTCGCTGCTTTCATAAGGTGCAGCCACCGTGCCAGCAAAGGGACAGGCACTAACGGAAGGGCTTAGTTATGCAAAGAGGTGAATAGCTGGCAGAGACACACAATATGGAGATGTTTTTTCTTCAGGAGACAGCGAGAAAGCTGCAGAAAGACGTAGCATGCAGTCTTTCTGTTTCTGAGCCCTTCCCTTCTCTCGTCTCAGTATAAGCAAAAAGCCTACGAAACTTAAACACAACATATACTGTTATTATTATTATCCTTTCACTGTAAAATGTGAAACAGGGTTTGTTCACCAGGGATGTCTATTCTATTTACTTTCCTTCCCTTTTCCAGTTAAACCCTCTCTTCATCTGCATTTCTCAGAACAGCACCTGGATTGCTTTTATCATTACTATTTTAGTTCAAATTCTTATTTTTATCTTGTTAATTAAAATGTGATTTTGCTGAATTAGAATAAAATAACACTGGTGGCAACCATTACAAGGGTACTTCTGGATATGTTAGCAACACTTTTCTTATATCCTGCAGTTGATCTTGTTTCACTGTTCTGCTTCATCCAGGGTTACAAAACGCAATCTAAAATCTTTAGGCAGCTATGTATGTTTAACTCTGGCATGAACTTTTAAGAGTTTGATAGCGGATCTTCAGATGAACCAGCCACAGCTCTGGAGCCCGATTCTGCTTCCCATTAGCCTGCTGCAGACCTGGGGAGCAGCTCAGCAACAGCAGGGGTGTAACTGCTGGGTGAAGCTGGTGGGGATTTGGATTTAAGCAGCTAATGTAGTTTATGAATGTGAAAATCTGAATCAGGAGACAAAAACAGGTGCAAAGGACTATACTCTCATGGGATTATTGCATTTCTAACAACGAGTATATGTGGGATGGCTGGCATCCCATGTGGGGTGGGAAATGGAGGGAGCTGTTTCAGCATCACCTATAGATCACCAATTAGCACTGAGCTCTCTAGGCACTCCTCCCCTGCCCCAGAGCCACCCGCTCATTTAAGTTCCTCCATTCTTGTACCCAATCCCACTGGACACCCTATCCACAAGATCTCTAAGGTGTCCCAGAAAAATCACACACCGAATGACAGAATCATTCCCAACATTTGGCCTCCCAAATTCTTCCTGACTCTCACCTTGCTCCAGATTATCCCCGTTGCAAATGAGGCTCTCAGACGCCCCCCAGTGCTGACTCTTCCCATCTCGCCTTGACCCACTCATTGCCCAGACCCCCAAATCTGCCAGAACATCACTGCACAGGGTGGGGAGAACCACCAAAAATTTACCATTAGGCTTTGGTCAGAAATTCCCTCAATATACTTTCATGGACAATGAACTAGCAGAAGGTTTGACACGAGCTGGGGTTTAACAGATCTTTGTTAAAAACTGCATGAAATACATTTTTAATTATGGTCATTTATCAGAAGCACAAAGCTAAAGAAATTCAGGGTCTTTTGTATAAATCAGAAAACTGGAGTTTTTAGCCAGCCTGATGCCAATTTTCAACTAAAGCTTTTGCTTTAGTTAGTGTCTAACCCCTATACTGCAGGGATCATTCCCCACCACATGTTTAGAGTGGGAAACAATGCATCTTATTTATGAATTCTTATTTCTGTAAAAAGAATGATTCATGGGTTTTTTTCCCAAAAAAACTTTTTTCTGAGAGTCTCTCACAGCTGTCTGACATAGATGCTGCTCAAGGAGCTGAAGTAGGACCCTAGACCAATTCTTGGTGATGAACTAACACAAATGTAAGGAAGTGCTCTCTTAGTCATGCCATGGTAATGAGGACTCATCACTGCTATTTAAGAGCAATGAAATACATATGTCGGTGAACAACGGTTTATATTATTCATCTCTTCCAAAGATGTACGATCAAGAAAGACCACCCTATACTTACCATGTTCATCATACAATCTCATTCATATTCGTCTTCATTATCATCTGGAAAAAACAGAAGAGGACCTTGCTTCCTAAGCAGATAGCTGAGTGCAACCACTGACGGTGACTCTTCTTCCTACAAATCCTATGTCCAAGGCCTGTGGCTATTCCCAGGGAGTTACCCTATATATAGGATGTGTTAACGGCATAATGTACCATCATATTTGAGCCTTATATCATAATTGAGACCCAAACTGTAATAAGGCATCACTGTTAATGTATAGACACAACCAGATTTGATTGCAGGTCCTCTGGCCACACCAAGTATATCAGTTGTTTTCTCTCACAGCACCCATCTCCTCTACAGGAGTCTGCACTGCAGACAGAAAGCACTTACTGCCTGCAGTTAAAAGCTTGTTCTGGACTTTTTACCTTCTGCTCAGGGATTTCCTGCTTTTCTCTTTTGTTCACTTACAACCATAGGTGAGACTGGGATCCTGATGTAGATGACATGTGCTTCAGCAGTGGGTTTTTGCTGCTCTTCTCACATTTTTGAATATTTACTTAAAGCCTAACAAAGGTAGTAAGAATCAAATGGTTTCTTTCCCTGCCTGGAACAAACTGTTTTCCTAGTGTAGCCCTAAAGCTTTTTAAAATGAGTTTCAGAATTTGCTCAGACACTTGGTAACATTCTCTTGGCCTGATATAGTTCAGGTCAAGACAGTACTAGGGCCTCAAGTTGTAAGTTTCTATGTCTCAGCCAAGAGTGGTTACTTGGTGAAACACAGAAGCAACGAGACTATTTAATTAACCTGAAATCTCCCACTGGCACAAAATTAAAGTTCTTTTGCCAGAATCATTAGTAATTTGCAAGCTCTGTTCAGCAGGAGAGTAACAGATATTTGATCAAATGTGCCCTTTCCAGGAAATGACAGCCGTTACAATGGGGGAGGAGGTGCTCCCAAATTCATCTGATCAAGTAGAGCAATTTGGAATATGTCGTGCTGAAAAGTCTGTTAACCCTCTCTGTCATTTCACAGAACATGCTAGAGGATGAAGATACTGCACTGCCTCCCCGCTCCCTCCAAACCTGTCATACAGCTTGATCTTAAATATTTTTTAATACACATGTTTAGACCCTACGCACAGGCAGTGACAGGGAGGAAAGGAAGCAGATCGCTTGCTGTCTTCCTTGACTAGGTCATGCCCTAAACTAGGAAAGGCAATTATGTATTGCATATATGATCTATATCGGGCTTAGGCAGTTTTTAGGAGGTACATTTTTATTTAACAAGATACATATTATTAAACAATTAACTTATTTAATTGCACACTTTATAAATTTGAATATTCTTTATTATATCACATTGCTAGGTAAAGGAAAGGATGTTGGTAAAGCCCCATGGATGCTTGTGGGAACTGCTGCATTTCATCAGGCTATGTTAAGCTTCTCTACAGGAATGAGAGCAGTACTCAAATACAGCTGATGTGTCCTAGGGAATCTCTGCTGAGAACTGTACAACAAAGGTAACAGACCACGGAGCTGTGTGCAGGCAGCACTGACTGTGGGGAAGGAACTAAGCATCTACAGACGCAGCAGAGGCAGCCTGGGAAACATGACCTCAAGGAAAAATCCAAACAAAGCGGGGCTTATCTACACAACACTGGCTGCAAGAGACAGTCTGGTGAGCAAAAAGTACTGTCTCCTGCTGCTTTATTCTACCCGTGTTTAAAGGCAGAACATTTTGTACCGTCCTCATAAATAAACAGGATTACATCATAGGATCAGTTATCCAAACAGCTCCACTGCTGCTGTGGACTGGGTAACCACCTCAGTCAGTAGCAACACTCTTCTACTTTCACTAAAAAAAAAGATATGTTTGGAGATTACCAAAGAGGAAGCTGTGATAAATGCAAGATGCATTTTTCAATCCTTTCATTTTTACGGGAAAATGTAACATTTCCTTTTGTCTCCCTTAAAAATGAAAACCCATTCAAAGTGCTGACACCCTCTGCAGAATGAAAATTCTTTGCCAGGGGGGTAATTTCTAAATTTAGGGAGCAAAGACACTCTGGGGACACAAGCCAGAACAATCAGAAAACCTCTGTGATGATCTCTTGCAACCTGCACTAGTCCCACAGTTTGTTGTACAGGGCAGCTACCTTTACTGGAGGAAAAGTGAATAGTGGAAAGTACATAAAGCTTTCCTCTTCTGACTGTTGAGTGTCATGTGCCATAGCAAGGAAAAATCCAGCACAGCTTAAAAATGAGCACACACTGATAAAAGAAACAAATACATAAATTTATGTCTGTATCTTCCTGCAATGGTGAGCACTGCTAAGGCGGGGAAGAGAAAGAAAGATCAAAAAAGTGGCAAATCTGGAAATCATTTTGATGAACTTGCCCAGAGTATCTTGAAGTAATATACAAGATAAATGAGCCTGTTTGAAACCTGTAGTTTCTTTAAGCACTTTGTCAAGACAAGGAGAGATGAGGCTGAGCTGCCAAAAGACAATATTTGTCCTGTACCTTTACACGGACCAGGAGTTTCCAGTTAACTGGAGCTAAAGATAATTGAATTAAAAACCTATATAAATGACAGATCTGTAATTTGAAGAAGAAAAAATGGGCTGAGCTAAAGATAATTCACGCAGATTCTTTTCCTATAATTTCACTTTTGTCATATGGGCAATTTTAAGTAGAAAGCAAACCATTTTCCTGTTTCTGACAGCTCAGTGCTAGGATTAATATTTTCACGTGTATGTGGCAGCAGACGGGAGTGTGTATCCTGATGTGACTGCAATAGCTCCTAACTTTGGGACACTCTCCCTGTCAGATCAGATCAGATCATCATGGTGATATCTTGACAACTGCTGGATTTGCAGGTGGATCAGAACAGGGGATATCTACATGTCTACCCATCTGTAATATCTAGGTGACACAGATAGCTGTCTCTTAATAAGTGATTGAATTTTTTTTTTTTTTTTTAGTCTGAAAGAAATTTACAGGTGGTTTGCTTTTTTTTTGAATTTCTTTCACCTTGAAGTAAATTAAAATCAGCTATCTCAGTACTCAGCCCATTTTCCTTATGGATCACAGGATAACTCAGGCTGGAAGGGATATCAGGAGGTTTCTGGTCCAACTTCCTGCTCAAGGCAGGAGCAGCTCTGGAGTCAGACCAGGTTGCCAGGGCTTGATCCAGTCAGGACACAAAAACCTTGGAGGATGGAGATGGTAAAATCTCTCTGGCCAGCCTGTGACACTGCTTGAGTACCCTCATGGGGAAAAAATTTCTCTTTACATCCAGTTTGAAGATCTCCTGTTTCAGTTCTTGTCCATTGTCTCCCACCTCCTGAGTCCCTCTGCTGGCCTCACTCCAGCTTGGCCATGTTGATGTCCAAATCTGGACACAGCATCTAGAAGTGATCTAAGGAGTGCTGAGCAAAGGGAGCTAATCTTCACCTCGATCTCCTGGCCATGACCCTGTCCATGCCATCCCAGACGCTGCTGCCCTCGCCTTCCTTCCTCTGGCTGCACCCAGGCCCCAGGGACTTGCCTGCAGACCTGCCCCTGGCCAGGCAGGTCCAGCCTGGATGGCTGCTGGGGCTCTGCTTGCCCAGGGTTTTGCACCTGTGAAGACTTCCGCTGTTCCCAATCTGTATGTAGATTTTAGTGACTTACTAGGTTCCCCCTTTGCAGAACAAATGGCTGAAGTTCAAATTCCTACTACGGACTTCATGTCACTTGGGTAAAAGTAATTACGCACTGCCCCAGAGCACCCAACTGGATATAGAAACATGCTCAGGAGCTCATCTATACCAGATTCCCCCTAAGCCGAAGCCTTAGCTCAGCCTTCATATCCTCCATAAGCAAAGAACTTAAATATCTTGATACTTGTCACATGTTTCCATGTCAGTCCATCCCTCTTTCCTCTTCCAAAGTTACACTTCGGATGTTTTGATCCTGAGCGACAGCCAGAAAGGCAACCTGTCATGCAGCAAGAGCCCACGCAGATCCACCCATCTGGCCCAGTCAAGCCCCTCTTCACTTCACAGAGCAGATACAGCTGAAGTCTGGAGCAGAGTAAGGTCCTGAACCAGTTTTTCCAGGGCCCTATTAGTGCTGTAATTATCCAATCATTCGTCCACTCACCTTTCCTTCTGTGATATGCACCAATGCAATGTTTCAGTTGTGAAGCAGAAAGCTTACTTTCCAAACCACCATTCAAAATAACTAATACTGATTCAATTTTTATATTGACACTTCTTTCAGACAAAAAAATTTGGACTTTAATTCAATGAAAGTTTCCTCAGAAAATATCTTTTACCTCTAGCAGACCTATCAAAAAATATGTTTAGTTTCAGACAGAATAAAAGAGGGAAATTTGTTTTTCTTATTTTGATCAAAAATTATATTTTCAGGCATTTTTATACATTAACTTTTTCTTCAAATTTCCTCCTTTCTACTACATGCCTTCCATTTTAAGATGGTCTGATAGTGATTCACAGAATCACAGAATCACAGAATCATCTAGGTTGGAAAGGACCTTGAAGATCATCCAGTCCAACCGTTAACCTAGCACTGACAGATCCCAACTACACCAGATCCCTAAGCACTAAGTCAACTTTACTCTTAAACACCTCCAGGGATGGGGACTCCACCACCTCCCTGGGCAGCCCATTCCAATGCCTAACAACCCATTCTGTAAAGAAATACTTCCTAATATCTAGTCCAAACCTTTCCTGGCACAATTTGAGGCCATTACCTCTTGTCTTATCACTTATTACTTGGTTAAAGAGGCTCATCCCCAGCTCTCTGCAACTTCCTTTCAGGTAATTGTAGAGGGCGATGAGGTCATTATTATATTATATATATTATATATTATTATATTATTCCACTTCACCAATTTTAATCTTGCCATTCCTTGCAATGTGCTGTGCAATACAGTCAGCAGTTGCATGGATACACTTTCCAGAAGAAAACATCTCTCTTCGGTTTCTGCTCCCCCTGCCGTTTCTCTCTACCCTTTGTACTTTGCAATTTGATTGCAATTGCAAACTGTTCAAGGCCAGGTTGGACGGGGCTTTGAGCAATCTGATCTAGTGGAAGGTGTCCCTGCCTGTGGCAGGGGGTCTGAACTAGGTGATTTAGGTCATCTCTAAAGGTCCCTTCCAACCCAAACCATCCTGTGATTCTTTTTCTGTATACCAGCAAGGCACAACATGAGCTTCCTGAGGAAAACAAAAAATCCAACACCAGAGGACTATTCTCTATAACTTGCCCTTTACTTACAATGCTACTTCGTTCACTAAGAACTATCTAAAAAATGGAAAGATATAATCTGTCTCTGACATTGTAGCAGAAGGAGATAGAGATGCAGGCACAGCCTTGAGACATGTACTGTCCTTTATCTATCCCGGAGCTGCATGCTTAGGCCAGTTCTACCCTGTTATCCATTTTCTTCTTAAATAATAAAAATTAAGAAGCAAAAAACAAAACCAAAAAAGTACTTTTCAAGTTGACTGTACAATCTCTACTTTCCTCACTTATTGTTTTCTTCTGACCAATCCTTTTAACGCAAATATAATTGAGCACCTCATTTTTTATCTAGCTTTGTAATAGGTTACATTCTTTATTATAAAGAGAGGATCCAACAAAACCAAAAATACCATATTGCTATTTTTTTTAATGGGAAAAGATTAATATTATGTCTTATGAGCATGCTATATATGGCAATAGGAGTTATATTTATTCATTCCACTGACTGAACATGGGGACATGAAATTAGTACAAGAGATAAAAATGGATGCTTTTATGCATATGTTATGAAATTTATGTATGCACCTTTGCTCACATTGTTCCAAAGGGAAAATTTTTCACAGTAGGCATCAGTTGCTTAATTAGCACAGAATAATTAAAACTCACTGCAGGGAAAATTCCATAGCCCCACAGCAATTATATAGGGAGAGTTCTTGGCTATTGCATGTACAATTCAAAAATAACTTTTAGGTAGGCTACCAAAAAAAATCAGCTATTGAAAATTGCCTTGTAACAGAAAGACTCCTCAATGAACTAAGAAAATTCCGCCAGAAAAAAAAAAAAAAAAAAAGAAAGAATCATCTAATAGCCATCAGTAAAGTTCAATCAAGCTGTATATTAACTACTTTCACTTCATTTTTCAGGGTCAGGTTTTTTTTATTGATTTATGTAGGTTCCTGAACCTTGAGAAATACATTTAGTATAATTAGACAGCAATAGCAACTTCAGAGCTCATTAATAATCATGAAACAGTTCATTCACAACCAATAACAACTCATTTGCAGTATACCATTTTTAGTATTCACAAACATATAGCTATCAAATTTCAACAGATCTTAGACTTTTAGAAAATGAATTTAATACCCTTGTTTGATCTAAGAAAAGTCAAAATTCTCCATACAAAAATGTTTTTACCAGCAGAATAGCACATGGCTCTTAACAGAAAGTGTCTGTCAACATCAATGGCAAATTTTAATTAGACTTTTTTCGGTGAAATTTAAAAATGAGGGCCATTCATTTATTCTATTTTGCATTTCCCATATTATTTTCGGATACAAGCTTTCTTTTTAGTTTTGTTTTGGCCTCAGTATTTCTTCCCCTCTCCCTTGTACTGCATCAAAATGATATTTTCCTGTAAGTTCTCTCCTTGCATGGTGCCCATTAACTCCAATTGCTTTAGCACGGCCAATTCATTCACTCTGGAAAACTATCCCCTTCTTGTGACTGGAAATCTGGTAGATGCAGTGCCAACTTCCTCATTACTGAAAGAAATACAGTACACAATTACGTTGCTTGTGCAGAGGTCTGAACTGATATATCCACATGGCTTATGCAGTTGCATGTAGCACGTGCTCCTGCATCCAAATTGGTCCTTCTCAGCGAGGTATTATCTGAGTGATTTTTAAGTCTGCATCAGGTTTAGGTTCAGCTTAAAAGACGATACAGAGGTACCTGCAATTATTTAAACAACATGGACTAGTAAGTGGATTTAGCACCAGAGCTGCTGTCTTGTTCATGTAGCTAAAATCACTTAGTCTTGTATCATGTTTAATTGGTTGGGACTCACAACAGGTAATTTTGTGTGGTGGACAGAAAAGCTTTTCTTCTCATCTTTATCTTTAGAAAAAAATAAAAAAAACCCCTAATATGTTTAGTCTTTATGATCTTTATGAGTCACAATGACATAAAATTTTTGCGGAGATTTTTTTCAAGTGAAGCAACTGCTACACATAATTGAAATGAATTTGGGTGAGCCCTCAGGAAAATGATGGGATCTCCTGTACTGGATATGCATACCTAGTCCACAGCTAAGTAGTGGAAGTGACAAAGAACATTTCACACTTGTTGTGAGAACAAATAAATGTTTGATGAAGATAAGGACTCATTGATTCCACAATTGAATTGGTTTTAGGAGCATGGGAAAGGAGGGAAAAAACAAAGCAGAAGGAAAAGGAGGAGTTAAGCAAAAATCATCTCTGCATGCTGCAGTCATGACAGCCATATACAACCCATATATGTTTATTCTGCACAACTATGCCAGCAGAAGGCGGGAAAAGATGCAGGGGAGGTTTACATAAAACAGCTAATAGATTATTCAACTCATCTTCTCCCCAGATCTGGCCTCCAGAGAACCCCAACCCCGAAGGTCAACCGCAAACATGAACTTCTGTCTTTGCCCACCTTTCAAGAAGATGTCCCTCTGCATCTCAAAAAAGGCCGTAAAAGCCTCACTCCATCCTCCTGTCCTAAATAATAACTTAAGCCAGACTGATGACTTAAGTCATCTCTCTTTGAATCAGGGCCCTTAACTGTAAGTCCTTTAGACTATCTGCATTTTCATGAATGGGTCTTAGATGAAAATCAGCAAGAAAAATTCCTCTAAAACACATTGAAAAGTCCTGTTTATGCCATGTATTAATGATGACAAAATTACACTCCCTTCATACTGGAGTAAATTAATACCTAAACAAGGTACTATGCAGTGAAGATTCTGCCTGCTGCAAAAATAACATAGAGAACTTGCTTTATTAACTTCTGCAAACCTTTTGGGGAATTGAAAGGGGAAAAAAATCCCCTTTTCGGGTCATTTAAACCAAAATTACATCAAGACACCATAAACAGATTTGTACAGGTGTAAGTGAAGTAGAGCCTGAATTTCTGTGACATTTAAAAATTCAATTAAATGACTGAAAAATATCTTTAATATAAACCACTGTGTTTGGGTATATTACACAGTGGACTGTATTTGTTGCTGCATGTAGAAGATTGCTGTGATACATAATCCATACACAGTGTGATGGATTATCGGCAGAGCCTCTTTTTCCACAGTTCTGGTTTCATTAGCTGGCATGGAATTGCTCCTGTTTACACCACACTTATTGACAGCCAGGCAACACTTTAATTCTGAATATGCTCTCTTTTGAGAACTGAAGATCCGTGAGATGACTTTACTGTACCTTTTATTAAGTACTATAGTAATGACTTGGGAGACATAGCAAAGGTAGTGACAGAGAGATTTGCAGACACACTAAAAAGAGAAGCGAGAGCAGAGTTCAGTCAAGGAAAATGCCAAGGTGATATACAGTGAAGATAAAGAGAAGTTCTGATAGGGTAAGAAAGTTAAAGCCATTGGAATAAATCTTTGACTGTGGAGTAATGTCCCAAAGCAGGAGATTACCTGATGTGTAAGTATGATCTCTATCCCTAAATATGTCATCAACTTCATGCCCCACCACACACCTATCTGTATGTTATTTAGTATCACACTCATCATTTTTAAGTGGGGAAAGCCATGTTCATTTTGTCAGCTTCACTCATTTGGTATACGGCGTGCCCAAACCTATACCCAAGTCCTTTTTTGCAGGGCACTCTATGACCATATGGAAAGTCATTGTTAGTGACTGGCAAAATTTAATTTGCTACTCTTCGTATTACTGCAGCCGCTAAAGACAAGTGGTCCAAAGAAAGCCAGACCTATCAACTCTCAAAGAACGGTCAGCTCCGGTCTTGCTCTGGTAAGTCACCTATCAGATTAAAATTGCTAAACTCATACAAGTCTGGTGATGCATATATAATTTGTCTGTTAAACACTCTGGGAAGCTTTTCAAAGGTAAATCTCTACAAATCACACAAATTCCCATTCTCTGTCAATGGAATGTGCCTAACTAGCATTTCTGCCTTGAAAAATCGAGTCGGTTTTGGCTCTGAAAGTATGAGGTAGTTACTATAAATGAAGGTGCTATGTTTCCTATCTTTATAAAATAAATCTGTCTAAAAGGCCAGAATAAATCTGTCCTGAAAGGATGAATTGCAAGACATGGACCTCCACACTCTGCTGGAAAAGAAGCTCATAAGCATCCTGTATCACACCAATGCACTCCAGGCCATCCTCATCCCAGATGTCTCGGTCTTCGTTTACCATCTACTGCAGCAATGCCATGGAGCCCCATTTGCTTGGCCTGAACCAGTCCACTCAAGCACATGGTTTGATTTGCCTAAGATACAGCAAATATTTACAAAAGTGGTTCCCAAAATATCCTCCCTATTTTTTGGTCATTCTGCTTTTTCCACCTGATTCATACAAAGAAAGAGGTATCAATCTCGAGAGAAGATAGCATCAGCGATGCAAAGAGGAGAAGCAGGCTTACCTCTTCCCTATGGCTCACCATGACTTTAAACCTGAAGATGTCCCACAGTGGTGCCTGTGAGGGACACACAGCTGTTAGGCTCTACCAGAAACACCTGGATAGTGGTGAGTGGCTGGATCTGCACTAAACAATCAGGATTGCCACAGAGTCATTAATTTTAATAATTTAATGACTTTTCACAAGAAGTGATCCGTGTCCCTGTCAGGCTGAACCCATCCCAAAAGAGGGATCTTGAACCCCCACATCAGGTGCTGAATGAGATCTGGCAAAGCCAGATATGTTCCCCTGGATCCCATCCCAAGAGGATCCCACAGACCAGTGCAACTCAGTGGAGATGACTAAGCTCGTGGTATCAGGTCTCTAAGAGTATGTAATTTCAGTTATGCCAGCAGCTCAATTAACTTCAACAGATATTATCCATATGCTTAAGGGTTTTACTAGATTGCAGTCCAAGCTATTAGTAGCAATATCATTTACTGACTGAAATAGATTTTTACATTATAAATATTGTCAGATAGAAAGACTCATCTTGGTTTTGAGCAGGAGAAACATGGACGAGAGCATAAGAAAAATATTCCACAGAAAGTGTTCTATACGACATTATTCAAAATTAAAAAACTCGCATATAACACAACAACAAACCCCTAGCTGTCCCATACTGAAACAGCTGGATGGTTAAGTTTCTATCAAATACATAAGCATACCATAAGTAATATGCAGTGGTAGGTAAATTCTCATTAGCACTCCTCCCAGCCAAATTTGGGTCCAAGATCTTATAGGAAAACATTATCTCCTAACTAGTTGTACGTTTTAAACTGCGAGCAAAATGTTTTGTTTCGGGTTTTTTTTACTTATTTGCAATAAATAGGAGCCTCAACGAAAATTGTCAAGGGTTAAGCAGGAGAAGGATGGAGTTTGGTGTTTAATTTTTAAAATAAAAGTCTATTTCATTCCGAATTACAAAACAGTAAATTGTGGTTATTAGTTCTTAAATACCATTTCAACTAAAAATATGTCTAAATTGAAAAACAGCTGGTTAAATGGATAAATATCTGAAGGAAAAACCTATTTAAGACATTTTGGACTGACCCAAAATGAAACATTGTTTACTTTATTTCTCTGGGAACAAAACATCTAGATTTTATCTACTGAATTTCAATGTTGTAGGAGAATCACAAATTTTGGCTCCAAGGGTAATCCTGTGTATCTTATGTTCTTAACAGAAGTAAAGGTGCCAAGTTCCTTATTAGCATAACATAAATCCATTTAAAAACCAGCCAGGCCAGAAAGAACAATTGCAATCAATTATCTTGACTTTCTGTACAACACAAGTTTTCTGTTTTTTCTCTAGAGAATATTTTTCAAGACTCTCCTCCAATGCAAAACCTAAAAGCATCCTCATTCAAGCCCTGACAGAAACAAGGAAAATGGCATAGCCCTTGATATGTGACTCCTCTGCTATTAAATATACATACATGTATGCCTGGTTCGCAGTCTGAATTTATTTCGTTTAGAGTGGGAAGAATTAAATGCAGTCATGATTTTGGTGCCTTTCTTAATTTTCTGTTTGACAGAAAACAGTAGTAAACAGTGCTATAAAAACCAAGCAAAACATTTCCCATCAGATCTGACCTCTAAAAATTGCGCTTGCACCTTAGCTGAATGCAGGCATAAAGAGAACATCTTTTAAACATCCCTGTTATCTAGCAAAGGTTGTTGGAAATGTCCCCATAAAGCATATGTTCAAGGCTATTAATTGTATTGCAGGAAATGAAATCTCAGCAACATGTCTCCATTAGGCAGAAACCCCAGATGTTGTATCAACAATACTGGTTTCACCCATTGCTGGATGTTATAACTACCCAAAATCTGTAAGAGGCCTTTCTATCATGCATTCACTGAGGCAGGAGAGTTCACCAACTCAGAGACAGATTAGTTTGAAGAGCAATGCAGTAAGGAAGAAGGCTTCTGTAGAGCAAAGTAGCTGCTATTAGGGAAGAGAAAGGCACAGCATCCTAAAAAGCTTGCAAGAAAACCTTTGACAGGAGGGTGCACAGTCAGTGTACGCTCATGTGTCATTGATATCCCAAGGAATTTAAGCT
This sequence comes from Strix uralensis, assembly GCF_047716275.1. Classification (NCBI taxonomy): domain Eukaryota; kingdom Metazoa; phylum Chordata; class Aves; order Strigiformes; family Strigidae; genus Strix; species Strix uralensis. The sequence continues at coordinate 34,322,600 of NC_133979.1, read as the reverse complement.
GGAGTTTGAAATTAAGCTGGCCCATAAATAGTTTTTTCTATATCAGGACATACAACCAGAGTGTATATGATTAATAACATATGTTCTGTTTAAACACTTTTAAAATGATAAAGTTATGGAGAATGCAAAGGTTTTTGATCATCTGAACTGGACTTCCCTACTTGTTAATGACAACCGGTAGAGGAGACAGATATGTAAACCAGAAGTTTAAGATTATGGGTGTACAAATGAAAGCAACTGTTGGGTTGTAAGATTGGTATAATAAAAATGGAAACTAACTATTGACCTTGAAAGTGACTGGTCAAAAAAAACAGCAGAAAGGCATGGTCTTCCAGAGACTGATTATGGTTGGACAAAAAGACAAGATGAATGAGGAAACATTTGATTAGGTGATCCATGTGATCAGATTGGAGATCCATGATATAAGCATGAGCTGTGCCAGATCAGTTTTGGGAAAGTTCTGAAGATGCTGAGGAGACCAATCAGTGAACCCACTTCCAATCAAGAGATAAGCAAGGACACTAATTTCACTATGGACTAAAGGTATATTCTAGACCACAGTCTGGATCAGTAAGAGAATACCCCAGGCCACTGATGGTTCCCCACCATCATCAGGGTGGGTACCTTCTGTGGGTATCTTAAGCAGTACATGAGAACATGACTTCCGTGGTGCTGCCACGTTGAATTGCTGATGGATAGAAATGTGGTCCATTAGTAATGGGATAACTAGTGTGTGAATAAGGCCACATGGTTTGTGCTTGTATGGCTGCATATTATCCTTGTAGGTGCAAGATTAGATATTGTTTTGGTTATAACCATTCAACAGCTGTTGATAATAACAACTGGAATATTGTTTTATGTAATAAAAATAGCGTCATTTAATCACTGAATTCAATCATTTGTGTTTGTACAAAGCGGTCTTCAAGATGCAGACACTGTCCTGCAACACAACCAGTGTGTCTTTTAAAGACCAGACTAGTGAAACAAGTACTAGAAATGTGCTGTCACTACTAACCAGACCTCATTTCAATACACTCACAAGAGCTGCAGAAAAGCCCTGCAAAGGACTGAGCAGGATGAGCTGGGGGAGGCTGTAAAAGTGTCCATACTGATGTCTAGCCACTAAGAAGTGTCACCAGAGATTATCACCCCTTTCTGCCGAGCTAAACTTGTGTCTGGGGCAGATGCAGCTGCATTTGACAAAAAGAGAGCCGCGGAGCCCCTCCTGCTACACACAGAAGCAGGCACACTCGCCCTTCCAGTAATACAGAAAAGTTAGTGTTGTTGCATCCATGTTAGTGTCCACTAAATCCACACCAGACACTCTGCTCAGTACAGGGCTTTGTTAAGTTTAAAGGGCACTGAATCTTACACCCATAGTACACTTGGGACTTGGCACTGCAAGCAAGACCATATATATCTGAAAGTGGGAGGAGACAGAAGAACCAGAAAGCACAACTGCCAGGAAGGCTTGTGTAGCAAAACACGCCAGGCACAGTGATCAACCTCAGACAGGAATACAACACACCAGGAAAAGGTTACTTTTAATAACAGGGCAGGGGTAGATTACTGATTCATTATCTGAGAAACACATGGCCTGGAGAGCCGGTGGACTGGAAAGAGGATTGAGAAGTGTTTCAGATAGTTGTGCCAGTCCTGCTGCTGTACTTGGTGAGCAGATCCGAGAGGGAGAGCTCAGCATCAGAGGTCAGACAACAGTTTTCGGCAGAGATCTGCACACACAGAGTCTTCCACCACATAGCTAGAGGAAAGTGGAATCACCAGCAAATCAACAAAAGGCAAGGCACAGACCAGTGTGCGTGCAGGTCCTGAAGAGGCAATGAGACCCTTGACCAAGAATGGCTTTGTCTTTAAAAATATGGAGTCGTCTCATTACATTAGTCATGTGCTGAGAAGAAGAAGCGCAAGAAAGGGGAAAAAGAGAAAGAGGGCAAGAGCTCCCTGTAGCTAAAGATTACTCACATGCTTAGGTTATGTCATTTAACATCTAAGTCCACATGCTGGATCTCTTATATATCTCTTCTATTACATAGCAGTTGAATTAGCATCTAATTCTTTTATAAAAAAAAATTTATTCTGCCTCTTTCTTGAACTTTCTGATAAATATGGCATGAAGTTGTAAAGCGCAAAAGTGACAGAAAATAAGTGCATTGACTTTCTGCAAATATGTGGCTTTCTAATTGCAGATTTTTCCTTCTCAAATCAGAGCAAAATAGAGCAACTGATGACTACAGCTGGATGAATACTGCAATCATTACCCTTGTTATAATGATATATTTCAATAACAACCACAATACTTGATCCCCATGGATGGTTTTATAATGACCATGGATTATGCTGAGAAAATGCTATTCCTAATTTTATTCTTAATGGAGTGTGAAAGTCTTGCTATGTGGTAGAGACTAATCGTCACTTTAAATGTAATTTACATCACTCAAAGAACATGCATGCTTCATGGTATTAATTAAAGGATACCACAAAAGGTTTGTTGACAAGAAATGGTGAATTTCTTACTTCAGACCAAATGAAGTAGTTATCTCACTAGAAAAACTCATATTATCATTTAACAAAAGCACACTTTATCATTGATAGCATGTGGCCATGTGAAAAGGCATTCACGGCCCTCAGAACATTTGGTATCTGCATAATTAAACTAACTAATCAATTGCAGAGCAGTAGTCAAAAGTCAAATCTTAATGAACTGGAAAAATGATACTTCAATTTTCTGTCTCAAATCCCCAAATTAGCATAATAAACACAACATACTTCTAATCAGTGAAAAAACAGTATTTTTTTCCCTTATTCTTAGATGGTTACTGTGTATTAATGTCACTGTTACTGTCACATTATTTGTAGTGTCTTTGTAAGCCATCAGCTACTTTTGAGTAATTTAATAAAAACAATGTAAATATGTTAAGCGAAACCCACAAGTTCTTGTCCCTTTTTGCAGCTTTTTTATTGAAAATAACATTTTCTTCCAAATTATTTTTGTTATAAAACTGCCATTCCGTTTCTGCTGAAATCCAGTTATTACATATACAGCTCATTTCCCAGTGGGTGGGTTCCTACTGGGAGAGGATGAGTATTTTCAAGAAATCCAGTTACCCCTAGAGAAGTGGATGCAGAGCTGACTGGTGGAGGTCAGAAGTGACTTTTCATTCACTTTGCCTCCACTCTTAATGTGTAATTTGATTGAGATCAGCACAGTGATAAACCTAAAAGTGATCGATGTTATTCTCCATGTTAGTCATGTATATGAGTAGTCAAGATCCAAGTCCCATCCTGCATGGCTCTACTGGCATGTAAGTCCCAGCCTACAAAGGGCAGACTGCAACAAATGATGGAAAGTGATTTTCACCCTTACTTATCAGAAAAAGAGACGTGTTCATTAAACATCATTCACTAAGATAAAACAGAGGTCAGGAATATCATGAGAATCTTGAGCTTCCTGAGTCCCGCTGCCTTGCCTGAAGTTGCTAAAGCATGGAAAGAAAAATTCAGTCCAAAGCAAGATCATTACCCCAAATCAAGGAACTTCAGCCAAGACATCGGTAAGTCCTCATTTCATGTGCAATTTGCAGCAAATACCCACTTTTATTCTGAAGTCATTCAGACAGCTCATCAACATAGTCTATTACCTATATCTACCAAATGTTTTTTAAAGTCAGTTAAGAGAAGGTATTACCTAGCAGAAGGGGAGTGGGGATGGATCCTAAGCCAGTTTGTTGGGACAGATTCATAAAAGATCATCTTCCTGTCCACGAACATGTGAAACTGTGAATACTACCATCAGTTCCCAACAACAAACCTAATCTGTATTGCACCGGTGCTCTACCTCATTTTAGCACTGCAAAATAGCCAAAGCTTTAGAGAATAGATCAGCCATCTGCGCCTGCAGGTGTTTACAATACAGAATAAATTAAGAAGTGACAAGGCATTGAGAAGGTTACAGTTGAATAATTACCATGGAAAACTCAAAATCTTATGCACCATTTCAACTACTAAAGATGGAGCATCTTTCTCCGTCCTTTTAAAATCAGTTTCCACTCTTGTTTCATTTGCCTTTCTGTCTGAAGGACATCTCCCTTCTTCAAATACAGAACACTTGCAGAAATTAAGCTATGTCAATACTTGTGCTAACAAGGGTTTTTTTCTCTTTTTGAATTAATTGATGCAAGAAACTCAGTTACCAGTGTGGAGCACAAAGACCTGTGTTTGCCTGTTTCCATCTATGACAGCCTGTTCTGTGAGAACATCTTCTGGCTCTAGTTTACTTTTCTCTCTAAAAATCTCTAGAAATGAGATTTTTCAGACACAGTGAAGAGAAATACATGAAAACATGTGGCATCAGGGATGTTCCCAAGCCCTTCCTCCTGAATATGATCCAGTTCTGTGGAAGGCATTGGCATTTCACATTGAATTCTTGGAAGCTGAAGATGTATGGTAGTAGCAGGAACACAAAGACCTTAGATCTCATTAGAACTTGGTTGGCTTTTAAAAATTACAAAACAATCTTTTAAAATCCCCAAATTAATAAAACATCGCTATTTTAACACTGAAACACAAGAAATTATTCAACTGATGAAGTGCTTCTGATTTTGAGAACAGGAAGATTTTTAATATTTTGCTTCTAACTATCATATATGATAAATTCTTAATATGTACACTGAGAAGTGTTCACAGAATTTTATCATACAAAATCCTGGATTTTTTAGGGCAAGGGAAGGGTTTCACCTTTTCTAAAACTGTTTATATTTAAAAAAGAAAAAAAAAAAGTTAAAAAAAAGAGTTAAAAGATTTTAATAGGGGAAAAGCTATCAGAAACTTTTGCATAACATCCACTATATTGAGCCCTCTGTCTAGCCATAGCAGCAGCAGATTTAAGAATCTTTAGAAGCAAGCCATGCACAAGACTAAAGAAATTAGTAATTAAGCATTCTGGTATCTTCCTTGTGTGGTACAAGGGGTTTTTTTATATTCACAGAAGACTCTGAACGCACATGGTCACAAATAGCTCAGATGCAAATCCATCTTTCAGGAGTCTTGGTCTAAATAACAGTGCCTCCTCCCCAAAGTAATTTTCTCTCTTTAACTGGCGAGAGACAGAGCGCTCTCCTCGCACTGCTCGCCCTCGAAAGATGTAAAGCAGGTGAGCTGGCAGCAGCGTGTTACTATTGTGTAGGCTGAGCAACATTCATGTACTAAGAAAAAGGATTTCCAGAAGTGTAGAAAAGAAGTTGCATCTCCTGTCAGGTGTAGTTTGGCCCAGGGCAGCAAGTGCCTCTCTCCATGGCATCACGCCATCCTGGAAATGAGACTACTCAGGGCCAAAAATTCAGGAATTATACTAGGAGGTAAACAAAAGCCCTTGGGCTTTTAGTTTTATAAACTGGTAGTGTTGGAATGAAGGGAAGCCTGATATCTGTCATGTGCAGAAGAGAGAAAGATCTGCAGGGTCACATGTGCTTTCGCAGAGATGCAAACTCATCCCCTGGGTTTGAGGCACCAATTTTGAAGACACAGGGTCTCTCAGCTCCCTACTCCTTTATCTCAGACTCATTAAATCCATATTTTGGTCAGACATAAAAAAGAGACAGATTTCTATAGCACTTAAAAAACCAAAACAATTAGTAGGATTCTGACTGGGGTAGGTATTGTGGCTAAAACAGAAGATTTGGCTGGGTTAGTAACACAAGATACATAAGCAGCAAACTGGATTACCTTCCAGTTCAGCTGGCAAACCAGAGAAGAAAAATACTTAGAATTAAATATATAGCAGTACAAAAAATAACAGCAAACCTGGACAAGGGTTATCTCTGTAAAGCAGATGTTATTAATATGTCATATACTGGCTGGTGTGTAGAGGAACTAATAAAATGATTTACAGCTATAATTATTCTTATTTTATTATATGGAATGAACTATACTGAGATGCAAATCTAGTAAATCCCGCTGAATATTCCTAATAAAGGAATTTAATCTTGACCTTGAGCAAGACTTATGTGTCGGGGTTGGCATACAAAAGGACACTTTTTAATATGATTTTACAGGCTCCTACCCAAAAGGGAAACAGACAGCTACAGTAGAGTTTGGTGAATTCAGTAGCCCAGTAGACATGTGGCTTTATGTCCCTAGGTTCATCCAGCAGCAAGGCTGAGTGAGTGTTCCCATTTGGCACACATGTATGCACCCAGCATTTTAATTTTTTTTCTCTTAACTAGCAATATTGAATTATTTGGTTCATTGTTGCGGTTTTTAGAGGATAACTACCATGGAGAAGAATCCAAAAAACATGTATCAACCAGCAGATTTCATCATCAGTTTTTGATTTTGATATTTTAACAGTTTAGCCAGTCTTACCTTTAGGATGTAAATCAGGTATCAGGTGAAAGTGCTAGAAAAGATATTTCTAATACATGTCTTCTGTTAGGTTTTGGAATGAAACTTCATTTTATGGTCAAATCCAAGAAAAGTAGGTCAGTTGCTCATTTTACTATAGTTCCTAACCAAGCATTAAACTTGGGGTGGCTTCACTTTTTCGATGTTTCCTACCTAACCCTGTAACCTGGACCTTATCCTAGAAGCAGTCTCTACAGTGGGCAGAAAAAGCCACCTTCTTCTTCTTCTTCTTTTAAACCTTCACTGGTCAACAGGCATGAAAAAGCCATAGTCAGTGGCAGGAAAAAAAACTAAAGACACACAGAGACAACTTTTCCTTCACTTGCCCAACGGCCAGGCCAAGAGACCTACAGACCATTTTAATATGTTTGAATCAAACTTACTTGAGCATTTGTAGGGTTATCTAATCAAAAGTTAGCAGGCAAATGGGACAGCATAGAATTACTCTACAAAAAATTACAGAAGGCAATTTTTTCTCAGTGTGATAAACCTCATTCTCCAAAGGCACATTGTCTTTTCATTCCATTTTGATTTTTTAAAAAGCTTTTGGTATCTCTTTGAAAACCAAAAAACAAATTTTCTCCTCAATTTCTTTTCCTCCTTCCCGCAGCATATAGTTTTCACTAAAAATAGAGTAGGGGGGAGGAGAAATGTAGCTTGAGAAGTGAGAAACCTCACTTTTAAACTATTTTTACAGTTGCACAAAAAGCCAGGAAACTAAGACAGTGTAGATATTGCAGCAGAAACCGGAACGTGTGACAGGTGAGGTGCGATAAAAGTAAATAAATGGGGACAAATTTTTCTTATAGCAAATGTGGAAAGAACCACAACAACCTCCCAGCACAAAGCCATAAAACATTTCCAACAAACACCCACATCAGCATGCCAAAGTCACAAAAATCGTTGAGGCAGGTCTTGATAAAAACACTCAAATTCAACACTTAAGGCCAAAGTAGAGCCTCTGGTGTCATATGTGACAGACCGGCTGGCACTCAGGTGGATCTTGCCATCTTTGACATATGTGCTGGAGAGTATGTGTGAAATTAACTCTGTCGACACATTTAATTATACCCAAGTGCTTGATCCTGCTGCAGAGGGGTACTGGATAAGAAGGCACAAATATTTGCTGCCAGTATTTTGGATGTAATTTTAACAATTAACCTGTTGTTTTCCAGTTACTGAAAAATATTAATTGGGGCAATGAAGGTTTGCAGCAGCATTTTGGTGGTTTTTTTAAGTCAACCTGACATTATTTTAGCACTGTGAAAGAAAGCTCACCCAGAGAAGGGGGTTAAATGAAAATGATCATCTATTTTTGCTGCACAAAGGTCTGCATTTCATGTGAAAAGCAAACTACAGATTTTCATGTTTCCTGCCTTGTCATTATGAATTGGGAGACGTGAATATCTCTGCATGAGCAAGTTTTCATATTCTCTCTCATACACTGGTAATTTCACCTGCCTGCTTCATCATCGCTTTAGCTTGTCTAACTCATCTCAGATCAATGGGAGCTTGAAATTATCTCAAGGTACATTATGAAATCTGTAATAGGGGTGTGAAGAAGATGCACTGAGGAATGGGGTATGGGGACAAAGCTTTCGTTACACCGTGACATGGCACAGTCTACTCTAAATTGCACTGTCATACATAGCAAATAACGCAAAGAAGAAACAGTATTTTTGTGCTTCCTGCCACTTGGGAATTTTTACATTTCACATGTTTTACCGCAGCAGAAATCATACAGGTGTTCCTAATCAGGTTTTGTGTCTGAAATATAACTGGAGTTTGCCAGTTTTCACTAGTTAAAGCAATTAAATTGCAGAATCGTGCATTCACGTATATTCAGATCTTGGATGGTGAACCTGTTAGCTTTATTCATATCACATACCCACTGGCTTCTTATTCAGAAACAGTCTTATTCAGTGAGAATAAAGATATTAGAATTTTGCACTTAATCACTTAGCGCCTGAATCAAAGATCTGTGGGTTTGCTATTGACTCCCGGGGTTAACAGAGCACTAGAGTGAAACATAAGAAGCCCTGATGTCTATCCTCTGATCTGTGGTTGTCCAGAGGTGGTCACACCAGTCTCATCCTCTCTGCTTCCTGAATACTAAGGAGAAATAAAATATTATTTACCACTGTAAGTTCTATAAATGCAAGAGAAAGTGGTATGCTACACACGTAATTACTGTTTTGCGGTTCTAAGGCACTGTTTTTTCCCAGATAGGAGAGGAATAGAAGTGTATATTCTTATAAGAGATCAAAACCAGAGAGGACAGAACTGTGGCAGAAAAATAAATGCACACAAATAATTGGACTTAGCAGAAATGTGATATCTCAGACAAACAGATACAGGACGCACTTTGTTAAAAATAAATGAAACAGAGACACAAAAAGGAACAAACATAAATAAAAATACATGGCATCAATCTAACTGGATTAGACTTACCCGAACTTATATGTATTGACTCTAATGGGACTGCTCTGACTGCCCTCTACATTTAAAACTGCAGGACTGGTACCTGTATTTTTCAGATCATAACCTTGTAGATCCACACCGAAATGAAAATATTCCCATAGGTAACAGATGATTTGATTACTAAGTTTAGTCTCTACCTGTATTTTGGACATCTTCGGGTTGCTTTGAGGCTGTTTTGAGCATAGCAATTTCATCCTGTGCTATCATAGCACCAGAAAAGTACATAATGAAAATGAATTCCTATCTCCAAAACTTCTAAAACTTCTTGGAAGAGAATACAAAGTAAGAACAGACACAGCTTAGTAAGCAACTGCATAGCAACAATGGGTAGTTTGCTTTATGAAAAAAAAACCCATTGATAATACAGGACTATTTATAGAACTTTATAAGGCAGAAAGATTAAAAACAGGCTTTTAAAATACTTCTGTAGAGAAAGTTCAGCTTTCTGTTTCCTTCTGATTCTGGGAAGAATAAAATTTCATAAGCGGTATCGGCCTCTAGACAGTTGATCTGGGAGATTTTTTTTCTTTAGGTAAAAAGTGAAAGCCAAGAGGTGATGTGTAAAAGTGGATGGGCTCGTTCTTTCCTCACCCAAAACACTGTGAAAGGACCAGCAACTATTCAGGTGGATTCCTCCACTTCTGAAGATTGGTGTTACCTGTTGTCCATGCTTTGGGAAAACATTTATTAGACTCTGGCTTTCCAAAACTTCTTTAAGCTAATCTCTTCAATGCATTGAAGTTGCTGAAATGTCAGAGATGTAGTCTATGGAATGGGTCTGGAATACAAACTCCTCCCTTGGCTTTGTTTTCTCTGTGTATCAGAAAGAAGAACCTGGATTCATCCTGGCTTCATAGTCATCCTCAGCAACAAGATAGCTCACTGCAGCAAATGTACACAACCATTAATGCAGCCCCAAAAATGTGGTGCTCCTTTGGGTGTACGTCAACTTTGCCTCTGTGTATAAAGTGCTAAAGTAAGCTTTATGACAAAATCGGAGTTCCTCAGTCCTCTCATACTACTATAACCAATCAAAAGGAAAAAGAATAATACTGCCATGAAGACACTCCCCCCCTTTCCCAACCAAATACTCCAAGCTTTTTTTCTGTGAACATCTCAATGGATCTCCAATTAAAAAACAGCCTCCTTTGGGAGCTCATGTAAATTCCTAATCCCAGCTACCTTCTTGCTCATAATTTTTTGAAGCTATTTAAATGTCTTCCCGTGGCCTTTCCTTATCTATTTGACTCTGGTATAACCTTTATTCTCAGAACCTAGCTGCAGTGTCAGTGTCAATCTCTGGCCCAAGAGCTCCCGGTTTGCCATTCGTTAAACTCCCTAGATATGTTTGCAGCAAACCAGTTTTGCTAAGTTTCAGCTGTCTTGCTGCTTGATGAGAGCACCGTCTGGTCTGGCACAGATTACTTGCAGTCTCCGTCAAATAAATGACGGATTCTGCTTTTACACAGAAATATTCTCCAGCACAGCAGTGTTCATGATAATAACCTCATAATGTTCAGAGGCAGATGCTCCAAATTAGCTGTGTTCTACAAATGGGAACAGCAATGAGTAGGGGGAATGGAAAGGGGATGAAAAAGACTGAAACATTTTGCCAAAGGTCACATTTCAAACAATTTAATTTAACTTAACTTAATTTTAAAAGGCTTCTTGCCACAAGACTCCACAAGATCCACAAGACTCTTTTTTTTTTTTTTTTTTTTTTTTTTAGCATAGCAAGAAAATGGAAACATCAGCAAATAGGTACTTTGGCTTGTCATTTTAGTTTTTCTCTCTTTTTTTCTTTTCAGTGAGAAGAAGAAAAACAGAAGACTCTGGGAATGAGACAAGTCCTTTGACTTCAGCCCTGACAACTGCTCAGACTGTTTAAATTCTATAAGCATTTAGTTTGTTTGGTTCTTTTGCACCACAACAGAAAGCACCAATTCTTTCAAACCTTTTAAGTACTGGTATAATTTCACTGACAATAAAGTCTTTGTATCTCCAGTTTGCTGCCAAAGGAATTAAGGGGACAGAAGGATTTAACATGCCTAAATTTCATCACAGGAGGCATTGCCACAAGCAATAACCACAATAATGAGTTTTTAAACAAGTCTATGAACAAGCACTATGGAGAACCAAGGCAAAAGGGAAGGCTGCACAGCAAATGAAATTATCTCAACTCATAACTTATTTTGCTCCATCTCTTGGAAATATTTAACTTAGATTTCTATCCTTTTCCAGTTTGTATGTACTGTATCATTAACTGAGATACCTAAACAAAAGTTCAGTCTAGCCAAAAATGAAACATTATTACCTAGGAAAGACAACAAAGTGATTTTTCAACAGTTTCAAAACTTTTTATTAGGTTTTTCAATAAGAGATTAATTGAAATCAATCCTCCAAGCAGTTTGGTTTTGCTGAAACTGTTTCCTCATCAAGAAAAATCTGAATGAATGACATCTGACTAAAAAATTCCCTTCAGTTCTAATTAGTATGTTCCCAGTAAAGTATAACAGTCTTCATGTAGTACTAGTGTAAAAGAACAGGCACAAATTCAACATACTTCTAGCTAGTGTGAACTCAGACTTTTTAGAAAGCAGACATCAAATAAATACGCAACTGTGAAAAATAAGATGTCTGTAAAATGAAAGATGGGTGCTAGAGAGGAGTCTGGATGAAAGAAAATAGAGAATATGCATCATGCATGTTAAAAAAGTGATACTGTTGCTTGATACTAGGATAGACATCCTGGTACGAAGAGACAGTTAGTTTTCACTTCCCAAGCACGGCATGTTATTTACTCCTAAGACTGTCTAGTTTATAAGAAGGAGGAAGAATAACCTCAACTGCATTGAAACTCATAAAATAAAACACCTCTCCACTTTCAGCAAGTGTTACCACACTAAAGCTTCACATAATCTTTATGGAAAAAAAATGTTTTCAAACATTACAATAGACAGTTTTGTTTTCTTGCAATGTTTAGCATGTTTTATCCACACCTTTCAACTACTAGGTAGAGCTGAAAGTTGCCAGGTGAAATCCTTTAGTTTACACAGTATGAAATTAATGGAAACCAAAGCAGTTGCAAGTGAACTTGGTGCAACTATTGTAAACCACCCGATGAGGCAAACTGCCAATGACTACCAGATATATTCCAGCTGATTTGGGCGCTGTATGTCTTTCTATGTGATATATTAGTCATTTGTTACTCACTACTTCCTTTAAGGATCAGTCTTAAAAGCCAGTCAACACCATTGAATTTTGGCTGTGCTCACAATTTTATTTCACCCGAACAGATTTTTAAAAAAATTAGGATTTTAATTTAAAAATAGTAGAGGCTTTCACTCACATAAAAATACTTCAAAAAGCTTCACTGAGAATTGAAAATCAATAGTGTTTTTCTTTTTCCTAGAAATGATTGTTATTTCACAGCAAAACTCTGGTGCTAGAGAATACAGCTGTGGGAAATGCATGCACATCTATCACGTGGATTCATGAGGGCATTGTCTTTGGCTCCCATTTACACAGCATTAAATTCTGCTGTGTTGACTTTGAGTTTGACATGCTACTAAATCTTAAGTCCCCAAGCAGAATCCTCTCAGAATCATGGTGTTTCACTAGCTGTCTCAGACCACAAGTGTCACCTTCATTTGAAATTATCTTGTCCCAAGTGTGCTTAAAACGTTCTCATACTTTTCGATGAGCTTGGGCCATGTTCCAAGGCTATCACAAAGCCAAAGCCCCTGCAAGTGATTTTTTTTTTTTTCTTCTTGCTTTCATAAGCACCCTTTACAGGTCTGTTCAATCCCAAAGTAAGTCTGCTATTTTGCAAAAGCAATTTAACATGATGTGAGTTATGACTGAGAGGATCCATGCAGGTGTTCATGGATTTTAATTAATGCATTCACTTCACACCTTTAATTAACTTGTGACAACATTCTCAAGTGTCACCGATGCAAAGAAAGACAACTTTGCTGTCCAAGGCTCAGTAGAAAGCTGTGCACCATGAACAGCACCTATAATCCTATATAGGATCATAGGCCTTCTGATGCTGGTGAGTCTGTAGTAACACTAAGTACTCAGACCAGGATGGCGTCTGTGAGCAAGAGTGACTGCATAAATAAAGTGTAAAAATAAATACATAAATAATCATGCGCAAATCAAATTAATAGGACTGTTACCAAAAATTTCCACTTAAATGTTGCCTAAAAGCAGGAATGAACCCTGCCGTATTAATGAACCACCTCTGCTACATCTCTACAAGCTCATCTATTGAACTATGCTATTTGAGTAATATGCGAGAAAGATTTTCTTTTTTAATCAACAGGCTTATTTTACAGATTCTGCATCAAAACATTTTTAATCTATTCAGTTCAGTCTACCAGTAAACTCAGTAAACTTTCTTAGCTGTGTGTCAGCATTTGTCTACATCACACAAATATGTGATTTGCTGATACGGCAAATCGGAAGCTGGTTAATTGCATCAAATTTCTCACTGAAAAGGCTTTTTAACTACCCTCAAATATCATCGAGGCTGAGACTAAGTACATGTTTGAATATTTTCTTCAGTTCTCTGGTGACAAAACTGCTGATGTAGTTGTTCTTACATCTATGATTGATCCAAAAAAAAGGAAAGAAAAAAAAAGAAAAAAAAAAAAGAAAAGGCAAAATTTTAATCCTAATGCAAACACACAGATGAGAGATGTTCCAAAGAAGGCCATTTTGTACAGAACTGATTTTCATAAAGATTTTCAAGCATTTCATCTTTCATCAGTGTTTTCTCTTAAACATCAGACACTGAAGTAAATTGAGGTCTCTCTTACTGATACAGTTTGATGTTATTTTGGTGGCTTTTGACCATCTTTTACCTTGTAATTTGTTCTCAGCAGTAAATATTTGATGAAAGTTGATCACTTCAGATATTTTTTGTTTGTGGGATATCAAACTTGTCTTGTTTATTAATTTGCCATGATGCTTTCTGCCTGCATAATTTCAGGTGGTTGTGATTGTCTTTATTCACAGATCACTTGGTCCATCCTTTTCCCTTTTCTAATATTCTGATCAAAGATTCAGTTTTATTGAACACAAAAGAGAACCAAATTTTATACAGAAAAAAATACACCACAGAGTTCATCGGGCTACAGTTCTCTAAGTGTGTAAATCAGAAAGTACTTAAAGAAGCTGAACAGACGCAATGTTTCCATTATTCTTGGCCATGTTGTGCAATACTACTTCAGTCTCAAAGCGGTCACTCAGCTTCCATCATGGATTTGGACTCCTAATTCCCTTCAGTTTCTTTTAACATTGTAGACTTCTTTGAGTGAATAAAGCGAGGCCTAATTAGCACTTTATGTTGTTTGTTCCTTGTCTTCTGCCCACATTTACCACCCCATTACCAGGGTTGATAGCAAGGAAAATTTCCTTGTTTGTGAAACATTCAATCTCATGTCCTGTAATCTTGGTGCAAAACCACATTTCAAGATGGAATGCAGGACTTGGAACTGGAGCACTGAAGACACTAGCTAACATTCTCTTTGCCAACTCTGCTACCCCTTAAAAGTCTAGGCAAAATTTCCCACCATCCTCTGTTACTCTGACATTCAATTTGCCTGTAACTCCACAACTTTGAGACAGAAAATCTAATCAGTTTGAAAATCCTGTAGATATAAGTGGGACCAAGTGTTTTGGTTTTGACACAGTTCTGAATACCTAAGACACACAAGCAGAGTTTTCAGTCTGTTGCACTGCCAGGACATGTCCCATCTTCTGCTGGAACTCTGTACATCACATTCTGTTTGCCATGCCAACAGGCAGTTGAGCTTCTGCTAGAAATAAGATCTCTACTTGACACAAAACTCGTAAAAGACATCAAGGAGGGCAGGGTTGAGTTCAGGGTGACGTAGCTGGGACTGGAGAAATGATTGCAGAGTTAGGAGTCCAAAGGAAGAGAGATGGGGTGAAGGAGATGGGAACTTCATAAACCAAGTCTCTATAGTCGCTAGAGAGGAAGTAGACCCAGTGATGGAGGCTGGAGAAGAGCAAGCTGACAGCAAAACTGAATCTGTAATTATATTATGGACTTGCATTAATGATGATGGATGAACTGGGACACAGAATTAGAGATGAAAGCAGATAGTCAAAGAATTAAGATGAAAATTGAGATAGATTAAGATAGATTAAGATTAAGATAACAACACAAGTAGGTGAATAATCAAATAGAGAAGTGGCCAGAAGGGGGTGAAAGGAATGCAGGACTGGAGAAGAAACTACTGGAGAATATTAAATTGCTAGTGTGAGATAAGGTGTGGGAGATGAGCAGGGAGTCTTCAAGATGGAGGAAAATAAGATGTGCAGAATTTAGGAGACAAAATAAAGGAAGAGAGGAGTCCTGATAAACTTATTGTGTCATTCCCATTCTTCCACTACTCTTAGCCCACCAAAAAACCCTCAGTGAACACACATTTATGTGATCATTTTAGCCCAATACTCAGATTATTATATCATCAAGCAAGTTTAGGCTAACTCTAGTCTTTCTTTCACGTTCTTCAACATTTTTTATTTCCTTTTTCTTTTTAATCTTTTTTTTTTTTTTTCATTTAGAGTCTTTCTCCTTTTCTTTGACCCAAAGACAAGAAATTGTTACAGTCCATCAGTATTCAGCAACCCATACTCAAGCTGGAGTAGCAAAGTGTGATTATTCACATAAGTCACATGGTGGTTGTTGTTCCCTTCATGGCTCAATGTAACTTATAATTAGTAATTGAAGCAGCCACCAGGGCTTTGAATCTCAGTGGAAAAGATAGCAGAGAAGCAGGCTTGTTCTGATTTATTCTCTCTGGGAAAATCTGTTAGCTAAGGCTCATCACACATTCTCTCCATTATTAACCTTTCTAGCATAAGCGAGCAAGCAAAGTGCTGGTGGGGGAGCTTATTCCACATAGCTTCTTAGGAAAGGAGGGAGAAAAGATACACAGCACAATATTTGACTATTTTCACATCTAAAGGTGGAGAGGGAGAGGCTGATGCAGGTTTTACTAAAAACCTTCAAATTCCCAGGGATATATGAATTTGCATGCTCCTGCACAGTCCTCCAACATCACGATGGCTGGCACCCTTCTGCATTGTAGTAGGTGCAAAGGAGCACCATTGCTGGGGAGATCATCTGCTTTAAAGACGGAAAATTTCTTTTATGGCTTTGAGCAGGATCTGATTGTTTCCTTTATCAAAGTATTACTCTTACCCTACAGAGACGATTATGGGCATGTTCACAACTTGTTCCCTAGCTCCTTGCACACAGAAATTGCGCATATACAAGCCCTTACATAAACTAAAGAATGAATCTCCTTTCTTTTATGCAGATGCATAAGAGAGAGACCTAATCTGCTTTCTAATATCAGTAACAGTGATTTACTATGTCATAAAACAAGGAAAAATGAAAATCTAGCCTGCATCCCACTGGTTTAGTTGTCTGTGACCCAAAATCCATTTTTGTTGTGGACACAGTGGGATTTTAAGATGTGCAAATATATCTGAATTAATACCACATAAGATAAGAAAAATAAAAACTCAGAAAATAAATATTCCATATGGTAGTACTTAGCAACTCAAGAGAAAAATACTGATATTTAAAGGCTCTTAGACCTTTTTAAAAAGATTTTAAAACCTAAGGAAAAAAATAAAATCAAATAATAAGACAGTAAGCATTGGCTCCTTCCGGAGAGCAACAGAGAACAACATTTCCCTATCAAGGGGGTAATGAACATATTAACACTCAGCCTAATTACATGGTAACTATATACTATGTGTATTATTAGCCCATGTGTAATGTCAAGTACTCATGGATTATGTATATTGTGAATACCCCCCAGCAGAGTCTCGCTGCACACAGGACAAAATGCCCAAGAAAAAGTGGCTTAGTAGAGGTGGAGTCACAATATTTCCTTTTGTACCACAGGAGATGGAGTGACTTTTCACCTATTGATCAGCTCAAAAAATACTTGCTTTATCATAGGGGCAGCTGGAAAAAAGAATGTGCCCCAATATTTGTGTTGCGTGTTGTCATTGAAGTAGAGTAGAGGACCTTAGGGGACAAGCAAATATATCATCTTAATTAACACCTAATTGTTCTTGACACCTGAAATTCTGCTAAGCTTCTCTCCTGCCAGACCCAATACATAAAGGACGTCTGTGCATCACTGTATCCATACACAGGAATGGAGAATTACTCCTATGTTCAGGGTGGAACTTCTTTGCCTCATTTTCTTGTGGAGAAAGCACAGCATTTTCTTTTTAAATACTAAAATCAATAAGATAGAGGACCAGATTTTCAGCTAGTGAAAACCAGCAATGATTGCGAGAATTTTCTTTGTAGCAAGAACAATTGGAAAGTTACATATAGAACAAATCAGTTACTGATTTAAAAATATATATGCACCACTACTGTCCTTTGTGGCGAGGAATTCAGCAAAAATACTAAACCATTTTAAAAAAAAAATGTAAATGTAACCTTGAGATTATGGGGAAAAACCTACATAGAGTAGTAGAAAGCTTGAGAAAGGTTTAATTATATGTTCTCAGAAAGGTATAATATTAGCATTGTCCCACCTTATATTGTTCTACTTGTATCATTAGCTTTTATTAGCACACTAGATTCATCACATACTGGTTTATGACACGCTGTAATGTAAATCAATGTGGTACCTCCCAAATGACTAATATAAGCTAGCTAGCTCAACTATAAAAGAAAGACTTGACAGATGGGAAGCTAACACAAAATTGCAGAAGGCTGTTAAACTTATTTTTTACCATTTTATATCAAAGTATACAGCTGGAAATGAGAGTATTTTTATAGGTTAAATGTCAGTGAAAGAGAACCAGGGAACACTGCAAGTCCTCCATCACCTGGGCCCCCCGAGCTACTCTTGACACAAAGATCACATTGCTTTAATAATATTGCTGTCCTCAAAACACTAGTTTCCTGTGGATCTCGTTGACCCAGTTATGTTGCTATAAAGCATCCTGATACCCATGTAATTTTTTCCCCAGTGGGAAGAGGATGAAAGAAATGATCCCATGTCCTCTTCTGGAAGAAGCTGGTGCCCAGGTGTTTGTCACTGTCTTCATGGTAGAGGTCACTCTTGCCCCAACTGGGTTGGCTGCACATGAGTCATCTCACTGCCCCAGTGGAGGTGAGGCGATGTCCCCGTGCCTTCTCCTACTGAGAGGGGCTACAGTCACCCACTGCTTATCACAGATCCTTGGCCAAAGTCTCTATCCCTCAGAGCTGCCAGCTCGAGGGCTACCATGTCTTTTCCTCCCCGATTAGTTGGGTTAGGCAAGACATTTTAGCTAGTAGGGAAAACTCAGAGGCTCACGCTGGCTTTTCTTCATCCTGGGGAAAATGACAATGACTTTTCAGGAAAGGCAATGTGTCAGCTGTGATGGGCCAGAGGTGCAAACTCCTTAAAATGGCTTTGCCACCTATTACTGTAGGTGGGAGCCTGAGTTTAACTTAATTACATTAATCAGTTTGACAAACTGAGAGGAAATGGTGGTTAGCAACTTTGGAGCAGAGGGGGATGTTAGCAAGCAAAGCAGTGATTAAATCAAATTCTCTTATAGATAGAGAATTGGAAGTAATTATCTGAGGTGTTTTCTGGCTGGGGGTAGTGCTGCAAAGCTAAAAGTGTCTGATAGGTCCACATTTTATGATTAAAATAAAGTGAGTATTTTGGGTCCCACACTCTCCTGATGTTATTTTACAGGGCTCAGCTTGTTTCAATCAGAACTGCTTTGCAATACTGTTCTCCTATCAGCTGCTTTTACTCCGATATTTTTTTCCAAAATATGAATTATTTCAGATTTAGGGATTATTTAAATATACTACCTGTAAGAGGTTAAAAGGAAAAAAAAAGAACCCAAGAGACAACAGTCTGAATTTCACCAGTAATGGGCTTACTAACAATCCAAATAAGATTCTCAATGGCATTTATAATAAAAAAGCAATTCCTTGATGCTCTTTAAGCCTAGTAAACAGAAATCCAGTTATTCTTTTGGGTAATACTCAAAATGAAGAAGTTGTTCTTGGGACATACAGTCTCTTGCAGTTACTTAACACAAAGTTCTATTTAAAGAGAGTGGTTAAATTAGAAATAAATGAATAAGCACACTGATATAACTAATCTGGTTTAAAAGACCATTTTCCTAAATTGGTTCAGTACCCTAATATTTGGACACTTAAATCACTATAGACCTCATTGAAATGGATTAGCTTTATTTCAGTGAACTACAGGCTCGTATTAACACTAAGGCACAGGTATAGTCCATCTTTGAGCAACTAGGCTAGGGGGTTTCTCAAACTATTTAATTAGTCCAACACAACTCTCTAAGATGACCAGGCAGCAGAGCATTCAGGCCATTTAAATGTGTGTGAGCTTAATAACTACCACTTAGGAGAAGTAATTAAAGAATATGAAAGCTGTTGATAAAGTTATCAGGTTGATGAAGAATATGAAACTTTTAAATATTCATTATTTTATGATAGCTGCTTTTTGAGCTAAAAAATCAGCCAACTTTCTGGAAACTGTTTTGGTCTCCTCCCATACCTAATTCAGTCCCTGAAATGATCCACATGCACAATGAATCAAGAGTCCTGCGGGGCTTTCTGTTGTTCTGGTTATGGTGAGCAGTGATTTCATGGGTATTATGCTGCCAGTGATATGCATGACTTTGGTTGCACAGGTTTATTTCAATAAATTAATTTTTTACAGAAAATCTATTTTCCCACATGCCAGCCATTTTGATCACATACTTCTTAATGTTTTTACCATCTCACTTAAAATACACAGTCAATAATAAAAATAGTGTTGGTTTTTTTTTTTTTAAATCCATGTCATTTCATTCAAATACAGATATATGCAAGACTTTCCTCATCAGACCCATCCAGGTTATTGTATTTCATCAACCCCACCTGCAGTTATAGAGTAAAAAGAAGAATCTACAACTTTAGTTGGCACTGAATAACTAGGATATGAAAATTATCAGCTTAATTGAAACAGAGACAGAAGATTTTCAGTAAGAACCAGGCAAGGGTTGGCCATGAGGTATGGAAGCAGTGAGGTTTTAGTTCTCTGAGGTTTTAGCTGGCATGCAGCTACAGAAGACATCTGAGCCCCAGCTGAAAAATAGCTGGAGTCTTACCATACAATTTAATGAAAACTCAGTAGAAAGTCTCAATTGAAAGGAGCCTTTTCCCATGCCACAGTAAAGTCCTCAAATGGGATAGCATTTTTCTGATCAAGAAAATGTTGAGGGTTCAGGTCTGTTGGGTTTGTTTGGGGAGAGAGAGAGAAGCTGAAAAAGAAACAGAAGCCAAAGTGAAAAGGAAAAAAATAGAGTTTCAAAAATAAATCCTATTTAGAACATCTGCTGTTCTCTCTACAGTGGAACAATCATTTAATCTAGGGAAAGTCTGAGGTTGGAACATTATTAACTAGAACATGGTAAAAACAGATCACCAGCTCTACAAGAATTTTGGGAGGAAAATATATCCTGAACTGGGACAAAGAGCAGAAGTTGAGATATTTCAGACTTAAAGTTCCCTTAAATTGGATTGGATCCCCTGAAACATTTAATTTCAACAAATTTAAAAGGATTTTGTTGATATTCTGGTTTATTTTACCTTAAATTTTCCACTAAAAATTAGTTTTACATTTTCAAATAACTTGGAGATGTGGTCATTTGTTGAACAAATCAAACAAACCTGAACACTAGAACAGGGAATTCATCAAAAGAAGCTCCTTTGAACAGTTTTAACTTTAAAGAAGTTTTCTCACAGAAAACCAATGATCAGCTTTAAACATAAGCAACTAGCTGAAGGCCATATGGCATGCCCAGAGTGCCTGCTTTGTATTACAAAAAGGCTCCAATAGCCACCTTGTAGCATCCAAGAACAAAGTCTGCAGCTCTCATGCACTCTATTTTCATGGCACAACAGAGGACAAGAAACAATCCGTACAGTTCAAGAGGGCCCCTGGATGCCTCAGATCTATTAAGACATATATTATTAAAGCTCAAATGTCATTTCATATAGAAAATTTCTCAGAAGGAACTGATTTTCATGTAAATAAGGAACCTAAATTACAGCAATTTGTGTGCATTTTACAACCACTGCTGGCTAAGACTTTGTTTTGTTCTAATAAATCAACGTGAGTGACACACTGCTCCAAAATATCTTTGTTATATCCCAATTTGAGAAAAGTAATGCTATCTCCTAGAAATCTAGGAGACAGTCCTTGAAGAGATTACCTCTTCCAAGACATAGTAAATCATCAGAAGTAGACACTACTGCAATATATCAAAGTCTTCTTGCACACTAGCTTTCCAAAAAGAATTGAGTTGAGGTCAGGCTCAAACCATATCCTAAGATGAGTCTAGGCACAGACAGAAGCCACTGACTTTTCACTGTATCTGATGGCTTTGCTGCCCCACAACACACAACAGTAGAAATTCCTGTTTTCACATCTCAACAGGAGTTTCCCACATGCAGAAAAGTATTTTTCACTGCTCAGCCTGACACTGCGAAATCCTCATTCCCCAGGACCTTCACCATGACACATCACTGCACAGAATACACCTCTGGAAGATACCTAGCTTTGCAATGACTGAGGATATCTAAAACCTGAATATTAGAGAGCAATGTTTGCAAATAACATTTGCAACTATATGACAAGGAGCTTAAATGCCCAGCTGAGAGAATGAGAGGGGATATGTGGAAACTCTAATAAAAGAAAAGACAGTGAAATGTCTTATTCTTTTCAATAAACGGATTAAGTTTTCTGGTAAGAAATCTGAGGTAAAGCTTGACAACTTAGAAAGAAAAACCATCACATTCTAGGAGCTTTTATAAACACTGAAATAAAGTTTTTAATTCTATAATTCTTTTTCTAATTCTTGCAAAATTATAACAAAGAGAAAAATATTCACAGAAGTAAGAAAAGAATGAACACAATGAGCTAATTAAGTTTTTCTGGAACTGATCAGAAATGCCTTGGAAAACATCATTCCATCAATACAGCTTCCCTTCACACCCTGCCACATTCTGAAATCATAATTTTCAGTGTCTCATATAACCTGAGTTTGCATGGACAAATTTTATTTATCCATTGGTTTTGGAAGCATTTGATAAAATGCGTGTATTTTCTCAAAATATGTTATTAAGAGGAAAAAAAAACCACAACAACCAACCAACCAACCAGCCAAACCCAAACAACAAACAAACAACAACAAAAAACAGAAGAGAAGACCATTAAAGGAATGCTTTAATTTTTCATTACTTTATTATTTTTTCCACTTTCTGTAAATATACATTATAAAACTTCAAAGGAAACACGAAGTAACTAGACTTATTCACTATGTTTTTTTTCAAAGTGAATGTAATTTTAAAAATAAATGGTAAGAAAAGAGAAAATTGAAAATTCAAAA
Source organism: Strix uralensis (assembly GCF_047716275.1). Lineage (NCBI taxonomy): Eukaryota > Metazoa > Chordata > Aves > Strigiformes > Strigidae > Strix > Strix uralensis. Next base: position 34,300,217 of record NC_133979.1, on the reverse strand, counting down.
TGCCATCTTGGAACTAAATTTAGGTTTTTTTCAAAGCTGTAGAGATTACAAGTAGCAGCCCTGACAATATGATTTCAGAACCTGGACAATGCTAAGCGCTAACTTCAACATTATGCAATAAAGGAAATTATGTGCTGGGCTTCCATGATCCGCATTACTTTTCACAGTTTGGGATCCAAGAGGCAAACTATTATCCAATTCACTGAAATCTAATTTCCACTATGTTGAATGTCTTCAATGTGCAGGTCCAAGATTAGTATTAAATGAAAATTATATTGTTCAACTAGAGCTTTAGTGCCTCGAAATTACTATTCAAAACAGAGTACATGTTCTTAGATAAATGGTGTTTTTAATTAAATATGTATGTATTAAGTTATTTCCTTAATTATAGTATCTCCATTGCCTCATATTGTTTTACTATGTATTAAATTCAGTTTCTTATATTATTACACTATTAGATCAAACTGGTAATTGCCATTTTTTCCTTTCTTTGTGCTTATCTAAGCTTGCAGTGGTAAGTCTCACTTCATTTATTTTTTTCACCAACAACACCGTAATGAAAGCCTTATGAAGGAACATCAGGTCTAATCAGGGCTTCCCTCCTATGTCTCAAGCTTGCAGAAACCTGGAGAGCTCATGTCATGTTTTCAGAGTCCAAAGGTACTCTGATGCAGAAGCAGAAACCAAAATCTCATGTTGCGGTCTCCTGGTTTCTGACCCGTGTGACACAGGAACAGAGAAGGGCTGAAAGACAGCACTGAGCAGGGGATCACCAGAACCTGGATGACAGCCTCCAGTTCACTCCAGGATTTTCAATTTCATGATTATTTCTAAGGTCCCTTTTTTTTTCCAAAGTTTTCCCCTCTTTGGGAAACTTTCAGAACTCAAATTTTTCATTCACAGATGAATGAATGACTTTCCCTTTTTTGTCAAATCACAGATGTTACATGGAATAGAAAATCCTTGACCTGCTCCACTTCAGACAGCCAAAGGTACTGAAAAAAAAATCAGTTTCATCTAGATTAAGTATATATTTAAAGGAGTGGGAAGCTATGGCTTTATTTTGCTGAAAGATGGTCTGCTGAGATTTGTTGAATTAGTCATTTAACTTCAGTAATAGATAAGCCAACCATTTCAACATACATTGATGTCATTTTAACATTCATAATCAGTGAAACCCCTTGCCCCCTCTCTCCCGTGGGGCTCCTTAGAAGCCCTCACAAGCATGAACTGCTGTTTTTCTGTGCACGAACAGTAAAACCAGTTTGTCGGGAGGTGTTGACCTCAACTTGCACAGCCTAGCATCCTATTATATGATACGTGCAAGGCCCAGCGTACAGACTACCCTGTGTGTAACTCGTGGCTGTAGAAATTGTGTTCCTGCTGACCTAGAGAAAGTCCTGGGCCAGCTCTCAAGAGATCCTCAGATATGAGGTAGACCTTGGGCTTTCTAGGCACCTTCGTCAAGTTGGTCAGAATGTCTGAGATTTTGTAAGCAGACAAAGGAAGAATTACCCTAATTTTAAATTCTACTGATTGGTAATTCTGTCATCTTGTAGGAGCACATGGGGCATAACACCATGAGATACGTAGCTCTGCTGTGGCTGTTAAGTGCAAAAATCAGTGAAGGAACTCAGGGGGGATGAGCACTCAGCAAGGGGCTGAGCACTTGTTAATGCCTGCAAGGCGAAATTCTCCAGATGAGATGCCTTCCTTCCCTTCACTTGGATAATGACACACTTTGTAACACAGAGCTTGCATGAAGGGATGTCTCTCAGCTATAATCCTAAGCAAGAGTTAATAAACTCGATATGAACAATACTGGCAGGTGATGGCTGGGAAAAATAAAATCCATCTAACAACGTGTGCAGAACTGCTGCAAGCTCTCTGACACCAGTGTAGGTGCTCCCGCTTGTCAAAGTGGTGCTGGTGGTTATTTCAAAAGCATTTAAATTCCCCATGTTGAAGGAGAGAAGAAAAAACTGCACTTAATTATAAGAGTGGAATCTGCTACATCATTGATTGATGGAACCAGAAAAACATTTTTTTCTCATTAATTTACAAATCACCAAATTAGAGAGAAAAAGTGAGTTATTGCCCTACCTGTTTTGATAATTTTACTCTCATAAATACATGAATTTACTAGAACATTTTCCTTCTTTCTCTTTTTTAAGAAAAAAAAATGGAAGGGAATGACAGAGAATCTAGAAATATGTTGATGTCTTTCCTTCATCAAACAACCATGAATATACATGACCATACTATATTACTATTTCCAGCTACTTTGATTTATGTTATGGATAACAAGCTAATCTCCACAAGAAGCAAAAGAAAAAAAAAAAAAAAAAAAAACAAACAAACAAAACACATCAGTGGTGGGGAAACAAATATCACCTAAATTAAACTAATCTCTAAAGTAGACCAGACATAAAGTGGCAAAGCGTCCAGGATTTTGGAGACACTTTATTATGAAGGAGATTTTTAATATCAAGATTTGTGAAAACATGATTTATAAAGATACACAACCAAATGTTGTTAAGGGTGAGCTCTTCAAATCAGTGTGAATTAAGCTGCCCAGCCTATGAAAACTGATTCAACATCCGGTTATTGATATTTATCAGTTTTGATTTCATGTCAGTGACTCCCAATCACATAGCCAAAAAATTAATTTAATCTAGAGCAAGGTGTTTTCAGCATGACAGAAGTGTAACTGAACAAATTCCTGCTCATAGTTGCTTCCACGATAAATGTTTTTTGATCGCCACTGGATTTAGTTCTTTTTGTTCTGTTTTGTGCAGTGAGACTCAACTGACCCCAAGCACTCATTGGTTCTTTAGACTTTTGGCAGGTCTACCAAAAGTGTTCCTATGTCAAAAAGTCCAAATGGTCTAAATGTTGCCGATACAGATTTTTGGGGTGGTTCGGTGCTTACTCTAGTCATTAGTTCAATCTAAAGGACATTCTTCCGCATGGCACACTGATCCCATGGATAGACAATATCATCAGTGCTATCTAATGAACCTTAATCTTAATGCTTAGCATATACCTAATGGTACCAAAGCATGCTGGCATGAAGTGTATGAGCTGTATTGTATCCATTTTAATAAGTTTTCTTCACGTTTTCCTAGCCCTTCTCCATTTTTAAATGGACATGAAGTTCTGATATGGCATAGCTAAGTCCACTTCAGGTCTGAAATTTCAAGCCTTCTGTACCTGTCTCTCCTACAGCTGATAAATTACTTTGAACAATAAGAATGATCAGTGCAGTGAGATCATGACTTGTCACTTCTACACTGACTCAGACACATCCTATTCCCATGAGTGATCATATGGTCACTAGAGTATCTTATTATTGAACAATGTATTTTTAAGACACCTGAGTTTGAAAACAAATCCATCCATCACCATATTCTTAGAAATGGCACAACTTTCTCAGGGATTGTAGTGAAACTGGAGCCAGTTTCTTGAAGACAGGCGCAACACTTGACTTTTTTCAGATAGAGAAATCTCCTTCAGTTCCACCACCTCTGCCCCTCCAGGCACATAGATAGGGGCTTTCATCCCCCACAGGAGAAAACCTCAAATAACGTCATGGTTTGAGCCCAGAGGGCAACTGAGCACCACGCAGCCATTCACTCACCCCTTCCCCCCCAGTGCTGGGAAGGAGAAAATTAATCAAAAGGCTCAGGAATTGACATAAGGACAGGGAGGGGTGGCTCACCCATTACAGTCACTGGACAAAAGACAGGCTCATTAGGCTAAGAAATGGACATCATTTTAATTCAAACACTAACAAGAACAACACCTAACAGACAGAATCGGACAGTGAGAAGAAGTACCATATCTTAAAAAAAAAAAAAAAAAAAACACCTTCCCCCAGCCCTCCTTTCTTCCCAGGCTTAGTTTTGTTCCTGATATCTCTACCTCCTTTTCCAGCGGTGCAGGGGCAAGAGATGGGGGGTGCAGTAAGTTCAATGCTTCTTCCTCAAAGCTGGGGAGGAAGCACTCTTCTGCATTCTTTCTCCTGCTCCACATGGTTTCCCTCTCACAGAAGACAGTTCTCCACAAACTTTTTCCATCATGAGTCCTCCCCATGGGCTGCAGCTCTTCCCAAGATGCTCCGGCGTGGGTCATCTCCACATATTGCAGTCCTCTCAGCACTGAACTACAACAGTGGTGGCTTCTTCTTCCCACAGAGTCCTGGGTGTCCTCCACAGGCCACAGGCAAATCTCTGCTCCTCTGGTGATGTTCATGGATACCACAGGATACAGGGGGGCTCTCTGCTCCTGCGCACCTCCCCGCCTTCCTCTGCTTTCCTTTCACTAACCTCAGTGTTCACATTGGTGTCCTTCTCACAATGCTTTCTCACAAGTCCCAACCCCCTCTCAGGTTTTCCCTTCTTAAATACGTTATCGCAGAGGTGCAGCCACAGTTGCTAATTGTCTCTGCCTTGGCCAGAGACAGGTCTGACTTGGAGATGGAGGAGCTTTCGAGAAGTTTCTCACAGGGAACCACAGCTGTAGGCCCTCCCCTGCTACCAAAAACCCCGCCACACAAACCCAACACAAGTAACTATCATCTTCCTTTTCTTTCTTCATACATACTCTTGGTTGAGGTCTCAGCCAACTCTGATGCCTCTGATGAGACATCATCTTCCTCACCTGTTTCTAACATCCTATACCTGTAGTTCTTATGCCTGTTCTGTAATTGCAGAAACACAGTCGGAGAAGGAGATTTGTTGTTTTGTGGGAAAGTCCAGATGTCCAGTCGCTGCCATCTTGGCAGCTTCTGACTATTGTTCTGTTGAGGCTTGTCCACCCTTCCCCAAAATGTTGGGAAGACTCTGGCATGTTCTTCTGTAGGATGACTGTGAAGATCTTGTCAGTCTCCCATTTGTTCTCCTTGATGGCACCTGGTCTGTTCACTTCATTTTGCTGGTGAGCCAGCAGAGCATCCTTCCCAAGCAGAACATCCCTCCCATGGGTGGGACCACTGCCATCCCCAGCACTCCTGTCCCCAGAAACCTGGACAGTCCCATCCTCCCACAAGGGCTCTGCCTGGGTCAAGGTCTCTGATGTGCCAAGGACAACAGCTCCAAGCAGTGTCAGGGATGACACTTATTCAGGGTCCTTCTGCATTCCTGCTGCTCTTTGCGATGGGTGGTATAGCTGCTCCTGAGTGCATTGGTACCTGCATGATCAATGGGCGGTTGCACGCAACCGGCTTGGACACCCCTAACTGGGAAACGGCCAAGGAAAGCCAACTTAGAGCTGACAGAGCAAAATCCTTCAGGAGCTTTGAGAAGCCAGCCCTCACTGGCAGTAGGCAGAGTCAACAAAAGGTGAGGCCTGAAGAATCTACCCAAGACCTACCAAAATTAGCTGTGCTTACCAGTTAAAGTACTGAATAATTCTCAACTCCATGAGGATGCCCATTGGCTCCTCAGAGTAAAAAGGTACTATTCAGTGTTTCTGTAAGCCTTGTAGCAAACAGAAACTTTGCCCTTAAGCTGGTACTTAACTGAGGTCTGTGGCTTGTCAAGATTTGTTTATCTCCATTGTTGATATACATGTATAACATTATGTTAAATTACAGAAAACAAAATTATTGCTTGCAATTATTCACTGATAGAATCTTCAGCAGACAGCTCATAATAATTTTCTGAGGATATCTACCTGTTCCTATTTTTCTGCCAAACCCGAAGTGAATCATGAAATGTAGCTTTTTTCCAATATATGCCTTATTTATTCTACTGCTGTTCTGTATATATGAAACGCACACTGTTCAAAGAATTGCATTGTTGTCATTGGAAATAATGATCTAAATGTATTCCAGGACTTAATCTATAATTCCCTGAGTGTTTTATAATGTGCAGGAGGTAGAGCAAAAGATCTTTAAGATATTTTGGAGGAAATATATATTACTGTGTCTGTACAGATTTCTTCAGGCAGGTCTTATTACTAGAATTCTTTCATTTGCATTTCTGCTGTATTTATGTGCTCTGTTTTAATGCTGCTTCACCTAGTTTGGATAATAGTAAGTGGAGTAAGAGACATTTTTATGAGCCATAGCCAGTGAAACAAAGAAAAGATAAGTTAAAAATTGATATGCAATATTTATTAATATTTCAGTGCACAAAGAACAAAATCTGATTTCCAGAGCCCTCAGAAATGAAACCTTTAGAAATATGGATTCAGTCCTGATGGCCATACAAAGAGCAATTTAGGTTTGATATGATTATGAGGAAGTTTCAGCTCCTCCAGATGAATATACTATGGGTGAGAAACTCAGTAACTTTATTACTTTTTTAAAAAAAAAAAAAACAAAACAAAACAAAACAATGTCTGATTGTTATTCTGGAAATCTCTCTTTTTATGGGTTTATAAAAGATAGCATCAAAGCAGATGGAAATCATGCTATCTCCACAAATTCATTTATTATTAACATGAAATATATTGTGAAGAATAAACCATTGGCATTAGAAATGTTTCATCAAGACATCTTTAGAAAGAAGACACGACACCCTCATGCTTTAGGTACATGCTTTATAAAGTGGTAATAAAGCAAGGTGGCAAAAATGTTTGGGTTTTTTTTGTTGGTATTTTTTTTTCAGTGCAAAACCCGTTGGTCCATAAACAATACTTTTGACTACCTTTTCCTCTGGGAAGAATCGTGAGCCACAGGTGGGAGACGAAAAATCCCCACCTACAGCCATCTACAGAAATGGTGTTTTCTCCTCCCAAACCTTCCATATATCTTAACTGGGTCCAGTCAATACTTGCTGTGTATATTCTTCAGTAAAACTGAAAACTGTGAACAACACACACAGTTAGTTCCCTCATAGCATACTTTACTGACAGCTCTGCAAAATTAAGTATAAATGAACATTAATGTTTGCAGATACAAAGCATAAATCCTACTTAAATAGATAATATCAGACCTACACTTACTAAACAAGCTGGTTATTTAAAGTTCATTACTTCCTATAGCAGATAATTGTAGAAAGTCGAGAAGTGTATACAGAAATTTAAAAAAAAAAAAAAAAAAAAAAAGAAAAAAGAAAATTTGAGAACACTCCTACCCATCTCTCCCCATGCCATCAAACTGTCAAGATGCTTGTCCCAGTCTTGCATCTGGGGACCTGCTTACCTGTATGAGAAACAGCCACCCAGAGACAGAACAGAAATCTATTAAGTCCAATATTTTGTGTTTATTGGTAGTTATTTGGGGAAAGAGCATTAGGGAAAGAGAGGACAGTGATCCTTTCTCCATCATTCCCTTCCAGCTTTTGCCGGTCTGTAGTTCAGGGACTTCCTGGGCAGAAATTTTAACTGAAGCATCACATTTAACCACCCTCCAAAGACCTTTCTTCCCTGAATTCTAACCCATTTATTCCCTGCCCTCGATACGGTGCTAGGAAATGTCAGGATATTTTCCTTTTCTGTTTGGTATCCACTGAGAAAGAGTCCCTTTCCTTCTTCCATTTCCACTGGCCCTGGATGCATGTTTAAGATTTTATCAGCTCCAGCACTGAAGGAATTTAGTGAATGAAAACATGTTTTTTTCACATTTTTTTTGCCATTATATGAGGGAGGAAGAAAGCACGCTTGTCTAGTTGACAGAAACTAAGTGGTTATATCTGCTGTAGCCTGCTTCCTTATCTGCTGTTTTCTATTGTTTCCAGAAAAAACCCACACTTCTAATGGAGAAGGAACCAAATAAAAAGAACAGAATAAGGACTGGACTAATTCAAAAGGACATTTTTCTGTTTCTGGATGTTAAAGCCATGACCCTGTTTGTGAACAATGATACATGAATGAGATGTATGGCTGTTCAGTATGTCACCACAGCACAGAGAATATCCATAATCTTTTCAGATAGCCTGAGGGATAAGAGCCACAGACACACTCTGTGTGTCTCATCCTAAAGATAACAGAAGCTATTGAATCTCCAATTTTCGTATATGAAGTCCCTAACACCAATCCTGAAATCACTATTTCTTCCCCTCCCATCTCCCCCTGGATGCCGTTCACTCACATTTGAACTCTTTCTCCTCTTGCAGGGAACCTTCCCTACCCAGGTGTGGTCTGCGGAAAAATAAAATAGCTCGCCTGGAAAGACTACAGACTGCAAGCTGGGCAGATTTCAGTGGCTTGTTCATAGCAAGTGGTTCGTGCCTAGTAAAACAAACACATGAAAGCTGGAAGAAAAAGAAGCAAGAATTCAGAGTTATATTTGGGGAAGGAAGAGAGAATGGAAATCACTCTGCAGGCATAACAGGTACTTGGGTTTTATTATTACATTATATTATTATATTATATTGTATGATATAATTATTCTATTACATGATATATAATAATAGACTAGATATTAGGAAGCATTTCTTTACAGAACGGGTTGTTAGGCATTGGAATGGGCTGCCCAGGGAGGTGGTGGAGTCCCCATCCCTGGAGGTGTTCAAGAGGCAGGTTGACATAGCGCTGAGGGATCTGGTGGAGTTGGGAAAGGTCAATGTTAGGCTAATGGTTGGACTGGATGATCTTCAAGGTCCTTTCCAACCTAGATGATTCTGATTCTGTGATAATTATACACATATAATTATTATATTATCATTTGTAAAGTCTTACAGTATACTAATTTTTTATCATTAATCCATTCTAGTAGAGTCTACAGTTAACTTCAGTACTGGCCAAAGGTGTGATATCACAAATCCATGTTTTTCAGGGCAGCCTGTTGACCTCAAACACTGCCATCAGTACACGTTACACCACCAATGGCTGTGTGACTTAAATCATGGTGTGTAGACCAACACCTATAGAGCTGGACAAGGGTCTCTAGCTGATCCCAGCCTCTGCAGTCAACTCACTCAGATGCCTTTGTGGGAAGGGGACAGACCAAAACTTTCCATGCCTTGGTCTCCTGCAAAGTGCTGTAATATTCCTTGTCCCCTCTGTATTTATTAAGTTGTCACAATTTGTAAGTACAGACAACTTTATGCAGATAACTTTATGTTATTAACCAGCTGGTTATGATTGGGATTGGTGAGCACAACGCACTACAGTGTTGCCAATGTCTAAAATGACCAATGAAAGTTCAGACTTCTGGCAATGACTGCTTACATACAAATTTGTTTCCTGAAATGATAATACACAAATAATAGAAACAAAACAAAAGCAAAACAAATGATGGTTCTAACTGACAGTTGCCATTGTACTTCAAAATGAAAGCATACTTCACTAAAGTGATTTTGCTGTGAGACAGCATCTTTCAAAAATAGCTATTGGAGAAGAACTTTCCATTTGAAATAATAATCACATTTATACCTGTGACTGAACTGACAATGAAAGAGAAGGCCTTGACATAGTCATAAACCTAAGATAGATTAATTTGTCTAGAAATGATACTGTTTTCCTACACTGCCCTTGCCAGACAGAATTATGCATCAGGTGGTTACTTTTCATTTATCAGATTGCGTCCCTCTCTGCCGTCCACGAGCAGCATAACCACAGCAGCACTAACACAATGGCACATGAGCCTCTCATTGCCTAAATTGCGGTAGATTTTCAGCCTGATAGAAAATACAAAATGGATTTTCTTACTATGTCTCTCACTGTCCCAAATCTAACAAAGACCTGATTTCCCACTCATTTCTTACCTATTTCTGTGTTTTTCTGCTGCAGATTTTGTTTAGCTTTTTGTCATGCTAAGCAAGAAACAATCACTGCATGACAAAATTTCTCAATTATAAATAGCAGGTCAACCATAATTACATTTTTTTTTTTTACAAGATTATTTTCCAGAGACGCCCCAACTCTTATGAAAATGAGAAACTTGGGCTGCCTAGTTATATATTTTTATAGTTGTCTTCAATGACAGGGATTCTGCTGTGCTGTGCAGAAAGAAAGATACCATTAGTGTCAATGTGCATTTGAATTATCAGGTACCCTCACAGCTCACAAGCCTGTTCAAGGTACAGGGACACAAGTATATACCATTTCGTAATGGCAGTGCAGTAGCTAGTGTTTTGAGTTTACATGAAAATAATACCCTTATTTGTCTTCTCCCACCTCCAAAAACCCCCACTGTCAACCCAAAAGAGCGTATCTTCATAACAAGGAGTGACACATAGGTGCTTTTTTGAAACCACACGTCACCAAGTTCCTCTTCTACTTTGCTCTGTAGTCCTGCTGCGAATGCAGCCAGCTTGAGCATAGACACCCTTTAGAACAGAAAGGGAAGAAGCAGTACCCAAGTGCCCAGTATGTGGCACAGACTGGGGACTATCGCACTGGGATTAGAGGAGGCACATAAAGAATGGAGAATACATATGTGCCAATTTACTAAAGGAATCATTCAAAGCATACTTACATCTTCACTGGGCTTCAGGCTAAGCCCAATTTGCACCAGTGAGACATGAGTGTAGTGCTGGTAGTGATTATTTTTCAACATGCTTCTTTGACAAAGTATCTGAACCCCAACCTGCAACAATGGTATTTTTCTTTATAGTAGCTCCCGTTGAACAAAGAGCATTACCTAAATTAGACTGCCATTTTGGTGAAGCAGGCTGTAGCAAATCTACATTTTCAAAGAACACTAAAAAATGATAATTAGGTACAATAAACATATTTAAAGCCCACCTCCATCCATCTCATAAAACAGCTACCAACGCAAGGATGTTGGCCTTTCTCTTCTGTCTGCATCCCTCCACACTGAAGCAGCAATAAGGTGAAGTCAGTGCCAGGAAAACACAGAAACCCTTCAGCAGCATCTGTCTCCTTGAAAGAAAGACTTTAGTGACTTCCTTGGAATTACTGTAAGGACAAAATTAACCTGATGCTTTTGGCACGCAAAATATATATTATATTCCGTAGGAATAAAAGTCTTCAATGAATAAAGATTTCAGTGAATGTTTGTAGGAATATTTAGATGTTTTCATAATAAATGCAAGAAATCATAAAAAATACCTTCTCCCTCATTAGCACTCCCAAATATGTATCTGTTTAAAAAAACCCTAAAATTGAACATATTCAGAATGAAAATGTTCACTGTGAGTTCATCTGTGGGATGATAACACATAAAAGTGAGCATCTGTATATTTTGATGCAACTTGTTTACACCCAGGAAAGACACTGGGAAATCTAAAATCCTGTGAAAAAAAATTAAAGGGCCTTCGAGTCATGTGGAATTTACAAGAAAACTTGCAAAAAATTTTGTACCTGATATGCAAATTCATTGTAAAAATATGCAACATACTTTTTCAATCATATCAAATATGCAAAAATAGGGTTGCAAATATAAAGTAAAACACAGATATACCATGATTTTCATTCTGGTACCATTATAAGGAGCAAAAAGCTGAGAAGACTGCATTTTTATTTTCTATATTTAATTTGTTCCTCTTTTTTTTACTATGAATGAGACACCCATTAAAATACTACAAGATTTTTAGTAGATGATCTAAAATGATTAAAAACAGGATTAAAAAAAAGCATTTCCAGTGCTTGTCAGCATCAATTTTCTTACCAAATTTAATACAAAATAGCTAATGAGGGCAACTCAGCCCCACTAACGCTGTTCAAAATGCAAACTTCATTTTCAGAATACTCCCCTCCATATTTAATATGGTGATGATTACAAGAAAAGCTATGCTCCAATATGTTAATTTCATCTCTGTTTTTCTGCTGATGTTACTCTTCATTTGAAGATTACTGTCAACTTCTATTCCATGGGAGATCAAAGTGAGGCATCCAGTTTGTACCAGATGCCATCATACAAAATCACATTTAAGAGATCTCCAATGTAATTAAAAACTCTGTATAAACCATCTCAAAGAGAAAGAAATACTGTACCAATTCTCCACTCTTTAAACAACTTCTGGGAAGGTGACAAAATGTGACTTAAAACTTATGCTACATGTGCCATCTTCTTCCTTTGAATTCCTGATTAATTATTTCACCTGAAAATCACCATAAACAGGAGACTGCGGGTCTGCTTTTGCATACTGAGATATCTGGGTTCATCACCCCCACTGATGCACAGGAAGACCATGTCATGCTCTGGTAAGCAATCAGATCTTGGACAAAGAAATGCAGGTAAGGAATATGTCTATGGTACTGTATTTATGGTTGGGACATACCCTTTCATCAAAGGCTGTCATGTACCATGTAAGCAGCTGAAGTCACACAACAAGACTTGTTGCCTGGTTGTACTGCCCTGACCCTGACTCCAAAGGGGAGTCCCAGTCAGAAGCAGGGCTTTTATCTCCCACTGTGGTGCTGGGAATGTGTGAACACCAAAGGCCAAAGGAGAAGAGAGATAGACGGACCAACCTATGTTACATTTCCAAAATCCAGCCCAAAATAGTACCAAGAAGAAAACAGAATGTTAGAAGGAAAAGCTTCTATTTCAGAACTGAATCTTGTTTAATTTAGATTGAAGTATCATGGGGGTTTTCACCTTATTGTAGTTTTTGAACAAAACCACTGTTGCCTGGTACTAAAGCTCAGAGGTTATGAAGAGAGCAAGAGATAACCCAATACCAGTCAGACCACACCAATATATACAAAGTAGCGTAGACAGGTCCAGGCCTCAGAGTCTAGCTATCATCTTCACCTTCCCTCTCCAGATCTGCTCCAAAATTGTCTCCACTGGTCACCCAGGAAGCCACAAGCAGATGCAGCTAGTCCTGCGACCCCAGCAGAAACACTCTGGTTTCACAAGACATCAGTTGTCACCAGAACATTACCATGTCCTCAAATAACTGTCAAGAGTTAACTACCAAGGTGATGTTGTCTCCCACTGACTGCTTTTATTAAACAACTCACAAAGGTACTGCATTGAGTTAATACCACAAAAGACACTAATTGAAATGCATCCAGCTGCTGATGATGCCAAGAATATGACTATAAGCAGCTTCTACTGTTTATAGACTTGAAAAAGATGAAAACATCCGGTCTGGCATGTAAAGGGGTTGCCAAATCCATCCTGGAGAGTTAGTAACAGAGTTGGTATTCATTAACCCTTCTCTATTGGCTTTTTAAATAAAATGAGATACATCTTGGTCCAACCTACAAGCAAGATTTATTTATTTTTAAATGACAAAGTGGAAAATACAAGGCACTTGGCAAAGTATTGCTTTGAGTACCTTGGCAGCTTGTCATTGATAATGGAATTGTTGTCTGATCTTCAGTCCTTTGCAATTTAATTTACCCACAAAATCTACCACTTCTTCTTGCACATATTTCTCCACAATGTGCCTATTTACCTTCCCAAACCAGGAAGAAATACATTAGATGATTTAAAGGGTAGCCCTTAATGCAATTTAAAGCCTTGCAAATTGATTTTCCTTAATGAACTTTATATCCTGACATCCTGTCGTTTTTCCTCTAGTACATTCAATTAGGCTATAATCAGTTATTAAGGGTTAGATAATGGAAACGTGACATCATCCACACAAGGCAGAAATTTTTGCAAGAGATTAATTAAAATCTAATTTTCATGCAAGACTAGACCATCTGAGCCAAAAGGTGCCTATGATAATTGATAAAAAAAAAAAAAAAAAAAAAAAAACAGGAGAAAAAAAGAAGTCCCAGAAAACCCAAGATGGGGAAAGGAAGAACACCTGGCTTGGGTAGATGGTGAGACAAGAGAGAACAGTAACACATTCCTCTTGGGCGTATAAGAGAGAGAACCTGTACACGTTCATTTAAGAAATGAATGTGCTGTATTCATCTAAAACACAGAAGAACAAACATCGTAAATTGAAGCATTTCACTCCATTCCTGTGAAAGAGTTGAATACATTTCTTTGTGGATAAAAAGCAAGAGCCATTCATGTTATACTTTCGGATAGACACACACACATTAATAGCGGTAGTAGCACTACTTAAAGCAGAGAGGCTTTTGTGGTTTTTGTTAATATTAACTTCTGATAGAGCGGAGCTTTAGGCTCAAAATATGTATCTAATCTTAACTGAGAACACAGCTCAGCAATTCCATTTGCCCCATATCAAAGAAGGAAAACGTTGTTATTCTGCCAAGAAAATTGATCTATTTATCTGATGCAACATTCTCTGTCAGCATTTCTGTACAGCTCTCCCCACTCAATATCACTGTAGGATGTCTGTAGAGGATTCAAACCTTCAGAGGTCAATATGTCAGGTCCAACACAGGGTTTGATTTTCCTTCCCTCTATATTTTTAAAAATAGGCGTATTCTAACTAGTCTTAAAACAAACTGAAATATAAGGGTTATATTAGCAACAAAGAACTTTGTAGGAACAGTATCCATATTGCTGCAGTAATTTTGGAGACACTTGTATTTCAGAACTAAAAAAAACACAACTCAATAAAAGTAGTCAACAGTATAATAGTTCTTAATATTCATTACTGCTTTTCAAAACAGCATCTCCAAAGCATGCCAACCTATGAGCAATTTTTGGGACATTACCTCAAAGGAAAGTGCTGGAGGTAAAAAAAAGGGTTCAAAGCCTACCAATAATCCTTGCTTATGTAGCTAATCCTCAACTGACACACCTTGTGGTTGCCTTACTGGCCTCATCTACTGACTCTATTGGATTTTGTCTCCATTTATGTCCAGGGAAACAAGAGTCAAGTCTGAGATTCACGGTGTTCCACAAAGATCTCTTTATGGGGTCTGGGATTTCAGCTGGTTCTTTTTTGGTCTTTTGACTCTTTGTTGGCTCTTTTTTGTAGTATTAAAACTCCAGCTTTTGTCCAGGTTTCCATTTATTAGATGTCTTTGAATCTGCTGCATAACTCTTTTTCTCAAAACAATTTACAGAAGCTATAGGTTTCATTTGATTTAAAAAATGTGTGCTCGACATTACATTTTTTTCCTTGAACTTTCTAGGCTTTCTTTTTTGCCCAAATATTCCAGGCATCCCAGTAACCATCTATAACCATAGGCTTATTTAAGAAGAAAAGTGTTTTGGATCATTAGTCTAAGTCTGTTTAGAAAAATTATTACAAAATTGTAACTGAGGTTTTCAATGACTGTATTTCTTCCCCAGAGATAAGACAATTAAAGTCGTTTCACATAAAATCAACCTTCTCCCCATTGCCTCAGTGTAGGTGTGCAGAAGTAAGAACAAATCAATACAAGAATCTATTCACAGGAAAAAAGGAACAAATATATCTTTATAATTACAATATGTAACACATTCCACAGCTGCATGCCTCTTGTGAATAGTTCTGATCTGAATGTAAATACATGCTTTAAGCTGAGAATAATTTAAAAGAGGAATCGGGAACACAGGCAGAAAGAGCCAGTGCTTTCTATATGCTTTTAAATATATGAGCCAAGTTTTTCATATTTTCTCTGTAGTCCAATGATATACTGAAGAGCAGCCTATGTTGTAATGTATGGTGCGATGGAAATATAAAATAAGAATCAGTTAACTGGCCAAGAACCTGCAATCTCTCCTTAAATCCACACTCTTTATAGGCCTATCAACATTACCTAACTCAGTTATTAGTTAGGTGAGACAGCGAATACATCACTTAGGGAAGACATCTAGATTTAAAATGAAGTTGGTCAAGGTACTAGACACCAAAGACAAAGATTTCTTTTCTGACTTTATGTTTGCCCTTACACTGAAATGAACCCATGATTCAGCCTGGGGCTGCTTAGGACATGAATGATACTAGAACAAGTCTGAGAAACTTGCTCAGATTTGTTCAATATTCACTTAGATGTGCAAATATCGCTCATATCCATTCCCCCTAAACTGAATTCCCTCCACCCATGGAACCACCAAATGAGCCAAAGTAGTCTTTGCTGTTTCTCAGTTTCTTTGCCTGGGAATTCCACCCTGAGTTTGCTTATCCTCTCCTTCTCAACTGCTCCTAAGCCACACCACCTGGGATACTCCACTTCCAGACCAGTTCATGCTTGTCAGCTGGAGGGGATGAGCCCTGTGGGCAGGGTAGGACTGTTAGAGGAACTAAGGTGCGTGAAATATTCCCAGACCAAGTCCCAGGCCATTCCATTTCATCCACAGGAAAAATAACTATGGAGAAAATATGCAAGGCATTGAACACTTTCAGAGAAATTGCTATTCTTCATAATTATTTTTTAATTTACTCTCTGCTGGATGAGAACTGAGGCCCTTGTCTCCTAGTCAGCACAAACTTTGCATTTCTTGATCTGCATCTGGGGCTTACTGAAAAATGAGCATGTTGATTACGACTCTCCCCTTCCCCTGCTCAGCCCCAGCTGCTGCTCTCCTCTTGCAGTTCCAAAAAAAATAAAATGCAGAAGCATTTACTTACTTATTTTTATTATTTATTTTGCTTATGTGAGTTCTCTCATCTCCTTTTTCAGCTCCCTGAATATTGCTGAAAGGAGCGAGCACTACACTTTTGGTTAAGTGCCCAGCTGCAGCCTGAGGCATGTGCAGGACCATGGGAGGAAGGGACAGCTGGGGCAGTGCCACCACAATCTAATGGCAGTAACAAGCCCTTAAAGCCCCAACTTTTATAGTTCTCTACTCCTACCTCTTACTGAGAGTAATGAAGCTATTAGAATCTGTGAGGGGAGGAAACTGGGGATGAGGAAGTAATAGAAAGCAATTATTTTGTGCACTCTCGGTGACCCTAATCCTTTGCAAAGAAATGCTATGCGGGGTAAGACATACTTAAAGGAGTTGGGGCTCCCAGAGGTGTTCTTGATTGCTTTTCACCGCTCTCCCAAGAGGAACTCAGCTGTGTACACCACCTGCCAGGCAAGCTACTCCCATATTTTCCTTTTCAGTCAGTACATTGGGATCTGTCCACTCCTTACTCATAAGAAGATGGGTCCTTTGTTCCCACTTCTTTTCACTTCTGTTCTTGAGCTACAGCCACAGCAAAACCAAGGCAGGGAACCACCTTTCCTGATCTGTAGATAACTGTTCCACCATGCAAGGCTGACATACCGTTTGGCTGAAATAGGTTGACAAAGAACAAAAGTGGCTCAAAACAAACAAACAAAAATCCAGAATGAAGCCTTGCTCTTCCCCTCCCTACTCCATCCTTTCATGTCACCTTATTCTAATAACCTTGAAACTTTGTGAGAGCATTTGGACCACAAATAAACATAAAAATAGCAGAATACTACTTGATGGAGAAATCTATTTCAAATAACATTGTTCGGTTTTGCCATGGAAATTTACTTCTAGGCTGCTAGTGAGAGTGACTTCCTGCTCACAGATGATTCGCCTTCACCAGGTAAGTTTTGCACATCAAATAGCATGAGTCAAGACTTTTTTTGCATGGCAAAACTCACTAATTTGTGATTCACTCTGCAGTGGATTAACTAAAGATGGTGCTTCAACGGTTTTATTGTCTTTCCCCTTTCCCCATCTCCAGAACACATCAGAAGCTCATGACCTTCAATAAAAAGCATTACCCCCACATCAAAAAGTCCTACCTGGTCTTCCATTGACCAGCTTTGCTCTTGTGCAGAAGCCTTTTTTTGCTTTTTCGGTGTCATTTCTCCCCTCGAAAAAAGTTACTTTCTACAAGATCGATCTCTGGTAGATGTTTCCATTCCAGAGATCCCTGTTTTACCTGGTGGTGTTTCAAGACTCGGCAGGATGGCTGATTTTTAATCAGCCTAGCAAGTCACTTGGGTCTCTTACTGCCTAGCAGAGATTTACTTTAGGATTTTTGGTTTTGATGAAAGCACAAGAGGGAAGGAGCAAAGCTTCTGCTTCCTTTGTAATTAATCACAGGTTAAAGTGCTATATGAATTATACAGGCCTCAGGAGAGACATCACTTTTTGAATTTTCAGCAAAGCACAAAACTTAAGACATACTTTGCTTTGTGTATTTGGCTAATAGAAACATTAGTGACTGAGATGCAGATTGTGGTTTTTTTCAAAGTTTGGAAATAACCTTGATAATCTGTGAAAGATGATTTTCTAACATGAGCTTTACCTTTATCATTTGTGAAAAAATTGTTACTAAGTAAGTTTATACATCATGGCCACCTGGTAAGGTACAACAGAATATTCAAATACAATTGTGTTTTTCAAACCAAGCACTCAGATTATTTTTTGACAGGGGGTGGGCAGGAGAGTCATTCAGCACATTAATTTGCGGTGAAGCATATGGATGAGGGTAACGTTACAGCCAACTGCAACTCTTGCAGATTTATCAACAGGTGTCACCACAGCTTTTAACATCCTTCCCTGCTATGACTCCAGACTCATCTCATTGTTCACACCACAGTAAGAGACAATTGGTTAATACGTATCACTATCATAAGCAATACTTCAAAAGGTGTTAAATCTCCCCATATGTGCCAATTTCACAGATACTAATGAGACTGTCTTTGTTTTGCTTCTTATGAAGTACTTTTAAATTCAAATAAAAGTCTATTGAAAAAAAAAAAAAACTTTGAAAGATAATTTCACTTAAATAGTAATCTATTTCGTTATAAGTAGTAGGAACAAAAGAATAATAATGAATCCAGCCTTAGACTATTCTCTGCTACAACAGCAAAGCCATTGCCTGTGCTGCTGTTGTGCCATGGACAGCATTCCTCAAAATGGGATCTGCAGGGAAACAGCTATGTCAGTACCTGAAATCCCTCTGGAGAAGGAAGGAAGAACTGTGAGATGGTCAGTGAAAGTTATCTGAGAAGTACATAAAGCAACACACAAAATGCCAAAAAGCATCATTTTTGGTAGCTGAAAGAAGTTAAAACAATCTAGTCATTTTCTGTCGTCTTTACACACAACCAGACAAAACAGCCTTGGCTCGATTTCTCTAGAGTAATAGCAGCAAAACATGTCCCTTTAGGGAATTTAAGGCACAAAACTGTATTCCCAGCAGCTCTGTGGAAAGATATACTATCTGCCCTCTGGCTTCTTAAAAAATGTCAGTCAGAATTAATGTAGAGACTCCAATCTGCCAATTTTTTCTCTTACATATTCAAGAGTCATTTTAGAATACTTGGTTGCTGGGAAAAAAAAAAAAAAAATCTGATTATGTGACTACAGGTTCAAAGATATGAATGAAAAACTTCTGAGAATATAAACATTTCGGAAAACAGTTCAGGGGGAAAAAAACCCTACTATGACTTATGTATCTTATGCATTATGCTTTTTTTAAAAGTCCTCTTCCTTTCTTTCCTCTTTCCTATCACCGAGAACTTTTTTCTTTAATTACACTTTTTAATTTTTTTTAAAACACAGAAAAGGTACAAACACTGACAATAATGTATGAATTGAATTTCAAAAACTAAGGCATGAAATGCAGAAATATAGAAATACTTTGTCTTTCAATTGCCTTTAACAAAATGCTACTTTTTCTGTAGATTGGTTAATGCATGCTTTACAAAAGGAATTCAAGAGATAATCTTAATTCAGTAATACCAGGTCAGGTCCCACAGCTTTAAGGTTGCTTAATAAGGTTAAATAAAAGGGAATGTAAAACAGCTATGGCTGCATCTGACATCTCTAAATAGCTCCAGACATACCTAATGGAAGAACTTGGGCCCCAGTGAATAACAATAAATCTATTTGATTTTTAAGAAAAAATTAAGAAACATTAAAAGGACATCAATCATGCTTTTCTTAAGAGTGTTATAGAATGACAGTTAAAGGTGTCCCATTGCATCGTAGCACAGCTTAAATCACAATTCTGAGTCTGAGGGACTATCTGAGATTGTTATGAAATTATTTCTTCGTTGTATTAAAATCTAAGATTGCAAATAAATTTTGTTTTATACTAGTAAAATGATCACTTTTTTATTATTTTAAAACTTATTTTTATATTTTTTGTTAATGCTGTTAGAATAAACTAAAATTTTCTAATGAAAAGCTAGGTTCTAAATTAATTTTTTCGTTTATGGAAATATTGGAGAGTGATGGAAATTTCCAGGTTTAACCATTTCTATTACTTTAAAAACAAAACAAAACAAGAAAAAAAAAAAAAAGGAAGACCTTGATACAGATGCATGGCTGCAGGCAGCTGAATGTGAGCTGTCCAGGGTTTCGGGAAGCTTTTGCAGCCTGTGGTTAGCTAATTACAAAGCAAATTGAGTTTGATCTTTACGATAATACATACCACCAGACTATGTTGTAGACACACCCTCAGTTTCATTTGATGCCCAAATGCCATTTACATGAATGAAATCTACTTTATGAGTAATATTTCAGGGCCACACCTAGCTAAATGATTACTGCAAGTAGTGTTGGTCACCTTGCAAATGCGGTGACTGCATTTTGCTCACTTTATTGTGGGCAATTCTATGTACGGTTACATTTGATGAGTCTATATTTTCCGGAAGGAATAAATAAGATATTTCTGGTTGCATCCCCTCCCAAGTAGACACCAGCAAAGAGAGAGGCCAGAACATCGATGTCTCAGATTCAAAACTTCAGATTCAAAACTTCAGCTACAAGCCACAGCTATTTCACTTTACAAAAGTAACAGACTGACCCCAGTTCCTGTTGGTACCGTTCACCCATCTCCCAAGGGCCGCACATGAATCATCTGTGTTCTAAAGACTGGCACAAAAAGAGGATTGGAGGCTGGTTGATATTCTAGAGAGGGAGCTTGGAAAACACAGGTTGTCACCCAGGTTTTTCCAATATATCCTATCTCTTCACCTGCCTAATATGCCCAGGAAAAATAGATGCCTTCTGCTATGCATTTTCAGCACAACAGAAAACATGGACATTGTACTTAGCAGAGTAATGCAAATAAATGGAATCTTTAAAGTGTGATTTAACTTTTTAAGATGTCCAGCAAGATAAAAAGAGCCAAACACCCCAAGAGGTTAAATCATCATTTGCCTTCTGAAATAACTTGCAGTATTTTTCCACAAACAAGTCTGTAAAATTTTCTCTAATCTTTTTTTTCCACCTGCTTCCATTTTAATGTGTCCTCAATATCAGTTATTTTTACTTCAGCTCTAAGAGGCAAATAACTAGGATGAACAATAGCTCTTTCCTTTCCAAACAAAAATATGATATTGCTAGTGGAAGAAAACATAGAAAATTGCTATAGAAATAAAATCTCAGCAAGTGTTTTCATTTGTCAAATTTGCTCAGCAAGAAGGTCCTCAGTAAAGAAAATACAATCCATAAAACCAGCATTAATTTTCACAGAGTGTAGGCACAAGGCTGCATTTGTTCTTAATTTTTGCATAACTGAAAATGATGATTGCACACGCTCAGTCGATGGGGAAGCGGTGAATTCATAGAAACGGCAAGTTTCCCCACCTCTTGCTGGGCACTGTGGAAGTCTATGAAATTCTGCAAACTTGTAAACCTCTGAGTTGAAACACTAAGCTGAATTAATCCATCCCACTGACTCGGTAGTGATGGAACAGCTGATGTTTCAGGAAAACATGAAGAAGTAAGATGCCTTGCATTAGTTCTTCACAAGTCTACATCCTTCATGACCTCTCATCCCCTAATTGGTTTGCACCCTAAAAATTGCACTTAGCTTCATTCTGGCCTTGAGCCTTTCAGTGCAAACACTGTTACTGATGCTGCTTTCAGGCTGCATGCATTCCGTCCCCTAAAGTGACTACATCAACCAGGGCTGAGAAATAAGAAAGAAAATGTTAGTAAAATGCATGTTTACAATCCTAGGTATCTCTCATTAGCTGCTTAAGGCCACGTTCATGATCTCATATCTAGGAAAATTAATTAGTAGGATGGTCAAATCCATGATTAAACCAGTCATGCACAGATTATGTGGATGCAACAGTCTGAAATACTACTTCCATACTATATGGACTCATGCTGAACAATTGGGATTTATTTGGAGTTATTCTTTTCCCATTGTGGTAAACCAGTAATATTCCATTTCAAGAATAAATGAAATGAAAGGAAAGGAGGAAGGAAGCTGATGGTAAGGATCTAACCGAAAAGAAGACAACAGAAAGAGATGAGATTAAGAGTGGAAATTACAAGAATTAGGGACTTATTTATATAAATTCATGGACATCACTTCTAAAAAACAAAAAGAAACCCTAAACAGAAAGCAGGGGAAAAATAGTAAATATGTAGATGGACATCTCCAAAAAATCTTAGGAAAGCTGAGAAGTTAAGTAGATTTTGAGCATTTCTTGCTTAAAATTAAGCTAAAACCCCAGGGGCTTTAGTTATGTCCCACTAGTCCTTTCAGAGCATACCTTCATTCTACCCCTTCTTTCTTTAAATGCATCTTTGTGATTCTGAGTTCAGCCCTTTTATTAAAATACACACACGTGGCTTCTGCAGTGCTGGAAGCCAGTCTACTCACTCTGAAGTAGAATAAGAATATCTAGAATAGACAGTGAAAAGCAATTCATAATTGTTCCAAGCATCCATTCATCGATACTGGAGGCACAGGTTATTATTGAAATACTAAGACTTACAGGATGCATCATATGTTGAAATACTCCAGTGACATTGTTTCCAGGAGAGGTTTACTAATGTACTAGAAATGAGCAGTATGCTCGCCGCTTTCCTCAACTGTGGTAATCCACTTCACACTGACCTACAGATCCAATTAATTTGCAGCTAATGGAACTCTATGTTCAAAGGAATTCTGAGTATTACTTGAAATTCCCAAATGACGCTGTTAGCCAACTATCTTGGAAGGGCTGATAAGCAGCATGAGCACGGGGGCTACTGGTGATGCATAATTGAGTTTTACTTCTAACATATGCTGCTTGTATTTTGAACACAAATTATATTTTAAGTTTCTTAAGAGGGTTTAGATTTTTTTTCCTTTAGTACAAAGGCCTCTGTGATATTTAACATAAAACAGTGTCATGAGAATCCATTGACTTGACCCTGATATGACCCTGAACATCTTAGTTGCTCCAGATCTAACTCCTCCTCTGAGTTCTGTCTACTGCTGAGAGCAGCGGTGAGGTTGGAGTCCATTGCAAGGCAGCAAGTAGACTTCTTCAAGATTTACTTTTATAAAAACTTGGTGTTACAAATGTGACACTTCCTCTAGCCGCACGTTCTCAGTTTAGTTATCTCACCTTGTGGCTGGGATCCCAAGGTAAAGATGGAAGTGATGTTTTTCTGGCTGCACTGTCAGCCCTCTTGTTGGGCTCCCTAAGAGGGTGTGTGTGCACAGGATGACTGATGGACATCGCCCAGTCTGCACCAGACAATTTATTCTGTGGGATTTAAGCCACAAGAAGAAAATGAGAGCTACAGACATGGTGTAGCTGGACAACAGGGCTGTGCCTTTGTGCACTCCCGGCTCACTTGGTCATTAATTCCCTGGATGGTCGAGGACTTCCACAGCCTGTCTCTGCATAGGTGAGACAGCCTGAGATGAGACAAATCTGAGTCAATGGACTGCACTGAAACGAGGTCATTGACTAAACTGCTAACCACTTTCACATGGGAGCATTTGACTAAGTGTCAAAGGAGCTTTCCAGGAAGGGATTTTGGACTGTCCTGGAGATTCCCCCATGCAGTTCCTGCTGTGCGTAGACCAACTGATGTTTAAATGCCTTGGTTAGTATCATAGGTGGAGTCTCTGCAGTCTCAGCATCAACCCCAGGCAGCTGCTGCTGCAGAATCAACTGAACTGTACCTAGATAAGATACTTGTAATTAGTCATGAAAAACTTTTCCTGCAGAGTCAGGAGTGAATAGTCACACAGACCAGTCCTTCTTTATGTAGCTAAAGCAGGTAGGGGGTGTTTGTGCCTAACTTAATGTAATAAATAGCAATGGATCCTGTATTCACTGTAGTGGCCACATAGGACCACAAGGCAAGTTTGGGGAGTCTAATCGGATCCCGTTGGAGACACTGTTGTAAGGAACTTCACAACCAACTCTGTCACCACCTGGAAAATGGTTGACCATCCTGTTTGAAAGGTATGATTCCCCGTATAAATATTAACCTATTCACCAGATTCCAGCAAAATAGTTTTTGGGGGTTTTGTTTGCAGAGTATCCACAGCAAAGACTGTGGTGCATGGGCTCCTGTTACAATTCAGCTACTTGTCTCCATCTCCCCAGGACCACATCCTCTCTTTCAGCAGCAGATGGGAACAAATAGTTTCTTTAGACAAGAAAGCAGCTATGGAGCTGCACTGCAGACATAAAATAAATCTCTGCCACAACATTAGAGAAGGTGAAGTAAAAAGATATCCATAGAAATCACTGTTCCCTGCACAGAGTTGTCTCCCACACTCTGGTGCTCAGAAAGGTGTTCCTAAGACACACTGTCCATATACAGGGAACACGTAACATCTCTGACAGGTCCAGTATTAACTATTCACCATTTTTTCTTGGTGAAAAGGAAGAGGTGTTTTATCTTCTAGTGTGAGATTTACCCAAAGGAAAACTTTAACTGAGTAGCAAGCATTACAGTTCTGTAGCTGCATATTTTAAACCTGGTTCCTAAGTATTCAGGTCATTATAAATCCACTGACTTCAGCAGAGCTGTGCAGAGTTATGCTAGCTATGAATCTAGCTGTTCTCTGTTTAAGTACTTTCCCAGCATTAAAATCCTTTTAAAAGTCAGTCATCCAGGTGATGTTTGCCCACATATAAATCAATTAAGATGTGAAAGGTTGTATGCAGGCATGGGCATAAGAGAGGAAAAAGGGGGAAGAGAAAGGAATATTTCCCTTTTCAATTTTCTAGGTAGTTTTTTCCCTCCAGTGTGTCCTGTCTTCAGTCCACTTTGCTCTATGCGCCCAGAGCTACCCATTCCGTAACACTCACACTGTCATTAAAGGTTTCTCTGGATTTATAGCATACATCCTTAAGGTTGTATTAATTGTATATTGCTTCGTGAAATGAAAGCTTTGCAACCTGGAGTACTTATATGATGAATAACCTTTGTTAGGCTATCTAGGTAGAAATACAATTTTGAACCACCCCTTTATAGTCTTTCTAATGAAGTGACTGGATTTTTGGTTTGTTTTGGTTTTGGGGGGTTTTTGGGGGGTTTTTTTGTTTGGTTTTTTTTTTTTTTTTTCTGAAATAGGCTGTCAGTGAAAGGTGTTAGTTTTATAAAAATTCAGATTTTGAAAAAAATTAGAACTGCTTATTCTTATAAATCAGTGAATCTTCTCTGAAACGTTTATTGTCAAGATCACTGGATTGTGTTTTCTTGCTTCTTTGGGCTAAATCTCAAAATACGAACTTGTTTTGTTTTGACTGTTAATCCCAGGATTAAGGTGGCACCAGCAGAGCCAGAATGGTTCTCTTTTGAAGAATTAACTCTTCTTAAAAGCACATGCAGAATCATTACTATTTTTTCAGGCATCATTGAAACTCATGGCAGTTTTCAACATGAAATACTCTTAACTGTAAATAATATACAAGATCTCTGCTAAATTGATGGACACTGTTAACAACAGGTCATGTATTTGTATCTTTGATTGCCTTTAACCCATGTCTGAGCTGATCACACACTTCCCAGTGAAGATAAAGGGGCAGGTTTTAGTCCCTAGCTCAGACTAACATTGAAATGTTATTTCTGATGTGGTTTAAAGAAATAACACAGCTTTTTCAGCAGTATAAAATAATGTAATAAGCAGCAAAACACTCTCCTGTGGTCACTCAAGTCAGGGAGCACAGTGGCCACGGTCAGCTGAGAGCCCAGACTGATGAGCAAGTCCATAAGGATGAGGCAGGTCCAAGGTCCAGCTATGAAGCTAGGATCACATTGGGATCAAGGTGGTGCACGGTCCTGCACAGACTTAACTGCAACATAGCTCAGGCAAGGACCAAGGGTGAGGACCTGACCTGAAGTCAAGCCTTGAGAAGAGGTGAGGAAACACCACCACTTCTCCCAGATTTGTCCCACCAGTGTCGTCACAGTGGTCTGGTCCAAGGCCATAGTTACTGCACCATATCAGAGCTGGCCCCCACACAGGCAGCTTGACCCCTTGAACGGGCATAACATTAATTGTGGCTGCCCCCTCCCTGGAAGAGTTCAAGGCCAGGTTGGATGAGGCTTTGAGCAACCTGATCTAGTGGAAGGTGTCCCTGCCCATGGCAGGAGGGTTGGAACTGGGTGATCTTTAGGTCCCTTCCAACGCAAACCAGTCTATGATTCTATGATGATTCTATGAACATTTCTGTCCTGGGTTTGTACAGTGTGCTCCTGGACCATGATCATATCTCTTAAGATCTGAAACAACAGGAGAGCAAAAGCAACTTCTTCCCAAATGGTAGTGAGGCCAACAGATTATGTAACTAACTCTTAGTTGATGTCTCTAGACATAGCAAAATCTTTGTGCTGGTCCTCTATCAAGAGATTCAATACTAATAATTCTTAAATATCCTCAAGTCTTCAACAAAATGAGCTATTTATCAGTAAATATCAGCAGGTTTACTGATTTTATATAAAAAAGAAAAAATCAAAGGGTAATCTTAAGATTGTTATGATTATCAATCCCAAAACAATCTTAAAATCTACATTTCATATCTAATCAGTGTTTGAAAATGCATTGAAAAGTAGAAAAAAATGGTTTTAAGAAAAAAGTAGATGTCAGTTAGACCTGGAGTACATGTATCTGAGTTGCATAACGGGGACCAGGGTTTCATAAGAAAACAAATTTCCCGCTAGGTGTGGACTATTCTTGACTTAGACCCAAAATCAGAAAAACAGGATCCCAAAGCTTAATTTATAACTAAAACTTTAGGATGTTTCAAAGAGTGTTAAGGGGTCTGATCTATTGCAAGGTCACCTTGACTCTTCTGCCTCCTGGTTCTGGCAAGGCTGGACGGAATGCTGAACAACATCAGCTCACAGCAGCTGAGGTCCATCTGGTTTAGAGTGGCAAAACCAAAGGACTGCTCAGACTAATGAAACAGGTGTTTTGAAGTAGTCATCACAAAATACACTAATTAAAAAGAAGGAAGCTCAACAGAAGATATGTGGAAGAAGAAAAAGTGAAAAGCAAATCATAAAACCAGGACAGCAATACTGATCAACTACAGTCAATCAAAGTGGCTTTAACTGGGAATAAATAGTTGTTCCATATCACATGAATTTGGTTTATAGCTCTTTCATTGACAGTCTAAGAATAAGTGAGATTTTCCATTATTCCTTGCTTTTAATTTTACTTATCCATCATAAATTGGCTACTGAGACCATAAATCTCTTGCCTGGCAATAAACATTTTTCAGTAGATACTCTTCTGAGGTCGTATTTAGTGAGATGCACTGCAAAGTGAGAAACACTACAAAGACAAAAAACCCAACAGGTATATTTCTATTGCCTAGAGAAAAACAGCACTGAGCTCAAGAAAAGCATTTATTTAGAATCTACAGATTTCCTTGTTGAGTTTTCAACCCTAAAATTGCACCTATAAGCTAGTGACTGAAAATTCGCAGAGCCGTGAAACAAATTTCAAGTTGAATTTCCCTGGTTTCCTCTCCCCTACACCTTAAAAATTAGTATAAGAACATGAGGAAAGGTGAGGGAAGAATTGTAAAAGTATTTTTGGTTTAGAGACATTTATATCACAAATGGAGACTTTTGCTTTTTCTCAGTTATGCTTTTAACCTGGTTCTGAAAACCTTGAGATATGCTAAAGGAGGGCTAGATAAAGGAAAAAAATCTCTGAGGTTTCAGATTTATCTTGCAGAGAACTTACTTAACCAAAAAAAGAGGAATAAAATCACAGTCCTTAGCTACATGCCCTTGATATTGATTCAGCTCACATGAATCTGCAGTGAACTCCTTCATTCCTCAGCAGCGTTGGCAGTGCCAAGCACTTTTGTGACAGCTGGCTCTTAAAGCTTTAGTTTCAGGAATCTTGTGAATGTGCGAATAGATCAGTCTTGTTTTTGTAAAATGGCATTGCTAACCCTAATAGCTGCAGAGAAAAGCTTCAAAATGTGACCCCAGTGAATCTTAAAATGTTCAGAAGCTAATGACAAATGAAAGAGTCCAGCATGTTTATTAGATTTCATCATTCTCCAACATTTGGGCTCAGCAATATCATAACCATAAAAATAGCACTTACAGAGTTTATGTAAAAAGAAGGTAGATTATTTTATGAAAAGGTAAGGACCCTTCTAAGCTCAGCTCCCACTTCGGCTGCCTGCATATCCTTGACAGTGTCCCTTACAGGTGCTCTGAGTCAGGTACCTGATCCAATTCTGTCAATGTGAGTTGAACACGGGGAGACAGGGTGTGGCCTGAAATCATAAACTGCTTTGCCCCAATGCACATTTGTGTTAGCAGGAATGTCCTTCCTGATGGTTATGACAGTCTCAAGACTCTTGCACTAGTTTGTGAATCATGTATCAGGAACAGTGTTCATTGCCTGTGAAGCTTATCAGAAAGAACCTTTAGTTTCCTTTGAGCTCACTGTAACGACATAGTTTTCATTCTGCTGAGTGTAACTTGCCACTGAGAACGTCAGACTTCACATTTAAAATGCCATCTCCTTTTCCCTACTGTTCATAAACTCATATTCAATTGTAATCCTACTGGCCAAGGACTGTTTTTTATTGTACCCTTAACGTGTGCAATGAAGTCTGGAGTGTGGTGAGCACCTCTAAGTGTTTTACAAAAAAACCCATATGATTGATGCCAAGTAGAGAGTCACTGTGCCCCTTAGAAACAGCATTACCTCTGTATAACATTTTGTGCTTTTGTTTTATCTCTGCATCTCTCAGATATATCTGAGAACCTGAAATTTTCACACCAAGATGTTGGGAGAAACTGTTCCCAGAAGATTTTCTGGTCAGGATTGTTCATACATACCTAGAGGTGTACGTGAAGTTGATTATGCTCCTCCAAAACCACAGCTCACATATTACTAGTTGTAAAATCATAATAACGCTACTTTAAATTCTGGAAGCGTCTCCACCCAGAATAATACTTGCTGATCTCAAAGGAGTTCTGAGAGCCATAATTATTGCAATTGTCTGTGGATGTCTGTCTCAGGAAGCAGGAGCTCCGCAGTCTCTGCAGCACAATTTCTTGGTCAACAGCACCATCTACCTCTAATAACTGAACACCGGAGCAGACCAAGCTTCGTTAGTGTTCCCTTGCACTGCTTGGTTCTTTCCGCAAACCTATTAACAGTTATGTTACCGCAAGGTCTTTTCTGTATGTAAACCAAGGTTTGGAAACCTAGAGCCAAGGTTTTCAATTTCTACAGCTCATAAAGCACCCTGAAACGGCCAGCATGGTATAGTTATCCAAGTCATTACTGGGAAATTGGCTTCACTAATCAGGCACTGCAAAACCCACAGCTTTGTCCCAGTGTGTGCCTGAGTGGAAGAGCAAGGACAAGTACTGTATAGTAGAGTCCCGATTATCTTTTTGTGTGTCAGAAGACACAAATATGTAACTTGTTAATTTGTTGGACTTTTTACAGAATTTATCTCTTCACAACAATGAACAAGGAACATTCCCTCAGTGAAACTACCAGATTGATCTTTAGGATGGAGATGCTCAAAAATAACAGTTGTGAGACTGCAGTGTTGTAACCGCAGTAATAAAAAATGCAGCAGTATCTCTGGGTGGGTTTGATAGCTGGAGTAAGACTACCAGGGACCTGGGGTACTATCTGTGCTGTCAGTATGTGCTGCAGCCTGGGGTCTCCACATGGTCCATGCTGTTAGAAGAAATGAAGACGAGCTGTGCTGTACACTCAGCTACATCAGACCTCCCTCCATAGGCTGGCATGGGAACCCACATAAACAATAATTTCTTCATGTGATTAGCTGAAAAGTGGTACAAAATATCCACAGGGAGTACTAAAAAGAAATACTGCAGGCATAGTATATCCATAGTATCTCCAAAGCAGCAGTGGTCATACGATGTTTAAATGTGCATTGTACAAAATCCTTCTGTTATTTTGTGTGATTATGTGGTTAGAGAACACTTTGCAGGGTTGGAAGAACAAGAGTTCAACTTTTTGGCCTTATTACCATCTTCTCTGAATGATGGAGATTCTGGAGGAAGCCACAGCTCCTTTGGTTTCCTCTACTGCTTCAAGGACCAATAGGAGAACACAGGAAATCAGCATGAATAGAGCTTCCCAGTGCCCTACTGAGAACCACATCCTGGATCACTGGCAAGATCCCACAATATAAGAGGACTTTGGCCCATTGAAATGGAAAAGTGAGAAAGCCTGAACAAAAGTGTGAGTACATTTAGCAGAGATATGAACTCTTGCCCAAAATTCAATGCAGCATCTGTAAATAAACAAACTAACACATGGAAGCTGAACTCATATCAATCTTAGTCATTTATTCATATTACTTGACCACCTGGATTGTAGTCATGGCTTAGTAACCTGATACATGAAATATGACAGAAAACACAGACCTATCCTTTGCCCTCTGTTTAATTTTTAGACATTAGCGCTCTTTCTAGTCTGCAAAAAGAGTAAATGGAAAATGGACATAACCAAAATCTCTTCATATTGCCACTCACATTCACAGGCATGACAAGACCCTGAGCCCTGTCTAGACACTGAACTGCTGTAACGCTTCTGTGAGTCTAGTCTTAGAACCAGAAAAGATGTCTTTTAACCTCAACAGTCATATTAGACTAAAAATTATCACAGTCAACCTTTCTTAAAATAAAGACAATTCAAATGGAACAGAAAGCAACAAAAAGGGTTGGTAGAAAACTGCCCCCTCTCCCCTTTGTCCCCTGTGATGAGCACTGTGGCTCAGGTTCCCACAAAGCTGGGTTGCACCAACCCTGCACCATGCCTCCAAGCACCTAGGAAAAATCTTTCTTTCTTTTCTCAAGCCTGGCTTTGCATCTGCTCCTGAGTCTTTTCTGAAAAGCACAGGGAAGTGCTTATTATTAAAGAATAATACCAAAAAATAATAAAAAAAAAGTAAAGTGCTTAAGGTAATTTTTGAAAAGTAGACTTTGCAATACAGATTAGCATAAACTAGAGGATTACAACACAATGAAGCACAATGTCTGAATGCCTTTAAAATATTAGACCTTGCTGCGTAAGCAGGGACATTCAGCACCTCACAGGACTGAACTGTCTTCAAACTCATCCTCTAGTTCCTAGGGCAATCTGTCAGTACACACACATCAAATGTCACCCACATATTTTAGAAAAATAAGATTTTTTTTTCTTGGTATCAGAAAGAGCTTAATATGCACTCTTTGGTTTCTTCAAAGAATGTGGTCCAGCCCCTTTTCTTCATCATAATTATTGCACATCATAAGGAAACACTGGGAAACTTGATTAAATATTTTGTACTTCAGTCTATTCAGCACTCTGAATGCTTTAACTACTTAAAATGAGCAAGGAGGCCTTGTCCGTATGAGGGAGCTGAGGAGGCCCTAATTTACATTCTTTCACCTTCAACTCCCACCTTGAGTTTCCTTTTATAACCAAACAACCTTGTTTAAATCAGTGCTCTCCCTCCCCCATTGCTATGCCCTTGGACTTCAGGTAATTTCCTGATTACCAGCCCCAAGCGAGAGGTGCAAATGATGGTCTTGATACTTTGATATGGGAGGATTTGTTCAGAGGAGACGTCCAGGAGGGGAAACCTTCTGCACCTACCTGTTGCCTCCCTACATGGAGAGGTCAGGGTAAGATACCGTCTCCTTTCTCCAGCTGCTTGTTCTGTGGTGGTGAAACACATAACATACTTCTGTTTCAGGTGTCCATGTTCTCCTTAATCACAACCAACTTCATCCAGTTCCCACTGTGCTCCCTGAAGAACTGGGAGCATCATTTCACCATATACAAAAGAGTCCCCTAAATTAAAAAAAAAAAAAAAAAAAACAAACCCTGAAGGCAAATTATTCATAATTTAAGGTCCTCATGCACTGTAGTGTGAGAAGCCACCTATCTATTATGCAGCTGTCAAAATATATTGGAGAAAATTTAATGTGGCAAAGCATTAATTGTAATGAACTGCATACAGCATTCCCAATAAACTATAAAGGGAAGAAGAAAGCTAACAAGCAGGCAAAGACTGGGGAAGCGGCTGTACTGTTTGGGAGTTACTTGTTTAAATTCCCAGCCACCGAGAGACAGTTTGGAGGTGGTGAGAGCAGCAATTATTGATTCAACACCGCCACATGCTAAGCAATGGCAGGCAGGATGCGACGGGCAACAGAGATGCCTGCTTTCCCACCGGACCCGGTGAAATACGGCTCTTTCTTTCCCTGCAAAAAGGTTTTATTAAAGCTGTCGGCCTGCTTTAAAATAATGACAGGTGTTACACAAATCAGCAGCCTTAGTTTCTTACTTAGCAAAATGCCAGAGCCTGGGCTAATAGCACAAAATAAAATATAAAATATAAAAAGATATAACACAACAGGATGAAAATGTCCAGCACCATGGAAAAAAAAAAAATTGTGGTTTGCTGTTGTTATTAAGGCACTGGGAGATGTATGGCAGCAATTTTAACATAATAGATATAAATACTATGGATATTTGCATTTACAACACTCTGAGCTGGACAGGCAAGAGAAATTTCCATTTACATCTTCCTTGTAAGGTATTTTAGCCCAATGTCTGTAACTGGTTAGGAAAATTATGACAATTGTAGACAGATCCTAACAGAGCCCTGGAAAAATGACAAAATCTTTTCACTGAGAGAAGGAGACAAACTGGTAGAGGTTTTCAGTCCAAAAAATTGTCAGCCAGCTATTCTGCCATGTTGCTTTTACCTTTCTTTTACTGTTCAGTCTGGGCAGTTTCAGCACCGATAAATAATGATATATAAAAAATAAAGTCACGTGGCATCCTGAAAGAACCAACATCGAGTAGCTAAAACCAGAACTGAGAATAGCCTGCAGTTTGACCAGCCCTTCTGTGCTGGTCTAAGTCTATACACTGCACAAGCATGGGTTACCCTGGCACTCCACTGCACAACCTGTCAGATGTAAGTGGCTCATCAGCATCCACGAAGCATATTCTTACTATAAACACATGATTTCAGTGGTATTATTCATATGCTTTGAAAGCAGCATATTCTTTAATGCCTTGTTGAATTAGGGCTTCAGAGCAGTGATACAAGTAATGCTGGTCTGTGAATGGTGCAAAAGCAGATATATAGACTCCTATCCAGCAATTCCCAGCACGTAGAGCAAATGGTACTAGCTATAAAAACCCATCCTCTCCCTTACCAAGCTCGTATGTCATGAGGCATCAAGGGTAATGGAGGAAATCAGAGAGAAATAAGCAGAGCATACAACAGGCAGAGTGGCACAACCCACCATAGGGCTCTCCGTTAGCAGTAGCTCCATGTTCTGTTTCAAAGTGTTTGCATGTGTCCAGCCATACTGGAATGCTCAGTCACTGATTTGACTTGGCTTCTGGGAGCATCTTCAGGAGGTGGTGCAGCACCATCAGAGATCCACCATGTCTGGGCAAACCCTGAGGCAACGAGTGGAGATACCTCGTCCACCGGCACCACTGTGGAAAGGACACCAGAAAGGCAGCACTCAGCCCAGCAGTAGGTGAAGGACATGTCTACAGACTAAAGCTTCTTTACACATCCTCTTAAATCACCTTTTTTTCTGCTGAAGAAATAGCACTGCCAAAAGCAGGAGGAGTGCCTCAGCCAACAACACTGTGCTCCTAAGGCGAGGTCCTCAAAAATCAGCATACTGCCTTTGTCTGAACAGATTTACACTGGGTCCAAGAGAAGCTTCCCACCTTGCACAAAGCTATTTTCCCACACACATTTTAATTATCCTACACTAACTCCTTCCATCAGAAAGTGGGTTTTAGTGCCCACTGTGCCTCATCTGCAAGGTTTTAGCTAAAAGATTTTCATGTCCTATTTTCCAGTTAAAGAATTTTTAGCAGTGGTAATAGTCATTGCAGGAAATGAGTCTTTTTTCAAATTCAGAATAACCATTCTTACGTGTTTAAAGTGTTTCAGTGAAAAACAACTGCTGAAGGGTTCTTCTGTGGCTTATTTCCTAAAACCGAAGAGTATGAGATTTCCACTATGAGACGATCTCTGAAAAAAATGAAAAATTTATTTCCTTAAATTAATATGAGATCATTCAAAACTCTACCTAAATTAGCTGCCCCATAAATGAGAGGAACCCTACTGAAGTGCAAAATTTATCTCAAAAAGTCACATGTGTGTAAAGGGAAGCCCCCTGAGTTTACTTCACAAAATGTTATATTCTGTCTTGAACCACATACCACTGTGAGACATTAAAGGAAAATACACTCCCCCCTCATAATCCCATGAGTAACCTTGGGATAGGACTCACAAACGTTATCTGATGTGACAGAGGGGCAGGGGGCAGATAAAACTTTGGGGCACAGCATTCAGTCCTCCTAAGATGGTAGGGTGAGCTGGGACCCTGTTGAGCCGTCTTCTTATTTGTGTTTCTTAGAATTGCTAAGGCAAGCCTATTCTCAAATCTTGATACAGACATCCTGAAAAAAAAAATATCAAAAATACATTAAATATTCTAAAGCTGTTAGTGCTGTTAGTGTTCTTTAACTCACGGTGAGAGACTAAAATTGGTTGTTATCACTAAGAAGGTGCAGCATAATTCACTCACCATTTACATCTGAGAGGCTGCTGATGTCTTGAAACTGCTATCGTTGTCCACAAAGAGAGCTGCCATGGTCAGGAGTAGCAGTCACTGAAAAACTCCCCAGATTTTCTTTAAGAAAGGCAACTTGTAAATTCAATCTCTATCCCTCAGGGATCAATACTGGTGCCAATATTGCTCAATGAGTTTATTAAACGACCTGGTTGATGGCATAGAGTGCACTTACATCAAATTCACTGGTGATTCATAACTGGGGAGAGATGTTGATATGCTGGCAGGTCTGGCCACCATTCAGAGGGACCTCAACAGGATGGAAAAATGGGCCAATATGAGCCTCCTGAAATTCAATAAAAGCAATAAAGGAAAGTGCAAACTCCTGCCTCGGGGGTGGAATAATCTCAGTGCAGGCTGAAGGCCAATCAGCTGGAAAGCAGCTTGGCAGAGGACCTGGGGGTCCTGGTGGAGGCCAAGTTGAACATGAGCCAGCAACGTGTCCTTGCAGCAAACAAGGGCAACATTGTCTTGGGCTGCACTAAGAGGAACATTGCCAGCAGGTTGAGGGAGGAGAACCTTCCTTTCTACTCAGCACTGGTGAGGCCACGCTTGGAGCACTGTGTCCAGGTCTAGGCTCCACAGTACAGGAGAGACGTGGACATACTGAAGACAGTCCAGTGAAAGGCCACAAATATTATCAAGGGACTGGAGCATCTGACATATAACATCTGACAGGCTGAGAGAGCTGCCACTGTTCAACTTAGAGAAGGGAAGACTTCAGTTATCTGATAGAGAAGACTAAGCCAGACACTTCTCAGACATGTGCAGCAAGAGCATAAAAGGCAATGCACCCAAGCAGTAACAAAGGAAAATTTTAGTAGATAAGGCCACATGTCAAAAAAAAAAAAAAAAAAAATCCACAATACTGATAAGCTTCACAAAACATGCCCACAGGATCAAGTCTGTGCTGATGGTCACAGAATATTTCTAAAACCCTTGCCCAAGTTTTTTTATACTTTGTCCTTACATGTCTTTTAAAAATCCAACTCTATGGATCTAATTTTATAAAATCCACTTATGTCCTTAAGGTGGAACTGATCCTTTTAGAAACAATTTTCCTAATCTTCTGAATAATATTCCTTTATGATCACAGTAAGAATCTGTTCTATGCTTATCCAGGTGCAATACTTATCCAGAAAATTTTTGTTTCAACTTTTTAATGGAAGAGGTAGAATTGGATATGAACTCAAAATAAAACATTTCCCAGCTGAAGTGGATGAGTACAACTAAATGCAGCAATCTCTGCTTTATCACTTTGACTTCAACCTAGATGTCCCTTAAACATCATCTTTCTTTGTTATACACTGCTGTATATCCCAGCCTGTTTCTATCTGAGGTGAGTCTTGTGACGTGATGGAAATGAGCCTGAGTTTTGGAGAATGATGATATGAGGTACCCAGTAATAAAATTAGATCAGGCACCATACTAAGTCAGGCAGAGCAATTGTGTAACTGGAATGAAAAACCAATTACACTTTTAAGAACAGAGAAGAGTGTGTTTGCCGTAATTTTTCACTTTCTTCTCACAAGAATTTTCAATATTTTAGATACATTTGCACATTAAAAAACAAAAATCAAACTTAAGAAATAACACAAGATTGTTACCTTGACATTTTAGGAATAAGAGGATTGTCACTCTCTCTTGAGGAAAGCACCTCCTATCCTTTAATATCCAGCAGTGTGAATAAGGGAGAACATACAAAATGTGAGTTTTATATTTACAAGCAAATTACATTAAAAAGAAAAGGGTTTTCTTCACTTAAAACTGTGCTAAAATTGCATTTAAAAATTGGGTTCTTAGTTTATACTTCCTTTGTTTTTCTCAAGAAAAATACTCAGAAACATAGACTGTATTAGCACTAGATACTCCATTCTCTGACAGAACCAGAAGCTTTTAAAATTAAAATAATTAAAAAAATGTGAAGATAGAGTTAAACTGGTTAAAAGTAGGTATGGTTACATGCACAGTTATATTGAGTTAAATTAGTACTGATTTAACACTCCAGCTTTGCGCAGTCTTGACTTAAAAGCAGTCAAAATATGTAGTTATGAATATTTCAGTTTAATTTGGGCTTGTCAGGTGGCAAATTGCCTGAAGAAGCCACAAGTACCTCCTCAAAAGACAAAGAGTCAAGCAGACCTCACAAAGGCAACTCCCCGAATGGTGCCCAGCTCTCATTATCAGCGCTCTCTGTGTTTCTCTCCCTTCAAAGCTAAGAATACCAATCAGCTTTAATGGTTGGAAAGAATTATCCAGACTGTTTGATAAAACTGCCTTCAAGCCACATATAGGCTGTGACAAAGTTTTCTAATTAAACAGTTTCATTAAGCAGCAGAGCATACCTTTCTAAATCCCAAAGCTGCCAGCTCAGGGCCTGATCCTCCTCCCACTGAACTCCAGAGGAGCAGGATCCCTGTATTTACATTTCTCCCTGTTCAGGAGATTTTAGGAATCAATAAGCAAAAGTTATTCTAAGTCTCAAAAAACATGCATTCTCTTCGGAATTCTCTGGGCAAATTACTTATTGATTTTTCTCAGCACATACTGCTGATTTTCATAGGTCCCTGTTTGTTTGGGTTTTTTTCTGGCATCTTGTCATGTAATCATAAAAATTTTCCTCTGATAATATGGATATAACCCAAATTTATAATGTGTTTGAGTCAATATAAACTTAGGCTGTCTCAGAACACCAAGGTTATATGGTTAGTGTAGCTGGAGAGTACACATCATTGCTAGATGCATGTCGATCAGTTCAGGAGAGGAACCCAGATGGAGACACAAACCATCCAAGATGAACACAGCCATAATGTAAAGGCAGGCATGGGAGGGAGGAAGGTGAGGCTCCTGCTAGTCAAGTGATGAAGGCCTTTGAATAGGAGATACTCAAGCCCTCTGCCGCTCACAAGCCCCATCTTGGGCCATGTTGTGGTTCCCATGCAGTGCTGTAATTCCCACCTGCCTTCCCATATCTGTCATTTGCTTCTCTGAGTGAGCCCTATCTCCAGCCCATCTACTAAGAAGCCAGTGCTGATGAAGGAGGAGTGGCTTGGTCCCTTCATTAAATTAAGTCCCTGCTGCTATCATCCATCTTTACTGTCTTTGTATATGGCCAGAACCAGAAGCGCTGGAATGCTATAGAGAAGGATCCACCTACAACCTTCTTTTGATCTCAAATGAAGCTGAAAGGATTAAAAAAAAACCCCACATTTTGAGAAAGTTGACTCCTACTAAAATGTCATGCTCATTCTTGCAGAGGTAAAAGGCCAAAATTCCTGTGGTGTGAGTCAGGAAAGCCCCAGGGATGCCCGGATACAGCTTGTGGACAATTCCCCACCTCATCATGAGCAAAACCTCTGGAACCAGTCATCAGGTCCTCACTCTCAGTTGCTCCCTCTGCCTGTCTCTAACACATCTGTAGACCTGTTTGTGAGAATTCTCACCCAAATTGACAAATTGTCATTCTGTATTCAAAAGACGTGCTCTATGTGAGTCCCACGCAGTCCTTTGAGCAGCCCAAGGAAAGCCCTTAGAAAAGCTGTCGTCAGGCAGTTGTACATGAAATAATTTACTGAAAATGAAAGTCACAATCTAGAAACCTTGCACACTCTAATTAACCTTCCAGGAGAGAGTCTCCTCTTGTCTTTATTTTTAAAATAAAGGGGAATGGCACACAGGTCAATGGCAATCTCTCCAGTAGGCAGGAAATTCTGCATGACTCAGGGAGAATTTTAAGACTGTGAGTACATGTAACAGGCTGAAAGAAAGCATGTCTTCCCACATCTGCCAGTGCTCAGCATGAGTAAGGAGAATAGGATCCGGTTTATCAGTGTTGCATCTTTCCACTACATTCTTCCAAGTTGTGCAAAATGCCTATTTTAATTTTCCTTAATTCCTTTATGGGGAAAATCTACCAAGCTTTTGACAACAGGGAATGTTCATGTTTAAGGAGATTTTTCTCACCTTCCTCATCCAAGAGGAAAGAAAAGGGAAATTGTTTTCCATAACAACATCTTTGGAGAGGCCCTCCAGCAATTGTGTGACCACTCTCTGCAGATTGCTTTATCTAGAGAGAGCCTGTCACACAGGGAGAGCTAGTGTATCAGACGGAAACAAGCAGCAGCAACCCACTCACTCACGCATATAAATAACATAGAATATGAGATGTTTGTGTGAGCACAGAGATTTCTGGAGGGTACTTTAATATTTTGTTTACATCTAAAAGTAAATACAGTTCCTTAAACAGCTGCCCCATGATCCCCAGCTGTTTGTAAATATAAAAAGAAAGTGACATTTACTTCAAAACAGGTAGTAAATTATATATCTAGAACAAAAATCTAGCAACTCTGCTTAGATTTGTACTGCAGTGAAAACTTCAGCCAGCGTACAGAACCGCATTGCGCAGCAGTGGAAAATATACTCTTTTCCCCACTAACAACTGGTCTGGAGCTTAAGGTGGGAAGAGGTCAGACTTTTCTTTGCGGAATTCTCCCAGCAGCCAACCCCTGTGAAACGGCAGTGTCAAACCCGAGCTGACACCTTGCCCGTCACCCTGCAGAGCAGCAAGCCGTGGTCAGGCATCCCGCTTGCCAGGGGACCATGGAGCCAAAGGAAGCAATCCCAGGAGTGGGCTAGGAGGCAGGGACTAAACCCCACGACACCTTGCCATCATTGTCTTATTGCTGAATGCCTCAGCAAAAGCCCACAGATCATCCCACATCGACTGCTACTTCGAGGCCCTTCACAGGGGTCCTGCGGACCCTCGTAGTCCCCTCTTCCAGCCCTACTCCACCCACCCGCTGTCAAGGATCTATTTCATCATTACAGAAAAGCTTAAATTTTACCCGGGCTGTTGAGGAGCCTTCAGTTATTACTTCTGTTTTGAGAGGTTGGGGGGCGGGGGGGGAGGCGGGATGGTGTTGCAGGGTTTTTAAGTAATATTCACTGATCTGAAGGGAACCTAGTTTATAGGTTTGCTTTTCATTCTTTGTTCCTGTATGTATGGTTTTAGGAAGGGCTTACACACCTGAACACTCTGTTTTTTTCCAGCTACAGCAA
Source organism: Strix uralensis (assembly GCF_047716275.1). NCBI lineage: Eukaryota > Metazoa > Chordata > Aves > Strigiformes > Strigidae > Strix > Strix uralensis. The sequence goes on along the minus strand of NC_133979.1, from coordinate 34,260,637 downwards.
TTGTTATAAAAAAAAACCCATATAAACCTTGTCTGACCTTACTCTGATGATATTAAAACAAACTCATTTTGAGTGGGCTGACTTGTCAAGCTATCTAGATCATTCCCAAGCCTCCTCATTATTTACCGCTTCATCAGCCCTCTGTCATCTCTACGCTTTAACTGCAATGAGTTTGCACTGCTTCTAGATAAAAATATTGAATAGCTTCTGCCTACTCCTAATCCATGCAGACGTCAGTTATGGGGGAAAAAAAGAGAAAAAAAATCTGATTGTTATTCTACAGTAACTACATCTTCAGATGTGTCAGCCAGTTTTTAATCCAATTATTGTGAACTTCCCTGATAGGCTATCACTAATTCTTTCATGGAATGTAATGCAAACTAGGTTAAACAACTATTGGACTAGGTATATCAAGCTTGTCTCGTGAATCCTGATTTAGAATCCTGCCAACTATGCCAATTTGTTGTGAATGAGTCATTTAGATAACTTAAGGAATCACCATCAAAGGTATTAGCAAATGTGATTTTGATACGATGTTGTAAAAGTGAAACTTAACAAAGTTCCATGACAAGGTTCACTCTATTACTTAGTACATAGAAGAAACATGCAAAGGAAAATTGAGTTAGAATCAATTTAGAATTATTTACACAGAGACTGGAGATGAAAAAAAGTTGAATCATGTTGAGTCACAAAGGTTCAGAGTGGACCCCCTTGCTTTCTAAACTCCTGATGGAGCTTAGGTGTGGCTAGATCCAATCTTAGTCACAGTCTTAGTCTGGTCAACGATTTATGTCTAAAGGGTTATATATGAAAAGTTTGCAATAATTAATCATGAGTAACTACATAGATTAGTAATGTTTCATCAGTATTAATTCAGCATACTACCAGTCACTTACTGAGGATCTGTTGTGAGTAAGGGATCTCTCCTCCTTGGGTAAGGAAGGATCTCTTAGTCTCAGGTAAGGAATCTCAAAACTTGAGAGGTGTCCCGGCTCAAGAGGCGAGTCACCTGGCGTGCAGTCCAGCTGCAACTTAGAGGAAACTCTAATCGGGCTCATCCAAAGCTCTGCCATTGGTAAAAGGTCTCTGCCTCAAGGACCAACCCTGAGAAGCTTAACAGCCCAAGGGGAGATCACCACCATGCAGCCAAGCTGCCTCAAAGAAGGCTTGCTTAGGCTGTCATTATTTATGGGATAAAGTGGTTGGCTCTTAGTCAAATTGCATACAGTGGGAAAGGTATGCATGAGGCTCCTTCTACTAACAATTTTCTTTGTTCCTTGATAAATGAGTCTTGGAACAGCCACCCGCTATTCATGTGTTAATTGCATGATCGGTGATCCAAGCTCATATGCCTCAACATTCACTGGGTCCCTCTGCTCCGTTGTGGGTTTCCTAGAGGAGTTCTTGGCCTGGCTATGACTCAGGCCTTTATGTCCTTTGGAGCCTGTACCAAACTACTGCTAGTTTGGTTACAGGGTCAAGAGCATCCATCACAGCTCACCACTTCCTTTACCACCTGAATTTGTAATCTCATTATGACAAAACAATAGGCAATAGCCTATTTCCATAAACTATGCTCTCTGGTGTTCATTCTCTTCCCATCCTATCATTCTGTATTAATTAAATAGCATATTAGATCCACAACTGATGTCATGCTAACGAAGCTGGAAATATTCAGCTAACATGTGGACTTTGATGTTGAGTGTTGTTCTTTTTAAATATTTAATTATGTTGCCATTTCTGAATCACTATTAGAGATTTTATCATCAACTACCAGTGGGCCTGTAACAATGCAAAGATTTCTTCTTCCAAATCTACATAAGAAAATCCTTCTGCCAGGCAGAAGAATTCTCAGAATTTTTAGAATCCATATCATATTGCCAGCTAATTTCCTTTTTTGTCCTTTTTTGCATTTTTTTCTTTTTATTTCTAACTTTTTCCTTCACTTCTCCACTGAACTAGAACGGACTTAAGCTAGAAGTGATTCCTTTTTTTCTTCCCCACCTCACTCTGATTACTGAATTGTGGCATTTTGGTAGGAAGTCCCTCCAAGCTCCAACCTCCATTCACATTTTATTCTTTCAAATTTTCCTTTCAACTGATTTTTATATTTTAATTTCTTTCACTTTAAGAAATTTACCTTTTTGAAGCATTCAGTACATATGGACTTCCTCCTGCCTACATTGACTATAATTTAGCCACAGTCAGTGATCCTTAAGCAACCAACAACTTGCATTTCACAGATTGATTTACCTTCATTCCTCATAAAAAGGTCCAAAATTGAGTTATATTGTGGAAGGTACGACAGCTTTTGTGTTAGAAAATTATCACTGATACTTTTAGAAGACTGCAGGAGATAACCAACGTGTTATCCAGCTTAAAGAAGACCTTCTTTTTGCCATAGGATAATATTACATCATTCTTCAGTGCATCGTGTGCTGGTATCTCTGCAAGACAGGAAACCGAGCTGGGTTGTCCACAGGTATGAATCTGAAAACATAGTGATTTCTTACATTCCATGATTTGCAGATAGATTAGTTTTTATTCATTGCATGGTCATCATCTATTTAGATAACCCAGCAGATAAATGAGTAATATCTAAAAGGAGTGGAAAGGTGTTCTCACAGAAAGCAGGTATTTGGTTAAAAGAAATTTCTGTAATTCCAGGCTCCGTGCAGTCTCTTACCGTATCTGTCATCTTTAACCACAGTCTTGGACATGCACAGGGTTCCTGCCCTAAGCTTGACTGCTGTCAGCTCCTGAAGCCTTCGGAGGCACAGCACATTTATTGTCAGCACCACAGCATTGACACAAACTCTTGTCAATGCATTTTGGACTATGAGGCATTACTGGGGCTGAACATTGAAAAGCTTGGCCCATTCTGCAGTTCACCAGCACACCCCACTTTCCTAAACACACCATTTCAGCCCTAACCAAGCCAGGCAAAAAGGAAAAAGTATAAGTCAAGAACTCAGCATCCTGAAGTTCACCCTGAAGTCCACTGTTCTTTGTCCCAGCACAGATGGGATCTGCGTATCTTCATATTTTTAAAGAAAAACAAGATCAATTATTCCTTGAGATGACATCTCATTAATTTGATACAAACTTCCAAACTCTTACTGCAGTCAACACATGAGAGTCTACTGTCCCATCCTGCCTCTGACAACAAGCTTCTCAAGGAATCACTGACTGTTGTGATAGGTCCAAAGAACAAAAAAACTTTTGACATAATAGGAAAAGTGCAAGGAAAGTTGAATTTTTTAAAAAATATATCTGAAAACAATTGAATGTCCTGATTTTCCTAGAACATGCCACACTCAACAGTGCTTCCAGCAGCATATGTTAAATACTAAAAAATTACGAATTTGGTGAAGCTCTAAAATAACATTGATTTCAGTTGTGTCATTGAGTCCAGTGAGAACGTCGCATGAGGATGCGTCTTGTCTTCTTCCAGAAACTCTGGTGTTAGCACAGAGCATGTACTTCCAGGTTCAGGGGACAACTTACTGAATGTTTGCAAAACCTACATCCCTTCCTGCAGTTGCTAATTTCTATAAACACAATCTTCTAAACACCTTTTTATTGTATTATAAAACCTACTGTTTAGCATCTGGGTAAGAGGATTTCACACATACCTCTCCTCCACTTTCCTCTCCTCTGCTTAAGATTCTGTAAGAACAACTGTGACAGAGGGCAAGCCCACCTTCCACTAAATTTGCTAAATGAGGCTGATACCTTGAAAATGGTTGTAAGCTTTTCCCCTTTTCTTCTTTATCTGTCGCTGCAGAGACAGCCTGCAAGAACAGATTTCATTTCTGAAGCTGGCCAGCAGTAAGTTTTGTCCTGAACTGTATTTATTTTTGTGTTTCCAAAAGTTTCCAGTCAGAGTATCAAGTTTAGTTCTTATCAGATAATTACACAGCACTTGCTTCCTGAGGCAATTTTAAATCAATCTCAGGAAAGGCAGTAACTATACACTGTAGATAATTATAGTCCATTAAAGTACCTTAAGATTAGATTCAGAGATCACTAATCACACAAGGTCATAAATGTACTGCACCTTTCCGTGGTGGTGTCTGAATTTTGATATGTAGCCCTTTCACAGGAAAAAAAATATTTTCTAGGTTTTTTTATTGAGCAAAATATTGGAGGCAAATAGCAAACTAATTAAAAACATGCTAAATTATTGCCCTAAAAGTGATTTCAGTTCCAACCAGTCAGTCACAGAGAGAAAATCAGAGCATAAAGCAAGACTGTCATTTTAAAGATACTCTTGACAAAACATGTCGTATTTTATCTTTAAAATAATGTCTAACCAAACGCCTTCCTTACTTCAGGAAAATGGTTCCTTTAATTGCGGTGAGAGATGTGTGAAGTGTGCTTGACAAGTATGTGATTAAATGAAGCAGCTTCCTTGAGAGTCGCACTGATCGGAAATTCTCCAACTAAGTGTTTTCCCTATGGCAAAACATAATTTTTGCTTGAAACATATAAAATCCATTAAGACAATCAAAGCAAATCTATCTGAGGTCAGATTATCCTGCATTGAAACACTCCCTTCATTCTTTGACCCCATAGTGAATTGCACCTGGGATGTGCGATAACCATTTAATGTCTTTTGCCATGGTTGTTGGTGATCACCAGTGACAGCTGTGGGGGTTGTTGCTCTTCTTGTGGCGCAGTCGTCGTGTCAGTGTCAAGGTCCCAAGCACTGCAATGCCAACAGACTCTTAGTCAGGAGGTCCCAGCCCACTGACTTGTCCAAAGAACAACCACAGCCAAGTTTAGAGACAGTAACTTGGACAAATTTACTGAACCCAAGCAAAGTTGCATGTTTGGTCTAGCAACTTTTATCTCTAAAGGTAAGCCACTTGTGTCTGGGAAAAATGGGATGACATAAAACTCAAAAATGCTTCAACTGAGGTCACTATGACCACTGTCAGGTCTTTATCCTCTTTTGTATCATAACAAGATGGCTGATGTAAGACTTTTCATCTTTATCTTTGTTTTATAGGAACCCTGTCTGAGATATTCTCATTCCAGCCTTATATAGATCCTCTTCCATCGGGTACAACCTTTCCTGCCTCCCAGCCTGCTCAAGTTGCACACCAAGAACCAGCCATCACCCTCAGGTTGATATGTGCAACTTCAGCCTTACGTAAACTTCAGTTTACCTGTCAGGTTTGCTAGTAGGGCCCACTTTCATCAATGCTTTTTATGAGTAACACATGGAACAATGGCTACAGTATCATGGGAGGGATGTCCACATGAGATTCCTGCTCTCAGAGGCCAATTAATTATACCTCAGTGTGTGTGGTTAGCTATTTAACAGATCACTGTAAAAGGACATAGTTCTTTTATCCATCCTGTGTACCCAAATCTGAGTCTCTCGGAGTTCCCCCATGGCCCATCACAAGGGTATTCATCTCGTCCCATGACAGGCAATTCATCTGAGCTAGCTGTCCACACTGCTGCTGCAGACATTAGAGAGAAACAGGCATTCTCAGAGTAATCACCTAATTTCCTTACACATCTTCAGAATGAGATTAATTTGTGATACAGTAGCTTCCTAACTTCAGTCAGAATCTATGAAGTGTATGTACAAAAATATCCAAAAAACTGCTGACTTCTTTCACGGGCAGAGAACTGGCTCATTAATTTTGGTTTGCACATAATTAAAAGACACTAAGAAAGCCTGAAATGACATGGCTTTCCATATTTTTACAGTAAGGCAGCTAACGCAAGGAACGTGACAGTATTTTCACCAAAAATGTCTGCTTTTGAGGGCTAGTATAAATTGGTTGTGAGAATATAGTACATGCAATAACTCATTCTTGTGAGGGTCAGAAATCAGAAACCTTCTATATATGGCAAAGATTTGTACGCAAGATCACAGACCAGCATTTCAAAACAATGAAAAGAATATGATTTCTTATATTCTATTCCAATTCAATAACTCACACACACACGTAACATTGCAAACATGAGCAGCTCCACTGATCAGTAAAGCTGCTCAACAGCACACTCAGATTTGCAGACAAGTCACTATAGGACTGGAAGGTGAGTTACAAGAACATCAACAGAGGAACACAGAGAAATCTTTTTTTGTTGGTTTTTTTTTTTTTTTTTAAGATCTGAATTACCTCAGAAATTGCTAACTGCTCTAACTTTCAAAACAGGGCTTTAGGATGCTCATCTGGAATATATTATTAATCATGAGTATTATAAATGTTACATGGTAATGACTGAAGTCCCTTGGTGAGATCAGGGTTGCGTTGTGTTTGCTCTATACATTTCAGCAGGAAAAACCATTTGCGGTCCTGGAGACACAAGGCAGATGGAAGGTAGAGGAGAAATAAACACATTTAAGTAATAAGTCTGTGAGCAAATAGCAGGTCCGTGATGAAATCAGCAGTAAAATCAAGGTCTCTCACATCCCAAATCTGTACCTTATACACAAAATCATTACATTCTAATTAAAAATCTTTATCAGTAGTAATTGAATGTAGCATAAATCTGGGATGAGTCTGGTTTCTATGAGAATACTATTTAAAAATAAGGTTCTGAAGAAAATTTTAAACACAAGGAGGAAAGTCTCCTGAGAACAAAATTTATTGTAGAACACATTGCCATTTCCTGAACATTAAAGAAATTACCACTGTGGTATGAATGAGGCTCCACTGAGGTAGGCAGGAAACCTCACACTGAAAGCTACTGTCTCAAGCTCTCTGCAGGCTTGGGCAGGCATGGCTTTTACATTACGCTTATTACATTACATTTCATAGTTACGCTTGAGTCACATTTAGGTTTTCTCTGCAACGCTTTAACAATGTATTTGCAAACCACAGTCAAGACCTGAGGGATCAACAGAAAAGTCCATCGCTTCAGAAACTGTCATATCAAAGTAACACTTATCTCTGTACAGCTCCGTGAACAAACACATTCAGTTATGTGACAATGCAAATCAATTAGGGAAGCAATCCACTTGGTATTACTAATTACCCGTTTGTGATCCTACTGTTTCGAGTAATGTCTGATAGCACATAGCATGGGATTGACCCATGCCACTAGATACAGCACAGAAAACCACAACAAAGGTCCTCCCAAAATACATTATGGTCAAAAAAACCCCCAACAAACTGTATATTGAAATACAGGCAGAAAGATTAACAAGTGATGAGGAAAAGACTGAGGTGCTTAATGCCATCTTTGCCTCATTTTTTAATAGCAAGACTAGTTGTATTGAGGGAATCCAGCCTCCTCAGCCAGAAGACAGAGACTGGGAGAATGACCCCCCCGCAATCCAGGAGGAGACAGTCAGTGACCTACTGCATCACATAGACATACACAAGTCTATGGGACCAGAGGGGATACACCAAAGGGTGCTGAAGGCGCTGGCTGGGGTGCTCGCTAAGCCGCTTTCCATCATTTGCAAGCAGTCCTGGCTGACTGGGGAGGTCCCAAGAGATTGGAAACTGGCCAATGTGACGCCCATCTATACGAAGGGTTGGAAGGATGATCAGGGAAATTACAGGCCTGTCAGCTTGACATCAGTGCCTGGGAAGCTGATGGAGCAGCTCATCCTGAGTACCATCACACAACACATGTGGGACAACCAGATGATCAGGCCCAGTCAGCATGGGTTTATGAAAGGCAGGTCCTGCTTGACAAACCTGATCTCCTTCTACAACAGGGTGACCTGCTTATTGGATGAGGGAAAGGCTGTGGATGTTGTCTACCTTGACTTCAGTAAGGCCTTTGACACCGTTTCCCACAGCATTCTCCTGGCGAAACTGGCTGCTCGAGGCTTGGATGGGCACACGCTTTGCTGGGTAAAAAACTGGCTGGATGGCCGGGCCGAAAGAGTGGTGGTGAATGGAGTTAAATCCAGTTGGTGGCCGGTCACGAGTGGTGTCCCCCAGGGCTCGGTTTTGGGGCCACTCTTGTTTAACATCTTTATTGATGATCTAGATGAGGGGATCGAGTGCACCCTCAGTAAGTTTGCAGATGACACCAAGTTGGGTGGGAGTGTTGATCTGCTCAAGGGTAGGGAGGCTCTGCAGAGAGATCCGGACAGGCTGGAGCGATGGGCTGAGGCCAACTGTATGAGCTTCAATAAGGCCAAATGCCGGGTGCTGCACTTGGGCCACAACAACCCCCAGCAGCGCTACAGGCTTGGGGAGCAGTGGCTGGAGAGCTGCCAGTCAGAGAGGGACCTGGGGGTGTTGATTGACAGCTGGCTGAACAGGAGCCAGCAGTGTGCCCAGGTGGCCGAGAAGGCCAATGGTATCCTGGCTTGTGTCAGCAATAGTGTGGCCAGCAGGGACAGGGAAGGGATCTTACCCCTGTACTCGGCACTGGTGAGGCCGCACCTCAATGAGTGAGTTCAGTTTTGGGCCCCTCACTCCAAAAAGGCCATTGAGTGACTCGAGCGTGTCCAGAGAAGGGCAACGGAGCTGGTGCAGGGTCTGGAGCACAGGTCTGATGGGGAGCGGCTGAGGGAACTGTGGGGGTTTAGTCTGGAGAAGAGGAGGCTGAGGGGAGACCTCATGGCCCTCTACAACTCCCTGAAAGGAGGGTGCAGAGAGGGGGGATGAGTCTCTTGAGCCAAGGAACCAGCACCAGGACAAGAGGTAATGGCCTCAAGCTGCGCCAGGGCAGGGTCAGACTGGCTCTTAGGAAGTATTTCTTTGCAGAAGGGGCTGTTGGGCGTTGGAATGGGCTGCCCAGGGCAGGGGGGGAGTCCCCATCCCTGGAGGGGTTGAAGAGTCGGGTTGACCCAGCGCTGAGGGATCTGGTGGAGTTGGGAACGGTCAGGGTGAGGTTCATGGTTGGACTAGATCATCTTCAAGGTCTTTTCCAACCTGGATTATTCTGTGATTCTGTGATTAAGGGCCAGATCTTAGAGGAGTGAAGTGTGCACTGTACTGAACTGAGATGTGGGATGGGGCACCCAGAGTGAGACCAGGAGCACTGTATGACCTTCAGAGGCTCTGGAAAAAATCCAACAAGCTTCAGCGATCCTTTATTTAGAACTAGTTAAGAAACCAAGGACAGAAATAAAACCCCATCTTCTTCCCATGCCTTTACTCATGACTGGAGAAGTACTTTTGTCAGTGGCTCTAGAAGGCGAAAAAAAAAAAAAAAAAGAAAGAGAAAAATGAACTGCAGAAAATAACTGTACAATATAGTCATTTACCTAGAAGTGGGTATGTTCTATTTCCTACTCTGCCAAAGTGAAACAAGTCTATCTACTTAGGGACCAGGAAAGGTGATCTTCACCTTGTCCAACACTAAACAGAAAAAAACCTTCAAGATTACTAAGGCACAAAGAGAGAGCAAGCAAGCTGGAGCCTGGCTTCACAAAGTACTGGCTGACACATTCTTGTGAGTCCTGCTTGGTTCCAGTCCTTGTTCCAAAGGCTATTTAGGTATTTCAGCTAATTACTGTATAATCTGACAGAAGTGTCTTCTTTCCTGTGCCTGTCTTGCACCAGGGAAGAGCCCTGTAGACTTCTCATGTTTGTATAATCAAATTCATGTTTGCCGACGCTGCACTAAAGGGGGTTCACCTCCCTTACTCCTCGCTTCCTGCACAAAGGTAAGCAACAGTCTAACACAGTGGAAAGATAACAGTATTTAGCATGGACACCTTTCATTTCAAACTACATTTATTTCACGCAGAGGGTAATACAATCTCCATTTTCATAATATTTCATTTAAATACATCCTGTGTAATGGAATCTTGGTATTTTAATATCACATCGCTGGTAAATGAAACTCTCATCTCATTCAGTAAGAACAATGTTTGCTTTTGGCCTAGAGCAGAGAATAGTGATTGAAGCACTTGGGAATTCATTTCAAAGCACTGTGGAATGCATTACCATGGCCACATCCTCTCCTTCAGAAAACACCCACAAACAGTGTCAGTCTACAGGGTGCAGTTTTTGAAAACATGTGTTAGCAATTGTCAGAAACTAAATGTGAGCCTAAAGGAATGATTAATTAGGAGTGCAGCCAGCAAATTGGCACACATGGCGAACATGAATAACACTTGTCTCAACAAGCATTTATAATTTCCTTTCATATTGTCAGAGGCAAAGCCCAGCAAAGATGAACACAGAACCAATTTTCAAAGTTTTTACTCACTTTGATTGGATCATTCATGTAGGTTTTGATCCCCTTTAATGCCATCATACAGCAATATTTTTCTCTGTATAATACAGTGTCAGGATCATTATTAAAAACTAAGATGGTCAAGAGAACAAGAAATGGAGGGGAGGTGTAACAGGCAGAAGCTGGCGAAATGTGCATCACTTATATCCATACTGCATCAAATTGAAGGAACAGGAAAAGGTCATTATTTAACCATCAGGATAGTCTTTTCCATGCTGGACAATTCACAGAAAGTAGAATTACTCCACCTTGTAGATAAGGAAGTGCATATGATCTACAGGAATGCCCCAGGGAGTGAATTCTTCCCATTGAAGTATTACAGGTAAAATAATTCTTTGCAAAGATCATCTATCCTCATTTAGAAAATGTCACTACATAAAGAATATCCAGATTTGTGTTACCTTCATCCACCAAACTTGCTTAGATATGGCCTTCTGCAGCTGTAGGTGGCTGCGACAGAGTCCCTCCTTCTTATCTAGAGTCACATCAGACATTACTTTTTTTTGAGGCCAAGTGAAGGGAAATCGCTGGCATAATATTTCTCTTAAACAATTCAATACATCAGAGTAAACCAATTTTTGTAGTTCTGTACTTATGACAAGTTACATGTATTAATGAAGGAAAGCACCTGTCTTCTGCTTGAATAAATCTTGAGTGCCCTGTTTTTATTGCTCAAGTACTCATAGTTATGTTTTAGTAGAGTATGAGTTTTGAGGAATAAAAACATAAAGAAATAGTTGGAACAAGGCATGAGTTTGAGCACCACTTAAACTGAACAGTTTTAGCTTTGAAAGCAGAGGGAATCTAATACCATTCTTTACGTTCAAAAAACCCCTTATGAATTCATCCAGGAGTTGTGATCAAACTTAAGAACAGAATCACTGAGCAGCTAAAGAAAATGGGCAATTATATACATTTAATATTAGTGCTTATTATTACTTAAATAAATACTAATATTAACTTAAATTATAATAATCAAATACAGCTTCTTTACTCCAAAAGTGGAGGGTAGCCAATACCAGCTACTGGTATCTTTGGTGTCTAGAAATTATTGACAGGGCAACATTTATTAGGAAAAAGTAACAAAGAATATTTAATGCCCAGCTACAGTAGAAACCAACATGAGTATTATATGTAAAAGATAAAGTGATATGGGGTAGATCTTCGATACTTTTCCCAAACTAATTAACACTGTTATTTGAATAATCTCCTAGTCTTCATTCACAGAAAAAGGTATGGTTGAAAGTCATTCCTTTCCTGTGGAGGGTTTGTTTCAAGTCAGTAGCACTCACATACACTGGAAAACATAGATTTTCAATGTTTTAAGAATTTATCTCAAGTAAACTCAACATTTAAAGGGTTTGATAATTATTCTATTGTGCCTTGCATTTCGGTACATTTCTAGTTAAGTTTTTAGGACAAAATAAAACTTTGGCCAGTTTAGCGCTGCGGTAAATAAGATGCTACTTGCTGTGAATAAATATCCAAATGTTGTTAATATTTCCTTGGTGAAAATAAATGCTTCCTTTGCTACTCTGTAAAAAGCATCTTTTAAAAGATTAATGATAATTTATACACAAATTCGTATATACATATAATAAGACAAAGATTTTCAGAAGTGAGAAAGGATGTAAACGCCTGGCCTCTCACAGATTCATGGAGCTGTATGAGACGTTACTGTCCCTTGTTGTTTATTGCTCCTCTCTTTGCAGATACCTGATAGCAGACGTTCAAGTGTTTCTCATCAAAATTGTTCATGGCTTTCAGAAGGATAGCCCAGTAATCTGCAGGTCTCACAACACAGCTATTTCAGGTTGTAAAGCCAGGCGGTGTCCTGTTGTTTGATGGGCTCTGTAAGCCATACGTTCTTCTCTTCAGGTCGTGGCAACAGACGCCACGATCTTTGGAGCATTTACAAAACAGAAAAGCAGACAACTTAGCCAACCAGTTTACCTGGGTAATTATAGCCATTGTGATAACAGCTAGCCATGATGAACATTTTTTAAAGGCTGGTTTGAAAAATAAAATGTTACACAATAAAAGCTTACAAGGCAAACCATGATTGAAGGGAGGAGGGAGGAAATCTAATACTGATAAGCTAGCTATGCATTAAAAACACTCCTGTCTTGACTACTTCCCAGAGATCCCTTTTATCATATAACTTAAGGAATATGTGATGAATACAGCTAAAAACAGAAACATGCCCAAAATATCAACAAAACACCTGAAAATAAGAACCAAAGAATTCCTTTAAAATGTGTTTTCACAACCAGGGACACACAGAAAGCATTTCAGACAGTCTTGATTCACTTCAGGGGAAGATAGTTGGGTTTGTGGGGTTTTTTTAAAGGAAGATAATAAAGTACATGTATAATATTGTTCTGCATTTTGTGGGGGCTGAAGAGACCCTGTATATCCAACTGTGAATTAAAGAGATGAGAAGCAGTCAAACTAGAGCAATGGCCTTAGATAGTGTTCTTTTATTTATTTATTTTTTAATTTCCATAATAAGTCTAACAATGTCTAAACGCAACATTGTTTAAAAGCTAATGTTATTAATTCTTAATGAAAAAAATTCACTGGCACTAGAAGACTTCTGCCATCTGGCTAACACTCAGAATTTTAACAGAGATCCTAATTAGGTTTCAATACTTGAAAGAAGACACTAGGTGAGGTTTCTTTTATCTCAGAAATCATGACTCCTACAAAGCGTGTGAAGGAAGCAGAGTGCAAGGGAGCTGAGAAACTTTCTCAGCTGGTATGTGAAATCCACAATGTTGTTAAGGAAAGAGCTTACTGCTTCTCAGGTATTTAAAAACAGATGTTACAAAAAGAAGTAGTCTTATAATGAAATCTGGATGGGGGAATGCATGGAGGAGTTTGGTTGTTTGATTTTTCTGGAACCTTCATGTCTGCATTGGAGAAAGCCTGTATTTATTATAGTATTATATTTAGTTCAAAAACAATGCAGTCCACAGCCTTTGTGTCTTTCACAGTAATCCAATTCCAAAGAATGCAATTGCCATAGCCACAGCGAGTCAAAATGGTTCCAGCAACCAGAGCTAATCCTGTAGAAAACTATCAAAATAGCAGCCTTCCAGAGACCGATCAAAAGAAAGCCAGCGCAGAGAGCACTGACCACTACTTTACATGCATTTTGTTGCGGTGGCTCTTGTAGGGTATGTGGCTTCATTCCTGTATCAATGCCAGTATAAATTAATAAAATCTAGAGGTTTTATAAAATAAAATGTATTCTGTATGAAACACATCCGAAGACAGGAGTGGTTGGATGGAGATCAGAAAATCGACAGTTCTCTTGGCTACCCAAAGGCTCATTTAGATCAGGTCTAGACACATTTTGTGAATTTTGTTCACAAAACACATCTGAAACACCATTGTGGACACTAGTCTTTAGCTAAAAATACCACAACCATCCTTTAGCATATCTTTACCCATCTTACCTTTCTACAATATTTTCCTGAAATTGTGATCGCAAGAAGATGAAAGGGCAAATAATATTTACTCAAATGTTAAAAAAAAATAGTTTATTCTAAAATCCAGAAGTTTTCCTTGTACTGGAAACCATCGTAATTGTACACACACAGAACTATGGTCATGGTCTTTAAATTTTGTTGCTTATATTTCATATATATATATATGAAATATTTTATAACTCCTCCATTCTTGGAGTCCTTAAGATTGTCAGTCTCTCTGTTTTCCTTACAGAGAAATGGTTCCAGCACTAGCAGTTAAATTTATAACATTAACATTATAAGAAAGATATTAAAACATTGGTCAGACTGGAAAAAAAGAGAAGACCAAAAGGAAGAAGACCCTTTAAAAAAAATTATCAAAACTTTTAAAGTCATGTGGGACAGGCCTGGCTCATAGTTTTTTAATGCTTCATGTGTACCACACTAAGTACTTTCATACAAAAGACAAAATGAGAATCTCCCTCTGGATGAAAATGTCAACGATTTTTTCAGAAATCATAAAAGAACAATGAAACGTTTCCAAAGGAAGTATTTCTGTTTTGAAAAGGCAGAGCAAGGTTCACACTACTATATTGGTCTTCATGAATGTAGGGTTTAATAAATTCCTTCATTAAGTCCTTTATAGACTCCTCCAAAAGACAGTTTCCATGTGACAGGTCACCTGATTTGTCAATGGAGGGATTAATTTTGCAATACAAATTGTATTTAACTGCCTGATCTTCCCTGTACTGTATTGTCCATCAAAATTAAACCCTTCTTGGTATAAGGCAGCTGTTCTTGTGACATCCTTAATGCTATACTGAGTTCCTCAGGAGAAGAGTTGGACCAAGAGTTCCAAATGTAGGACACAGGTGGGTACCTCATGCTTTTATAGATAGGTTGTGGAATATCCATCCTTGGAAGTATTCAGAAGGCAAACGGACAAGGCTCTGAGAAAGATAGAGTGACTTCAAAATCAGATGTGCTTTGAACGAGGAAAAGAGCAGGTGGTGTCAGGAATCCCCTTCCAACCTAAAGAGTTGGAATGAATAGCACGGAAATAGAAAAAGAAATGGAATTATGCTGTTTAATAGAGAAATAAATAACTTAATTTACTAACTAAATGGTAAGCTTAAATATAAAATTTAAATAATTTAATAAAGTGAAATTCTATTATTCAGAAAAGCAGCTACAAAATTATGCGGTCTTTGAAGTAAAAAATTGAGCTTTACTACATGAAACAACTCCATTTTTCATGTAGGCCACAAATCATATTCTTAAGTGCCTAAGAGTTGATGACAAATTAGATTCCCACTCACAGTACAACTTGCGCTCCGTTCTTCTGTATACCAGTAGACATTAATTTTAAAATGTTTTATTTTAAGCAGATATTAAAAACCAATTTATGTATAAGTTTGAAAAGAATATGTCCTAATACAAAGTTTGTTTTTTTCTTGAAATCACAATATAAGGCCTGAGATGGGAGGGCACTTAAGGATGCAAAGTCAGGGCATAGTATGAAAGACTTTGAAGACCTATGTGGCGGTGAAACATGGCTGTGCAGTGCCTCATCCTGAAGGACATGACCACTTGTACCCACGAGAGCCTTTAAGCTCCATCATCGTGCAAACTGCAAACCCTGAGGGGCTGTAAGGAAGACAACTGACTGCACAAATAACATTTGCTAGATTGAGTTTACAACCTCTTACTGCTCAGATAGCCCCGACCCCCAAACCCCATTGCCTCATTTAACTAAAGGTCACTGTGTTTACAAATATTTGTTCACTAACGAGATTAACATGCTTACATAAAGCTATTGAATTTTATTCCTATTTCTGAGATGCACAGTTGCATGAAACACCGTTTGTGAAAAAATGCTGTGGGATATTTTTCAATCCTCTAAAGTAATGTTTCACCTAGAGCGAAGAAAATAACCTGAACCCTTCAAGTTACTATCTTTTCTCTGGTTTACTGAATATTTTATAAGAATTCCATAACAAGATTGAAAATGTTTGTGCATAAAGAATCATGATATTGATTTAGTTCCCATAGTTATAAAATATAAACCAACTACCAAAGAACAACCATTCCTAGTCTTTCAGTTGTTCTATTTTGTATTCCATTTCATGTTCACAGGATGGTACAACATTTATTTATGTTATTGCAACAATCTTCGCTGTACCATGGGAATTCATTATGGGAGTTTTCAGGGTACCGGCTATGTGAACATTTTTCCTGGATTCATAATTCAGTAACAAAATACAAGTGATGAGTCTAATGATGATTTGTACATGTTTTGAATTTACAATAAATATCATTATTTATCATTTACATATGACGAGTAACCAGCACATAGGCAAGTTATCTCACAGGCTTAGACTGAAGTTTTTTGATGCATTTTTGCTGCATTTCAAAAGGACAACTTTTAAAGTACTAAAGAGCATATAAATTCAATTTAAAAAAAAAGTAATCAGAGTTCACAGATATTTTATGTGCTAAAATATAATTGACTAACTTCATTCCTAGGGAGGTCAGTAAAATTACTTCATGCAATTGATTTGCTTCTTGTACCAACCAACCTATTTTGAGTACATAACATGTAACTCACAAGTTCAGTTCCTTTAGCTGATTGGCAGCTCTAACCCTTTTGTCTCGTAGCTTTCATCCAGCCCAGTTACTGCTGGGGTAAAGGACCAGACATGTAAGCAAAGCTACAGCAGTACAAACTCCTCAGGAGATGCCACCATGTCCTGCCCCACCAGCTGACAGAAGTGGAAAGATCTTCCCAGAGTTTCCAACAAAGTTTACCTTCTTTCCTCACTCTCCCTCCACAGATCTGCCTGCCCGCCCCCCCCCACCCCCCCACCCCCACCCCCTTTTTTTTTTTTTATGTCTCTTCTGAGTTCCTTCTCAGCATCCTGGGAGGCACAAGGCAGCGAGCCCTGGGACTCAAGTGGATGCAGAACTAGAAGGCTGTATGGGCAGAAAGCAGAGAAATTAAATCCCTTCCTTCCACCTTGCAGTCCCACCAGTCCCAGCAATCTTTTTTCTTTCACCTGAATCTTCACTGAATTCTTCTTTTTCTTTCCAGCCCTGATTTTCCCCTAAATTTTCCTCCCTCATCCCCTCAGCTCTCAACATCCCTCTCAACGGCTTTTTTTGTTGCTTCAGCAAAGCTGAATTTTGTGTACATACTGAGTGCTTCCTGTCTTAGGTTCATTAAGACTAGCTGATCCACAAAAAGCAAGTTTATTTTAAAACCTTTATGTGCAGCTAACTAAATGCTTGCTGGAAGGCTTCTAAAGCCCAAGTCCTGCCTCATAATCATATGTATACAGCTTTACAGTATTTGTCTATTCACAGTAGACAAATGCAAAAGAAAAAGTCCTACGTGATCAGACCTGTTAGTAGGAAAAGGCTGTGTTATTTTTTAAAAACTGCCAAGCTAAGTGTAGTTGCAAGGATATTCATAACCCTGAACCCTTTTAAAAAGGAATGCCCACCAAGTAAATCCACATCACTGTGAATTATTTAAGTAAAACTAGTGAAAATGCACCAATGCACAGAAAGCAGAAAAAAGGAACCCTGTGGTATACCGAGGACAGCACAGAAACGCTCCCTAGGAGGCTCACTGACTCATAGACTCCCGCCCCTTCCAAAGCTTGTGGTCCTCATTGTCTGAGATTATCAGTAAAGTTAACATGACCCAAACACCTGGGTCGTCTTTTACCCATGATGAGCTGAGGATGTTACTTTACTGCAGATGACAATGGAACAAAAGCAAAATTAGGGACAGAAAAAGAGGAAAAATAGGCTTTTCAAAGTCTGAATACATCGAATTTTGT
This sequence comes from Strix uralensis, assembly GCF_047716275.1. Classification (NCBI taxonomy): domain Eukaryota; kingdom Metazoa; phylum Chordata; class Aves; order Strigiformes; family Strigidae; genus Strix; species Strix uralensis. The sequence goes on along the minus strand of NC_133979.1, from coordinate 34,243,143 downwards.
TTGGCCAAAGCAAAGCTTAACTCCAGTTTTATTCTACTATGAACAAAAAGACCTTAAACTGGTACCTTTTTAGCAAATAAAAATAATAACTAGTATTAAGCTATCAATTTGTAGTCACTTGTGCTATATGACATACACCAAAGCTATGGAACAAGATGAATGTTCAAACACATTTCAGCAAAACAGGAGCCAGTTTATAGAAATTGAGGATCTGATCCTTCAGATTTAAAAAAAAAAAAAAAAAAAAAAAAGTGGCAGATTCAGATTTTCTTTGTGGAAGTTAACATCTCAGTTTGGCTTCTCTGTACCTCTCAGAAAAGTACTGATGGAAAATCACATCAAGTCTATTAAGCTTTTGTTCAGAGAAACATTGCAATCTAAAATTTCCATGGCCCCAATTGCCAAAAATGTCAGAAAACTGTCAGGTTTTATGTCTGCTTAGGAACAAAACAGTAATAATACAGCTTCTGCAAGAGATCTGATTTTCATCTGACGGGTTGATAAGGCAGGCTGAGCAGAAATTAGACAGGCATAGAAGCAGCAAGGGAGCAGCAAGCAGCTCCAGCACTCATCGGGGTTTTCAACAACTTATATCCCTCCTCAGTCAGAGTTGTTAAGCTGATGATTTAATTAATAGGACCAAAATACATTCAAAATTATCCCTTTGAAAGATTCCTGTCCAGCTTGTTTCACTGATGCAGGTGTTCTTAGGAGGCCCGAAATGATGCAGCTGTCATTGTGTTTGGCTTTTTAAATGTTTGTATTGTATTATTGTTGTTCTAATGCTTTTCATGTTGATGTTTTAATTTTTGTTTCAGACACTTTGAAAATTTTTGAAATACAATCCCTACAAGACAAGCTTCTGCTTTAGCATAATTTTACTTTTGGCAGAAAAAAAAATAATCATACAAATAAACAAAAACAAATCATAGGGGTTCAGCTTCTGAGTTTAATACATCTGAGGGATGCATGATCTCGGGTTTTCCACAAATTGCAAGCCAGGCATTAGACTCAACATCTGTGTTCAGCAACACAACTCTCTTAGAAGATGATTCTGGCAATTCCTTTAGTGGTGAATGCGTTTCTAAATTGAGATGAAGCTCGTGGACCTGAATCATCTAAGACCTTTTAATTTCACACTTCCCCATTGTTGTTAGCATAATCTCTAAGGGAATTCTTTGTCATGTGTAGGATCCCATTTCCACCCAGCTCTATAATTTCATCAGTAATGAGCGCGTTAATGAGCACACATGTAAATATGAACTCCCTCAAGGCCCTCCTCAACGGCAATCTTGGACCTATTACTTACTTCAAGATATATAGCAAAATTTAGATATATCTCAGCATTTTGGATCTTCATCACCTCCTTCTACAATTTTCCCTCTGATGGTGGTATGTACTTAAATGGAAGGCATGCAATTTCATAACATGAGACCTTTAAAATGGGTTTTAAAAACAAATATTTTAATGAAAAATCACATATAGAAATAAAAAAAGAAAGGAAGGCAGAGTTTCTTTTGGCAAAAGTGTTTTACAAGCATAGAGAAAAATAATAGTAATTTGGCAGGTTGCAAAAGGTTTTAAAGTCTGTACCCAGAGGACAGCACAAGAAAATCTTTCCCTCACTAGGAAATGTCTTATCTGAATGAGACAGGATGCTTTACAACACCTGACGAGCATTGAACTGAGGAGCAGGACATGCTTGGGCTGCAGATGGAAGCAGCAAAAAAGCAGAAGAGTCAGAGGTGTCTAAACTGCAAGCAGTCTGGGATCCAGATGTACGCGCTGACTGTCTCCAAGGGAACATCCTGGAACAACGCTGTGCTCCTGAGCACATCCCTGACGGTAGAAATCTTCCCCAAACACCTGCAGTTACACCTCCATGGCCCACCGAAAGCTGCATCCAAGCAGGTACTCACCATCCTCCCACCTTAGCCCAGGGACCAGGAAGACAACCCGCCTCACGTAACTCATCCTATCTGACATGTCTGGAGCAAACTGAGATCTCAGACAGGACTGAACATTTCTCTCATTTTAGCACACACACACACACACCCCTTTTTGCCTGTAAGTACAACAAAATAGTAATATGGGTAATTTACTCAGCGAGTGTCTGCCTCAGGGTGTGTGCATGGATGCCCTCCTCTCCCTCCCTAAAACTGAGGCTGCCTGCTGTGCCACAGGTTAGGATGGAGAAGGGCGCTGCTCCCCTCTTGCATTAAAAGCTGTACAAGATTTGTAGTGTTATATAGAGAGAGAGTATGATGCCCTGCAAATATTTACTCAGAAGGGTGGAAATAGGCAACGGTTTCAGTCTCTGTTCTCACAACAGAACCGATTGTACAAAATCAATAGTTTTATTAAAAAGTAAAAATAAATCTGCCACCAAAGCCTTCCCTTCCCCATTCAGGTAAATTACAAGTCATGGAAGAGGGATGTTGCGTGGTGTTTTCTTAAGTGTATACTGATAATTGGTTAAATAAGAAGGAGCTAAAACTCTTTAGAAAAGGTTTTCTTTTCTCCTGATTTTAATTGTAAAGGGTAAATTAAAAGTCAATATTCACATCTAGCAGCACAACAAACATTTTGTTGTGTGTACAGCTTGGAAACATTCTCAGTGGGCTATAGCACACAGGATTTGCCTTTCAGATGAGGATCTTGTGGCTGTTGGAATATATCCTTTAATAGAGCTAGAGACATTGGTTAAATTATTTGTCAGTCATGATTAGCACTGACACAACCATGCAATCAACAAGCTAATAAGTTCAGCATCTTCAGTGCTATATTATACTTAAACTGTTTAAACAGTATAACTAGTACCTTCTCTGAATACATTCATTAAAGGTGAAATTATAAAACTTTCTTTTTTATGTATTAGAGACTCCATTTAACCATGCTCATTTACAAACTCAGTCATGTTACTTCTAATATCATCAGAAATAAGTTCATGTTCAGTAAAAGCCACTAATCTCTTCAGTGAAGTAACTGAGGGTGGAAAAAGTGTTTTTATTCTAATCTGAAGCCTTGTCTGTGTTTTTAACAGTCCATTAAATCAATTTGGTGCCTCTTTGTCAAGAAAGATCTGAACTTAATGTTAGGCAGAAGCCTTCTCTGAAGGGCAGAAAGAGCATCACTCTTTGTATCAATTCCTATCACTTGAGCTGAGTGCTTTGGTAACCTGTACAATATGCAGTAAAAATGAATTACTGAAAGGACCCAACCTCTTAACTGTAAGGACTGTCAGCTTGACTTCAGTGCCTGGGAAGCTGATGGAGCAGCTCATCCTGAGTACCATCACACAACACATGCGGGACAACCAGATGATCAGGCCCAGTCAGCATGGGTTTATGAAAGGCAGGTCCTGCTTGACAAACCTGATCTCCTTCTACAACAGGGTGACCTGCTTATTGGATGAGGGAAAGGCTGTGGATGTTGTCTACCTTGACTTCAGTAAGGCCTTTGACACCGTTTCCCACAGCATTCTCCTGGCGAAACTGGCTGCTCGAGGCTTGGATGGGCACACGCTTTGCTGGGTAAAAAACTGGCTGGATGGCCGGGCCCAGAGAGTTGTGGTGAACGGAGTTAAATCCAGTTGGCGGCCGGTCACGAGTGGTGTCCCCCAGGGCTCGGTTTTGGGGCCACTCTTGTTTAACATCTTTATTGATGATCTAGATGAGGGGATCGAGTGCACCCTCAGTAAGTTTGCAGATGACACCAAGTTGGGTGGGAGTGTTGATCTGCTCGAGGGTAGGGAGGCTCTGCAGAGAGACCTGGACAGGCTGGAGCGATGGGCTGAGGCCAACTGTATGAGCTTCAATAAGGCCAAATGCCGGGTGCTGCACTTGGGCCACAACAACCCCCAGCAGCGCTACAGGCTTGGGGAGCAGTGGCTGGAGAGCTGCCAGTCAGAGAGGGACCTGGGGGGGTTGATTGACAGCTGGCTGAACAGGAGCCAGCAGTGTGCCCAGGTGGCCAAGAAGGCCAATGGCATCCTGGCCTGTATCAGCAATAGCGTGGCCAGCAGGGACAGGGAAGGGATCTTACCCCTGTGCTCGGCACTGGTGAGGCCGCACCTCGATGAGTGGGTTCAGTTTTGGGCCCCTCACTCCAAAAAGGCCATTGAGTGACTCGAGCGTGTCCAGAGAAGGGCAACGGAGCTGGAGCAGGGTCTGGAGCACAGGTCTGATGGGGAGCAGCTGAGGGAACTGTGGGGGTTTAGTCTGGAGAAGAGGAGGCTGAGGGGAGACCTCATGGCCCTCTACAACTCCCTGAAAGGAGGGTGCAGAGAGGGGGGATGAGTCTCTTGAGCCAAGGAACCAGCGCCAGGACAAGAGGGAATGGCCTCAAGTTGCACCAGGGAAGGTTTAGACTGGATATTAGGAAGCATTTCTTTACAGAAGGCATTGTTAGGTGTTGGAATGGGCTGCCCAGGGAGGTAGTGGAGTCCCCATCCCTGGAGGTGTTTAAGAGTCGGGTCGACATAGCGCTTAGGGATATGGTGTAGTCGGGAACTGTCAGTGTTAGGTCAATGGTTGGACTGGATGATCTTCAAGGTCTTTTCCAACCTAGACGATTCTGTGATTCTGTGATTCTGTAAGTACGCAGTACTTTCAGATAAAAATTAAATGAGAAAGTAAGTAATAAGATAGTATTGTGAGCAAAGAGAAATCAGACTAAGTTAGTCTTCACTTAGAGACATTAAGCAAAGCAGCAAGGTCAAGTGCGCTTTCACTGGCCAGCACAATAGCAGGTAACTCTAAAACCCACACAATGGCAGAGCTCAAGTCTGGTGGCAATACTAAGACAGCGTTATGTGCTATCAGATTGTCAGGGTAACTGATTATATCATGTCACAGATAGAAGTGATTACAACCAGCCCTGAGATCTGAGGCCTCTTGAATTTAATGATAAGAGTTGAGCAAAGTTACAAAAGCAGTAGGGGCATAGAGTGTACCTGCCAACGATCCAGCAAAAGCACCAACACTGGGATTTCTTTGACTTAAGAAATTGCAAACACAAATGTTAACATGCTACGCCAAGATCATCACACCAGATTTAGAACCTGTGTCCTCAAGCGCAGATTTGGGGTTTCTGGAACACAAGAGTTGCTCAGTCATTGTACAGTGACTATGCATTGTACAACACAGCACTGAGTTCATCTCTGGGGCATGCTCAGGTTGCTGGTAACTTCTGGCCTGAGCACCCACCAGATCCTGTGCCATGAACAGCACTCTGAGAAGTCATCTACAGCATCCAAGACATCTTAGAAGCCATTTGCAACACTGAGCAATTAGTTTCATCCAAGTTAAAGTGAGGTGATCACACTTGTTAAATTATTGGCCCAGTCAGTCTATCCACAGCTCCACATCTGTGGATTCCCACCACATAATAGTGCTCCTTCTCCCAGGAGATCTGTCACAGTCAAGAACAACTGGGTACTCCTAGAAGCCAAGGCAAAAGTTACAGCTTGAAGTTCCTGGGGTTCATCTCTGTCACAGTTTTCAAAAGCGTTGCTGAGAAGGTTTATATACCTACTATTAAAGTGCTCTTTTATTCTGCAAAGCAACTCTTAAAATGACACCTAGGGGTTCTACATTTAATGTTTCACAGAACGAGTTTGCTCAGTCTACAAGTAAAAAGAAGGTTTCTTACCACTGTCACACAGACCAGCAAACAGAGTACGAGCAGTGCTTCGCTCAGTCTCCTGTCATTGTCAGCAAACAACATTATGCAGTACCGAAACTCTGCCCTTCTGCATACTTTTCTATTTTTTTGCCTTTATCGCCTTTCTACTTCCCCCATCCACAGATGTATAGACACAAACGAAGACAGCATTTGTTCCTGCACTTTTCTGACAGCACATTGCTACAAAAATAGAAAAAAGCTTCCATCCCCAAAACAAGCCTTCTCAAAAAAAAAAAAACAAACAAAAAAAAAAAACAAAAAACCAAAAAAGACTTCTTGAGTAGTTTTTATGTGGTTCTGTCTAGTTTGCTCTCTTGGGGATGAAAATGCATCCAGCTGAATAGCTCTGCCCATGTTCCCTTCACAAGACCAACAACCTTAAAGCAGCAGTGTTCTGGTGTAATTTTTCCCGGACACTCACTTGGAAAGTCCCTATTTCTCCTCATCCCCTTCAAGGTCCCAGTGTGACAAGTTCAATGGACCTCGCAGCACTTCACCTTTAATTGCATCTCAGCAGGTCTGTACAGCTTGTGGTGGCCACAAGCCTTTTCAAGAGGGGGCTGGGAGATCTGTACTGCCCTTTGAAAGTCACAGCTGAATACAGTCCTGAATATGATGAGACATGGGGAAAACACTCCAGCTCCCTCCTCTCTGCCGCTTCTGTATCGTCTTTGAGAGTTCAAACGAAATGACAGTGAGTTACAAAAATGCCTTCTCATTTTAATCCCCAAAGAGGGTCCTGAGTGCAATTACAAGCAAAAGGAAGAGATCACTGTTTTAATAGGTATGCTTCAGCTGGAGCTGAATTGCTTCTGAACCCTAAACCAAAAGTTCTGTGGCACGCAAATAACTTCAAGAGAGCTGTTTGTTAGAGAAAGCCAGTCTCTAGGGAGCTGCGCCGTGTTTCAGTAGGGAGCCCTGCTCTTTGCCACACCTGGCAGCCCTGGATGAAGGCAATCCAAGCCAAGTGCAGCACTTAGACCTCTGCAGGCAGGTAGAGAGGAGCATCTTTAACACCAGCCTTGAGGAACTGAGTAATCACACAGCTGAAGAGCCGTTTGGCTAGTGCAAAGGTTCAATGCCTCAGATGTGTTGAAAACCTACTTTCCTTCAAAGGGCTGCTCTTGACTGTGGAGAATGGCAGATGATGTAGCCTTCCACATGCAATAGGTTTACTTGACCATGAATGCTGCTGCAAAGTGGATGTGCTGAGAATTACTCTTTAGCTACCTTCTTAAATGCACACATACGTACACATATCTTAGAGCACTTTGGAAAATACATTTTTATTGGCTCATCGATGGGGAAAATAAAGTTGCTGGCAGCAAGAACTTTACGTACCTTAAAAACAAGAAATGCATTAGCATCTTTATTACAAATGTAATTGGGTTTTTTTAATTTGTGATTGAGGAAAGGGTCACCAGTTAAAATACACCACTGTAAAATTTGCAATTTAAATTTCATTTCACGCTGGAATGTAGAAACAGTTTACATAAATAGTATCCATTAATCATTAAAAAGAAAGGTTAGATGTAAATTAGGCCGCTATTATTTTTTCCTGTGATTATTTATGGGTTGGTGATGAAATTTGTTTTCACAAGGAAGAAGAATTAAGGCTTTTCAAAAGCAAAATCACATTCCTACAGAAAGTATAAACTTCAAGCAAGGAAAACAGAGTACTTATTGATTTGACCCCCAAGGGCAACACAGAAACACAGTTTAGTCTTGTTTACCTTTAAGGCAGAAGCCTTTCACTTCAACCAAGTTCAAAGGAGCACTTTTTGTATTGCCACTACTCAGACCACCAGTTTCTGGCAATCTGTTTTACATATCCCCCTTTAAATCTGGGGAAGGAAAAAAATTACAAAAGAGAAGAAAATATCCTGAGGGTAGAGACTGCTACCTCATCAGCTAGTGTAGACTGACTTAATGGCTCTGTGATTAGCATAGATATTAACAATCAGCATTTTACCTTTCAGGTCTGCTTTTTTTAAGGCATCCAGTTCCAGAAGTAGGAACAATCCTTACTTTTTCAATGAAAATCACTATGAACAAATCCGCATGCTCTTTCAGAAGAATATATCCAGTCAGCAAAGATGTAAGATGTTCTGCATCCTCTGCAAAACCATTCATGTAGATTGTCTTTGCACAAAATCCCAAGAAAAATTATTTTCCCTTCAAAGATATCCATACAGTACTATTGAATACCATGTAAGATATATCACATATGATACACCAGTGTGGGATACCATACCGTGATATAGTATGGTATGGGCAGGAATACATTCTGATTGCAGCAGAAGAGATGATTAGAAGCAGTGCATTCATGTGCCCTGAAACTGTGCTTAGAGATCATGAAAGATTAAGATTTTTTGATGGATGTGAAGATAAAAGGAGAACGTACTGTTACACAACAATTTATTCTACTGTTTTAGGAAACCTTGGGCCAGCTTAAACTAATTCATCTCATCACTCTTTTTGTACAACTGATAGATAAATAAGAAATGTTTTCTCCTGGCTGAGAGGAATTTTATCTGCTCCTCTGTTGTGGAAAAAAAATTTTGATCTTTGAATTATCTGAAGCCTATTCTTTTATAATAATGTAACTTTCCTTTTTACAAACTACAGAGAGCTTTAACAGATGTTTTCAGCTGCATTTCCAGGCTTTGGGGGAAAATCTCTCTTCAAGTTTATGTTACATATTAGTACGTTGGTTTGCACTAAAATTAAAAGTTAAAATATACAAATCTTTTACATAGAGATGTATTAAAATTCTATGATCCATTCGTTACGCTCACTCTACACAAGACTTCCTGGGTCCAAAACTCTAACATGGATCAGACATCCCAGAGAGAGGACCAGTGAGAGCCAGTCTAGAAATCCTTCCTTTTTCTCAGAGAAAATTGAAATGAGACAGACATAGGAAGAGTATATAATTCAAGAGTATTTGAATTCTGGACCTCCATGATGGGTGAACCTGTTGCATGTCAGTAAGACATTGTCCTGTAGCCAGCAGGTTCTCTCCAAATGCACCGGGAAAAAGGATGTAACACACAGTCTCTGGTTTCAGAGCTACAGGTTCCAGCTCTTGTTACTGTTGAAAGTTTCAAATATCAACAAATCAGGATTTCACTAGCCCTGACTCCACAATCTTAATTCAACACGAAAAGTGATAGTCCCATCCTAATTCATCACAGATGAACTTTACACTTCCCTGAATTAATTCCTACTAAAGCAAGGACTTTCCCAAACTCTCTAAAGAATTTTGAAATAAAATTATAAATAATAAAAACTGATTGTTGAAGTGACTCAGTATCATTGCCTTTTTATAATACTTCTTCACTTATTAATACACAGACTTTGCTTCTACACCATTAGGGGTCAAATCTTTAGTGCCACTCCTCTTTATGTACTACTTGATTTCTCATGGGGCCTTGGCTTGCAGATGTAGCATCATTTTATTTAGGATTTAGTGGAGAGAGCCTGCTAACACTTGAAAAACAACAGAAAAATAAGAATTGCTGAAATGAAATAATTCAGTATCCAAAAGATGAGGGGCTTTTTTTCTTTGCAATCTAATAGTTTCAAGATTGATATTTTATCAGTTCATGGAGTGCCCATGGTAACATGATCTCAAGATACACTTCTGTCTCAAATTTGTGAAGTCTTACAATAGCATGTATTTTCAAGCCTGGTGCACTTGACTATTCTCATTTTCATCTATGTTATTATATTAATTGTCACTGCTTTAATGTGTGTTATTGTATAAATGGTTTCAACCATAAAGTTTTATGACTGCATCTGCTGAGGTCCCCACAGATGCTACAGAGCACCCCAGGGGTCTTTAGAGTGAAGCAATTTAAACATCAGCCTTTGCTTGAGGCTGTATTCAAGACCACAGTCAAGGCCTCGTCAGGAGAAACTCTTTGTTTCCACTGTGCATAGTGGTTATTTCACCTATTAAAAACAGCAAGAAGATAGAAAGGCTTAATGGCTTTTGTAATCTCATTGCAAGTACATACAGAAGGGGTTCTTAAGGTTTAATATATTATTGACTAGACCATTGGCCTGAACTTCTTTCCACTTATTTTTCTCCCCTCCATATGAAATGGAAAATGAGGGCAAACTTTATTTTATGTCCCCAGCTGAATCGAAAACCACTAATAACTTACTCCATTTACACAGGGAAAAAGTGAATAATCTAATTTAAAATTTCAAGAACAACTGTCAGACAAAACAAGTTTCTGATGTTATTCCTGAAGGACAAGCACCAGCCCTTGAACTCTGTATGTGGTCTTCATTATGGTGCCTTGGCGTAAGCCCAGATGCTGTCTCTTACAGACACCTCTTAAAAAATGTATGAAGGCCTAGAGAGCACAGCAGGGCAGCAGAAACCTCCTGAAATCTGCATATTAACATATTCATTAAGCATAATCAATAATTAATATGTCACTTCAATGAAACATATGGATTAAATTATGTCTTGGCTAGGACTATTCTGAAAAGATTCATAAGTATTCAGTCCATTATTTATTGTGCAAATTTAATCTCAAAGTAGACATCCTGGCATTAACAGAGCAGGACTTTCCATCCTTTTTTCAACTGACAATGCTGAGAACTTCCCAGTGGAAGGAGACATCCCTTGAGAGCAAAACCAAGCCTACTGATGATAGACTTATTTTTCTCAGGTACCTTCTGCAGCTCCTTCAGAGGTAGCTGAGGAGCGATCAGGGGTCTCGTAGCGCAGATGCATGAGGGCAGTGTAGTGCACGGGATGATGTGGGGGCACAGGCAAATGGGACACGGGGACCCATTAAGTGTAAACCCTGCTGATGATCACACTTCTTGCACCTCCAGGAGCATAAATATATACAGAAATAGAATATATATAGAAAAAAAAATCCAGCCTTTCCATTTTTAAGTATATCTCCCTTGTTCCCATCTTCAGTACAGGATATAAGTCCTTTTCTCCCTCACTGAACAACCATGAGCCATCTACTAGTTATAGCAGAAATGTTAAAAATAAATACACTTTTAATGCATTTTCCATTCTCCATTAAATCTTCTTACCAAGTGGGAAGGGTAACAGAACAGCAGATCACACATTATTTTGTAGAAGTTGTTGGCCACGTTATTCTCAAGTAGAATAGGGGAGGGAAAAAATGAGATTAAAATGTCATTTCAAAATGAGAATTTCCTGCTCTGTATCTGTCCCTTTCTTTGTCTTTGTCTCTGTCGCAATCAGATCTAAGTGATATTCCCTTGAGTTTCCAAATCATATTATTATCACTTCAGGAACATTAAAGAACTGTGACGCTCACAGCAACAGTGTATTTTTCAACAAACTCTGATTTAAAATGTGGTATGAAATGTTAATGTATGAGATAGAGAACCCTACAGAAAGATTATATAACACACTCAGGTTTTTCCTCTAAAAATCCATTCCCATTGAATTATTAGCTTTTCAGAATGAAATATTTCTGAAAGATGATTTAATTTCCCCAAGAGCTATTGGTCTTTGCTTGAAATGGGATATTGGGTTCTGTCCCTGATGATTAATTTGGGATGTGATGAATTGCATCAGATGCAGAAGTTTTACTTTGCATATATTAATAGTATGAGAATTTAGGTATTTTTTCCCATTTCCAAAAAATGTTATGACATCTAAAAAATAAGAACAACATAAATGCATTATTTAAAAAACATGATTTATGACAAAAATAAACAAATTAGGAGTCCAGTCCTGAAACTGCTAAGCAAGACTGGGCTGTACAATACCCCTGCACTAAAACCTTCACGTAGCTAAACATTTGGGGCTTGGATGTTATTTGTCTTTTGCTTTTAGATTTTTATACTCTTCATTTGCTATTAGCAAAATATTTTTAAAAGGCTAAGAGACACCTCCAGTCATTACTCCAAAGAAAATTGGATGCTAAATATGGTAAATCATCACACATGACCAGAACCACATACTGCATTCCAAATTGCTGACTAAAAGAACAAAAGTCTTCAAATAAAGAAATCATTGTTAAGCTAAAAATACCTTCATTTTCATTTAGCTGTAACTGACCGTGTTTAACACAGATTTTTTACAACACATTCCTTGTCTGACCACAAATTTCTAACTAGGTATGAAACACAATAAATTTTTCTTAAATTAAAAAAATCTGAAAAAAATAAGAACAATTTACTGTAACATTTTTCCTCTCTATGTCTTCTCCAGAACAAGTTCCCCCACCTCAGGCTCTTGTTCTGAGAGATACACACTCTGCATATCAACAAAAAGCAAGACTCAATCGATAGCTAGTTCATGTCTCTGTTGGCTATATGATTACAGCTTACTAGCTTTAAGACCAGGGTAGACTCATTTTTATAACCCAAATGGCACTTCATACACCTTGAAGACCACAGAACTCCGTTCAGTAATTTCCTCCCTGTAACTATAACTCATTGTGCAACTCACGTATGTATTCATATATTAGCCACATATTCAATTCTGATCTAAAGAGTTCAAGTGGCAGAAATTTCACCATATCCCTAGATAAGTTTTTCTTGCAGTAAACTGCCCTCATGGGTAAAATCTTGAAATTTATGCTTAGCCTTAAATTACACTTGAAGTAAACAAATAATTGTCTAACGAAAGACAATAAATTGGGCTTTTCGATGTATGTTCCATTACCTGGAGTTATCAGTCACTGTCAGTAAAAACAAGAGCCACAAGCGTGTGGGTGAGGAGCATCATCATCCTGTTTTCAGGTAACAGCAAGAGCCCAGGCAGAAGCCCAGTGCTCAGGCTCAAGGTGCAAACACCTCTGAAGGCAGCAGCACTCTGCGGACGTGCGCTGCACCTATGTGCTTGTAACTAATCCGTGTCTCTAGATGTTGTATCACATGGGGAGAGTCTTGCGTTACCTTCCTCAGAAACACCTGGAAACAAAAAGCATGTCATTTATTCCAGATAGTTACACGTAAACTTTTTTTCAAACCCCATAACTGCATATTTTAAACCCCTTGTTTTAAGGTGAAACAGAAATTTTTAGACTTTTTCTTTTCCAGGCTTCCTGTTCAAAAGTTGTTTCTACACATGTGTTTCTATCTAGCATGAAGTACCGGCGAAAGTATTTCACCATTCATAAGTTTTCCTTAACCAAAAAAAATTTGGAAATCGTGTTGGTATTACTAAATACACCTGCATTTATGAAGAAAATTTATCTTTACTTTGTGGAACAAGAGGTTTAATATTAAACATACATTCTTCATGAAATGTCATGAACCATTTCACTGTCTTCAGGTACATTAACTTTAAATGGTTTGTCATTTACATAACTATATTTAAGTAATGTATAAGCAAAGTCTACTGACTGCGTTATTCTGTCCATATAGGTAGATCGCCTTTTTAAATTGCAGAAATGTTATTCTCATTTTCCCAGATAGAGCACCTGGGAGTTTTTGCTAGTGATGCAATGATTTCAAACATTGATGCCACAAAGGAATTTTGCTCTTTGTGTATTTTTTTTAAATAAATATTGCAGATATTTAAAAATATAAATTAGGGAAATGATCTTGGAATTGAATTTTAAAGTGGTAACTAGAAAAATTATTAAATTAAACCGCTGTAATTTAGTTAATAATCCCACTACATTTCTTTAACACAAACTCAATAGCTCTTTTCCAGTTATATTTTAGTCTCTCTCTCTCCCCTTGATTAAACATTATGCAGCAATATATGGCAGTGCAAAACTCTGAGTCGTAATGATAATTATAATTCATTAAATATTGATCAAATTAAATCTAAAATTGTTTGGATGCCATTTGTTTGCTAAATATAAAGTAAAATTCTATAACATGCAAATAAGTTAGTAGCTGTATACATAAACTAATAAGATGAAAATATGAACGCATAATAATATTCTCAGTAAGAGAAAGGTTTTGCTTAAATAAAAACTGTAATTTGAACAACATGATTATCCCTGATATCGTCCTTGAAATCCTGTCATTTGACTGCTGTCACCAGCAGCTTAATTCCAAATGCAATGTTAAAAATTTTTAAACAACTTACATAAAAGTTTCATCTGCACTTTGAAGATGGTAAGTGCATATCAAACAACTGATTTTTGCAGACAAGAGGCTTACATCTACCATTTTGTATAGAAAACTGCCACTTGCAATTAACAACTGTTTCACATTTTCAAGCAACCAATGTACCCTCCTGCCAGAGAGGCATCTGGTCCAAGACCCATGGAACAAAGATGTTCCTTCTGGTTGCATTTTGACCAGGCTGTTGAGCTTCAAGTTTCACATTTTTTACCCTCAGCACCCACTGATGTTAGTAGGAAAACCTAAGCAGGAACAGAGGATTTTAGCATCTCTGTGGGCTGGACCTCCATTTCTTGGTTTTATTTAGGTTTCTACACTATTAAGATTTTAAAGGGTTGAAGGTGCTCACTATCTTAGCAGTGATACAGCCTCACACATAAACTGTTATGGATGTTTTTCTTACTCCATTCCTCATCCGACTTGCTTCCATCACTCCGGCCACGAGGGTGGTACTGGCATTCCCACAGGATTTACCAATCAGTGAGAACCTTTCACCTTCCACCATGACTCACAAGGAGGGTATAGCCATCCACATAGTGGCATTTGGGACAAGCAGCTCCCGGAGGTTGTTGGGTCTTTTTCCTAGTAGCTGAGAAATGCTTCTACAATGGAGAAACTGTCATCCCATTGAATAGCAGCTGTGTGGTTTTCATGCCTTCATCCAGCTTGCTTGCATGCAAGTATTGGACAGTCATACATCTTCTTTTCCCACATTTTATTACCCTGTTATCTGAAGATTATTTAGCCTTTCATAATTTAAGAGCCCCAAGTAAAAACCCATTGAGGTCTTACAAGAAGTGTCATGAGAGAATTATGGAGATAGTTTCTTAACACCCTTTATAAACATTTCTACAAGTTTTGGAGATACATTTATTACTGTCCTTAAAAAGTGAGAAATACTAGAATTAATATATTGTCCAACTTGTATTGCTGAGGAGTTTATGATTTTCTTTTCTTTTTTGAGAGTTTGCTCACAGAAACACACATTACCCAAAAATAGACCACAGTGAGGATCAGTTGTCCATCATGGCAACTTTGGAAATATGGACATTTGAGTTGACATAATTCCATACTGTGAAAGTATCCTAGGCATTTTTTCATAATTTCATTGTGGAGCTAAAACAAAGACAGTTTGCGAATCTGGGTTCTTCTTTATTTTTCAGAAAGTGACCAAAGTCTTCTGGACTGCAGAAGGCTTCCATTAAGAAGGTCACCAAATCAATAGACCACTGCTTTGGACAAAAGTAGCCCAGCCAGCTCTTATGATGTATTGTTGGGATGTCCATACAATAAGGTCCTAAATTCAGGTTTTAATAGAAAAAGAAGGAAAATACAAAAATCCAGGTCTACTACTGTACACAGCACACAAACCTGGAACATCTACGGCTGACTCATTTCATTTCCACCTCCAACGGTAGGTGCTGCATTCTATTCCCAATTTATTTCTGTATAAAGGTACAACATGAAGCATACTGATAACTGCTACTTTCTATTCAGTACTTTTATCCTTATTTGCAATTGTACTTATTTAGGGATGTACAGCGTGTTCTAATTGATGTGTGGGAAAGGGTGTCTTTTGAGCCTCTGATGCTGACTTTGATGCTTACTGCACTCTTGGTAAGTTCAGACATGACACAAGGCCCTGTATACTCTGAGCCCGGGCACTTCACCTTCATGTTTCCTTCACAGGCAGTTCCAATTCATGTTCCCTGAAAGTGCTACCTAGGCTTCCAGCAAGGGCCGCGGCCATCTGGTCCTCCTGACATCAGATGCATAACGCAGGACAAGTGTCTCTTCACTCAGTCTCCACGGTGCTCCGGCAGGCACTGAGTCTGGTCTTCAGGCCCATATGAAAAGGACAAGATGTCTAATAGCATGATTTGGAAAGAAGTTTGATATATGAAAACTCTTAAATGACCCAGAAAAAATCAGCTGGTAATTTTCTTCATCCAGGCTCACTTATTTAGGCCCTGGTTCAACAAAGTTTTAAATTCATTCCTAACCTTAAGCAAATGCTTCACTGTTTTGTGTTGGTTTGGATTCATTGGTGGTTTTTTTCCTGAGTAAATGTAAGAGTGAGATCTAAAGCAAAAGCAGCTTTTGCCGTGGTTTTTGAATGGAGTCATATGGGTGGGCATGCTTTGTCATCACCTGGTATAGAGAGGGTCAGGACCTCAGTAGAAAAGACCCCATAGGCATTCTGTAGAGATTTCACTTACTTTGCATGTTATGCATAACTGGGGCACGTCCGGTAATGATAGCCAGTTTCATAAAGCTGAGGGACTTGTGATGAATTATAGTATTGCAGAAAGAAGGAGCAAACCAGGGGCTGGCAGGGGTGGGCAGTCAAGCACACGCAACAGGGGTAGCTGATGGAGGACATGAGGACATGAATAGTAGGAAAGGTGAGCAATATGCAGGCTGATGTGAATGGTGAACTAAATTTGTAAAAGACAGAACCTTGATAGTGGGAACGAAAAGCACATACACAATTATGGAGAGCTGCTGAAAGCAAAATGCATGGCTATTTGGGAAAAGAGCAGCTCTGGTGAGATCTCTGTTCTAGCAACATACAGCTGTTGACACTCAGCAATCTCCTGCATTTTCTATGTGTTTCATCAAGAAACTTTTAAAGAATAGTTTCAGTTTATTCTCCCGCAATTCTTGTCACCAACTCTGTGTGTGCAGCAGAGCACAAACTGGCTGCCAAGATCCGCAAACCTTCCACATCTGGAGACAAACTTGAGCATCCACAATTGATTTTAACACAGATTTAATAGTGAATACCAGGGACTGGAATAATAGGACATCAAGAAATAAATGATTACCTGAGAAATTATTTTAACAACCTAAATCAATTTGTTATAACACAAAATTTTACAGAGGTGTGACTATGTCAAACTTCTTGTATGTACCTTGAGCAAGACAGAGGACAAGTAAGAGGGTAACACCAACACAGAGGTAGTACATCAGATATTTGTCCAATGACTTGAGCAAGACTGTTTTACTTTTCAGATGGAAATTTATATGAACAAGCAGCAATCCAACATGTTTTTCAGAACAATAGTTTATAACAACAGAAAAGTGAGTATTTATTTTCCCTGAGCAATGTCATTTCCGATCGTTAATACGCCACAGACTTATGGATTACTTCTTTGGCCAACCAGGGAGCAAAGTCATTGATGATCAAAACAGTTTGCTACAGTTAGATCAACAGATAGACAAAAGGAAGTCAATACAGTCCTTGTGCACCAGAGTTCATTCACTTGGAGGTAAAGTTAGATAAATGATTAGTGACCATGTCGGGGATAAATGATTACTGGCCATGTCAGCTGCATGGTGCTTAAAGTGGCTAAGAAAGAGTGAGATATTAACTAAGAGGAAATCTGCATTACACTAGTCAAAACGCAGTATTGATTTTAAAGAAAAAACTTTCTAAAAAGACCACAAATCAAGATGAAGTGTCTCTGGTTTGGAATTTATACCAGAAACATTGCCTGAAATCAGCACCTCTCTCAAATGACAATTGAAGGCTCTGCAGTAAGTTCAAGGTGGTTTGGTTCACACCTTAAAGATGATGATTCCAATACAAAATAGGTCCTCCCTCACTGTTTAGTAGGCGTTGGTGCATCTCCCAGCCTCAGGATGATACTAAGGAAATAAAAGAAAGTTTGGACGTATATTCATCCTGGTGGTAGTTGGTAGCATGGCAGATAAGCAGTTTTATGTAGCGTTAATTTTTCACAACCGTGTTGTATTTCGTTCCTCCTTTGGTGAAATAATGACATGTATAAAAACTTGGACTGAAAGATTATCAAACATTACTACAGAAAAATATAATTTAAGGGAAAAAAATAGAGTACTAGTAATGTGTATCAAACACTGTGATGAAAACAAGCAGATGTTTTCACCGAGACTGCCAGCTTCAACATGAGCTATTATTTCTTACAATTAATTATTTTTCCACATTCTTATTAATTTTATATATGATGTCTTAGATGTAACTATTTAGAAGTGTTTGGATTTATGTCATGATGCCCTAAAAAATGTAGCTGGAATCACTACAACAAAATGTATCTCAATGAACAATTAAATTTGGTTTTATTGTTTACAGATAAATAGCTGATTATTATTATAAACAAAGAGTGGATTATGAATAAATCTAATACTGCAACTCGTCTCTGTTGTTACACATTATAGTTGCTGGACAGTTATTTTTAAGTTTAATTATACACAATGGGAAATAGGATACCTAACAGAAATTGAACTTGATTAAACAAGATTTTTCAGTAGGTTAAGTTATACAGTCCGATTCTTATTTACAGGATGAGCTTTTCATTTTATACTGACAATGGATGTAATAAGTAGTATAACAGATCCTCAAATACTGGTATAAATTATACCTAGACAAACTACAAGCCTGTTTAATATGGGGGTAAATCATCTTTCAAAATTATAATAGATTGTGGAGTCTAAAAATCTCATTTGTGTTAAAAAGGCTTCAGATAATAGAGGACCAGGCAATGGCTTATAATCAGTGAAATTATTGTATGCTATAAGAACATGTACATACGACAAAAACTTCAGCTGTCAGGGTGTAATTAAGGAAAGATACTGTCTTTATCAGCCTTGTTTAAGTAAATGAAATAGCAAATACTATGAAAGAAATATTAGCATAATCAGTGCAAAAGCAAATAATTTCCATCAAAAATCAAGGCCATTTTTTTTTATCAAAAGTCTCCATTAAACAATTCAACCTTCTTTCCTTTTCCTGGTGGCAAACCCAGTGCTGCCACACACAACCAAGGTCACCTACTGCCCATGTGCCCCAAGAAGAACTGCAGCTTCAGAAATTGAAATTGAAATAGAGCCTTTTTTTAAAAAAAAAAAGTAACGAAAAATGACCAGACTGGGATGGGAAGTCCAGCACAAGTTTCAGTCCACAAAGTGGCAAGTTTTAGCAGCAGTTTACAGCAAGGCTGAATTAACTTTCCCCAAGTGTCTTGAAATGACGCATGCGAAGCTGTCGTAAGAGGCTTGGGAGCTGAGTGAGGATGTATTGGGAATGCATCAATGCCCATAATTTAGATGATGTATCAATGTGACAGACAGATGGAAGAGTCCTAATTGCATGCCAATAAGGAAAGAAAGTCTGCCTATAAATTTTCATACTAGGAATAATATTCTTTTTATGTTACTTTGAAAACTATATAAAAAAATTCTCTATTAAACTCTATTATACCCTATTAGACATAGAGTATACTTCTACAGAATCCTATTCAAAGGTTATTGCTTACCTTCCACAGAGTTTATAAGCTGTATATCCTCTAATTTTTTCAAGTGATCTTATGAAAAAGAAAATAACTAGTTAGGTCACAGAGACCTGTTTACTCCTACCTGTCTACTAAACTTCATAGCTTGAAATATTTTCAAATGCATTCTTATATGCATATGTTCAACCTACTCCTATGTTCATTTTAGGATTTTAAGTGCTGCTAATTGTATAATAAATACCAACACTCTTTTCTGTTACTTCCTTTATTGCTAGACAAGAGAGAAAAATGAAGGGGCCTCAGTGAAGAAACCTTTTTTAAAGGTCACCTTTATTAATAGCAGAGATTATCTCACCAAGTTATCAATGTTCAATATCATTGTTTTGATTAAACGTCATTCTAACATGCAATGACTATAAAACAAGCTTTTCTAAGTCATCTCTCTGTGGGTAATAGATAGAAATTCTTAAATATATTTAATGGCAGGTTATAACCATCTGTTTCACCCGGATTTTCCAAAGCCACAGTATTGTGACACGCAGGATGATACATCGGTGCCATTGATGTTAAGTAAGCATTTATGTCCTGGGAAAGTACTGTTTTCTGTTTTTCATTCACTGTAGTCTAAGCGTCTAATGGCAGACAGGTAATCTAACATCCATTAAATGTCTAAATTATGTAGTCATTTACAGACGTGAAACAGTAGACAAATCTGTTAAGCACTTCGGTAAGACCATAATTTGAAAGCCATGACATTATCAAACCCTTCCACAGTTCACCACAGCTAATGCATTCAAATCCAACACAGTAAATTTGTTAATGCTGTCAAATCCTGTTTATTCGACACTGCTTATCTGCCAGGGGCAAATGTTTACATTATCACTCCTTCTGAGACATCCCTCTGGTTTCATTGAGGAGTGATGTTGCCCTTGTAGCAGGGAACAGCAATATCTGAAATTTTAGCACTTTTCAAAAGAAAGAATAAAAGAACAGATTGTTCAGTTTTACTCTCCATTAGTGAGTTAGTTACAAATTCTGACAGAGGAAGGCTCAGAGATTTAAATAACATTTCAATCATTAATCACTCAAAATTATGGATAAGAGAGTTGAGAATTGCATGAGAAAGAATCAGGCTGTAACTGAATCTGGTACACAATTAAGTAGAACTCTCATGCATCAAGGAGAACATTTGGGGGATTGTTAACACTTCCATTCTTACATATGTTTCTCCAAGCCATTGTTTTAAATATATACCAAGGCAAATTTAGCAAGGTTTCTAATCCTTATGTAAGATGGATAAATACAAGAATGTTTCATGTTTAAAAGCGAATTTTTCAAATTATGCTACATTTTCAGCAACCTTGAAAAACCTAGAGCGGTTATCATTCCTTCCAGTATATTACTGCAAGTTTGAATTTAAAAAAAAAAAAAAAAAAAAAGTTATCTAGTTCATCTAGTGAAGGGCCTCGAGAGGCAGGAGAAGACAACTCTGTGCCAAAGGCTTATTCTTTCCAGTCAGCTTGGGCACCTCTAGCCTGTGTTAGATTCATCAGTGTAAAGATACCCAAGTTAGTTTAAGTGTCATCTATGACTCTGCTCCTTCTTTCTCACTGAATATACAGGCTATGTCCTAACAGGTTATAATTTTCTCAATTAACTAAAATATCCAGCTTTTCCCATCTGCTCAGGTTAATAGCCAAGATCGCATCCCTTATGGTGGCTAAAACAAACTGCCACTATCTGGTATTTTCAGCACATACCTCACAAATACATTGATGTTGACTGTGTAGTCCTGTTGTCTGCAAGCCTGTTACAACATTTTATAATCATAGCAAATATCCGTTACAAATAGACCTTGTCAAACTCACAATCTCCACTTGATTTTGGTTCATACGTGAAATTAGTAGTCTAGGTGCTGCTACTGCTTTAGGATGCTTATCCAAGTACCTCTAAGCAATTTCAGAAACTTATGCTGCCACAGTGACTATGATTTTTTTCTTATTTAAGTGTGGGGTTTTCTGGGTTTGGGGGTCAGTATTCTTTTACTTTTCACTGGAAGTGAACACGACTAAGCAAATGCAATTGCAGAACCGAATTTGTATCAGGATAAAAATTTCTCTTGGTGTACTCACATCAAAGCCTTTCTTTCCCAGAACTTTCTCCAGTTTTAGCTCCTTGTTATTAAATGTGTGCATCCATAAAAAAATGACAAATACTCACTGCAAGTTCTTGAGCCTGAGCTGCTGAAAACATTACCAATGACATACCCACTGCTGTAACCTCGAGCTTATCACTGGATTTGTGACGCCATGGGCCTTCCATAAGAGTTGGGCTTCTAGTGGACATGACTTTTTACTGATTTCCAAGGACTGTTGAGAAGATCAGAGGTCCTCAGTACTTTTTAGAGAAAATATAAATCATTGTTCTTCTTGATATATTAGGACATGTCATGACCTTCTTTCTAAGGATGCTTTCCAAGGGTCTCACATTATTACAAACTTGGTGTTCTTCATTTCTTGCCATTTGAAAGCAGCTAGTATAAAAATAATTGAAAACTAAACCCATGAAGATTCTTCTTGTTTGTTGTCTATTAAAAGAGATCCCCAGAAGATCTACTTCAAAAGAAAAAGCAACTCTACATCATTAACCTGTACAGAAAGCATTCTCTAGGAGAACAGAAGCTATTACATTAGTGGGTAATTAAAACCCTCAGATATGTTTCATACCATATTCCACGCACGTGCCAATATTTAAGCATCTGCCAGATAGCAGGTGGTTTGTAAATCATTATCTTTTCAAATTATGTTGCTAATGGCATGTGTGAAATGACTGAAAAATTACATGTTTCCCCTTCTCCATCATTAAAATAAAATAAATTGCTGCAGTACATTATCTAAAGCTTGAGACCCATAAAGCATTGGCAAACCTGGTTTTTCCACTTTCCACCTTACTCTGTTAGCATTGCTTCCCCCATTAATGGTGGACAATACAGTCTGTGATATTTTACTTTTATGACTTCCCCCTACTAGGAATAACCAAAGACAACCAAAAGCATCAGCATCAACTAATTCTCAAATGAAGCACAGCCTATTAGTTAGGAACAATCAGCTATTTCTTTGAACAGTAATGACAGATAGCGCAGCCTGGCTATAAAAATAGTAGAAGATTCCTGTAACAATATGCGAACATAAATGGAAAAACAAACCCAAAAACATTGTTAAACAAAGCATAATGACAACTATCATTTTTGTTTTACAGTGAAATGGTAAAGAGCCTAATTATGCAAATACCAAATGTATTTGGTTTGCATGGCAAGGTTTGGGGGGGGGGGGGCTACAGGAGTGGCTTCTGTGAGAAGGTGCTAGAAGCTTCCCCCATGACCCATAGAGCCAATGCCAGCCGGCTCCAAGATGCACCTGCCACTGGCCAAGGCCGAGCCCATCAGCAGCGGTGGTAAGTGCCGCTGGGATAAAATATTTAAGAAGGGGGAAAAAATACCTGTGCATCAGCAACTGCACCCAAAGAGAGGAATAAGAATATGTGAGAGAAACAACCTTGCAGACACAAAGGTCAGTTAAGAAGGATGGGGAGGAGGTCCTTCAGGTGCTGGAGTAGAGGTTCCCCTGCAGTCTGTGGTGAAGACCATGGGGAGGCAGGCTGTCCCCCTACAGCCCATAGAGGTCCATGATGGAGCAGATGCCCACCTGCAGCCTGTGGAGAATCCCATGCCAGATCAGGAGGATGCCCAAAGGAGGCTGTGACCCCGTGGGAAGCCCACGCTGGAGCAGGTTTGCTGGCAGGATTTGTGACCCCGTAGGGGACCCACTTTGGAGCAGTCTGTTCCTGAAGGACTGCACCTCATGGAAGGGACCCATGCTGGAGCAGTTCATGAAGAGTTGCAGCCCATGGGGAGGACTCACATTGGAGAAGATCATGGAGAACTGCCTCCCATGGGAGGAACCCCACGCTGGAGCAGGGGAAGAGTGTCAGGAATCCTCCCCCTGAGGAGGAAAAAGTGGCAGAGATAACGGGTGATGAACTGACCACAACCCCCATCCCTGTCCCCCTGCACCACTGACAGGGAGGAGGCAGGGAAATTGGGGGCAAAGCTGAGCCTGGGAAGAAGGGAGGGGTGGGGGAAGGTGTTTCAAGATTTGTTTTTTATTTCTCATTATCTTACTCTAATTTGATTGGTAATAAATTAAATTCATTTCCCCAAGTTGAGTCCATTTTGCCCATAATGGTAGTTGCTGAGTGATCTCCCTGTCCTTATCTTGACCCATGAGCCTTTCATTATATTTTCTCTCCCCTGTCCAGCTGAGGAGGGGAATGAGAGAGCATCTTTGGTGGGCACCTGGCATCCGGCCAGGGTTAACCTACCACACCAAAATATGGACAAAGCTCTTTGGGTTTTTAATCATGTTTCAGTTCACTGTTCACAGTGATTGTTTGCTCCTAATTCTCAGAACAACTCAGCAAATTAGGAATTTAGTTTGTTTTCTGCAAAGTTAGTGTAAACTGCATGTGGTGTGCAAACATTTGTCCTTCCAAGTTGCATTGCCAACATCAGAAGCTTCTGAGGGTAAAACGTTTTTACAAGTCCTTGTTTTGGCTCCCCAGATGCTGATCACAGCAGCTTTTCCAAACCAGCATACCTATCACAGCCTGCTGGGCAATCCAGGTATTTGAAAGCAGAAAGGATACATCCATGACTGTCCGGTTCCTCTTTATCCAGAGGAAAACCATTTCTGCGGCCACAGATGTCCTGACTGAAACCAGCTCAGAGGGAAAGGTCAGTTTCTGCCTTACCAAGTGAGCGTGATGCGTGGGTTTCTGGTTTATACCCTATATAAACATATAGACAAAGGGAGAAACCTACAGCCCTATATAACCACTCCATTAGGAAATGACCAGAAAACAAATTATCTTTAAATATGTGGCTTTCAGGGTCTACCCATATTACAAATGAAAGTGGCAGAAAAGACACAGCCCAATCATAAAATCAGGTAGCCATCAGTTAAGGATTTGGATAGCAGGCTGACTTGATTTTGTGCTGGAAAAGTTTTCTGAAATAAATTAAGTAAGACAGTTCATCTTTTTTTCCATGCTAATTTTATATCACTTCTATTAAATGAATAGTTGCTTCAAGAATTCATACTGTTTCCAGATCCTGAGTATTCTAGGTGATTCGAGACTTCCAGATATTTTACATCAAGATAACTGCCAGTTAAAATGACAGATGAGCAATGCAAAAGTGTTCATAAGTATCGGAGGATAGCTGTTATGTGCTCTAGCTCAGTAGCCTTCTGGCACAGCCAATAAAGACAAAACAATAGGGAAGATTTACTACAGAAATTAGCTGTAAACAAGGCGCTAGTCAGTGAAAAAGTGTGTTGCAATGCAGACACCAACTCACATACCATGCAATTCAGGGATATTTTTATTTTGCTACCTAAAACAAACATATAAAAATCATAGCCAACTCAAACTAGATTTTTTTCATTTTAGAGGATAGGATTGGTACATTAGAAAAGACTTACAGTTTCTAAGGTCTTCATACATATCTCACGCTGTGAATTAAAATACCATAGCACCATCACTGATTACTATTATATTTTGTCTGCGTCCATCCTTTATTGCCTTTTCCATATTAGCTAGTAGCATCAAAAGATGTGCTTCATTTACTTTAATCAAAAGTTCCCCGCAAATACCTCTAGTTAGTATTTAGTCTAAATGAAAGACCTCATCAAAATCTCCAATGATTCCACTAAACACAGACCACCCAACTGAAAGGCAACAGCAAAAATACAAAATTGGTATAATAAATCACAGAGAACGGGTTTTCTCCTAAATATTTCCAGCTTCATTAATTAAGAGAGCCTTATCCAAGGTTTTTGAAGTCTTCGGTGAGTTTTAGAGTATAGCCATGTCAATGGTTCTCAGGTCAGCTGCATCACTGTGCATACTGAATTATTTTCCTGGAAGGCACAAAGCAGTTCAATATCTGAAGAAGTGATGTGTTTAAGAATCTTCTGCAATGCTTGGACTGAAATTTTCTGACTATATACTCAAGCTAATTCTGGCTAAAGCCTTCTGAATTGTTTTTTCACATTTTATTAATAAAGGAGTTTGGATTGCCAGTTCAGTTTTTGCACCATAACCAAAACAAGAATCTACAAATTGAAGATTTGTTTTGTTTCTTTACCACAAAGGCTCAGATGAAAGCGGTGATGAACAATGTATGCGATGACAAACAGTGTATGTGCATCTGGGTTCAAGCATGGAGATACTCTGTTTTAAACACATGTGTATGATCCAGCAATATCAAAAGGGACCACAGTCCTTTCAACTCCCTGTTGTGATTTAACTCCAGCCAGCAATTAAGCACCAGGCAGCCACTTGCTCACTGCCCCCGCACTGCAGTGGGATGGGGGAGTAAATCAGGGGAATAAAAGGAAAACTCATGGATTGAGATAAAGACAGTTTAATAGGAAAGAAAAGGAAGGGAAAATAGTAATAATGATAGAATATACAAAACAAGTGATGCACAATACAGTTGCTCACCACCCACTGACAAATGCCCAGCCAATTCCTGAGCCGTGGCGCCTCCTGGCCAACCAGTTTATATACTGGGCATGACGTCCTATGGTATGGAATAGTCCTTTGGATCGTTTGGGCCAGCTGTCCTGGCCATGCTCCCTCCCAGCTTCTTGTGCACCCCCAGCCTCTGCTGGCAGGGCAGCATGAGAAGCTGAAAAGGCCTTGACTTAGCATAAACACTGCTTAGCAACAACTAAATGTGTTATCAATGTTATTTTCATCCTAAATCCAAAACATAGCACTATACCAGCTACTAGGAAGAAAAATAACTTTATTCCAGCTGTAAACAGGACACTTACATAAACTAAAAAAAAAAAAAGTGAAATGGAAATGGAAGATTCAGGGGAAAAATAAAAATCATT
This sequence comes from Strix uralensis, assembly GCF_047716275.1. Classification (NCBI taxonomy): domain Eukaryota; kingdom Metazoa; phylum Chordata; class Aves; order Strigiformes; family Strigidae; genus Strix; species Strix uralensis. The sequence goes on along the minus strand of NC_133979.1, from coordinate 34,217,126 downwards.
AAGAAATCTTGCCACTGGGACAGCTAACATCGTGATATTACTCAGTCCCTTTGAACTCTTGCTCTGGCATGCTGTTAGCAGATGCAGCAATACTGGACATGCTTAGTTTAAGATGCAGCCCCCTAACTGCTCTTCCTATACCCTTATACGCTTCTGAGAGGAGCAATCGTGTTTCCAGCACAGTTGGTGTTGTGCAAGTCAGAAATATATCACATTTCAGCATGCTAGCTACAACCTATTCAGACAGTCTCCTCTGCATTTCTGCTGTGTGCAAAATTAACCTTAATTTCCTGTCTAGGGCTGTAATTTCATGTTGTTGATTATATTAAGGAACTGTCCTTCATAGTTAATGACAGCTACAAATATGCAGTATAGAATATACATCTCAGATAACATATTTAAAAGCTATTAAGTAGCTTTAAGTCCAGAAAAACTCTAAAAAAAAGGTTTTGTTCCCAGAAAACAGTCACTTCAGAGGACAAGCAGTTAAAGGCCACATTTTTAGTGGCATTTACCTAACTAAAGATGCAGAGAGATTTTAGGGTAGGAACGTGTTAAGATTTTCCAGAGTATCTAACTTTGCATCTTTATTCATGTAAGCACTTGTAGAATTTTCTCCTCTGTCATGTCTGAAAATGTAATTTCAACTCCTCATTCACTCAGGCTTTCCGAATCAGGTACCTGCTGTGAAGAACACTTGTAAAGCAGTTTAAAAAGTAGTTACATAAAATAACATGCTATAACAAATACACCGATTTTGTTATTTAATCTGAAATCACTTTCGGCATTAAAATTTTATAAATATTTTCAAATTTCTGTGTCTAAGGTGGAAGGTGCCTTATTAAGATTTTACTATTCATCACTACAGCAAGTGAGAGTCCCTGATTGTTGTGCTAAGCATAGTGATTAATACATTTTAGTCCAACTAACAACTGCTTTGCACTTGTTGTTTCAGCCTACAACCTTCCCTCCTGTCTATCTGAAATTTTCACACCAGAAGCAGAGAACCCAAAAAAAGCCCAGTAATGGTCTCGTCAATGACCATACCTTCTCCAAAGTCAAATGGTTTTCTCCAGTGGGTAACAGAAAAGGCACAAGAGGCAGGGAGTTGTGGGGAGGGCATTAAAACACATTGCGTAAGAGCAGTGTTGTCCATTTTCATCATCCTTCACTCGCACTATGCTCATTTCACTTGGTAAAAATTATACTCTAGAAATAACTGCAGACAGAAGTGAAGCACTGTAAGCAAACCTCTGCTTCACATTTCTCAGCTGGTGTCATGATTATTACTCCAAGATCATGAACTTTGCAGATGACTCCTTGCTTCTAACACTATGGTTAGAGCCTTCCACTCAGCTTGCCAGAGTTCATCCTAAATGTTCTCTGAAATTCATTCTAGGCAGAGTTTTCATTAAAATGTACAGGAACTAGACTGAAAACATATCCTTTTTCTGAAATAGGGCAGAGTTTGATCCTTATACTGCAGAAAGTATGGAGTTTCAGGATTAAAATACGACTTAGAAGAGACCATGTTCTTCATTGCCAAAAAGTAAAGAGAGGTCTTGTTGATAAATTAAAGGGCACCTTAGTCTGGGTTTGTTTTTAAATTTTAATCTACAAGTCCCTCATCTTCCTAAAATAGGATGTAGGACTGGTTTTGCATATTAATAGATGCTAACAACACCTTCATATTGCTCTGTTCTTTCCAAATTAGCTAAAATTTTACTTATGCAATTAATTCACCTGCTGTAAAATGTTAATCTGAGTTCCCTCTCTTCTATTAAAAGCCAGTGAAGAATTCACCTTCTTTCACTCTGAGGAGCTCTGTCCTCCCATGCATCCAGCTTCTCCTCCAATCTCACTGAAGGCTTCTGAAACTGAAGTCATACTAGCCAAGAGCTGCATGACCAGCTTTATTCAGAGGAATAAAGCGATGGGAGTGGTGCAACCATCATCTTCCCACCAGCCTGCTCCCGGACGTTGTTACCTCATCAAAGTCAATAGGAATTAAGTCAATGGCAAGAAGATAGGTTTGTGCAGAGACAGATACATTTCAGAGTGACAGCAAGATAAGAACTGCAAAAACATGTGCTGTAGATAGGAGTCCCAGAAACAGGGCAACAATCTGCAGGTAATTTAAGCCCCTGGGGAAGAAAAGGAGATACTATGTAAAACTTTCACCTTGTTAGCAGTAAGAAAACAAATCAAAATGTAATGCGTCAAGTCTCAGAGATCTACTAGGTCTCTACAACAAATAGGTAACTAATCTTAGAGATTAATAAAAGAAACAATCTCAGAGTAATAAAAGAAATAAAATCTTGAATTTAAATAAATTATTCCTATTCAATAGGAGAACTTGAAGGCATATCTGGAACCACATTTTGAAACTGGACCTCATTTTGCAAATGGAAATCTTGAAGAATGATTTTTAAGTGTTCAATCTTGATCATCTTTAATACTGTACATTAATTACAGATGGGTTAATAGAGTAATTATTTTATAATTAAAATCACTGTTGGAGAGCGATACTGAAAGATTATATAAATAACTTCATTAAATGCAATGAGAAAATAACTGAAAAAAACAATTCAATAGGCAGTGGTGAACTTCATAAACAGAACAAGGGTTTGTTTTTGCAGACTTGACTACTTCATCTGAAGTAACACTTTCTGAGGAGTGGAGTACACAAGGAAAGAGTTCAATTTAAAATTATCATTTTTTTAATAGAATGCCAACTTGTCTTAAAATCACCACATTCAATGGCTGAAATAAATGGTTGTATAAGTGAATAGGAGACTAATTATGTACCACATATATTAAATTTCATATTTCAATTATTTTATAGATAAGAAGCTTATTTGTGTGTTATTTCCAATATGAATTTTATGACTAACACTAATAAATAAAAGAAAATATGTTCTGATTGTTAAGAAAATACAGTTTCTTATCACAGCAGTTTATCTCAGTTAAAACAGCATCTTATATCTAGGGACAAGTCTACGGCAAAGCTTAAAAAGGAAGTTAAGTTATATTAATTCTGCTCACTGTTACATAAATACATACTATATTCTTTAATTGCTTACCACCACTATAATTCCTTCCCATAAAGTTAATTGGTAATAAACTTCCTACAGTGATAATAAGATTTGAAAAAAACCAAAACAAAACCAAAAAGCTCCCAATCATTTTACAGGAGTCACCTTTCCCTAGCAGTCAACAAACCGCTATTACCATACCACAGATCACAGCATGACATCTGCTTTTTTAATTTCCTTTTTCTTCCTATGAAGAAAGATTTTGACCTTTTCTTTAACTTCAGGTTAGCCTCTTAGGTTGTATAAAGCAATATAGTAACATGAGCTTTGACAGAGCTAAGCCAGTTTACAACAATTGATGATATAACCCCTTGTCTTCACACCCAATTAAATATTAATTAAAAACAAGCAAACAAACAAAATACCTTGTCAATAGAGGATTTGAAAACCTATCCAGCATTATACTATTTTCACTGACAATCAGGACATTACAGATGAAGGTCTGAACACTGAAAAGAGTGAACTGTGGTAGAGGAAGGGAGTGATCCAAAATCTCCGTGCAATGCAGTGCCTAAAGCTTTCAAAATATTCTTCTACTCATAGGTGTAAGACCTAGCATGGTGTATCTATACATACGTATGGGTATAAAATATGCAGTAACGTGCTGCCTTGTTATTGAAGTCACAGTTCTGTCCTGGTTTATACCAGTACATGGAGAATGTGGATTTATCACATTTTATAATGGTGATGGACTCCCAAGCACGTAATGCATCTCTGGAGAGAAAACCAAGACCAAGATGAATTTTACATTGCCTGTAGTCATTTCAAGATCTAGAAATTTAAGGTATATTGCTGTAGGGTTAAAACGTGGAGGAGGAAGGTTCTGTAACTTGGTGAAGCAGGCCAGGCACTGACAGGGATAAAGTTACTCCATAATTCAGCTCAAGGGCAGGTCCCAAATCAGCCTTTTAAAAGTAGAATCTCCTTAAAAGGGGAAAAATACTGGGGAGATGTTTTTTCAAACGATTATAAAAATCCTCTTTCTAACTGTTTGTTAACTCTATAGATCTGAGTGGATATCAGCCCATAACTACTGTAGGAGCTAATGAGCTTAATGGCCCAACTAAATTAATCAAAATTATTTGCAATACACCACAAGAGTAGGCAATGTACAGAGAAAGTCTTGAACACCATCGTGGTCACCAGTTCAGTTATAAGCATCATAAATCCAGAAATGATGGATGACTCCTTCCTTTTGCTGATAAAGGGAACAGCCACTTTTTTCTCTATGTTCAACATTAAAATCAGTGGTTTACCTGTTAAAATATCTGTTTGCAAACTTCTCTGGGACAGATTCAGAGGTCATTTATTTGCCTGGCTACGAAGATAGCAGAAGGTGAACCATTAAGATAAAAACCTGTGAAAGGTGATTTGTTAGGAGACGGATATCTTCAGATTAGAAGTAGCAATAAGACTTACTTAAATTCTTAGATTTTCTTTATTTCAAATTAACTGTTATATAATCTGGATTTTTGAATTCATTTCATTACTGATTAGTACAACTTAACATTAAGCATAGAGATCCATAAGTATAGGGTTTGGATATGTCTTTAATAACACCCTCAGGTCAGCATTCCTACTTGTGCCCAAAAACTGCTGATAAAGTTTTGTCCCTAAAATAGATTTGCAGATGTACCTAGGGGTCAGCTGTGTCTTTATTTGGGTATTGAGATAAAGAAGAACACAAATCTGGGCAACCTGAAAACACAAATGGAGAAAGAGGTTTCTTTCTCCATACTGTATGTTAATGTTATGACTGCAAACCTTTACCTTCTTTACTATGTTTATGCTCAAATTCACATGCAAATGTGGAAATATATTTTTCACAGGTTTTATTTTTCTGATTCCTAGAAGATGTTAGGCACAGCTGCCTTGAATTCCAGATGGTAAAGGACATACTATTGCACTGGTGGGAAGTGAAATGTCTTTCTTTTTTTCTTCTTCTTAAAAAGAGATTTCAATTCTTCCTCAAAACATCTAGGATCAACAAACCCTTTCCAATGCAGAACCCACAGACTTTTGGTTTATTTTCCTCTGGAATTAAGGATTCTGTTTAACCATAGTACTGAGAAACTTTTCCTCTCTTCAATATCCATCATCTGCCACGAAAAAATCTTCTCAGCATTGCTAATTCACAAGTGATAGCTCAGTTCAAATATCCTTCACAGATACCTCTAAGGATAAGGATGTGAATAAGATGAATATCCCAGTACATATCAGAAAGCAATTAGACAAATGGAAGGTCATTTCAATATATTCTGTTTCTTCTCTAATACACCTTGAAAATGTCGAAATATAAAAATTAGATTCTGGGAGCCTAGATTGATGGAGGGTAAAGCTCAAATCTAATCCATGAGTATAAAGAACAGATATGAAAAAACTTGAATCACTGAAAAAATAGTTTAAATTAAGAAAGAAATTGCTCTTTGTATAGAAAAGACACTCAGAAGGAGTTTTCATTAGACATATATATTTACATATGTATTTTTACTTAACAAAGATAAGATTTTTTTTTTTAAAGAAGGTCAAAAAATTTATATATGAAATATATTTGCCTGTCTCAGCAATTTAGGGCTGCAATGTTCCAGATTACATGTAGAAAGGAAACATGGTTCCCAGAGGAAAGGAAAAAAAATAATTATTAAACATTGGTAAAACTCATGATAGTCCTCTGAAGGTTGTTAACATTATGCCAACTTCTAATGCCATGATGCATATTAAACCTTGTTTACCACAGTTACTTGCTTTTGCACAGTCACAGTGAGAAGCTAAGCTTTTTTTAATACTGATCCATGGAGTATAGAGGACACTGCAACTTGGTACAGGTGGCACACCTAAGTGTTTCCTGATCTAAGAACACCTGCCTCTCATCGACATCAAGACGTAAAGACATTCCTTGATTTCAAACAAATTATCTATAGTGCAGTAGTTTTAACACTGACTTTTCTTTTGAAAGAACAGTTATGGCAAAGTAAGAGCTTCATGTGAAACTAATAAAGAAGTTTATAAAATGTGCTGGATGTTGCTCCTTTGAAAAAATATCCAAGTTAATGAGATCTGCTGACATGAACACTCCCATTTTCTATAATCTGCCCATTACTGAAAACTATTTACCAGGTTAACCAACAACTCTGGTCCCCTGGGACTTTCAGAAAGTTGGCCTCAGTCTTTTCCTAGCAATGAGAACAAAACACATTTAGGGTTATGAGGACAGCTTTATAAATCCTATTTTGTACAAATAAGCTTTTCCTTTCTTGACTGTTGCTTTTATTCTGAAATTTCACAGGCTACGAAGAGAAAGAGAGGATGTACAGTCCTGATGGGTCAATGCAGGCCTCAGGTCAAGCATCTGCACTGGTCTCAGGACTCCTCTCTCCTGCTTAATCCCAGCATCATTGGAACTAACGAAGTGTGTCCATGTTATGCTTCATGAGCATAGGAGATTCTCATGTTATGAGATATATGATATGAAACATATCATATGTCTCATGTGATATGAGACAACAAAAGAGTTTTCTGCCAGGTCGCAGTATCCTATGCAGGCATTCACTTTTCTGTCTGGAAGTAAGTAATATTCATCTCTTCAGAGCACTTTATTATGGGAGGTTTTAAAACACCTCCTTAATCACAGCATGTATCTCAAACCTGTCTTTTTAAAAGATGGTACGTTGGAGTTATTTTCCACTGTTGATTATGTATTCTGTGCAAGTAGCATATAAAGCTCTAAGCTCATCATTGTCAGTAAGTCTCATGCATGTAAACAAGGACTGAACTTGCCTGCTATTTAAGAACAGAGCTCAAGTCTCTTTTCTGATCCAAGCCCATGCTGCTCTTACAATTTCTGAAGGTTAACACAAGTCTGTTCTTAAAAAAAAAGGGTGACACACAAAATCAAATTCTGATTGCAGTCTGGTCTCCAAATCAGCAATTTAATTTGCTTGGGTTTTGTAAATGTCCTATTCATGCCACGATACACAATAATGTTCTTGCATAATAAATAGCAGGTCATTTAAAAAGGAAAATACTAAAGTGAAAAAGAAAAATACAAAAAAAACCAAACAACCAACCAAACAAACATGTAAAACCACTACATTTATTCTGCTGCTACTACCTTAACCTTTTCATTCAAGCTGAAATCCATCTGAGGTTCACATAGACCATTAAAACTTGAGATTTGCTCATAAGAAAATCATGTTTAATAAACAATGCAGAAAGAACAGATCCATCTGTACTTGTCTCCCTCTGGTAGCTCATCCATGTCAGCTGCAGACTTAAGGCAGCTGTTCTTAGGATAAGTTTATGAGTTTCTCCCATTTCCCCTTTTTGTCACTAGATATTCAGTGAAACTGTCATCAAATTCCCAGAAGCAATTTCCACTGCTTAAGAGCACTTGAGCATTTGCTCAAACCACAGTTAAAAGAAGCCGAGGTGCTATATTTAGCTACGGACTTCTTATAGCCCAGACAACTCACACCTCCATGTCATACCGATGTGCCTCAGCTGTCTTCCAGTGGAGCACCTAAGGGTAGCCGTTGCATGTCCATACAGCAAATTCTTACAGAAGTCAAAGGATACCTAGTACTCCACAGATAATGTTCCCCAAGCTCTTTACACACACAAAACATCAGAAACTACAAGGAAGGGTCCTTCAGGTATGTAAACAGCAAGCAGAAACAGAAGGAAAATATTGGCCCATTGTTAAACAGAAGAGGCCAATTAGTCACCAACAATGTTGAAAAGGCAGAGGTTCTCAACACTTTCTTCACCTTTGTCTTTACCACTACTCTTGGGCCCCAGGCCTTGGGAACAAAAATCCAGGTCAACACAAATACAGACTCCCCATCAGTGAAGGAAGAGTTGGTATGTGAACAGGAGCTTGAGCCCTACAAATTGATGGGCCCTGACATTATCCACCCAAGGGTGTTATGAGAGCTGGCTGACGTTGTGAGGTCATTCTCCACAATTCTTGAGAAGTCATGGAGATCAGGATATGTGCCAGAAGACTGGAAGAAGACTAATGTCACCCCCATCTACAAGAAGGGCTTAAAGGAGGATCCAGGAAATTATAGACCCATCAGTCTTACTTCAATCCCTGGGAAAGTTATGAACAAATCCTCCTGGGGGCTGTCACAAGTCACATGAAGCACGTGATTGGGAAAAGCCAGCACGGATTCACCAAGGGCAAATTGTTCCTGACAAACCTACGACAAAGTAACCTGCTTGGTTGATGTGGGGTGAGTGGTGGACATTGTCTACCTGGATTTTCCAAAGCTTTTGATGTGGTTCCCCACAGCCTCCTCCTGCAGAAACTGGTGCACTACAGTAGACAAGTGGTCTGTGGGTGGGTGGGGAACTGGCTGACAGGCTGCACCCAGAGGGTGGTGGGAAATTGCTCCTTTTCAAACTGGTAACCTGTCACAAGTGGGGTTCCCAGGGATCGATATTGGGCCCAATGCTGTTTAATATCTTCATAAGTGACTGGGATGATGGCATCAAGTGTACCCTGATGAAGCTTGCTGACAATACTAAACTGAGTGGGGAAGTGGACACTCTGGAAGGGAGAGCCACCCTGCAGGAAGACCTGGATAGGCTGGAAGAGTGGGATAACAAGAGCCTTATGGGGTTCAACAAAGATTAAGTGTAAGGTCTTGCACCTGGGAAAACACAACCAGGAGTGCAGCATAGGCTGGGATCTACCTGGCTGGGGAGCAGCTCTGTGGAAGGGGACCTGGGGGTCCTGGTGGAAAACAAGCTCAGTATGAGTGAAGAGTGTGCTGCTGTGGCAAAGAAAGCCCACAGGGTGCTGGGTTGCATCAACAAGGGCATCAGCAGAGATGATGAAGTCGTCATTATCCCACTCTACTCAGCGTTTGTCAGGCCACACCTGGAATACTGTGTTCAGCTTTGGTCCCTGCTATACAAAAAAGATGTGGGCAGACTGGAGAGGGTCCAGAGCAGGGACACAATGATGATGAAGGGACTGGGCAGCCTGTCATGTGAGGAAAGGCTGAGAGAATCGGGTTTGTTCTACCTTGAGACGAGAAGGCTTAGGGGTGACCTTGTCACCATGTTCCAGTATTTAAAGGGGGGGCTACAAAGAAGATGGAGAATCCTTTTTCAAGGAGTCCCATAGAAAAAATGAGGACTAATGGGGACAAGTTACTCCTGGAGAGATTCTGACTGGACACAAGAAGAAAATTTGTCACAATAGGAACAATCAGCCACTGGAATAATCTCCCCAGAGAAATGGTGGATTCTCCAACATTAGACACTTTTAAGATTCAATTGGACAATGTCCTGAACCATTTTGTCTAGAGCATGCTTTTGCCAAGAAAAGTTGGACCAGATGATCCTTGAGGTCCCTTCCAACCCAGTATTCTATGACTCTATGATAAAATGAAGTTTCAAAACAAGCTTGTAGTGTAAGACAGTTCAAGGTGAAGATTTTGTAGAGGTCTGAAAGTAGACTACGTTCCTCCTCTTTCACCTATAGCGCCACACTATTAGAAGACATGGGATGGACCAAACATGGAGGAAGCTAAATTGTAGTGTGGTCTCCTCTAGCCTCACCATTGAGGCCACATCCAGGCCTGAGTTAAGAATTATTACCCCAGTTTTAAAGAGTGGAAAGTGAAAAATATTTAGCACACCTGAAGGCATTTAACAAGTAAGAATGGAAGAAACTAACCCCAAATTACCTACCAAAACCACACTGTAGTAGATGCAGAACTGCAAGTTTCTGACTCTTGAAATGGCTCTAACATGAGTTTTATTTAGAAGTGCTTTTTTTCACTAGCACTTGGAGATTGTATCAGGCTCTCTGAAGCTTTATATATAGAAAGACAGACATATTCTTTCTATTATTTCCAAATTCAATAACTAAGACCAGCTATATAAAAATCTTGAATTTCAGCTGTAGTCAGATTTTTCTCCTACCTCTAAACGGTATTCCAGCAACAGAACTGAAAATTCCCAAATGCATTATTTAGGAATATAAGAAATGGTTGTTTAAATTTAAAGATCAAATTATGTTGCCTATGTGTGAAGCAAAGAAAGCTACTTATTTATACAACATGTGTCTAAACTGACATTTTCAAAACTACTTTAAAGAACAAAGAAAAGCTTGTGATACACAATTTAAATTATAAATTGAATCCAAGATAAAACAGCATTATTGTATTAATAAATATTTTACAATTTCCATAGCAGTTCCTGGCATCTTACAATTTTATCAAACCTGTAAGTACTTAAGTATTGCAGCACTGATGAAATATGAAATAGCTTTTCAGCTAATATATTCACAATGTAGGTGGCTGTAGGGTTAAAAAAAAAAGTCACCTACATCTTTTCAACATTAATCCTCGAGTAAGCATATGAGAAATTATTCGGTCATCAAGGTTAAAAGCAGATGTGTTCAACTGAAACAAAAGCAAACTTTCCAGTGTAGAATTAATTATAGCAGGCATTTGAACAGCCAATAAAACCCAGGATTTTTTATGTCTTTGTTCTAACATATCTTCATGCCATAATTAGGAGTCTACTCTGCAACTCTAGAAGCAGAGACATTTCTTTGTCCCAGTAGAGCTAATGACAGTTGATTTACCAGGTTTCTTGCTGACAAATAGGCCAGGAGGAAAAGTACATTTAAATTAAAATACCTGGTGGGGGATTGGAAAGGAAAAAAACTCTGGTTTTGTTTGCTGAGTGATTACCCAGAGCCAAGAAGGCTGACAAACCTCATATAAAGTTTAAGTGCATTAGTGGTTGCCATTACCTGTGTGAACTGAAACATAGCTTGATAGCCAGTTTCCCACAGTGGTGGTTCATCTTAGAGTTAAAGGCAAATTTAAGCACTTCTCCAAATATGAACATACTTAAGTATATCCTTAAATGTCAGATACATGCTTAAGTGATTGACTAGATTGTGGCCTAAAGAAGGGAGGACTCCAAAAAATATAAATGATCCAGTAAAAGCACCAAAACTGCAGTGAAACCATTCATAATATGATACAGAAATCTAGATATTCTTAAAAAACCTGTCACAAATTATGGTGTGCTTCTTCCCTATTATGCAGTAAGTAACTATCAGAAAAACTCGTGTTATTTCGCTGACTTCAGCGGAGCTGTATCAGTGCACACGACAGCAGAAGTTGCCCTGTAGGCAATTGTGAACAATTTCAGGCAGATACCTGCCCTCAACCCTGATCCTCTGTCCATCAGTGGAAACTTTTTGTACTCATATCTTGGGGCACAGAGATGATCTTTTTGTTCTGTCTTTGTTCAGCGACAAGCACGATGCTCTGTGATTTGTGATTTCAGAAGCACCCTAATGCTCTATTTCCCTACAAAACCACATAAATCTTCTCAAGAAATCTGAGACCTTCTAGCTCTCAGATCAGTTTATTATCTCCTCATACAGAAGACATTAAAAATCTAACATTTTAAATTGCAACCTAATTAAAATGATACATATTTCAGGACTGTGATATTTTGTGCAAACCCACTTATAATGTAAAACATCGTCTTAGAAAGTTTCTTTATGGATGACAACAGCTATTTTAATAAAGCATGTAATTTAATGAAGCATTTACCCTTTTTTTTCCTGAAAGAGTAATTGAAATGTTGATTCAGATTGGATTGGACAGATCGAAAACCTGACTAATTGAATGTAAACAAGAGACGATGAGGAGTATTAGTATGCCAAGTTGACATCTTCTACAGTAACAAGGGAATCGTGGTTATCATTCCTATTTTCCTAAGTGATCTGGAAGAGTGAGAAATAATCAAATTAAGAAAACTGGCAAATTATTCTATATTGGGAGACATATTTAACATGAGAAAGGCAGACAGAGTGGAAAAATTGGCAGGGGAGAAAAAAAAAAGATATCGTTTGGACACATCTGAGGTCATGAGAACATCTTAGCTAATACAGATGGTGAAAAAAAATCCAAAGCATGGAGAAACTGGTGAAGAAACAATCAGATGGTGATGATGGAGACCTCATTAGAGATAGCTGGAAAAACATAGTTGGGCATACATATGTATAGAATAGCACATCCACATAAGAACCACACTCCTGCTCAGTAGAGGAATTACTCCAGCAGGAACACTTTTCTCCAAGAAGCCTCTGGAGTCAACGTCCAGGAGCAGTCTAAAAGAATTGCAGTCAATGAGAAAATGGGAGCACATGGAAGATGGGTCAGATGAAATGTTTGCATGGTTAAAGGTAGTCATATGCTTAAGTGCCTTGTTAAAAGGGGCCTCAGGGACCAAATTATATGCAGCCAGGGTGAAAAGAGGTAAGAATTAGTTTACACCGGCCTACGTATATTTTTTGTACATTAGTCAACAACTGAACTTCCCTTAGTCCTTTATTCCAATGCAAGGTGGGTACTACTACAAAATACTATTACAAAAATGGACTGAAGTGATCGTATGAAATACATGACCAGGATCTCTGAAAGGAAAATGAGTGATTCAACATAGTGAGCTGAACTGTAGTACTACTGGATAAAGAGAAAAAAAACTGAGAAGAGATTAATGGACTGAACACCTATAAAACTTGCATGAAAGTCTTCTCAAGGAATGCTGGAAGCTTAAAGGAGGATTAAAGAGGTGCCAGGAAGTGGATAGTCCTTTTGACCAGAGTTGGGCTAGCTTACATAATAAATCTGCCTTCTATCTATAAATTATGGCTCCATATTAAATAATTTGAAACAGGAAATTCAAACATCTTACTTTGTTTTTCCATATGTAACTGGCATCTCAATCAACAAATGTAATTGCATATTTTAAAGAACATTATAAATCACTCTCTTCTCTAACTGTATTTTTCAACAGAAGTATCATTTTTGCTCCTGATTTTTGAAGTTGACATGTTATTAGCATCATACATTATGTCTAAAACAATTGGAGGAAATAGAATTGATAAAACAGAAATACAAAGTGTCCAGAAATGAAAAAGTAAACCAATAACACACTCTGAAACATTCATCAAAGCATATTAGCAATAAATTTTAATCAACGGTAAGTCACTTCCCATTGAGTGGAAACAGAGATGATATGCTATTTCCACTTACTGACATAATACAACCAGCATTACAGAAAAATTCATTATCAGTGGAACTTTCAACTTAAATCAGAAGAAAGCAGCAGGATAAAGTTGAAATGGGGAAAATCAATACAGAAGAGTGTGGAAGAGCATGTATGTCCAATAAGAAAATTGTTCAAAGAAGGTATAGTTGCAAAAGATGTATTAAAGGCCTGAAATGAAAGGCCATCCCTACGAAGTCAATGGGATGTTTTTCCAGCCCCTAAAGGCACATGATCTGCCCCTGAGTGATACATAAGGAGCCAGGCATAGAGCTGAGTGTGCAGGACGTATCTAATCTGCCTTTGCCAGCCTTACTGCAAATGTGCACATGCAGTGAACCAAGAGAAATGAAACATCCTGAAGACATATCCACATCAGCATTAGCCTTCCTGCTGGTAGCAGGTACCTACTGTTGAACTTAGCCAATAGTTTAAAAACCCATCCCAAAAGAAGAGAGTCCTGTGATGCCATGACCACAGGACCATGCATACCCAGACTCCCCAGCTGAAAGCCGCCACTGACTTCTACCAGCTCACCATCTCTCTCCTTATATCACACTTTAATATTCCAGTGATACAGGAAAACTATTTGAATAATGTTCAAAATCCAATTAATAATCTTCTTTCTCGGCCTTGGGGAGAGAATTCCACTTGTAGCTTATCAATCAAGAGCCAGATCTCTTGCCCACACAATGCAGTCTTAGACAGTGATGTGTCTAACAATTAATAATTGCAACATGAAGAAATTACCAGTGATACTAGTATTAAACTCACCTGCAAACTAAGGTTACAAAAATAAACCTGTAATAAGAATACAAATTCATCTGTAGGATGCTGTTGGCCTCTAACAGCATTTTACATGGAGTACTGCCATTTAGACTTGGGTAAAAGACTACTACACACTAGCACAGTGAAGCAAAGAGTAGTCTGCCCTTTCCCACATAAAGCTAATATTTTAGGCATGATAACTGAACAGAACAGATATTACCAGCACAGTCTCCATATCCATAATTTTTCACAAAGCTGTTTTCTGCCATTTGAGGAACTAAAATATTTAATTTTAAAATTGGCCAAGTTTTGACTCCTGCAATGTGACTTTGAGAGTCAAAGTATCTGGATGCAAGAGATTTAGAACTAGGAGAAATGCTCATTATCTTTCACTTTACCATTCCTCTGAAATATTATGCAGTCTGTCAGTAAAGCGTGTTCTGCCATAATCTAACTTTATGACTACATGTAGAGAAGGTTTTGAATTATATCTGTACAGTCAAGCCAAATATCATGTAACATCAAATATTCACATTTTTTAAATTCATTTTCTTTTTGAAGGGTACATTTCTAGTATTCACACAAGAAAACATTCACATGTTCAAAAATATATAGCACAAACTAATTACTTGATTAAAATTATACACTCACAAATACAAAACAATTTATATGGTCTAGTACCTTACTGTCATTTAACAACTTTGCTTTGTTATCTGTCCTCTAAGCGATAATGTTTTCCCAATTAAAAGAAATTAACTATCTGCTTTGGATCATGTTAGAGTCTCAACATTAAAACCCAGAAATCTGGTGGAGAGTGACACATTTTTCTAATATCCTTTTCTTTGTCAGACTTCATCATATACTGTTTGATTCTTCCCTCTCTCTGTTCGACCATATAGCTATAATCCTTAATTAATGAAAGAAGTTAAAAGAAAATTTAATAATAGCATTCTGAAACTATTAATTAAAAACTGAATTATCCCTCATTGGATTGAATGTCTCACTATATTTCTAAAGGCAAATAACGATACTGAGATCCAAAGTAATCCATCCTCAATGACTACCACTCCTTGCCATTTGATTGCCTCGATACAGCAGATAAATTCAAATGGCTTCAGTCCAATTTGAGGCATATGAGTGTGAAGAGCACAGTAATAATAAAACCAATTGACTTAAAATGGCTCTGCATGTGGAAGTGACTACAAGTGATATCTCTTCTTCTGCTGTTCATACAGGCAAGTAGATTACATTTTTGCATCGAGGTCTGTAGCTATAAAAGAATTAAAAATAATCTGCAGATACCTAGAAATAGAGCTTAATGTCAGGACTAGGCATATAAATGCCAAATATATATGCTATAAGCTGATTAGCCCTGGACTTCCCTGAAAGGGAATTTAAATCAATGGGAGCACACTCAGTGGTACAAAGGAACCTTCAAACATCCTTACCTTCATGTTCATTAAGTAACTTTATCTTTATAAACAAGCTTGCACAATTCGGTCTTCCTCTGAAAAATGTATCTAAAAAATATAACTGAAACGAATGTAAACCAAAACCAAAGACAAATGTCAGCAAGGACAAGAAAATACAGGTATTTGCCAGCAAGGAAAAAAAAAAAAAAAAAAAAAAAAAGAAAAAAAGAACAGAGTAAGAAATGCTGCAAAACAAAAGTAGGCAAAGCAACTTATTAACAGAACCGCCCCCAAACAAAGGTTAGCAAACAGTTTTATCTCCCCCCTACATTGAAATCAACTTTAAAATGCCTCTTGCAAAAGAAAGGACTGTAGCTGTGGCAATCCCACTTCACATAAAAATATCTCTCTGAAATTCTGTGCTCCCCAAGGTAGCTGATCCCCAGAGAGGCAATCTCAAATTATGGCCAATGTAAAAGTCAATGGATTTGGAAGGGACATTCTCTTTTCGTCAGGATAAATCAAAGATATAGTCTCAAAGGAAAAAAAAAAAAAAAAAAAAAAGGCTGACCCACTGCATATGAAAGGGCCTCCTGCATATTCAAGCATATGCTGCATCACAGTTCATACCATCCTGGTCCTGCCAGCTCTTCCCTACGTGCTTGTTACGTGTGTTTGGAACAGCCACGATTCCTGCTGTATTACAGCCTTTTCATAGACCCATGACAAAACTAAATGAAGAATCATCAGAAATTATCCCTATGGCTTCTCAGCTGAGGATGCTTTAACTTTAATTAAGGCTTTTGGCATCAAAATAAGAGTAATTTCAGAGGTGTAAGCACATCCTGTGGTTCCATAGACATTCACAGAGATACGGATGAGTTCAGACCACTTCAGAGATACCAGCTATTCCAGGTTCAAACCTGCCAATAAAAGTCAGAAAGGAGGATCCCCTATATTCACCACAAGGAAACTGTATGGAAACTTCGGGGTACACAAAGTCAATATTGCCCCACTTTAAAGCTTGAATCCTTTCAAAGGCTATGTTATTTGGATATTATCTCTAAGCCTCTGGAATATAATTTGGATTTCGAAACCCTAATGAGGTTTCATGGTATTAGCTTCAGTACTCTAATGTACATTTTATCTCAGATATACTTATCCTCCCTCTCCACACCCCTGTAGTTGCAGCTGAACACAGGATTTCCATTCACTCTTGGCCATAACGTACCATGAATCACTCTTTCCTATCCTAGTCCCTCTGCCACATTCCACTTCCAGAATGTTGAAAATTAATTTGGGATTAAAGCTATTATAAAATCTAGTATTGTTACATAAACCCACAACCTACTGAATAGACATCAGGTTTGTAAATTATTAATCATCATTTTCAGTCTCTTGGGAGCAAGAAACAAGGTCATTTTATGGGCAGAGGGTATGAGTTCCTATTTATTCTCCTTTAATTTTTTCTCCTGTTAGCTAAGCTGTCCTATTGAAAGCCTAAACCGAAATTTTTACCCTTTCTGGTGCTCCAATATATCACCATCCTGGGGTGAAAACTTCTACCAAACCTGATAAATGATTTTACTCTGTGCTCTTGCCTTTTGTCCTAGGCAGGCTGAGTGCTGAACGGAGTTTGGACAGCACGTCCAATCACGCCACTGCAGAGAAGTGCTCCTTACCAGAAGGAGAGGAGAAAGGTCAAGTGCCACAATGAAACTCTGCACTGGGCCAGCTTGAGACACCCTCCTTATCTCCACAAATCTCTCCTAAAAATCTCTTCTTGCTTCTTTCATCAGCCGAAATGGGTAGAGAGCAAATGCCTTCCCAGACGTCACAGGCAGTGAGACTTGTCATGGTTGACGAGTCTGGAAATGTCAAGCCTCTTCGCTCCAGCAGAAAGGTATCAGGTGCCCGGATGAGTTAGCCCAAGGACACACCAAGTTAATTTTTCCATTTATTAGCCTAATAAATATGTCTGAATACCGCTACTCCTTGCATGTAAGACTTTATATGCATTACCGCCCATGGGAATTTAATGAGCTCTCCATTAAGCACTGAATTTCCTTAACTTTCATGCTGGGAGAATCACCACACTTGCCAGTTTCCCTAGCTGTTTTAGGAAAGTATTGAAATCTTTGACCTGTGTCTGTTTTCACTGACATCGGTAAAACCGTGCCCAACAAATTCAGTGAAATCTCAGGGGAATGACACCAGGAGAGTTTGGTTACTTGTTAAACTTGATCTCAATCACTCATTAGTCCATGTGCATTTTTATTTAAAAAGCAAATAACCATATCAGACATACAGAGATAAGGAACAAATCCCAACAAACTTCAAAATAAACTCTGAGGGTAAAAAGAATGAATTAAGATAACCTTTCAAACAAACGAGCACTGCTTAATTAAGTTACCCAAAAAACCCAAGATGCATAATGTGGAAACTATAATGAACAACACCAGCACTGCTCAAACAAAGCATGAATGAATCACGTCACTTGAAGTAATTATACCAGATGCTAACTAGAAGGGCATCACACACAAAAAAATAATTCATATCTTTTACTTATTAATTAACATTGCCTATTCCCCTTTCCCTTCCACTCTTGCCCAGTGTTGGCAGGGAGCTGCTCATTTCATAGAATCATAGAACGGTTTGGGTTGGAAGGGACTTTTAAAGTTCATCTAGTCCAACCCCCCTGCAATGAGCAGGGACATCTTCAACTAGATCAGCTTGCTCAGAGCCCCGTCCAACCTGGCCTTTAATGTTTCCAGGGGTGGGGTATCTATCACCTCTCTGGGTAACCTGTGCCAGTGTTTCACCACTCTGATTGCAAAAAATTTCTTCCTTATTACCTAGTCTGAATCTACCCTCTTTTAGTTTAAAACCATTACCCCTTGCCCTATTGCAACAGGCCCTACTAAAAAGTCTATCCCCGTTTCCCTTTCAAACTCTCACACTTACCTGTGCTCCTTACCCAATAGCTCCAAAACTCAGTCTGATGAGTTTAATGCTATCTCTGTGCTTGCAGTGCAGTTCTTTCATCATTTTCTTACTCAACAGGAATGATCCAAAAGCACTGACCTACAAATTCAGAGTGAGTTTTAAGTAATAAGCTCAAAAATGTCACAAAACAAAATGTGAAATTGCAGCCTGACCTATTCTGCTGCTTCCACAAGACAAGATTTCACCTCCTGAGTCAGCTTAGGAAGCAACAGCACTTTGGTGGTGTAGGAATTAACCTGTCCTTCTCCAGAGTTCCCACAGAAACAACATTACTGAGCATACACAAAGAACTGCACGACTCTAAAATCTTCCATTCAGGAGCTGAGGAAAAATATCCTTAAAAAATTTAGAGTGAGAATAACACCAAATTTACTTTATTGTCATCTCCTCCTCTGAAATGAAATACCCCAAGGGTGGAAAACAACAAGTAAAGCATTTCCTTTAAGTTCATACACAACGTTTTGGGTTTCTTGTAATGGAAAAAATGGAAGAGTTGGGGACAGATTCCCAGACCTGAAGGGAAAGGAGGAGGGGCATGCCAAAATTTTATCAGTTCCGTGGAGGTAAAAAAAAATATGTTGAATGACTTCCTCTGACCAGGTCTGAATCCTGACTCCTCTAAAAGCATGAACCCTTTGGCACAGCCTCAGATGCATTTGTATGCAAGAAGGCTACTGCTAACCCTGCTTCACTTTACATAAATAAAGAATCATCTATTGCAGGAAGGAGCTAGAATATGGGCAAGTATTCCTTCTCTAGGCAAGAAAATCAGCATTTCAACTACATTTTTAGTACATCTTCAAACCTTGAAAATGGAACTATTCAATTTTTCATAGTCGTGGAGCTGGGATGAGGCATTCTCCAGTAGCTTTACCTCTTCCCATCTCGCCTGGGAGCACAACGGGACATTTCTATCCTATTCGTAAACCGTGGGCAGGAACTTCACAAAGATGAAAAGGGAAATTAGAAAGTGTTATTGCCCTTTGCATTATTTTCACAGCTGACACATATATATTAGACCAGCTGTCAGGGACTTAGTTTATTCACAAAGAAAGCAATATCTTCTTTTTGTCAGAAAATTCACCAGTCTTGCTGGAAGTCTTGTTTCCACTCAATTACAAATTTCCCATCAACTTCCCCGGGATCTGGAGTTCTCTGCTTTTATGGGAACTAAAAACAATCATTACCAAGCAGAGCAAGATGGTATTTTGAATGAATTACAGTGAGTGCCACGTTGATTTTGATAGATAAAAAGGAAGTATCACTTTAGGAGTGAAACATTAATCTGTGCATGCTTTTAATGTAAAAACCCATAGGCTTTGAGTTAAAGTTGGTAGGAAACAAATCTAGTAGGAAAAATGAGCTAATCCTAATATTACCACAGGGCTAATCTTCAGAAATGTATCTGCATATATGGCAGCAAGGCAGACTGGGAAGACTGAATACCTTAGGAAACTGTTCTGTAATATGCTGAAATTGGATATGAAGCAGAGGCTGGAAGAAAGAACCCAAAATAACAGGTTTTAGCTTTCAAATAACTCTGGAATTTGTGGCTGCAATAAAGAGCAAATACTTTTTTTTTTCCCCTTCCAGTCTACACAGGACCATCTGAAGCAGCTGACCGCAGTCAGGCTGTAGATTTCCACTTAAATCCAATTCCAAACTCCAGACTCGAGGCAGGTCCCAGCCTAAGGTTCAGTTTCACCTATTACAAAGTTAAAGAGAATGTGCAAAAGAGAAATCACAGGTCATAATCAGCTGTGTGAAAACCACATTGTTACATGCCCTTTGATCAAAATCTGGTGAGGCTCAGAGGTGAGCACTGAGAGAGAGAGAGATTTAAGGTATCTCTGTGAAATTAAATCAAAGAACAATTCAATTAAAGAACAATAAATACTCCTTATACACCTTTGTACTCTATGTGAAAATTACCCTACTCGGGTTTTTTTCAATAATTCAGGTTTATTCAGGTTTATTCTTTAGCAGCATGCTGTCAGAAGAAAATCTGTGATTTAATTTGTGTCTATGCCTGTGCAATTTACAGGTAGGTTATAATGCTGGAAACGGGCTCACAGATTTGTTTTCAAGGAAGATCACATTCTGTCCAGGAGTTTGAAACAGCTGAGTCCAAAAGTTGGCAATTCATAAGCTCAGAGCAGGATGGATGCTGAGCCTGGGAAGAGCCCTTGCTTGCTCTTCATGCAAGCCGGGGCCCAAATATCTAGTGAGTCCTTCAGGAATTTACTTGAACCTTCAGATACCCTACTTCCTACAGCAGAACTGAAGATGCCTAGGGAAGAAAGAAAACAAGAAAGAAAGAACAAAGAAAGAAAGACAGTAAAAAAACCATGCACTCTGAACAAGGAGTTGCTAATTTAGAAGAAGTAATGACTTTGCTGTATTTCTATCTCTCTGTAAGTTTTACAGTTTTATTATGTTCAGAGAGTCCAATTCTCTGATGTAATTTACGTGTAATAAAATACAACAAAGAGAGGATTATTTTTGTTGTTGTAAAATATAGGATTTAAATTTTTTCGCTTCATTTTTCCCTTCTAACTACCATCCTTCACTCTCAGAGTGGCCCACAAGCTTAAAAAAGAAACAATTACAGAAAGGACAGGAATACTTTTTAACATCTGTTCTTGCCCAAAATGGAGAATTTATCTAAGGGAAAGGCAAGATATATTGTTCCATATTTCTTTTTACATTTGAAAAGGGTTTCTGCAGATCCCAGATTCTACACTTGTTTGTAACTCTCCTTATTTCCCAATAAATCCCTTGTTCTGTTTTTCCTTGGAATTGAGTTTCCTCTTTCTTACTCTTCCAAACACCTCTTCTTACACGCTCTCTACAATAAATGGAACTTAGCTTAAAATTCAGGTCATACATTTGAAGCAAAATCTTTTGCATGAATTCCAAACTTTTTAAATAACATTCCTCAATATGCAGATAGATAGATATAGATATAAAAATATAAATAGAGATGAGCATGAGGGAGAACCTCTCTAACTATCTACTCCAAGCCCTAAAAGCTTCCCCCATGCCAAAAGAGCAGCTTTTCACACATTTTCCTGTCCTTTCCCTGCAAGTCTTTCATTTCTCTTCCTTAGTATATCACACAGTGATTAGAAAAGCTACAGCAATTGATGCCCTTCAGTGGTCTGTGTCTTCTCTGCACTTGTTAGATTGGCTCTCCTTCATGTCAGTGGGTTGTGTCATATTACGAACTAATAAGAGCACAGCCACCAGGAAGCCAGGCTCCCTGCCGGGAGTGATGGCTCTCCATGTGTGTTGCTTTCATACATAGCTGAAAAAGTGTCTGCTAGGTTTGACCTCGTCTCTGCCTTTGCATTTCATTCTCTCTTCATAACCTCCTGTAACACAAAAAATACATTTTCCCCTACCTTTCCACCCACAGTGAAAAGTCAGGTACTCTTTTTTAAAAATCTGATTCTAAGTATATTCTAGGAAAATTTTGCACACTTGCCTAGGAAAGGGCTACATTTGGCTCCACATCCTTTGCTATTGATTGTTTGTGTCCTTGTTTGTGTTTTTGATAAAATGTTGGTGCTGGATGATTCAAATGCCAGGGGCTAACTCCCAATCCATTTGGTTCAGCTGTTGCTCTGTCAATCCACCTTCCAGCTTTCACTTCAAGCCTGCCTCCGTGTGTTTCTCACTAGCCACCTTCTACATATCCCTTTATTTTTGAAGTCCTTTACTGGAACCGATGATCCTCTTCCCATCCCAAACCATACATTGCAGCACCACATTAGGAAAACTTTCTTATTCAGGAAAGCAATGGAGCATATTTGATTTTACCACGAGGATTTGGGGATTTTTCACAGGCTCTCTTGAACCACAGACTCTGTTTAATCCACTTAGTTTTGTTATTGATGAGCTCCACTGCCCACAGGCTCAAGTCAGCAAACCATTTATGCATGTTTAAGTTCTATTGACTCCATGGGTTGTTTAGGATTAAGCACATGCTTAGAAACTTCTCTAAATTGGAGCCATGACTTTTTTTTCTGCCACAGTGGCACAGCAGTAGAGCTATGAACCTAATTCCTTAGAGTCTAAAGAGGAACAGACTGGTTTCCAATTAAACCACTTTATCAGTCAGGTCAAGTCTTATAAGATTCAATGACACCACTAACCAAGTTCACAAATATAAAACCAACATCATTGCTTTACCCTACATTCCACAGATAATAAGAAAACGTGATGTAATACTGAGAGATGCCATTTGAAATGGCCACAAAGCACAAATGTGGAACCCTACTGTAGAAAAGCCTTGTTCCTTATTTTTTCCATTTGACGTTATCTTTCTGTACTTTGTTAGAGGTATTTATGTTAAATGTGTCTCTGAAATGTTATTTTTCAACTTTATATAATTAATAAGAAGCTAGAATAGTGATTGGTTTTGAGGTACAACATAAACTTTTATATTGATTTCCTTTTGATACTACTCCAAAATTAAATCCCTGGAATTAAAGAGACAAACATTACTATCAAAGTTCTCATGAGGAGTAATAAGCTGATACCAATAATCACCTTTCCTGCAAAGTAGAAAGATTTATTTTGTGTAGGAATTTCACCTTTACATGCAACTACTTTGAATTAAATTCTGATCGCTTTATACCCGTAAGCAAAATCTGCTCACTGGGATTGCAGAAAACAAGGCTCTTCAGGGAAGCTCTTAAGCGTGCACGTAAAGCAAAGCACACAAAAAAAAAACTATGGCACTCTTATAAGAGTTCCCAGTTAAGTGAAAAATTGTCCAGCCCACATTGCCCAGACTGGAAAAAACACATAGGCACTTGGTGCTAAGCCTCTCAATAACCTCAGTAAAACCCACAGGAACTCTTATATTCTTCAAGATTTTTGCACAACAAAACTCCATTTCTAAAATGGATTATTTTCAGTAAATGGGTCATATTAGAACTGGTGTCTTAGAAATTAGAAGGTTTATAGAGCTTTATGAACTGGTTCCCTCACACCACAATTGTTCTTCATTATCCTTCAATTCCTGCTGTATTGACTAACAACAGTGCTTCCTATAAAACGAACTGTATTTCCACACTATTAGAAGCGCTCTGGAAATAGCACTTCAGACTTTCTAAAATGTCTCCCATAAATGATCTGCTATGCTAAAGTCATTGCACAGATAGCTTGAGAAGGTTATTCTCTCGTCAGCTCCTAACATAATCACCTTAATAGGAAATACAGTAAAAGAAGTAATGAGTTTTCACTCCAAGCATTTGAACCTGAAGTCGGCAAGCTGGCTTTGAATGTAGTGTTACATAGAACTCAGCATTCCAACACCCAACTACCACATGTCAGATTTTAATAGGGCAATACTGGTAGGTCTGTAGCAGGGATTATTTACTTGTCCCTTGCCCACGATGAGAAAGTCAGGAGCTGCCCTTTATTTCAGCCCATGCTTCACCTTCTGCTCTCTTTCAGCTTGCCTGGAAAAGATGAGTGAGAAGAGCTCTGGTGTGCGTGGAGACTGCAGAAATGGTTTGACTTAAGAGAAAGTATGATAGCAACCGCAGTTTGTCACCTTTGTGTCATGTGAGTTCAAGGCTGCCACAAGAAGGGAACCAGCACCACAAAGGAGGGAGCGGCTTTTGCTGAACTGTGGCCTCCAGTGTTCTGGGTTTAGCCTTAGTCTTCATATCATTTAACCAGGGGACTACAAAAGGTCAATTTGACTTAGCCAAATACTTTGACCCCTTATCTGGGTACCTTCATTTAGGCGTATGAAATATCCCCATTGTTCACACAGCTTTCTCCTTTCTGTCTCTGCTCTTTACACATTTTATTCTCCTACATCATGAGCTGAAGGAAGACAGTCATTGAAATACTTTGCTCCTGAATATCACCTTCCTACTGCACGTAACTCATGAGAGGGAGGTTGTGAAACTGCGGTCAACAAGCACCCTCCAAGGTGAATAACACTTGCAGGTTTTCCACTATTTCTCTAGAAGGGATAAAAAATGCAAAACTGAAGAAGGAGAATATAATAAAGAGTAGCCAAGAAAGGGGAATGTAACATGCATAGGAAATGTAACATACATAGGAAAATAATTCTGGTGCTAAAGAGAATGTGTAAAAACCAATTTCTCAGATTCTTTGTAATTCTAAAGAAAACAATATACTGTATTTACTTGAAGCAATAAAATACAAGAAGAAACTGTCAAACACAATCGAGCATTGCAGAGTTTATGGGGCCTTAGTTGATTCTCACTGCATGATCTCTGACCACGACACACCAGTGCTTCCTCACTAAAAATTACTGGGGGAGTGAAACCCCAACCAAAAAAAACCTTATTGATTTATAAAAGTACAGCTAACTTATTTCTCATTCCAACAATTCATAGAAACCTATGCCAAGGCCAGCTAGACCCGTAACAAAACAGGCAGTCGTCTTGAGATTGGAGATTTTGTTTTCAGCTCAAAGCTCAATTCAGATTTTCTAATGAGTTTATAGTGCATCTGTGAAAAGCCTAACTGTGCTACCAAAATTTCCTGTTCAAGATCCCCAAGGACTATTTTGTATCCTTTACCAAACTCATGAAAAACCAGTAGAAAGTAAGTAGTTATTTGGATGTTCAGCAAACATCTAATCTGTCCCAATCCCACAGCAGAATGAGTTCAATTTAATTTTAAGGCCATGTAAGAAATCTGAGCAAGCCATAAGAAGTGGAAATCCCATGCAGGTTACCCCCTTGCCACTACCTTTGTGCATGGGGTATCTCTACACCTAAGGACCACAGAAAAACTAATGTCTCAATGGCTCTGCTATTGAGAACTGCAAGAAGTCAGCTGTTTTTGATTATTCTTTTGTTAAAGACACAGGAAAATAGATCCGAACCAGACAGCAGTGCAGCACAAAGGTCACACTGTCTTCCTTCCACTAGAATTTACATAGAATATTAAACAATGAAAAATTTTGATAATTTATGCTTATGACAAAGGTTGTAACAAGAACAAGGAATGGAAGAAACTAATTCTTCATATGGGAAACAGTAAAATTATAATTCACTGTGATCACTGCCTTAGATTTTAATTTTCTGGTTCCCCTGGGCTCTATAGTAGGAGAAACCGAAGGACCTCACAGAAGGATTAAAAAAAATTTATATCAGTGAAAAAAATTAATTTATAAGTAGTTATCAATTATATCATAAGCTCTCAGCAGACCTGTTAAAACCAAAACAGAAAGCTTTATCTAACTCGTCAGAGCTTTTTAATAATGGTCCTTTCAATTAAAAATCCAATAAATGCATAATTGAAAACTTGTATTGTTTTCAGTAAACAAAATTGTGAAAAGAACTGGTGGAAAGCAATATGCCAACCAAAACTCTTCTTCCCTCCTAACTGTTTTACTCTCCAATTTTACTTAGTTTTGATCTTTAGCTAAAACACAGACTAGAAAGTATCACCGACCGATCATTAGCCTAGAAAGTGCAGCACATTGTGTGAAATCTGGCTCCCTGCCTCCACATAACAAGAACATTGCCCTGCCAATGCCTGGCAGTGACAGCACAGAAAGCTTATGTATTCTACCTTTTGTTTCCAAAAATGTGGTTCGCAATGATGACAACGAAGACCACAGAGCTGGAAAGCTGTTTGAATAGACGCTGGCTATTAGGGCAGCATTTTCGTGCTCACGCGTGTACAGGTCTCACTCGGTCTGCAATCAATGCATGTGAATGAAGGGAAGGGGGTGAAAAGAGATCAGTGAGACAAACCCAGACTGAGACAACAGCTTTAAAGTCCTAAAAATCAGAAAGCCTCAGCTTTTTCACCCTCTTCCCCACACCAAAAAAATCCACAGACCCCCCAAAAAACCCCTATTTGACAAGAGCTATTAGGGTTGTTCTAGTCCCTTTCCCAAACACAGTCTGCAATTTTCAAGTCAAATGTAGTGTCACTCACCTCAAGGAGTACTCCTTTCACTTGCAGGGCTGTCTTTCAAAGAGCATCTTGGCAGTATCCCAAAGAAATTCAAAGTAGACGTATCTCACTATGGGGCATATTTCACAAGTGCTCTGCCATGAAATGCTGCTTTGCCTACTTCTTAGGGTGCTTGATTTCATTAGAAAGCAAAAATAACTTTTTGTAAAAAAAATGAAACAATAACTCAAAAATGCAGAAGTTCAGTTTTATCCTACAAGAAACATAATTTATTAACATTTTTAGCAAGGAATCGTTTTATTTTAGTGCAAATTCATTCAGTTAATCTATTCATTAGCAGAACACATAGATTAGATACACATTCAGTCCTGGAGAAAACACGGAACCTACTTGGCCTGAAAGGTCTGGCATCTCTAAGTAAAGCAATGCCAATGAGAAAAGATGCTCATCTTTTGAGAGACAAGCACTCTCAGAAGTCTCCTAACCCTAAACAGCTTTGGACATTTCTCTCCTCCTCCTTTACTGAAAGAGGTGCGTGAAGTGGCGGGAGAGCAGCCTTCACCGCGGGTACTATCAGCCTCGGAGAAGGGATGATTGCCCTCAGGAAGGAATGGGGCCTCTTAAACAGATGGAACACTACATGTGTCATGACGGGAGGGAGCAGCGTTCAAGTGCTTCTTATTCTAAGAAAGTCACAGAATGAGTCAAATTTGCAATTTGCACTCTACATAACATATTTCTATGGTGCAGCCCCAAATCTCACTGGAGATAATATGACTCTGTACCTCCATCCAGATTTGAACCCTCACGAAAAAAAGGCACTACTTGGGGATAGCAAGTGCTTCTTTTACAGGATGCTACAACACAGGTTTAACAACACCTTTGCCATTTCAGAGCTGCTCATACCCAATCCCATTATGAACAGTGGGAGATATTGCTCCCGCAGTAGGAGCAGCCAAAAGGAAAAACGCATCCTTAAGCACTAGGATGCAGGAAGCCTTCCTCTTCTCCCTGCCCTTTTCATTACAGTCCATCTCAGTTTGTCTCTGGCTGTGAGACAGACACCTATTGCACCCATGGTACTGCCTGATGAAAACAAACCCATTCAGAAGCACTGATGCGCTTAAGAAAATATATAAAAGTGTTTTATCTCCTACGCAAAGAGAATGAAGATTTTTGGTGGGAGGGCAGATTTCTGGATAAAAATGTGTTTTTCTCCCTCACGCTTGAGCTAGCGGGGAAAATGGAAAAAGAGAATCATTTAGCTCTATCTTTACTGAATTTTTTTGTTTTCGCCTAAGGTTCTTGATTGTGCTTTGCTCAATCTCTGTTTTTTGCATGTCTTTCTAATAAACCAGCAGAGTTTAGATTGTCTGTATTTTTTGTGCGTGTTGGATAAACCCATAGTTTATGAGGTGTCAAACTACCACACACAGCTGAACCCATATTTCTGTACTTTATTATATAATAACTTAGTGTTGTGCATAGCTAACAACCTTGGTAGTACAAAATCAGGTGGTTTTCCCATGCCTTAGTCCAGGCATAGCTGGGCTAAGCAGACCAAATGGGGTTTGGACACAACAGTTCCCTACAGCTTTCACTGTCTCTCTCCAGGAAAATACAGAGCTCGATTCCCTCTCCCTACCAACAACTGCAGCAAATCATCATTTGCAACTAAACAGTCCAGCTGAAAAATGTGCATTCTGCAATACTGTTTCACTTAAAAGATATGAAGAATCAATCATAATAGAATAAAGAAAGGGCACCAATGTGAAGCTAAGAAAGTAAAGCCATGCTCTTTTCCAAAATATTGTGGCATGTTTATCTCAATCAAAACATTGTACCATTATGGTCAGTTCTTCACCTGCAAAGTTGTCTCTTCCCCAACTGCAAAGTACATGAGTGTTACCTGAGAAGCTGTAGGCAATTTTTTTATTATTATTTTATTTTTCATTCCAGGGAGGATGGTTTGTATTCAGCTGTGGACTTTTAGACACTTCATCCTTAAGGCTAAACATTAGTACTAAAGAAAAGAATGAAACTGATATACCAGTTCTCATAAGAATCAGCCTGATTAGGTTGTTATTTACTACTGCATGTAGATAGATTGGAATTATTTTCTGTAATACTTTAGACTAAAAAGAAAAGTTCTTTTTCATGTTTCAATTTGTACTGATACAAGATACATCTTTTTTTAAAAAAAAAACTTTAAAGTATTTTCCTACCTCAAGCAAATCCTTTTATCTAAGGGTGAGACCAGGTTGTTACTTGAGATTGTTTGCATAAAATCTCATTAGCCTATTGATTCTGCTTCTAACACCTTAGGTAGTACTTCATTACCATGCAAATAAAGACAGACTTTGTACATGTAGCTTAATGCAGGACTGATTATCCTCTTTTATCTAGCACGACAACAAAGCACTATTAATGAAAGTCATCAATAATTGTTCAACAGGTGAAAAATATTAGAATCAAACAGACCCTTTCTTATCAGCAGGAACCTCCTTTTCCCCTCCAAAATACAAATTTTGTTGATTACCACCCTCAGGAAACAGCACCACACCGAGTTTCATCTTTTTCTCCCACAGATGGACGCACTCCGCTAGCAGAGTAAAATATTCTGAAATTCAGAAAGCGAAATCCTGACCCCAATGAAAGCAGTGGGGCTTTCAGGGCTGGCTTGTTCCTCCCAATCCCAGCCCTGTGCCTTTCAGCTCATTCTAGTGATGGCTCTAAAGTGTGCACCACCTCTGCTTTTAATTTAAACACTTCTGATGTGGAAGGTCACTGCTTTAATGTGGCACACAGTTTGTGAGAAAGAGTAACATCTCCTGTGAACTTGCACTGTCTTTATGATTTAGAATATAATAATAATAATAGCCAACTAGTCTGTTGCTACGCAGATTTTAAGAGTAAGTCCTCATAAATAAAATTGCCATGTGGTTCAGAGGAGATAGTTCATCCAGAGAAACGAGAAGAGGCTGAGATTTCAGATAGCCTGCTACAAATCTTATTTTATATAGGAAGTCCTCAGACACCTTGGAGGTAGCTTCTTAAACAAAGTTATATATTTACTCTTTTTATGTATTTACTCTTTTTGCCCTAGAAACTCCAGGTGGTAAATGCTGAGGACAAGTCAAAACCTGTAACAGATCATTGCTTCTCTTCTCAGGGGAGATAGGCAGGAAGACAGGTGGAAAATATGGAACTTTTAGTTTCAGCCACCAAAACCTGCATACACGTGAAGCTAAATGGTAACTGGTTTAAATAACACAGGCCTTGGCAGAGATCTTGCACTGCCCTCATCCCATAAAGGGGTATTCCAAATACAGGAGGTTCCAAAGCTGCATTAAATTTAACCACAACTGCCCTGCAGAATGTAAGCAGAATGTCACCGTGACTCTCCTCGGGACAGAGACTGCAAGTGCAGAAGCTCCAGCAGGGAACGTTTGTTGGCAAAACAGCCTCTGTCGGAATAACGAAACAAGCTTGCCCCAAGTAACCAGCTTTTTTCAGAAGGCCCGCAGCACAGATCTGGCAAGTAGCAAGAAAGAAACCAGACAAGGAGAAGGAAAAAAAAAAAAAATTAAATCCCCAAAGCAGATTTGAAAGGCAGCAAAATGCAACTGGGTTCACTGGAGCAAAAATGTCTTGACAGAAAACCCAGCATGAAGCATGTAACTTGCTAAGCCTGATCGAGCAGTGATTTTATTGCTTTTCCTTTTGTGTGATCACACGCATGAGAAGTGTGCTGCCATTTGACACCACAGACGTGATTAATAGGGGCAGGCACCATTAATGGGGTGAAATTTGTGTAAAGCCTCACTGAAACCAAAAATCTCTTCTTCAACTCACAATCGGCATAAGGAATCGAGGGTAGCTGGCTACAACAACCTGCTGCGCCGATAATGCAAAACCTACACGTGAACAAGGTCAACCAAAAGCAGAGGTGTACAGAGAAAAAAAGGGGAGTGCAGTAAAAATAGCTTCCAGCACTTTTTCCGTAACATGTACAAATGCAGGCACAGAGCAGCGGACAGAAAGCAGCAGTAGCAGCACTGGAAATGTGGCCGTGAGAGACAGTAGGAGAGACCCCTTTTTGAGCAGAGTGCTGACTGGAAAAAAAGAAAAAAAAATATTAAAAAATACCTAAGATTTAAAGTGAAGAAAACACTCCCTATCTGTTTTTCATAAAGTTAAGGGCAACGGGGCTTCCCATGTAAGTAGACAGGACTTGGCTATTAATTTCTCCCACAAAAGAGAGCCTGCAAGAAAGAAAGCATCAAGGAACTGGCCAAATCAAAAAGAGAAAACAATTTTGGTCTCATAGTAAGAAGAATCTGCACTGTATTTTTGGATTATTTTTTTGCCTAAGAACTCTAACAAGTCCAAGGCATTGTTCACTACGTCTGCTTCTTGTTGGCAGTGAATAAGGAAGAGCAGCAAGATGCATTTGCATATCGTATTTATTGGTGTTCTCATCTAGTTCTTCTGCAATCTTCTGCAGCCCAGCAGAAATTCGAGTAATTGCTTGAGTTTCATGTTGAGCTTTTCCCTTAATTAAGGATAAGAGATACGCAGTATTTTGGGAACATGTTTATGAAAAAAAGGAATGAAATTTCAATTACATGTGCATACAGTATATAACGAATTGGGCCCAATTTCTGTAACAACTGCTAGCTGAAATCGAGAGGTTTGCTATAATTCAGTTTGATTACCATTGTTGATTTCCTTTTCATTATTTTTTCCAAAAGAGGCAGCTTCTATTTAGAAGCAGGAGGAAAAGCTAAGAATCGATTATCAAAAAGTACAACAAGGGGGGAAGAAGGACTGAATACATGAAATAACAAAAAAGTAGGTGTTTTGAGCAGAATCTCCTGCTTAGAAGAAAAGGATTTTGCTGCACAGGCAAATGTTGCTTAATTGCCAGGAAATAACAATCAAACAGGTAAAAAATAAATATGTAAGAAATTCTGTTCAGTGTTGTTAAAAGTAAACCAAATCAATTGTGTAAGCATACATAAAATACTAATGATATTATACAACTCAAGCAAAACCAGCTAATGAATCCCACTGACTAAAAATGTCTAGTTCAGTTATTAGCATTCCAGTCACAACTGCCACAATTTCCACTTCTGCTGTCAGAAGACAGAGAAGGCATTAAAAAAAAAGTGCAAAAATCTTAGAAACGCATGTATATTTACTAATAACTACTAATTCAGAAAGATTTAAGAATTCATATGCTTTTCACCACAAATATCATCTGAAATGTTTTAATACTCTCTAAGGCCTTTATTGTCCTTTCACTTGCAAATTTTATAGACAGGATTACATTTTCTTGGTTCATTTTTTTTTCAAAAAATTGTACTCTATACAAAAAAATCAGCATTATATGATTAACACAGACAAGAAACAAACAATAATATTAGTACTGCAAAAGCAGCACTCAAGTCATATGTAGGATAAGAAAGAAATGCCATGTTTCTGGCACTATTAAGTGAATGATTCCAACCCATTGATACACATCAAATGAACCACGTCAGTCAGAAAACTTGATGTTTAATGGAAAAGATACCAATGCTTTCATCACGAATAGGTCCTGGCACAAGATAGTCCGAATTTGCTCCACTGCTAATTCAGACAGATGCTGCTATTGATTTCAGACAATTTTCTCCACGCTCCTCTCTTTGATGACTTCAAAAAACAAGCAAAATTAAGCAAGCTGAGGAAAAACGCAGTCCCAGAGCTTATCCAGAAAGCTGTGGGGCTTGTGCTGCTTTTTTGTTTGTTTTCTGGTTTTTAAGCACTATAACCCACTTCCCAGAATTTGTATTTGGTTAGCCAAACCCAAACCTGTATTTGTGAAGACAGTTAGCAAAAAACCTTTCTGATGGGGAGAAAGAAAGAAGCAGCTCACCAGTTCTGAAAGGGTCGTTACTGGACAGGGTCAGTGTTAATAAACATAAATGTTACCTGGTTCACCCTTCATACTGAGGCAATATATGTTAATATGTAACTAGGTATATAGCTAGGTGAGCTGTTTCTGTTACAATTCACTTCAAAAGCTATTAGATTAAATTGGACCATTGCAAACTGCAAGACAATTTGCATTCCTGTTTAAAAATCTATAGTTTGAGTAAATCGCCCTCAAAGCTTCATCTCAGTTAAACTAAAATGTAAGACTCAATATTAAAGAGCAAAACTTACCTGTTGACCGTAGTGATGGACTATCTTTGCTTAAAAGACATTGCTTAATTAAAAACAAATGGAGTTAACATGAATTGAAGCTACTAGCTCAAGTGCAATCAACAGTCAAGTCAATCTAAGAGTGATGTGACCTTTAAAGGAGAATGTTTTCACTCGTTAAACACATTTCTGACTTTTTAGAAAGAAATATTAAAAAAACCCCCAAACATTTAAGGGGATGTTAATAGGCTGTGAGAAAATAATCTAGAGAGAAACAATCTTACATCTTGCTCTTCTGTGGCAAGTAAGGCAAAGACCCATATTTTTAATGAATATTTTCTCTACACTTTCATTTGTCTCCTCTCTGTTGTTCTCCCTAACTGGCTACAGTTAAATCAAAAGAGATACTCACTAGGGAAAAATAACCCAAATGAGCCTAACAACAACAAAAAGTACTATTATCCACAGGAATAACACAACTTCTAAGAAAAAAGAAAATCAGGGAGCCATTAATTAGAAAATTAGTTCCAACCAAGCTAGCAAGGTTTATTTTTATGTGTAAAATGGGAATGCTGCTGCTTACATCTCTCAGAGGTCTTTTATGATACTGACTGTGAAGGAAGTTAGAAAGGCTGAAAGAGAAAGGATTTTTCCACACTTCAAGGCTTAATGGTAGAAGGATCAACAAATGACCTCCAGTCTTCTCCACCCGCACATGAGCCATACTGCAGAGCCAACCTGTAGCACTGGGGAACAGGGCAGGATACTGTTCCTGAAACTCACTGGTATAAGTGCATCCTGCAGACCAACACTGGCCCCTCACCACCATCAGAGAGGTCAGGGACTGACCAGCAGTGTAACAGCCCTGCTGGTGACAGCCTCCTTGGCTTGGCAGGCTCCCTGCAGGATGGAGTTGATCTGAAACAGAGCAGCAAGCAGTTACCCAGTTTAGAGGTACGGGGCTGCTTCTTTTATATTTTATTCTATTTGTAAGTCATGGCAAGTGGGTAGAAGAGAAATAGTAACATATCATGAGTTTTCACATAATTTCATGTATTTTTAATTGGCAACATACCAAATTAATTTTCCCCAAGTCGAGTCTGTTTTGCCTGTGATGGTAACTGGCGTCTTTTTTTTTTTTTTTTTTTTCTTAAATCTAATTTTCTCCCCATGATCTGTTGAGCAGTGAGGAGTGAGAGAGCAGCTGGGTGGGCATCTGGCAGCCTGCCAGGGCCACCCCAACCCATTGTTAACCCACAAAGATTCCTAAATGCTTGAGAGAAGGTTAATTCCCTCCCTTCTGAAAATTACTAATAAAAGAGTCTTTGGAGGATTCCATACTGTCAACAGAGCCCCAGCCCTGTCCATTTGGGAATTTCCATTAGGACAGAAACACAGGCCTGTGAGAAACTTCCTATGCAATGAAGGAGATGACTGTAAGCTATATAGCATAGTTACCTGCAGAAAAGTTATTTTGTCTTTTACAATTCGCTTGATTGCTTTTTCCGTTATTATTGGAAAGTCATTCCAGAACCTCATTTCCCCTATCTGTGAGCAAACTTCTGAAGTCCAGCCTGAATTTATGAGCAGACTATTTGAAACAACTCATTCTTATGCTAACATTTTCCTACAACTTTCTCCATTGATTACTTTTCTCTCTCAAGTGCTTCTAAAGAGAAAGTCTATCACCTGTCAACCTTAATTTCACAAGGTATCATCATATAAAATAGATCTCTATTTCTTTGGTCAATCTAATCATTTTAGAAAAATATGAGACATTTTGCAAGATAAATGTTAGAGAGTTAGGATTTAATGTGAGTAATAGGACTTTGAGTCAGAGGGAGCCTTGAGGCAGGACGCCTTTCTGTTCTCCAACTCTCCCATTCCCTTCTTTAAAGTGATACCTCCAAAAGATGCTTTAATGACTGAAGCACACAATAAAACTTTATAAATACATATCATCTACAAATAAATTAGGAGTTATCTTCAGTAATGCAGCAATTTACAAGGATTGAAGCATACAATTCTTTCCTTTCTTTCAAATCAAGGGTATATGCACATTTTTTTCTCAGTTAAAAATTAATTTAAGACTCTCTTTCAAGGAATATGAAAGGCTACAAGAGACTAACAGTCTTGCAACTCATTTTCTCAGGAAAGTTCCCAAAGTCCCAAACTGAAGATTAAATGAGCTAGATCAGGTTGATCATGCACAGTTCCCAAAGCCAGGAGAACAAGCAGAAGGAGTACTCTGTCTGAACACTGTCGAAAGAAAATATGGAGGCCTTAATTTACTTCAGGAAACAAATATGTAAAAAGAAGAGCTTTCCATTACAGAAAGGATTCTGGAAACAATTGCAGACTCCAAAATACCAGGCAATTTTAGACAAATCACACATTTTTTTTATGTCTTCTTTCTGTGTCTTTTCTTTGTGTGATTTCCATGGACCAGGTTTTAAAAAAAAAAAAAAAAAAAATCATGATTTTTCAGGTGTTTGCAGGATCCTACCTTTGGGACCCGGAACACACTCAGATGGCCACAGCACACCATCCCACCGAGGGGAACGCGCTGATCCTGTGGAGTGCACTGAGGTGCAGGGATATGGTGATATTCTGGGTTGAGTGGGAACAGTAAGAAGGGCAATGCCGCACAATCTGGCCTGCTTCAGAAAACCACAAACACTTCAACTAAAGCTAAACTAACAAAAAATACATTTCATGAGTGGTTTAGAGCTGCTATAAAACAGGATAAGACAAAAGACAGGATAATTTAGTGTTTCATAAAAGGTCACATGAGGTTTGTGACAGATGAGAGTACAATCCATTTATTCCACATCACAAACAGGAGGCCATTCTTTCCTTCTCCAAATCAAGGTTATTTGCCTGTCCATGTCCTAATTTGTAGACAGAGATCATGCGCTTCCATTCCTTTTTTTCAAAATTAAATAAAAGTTATAAAATAAGGCTGCACAACATGTCCCCTCAGAGGTACACTATGATATGCAATGTCATCTAAAGTCTCCCTGATATGAAGAGCTCAGATTCATTTACTGTCTTGCCTGGCATAGATGAAATACAAACAACAGCATTTGTTACGACCCTAGAGGTGCTACTTTCCCTTCTGGCTTTCCTTTTTCAGACATGTTTTAATAAGTTCCAGAGAAATACAAATGCAGAAGACAGACACTAAGTGACAAGAATAATTTACTGAAACTGAGAGATTCACATCCCTCATGATTTTAACACAATGGCAGCTTTCACTCCCTTTAAAAAAAAAAAAAACCAGAGGAGCTCAGCACTCAGCAATAGGGGGGTTTAAAACTCTCTCCAGGTGCTTTCATTTTCTCTGAAGTAGGTACATGAGAAGAAAACAAGAGGCTGCACCACCAGGACCAGGAGCCGGGGATTTAACACATACTACCAAAAGAGATAAATGAGCCCCAAATACCCCTGCCTGGAGTCAGAGGTGAAATAAGGAATTTAAAAGAAGCATTTGCTGCCAACAGGATCCACAAACCTGGCAGACCAGTTCTTCTGTACCTGGTGCTCGGGTAGAGTTTCAGGAGCCAAGAAGGAAATCCAAACTTTTAAAGCCAACTTGTCTATCTCTACCCTGAACCCTTCCTCCCTCAAGAGTTTTGAGAGCATTTACTTCACTGAGGATGTCTGGCTCTGAACTGCCAGCCAGCCAACACTTTCCCACAGCTTTGGGAGTACTTTGGCAGTTTTTGAGAGTATTTCTGTGGTTAGCACAGGAGCTCGTTAACCTTCTCCCTGTCGGGAGAGGAGAAGGAGAGCAAGACACCTTTGAGGGTGATCTTTAGTACAGTCATCTTGTTAAACTGATGTCTGGCAAGATGGGAGAGGAGATCCCGCCTTCACACAGAGAGGGTTGAGGGAGATCATCCTTTGAATCCACTGCAGGGATGTTTTGCAGGTCAGACATATGCTGTGAGCCCCACTAAGGACTTACAGTGTCAGCGGTAGCAGCTTCTCCTGTAACATTCTCATGACAAAGAAAATGTTATATGATTTATTGGCATTATTGCTTTTGCCCTAAGCACTGATAAAAAATGTTGGTTTGGACAAAGTAGCAGTAAATGAAACACAGAGAAATAGCAATTTTTGGATTTATTATCATTGCTGCTCTTATTTCAGAAGGAAGTCAGGAGAGGGATTTTCCATGAAACACTGGTTTTCTTAAAGGCCTACTAATATCAGGTTGAAACTACATCCAGTCATCACCACTATGGGAGTAAAAAGAAAGCAAACCGTATAAGGAAATTGCAGCACCTGGGGACACTTTGGTTTTATCACCAGACAGGAGTGAAATGCCTGGTTTTCTGATAGCTGCTCTCTCATCATGATCACTGTGCAGGAGAGACTCGCCCACTGCCCGCCCTGCTAAGCATCCCTTTCCACTCACCCTTTCTAGCTTTTAGCAAATCTTTAGGGAGCGTTCGCAATAGTGCTCCAAGACAACGATCTGCTGCTGCTAGCTAATGCCAAACTAGCTGCCATTGACAACACTGACACACCAAAAAATTTCTGGAGCATTAGATGTTAGTCTAGGATATTACTGGAACCAAAACTATGCTTTAGAGCTAGTGCTTAGTCTATCATATAGCATTACTTTTTTCTTTAGCAACTTTTAAAGTCCAGTAGCTTGTTCTGATCCTGGAAGCATATGTACCTGGCAACTCAGCTCTGCCAACCTGCATTTTAGTATGCTAGCTTAATTTATCAGTAATATCAGAATGTGAATTGAAACAGTCAGGACACAAATGCTCATTCCCTCCTGTCACTCAATAGCAGAGTGAATAAAATCCATTAAAAGGGCAAAGTGGACAGCTAAACGCTAAAAATCTTAATCTGTTACACTAAGAGGTCTTGAAGTCCTCCCTAATGCAAACCTCTTCCAAAAATATCCCACACCAGTGAAAAACACAATAGAATTTCAAATGAGAGGGGAAAACACTGAGTTTAAAACACACTAATGCATTGGGTTTTGTGACGGAGTAGCCATAGCAACATAATGGTTTTAAAATAGCAACTAGTGGTTTTAAAAGAAAAACAACATGAAATCCCACACAGGTCCGGATAAAGTCTGGCACTCTTTTACACGACTGGGCTGTCAAGGGGCTATGGATTCACTCCTGAGTATATCCTAGTTGGAAAGACCAAACATACACATATGTGTGTCTGCCCAAATGCATATTTTACTTCCTAGTTTAAATACTCAAAGAGTAGTTTGATCTGATGGATACAAACATGCAAACACCAATTTAAGGCATGTAAAGCAATTAAAATTCAACTCACCAGCCTGTACATAGAGTAAGCATTATCTGTCTCACATATGAGACAAATAGTTGACAAGCTGCTTCCTTTCTGTAAGAAATAATGTTTATCACAGTGCTTCCCAAATCAATACTAAGAAACTGTAGCCAAATTAGAGGCCTCTGATACTTATACATTATAAATTTACCACTCAGGATGCAGTTACTAATAGCCCAGATATAATTAATATTAGCTTGCCTTGAATCCTTGAATCCAGAAATAAGCATACTAAACTAGTGTAACAGTTTGTGATATACATGTATTTTTCTAACACTGTAATGATATAGCCACACACAATGCACAAGTATGCAAGCAGTGTAACTACCAAAATGGTAAAGACAGATTCGTGTAGCTGAGCATAGGAGGCACCCAGCAAAACTTGTCACAAAAAGGACAAGAGAAGCACAGGGGACTACTTACAGACTGCCAAATCCACAGGAAAGACAGCCGGCAAAACAAAAGAAAACAAGATAAGCAGCATCAGAAACCCCTCCTCCTTTTTGGGAGGAGGATAACAGCAAAAAAACTGCAGGCATCAGCAAGAAAAATGGGAGAAGGAAGATGATGACTCACTTCAGATTGGTCTTTTCTCATTGATGAACCCTCAACCTTGTTCACCTGGACCTCAGCCTCGAAGACCAGCAGC
The DNA here is from genome assembly GCF_047716275.1 of Strix uralensis. Lineage (NCBI taxonomy): Eukaryota > Metazoa > Chordata > Aves > Strigiformes > Strigidae > Strix > Strix uralensis. The sequence goes on along the minus strand of NC_133979.1, from coordinate 34,178,664 downwards.
GGCCACGGCCACCAACACAAGATGGCATTGCCTCCCTGGGCCTGCTTACTCACAGTTAGTTTAGAACATTAGTGGTGAAGAATAATGTCTTTGTATACATAGCATTGATGATCAATATTGTGTAAGAACTGGCTGCTCACCAGGAGTGTGTCATTGATGACTGAATTTAGTACTGTCCTGTTTTTTCAGTCTTTGAAGCACCACATCACAGCAATCTCCGACTGCCTAATTTATATGTATATACACATATATCCAGTTCCAACAAAAGCTGTTGATCTTTTTATTAAAATATTATACTCAGGAAACTTGACTTCAGTTTTGAAGCTGATCTCTCCAGAGGTTTGTCATGACGCTCAGTCCATCCCTACCTCCTTCCTCCTCTGCAATAGAGGGAATGAGAAAGATCCATTTTCCCAGTTCTTGTACATTTAATTTATTCTGATTTAAATAGTCTCTGACAAGCTGTATAGCTCATTCTTTGTATACCAAAACTTGCAAATAAACTAGGATATCCAACACGAATAAGATGGGTGTCCCCTCTCTCTCTACATGATTCAGGGTAGCAGATATTTTTCCAAGGGTGTTATGTGGTGGAGCTGCAGACCGCCTGCTCCCATCTCTAAACACATTGCTCCTGTGCACCCACAGTACTCTCAAGCTGGATATTCAAAAGCCTCAAACTGGGATAGCAGCCTGGTATGATTTTAGTATAGCACTGAAATTAGAGCTAAGAGACAGTAGGAGTCTTCCTCAGGCATCTCTGAAACTCCCTCTAAGGAAAGACAATGGGATATCGTGAATATATTATCCCTTAGTAAAGATGAAAGCTGGAGTCATGCTGGAGTCATCATAAAAACTTTCTCTCTTTTGGTTTCTGATGTTATTCTGCATTTTTCAAAGAGGAAGTTTCTAAGAGTTTGTTGTTTCTCGAGGAAGCTCTTCTTCAGTTTCCTCTCCAAGTTTTATTTATCTAAATTTTATCAGAGAGAGGCATGGATGACATTTCTACCTGACTAGCAATCTTTCTGGATATGTGCTGCCAGATAAATGAACACATAAATGTGCTTTCTGAAGCTGCTGAAAATCAGAGTGAATTCCTTGGGGATAATTTGCACATGTATCATACAGTGACACACTGTAGGTACAACTACAGCAGTATTTAGGAATGAGAAAGGATCTGGTAGCCCATCTGCTCAAACAATGACATCTTCTGCAAAGACAAGCAAAGCTTTTTTCTAAATATCCATGTCAACAGCTTGTTGAGGAAAAGTTTTATTCAAACAAACACAATAAAATGGACATTCTTTATTTCAAGACTAAATCAAACATAGTACTTAGATTTCCAAAGTCAGCTGAAGCATGTAGACCCATGTCTTCTGTTTCTTTCTGTTGAAAAGATGTGTCTGTATTTGTCAGCATAATCTGAAAATCTTTAGTGGTGTGACACCAGTTCACTATAGTAATATAGATCTAGAAACACTCATAGTCCAGAAGTCCATCCATGAAATGGATGGCAATTTGCATAAAATGATATATAAATTTAAAACCCCTCCTACAGAAAACAGTTGAGATATCATGTTCGAAGTCCACCATGTCTTGCACCAAAACTCTGTATTCCTACCTGCTTTGTGAATATATTTGTTTTGGCTGCAATGCCCCATTCTCCAATTTTCTCTCCATGGCCTGGTGAGAAACACCCTTCCTGTGCAAGCCAGAGAAAGCTCAAGTCAACTCTTGTATATAAAGTTATGCTTATAATTACTTTTTTTTTAAGGAGCTGGAAGTTTGGGGAGCAGATTCTGGTCAAAGATGAACATGCTTGACAAGATCAGGTGATTTGTGAAGAGAAAATTGCTGCCTGTGTAAATGTAATTAGGTTGCACTAAAGAGAAGCTGCCAAAGTCACAGTACCCTCCACTGGTGTAAACTGGAGTAACTAGAACAGTTTTAAAGCCTGTGTACACCAGCAAAGAATCTGGCTCTAACACTGGCTGTCAAAAAAAGAAAGGCGGAGGTGGTGAAATTATGTAATTTCATAAAAAGCTGTTACTAACTAGTGAAGTCCTGGTGCTGAAATACCTAATTATCCATCAGTATATTAACCTCTTTGCTCACAGATGTCAAGGTGTGAAACGGAAACAGTGCATTTGGCACAGTCACACCTTCCCTGAGCCTCTACCAACGTGTAAAATTAACCCACTGCCAGCAGATGAGTTCATGTTTTAATTTGCCATGAAGGTTCAGATCATGTGTTTTGCTTTGCAAAGCTCAAAAAAAAGGGTTAGCCAAAGCTTCCTGCAGCAAAAATGTATTGACAGAAAGCCTTTGGAGCAAGGGAAAAGCAGAAAGAGCTTTAATGGCTTAAGCACAAGTTGGATAACACAAAACACAAGTTACCCAGGCTGCTGAGTTGAGGAAGTCCTACCTCAGCTCAGCTCTCCCATGTCCAGACTATAATATTCTTGATCTTAAGCACTGTTTCTCTTCCTACATTTCCTGGGGAAAAAAAATTGCAGTTAAGATCTAAATACTAGCCACGGGAACCTAAGATAACCTTAACTGGTGAAGAGATAAGACTTAATAATTTCTTAACTATTCCCAATGTTTCTATAATTCCCCTATGTTATTGAGATCTGAGGAGCAGGGGTTATTTTGCTTTTTTTTTAAATTTAAACAAAGCAGACAATTTGTACTTACTCTGTAATTTTCCCCTGGCCAACAGAAGACCTTTGAACAACAATCACTTCTTCCAGTTCTCTCCATTTTACCTATGAACTCAAAGCTGACTTTCCTCTACTGCTGACAAAGTGAACTTGAGCAGTGGGAAGCCAGTAAATCTCAAACAGCAGTGATGCTTTATATACCTTAAGTACCGTAAGATTAAAAATGTGGTTTTATCACAGTGTGATACCAACGTTAATAACTAGTCCGGAGCAAGAATTCAAAGCTCTCAGTATTCTATAATTGAAAGTAGCGCAATCGCACATGGACTCATCTAGGAACAGAGGAGCTCAGATCACCTTAGTCAGTATTTCACTCAAATAGGAAAGCCAGAGAAGGGCAGTGAGGCATCACTCCATCATGGATTATCAACAGTGGCACACCAAACGTGGTTCTCATTAGCAAATGAAGCTATATGCAAGTAACTGACACCATCTCATTACAAAGAAGGTCAGGCATGCAGAAAAATTCATTTCTGGCACTTGATGAAAGCAGAGTGAACATTAAAATTTTAGAATTTCAGCCCACCAACAACAATTTTACCTGCAGCTACATCTTCAGTTGTCACAGCACCGAACTGTTCAGCTTTTTTATTATTGCTCTTCCTTTTCAATAGGCTTTTGTAAGACAACTATTTCATAAATCTTAATTGTTGTTTCATTTTATACTTTGACTGAACTCAATAGCTAATGACTACATCATGTCACAAACCAGTTGTCCCTCACAAGTGTGGATACAGATACTGCACATCACACTACAGAACTAGCATTCAGCTGAAGTCATCACGTATCAAAAGGATGCAGAGCCACAGGAGCAAGAAAGACTTGAGGAATTATGGAGCAGGGCAAAGGGCCGCCTGCCTTGTGTATGTGTCCTTGGACACACACAGCCTGAAGGGTCAGCAGGAGGAACCACCATGTGCAGTCGCCGAGCCACAGCATCATTGGAGTAACAGGGACAGGGTGGAACACTGCGTGACTGGAGTGAGAGATGGACACAAGCTCATCAGGAAAGAGGCAGGGATGATGAGGAGGGCAGCTGGCCTCCTGTGAGGGAGCAGATTGGATGTCACAGCTCTGCTAAGGGATGGAGGATGGCTGGGTGACAGATGAGGGTCAGAGGCAGATGAGACACCAGTAAGAGTGGAGCTGTGGTGGGACCACCCGATCAGGGTGAGGAAATGAAAGAAACCTTCCTTAAATAACTTGAAGAAGTTTTGACCCTGGTTCTTGTAGGGGACTTTAGCTTCCCTGACATCTGCTGGAAACCCAGCATGGTGGGACAGAAGTGGTGAAGACGATTTGTAGAGGATGTCAGGTGTAAGTTCTTGATACTGGTCATGGAGTGGCCAGTGGAGCTGACGCACAGCTTGGGTTGGCTATGCACCAACAAGGAAGCTCTGTTTGGGAATGAGATAATCCAAAGCAGCCTTGGCTGTAGTGATCATGAAACAGTGGGGATCACGATCCAGAGGGGAGAGAGAGGAAGGAGACTAGCAGAGCACAGACCCAGGCTTCAGGAGAGAAGACTTTGGGTTATTCAAGGAACTGGTATGTGGAATCCCAAAGGAAGCAACTCTGAAGGGAGGGAGAGAGGTCAGAAAATCTGGTAGAGCTTTAAGGTCAACTTTGTCCAAGTGTGAGAATGGTCTACCCCAAAACTTAGAAAAACATGTAGATCTGTCAGGAGACCGGTTCGGCTAAACTGGGAATTCATGATAGGGCTCCTACACTAAAAGACAGCATGCAGGACCTGGAAGCAGGGACAGGCTATAAAGGAGGACAACTTGAACATTGCCCAGGCATGCAAGGGTGGTGTTAGCAACACCAAAGCTCACCTTGACCTGGGGCTACCGGCTCACCCGTTCTGTTCCTCGGATGGGATGATGGACAGTGCCTGGCAAGGCAGCCACGTTCTTCCTCTCAGCTCCCTGGGGAGGTGCTGCACCCTGAGAGGCACCTGGGGGGAAGACAAGAGGCAACAGGCCTCAGCTGAAACAAGGGAGGTTCAGGTTGGAGGTAAAGAACAGTTTTTCCTCCATGAGGACAGCCCAGCCATGGCACAGGCTGCCCAGAGAGGTTGCACCATCACCATTCTTGGAGGTTTCCCAGTCCCATCTGTATCAAGCCCTGAATAGCCTGGTGACCTCCTTTGAGCAGGAGGTTGGACAGGGACCTCCTGAGGTCCCCTCCAGCCTGAGTTATCCTGTGATCTACTAATAGGTTTATCATATCATAGAATATATTCCAGAATACAAACCTAAATAGAACATATCCTATAAAGTAGAAACCCTACAGATGTTTTTGAAGTTGATCATAAGGTTTGCTCCAGGCTTTCACATGCCAGTAGAAAGTAAACTACATAACACATGAGAAAGGTCAGTATCGTCATCATAAAACACACACAGGGTGGCAGAAGTGTCATATCTTCCCTCTTGTTTTCCCAGGAAAATCACCTCTTGCATATAAAACCCAAGATATGGAAATTAACTTTGCAGATTAAAAAGCTTTTTTTCAAACTTTATGCTGGATTAACACATTTTACCTTCCCAGATATGAAGTCTCCCACTAGATCTGTGATAATGCCCTGTGTACATACCTATTAAATCTCCTGGCATGACATGCACATGACTTTGCTATACACTTGTTTTCATGAACCTTTGGGTTTTGTCACTATGTTCTTATGCCAGGTCTGATACAGCACTTTAAATTCAGTGGCTCCACTCAAAGGTTGGTCACAATAGTCCACATCACTCCTTCTGCAGATAATGGCACATCAGTTTGAGATATACGTGCTTAATATTAAATTTTAAATTTCTTCAGCCTTGTAAATAAATATATCATCAGCGAATATCTTCCTTCATGTATCTTCTTTCCAGTGAGCTCTACTTGTAGGGTGGGGAGGACAAACTTATCCAGTTTGCTAAGCAGAACAAACATTTGAATTCCAATAATTCCTTTAAAATCTCTGCACTGCATATAATTAACTGAAGAATGTGGAGATTCACTACAGGAAAAGAGCTGGAGAGGCCAAGCAACCACCATCAAAAGCAATTTGAAAACTACACAGCATTCACCTAGATGGCAATGCTATTTTCACATCTTTTTAGCTGTTGCTACTATTAAACTTAGCACAAAAGACAGAATCTGAAATGATTTCCAATAAAAGCAACACTTTTGTATCTGCTCTAGAGTTCCATTAAACTGGGGCCACTTTCAGTGATGGACTGCAAATTATTTATTTTTTTTCTATTTTCCTTAATTCCTTAATTGATTGCAGCTAGAAGACAAGCCCCTTTTGGCACACCTTCTGCGTCGTGCTCCAGTGGCAGGCAATGTGTTCACATCACTGCTCCAAAAACACTATCTCGCTCCCACACACGGTTCTTCCCCAGACTTTTCTGGGATTCACACTCCTGTAGCATACTTTGTGCTCCCTTATTCTCTAGTTCTTGTACTATATCAGGAGAAACGCATCTCCTTTTACTTTTAAGGATTAACTCAAACATAAAACAATCAGAAATGTAAACACTGCTCTTTTGCAGCTGCAACCAGCTGGAAGTTGTTGACTGTTCGTAAAGACCACGTGTCTGTGGTTGCCTGGTACCGATAGCAGATGATTTTCTCTATTAGAAGACCTCAGAAAGCAGAACAGCAATGATCTGTGAATAATATGGTATTATACACAATGCACTAATTCTTAAAAGAAATGGTCATATTTGGATCTAATAAACATGTCAGAATGTCACTTTAACATCTTTTGGTTACTATTTCATCCCCTTCTCTCCCAGTACAGACACCTGCACCTGACCTTAAAAGATCATAAAAATGTCAAGGACACAAAACTGCTCTCTCTGTGTATTCACAAGGATGGGTCTAAATCAACTCTACAGTTACAATTACTTCTGAATCAACAACAACAAAAGTCTCTTGACATGAACTGTCACCATTTTTATTTTCTAAATCAGATTAAATACAATCTAATATATAGGACACTATACCACCTATAAGCCTGTGCAAATGTCTCTCTGTCCATATATATTGCTCATTTCCCACACGGATTTTCTGGTACTCCATTTCATTTGTGCAAAGCAGACGAAGCATGTGTTTCTGTTCCAGATCAGTCTGCAGAGGAGCAGGGTGCAGCAAGGAGAGCTTCAGCACGCAGGAAAAAAGAGCAATTCTTTCCTCCCTCATAAATCATAATGAAATTAGATAGGTATAGTCCAACATAAACTCAGGCAAATTCCAAAATTTCTGATTAAAAAACCCTAAGGGTATCAAGCAGAAACTTGCCAGAGACCCACAGTAATTAAAAAGAAATAAATCAACTTATGCAGACAATTATACTTTTCCAAAAAGTAAGAATATTTAAATGAAGTGGATAAATGTCCTAAGGTGGAATTGCAGGAGTATTATTCAGCCATAATTTCATTTGAAAAGTCTAATAACACCTCTTGATTTAAATTCTATACATCATTCTGCTTTCATTTTGCAGTTGCTGGAAATGCCATCGTAAGAAAACACTATGCACTATTTCTAGTAGTGCGTGTTTATGGTTTATGGATTCTTTATCTCAAAGAATTGCCATATATGTAAAGAAAATCAATCTTTTCAATTTCCAAACTGTTTAAGAATTTATGTTCATTTTCTATTATAAGCATTTGACTTGGTCTATGAAAAGTCAGATGGAAAAGTTTCTTCCCTTTACAGTCAGGAAAAATATGCTCTTGAGTAATTTTAGACGCTGCAATATACAAGTTTTAAAGCCCGAGATATCCCTTCACATTTTCTTTTCTGATGCTTAATATCTTTTCTGTTGCCCATTTGTGATAAGAATTCCTGCGGGGGGTAATGAGGAAAAGCAAACATTTCTTCTGCACAAATTTTTTCTTCCATTAATAACACAGACAGGGATATAGGTGTTGAAGGCAGTTTCTGTGCATTCTACAAAAACCTAATATGAAACTGCAGAAGCATTTTTAGTTATACTTATCACCAGATGTTACATTGAAAAACTGATATGTTTGTAAAGTAAACAAAACAGAAATAACAGTAATTGCCACACCTGCTGAAAGAAAGTAAAAAATGTAAAACTATCACCTCCTGAACCTTGTCAGCCTGGCTTAACACACAGACCTGCAGGAAGATATAGGCACATGACTTATATTTTAATTTAGGTCAAATTTAGCAAGTAGCTGTTTTGCTAAATACATAGAACTTCTGCTCTTAGTGTAGGCCAGGAATCTGGAAAAGTTGTGAGCCCCTACCACAAAAGAGTTCAGTCTATAATATTTGACCACTTGCATCATTAAAAGTTAAGATAATTCAAGATTGTTTGTCTGCCCTTTCACCTCCCCTTTCAAAAATGCAACAATTAATTAAAACCTTCAGCCAAAGTAATAACTAAGCAAAAACCAGAATCATGCTGCAAAATTGTCTTGTAATTTTTTATTCCGTTTAGTTTACGACCAGCTCTGGGGGTTACGTATCTGCTGAGAGTAAGGGATCAGGAGATCCTGAAACTGTTATTATGTTTTCCCTCTTTTCAAAAGAAGAAGGACAGCAGCAATGTCCAAGAAGGTGCTTACACCATTTAACAATCAAAGTGAAGTTATGAAAACATACATGAAAAATCCAGCTGGATTTTTTCATTTGCCTGTTAGAATAACTAGGCACACTATCAAAATTACAGATGGGCCTCGCAAACAGAAGATGCTTAAAACGCAACTGCAAGGACAACTCTTATGTCACAACTCAACATGGCAGAAAAAGACTGAAATAACATGAGCCTGACTCTGTGCATCCTTAAACACACCGCCTCTGTCAGGCCTCACTGCACCGGCTTGCCTGCTGAGGTTACCACCCTTTGCTCTTCCCACCTCAGCCCCTCGCTGGTCCCAAACAAACATCTTTTACCCACGGAGTTCCCACTACAAAGGATTGCAACGGACATGATCCCATCTTGAGAACAAGGTTGGAAAGTCACCTCCTGTGGTTTAAACCATTAACTTGAAAATCAACAGCAAAATCAAACGATGCGTGGCACAATTTCTAAATAGTCTACTGGTTGGGAGGGTACTTCCCATGCAGTCAGGAAGGAGGACTGCCTCCAAAGTGCAAGTGGGTAAAAGAATATGAAAAAACTGCTTTTCTGTGAAAGATTTCTCTGTTTTTTCTATCAACACTGTGACTCTACACCAGTTCCTAGTCATCATAAATAAGAACTGGATAGACAAATGCACTTCAGTGCGGTGCGTGAGAGGGGAGGAGTATTTCTCCAAGATTATGTTTTAAACTGCTTTAAATCTAGTGCATTCTGGTAAAATTAAAAAGTAAAATGTACACTTGGAGAAGTATTTTATGAGCCTGAAGGATCTGCTGTTTGACAGGAATAATTTAACGATGTAGAGAGGGAAGATGAAGTAAATGACAGAGTGAATAAGTTACACTAACACTTTCTTCTCTAGTGTTTGACAGCAGAATTCTTAGAGGACACAGGAAAAACTCAGATCCCCAGTAATTTTGAGAGTCTGCAAGTCTCTGCCAACAAGAGACAGCTATATTCTCCAGTGCTATGGGGAAACTTTTGTCTTTTGGAAATCCGTAACTTAGTAGGATTTCAAAAACTGTGTTGCATCTGAACTCATGGATGAGGTGAGATACTCAGGAGTTAAAACATTCTCACTGATAAATCCTCCTTTGCTGAAAAATAATATGATTTATAGTGCTTCTTCCCCTTTCCCTCGGGCACTCTACTCAACGCATACATACCCACCTCACGATTTTTGCACATTCACAGATTATAGCATAAATATGTTGAGGAAAGAGACAAGGAAATAACTCCACCACTGAGTTTTTGCTTACACGCAGGCTGGAAGAATTCTTGTGGGTTTCTTTATTAGCAAAATTGGGAAATCTTGCCTTCTGTCTCTATCACCACTGCCCAACCATACTTTCAGCACTATCACCAGCAAAATACATCTCCCAACATTCAACCACTGTCATTTGATGATGACTCTAGAAAATGTCAAGATTTTAGAGGCTAGATCTAACCTAATATAAATTGAAGTAAACATGTAAATCTGGTTAGGCAAAAAGTACAGTTTGTCTCTCTATCCTACTTAAATGTTTCTGGTATTTTCTTTTGCTGTTTCAATTATTTTTATTTTTTTAAATAGGAAGAGATGCCAGCCACAGGAATTGTAATATAATTGCAAAATTTAAAGGTTATTATGAAAGTATATTTTCATTTATCCTATTTACCTCTGAAATATACCACTAAGCTGCTAATCTCTAATAATCCATTTACAGAAGCTGATTGTTATCTGTAAAAATTAAATTGTTTACATTCACAGTGTCATACGGTAAATATAAGTGCTCATTCATTATTTAAAATGCATGTCTCTTTGCAGCACATTTACATCATCATAAATTTTATGTTTTCCCTGCTCAGTTTTGGCTAACCAACTCCACAGATACGTTAGCACCATCTTTTGGCTAAGCTGTATCCTGACCTATATTTATATCTTTTTCTTACTGAATCCCTTACAAATAGGGTTGTTGTAAGAGGGCAGTGGGAAGGGTGAAAGATGCATTCAAATTCATATTGGTGCAACAAAAACTCAGTGATAGTTGTGGAAAGCTTTGGGAGCAAAGGGTCATGCCATTGGTTACCTGCTCTCCCTCCAAATGGAAGATTTAAATTGGGACTGAGGTGGGGGACAGCCTTCCACCACACCTACAAAAAACAACTCTGATATTTCCCTGGGGAACATCTTCTGAACGTGAAGAAGAGTCAAAATGAGTATTGAAGCTCGGGCTCTGGTTGATAATCCAACTAAGATAACCCTATTGGTCCCAATTTATATTTACATGGAGGTGCCTTTACATTGTTGTAGACCTAAAATTAAATTTTTCTAATTGCTTTGTTGCCCTCAAATTGTGTAAAGGTGATTTTGTGTATAAATGCAAATCAGGTCCACTAATTATTCATCAGCTATGGATGCTTGTTTGTGTCATATTGTTTTCATAAAACATGTAATGTGGGCCTACTCCAGGGATTTAGTGCCACTTTGCCATTCACTCGTGCTTTATACTTTATGCTACTTTGTGTAAAAAGATGATTTATAAAAAGTATTTTTCCCTCCTTATTTTTAAAAGTGTTTATTGAAACTAGTTAAAAAGGGGGATGAAAATGCTTATCCTTATTTAGGCATAGATCTCCACTCTGTTCTGTGTTAACATCATCCTTTTGTCAACTGACATCACATCAGGAAATGAAATCTTACATATCCATCTACTAACTGACCCTCAACAGGATCACGTAAGAGTAAGGATGGCTACTTGTGCAGTGACCAGGTTGGAGGGAATATATGCCAAATAAGACATAAATCCAGGACTTCAAGAGATTGTACAAGCTGGACTGCTGGAATTTGCTGGAAATTTGAGAATATTCCAGGAGAGAGAAAATAAATAGCTATCTTAAAAATATTTTTTTTTTTTGTTTTTCTGAATCTGGAGGGATTCTGGATAAGCATTTGTTTTCCTAACTTCAAGAACTAGGACTCGTGGAGAACAAAGGACCTCAGAAAAGGTAGAATTGTCTTGCTGTCACAGAGTCTCCTTGGTCCAGTCTTAGTTTCACCCAAGTGAGGTGCCACGTTCTGCTTTCGCTGAGGTCTCTGGAGTTTAGTCAATGACCTCAGTGAAAACACGTGTAGGCTAACCTGACCTTGCAAGGCACACTAGGACGACTAAGGTCCTTAACTACTTAATTGGCCTTTAAGAGTTATGTTTGTTCTTTCTATGCAGATCAAAAGCTATCCATCTCAGCGTATCATCACATATACGCAACGGGGTGAACCATCCTTTGTACAAAAGGAAATACCATTGTAGAGCGAGGTGAAAACACTAAACTCCAAACACAGGTGATTTCTCATTGGACAAGGACAGAACTTGGCGTACCTTGCTGTTGAGTTCATGTCATCTGTAGAGCTATTAATCCCATCAGAATCCTCTCTACCTCACTTGTAAAAAAAATATTCTCGTAGGGCAAAACAACATAAAGTATTATGTCTTTTTAGTATGATGCTTTATATTCCAACTACTGCAATATGTAATCAATTTGACATTCTGCTTTGCAAAGCAGTCATCATTCATTGCCACCCTGATCTATGAGTGTAGATACATCATGATTTGCCCAGGGCATCAAGTATTGCAGCTTTGTTAATCTATAGCAGAAAGTTAATTTACTGCATGACAGCAGCAAATACTAGTGCAAAACTTAACATAAAAGAGAAGCAATAACACTTAAGAGAGAAATATGTGCTATGTGCAGAACTAATATGGGCATATTAGAAATATGCACTTGCTAGTAACAATTACTGGAGTGAGGTCAGATTCTAACAGCAGTACTGCTTTGGATTAGTACCTTAGCCCACAAAACTAGACTTTTAAAATCAGACTTCTTATGCCAAATTATTGTGATGAAACCTGTTCTTTATATATTACTAATTGCAAGTTAGACTGTAGTCTGGTGGTCTGGCAGTTTTGCCATGGTTTGAAGTGGGACTATATTTACAGTGAAGTGCCATGTTGCATGAAAGTGGCTAAACCTGTCCAATATAAAGGCACTTTTGCTTTCTTCAAGTTCTTCCTTTGGAGTTATGTAGAGACAATAAGCAAAACTGATGATAATTACCTGAATTATGACTTATGTGTAAAGCCATGCAGTTCAAAAATCTCCTCTACCTCTTTGGCAGGTTTATATTTATTTCTTGGAGACAGAGGTGCAAGACAGCTTCTGTAACTAAGCACAACAGGATAGGCAGGAAGCCTATGAAAGGCTTTTGTAGTCTGAAGAAAGTCAAATGAATTTAAATAAAGGCATCTAATAAGTATTGTTAACATTGCCATAACCAGAGGCTTGTTAAGATGCGAATAACAAGTACTTAGAAAGGTGTTATATGTGTAATACAATATATATCCATATAATCTGTATCTATGCAATACACATACTTATACCAACTTATATTCTTTTACTTCTGCTTATGTAATTTGAATCTTCAGGGTTGTGAAATCTAAAAATCCTGAAGTAACAACGTATGCATGAACAAGAATGTTTTAAGGCCATGTGGAACCACATCTGGAAATAGGGGGAAGACAATCATGTCTTAAAAGAGTATTGACATATATCTGAAGAAAATTATACCAAAATGGATACTCAAAAGAGAAACAGGTTATTTAAGAAAAGAGACACTTATGACAGCAACTTGAATGGACATGCTATCGAAGAAAAGAGGAACCGTCTGTTGCAAACCAATTAACCTCAAGCAGGAAATCACATAATTCATCTATGCATAAAAGCTGACTATACAAACTACATCGCAAAGTTGGAGCTACCTCTAGATTGGGTATCTAAAATTATAACAAACTGCACATCATTGTTTCTTCAGAACTGGAGGGGCAGAACGGGTCACACTGCTATCCCACGTATGTACTACTACAGGTATATGTAAGTACTGTCTTGTTACCATTAAAGGGGAGCATACCTTAGATTTGTTCTGGTCACCTACCCCTTCTGGGTGTGGTGATTACATCTGGATGCATCTAGGAAATGTCCAGTCTTCCCACTGGTGTTGATCCTCTGATCTTCTGATATTCCGATATTCAAGAAGCCGTATGAACTATTGTGTTGGTGGATGTGACACCAGGATTGAACCAGAAGGCAGACAGAAAAGCAGGAAAGTACAATAGCTTGTCTCATTCTAGTTAGCAACAATTGCATGAACTAGGAATTGCACACCACCATAACTGGAGTTTGATAGGAAAGAAAACCCCATAGCTTGAAACTTCAAAAAGGTGCAGGAGCTTTCTGTTCCCATTATTCAGTAAATGAGGGGTGAAAGTGGTTACAGAGCTGCATTGCTTATGTGCTTATACTGCTTATATTTTCCAGCAAGGGAAAATCTTCAAGGAACTAGTAGGTTTCTTCTTGCCATCTAAAGAGCCAGTGTATTGTAACTATGCATCATTGACTGAAAGTACAGTGTTCATAAAATGGCTATCAGGGGACCCAGTCTGGCTGACTCTCCTTCTAGTTGCTTCCAACCACATCTAGTGGAAAAGCTACCCTGACAACATACACAAATAATAAAATCTACTATAGCAAAATTTAATATAGAAAAAGAGAAGAGAAAAGAACAAAAAGGAAGGAAAACATTTATCATTATGTGGACAACAGAGACAAAAACTGAAATCACCTAAAGCAAGGTAAAACTGCTAGAACTGAAAAATTAGAAAAATAAGCTTTTCTTTGAATTTCAAAAGTCTAAAATGTATCATGACATACCTCCTTGCATGAGAAAGTTTAGATTCAAGGACATATTTTGAACAAATAAAAAGAGATACTAAAACCTTCATGTTCCTCTAAAGGTAGTACCCCAAGTTGTTGCAATTAGTTTAAATTGATTCAGAAAGAATTTAAATTACACCAGAAAAAAGTTTCTAAATGGAAGTATGCTGAAATAAGGGGGAGGGAAGGATTGTGAACTTGCAGGAGGGATTTTTCTCCCTGTTGCACTGACTTTACTGGTTATTTTTTAAAACTTCTGTAAGGCTTCTAAATTGATAGTTCATCTTGTTAAATTTTTTAAGTGTGGAAGCTCTGAAATTTAAGCCAGAAGGATGCAAAACATACAATTTTTTTTTCACCTTCCCAGTTAATATTTGATAATTGGCTATGAAAGCACTTATTTGAACAGAATCCAGACAATCTCAAGTACTCTGGGTACCGTTAAAAGCAGTATTGTTATGCAACTTACAAATGGCAATTTTCCCATGCCAACCACAAATTATTTTTAACAGTCATTTGGCACAGTGTGTGTCTGCTGTATCATTATCATAGTAAATGTTTTGTTTATTGAAAACCCACTCTCTGTGAACAACTAAGCCAACTAACATCAGGTATTAAATAGCACTCTTCACATTGGTCCCTGAGCAAATGCTGTTGCACTAATGTATTCTACTGCGAAACACTTCAATATCTTTTTCAAACCAACTATGTAACATCTTAAGGAAACTGGCTCATTTGAGAGACTCGATGTCACTGTTAGAGGAGCTGGGTTTAATTGCCATTGCCTCCTTGTCCACAGTGAAGTACAGAGTAGAAAGACATGAAGCAAAGAACGTGTCTTGGGTGTCCCAGATCCCAAAGCTGGTTCAGCTGAGAGGGGCATGTGGACAGAGGACGGACTTTGTCATCCTTGTTTCCAAAAAGCATCAGCAAGGGAGAAGGATGGGAGAGGGAGCTGTCAGGGACATGATCATTCTGAAGAAGAGGGAAAGAATAACCGAAGATTTGCATCGAAGGAGAGCTGGCAAAACCAGGTTTTATCTCTATATTATATTGTTCTCCATTTAAAAAAAAAAAAAAAAAAAAAAAAAAAAAAAGAAAGAAAAAAAGAAAAGAACAGGAACTGTCCTGGAAGACCTTAAAAAAAAGGAAAAAATACCCAAACAATAAACCATACAGGAGTTGTCATCTTGGATGATCCATCCCCTTCTATAAACCTGAACACTGCTTCCCTTTTGGCAGGAAAGGATCATTTTAAACATCCCTAACAGACATGCTTCACTGCTCAACACTCAGTTTTTCTTACCATATAAAACCATCTATCACAACTCAGCGAAGACCCAGGAAGAGATGAAATACTAAGCAGGCTGAGCTCTCCCCTGCTTTTAAAAATCAACCTAAACATGAAAAAAGATATCAAACTTCTCACAAGTACTATATTTCACAGGCTAAACTATAAATGTATTCAACCAAGTCAGGCTTTGAAACTTTTTATTTAGCTCTATGAAGATAAACAGTAGATCAGCATTTTCATTAAAAAGAAATGTCATGGCTCATTCCTTTCTGTGATTGAAGAGGAAGTAGCAACATCTTTCAAAACTCAGGAGAGAAACATATGCTTGCAACAAAAAATAAATAAAAATGTGATTGTTGTTCCATTAAATGTTTCAGACTGTGATTATAATTACTTCCTGATTGGGAAGAATTCCCATGTTAAAAACACCATGTAATAATAGCTAAAGTAGATCAAAACAGAAATGTTAAAGCTCACTGGATGAGCCATGGGTTGCCTCCCTAGACGAGGTGCAGTGAAGGAAACCCAGCTGCTCTTCATACGTTCTTTTTTGTATTATAATTGTGCAGCTGAAGAAATTTTCATCCCCCATTCCCTCTCTCCAACCTATACAATTTAACAAAGACCTGGAACAAAACTTCTTAGATAGCTTAAGTTACAGAAGTTTTTGATTGAGGCAGGTCAGAAAGTCCTTACATAGGCAGTTACACAGAGGAGGAACAATATTTACCAGCTAGGACTGGCCGAGATGGTGGA
Organism: Strix uralensis; assembly: GCF_047716275.1. NCBI lineage: Eukaryota > Metazoa > Chordata > Aves > Strigiformes > Strigidae > Strix > Strix uralensis. The sequence goes on along the minus strand of NC_133979.1, from coordinate 34,162,538 downwards.
CTCCAGCTGGCACAGTGGTACCAAAAATAGGTCGTTTCCTTTGATGTCAGCAATAACCAGATTGGGATGGCTCAAAGACTGGATATGAACAAGTCATTGTCCACACAGAAAACCACTGTTGTGAAACAGGAGGCAGTGTCCCTGTGTCGGGCAAACACAGACCCTGCAGACTGTTTTGTAAGGCAGTGGCCTGTGATTAAAGGCCACTAAGATATAGAACCAAGGAGCAAACATAGAGCAAAGCAAATCAGGACATTTGGCAAAATGTCTTTCTTCACTGGAGATCTTTTGAGAACAGAACTTTTCACTGGAGGGTTCAAATTTCAAGGAAGGATTTGCCAAGAAATTTTTCAAATGAAGGGCTGATGGAGAAATGAGGGAGGAAGAAAGAGAGAGCCTCAAGAAGCAGGAGGTGATTTTCCCAACATTATGAGCAGTGTATCTAGCTCTTATCATGACCCAAAATCAATTGTAACATGAAAAGCAGGAGATACAGCAGCTCTGTCTTACTGGCAACACAGGACAGCTCCTCTAGGGTCCACGGCAGGATGTGGATGTAGCCAAGTCCCAGGTAAATTTAGCCACACTGGCCTCGGTCTCCCCTCACATCCTCTTGCAGCCCTCAGTAGTGCAACCTCCGTGCTATTTCTATTACTCTCCTTACAGCAAACCCCTCTGCTAGTGGTCTGACACAATCCAAAAAGGAAGTTGCACTTGAGCTGCTGGATATCAAGGTGGAAGTTTTCTAGACTGTGGCATGGAGTCAAACACCTAGGGCCACCAGGGAAGCTGCACAGGAGCCTCTGTTTGTGTGGCATGTTACACCAGAAGACCTAGTCAGAAGAGATTGAAAGGAAACAGAAATGACAGGTTTGGCTTTAGATCCCTGGGAGAGGTAGAAGCAGTAGAGATAGGACAGGTATTAGACCAACGAGTGGAAATAAACTGCCCACATATTAAATCCATCTTTCAGAATGTAGGACTCCTGGGAATTTGTACAAACATTCAAAATACAAGGAAAATCTCACAACTGCACATCAGTGATTGGGCACTCCGTATGGCAAGATGGAAGGCAAAGGCCTCCAAATTCCTCTTCTTGAAAAACAGTAAAATAGACACTGATTACTGGACAAGAATTCTTGAGCAATCTCAAGCCGAAAGTAAGCTTCTAAAGTCCATACTTTTCTCCCTTTTACTGAAGGTTTCTTGCCCAATCAGTGTGTAAACTCCAGTCAAGAGCAGAAAACACTAGGAAGTTTCACAGAGCACCTTTCTGCAAGAATCCAAGCCCAAATTTGCAAACCAAACTGAAGACCTGAAAGAGTTTTTGACGTTTATACAGGATTGCCCTCCAGTTCTTTAAGTACCATAATGTAGTATACTAGTAATTTAACATAAATATATAACTGTACATAAAAAATACACACAGAGGCACTCAAAAAAAGCATCCAGAAAACCTACATACAAGGAATTGGAAACCTTTGGTGTTGATCATGACTACTTTCTTTGTGTTAACTTTAAAATAGTAATGATTTTCTTTTATCTTAAATAGATGAACAATGGAGTAAAACAATGTCAAGTCAGATGAGAAAAGCCTAAATCACTTCAAACAATTGAGATCTGATGCATACTGTAAGTACAGTCCTGCTTTCAACAGATTAAAGTACTTTCAGATCTATTTTTTGTTCTAGTCAAAGGCAGACACATTGCATAAAACATCAGGGGGCTTTCTTTGATCAGATGCATATCTTTACATTTCTTGTTAAACAGTTATAAAAATAAAAAAGCTTTATAAGAGATAAACTCAGAGGATATTTATACTTTCTAAATGACAGCTCAATCATGGTCTTGAATTTAGTACCACTTCCAAGGTGTAAAAATAATTATTTGTACAGTAAGTTTTCGAGTTATATCTACAGAAGATAAAGGAATAATCCACAGCTCTGTACAAAACAAGTCCCACTTGGAGAGGGTTGTTACCATCATTGAAATAAACCTTTGCTTAATATCACTGCATTAGAATAGTGAGAGTTTCTGAGCATTATTAGGGCCTTTTTGTGCCACTCTGGAAGTCCACAGAAATTATAAAACTGTCTTAATTAAGTCTAAAGATTTTCTCAGCATAAGAGATTATCCCTCTGAGAGACGTCCAGAGCAGTTCTTTGTCTTCAACAATTAGATCAAATCTGAGGTACAAATGGCAAAGCCCAGAACAGGAGTTTCTAAAAATAAAGCATGGCAAGGACAGGGTGGTGTTCAGTCTCAACCTATAGCCTCATTTATTGTTCTTTTTAGGGCTTTTCCAGAAATAAAACTGAATTTGAGCTATCAAGTTTTTATATTGATTTTCCTCTGTGTTGTGAAAAAAGAAGGTTAATCAACAGCTAAGAAACTGGAAGGAGATTAACCATAGAAAAGAACTTGTAATAAAAAGGAAAATGGGGCTGTTAAGACCCTTATACTTAGGGTGAGATAAAAGCCACACTGGAGTGAAGAAGGTTGATTTCTCCATCCTTTATTTATCTTGCAGCTCTGCAGACTTTAGCACCCAGCAAAATAAATCTAACCATGCAGTGAAAGCCTGCTTTTCCTTGGACCACATTTGTTTGTCAGATCACCAAATCGCACTGAGCACCACAGATGCATGGTAACAGTTTTCCTTTTCTGTGTTACCTAGGCAACTTAGTTTTAACAGTCGGAGCAAAAGAGAAGGAATTCTTCTTAAAACATCAAGAAATCAAATAACATTCTGGCAGATTAAAGAAGTTTTATCCTCATTTATCTAAACTACTCATCAACGTACTTAAAGAGATGTAGGTCAGCTATTCTGTCCTTTCTTGAGTCATATCTGAAACCGTGACAGGGCAACCTCTTTGAACAGCGTATCCTCAGTGTCTGTTTGTCAGTCCCAGCCGTCATCTCAGAAATTGTAACTTTCATCATCTGAGACATTTAGGGATTTTTCAGGAGGGCCCTGCTTTGTGTTTTAAAAGTGCACTTTTTTCTTGTGACAGCAACATGTTGAGTACCAGGTAGCATTTCTAAAGTCTTGCTCTTTCAAGAAAAATGCTTATTAGTTATGCAAACAAAGGCCAGCTCAACAATTTATTTTTTGAGTTAATCAATACAAGAGCAATGGATTTATACAAGCAATTTTTTCAGACTGTAGAAAGCAATTTCATCCTGATTGTCAAGACCATGGCTAAGATCTATATAGCTCCATTCCTTTAGTGGCCCACTCTGCACAGTTCCTACATCTGTTTTACAATATGTTTAAAGGCATGATATAAGACCTATACAGTAGTTAAATTCCAACTCTATGTGTGTTAAAATACATACTTGTACCTATGCTGTACACCTGCAGATATATTATTTATTCTCCTTCCCAGAATTGTAATAGATTGTGATTTTTTTTTTTTTTCTTAAAACCAGCACCTTTACATGCACACTACAGTATCTATGTAGTGCAGTTAGAACGAGGCTGGCATTTCTGCGTTTTCTCAAACCAAGTGCAACTTCTGTACCTAAGGTAGGCTTTCCATTAAACTGATGTTAAGTGGTGAGAAATTATTCTGAATTGGTTGTATTAGACCATTATCCTCCAGTTCTTTATGGGATTGGAATTTGTATGGGCTACCAAAATCTATAGAAATAATTTATAGTGATAGAAAGATATTTTTGTCTGCAGCTTTGATGTTCTCAAACAAGACTGTTGGCAAGACGGCCAATACATGTCATTCTTTGTAGAATTTTTTTCATGTGTATGAGGTGAGGATCTTTTCACTAGGAAATCCACCGAGACTTTAGATTCATCTTTCAACTGCATATCAAGCATTTAAGGATAAACATCCTCCTGGTAGCATCTTTGGTAGCACAGCTTGGGAAAAACAGCTCCATCATGACAACTTCAAATATTAGACATTCTCCTCTGTCCACGTTTGAGCAAAATAATTTGCAAATACCAGATACAATGAGGTAGGGATGAATTATGAGAAAAACTCTTTTTTGCATTCATAGGCTTCAGTATATTCTTTTCAAGTAGTTCAATGTGGCTATATGTTAAAATGTTAATGCCAACCATTTGCATAGTCTCCTCTGAATAATAAATAGCAGAGACTCATGGAATGAGAATCACAGAGTGAATTCCTTGTCTACACAAACACACCACTGACCTTACAGTCTCCTTTACCGGTTTCGGGACATTGTCTTGTTTCACTTTCTCAGGAAACCTCAAGCGATATTTCACTTTTAATGTTTATATTCACTACGATGTATCCTTCACTGCACTGATCCCCACTGCATGTGCTTCTCCACTCCTTGAAAAACCTCTCTCCACGCTCCATGATTTGGATTTCACATTGGTTTTGACAGTTTTCCCGTATCTACAATAAAATCCTGGATTCCAAGTAGCAATAACTGTCCAAAGAAGAAATTCTGTCCATAGTAACAAGTGACCCCTGGGTCACAAGAAGGCACTGGGAAGAAATGCCCTCCATCTTACAGGACTGCATCCATGCATAGGTGATAAATGGGAGCATTATGACAAATATTATTTGCACACAATAGCAATTTAACCAACCCTTGTCTTTGTCAGCTGGCTTTTGGGGACTTTTATCTATGAAAGGATGCCTACTATATCATGCAAATAATGTATTTGATTCTTCATTACAATTACGCAAAAACAAATCTACACAGAAAACTAAGTTTCCCTCTGGCTCTAATTTTGATATCAGAATTTTTCTAAGCTGACGATGCAATATGGGGCCATGGTGGAGACAGTAAACCTAACTTCATTTTTGAGGGGGTTCAAAGGTAAAAGAATCAATGCTAAGATGATTAAAAAACTGTAGTTCTCTCTCTCTATCAAATTAACTGCATATGAGATGATACAAAACAAGCACACAAACAAAGCAGTTTGCAAAGCGCTTGATTTTTACCTGAAATTTCTGCCAGGACTCCAGACCTGCACCATATACACATATTTAGCCTTGCATGCATGAGGAGCCCAGCTACTGCATGGGCTAGATGGAGGTGCTTCCTCGTAGGACATGGCTGGAGGACACGTCGTTTTTGCAAGATGGAGCTTCTATTGTGAGAACCAGATTTCATGAACATATTTCAGGTAAGTTGTAGAGTATTATACCTCGACAAGATGCAGATTTGGGTCTGAACAGGAAGGACTTCACAGCTGCCACCACACAGCATAACTCAAAACCAATTTAACTGTACTAATTTCAGCTAATGGAGCAGTGCAGATTAAAACCTCTTAGACAACTGTTACACACATACACATATCCCCTCCAATAAATCTTTGTGTAATGGCTGAAACCTGGTGATAAAGTCAGCAGCACACATTCCATAGATGTGAGCAAGCCAGGACATTGTCCTGAACCTTTCAGTCTTCACATCAAAAAAATCATTACAAACTAAAATCTGTGTTGTGTCTCAATATTGTAGGAAGTGTTGCTGCTCTGTAGGTGTTGTGGGTAGGGAGCTGTTTAGTTTCTAAAGATAGCTCATGTGTATGTCAGCCAGGTCAGAGGAACATGTGGTCTCTTAAGACAGGGTCATCAGCTTTCATTCCTCTAATTACTTGTCAGAGAGTATGAGACAGCTGGACATACTTAAACAGAAAAAGTATAGGATTATAGAACGGATACACTAAACTTCAGGGATATTCACAGAATCACAGAATGTTCGAGGTGGGAAGGGACCTCTGGAGGTCATCTGGTCCAACCCTCCTGCTCAAGCAGGGCCACCTAGACCCAGTTGCCCAGGCCATGTCCAGATGGCTTTTGAATACATCCAAGCATGGAGACTCCACAGCCTCTCCAGGAAACATGTGCCAGTAAAAAAGTCTTTCCTGACATTCAGAGGGAACCTCCTGTGTTTCAGTTTGTGTCCTTTGCCACAAATGAGAGCCTGGCTCCATCTTTTTCGCACCCTCCCTTCCGGTATTTATACACATTGATGAGTTCCCCTCTGAGCCTTCTCTTCTTGACACTGAACAGCCCCAGCTCTCTCAGCCTCTCCTCACAGAAAAGATGTTCCAATCCCTTCATCATCTTTGTACCCCTTGTCTGGACTCTCTGCAGTATGTCCATGCCTCTTTTGCACTGAACACGGGTTCAGCTGTTAAGTAGGAGGATCTTGGTCTTGACTGGGAACTGAGACTGAAAACAAGCGGGATTTTCTGTTCTCCCCCAGGCACAGACACCCTATGAACTTCAGACAGATTAACCTGCTCTGCAACTGACCTAGCAATATCCATTTGTGCTGGAAAAGGTATCTGTAACTGAAGTTTCCCTTATCAGAAAGTTTTGATTAAGTATCGTGGGTGCTTTGATAAAGTAACTGGTACTACAAAAAAATCATCATGGCAGCTCCTACATAGCTACCTGGCAGGTCTTGAAATACCACAGCAAAGTGGAAAGGACACAGAATTGAACAAAAATGTTTTCATCAGGATCCCACAAGGATTAATTGCTGTTGTCATGTTTTTAATAGTGATATGGGCAAGGAAAGCTTTCCATCATATCCTCACTAAGACTTGCAGGGGAAACAAAGAATGGGGCAGGGGAAAACATGAAACATTATTATCACTGAGGTCAACTGTGAGCAAATATTATCTGCCATGGGGTGAGCCTTGTTGTAAGAAATTCCATTCTTCCATGCCAAAAATGTGGCATAGCTAACCCAAAGTTTGCAAATCTACTACCATTACCATCTAAAATAAACTCCAGTGAGGCACCAAGACTGATGTTGCCCTTGCTTTAGAAAGCACTACACATTTTACCATGGTATGATGTTAGAAAAACACAAGACTAATCACAGCTCCTTTATGTAGAAAATTTTAAAAAAGAGATACATAATCACTGGAAACATTTTAGTCATAAGTCAATAATGTGATGAGTTCCTGGAAGCTTGGGGTTGCTCTCCCTTACCCTGACAAAATGCAGATATGCTTCCTGTGCAAATTCAAGGGAATTTAATTATACTCAAACTTTACCTTTAATTCATGAGGACGAAACAGCAAACTAGACAAGACCATCAAAATACTTCATGGTTGCTAAATAACAGAGCCAAGAGTTGCTGAAGTTTGCAGTCAAGGCTTTTAAATTAGGGTGATCCTAAGTAGAGGCACCAGTAAAGCCTGATATGTTCATTTCAGGTGGAAAGGGAACTGTTACAAAAGGATGGACAATGAAAATTTAATAAAGCCTTGACTGACATTCAGGTTGAACCCTAGTTAAATTATATGCAGAGATACTACCTTTTAGGGAAAATAAAAAGTATTGCTGACATTGATACATCAGAGCCAAAGCTGCACAAGTCCCAAAACTGATAGGATTCTTGATATCGCCTGCATGAGAGAACAGGAATTACAAATGGCCAACACCTGCTGCATTACTCGATTTGGATTCTCTTCTTTTAAGCCTGTGGGCATAATTTGAAATTTCTGTTCCATTGGTACTGGACCAAAGTTTTCTGTCAAGGCACCATCTGTAGCAATGAAATTCCCATCCAATTCCAGTTCCTGACACAAATCAAACCAAAACAAATGAAAATTATACCTGAAAAACAGCTACATGAAAGTACACAACTTCAAAATATCAAAGTCCTTATCATATCATATTTACACCCTGTATAAAATGCCCTCTGGTATGATTTGGAACAGTCACATCCAGTAAAAGCCTCAGTAAAAGCAAAAGAACAACAATCTGAAAAAGGCTCACAGGTTTGCATCCCCATCATCCAAAATCACGCAATTTGTTCTTTTGGGGGCAGTTGGGACTCTGGGGTTCAGTTCAGCACTGTGTGAGCCACTGCACAGGTTGCCCAGAGCAGTTGTGGATGCCCTGTCCCTCCCTGGAAGGGTTCAAGGCCAGATTGGACGGGACTTTGAGCAACCTGATCTAGTGGAAGGTGTCCCTGCCCATGGCAGGGGGGTTGGAACTAGGTGATCTTTAAGGTCCCTTCCAACGCAAACCAGTCTGTGATTCTATGATTCTATGATGGTCTCAGGGCATACAGACGACCGCTTGCACTGTGCAATCAGACACAGGTGAGACAGGCAGTTACGAGGAGAACATGGAATTGTTTCTGATATAAAAGAGCATCTCTGAATTGCTCTACTTTATTTTCTTTCTTTTATTTTGTGATCTGAAGGAAATGACTGGTGATGGGAAGAGATCCAGCAGTTTTGCACAGATTTTTCCCAGGAGTATTCAGAAGAGAATTGGATTCTCAGCCAGGTAACAAAAATAGGAACGAGTATCTTACAAAGAAAGAAACTGAAGGGTTTTCAACACTTTTCATATTTTAAGCTGGGACAAGATACACCACAAAGTGTTGCCTAAACACAACATGTAGGCAGAGAAACTTGTCCACATTCTTGGTTCACGCTTGCTTAGTTATGGCATAGCAGAAGGGAAGGTGTTGTAACATGCCCCTGAGCTCATGCCAGAGCCATTGTGCAACTTGTTAGACAGGGTGGAACCAGGAAGAGCTCTAACCCGTAGGGTCATGTGCAGCACTTCTCTCACCTCGGTAAATATTAATTATTTTGGGCTGATAACCCAGCAGAACTGTTTGGCATGTGCATTTTTTTCCTGTCCTTTTGAAAAGAATTTAAGAAATTGAATGCCTTTTATAACACTGTGGTGGTGACCTTCAATTAATATTCATATTAAGGTTACCCCCAAGGAAAGTTAAGCTTCCAGGCAGAGAAGTGGTGAAGGCACTCTTCTTGGAGGCGTGAGTTGAAAACACTTCAGATGGAAGAGAAAGTTGTCCCAAGGTCTCGGTCACCACGGATGACCATGTGTCCTACCTCTTCTCCCCCAGGATGGCTTTCATGGGAAAGACATCCCACAGGCATTCCTATGATCTCACAGAGATCCCAATTTCAAAAGACAGTTCAACGTCATGATGCTGCTGTGACCCTTCTCTGCCAGCCACAGAAGGCCTTGGGCAGAGCCAGCACAGCCTGGGCTGGGGCAGGACAAGTGCTCCCAGGCTGTTCTGTTTGTTCAACTCCATTGCAGCCTCCGCAGCCAAGCATCAGTCTGCCAAATCACATCTGCCTGTGGCTTCTCTCCTAATGCTACCAGACATTAGTTTCTTCAAGAGATGTGGTTGGCTTGGTCAAGCCAATTTAATGAGTTGTTACTACAGACAGTTAAAATTTATTAACAACTTTGGATTAATTAGATCGCATATAAACATTTTAAAATAGTGCGTGCAGAAATAACTAGAATACCTAGGAACTAAAGCTGCCAGGAATTGCTTTGAGAAATTTGTATTTTTCTTCTGAAAGCATGTACGTGTGACCAGAGGCTTTGCATCACACATATGAAATCACAGCTGCTGGGGGAGAGGTTTTGTGGCTTTTGTCCAAAGTCATGTAATAGCTTTGAAACAACCACCATCCTCTGAGGGACAGGATGAAGGGTTTGGTGCACATGCCTTTTCTGACCTTTGAAAAGAACATTCAAAATTGCACACAACCAGCTCTTCTGCAGTGTGAGTTGTCAATAGACAGCTTAATAATAATTAAGTAACACTTGTTCCACACTCAGGTGAGCCTACAAGCCCTTTTCCCTGGTCACTGCACATGCTGATAACAAAATAAAGACTGGTGTAGTGATTAAAAAGTAAGGATGGAGAGGCAAGGCAAGGCTGAGGCTACCTAGCACGTCCCTGATACAGGAGTGCAATCTGGGTTTTAGTCAGCTTAACCCTGCCAAGGCCCGTATCTCTCTGCACTTTGAGTCCCTCAACAACCTGAGAAGCTGCTGCTGTTCCCTAATGCTTTAGTTGCAGCGACAGACATTGCTTTGTGATTTAAGGATAACCAATGCAACGTCACCTTCCTGAATCTGCAGCCAGCCTGAAACAATTTTTGGGCCATTCAGCACGATATATGGATGGTTTACTCTCCCTAAACCCCCCAGTGCGACAGTAGATTGAAAGCCTACTCATGACTTTCTGCACTAGTGTGTTTTACCAAAAGTCTCCTAATCAGATGGAATGAAACAGGGTAGAAGTCAAGCTTGTGAGATAAAACTCAGAAGTTTTAAAATGAATTAGGCCTGAGCCTATCTAGCAGGTCAACAGTGCTGAAAGCAATAGGCTCACTCCTTTCCACCTCACTCCAAGAGCTGCTTCCTGCTGTCTCCAGTCAACATCTGGAGCTCCTTAAATGCCAGTGGAGAACAAAAGCCCCAAGGAGATGGAGGATGGGATCCTGTCCCCCACCTCCTAGTGTTTGTCTGCCACAAAGCTCACTTCTTCAGCAGCTTTTTTCTAGCTTTGCAGGCTTTTTTCCTGCTTTGATGCTCTGTTGGATTGATGCTGGCATGATTAAAGGGCTGAAGCTGGTGCAGTAGAAGCCACGACCATCTGTGACAGGACGGAAGTAAGCAGATAGGCTTGCGCTAACCTTCCTCGTTTAGCTCTACCCTTAAATGAGGGGAAAGAGGGAGGACAAACACAACAGAAGAGATGCAAAGACACAATTCTCTTTAATTTTTCATAAGTGCTAACGTAATGACACAGCAAGAAAAATAAAGATGAAAATGTAAGAACCCAAAATTAAAATTAATGACAAACTTCACAACATATTCCTTTAATCCTCGTACTAATAATAGAGAATGTAAAGCTCATTAGAAATTCTTTGCAGGATTGAAGTCATAAACTCACAGAACAGTTAAAAAGGATAGCCTTCCTTTTTGCTGTTTTGCTCTTTAAAGTGTTGCCATGTAGTGGATGCATTTAATGTACTTAGAAAAAGGGCAGGAGAGGTCTCCACAACTAGGAGATTTAGAAGGAAATTGTCACTTTCTACTTCTAAGTGACAATTTTGTAAATTCTAGATGTGACAGTAACAATCGAAAAAGTAAATTATGGTGGGGGGGAGAGAAATTGTTGGTGATGAGGAAGGGTTTGACACAGAAAGAGCTCCACATGCTCAGTTACAGAGGTTTGGACAGGAATTGAGTATAACTGCTATACTGCACTTCTACAGAGCAACAGTAGCATCTAGTGGAGGTGGGGGAAACTTCCACAGAGGGACCTCGCGGCTCTGCAGTCACCATCAGGAATGCAAACAGATTTAAGAAGAAAATAAGGGTATGCCCCTACCACTTCCCCCCCTACCCTTTTTTTTTAAAAAAATATATGCATACACCTGCTTAAACAGCCCTAGTCAAATCTCACTGCCGATTCACCACATTTAAATGGGCTAGTTTGCCATTCCTGCTGGCAAGAGAGGTCAATGAATTGTCCACACGCCAAATAAACCACAAACCCCACAGCAGGTGGGGAGAAGATGATGGGCTGTGGGAAGGGAGAGCTCAGGGGAGATGCTAAAATCGGTCCACACACACCCAGCTTCTGCACTGAAGTACTAAAATGAATAGCTCCCTGAGTTTATGGAGCCCCGGGACATTATTGCCCATCCTGCAAAAGGGTGCAGGAAGCTCAATGCAACATTTGTGTCTTAATACTTCTTTAAGGCAGGCACTATACTTTTACATGATTTACTGCTGTATTATTTGTTACAAAATAAGATTATTATCACAGAATCACAGAATCATCTAGGTTGGAAGGGACCTTGAAGATCATCCAGTCCAACCGTTAACCCAGCACTGACAGATCCCAACTACACCAGATCCCTAAGTGTTATGTCAACCTGACTCTTCAACCCCTCCAGGGATGGGGACTCCCCCCCTGCCCTGGGCAACCCATTCCAATGCCCAGCAACCCCTTCTGCAAATAAATACTTCCTAAGAGCCAGTCTAACCCTGCCCTGGCGCAGCTTGAGGCCATTCCCTCTTGTCCTGGTGCTTGTTCCTTGGCTCAAGAGACTCATCCCCCCTCTCTGCACCCTCCTCTCAGGGAGTTGTAGAGGGCCATGAGGTCTCCCCTCAGCCTCCTCTTCTCCAGACTAAACCCCCCCAGTTCCCTCAGCCGCTCCTCGTACGACATGAATTACGACAATGAAGTACGACATTATAACTGACACAATGCACAGCCAGGCAAGCAGAATGACCCAGCATTTCGCTGAGCTGCTGTGTCTGTACGACGATAGCCAAAGATACCACTCCTCAAAATCCATAGAAAAAGGCAATAAACAGAGATTAGAGAGAGGGGACTTGCCGCAAATCGCACAGGACTTCATAAAAGGCCTGAAAGTAGAAATGCAGACTTCTGCCTTACTCTAACACCGAATGCAGCTTGGTGGAGTGTCAGGCAGCTCGAGTCCCAGAGGACCCATGTGAGGAAAGGAGCGCAGCACAGCATGAGAGGCTCTGTTGAGCGTGGCAGTCAGTGCATCTTCGGCAAGATGCTTTCCCCAAGGGAGCAGCAACTGAACTGCAAACTCGTCACCTTCCTAAGAGGAAGCCAGCTTTATTAATTGCTGTCCTATAGCATAGTCTGAAACCTCGGAAACTCAGGGAAGGGAAGCAAGGTGAATTTTTATTTCTCCGCTCTCTCGGGGTCAACATTTAGCAATGGGAGAGGCACTGTTCACCTATCTCAGCTACCTGTTGAAGTCTTATCACTGATGAGAAGAGATGGAAAAACATCAAGTCTTGTAACAAAATATCTGAAATTATATTTTGAAACAGGAAACTAAATTAAGAAATGGATATTGGGAAATTTCTAACATTTTAGAAAGCCAAGTGTGAAACCCTTCAGTTTGGATGTTTTCATCAATCATTTTTTAAAAATCATCTGAAAGTTTTTTCTTCTTTTGAAAAGATATTTTGGTTTTTTTATTTCAGAAGTAGCATTTAAAACTCAACAATGAGCTTGCCCGTACAATACAACCTGTGTCTTTCTGAATAGGAAGAAGTATTTCCTATTGCCTGAAAACAAACAGATTTTGCTGGATCTACAACCTTGTTTGAATGTCATTGTGCTAGAAGACATCTGATACAAGCTTTTGGAGGCCACCTCCCCCTTTCTTATTTTCTCACTCAGTTACTAAAACTAGGATCTCACTTTTTGCTCCATGGCTCCCTTTTGAGAACCAGCACCCAGATATTTCAGATTCATAAGGGCTTCAGCAGCAAAAATTCTCCCAGGACCCTTATCTTGGGCAGATTTCAACCAATCCTTGTCTCTTCCTTTACTAAAAGCCTACCTAAACATGCAGCTGTTACCATAACTTCTGCCCAGAGAGGAACACATCTCCACTGAAAGCCAGTTGTCTCCAGCCCTTTTGCTTCACCTTGGCTACATTTTTAAAGGAAATTTCTACAGCTGGACTTGCAGTTCCTTTGCTGAAAGTGGTGCAATAGCAATGAGCTGGAATGAAATTCAGTCCACTTAAAAGAATTTCACAGTCCAGCTAAAAGATTTTTCACTATCCATACTCCATTTTTCCTCAGTTGTTGAAAGATATATAGTCCTCAAAATTATCATGAATATTCATGTGTAGCTCAATTTTAAAGACCCTACTATCAAAGAGCTTTAACAGGTAAGATCCATCAAGATGTGGAGGCAGAGGGATCTGTTCCCTCTAAGTCTTTCAGCACCCTTAGTATTATACTCGAGACAACCACCCATTACAGCTGTCTGACTACCCAAACTTCTATAGTTGTTTTTTCTCTTATCTTCCAATTTTGCTCTTTACAATCAAGTAGCTCCCTCTTAGCTGGCCTGGATAACAGTCTTTACAAGGTTCTTTTAGGGGATTCATCCTGGCTAGCCTTATAATCAACCTATTTTAGGCGAATGGGTCACAAATATTAACATTTTCAAGAATTACTTCTTTCAACTATTTCATTAGTAGTGAAATATCTAGTTTTAACAAACCACTTGTACCACTTTGTCTGTTCTGGAAGACCACAAAAAGGCCCTTTATTCATATTGTTGCATTCATATTGCTGCATTCAAGGACAGACGACCTTACCAACACTCCACCCAACCTATTTGAGCCAAAGAAACACACTTGATATGCAGGGCCAAGAATTTATTGATAGTCTAATTAACAGTCTTGACAGTCTAATCCAAGAATTATTATTAGTCCAATTACAATTATATGAACATTTATAGTTCACAGCACCCAATTATAACAGCTCTTTTGTAATTATGATATAGTTAAAAGCCATATATGCAAAACTTTCTCACAGCTACTCCTTTTTCTGGTGTTATACCCACCCCTCACTAAATGTCGTTACATTGCCATCAGCATCCCACACACCTCACCAGGAGGATTATAACACTGATAATGGGATTTTTTCCTCTTCACTCTTGAGTCTGCATGGGTTATTTTTATGACTTCCCTAACAGTTTGTTTACTTTCTGTCTCCTCACTGGTACGTTAATACTATGTTATATTAAGTTTTACTGTATATGGTAGAGTTACTGTATGTTGGATACTTGATCTTTGTTCTCTTTGTTATACCTAAAATAAGCTTTATCCAGTGTCCATGGTTACATCCTTTAAGGACCAGTAATGACCACTCATGGTCCGTGTTTACAAGTAGTTGCCATTTTGTGCCCCACACTCTCAAGGCCTCTGTAGCATCTCATGCTTGTATTTTAGGGGTCTCTGCTATAATCTTTTATTTTTTGTGTGCTAATAAGTTATTAGCACAAGCTACTTGCACTTACATCCTTGTTCTAGGATCACTGAAGGGTGCACTCTAAAAACAGCAGTCCATTAGAAGGTACACATACACATCGACACATGCAGGCACAATGTTCTGGTAACCATTTACTAACAATACCATAAAACCTACATCAGTTTCACTGGTATACTGTCAAGACTGCTCTACAACATCTTGGACTCCCACATTACTTAGAGAGCTCACAGCAAGAAGCTTCCTTCCTGCTGGTACCTCCTGGCGAAGAACTAGAAGGAAAGCCACAAGCTCTAGAGGAAATACTACATTGCTCTTATTTACACATGAAACCAACCATCTCTAAATTACTCTGCTACCAGTAGCTCTTGATATTTAGTTTCCTTCAACCTTTTGGCAATTTAAGACATCCTTTCTACTCACTCCAGATCACTCTCCAAACCTCCCAATGAACTATAATTAATAGTGACTTGTAATTTTGTTTAAAGATCTAAAGAACTAAATCTAACGGCTCATCCTCTCTGGGGTAAATTTTGCAGGACCATCAGATCTGGATTCATTTATTCTTCTTCCTCAATGTTTGTTACTGCTTACTTTAGGTTTTTCTCTAGCTCTTTCTGTGAAGTTTCCAGCTGTGATAAAGGAAGCATCCAGAAGGACTGGTATCTGCTCCATGTGTTTTAACATGATTAAGAGCTACTATCAGCTTCTCCTGAAAACTGGATCCCACCTATGGTGGTCCTATGATAACTCTTAAATACATCAGGAACTGTGAGCTGATTTTGCCAGGAATAATATCGATGGTGGGATTTGTTGCTTCTTGGTAGTTTCTTGTTGTTGGAGAAGTCAGACCACTGCAGTCTGGTTTCCCCCACCAGCTCATAACACATTAGGTGTCTTCTCATTCCCTCTACTCTCTTCCTGTCATCCCTGAAAATATATGAGACTAGCACTGAATCAGTGATTACTATTTTCTTAAAATTTCCCAGAGGTAAGAAAAACCTCATTAAGTTTGCCACAAAAATTTTACCACCAGGAATGAACTGGAAGTGGCATTCAGAAATAGAAATCAGTTTCATCAGCCAGTGGAGCCCCATGAGACAATCGACTCTCACCTTGATATAATATATCTGCTCAAACAAGGGTGTCTGGGGACCCACCGCATAAACATGCTGGGCGTGGGGAACTCTTGAGGACCAAGCTACCAAAAAAAAAGTCAATAACAGTGCTGAAGTTAAAGACTACCTGGAGTGATAGACATCAGGAAGAGTCTGCATGCTCTTTTAGTTTCCACAAAAAAAAAAAAAAAAAAAAATAAAAAAATAATTTGCATGCTACAGTATGCTAACCAAGCAAATTGCAAGCAAATATATTCTTGTAGAGAGTTTCTCCACCACCCCATCCACTGGGAAAACAATAAAGCTTTATATCACCTAGGAGGCTGCCTCGGGTACTTCATGCAAACTGGGGCTTGACTAATAATACAGCCTTGAAAGCAAAATTCCCAAACACTCTGTTTTAGGACCATCCAACTTAATATTCAGGGTTCTTCAGCTGAAATGCTCTGCAGCCTTGAGGGACAACATTTTACCCCTCTAGCTTTTCAGATAGATATGATATATAAAGGAGGCTAAATTCTCTTTTACTATAAGACCAATTTAGCAACATAACTGTGCAAATGAGAATTTATCCGACAGCATCTATATCCCAGTATTCAGTGCAGGCTTGCTAGACCCCAAAGTGACACATTAGCACCATTCCCATCTTGATCTCTCTGACTCCCTCCCCTCAAAGAAATAAAAATGCAATTCTGAACAAGAGGTATGAGCTGACAATATTGATAAAAAAAAATTTCTTAGGACTAATTCAGTTTGTTACTTACTGCTTACTTGGACTGCAAATTGCCTCTTTCAATGCTAATCTATCTTTGCTCATTTATTGTTTGCATTAAATTAATAACCCATGGTCAAAACTGAGGTTAAAATTAGAATGGGAAATTCATAGCATTTTCAGAGCGTTTTGTACGTACAAATGCATATATATTGACTTCTTGGGATATTTCCTTCAAAATTCAACTTTGCAAGATCAGATCAAAGCACTAATCAGTTAAACCGTCCTTTGAGCCACTTGCAATTTTCCCTGACTTACCCCTTAAGGGAATAAATGAGTGGAATAAAATTTCAGTCTGTATTCAGCCCAGAACCTATACCCAGACTTTTAAAATCCCATATTAGCTAACTAATTTCCTCAGCCTGTGTCTTGCCTCTCATTTGCTCAACATAGACATTACATATTCACTAAATTTATCTGGAATTTGTACTTCAAATGATTTTTTTTTGGTATTCATGTAGCTTTTTAATCTCCACATTAAAGAATTGTAATTAGTGATTTTATTTCAGCTTGTTTCCAGGCTCCTACCAAATAGGAGAGAAAATAGAAATCACATTTTTTTTAGTTTTAGCGAACGAAATTTCTACCTGTTTTTCTTTCCTTTGTCTTTTTCTCCACACACACTACCCTGAGGAAAACCTGGTCATTTTCTGGGTAAGGAAAAAAACAGGGAGATCTGATGGAATAATTCCAATTTTACTGCTTACCGCACAGGAGCTAGAGGAGGATAAAATCAAATACTCAGAAACAAGATACTGCAGTGCTAGGAGCCTTATGAGTATCTGGGTGGATCAACAGAAAGACACCTCTGAGCCTCCCAACTTTTGCATGTAGCAGGCAGCCAAGGAGAATACAGGTCCCTGAGACACCATTTGAAAAACAGGCAATGTCACACGTCTAAGGCCATCCTAAGGGGTGGCCCGTAGCATAACGTGGCTGAACAGGCTGTTTCATCATGAATATTTTATAGTTATATAAACTCTCTACTGTCTTAGCTACCTAGCTCAGATTCCAAGAGTAAAGAAATTACATTACCCAAGGTGAGTAATGATCCCTGCGAGCCCCTTCTGTTGATGAAAACTAGTCTGCAATTCATGCCTCAAAATTAAACTCCAAACGTAATCCATTCTCAACAATTTTATTTTTATGGAACAAAGCTGCTCCCTTGAATTACAACTGGGGCAGCAGAAAGTAATGAGTAAGAGAGTATTTTGTGGAGCTGACGGTCATCATTGCAGACTTGAAATAAAGCCCTTTATTTCACTGGGGAGGGGACATAGATCATCCCATTTTCATTTTAGGAAAAAAAAAAAAATTTAAAAAATTATCAAACCCTGGCACTTTATTCCTGAGCATTTTGCTCCTGTCATGCTGGTATTGCTGTCCTAGTTAATTCAAGCTGTAATGAGGGTAAATGATCGACCAGTCAGAGACGTACTGATTTCCAATTCCTTTCCTTCTTAATGATTGTACTGACTCTGGGCGTAACTGAGCAGAGTTCTGCTAAATGTCTTCTGAAAGAGGGGAAAAAAAAAAAAAAAAAACCACAAAAAGCAATGTCACTGCAAGCTGTGCCAAGCACAGCTGAGCAAGTCTTCTTCAGAGCATGCAAGCGGCAGTCTGCTGTACGGGAATGCCACCGCCACAGTGAGCAGAGATGGTCCGAGCCCCTCAGCAGACGAAGCCCTGCAGCTTGTGCCCACCTCCAGAGCAGACTGAGAGCGAGAGCGGTGCGTGGCCTCGCCCGTGGCAGGGCGTGGGTACCCTCTGATGAAAGGCAGCCGTAGGTTTTGTGGGGGTGTGAGAGGGATGAAGACTGCGCGGATGGATTTACACTAGGTTTTCACTGGTGCACCTTAATTCCATTACTTTGTGCTTTGCCTTTATTACCTGGACTTTCCAGTCTACTCTTTAAATATTTGTAGGCCTTCCTCCATTCCTTTAAAATTTTCTGCTGCTTCTTTTAATGAGTCCTTAATAGCTGATTAAGATAGACTAATATGAAGGAATATCCTCATGCTTTTCCCAACTATCCCACAGTCCTATCAACTCATATTGTTATTAGTTGCACTGATCTCTCTCTACCTCCTGGCAATTAATGTTGCCTCCCCCAGCTAGAGCCAAACTGCAAATAAAGAGGAACATAAAAATGTCAAAGTCCCATCCATTACAAAACGGAGAGGTTGGCACCCCTTGTTGCTGGAATTTACAGACTGCTTTTTAGTTTTATCATTTTATCTCCCTTTAATGGCAAAATCAGTTAATCCTGGGTGGCATCATAAAACTTGCAAACAGAGGCAGACCGTAAGTCAGCAAGTCATTCCTAGTGCTTTGTGGCACAAATCCCTGATGTAAAAAGCAGCAGCAATTAACTCCTTCCATTTCTGCTCCTCTTTCAAGGGCTTGAGGCAGGCTACAAAACTGTTATTTATCTAATTAGTACCACTAATAGTGTTGCAATTCCTGCCCTTTAAAGGTAGAAAGTGTCCTGAAGGCACAAGTCCCCTAATTAGTCAGTAAAGTACATTTAGTTTTAGAGCGGGAGGTGAACATGTTTGATGAGAAGGCTCAAAGGATGATGACATTGGAGGGCTCAGATACTGTGATGGCTTAGATACAGCAGGGACAGGGCAGAAAGGTTCATTTTAAGCTAAAATGCTCACCTTCCATCCCACCTGTGGTTATGCAGACCTCCTTCATTTGCAGTTCCTCAGATAATGCCCCAAGAGCCATTCAAGTACTCAACATTAAGGAACTAAGGAATGAGATTTTCATCCAAATGTTAACACAGGATCCCAAGGGAAAGACATCACCATCTGCTCAGTCTTCTCTCCACATGCCACTGGGGCTCGCAGACCGTCATGTAAAACCCTCCAACACATACCATGCTGGGAAAGTCTACTTTCCTGAGAACAATAATAAAGGAACTGAAATGCATTGTCTTAATTGATTATTGAAACTTTAATCAGTTATGTAAGAGTTTGAACGAATGGAAAGAAAGGCAATGGAGAACTGCACCTGTGCTTCTGTGAGTTAATAAAAAGGATGCTGAATCTCATCCTTTGATGTTTTCACATCAGACATCAGACTTTCTTTGAAAGATCTGGCAGGGGCTAGTCTTAGGGACTAAACACCCCCACAGAAATAACAAAAATAAAGCAACAAACAAACAAACAAAAACAAACAAAAACCAACCAACCAAACAAACAAACAAAAGACAAACCTGATCTGATCCAAAACATTAGATTCTCTTTCTGCTCCCAAATGTGTGGTTTACAGAGGCAGTTTTGGAATTGGTTTGCTAGATTTTTCAGAATTTTCTCCTTTCCTTGGTATGGTGTTACTAAACTTCCATCTGATGCTGCAGGGCTGTTTCAAATGAGCTGCTGCTGCTCCCATTCATGCCTCTCCTCACCATTGAGCAGAACTCCAGGGCAGAGCCCTTCCATCAGCCTCACGGTCAGTACCAAACAGAGGAGACCCGACCACACGGCCCAGATCTGAGCATCACATAGAGAAGCTCAAGAGCAGGATATGGAAAATGACTTGAAATCATACCACCACGATCCAGCTCTCACTAACACCTGCAAGATTTGCTGTCAGTCTTCACAGGAGATGACCACGTTGTAGAGCACTGTTGGAATATTGGTCTGCTTTTAACCCAGTCGTGAATAATGTAAGGTTCTCATTAGCATTACATTTATTTTAATATTATTTTCTTGAAAGCCCAGTGTGAAATGAATAGAGCATGTCGGGAACAGCAGCTTCGCAAGCCCAGCAGAAGGAATGATCCATCCCCAGCGACCAAGAGGTGGCGCCCAGAAATCAGTAGATGTTGCCCCGTACTCTGGTTTGAGGTGCCCAGCAAAATGCTGCTCGGATCAGGGTTATCAAGGCAGATGAAAAAAAAAAAAAAAAAAAATAGCAGAACGTGGCAGATTTTTGCTAAACTGTATAAAAAGAGGAACAGCCCTTTCCAGCCTCCATTCAGCAGCTTTCCTGACTCCTCAGCCTCCAAGCACCTACATCTCAGGTTACTGCAGCCTTGCATAGCCCAAATAATCAATTTGCTCCTTTCCCACATATTTGCTGATTGATTTATTCAAGACAGGCCCTTGTGTTCTTCTACTGGCCCCAGCTTCAGTTTTATACACCCCTTAGAAGAACATTTGAACAGAGTAAATGCAAATTTTCATAGTAAAAATTCCTAGAGGCCTTTTCAGTCCCTTTCAGTTTCATTAAGCTGAAATTTCTCAGGTTTAAAGTTAGAAGTCAGTATCCAACATTCACATTTTAAGCACAAACTACTGGTGATTCAAAGAGTTTGACTATACAGTCTTGAAGTTTTGGATACTCTTGATATCTCGATCACTGGTCTTGCGTTTCTATACCATGGCCTTGGAATATGGATGTGGTTGGATAAGATAGATTTACATATAGTCCAGTTTGGAGACAATCAACCAACAGGAGCATTCAAGGATAAAATAAATAGATGCACAAAATACATTGGCAATGTAATGTCAGGAAATAGAGTTCAACATTTAGCATTCGTTAGCAACAAGGTGGAAAACACTAAATGTAGTATAAAGCATCTTTGTGGGCTCTGCTGCCAGCCAGCCCTGGGGTAATCTCCATCATCACATGCCTCGGTTTTCCTGAATAGGGAAGGTGAAGGGACAGGCAACTGGCCTGACTTGCAGCTTCAGTATAGTCCCAGATGGAGAAAAATCAACCTTTTAGTGTAGAAATTAATAAAATTAAACAAATCAAAGTGCAAGTCTCTCGCTTCTTGATCTTTCATGCCATGAACGTGAGCTGATGATCAACAATACACTGAAAGAGAAAAAAGAAGAGAATGTGGGGAGGGTCCGGTTAAAATTTGCCTGAAATTCACTGTTAAAAGATTTCACTGAGACCAAAATATTATAAGGATTTAAAAAATAGATTTTTATACAAATAAACAAAATATTTGCAGGGTTTTGAGAGATTGATAAACCAGTACTTCAGAGTACCCAGTCACAGACTAAGAACTATAACTATTATGGGCTGATTTGTCTATAGCTGCTTGTAGCAAAGCTTTGCTGAACAGGAATGAAGGACATACCAAGCTTAACCCCAATTAGCAGCAAAGAAAACATCCTATAAATCTACCCCCTGATTTTATCAAGGGAAAGGAGCTGAAGCTGAAACAATCTTTTAACAACTTTATTAAACGGTATTTGTCTGGATTCATAGCAGTCTTCCTTATAGCTGTCACTTGACAAAAAAAGAAAAAAGTGGGGAGGGGGGGCTGCTAGTATTTAAACATGCTTTTGAGAAAACTGTGATTTCATTCTGCGCTGAACCCAGTGGACCCTCTTCTGTCTCTTGAAGAGGGAAAAGGATCTCCGGAGGTTTCACGCTGCAGGCTTCACGCTGTATACGCCTGCTTTAAAGCCATGTTCCATCTGGAGTGCTGTAAGTGTTTTAATTAAACTATTTCCATGGCATAATAGCCAGACAACAGAACAGTACAGTCAAATACAGCCACGCCGTTTTCTTTCCTTTACACATAATTCCTGCAAAGTCTCTGGGTTGCTTTTCATCCCGCGGCCTAGGCTTTTTATCTGCCTGCATGGCGTACAATTTTTTTCTTCTTTTCCCCTTCAATTGCTCTCCACCTAACAGCAGGATGACAACAGACTCAAAAGCCATTAGCACAACAGGCAATCTTCATGCGACGACAGTAAAAACCAACGCAGATATAAGTAGCTAGTTTGACAGCAAGGTGCTGATTTAACTGGAAATTCTGCAAACGGAAGAATATATTTATTCTCCCCATGAAGCTTAACAATACGGTTGAATTATTTCACTTAAAAAGGGAGTCTTTCATGCATATATTAATACAGCAAAAGCCGATTATAGTCTTCCATTCCTTATAGCATACTTTTTTTTGACTTATGTCTAAAGTCACCTCCAGCTGCCTTTGCAATTTGTTTGATCTGCTTACTAGCAAGCAATCAGTGGAAAACTCTACCGCTTTTTGTGCCTTCTACATTTTTCTCCTAAGCATAAATTATTTTAGAAGAGCACTCTTCGTCTGCACTATGAGATTTTTCAAGCACAGGAAAATTAACCTCTTATCCAATATAGTGCGTGCTCCGTATTTATTTACACCATTTATCGTGAGTGCCAAGCAGTGCAACAGATAAACAAATTTCTTCAAAATACTCACAAAAATGACATTTGAATTTAAACACTTCACCTACCAGAATGAAAAGTATTTACAGTGCCCAGAACTACATATTCCCCTCCCTTCCCCCGTATTACTGGGTCTGCCTTATCCTGCCTATCATTCCGATTTAGATGATAACGTACAAAGGACAGTTGAACACTTTTGGAAGGGTCAGCTGGACAGACCTTCAAGCAACTAAAGTGACATGGCTGAATCATTTTGTTTAAGAGGACAAGGAGCAAAATTTGAGCATTGCTGCAAACACAGGATCCGACTGAACCTATAAAGGAGAAACAGTGAAACGTCGGACTTCTGAGCCACTACATAGATTTTTGTGTCCACACTGATAGACTAAGCCAAGTAGGGTTTTATATATGGCATGGGTACCATTTGCATTAGCACCAGTCACCCCACACAGCCTGAAAGAGGGAAGGGTTTTGGGCTTAGCTCAGCACTAAAGCAGCAGCTCTCAGCTCATGAGACACTGGGCACAGCCCCAGCCCTGCTGCAGATCTGGCCCTACTTCTCTCTTCCTCCATCCTCAACAGCGATGACAAACGATGTACCACCACCCAAAGGAGTGCACTGGCTTCTTTGCCAGACAGGATCCTTTCCAGCTCCCCCTGAAACAACCCCATTTCTGCAGCCAGATACCAAACCTATGTTAGCTTAGTGATGGGAAGACCTGTTCTTAGCCGGGAAGTGGTCTTCTCCAAAGGGACGCATACCCAGACAGCCCTCTGCAAGCAACCAACACCTGCAGAAATGCTACTTGGTTTGCCCTCTATAGGGTACGGGCAGGACCAGACTTAACTTGCAAATTCACATTCACATCTATTTTAGAGCTAAAACTGACTTTAATTAACACCTGCACTGCAATAACAATAGTTCATGTGGATGAAATAGCCTCATCTTCGAGTCAAGGCTCTGTCAAAGTAACTCAGGGAAAAGTTCAATATGTTGTTATTCCTTCCATGGTCAACACTGCAGTTAAGTGTTTGCAGAATCTTAACCACATGGGATTTCAGCACCAAGCCTTACCCTCAACTGCCTAATCGATTCAAACTCTTACCAAGTAACATTATATGGAATTAAGATGTTCCGGAAATAGAATTTAAAATTAACCAATTTAAACTGACAAAAATTTCTCTGGACTCTTTTTTCATTTTACATCAAATAACAATATCTTGCATTGATTTTAAAACAAAGAACTGTTAAAGTAACTGTTAAACCCTTGGAGACATTTCTAGTCGTTTTTTACATAATTCTGAAAGTTTCTTTAAATTTTGAATCAACTCTCATTATGAATTTATTTGGTGAATTCCAAAACAAATTTAGCTATAAATTGGAGATAGATTGTTTTGGATTAAAATACAGAACCTTGTACAACTGTCGTTAAGCAGAAATCCAGATGAATATGAGCTACAGTTTGATACAATATTTCAGTTGTCTTCCAGCCTCAGGATTTTGTAATTCATCAGAGAGAAAATAAAACAGGTAACTATTACAAGACAACCTGTGAAATAATCACAGCCTTATTTGCACCGGTAAATATTAACTAAGAAGGAACTAAAAGTTTGTTTAGTTCTACATTGGAGACTTAAAACAATGCTCTACACACCTGGGAAAAACATGATGGTTAATTAGTATTCCTGTTTGGCCGGAGAATCAGGGAGTTTGAAAGTGATACTAGGTAGCAACTAGAAAAAAAAGGCAAGATGACTTTCATTTGTCTTTTGACAGATGCTCAGCTGTTAGAGATACCTATGGCTATGTGTGGGGAAGACATGCTGAAATTTATTCTCTTTTCCTTGGTCGACCTCCATTCCTCTTGCTTTTGCCCCATCCCTTCGTCTGTGTGACTCCTCTCACCATGAAATTCTGATAAAATATATATTTAATCAGAGATTTTTACCTACTGCTTACAAAATGCAAAAAGTCCCAGAGGCCACTGGTATATTCAACCCTCACAGTCTTCATAGGATCAGAAGCAAGGGAAAATAAAGATGGGAGAGAAGAGGAAGTTTAGAAAATAGTAGCAGTAAGTTTTGTTACTGGTAAAAATAAGGTTTGAGATCAAATCTCCCATCATATTATCAGCACCTGTAAATAATCGACACTAAATTTGAATCAGCCTCTTTTTTCTTAAACAGCTAACCAGCAGATTTTATGTGTCAAAGTATAATATGTCAATGACAGCAGTTGAAGTTGTGGCAACCTGCAGTAGAGCACACCCAGAAGGTATTGCCCAAGACGGAACCCAAAGCTCACAAAAAGATTGGGGGTTCCTGCACCATCTGATATTAAATCCAACACATTTTGAATGTTATGTCAGATCTATCACTTCTAAAGAACAATTGCTATAAATGAATGTATGTATGTATGTTCATATAAAATTCTTACGTGCCAAAATTAAGTCCAAATACAGAGTCTCATTTTCTTTCTCGCCTACTCAGACCAGAGTGATACATAATAATATATTAGCAATTTATCTGTTAGGTTTTTACAGCTGAAAATAACTAAAGGCAAGAAAAACTATAAGGGACAGAGCAAAATATTAGCGAGCCTGTGAAGGAAACCCTGTTCCCTGTGGATTTACCTTCCATTCCTAAGACCAAATCCTCAACAGGGTTTGATCTCAGGAGCTGACTCACTTGGTGCATAGATGTCCTACATTTTCTTTATTTTTTCATGCCTAGGCTGAAATTCACCCAAAACTCCTATCAACCCGTTTGGAACATGACAGGGCATGGGAGCTTATTAGATACAGAACACAAGCAGAAACCCCAGAGGACACAACTGTCCTTCGGTGGCTCACATGCAGATATGGCAGGAACCTAAGACGCGTGTACACCGACGGCCCCGGCGGAGAGATGCGTGGGGATCACACGCTGCGCTTATCAACAGCGTGGCCAAGGCCGCTCTCCTGTGCGGACACTGACTCACTGCAATCCCAAATAGATAAGAGAAAGGGACAGCAGCTCCTTCTTGATTTGTCACCACCAAATAATTGGAAATCTGAACTTTCCTACTTTTAGAAGCAGAGGTTTATTTTCTTTTTAAACACAGTTGTCCTTGTTCATAGCATGAGTTGCAGGCTGGCAAGGATTTTTATAGCCACAGACTGCTATGAAGTGGGTGGGGTGGACTGATAAGTAAGTTCCTTAGAAAATAACCATACTTTAACTAACTAAACCAACAGTTTTGAACAGCACCTACAGGAGGAGTGAACTGGGGTGAGCTCAGAGGCTCATCACATGGAGGCAGTGATGTCTTCTCCATGTTTTCCTTAACTACAGAATCCACAAAACGCAAACCTGTTTAACAATTCATTAATGAATGTCTTGTATCCATATACGTAATTCTACTGCAAAAAAATGAGTAGACTTACAATTATACAGCTATATAATTATAATGGGCTGCCCAGGGAGGTGGTGGAGTCCCCATCCCTGGAGGTGTTTAAGAGTAAGGTTGACTTAGCGCTGAGGGATCTGGTGTAGTTGGGATCTGTCAGTGCTGGGTTAATGGTTGGACTGGATGATCTTCAAGGTCTTTTCCAACCTAGATGATTCTGTGTGATTCTGTGTGTATTTTTACTGCAATACCACTGAGAAGTAGAAAACGTTTTTGGATAAGATTACTGAAAAAAATCTTATGACAAATTGGCAGACATGCCTTACCACAAAGGAAGACTGAAACCTGTTCGGTTTTACACTGAAATAATTTCTATTCCAAGGTTAATTAGCTTTTTTGCAGCTCGATGGATTGATTCTGTGGGGGCCTGTCTTCGGTTACAGCAGGTTACTTCCTCCTTACCTGATGGGCGACCAGATTGCTCAGAGGCACTTAGTGTTAATGTCCTGCAAAAAGTGTGTTTGTGCATCCAGGAGAAATCTCATGAATCATTAAATCCCCATTTACTGAGCTCATACATCACAGCATTTAGCACCTCGTTCTATCCTGGGGAAGGGCTTTATCACCACTGGGGGATGAGCGAAGCTTGAGCTTGCCCAGGCTTTCCCAGGAGCAGCTCATCTCCCTGGGACCGTCCTTACCGCAATGGATTACGTCGCTCTGCTAAAAACCATCAGCCTGTAGCAGTGAGGCGGGGGGGTTGGCGGTGATGCAAACTCTGGAGGAGCCAAAGTTGGTGTTAGGGAGGCACTCGGGCACTGTTTCCTGCTGCTGGGAGATGAACACCAGATTTTTAGATTATTTTTATTTTTCCTAAACAACCTGTGTTTACCTAGAAGGCAAAAGACTATCACTTGGGTCATACCTGTAGATTCATAAGACAAAGTTTTGCATTTTGCAAGAGTTTTCCTCAGTGTCCTGCTGCACAGGAAACTAGGAAAATATTAGCAAAGGCCTTTTACCACTGTGATGGTTTGCCATCAGAAAACCGTGATTCAACTGTATCCATAAAGTCAACATATTTTTGTTAAGTGCATCTTACAACATCATGGGCAATCATAAAAAGATGTTCCAATGAAGTTGAATTTTTCAATCTGACATTTATGAAATTACACAACATAGCAGAAAAGTTGGTTTTCATTACACTGCAGAACATAAATGTTGAAATTTTACGTTGGAGTGAAATGTTAAAACTTTACCAGAGCGAGATGTTTAGAAGCGGTTCAGTTACAGGACTCTGATTGCTCATTCTGATTTGAAGGGAAACCAAACCTAAAATAGCAAATTCTCTTCAAGTCTATATGCAAGGTTCAAGTTAGCAGCTTTTCTGTGCCTAGCTCTCTCTGCATGTTTTCCAGCTTAGCCACAACTATATACTTTTGCAAGAAGAGCTTTGGCCTCGCCCTTCCAGCCACACGCATGGATGGAGCCACTGGGTTTACAGCTTGCCTTTTTTTTGCATTCCCTCCTTCCTGTTCACTTCTGTTGTTTAGGAAGTAAAACAATGTCTGGTGGATGTTGTTTAGATGACACACGCGTTCCCTGCTGACCAGATTGCAGTGGTTGGCCGATGAAGGGAACCCACCACCTGCCACTTTGGCTCTCTGGCAGCCTTCACACACCCCCATCCACATGCTACAATTCAGGCTGCAGAACGAAGCACCGTGCTCCTGGGCTTATTTTATTTCAGTCAGCTCCACCAACATTAGCTGACCTGTTTTCTCCTCTGTATATGAGCCATGTCAATGGCCTGGTCCAAATCTCTTCTGGTAAATCCTTTGAAGTCAGATCACCAAAGCATGCTTTAAAAAAAAACATTAAGTAAAAGGGAAAAAAAAAAGACACTGATTAAAGACTGCTCACCACCTGGGTTACACCGTGTCAGGGACAGGTCACAGCCACCTTGGTTCGACAGGAGGGGAACTCGCAGCAGAAGAAAGAATGGCTGGTTTCAGTGTAAAACACAATTGTAGACTGAAGTCCGTGCCTTTGAATTTTCACTCAAATCGATTGAAATTTGGCTGATACTGTGGGCATCTAATTATCATCACTTATAAGAAAAACATCTATGTTGAAGTGTATGCTGTAGGAAACATGTGAGGCTACAGCCTTCAAGATGGGGAGGGGCTTTCTACCCCTGTTAGTGTGTAAAGCACATAGCAGGCAAATTATTATCCCTCAGTGTTTACCTGTTTTTCATGTCCTCCCAGTTTTTAGCCATTTTATTAAACTTAAAAGATCACTTTGCATCACATTTTGCTGCAATGCACAACTCACCCTTCTCACTAGTGGTACCAAATAATTTACAAGTAAAAAGACAAACCCTGACCCCGTCACTCTGCTGCCTTTACTGACACATGAACTTAACATCAGGGCAATGATCCTTTTTTACTTTTAATATTTCCTTTAGCTGGAAATGTGCACTGGCCCAGGGATATGAGAAGAAAAGTAGGTTGTGTTTGCTCCTGAGCAATGACAGTTCATAAGTTGAACGTAATTTTTAAATATATATATTTAACTGTATAAATATCTGTGTTCTTCATCTAGAAGACTGTATTTCTTGTATGTCAACCAGTTGGTGGAAACCATTTAAAATAGTTTCAAACACCCAAACTTCTTCATGGCATCTGGATGTAAAAGGAAGGTTTCTATTTCTGAGGAGGCTTGAAAGGCAGGGGGAAGAAGAAGGATTTACAAAAGACCCATGGGGAAGAGGTAGGATTTACAACAAAGACAATTGCCTTATTTCCCCCATGTACTTCCACTTGGCAAATATAAAGTCTAAGGTGCATTATAGTCTCCTATATTTTTGTGGAATGCGGGTAAAAAGAGATCAACCAAAGCCCCCTGCAAATGCCAGGTTTTTATCTACTCTGGATAGAACGGAGGAGGGGAGCCTTTTCATGCACCGCCCTGCCTTCAGCTCCTTGCAGCCTGGGGGCTTTTGGGACACAGCCATTTACACCTATTCCACTGAAACACCTTGGTTTTGATGATTTAGTGCAGAGAAGGACCAGCGCCATGTTTGGGCCAGGGCTGGGCCAGGGATGTGGTGTGGGAGCAGCATCCGAAGGGCCCAGATCAGGGCAGGGGATGCCACAGGTCTGGCAGCTCATCAGGGGACCTGGAACCAGCAACGAAGCTACACGGAACGGCTGCTCCCAGGGTGGCCACAGGGCCAGACTGCCAGCCAGATGCTTTTCCTTTCCTTTGGTATTTTCCATACTGAAAGCGAGTTGCAAAACAGCAAAAATTCCAGTGAAACAGAAACCTTTTTTGCTGGTTTTTTTTTTGGCATAGCCACATCTGGATCCGCTTAGCTGCCAGTCAGCTGCCTGATGCTCCGTCGCACCACCCCGCTCCCCACTGCTGGAACTCCAGCTATCCCAGCTAACAGCTGCGTTACAAAGCTTCATGTAACTAAATCAGAAAAAGGTGAAGAACGCCTGGGCCTCGTGCTGGTCGAGAGCAGCATCTCGCAGACACTAACTGCCCGGCTGCTCTCACGCAGTACATCCGAGCAGACGGCAGCAGCAGGAGGATGGGTGTGCTGAGGTGGTCAGGGAAGCGAGCTGAACTTTAAGCTGTTCTTCTGTGGAATAAAGAAAAATTAGCTGTGGCCTTTTGCTATTTCTATTAATCATATTGGATAACGTGACCTACAGTTTCCACAATCTCCTTTATTGGAATCACAACCATTACCCATTAGTGACTTAATGAAGCCTACTAATTACAAGCATCTCACTAATCTAGGCGTTATTTCTGCACCTTGTTTCGGAAGTGCCACGGAAGAGTAACAAGAGAGCACAGATGTCCCTCTTGGGGAACACACAGCACCAGTGAGCAGCTCCTGTGCCTTGCTGCCGAGGCCCGTGGCCACAGAGTCCTCCTGCAACCCACGGGCTGCCGGGACACCACCGCTCCTACTCTCTGGCAAAGAGCATTTGCTTGGAAAATAAAAATAAAAGAAGAAAAGGAAGCAACCAATAAAGACACAGTGAGGATTTCAGGTGCCAAAACCAGCATTTGCTTGGAAAATAAAAATAAAAGAAATGGAAGCAACCAATAAAGACACAGTGAGGATTTCAGGTGCCAAAACCAGCATTTGCTTGGAAAATAAAAATAAAAGAAGAAATGGAAGCAACTAATAAAGACACAGTGAGGATTTCAGGTGCCAAGTGATTATCTCATTTGTTTTCTGTCAAGCCTTTGTCCCACACTGCCTGAAAAAGGAGAAAGAAAAGACACACACAGGCATGCAATAAGAAGGAGGGCTACAGTCCGGTGGGTTATTGAAACCTGCTCTAAACCAGCTGGAAAGAAATATCTCCACCTAAAAATTGGGGGGAAATGTAGCTTTAAACAAGATGTTTAAAAGAGGCTTGAAGCTGAGGGAAGAATGGCAAACAAGAGTTAATCAGCATTACTAAATTTTGGACCTCTGCAAGGTCTAACAAGCACTGGTTCAAAATGGGAAGAGGTTACTGGAGGCTTTATTAGGCAAATGCTGAGCACTGCGCGGGCTGGCGGGCTGCTGGTTTCTCCCAGCCTTAATTGTCCGCTGTGAGCGCTGCAACAGGGCAGCAAAACCAAACTTGGGAGGCAGCCCATGGCACGCATCCCACCTAGGCACTGACAGGGTTTTTCTCCCACTGATTCAGACCACGGTTCTGCCTCTGCTCCCGCCGCTCCTCCCGCTCCAGGATTCACAGGCAAACAAGGTCACTCCGCAGCCATCACCCGTGGCATCCTGCCTGAAAGCGAGAGCCCTGGGGCTATGGACAGACAGATGGATTTCCACATCCACATCTGCCAGGGTGCAGATACTACCTCAGCCATTCAGGCTGTGTCTATTTCTGCTGACAGTTAGCATGGACTAGTTAGTGTCATAATCAGTGTTTTTCCATAATACCAAAACGTCCTGTAGCAAATCCCTGGGGTTTAGGAAAATGGGACCAGAAGGAAGGATTTGTATTAAAACCACAGCTGCAAAGTATCAGTGTTTCTACTTCCCAAACACACTGGCAAAATACTCGCCTCAATTTCTTTTAATGTCATCACGTTAATTCTCTTTCATATTTTCCAGAACACACCCTAAACAACGTGTTGGCAAAATATCTATAAAGTGTTTAGCACAAACTGGATGCAGAGAGTGCTTCCTACATTAACCTCCTCATCTTAAGCACTTAATGACCTGCCTTACAGAAGAGGTGAGTGTCCATCTCCCATGCAGAGCAAGCGCTGGCCCCAGCCATCCATCCCTGTGACCCCATCTAGAAAGCTGGACGAGGAGCAGATATAAAGTTAAATTAGAAAATGGTAACAAAGAAATTGTATAACTTTGCCCTATGTACCTTGTTCTGCAATGGCAGAGGTTATAGTTTCACAGCCGAGTAAGAATGAAGCGGCCTATTTTTCCCTGCTTGCTTTTGACTTGCCTAAAAATTCCATCTGGCTGAGAATTAGAGGGAAACACAAAGGCCAAAACCATCCCAAAGTGCTCAGGTTTCTGCTTCTAGCTCGGCCATAGGCTTCAACAAGGATGCACTGGAACAGCATTGCTCTGATAAAGGCAAAATATTTTTTAAGTCTAAAGTTGGGTCCATGTTAAATCCTCTGAGGTTTTTCTGGCAGGTTTCAGGAAGATCTCACTAACGGGGCTGGTAACTCCAGGCGCAGAGAAGCCCAAAGCACCAGCAGGGTGGTCCCGCTCTGCAGACAGACACCCCTCCTGCCCCAGCCCTGGCACCAGCACCAGTGGCCCCGTCGCAACTCGGGTTTCCCTTTCAGGGCCCCGTTTGCCCCCACCTATTTCTCAGACCCAGCTATATTTGTGACACCCACCAGGTCTCTCCTCCCACGCTGGAGTCTCCCCTAGCTCATGGATGCCTGCTTTGGGACTTCGCTTCTTTTATTTCCATATATCTCCTGAGAAAACCTCAAGAGAACAGAAGTCTTTTGGCTTGGCCTTTGGTCCCTAATTTCTGCTTGAGCCAAGTTTGCATGGCTTGGCACTCAAGGATTAAATGGTCACATAAGGAACTTCTGCTCCTATTGTACCAAAGTATTTTTTAGTTAGTCTAAAGGTTAACAAATCACTCTGTCAACTTCATTGCTGCACTGCCTGTTCTTCGCAGGCAAAATAGTCTCATGTTTTTGTAGTCATGGGGAATTCCTTGCCTGTGAACTCTGATGGTCTTTACTTTTTACCTCGCGTGTGAGTGGCCAGCGTATATAACTTAATTGGATGAGTCACATCAGTACACAAATCTAGCCTGTACGCGAAGTGCAAAAGCAGTAAGAGTGATGGGTGAATTTACAGCTTCAGGAAATGTCTACATGCTTTTGCTTTGAGTGAGCACCAGCACAAACATGTGTTATGTAAATGCATGTGGTTGCACAACCCGCGTTGCTGATCTCACGTCCATTTGTGCGTTCGGAGCGGCGGAGCAGCTCCCAACAGCCAGCCTACGGCTGCTCTAAAGGCAGAGGTGGGTGGGTGACCCCGCTGTGTTAAAGAGAACACTGCAGCCCCTTGACACGGACTTCTCAAGTTTCATCCCACAAATGAAATATGCCGGGTCAAACCGGAAAGCACGTTCGTTGTGGCCCTGCTTCCCTGCCAAAATGAATTGTCTTCTCCTTGATGCAAACACTCTTGAGGCCAACGCTTCTGCGCTCTCATGCTTGCTGGGTCAACAGGATTTTATTCTGAGCGCTCACTTCCACTGCTAAAGAAAAAAGGCAAGCTGAGATTTCAGAGGCCTGTCCCAGCAGCTGGAGACTGCCCGAAGGCCCCCGGCACAGACCCGCAGCCTCAGGGCCAGGGTTGGTGCCAGGCTTCCCCAGAACAGGACAGACACAGAGCCCACGCCTGTCTTTCAGGAGCCGTGCCTACGTGCAAGGCTGAGCTCATTGCAGTCGCTCTGGGCTGACATGATGGCACTTCCACATCCTACAGACATCACCTAAAAGAATTTCCGACATCTGAAATAATTCATTCTCTAAACCCACCTTTTACTGCCTTCTAGGTATAATACGTTTGGTTAGAAAAAAATATTGCAGGCGTAAACGAGATGAACCAGGGATTGAAGGAAGGGAAAATGAGAAACAAAGGACTACATTTGTAGGCTAAGGAAAAAATGCGTGTGTTCTTGGTTTCACATCAGTTGTCAGAAGTGGGAGAGGTTTTTACTGCATTATTCTTCTCCTTTGATGTAATTTCTAATATAATGTGTAACTAAGACTGCAAGTGGTAGTATTCTGCTCTGCAGCTGAACTGAAATAAGGTTTCAATTTCTAAGTTTCTGATCATATTAAGATGGATTTTTCCATTTGAAGTTTATGGACACAGAATTAAGAGAAGCTTTTCGTTCAAGACAGTAGTGAAATTACAGTTATGAACTTACCAATGAGCTTCTGGGGAGCCCAAGACACTTCAAATGTTTGAAAAAGTTAGAACTAGGGTTTTTTAATGACAAGTTTGATTTTAGCAGAGGAAGTGTGTGAAACACCTGCCCTGGCAGAAGGACACTGCTCCAACATGGGAAAACCCATAGCAGTACCTACAGCACTGCAAGGTCCCAGCAGTGTTGTCTCAAGAGAGTTTGCTGCATATTGAGACACTTATTCCTTCCACAGACATTTTAGACCACAAGTTTTGATGTCTCTAGTATTTTACTCTTAGATGTCTTGGTCATAGCTGACTCTTAGCCTTATTCACCATACAGCAATGGGGGAAAAATATTTACACATGTCCTATCAGAACGATGCCCTTGCATTCTTAAGTACCCACAAATGAGAGACTGCTCCCG
Organism: Strix uralensis; assembly: GCF_047716275.1. Classification (NCBI taxonomy): domain Eukaryota; kingdom Metazoa; phylum Chordata; class Aves; order Strigiformes; family Strigidae; genus Strix; species Strix uralensis. The sequence goes on along the minus strand of NC_133979.1, from coordinate 34,128,609 downwards.
GCTGTCAGCAAACAAGAGCAACAGGCCAGCAGCTATCTGATATGAACAGGTCTGAAGGAACTTCCAAACTTTTAAAGAAATCCGAGAACGGCTCAAAAAAGTTGTTTTAACACCTAAACTAAAAAGACAGTATAACAAGCAAAACCTTGAATTTCCTGCTTGTGAGCTGTCCCACCAGCCTCCACACACCATCCAGCTGTTCCACATCTCTTCTTAATAAAAGTGAAAATATCATGTAAGTGCTCAAAAGAAACTGTCTGAAAACAGTATGTGCCAAATATAGGGAAATTTTATTTTTTATTGTCTGGTAACACTGTGATAATATAAACTGTATAAAGCATGATAAAACACTTCCATAAAACAGCGTAGGTACATATTATAAAATAAAAATTAAAAATATGTTAAAAAAGGAAAAAAAAATAAAAAGAAAATATTACAATAAAATAATGGTACCAGTTTCTTCCTGTATTCCAAAATTTATTGAAAATGTTTAAATTATGTAGCACTAAGATAAGTTACTTTTATTTTCTCTCTTGATTTTAAACATGCACTAACTCAAACAGAAATAAAACCTATTGATCAATACAGAAAATGTTATTAATCACGTAACCTTGCATGTAGATTTAAGGAGGGATGATGTATTTCCTTCCCGTGGGCTTACAGATTTTAGCAATTAAAAATAGGTCAATAATTCACAATAAAAGGAACAGACACAGAATTAGCAATAAACTCTGATAAATGAGCTGTTACTGTAAAAATTGTCAGAAAACCATCAAACAAAAGATCAGCTATGCTTCAAATAGTCTCTGCACAAAGTGTGACCGTGATCTTTGTGCTTGCCAGGATCCCGACAGCCCGACCAGAGAGGGTGGGATCTGAACCCTATTAACGTCAACAGAAATCTTGAGACCGAAATTCCACTTACAGCTCTTGAAGAGAAACACACATGCCTTCTGACCACGATACTGCAAATAACCTTACTTAAAATGTGCTTGGTTTTCACCGCGATGATAATCCCAGTGAAAGGAGTGCTCTTCTTCTCCAGCTGCTGTGGAGCGTTGGACAAGCAACCCGCAGGGCAGCCGGGGATGTGGTTTTCCCCTCTCACCTCCGCAAACACCTTTGTACGTTCTTTTGCATTAACTTCCAGAGACAGCAATCTCATCTCCAACTGAACTATTCTTCCCCAACTATCTTCTTCAAAATCCAGAAGAACGCAGCTAAGGAACCACTGCTGGCACTGCCAGGTGCATTTGCTCAGAGTTAATCCCACAAGCTTTAAAAAAATGACACAAGCCAGCCGAGCGCCCCTCAAATATGTGACTCCTGGATCCTGCACACAGTGCAAGGCCACCAGTGACCTCATCGGTTCCTTTTGCTCCTTCCCACGTCACACACTTGCCAATTACATTATTTCAAAGGAGGCTGGAAGTTTTCAGAGGTGCAACTGCATTTTCCTATGCATTTGCAGAGTTATCTCAACGCTCGTTGAGATGGTACTAAAATAATCTATGTCTATGCACGGTCTTTCATTAGTCAATGTACTAAAAAGATATTTTTAAAAATAGCCCTTAACACAATGAACTACTTCACATTCTTACCTAGGAACGTTTCATCTATCCCCAGTAAACATTGCCACTGTCCCCTTGCAGAAATGCGATGCTTCTAATCATGATCAAATGCAAAATCACTTTTAATTTATCTATAAACATTTTGGTCAGAAACACATGAACTAATAATAATTTAACATACAGGTGCTACTAGCTCAAGAATTCAAGCGTTGTGGAACAAAAGAGGAAAAGAAAATGTAAGAGGCTGGATTTTTTGCTGAGTGGATTTTATACATTGTTAAACAATAGTAAAGTGGACTTCAGTATTTCTGAAAATATTTGAAATTAAAGGATTCAAGAGCAGATCCTTCTTAGCATCAGTTACAAAGGCTCTACTAGCGTTAATAACTAGCTGAGGATCCTACTTACAATACCAGAGATGTATAAACCCCATTTCTTTGATACCCCTTTGTTATCAAAACCTTGTTGCTTTTTTTAAGAGCAAAGAAAAGCGAAATTTGAAACACAGTTTGATGATGGAGTTTTAGTAAGGCCAATATAGCCAATGGTTATAACTGAGCAAAACCCCTTTCAGCATAAGAAATCAACCTTAATAGAGCTAGTAAGCAGCCAAGTGACTCAATATACCAGGGGAAAAAAAAAGACACTAAAAAAAAAGACACTAAACTCAATGACCATAGTTTTTAAAACAAGGCTATCAGCATACTGAAATGTTTTCAATGGTTTTAGTTTAAAAAAAAAAAAAAAAAAAAAGAAGTACAAAATTATATTGAAACTTGAAAATTCACAAGAAAATATTTTCAGGAGTTTTGCACAGCCTTGTTCAGGAGCAGTGACGCTCTGATAATGTCTTTTTGACTCCAGTTATAAAGGTAGAACCGGTTTCTTGAAGGAGTGGGACCTGTGATGCAGCCTCTATGTATGGTTGTTGTTAAGATTGTTCTTATTAAAGAATCTCCTTGCTTCAACACTGCTGAGAGACACAGAGCAGCGAGACGGATTCTCTTTCCTGTATTCAATGCTTTCCATCATAGCTTCCTTGATCACCTGGAAAACAGTGAACAACGTGTCACTCAGGGAAATAACTAACACTTTAATGATTTATTAACTGACAGAAAAGACCCCTTCAGATGTTATCAACTGTTGCTCCCCCTTTTAACACTGCTCCATCACTGAACAAAGTGATTGCTGAGTATTATTATGAATACTACTTTTTGATTGTATAAACCACTGGTTTTAATGTAGTTATTAAAGATATGACAGGATATCATCAACATCAAAGAAGTCACACAAGAATATACACTTTTTAAACCAAGTCCTGATGAAATTCCAAAGGGTAAGTCAAAACATTGAGGAAATCCATACTTAAAGGATATAGGAAGTAATTATTATCTCAAGAAGGATTACATCTTCACTTTTGCTTCTTTTCTCCTGGAGTAACAAGATTTCTTTACTATATTGACCAAAAAAAAAATCATTCCTTTATCTAGGATGATCATTTACACTTGTGAATATGGCAGGTCAGTCTATGGATGCTGGGATCATGGTGTCACGTTACAGTTAGTATCAATTAAAGATAATCATTATTGAGTTAGTTGATAAAGAAACTTCCAAAGATCTTAACAGAAATTTTCTAATTTCCTTTTTTCTCAGTTAGAAAATCATCATACGTAAAGAACTGAGCATAAAATCTTGAACACAATGTCTACATCCTACACAGTCACCTTTGCTCAGTTGCCCTGCAGGGCTTGTGATGGCAAAATGGCAAAAACAACTCAGGAACCAAATTAGAAAAGAGTATGAATTGGAATGGACCCTAACAAGTACAGGCTCAAACATTATGAAAAGCACACACACTACGCTCCAATGGTTCTTCCATTTGGAAGGTGGCCACAATACTATATCAATCTTCTTAGCACCTGAAATACTGTTTAGACTTTTTTTTTTTTTTTTCCACTGGAAAGCACCTCTGGCCTCTTCAGCAGCATATTTGCTTAGTGATTTATTATTGACAGAGGATCATACACGGTAATACTTCTTACAACACCGGTATTTCAGAACTTCAGAAATAGAGGTCAAGTGAAAAGACCAAATTCTCTTCACCTAATTCTCACTGTGTATCTCACCAAAGTCGCTTCAGGTAACTCCAGCCACAGTATTACCTAGAGTGACTGGACTCTTCTTTCCTTCCCAGGCTGGACGGCTGCAAGTTGACCACGCCACATTTTGTGCATGTTTCTCCACAAGCTCATGAAGACCTTACCTAGGGTATACTCCAGTCCTCATTAAAATAAAGCCCTTTTTTTTTTCCACTGACTATAATGGGCTTTGATCCAGCCCCAACTCTGAGAACAGCAAGGGGCACAACTAAATGCAGGAAGCACTTAGTATGTCCTAACAATCAGGCAAACACTGAAGTAAAACCCTGTACCTTCTGTATGGCAGATTTAGGCTTTACTCACATCACCCACTTTCCTGTTTAACATTCTAGACCCTCTAAGCCCCTTCCACACTGGCATACTTACATCTATGTTATTGAGGGTGTTGAACTCCATTAGATCATGAAGCCTCTTGAAAGCCTCATTGGGATACTGGAAGTTGAAGGTAGAGAATGGTGTATTTGGATCATCAAAAATGTCAAAGTCTGCAAAATCCTTCTCCTCCTGTGTTTCTCTTGGAACTCCTGAATACAGAATAAATACAAAAATACAATCTAAATGTTAGGTCTGAGGACTTACCGTCTTATTTTTTAATGGCTCTTTTGAAATCCCTAACTACTACACACAGACTGAAGAGTTATTTCGGAGACAAAACATTTCCAGTATATAATCACCACGTCATTATAAAGCTTCAAAAGGAACAGCTAGATTTAGCATCAGAAACTGTGTGCTCACCTGGAGCTTTGTACTTCCGGAAGCTGATGTTGGCCAAAACAAAATGAATTATAGTTGGACAGTCTTTCTCCGAAGAGGTATCCTTTGGTTTGAAAACATAGCACTCCTTCATGCCCTCTCGATCAAATACATTTGGGTCTATTTTTGGGAAAGGAAGCTTGTTCATTTTGGCCCATTTTTCAGCAAGCAAAATTTCCTGAAAAGACAACAAAGACTCAGGTGCATATAAGCATTCAGTGGGATCTTATGTAGAGAGACCCAGGTCAAACTGGTTACTAGAAGCAGTTTTATTAACTCACGCTTCTTTACGGCACAAGGACTGATCAAAGTCAATCTCTGTATGGGCGACCCAGTATGGCAAACTGAGCACCTAATTCAGCCTGCCCAGTCTTCACCACCTGCGATGATTCACAGGAAGGCAAGAGCTGGTCTGTCACATAAATCTTTAGATGAATTTACAGAGCTGACAGCTAGAAAAACCCATCTGTAATTTTACTTGCAAACTGAGTATCAGTGCTATGGAAACCAATGAGAGTTAATAAACACCAATCCATGCGTTGTTATGTTCGGAGTCACATCACAGCACAGAACAGCATTTGAAAGCATGTTAAGTGAAGAAGTAAGTCTGGAAACAGGCTTTTTTTTCCTCGTGACAACTCGGTAAACAAAATAATTTGTAAATAATGACTCAAAAGAGTGTAATGAGGGTGTGTGAGAGGAAGGAGAGGGAAGGTCAACATCTTTAATCTTGGTTTTGAATGAAATAGGACCCTTCTTTGGGCAACTGTTTTGGATACGCAAGAGATTAAAAGATAGTGAGTGTAAAATGATAAAACAAGAGTCATTGACTGCAGCTGGCTGATTTCCCTGTGTGTTGGAGTAATAAAAGTATATTAGAGTGCTAGCATAGATACAGGCCAACTCCTGAACTAGCCTTTACTCTTTGTAACGCAAGCAGCAGCCAGTAAACAAAACTGGTTTCTGTCCTTTAGGCCATAGCATACAGCCTCTGCTATACCTCTGTATTAGCTGGAGCCACGTCACTAGTCTTATACACATACTTTTGCCTCAGAAAGAATGAACAGTGGCTGCATGAAAACCTATGGCATCATTTAATTTTCCCACCATTTTTTCTTGCGTAAAAGGATTCTGCCTTTTTAAAATTACAGTTTACAGAAAAACCTTCAGGGAACCACTTGGCTTCCTATCCATCTCTCCACGCTATGGTATGTTTCCCAAAATGACACAGAAAGTTGCAGCTGACAGAGACAGAAAGCTCCATGCATAGACTACGAGTAACAGAGACGACTGCACACAGCCTTTTGCACAGACTCCACGTGCACAACATTAACAAAGGGAGGAGAAAGAAGATGTTTCAGAGGAGATGGCAGTGCTGTCAGCAAATTTAGCTGGTGGGGAAAACACTTAGTCATGACAAAAAAGAAGACAAATTCTTAAACAAATAGAAAGGAAGAAACAGACTGTGGGATTCAGTCAGTTAAAGAAAAATGAAGGATCTCAGCACTTGTAAGAGCCTTCTCAGTGCTCTATTCTTCCAAGTACTACCCAAGACACCCAGAGATTACAGAATTTACTCCTTTTTACTCTCCTGAAGCTTGTTTTTCTTTGCATTTGACAAGACTGATCTAGAGTTCATTTTGCTACTGCTGTTATTTTCTAATCTTGTTTGGGGGTTTTGTCCCTTGATAGCAAGAGAAAGGAAATAAATATTCTGTTCTAATTGAAATTTGTCTGTAAAGCAACAAAGAATGTCAGTTGTTTCTCAAAGAGCATGTTTTCTTGGTTTCCTTAAAAATTATGTTTAAAAATCAAGTTGGGTTTCAAATAAATATTGCCTCTTTTTTGAGAACCTCACAACAGTTAGTCTCCTAAGTGCTGCTTTTCCTGTCACCTACCAAAATGATCCAACATTAACCCTTTCTGGTCAGTTGGAGCTGTCTGGAGGCGAGGTTGTACAGGCTGTACAGGCTGACAGCTGTGCTTTCCACACCTGCTACAGAAAACAGCCATGTCATTTAATCTGTATTTTTCTGTTGTTGCTTTTCTCTGGCCTGAATGGATTTAGGAATCCTATTTAAACCAGTACTGGGATAAGCCTAGTGAGATGTAAATGAACAGTTAGCCCCACTTCCAAAATGTTACATATTTAGCAATACTGGAGTGACTGGGACGCATTTCTGCAAGGTGATGACAGAAAACAATTCATTTACATGACAGCATCACAGAGGAGGACAGCTGTAGAGAGCTAGAGCACTAGCACATGGTAAATGACTTACTTAATTGTTTAATACTGACATAAAATAAAATTCTGCAATGCAGTGCGAAGGCAAGACTTCCACAAAAACAACAGAGCTACTGCTTCAAACGAATTATATTAGCCTTCTTTGTTGTCTCATGTGAGTCATGTAAACAGGAACTGAGGCAGAGTGCAATATTCTGCCTTGACGTGGAAACAAATTGCTCCGATGCTGTCGATACAGTAGCACTAAGGCCTTCTGGAACCATGAAACGTGCAACCAACCTGACTGGAAGAATACAACTGAGTCAAATTTATGAACACAAAGAAAAGAACGGCCTATCTTACTTTGAAAGGAGGACTGGAATCACTTGGCCTTGCTGAAAAATCAAAAGAGATGATGAGATCAACGCCTCTCTGAGGTCTTAAGATAAGTGGGTATGGCAGGTTAAACGTAAGCCCACTGTCCACTATATGAATCTTTTTGCTCTTCACGTCTAGTGGCTCATATATCCTCTCAAACTCATCAGGATCTGTGCAGAAGAAAAGAAAACAAAACAAAACAGGAACACACGAGTTAAGAACTGAAATTTTGATGGGCTTTCCAGTGTTTCCCAAAGTACTGAAGATTCCACAGAATTTAAAATGTACAATATCCCAGCCAAACATACCATGAATTCATGTGTAACTTTAACTCTCGTCTTAAAACTGGAGAATGAGGTTAAAAAGAACAGAGCTGGAAGGGACCTCAGTAAGTCAAGTACCCAAAGGCCCTGTCTCAAGGCAAAAGTAGAGCTGGCTGGATGCAAATGCCCAAGCTTGACCCTAGCCTTTCACCTTTACCCTGTCATCCCTAACAACCAGTACACAAAGGAAAGTGTTTATGGGACGTTAAGAGGCAGATTCCTGAAGTACATTCCTCCCCCTGCAGTGTCTTACAACCCCTGCCCAAACTTATTCCCCCAGGTTCCCCCCCACTGCCCTGTCCTTCCTAGCTCTTCCTCCCCAAATAACTGAAATTTGCCTGAAAAGCTCTGATGTGGTTCTACTCTTGCATGACACTTGTCTATGTCTGCTTCTGACTCTTAAAATTAGGACTACCAAGTCTTGTTTGTCAGCCTACACTACATCTCATGACCTCATACTCACTACTACACTAGGAACAAAAAGAAATGGTACCCGATATCCGTATCTGAAATTTAAGCATTGGTCAGAATTACATATAAGCCACTTACTGCTATCACTGTCACAGTATGGTATAAAATAGTCTCCTATCTCTAATGCCCAAACTGAGGGCTGAGAAAGATGATGTTTCCCCTTCAACCCCAATATTCACTGCGTGCAACTCCGGAAAAAACAAGCAATTTTTCCTAAGTGTCTTTGCACTTAGCCAAGTCTCCCTGCAGTACTTAAAACTTTTCTCCTGGCAGTCTTTCCTTACTCTAGATCTTAAAAATATTTCCAGTGCATGTTTTGCCTTTTGACTGAAGACCAAAGCTCGTATCTGTAGAGGGCAGTGTAATCTAAGGAATGCTGAATACAATAATATAATTATTTCTTGCTTAATTAAATTTCCTAGCACATATTGGCAATGGAAGTAATCTGAAAAAAAGATATTTTAATGGGAAGAAAATTCATCAAAAATAACTCAAATTCTAGTTCTTAATATTTCAGGATCCATGAGAAAAATTTATTGTTATGAGCAGAAAAAAAAATGTCAGAACAGATATTTTGACTTTTCATTTCTGGTATTATTTATTAGAGAGCACTCTGCTAAGAAATGAGGTACCAGTTTCCTAATATTTGCCTTGATTTCTAAGGGAGAAAACACTTTCAAATCATCACCTATTGCTAAAGGGCTAAGTGTGTTCAGAGGCCTATTTTAGAACCAGATATACTTCATAACCATGAATTGCATAAATGAATGAAAATATATTAGTATTTATCAAATTCGTCACAATTAAAAAAAACATTGGTAAAAAAATACTCTTAATACAGATCCTTTTAGCATAAGTCGGCCAGTTTTGTTTTCCCCTCCTTTTTTAAAGACAACATTTCAAACATAATTTAACCCTTGTTCTCAACAGAATTTCTAAAAATTGCAGAAACATTTTTGTTCATGTTTTGTATGATCTTATTTTACAAAATTTGAATTTGAAAGTCAACAGCGATCCTTTAAACAAGAACATCACCCATACTAATGTTTGATAGGAGTGTTACTGCACACACAAGCTTCCTACTGAAAAGGCACTGAAGAAGAAGACAGTTCCTATTGCTTATAGTCTTCATGACTCGCTCTATAATCGAATTTATCGTAGTAATTTTATGATATTTTAAATGCTAAAACATCATAATGCCATCAATAAATTTATGATGACCAGATAGATTGTTTTTATTAGTCGTGGTCTTCTGTGATTACAGGAGAAATTAAACTCAAATGTTTTTCTTGTTATTATAATTCATTTTAGAAGTACATTTCTAATCTTTGAACTGAGAAGAAAAGTTCCAAAATGCACCTTATGTCGACATTACGGGGTCAGAATTCAAAAAGCAATGAAGCTATTCCAGTGTCATTTTAATGACATGAGTTTAAAGGCAGACTCAGCATGTAATCTGATTTGATTTAGAGAGGCTCTGGAGCCAGAGGCCAGAAGCCAGCACACAATAGCCCAGTGAGACAGGGCAAGCGGGCAGGCTGAACTGTGGGTCAGGACACTGCAGGTGAGCCTGAAGTCGCTCCTGGGAGAGTTGGAACGTACAATGAGCGTCCCTGATGCTAAAAGAAGCATCACCTACTCTATAACCTGCACTGTCATTATTCTGAAGGGCTGGGTAAGAAAGCTTTGCTCTTTTTATACCTTACCACACATGAATCCAGGACAATCATTCTATACACTCTAGCAGCCCTGCTAAGTCAATCCATCGCTATCCACCAAAGAGTATGAAGACTGCATGCAGTATTTGTGCTCGGAGAGCCCGGGACACTAACTTTCAGCCCATGCAGACCACTTTTAGGAAGGATGCATCCATGTTATTAACAGCTTTCAGTCCATCAAACAGCAAACCAGGAGAAGCACAAGATGTTTACGAGTACAGCTCTGTGTGAAACCAGCACAGCATGTCTATCTGATTTGCAGTTATCAGATACACAAACGGATATTAAGAATTGCTTGGAAATAAAAAAGAGAGCACGTTCTACAGACCAAACTTTGTCACAGATGGCAGCCTCAATGGAAGTATGGGAGATGAAAAGGGCATTTGCTACTGACGTGCATCTACTAGAACAGACTTTCCATAAATACTGAAATAAGGAAACAGAGATTATGAGTTATTTTTTCCCTATTGTTATTCACTTGGCATTTTCTCAAGTGATTTTGGTGTGTTGTAACATCAAGGCACAGAAACACAACAACTCTGAGTTCACAATTAAATCATTCAAGGGGTGTAAAGTTTTAAAGCATACTTGAGATCAGTTAAGAAAATGCTCAGCATAAACAGAACCCATAGCAAAGTGAAGCCAAGCATTTGACTTTCAGATCAAGCAGCTGGGATCTCTGCTGTATGCGCTGCAGACCCTAAATTCAGTCCTCAGTAATGACTGTAACATCAGCTTAGGTCTGCCACAGTTCATCCTCTGCAGTGCAACTCAGTGGGTCTACAGAAGGTTTGAGACAACTGGAGATGTGAAGTATTATTTATATCCTTTTTGATTCATTTATTTCTCCTTTGGAGCATCTGGTAATAAAGAGAAAGCAAGTCCTAAAGCAATTCAGACTCCTCTCTGTACTCAAGATGATAGGTAAACTGCTAGGAATAAATATGCAAAGCTTAAATGCATCCAGTGCCTTGGTAATATACAATATTTTAAATTTACACCAAAGTTTCCTCTCTATCTACTCCTCTGGGCTCCTAGGCTCTTACACATATTAGCAAAATTCACAGCATTAAAATGTGGATACACCTATCACACTACCGAATGATTAAATTGTATATTAACTACTAAAATTTCAAGGGTTTTTTAACTATTCTTGACCGTAATATTGCTACTACTCACAGCTGTTAGATTCGAGTTGTTAGTTCAGGTTTATGAGAGTGGGCTTTAGCTAACACTAAAAAAATTGAAGTTATGTCAAACTTTTGCAAGATATTTTACCCAAAGACATTTCAGGCACTTAAAAATAATTGTCTCGGGTACAGGCTCATTCTGCCAAACCAGCATTTTATTTCAACTGAAGATAAAATCCAGGAAGTTGATAGTTGATTCTGAAGATTATCCACATGTCTTAATTATGCAAAATTCTCATCAACTGTCATTTTTTCCAACCATAAATTTACTACCCGCTTTCCTGCCTCTTTTACAACTACTATAAATATTAAGACTACCCAGCTGTAAACACTTCTGAGATGATAAAAATATTTAGAAAGTGGAGTACAGATGGAAATTACCACTCAAAGGGATTTGCTACATTAACAAATACACATTAGAGCGCGTCTGCTCCTTAAGCTTTTAAACGACCTCTGGTATTTACTATTGCATAGTAACCAGCGAGGACAATCTCCTTCCTCTGAATAGAAAACAAGGGCTAAAGTGACTGCCGTTATTACGTGGGGTGGTTGGCAGTGCTGTGCCACTACACAAGAACATGGAAGGAACACCACTTTCAGAGCTTTGTAGTTCCTTGGCTCGACGGATGTCAGTAATAATCCATAATCAGCCAGAAGCGTTACAGTTTGCGTCACAGAAACTGTATGTGGAGACTCCACCAAGTGTGCATCTTCACTGTGATGTAACTTTTTTACTGGGCAATTTGCATCCTTACCTCAGTGCTCTGTTGCCTACTGAGGAAGAAAAAGAAAGTACCAGTGCCAGGAGAATACTAAGAAATTAACTGGCTTTCATTGAGAAGACTGTAATGAACAGTGTCTATAGCAAATCTTCAAAATACTAATCGAATATGATTCCTAATTCTTTGCAGCTACTGTCCCAGACACCACATACTTCATGGAGTGGAGGAAGGCATTGAACTTCTTTTGCAAATTAACGTGTTTCTGAAATTCTTATTTTTCTGCATTCCTGCTTCTTGCTTAAGCCAACAAGAAATGTGGATGCATCTACCCCTCAGTCACACGTGAAATGTGAATGCACCTGACAGATCAGTCACACTGGGAAGAACGTGGTGCCAGCAAAGTAAGGATCTACAAGTAAAGAAGTGTGTTGCCTCCACAGGTTTTTCAGAGGAAGACAAAGACAGCGGAAGAGCTACAAAATTTTTGCAACAGGGAAGCCCTGTAGGAGAACAAGGAAAGGTTTTATTTCTACCAGAAGGTTTAGCACCAATAAAGGAAAAGGAACAACACAGGATACCCTTTGGAGAAGTCCAAGAGAGTAAGAAAGTGGCCGTAATGAAGGACACCATGCACAAAAGCAGCTTGGTCAGCTCTGCCAGCAATTCCTTCAGAACAAAGAGCCACTTCCCCTCCAAAAGGCAGTGAGTGTTCTGCACGCTCTGCCAGGGGACAGGGCACGTAGGCAGCGACAGAAGCCACTGTGCGGTCACCGCACAACCTCTGCTGCTCATCAACACTCACAACTGCCGCTACAGAAACGTTCCCCTGCCTTCAGGTACGTGCTGTTGTAAGCCTCATAGTTCAACGTTACCACACCGAGAATTCGCCGTTTCTGGTTTTACTAATGAATATGCAGCAACAGAGGCTCTCTGGGAACTAACCTGCAACAGCTGCGTCTAGTTCATCTTCCTCCACGGACTCCTGAGTAAGAAGGTCTGCCAGAGGAGAGAGCGGGTAGCAGCTGTTGAGGTTCAACCCCAGCATGAAGTTGTGCACCTTCCCAGCGCGCCCTTCCCTGGTGTTGAAAAGGGCACTATCACCCACCAAAGCCATCAGCATTCGCTGCACCCAGCTTTCTTGGCTGCTGTTCTGATATTCTTGATTTGCCTCAGCATTTTCAGTGCCTGTAGAGGAAAATGAAAATAACCAATGGTGAGGCAGTTAACCTAAAAAGTATAAAACCAAGATTTCTCGGTCTACTAAAATAAAGGACCTATTAAAACAAGAGGAATTGGGTCATAGCCCTCTTTCAAGGAGCCATGGACTGAATGAAGGAGCTTTGCTGCAAGAATTTCAGAGGAATGGAGAGAAACCATCCTCTTAACTTCACAGGCCAGTGAAACTTTCAATCTGCAGTACAGGAGTGCAAATGTGTCCATCAGAAAAATAAAATGGCAATGTTTTAGACGACCTGAGCCAGACTTAATTGGTCTGGATGGAAAGGGCAAAGATGATATGGCTTTATCTGTGCTAGCACCCAGAATGCAAACTCTCCTGGGCTCAGGGGACAGACTTGAGTCACCAAGATCCATACTCCGTGTAGAACTAAATTCACCTGGATGTGTACTGACACCCTTCTTCATCCTTAGGTGATCGCTAGAAACACAGCCTTCATTAAGAAGGCAAAGTCAGTCTGCATAAAAGAGAATAGGAATTCTAAAATATCTGAAAATATCCTTACAGTAAACTGTAGGCTACAATCAATATCTGGTTTTAATTAGCTAAAGAGAACAATGAAATGTCCAGATTTAGATGTCTACAGCTAGATGTTGCAGTAGAAATGACTTGGATTGGCATCACCTTGCATTCGTAAACTGACAAAACTTGACTTTTTAGGGTGTTTTGCATAAGAAGGTAATTCAGGCTCAGGCTTGATACTTTAAATCCAGCACTGAAATGTGCCTCTTTAATCCAGGCGTTAAAGGAGCTGTTTTTTATGTAAGTAGAGAGAAAACAAGCACTGAACACCACGAAGTTTAGATGTCCAACATCTGTACAATAATATTCTACAGAAGTGAGAGGGATTACCAAGCATTTACAAATCACAGATTTGTAGGTTGTCCACTATTGCTACAAACTATGAGAGGAATGTAGTGTTTCGTGCTGGCTATACTGCTTAAACAGGAAATCCACAAATAAACACAAAATGTAGTATCACCCTCCCCCTATTATTTTACACATAAGGGGAAGTGAAGAAGGCATTGTTTAGAATATTGTGCCAGGTACTAGGAATTTCCTAATCAGGTGTCATTTGTAAACGTGCTAGAAGACATCTATGAATGCTGGAAACACAAATTAAACCATTCTCAGGTAAATATTTGGCCAAGGAACCCTTGGAAACAATGGCTAATGTTAGTTTTGCTGGGCTATTAACAATTCAGACATGTCTCTGAGCCCAGCAGCTTGCTGGCAACAAACTTCTGGAGCTTACTGGCTCAGCAAGCCTAATTTTTGGATGTATGTAAAATTGCAGACCTCTGTTGGGCTGATGCCAAGATTGAAGATGTGTGAGAGAATCATTTGATCATCAGCTTGAGCAGGAGGCATGAAGTCAAGCCAAAGCCTCTTGTTCAACATTTCTCTATTTTGTTGTACCAATGGCTCCTTTAAGATCCTTGGGCTAGACATTAGTTTTACCATTAAATCAATTAATGGACCATAGTTTTACCATTGGTATAAATGAGAGCAGAGCTCTCAGTTAAAAGAGACTATTGGTAAAATTAAGGAAAACCGGCTATGGCTAATTACCAGCATCCACAAACTTGACCATGCCACACAAAAGCTGATGAAAAAAGTAAATTATGAAATAAAATATGAGGATTTCCTTACCTTTAGGATGCTGTGATTCATCTTCACTGTCTGAACTGTCATTGCTTACAAGATGCTTTAGCCTAATGTTTTCTGTTGAAAGAAATATAAAATTACTTTAAACTGCTAGGGTTTAATTGTCAGACCAGCTAAGAATTTCAAAACAATTTGAGTCATAAAACTATCATAGTCTTCATAACAGAAAACACAGCTGAAGAGATTCAATCTGCTGTGGACACCTCTATGTTCAGAATCTGCTCAGAATATTTTGGCTTTAGCCTGCAATTTTTGTAAAGCTCCTGCACTAAACAGATTAGCAAAAGGGCTGAGAAAACCAAAGCCAAGATGGTTATGAAAGTTCTGCTGGAGTATGTGTGAAAAATAAAGGCCAACGCAGTCACACAGGTAGAAAACACAACGGTTTTCACCTCATAACATTAAGTGAGAGAAATAAAACCAGAAATAAGTGAACTTCTCTGGCAAAACTCTGCATTTTGTTAGGGTCAACAGCTTTGTTTCCAAACTAACCACAAAGTCATTGTTAACCATTCATTACTATCTCAAGGCATTATTTCAAAGTGAAAATGAATACTGAAAAAGCAACACATTCCACTCCTCAGGTAAGGTTTGTAGTGGAGGTGAATTCACGTGAGAATGCATTACAGGATGACAACACAATTTTTGCTAATTACAGAGGGAAGCCTTTCTTGAAATACAGTTTTATAAGCAGCCTCATCTCAGAAGTTTATACCCTACAGAGTGGAGACAGGAACTGAATCGCAGTGATGCAAACGTATCCAAGAGAAGACTTCTGAAAACTAAACCCCTTTATTCCCTAGTATAAAGTATGCTAGGAATCATCTCTAATTGAAATTTGAAGCCAGTTAAAATAAACTGAATGAGGGTTGTTTCCTAATGAAGTCGAACGTATTATCAACTAATTGTTTTTTCCATTAAAAAATGAAAATAAAATAACATTTACTTTTTCTCACAGAAGGATAATGTAGATGTTGGTCTCTGGTGGCATACCCCTGCTTTGGGCTGTAATTTCCAACAAATGCTGTAATTTCTACCAAATGCAGTATCAAAACAATGGCAATTACACTTAGCACTTTTTGCTTAAGTCTAAATCTAATTTCTATAAGCACGCCTGGATGAAAGAGAAGATTGAAGAGAGAGTCACCACAGTATCAAGTGTAAAAATACACAGTTTTATTACCCTCGGTAATGAATCCTGGATACAGATGACCACCAATGTTGCTTTTTTCCTACAGAGGATTACGTCCTCTTAGACTTATATACAACACTGTAAAAATCCCCACAAAAACAGAAGAGCTTAGTCATCTTGTATTTTTCTTTAAATACTTTTTCTTTGTTATACTCAGTGGGTCCTCAGTCACTACTCAAATACCATCAATGGACAAACACGCACCAAAGACAAACATGTACAAATTCTTGAGAGATGATATAGGAGATAGGTCAAAATAAAAACTAGTGACCAAAAGATGAAGCTAACAAAACCAACAAATGCAATTGTTGGACATCAAATAATTTCTTTAAAGCAACCCCTACGCAAAATTTATTACTGAGTGCTCTAGGTGTGATTTACACACGCTGTGTGCAACACTGGCTCTTCTGATGTCCACTGGCATTTCGCCATTCGCTTTGGTAGTACCAAGGTTTCACTGGAACATCTTCAGCTCTGGTAATAGATTGTGATTCAAGTCACATTAGTATTTTCACATCTAGCCCCCCTTCAAAGCATATTTTTAGAATTGTATGTGAAATGAGCCATGGATGAGAAATAACATTCTGTCTCTCAACATCTTAAAAAGCAGTAAGACAGAATTCTCCACTATCAACAGAGATCCTCCATTAGTAGGTGTCAACACTCATGAGGTGCATCAGAAATATGAACCTGGAGACACAGGTCTCATTTCCATCCATAAATAAGTACATTATCAAACAGCTGAATACCATCTATTAGGAGACAGAGACAGCCAAGGGGCTTGTTTGGGTTTTTTTAAATCAACTCAACCTGCTTTTGCCCTCCACACTCTTCATAAAAATCTGGCTATCTAATACATTTTATTTACTGGTCATATATCTCCTTGTAATGCCATCTTCTGAATAGGAAAAAATGTGTAAAACAACCTCTCTTTATCGACTGCATTCTCAAATAAAACACAACAAAGTCTATACAAACCAAGCTACAACTCTTTCCTTACAGTCATTATGCCATTTGTGCACTAGGAATGAAACCAAAAATCACTGAATTAGTAAGCACAGGATCAGAGACCAGCAGTGGTTAGAATGGAACAAGCTAACAATCCAGAGATGATGAATTTTATTTATCAAGCCCTTGCATAATAGAGTCCAGTGTCAAGAGACTACACAAGTAACTATCAAGTACTTGTCAGCTTCTGATCTCCAAAATCTATCATAAGAACATAAAAAATGGAGTTGGATTCTTTTAACTTCATGAAAATAATTGGATAGAATCACAGAACCACAGAATCACAGACTGGTTTGGGTTGGAAGGGACTTTAAAGATCACCTAGTTCCAACCCCCTGCCATGTGCAGGGACACCTTCCACTAGCCCAGGTTGCCCAAAGCCCCGTCCAACCTGGCCTTGAACACTGCCAGGGAGGGGGCAGCCACAGCTTCTCTGGGCAACCTGTGCCAGGGCCTCACCACCCTCACAGGGAAGAATTTCTTCCCTATATCTAATCTAAATCTACCCTCTGTCAGTTTAAAACTGTTACCCCTTGTCCTGTCACTACACTCCCTGATAAAGAGTCCCTCCCCAGCTTTCCTGTAGCCCCCAGTAAGTACTGGACGGCTGTTATAAAGTCCCCCTGAAGCCTCATCAGCATCTAACAATGTCAGCAGTTAAAGTTACTGGAATTCTACATTGGTAAAATGACTACCAGCAGAGTGCCATCCTTCCACAGAGTGAGAGTGCACTGAATCTTGCTAGTAATTGTTTTGCATAGTAGAATTATTTACTAATATTACCTAATTCTTCTTCCATGGTGGGTCCTTTATTCTGAGAATTTGAGACGCCGAGCACTCTGTTAAATAATATAGAAAATGCACTGCCCCAGACACCTGAAAGGGAAAAAGTAAACAATGAATGGAGGCTGGTGGAAGAGAAAAAAAAAAAAAAAATTGCAATATTTAAGCAGTTGCTTGCTCTCTGAAGACACCTCTGATTTTGGAACATGCTAAGTCATAAGCTCAAATGTACATACCAGAAACAAAAAACCAGGGAATGTCAATCCATGTCTGTGAAATCTTTCAAATGGATGTCTTCCAACAAACTGAGAACTCTACCTCTTGTCTCACACTCTGTGATTGCATTTAAAAGTCCTTTGTCCAAGAACTACTGAAATTAGTTTTATTTTAAAGTCTCTTTCTGTCATACACTCACCCATCAAGAAATGCAAGGGATTTTCACTATACTTCTTCACCACTGTCCCCATAAAAAATTTGCTTCCAAACAAATCAGGAGACATAAAAGTGCCATACTTTGCCATACCAATCTCATATGGACTGAATTCCACCCAGTCTGCAAAATAAGAAACAAAATTGTGCTCAGTTAACAATCTCAACCTGAATAGAAACAGCAAAGGAAAACACCTAAACAAATGAAACCTCTGTCTAAGCAAAGAAATTTGAGTTAAATGGGAAGCTAAATAACCAACAGGAATACCTCTTAGGTTGTGCAAAAGTCAAAACTTTGATTTCAAATGAAGGACAGTCTAAAGGCTCAGCAGAGAAGGAATTCTCATTCTCATTTTCTCTTATCACAACAAACTCTGGTGAAAAAATATGAGGTTGTAAAAACAGAAGTATAAAAGAATGAGAAAAACAAAATGACATCTGGTTTTCATCTCATGCTTCACATGAAATGCAACGTGGGTCTAAGTTACAAGTTTCTTTTCTTTCACTGTGATCCTGCCAAAAATGCGGAGGGCAGTGACACAGGCGGCAGAAAAATTATTTAATATCAAAAAAGTTGTGAAATATTCTAGGAGAGGCATTTGGATTCATCAAAATCTAAAGTTTCTGGTGAAATCCAATATGACAAGGCAATGCTGAGAGGCAGCTGAGAAACTTACTAATAACAAACAATGCCAAACATATTTTCAAAAGTACATGCCATTTTATCGAATAGCGAGCTCAATTAAAATACAGAATAAAATGTTCAAATGTATTTTCTGATCTTAGCAGAAAATTTTAGAAGTGATTTACATTCTATGATGTATGCCTTTTTTGAAAATGGATTTTAGCTGATTTTGAAATATCTTCTTTGATACCAGTGGAGCTGCTTACATCAGAGAATTCATTACAAAAAGGAAGCAATAACAAACAAAAAATACCCTACATTTTTAGTATTTCACCCATTCATCTGGTTTATCTTCCATATTTTCTGTAGTGATCGATTTGACTGCTTCTATAAACAAACTAGAAATAATTCTGGAATAGAAAGGCAAACGAAACAGCTTTGAAAGATCCCCACAAGTCACAGAATGCCATCCACTCCTCAAGATATTCAGTGTTTCTGTTGAAATGTTAACAATAAGGTTAAACACTTGTCCTGAACAGTAAAGATTTAATCACGACTGCTGAGAGTTTCATTTCATGGGGCAATGCTTATCTATGCTAAGTCAAATATAACATCCTATTTTCCAAATAAACCACCCACAAATCTCCACATTTATTGGAGCAGTAGGAAATTCCTTTGAAGACCCAGTCCAGGAATTTAATGGTATTTCCCTTCAGATATATAAACAGGAATTGGCAGATGTGCATTCAGAACCACGTTGACAGCACGATTGAATTTAGAATTTGAATTAATTTAATCTGTGATAGGCCGCTTTCATTCTGTATTTGCACTGAAGAAGATGATTCTGCAAATCACATATCCTGTTTAGGGAAATAAGATTTCTGCCTTAAAATTAAAGGGCTTCAGCATTAGCTTCTGCCATTCCAGAAGCTCCTTGAGACAGTGGCCATTTAAATGAGCAGGACTTGAATGTTCAAAGAGACAAGAACTCTGTATCGAGAGAAACACATAGTGTTTATATCCCAGTAAACCAGGCTTGACTCTTGGCTGTGGCTTAATCCAAAATGTACTAAAGTCAAGCCTCTCAGCTGTGTTCAGTGCATTCTGGATGTGGCCCTGATGTAAGTTAGATCATAACTCTACACTGCCTCATACCAGCTGAAGATGCAACAGATTTTTCCTGTTCTCAGGAGGGAAGACAAAGAGGTAAAATTTTGCCAACATTAAGCATTTTTCAGATTCAGGATTGGGCATATATATGCATGGACTGTACTCACACACTAACACCACATTCACTTGCAGCCTTGCTGCGCCCGGGCAGATCCAAAGCCCATACCCAATCCAGCACGTGTGATGAGATGGCTCACCCAGCACCGGCTGCAGGATCCCTCTGAAACCCGGAGCCCCTGAGCCGAGGGCTATGCATCCATACCTCAAGGCACCCCTGCTTCCCAAATGAATTCTGCAGCACTTCACACACTCATGCTCTCGCAGATACAAGTTTACTATAACGGCTTTCAAGAGCAAAACCCCAAAATCCAAATTCTGACCGGTCTGGCGCTGTAGCAGCAGCAAAGCTGGTGAACGAGACTGTTGGGGGATGGAAGCATGCAACACCAAAGCCAAACATTATATTCCACTCCCCCCTTTAATACTGGATATCAGGATCTTCAGATAATTTCTTATCATTAAAGAAGCTACAGCAATGGAGGGGGGGCGGGGGGAAGCAGCTCTCTTTAACTAAATCACTGTAATTATGTTCAGTTAAAATGATTACTGCAGTTTTGGGTATGGCCGGCGCCACCTGGGTCAGAAATGCTATTGGTAGGGAAAACATGCAGAGCCTGGGGCATGAAAGCTATTAGCAGCTGCATGAAATCTTGCACCATCACTCCCGGAAGGTATGTTATCTGATATAATTAATGCATTTCAACTTGAAACAACATGAAAGATCTCACCCTTCATCTATAATCTCATAAATAAGAAAGTGTAAATATCTCTGTTCAAAATTTACTACATATTTCACATCAAGAATTGCTGTTCAGTTCCAAAAGGAGAAAAAAAAGCTTACAATACAAACGACCAAGATCTAGCATCCTATACAATGATATAGATGATAGCCCCAAAAAAGCAAAACCAAGATCCACTGGCAGAGGCAATACCTTTTTTAGACCTGTTGGTAAGGCTAGAGAAATTAGGCCAGTCTTCACGTGCTTCTGGTCTTGCTTAGAGAAGGCCATTATTAACTAAAGGTAATTTTGTTTTTAAAACAGTAAATAAGTAACCCAAATAAAAATTCTCAGAAAACAGAAGCTCATCAAAAAACAAAGTACTTTTGTTTTCAAACAAAAGGTTTCAGTTTCCTAAGGAGGAAAGTAGACGTTCTCCCATGAAAAAATTAACCTAATTTACAACCTCATTTTCATCTACGAACAAAGTTTTGACAGCAACTTTTCCAAATAATCTTTTTAGAAAATGTGGATACAATGTCTGACATTATAAGCCTTGGACAAGTTACTTGGTGTTTCCCTTCTCAGTCTGATATATAAATATCCTTTACGTTTACATATCCTTTACATTTACATATCCTTCTCATGATACAGCATCTAGCACAGTTGGATGCACTCTCAATTGAGGCTACTAGATGATATTAAAACCTATGGGATAAATAAAACCAAAATCCCCTTTTGTGTAACCAACAGTACTTTACACTGTGCAAGAAGTAGAAAAGAGGTAGTATATCTGTTTGTTCAATTCTGATTTCACTCTTAGAAAGAGGAATAATCCCGTTTGACTGAAGACATTTCCCTTTACCTGTTTGATATACTGATGTTAAGCAGCTTTCTGCTGTTGGAGAAACATCAGCTTTCTTTTTGTCTTGGCTTCTGCACTGTACTTAGCTACTTCACAGACAAGCAGTAGTCTTTTCAATTGGTAGGAAATAATTTTTTTGGTAACATACAGAGAACAAAACTTGGCCACACTTAACATTTCACAGAAACCTAAAGAGGCTGCTACGGTGTTAGACATATTTTCAGGTTAAAAAAAAAAATTAATGGTTACAAAGTGGTCTAAGAATAAGTTTCCAAACCCAAGAATGATAGAGAACAAAAAAGCCATTGACCTAAAATACAGTCTGCTTGTCCTTCCATGGACAGGAAAAGACACATCTTAAAAGCCAAGAAAAGGCTCAGCTCCATGGTGTGCCATGAGAAATACGACCACTTGATGCCTGTTCTCCACAGCCCTGGAACCTTGGTGCAAATACTGCACCAACCGAATAAACATCCACCTACCTAGGTATGTGATCACTTATCCCTGAAAAACTTACTTGTTTTCAGACTCTACTGTCAGATTCCCAGAAGCTGATGAACACAAATGTGTCCATTTCCCAATCACCTTTTAAAACCCACCAGAACAGTCTTTATGATGTGCCTGTTTGGTATTTCCTTCGACATCACAACTTTCTATTCTTTTTATGAATTAAAATTTCCCTGTACTCAGTTCATAACAATGCAAATTTTGTTAAGCCCTGAAGAATGTTTCATATCATGGTAAATTCCTTCCTAATCCTTGCCATAAGACTAATAATTTCAAAGTGTACCAAGTTGCAGGACACAATTATTCTCAGAAGTATTAAAAAACAGGCTTTTCAGCTACACACTTTTCACAACTCTAGAAAACATACCTGCAAACATCAGCTCTGAGACATCTGGCTTGACATGGAGACATGTAAAGAGTGGGAGGGCACATTGTGCATTATTGATTTTTTCTTTCATGTTGCTCAAAGTGCTGTCCATTCTCTGCATGAAAAGAAAGACATCATGTGCAAACGGATCCTATAAAGGCCTGCTGGTATTTGGGAGACTACTCACTTCTCTGAAATTCTCAAAGAGAAGGAAAATAGACAAACTCAGTTACTTCCAAGAAAAACAGAACGGAAGAATCTGTAAAGGGAAGTAATCTGCTTGAATGCCTTTTAACTGCACATTTCGGGAAGGAAGAAGTGGGAGAAGACATGACAGGAAGATGAAATAAGCATGTGTTATAGAATCCAAAACAACATGGCCAAAAAGAAAACAATATTGCCGGACAAAGCAAGTCCTTTCCCTCTGCTACTGTAAAAGTGGAAAACAAGAAAAAAACCTCATAGGCAGAAATGCCATTAATGTTCATGTAATATTTTTCGATTTGTGCTGTTTCTGAAAAGCAAGCAAAGATAACTAAGAAAAGCAAATGAACTATTAAGAGGCTTACATTTGCTAACCAAGGATCTGCATCTCCCCCAGAAAATATTCTGGAGTCTGCAATCAAGAAAGACTGAAAGTGATTATGACATAATAGTACTAAGATGTGTTATCGGTGAATAACCAAGAGCTTTATTTCCATTTTTCACTGATTGTGTCAGGTTCAAATTTAAGCTAAAAATCTGTGCGTTTGTTTAACTCCTTAGTAAAGAGGGACTTCTAACCAACCTCACACAATATTAACCTCCCTTCATCGTCAGAAATTTACCCTATATATCACAGTTACTAAAAGCTGTATTGCCTGTTTTTCAGTATTTTAAATTGTTTAAAACCTAATGGCAAAGTTTATTCATGAAAGATACAAGTGTATAAAGCACATCTGTGAAACTATTAACACACTTCAATCTTACCATAAGATCAAACCCAAATTCTGCTCACCTGACTTACTTGAACTTGAAGTCTGTGTGCCAGATTCAGTCAATTAGGATTTTTTAATGATAAAATACAAAAGAATGGAGCCCTCCTATTGTCTCGTTTCTCAGAAAAACAGGTAATAATAAATAGAGATGTGGAGCTTTTACCTTGAAATTAGTATTTTGTTAAGCAAATGCTGCTTTTCTTACAGCAAAATGTGCATAAAGAAGTGACACCACTTTGTAATTTTTTGTTGAAATCGCTTGACAGTAATTTTGATGGATGATACACAATGCTAAGAGCTTGCTGCAAGTACCCAGCGGTTGAGTTCATTTCTGTTGCACGTGAATGTGTGAAATTTTCCTAGTTCTTAAAGAAATGAGTATCATTCAGAAACACGTCCCAGAGCAAGGAAAGAATTTTACAAGTTTCTTATCCAGTATCTGTTCAGCTGTAACTTTAAATATTCCTATTGCTAAACACGCTTTGTTGATTGTTACCAAGGTCCTTTCAAAAAAAATAGTAGCAGCAGTTATTACGCAATAGTTTCACAACTCTAATAATCATAAATAAAATGAACTCACATTATGGATAAGTGTTTCACCTATTAGCATTCCGAAGATATCTGTGAAGGTGACAGGCTGCCCTGAGCTTTTCTTATTCCACAGTGCTTCAATGTAGCGTTTGACTTTCTGAGGAGTGAGCAGCAGAAGTGGGTTGTGACTCACAGAGTTCATCAATTCTTGATTAATCTCCTTTGGTCCCTTTTCTGGAAAATCCGGGTGTGAATACAAAGTTGACATGTACCTGCAGTGGAAAATAGGCTCTGTTAAGTATCAAAGCCTGGTTTGTTGTCAGCTGCCTGAAACGCTCATAAATAATTTGATACAATCACTGATTAAATCAGATTCATTTACTCACCATTTATACAGTAAATTGTCATTTCCTTTTTCTCAAGGCATAGAAAGCTAAACCATTTGTTCTAAATGTAAGCACACAATTAAACACTCAACATACACTTCCATAATGTGTTTGATGTAAAAGATTAAAGTGCTCTTTATTTATCTGTTTAAGTGATAATAGACAGAATCATCATAAACTGAAAAAATTGCTTCTCAAGTTGTCACAGCATACCTAAATTTGGCAAACTGCAGGTTCTATAAGTATACACGTGCAGTTCTTTCACTCTAAGATGTACCTCTCTCTGTCACTCTCCAGTTCAATATCACTATTCAGAAATTCCTAAAATATATTAGTATATGGCATGCTTTCCAGGATCTAGATGTTTTCATAATAAAATGAAGCACAATAACTATAACCTGTGCAGAGGTTTAGTTGACTGAGGATTCAGAAGGGGCCTATCAGGCAAAGCTTGATTTCATCACTCACTCTGGAAACTGAAGTTTTGTTTACTCAAAACAAAGTTTAGACACACATGCAGACAACTGTGGTTTGCACTCGGTTGGCTTAAGTTACACTACGGGTGAAGACTCAAGACAGGCCGTCCTCATCTACTAGACTCTCATTTCATTATTATTTATTCAATTAGCTGGCTCGGGTATACATACCATACTGCAGGCATAATTCTGCACAGCAGTGAGATACACACAGCGTAAGCTTGGGCCTGAGATCACTGCCTGGCAATTTACTTGACAGCGTGATGAACCCTGTCACATGCATGATGTAAGAACTTGATTCACCCGTCCTTGCGCAGTCTCTACAGCTTAGCGTGCACGTCAGCTCGTGGGTGGAACAAACACAGCAGCAAGCTTCCATGCGAGCAGAGAAAGGAAAATGCAGGATGAAGAATTCAGTACAAGGTTGAAGCAAGATGACAGAAACAATCAGGGAGGTAAATGCATTGCTCCAAGGTTAGGCATGCATCTCAGTGAACAAGCAAAAACCTGCCTCTCCCGCCAGGAAAGGAATTCTCCACCCTTCAGAAAAAAATAAAGAAAAGCACATTATTCCCAAGTAATAGACTGCATGGAAAAAAAGAAAAGAAAGGGAGTGCCAAATTGTCAATTTATTTATTCATCAAGCAAGGAAAATCGGAATAGGTGACATCACCAAGCCACCACAAGCAAATCTGTTCAAATACAGCTGTTTCCACCATATGTTTCTGACTGAATCAGTTCAGATAATCTTGCTATTTTAATACAGATTCTATAGGTTTACATCAGATCAATTATGTATTCACACCTGGGTTTTCCCAAAAGAGGACCTCATGGCCAGCTGCCTGACGTCTTTTCAGAACATGGACTACATACCATTTCCTAGAAACACAGTGAAAATTTTTCACACTGTTGTTGCACTATTCAATTGCTCTTCATCCAGCTAAATGATATCTTCCACTTTTCACAGATTTGACTAAAGTACATCCAGGTCTCTCGATAGACAGTGATAAATCTGTCCCCCCAACCACCAGTGACAGGAAACACAGGTTCCAGGGATCTCAACCCTTTACAGCCCAATCTGAACAAGAAACTTACTCTAGTTTGTAGAGACTTCTGGCATTTGAAAACGTTCTAGCGTTCTGAAAGCTTTCTATCTAGTCTGGGAAGGGGGAAGAAAGCTTCACACGAGTTGAAAAAATAGAACAGATTATTATCTATTTAAAGAGAGTTAACAACTTTGGGGTTAGAGAATTTCCTCAGAACGTGTGGAACCAAAAGTCATGTGCTTCCTGAGACTTAAACCGGGGGATAGAATTCACCCCACAGATTCCCTGTTCATTTATAGTTAGCTATTCCAACAAAAGTCTTTTTCCCTTGCTCTTGAAGAAATGAGACATTCATATAATCTTATAATTTAGACTGGAAGGATCCTCAAGGTCTCTATTCCAACCTCCTGCTCAGTGCAGAGCCAACTGAAAAATCAGATCAGGTTGCTCAGGGCTTTGTTCAGTCAAGTTCTGCTTTCACATGAAGTGTTCACTGAGTCAGATAGAGAGGGGATGACACCTTACCCAGCCTAGTCAAGTAAGGATGGGGCAATACATTCCAGTGCTTGACCACTCTCACTGCAAAATAGTCTTCCTAACAGCTAACTAAATTTCTCTTGCTGTAACTTATGGCCATTACTTCTTGTCCTTTCTCTGTGTGTCTCCAAATAGACTCTGTTTTCTTTACAGCTACTCATCAGGTAGCTGAAGATAACAGTAAGATCTCCCACCACCACTACCTTTGCCTACTCCTCAAGGCTAATAAACAACTCCAGCTGTCTCACTTTCTCACATGCTCTAGTCCCCTAATTGCCTAGGAGGCTCTCTGATGGAATTAATCCAGTTTGTCAACACCTTTCTTGTACTAGGTGGCCCTAAACTGGATTCAGATGCAGCTCCAGTATTCAAACTGGTAAAATGGTAAAATTCTATTTTGTGACATTTGGGATACTCCCTTGTAAAGTTCAAAATTTTCTTAAGATCTAACACCCTCTACCACAACCTGATCTATTGACATTAAAACCAAGCTTTAAAGTTAGACAAAAAAAAGTCTGCAATTTTTCATTTAATGAAAAAAAATGTAATGTTAAGTAGTCCAAACAGTTAAGAAATTTGGACTGAATTTGTCAGATGTCTTTGGCTGATGAAAATCACCCAGCTATTAAATATGTTACATCATTTCATTTAAGAAATGTCAAAACAAATAGTTTCAACATTTGCAATAAATGTAATTTGAGACAATTTTTATAAAAGCCAAGAAGACAATAGGCTGCAGGTTCATAGCACTGGGCAGGGAGAAGAGAAACCCTGCTATTCAGAAGAGTGGTTGAGGCAGACATAATACTGGGCTTCAAAGCATTCTGCTGCCTACAAAACCCTGAGCTCATAACACCCTTTCACACAGCGACGTCACTCTGATTTTCTCCTGTTGATGTTGGTCCTGTTAATGGGCTGAAGTATTCAGACAGAAGGACATCATAAATACCTGATTAGGACATTCTAATTCAGACATCTTTGAAGATATTTACTCCCATCTGACTAACAAACTTTTTAAAAAAAAATGTAATTTCTAAATTAAACAGTGACATTAGGAGTGATACAAGGCAATCCATAGCAGGATGCCCTGCAGCATGGCAGTCAGTCAGTATTCTTTCCTACAAGCTGAAATACACCTGCTCATATCTCCTTACACTAAGAAAGAATCAGTGAACAGGTCCTAGACATCCCCAGTAAATCCACTAAGAAGGGGACTACTGAGTCTAAAATGATTTTGAGAATCTCTGAAAAGCCCCTCAAAAGTATACAGTCCATTTTGGGTTGAATAAGTCATCATCTTCAAATCACAGGATTATTTTTTTTTTTCATTTTATCAGGAAAATAAAACTACACCAAAAAAAAATATTTTAGCTTTATACCAATGGCTTGAATTCTTAATTTTTTGGTTATTAAGATGAAAGAAGCAGTTACACAGTCCTTGTACATACAGTATTGGCTGCTGACACAGAAATGTGGGTGCATATGTGTAGCACCTCTTTTCATCCATTCCTGGTACCAAAGCTCCTAGGAAGATCACCTGGAGACTGAGCTGTCCTCACCCCTCGAGGCATTCTGAAACAACTCCACCAGCACACTTGATCCACTGACCCACCATGCTGCAAGATAGCTCTCTCCATATGTCTTTTCTGTACTGATGGCGTATGAATAAAATTTGGTGTGAATTATAACCTTAAAACCAAGTCAATTCTCATGAAAATTCATTCTTGAACTTTCTGAAGAAAACCTGAAGAAAAACCAAAGAAAAACCTCTTACCACGTGGATCCTGAGAGACCAGCAATGTAAGTCGCACAGTCTAAAATTCCTGATTCATAAAGTGCTTTCATGACTCCAGCAAACCCCACCATGGCACGAAATCCACCTCCTGAACCCAATATCGCTATCACTGGTACCTGCAGAGATGAGAAGAATAGCATATCACCACATCAGTTCTGATAAAGACTTAAAAGTAGTAAATAAACATTATTCATCAACCACTGGCCAAACACACCAGCCTTGTGCAATTAATAGCCACCATCCAGAGATCCTCCTTTTCCAAACCCATGCACAAAAGTTCTAACAAGCCAAAAAGGTATTCTGCAGTCTTTTAGCAGTACGTGTGTAAGAGAACAGCAAAATACTTTAACAAAGCACTTTAAGATGTGACTTTTAAACACTGCACATGGAATGGAACAGTATCGTAATCCCACCCACGACGTTACCCCTCAGGTTCTCTGGGCCCAAGAGTGATGTACAGCATCTGTATGTCATTTACTCAGTCATTTCTGCTTCACAAAGCCCTGGATGGCAGGAGCTTCAACAAGGCCAAGTGCCAGGTCCTGCACTTGGGCCACAACAACCCCCTGCATGGCTACAGGCTCGGGGAGGTGTGGCTGGAGCTGTCTGGAGGAGAAGGATCTGGGGGTTCTAATTGACAAGCAGCTGAACATGAGCCAGCAGTGTGCCCAGGCGGCCAAGAAAGCCAACGGCATCCTGGCTTGTATTAGAAATAGTGTGACCAGCAGAAGTAGGGAGGTGATAGTCCCCCTGTGCTCTGCACTGGTGAGGCCACACCTGGAGTGTTGTGTCCAGTTTTGGGCACCTCAATACGAGAGAGATCTCGAGGGGCTGGAGCGAGGGCAGAGGAGGGCAACGAGGCTGGGGAAGGGCCTGGAGAATAAATCCTGTGAGGAGAGATTGAAGGAGCTCGGGCTGTTTAGCGTGAGGAGGAGAAGGCTGAGGGGAGACCTCATCACTCTCTACAGCTCCCTGAAAGGACATTGTAGAGAGGTTGGTGCTGGTCTCTTCTCACAGGTGATTAGTGACAGAACAAGAGGGAACGGCTTTAAACTGCAACAGGGGAGGTTCAGACTGGACATTAGGAAAAAATTTTTCACAGAAAGAGTGGTCAGAGAGTGGAATAGGCTGCCCAGGGAGGGGGTGGAGTCACCATCCCTGGATGTGTTTAAGGGTCGTTTGGATGAGATGCTGGGGGATGTGGTGTAGGGGAGAACTTTGTAGAGTAGGGCTGAGGGTTGGACTTGATGATCCCAAGGGTCTTTTCCAACCTGAATGATTCTGTGAGTATTTCTGTACTGCAGCACGGGAGGAGAGCACTGCCGATCACAAGCAAGGGAAGCCAGGAACCAGCCAGCAGCATGAGAGGTTCTGCCAAGGTGGAAAACTCACGGAGGCAGGGCAGACTTCCTTCCAGCTTCCTATTTATCTTGTACCTAGGGACCACTAGCAACCAGGAGGTGCAAACCAATGGCATGTAACCTGGGATGCAGGGATATAAAGAGGAGCTAAATGTGCTTAGTTCCCGTGCAGGCATGAAGGAAGATATGAGTGAGGCAACACAAGGGCATGAATCCCCAGGAGAGGGGGAGCTGCAAGGTTGCTACTTCTGGCAGTGAGAGAAGTCTCCCCTTCTACCTGCAGCTCTTCTCCTCGGCTCAGAGCCCTGGTGACAGAGAAGGAACAAATGCTGTCAGGGAGGATTCTGGACCAGATACCACAGGTTACTAGATAAGAAACAGTGCTACAAAGTGACAAGTGACAGTAGCTGATGACTCCCTCTTCAGTGGAACACGGGCCAACCTGTCATCCAGACTGTTTAGGGAGGTTTGCTGCTTGTCTCGACTCCAGATCCACGATAGATGGAAAAATGGCTGAGTCTTACCTGGCCTTCCACATGTTACTCCTCACTGCTCATCCATGTGGGTAACAGTTATACAAACAAAGAGGGGAGATCCTGAGCAGATGAGAGGTGCTTTGCCCTCTCTTGGAGCAATAATGAGGGGTACAGGCACCCGAGGCTGTAGCCTGTGGACTTGATCTTTCCAGTCTGGAAGAGGAGTGGCTTAAGCTGATGCTATCAGGCTCAGGTGGTGTCACTAGTTACACTCGGCTTCTTGACAATGAAGCCTTGCTTACTGATGGAGATGGTTCATGGGAAAATAGAGAGTCCACCTGACCAAGAGAGTGAGGAACACCTTCATGAACAGACTTGCTAATTTAATGAGGAAGACTTTAGATGAACTTCAATGACGGGGATCTAAGTGAGCAAAGGGTGCAAATGTTGCAAATACAGAAGGAATGCATGGGAGAAAGTTAGCAGTGAGACCTGCCTGCTCCTGTCCAGAAGGAAGAGTGCTCAGAGGCTTGCCTCAAACGTCTCTATATTAACGCACAGAGACATCAAACAAGAAAAATTGGAAGTTCAAATGCAGTCATAGGTCTATGACACAATCAGAATGCCACAGACATGGTGGCACAGCATGCAGGCCTGGCACACTGCCATGGATGGGAGGAGGCTGGGAAGACAGGCAGGGAAAAACAGTGCAAGGGGGCTGTGCTCTACAAGAAAGCAGCTCCTTGATTGCACAGAATATCAGGATGCAAACAGAGACACATCTTTTGGGAGCTTCTGGGTCACAATCAGAAAAAAAGTAACGCAAGGGATGTTGTGGCAGTCAGATTCAGACTGCTGACCACTGGGATGAAGTGGGTAAGGCTTCCCCTAAAAAACAGAAGCAGCCTCTTGATCTGGCTGCGGTGCTCATGGGGGCATTTTAATCCCCCATGCTGAAAGGTCAGCATTGTGTAAGCTATCCAGGAAGTCCGTAGATGGCCTTGGTGACAATTTCCTAATGCAAATGCTGGAGGGGCTGACTATCACTGTACCTCACCTGCTGCTCACAAACAGTAAAGAACCAGAGGAAAATGCAGCCACCAGGAGCTGCCTGGGCTGCAGTCAGTCCTCACAAAGTGAGTGAGT
The DNA here is from genome assembly GCF_047716275.1 of Strix uralensis. Taxonomy (NCBI): domain Eukaryota; kingdom Metazoa; phylum Chordata; class Aves; order Strigiformes; family Strigidae; genus Strix; species Strix uralensis. The sequence continues at coordinate 34,097,739 of NC_133979.1, read as the reverse complement.
TCAGGATCAGACCAAGGTTGGGGAATGAGCATCAGAGTTAGGACTCTGGAATTCACTAAACTCTGAATTGTTCTGGGACTTGCTAGGCAGAATCCCACTCTGATTTTCTCTGTTGGCAATAAATTGAGTGTTGGCACCTTCCAGAGACAACTGGGACTAGCTGACCTCCAGAGCTCCCTCCCAAACAGTATTTCTACAACTCTGTTGTATCATACTTTTTATTCACTACTACTTGCTAATAGGGCACAATATTAACACTGCACAGAATGCTCCATTTTAGGTTCCTTACAGGCACAGAAAGGTAATGCCTGATTTTTCTGATTCTTCAGGTCAAGTAGTAAAATATATATATAGTGAAAGTCAAATACTATCATTATGACCCCCTTAGCTTCCTGTCCACTGAAATAATGTATAGAATTTTAAGTTCAGTTCACTTGCAGATTTGTGTCACTGCCTCAGACCTTAAAATACACCCAGTAAGTCTACAAATTGGGTGAATAAACCACATCAGGTGTCAGCATTAGTAAGTTGTTGCCCCCACGATGCCCTGTTCCTTAGAACTTTAATTGACTGGTATGTGAAGAATTAGAATTTATTTGAAGAAGCCATCACTTGTAGCAAGACTTCTAAATAAAAACATACTCAGAATTTCTTTAGAATGTCTCTCCTTCTTATCCATAATCCAAAGTAGAGAAGATATTAAATTTAGCTATTAAATAAACTTTTTAGTTACAAGACCACAGAAATTTTTAAAGCAATCCAAAACACCAGCTTTAATCCAAATGATATCTTTGTGACAGAGCCAAATGCAGTAAAAGTTACTAATCAGAAACAGAAGAGAGACAAATAATATTTTGGCTAGGAGTTTAAAAACACATTTTGTAATAAAAACACCTGATATTACTACATAGCATGAAGACAGTCTCAAATTTACAACTACTTTGCAAGAACTACAGGAGAGGTAAGGAGAATTTCTGTGTATCTGTCCACAGTGTATCTGATACCCTGTGTATCAGCTACCAAGACACATCGAAGTTAGCAAAAGGAGACCCAGTTACAAGTGATACCGTATTGAAAATGTATCTACAAGGGTGCAAAGGTTCCACCTGGTTCCCAGTTTCCAAAAGCTAGAATAATTTTCCACTGTTCAGTGGTGATAAGGTAACAACCTCTTGTTTGTTACTAGGCATAAAAAGAATTGCACAGTTGTGCAGAAAGCCCCTATCTGATCAAACTGGTAATCAGTCAAAAATTTCACTGAAATTCAATTTAAGGTGCCAATAGATGGGATCAGTTATAAGAAGAAGGAACCACGTGACCACTGCGTTCAGTCCCTTTCTGCAGACTCCACACTCCAAGCCATGAAACTCCCCTGCAGACTGAAAACACACAGTCACACGGAAAGGACCACGCACAATGACCAAGTCAGCTGAGACATTTCTCAAGGCTTCCATTCTGCAAAAACTGCTTATTCTGGATGCAGGAAAATTATTTGATTATCTTCTTCATAAGTGTTAAGCTTTAGTAATAGAAACCACAGGTATTTACTGGCATCAGCATTCGTCATGCACCTCCAGAGATAGATAGCTATCAAAAAAATGACAAAACAAAGGTAAAGATTTAGGACATGCCTGTTTTGTTAAGCCAACACCCCAATAACGGAGCAGTTGCTTTGAACAGAAGAGCCGTATTACTAATCACAAGTTTAATAATGTATGTTAGGCTTTGAAAGCTCTTTACGAACACTACCTAATTAACCTACACAGACAAATCCCAACAGGATGAAGACGGTGGTTTGCAGGTGCAAGCCTGGAAAAAGTATGTGAGAACACTTCCAAAGCACCACTATTCAGCAAATCTATTAATCAGTGAAGTGGCATGAGCACAAGGGAAAATCTGAGTTTTCCTCAGGATGCAGAGAAATCCGTAAGAATTTTAAGAAGAGTCACTAGCATCCTGACTGCAAAGGCCTCCTGTATACTCAACCCACAGTCATTCTGGGAATCATAAATTCCTATAGTGGGGGAGGGTGGGTATATTGAGAGGTAGGTGGGTGTATAGCATCTCTTCATTTCCACTTGATACCAAAGCAAAGTATGAAGAGCTGCAACCACTACTGTATTGCCAGAAATGAAATTCAACTGAAGAGCTTCAGAGCAGAGGGCAGCAGCTTAGGTCAGCTTCCCACAGTAAATAAAGCTTTTAAATGATGAAAAAATAACTGAAAGAGGAGCATCTACTGCACATTTACATTCATTTATTTCAGCCAGCTGAATACAAGGTGATTTGTAGGCATAAGTCAGGTGATGAAGGTTAAAAATCCTTTCCTGCTTTGCACAGGAAAGTAGAGCTACTCGAAGTGGGTAGGTTTGTTAAAGCAGCTTTTTGACTGCAATTCAGTTTCCAACACATTTAAGGGCAGCAAATGGTAAAATTTGAAATTACATACACCCATCTTACAAGCTGCCCTCTAGGATAAATAGTGCAGGGGCAGGGGGGAAGTAGCTGCAGACAGAGTACAAAGGAAAAAGAACCAAGAAGCAAGAAGCCATCTCATGATTGAGAAAGGATGGAGAAAAGACAGGATACCAAGGTGTGCACACTTCTCCATGTACCCAGGCTGGGGCTGACACACTCCACTCTTTGAGGCACTCTGAACCTGAAGCCCTTTGTACATCATCAGTAAAACCGGGGCAGAGGTACTAAACCCATTCAAGCTGATCAGTAAACTGAGACCAAAAGGCTAAGTGACTCACGAGAAAGTGATGCAGTGAGTCAATGGCAAGAACGTGAATTGAATTCAGGAGCCCGTTGCTCTAATCCCTGGCCACACTGCGACACTCAGTTCGATATGGTTGTGCCCACTTCTCAACAACCAAAAGGCCATGCCAGCACAGCTTTCTTTTTCCTGCAGTTGGTCTGCACGGCACGATGCTGAGGGACCCAAGCTAGCTTTGAACAAACCAGCTTAGATAGCATCTAAACAACCTCTGCTCAACAGGATTTAAGACCACAGAGGAAGTGTTTTGTCAATACATCCGTACTGTTCCTAGGATCCACGGGGCACTGTACTGTGTGGAGTAGCTCAGCACCATACAGTTCCACTTTAATCGATGGGCACCTCATCTCAAAAAGGCCTGATTGCTTAATCACCAAACTGGGCATGAAAATGAAAAGGATTTGGTAAACAAGATACGTTTTAAGAAAAGCAAGTTCTGAAAAAGGCATCTCAATCATATTTTCCAGTAATCTGGCAAAAATAAAAAGCTAAAACATATTAAATCTTGTTTTGAGAATTAGTGGTGCAGATGTTTTTATCCAAATGCCTGGAAACACCGTGCATAAAATCTGTACAAGAATACCTGTGGTGGAAAAAAATTTGCCATGGGGTACACAAATGATTATTAAAAAATTGTTCTGCAAATCCAGTCTTAGGAGAACTATATGCTTTCTTTGATTGATTATGGTACTTTTAGAAAATTGTTTAAAGCAACAAAAATTATAAAAATAAACTGAGCAATAACACAGATTTTCAGAATGTGCCTCAAGATTAAGTAAGGAAATTTGGAAGTACTCACTTCCCCATGCAGGGATGTATAATTATTTCACAGGTGTTAAAGTCTCATAGCATCCCTGCGAGGCACACATGCTGCTATTCACAGATGAAGAAACTTAGATGAACTTTGAGTAAGTGACTTGTTTAAGATTAAACAATGACTCATAGGCAGCTAAGAATACTCATTATGTCTCCTAACTTCTGATGCCATGTTAAGACTACAAACATCCTATAAATCCTCCTGCTATCTTCCATCTGTAGCAATAAAAGTAAAAATGACAGGCTGGAAGGACAAAACTATATTTTAATTTGAACAAAAAGGTTTTTTTCATCCCTAGAAGCAGCTAAAAATTCTGACAAGTCAGCTTAGAAATACACACTTGGCATATGAAAAATGGGAGGATCACATTACCTCAGTCCTTCCTAGGGTTGATAAGCCTACAATTAGATTACTGGCTTGTCCAGGAAGATGCAAATTCACTGATAACATTTCAGTATTTCAGACAATGAGGGATACCAAGTGAAGATGATGACAAAAAGAATATGAAATCTTACTTAGGGTTTACAGTAATTCATGCACACATACCACCTGCATAGAACTGATACTGCAGGCACTGAGTATCACTCCAGAGCTAACTGGATCTTGGCAGAATATCTGCATCCCTTCTGAGAAAGAGATTGTTGTGCTGTAGAAGATCAGACCAATGTCACATTCACAAATATCTACTCTGATAAGATTTGCATGTGTTCAGATTAAAATAACTAGAAAACCTTGAAAATGTTCCTTCACAATATGCACAATTTATATCACTACAAATAAAATATATACGGAATTTGACAAATTCTTTCATCTTCCTCAGCAAACTCACACAAGCACATTTTATTACACAAGACAGAGCTCAAAAGTATACAACAGTAACACATTTACTACCTGCTCAAAACTTCATAGAAATTTAAAAGGAATTTTCAGTGTTGGTTCCAGTTTCTGCAAAACACTGTCACATTCTGCTTATACTAAAAATGCACAAAAGGAATCGGTATCAATGAATTAATCAACCCAGATTAATTCAATGACTCTGTTGCTTGACACCCCCCACATACACAGTCTTCCTGTCACAACTCTGGGAGCAGAAGAGAAGAGGGAACAAGCAAGGAAGAAAGAGGAGGATGGAAAAGCTACTACAAAACAAGTGGATCTGTACCAAGTATATCCTTAATTAACTCAAAATAATGCAGTGTTTTATGAAATCACTGGAAAGGTCAGTAGGGTTCGGCACCCTTCCTCACTTTGATGTGACCCAAACCACCATCAGACCATCTAGATCTGTTGGCTTAACTTTCTGTTGGCTTGGTACAGAGCACCAGCAAGTCAATGAAAGCTGAAGTTTCTCACATTCTCTAAGAAATAAACTTCATAATAATCCTATAAAATGGGCTAAAGGAGAAAGAAAAGAAAGAAAATAAATATTTTCCAAACTGACTCTAGCATTAAACCAGCTCATTTTCTGCCTAATCTTTTAGACAAGGCAAGCCATACAGCCAAGGCCATTTTAAAGAGCTCAGGCTGGATATCAAGCATGCAAGGGCAGATTCTGCAGTTGGGCACATGCCCAGAGCCACCACCGCACGCTTCTGGTGCAGCAGATATTTCACATGCCCTTGAGGCATTTGTCAGATGACGATCTCAGCTCAGAACCAACACCTTAATAAAGCACGGAATTCTGAATCAGAGCAAAATGAAAAGCATGGATTTATCTCCTTTGCCTAATTTTAACCTAGGCACATCCTGCTAAGGATTAAAACAATAAAGAACCAGGTAAAAGTTACAGCAGTTTGCTTACGGTGCCAGCACAAATGAAAAGCTGTGATTTCTATCCTACGATGACATTTACACAGTGCTGTCCTTTCACACAAAATGGGCATATCTTATTTAAGTGCAGCTTCATTTTGGCACAGAATTTTGTGTCCTTAATCTATAAATTTAAAGCACCAGAAAAATTATTCTCCAGCCTAAATACTGTATGCACACACCCTTCTACCTCATATTTCTCATTCATGCCTTTGAGAGACAAATGCAGGACTCCAAAGGTGATATGAATCTTCATGTGAATTCTCCCAACTTACATCACGGGAAGTGGTCAAGTTCTTGCTGTTTTCCTCTCCTAGGAATGATTTCATACTGTGCATGATATTATCTTTTCGCTGTTGCCGAAATTTCTTCTCCTCATCACAAAGAGCCATGCTGAACCGGAGATCAGTTGAAGAGCTATTTTGCAAAACAGACAGGCTTTAACAAAAGGCATAATTCAAAACAGGATTAAAAATATCACCTGGGGAAATGAGTGGAAGTAAGAGTAAACTCCTCATTAACTTACATAAAATAAAATAAAATGAAATGAAATAAAATGAAATGAAATAAAATGAAATGAAATAAAATGAAATAAAGTAAAATAAAATAAAATAAAATAAAATAAAATAAAATAAAATAAAATAAAATAAAATAAAATAAAATAAAATAAAATAAAATAAAATAAAATAAAATAAAATAATTATTCATGCAACACAACCGCATCAGTGATGGATGCAAAGAACAATGTCACATTGCATCTTTAAGACATGCATTTTATATAGAAACCTCATTGTTCACATACTAGTGAAAATCAAACACAAAATATGCAGCTTCTAGTGGCTTATTATGTGATCTTAAAACAAAAAATAAATAAAATATAGCAAGTGAGTTCACCACTCACATACAATTATAAATTTACAGTCCAGAAATTTGAATTCTCTGAACAAGGAACTGCAATGAAAACTTTTCACACATTCCTAACACATACTCTTCTTAAGTTAGAGGTTCATGTTAAGGGAGAAGAGGGTAATTTTGACTCTCTCCTTTCGCTCTTACAATCAGACACTGTATGGATCTCAGCACAAGTTGTACTGGCTGGCCATGGGAAAAAGCCTTTTTCTCTAGCTTTTTCCCCACACTCTGTGATCAAAAATGCACATAGGGCTGTGTAAAGACCTCAACACTGTACTTAAGATAAAAACTACAACTTCAGCCTCACTTCTCATTTCACCTATCAAGGCAGGATAAACAATCTGAACTGTCACCTCATTTGGACTAGTTAACTCCTGAGCCTGCTGTTAGCCAAAAGGTTTGAGCTACAGTCCCTCCCAGCAGCACCACCTCGGGCAGGCAGCAGCGGGGAGGAGCGGACAAATTCAACCTGGTATCTGCCTCATTGAAAGTCTCATATTTATGAAGATGAGCTAAAAATGATTGTGGGTAATTTGACATGTTAGTTCCAAGGCAGCATTTTTAAGAGTCTTTCATGAAAAACATACAGCGGTGAAATGGATCTATTTAGGCACAGATAATAATTCCTCACATTTTTAAAAAGCCTATTATGTAATAATGGGATTAAGGAAAAGGGAGAAAAAGACTGCCTAGAAGCAATGCTCCACGAAGGTACGTATGGTGCCGTGAACAAGAGGTCCACACAGAATCCAAACTCCACGCAGCCATACGAGAACAACAGGGCAGAACTTGATCAGATCCATTTGCTTAAATATTTCAAAGACTACTGCCTGAGAGCAGCAAGACACAGCCAGGCATCATCCGCTCATTTAATGTCAGAGATATGAAATACTTGTAATGTACAAGCCCTGGAAGGTTTAGCGGTGGTCGCAAGGACCACCCACATAGGCATCTTTACTAGTACAAAATGATGAGCAGAAATCCCTGGTGGATGTCTGTCAGTCTCCGGAGTCATTATGAAAGAATTCTACATTTACAGGTACAGTGCTCAGCACTGCGATTTATAGTTACAGACAAAAAAAGACTTTAAATCCCTTGTTCTCAATAGTTCATTTTTAGACTTAAAAGATATTTTTCTGATTATGCCTCAAGGTGATTTTTGGTCTTTCACCTAGATGGGCTAAGAGAGAGGGCGAAAGACAGCTGGAAAGGAAAAAAAAAAAAGGGAAAAAAAAAGGTAAGCATCCGCTTAGCTTTACACAATCCTGGCCCTACTGAGACCTTTGCCTTTGACCTCAGTACTCCATGGTACTGATGTTCAAATAAATATCCGGGGCAGCTTTGTAATGAGTATCCATATATGCTGAAAGTTACTATATGCAAAGTTACCACAGAAGGTAAAATAATGAGGATAACAGCTTAACCTGATGCTGTGAGTTTATTAGAGAAAAAACACTGGAAAAGGAAAGCACTTAACATAAGCCAGGATGAGAAATTCATATCTGATGGCCTTGCTTCTGCAAACATTTAGAAAGGGCACACCTATTAGTACCAGTAATGGTGTTTAAGTCAATGATAGAATTACAAAGTGAAAATAACCCTCAATTTTAAAATCTCATGACTTTACAGTACTTAGTATTTCTATGTTAAAACAAGGAAATTTTGCACTCTACCTGACATGTTTTTAAAAAAATTCTAATGGAGTAAAATAAAAATTACCTTTGCTGCTAATACATATTCCACTTTTTTTTTTTTTTAAATATGAGATACTTACCATACTTCAAGAGACAATTCCAAAGTCATTTCTGTGACCTAAACAAGAAAAGTTTAAATATGGTTATACCACTTATAGAGGGAAAAAAACACAAATAGCCCTGGAACACAAACTATTACTGCCAAATTTTTTCTTTAAAACACGTTTTTTTAAAAAGGAGGACATTTCTGAAATACATGAATGAGTTTCTTCTCTATGGAACTTTTTTTTTAAAAGCACACAATGTGATTCCAAAATACACCGCTAGCACTGAATACAGTAGAAAATGCTGCTAGGTGCTGCTAGGTCCTGACTTTCTTCATCAGATCCCATTGTCTTGGCTTTCTTCCACTGACAATCACTTTTTGACAGTGCTATTCATCTTTGGCCTGAGGGGATCTAATTGTCTTCATGCACTTACGACCCTTTGTTTCTATTGCCAGCCACAGCCTACCTGCCACTTGCTTCCCAGTTCACTGGGTAAACTTCATACTCAACTTGTATCTGAGATAAAGATTTGCATGTGTTCCACATGAGCCACCAAGTGTCTTTCCACAGTTAAATACGCTTAAATTATCAATCAGGAAGAGTGATTGCTTACAAGTTTCTGAAAGATAAAGAATAAATGCCACTACATAATGATTTCACTCGCAGACCACATAGAACTACCTGACCCATAAGCGATGGGTTGGTCTCCCCTGCCTTTCATAGAGCACTTAAAGGGGTTGCCTGCAGGCAAAAGGTTAAAAAGTAATGGTTAAAGCACCTCTTGCATGTTAGGCAAAATCCAAGAGTACAAGGTTGCTAGAACTAAGAATAGACAGGTATTTTCACCTCCCCGAGCTCTCTCATAGGCAATGGCCACCAACACGTTGGTAGAGCCTTGTAGGAGTGTAACAGACTCAGAGTGCCTTGCTTCACTCTGCCTCTAGCTATCACTGGATTAGCCTCCTCCTTTGTGGTACGTGAGATCACTAGGAGCAATGCTAGAACACCTCAGACTGCACGTTTGGTTGACACTTATCCAGAGCAGTTAAGGGTATGGAAGTGCAAAGCTGCCTCTGGCCTCCCACATCTGGCGTACCTGCCCACAGGCCAGGTAAAACCTGGCACTCTGCTCCTGCCCTCTGAAACTGTAAATCAGGTAGTGTGTTAGCAGGGTGGTGGGAGAAAGGGAAGGCAAAGAAATAACAAAGGGAGAACGTGAAGAAACAGAGTGAAGAGTCATTTACGGAAATACTTCAAAGACAGGGTAGTAATTACATTATTCCAGCACCTGATATTACTAATTTAGAAAGCACTTCAGAAACCACGTAGTGATCCAATGGTTGAAAAAAATGTACACACTCAGTATTAAATAAACCCTTGAAGTAAAACCTTCCAATAGGGAAATAGCATGCCATTTTCTATACCTTATACAGACTGCCACAGAAATCTCAGCAATACACGCTGTGCGTACAAATTGTCTACACTGGGCTCAACCTGACTTGACGTTCCCTTACTCTCTGCTTATCATTTCCGAGTGTATTTGGACTTTCTCACTGATTTTTTTCTCCTGTGTTCTCTCCCAAGATTTGATGAGTGCTGATGAGAAGTTAAAGCATATCTGCAACGTGGCAAGGCCTTATATTATTGGCATGAGCTTTGTAAACTGTGTTTTCAGAATTTATTCATCAGCTCTTTCTCACTCCCTCACCTCGTGCCTGGCAGAACCAGGCATCTGCAGGCAGCGCACACTCTGGAAGTCCAAGAGTTACTGAAGCACTTAGTGAAATAAATATGCAGAAACTTCAAAAAATGTAGGAACTTAAAAAAAAAAAGAAAAAAAAAAAAAGGAGGGTATCAAAATTCCAACCGCCCTAAGGCTACGCCCAATTAAACGCTAAATCTTACATATAAAACTCTCTGATTTCCAATAAATAGGCCTTAACCAGTTATTTGCTGTAACCACACTTTTAAAGTTACATCACATGAAAAACAGCAGAGCAGTCAGAAAGACCTCTGATCATATAATAAACCATAGTCCAAACCAGAAATGCAGACAGTATTTATACATATAGTATATGCTTACAATAGATATACGTATAAAGATAACCAGATGTGATGGATATAACTACAAGCACTGAATTATGTTCAGAATGGCCTGTGATATATTACTCTAATAAATGACAACATTTTAGTACATGCAGAACAAGCTCAATTACACACAGATTTAACAACAATTTCCAGGAGTTACACCGTGCAGGCAGACAATCCCTGTTAAACTGACTCCATCTGTTTGGAATACGTGTTGAAAGAGAATAATCCAATTAATGCATTATTGCATGTTAACTAGGGCTGTGTTACAACAAGCCGTTTATTGAAAGTGAAACATGTAACAATAAAAGAATATCTGTCAGCTTTCCGGATGGAAGCCACAGGCATCAGTAGTAGAGGTAATATACTGACCAGCAAACCCTGCGTAACCTCTCATGCTAACAAAGACCATTAAACTAAATTAAATCAAGTGGTGCAGAAACTGGTTTAGCAAGCGAAAGTTTGAAGCTAGACTTTAAAAGAGGATTCTCTCAGCGGGGACTCTAAGGCATTCAGTGGCACTGTTTTTCTTAATTCTCCTCTCAGCAGGACCATAAGAAGATAAATACAGTGCCTTTAGGCCAGCACTCCATGTTTAATCATGAGCAACAGTGAATGCTTAGAAAACAAGCTTCAGAGCAGGATATGCAGAGAACAACAATCCTTACCTGAGATACCCCCGCCCGTGCCCCAAATATTCAGCTGTTTCCTGACTGAAAGGCTGCCACCCTTACCCCCTCCACGATATTCTAATCCCTTCTTGAATTCAACACTTAGCTCTATATTAAGAAAACACATACACACATAGTACTGAGGTAGACTGATGGGATCAGAAATAGTTTCGGATTTCCTTCCATCTAGGAAGATGTACTTCTGACGAGTATCAAAAGCAGGCTAAATGTTTTTCTTATGCTTCAACAAAATGACTGAGGGAATACTCAAGTAACATCAGACTCAGTGAGAGTCCTTAGGATACATCCCTTACCCTTTATAAGCACCATTCTCTATTAATTTGTGAAGAAGCTTTACCTAGCCAGGATGTGGCACAGATAAAATTCAGACACCTGAAAAAGGACTGAGATGTGGTACACCCTGGTCTACACAATAGTTTGGGTCTCTCAGTTCAGGTGCTCTTTTAAGAACTCTCCATCATGTCCAAAGCTGCACCAACAAAGGCAAAGCTATGAATGTTGCAACTTACATCATTGAAAGTTAACTGGACCTCCTTCTTCTCTCCCAGTTTCAGAGAAGATATAGGAAATGTGGACGTGCCAAGAGTCTCATCCATAACATAGTTGGCATCCATCAAAGTAACCTAGAAAAGATACACAGGTACTCAATTCTACTTTGATAAATCTCTTTTTAATTCCATACAGTCTACGTCTAAAATAAAATAAAAAAAAAATATATGGGAAAGGAATAGGCCTAACCCAACCCAGTCAACACCCAAGGCCAACAGACATGTTCTTTTAAGCAGGATAAGCTCGTGTATAGTGTAGGTGGCACCTTCAAGGCAATCAATGAATCCAACAGTATCTTTTACAAAGGGTTTTTTACCCAAGCACCTTTCAGCCAGTAAATCTCACCATCTTTCTAAGCAGACATTATAAAGTCAAATTATACATATAAAATATACAATTACTTCAAATTTCCAGTTAGTAAAACTTCTCTATGGAGAAACTTATACAGTTTTAAATGTGATACACCAAAACCCATACAGTAACTTTTCAGTGAGGACAGAATCCATACATCCTATCCTTGTATCTACAGACTGAGAGTTTTAAAGCAATGATTTGGCAAAATGTGCAGCATTACAAATTACATAAAACTTCTCTCTGTACCCAGCCAGATCTTCAAGTCTCTTCTCATATTCTCCATGTCAGAGCAGATACCTTTCCAAAGTGTGATACTATCCAAAGATGTATGTGGATACCGCAGAACACTGTTCGATGCTTTTGCTCTACTCCGTGTGGGTCTATGTCTAGCAGCCTTTTTGCTCAGTGGCAGCCTTCCAAGTTCTCACATAAGACATTTAGAAAGAATTTCAAATTACCATTTAAATGGTTTCTACTAAAAGAGTTCTCCAAACTCATTTAGCTTACGATTTTTTTCCACTCTGTGGAATTGTATCTCCTAAAATATCATGTTTGCGGCTTGGACCATATCTTTTTGCATAAAACAAATGGAATCAAGATACAATCATTTGAATAACTAGTTGCTACATCTGGGTTCAGCCTCTTCTCAGCTATAAAGAATCTTCTTCATCTTGTGCCACAAGCAACCCTTTGAAATGACGAACTGTATCTTAGGACAGACTCATTATTTCTATGGCATCCATGTTCTTCTGTTTCCTTGCAGAACTTTATGCGCATTGCTGCGATCTCTGAGGGCTGTCTTTTAAAACCAATCGCAATAGCAAAACAACAGGATTTTGAAGAGCTTCCTACACTTTGGAGTGAAAACTGCACTTGGGATAGAGTTAAAGATTTAGATTCAAATAATCTGAGGAGTCGAAAGGATTGTGGAGTCTGCGCGAGCTTCGGAATTCACAGAGGTTTTGTGTGGGGAGGTTGTTTCACAGATCGGAATTCTGACACTGCACTCCATGCAGAATCCAAAGGTTCTGCTGGGCACTGCGTGTGTGTACAACAGTGGCAGAACACAAACATCAGTTTTAACCTAAAGACTATACTGTTCATGGTGAAGAGAATGTTTACTGTGAACAAAACATATATGTGAATGCAAATATACGTGTCAACCAGGTCCACAATTAACCATCATTACATGGTATCACCGGCTTTTTGCAGGCAATTTTCATGGAATTTTATAGCATGTGCCTCAGAAACCAGCAACAGCCTTTAGTTATTGTAAAGATACGTTTCCAAATTCTACTTATAATCAATCTTGTTGTATTCTGTTATAGGAAACAGAGACTTGCAGAACCTGGCAGTATGCCATGGCCACACTGTGCTGGAAATCAACGGCGTGCCAGCTCATAAAATCCTGTATAACAACCGCACAAAATCATGCTAAAAACTGAGACACACCTTGCAAAATGCTAGCCAAGTTATAAAAGATATTTTAGTAACTGGGGGTTCTCACCCTCGTGGGAAATGAGCTAGTCACATTGTTATCACAGAAGGAAGCGAGTGGCCCAGGCCTCCACAGGGTCAAAAATATCTGAGATCATGTAACACTAGGAAATGACTGGCTTGTCAGCATCATATTACTTTACACCAGAACGCATAAAGATAAGAGTGTAAGAGGTGCTTCTGTTCCCAAGAAGGCAGCAAGTAAGCCACTGGCCACTGCTGTTTGTGTCTTTAATTATTTATCCTTTAAAAATCCTTCAACCAAATCTTGTACTCAACAAATTCATACTTTACTAGGGAAGCTGCCTAAGTGTAACTACAAGCAAGATCTGACCCAGTCTTTATACAATGCTAATAAAATCAAGGGACTATATTTTAACTATTATTTTCTATTCCTCAGTTTACCATTCTGTTCATCTTTTGAAGATCATTTAGCCTCCTGTAGCTCCTGCAGATCTTCCAAAAAAGCACAGGATCTGCAAAGAGACAGGTAAAGCTCTCTGCCCCAGGACTTCTGTTAGAATCCACAAAGGCTTTATCAGGCAAAACTGAAACAATTTTTAGTTCCCATACTGCAACAAAGGCAGGCTGATGAACCCAAGTTCGTTTCTTCTTCCTATTTCCAAAATGCTTTCTCACGAAGAAGCCAGAATGACTCCACTCCTCTAATTCCTGATATCTATTTGCCTGACTTGTTATTAGAAAGCAAGAACTAAGTCAGAGATTTGAAACTTTTCTAAAGTTTCATGTGGCCAGTTTGTATGTCTACGACCAAAACATTTAGTAAGAATCAACTCGGGTGACTGTTGCACCTGACCAGCTGGTGGAAGCTATTTTGGGTAATGTGCTTTCTGCAAAGCTTTGGTGAAGTTATTGTGAATTCTGTAACATTGTTGTCTCTTGTGTAGGATGCATGGGCTAGTTGTTAATGGTCCACTGAGCTGATCATGGGATTCTTCCTCCCAAAACTGTGGAACCTACCCATCTCCCCAGGAACACAGGGAGCCTTGTAGGAAGCACAGTTCACTTTTCCTATCTTTAACAGTTTAGCCCCAAGAGACTATGGTTACTAGCTCAGTGAAAAGCTTCACAGGCTTCAGCTTCTGTCCCAGTTGGCCAATTTAGATTGAAACTCCATAGGCTTGGGTCAGAAGACTTCACATGTTAGGGTCATCCCCTACAAAAAAACCAAGATAACAAAGGACTATAGATAACCTTAAACGCTTGCCAGGCCCACTTATAAAATAGTTTCACTTAACACCTTTTGTACACAATCTGGAAAGGCTTAACTTACTGAGACTCAATAGTGACTTAGTCAACAAGCCTGTACATGGAAAAAGAGTACCCAAAATATCACTGGGTGGGCTACTCAGCCCTTGGCTCCAGGTATAGAGGAGACAGCAGAACTATGCTTCTGCTTTCACGGGCAGAGACGTGACTTAACCCCAACTTATTCACTGTCCGTAATAGTTAAATCAGCGTAGGAAGCAGGGAGAAAACAGTTTATGGCTGATGTGAAGAATAGTAAGCCACTAGCCCTCAGGAGCAGTCCGAGAGATGACTCAGAGGCATATCTTATAATGACTCTCAAGGCTACTCCCTGAATAATACAATTTATACAACACCACTTGCTTAGCACCATGTCTAAAGGCAAAAACCAGCCTTTAATGTTTAAAAAAAAGTTCTAATCTTGAGACAACAGATGCCATACGCATACAAGCTACTGTTATTTTAACCTTCCAGACGTTGTACAACTTCCATTGTCACAGATGCAGCTCGGCCATGTGATTTACCTCAAGAACATTCTCTTGATTGGGATCCAAAATGAACTCAAAGGTCTCGTTCCACACAGGATTCACATCGTTATTGAAATGTTTTGTTCTCTTCCTGCAGTCAGGGGCAGATGGGATGAACAGCTCCACATAGGGATCCGGAGTGTCAACTACGGAGCAAAACAGATGTTCAAGTTAGGTAAAACTCAAGTTGGGTTGTAATAATCACTACAGTTATGTGAAACCACAGATCACCTCGTGGTCTATGACAGAAAAACATTCAACTATATAAATTACATAAATATAATGATATGAATGATATAATGATATTAACAATTTCCCAAAAAGAAACAAGATATCATGCTTTTAAGAGGGGAGGAGAAAAGCCTTGAACAAACAGAATGGCACTGGGACTGATTCAAGTTTATTGGAAGTATGTATACTTCTACCAGGCAGAGGTAATTATTTTTAAAATTTTTTACCCCTTCCTCTCTTTCTAGCCTTTAATTACTTTGGCTTGGCTCACAGAAGTAACTATTCCACAAAACCAGTCTTCAGTTAATGAAAACAAGCAGCTTGGTATACAGATTTGGATCCTCTTTCACCTTTGTTGGTTTGACAATCATAAAGGAAATCAGTCAGGCCCCTTACACACTGCTAAACACAGCATAAGGAGAGCTGTTCAAATCTGAAGCCACTGCAATCACCAGAGCTCTGTGGAGGTCACCACAGAATCAAGACCTTATTTACACAGTATACTTGAATAACAACTGTGCAAAACACTAACTGAAAATATAGAAACATATGCCAACCATAGCTAATCAGAATTATCAGTGGGAGAAGAATACACACTGACAAAACTCATCGAATGGGTCTAATAAGAGCCATTCCTGAGAGCAAAGAATGCGTTGTTGGCAGCCCTAAAAATCCTACCTTTCCAACTGGTTAATATTTTTCAGTCCAGTGAGGCTCTTTCTGTCCAATGAGACTTTTTTTCTGTTGAATTGGGCCAAGGCTGATGTAGTCCTTTACAGATTTCTCTAAAACGTTGCTCAGATGCTTCACAGGAGAGAGCATGGGACGTTATCCCTGTTGTCTTGGTGATCATGAAAAGCCACCTGCTCTGCTGTGGTAAAGCGTACACATCTTTCCAGCATCCTCTCCTCAAAGTTTCTCCTCTGCTTTATTGAAACATTTTCAAGCAAATACAATAGCCACAGAATCACAGAATCGTCTAGGTTGGAAAGGACCTTGAAGATCATCCAGTCCAACCGTTAACCCAGCACTGACAGATCCCAACTACACCATATCCCTCAGCGCTATGTCAACCCGCCTCTTGAACACCTCCAGGGATGGGGACTCCACCACCTCCCTGGGTAGCCCATTCCAATGCCTAACAACCCGTTCTGTAAAGAAATGCTTCCTAATATCCAGTCTAAACCTTCCCTGGCGCAACTTGAGGCCATTACCTCTTGTCCTCTCGTTTATTACTTGGTTCAAGAGACTCATCCCCCCTCTCTGCACCCTCCTTTCAGGGAGTTGTAGAGGGCCATGAGGTCTCCCCTCAGCCTCCTCTTCTCCAGACTAAACAACCCCAGTTCCCTCAGCCGCTCCCCATCAGACCTGTGCTCCAGACCCTGCACCAGCTCCGTTGCCCTTCTCTGGACACACTCGAGTCATTCAATGGCCTTTTTGGAGTGAGGGGCCCAAAACTGAACCCACTCATTGAGGGGCGGCCTCACCAGTGTCGAGTACAGGGGCGAGATCCCTTCCCTGTCCCTGCTGGCCACGCTAGTGCTGATACCCATCATAAACAAGAACCCTTCTCTTAAAAGTCTCTTTTTGAAAGAGATTAAAACCCATTACTATATAAAACAGGTCTGAACATTCCTCCTTGTACACACTTGAAGTCTAAAGATACTTTTTTCAACAAATTCAAATGTTTTTAGAGACACTTGGATTTCAATAAAACATTATCAGTGAGATTGCTGAGGCCCAGAACCACATGGGCGTTTCAGCTGGGAGAAAGAGGAAAAGAGCAAAACAAAAAAGTTGATACTTTCAAATGGGAATCAACCATCTTTTGAAAAAAAAACAAACAACCAAACAGCCACGAAAAGGCTCAGGGAGTTCTGTACATGTACCAAGGCAGAATAGAGTCAAAACTCAAGACCTTTGGTGTCCCAGCAATTCTAGCGGGGAAAATCCGCCAGACCTAACGTGCTTTCTGATGCCATCACCAAACATAAAAGATACTGAATTTGCCCACAAAGTACTTCAAATACCTCTGGAGATGCAGAGTTACACTCAAGGGTCATACTTTGATTAAGTATTCCTATAGCTAGGGAAACTTCAGGGACAGTAAACAAACCTTCTCCTAGATTCAGGCTCCCTCAATTAAAATTTTGTATGTAAATAGACTTTGTGATTCAAAGATTTCACTGTGTGAGAATTTCCTTGGATTGCTATAAACTCCCCAGGACTCCCTAATGAGTTTTACACTGTGGTCCGTATCTGTGGGGCTTAGCTCATTTACTACAATTTGGCAGGTCACACTGCTACCTGTATAATTAACAAGCAGCTATTTAGAGTTGGGGATCAGTGTGGGAAGCCTTTAAATAGCAATCTTTATTAGCTCCTAAGAATTTATGTCTGATCTTGTCTCTTATTTAAAGTCAGGGGAACAGGGGGATCAACCCCCAAGTGTTTTTTAAATCTGTTTTCTCAATGTCAGATCTAACTAATTGCCAACTTTTACTGAATACATTAGCTCCCTTGAATTACTACATAAATTTGTGCCAGAAAGAAGGGAATCAAGGCCCCTTGAAACTAAACAGCAAAATATCTACCGAAATCAGAAGTGACAAGATCTCATCTGGTATGTCTGGATATCGAGCACTACTTTGGCAATAAACACTACAGACTTGCTCTGCCAAGAGACTGAGCTTGCCTACAAAAGCTTGGTTTTCAACCAAAATACTGGTGCTGAACAGTGTTCTGGGCAAAACATCAATTGCTTCCCTTTCCATTCAATTTTTTATGTGATTATGTGATCAGCCCTAACTATAAGTTACCAAACTCTAATTTTTCCTTTTAAACAAAAACAGCAATTGGTTTCCTATCTGTATTCAAAATCCCGAAGCACGTGGAAACCCCACAGCACTGCACAGCTGGCATACAGATGGCATTACTAACTTCCTATCAGACAGACTCCAAATAAGTGTTCAAACAGAAACTAAAGCCAAGACACGGAACAACTAAACTTAGAAAAATCAGCCTCCGTAACTCAGTATTGCCAAGCCGCCCCCTCACTCCCTGCCTTTATTATCCTTTTTAACCCAAGGCAAAGAGTTAATCATCCGCCCTTTCATGTTTCAAAGTTTATTTTGTGCTACTTTCAATTAAGAAAATGAAAATCTATTCTTCTATAACTTCCTTCTTCAGACAAAGAGGAAAAATACTGGAAGACTGTGTGCTCTGATTAAGATATTGCTATAAGCTATCCTATATTAATCAGAATCTTACTCGTTGTTGTTTGGGGACCAAAAACCAGCTACCAGCAATCTGGCAAGTAACACAAAGTATTCACTTAATGTATGTCAAAACATGAAAGTTATCCAACGCAGACAGAACAGACAGAGCGTGTATCCTTTAGCACGGATGTATTGATTCCTGTTTGTGGTTTTGCTAGTTGATTTGCCAGGCGTTTTGCCAAAAAAATAATCTGAAAATCTCAGTGAAAAGTAGCTTGATTGCTGCTGTTATCTGTATTTTGATTTTAAACGGAAGCATCTTTATGAAATGGCTTATGGGTCAAAAGCTGATGTTTTGCAAGTGCAATGAGTTAGCGATGTAGAGACAACGCTGTCATGGAGTTGCTCTTGAAATACCAACCACAGACTTTTCAAAAGAAGCAACATGTAAGAATTTGTACTTCTTCCTCAGGACACTTCTGAAGAAAACGAAGTTTCTATACAGCTCAGCTAGGCTCCGGGCTGTACTTTGTGCAGGCATTCTCGCATGACTCCTACATCATTTGTGGGCTAGCTATCTACAGCGCATCTCAGCTCAGTGTAAGTGACGTTTGGAAGGTTTGCAAATGGAAAACTTGGAAGGTTTGCAAACGGACACATATGCACTACCATAAGACAGTGACTGGTATGATTCCATATTCCTCTCATCCTGGCTCTCTTTGACTATTCACAGCAAGTGCCTCAATATGTGCACGCAAGTAAAGCGTCATACTTCTGCCAGTGTCAAAGAGCTTCACACGGAACAGCACAGATAATGCTCTGGCAGAGGGACCAGACTCCATTAGTATGTCTCAGGGACCAATAACTACGAACTGACAATTAAGTACAAGTGTATCTAAAATCCCACCTTTACACTAAAATATAAAACTAAGAGTTTCATTGATGTCAATGGAACTAACAGAAGTTCCTGCAATTAGCAGCTTATAGCTAGATGGATTATAAAGGTAATTAACAAAAAGTTCATAATAATCCTTTTGTAAGATTTACAGCGTCCACCAGATCTCCAGGGGTTGAAGACAGATATCCAATAACAAAAGCAGAGTCAGCATCTAAACTGTTACTTTTAAACACACTGGCTTAAGAAATGGCTGAGAGGTAGGAAGTACAGATACAATGACTTTTCCTCATTTGATTTATCTCCTAGTTAAGTAATTGCTATAGAATTCTATCTCTAAATTACATTATGAATCATGAAGTGAAACACACAATGGACAGTAATTAGGATCAATCACATTAAAAATGAGTAATGCTTTGAGCAATCTGTCTATTAAGGAAACCTGTAAAATTTTCTGCAATGACTGGAAACCATTTGATCTTACGTTACTAATTTGGTGAGATGACTGTCATCAGGCCCCCATATTAATATAATTAATATTTCAGACATACAATTTATATTTCAGCCATTCCAATTTCAATTATTTCAATAGCATAATAGACACAAAGAAACTATAGGAAGCCTGTTCAAATATAAAATGCAAGGATGAAGCCACTACCATCATACATTAAAATTTATCTCACTTTCCCATCAAAAGCTGAAAGAAATGCAAAGGTCTTGAAGTATTCAAAAATGTGGCTTGCTACAAAAAATTCCCCACCATAAGAACTTGTCTTTTTTTTCCACATGAGCATGTCATAAACACTTGTGATCGTAATGGATATTAACTAGAACTATATTAACTTTAATTTTAGTTAATATACGCATCACATTATAGAAAGTAGATCTGGATCCATATTTTTTGGACCCATGATCTCCAGATAATATGTTTATGTAATTACACGAATATTTCAGCAAGTACATGGCAGAACTTCCTTAAAGAACTATGTTAATTTGGTTCACTGGAGTTTTTTGCCTTCTGGCTAACCAACATCCTCTACCACCAAGTGCAACCCCATTCATAAAATCTTACTAGGTCACAAATGACCACCTTTGTCTACTTTCCACCATTTTTTTTAGATTACTGCACTACAGTACCACTTGGTTAGCACGAAGTTGCACGCAGCTGAGTGGCCTGACTGAGGTCAAGCTAATAACGGGAATTGCTAGACTACCTCCTTCTCCTCCAAGGGGAAGGAAGCTAAAAAATGCCAGCTGTGCCTTAAGCGCACGCGGTTCTGGCTGGGGAAGGGAGCTCAAACAGGCTGCGCAGCCCATACTCGCTGCTGCCTGCCTGCAGGGCTCCTCTGAATTTTACAGAATTTATCAAACCTACAGTTTCCCTAGAGAAACCCAATGCAGGGGCACGAAGGCGTTTCCAATGGGTTGAACATTAACTTGTATCAATCACAGTAAACCAGCATGGCACGAGCTACAGCAATCTCCTCCTAGGCCAAAAACATCGTTTTGAAGTGTGTTCAAAAATAATAACTGAAGTTTTATTCAAATAGTGAATTTTTGGGGGCTCGCTGGACAATATGCTTCGCAGTGGCATGGAAATACAATTTGGTCTCTCTGCCACAGTCAGGTGAAAATGTAATGAATTTTAAAATCATGTTTTTTCCCAGTTCAATGTGATTTTCCAGTTTAAGAGAATTCTTAAAACAGCAGTTATCAATAATTGTCAAATACCAATAATCCCCAAATAACTAATGTTTCCCAAACAACATATTAACAAATATATGAATTATTAGATTTGGCTTACTCTTGCTCTGCTGCCAACTAGTGAAAGGACAGACTAAACAAGGGCCTAAAAAAAGGTGTCTCCAGTGTTCAGGAGAACACAGGCACCATTAAGTGATTAATTAAATCAGTATCAGACAGGCAAGGAGGAATGGAAAAGAAGCAGAGCACAAGGTCCCCCCTAGAGCTGTCAGCAATGCTACCTGGCCGTGTGACTGGATGGAGGGGAGGGTAAACGGTCCGACCAGGATGCTGATGCTCAGGGCACGACATCGCCTTGGTGTACCCTCCTGCCAACTCACAGGCAACAAACAAGTATGCAGAATCTTTGCTGCGGAGGCTGGCGGTGTGATTTTGAAAACCAAGACATTCTTCTCCCGCCTAAAGAGGTGGAGCCCAGGAATGCCAGGAGCAGAACTGGCTGTGTAAGGCTGCCACATACAAAGGCATCTTGTCACCCTCTTAAGTAATCTTTGTGTTAAAAACTACCGCAGCCGTGCAATCACAAGCCCTCCATTCAGTAACATAAAACACTGCTGAAGCTAACAGCAACAAGGCTGAACTTTTGATCTGTCTTTTTAGATTTGTTCTGAGTTTCCATTTTCAAAGAGGACTGTAGCTGAATCTGCTATGAATTCAGGTCTCCCTTTCATATGGAGCTGATACTTCTGGGAGTCTTCAAACAGACAAATCCATAGTCTAGCAGTAACACAGATGCTAGACCAAGAGTCTGGAGACATGACAGAAGGCCTCGGGGAATCTAAAATGTCCAGGAGTACACACAGAGATTACCAGTAAGAGGTTCCAAGGAGGACGTGACAGGTTATTTGCTGCCTGTGTTTAAGGTACTACAGGGAACGCCAGGGCTTTTGGCCTTCATCTTCAAGAAGGATTTTGCAAAAGGGATGATGCAGTGCGGGATTTCATGAGCGGAAGGTGACTACAAGTGAAGTAAGGCAGCTCCCAAAGCAGCAGCTATGCTATGAGAAAACCTGTGATTGGGTAACACGTTTATTAGAGATTACTAGTGCCTTTTATTACAGTGCTTTTCGTCTCCAGTGTTACTTAAGTGAAGGAAATAACTCCCAGCACAGGCTACAGTTTACTGGGGTGGGACACCACTAGTGGTTTCACTCATCCAGCCTTGAAAGGGAAAAAAAAGACTCAAACAGATTAGTTGAACCCTTCATAGGTTCAAAGCAAATTTGAAGAAGACCAAAAAAATATACTCTTCTCTAGGTTCTGTGTACAGTTCCCTCTGCAGACAGCCAGCAGTGAAAAGTGACTAAAACATCAGCTTGCAATAGTGCAGAGAAAAATCTGTGTTTTCCAGTAGTGTGCCAGAATCTAAGGGGGTTGGGATTTTTTAAAATTAATTTCAATGCCTAGTTCTTAAGAGCTTTTTCAGTGTTAAACTTGTGAAACGTCTCACTCCACCAACAGAGACACAAGCAGGAGAGAAGGAACAGGCAGCGTGGCTGCCTAGTTCAGCTGTGACTGCGGGTCCACGGTAATGCCAGATCTGGGCAGTGATAATTTGGTCTAGAGGAGGTTTAGGCATATCATCACATTCTTGGTAAATTACTCAAAACCCACAATATGACTTTTATTCCAGATTCATGTTAGTTGATGGAGTATAGGTTAATCCTAGTCTGGCATAAACTCTGCTAATACAAACTTAAACTGGCAACATTTTCTGAATCCGCAGAACAAGTTTACACTGGATCTGTGTTTGGTATCATGAGGCTTTAGAGGTTTTGATCCTCTACCAGCAGCTCTAGAGCTTGATTTACAGTATTGCTGAAGTGCAGCCTCCAGGCCTTCAAGTGAGAAGAGGTTCTTCCCCTGACTTTTTAATTCAGACAATTGTCAGGAACGTTTTAAAAACCTGGAGTTGTCCTAACTGGGCAGAACCGTTGCTCAGTATAGGCTCAGGCTGGCTAAACATCGCATCTTAGTAAAACCATCATCATGGCTACTGCAAGCAGTTACAAGAAACTCAAAAATAAAGTGACACCTGTGAATTGTTTCTGTCCCAACCTCGCTGCTCAGTCGGGTTATTACAGGCATTTCATTTACAGGGCTGAAGAATGGATTGCGAAGCACTTAGTCAGAACAGCGTATGCACATCAATGTTAACAGGTCCATAAAGGGAAAGGGATGACTGTACACGTAAATTAATCTGCCCAACTAAGCCTGGCACAGCCTAGCATTACGCAGACATTCCCTGCGTTTCCACTGTCCTGTAACACTGTTGGCCAGATGCTTTGATAGAGCATAGTTTTTAGTGAGAGACTTTACAAGTGTTCTTTTCTGTAGTGATTGATGGATGTGAGGAAGGGGATGATTTTTTTTCCTCCCTTTCAGAACACGTTGAGTCAAAAATACATAAATGAACACATTTATTTATTTGTAAGAACTTTGATACAGGCTGGTATGCAGGGCAGTCAGCATGCTGCAAAATGCAAGGCAGTAACCAAAGGATGCTTCAAATAACACTTTAATTCAAAACAAATTAAAAGTCTTCATGCAGTAGACAGCAACCTGCAGAACTCCTTATCAAAGGAGCTGTGGATAAGAAGACTTCTGTGGATTCAAGGAAAACCAGTGAAGTTTATGCAAGAGAAACTCTGAGGGCTACTAATTACATCAGAAGCACATCAAGCTCAGGGAGTCCCTTACTGAAGACAGCTGCGTGCTTGGAGAGGATCACAGGAAAATATCACATGCTTACCCTGTTCATATTTTTCCTTTGTATCTGACTATGACTGATGTTCTTCCTGATTCTCCCCTAGGATCAGGCATTAGCCCAACCCTAACACAACTTCAAAGCCCTCCCTGGCAAGGAGGATGGGAGGGAAAAGAAAAGAAAGCAGAAAGAAATCAAATTATTACAGAGGACAAATGGAATAAAAGGAGGGCAACCCCTCCTAAATGGAGGGAGTAAAAGGCTCAAACTGGAGAAACAGTGGTGTCCACAACTCCCTGGAGGACAGCCCCACCACGAAGTTCTGCCTGGAGATATGACAGCACATGAAACAGAAACAGTTTCCAGTCACCGTCAAGCTCCTTCCCTCTGGGGCTGCAGTTGGCCACAGCGTGGCAAGGGCCTCAAGCAGAGAGGCAAGTAGGTCCTCCAACTAGAGTATCAGCAAAATGGATCCTTGGCCTAAGCCAGCATGACAGCTTTGATGTTCTCCTTACAGTGTAACAAAGTAATGGGAGAGCCTTCCTCTATGACCAAAACAAGTTTTCACTAACATTTTACAGAAACAGTCCCTGCCTCAATAACGACAAGGCAAGTATTCAGAGACAGAATTTGGTTCTCATGGAAAAGGCATTTCTGCAACTGGAAAGAGCTGTATTTTCTGGATCAGTTTCACTGGGGAACACATGAGCCTGCTTCCAACATGACTTTCACCTCCCAGCTCTGCTTCTGGTTAAACCTACAACAGGGCAAAACTATTGCATGTGTCAAGGAAACTGAAAGCTAATCTACAGTTGTCTCAGACTGAGATCTGCAGGAGACATTTCATGAGCAGTTGTTACTAGTATTGTTAATTTTTGAAGATACACATCTTCCAAAGATACATATTTCAGTACCAGTCTATGGCTCTAGATCCAGGGTGAGCTACCTACAGTTGGTGATGGAGCACAGACCACTACAGGGCATGACCAACAGCAGGGATGGTGCAAGCGCTGTCAGGAAGAGTCAAATCAAAAGGGGCTGCTCAAGCCCACGGAGCTTGGTCATCCCAGGACTCGGTTGCCCATCCAGGCCACCCTAGCATAGACTGGAGCAGCATGGGTCTAAATGGGAACATCTCCTTCCCATGAGATACTTCCAGCACTCCTCCTCTGGTTTGCGCTGCTAGGTGTACAGCTCCTGGCCACAGGAAGATCTGCATGTGCAGCCTGTAGGACTTGGAAGATTGGTCAACTCTGACCTACTTTTTCCAGAGGAGGAGCTTGGCTTGTTTTCCTCTTGAAGCTCCCTTGCAAAAATCAGGTCCTGCTTCAGGGCCTTGCAGGAAGAACATTATCTGATGACACTTCAACAGTTAAATCAAGCACGCTGCAGCTAAGTCACAGTGCAAGATTGGCCAGCTGTGATACAGAGAACAGCTGGATTAATCCTGAATGAGCTGCTGTAACACAAACTGTTGTGTCCCTGCTCTAATACAAACAGGGCACATCTCCAATTCCTTCCCTTTCAGCTAGCTCAGGTTTAAAACACTGCACATGTATGCCTAAACTGCATTAGAGTGCTGTGACTCTGGCTTTAAATAAGCCAACTTCAACACCAAGAGCTATGGCTCATAGTGAACACAACCCCAGGGCACAGGCCTATGAGAGAGAAACGGTGATTGAAACGGCACTGGACATCACCTCCTCCTTCCCTCCAACTGCTGAAGCAGATCCTTCAGCCAGGGCCGGGCTGGCACTGCAGGTAGGGAAAGGTGGGTGCTCACCCCACGCAATGCCACAGCTCCTCGCTTCCTTGGGAGAAGCAGGAGGCCTCCAGGAAGCACGCCAGCAATGCTGCCCCAGCAGAAGACCGTCTCCTTGACTTGCTGGTTGCAGTAGCATGGGCCAACCGTGCCAAGAGCCACCCGCAAGAGCTGCTTTCCATCACCCTGTTAGCAAGTTTTGCAACCAGGGTAGAGCTCTGTTGACCAGACTGCTCTCCCTACTTTAACTTGTTTATCTGAGCAGCCTAACTACAGTGGAATGCATTCTTAATTCCAACTAGGTGGACAGAAATGGAGATAGAAGTTGAGTTACCAGTGCCACGAGCTATCCAAACTTAAAAATAAAATTGTTTAAAGAAAATACTTTTTCCTTAAAATGCCCAATATTACACTGTTTATTATCATAGCATCAAAAGTAGATGAAGCAAATAAAAGCTGCAAATCCAAAACAGGATTAAGCAAGATTAGTGATCAAGAGTAGAGTCATACAACTGGTTTCCTTTGAGGATGCTACCAACTGTTTTGAAAGCCAGCGTACTTAAAAACAGATCTTCAAAATGTAATTCAAATTTTACAATGCTTCCTTTGGCCCAGTTTTCCAGTAAGCCCCGTGAAATTCCAGAGAGAGATTCAATGGAAAGAAGAACCACGGTTTACAAGCATTTCTCTTCCAGGATGCTGCAGTTTGTAATTCTGGTCTTTTTCTACAACTTCTTGTACTGCCATGGAAGTAAGCAAAAGGCTTAACTGTATGGTGTGGTATCTGGAGTAGATTCAAAACTAAATATCCAATACATATGTATTCACTAGACTGTAGGAAAAGTCTTTTCCAAAATCTCCAGTCAGAGAAACGATTTTACAAGGTTTATTGACCCCTGCAACCAGCAGAAAACTAAGCAGTTAAGATAATTAAATCCTCACCAAAAACATGCGGATTTTGAGATATTCCTTGTATTGGGTTTATGTGGCAGGTTTTGGGCAGCAGGGGGAGTAGGGGGGCTGCAGGGATGGTACCAGGAGATGCCCCATGTCAGAAAGAGCCAGTTTTAGCTGGCTCCAAGCTGGACCACCTGCTAGCCAAGGCCAAGCCCATCAGCAGCACTGGTGGTACCTCTATGATAACATACCTAAGCAAGCGTAAAAAACACGGCACAGTAGCTGTGAGAGAGGAAGGAGAAAACGTGAGAGAAGCAACTATGTAGACATAATCAGTGAGGAAGGAGGGGGAGGAGGTGTTCCAGGTGCCAGAGCAGAGATCCCCCCATAGCGACGCAGGCTGTCCCCTGCAGCCTGTGGAGGACCACGGCGGAGCAGAGATCCACACGGCAGCCTGTGGAGGATCCCACACTGGAGCAGGTAGGTGAGTCCTGAAGGAAGCTGCAGCCCGTGTAGAGCCCACGCAGGAGCAGATTTTCTAGCAGGAACTGTGGCCCGTGGGGGACCCATGCTGGGGCAGAATGTTCCTGAAGGACTATACCCTATGGAAAGGGCCCATGCTGGAGCAGTTCTTGAAGGACTGCAGTCCATGGGAGGGACCCACCTTGGAGAAGGTCATGAAGGACTTTATGTGTGGGAGGGATCACATGGTGGAGCAGGGAAAAAGTGTGAAGAAGGAGGAGTGGCAGAGACAACACATTATGAACTGACTGCAACACCCCCTCCCCATCCCCCTGAATTGCTTGGGGGGACGTCAGGTGCGAAGCTGAGCCTGGGAAGAGGGAGGTGTACGGTGGAAGGTGGTTTTAGTTTTATTTCTAACTATCATACTCTTCTACAGTTAATTGGCAATAAGTTAATTTCCTCAAATTGAGTCAGTTTTGCCTGTGACAGTACTAGGTAAGTGATCTCCCTGTCCCCATCTTGACCCATGCAAGCTTTTCATTGTATTTTCTCTCCTGATCCTGTTGATGGAGGGGAGTGATAGAGCAGCTTGGTGGGCACCTGGCAGCCAGCCAAGGTCAACCCACCACACATCTGCTGCACTTGCTCATCTCATAGCGGCTGAGCACAGCTATTAGAGCAGCAGTCACTAAAATAGAATTTAAATCTTTTGTAAAGATAGAGCTGCATTGATTGGATGTTGAGAGGATAGTATCTAGAGTGTGAGAGTCACCTTGAAAGGGACACCATAGAACTAAAACACGTGAAATCAGTAAAGGAAGTACTCCTACACGAAGGCAACAGTAAATGGGCAGGTACCTGAAATAAGAAGAGACTTGAATGAACTCCTGCGAAAGAGGGAGTCTGCTCACGAAACATTTTTTTCTTCTCCCCTCCCAAACATCCTGGGTCATGTGTTCTCACAGTAATTCTCATTTATCATCGCCACACGCACAGTCACAGAATGACAAACTGGTGTAAATAGACTAACTTCCTTCATAAACGAAAAGCATTTGTATGGAAGATTTCTGTGATGTGATTATTGCCACTTCTGTTTATTTTGATGCGCTTTATCAGTGAGAAACAAAAGCAGCTACTGCACCTTAGATACTCAGATCCTGGTATGACCCAGATTCAGATTTGATTGCTTGTCTTTTGTAGAGTGATCTGACAAAGTTTTAAAGCTTACAGAGACAATGGAAAATCTCAGCCAAATAAAATAAAAAGAGAGGGCTGGAAGCTATCCTAGCTCCAGCTTGCTCTGTTGTTCCAGCCACCCAGATCAGCCAGGAGACTAAAAATATGTCTTGAATCAGCAGTGCTGTGTGTGTGAACTGTTCGCTCAAGGAAACACATTGCCTGCGGAAGTTACAGTGTAGTGGGCACCTACTACCTAGTTTTAAGGATGACACAACCGTTTACGCTCTTCATTAATGAAGAGCTCAAGAAATCTTGAAAAACCTGCTTAAAATACTGCATATCTCTGCAGCCTAGGCTTGAGAAGACAGAAGTGTGGATAACTCTGCCAGAGAAGTCAGGCCCTCCATGCCCACCCACAGACTTGGGGCACCATGCACACTAGACCTCTCATCTAAAGCTCCTTGAGCAGAAGTAGACCTCAAATCCTTGAGATGAAAAATATCACACAAACAGCAAAATTATAAGCACTTCCACATATTTAATAAATTTAGATTTAGTCAGATCTTTCACAGCTATTCCAGAAAGTCTTGGAAAGACTGATATGGAAAAAAAAAAAGCAAAACATTATACAAAGTCTTTCCTGTTCCCCAGGACTTCCATCACCACCACAATGTAAAGTTACCTCTCTTGCCCACACAGAAGTCACCATCTACACAAATTGAAGCAACAACAACAGAATAAATTAAGAGAAACCCACCAGAAGAGTCAACAGCTTGGTAGTGTCCATCATGGGAAAGCAACACTCAGGTACCCCCCCAACCAAGGCATCTCATATTACGTATCACAGCCACCCTCCCTGGTAGCGAATCCTACCCTTGAGATCAGAAACCCAATGTAAAAGTTCAGAAATTCCTTCAACAAGTTACAGTTTTGTCAAATCAAATGAAAAAGAAAATACATATATATATATAGGCTGGCACGATCAACTGTAAAGACCCTTCACCACTCACAGCTTCATGCATCTTTCTTAAATAATTAACATGATTACAGATTTGATCAAATAGCTTCTAAGCTCCTACACACCAAGCTTTGTATATACATGGGAAATAAAAATATTTTTCATTTTCACAAAACAAAACCAGAAGCAGTAATCTGTTTTTTTCACTCTGAGGGCATCGCCAGGACTCCAAGAACAAGCCCCAGGAACTGCGAAACTCACTCAGAGATGCCCCAGACTGCAGGTGCCTCAGGCTATGGAGCACTCCTAGCTGCCTCAGACAGGAAACCAAGCAGGTTTCCGTGGCCCTTGAGCATAGTTGAGCAGGTTTTATCAAAATAAAAAGTTCTTCCTGAGTAGCTTTTTGGTTTTGATGATTTGATAAAGAGTTTTTTCTGAAAAAAAAATCCAATTATCCAATTATATAATAATATAAAAAAATCCATATACCCAATTAAATCAAAAATCCAATTACATTGATAGTATTTGGAATTTATACTACAGGACCATACTTGTCCTGGGAGGGGAGAAATAATGCCATGGTCTTTTGGCTTTCTTCACCCTTTCCACACTCCCTTTAATATCATACCATGGGGTCCCCATTTCAATCCCCTTTCTTCCCTTCCCATGTTCCCCACACTGTCTCATGATAGAGAGCTCTGTGTCTGAGAACATGTGTCTTTCCATTTAACCCATCTTACACACTACTACTACAGTTCTACTCTTACTGTTACTACAGTTCTACTCTTAACAGCACTTCTCCCAAGGTCTTGTTAGATAAAGGCCCTGTCAGAGGCCACCAGGATAACACCCCACAGCATCTTCTCTGTGTGCTCCTTTCCTTCACCCCACAGTAGATGCTAAATAGATTCCCAATTCTGTCTTCTCCCCTTCTGTCAGGGCTCCCCTCTCTCCCCTCATACTTGGGGCTCTTCAACATTCCCCTTCCCACTGTCCCTCCTGCTTACCCCCAAGTTATTATCAACAGTAGACACTAATTATGAAAAACCCCCTGTTAACTGACTGAAGCAAAGCTGTGTGTCAGAGCAGCTGCTGTAGTTTGACCTGAAAGCAGTTTCCAGGAACATGCTGGGAGAGAAACAATTGCACGTCAAACGAGCCTGATGAGAGAGCAGGAGCAAGGCACCACACTCATCCTCCCAGCCCCAGCCTGCAAGTCTTGGGCTAGGCAAGGCTCTGCATGAAGCACCAGGGAAAGGAAGAGACAACCTGACACCAAAACAGTCATCATCAAGGAAGCGGGAATATTCTTTTTACAGATTCAGCTAATATATTATTATCTCCCTCTTCCCTCCCCTAAGAGCAGACAAGAGTTTTCATGGGTCATTCTCCCTAGTGGTTTCCTGTTCAGCTAGTAAGCCCGGAGGCTCAGCAGCCCAACAGAAAGGGGAAGAAGTGTTGGTGTCTTATATAGCTCTCCACCATGAGATCTGCTTGTACGGTTTGGATTTTTTTTTTTTCCTTTTTTCTTTTTACCGCATTGACGCAGCAGAGCTCTGGGCTTCTTTCTTTTTTATGTGTTCCCACCACCAAACCACAGCCTTTTGAAGATACAGCAATTGCCAGTTTCACTATACTCAGAACAGCACTTCCGACTGAGCCGAAAAACTAAGTGTAGGTGTTGTTTGCTTGTAGGCAAATTGTTTACAACTCACTCAGCTTTTCTGAATCAATGGAAAGAAGGAGCAGCAAATCTGCTTTCTGAGGTAGAGTGAGCAATGAAATGGGTATGTTGCCCGAGCTTTAACAAGTAAGACAAAAAAAACCAAAAACAACCAACCCACTAACAATCATTTAATGCATGACAAGCTTGATGTGTCGTCTCCCCCTGCCTACAGCAACAGTCTCCTGTAAGAGAGAGACAAAATAGAAAGAGAAATACTCACGCATGTCACCAATCGCTCCTTTTGTGACATTTGTGGCTTTCCTTACTGTCACTGTGAATATGTGTGAATATTGGTGTTCCACCTGGAAGTCAGAGAGTTAGAGGTGATTAAGCTCCAGAAACAAAAAACACTTATCAAAATAGGTTTCATTTTGTCCAAAAACTGAGAGAGAGAAATCACCCAGTCAAAACGTAAGTGAAACTCATACTGGATAGAGCATCTTAAAGCTGAACTGCACCCTGTAGCTTTACTGAAAGGTCAGACCATCTACTGGGGTTGCTTGATTTTCCTGCAGCCACACCTACTAATCTCAATGAATAACACTCCTCCTCTCTACAGAACCTGCTTTAAGGCATTTAGTCAGTCAGGGACAACTTGGTACGGTAAGAAAAAAAAAAAAAAATAAAAAGGGGGCTATTTTACAGTGTGCTTGTCTTTGTAATTACCTTCCCCCAGTAAAAAGAATGGGTGCAATTATTTCAAAGTATATGTTCTGGAACAGATATATGCATACTGCACACGCAAGGGATATAGTTAGCAAGGCGTGGAATATACCTTTTCAGTACACATCAATATTCAAAGTGCAAGTGAACTTAAGACAATGGAGGTAAGGGGAAGAGCAAGCTGTTAAAACATTCACAAGAAGATTTCATGCAGTTTCTGGAGCTTCCTGTTTCCTGCAAAGTCCAAGCACACAGCAGGAGATGGCTTTCTAAGAGCAGGTCTGTCCTGAACAACTGGAGAAGTTAAAAGAGACATGAAATTAAGAAACAAAAGTAAAAACTTTAATGAAAAGAGGTCAGTAACTCACATCTATTGTTACTTTACCTACATAGCTGTGAGTCTGACCAACCTACTAAATACCATTATGAGAATCACCACTGCATGCTGCAAGGCACACAACATCGGCCTTTACAGGGACACAGCACAGAGCTTGTGGGCGAGTTTTATGTGTTAGAGCCAGGATCAGATCTCACACAACTGCCTCTCAGCACTGCTATCTGAAAGCCAGTCTTAAGACACTCAAGCTGCCCGGCTACCGACAGTGCCTAGATGTTGACTCACATGCCGGTACAACCTGGAGGGCACCAGCTTGCTCTCCTGCCACAGAAACTGGGGCACCAGGAGGGGACCCCCTCATGCCTGAGCTCTGCCTCCACAAAGAGCATCAGGTCCAAGCTGCCTGGCTTTTACAGCTCTGTAAAAGTGCTTTTTACAGCACTGTATCAGAAGCATACCTCCCACAGGACCTCAGGGCCTGGCATATACAGTGGTACACCGCTACCTCAGGCTTCCATTTCTAAAATTGATACAGGGATATTTTCTATCTTTTCCTAACCACTCATTAACTTTGTGAAATACATTAAAATAAACACTGCATACTGGTCATTGGGACCAAAACATCTAACTAAATATTAAAGGTCTTACAACATATTCCACTCAAAAGAAAAAGGGGGAAGTACCAGAATCAGGAAATTCAATGAAGTTTATTTAAAATGATAGACAATACCCTTGATATGAGACATCAGACACCCTTATTCAGGCTGTGCCTGGTGCTCTCTTGCTATGTTTTCATCTGGTTACTTCCCCTTTTTTTTTTTTTTTGAATACTTTTAAAGGAACAAACAGATAAGCCAACAAAACCCTTCAACCCATACGTGGCTTAGTTTTTAAGTGACACATGCCTCCATTTAAGTTACTGCTGCTTCAACTGCCAGACTTTATAAGGGCCTTCAGGTGGTTCTCATAGCTACTTCAGAACTGGTTGTTTCAGCCAAGCCTCATTATTTCACATCTACAATATGCTTATGCCCAAAGACTAGAACTAAATTGGAGCCCTCTAATACAGATAAACAACAAAAAAAAAATTAAAAGACAGTGTCTTATAGGTTATATATCATTTTCTCAAAAAAAAAAAAAAAAAGAAAAAAGCCAAAACCAGTCTTCTAAAGACAGCAAAAGTGGCTTGTGAATGCCTAAGTAACAGTTGAGTCAGGGATGCATTAAAAAAACAACACGAATGATACCAACACAAACTCCTCCACAAGTCTGTAGTCTAGAGGTCTTCAAAGGCATAGACACATCACCATGGCAAAGCATCCAGGAGAAAATGCCCACAGTGATACCGAGAGCACGACTTCACTGCAGACACTGGCTGACCCAGACACTGAATTGTTGCATCTTTATTAAGGCTATGATCACCCACATGTTGTGACAACTGCTGGAGGCTCACTTCATGACAGTCTGCCCAGCAGTAAATTTCAACTCTGTAATTTTTCCCCTGTAAGCTGTAGGAGTTGTCTGGTTCAAAGAACAAGCAATCAGGCAGGGGGAAAACCGTGGCAATGTAAACTATTACCTTATAAGTGGTATACTGAAATCGTCATTGCACAGCAAGTGGTTCACCAACCACAGTAAAAATGGAATCCAGACTCTAACTGATTCTCCCAAGCGGGCCCGTTAACTCACTTCCAAAGTATCAAACACAACAGAAGGGGTTTAGATGTGAGAATTAAAAGTTGTTAAGAAGCAACACCTATTTAACAGCCTGCCTTGTGCTGACATGAAGACACACCAACGATTTTGTGACATCTATCACCTTTTGCACCACAGCTTCCAAGACTGAACAGATGGCTGGGAAGGAGGATGGGACTTCTCCCTGAACAAACTTCTGCCTCTGCCACATGGCAAAAAAAAGTCGAGAGTCTTCCATCACAGCAGGGTAAACAGGGATTTTAGTGGCTATCTGGGAACAACCGGTACTACTGTGAACACAGCTACATAAAGTTCCCCCAGCTCTGTCGTTTACCCTGCTTCAAGAATTTTTACAAGCTGTGAATCTCCAGAAAACAATGGCTCTCACTGTTTCTTGTTTTCAGCTTGCTTCTTGAAAGTGCTCAAAGCTGTTTTATCAGTGTGTGCCACCTTCACACGCATGTCAGATAGCCCAAGTGTGGGTTTCACAATGCTGCTCAGAGTTTGCTCACACAGACTCAAGTAGTTCCTTTGTCATATACAACCTTATAATTAAGAGCAGCAGCCCAACGTACAAACGCACCACCCTTCTCCTTATTCTTAGCTGTTAAGAAAGAGCCTGTCCTCACTAGACACCACAAATCTGAGATCACTGAACGTTTAGCAACAAAGAGGAGGATGGAGTTACAATTAAGTTACAAGGGCATGCTGGATTTAGTTCTCAGCTGCTATGTGGAACTCGTGTGCAAGTCCGGTGCCCCAGAGTCCTGACTGTAAAATGGAGATAATGCAAGACGCTCACTGACAAAAAGCGCTTCTGTAAAGTAATTCTCTTGCATCACCTCGTCATACTCATGAAACTCATATGCCTAAATAAAATGCCTACCATCAAAACAAGGCCAAACCACCACTTACTGGTGTAGTCTCATTACAGCAGTACAGAGATCATCACCACTTTCTCTTAAGTCCATAACTGTTTTGCTAATCTATCATGAGAACTGCTTTTAAGTGACTTAAGCAGCAAACCTCGCCATTCCAGCTGTTGTTCTACCAAGAAAGTTAAGTTTGGTTTAAGATCCGGTATCCTCTGAAATGAATGCGAGTACACAGAGGTCTGGCAAAACAGAAAAACATTATCTTCTTTCCCCACGCCTCACCCAAAATAACACACTGAGGCTTATAATTATAGTTATTAGTATTTAGCCATAATCACATGCCTGGAAGAAATTTGCAACTACTAAAATAAACAATGTCCCTCTTAATAAAAAAAAAAAAAATACACAGAGATACACAGGAAGCTCAAAAGTCTAGATCTTTTCTTACCCCAAAATAAATGTTTTTCATGCAACTTAAGAGCAATCAGAAATTAAGGCAATTTTCCATTTAGGATCCAGTTTCTAAGGGTATTAGAAGGCCTAAACGTCCATATTAACAGCTAGCACAAATTTCAGAAGCTTTTTTTGGTTAGTTTTTGGGAAGACTGAGTTCTAAAGAAGTTAGATGCCCCCTGAAGACACCGCAAGAAATGTATTGACTTTGAATACCTTTATAAATCCAGCCCTTGCTAGTTTAGATGACTAAGCTGCATTTTCTAAAGTGCCTTATGTTCACCTTAAGTCTTGATAAAAATCTGTACATTGCCAACTCCTCAATTCTGAAAAATAGACGATGGCATATAAATCACTTAAATGTTGCAACACTGAGTGGAGCAACACCTGCATACCTTTAAAAAAATCTAAGCCAGGTTAAAAATTTCAGTAGCTCACAATTAACTCAAAAACCTAAGTCCTGTCATCCAAAGTGACCTAGCTTTATATATGTGTTTCATTTCACTTCCTCTTTCTCCATAAATTTAGAGAAGAAAGGAGAAAAAAAAAGTTTTCAACATGCCCTCTCTGAACATGGGTTTCCTGAATTACAGAAACTCCTGTGGACAGTATTCACTCTCTACTGGTTCAATCCATGAGGTTTTCCAAGTATCCTGCACAGCCATGGCTCAGCATCTCCTGTTCTCCATCTCTTCTAACTCCTCCTCACGCCTCCTCTGTTCCTCTCCCGCCTTCAACTGCCTTTTTTCCTCCCAGTAACATTTTCCTAATTATCTATTTCTTCTATTTTACATATCACTGCATTTGTATGGACATAAACACCATTACCTTCCCAAGACAGAACAACATGCTAAGATCTCCTGTAACACAATCGGGTTTTACCTGTGAACTTTCTGCACTTACTGAGAAAGCAAGGGATTTGCATGCATTGACTATAATATTTTTCATATCCCAGAATGCTGAGTCACAAAATGTAATTTAATCAGGAGATACGCCTGCAGACGAAATACCAATCAGGAAGCTCTAGTATAGATAGATTATGTAGTAAGTATTTATTATTTTTACTTCCTTAAAATTAAGGACACTTGAGCTGACGATTGGGCTGGACAAATGAAAATGTTTGCCTGTTTTCTTAAGTAACAGATTTTCATAAAGTCTAACGCTCTTCTTTCATGGGGTATTACAATTAAGACAAACATTTGTGCACACACATATACAAATTTTATCCTGAAGTGATTTTTCTCCTCGTTACAATGTTTATCCCCCATATCAATGTAACTTAAGAGGTATTACACATCATAATTCTTTATTCTCTGAATCCAAAAGCATTTTTGGTAGTCAGTTCTGTCTGTACCTGCAGTAACTTTGTGAATGCCTTATTTTATTCCACTAAGTCTTTCATAAAATGATGAAAAAAAATAAAGAGATCAGAAAACACATAATCATTAACAGAAGGACTTTTAGAAAATACAGATATTTTTTTGAGTCTTTTAATGCCAAATGCCCTTAAAAAATCAAGATTTTTTAATTGATATAAGCCTGCTGCCCTTGACTGTTCTAAGTTTTAGTAAAATGTCCCATGCGATTTCATTTTTCAAATTAAGAAACCTGAAAGATTTCCATTCACTTTTCAAGAAATTATAGGATCAGCTCTTGCATTAACAGTGTTCCCTCCTGCATTAGCAATACTCCCACAGCAGCAGTTCAGCACTGCCAGAGGATTGTAACTAGGTATACTTCTAAGGCTCCGTTTTGACCATTATGTATACATATATTGGTATCAAAACCAATCTTTTATGCAAATGTTTCAATGAAGTATTACTCAGTGCCTCAGAGACCTCTCCCAAAAGGTACAGATCACATCAAGCATTCCATCCAGGAGAGGGCACTGATGCAGAAAGGAGCAAGTTAGCATGGTTTTTTAACACTGTTAAATACAGACATCAACCCGAAACTTGGCTTTACTGCAGCGTTCACAGAACTACAGAGTGAGTAAAACACAAGTTTGACATCTGCTGGCTGCAAATTCATGTAAAGGATGTGACTGCGTGGGGTAGAAACCACATAATTGATAAGAGATCATTTCAAGGAAGCATCTGCTGTATTTTTAGCCATGTAAAAGTTCAACATTATGACAAGTGTATGGTAACTATCTTTGCGTACACCGTGAAATTCTGGGACTGTTACAGAAAGTGCTTGATATGAACACACCCAGCTTGTTTCAAGGTTACAGTTTGAGTAGGAATTGCAATTTCAGTGTTTACTTTGGAAAGTCACTCAAGCAAAGATATGTATGAATATCACAGCTGAAAGCCAGCGTCAACAAGCTGCTAAGCCGCTCCACTGGCTTGCCATCCAAAGGGCAGTTTTTCTCCCATTTCCCTTCTCCTCCTTCCCTTGCCCCTGCTTCTCTATTTATACAGCTTGTGCTCTCATGGTTGTACCCTTCCCTTGGACCAGCTCAGACAGCAGAGAACTAATCTTTTGCACTGAACCGTTTTTCTGCCAATTCAGCAAGGTCAGTTGGCTCGCTCCAGTCACGTGCGTCTGATAGCTGGTACAAGGAATGCAGCAGAATCACAGGAATAAAGTGGGAAAAAAGGAGCAGGAACTTTTGGCAGTAGTGCATTGTTGAGTGGCACAGATCATTTCACTGATATTTACAGTTTGCAGGCTATATTTTGAAGATTCTCTTTGAATTAACATCACTGATACACACTAGTTTAAGATCTAAATATCCAAATTTGCCCATTTATCCTGCTATCCATACTGATGAAAAGGGAAAAGAGTTATTCCGTAACTAGAATTGTACAAGAACAATTGTACTCTAAGGGAGAATTGTTCTCTAAGGAGACACATGATACTACTTTCATAGACTACAGTTCAGTTTGACAAATCAGTGTGCGGAAAACCTTTATGAAACAGTCAACTACAGGCACTTTGATCAAACATTTTGAACAGGCAAGTCCTTTGGAACGATACCCTACGATAACGTACCCGTGAGGTTATCAGGAGCCCATATTCCATTTTGATTTACACATGAGCAACTACTCAAAGCCTTGACACGTTTTTGAAAAGCTAACTTGTATCTTTCAAATTTCATTCAAATAAATTTCTGAAGACGTTTCCTCTCACCACACTCACTATTTCTTTAAGGAATTAATGATAACTCTGTCCTTATTTAGAGTAACTTCTAGTAGGACACATTATATGAGACAGTATATATTATACAAGACAGTCTACATAGAGGATTCAAAGTTACTTACCACAATGTGTTGATAAGGATCTATGACGGACATTTTGGCCTTTTTATTCAAGACAACTGTCAAATGTCTATTTCAATTCTACGCAGAAGAGGCTTCCCAGTGTTTCAAAGTAGAGTTCAGTATGACAGATCCTTTAACTATTAAAGAGAAAATAATTAAAATTCTTATGTTCCTTTTAAACTATATTTTGTAACAGAGCAAATTAGTTCCACCACTTTAAGAGGGTTTTCACAATTTGTTTACCAAGAACTTAATTTCATATAAACTATGGAAGTATAGATGTTTACTTGCCTGAACTAGGGAAATTTCTTGTGCTTATATCCTCTATCTCAGGGTTAGAGCACGAAACAAAGATCTTGAATTCCAGTCATCCAAGTGTTTCTAGCAGCTCTACAGAGAAACAAAAGAATAGAGCAATTACATTCAACCATTATGTACATTCAAACGTATATGCTCCCATGCATTACAATCCTAGTTTAAAAAAAAAAAAAAAAATCAGTGCTTAGTTAATAGCTTTTTTATTGCAGTGACAAATTCTTGGTTCCCATGCTTTGCTTCTACATCGAGATGCTCGCGTGGTCAGGACAGGACAGAGATGAAGGACACTGAATGACTCGAGCGTGTCCAGAGAAGGGCAACGGAGCTGGTGCAGGGTCTGGAGCACAGGTCTGATGGGGAGCGGCTGAGGGAACTGGGGGGGTTTAGTCTGGAGAAGAGGAGGCTGAGGGGAGACCTCATTGCCCTCTACAACTCCCTGAGAGGAGGGTGCAGAGAGGGGGGATGAGTCTCTTGAGCCAAGGAACAAGCGCCAGGACAAGAGGGAATGGCCTCAAGCTGCGCCAGGGCAGGGTCAGACTGGCTCTTAGGAAGGATTTCTGTGCAGAAGGGGTTGTTGGGCGTTGGAATGGGCTGCCCAGGGCAGGGGGGGAGTCCCCATCCCTGGAGGGGTTGAAGAGTCGGGTTGACCCAGCACTGAGGGATCTGGTGGAGTTGGGAACGGTCAGGGTGAGGTTCATGGTTGGACTGGAGGAGCTTCAAGGGCTTTTCCAACCGAGATGATTCTGGGATTCTGTGAAGTTCACCTTTGTATCCCCCTCTCTGTACAAGGACATGTCCTGCACTCACCACCAAGGGACATGAATTTTACAACTGAAAAGCCAGTTGGACAGCACTAACACAACAGTCAACAACTTGCACCAGACAACTCAACCCTTTGTAGTAAGGGTCTGTTTAGCCATTTTGACGCAGCTTTTCATACCACTTTCACTTTGAAAGCTTTCTCAACAAACAGCAGATTCCCCAAAGTCACACCTAACTGCACCTAAGGAAATAGCAAAAACAAATTCCAGCATCTAATCCACAGCAACAGCACAGGAGTTCATTTGGCAGCTGCTCATTTAACACTAAACGAGCAGCAATAGTGCCCTCTGTAAACCTGGGAAGGGAATTCCAACTGAAGCTGTGTATAACCTCCCTGGCCACCCCAGTTGTCTAGAGATTCACAAGAGGCTTTGATGGGCAAATTGCAAACCAGCTGGCAGGATTTAAACAGGTTCTTCATAGGCCACTGTTTTCTGAACACTCTGTGAAATTTCTACTGAAATCAAGGGCCACCAGAGGCTTGACACTTCAGAACTGTTTCCAACCATCAAAGTAAAATATACTAAAATGGATATTCCTTTCTGTATCTGTAAAAAACCATGGAAACTGCTGGACAGGATCAGTTCTCAGATTCAGCTGGACCACGGTCAGACCTGAAGCAGAAGCTTCAGAGTGAAAAGGAAAAACACACCAAATGGGGCTTGGTCCCAAGGCCACAATTCCTAGTACTCAATCTTGAAAGAGCAGAATAAGCCCTAAAGAATGATGATTTATGTCACTCCCAAAACCGTTGCTCTCAAGCAATTATGTGCAGGCATTTCCACAAAAATTTTGTTTCGTTATGATCACTAGAATATTACGATATCTCTTCTTTAATCCTGTCAGTCCTAACAATAGCTTGAGGCTAGAAATTATTCTGTTGGGGTTTTTTTTATTTTTATTTAAGGAAGTCTGAATAAAAAAAAGACTTTAACATACATTCAGTTCATAGTTTTCATTCAAGGCAGCTCAATGCCAGGGCAACAGGAACAAGCCATCTTTATCACAGAAAGCAAGTAGCTTTTCAGACTTAAAGGGAAATCTCTAACACACAAATCCACCATTGCTTCTCCTACTGCAGCAATAATTGCAAAGACTTATTTTTATTAAAATTCTATCAGCCAAATTCAGCAGTGGCATAAACAGGCAGATGGGTGGGAAGTAACACTGTGTTTATAGGCATATTGTATAGCTGGTTTGTTATAGTCAAGTTAAGTAGGACCCAAGGTAAAATAAAAGTAGGACACTGGAGAACCTGGTAAACAAGACCTGTCATATCAGTTTTCGAGGAACTGTTGCAAACTTCAAAGGCAATCAAGAAAAGGGAACAGTGAGGGCTATCCAACCACTGTAATGGAGAGGAAATTTGTAAGTCATAAAACAGAAAATACACTATTTCCCCTAACTGCACATTCAGCTACCAACAAGTTACCATGCTCATTTTGAGAAGATACACAAAGTCAGGCTGAGGATACTGGTCTACCTGCAGAAATAAGGAAATAGGTTAGGCCTAGGATGAGAAGCCTTGTTCAAGTTATTTGTCTAGCATCCTAGAGGCAGAGTTCCAGTTCTCCAGATCATCACTCAAATGGTCGACTGGCTTAGACATGAGATCATTCTCGCTTTTCCTATAACCCCCTGCCTCATTTATTTCAACATCTGGAAGAAACACATTTGTGATCCTGCAAACAACAGTCTCTTTGACTACAGAGCCATAATGAATCCCCAAGCACCATCTGTCCTCCATGTTGAATGAGGCAAGCATCATGCAGACAGACAAATATGCAATCACGTAATTAACCGTATCACAAACACACAGGCAAAAATTGCAAGCTAAGTATATACAGGCATAGTCTCTGAATAGGGAGAAATGAGCCAGGGAGCAAGTTGACCCTGATGTGACAAGCAAAACCTAATCTCCTGGTTTTCCATACAGCACCACCTAACAACATGCCAGATGCCAGCCCTAGTCATGATAGTATTACTCCAAATTGCAGCTCTTGGTTTGCCATCTTAACCACAGCCCTTCAGAAAGTGATAAACAGAGACAGATACTCAAAGACAGGCATCCAGTGCCATTTCAGACATGACAGTGTACCTGAGGCACCCTGGGGCTGGCGGATGGACAGGTATCCAGAAGACAGCAGGACATCTTAACTGGTAGCAGACATCTATGTTTAAGTGACTTGAATACTTCTGTCCTTTACAGTGGATTTAATTCAAATCAGAGTTACTTGACCCTAATATAATTACACCACACCCTTTGCAAGCTTGCACTACACTATAAATGGAGCTTGGGTTAAGCACACCAATATATTTCTACATCTACAATCTCAGTGTGGCAGCGGAGCCAAAATACAGAAGCTGTCTATTATGCTCATCAGGAGCTGCAAAGAAAGTCTTGAAGAATGTTTACTTCAAACATCTGCAATAAATAGAGCAGTGATCCCAAAATTATCTCACTTAACACTGTCACTGTACACTGTCCATCCCACAAAGCCTAATGGAAAAATCATCAACTAATTAAGGACTGTAATCACAAGCACGTACAAAGAACTGAACTCGAGTTGAAGCTGGTGGCAGGTCAACCCTTGACAGATTGCAGGGGAAGTAGCGCCTCTAAGCAGATCTTCAAGGACACTTTAATATTATTAATATGTATTGTTTTGTTTCCCTGAGTTCTGGTGGTATCGCATCGTCTGTGAACTGTTCCCAGGGCTGATAGCATTCCTTCCCGAAGGACTAGCAAAGCACCTCACAGGCAGTGCCTCAGAGCATAAATTCTGCCAGTTCTTACAGTATCACCAGAATTAACTAAACTGCCCAGACCGATTAACGATGTATTTCTTGCTCTTTTATGGACAATTTGTAAACCTGGACGTTTCTCAAAGCCCGTAGCAAACACAGCCTCTTGAACAGGCCACAGTTTAGCTTGGTCATGTAATACAGACACAGCTTTCTGCTAAGTTCCTAAATCTTACTTTCACTCAAAAGTAAACTCTACTTTTGTCAGCCCAAGAGCATTTAACTGTCAGGCAGAGTTTCAGACATCAAAAGTAACAAGCTATTAGTGGATAGGTGGATCGCTGTTTAAATCAAAACTCTTCTGTGGTCTTAGCTCATTCTCCCTTGAGGTGACAGACTGAAACAGATAACGGATTACTGTCTCTACAGACAAACAATAACAGAGCAATTTCCACAAAAAGAAGTTGCACACACACAGAGATGATTACTGGAACGTTTTCACTCTCAGTGTTGATCCAGTAAATTCCTACAGATAATTCAGTTTTACAGGATATGTTGAAGAAAAAGGACAAGAAGAATGATGAGATTTTCCCATTTCATGCTGAGTATGAGTTTACTCCATAGTTAGTCTCACTAAGCACAAAAGCTCTGAAAATGAGTAAAGCCCAACACAGTATGCATCCTCACCATGCAGAATACACCTCAGGATTGTAAGATCATAAAAGGGAGATTGTTTATATCAAGGTGGACAATTCTTCTTAAAAATCAAAGACATGGACAATTAAAAAAAAGAAGTGAATAAGCGCGACTCACCGGTGGAGTCATTAATGCTCAATCTAATATGATAAGAGTAAGGGGTACAGAATAAGCTAAGTATTGACTCAGGCTTTTGGTATGAATGTCACCATCCATTTTTATCAAATCAGATTACAGAATTTTATTTGGTTACAGATTGATCCTGTGATGTATAACAGAAATAACAAATAATCTGTTTCTACATGATTCTGCCTTGCATCCTGGAAAATCACTGTAATGTTATTTCTTAATTTAGGTCTTCCCACACAAGAAACAAGGTTTACCTCTTACTTTGTGTAGAGCACCCATCAACTCCATTTTCATCACAAATGAAAAACTATATGCTTTGCTGACATGCAATGACTGTTCTCCCCATGCCTTGCTAAGAGACCATGGGTAGAAGGAAGGATTTTGAGTAGAAAAGCAAAAAGTTCGACCTCTGTGCCACATTTTTGGAGGATGCTCTGGGGTGAAGTCTGGCAAGGAAGTTGACACAGCATAAATAGCTGGACAGGAGATTTTAAAATTGGGAAACCACATTTGACTTCCTCCTAAAGAGGACGTAACAGATGAAAAGATTGTGAATCTCTTTTTGAAAGATGACCTGTCAGCCTGCAAGCAATTACTGAAACTACAGGTGACACA
This sequence comes from Strix uralensis, assembly GCF_047716275.1. Taxonomy (NCBI): domain Eukaryota; kingdom Metazoa; phylum Chordata; class Aves; order Strigiformes; family Strigidae; genus Strix; species Strix uralensis. The sequence continues at coordinate 34,054,289 of NC_133979.1, read as the reverse complement.
GAGTAATTAAGATTTCCTTTCAGTGGAGGGAGAGTGCTATAAAACACCCTAGCAGGGCTGAAACTCTGGAAACATTGCAGAAGTCTTGAGCAAAGTAAATTTACACCTTATCTAGTGCTGAAGGCTACTTCAGTGGCCAAAAGCGAGGAAGACAGAAGTGGTGAAATAATCAGGCCAGTCCTCTACATACAGCTGCCCAGCACCTCCTGGAGAACTCCATGTTACAGTAACCTCCTGTAACAGGAGGCAAGACTTGGTGAGTCAGGGGAAATCAAACATGCTCCCACAATAAACTTAATTAAGCTGGATTTAATCCAGGAGAAAAAAAAAAAATCCCTATCTTACATTCTGCAAGGAATGACCTTATCAACAGGAATATTCAAGAGGCTGGAAGCATTTCTGCCTGAATAGCTGCTCCTCTTTCATGTCAGTCAGGGAAGTTCCCAGTACATTTCCTATCCAGCCAAGTACTGTATTTGCACCATCAACACTAACTACAGGCCTGAAGGAAGAGGCAACTGATTCAGGGCATGATGGTTCATCTTACAATTATACTGCTTACGCAAAGGAGAGTTAACAAGAAACACTCACTGCAACAGTTTGCAAGAGGTTATGAGAAAAAGCCATGTCATCATACGTGATTTTACTGTATGTCAACCTCACAGAATTGTTAGAAAGTGGAACTGAGTAAATTCAAAGTGAGAAGTTAATGCATTCTGAGAAAGAAAGAGTTCCTTGAGTTAATACCTTCACATAACTTTTCTCCAATGTTTTTTATTTTACGTCAATTGAAATTGCACTAGGAATAAAAAACAGCCTTGAACGTAAAAAAAAAGCTCAGCTGAGGGACTCTAAGAATATTGTTTAAAAAAGGCAAAGATCACTGTCATCTTCTACAGAAATCCAAGCCACAAGACAGTTTAGATGGCAGAGTCTCAAAATTTGTCAGAAAACTTCAAGCAGCTGATCAGTAACCCCCACTGTGTACGTCAGACTCGCTGTAGCTTAAGTGGGAACCAGCTAGCTTGTTTTTCTAGCAAGGCAGCAAAAAAAAAAAAAAAAAAAAAAAGAAGAAGAATGTGAAACATCTGATGGAAGTTCCATGAAAAAGAAGAATTATTAGGATATACTCCCCATAAAATACAATTACAGTACACTAGTCAAGTCCACCTATTATTTAAATCATTTCAAGATGATTGTCTATGCAGACTATTTGTTATATGCACACTGCGATTAAGAAAAAGCAAGATTCAGAAATGCCCAACATTTCCATACACTAGGATTTCAGAATTTAGATATTTCACAAATAAACTTTATATGTATGACAGTTATTCATTTCAGGGTATTCTTACTTTTGGAAGTCAAATTTATGACAGCAGAGACCAAAACCTCACATTTCAAGACAATGGGTACCCCAAGTACCCAGTATATTTGAGATGTCAAACCAGGCTCTCCAAAATGGAGACTCAATACCAGTGGCAGCTTTAAAAGTGTTGCCAAAATACAAACAAATAATAACTTCTAAAACTAAATGATATACATCTGAAGTGCCACACCTGACTGGACAGAGTTGTTTGCTGAATATACTCCTTTAAAACTTAGGTGAAGGAAAGAAAAGGAAAAAAAACTCCCCTGCATTTCATTCTTACCTGGATCTTTGATAAAACTTTCCATCTCCTCCACTGTGCTGCAGTGTGCTGATCGAGAGTTGTTAACTGCCAAAACCTCCAGGAACCCCCTTTAAGAAGCCTCACCAGCACTGCGGAAGGAACGGCTGCTGAATGTTTTAGGATGCTAGATATAGATTCCCAAGATCTCAGTCCAAATCCCCCACTCTCCCTTGGTGACAACAGGGATATCATCCAACTTTGAATATTTCTGAGCCAATGCCTTTTAAAGATTTTATTAAAATAATGAGTTTGGTTCTTACATATCTAACTTATCTACACTTTCATTCTGTCTTTTGCTTCCCTGCCATAGGATAGGCATGGATTAAAATAAAAAACTTTACGGAAAATGTTAGAATTCATTTTAATTTCAGTATTTATGTTTGACTTTTTGGGGAAGAGACAAGCGTGCAGAGCTGCCCAATGCTCTCCACCTTCAGCTGCAGATGACAGTCCTTCTGCATTCCAGCTATGCAGTGGTTACACGCAAAAGAACAACCACAATAATAGCTAAAAATGCAAGGAGCTGGTGAAATTAACAGCTGGATTCTGTTCAGGTAATGAATGTCAACAGTAAAACAAATTTAGCTGAAAGTTAGACAGCCATCTCCTTTAAATATCTTTTTAAATTCTTTTTCAATTCAATTAGCACCCAGAGCAAGTTATCCAAACTGCTCTTTTTTTCCTGAATTTCCTGGCATTTCAGTGCAAACCCCAGTCAGCATACACAGGCTACTGTCATGCTGGCACTGCAGGGATGGAGAAAGGACTACACACAAAAGGTGTGTTTCATCATCTTACACTCATAGTGTCTGTACAGCGTGACTCAACATTACAACTTTCATGTTCTGGTTTTGGACTATTTACTCAAAATGTGAGCTCTGGTCACTGTCTACAATAAAGGGGACAATTGTGCTGCACTTCCTTTGGTCTATATGGTCATAACATTAAAAGCATGACAAAGTAGAGTGACTCAAGGAAATTTGTCAGGACTTTCTAGTAAAAGTAGTCATGAACAAACTTCTGATGCTGAGATTTTTCAGCCTCTTCTAAATGATGTGAGCAAAATTTATATGGAAATATTTTATGGCTATTGCCAAGCTGGAGCTTGAGTAAGTAATATAAATATATGTTTTACACACAAAGACATAGACACAAAGGCAAATACAGACACCCTTACTGTGTATATTATATTCTCGAGGGGAGAGACTAAGTGGGAAACTTACACTATGAAAGATTTATTTGCGTTTTTCATATATAAATAACTTTATAATCCACTGATTTAATAACTAAATACTAGACCTAGCAGGATAGTCCAACTGCCCTACCCCTTTTCTTGAGAAGTCGGCGGTTGGACACTTCTGCATCAGTACCAGTGGTCTCCACCTTGTACCTCACACCCGGCTTCCACACCAAGCCAGAGCCTGGGGCAAAGCCTGCCTGACCCACCCAGCCAAGCTCCAGCCAAAGAGACCTTCAGTCCAGGATTAGGGCCATTGCAAATAAGCTCCCGAGTTACCAGCTTGTGCTTGAAGCCAGACTCACATCAGCAAAGCACTTACTCAGGGGTTTTGATTTACTCGACTAATTCAAGTGCGACTTCGTTGCAGTCCCTCCGCGGTCCCCTCTCCCGGCTGGAGGGGGTAAGCAGCAGGCGACCTTCCTGCTCGGAGACTGCTCGAGGGACTGCCACGTTATTCTGCCCCTTTTTGAGGTTCCTCTTTCTGTAACCACGCCTCTCGCAACTTCTCTGAAGCTCCCTCTGTTCCCAGGCCATCTCTGCCATCTGGGCCTGCGCCTGCTCTCTTCCCGGGGCTATGGTGGCAGCATCAAAAGGGCTTGAATCTTCTGCTCCACCACTTTGGCTGAGTTCAGAGTAACCACAGCAAAAACGCCAAGCTGCCACAAGAGCTCTAACGCAGTGTCTCTGCTGATTTCGGAAGAAAGCTTTGAATCAGGTGACACCCGATTCCTTTTTAGACAACTATCTCAAGTGCTACTGTTATCAACACAGCCAAGCCCTGAGAGGATGAGGGGAAGGATCCAAGCCACTATTAATGGATGCACAACATTACCAACTAAGGGTTTGGACATGGGTTGAAACCAAAAATAACATTTTGATTTAATATAATTACTGAGCATTTTTCTATTTATCATAAGCAAGAAGATATGTCAAACGTTACTGTAAGCTGATTCTACCAGTACTAAGAAGTTAGCTACACCAACTGTTACATAAAGCAAACAAAACCCACAAAACTAACAAAAAAAAGCAGTAACTGCTAGCTACCCAGGCCTTAAATGTGGCCTTCAGGAATGCAATACAATCAAATTCACTAAGGAGCCACAAAGGATGAAGTAAATGGTCAGCAATCAAAGTCAGGAAGAAATCCCAAATTTACACATATTCTGTTGTCAAAACAGCTTTGCAAAATTAGGGACACAAGGGGGACTTTCATGCTCTTCTCCGAGGCGCAGAGGATTGGTCAGCCAGAGGCAGTTCAGCAAAACTTGGATGAACTATGACTACTCTCTTACCAAACTGCTTAATCTTTTCATTTAACTATTTCTTAAGACCCCGAGGGCTTACTTACACCCTTGCCAACACAAACTCTCTTTCAGCATATTAAAACACCAGTTGATGTGCCTGCTCGGTGCTGAAAGGGAAATGACTGACACATACTACAGGACAGAGGAATACACAGTGGAGATGTTCAAGCACTTTTCAGCAAGAGTTTTAGTGTCAATTTGTCAAAGCAAAAAGCTGTCACTACAAAACTACATCAGTTCTAATAAAATTTTTTGGGAGAGTTAAATCACATTTATACCCAAAACAGCCGGTGTGTACACAGCCAGGTCATTCTCAGGTGGGGTTGGGGGTGGCTAATGTTCATGCTATTCATTTCAGAGCAGGCACATGAATTTTGGTCTCCCTCATCCCCAACACTTGTTCAATACTGGCCCTTCATTTACACATAGCGAGTGATACCAAGAAGCAGGACTGCCCCACGACCAACCATATATTCTGCTCTAGCATGCAAAAAATTCAGGGTCGAATTCTTCATCTGCAATATGCAGAAAACAGGTTGGACATGACTCTCCTCCTGCACACACTGTCCTGCTCTGCTCTGTTCTGCATCATCCCTTTTTCTGAGCTTCTTTCAGAAACATTTATACAGCATTACAGCTGCTCACAGACAGACCTACGTAAAGCAGTAATTTTGAAGAGAAGAAGGAACTGGAGGGAGAAGCCAGGCTCAGTTGATATGATCCTCCTTACTTTGCATTCACTGGTGAAAGTTTTACAAGCAACAAAACCTGTCTTCCCTCCACTTCAGCCATATCAAACATCTCCTTCATGGTTGCATTGTTTCAGTTCCTAAATTACAAGAGATAATCCTCAGAAGCACATAAAAGAAAGGCCAAAACAAACAAAAAAAAAACCAAAAAACAAAACCCCACACCTTAATTTTTCTCAGACAACAACACATAATAAACTTCACTGTAATCACAGTGGCCATTTTTTCACAACACTATGGACTTGGAAGGGGTGAATGTCTAAGGTGAGGCTACAAGACATGGTTTCAGGTTTTTATACATAATTTTGATTCAGAATGACTTAATGACTAGGAAGAAGCTATTTCATTTCTCTAAATCAAAAACACCCTTATAAAAATTAAACCTATGCTCACTAGGCCACAGGAGAGCTGAAGAACTCATTAAATTAATAAATTTGGGATTTTTGGAAAAAGGAATTTAAGCATAAAAAGCCAAATAATACTTGGAAATATGTCATAGCAAATGTAATCAGTCGCTTACCAGGAAGGTCTGTGTGAGTATGTGCTATTCAAAGTGGAAAATGCCAGAGAAATGCAAGATGTTGGCAGATTTTGCAATTAGTAAAGAACTGGTTTTCATTACTGTCAGCACAGACATCACACCAACTTCCTACAGGAACTTTAAACTGCCTGGGAAAAAAAAAAAAAAAAGTCGTCTGCAAGTATCATCACTGAACACACGCAAACCCATAAACTGGGTATAAGAAAAGCTAGTACTCGCTTCCTACCATCTTCCTCTTAGCTGTTGTGTACAAGCTACTATTTTCATTTGTCTTGAGGTTTTTCCCTAGCACCGTCCTTCACTCATAGTTGCAGGGTTTTGGTTACAAGAAGAAAAAGCATTTTTCCACATAAGACAACAGTCCAAAAAACACCGTGGTGGAGAAAACTTAGCAGATTCATGCCTTTATCCAGAGATAAAGGGGTGTTGCACTTAGTGCTGTGGTTAGAAACTCATTACCAATTCTCTTTGGACTAGGAGGAAAAAGGATTCAAACAAAACAGCAGCATAAGAATGGTTGATTTCATATTTTATAGAAGTTGCCTAGGTCAAGATATTATCATTATTGCAGATGTTCATTTAAGCAGGCATCCGTATTTATGAAACTTTAAAAAGTGCCTCAAAACTCCATTATATTTTACAATTCTCCATTAATGGTTATTTTAAAAAGACGATACACAAGAGTAACAGCCAGAAAATTTCTAATCAGTTACATTTCATGAGTCTACACAGTCACCTTCTGCCCAAAGGGATTTGCAGTTCTGTGGGGTTTTTTCTAACAGGACTGCAACATTAGGCAGCAGCTGCTGATTTTGCATAGAGCTACACTTTTGCATGTTGAGTACAAAGGCACAATTGTTCTGACAGAGCATGCAAAGTGATGGTTCAGGCCACAGCGACAGCTTCTCCACGTTTGGTACAGAAACTGCCCATGAGTGTGGTCTGTTTTCCTACTGACATTAATGGGTTTTGGAACAGGCCAAAAGGAATCTGCTACTTGGGGGGCATTTATTTTTAGCATCTAATTGACAACGCAGTAAGTTAAATGCATGAGATACACAGTTCTAGTAGTTAAGTCCCATTTACAATCCATATCCTTGAGACACAGTCACGGTAACAGGGAGGGGGGAAAAAAAAAAAAAAAAAAGTCAGACCTTTCTATTTAATAGTCTGGCCAATGCAGTGGAGCGGACAGGATGAGACAGCCCATACGTATGCATCCACTGTGCTTCTTACTCCATCATCTCCATCTACCCCAACACTCCACTTAGCAGTCTTGTTCATCGTGCATGTCTTCTAAAATGCAATCCCTTGGGAGCTGTGACTGCCACTTACTACAAGACATAAACATTTGTACAGATCTTACTATAATCTCTGTGCGTGTGTGCATATAAATATATAACTTTATAATCACCGTAAATATAAAAGGGTAATTTATTATAAAAGTGCACATTTCTACAGATCCTGGCTAAGGATATAACCACTGTTATAACTGACTGATAATACCAGTAGGAAAAGAAAGAAGTTTTACTGATTTACCTGGAGATTATTTCAAGGAAAATATTAGATAAATATCAAAGATGAGTCAGTTCAATGGCTTTACTATCAGATAACCACAAAAAACACAAATGTCACCAAGTCAAACCGTGTATAGTTCTGAACTTGTGTATGTGGAAGCTTTTGACCCTATTATTTTGTGTCTCCTTCCTAAATCTGCGTATTTAGGGATGGGAGCTGGAACAATGGAGAGACAAGGATTCTTATTTGCAAACAGCCTACTTTATATTTCGAAAACTATGCTTCCAGCATCCTAAGGTGGTGAAAATAAACAATGAGCAACATTTAAATTCATAATTAAGCCTATAAATGCCTGCCAAAGTAATATCGTTATCAGCAGACAAAAAGAAGCACTCTATCCACCATTACCAAAGAAGCACTGTATCCACCATTACCAACGCTACCACTCATCTGAAAGGGAATTGCTTCTCAAAACTTAAAAGGAGTGCTTGCAAACAGCCGTGCAGCCTGCACAGGAGACTACTGTGCTCAGAGACACAGACACCAGATGTGGGATTCACCTCACTTAACTTCAAATGCTTACCATATAGAAGTCTTCATCCGTGCTTAGCTAGCAAAGAGGCACTCCGAGCACATAATTTATGTGGCCTGTTGGATATCTGCTTTAGGATCATGTTAATTTTATCCTGGAAGCACCTGTTTTTCCTCCAGGGATTACTTAAAGAGACTGGGCAACTCACACTTTGACTTCTACAATGTCTGTATTAGTCAGTCCAGATCCCAAAAGCTTCCATCACTACACATGTCGACAGTCCTGGAAGGCCCAGCATGCAGCAAAAGCATGAGCTGAGATGGAAAATGCCATCTCAACAACCATTCCTCTGGGAAGGGAAAACGTATTGGGAGAAAAAGCGCAGTCTCCGTGCCCCCGCCACACCTGCCAGCTGATACAGGACCAACACAAGCGTCAGTCACCACTGGCAACTGCCCGTGGATTTCGTTATGAATGTTAGAGAAAAATGAGTAAAATCTGTACGGTGACGGCCCCATCATCTATCGATATATGTCTGACATTTTTCCCCTCACCAACACTGTGGTCTTATTTTTAATGGAAATCATCTCATTATATACAATACTTTCACACTGAAGAACTAAATGATATTCCTAAGGCAAGTCCACCAATTCTCCCTTGCAGTATTGCCACAGTATTTTCCATTTTAAAAAGTCAGCCTAAAGTTTAAATGTTCATTAGTTACTTTTACTTTCCCCATAATCTGTTTGAAATTTTAAAAAAAGATTTATTTGGAGCTTCTCGGTGCTTTGTTTGCTCCTGCTTTGTGGACCACTTTCAGATGTCCTAGAGACCACCTCCCGTCCCTGCACCATGGGCTGAGTAACGCTGCTCCAGACGTTGACACACAGGCTACTGGAAACTGGTAGAGTCAGGAAATTCGTATCATTTCTCTGAGGTAAACAGTAAATGAAAGCCCTCAGGAAAGTCTGAATACCAGGGTGGCTGGGGTTTTTTTTAGTAAAAAAAGAGAGAGTTCTTTTGAAAGTATTCTGTTACTACATCACGTTATTATAACCTAGGGCAGTGATGAGATCATTTCCATTACTAAGACAGGTTCTGGGATTTGTTTTTCAGACTAGTGAGAAAGACACAGTTATATCACTGAGGCATGGCAAACACACACAGGAGTTCATCACCTCTCAGGAAGATGATAGCCAATTCCACTGCCACTGCCCATGAAATCAAAAAGAAATCCTTCCACGGATTACATGGACCTTCTGTTTAGAAGGAAGCAAATGAAACAAAAACAGACCAGTTTTAAACTCAATTTGAAAACGTGTCACGTGACTGGTTCCCCAGGCTCTAGCTGGGAGCTGAAACACCAGCTGAACCAGAGCTGTGAGAAAATACTAGGTTTTATTGCTTAAACCATCTCCGGACTGTAAGTCACAGATATTTTTGCCATGTGCTTGTCTTTAGAGCTTCCCCATCAATGTCAAGTAAACAATTAGTCAAGAATCAGTTTTGCTCCCTCAGGGTCATTCCCCTTCTTACGATACTGCCCTGAAGCACAAAGGAGACATGATCCGCATCAGTATTTTGTATCAGGTGAAGAATAAATTTGAACTTTATCTCCTGTCTCTCAACCCCACGCACTAACCATGGGCCACGTGGTACTCTGAGCTTCTACCTGTAGTGCTAGAAAGTTTCCATGGGAAACTAAGTATTTTCTTGTATTTTATAGTCAGTTTTTATACACTTGAACTTCTGGGTACAAGCAGGAGACACCTCCTTCTCTGGCTGCTACGCGAGACTATTCCTGACATTCCAGCCCAAGCCATCCAATTAACTTAATTCAATTTGAATTCACAGTTCCCCAGTCTCTAGAATGTCTTCAGATGTACTGCCAGTGCTGTCCTCTTCCAAACTATATGGAAGTCACCAAAGTTGCAACATACCTGAATATGGCATGTCAATTAAAACAGACCCATTTCCTATTACTCCTGAAGCAATGTGCACCTGGAAAGTCATTGCTACGCTGCACTAGATTCAGTCCCATGGTATTGTCAGGAATATGTGCCGAGAGCAGAGGCTACCCAAATTGTCAGGAATACCTCTGAATAGTCAGGGCTCACTCCATATTCATTGTTTTTCCCCTATGTATGACCAAAAGCTATGAACTGAAGTATACTAAGGCAAAAACAGACTGGCTGAAACATTTCCTATTCTGGCTATTTTAGGCCAGCTGACAAAAGTAATCTATTCAAAGTCTCATGAAAACTGAAGAAGGGCACCTTATAATAACTGTGTTCAATAAAATACATTCACGTTAGGATGAAATCGAGTATGCAACCTTAGTGAGGCAGCAAGAAGTCATAAACAGCATTTGGTGCCAAGAGTCGAACTGGTATTTTTCCAGCGCTGATTAACCAGCTACGCAGGAGGAGTTTAAATTATGCGATTGAAGCATAAATAAGTATTTCCATTTCTCTTTTGTTATGTAACCTTGCCATAGCAGAACAAGAGAGTGCAGAAAGGTGGTCACAAAGGGACAACGTGGAGATTTTGGGAGACAACAATGGCAGAGGAGCACTTAACTCTACAGTGTATATTCGAAACCTTTCCTGTAACAGAAAGTACATCAGTTTTAGGTTCACTTTTACTCTCTGAAATTCTTAGTAGGCTGAACAACTCTTGGCAACCACAAAGAAGCTGATCTTACGAATCAATTGTTTCATACAGTAAGTATCTGAGCCTACTGAGGTGCTTAAGACCATCTTCCTGCCAGGAACATCCACTGCAGTTAGAAGTCCTACCCACACCATTGCTCCTCACATGGGATTAGATCTTTATCACAGAATCACAGAATCATCTCGGTTGGAAAGGACCTTGAAGATCATCTAGTCCAACCGTTAACCCAGCACTGACAGATCCCAACTACACCAGATCCCTAAGCGCTATGTCAACCCGCCTCTTGAACACCTCCAGGGATGGGGACTCCACCACCTCCCCAGGCAGCCCATTCCAACGCCCAACAACCCCTTCTGTAAAGAAATATTTCCTAATATCTAGTCTAAGTTATCTAGTTTCGGAGTCTGCATGCCTTCATCTTCAAGAAGCCTCCAAATTGGCAGTTCCACCCTCCGCCGTTCAGGTGGCAGAAGGGGTTCTCCCCAAAGGTATGACACAAGGTGCCGGCCCAGAAGCTCTGCGCGGCTCTCGCAGGGGTCCCACAGCCGCAGGGCTCCAGCAGCCCAGCACCACAATTCAACCCACTGCCAGCGGCTGCTCCAGGGAAGGCGCCGCTCCTTGGACCAACGCAAACCCCTGAGCTGGCGGGGTGGGAAGCACAGGACCAACGCAAACCCCTGAGCTGGCGGGGCGGGAAGCACAGGACCAACACAAACCCCTGAGCTGGCGGGGCGCAAAGCACAGGACCAACGCAAACCCCTGAGCTGGCGGGGCGCAAAGCACAGGACCAACGCAAACCCCTGAGCTGGCGGGGCGCAAAGCACAGGACCAACGCAAACCCCTGAGCTGGCGGGGCGCAAAGCACAGGACCAACGCAAACCCCTGAGCTGGCGGGGCGCGAAGCACAGGACCAACGCAAACCCCTGAGCTGGCGGGGCGGGAAGCACAGGACCAACACAAACCCCTGAGCTGGCGGGGCGCGAAGCACAGCCACCAGCACAGGACCTGGGCACACCGCTGGGGCAGCGGCTCCGCCAAACCATGCGGCAGGACGGACGAGAGCCACAAATTAACCTCTACCACTAATTGTGCGAGCTTGGTCCCGGCAAGGAATATGTCACCCCATGAAAACCAGGGATTCTGGTCTGTGACCGTACTTCCAACACATGTTAACAGCTGCCCGCTGTAAGTCACAAACAGGAACGCTTGCACCCATTTTTGTCACGTCAGACCCAAAAGAAAAGCTGCTGTCGCAGACATTTTGTGAAACTTTTCCTTAACAGACGTATTGTTTTACTTCCCTATAAATTTCAAAACGATTGCTTCATTGCACACGCTGCGCAGGGATCAGTAAACGAGATGGCAGAGTTCGCGGCAGCCGTTGCCAAAATCAGTTCCAGCGACAGTGGATGACGGCAAGCACGAACCTCCCGCCCCAAGAGCGAGGGGCCGATCATGAGTAATGCGGTTTATGCAACTTTCGCGGCCCCTCCTCCCATCTGCTCGCCGCGGCCATGCCCTCGGACCTCTCCCCACACGCGTGGCGCGGCCCTGGCACACGCGGCGAGCGCTGCCCGCGCTGTTCGGCCGCCGCTGCCTCGCGTTTCCCTCACGGCAGCCCGGCTCTCCGCGCCTGCGGAGGGCGGGCGCTGGGCGGCCGCGGTGCTGCCCGGAGCGGGGCCGCGGCAGGTGCGTGAGGCGGCGCCCGCGGGAGGACTCCGCTCCGCGCCCGCCCGCCCTTCCCGGCGCCCCTCAGCGAGGGGCTCGGCCGCGCCGTGCGGCGGGGGAGGGCGGCCGGCACCGCGCCTCGCCTCGCCTCCCCGCCGCGCTCGGCGGGAGCGTCCAGCGGCCCAGCCCGCGCCCTGCCCGCCGCGCACCCCCCGCCCTGCCCTCCCGCCCCGCGGAGGAGCCGCGGCTGAGCGCGGCACCGCGCTTACGGTCGGCTGCTGTCCGGCGGGCGCGGCCGTCGCTGCCGGCCGGGGCTCGGTCCCGGTGCCCATTGCCGGCAAACGGCACTTTTCACCCGCGCGGCGGGGGAGGCGCCAGCCGTCAGCTGACCGCCGCCTCTTAAGGAGGCGTCAGGCGGCGGCGGCGGCCGGGGCGGCGGCGGGGGGCAGCGCCCGGTGCGGAGCGCGACTCGCCGCCTGCGGGACACGGCGGCGGGCGGGCAGCCTGAAGGGTGACTTGTGCTGCCCTGAGGAGAGGGGCGGCACGGGCCGAGCGGGCGCTCCTCGGGGGGGACCGGCGCCCCGCGGGGCCCTCTCACGAGCGGCGTTAAGCTGAAGACGTAGCAAGCAACCACGTACCGCTGCGATCAAAAAAAAAAAAAAATAAATCAGGTATCTAACAGGCGGCTCAATGGAAGTTTGCACTAAAATAGCTTAAAAATCCCACCCAACCCCGTCTTTCATTGCTGCAGTGCCAGCCCGTGGCTGCTCTCCGGCGGTACCTGCGCGCTGCTCCACCCCGCACTGCCGGGCTGCGCGGGCGCGCTGGGAACGCGGGAGAAGCCGCGGGCGGCGGTCAAGCCCCTCCCCGGCGTGTCCCGGCGGCGGTACCGGCCTCGGCAGGGCCTGGGGGGCTGGAGCGCCCGGGTGCTGCGTGTCACCGGCGGGGATCCGCCGAGCTGCGGCACCGCCTCCGCCCGTGACCGCGCGGGAGGGCCGCAGCGCGCTTCGGGCCGCACGCGACAGGTGTGTCAGGGCTCAAAAAGCAGCCGGAACCCTCCGAGCTGCGCACAGGAATGGCAGTTGTGTCTGCAAACACAACCTTTGCCACAGTCCCCTGTACAGCTGCCGGGTGATGCTTCCCCGCCCTTCCATGGGCCTGAATTAACGAGGAGCGGCTGAGGGAACTGGGGGGGTTTAGTCTGGAGAAGAGGAGGCTGAGGGGAGACCTCATGGCCCTCTACAACTCCCTGAGAGGAGGGTGCAGAGAGGGGGGATGAGTCTCTTGAGCCAAGGAACAAGCGCCAGGACAAGAGGGAATGGCCTCAAGCTGCGCCAGGGCAGGGTCAGACTGGCTCTTAGGAAGGATTTCTGTGCAGAAGGGGTTGTTGGGCGTTGGAATGGGCTGCCCAGGGCAGGGGGGGAGTCCCCATCCCTGGAGGGGTTGAAGAGTCGGGTTGACCCAGCGCTGAGGGATCTGGTGGAGTTGGGAACGGTCAGGGTGAGGTTCATGGTTGGACTGGAGGAGCTTCAAGGGCTTTTCCAACCGGGATAATTCTGGGATTCTGTGAAAGTGGGAGACGGAGGGAATGAAATTATGCCCACTTGGATGCAGAGATACCTAATTGGTATTACGGTAGTTACATCAGTAAACAGGCGGTTTGGATCCAGAAGTTCTCTACCAAAAGTGTAGGCTGACAACCAGGGACACGGGGTATTAGTTTGGGGTCAGTACCATGGGTACAGTGCCTGGGCCCAGCCTAGCGTACCCGCAGGGCACAGCCTGGGCCACCACAGGGCTTGCTGCCTGCCGGCGAGGGCTCCGGGTCTTGGTCCACACACTGATCCTTCAGCTCAGTGGGGAGAAAGTCTCTGCAGAGCAGAATCTGACTTTCAGGTTTGTATCTGACCACCCTAAGGCTTACAAATGCAAAGGAGCTGAGCTTATGCACACACAGAAGTCATTCCTTGTCACCATAAGTCTTTTCACCTACTTCTGAAAGGCTACTGCTTCCCCTCACACTTCAGCATTATTAAAGATTTTAGTCTGACCCATACCCCCATCGTGCCTTACTCGAATTATGCCACTGGCTTCTCACCTGGCACATTCAAAGTTAAAAGTTGCAGTTTTGGCTGTGTGCAATGGTCTTTCCTGGAGGAAGGGGAAGTGGGAAGGAGGGGATTAACAGAAGCAACTGGCTGGTTTGGGTTGGTTTTAATAACAACACATTAATTTTTTTTAGTTCTGTTGATTTTGCCCTTTCTGAAGATTTAAGATGACTTTAAGGTTCCCTTCCACATTTTTTCTGTTTTGCTTTAAAGGATTTGAAATTAAAGTATTTTGAAATATACTGAGGTATATTTATAAATTGAAGTATTGTATTATTTATTGCATCATTAACACCCAGAAAAATATTTCCCACCCAGAAAAATATTTCCCAGTGAGTCAGTGGGAGAACCTGACAGGCTTGAACCTCAGCCGCTGCTCGCCTGTAACTAGCCCCCTCAACATAACAGATCTCAAAGAAGTCAGTTCATCTCTAGATGCACCAAAAGATGAGACTGAGTTTCGCTTTGATGTTGATGTCAAGCTTATTCCAAATACCCAGTTTTAGGTTGGAATTTGCTGGGTCTTTGCACATACTTAGCGTCTAAACAGAAACTCACTTCTTTGAAAAAACATGGCCATAAAAAAGCAAAGATAAAGGAGAAAAAATGGCTCAGATGACTCAACTAGGACCTCCTCAAAGCACGGAAAACGAAAGGGTACACTTCCCCAAGTGAAAGGTAAATAAGTGGCATTCACATTAACAACATTCCTTAATGGGTAGTAAACTGGGAGCCACAATTAGAGGACAGCAAGCCACTCCTCGCTGCAAAGCAATGCAAGCCAGAAACCTCATTTTCCCCATCGTCTTACTGGTCTCCTGCTATGAGGCATTGCAAGAGCTGAGCAACTCTGGCCATTACTTTTAACCTAGTTTTCTGTCTCATCTTGTAAGGAAAAAGGGCATGGTAGGAGAGTGCTGTCCTGTGAGTGCTGTCATAAAGAAGGGCAAGTTTATGTTTAGAAAGCAAACCTAGGACTGCCAGCTCAGAAAGCACGTATTTGATGTGGACAACGTCTTCATCCAGTTCTTCATCATGCCAATTTGAGGGAACATTAACCAGAAAAATGCAGCAAAACCACGATGGTGTCATTTTTCAGGTCCTTTTGACTTCCACGTCAACTCCTGTCTGAAGATCACCATCAACTCGTTTTTTGGTAGGAAAGGATTCTTTAAAATGTGTCAGAAGAGCTCAGTAATGGTCTTAAGACATGTAGAAACGACAAAAAGCATGAATATGATTGCTCTTAGTTAGTTACTTTCTTTTCTTTGGTGACTGATTGGCAAGGTTGAGGATACAACCACCTTTCCTGTGCTCTAAATTCCCTCAAATTTTCTATTTTGAAGTATTCGAGACATGTACTACGTACTGCTGAGCACTGGAGAGGCAGAGTTTCCAGAAGCTGCGTACGTCTCAGAGGTGACCATAAGCACCCACCACTCCAGCGCAGGTATGAGCTGTCTTCTGGGGGTCTTGCAGCTCGACTTTCTCCCAGGCATCTCCACCCTGGCACAGTCTTGCTCCAGCCACACACAAACTTCTGTGGAGCCACGTGTTGCAAACCGAGGCTTAATCTCTAACTCTCTTTCTTGGCATTTTAAATTTGTGCAAAACACAATTCCCTGGTTCTAGTCTTTCTTTGTGGTTTTACAGATAGGAAATGCAAAAGTAAACACAAAACCCAACAAATAGGGGAACTCCAGTATTTCCATCAAAACTCCCTGACTTAGTTCTGAGTAGCAAAACTGTGATTTCTTCCTGCCCAAGGAAATAACACAGACTCTTGATAAGGAGCTGACTAACTAGTGAGCAAAAATCCCTCTTCCATTCTTGTGACGCAAGAAGCAAGGAAAAGCTTTCTTTTACATTATGACTGTTCCTGTTATTTCATATAATATTATGAAAGTTATTTTTGGTCTTAATCCTATTTCTTTGAGAAAATTACAGGTAGGGTTTCAGGATTTTTTTTTTTCCTGTGACAAAACAAGTTTAGCAGATGCCTTCCCCCATCTCATTCTTCCCCACATGCTGCAGGTCCTTACTCACCTCACGGTGCCTGTGTAAGATTTTGTGGGGTGCCTTGTCAACTAATCTCTGAATGATAGGGGTTAAGAAACCTCCTTCCATTCTTTTATGTGAATTTTCTTTTTTATTTTATTTCAGACGATTACAGCCCATTAACAACTGCCTGATGCTGCTGTTCATTCTGCAACACCCCACAGTGTGAGATGCCACTCCTGCCCTCCACTGATCAACACATGCTGGATATATGTTTGGATCTGCCAGAGCCCCCCGACCATGAGCTGCCTCCTCAGCTCCTCTCCCCGACTGCGGCTGGTCCACAGTGGAAACAAGCCATGAACTGCGGTGAGGCAATTAGAGAGTGTGGAAAACGGCATTGTGAAGTACGAAGCAGACAAAGGTCTTTTCTGAAGCAGACTCGTAAGGGAAGCTATGACGAATTACAGGGGCTGTTTCAGTGTGCTGCTCGAGAGCGTCAAAGCTCCGACACAGCTTTAGGCAAACCATGGAAAAGCGAGACGGGGTATATCAGGACGAACAAGCAACTAAGTAAACAACAAGGGATATTTTGTTAGATGCTTAAAACAAACCCCGTATTTTCTTCCAGTCACTTTTAGGCACTTCACAATGTATCAGAAAAAAAATCACTCTTTGATCGGGCTTACAAACCCCAGCTATTCCATAGAGGACTACTTCCTGCTCCCATTCCTGACGCCTCCGTGAGGCCTGGGACTTTTGCTCCTGTCAAGATAAAAAATATCTCTTTCTGTGATGAAAATAATTTAATCCATTCTATACAACACCACAGGGGTGGAAAACTGTAAATCTTGCTATTAAGATTGCTTCTAGTAAAAAGTAGCTCTTTGCTTATCAGCTGCATAACCTGCAACGGTGTAGCTGGGTCCCTGCCTAAAGCTGGATTTTCAACTAGCAGCAGCTATCCAGTGCCTCCTATCATTGACATTTGGCAGAATAAATGCACTCTTAATTTCCAGTTTGCTCCTCTAAGACAATTTATCAGACATATCAGTAGTGCAGAAAAGTGAAATTTCCTCTAAGCCAGTTTCCTCTGCACTTACTCCCCTGCACCCACATGCAAACATTTCCCCTATCACTTTAAAAATAACTGATCATTTTGGAGGACTTTCCACTGCGAATGAGGAAAATTTGCACTCGAAAGGAATTCTGCTCAGGTGTCTGATTCCTTGGCAGACCCCTTCTTTCTGTCCCTCCTTCCACCTACGTGGTGGTTTTCCGGGGTTGTGGCCAAGTCATCCATGGCAGTTATGGAAACAAACATGAAGGGCTAAAATAACAGCAGGTTTCAGACACAATCCTGCGATCCTGAAATATCTTCTGAGAGCCTGAAGTACAGCACATCGGGCGAAACCTTCATATTAAGGAAGAAGTTAGTCTCTGTCTGCTCTTATATCTATAATGTCTGACCTCATAAAATGGTAGGATTGTAGGGTAAGTCTGGCTAGGAGGGACCTCAGGTGGTTTCAGGTCCAACCTCCTGCTCAAAGCAGAGGCAGCTCTGAGATCAGACTGGGTTGCCCAGGGCTGGATCCAGTGGGAACCTGAAAACCTCTGAAGATTAGAGATGGCACAACCTCTCCGGGCAGCCTCTGCCGTGGCTGGACTCTCACTGTGGAGGAAAAGTTTCTCTTTAGATCCATTCTGTACCCCTCTTGTTTTCACTCACACCCACTGACTAAGATCTCCCCATCATGTACCACTGTGGAAGGACCCGGCTCCCTCTTCTGGGTCCCCTCCCTGATGGCAGAGCTGTTCTACTTCACAGTGGATCCTGCGCTGGTGACCAGCGGTGTCTGTCACAAAGCGACACGTCACTTGGAGTCCCACCGAGTCAGCGCCACCCCCAGAGCCAGCTGAGCGCTCTGCACAGCCCCGTTGTGAGCTACCGGGTCACTTTAAGCAAGCTCACAGCAGTTGATGTTTCAAGGTAGTTTTACATTATTTAAAACTCTTTACCTTTTTTGCCACATGCTTGACAGGAAAATCATGTGACTTTTCAACAAATACTAATAATTATACACTAAGGCTGATCTTATTTATACTAGGACCACTTAAAAGCATTCATTTTAAAGGACATGAGTACAGGACCAAATATTTTATTAAATTATAACCTGGAGTTATATTATAGGAGTATTTATATTATAGGAGTAAATAAAGTGGCCTCAATTGAAACAAAAATCAGTCACAAAAAGAAGCAAGACACAAAAAAAATCATTTTAACAACACGAATGGTGTGGAGTTCATTATTCTGACGATCTGCTGCCCTTGCTGTAATTTCCCACCTTCCTTCTTGCCCAGTAACTTGTCTTCAGCTGTGGCCAGTAGTGGGACTTAAGGGAAAAATGTAGGAACCAGAAAGGGTGTAGTGTGCTCCTTTCCCTGTCAGTGATGTGCAGACTGGGGACTTCCTCCCCTTGGGGTTGCACCGGGACCATGATTTTTAGTAGCTGTCTGCAGACATAACTCCTATCACATGCTGAGGCCGCCCCTCGATGACTGGGTTCAGTTTTGGGCCCCTCACTCCAAAAAGGCCATTGAATGACTCGAGTGTGTCCAGAGAAGGGCAACGGAGCTGGTGCAGGGTCTGGAGCACAGGTCTGATGGGGAGTGGCTGAGGGAACTGGGGTTGTTTAGTCTGGAGAAGAGGAGGCTGAGGGGAGACCTCATGGCCCTCTACAGCTACCTGAAAGGAGGGTGCAGAGAGGGGGGATGAGTCTCTTTAACCAAGTAACAAGCGATAGGACAAGAAGTAATGGCCTCAAATTGCACCAGGGAAGGTTTAGACTGGATATTAGGAAGTATTTCTTTACAGAACGGGTTGTTAGGCGTTGGAATTGGCTGCCCAGGGAGGTGGTGGAGTCCCCATCCCTGGAGGTGTTTAAGAGTCGGGTTGACATAGCACTTAGGGATCTGGTGTAGTTGGGAACTGTCAGTGTGAGGTTCATGGTTGGACTGGATGATCTTCAAGGTCTTTTCCAACCTAGACAATTCTGTGATTCTGTGATATCTGTTTCATCTTTTTGATAGGATACCTTCAGTCTCTGTACCTTCCTATGCCTAGGAATTCCACAATATGAGCTGAGAGAAAGCTTTCTTTTGTTTGTCTACAGATCGGTCATTTATTGGCTGAAGCTGAGTTTTTGTGCTGTAAATAACAGCAAGTAATTTCCTGTACACCTTTTCCAAATCACTGATCACTTACAGACTTTTGTCTGTCACCTCTTTTCCAAGCTGAAGAATCCATGTTTATTTAGGTTTCTTCTTGAGGTGCATAAGTCACTGGTCTTTTATTTACATTTTCTGTCCTCTATATTCTCTGTAAAATGGCCAAGTAGAATGACATGCGTCATTCAAAACGTGGCCTAACTGTGAGTTCGTACAGTAACAATGGTTTTGCTTGTTTTCTGTTTCTTTCCTAACTATTTTTAACTTCCTGCTTGCCTTCTGCTGACTGCTGAGCTAGCCACAGTGATGACCAGCTCTCCTTCCTAAACAGTAATACTGAATTTGGATCTACATCTGTGTATATGTACTGCAGTCCTACCTACACAGAATAATTCCGTTAGCTGCAAAGCCAGTTCCTTCACTATTAAAACTTTCTTTTTTTCCCTGAATGAATATATTAAATAGCACAGGCTCCAGCAAGAGATTCCACTGGTTATCGCTCTCAGTTATGAAAACAGAACACTCCTTCCTATCCTTTTCCCCCTCTTTTAACCAGCCATTAATCCATGAGAGGTCTGTGAATATTTTACCTTCTTTCTCAAAAAAAACCCCTGTTTATCAAATTGGATCACCTAAAGGGTGGTTGACATCTTCAAAGTGGATTTGTGAGGCATGATTTTCCCTTGAAAAAATTATGTTGTTGTCACATATTTATAGATATAATTTAATATTGCCTGGGAAGAAGTAAGAACTCACTGGTCTAGAAGTCTCATCTCTGCCCTACAACCATCGTCAAAAAATTCAGTAGTACCTTGGCTACTGGCCTCGCACTGAAACTGAATCGAGTGATAGGGTGCACACATCAAAATTAGGAGTTCAAAATTTTGCTACATGAGCTATGCTTATAGTTGTGTTACCAATCTGTCCCAAAATTCTTATACTAAGACTTTCCCTCTAACCCCATCCCATGAAGAATGGCTCCACTGTGGGAATCACACTGAATTCTGTTGTATGGAGGATGGATGCATTAAATTTATTTGTATTTCCTACAATTTGCTATCATCCTTGAGTGTTTCTCTTACATCTTGCATGCATCTAATGGAATAGAAAAAGACAATGTAAACAGAAAACTATATGAAATACGTTTTTTTGAAATTCAAACTAAAAATCAGTAACTAATGAAGACTTCATGATGTGAAAAAAATGCATCAACACAGAAATCAAAAGAAGTTAAGTCAACCTCACTACTACAGTAGAGTGGAATGGAAACATTCAAAGCAAAATATCCAGGAGTATGGAAGGCCACATCAGTGAAGAGCAGAGAAATACACGTTGGGACTGTACTCTGTTCATCACAGCAATAACAAGAACATGAATGGGGCAGTCAGGGACTTCATCATGTCCCATCCTTTACAGTCATGTTCCTTCTGACAAACCTTTATTCATGGAAGTTGTTCAAATAAAGAAAATCCTTCTACTCTTGGGAATAAGTATTTGCAGGACTCACTGTTTATTCTATTTCTGGAAGTGTTTCGTGTGCAAAGAGACTTATGGAAAAACAGCATGATTCAAAAAAAAATATGGAATTTTTAGAAATAAGTTTCAGACTTTGACAGTATGGAGCAGCTTGAACACTTGCTGTGCTTCAGTGTGTAGTCCTGGAGAGGGCTAAGGCCGCAATCGAGCAGATGATGTTTTCAGCAAACACACAGAAGTATCACAGGAAAGCTGAAAAGAACCCATCGTTTATATTTGAGAGACACTTTTCAGGAGATAAAATATTTCTGTTAAAAAGCTGAAGGTAGTGTTTGGACAACCTTGTTTGCCCTTTTGAGAGTTATTGCATAATAAACATTCTCTTGACACACTGTTAATAACGTCATGGGTCACTGTTTTCTCCATATTTCATTCAGGTTCTTCAAAGGCAACACTCCAGCACTCCAGTTAAAGGGTAACTTGCACATTTCCTCTCCTAAATGAGTGCATTTTTGTTATAATGTCCTTTTTTATTTTTCTTTTATTTTGTGATGGCAAAGACTCTCAATGTATTATTTACGACAGAATTCTCACTACTGTAACATACAACTGTAAGCAAATCTCCAGTGTCTCATTTTGACATTAATTTTTCTTCCAAAGCATTTCTTTTAAGTGTTTCTTCTTTTGCAGTAGTCTGTTTCAATTAAACATTTAAAATACTCCAGAAATGACTTTCTTATTCAGATTAATACATTCTGTTTGTAGTGAAACTATTTGCTCAGGCAGTTAAGAAAGTGAAAATGTGTGACAAAAGAAGGTTAAGCATTTTTTCAGCTGCATCCCCTTCAATGGACATTTCAACTCTAGTCCCCTCTTCTGTCTTTGTTACTTAAGCCCAGATTTCCAGTTTATCCTGTATGTTAAAGGGATTTTTTTCTTCACAATGCCCATTGCTCTTCTGCTTCTCCTTTGGCTAAAACCAATCTGAGCTTTGCCGTCATCACAAGAAGAAACTTGACACTCGTATCAGAAATTAAAATGGAAACCTACGAGTAGTGAAATTCTCAGGTGCTATTTCCAAAGAGTGCTGTCTGCTGCTAAAGAGCAGAGAAATCTCCAGGGAGTCTCACTTACCCACTGCCTCGGGGGAGAACCAAAAATCAGATTGCAGAAAAACAGAAAAACAGCTCTCTTGCCTGGAAATGAACAGGCTGCAAACCTCCATTTCAGTAAATACAGCCTGAATGTATCAGAGGATAAGTGTTGCAATTTTTGAAACACCCTTTAGCTTCATGCATCATCTACTTGCCCCTTACACTTATCACTATCTACTGGAAAAGAATATACAGTAATTTGCCAAATAACACCAACCTTATACACTAATTAGTAGAGGATGTTATTATTTGATAGAGCATAATCCCTTTTATTAATGACTAAATGGGTGCAACAGCATAGTCCTCAATGATTATGCTTCCTTACATTCCTGCATATGACCAAATTAAATTCTCTTAGGGACGTAACTCCGTATTTATCATCAGTACAACAGGGCCTACTCCTGCGAAGCTGGCAAGTAAAACAGCTGAAGAAAAAATAATTACAGATTGAAGTATAAACTATATTTTTGTTAATATGTGACAGTGGAATGTTTCAGTAAGCCAGACCAGCCCATTACTGGCAGAAAGACGTAGTCGTGTGTCAGGATAGTTGGAGGAGCAGTCAAGTGAATGAAACACATGAGAAAAACAGTAGACAGACTATATTCATACTTTCATAAAGACCCCAGTGAAGAACTATAGTAACGAGGAACTCAAGCACGCAAGTTATTAGAAATAGGAAAGAAGCAGAAAATAAAAGAGAACAAATAGTTGTTACGCTTGAGACGTTTCCAGAATTTACCTTTTCTTTGTTCTTCCTTTTATTTGGTGGAGTTCTGCATAGCAGCACTTGTGAAAACAGCACTGAATATAAACCAGGTACCTCCACTGCAGTTGCATTCTTCACTTCTGGATTTACAGACTCTGACTTTTCATCTTTTGTTCTGCTTGTTTGGGTTTTCTTTTAAACTACAGAAGTAACATAAATCATTACCAGCCTTTGGCAAGCGCTGTCAATACTCAAATCTCAGCAAGCAGAACTCGTCTTGCTAAGCAGCAAACCGGACTTGACGGCAAGTTCAGCACAGTTTACATGAGTATTCCCTCTAATTTGATGCCAAGAACACAGAGCTTATTCCAGCATTACGCTTATCAGAATAAAACTCATTTCCTCGCTGGCTACCTCTTTCCTCCCTTCCCATGTGGCAGGACAATGTCTAATTCAATGAATGTAAAAATCTTCCCTGCTGCCTCTCCCTTAATGAAACATCTTTCTGTACATCCCCAAATGAAGCTTCTTGTGTATAAAATTGTGCAAAATCTATATAAAAAAATGCAATAAACAATCCAGCTAGCTCTGGTTCTGAATATGATTTGTCGCTACATTTTTATTCTATTGTGCACATATTTGCCAGTGGAACTTTAATACCACATAAAAGGGCACATAGGCTTTAAGGACTTTGTTTTAGTCCAGTTTTAAATCAGCAGAAGTATGAGGTGATGGAAGCTTCTCTAATCAGGACATCACTTAAGCCCTGTGGAAGTCCAATTGACGTCAAAGAAATTTAAGCGTATGTTTTATGTTAATTGTATGCTTAAAGGCTGGTCTGAAACGGGTCATAGATGGCCACCTTCTACATTCGTTCAAAACCCTATGGGATCTTGCACTTCCCTCAGGGGAATTAATTCTCGTGTGCACAGATTCATTTTTTCAAGACAAAATCCCTTCTCCATTCTCTATGTGTAAACCATCCTAAGCCTAACCAGGAGAAATTTCTAAAGCTTGAGTAATAATTCTCAGACATGACATTAAATCACTGCTTTTCTTATAATAAACTGCTGAAAACAAATCATTACTGTGGTTAATGATTAATTTGCTACGTCTTTGGTTTTAAGCTTTGCCTAAGGCTGCGAGCTGCTCTTTCAGCTCATTATTTGTTTCAAACAACCAATTTCCTAGGTGTATTTCCTTAGAATTTATTATAACAATACCAATGGGTAAAGGTCACCAAACAAATCCTTCTGCCATAAGCCTTTTCCACTCATACTCCATCTTTCCAGTTATGTTCTCAAGCCTTCTGATTTCTTTTCTGTGGGCCCATTAGGAATATAATGCATCACTAAAGAACAGATCTGGAATATTATCATCTCTGAAATGACTACCCAGTTAGTTGGTGTCGCTGTAGGCAACGGGCATTTCTTCCTCTGACTACTCTGGATGAGCATGCATCTCCTCTGGTCCTGGACCAGGCCTGAATTCAGGCTCTCTTAACATCAGAGCTCCTTGCTACCAATCACTTGAAAAAAGGCAATTAATGTGTGGGCTGCTAACTAAAAATCTGTTGTCATTCATATGGAACGTATGTTCTAAGCAGGACTGAATGAATTCTGAGTCACTGAGATAAAACGTTCAAATAAGCTGGACCTGGAAAGGCTCTAAAAGATGAAATCACCGCTGCTCAGTAGAATGGTTGTCCTCCAGAAGTCAGTTCCAGCACAGTAACGGGAGAACTGGTCAAGCACGGTTGGGAAGAGGAAAGAACAGGACATTTCTTTTTTTCCCCCCTCTCCTGCCTCTTGTTGGTGCCTGCTTTGCTTCTTGCTACCAGGTCATCTCCTCCCCATTCCTTGCACGCGGTTCAGCACTCTCCTATGTTTCCACCACTTCCCAGAGAGAATGTGATGGCCTGCGAGACATTATTGTTAAAGGATCCCTGCCTTTTATCCAGACAAATGCTTCCTCCATGACTTTGCCTGCTATTTTTAAAGACACCTGAAACTCTTCTTTCATCCTCCTGTATATACCCTTCCAATGTCCATAGATAGCTGTCCGGCGAGTTGTCATTTAGCCAAGTTATGCAGTATATTTATCTACTCTAATACCCTTTCATAACCCAAACCTTCCAGACACTTACCCTTTTTATTTCTGGGTCTGCTCTGAACTTCTTCCAGCTGTCTTCTGCTCAGAAGGGAATGCCATGATCTAGGTGTAATTGCACTAAGAATTACTGTGTCCCACTCTGGTATGTGGTGGGACCAATTTCAAAATCATACTGGGTTGTTCTGGGTATTTGTGACAAACTTGCTGTGAATTGTTCCACCAGAATTTCAACGGCATAATTCTTTCCCTATTTCTCTCTATGCTTTTCAGATTATTTTCTCTTGGCTGCAAACTTTTGCATTTCCCATCCTGAATTTAATTTTGTGTATTTTTGTCCTGATTTCTTCAGCAATTCCTTACTGCATGTTCACTTCTATGCCTTTCTGTCCTCACAACTTCCTGCCATATAGTGTCATTTCAGGCTTCTCCACATTCAGACCTCTGTAACATTTCATCCATTTGAAGCTTAAAACCAGCAGCAGAAGAAAAGCATAATGAAATATTACTATATCTTTAAAGTTTATGCCCCTTTTTTTGTGTTACCACAAATTCAAAAGAATACAATATCCTTTTATGAAGCCACCACTAGTAATCAGTTTATCAGTTTAAAAATAATCACAATCCTCATCAAAGCAGTTCAATCATTACAATTTTTTTTTAAATGTCCAAAATTAAATTAGTATTCACATAATCAACTAACTTAGTAGTAACAACTGACTGGGTAGTTACTTTTGTAAGGAAACCATTATTATTAATTTCCTTTGATTTACTCTTCATCAACCCATTATCAGTCTGCTGGAAATTTCAAGGAGTTTTGCACTTGAGATGGCAGCATTTCATTTTTATTCCTTTTGGCAATGTTTCACTCAAACTTTGTTTTATAATATGCTGTCAACTCTTCAGCTACCAGTTTTGTATAACTCCCTTAAGAAAGAATGTTAGAATTTTGGAGGGGTGGATTACAATTCCTGGGTATAAAGTGGCATTTTTAACCCAAGCTTGAACCAAACAACATTTAAAGTTTTGAAAGTTTGATTCACTTTTTAAGTCTTAAAAATATATCTTAGATCCAGACCCTTTTGCCCTAAACATTTTTCTTTTGAAATTGTTATTCTTCAGTGTAAAACCTCCAGATGTTTAACTGTTTCTAAGAACTGAGCAATAATTCTAACATTTTTGAAGGTCCCACTTGTTACAGTTCAAACTGAGCTCAGTTTATAAATCCAGGTTACTAGTGCTTGCTTTTCTTGTCAGAAAACATGAGTTGCCAAAGTGAACCCATTCTTCCTGACGTGCTTACTGAAACTTAGGAAGATCTTGAGTAGAAATAACTAACCCCTGCATGCCACACAGCACCCTTATTTCACACTAGGAATACCCATTATCAGTAGATTTTTAAGTTTTATACGTACACAGTACATTTTATTCATCTGCTGGACACGTGTAATGAATCCGAGAGAAAAGACCGAGTAGTCCAGCAAACACAGAGGGTCATGAGCAAGGAAAGGTCAGGTAGAAAAACCCAACTGCTCCTTTCCTAATAATTAAATGGAAATTACATTTCCAATTTAAATTTAGCACAGTGGTAAAAGCTCCACAGAATTGAAAGAATCTCAAGGAGGACATCCCTGTGTTTGCACTGTGTTTTAACAGGGAACTGTTTGTTCTAGCAAAGCACGCTGTTTCTCTTCGATGCCAACTTTGACAATGCCAGAACAGCTCCGTATGTTTTTATTGCAGTTATATAATGCCTCAGATTATGCTGGCCAGCACACACATATAGTCTTGAACTTCCTTCCCAAATCAGAGAAATATCTGTGCCATTTTCTCAGCCACAGACTGAAGTGATTGGATGGAAATGCAGGAGGAAAAGATGAGAAGGAAGGCCAGGAAATTGATCTGCCATCATTAATTTTACCATCTTTGAGTGCAACAGGCCTCTGATGCAAATGGGATCCACAGAGCATGGTGACACTCTGAAACCATCAGCACCACTCAAAGCCTCTGCATCCATGTGAATAACTTGGTTTGTTAGCTTGAAATAATCTACATCTAAATTGAGATCAACACAAGTTCCAAAACTGCTTAATTTAAAGATTTTATCTACATCTTAGCTAAAATTTTATCTACAGCCAGACCTTTCAGAAATTACATACTATAGACAGATAGTATATAGACTGGATTTAGGTCTAGAGTTTCAGACACACTGGACTCTCAGAAGATCCTGTAAGTACATGCTCATGTGGCTGAATGTGCCACATATGTGTACACACACACACACACACACGCTCTCTCTCTCTCTGGAAGTATCTATATAAGTACATCTCTCCAGTATGGCATGAGGCAGTAACATGCACAAAAAGGAAGGCAAACACAATCTGCTTCATAGTGTGTAATATCAATTATTCACAACCAAGAAAGATAAAAGAAACCAGAGGAGAAATACTTACCGGCCAAGGTTTTCTCTACACAACTGGACCTGCTCAGCTTTAACAAATTGTTGTTAACGAAGCTGGAAGATTAAGAATGATGCTTTCCATTGGGATGTTTATCACTCTCTGTCATCTAGCTGCTCTTCTGTTTAACGTAGATGTGCTCGCGTCAGATGACTCCTCATCCTCTGAGTCCTTGTTGATTCGGGATTTAATTTCACCAAAGACAGCAATTCTTGGGTATTTCCCCAGGACACAGTTCTGTCCAGCTCTTCAGCATATGAAAAGATGACTTGGTTATCAGCTTCAATTCATTGCTCTTCTCTCAGATGATTTATCTGGTGTCTTGTCTTGACACCTCATAGCTTCCTAGCTGTGATCCTGCTCATCCACTTCTTTGCCTTTGTTTGCCTGAAGGACTGGGGAAATCTGACCTTCTGAATAGTGACAGGCACGTACATGAGACATAAATGCCACTGCACTGTGTTTTTCACTAAAAGAGATACAAGATACAGCTAAAACATTTGCTATAAAGTGAGACCATAAGTAGACAGTTAGGTATCAGTATCAGGATCATAAAACTTCAGATGGAAATATGCTGGCTATGAGCCAGAACTGAAAAAACAGAGGTCATACTCAGTCAACAGCATGTCAAGCAGCAGAGAGCACATGGGTAATCACAGAGTCATCCTGGAAGGAAGGATGCCATGCAGATTCATGTCTGAAAAACCATCAAGCTGGGGCTGAGCATAGATGTACCTAAACAAGTGTTAGTATAACACTTTCATATGTAGGGTACTTACATTAGTTCAAAAAACATTCTCAAATTTTTCCTGTGGCTTCAAACATTCAGAGTATGGGAGCTCCATAGTGTCTTCCTCAGAGGGAGCTGCTCTAGTATCTGCTGCTGAATACAGTTAAGACAGCGTTACGACCTGGACTGGGAGCTCAGTCCCAAATAGCCCTTTTGCGTGTCAAAGCATACAAGGGGTGAGCTGTGATGGAAAAATAGGGGATATGTTTCCTCCAAAATACCAGCAAGCCTAGGGCATGTTGCAGCTCCTTCTTATTTCCAGGTATTTTTACCTCTTCGAGAGTAGTTAAAGTTTCAGGGGGAATACAGACTGTTCCTCCCCACCACCAAAAACCCAGAAACTTTACTTCTGAAGATGGGAGCTGTACCTTCTCTGCTGGAATTTGGAGTCTTAAGCTCTCCAGATGAGTGATTATCTTTGGGTCTGTCCCACTACTTCAGCATCAGGGCTGCCAATTAATACATCATCAGTATACTGGTATACCTGAACTTCCTCCTCTGGGGCAACAGAGGCAAGTCCTGCGCCAGTGCGAGGTGGGCGATGGTTGGTGAATGGCGGTATCCCTGAGGGAGGCACGTAAAAGTATACTGCACCCCTTCCCGGGTAAAGGGGAAATGATCTCTGTCTGCTTCCTGCAAGGGAACCATGAAAAACATATCTTTTACATCAGTAGTTGCTAAAATCTGGTGGGCTTGTTCCTGTATGGTTGCGATCCGTTCGGCTACGTTAGGCACTGCAGCTGTTAGATGACCTGTATGGGCATTTAATCGCCGATAATCAATTGTTAATCACCACTTCCCATTAGGTTTACGGACTGGCCACACTGGGCAGTTATAGGGTGAGTGAGTTGGGATAATTATCCCTTGTTCTCACAGCTCTGCTATCACCGGAGCAATCCCCTCCCAGGCCCCTAACGGTGAGGTACAGGGTTTCACATTAGCAATTTTAGAAGGAGGAAGCGCAGGCATTTGCTGTAAAAGTCTTATAGAGGCCATTGGGAACCCAAATTTCCATTCCCTTCCTTTCAAATCCACCCAGGCTTCTCCCTCCAATAGGTCACGTCCCAGGATATTTGTGGGGAAATTTCCCAGGATCATAATAGCTTCTGTTGCAGCTTCATTCCCAGGTAACCAGCATTTCACCCAAGCAGTCAGCAGTGGCTTAGAGCATCTGAAAACATCTGTAACCCAGATCTGCTTTTTGTCAGGGAGAATGCCATTGTGATCAGCGATATCAGCTTGGAGTGCCAAAATCTGAGCCCTGGTGTCTACTAGAAATGTAACTGGAGTTTTAAGGGGGCCAAGGGGAAAGGTGATCGACAAGTCTCCTTTACTATTTTCTGTGAGCATCCTTAAGTGGACCCACCTGCCATCCCCCAGCTCACTTACTGGGGACGACGCATCCAGTTTCCCGACCCTAAATCAATCAAGTCCTCTTCAGGGGCAGTGAGTGTTTGAGAGGCAATTACCACCATCTCGTTACGTTTCAGTTCCACCTCCCCCCGTCTCGGGAAGTCTGCTCAATTTGAGGGGGATCCTTCCTTTTGTCAGGCTCGAATGAGCTTTTCTAAACTCACAGTAGGCATACCATCCCTTAAATCTCAGGGAATCCCCTTTGAAATGCTCTCTGTCCATAGTGTGTATCTTTTATCATCAGGAGGCTGCATCAGCCTCACCAGGGCAGGTAGGGAATTGTGCAAGGACTTAGCTTTTATCTCCCCATTTCCTTCCACCCTCCTAAGGTCTGCGTTGGATTTTGTCTCTCCCTGACCAGTGAACCCCATCCATCTCCTGTAATTAATCAGCTCCCGTGCTACTTCTTCCCATGTCATCTCTGGGGTCGGGGTGTTCTCAGACGATCTTGTAATTGCACTGCGTATAATTTCAAGGCATCGGGCAGTCCCCTCACGAGAGGAAGCAATCTGTTGGGATCTGCCACAGATTGCGTAGGAGAGGGCTGTTGCAGAATCAGTAATGGGTCATGCATTAGCTGGAGACATGCAGCCTTTTGTACGCTCTTCAGAATATGTCCTGCTGTCAGAGTCTTTATTGAGAAGGGGTCTCCCCCTTCCGTAGGGTCCAATCCTCTAGCCCAATATGCTACTCCCTGGGTCAGCGACCAGGGCTCTCTATTGTCATTGGTGGTTATAAAAACCAAATACCCTCTTGCCTTGTCCTCACTCAGCAAGATACGGTCACCTCTGGTAAGAGATACTCTTCATATAGATTCAGTTTCTGTTTCTCAGGATCCCCATAAATATTTTTCCTGAGTTTTAGCCAAATCAGTAGGGGAGTAGGGGACAGTTCAGGTGGTGACTTGTTGGGCCTCTCCCTGACTGTCATTGACAGTCTCAGTTTTAATCAATGGCTTCATAACAGCCTCCCCCCCCCCCCACCAAGGGAATATATTTCTTTTGTATGCTCTAGGTCTTTAAAAGGGTATAGAAATTTTGATTCTTTTCTCCCATCAGAATCTGCATCCATATTTTCTACAACGATTTGGGAGCAGGTTTCATCTAATTGGTCCCTCAGTATTTTCTCCCCCTCCAAAGCCTCTGTTAAAGCGATATGTAACCTTTGGCTAGTCACTCGCTCAGCAGCAGGTTGATCAGAGAGGCTTTTTGTCTCATTTTCTAATTGTTCCTGCAAAGCCTTCACCAGATCTTGAAAGGATTTTATTGCCTCCCCTTCTGCCTGCTGGGTCATGTATTTAACCCTTTGTGGTGACACCAGAGCAGCTCCTAAAACCACACAGACCACTGCCTTTCCTTTTCCTAGTTTGAATAGCCATCCTTTAGCTAGAGTAGACATTCTGTCCACTACTGCTTGTGGATCATGCCAATTGTTACGGGCCCAAGTCATACCAGGGGGAGAAGGTCGGGGATTATAGCTCTTTAATTTCTCCAGGAGAAGGGTACTATCTACAATCAGATCTCTCAGGGAAATCATAATGAGCCTACAATCAGTCCTCTCAGGGAAGCCGTAACAAGCCTACAATTGGTCCTCCCAGGGAGGCCGTAACAAGTATACAACTGTGAGAATCAGATCCCTTGTCAGCCCTCAGAGGGCTGTTCCCCCACTTTTGTATGACTCCTCTTAGAGAAGGGCTACAGTGAATGCCGGGTCCCAATGGACGCTTTAACACCAATGAGGGGATCCTGCCAACTATGCCAATAAAATGTTACGACCCTGACTAGGAGCCCAGAGAGTCCTAAAAGTTCTGTGATCCCCTCGGGTTAAATTAAGGTGAAACAACACCAAACAGCTGGTTAAAATGTTTTACTTGCAGTAGAAATGGCTTAAACTTGGAAAAGGATAAAAAGCAATGTGGTCTCTTATAAAAGAAAGGAAAGAAAAAAAAAAAAAAAAGAAGAAAGAGTCAAAGAAATCCAGTCACCACCCCTGGATCCAGCGTTGTCTCAGGTCCCGTAATCTTGCGTGGTGGGTGCACACCCAGCAAAGTTTTCTGGCACCTTTTAAGTTCATCTTATCAGGTGATTAGCATACTCCTCAGTTTTTGTTTCTTGGGCAATTATAGCTCCATCTGGTGTCAGTTGTTTATCTCTCTTATCAGTCTTTTAGCTCTTCCTCGAGGTAAATTAAGGTGTAGGCATTAACCCCAATATATGGTTTTACTCAGTCTATGTCTCCTCCCTTCGAGGCTTATCTAAGGAATTTGGCTACACAACTGCAAGGGAGCAGAGCCACGCACCCTTAGATACACTCTATGCTTCCCTGGGCAGATAATTCATTCCTTAGACTAATCACAAAGGCCACAGTTTGTCCTTGAGGCTTTTCGTGTTGATGAATGTTTGAGGCATTATTTCCTTCAGTTCCTTACAGACAGTTTCTCCTTACTCTGAATTTCACACAACAGATTTTTCCAGGGCTGTCAATAATTAGAAACCCCTTTGCAACTTTATATTCAGCTTTAGATTCAACTGACCCGAGTAACCAAGAAAACTGCAAACTTTGGCTCTCCACCCCTTTAGGCCCACCCTGTTGTGCGTGAGTATTGAAGCATGCAGAGCTCCCCGTAAATTTGGCTGGCAGTTCTTGCATGCACACTGATCACCCTTTTGCACTGAGGTAGGGTGAGGGTGGGCTTTTTAGGGAGTTTCTTTGCGAGTTTCTTAGCACTAACCAGTACAAAAGGAAGATATGCACATCCTCACAAAGTTAGTGAGGCCAAAATAAAGTCTTTATAGCTAAACCAGCTACTTGACAGAAATGCAAAAATCCATTTATTTTCAAGTATGCTACAAAATCGGTACCAGTAAGCCAAATGTCACGGTCCACTCGGTGGACTCGTGACGGTTCGTTTGCTACGATCTCGAAAGTGCAAAATTAAGGTGACCAACACCAAAGGGGATAGCAGTAATCAAATAGTGAAACTTTATTGTGTTGCCTGTGAAGAGGCACGCGATAGTTAGAGATGGGTGAAAGAAAGGAGGAAAGTAAAGTTAAGTTTAGAGAGAGGAGGGAGAGAGGTTATAGCTACCACCGCTGATCTCACGACGTCCTAACGGTCCCGGGTCCAGCTGATGCTGCATCGTCGATCGTCGTGGTCCTTGGTGGGGAAGCTTCCAATTTTCATTGTCCAGAAGTCATCTTTTATGCTCAGTAACACACCTTGCTCCACCTCTGCCTCAGGGGTCTCCGCCCTTCTCAGAATTCAATTATCATATCTCCGCCCTTCTCGAGCAAGGCCATCGCGCGTGCGCAGGGGGGAGTGTCTGAGGTGTGGTCAGTCTTGGAGGTGGGTAACCTTCAAGGAGGAGGTGTGTTTTGGTATTATAATGAAGCAAAGTTCGTCTAAGGTTCATGATTTCTTCATCGATGTTATGGCAACAGTCGCGATCCATCTTTTTTGACAATGGCTATGCAATTATCACTAACAGCTCTGGCTAGGCCCAGGTACCGAACAATAGCACAGCACTCTTTGTACTGCACGGCTCAGGCACCAAAGAACAGCACTGCACTGGCTGCACCACACGGGTCAGCGCTCAGGAGAACAGCACTGCACTGGCTGTGCCACACAGTTCTGCATTCAGGAGCCTTTGCACCACAATCCACTCCAGGGATCGGCAACCGCGCTCCGAACAGGCCGTTGGCGGGTACCTCACTGTCCATGTCCCTGATGACAATGTTGAGACAATGCTGATCTTCTGACCGACTCTTACACCAAAGTACAAGAAGACAACGTGAATGATATTGTAGCAGAACCAGAAAACAGCTTCTATCAGAGTGGTGGTGTTAACCTGTGCTCCCATCAGGATCTCACCTTGATTGCACAGACCTGGCTACCGCAGGAATTCACTGCACAGACTGTGCAGAGCTCTCTCTTCTTAGCAAGAACCGTCCAGCATCCGTGAACCACCAAGCCTCCATCCTCCTTCTAAGTTATGAGAAGTAAGACTGGATGAACTTCCACATTAAGGTTGCTTTTTGTCGGTTAGGTGAACTTTATTCTCAGGCGATTTTCCATTTTAAAGTCTGAATAGAATTAACTGTGCTTGCAGGAAGGCAGCACAATACATCCAGACGTGGCGAATGGCTATTGAACATAAATGCGGCTGTTGCCAGGAACAGCTTCAGCATCTCTTGGATTGTGCAATAAGCTGAAACAGATGGCAAGAGGCCTTGGAGTGTGAGCCACAGGCTCAGTGCAATCATTTCGACTGGTGACCCAAGGGAGCGGGTAAACCCCGGCTCCTGAAGTGAGGTGCTCTGACCTGACCTTGTGTGCCACCTAGTGCTGCTATTAGCAAACAAATACCCCGTATTAGGCAGAAAGCTGAGTCATTAAATCACACCTACACCTGTCAAAGGTAGAAATACAACAGCCATATAGTAGGCACAGTATTCATCCACATTTTAAAATCAGACTGTGTGAGCACTTCCCAAAATATTTTCTCCAAATACAGTTATGCCTGCAGATCCCTTCTCAGCATGCATTGAGGGAACTGAAAATTTATCTTAATTGAAAAAGTATAAAGAGAGACAATCCAATGAGCATAAATCACACCTAATGTCCAGAGTTTACAATCATAAACCTTCAATCCATCTTGTTAGGGAGGTTATTTGCAATTTATAGCACCAGAGGCTCCCACTGACACTGCAATCCAGGTATGTTAAATTCTGTAGGAACTCAGAAGAGTGCCCCTGCCCAGAAGGCAAGGCAAAGGTGACAAGCAAGTCCTGTTCTTCTGCTGTTACACTTAGGAATTTGGCACAGGAGCCTGAATGATTCTCACCCAGGTAACCATGAAGCTAATGGCAAAAACCTAATTTTAATCTCAAAGTCACCCTTCTTCTTCCAGTTCTGGAAGAACTGGTTCATTTATCGTGACTCTTACATTTCTGCAGGGGTATCTTTGATAAAGCTTAACATGGTAACGCAGTGCCTCACATAAAAAGGCAAGCATGGAAATTTGTGACAAACTAGAAACACACAAATAATTATTCACTTCCTAATATTATGCTTTCTTTTAAATAAAACCCTATTTTTTTCCCATGTTCTGTTAGAATAAGTGAGATGCTTGGTCACAAACGACAGAAGATTTGAGACTGTGATTAGGTCAAGATTTGAGAACATGCATATGATCCATATGTTCCTATTGTTATTATCATAGAAGAGAGCAATGTTTTTTCTCTTAAGAATACACATCTCCTTAAGTAACTATCTAATCCTAAACACAGCACATAAATATCTATGATTGGTGTATGGAAGTACACAAATGGATCTTCACCCTCTAAACTGAATGGGTCACAAGTTCGAACAGTGTAGTGCTAGGGCCTGAAAATAGGCCCTGAAACAAAGTTGACCTCTAGATGAACCTCACAACCAAATGTTATCCATCATTAGTATCTGCTAATTAGTAAAATCTGTATTACCATTAGTGTTTATTAATTAGTATCTGATCATTAACAAAATATGTAAGCTCGCTAGTGAAAGATGCAGCTTAGACAGAATATAGTCTGTAGTGAGGATGAAATGCTGAGAGAATGTATCCAACTCTCCTTGCTCAGCCTTGTTCAAGGCTGAGAACCCAAGTGTTCGGCCTTGTTAGAAACTCCCTTGGTTCTCCCCACCAAGCCCTGGCCAGGCTCTGGGTGGAATCCAACAGGAGGATGAAACCAGATGTTTCCACTCAAAACAAAGGTGACAGTTATTCTGGCTTGGTGATTTTTGGTATGTAAACCGGACCCGCTCACAGCGACTTTGGAAGCCTCACCTACGGGTGGAGGCACCGCGTAGGACTTCCCACTCTCTGGGAAAGGCTCAACAAATCCTCGCTGTAACCGGGGCTGCCCAGCGCCTGCGGGTCTGGATGATGGGAACGGGTGCAAGGGGTGAGGTATCCTTCGTAATCACTGTTCTCCTGGTCGTGTAGTAATGATTAGGTGCGTTGCCTGGCTTAACTGTATGTAGTTATTAATAATTAAGTGTACTATTCTGTATTTTTCTTACTGCTTATTTTCTGTAGTACTTAGTTATATCCTTTAATTATTAACAGTAAAATCAGCCTACTCTTTTCACTCTGGTGTCTGAGTTTAACCGGCATCCTCAATCAACAGAACAAACAGCAGCAGAAGCATCACACAAAAATGTGTAACATAATACATACACCTACATTATCTTTGTCTGGGTTTTGTGTTAGTAGCTTAGAAAACCAGCAACCACCCATTCAATTTTCTCCAGGTTTAGCTATTTCTAAAGCTTTTCGAGTAGGATCCCATTTGTATTAACTCTTATTTTTGTCACCCTTGGAGAAATACATGGCTCTTTACAGCTAGGTAAGTCAGTTGAAGTCAACATTAATCAATCAGCGAAGGAGCGTTAAATTCATGGACTGGACTTTACATACTGTACCAACCATCGCAATGATAAATTCATGACTGACCACTTTTCCTCATCCTAATTCTGTGTATTAAAGGGGACAAGGTTGTGCTATTCGCAATGTAGATATTCACAGGATGTGTTTAAATCAAAGTCCTTCACAAGACCAACCTTATTTTGTCTCCACCTTTCCCATTTTTAATTTGTAATCAGACAGCACAAAGAGAACCACTACTTCACAGAAGATTTTTGAAAGGCATTTAAAGGCTTGGATAAGTACAATGAATAATACATTTGTCACTGAAAATTTAGTACATAGAACATTTTTTTTCTGGCAAAGTTAAAGCCTACTAAAGCCCAAGTCACCCAAATAATATGTATGAAAAACTGCTGCTGCCTTTGAAAAAAAACCTGTGGAGGAAATAACTTTATAGTAACAATGGATCAAAGTTCAGTGTAAGCGGTTATAGAAGGGGAAGGTGACTTTTTGTTTTAAAGCAAAGCTGATTTAATTTACTCATATTCACACTCTCATACCCACAGGATCACCAGCACTAGGATGTGTGTGTCCAAGCAGTCTGATCAGCATTCACGGACCAGTAATGTGTTTCAAGGTTGTGTGGTCAGGTTTCCTTCAATGACACAAAGGCCAAGAGACGATGGCTATCAAGTCTTAATCACAGCTCCTCTGTCCATCTGATGATGACAAGGGTGTGCTGGTTTTTGGCTGTGTCTTCTGTGCCTTTGGGAGCTGATGGTAATTAGTCTCCATACTATCAAATATCTGTGAGTCTTTATGATTTGCTCAAGTATTTTCTTCTCAATCTGGTTGCCCTGAAAAGCTATACACAGATGTGTTGGGCTCTTTACGACTTGTTAGTCTAAATATTCACATTTTTAAGCACATATTTATAGAAAAGTATACAGAAATATGCCTAGCTGTACCCAATAGAGTGTGTGCACAAATCATACCTGTTTAGTGGATCCCTGACTAGCCACACTTGATCCTTTATCAAATGTCATCATCTAAAAAGAGGGAGTATGCCAAAGGAAAACCTTCATATTTTTACTTACACCTAAAATTAGTATGAAAAATGTAAAAGGCTATCTCAGTTTAAATTTCACTGCACTAGTTCATACAGGGATACTTGAGTGAACTGCAACGACTTGTGTGTAGTTTGACCCTACTCAAATTAGTTCTCTCTAAAACTATATTAGAATAGAATCATAAAGGATCACAGAATGGTTTGGGTTGGAAGGGACCTTCAAAGATCACCTAGTTCCAACCCCCCTGCCACGGGCAGGGACACCTTCCACTAGCCCAGGTGGCCCAAAGCCCCCTCCAACCTGGCCTTGAACCCTTCCAGGGAGGGGGCAGCCACAGCTTCTCTGGGCAACCTGTGCCAGGGCCTCACCACCCTCACAGGGAAGAATTTCTTCCTGGTGTCTAATCTGAATGTCCCCTCTGTCAGTTTAAAACCATTACCCCTCACAATATCACCACACTCCCCAATCAAGAGTTCCTCCCCATCTTTCCTGTAGCCCCTTTAAGCACTGGGAGGCCCCTCTAAGGTCTCCCTGGAGCCTTCTCTTCTCCAGCTGAGCACCCCCAACTCTCTCAGCCTGTCCTCACAGGAGAGGTGCTCCACCCCCCGGATTACCTTTGGGGCCTCCCCTGGACCTGAGCAGGCCTGTGTCCTTCTGATGTTGGTGCACTGCAGGTGAGGTCTCACAAGAGCGGAGCAGAGGGGGAGAATCCCCTCCCTTGACCTGCTGGCCATGATTCTCTTGATGCAGCCCAGGACACAGCTGACTCTCTGGGCTGTGAGCGCACATTGCTGGCTCACAGTCAGTTTTCCATCCACTGATACAGCCAAGTCCTCCGTAAAGAAGAACATTCCCTGGCAAGATCAGTAAACTCTTTGGGAGCTATCAGCTGCACAGATAAACTTTGTATCCTCATCCAAAAATGTTAATTTGTTTGATATTACTTCTTCTTATTTATTTTTTTAATATTACTTTTAATTTCCTATGTTTAGATATACATTACGCATACTTATCCAGTAGAGTTCATAAAACATAAAAAACTGGAACCGTGGCAAGGAGAATGTTGAGGTCAGAACCAGAGGGAGGAGGCAGAAGAGGGCACGTATGTACATTCTATTCATGATTTGTACACTTTCATGAACTTCAGCAAAAAGGGACCTGAATCATTTACGTGTACATACCCAGATGAGAGCAACTTGTGCATTTTCAGCTGGCAAATATTTTGAAAACCAACACTTCTCCTTTTGAAAATTAAGTGGGAAGACAACAGGAGGAGAACCTACAAACAGATGATCATTTTCAGTCTTGCTAAATTTTCACCCTTATTCTCTGGGCTGTCAAACAGACAAAAGAACAACAGCAAGCCAAAAATTATCAACTAGCCACAACCATTACTTATTAAGTCCAGTCTCTGAACTGAAGACACTATCCCAGCTACACAGGAATAACCTGGTGTAGCAGAGCTTGCAGCTCACCATAAACCCCAAGCTTTTCAAGAGGTGGGGTTTTTGACAGCCTTGGTGAACTGAACAGATCTCGTAACTAGAGAAGGCAAACAATCCTCTCGCACAACTCCCATACCATGTCATGTGATACGGACAAAAGGAGGTGGTATGAAAGCAAAGAACAAGAAAGGCGGCTATCACTACCGCAAGATTTGTATGGATTATTTTAGGATTAATTCCGTGTAAAATTTACATGCCAATTCAAATTTCTAATCTAATTTTCCTAATGGTACTTTATTCAGTAACTAAACAAAACATTTATTTCTGTTAGTATTGTTTACCTTCATGTTAATTATTATCTTTTATTTTTGAAGTTAGCAAAATAAAGTTTGTTTCTTTCTTTTTTTTTCCAGAGGTTTTCATATGCATCTTCCCCCTTAGCTGCAATACCCAGCAGGTATACTTGCTCTCAAAATAGATATTTTCAGGTTTTTTTCTCACTCGAAAAAAGGTGAGGGTACAAGCTAGAAGATTGGGAGGAAAGGAGATTTCAGTTATCTACTCCTTTTTGTACAGAAGTCAACAAAATGATGACTCATGTTCTCAAATTAGCAGACAGTTACTTTTTAAGCAATATTTAATTCAGCAAATAAATCAGCTCTTGGCCAATGAAATCCATCAAATTTAACAAATTAACACAAATAATAAATAAAATAATTAGTCACAAATTAACATCAAATATGCTGGCAGCTTCTTTCATAACTTCTGTGAACACAGGAGGAGAAGAACCCTTCAAATCCTCCATCCATGCAAGACATAATGAAATGCTTTATGTGGGTCCTTACACAAATCCACGAAAGTCAGTCTGCAAGCTCTTTGGTCACAGTTCATCTTGTATCTGAAAAACCATGCAGCACTACCATACCACGATCGTTCTGCTCTAGATGTGCTCTTGGACACAAAATAACCGCAATTTTTCTTCCAAATCTGTCTGTCCAGCTTCTGTTTTTTCATGTTTTCCTAACTGCCTGTTGTCTTCCAGCATCGATTCAAACAACTGAAAAAGCATAAACCATACTCATAAAAAACCTCTCTAGGGAGCCATGCTTCTAATCTACAACAGATGCACGGAATGAGGAGAGGGGCGAGACTGTATACCAAGCTGGACTAAAATACTTTCAGCTCTTGTCAAAACAAAGCACTTTGTGTATACTCAGGAAAATGCACTGTGCTGTATTTCAAACAAAAATTATGCAAAAGTGGAATACATTGTATGCCGCAAGCTTCACCCTCTCAGAGCTGGATATGAATATGGATATGGCAGGGCTCACTATATTTAAAGACAAGTTCTGTATCTTTCCTAGCAGTGTTCCTGTTCATGAATGCCTGACCTTGGGCACAAGCAGGATTAGAGCTCAGGGCTGAGCACTCCATCCTGAAATCAGGACTGATACTGCTGTTGACCCCAGATACTAGTAATTTAAAATGATGGTTAAAATAGCTATATGAAATGTGAAATTCAAAGCGAGAGAAAAAGATTCACCTTAAGACAAGGACATAGCTATGGCAGGTGGAAAAGCCTGTTTTTGATCCACAGGAGGTTAACAATTTATTAACATTTTCATTAAGGATCTGAGCAAAAAAGAACAGTTTAGCAAGCGGAAAATTAAAATTACCCCACTAATTAAGTTGAAATCAGAACACCCTGGGAAGGGGAGGTTTTGAAATTTTCACCTGGATGAAATCCAAACAAGCTTAGGGTATACAATGAAACATGTTATCCCAATCAACACTATTTTGATGACTGCAAGCCTAAAGTCATAGTTTTTGCACAGGAACTGGTTCCAAGTTATGTTAGGTAAGTGTAATCCAGCTGATGGGCCGGTAGCAGTGTAAGAAACCTGTTGGATTTGAAGATAGAGTTCTGCATACAGGCTTGTTTCACTCCACCACAAACATTTTAACTGTCCAAATTTTGCTGTTGTGCATAAATTCTTTAGTCCACATTAATCTTATACTGCCTTGTGCTGAGGAGGACTTCCAGGTAATTTGCAATCACTGAAATATTCCATCTTCAAGATAAGACTCGTAGAGGATCCAAAACATTGCGATGTAAATCGCCATGGAGCTGCACGGACTTGTTTGGGTGCAAGTAACAAATCAACTGATACCATAATACGGTATGTGCAGTGAAGTGCACCAAGTAGAAAAAGGATGTTACCCGGATTACCTAGTAATTCCTGCTGCGCAAACTGCTTTGCATTTGTTGGGGTTTTTTCTTTCCCATTCAGTATTGCTCATAGTGTGACAATAATATATGACTTCTCACAGTACTGCCTTTATGTCATTTACATTCATTAGTGTTAAAGACCAGGGGACAAGGAGCCTTGGGCAAGGGGGCTAATCATCCTTACCAGCCAAGTGAAACGACAAAATGTTCTACACATAAATATTTCTCCTCTTTCCTACCCTCTGGGAAGTCTATAAACATTTCAAAATCCCCAGGAGCTAAGTTACAACACCTAAGAACTACTTTGCATGAAACACTCCATATTTAATTGATATGGGCAGGAGTGCCAGCTATTTCAAATGAGTTCACCGAGAGGAAGTTCGCAAAGTCTTGCTTGCCACAGCCACACTTCCATTAACAGCTACCCCAAGATGCCCACGGGCCTGACCCAGAATTCACCGAGTCCAGGAGAGAGGGTGGAGGAGCCTTTCGGGAGTTGTGTTTGCGGTTAGAGCGAGCCACGGGGGAGCTGTCTGCATAGGAGCTATGGCCCTTCCCTGCAGAAATCAAGTCAAGAGGAAAGACATGCACACTGTGGAGAGTCAGGCGTTCTGGGTTTTTTTCCAGCAAGAGCTGAACCTCTTCAGGAGCTGTAAGCAAAGAAGGAAAGCTCACCGGGAGCCAGCCAGGAATGGGAATCTCCATCAGCCCTGCCACCAGCTGCTGACCTAGAAACCACTGAAGGCCTATCACAAGATCGTGATGGCCTTTGCAATGGTCTGGAACCAGTCACTTCAAAGGAACTGGTGGTGGCTCAAAGAAGCAATGACTGCCTGGGGACATCAGCACAAAATTAGCTCCCCAGACAGAACTCTATAATGGTGAAATATACCCTGCTATTTCCATCCAAACCTGGCCTCAAGCCAAGGCTGAGGGCTGACTGGCCCAAGGTCTCTGGCAACTCTCTCCAAAACAATCCCAGGAAAACTGCCATGTGAAATGGAAACCAAAAATAACATGCATTGCCAGAACATGTTGCAAAGCCCTCATTTACTTAATGAACTACCTGTAAGGAGCACACACCAAGGCACAGAGTGGCACCAGCACAGAATTTCCACAGCTGGTGGAAACAACTGAACAGGGCAAGCTGAAATGTTTTAAGTTTGTATGATTTATCTTCCCTTCACTGAGGGTTAGGATGAGAAATAAATCCAAAAATGTTTTAGAGACCACCTCTGGATAAATAGAAAAATAGTGGAAGAGAGCCACATCAATATCAAACCAAATTTACATTTGCTCCACAAAGAAACACCATCAAAATTCATGATACAGGACAAATTGTGTGGAGTACAATAATAAAAACTGTTGGCAAGATCATACACATTACTCTTACAAACAGCAATGAGATGTTCAGCTAGATGTGAATACACATTTAACCTGTATGCTGACAATTCAGCATCTAGAACAAATAAACACATACCCTTTTCTGAGAAAACATCCTTTCAGGAGGTATTCCCTCATTTTGCTTTTTGTAAAGGGGCATTCCTATGGCCAAAGGTGCTCTGCAGCGGTGCAGTTCCATGGGTACTGGTACCCTCCCAGACACAAAGAGGAACGATACAGGTTTCAGCACACACGCTGAAACCTGTAACACAGCTCAAGCCCCAAAAGGAAATGTCAGATGTTTTCCCTGGCAGATACTAAACTAGCTGTGCTGTGGGTCCGATCTCTTCCAGCCACTGCAGTGTTTGTATCTCCTTAATTATTTTCTATTTTTATATTTTTGATTATTATACATTTTCCCTAATTGAAAATTCTAGGGAAAAGAAATTAAAAACAGCGAGACTTTATTTCCTGATGAGTATCGCAATGGCATTACTTCCCTCGGAGGCTTGCTTTTAAGCCCAGTGAGCCAGCCAGTTTTTTATGCCATTACATAATTGGTCGTCTCAAAAAGCATAAAAGCATTTGAACAATTTCTAAATTATTTGCCTTTGCTTAGAGTCATATGTCTTGGCAAGACATAACATGATGTGATGTCTCCTTCACAATCATCTAATTTCATTCTGAAAAAAGCAGGAGTTTCTCCAGATTTTCTCTCCTGAGCCGTACATTTTCTTGGCAGAATCCTCCTGGATTAAAACTCTCGTTCCAACCTGAGTAGTTTAACTCACAATATTTTTTAAAGTGCCTTCAATTCCCACTGGTAACTATGAATAATTACAGCAAGTTACCCACTTGCTTGATTTTCTAAAGGTCTTTTAAGGAAAAGGATCATGGGGAACAGTTTTTATCTGGCCTCTGAGTCCTTTTCCCCCACCAGTAACCCACTCATTTAGTATCATTTCATCCCTTTTATTTCTTAATTTCTTACTATTTTTTTTTTAATTGTAAAAGTATGTTGAAAGTGAGGCAAAGTGACAGGCCATTACAAGAATATTGGAAAACACTCCTGATTTAATGCTGGAAATAGAGATTACTAGAAAGGAGACTTGGGAGTTTGGGTAGCCTGCACTAGGCACAACCTGCTCCAGGAACCTCCCCACCCCGCTGCAAGCTATTACTATAATTTTTGCGGGCACAGTTCCCTGTCCATCCCAAAGGGCTGCCATGGCATCTGTGTCATGGAACATTTTTGTTTGTCTCACACCAGATGACTCCTCCAGCCTCCCAGTTGTGAAGAGCTAGAGTCAGTTTTAATGAACTCCATGTCTTAATATCAACATTTTAACCCACATCAAGTCCTCAATGAAGGCATCTTCTTCTGTGGGCACTGAGTGAAGGCTCACAAGAACTTGCAGAGCAGAGCTGCCCCCATCTCAAAGCACTGAATGTCGTTACTTAACAAGCTATGCTTGATCATACTACAGCCCCCAATGGAGTAACTTTAAAATTAATTTGCTGATCACAGTAAGTACAGCAGCATCACAGCAACCAACACAGCAACCTTTGCAATACTTGCAAAGCAGCGTTTGAAAAACAGAGGATAAGTTGAGGACAGTTCACACTTCCACAGGCTGTGGAATCTCCACTGAATGTTATCCTACACACTGTGGGTGTATCCACCTCATGAAATTCTGCTGTTGATCACCAACTCCCATCATGTATTGGAAACTTAAAAGCCCTAACAAAAAGTCTTACTGCACTGTACGCATAAGCTTCGCAATTATTATCCACATGTGGGCTTCACATATAGAAGACTTATTGTGATATATCAGACCTTGATGAAAACTCATCCGTAGCTAAGAGACTGGAAAAGCATGATGAGACGTTACCCCTGTGTACTTAAGATTGTAAAAATAGCCCGATACTTCTATTAAGTGTTGCTTTAAAGACAGAAGTTTACAACAAACTGCCTGAGTTAATAAATCCATCTCTGCACAGTCACTGGCAGTCATGTACCTTTATAGACTGTAACTGCCCACAGAGCTGTGCCACTGCATAGCCTCGCACACCAAAGCCTTCCAGGGGAAAACTCAGCATCCGTCAGACAAATGTCTACATTGGAAGTACATGAGCTGGACTTAGGCAGTGCTCGTTTTCTTGTTTTGAGTGCTTGATCATAATATTCTGTGAACACAGATGACTTATAGTTACATATATAGTTATATATGCAGACTGTATATATCATG
Source organism: Strix uralensis (assembly GCF_047716275.1). Classification (NCBI taxonomy): domain Eukaryota; kingdom Metazoa; phylum Chordata; class Aves; order Strigiformes; family Strigidae; genus Strix; species Strix uralensis. The sequence goes on along the minus strand of NC_133979.1, from coordinate 34,010,166 downwards.
TATATAGTTATATATGAGGATAAATGTTTTAAGTGCAGTTAGATTCAATCTTCTATTCAGTAAACCCTATCATAATTTGGTTTATGTAGTTTGTGCTAAAGTGCTGCTGTTTTATTCCTTTTTTCTCCTTTGGAAAGTGATTATATCTGAGATATAATATACATCTCCATAAGAAAAGAGTGGGTTTCAGCTACTTGACAATGGAGCATTTGTATCACATCCTGGGTTCAGCTCTTAAATTTAAGCATTTGGTGAATACACCTATGAATGTTTTATCTACAGGATCTGTGGACTTCTTTTAGTGACTAAAGGCAGCTCACCTTATGAAACTATGAATTCTCAGAAAACCTTACAAAACCCTGTGGAGGAGAGGTTACTAGATGGAACAGCAGTTTTTGCACTGTTGTAAACTGATCTGGTAAATGCTTTTGTAGAAAAAAAAAATCTTCTTTGCAGAAATAATGTTTACGTTCTATAAACTGAATGAGAAAAGGGATTAATGAATAAAACTAAATAAACCTTAGTACCCAAAGAAGTGGTTTATGTTAAAAGCATTACGCCGAAACAATTTGCTGCTCAGTAAAACCTACTACAGTTTCCTCCATCCGGTTTCATGTCAGTGTGCTGGAAAGCGATGGAAAATTACAAAGTACGGTATTCACTGCGTAACAACAGACCGGCTTCAGCTGCACAACAAAAGAGCGTGCAACGGGATGGAAGAATTCACTAAAAGTTAAGCAGGAAGTAGTTAAAAGAAAATTCCAGCATCTGCAATGAGGAACACAATATTTGCAAATCTTCTCTCTCTGGATGGATTTTCTGTGGAGGTTTTCCACAGAAGGATGGTCTTTTGATTGTTCTGATATACAATGTTTACTATAAATGGCATAACAGAAGCAATTACCCTAATATGAGTTACAGCCGTTTTGTGAGATGACAAAAAGCAGATAAAATGTCAGCTGACTCTTCTTTATGTAAGAGAGTTACAAAATCTCATGACGTGTTTTTCAGAGCTAACTGTGATCAAATGTCTACATAGGGAATACAAAGCATATTGAAGCTGCACGAAGAAAAAAAGAGGGGCTCTGCAAAAAAACCCCAGAGGACTGAATCACAATAGCAGAGAAGTTCATAGTTCGATTGCCAATTGCTAATAAAGAAAACTTGTTTTTCTTCATTGAAGTAACAACGAAAAATATTTTCCATTCTAATAGGTACAGTTCAAATAGAAGAAAATTCCATAGATGAGTGCGTTCAAACAAGGTCTCTGAAAAATTATTTGACATTAAAAAAAAATCCATAGATCTGATCCAGAGCATGGCTGCCAAAAACCAATGTTTATGGCCTTTTCCTTTAAATTCACCATAAAAATGGATTAAGTCTTGCCACCTAAAAAAAATGGGACAGATAGTATCTGGGATGAAATTTTCAATGTCAGCCTCTGCCTCAAACTCAAACTATCATATGGGATAAAAATGTTGTGCTTCATACTCCATTCGTCTACACTCCTTGGAAAAAGTTTGTCCTAGAGTGCTTCGAGCTGAGTTTAACTCATTTAGGGCTTGTTTTTCAGGAACTAGTCAGGCAGGACTGAATTTGTGACTACCAAGTTTGCAAATGAGGAAAAGAATAATATTGTCTAATACATTTCATCTGAAAAACAAAACACAGTTCTGGAAGCCATTCTTGGTGAGGCTTCATTCATTAACTTTCATTTAAAATAACATGAATTCAGTGCCTAGTCACCTCCCAAAGCAAAGAGCTCAACCCTGCTTTGGATAAGGCGGAGATTCAAATTTTAGCTGTTATTAATGAGCAATTCTTGTGTTCTTTTTCTCTCTAGTTTCATAGCAAATTGATGTTTACCACATACCAAGAAGCGTGCAGATGCCCTGTAGCCACATTATAATACAGGTAACTGGCAAAGAATTTGCAAAGCAAACAGGCCTACCTAGGAGAAACCTGGCCACGATGCAAAACGATGAAGATGAAGCGTACAGGTGTCTCATTTCACATCTTCTCTCACTAGTTAAATTTGATGTAAAGTCACTCTTTTCACCTTAGCTTCACTCCAACCTTAACTGAATTCTGTCTGAATTCTTAACTGAATCTGTCAAGAATGTCAGAGGATTAAAACAAGAACTCGGAGACACTAATAAAAACAGAAGCATGGAAAGGTTTATTTGAACAGGGTTTACTCTAAGCAGCGGTTAATGATAGAAATTACAATCTTCCATATTCAAAAGCAACCCCCAAAACTCCTGTTGGCTTCCAAATAAAACACAAGAAGTGGATATATGTGTCTTCTTCAGCAGCTGAAATGCAAAAGTAAGCTTCTTCGAAAGGGAAAAAGAAAGGGGGAGGTGGCCAAACTTGCTCAGGTCTTGCCTAAATCAGCCTTAGGTTTTCTTGCCATCCACCTAGTTTTTGTACACATTTTTTTGGACAATTCCAAGAGGGAAAAAAAAAAAAAAAACAACCAACCAAACTGATTTGGATAATAAGGTATACTCCCATTTTCCTAAGCAAAGATCAGTGCCCATGGTTACCCCATTTAACTGACCTCCCACCTCAACCTCATGCTCCTTGTCTCCCCGAAACAGGTCTGTGTAGGCAGACAGAGCCGGCGCACAAGCATTTCTTGCTGGTGTCCATGGTATTTTTGTTGAGTCCAGTTCCCAGATCTCACATATTTTGTATTCATATGTATTTTTGACTGGAATGAATTTATGTTCCAGACAGCAATACCAAAATGGCAGTAGTCTAGACAAATAAGGCACATTTTTACTGTGATTTTCCTGGAAAAATAAATAAATCTCCCTTGTTTTAAACACAGGTAATAGAATATTTTTGTCTTCCAGCAGACCCTAAGGGTGCCAATGAAACTAGGACCCAAATGACTGGAGTGCTCCAAGAGGACACATCATAAAAAGACAGAGAACTGGCAGCCCAGTTTCCGGGCCAGACAAACCAGGGGGTGATTACATGAAAGTTTAAAGAAACTACATATCCAAACATCTCTGTTATCACGTTTCTGATTAGCAGAAGGCAGCAAAAGAAGCTTAAAGACATCGAGTTCCTCCTAAGGCCCTTAGATTTTCAAGAACATTTTCAGAACATCCAGAACTGTTATCATATCTCTGTACCCATCGGCCTCGGAGTGTGTTTTTGCTTCGGATGCAACGTATGAAAACTTTCTGTGATAGCAGCTTCGGTCTGAGCACGTTTTGCAATAAAAGAGCAGAAAAGTACAGACTGAAGAAATAAAACTGGCTTGTTTGTCAGGAAATTACTGAACTATTAAACATGATTATAAGATTCCCACAATCACAAAGGAAGGGAAAACATTGCAAACATATTACAAAGGCTCAAGGATAAATTTAGGCTAGTTTAAGTGCAGGCAACCCCAGTGATTTCAATAACGTTTACTCCTTTGAACTAGCTGATATGAGGAGTCTTTGCTTTACCAATCTTCTTTTCACATAATGCATGGATCCCATACAATCTATTGGCTGGACGATTTTTCTGTTTTAATAGAAACTTGTAAATGCAAACAATAGATAGGGAAAAAATGTGTTTTCTTTCATTCTGTTTTATAGCGTACATATAAATATTTCACGTTTCTGTGCACGTGTCACAAACACCACGTTTGCTTTGCAGCAGCTGTGATACATACATAGACTGCACGTTACACCTCTGAGCTTGTGGTGAACGTAAACCTGACAAGGCTCTGATGTGGATCTTTGTAACTAGGCTTAGAAATACGCCTTTATTTAATACCGTGCATCATCTACTCAGTGTTTTAGGAAAATACTGGGTGCTCACTGAAGTGGAGATGAGCAGCTCACTTTACCAGCACTTCACTAGGGACCACCACAAGCAGCCTCTCACGCTCTCTCCCCAGAATGTTCACACGAGCACAGCTCCGTCAGAGCCCTTCTCTTAGTCACCCTTATCCTGGAAGTGGCAGGTGCACCTCGGCAGAAGTCAGAAGCACCCTGGTATCCAGAGAGCTACTTGTCCTCTACTTTGTCTCAACTCCAAAGCGTAGCGTGCAATCAACTCATCAGTGAGCAGAACTAGAAGAACATGCAGTTTTCTTCCTGGAAAAGCAATCTTTCCAGGGATACTTTAAGATATGCAACAAAATCCTTTCCCTCGCTATGGACACAATTTTAACAGCTCTGCAACTTAAATGTAGATTATTTTGTTATTTCCACCAAATATGGTGCAAAGTAAGAATAAACTCCCATGCCCTCTGAGAACCTTCAGTTTTTAGACCATACAGAAAGAGGGCAGCTAGAAAACAACAGACAAGCAAAAATGCATTAAAAACTCTTAATATTTGACTTTTAAACCAATTTAGGGAGGTAATTTATGAATATAAAGTGGCAAGACTATAAAGTGTTTACTTCTATTTTCTTTCCCCGGAGAATTACAAATCCTAACTCATCTTGCCTTTCAGTTTAGCACATTTCTCTGACATACACCACATCCGGCTCACAGTGAATTCCCCCGGGAGTCATTCCCATGCATCTGATGACAAAGTCATTTTAAATTTTATTTTTTAATAGCGCAAAATAATCTGGCAGTTCAAGTATTTGTTCCACTCCATTTTTGATAGCTACAATTCAAAATTTTTGAAGAACAAATAGTACTCCAAATGATCTGTTTATCTTTTTATATTCAAGTGACTTAAAATTACTCTTTTTTTCCCCCTGCCTTTTATTTAACAGTTTCTAATGACAGCTTAACCTTGCAAAGTTTGGTTACAAAACAGAGCTTTATCTGGTTTGGATTGTGAATTATTAAATTAATAGAGCTTATTCTCAAATAAGGTATCATATAAACAGTAAGAAGAGCAAAAACGAGCTGCACTTCATCATTTATCATGTCATACAATAAGAAACAAACATCCAGCAAAAGAGGGCAGTAATACTCAGTGAATCTTTCTGCCTTCAGACACTCTCTCCTTCCTTAAAAGCTGTCAAAAACAGGTCATGTGGGGTTCGACCTACTACTGGGGCAAAAAAAATCTGTATTAGCTTATATTCCACTAGGTATAGAATTATGAGTTAATTTCCATGTGCAGTTCTTCAGAAACATCCCAGAATGGCAGAGCCAAATTTCACTTCAGGGGTGCAAATATTCCTGATGAGAAGTGAGGAATTTACTAACTTTTCCCACAGAACCATAGCTACAGATAAAATGCCTGAAAATAATTAGTGGGGAAAGATGCGTTTGCTGGAAAGATTTTGTTGCTTTGAAAACTGTGCTTAAAGGCTGTAGGTGCCTTGCAAGGAATTCACATGTGATGGGCTTTGCAAAGCCTCATCTCCCTTCCACAGAAATGCAATCCCAGAAAAATCATTATTATCAGAACAATAGCATTTGCCCTGGATTTTCAGGAGTCAGTGCAAAAACGGAGTGGCACCAGTGCTGGGGGACAATGTTTTCCCTGCTGCCACCTCTGTCTCCCCTTCTTTTAGTGGCATTACTGAAGCCTGTCAATCCTTATGGAGTGCTGTATCTTCTGCCAATACTCTCCTGACACCTTGCCTTAGGGAGACAGTAAGCTGTGAATTCTATATATATTCTGTATGTAACCTTTTGCATGCAGTTAAACCTAAAATAGAAACAGAAACAGATTTCAGGGAATCACCTCCTCCAGAAATTTCAGCCAATGCAAAAATATTGAGGTTGAGGAAGCTACTCTGTTCCACAGACTGCTTTCAGCTGGACCAAAGGGTACTCAAAATAGCTATCGCAGAAGTAAAAATACTGATATTTTGCAAAGACAGTTTATATGCTGGAAAAAAGAGAGAGCACTTGTTAGTTGATGTATAAAATCTCCACCTGGTGGTGAATCCTGCCACAGCAAACTTTTATTTTAAAGAAAAATTCCCGTTCCAACACATAACCAATTCTTAATTATAGACAATCTGAAAAGAACAAGTGGGGAAGGGCAGCCTTCAGAAAAACAGCACTATCATATCTCCCTGATCTTCCATCATCTTGGAAAGCCGAAGAATCCTTTCAGTTATGCTGCAGCTATCAGGTACACAAGTGACCTTCCCCAGCTGAAAACAGAGAGAGCTCACGTTGCACCACATGTAGGGTAGGGCGGAAGGTGAAGTGTGCCAACTGTTTCTTCAGCTGCGAAAAGTGCCCCTTCCCAAGGAGAAGTGTCCTCTGCCAAGGCTGAAGTTCTGCCCCGTTGCTTGGTTTGCACATTGGTTATTTCTAATAACTGAAAATTTTAAGCAATATCAGCTACCTGTATCCCCAGAGTCCTCCAAATCATAGCATAGCTCTGTATTATCATTTTAGGGAAAATTCTCTAGCTGCACACAATTAGTTCCGTTTTCCCCTTAATGTTGCTGGTTCTACACCCTAAAAACATTTTCTGGATTTACTTTTTCCCATGCACCTTATTAAAAAGTAACGTCTCACTCACCTAGTGTTTTCAGTAAAGCCTTATTACCCAACAGCATCCATAAAAGCTTTGCAAGATGGAATAAAATCAGTGTTAAAATGGCTCTTGATCTATGGCATTGTGCATACCATGCATCCCTTTCCATACCCTGTTCCCCTGGACATTACCACTGTTTCATAATTAGTTAGTTTGGCTCATGAAACCTCATAATGCAGGAACAAAACACTTGATAAGACCGAGCAAGAGTTACTGGACTTGCACGTAGCCACAACCTGCAGTGACCCACAGTTCACGCAGGAACAGGCTCCCAGCAGCCATCCTCTGCTTCAAGCTTATGACCAAGGCCAGTATTTTTTTACACATATGCACCTAAATATATAATACATGCCTTTTCCTATGCCAGAAGAATCATGTGATTACAGACTTTTGTGCACCATTCCCTAAAACATCTAGGATGACCTACTGCTGATGTATACAAATTATTCACTAACCACAATGCAATTCTTCTGGGCCAAAAATAAGTTTTTGTTTAAACTGGACCAAATCCACTTTCTGTAAAGTCATCGATTTGCAATTTAAACACAAGTAGCATTGAACCTCAAAAGACACTTTATTGAAACAGCAATGGGGTTTTTTGGTGTTTAATGCTGACATCAAGGGCGAAAGTGCGAGGGCTGAGAGGACTGCAGAAAGCCCTCAGCCCCACACCGTAGAGAATTACACAACTGCATTACATCCTACTTGTTTCATAATACATTTTCCACACGCAATGAAGAGTAAAAATAGTACTAGAGTATACTGATTAAAAAAAAAAAATCTATGACAGAAAGGTAAAGCATCATCAAATGGCCAAATCCATGCAGCGTTTGAAGGAAATGAGCAAAGATTTGTTTACAAAGCAGTGGGGGGGGTATTTTAAAGCAGAAGCACTGGGGAAAAGTCATTGGTCATTTCAAAATAAGATGTCTAATAACAGGATTTGGTCTCGTCAGAAACACAAACATACAGAAATAAAATTAAATATGCTCAGTATTCATTTCCCCGCTCCGTGCACATCCACGTCCAACCCAAGTGCTCTGCAGCCAGCCCTCCTTCACATACATGGAGAAAAAAGTCCCCCGACCACTTGTTTAATGAACATATTAAAATTCCCTCATGAACAATCTCAACCCCACGTTCCCCAGAGCGCTCCAGGCTGAGTCAGACAGAGGGGGGAACCCAACCGCCGGTAGGATCCCAGCGGTCCCCTGCCGCTGCCCGGGGACTTCCTTCAGCCGGGTGACAGTTCCCGCCGCACTTTTTCACTTAGAGCCTGCCGGCGGCAGAGCCCCACCGCGAGCAGGTGCGGCAACGAGCTGCATTTTTAAAACATCACTTGGAAAAGGGGGAGTTTGGGGGGGGTCAGAGAGCTGGGGGGTCGGATTTCGGCCCCTCCTCGGACGCCACGGGCCGCCGCGGGGGGCTCCCGCCGCCCTCCCCTCAGGAGCCGCCGGCGGCGCCGAGACAGTCACGCCGGGCCCGGGCGCTGAGGAGCCGCCTCAGCCACAGCGCCGCCTCCTCCTCCTCCTCTTCCCCGAGGCCGCCGGGGTCTCGAAAGGGACGGGGGACCCCGGCAGCCCCCCCTCCCCGCGGCGGGTGCTCCCCTCAGCGCCCGCCCGCCGGGACTCCCGGCGGGAAGAGCCGCGACGGCGGCTTGGCTGAGGGACGGGACTTGGGTTGGCTGAGGGACGGGACTTGGCTGAGGGACGGGACTTGGCTGTGGGACGGGGCTTGGCTGTGGGACGGGGGCAAGGCCGCCGCCTCCCCCGCCGCAGCGTGACGGAATCCCCCATCGTTAGTTTCCGGCGGGCGGGCGGGCGGGCCGAGGGGTGACTCACTGGCGGCGCCGGGGATAAATAAGCGGGTGCCTACCTGGGAGCGGCACTGGGTTCTCGTCGCCGAGTCCCCGCCGAGCCCCAGCCGCAGCCCGAGCCGCGCCGCAGCCCCGCCGGGCCATGCTCCTGCCCTGCGCCCTGCTCCTGCCCTGCGCCTTGGCGGCCGCGCTCCTGGCTGCCGGCCACGCAGGTGAGGCCCTGCCGCGGGCCAGTCGCGATCAAACCGTGCCTGGGGACTTCTCTTCTGTTCTTTCCAGCGGCGGAATGGGTTAGCTTTTAGCTTTTTTTAATGTCCCGTATTCTCTTGTGACTTCTCGAGGGCTCGGTGTATGGTGGGAAGGATGTCAGGCCGCCGCTGGCCTGTGTGGGACAATCCGACCCTTCTGAGGAGGTTTATTGCTGCCAGACAAATTCCTGTGCTTTTGTTAATAACTATTACCTGTAGTAGCCCAACGGCTAGTGTGAATGGATGCTCGCTCTCTGTCTTCCTCATAAGCATTGAATTTAAGGGCGTTGTCTACCTAACTTTGAAAAATTAGTTTAGTGGGGTGAGAATACCGGGGTAGCTCTAGAAGACGCTAATTGGAGCATTTGGTTTCATTCTAGCCAACCCTTGCTGCTCCAACCCCTGTCAGAACAGAGGAGTATGCATGACAACGGGCTTTGACCGGTACGAATGCGACTGTACAAGGACAGGATATTATGGGGAAAACTGTACAACACGTGAGTATCTTAAATCTCTTTTTCATAGAAATGAAATTTGAGAAATCAATTCCAGGATTGCAGATTATTCTGAATAGCTGATTTACAGTAATCTTTCCATCAATACTCACAGCGGAATTCTTCACATGGCTGAGGCTAACACTGAAACCTTCACCAAATACTGTCCACTACATCCTCACCCACTTCAAAGGAGCCTGGAATATCATTAACAACATTCCCTTCTTACGAGATGCTATTATGAGATATGTATTAACGTGTAAGTATGAGTTCTCTCTTTTAGTTCTCTTATCTTAGGACTCCAGAATATTGCACTTGATTGGTCCATATGTAAAGTTAGCAAGCTAACATCCACTAAGGTAAAAACACTCTAAACAAAATTTAAGATTTCTGCATGATGCAGACTTGTATGAAACATGCTTTGAAATGGAAATGCATTTTACTCTAATCTCTAATAGTATCCAGGATTTTGCCAGCATAAACTTCGCACCAAATCACTCATGTTAATAGTTGGATCCAGCTGATAATCCAGGACCCAGTCCTGTTGTTCAGTAACTGTAATCCCATTTAACATCAGTAGCTGACATATGTGGAATTTGTCTGTCCAACTGCTGCAAAAATATATGGAAAAGATCCAGCCTTGTGATTTACTTTTTGAGACTAAAATGTACAGTTCAAAAAAAAATGACAAAACTTTTTTTCTTTTTCAGCAAGATCACACTTGATTGACAGCCCACCAACTTACAACAGTGATTATAGTTACAAAAGCTGGGAAGCTTATTCCAATCTTTCTTATTACACAAGAAGCCTTCCACCAGTGGGACTTGACTGTCCAACACCAATGGGTATTAAAGGTAAGGAATAAACCGGATATGTAATGTTCACTTCTAGGAATTCCTACTTCTCATCTTAGAAGATACCATGAGACCTGCTTGTCTTTAGCCTTTTTTTCAGTGTAGTTGACTTTTTGGGTCTTTACACAGTGTATCCAAAACATGGCTGTTCTTAAAGATAACTGTTTTGGTTCTCATTATTAAGTTACGTGCTCAAACCAGGGAATGTAGAAGTTTCTAATAAAATCAAGAAAGTGAGCACAGAAAAGCAGATAATTCCTCTTATTTGTATGCTGCTACCCTTCAATAATACATCAAAAGCCTTTTTGTTGTTGGGAGCAAAATTAAGTATTGCTTAAACATAGTTGTCTTGAATATCTCATTGCTTCTTTCTCTTGCAGGTAAGAAAGAGCTCCCAGATTCAAAGCTGATTGTGGAGAAGTTTTTGCTAAGGAGAAAATTTATTCCTGACCCGCAAGGCACAAATGTGATGTTCACATTCTTTGCCCAACACTTCACTCATCAGTTCTTTAAGACGGACCACAAGAAAGGACCTGGCTTCACCAAAGCTCTCGGCCATGGGGTACGATCATAGCTCTGTAACTTGAACACAGCACTTAGTTCTCAGGAGATACTGAGCAGCTAGAATGGTACCTGACAGGTTGTTGGGGTACACAAACACCAGTGCACTTACTGTACAACGCTGTTTGCCACAAACTGTAACTGCTCCTTAGGCAAAATTCCAGCACTCGATAGCATCTCTTCCTGAGTCAGAACCACTTGTGCAAAGCATGTGGTTCTGTTTAAAATATCTGCACAGTGATCTCTGACTTTTATTATTCCCAAGAATCTGCTTTCACCGAAAGCATGTTAGATCTAGTGAGTACCCAGAACTTCTCTGGACTCTTTCTGTTAGTTGCCAAGAGCTGTATCCAGCACTGGGAAGTATCTTGTGTGCTGCTAATTGAAGAGACTTAGTTTAAAAAACTTCAAAAGCAGACTTGGATTTAGGATCTTTTATCTACAAAACAGGCAGCCTTCGGACAAAGTTCTTCAATATAAATGTAATGTGTATGTCTAAAACAAAGCGATAAAATAGGTGTGTATATACAGAGGACTGTCTGCATAATAGAAAGCTGCTGGTGCTTTAAACAGAGTCCTTTTAAATTGACAGTCAATTTAACAAGTTGCTGTTATACAAAGATGGCTCCAGTTGCCAGGAAATAATTTGGCTTCATCTTAAATATCAGTGCACAATACTTATAAGGTAACAATAATATAATTAAAAGGTAAACATCTAAGAAACTATTGGCATCCATAGAAGTGGGACATATCCTAATATAGCAGAAAATGCAGGTTGGCTTCATGTTCCAAATCCTTTTATTTTATAGGTTGACTTGAACCATATTTATGGAGAGACTCTGGAGAGACAACTTAAACTGAGGCTTCTAAAGGATGGAAAGCTAAAATACCAGGTGCGTCTGCCTCCTTACTGGATGACATATACTTCCCAAAACTAGTGCTCTGTGCATGGTGTAGCTGACCTAAAGTGCAAGCCTAAAGTCAGTACTAACAGAGTCAACACAGCTTAACTTATAAGCATCATAGCTTATGACTCTTTCTTCTTTCTCCCTCCCCCCGGCAGATGATTGATGGAGAAATGTATCCACCAACAGTGAAGGACACGCAGGCAGAGATGATCTACCCTCCTCACGTACCTGAACACTTGCAGTTCTCTGTTGGGCAGGAGGTGTTTGGTTTGGTCCCAGGCTTGATGATGTACGCTACAATATGGCTGAGGGAACACAACCGGGTCTGTGACATCCTGAAACGGGAGCATCCAGAGTGGGATGATGAGCAACTGTTCCAAACTACCAGACTCATATTGATAGGTGAGTGTTATTTCTACTATATGCAACTCTAACCTTCTCTTCAAGCGCAACACTTCTACCCCTTACCTGCTGCAGTAGGTGTAGTCAGAGGGAAAGCTATTACTTAAATTCGTGTGTGAGAGCATACATCTGAGCCTTTGTGACCTGCCACTGGGGTTGCATTGAGATACAGATTCCTCCCAGCTATGTTAACAGCAGAACTGAAGAAAACTGAGCCAAATGCTATTTAATTCCCTTATCTAAGGGAAACAGAACTGAAAGCAGTGAGAAGGCAGGAGGTAAGCTAAGGTTCACTTCTCGGAGAGAAAGCCTGTGGGGCTAGATGACCTCAGACTCCCAGATCCTGTGGGGTTTTTTGTGGTTTTTTTTCCCCTGGGATTGGGTCAGTTCAGGTATGCTTTAAAAGAAAGGCTGTGATTAAATCTAAAGTTCAGGAAGTTATGTAAAACATAATTCTACATACTTCTCCTGTCTAATTGTCTGTTCAGTGGTATTTCACCTTATGTAAATGGTGATGTACACTAAGCTTGAAAAGGCCTTGCCCAAACTGATTGCAACAGTAAACCAAGACAATTGTATTAAGCAGCTCAGAAGCTGAGAGTTGCTTTCAGGTACCAACTTTCTTCAGTATCCCCTCTCTGTATCCCGGGGGGTACTGTGTAACTGAACACAGCGTAGGTACTGATGTGTGCTGTCCTGTGGAACACACAGGGCAGTGTATCTTGGGGGTGGGGAGCAGGCTAGAGAAGACACATCTCTACCACAGCCAAAAACTCTTGGGAGCTTAAGTTCTGTTCCACCCTTAGTCACACAAAATATATTAATTATTTTCTAGAACAGACTAGAGAATGCTGAAGTGTTTGTTACCCTGATCACTATAGTATTTCCTTAGAACAGTTCAGAAATGGTATTTTCTCTCAGCAGGCTAACCTCCTAAAGTTTCTTAGGAAACCAGTACCAATATTCTCTTCTATTTCATTGATCAACAGGAGAGACAATCAAGATCGTTATTGAGGACTATGTGCAACACTTGAGTGGCTACCACTTCAAACTCAAGTTCGATCCTGAGCTGCTGTTCAACCAGCGGTTTCAATACCAGAACAGAATTGCAGCCGAATTCAATACTCTCTACCACTGGCACCCGCTTCTGCCTGACACTTTCCAGATACACGACCAGGAGTACACTTTCCAGCAGTTCCTCTACAACAACTCTATAATGCTGGAACACGGCCTTTCCCATATGGTGAAATCTTTCTCCAAGCAAAGTGCTGGCAGGGTATGTACTTTCTCAAGTTGCTCTACTGCTCCAATGGAGACCTAAACTGGGGGTGGGACAAGAGGGTAGAACAAAGCTACCCAAAACTAATGATATACTATAAAAGCACAGCTTCCTCATGACTCTTACCGGGAGATCTTACTACTTTTCATCTTTATTAAATAGGTTGCTGGTGGGAAAAATGTTCCTGCTGCAGTACAGAAAGTAGCAAAGGCTTCGATTGACCAAAGCAGACAAATGAGATACCAGTCCTTGAATGAGTACAGGAAACGGTTCATGCTGAAACCGTTCAAATCATTTGAAGAACTTACAGGTAACAATTTTCATCCTTTCTAACAAACAAGGGCTCTTTTCTTAAAATGGCTAACAGAGTCCTGCAGTGCTATTACTGGACTTGAACAGGATAGTCTTGCAATGAAAATAGGATTTTTCCACTTACGATTTTTACTCGTCAATAATTACAGGAGAAAAAGAAATGGCAGCTGAACTGGAAGAGCTTTATGGAGACATTGATGCCATGGAGCTGTACCCTGGCCTTCTCGTAGAAAAGCCACGACCAGGTGCCATCTTCGGTGAAACGATGGTGGAGATTGGAGCACCGTTCTCTCTGAAAGGACTGATGGGAAATGCAATCTGCTCCCCTGAGTACTGGAAGCCTAGCACCTTCGGTGGAAAAGTGGGCTTTGAGATAATCAATACTGCCTCCTTACAGAAGCTCGTCTGCAACAACGTGAAAGGCTGTCCTTTCACTGCCTTCCACATCTTAAATCCTGAACCCACAGAAGCAACTATTAATGTTAGTACCTCAAAAACAGCAATGGAAGATATCAACCCCACACTACTACTGAAAGAGAGATCTGCTGAGTTGTAAAAATCCATCTATTTATTTAACTATGTAATTTATTCTATTTATGGCTTAAAGTGTTTAAAAACAAAACCAAAAAAAAAAAAAAACCAAACCTTGAGCATCTTCGTTGTGGGGGTTGCCCTAGATTCCTTACTCAGGTAAGGCATCCATTTACAAAAGGGATTTTCTGTGTTTGAGCTCTACAGTGCTGAATCCCTTGTTTAAAGTCTTCTGTAACAGAACTATGTATTCCAAAGTGGACAAAGGTTCCAACTTTTTTAATGTTGTTTTAATACTTGACAAAGGGTGTTGGTGGGTTTTTTGTCTTTTCACTTGATCGTTCACACAACACTACGAAAGTGAGTTATTGCCTCAGCAACTTCTTAAACTTGAAAACAGGCTGTTGAACTAAAAGTACAAGAAAAATCTGACTTAATGAAAACTGTCAGAAAAGATTTATGAATTCAGTATGAGCACTCCAAGATTAACAAAGAAATACATATACTTGAGACTCACTCATGTAGTCAGAAAATGCATTGCATTTATTGTTGATACTACCTCTCCCTCATTGCAAATAAGGCACTTTGTATAGTAACTTATATTTGTTTTTATGTGTAAATCTGCTTTCATATGGCATTATACTTTTTTAATTTAATTATTTAAAGAAAATAGAACTTCTTTTGGATCGTACTTGTTTTTGAAGTATATGTCACAGAAGTATTATTTGTGTAAGAGGATGATAATGTACTGAGCTGAGAAAAAGGCTCTCTCTCAGGCTGTAATACAAGGCCACTTGTATTCTGATGCAGATGTTTTATTGTGCAAGTTTGCAGAGGTCTTAACCTTAGTCCAAAGTATTGGTACTCTTCATAGCTGTAGTTCTCTGGTCTACTTGATAATATAATTTTAGTCTCTGTCAGTTTAAGGACAAATGGACAGTATAGCTTTAGGTAAGGATGTGACTATAGTATAGCTTTGTGTACCAAAACATGGAGATTCTTGGGGAATAGTGAAAACTGAGGAGCTGTGTAAACATGCACAGCAGAGAAATGAATACAGAATAGATCTAGCAAAACTGCGAGGCACCGAGACTTGAAGGTTTATGTCTCTGTACACAAGCCATACTTGTGACTTATAGTTCTGTTTATTGGGGGAGGAGGGATAATGTTTTGTTTATAACTTATAAACAGAGGCATTTTGAGTAAGTGGCTTAAGCTTAATTAAAACTGGCTAGCTAGCACAAAATCTCCTAGACATATTTGTCCTGATCCAGCACTTAAATATCTAGTCTCATCTGGGCACGTAAGAAGTTACACAGGATCTTGTACCAGCACTTCAAACTTTGCGTATAAGGGTATCTTTTTTTTTCAATTTCTAGAGAGGAAATGTAGAAGATGATCTTCCTATAAAAACAGCTGGGGAACTATAGGTAAAAAGAAAAAGTCACTTCAGACTGGAATAGAGCAGCAACCTGGTATTCTGTGCCGCTGCCCAATATTCCTTGACTACTTGTGGAAAAGGACTTGAGTTTTGTATTTCACTGAATCTCTCCAACATTTATAGAGGCTAGTACATTGTAACAGCTATGGCAGTAGTATAGTTTGACTGTGACTTCTGTTTCTGTTGACCTGTTTAGAGACACTGATTACCTTACGCTGTGTAAGTTAGTGATTGTTGGTGTGAATAGCTCAACCAAGGTCTCCTACAGCCATCAGTACCAGTGACTGATCTGAGGTGGTCTTTGGGATGAATGCTTTGGAAGAAAGAAGGGCATTTGTCTTCCTTTTTCTATTTGAAGCATGAAGAAGGGGAAACTTCAGTAACCTTGTATGCAAAGGTGGTCAGTACTGCATATGCTAGTGGGCTTGGACGCTTGTTAAACATGTGATTGTCATTCAGCTCTGCCTTTGGAACACACTTCTCGAGAGCACCCTTCTGCCGTTAACAAGGAAAAGTGTTTGGCTTAGAGACAAAGGGAGACAAGTCTGGACACATCTAGTTATTGGGGGGGTGGGTAAAGAGGAATTCCTCAGACCATGGCACTTGAGTTAAGTTGTAAGCTGCTTCAGAAAGGAATCACGTTCACTCTGCGTTTTGTACTCTGCAGCCACATTTCACCAGTCACTTCTCTGTGACCCAACCTGCTGGGTTTGGCTGGGTTCAAGTTGCTCATGATAAATGTGTATGTTTGAGATTATTTATTTAAAATTCTGTGAATTGTTTTTCACTTTATTTTTGTAGGACAAGAATGTTTTTAAAATGCAATTGTTTATATAAATAAATTGAAAACATTACCTGTATGGGCTCATTTGCGTGTGATTTCCTTCAGCAATATTTTGTATGAAACAATTCTTTCATCTTATTTGCCACTCAAGATTAAATGGAGAATTCCAGGGAATTACTAACAGCATTAAATTCTCTCATATCCCAGACCCAAGATGCCTCCAACTTAAATCACCCACCCTCTACATAGGGTTATTTTTTCCCTTTAGTCACCACTGAAAAGGGGTTTCACTGTGACATCCCCGGAGAAGGCAGCTGCTCTTCACTGCAGTAAAGATGCTGGCACTGCTCTCTCTTAAGTACCCAGGGAAAGGACAATACTGGAGTTGCACAACATCGCGTTGGTGTAACCACCCTCCCTTCACCACTGCTGAGCGCAAGGGCAGTCCACAGGCCTTTCTCTTCCAGCTAAGCATGCTCCAGCAGGGCAAACTGGGATACCAGCAACCACTGAACAGTGTGATTTCAGCAGTGATGCCTCATCCCCCTTGTCCAACAGCAAAGTCAAGCTGTGACAGCCACTTCTTCCTTCCTTCTGCAGAAGGGTCCCGCTTTGTTACCTTTATCGCAGTTATTGCTTAACTTTGTAAAGAGTGATGCAAGCTGGAATGAGGGGCAGTGGGGCTAGGGCAAGAGCAGTGATCTGCTCAATAAAAACAGAGGCAGGAATTGTACGAGTTGGTGCAATGTGTTCCTCCTACAACAAGCACCTCTGAGGCTACTCAGTCTCTTCTCTATGTTTTCATCTCTGATAAAAATGAAGGGAACCTATGAAGGAGGCAACCGAGAGCATCATGCACCCTCTACTGCCTCAGTCAACTCCTACACCCTCCACCCAGCCACTGATGAAACATCCCCTCAAGCACCCTTCTGTGCTCAGCCCCCCGCTGTCATCCCATAGGTGACTGTCTCCAGTACTCCCCCATCATCCATAGTGGTGCTCTGTCCTCTCACAGCCTCTTCCTGGTGACCAACCCCATAGCTGCTGTCCTTCACCCAGAGTCAGCTTCCTTCCAACCACCCAAAATCCTCTTTGGTCCAAGGCTCATCCCAGTGATCCACAGCTCTATATTCCCAACAGCTCTCCAGCCCTGGGAATATGACCGGCCTCCTGCCTCTGCTCTGTAGCTCCTTCCCATCTTCGTCAGTGTGCAGTTCCCCTACATTCCTATCGTACCCCAGCACCTAAACACCTCCAGCAATTATCCTCAACTGAAAACTCAGGCCTCATCACTTCAGTGACCATCCTCAGCCCCAAAAATGCAACGTCCTGAGGACCCTTCCAAAAGCATCACCCCAGTTTCTCTCCTGGCTGCACGCGGAGGCTGTGGGTGAACAGAGGCATGTGCAGGCCAGGTATGAGCAATGTGGGGTTTTTTCTTTAATAATCAGTCAACTCATTTGCTCTACAAGTTAATTCATTTCTGACATGTTTCTGTTTTGAGGGGAAGTTGAGGGAGCGAGCGAAGATGAAGCCAACTGCTTCAGCGGGAGGAGGACGGGCTTGGCCACGGCCGCCATGATGGCGAGGCGATGCATGGGAAGGTGCAGCAGCTGGAAGGCAGCAGCAAGGTCATCCGCGGGGAAGGTGTTTTGGGTGACTGCTGCCCTAATTAGGGAAGGGCCAGTCTGAATGAATTGGCACACGATGGATGAGATAGTTTGATCGTGGAGGAGCTCCTCCTTCCCTCTGAGCAGGGGCATGTCCTGATGATACAAAAGGCAAGAATGTTCCTCAGAGGAAACCTGCCTGGTGAAATACTTGCTCTCCAGCCTGGATTGAGGTAACTGTTTCACCCAAGGCAATATGGTAAAGGAGGGGGGCTCAGCGTTTCATTCATACCCTCGGAGGGAGGTCCATCAAGGAGCACGAGCTCTGTGCTTTGGGAGCAGGTCACCATACACCATCACCTTTACCGAGGGCTTTTGCCGTACGTCATTTGCTTGCTTGCCCACTGCGTAAGAGGTCTTTACAGGCGCTGAGTCGGAGCCCTGTGGGCATCTGACCAGGTTTATTACTTCTGATACACTTGCTGGAGGTGCACTGACCTTTATGCTGGAGCACTAATGCTCCCAAGGCAGCTGCTTTACACAGATTTCAGGAAACATTTCTATCACAAGCGGCTTCTGCTTTGCAAGAAAATACCCCTTCGGCTTTTGGCATCAATCCAGAAAAGTCAACAGGTAGTTAGACTAAGCTGTGGGAAGGGTAGGAAGGAGAGAGAACCCGGGTGGAGGGGAACAGATGCATCACTTGTTCCTTGCCTGTTCACAGCTACTGAAATAGGTGAACAGCTCTGGAAAAGCTTATTACAAAGACGTGCTGTTTCCTTCGAAAGACCAGAAAGGAAAAAACCTGCAAGTTGTAAGACAGAAAGGAGCAGGCTGTAGCTATATAATCCAACTATGGAAAAAAAGGTGAATGGAGAGATCCTAACCTTTTTGCTAAAAGGCATGAGAAACACCATGCAAGGCAGAAATGGAGCAGTGTCGCAAAGAAACATCGTATGAAAAATACTCTCCTTGGAAAGAGTTGAGTGCTCCTCTTCCTTTAATCTGGAGTTTCAGTTCAGAAATAACCTTATACTGAGAGGCAACGTGATTGGTTTCAAATTGTATTTCTTTTCCTCTGATACTTATTTTTTAAAACTAGTGTAAAATCTCCTGTGACTCCTGTGTTTACTTACTCAATCTGTAAGTCCAGACATTTTCATTAATATTAGCAAGAGCCTGATCACAATCAAAAAAAAATCCAAACCACTACATTTATCCTCTGCCATTCAGGAGTGAGGCAAGAAAGCAGATGTCAAGAAAATGAGAAGGAAAAAAGTAGCACAAGAAATTCACAAATTTTCCTTTCTGGAATTTTCTTGGCTGAAAATCCTGAGACCGCGCTGAAAATCTCAGCATTCACTTACAGCCACGTGAAAGCCTGAGAAACCAGTCAGAGGTGGCCTGGGCAAGTTGGGAGCTGAGCACCATCAGTAGAGAGAGGATATTAAAGCTTGTGAGATCTCACTAGTTTACCATCCGGAGAGGGCAGGGTACAAAGCACTCAAGGTTTGACTCATGCTGGTTGCTTGTCCTCAGTTCTGGACAAGCCAAGCCAATTTATCCAGCGGGTATTAGCCATCAGAAAGCAAGATCTGGGGGAAGAAGGCAAATAATGTTCAAAGCATCTACTTTCAAACCAACCCACTGCATGCCAGCAAGATCTAGCCCATTGCAGGGCACATCTACAGAAAGTTGAAAATACATTGCATCTTCTAACCAACTGTAATCCTAATATTATTATTTTCTGTTAATTAGTAGCTGTTACCAGAAGGGCACTGGGAAAATACAAAGTGTTATATAACTAGGAGCATCCTGTTTGCAAGTGTTTCAGAGCTTTACTTAATACAGTAGCAAAGTAGTAGTTCACAGGTCTGTCTCAGGATAAAACCAAAAATACTCACAAAAAGTAAAGGAGGATCCTGTGGCAAATATATTCTTGCTCTGCACTTTAGTTTTTCATGGTAACCAGGTGTAGCTCATTACTTCAGGCTTACAGAGTAGTGGATGTAGGTGTGTGCAAGCATCCTTGTTCAAACCTGCCCTGCTGACAGGTAATTTTAACACCCATTCATTTTCTGCAAAAGGACTGCATTTGTGGTAGACTTTTCTATGAGAGCACATGAAAATTTTTAAACACACACACACCAAAATGGGAAAAAAAGTGAAAGCAATGCCCATCACCCTGAGCACTGTGGAGCAGCCAGGTGGCAGTTGGAGAAGGCATGTTCCCCAAATGGCTTGTCGTGTCATCTTGCTTTCCCCTATACCATGAAGATCTACCCAAAGAAAATATTTTCAGAAGCATTCATGAAGGAAACATTGTGAAAGTCGTACTGGCTTTAGCATAACGCCATAACTTGTGGCTGCTAAGAAGGATATTTCTGAATTTATGCTGGCAGGTCTTCAGAAACGGGAGGTGAGACCAAGACCCTGAGAAGCAACATAGTTTTGGTGTAAAAAACCAGGTCTGCAAGACTGCAAAAGCATCAGTCATTCGGTATGATTTTAAGCCCCCCAAAATTCAGTGAACTGTGGAAGAGCAACAAAACACAGCTAAAAGCCATGATGCTTAGTCTGGATACGTTCCCCAGCACCTTCAAAACATGACCCTGAGAACTGACACAACTTGATACCCTTTCAATTGTGGCTTTCGAGCCTGTTGCCTAGACAATATTAATTAGTCCTGCCTAACAAATAATGGCAGAGTTGCTAAGTAGCAGTCATAGGTAATAATTAAAACAAGACTGAGTTGAGCTGGCTCAGCTGTGAAATACTAGTTCTTACATAAGGCTGGGACGTAACACGAGATGATCCAATCACGTCTTAGGGAAGCTGTTAAAAAGGTATTAGGTCCAATGAGGCAGAGAAGCAGAGACCATTCCAAGTAAATCAGGACTGAGATTTTCATAGCAGAGAGAATTTCAGTGAAAGCAGAAAAAAAAAAATGCATTTCTTAATTAGAAATGGACTGAATTCTCTCAGTGTCCAATAAACTGGAAGAATTTCAGACAAATTCAGGACATATTTCTGGCCCTCGAACAATAAAACCAGCTTCTTCTCACTGTTTGCTGGGGGAAATGTTTCAGTGTTCGTCATCATAACGGACCCAGTCTTAATGGTAAACAAAAGATTTCCCAGCCTGACCATGAAATGGAATGTCCTTTTGCAGATCAAGCAAAATATATAAAATCATCCCAAAACCAAGCTGACAATACTGTATATTAAATAAGCTTTTTTCAATAATCTTCACTCTATATCAGATGTGTTTTTCATTAGATTATAACAGCTCTTCTACTCGATAGATGGAGATGGATAAAACACTGTTACTGAATTTTCCAAAGAAAAAGAATGCTTGCCTCATTTTGAGGAAAATTTAAGGAGTATATGAACACTCTCCATGAAGACCAAATTAGTGTCTCCCATAGCTACAAAAATATCATCAGAACATTTAACGAGAGGTGAGACTTTGAAAAGCAACTCTGCTTTAGCAGAGCCTGGGGGTTTGGTTTCTGCAACTCTTCGGCACTTCTGAAAGCATCTCTGGAGATCTTCTGTTTGATACTGAAGTCCAGGGCTCCTCCAGATTGCCAGCAAGTGCTCTGTATTGCTTAGTAAATAGGTGCCAAATGTGTAAAGCAAAATTAAAATATGATTTTAAATAAGATATAGAAAAAATAGGAGGAGGCAGTGGTGTACCAGTAAGCCGAGATCAATAGTGTTTTGCAGACTGATTTTTAAAAGCAACAGCAAAAATAAAACCATTTCTCATATGATGGCTTTGTGAATAGAGAATTAAAATCCCCAAGGTTCCTCATTTCTTAGGAAGTTTATTTCCTCTTTAAAGTCACTTCCTTGGTCACTCTTGGTTACAAAAAATTCTCATAACTCCCTTTAAACTTTCTATGCAAACAAATGAACATTTACCACCATCCTCTTAAATATTTACTTATTCAATAGTCGTGTCTACAATGACTTCACCTACCACATCAAATTTGACATTGGGGAAGTTGCACTTGATTTGAATAATGTTGTTCTGCTGCAAACATCATTTGCAAAGTTTATGTCCTTTCCTAGAAACAAGGGGCAGCTATTTGAGCAATACTTTCCAGTCTCCATCTTCAGTGGGAGGTAATAGAAGGACAGGTACGATGCCATTTTCCTATGTAATTTGTTAGGGAGATGAAAAATCTGCAGGTGTCATTCAACATAAAACAGCACCTTGTGACGCTTAGTGCTATGAAGGAACTTGAAAAAACCCTTCTGTAACTGTGTGTCAGATTTAGAACTGAGTCCTGAAAAACTGAAGAGCTTATCTGCATCTCCTGACTTTGCAAAAATGGACAGGGAAGCTCACTAGAAAAGGTTCCCATGAGATTTCTGTCACTTCTACTTTTCTGTCATACTGAAATACTACAAGACCAGCACCTAATACAGATTTTTTTTTTTTTAATTTTTTTTTTCTTCTTCGCTTACATACCAGGAACCAGAACACAGACTGAGGAACTCTTTGCTTCAGCACTTTCATAATGGTTGGTCTGAGAAAAAATTAGATTGAGAGAGGGATGTACTACTCCCCATCACATTAAATCTGCTTGCTCATTCTCAATAACTATAAAATTTACTGGGGGAACTGAAAGTCAGAAAAAGGTGTAAATTTTCTCGAGTGACTAATGGGGGTTTTTTTGTCTCTAGCTCCATTTTCACAGGAAGGTCCTTCCTTTAGAAAATAAGTTACATTCCTTATGATTCAGCACATGAATGGGTAGGCAACATGGGAGAGTATGAATATGATTCTGTATTATTAAATGGCCATAAATGCACCCACTTGAATAAAGCTTTGACAGAGCAATCCGTCATCAGATTTTAGGCTAGTCTAGATTTGCGTGACTTGCACAAAGCCAGCCCCACCTTCCAGTACACAGTCACTCTCAATTCTCCTCAAATCGGGTCAAGTTCTCCTTACTCCACTATTGACATTTAATCAAAAATAACTTAATGATTGCATGCTTTCAGTTCCTTAACAAAATCCCCTCTTCATTTCCCTACCACATTCCCTGTTTCTCATAACCCTTAGGGCACAGACTGTAAGATGATAAGAAGTAAAGTGCATTTACTTGAAAAACGAGTTGCATAAAAGTCAATTTCTTTGAACATTTTGCATTTTAGCTTATTTTATTTAGCTGCTTTTTACCAATATAAATCTAGCTAAAAGCTTACATCTTCTTCTTTTAACTGCAGTGCATAACTGTTTCAGTTTTTGTTCTCCCCTACTGGGAGGAGACAATCTATAGAAATTTGACAACTAGGCAAGGACAGAAGCCAAGGTTGAACATAGTTTTGTATTCATCACAGTCCCACTGATACAAGCTTGCTGCTTGATGGCAACAATGTGAAAATTCAAATTTGCAGTCCACTTTTTTTCCAGACAAAGCTGATATGACCTAAATTGGTCTAACAATGGCCGACTCACATTTATTATCAGAAGGTGAAGGTGACCAGCTGGAACCTTCTGCAGGGATTCAGACTTCGGGCTTGCTACCTCTATCTGCACCTCTCACAGCACAGTGCAGAAGACCTTGGTATTGGTTGGACAGAGGGACCAGGAGGGGTATCCTACAATAGTAGTGAAGTAGAAAAATGAAGATTTTTTCTTCTCTTTACCAAAAAGTGGGAAGACAGCCTTCCTGAGTAATGGAAAGCTGTCTAGCAAATCCACTTTCGCTTGAAGTCCTAACAGCCATACAGCACCTTCTTTGCATATGGCATATTCTTGTTATTTAGAAGGTAAACATTTTGTATGTGCCCGACAGAAAGAAAAATCTCATGCTAATGTTCACTTACCAGAATAACTGCTTCAATTTTTACCAGCAAGTGTTATCAGATTATTTTTGTGGTATGTAGGTATTGCAGCTAACTGTGATTTGGGCAAATGCTTTACGTGCGATTTGCGATACAATAACAATGGACACAACTAGCAATGGTAGAATCACAGGATAATTTGGGCTGGAAGGGTCCTCTGGAGCTCTCTGGTCCATCCTCTGGCACAAGAGAGGGGCAGCTCTGGGGTCAGACACCAGATCTTCAGTCCGTGACAGGTTTGACTAAGGTGTGTCTCCGTTTCTCTGAGCATTATGGGTACCTTCATTTCTACTATAAAACTACTACCCTGCCCTAAATGTAGTTCCTGTCTTTGGACCTGTTTTTAAGAAGGAATATGATGACCATTCCTAAAGGAAAGGGAGAAGACAAATCAACCACAGACAAGAAACTTCCAGATTTAAACCAGAACTACAGAAATGACCTCTGTAAAAGCTGCCCGCTCATCCAGAGCTCCTCAGCAGATGCCAGAGATAACATGTGTACACGTACACGTGTGCGTGTGTACATGCCTGCATCCTAAAGACATGCTATCCCACAGGCAGGAGCGTGCATTCCCATACAGGGAATGCAGCCACACACCAAGGACAAGTGGCAGAAGAAACCAGTCTAATTTTTATGCTATATTTAGGGCTATTTACTGCCCTGGCAAAACAAAAATCAGTTGCAAAACCAGTTTAACTGTTTTGTGGTTATTGCTTTTTAGGTAGAAACTGGCAGGCGTCTCTGAATCTAATTGTCAAAGTTATAAGAAACATGTTCCAAGTTTAAATCTTCATAATTTAAAATACTCCAGAGCAGCATATGATAAGATTTATTTTAAGCTTCTTGTTTAGTATTTACACAAGAATATATTATAAGAAAAAGAACAATTTTAATTTAGAATAGAGTATAGCATAGGAATGTTGCAATGAATAGAAGTAAAGTTAATATTTAAAAGAAATACAAACCTATTAAGATAAAGAAATGCATATGAGGCAATAAACGGCTTCAGCCCTATTTCACAGTGATATCAGGAGTCAAAACAGGTGAAATGAAACCAATTTTAAAATAAATATATTAATGATAACAGGGGTGCACAACAGGAAAAATCCATGAAAGAGCAGTGCTAAGGTTCCCTTGGCTGAGTTCAACATTTAGATAAGCAACATGGTATTTTACTCTCAATTTTTAAAATTTTTTAAAATATATTTCCAATCTACTTATAAAGTCCCTATATCGCTAGCCAATTTTTAACCCTTCCATCAACATAGTCCTTAAACAAAAAAGCACTGTTTGCAGACACAATAATGAAGTAGTTCTTTTCAGATGTCAAAGGCCACGGCTAGTGCTGCAGAAACTCTCTCGTAACCTTTTTCAAGCTGAGTCCTGGACTTTTCCTGATCTCAAACAAAAACATCTTTAAAGGGAAGTTTATTTTGCTTAATAATATTAAGCATATTGAGTGGACTCATGATGAGTAAGAAGTGGACATGTGGAGCCACATTCATTCAGAACCGAAATACACTTCCAGCCCCCGCCCCCCGCCAGAAAATATGAGGTTGTTTTCACCTCTTTTATGTTCTGGGAAGCGAGGAAATGTCTCTGCTTGAGCCCGGTGGAAATTTTTGGACAAATCTGTCTTTTGTTGGAATGTAGTGTTTTTATGGAAACAAGCCAAGTTCAACTAAACCTTCCTTGGGAAATATTTCTCAGGTTTAGCAAGGAATTTCTTGGTCAAAACACAGCTGAGACCTTCCCCCTCCCCTCCATCTGGTAGCTAGTGCAGAGGTTTATCCTGTGGCAGAGGCTCTCGCACAAGTGCTCAAGATAAGCTTTTGTGATGCCTTAATCCTCCATGTAAGTACATTAACTACAAATAAGTTCATTGTGGCAGGATCACCCTTTCCCCACCAATTCATTCCTTAGTTTTTCATTTAAAAAAAAATACAACTTTAAGTTTCCATTTCTCTTCCACCATAAAATGGAAGAATTTTTATAGGATCACAAATCTTTTCCTGCCTACCACTAGTCCATGCAAATGTCTTCTCACTTCATAATCAGCCTCATACTTCACAGAAAGGAATTTGTCTGCAAAAGCAGCTTTCCTGGAAAAGTAAAATATTTGAGTTCAGCACAAACACCGATTTTGGGTTGGAAAGTTAATGAGATGTTACAATTATAGAAAAGATGCAAGGATCGTTCAGTTGCCCCTTGATGAAATTCTCTGGAGAGTCACTAGTTGTCAGTGAAACTCTCACATCTCCAAAACTGTCTCCATCCCCCAAATTATAACATGGTTAGTTGCTAACCAGGTCCAGAAGATAGCAGGCAAGTAGCAAACGTTGACTTTATTCTTCTGGTGACCACACTTGCCTTTCTCATGCCAGTATTTACACCTGGAGCCTTTCCTTCCTAGGGGGAACTACCCCATCTTGTAGGTCTTCAAGACCCACCTGCAGTATCCTGGCTTTCCCCTTCCTTCCCCTACCTGTTGAGGGGAACTCAGCAGGTTGCCAAACCCATCTCGCCCACCTCCTGTGGGGAAACCCGCCTTTTGAAGAGAAGTGCCAAAGAGTGGAGCGAAGCAGCACTCATGTCAGTTTTGCAAGAGGTCAGGGAAATTTTTTGGCAACAAAAGAGGCTATGAATATTGTACAACGAGAGCCTGTAATAGAGTTATCGGGGCCAGCTGGCTGAGATAGCATCTTCTGGACAGGACAGTGTACTCCCAGGCCCTTCATGCTCTAAAAAGAAATACCCTGGCCAAAATATGATTGTACCACTTGAAGGATGTTTCTTAAATTATCACAGAAAAAAAATGTTTAAAATGGTATATATAAGTTGTTTGGGGGATGAAAGCCTAAGGAAAGGCTAGAGGTATTTTATATCACCCTCAAGTGAACTGGGACAAGAAGAAAGTTTTTAAAATTCACCCTATATGCAAAGTAGTGTCATTGTCAAGCACAAAAAGTCATGCTGGCAGCACAGCAAAAGTGCCTCTGGGAAGCAAAACAAATATATTTAAATTGGCTAGGGAAAAAAAAGACCTGTTTGTTTGTTCTAGACTATTATGCTAGCCTTTCTTACGTAGGCTTGTGAAGATACAGTAATGAACCAGTCAACTGTTCCTACCAAACCCATTTTAGCCGTATGTGGCGTATCTGACGCACTTCAGGGTGCACAGGAGCAGGTCGTGAGGACCTCAAGCTCTGCCATGCTGTCACGTCTCCCTCCTCCCCCTCATTCCCAGAGGCTGGTGGAAAACAGGAGCGCTGAAGTGCTGGGGGGTCAGGCTGCTCATGGACCCAAACCGTGCGGTCACCAAGTAAAGTTCAGCCACAGAGTGGCCCCTGTGCAGGAAACCAGACAGCGTTTTATTCGACAGAAAATGGAGACTTGGGCTGCCTGCATGGTTGGAAATTATCTCAGAGTTATGAGAAATTTGGGAATATAAACAAAAATACCCCTTTATGTGATGCCATGGTCCTTGGGGCTACCACCACGGAGCAACAGAGATGCTGCAGTGCTGGTGGCAGGAACAGTACAGTGTTACAACACACGTGAGAGGGTCACTCCAGCGTGGCCAATGTGTAAGGGAATCCCTGACACCTCCTATCCACCGCTCAAAGGAATCCATGCAGGACACCAAGTTAAGCGTATCACCCAAGGGTCAGGCAATGGGCACATGGGCACCAGTGAAGATGGGGACAACCAGAAATAAGAGACCTGCTGCTGCCTGATAGTAGTGGGGTGTCATGGAACTGCCTGCCATTTCCCTGTCTCTCCTCACTTCCCTCTCCTCTGGCAGAGAGTTCTGCAGGCACAAAAACTTCAAGAAGTTTCCTGTAAAGGCTGTGCAGAGCAGACACACGTCTTAATGGGCAGCTTTCACTGATCGGCTCAGTGTCTTTTGAAATGCCACAGACACACTTGGTAGTGCATCCATGCACGTTGCCACGGTATGCCAGAGGAAACCCAGAAATACCTCTTTTCAGGTGGGGATGTTCTGAAAGAAAGATATGGGAACGGGTATTGCATTGTGAGCTTGTCTGTCACATACTGCCAATGGATATATGTTGACAGACATTGTTGTATGGAAAACCAAGTCCTTAAGGCCTTGGCTGGTGTTTACTTTGGCTAACAGCAATTGGGCAGACCTTGCAAGGACCTGGCCTAACGTGTTTTATTCCATCTGCGGCTATCGTTCATTAAACTCACTTATGCATAGATTTCTTCTATATTTAAATACCCGTAGCTCTGTGCCTTGCTTGTGTGTTAATGGGTAACTCCTGGGAGTTAACACCAGTCTGAAGCAGTAAGTGCTTCCGCAACTCCAGGAGAAACATCTCAGCAGCCTTTTGTTAATGGCTGTATACATTCCCAAATGTCAGCCCCATGTCGTCAGCTCTCCCACCTCTTCCGTACGTGCAGTGCTCCATTAATTATCGCTATTTATATTATCATTGTGCCCAGAGGCCTCCATGGGGAGCAGCTTTCGTGATCCAGAAACAAAACAAACAGCATAGACCCTCATGTGAAGGGCTTCCTTTTCAGAAAGACACAACACAGGAGAGAAGTAAAGCATCAACAATGTGGTGGATTACTTTCCTTGTGTAGGAAAAAAAAAATATCACAAGGAGGCAGAGTTATAGCAAAGGGAGGTGTTGGGGTAATGGGAGGAAGAGGAGAAAGGGAGTGGTGAAGAGACAGCATGGGAAGAGAAGGAAAAAGGACATGGTGAGAGCAAAGGAAGGATGGCAATGGAAGGATACAGAAAAGGGAGAAAGAGAGGACACGTAACATGAGACTGGGCAAACAGGCACTGATCACGAGCAGCCATCAGTGGACAGCGCTCAGTGTCCAGACTCCCAGCTATGCAAGAAGCCTGACATCATGCTCGTCCAGGGGCAGGAAGGGGCGGCAGATGTGACGTGGACCTCCGGCTGCATCCAAGGGGAGCCCCTGGGGACAGGCGTGCTCACCCAGCACATCTGTGGGGCTGCCATGGGGCCACTGCCTCTGCTTTCCAGCTCTTTCCCCTACTTTTAACTTTCTTTTTCTTTCCCTTTTACTGAAGAGCCCTTTGTTTTGATTGCTCTACCAAAGAGGTTTCTCCCCAGAAGATGAGAGCTCAGCTCTGACCAGGAAAGTTGAACCACGAAGGCCCATGAATAAATGATGTAGAAATGCCTCTCCCAACAGTGGGGAAAAAACACCCCAGATTGTGTTTTAAATGGTGTTTGAATCCTGGAGGTGCCTGCAGTGCGCCACAGAGCACGTTCATGCTTGAGTGCTGAGCGTATGGGCCTCACTCCGCTCCAAGCGCATGACTGAGACTGCCAAATGATTCAAAGGCAAAGGCCAACTTATCTTTTTAACAGATGCATTTCTGTCACAGATTAACCAATCTCTTTCAAATAAAAACCACGTGAGGGGCCCTGAGCATTGTAGTCACTTTCCTATGAGTACAACAGATTTTCCAGCTGCTGAGAACATCTGGAAGAGCCCTTCATCCCACTGGGGGCCAGGAGCTCCCCATCTCCGTCAGCAGAAGCTCTTCTCTCTGCAGCTCATTGGTAAACCAGCTGATTGAGACGTGCTAGAAGACTGCTGTAAGAAAACCCACGCTTTTGGAGTCACCGTGCTCCAAGATAGGGCAGAAGAGGACCCTGAGGATTAGAAAGACACTTCTGGAAAGGTTGGTAGGAGATGTTTATTACCTTCTGGGCTCTAGAACAAGCTGGAAACATTACATGGGGGGCTGAATAAGTACACAGAAAAATTAATTATGGGCTACTGGTGGGAAACCACATCAGGCTGGGGGAAATGGTTTGTGCTGTTCTTCCCCAGGCACCACCACAGGAGATGGGTACGGGGCTGGAAAGACCCCTAGTCTGAAACAGTGTGTCCACCCTTGAGTTATACCGATTGGTTGCAAGACTCTTTACTGATAGTTAGAGACCACATTCTGTAAGAGAAATATTTTGTGTCACAAGCCCTGTTTGCTTTGCACTGCTGGCTGCTGAGTTCCCACACATCATCAGGGCCAGTGGGACTCCTTTTGTCAAACCCCAGGAAATTTTCCTCCCTGAAGAAGAATGACAACCCATGGTCGACCTCCCATCTGATCCTTCTCCTCCTGCTGCTTTGGGAATCCAACTGAGCTGTGACTCAGAAGACCCAAGAAAGAACCTTTTCACCCAGTGTAGTCAGTGGATGGAGCTGTACACCTACAAAGGATCGTCAAATCATAGAAAACCAGGTTGAAAGGTACCTCAAAGATCATCTGGTCCAACCTTTCCTGGCAAAAGCACGCTCTAGACAAGATGGCCCAGCACCCTGTCCAGCTGAATTTTAGAAGTGTCCAATGTTGGGGAATCCATCACTTTGCTGAGGAGATTATTCCGGTGACCAGTTGTTCTCATTGTGAAAAAATTTCCTGTGTCCAATTGGAATCTCCCCAGGAGTAACTTGTACCCATTACCCCTCACCTTTTCCATGTGACTCCTTGTAAAAAGGGAGTCTTCATCTCCTTTGTAGCCCCCCTTTAAATACTGGAACATGGGCATAAGATCACCCCTAAGCCTTCTCATCTCAAGGTTGAACAAACCCGATTCTCTCAACCTTTCCTCACATGACAGGCTGCCCAGTCCCTTGATCATCTTTGTGTCCCTGCTCTGGACCCTCTCCAGCCTGGTCATACCTTTTTTGTATAGCAGGGACCAAAGCTGAAGGCAGCATTCCAGATGTGGCCTGACAAGCACTGAGTAGAGTGGGATAACGACTTCTTTCTCTCTGCTGGTGATGCCAAATGATTCAGAGCGTCTCGGATGTCTAAAGCCCTTTGATTTTTGGAAAATCTTCTTAAATTGTCTGAAAAGGTAAAGCTTCTCATAGCTGCCTAAATTATCTATGATTTACACTAAACCATAGGCAGGAGAAATATGGACTGGGTTGTTTGGTAGTGACAGAATAAGATGGAAATTTCATGATTCCTCTTTACATAATGTAGAATAGCAACTTTCCTGGCTTTTAGAGGGATTTAAATGTATAGAATGACAAAAAAGGATAAAAGCTGTAAAGGCATAAACTGTTTCTGTCCTCTCAGGCGTTAATGCTGTCACTCAAGTGGGAAGAAACTACCCAGAGTAAAGCATTTTATAAGAGTGTAATCACATTGTCACAAGCCAGAAGAACTGTGAGAACTCTAACAGAGTGAAATCGCTCTGGTTTGCAGCCAAAACACTGCAAAGTGGAGGCTAGGAAGACTCTGTGAAAGGTGTGCATGCTTAGACAGCCAGGAGCTGTATTATGATGCTTGAAAAGCTTTTCGCAACCACGTTTCTCTTTGTCTAGCTCTTGAGTAGTGGCATAACACCACATTTGTTCCAGCATTTTGGAACAGCAGCAATGATTTCTTTTTTTTTAATTCCTGAACTCTGACATAGTCTGGCAACTGATGGCAAAAAAGTATGACTTCCAGAAAAATGCAGTTATACAGAATAATTGTTTTTCCACTTGCTTCTCTGCCCATTGAGATGCAGTGCTAGCGCAGCAGGACCCAGAACTGGCTGACACTGCAAGTACTACCGTAGGACAAACCAGCATTTTTCCTCCAAGTCCGTGAAAAATAAAGCTGTCAGTAACCTGAACTAATTGTAGCTGACTGGCTTCACATAATTTGTCTATCATACTTTTGTCCATTACCATCTCCATTTATACTGTCTTTCCTAAGTGGTAAGTACCATATTCGAGTATATATCATAACGAGTACGTACACATTATAAACTAAACTGAAACTCAAACACCGAAGGACTTCTAATGATGATACCTGAAATGTTTTTGAAGACTGTAGCATAGTGGATTATACATGTAATGTAATCCACTGTAATGTAATCACATTACATATGTAAATGTAATCTACTGTTCCTGACCCATTTCATTTCTATGCATACATTAATAGTCTGAATTGAAAGAAACTTTTGCTTTTGCAACTGATTCATCTGTTTTCTGTGAATCATTAATTCTGAATCTCTTTCTTTTACCAGAAACGGACATCAGGTCTGTCCAACAGACAGTTTAGGTGTACGTAAGCAAGTTTAGCAGAATGAGGCAAGTCTGAACCTAAAGTCTGAAACCCATTAAAATATTCCTACTCTCATTCCTGATGGGAAACCCTATTTCACTGGTATTTATGCAGCATCTGTGCAGTCTGCTGAAATGAAGTAATCTATATCTGCTTCGTCATAAACTTAAATCCCTAAACGAAATACCAAGAACTGACTATCTTTTGAAACTGATGATAGAGTAAAAAAAAATTCCCTCAGTACATCATCAGTTTAAATGCAGGAGAAACCATTAGAGACCTGAAGTAATTTACTTCCAGGCACCATTATACGGTCTGTGTCTGTGAAGTTCTCCAGGTTAGTTGTCCACATGAGCATTGTCTACGTGAACAAGTGATATCAGGACAGGACAATCATTCAGAGCAAAGTTTTGGCAACTGAATTTCTTTTTATAAGCACAGTTTTGCCTTGCACTCCTGACACAAATACGACAGCAAAACTCAGGATATCACCTGAAGAGACCCAATCTCAACATTGGCTGCTAGTCAATCTGCAGGAGTAGACAAAAGGTCTGTGTGGAAAAAGTAATACAAGCAGCTGAGACCCTTGGAGTTTTACCAGTTCCCCTCCCATTAGAAAAAGGATTGGAAAAAAAAAAAACAAAAAAACCCAAAAAAAACCAAAACCAAAACAGGAAAGGCAGAAAGAAAAGGATAACAAAAAATACAAAATAGCTGCTAGTGAGGGAAAGATATGTTATGATATGATATGATTAGTATAATGTAATATAATAAAGTTTAGAAGAAAGCAGGCTGGTGGGAGAAACAGGCTTATAGGGAAACTCGAGCTCTAAGGGACCTCAGGAGGTCTCTGGCCCAACCTCTGGCTCAAAGCAGGTCAGCTCTGGGGTCAGACCAGGTTGCCTAGGGCTTGATCCATGACGAAGATATGACCAGATGGCGTTTGGAAGGTGACTAGCACTGGAGTAGTCACTGTTTCGCACTGCCCAGCTTGAGAGCTATTCAAATTATCTGATGCAATTTTAAAACAAAAGAATGACTTTTCCCACACAACTTATAAAACTACACAACAGTTTGCCATGGTATACGAGCAAAGCCTGACGTATAAATAGATTTAATAGTTAGTCAGATTAATGGAAGAAGGGTCGTTCTTTGATTAGTAACCGTAAACAGATGCAAGTCAATATGCTCACCTTTACGCTATGGCACTCTGCTAGAGTATCCCTCAACGTGCCAGCAAAACCAGCCACACCAGTGACAGCAAAACATCAACCCTGGGACATGAACAGAGGAAAAACCCTGCTTATAAGAATTGCTGGCATAGATAAAGAACCTACAAATTTAAGTGCCTCCAACACCAGCTATTCCAATCTCCTAAAAGCTGTTTTCAAGGCAGAGGAGTGAGACCTAACACCATCACCGCACCCACGCTGTGCAGGGGTTTCATTTTGCAAGGACGCTTGCCTGCTTGTTTGCAAACCGCCCCTCCCTGGATGAGAACAGCCCCCAGCGCCATACCCCAGGGAAAGTCCATTTTATGCCACCAAGCTATTACAGAACTTACATTAGCTCACACAAAACCTTAACAAATACATATTTTAAGGGCTTAACGTGTTCACAAAAGTATTGTTTATGGTGACGGGCTATAAAACTGTGCAATAACCTGCCAAGGGAAATTTCAGAAATATTCTCATCTGAGTCATCTCCATCGAGGTCATGAAATGGAGAAAGCCTTTGAAATGAAGTACTGGTTTCTGGGATGGAAAAAACGACCAACACTCTGCCACACACACGCACACCAACAGCCAAATAAGATCTTTCCCATCACTTACTATTGTTTTTCTGTCATTGTCACAGAACCGCACTATTGAGTCAATCTTGTTGTATGTCCAAGAGAAAAGACTGCCACATACGGCACGTCAAAACACAGCGTTTCCAATTTGCAGAGAATTTCGACATTTTCAACTCGTGTTCAACTTGCGTTTGTTGTAACTCAAAGAAAAATAGGCTTTCAAGGTTTCTCGTAGAGTAGAAATTCCATAAAAAGTGCTTTCAGAAACACCAACATCAGG
Source organism: Strix uralensis (assembly GCF_047716275.1). Classification (NCBI taxonomy): domain Eukaryota; kingdom Metazoa; phylum Chordata; class Aves; order Strigiformes; family Strigidae; genus Strix; species Strix uralensis. The sequence goes on along the minus strand of NC_133979.1, from coordinate 33,976,434 downwards.
AATAATATAAGAAATAGTAGTGGCTGGGATAAGTAGCTGTTGAAAGATGTATTTCACCATCTTGTTCCTATGGTCATTCAGTAATGATGCAACTCTACACTCTCTCATAACAAGACTTGTTACAAAAAAAAATCACTTAATTTAAATTCCTATTCACGTTCATGTGTCCACCTACAGTTCACAAGGACAAAGCGGGATTTAGGAATTTGTTCTAACATTGATCAAGAAACTGTATGTCGTTACATACAATTTAACATTACACAGTATCTGTGTATTTTACAGGTCTCCTGATTGGAATGTTTTTCAAGTTTTCAAAGATACTGAACCATCTTCTAATAGCCCCCTGCCCTAACAGATATCAATGAGTAAACAAAAATGTCCAGTTTCCAGTGTCTACATGGTTAACTGTGCACATGGAAATTATTTCAATATCTGAGAAGCTAACAAAAATAAGTGCCTAGGGGTACATGAAAACATATGAATTATCTGTCCAAGCACCGCACACTCAAAAACTCCAGGAACTGAAATAAAATATTTATAGGAACTCACTCCCCCCAGAGACTGAAGGTAACAGAGCACAGAAAATCCTTTAATCCTCTATAATCTGTTTGATGCTTGAGCACATCCTTCTTGAATATACCTTATTTCAATACAATGGAAATAAAAATATCACACACCAAGTAATAGCACAGGACTGTTTACCTTGAAAAGGAACTTTGCAAAGCTGTGAGCTATTCTCTTCTGTTCTCAGATTTTTGGCACTTATCTACTGATTTACAGATCATGTATATAAACATGGATTAATCCATTATACCAGAGTGTATGCAAATAATGTCTCTTTTTCTCTGATTTGCCATTAAACATAGCATGTAAAGGTCACCATGATCCTAGAAAAAGTGTCCAGGGATCTGCACAGGCCTGCAGAGTATCAACAGCATCATGTAATCATATCAGAGTTAAACTCTGCCTCCTAGAATAAACACTTTTAAAACCTTTTTTTTTCATGTGTAAGAAAAGTTTCCTATGTTTCTTCACTTCTATAAACATTAATGGCAGCTATAAATACTCTCTCCTGGCAAGTCATGATTCAGTAGCACTACTTACAAGTGAACACTCATCCAAATATCATCTTGAATATTTGACAGTGTTAATAGCCAGGTAAGAAGCTGAAGACACTGTGCTTTCCCAATATGACAAGAAAGTAGAAATTCAAGAGTCATAATGTGCTCTTAGATCTAAACACAGAAGGAAATCTCTGCCTTTACACTTTTTCTCTCTTCAAAACTGGAAGCAAATTCTCACAAAAACAGCAAGTGTGGTTTGGGGATGCAGTAATCCACGGCAGTCTTGTCTAGACTGAGCTCCAAAGTGAGAAGGCAGAGTACAGAGCCGGGAGCAGGGACAGTCTCCAAGGGAGGGACTTGGAAACATGGCCCAGGTGTGCAGGGATGGCACCAGGAAGCCACAGCTCACTTCAAGCAAGGGATGTCAAGGGCGGTGAGAAGAGTTTCTGCACCTACATGGGCAGTAAAAGGATGAATAAGGAAAATATGGGCCCACTGCTGAGTGGGATTTAGTGACAGTTGATGCAGATGGGGATGAGGTACTCAATGCCTCCTTTGTCTCGCTGTTCACCAGGAAGGTCTCCCAGGCTGCTGAGTTTAGAAACAGGATTCAAGGAGAGGATCTACCAATGGTGGAAGAGAATCAAGTCAGGGTCTCTTGAGAAATCTTAGCCTATACAAGTCCATGGAACCTGATAGGTGGCATCCACTGGTGCTGAGAGTGCTGGCTGGTGTCCTTGCAAGACCAGTCTATCGTCTTTGAAAGATCACGGAGATCAGGGAAGGACCCAGATGACTGAAAAGGTGGGTGTTGCTCCTAGTATATGTTATACCCATCTGCAGATAGGGACAGGAGAATGGGGCAAGTAAAGGCCAGTCATCCTCTCTTCAGTCCCTGGAAAGCCATGGAGGGAGCCTCTTGGAGCACATTTCTGAATGTGTGGAGGAGAACAAGGTGACTGGGAACAGCATGGCCTGTCCAAGGGTGAGTTATGCCTGACCAACCTGGTTGCCTCCTACGGTGAAATGCTTACACCTGTGAATGCAGGGAGGGCCGTGAACGTTTTTCTGTCTTAAAGGCTCCTGCAGTGGGGTACCACAGGGGTGCCTTCTGGGACCTGTCCTCTTTATTATCTGTTTCAGTGACCTGAAAAAGGAGACAGAGCACTCAGCTCACAGAGTCTGTGGATAAGGAGGTGGAGCCGAGCCCTTCACAGTGGCGCATGACAGGAGGAAGGACACCCAATGTAAATCAAAACAAGAGATGTTCAGACTGGATTTAAGGTGAAATTTTTGACCATGCAAACAGTCAAATATAGGAGCAAGTTGCTCAGAGTGTCTGTGCCACCTCCATGCTTGAAGGTTTTCAAGACCCAAGTGGATAACTCCCTGTGTGACCTGTTTTGAATTTAGTGTTAACCCTTGCTGTGATCAAGAGACCTCCCAATTCTCTTATACCTGGAGTGGTTCTATGAATTACTGGGCATTCAACAATATTTATGACCAAAATAAGCAAAAGTGATGGATTTTACCTGCAAGAATTTCCAGTGCTTGAACTACGCAGGTTTCTACTGTGGTAGAAAAACTACTGTGAATACCAAAGAAGAAATCCTAGACTTCATGAAGAGATGACTCAGCTCTTTGAAAGTCAATTTTACTTCAGCTTTCAGCCAGTATTAGTTAAGTGTACTTCATAAGGAAACTGCTGGGGTTTTGTAACATTCCAGCTGCAGAAGCAAAATTCATTCTTACCTGGAATTGATCTATTATTTTTTTAAAAAGAAAGAATGCATTCAGATAGAAGAATGCATTCCCTAGGCTCTGGAAGTTAGTAAAAGGAAATATTCTTGGGGGCTGTAATCAGTAATTTAATTAGTTTTATAAGGGAAATCTTGATTTCAAAATAGTGTAGCAAGGTTAGCTGTTCTGCCAGTAATATCTGACACAAAAAAATGAAGAGGAATGAAAACAGGAAAAGAAAAAATGCAAAGCGTTTTGCAGTGCACAGCAGCCATTGAACAAATAACCCTGGACAAAGCCCTGACAGTGCAAAACTGAAGAAACAGTACGACTAGTTTAGTACACTGCAAAGAATATTTCACTTCCCTGGATCTGCCTCTCCAGCCCTTCAACCAGCAGAACACCCATTGTGTTCAAAAGAATTTTTGTTTGCTTACATATGCTATAATTAGGCACAAAAGATTTACGTAATTTCCAGTATTCCCATCATTCTAACAGAAATTTTTCAGAAGAGCAATTTGCTGGAGGGCCATTGAAGAAAATTTAAGTGGCATTGAAGTGTCATTGACAACCTGGCTAGTGACATGCCAGCTCGAGAGCTATTTGTTCATTATAGCACTTTTGTAAAAGTGTGCTATTTTGGCTGAGTTACAGCTGGGAAGGAAATTAATTATTTTGGCTGGAGAATAAATAGTACCAGCTAAGACATCTTCCTTACTTTTAAAAAGTTCACAGGCCAGGAGTAAGCCTGACTAACTCATATATCTAAATCTGAAATATAAAATCTAGCTAGATTTAGGGGCTGCCACAGGGAGTCTGGTCAAGCAAAAAAATCCACTCAAGGGTGGCAGCAAGGGCAGCAGAGCATCCCCAGTGACCAGGGTGCTATCCCACCACACCTGAGCAGGTTCAGCAGATCAGGTCTATTGGCCAGGGTCATGCACAGCCTGGACATTACCAGATGAGCCTGTAGAGACAGGCAGGGCTGGGACAAGCCCATGGTGGTGATCAGGGTGATCCTTGTAGGACCAAGGAGGGGGGCCTGAGCTGAAGTCAAGTTTCCTAGAAAAGGTGAAGGAGCCTCCCACCTCTCCCAGCTTTCTCCTGCAGCTGCTGTTGCCATGGTCTGCTCCATATGGCTGCACCGTATCAGAGCTGGCCCCAGCATGGGCAGCCTGATCCTTGAACGGGGGAAACACTTCACTCAGGGCCCTGAAAACTGAACCTGCCCAGGTTGATCCTGGGAATACCTGTCCTCAAGTGGCAGCAGGGGGCACTGAGAGAGATAAGAACAATGAAAGCTCATCCTCAGCTCTCTTCTGCTGCAGAACAGGTCAACTGATTCGAACAGGTCAACTGATTCTCACAGGTCAAGGATCCATCTGTGAATAACCTAGCTGCTCATGACTCCGAAGTAGGGTCAGACTGCAATACAGAGGTGAATTAAAGCTGACTGATGCTTAAGTTGTTGCAGTCTAATTCCAGAATTCATGTCAAATCGCTTCAGTCAAAATACTTCAGGAACGTTAACCACTTGTCCCTACACTCAGCACTCAACACATGCTGTATTTCATTGTGAAGTGGGCCATTGTGAAAGTCACTCCTTTTTATTTTAAAGAACAAAAAGTCCTAAGATTGAAATTAAAGATTTCAGGTCCAAAGTGTTTCAATCATACTCTGTCATACCGACAGTTAAACCTGAAAAATGTTTTTCAGATTGACCTGAAACTTTTTCCAAATTTTAAGAAATCCAGACATCTTGCATCTATGCTGATAAACACATACCCAGTGCCAACATCCTGAGGACTCTGAAACACCCAGATTAGCAAATGTGCCTGGCAGTCCTTTCTTCAATGTTGCTCCAATTCAAATAGACTAACTAATTTAAAGAAAATACAGTCTTATTCTCAGCTGTGCAATTTTAAATACATAGTTCAAGTGACTTAGTTGATTTTTAGAAAGGATTCAAACAGACCAGAAACTTCAACAACTCTTTCACAATTGTCTTAAGCAATATGTCAGCATTAAAAAGAGTTGCAATCAGAAGAATGAATTTTACTTTAATTTCGTCGCCTTGAGCCGTATGTCGCAAGGTGTTTCACTCTGTAACACTTCCTGTTACAGTAGCTAGTGTAAATCACCTCTACTTTGTTTATACTGTGCATAACCATCAATTTTCCTACATAATAATTCTACAAATGGCATTGAAAGCAGATGGATTATTCCTTGAACAGTTACTGATGACAATAAAACTGACCGTAAAAAAAGAATAAATAAAATTAATTCAGGTGGTTTTCCTTGAAAACTTTAGCAAGGACAATAGCAATAATGTAATGCAGCTACAGCCCCTGAATCTGCAGCCTCCTTAAAATAAACTAGATCTGTACAGAGAAGAACTTGATCTTGTAAAGAACATCAGGGGGAAAAAAAAAAAAAAGTATTGTCTCAAGAAGGAAGAGTTCATCCTGTAGGTCCTATTGCCCGGCACAGAGTGAAAAGCCCATGTCCACAAAGCAGATCCTGACACACCTCCCACTTCTCCTACCAACCATCAGTGCACTCACTGGGACCTGGCTCTGGGATTATCTTGGTGGGCTTTCTTCATATTATTGTACAAAACACATCACAGAACATTTTAGTACATAATTTTATTTTTCTAAGAATCTACTTAATCTATTTAAAAGACCAGCAGAACAACAACAGTGGATTTGGGGCCAAAACATGTCATATCCCCGATCTGAGCAAAGTTTAATAGCAAAGGAATTGATTTTAGAAATGGATGTTACAATGGCGATTTGGGCAGGAGTGACCAACCCTCATCGCTCATTCTGAGCAGGAGGAAAGTACAACATGCCACACGTGCTCACATTGCCCAGGGAGGTTGTGCTGTCTCCATCCTTGAAGGTTTTCAAAACCCAGCTGAATCAAGCCCTGAGCAACCTGGTCTGACTCCAGAGCTGCAGCTGCTTTGAGCAGGAGGTTGGACAGGGACCTCCTGAGGTCACCTCCAGCCTGAGTTTTCCTGTGACCCTATGTCATAGAAATGATGCTTTCTGCATGCATCAGTCAACAAACATAGTATGTTACTAATCTTTGACACAATTTTTAAGACTTCCTGCACTTATGCAAAGATATTTCACTGCAGGAGATATGATCCATGAGATCTAGCAGGATCATTAAGCTGACCACATGAACAGTTTCCTCACACTTACACAACCGGTGACTTAGCAAAGAGTTACGTACTATAAATTCTTTCATCTTCATGAATGAAATACCAGTATTCTTGGATTTACTGTATTTTTCCCATGACAATGTAGTCACTGTTTAGATGTGTTAACTTATGCTGCAATACTAAGTGCATTACTGTTGGTCATGCAGTTATTAGCATTGTGTTAATTTTGCATCCATTTTCATTACAATTGAGAAAAACAAATAGCTGTATAAAGGTCAAATCCTGTTTTGCAGCAGGCAACAGCTCTGATCCAACCAGTGACGCTTATTTCCATTGCTATAACTAGCTTTGTACAGGAGCGTGATCTAGAGAAGCCTTTAAAGATCATGGAGAAAAAGAAATACTGAAATTGCAACCCAAAGAATTCCTCTGGTCTCTGAGAGCAGAAAGAGCAGTCCCATGTTGACCACTGCAAAATGTCCATCTGCTTTGACAGCAGCTACACCACGTGTGAGCAACCGTTTGATGAAACCTGTGCAAGATCCTTCACCCATCTCAGGGTTAGCACTCAGCCCTAAACCCATGCAGAAATGCTCAATATTCAACACTATCATTAGAGTCTGTGGGTATTTTTGCAAAGTTATTAAATTCCTCTTCACTGTGAGGTTCACTGTTTGACTTGCAAATAGCAAACTCATTCTCCCTGTTAGAAGTGAGCAGAGGAGGGACAATCATGACAAGTCTTACTCAGAATGATCACTGAAACGGGGGAGAGCTGCTGGGTGACAGCCACTTTTAGCTCACACGTGCACCGCTCGAGTTTATGCATACACACCACAAAACGATTAAATATGCCAGTGTTACAACAGACACATTTGCTCTGGCTGAGAGTAGCTATGCTTAAGTGTTTTGATTTTACAGTCTGCTGCATTTTATGGCTTAGGAGTTTCCTGTTCTCTCTAAGTCCTATTATAAGTTCAGGGATGCTCTACTCCCTTAGCCCTTATGATTTGGTAATAGACATTGGCTTTGCAATAGCTAAATCCACTAATAGAAAAAAATATATTGGTTCAATGCTTGAGAAATCAAGGTCTGTTGCATACCATGCTGTACACTGGCACATGCATGTAGGTCCCCAACAACAGCATTGCAACAGCCAGAGAGGGGAGGAATTGCAGTCTCTGGGTTCCTGCAGCCAACGTATGTGTAGGAAGTGTCACAGAATCACAGAATCACAGAATCGTCTAGGTTGGAAAAGACCTTGAAGATCATCCAGTCCAACCATTAGCCTAACATTGACAGTTCTCCACTACACCATATCCCTATGTGCTATGTCAACCCGACTCTTAAATACCTCCAGGGATGGGGACTCCACCACCTCCCTGGGCAGCCCATTCCAACACCTGACTACTCGTTCTGTAAAGAAATGTTTCCTAATATCCAGTCTAAACCTTCCCTGGCGCAACTTGAGGCCATTACCTCTTGTCCTATCACTCATTACTTGGTTCAAGAGACTCATCCCCCCTCTCTGCACCCTCCTTTCAGGTAGTTGTAGAGGGCGATGAGGTCTCCCCTCAGCCTTCTCTTCTCCAGACTAAACCCCCCCAGTTCCCTCAGCTGCTCCCCATCAGACCTGTGCTCCAGACCCTGCACCAGCTCCGTTGCCCTTCTCTGGACACGCTCAAGTCATTCAATGTCCTTTTTGGGGTGAGGGGCCCAAAACTGAACACAGTATTCGAGGTGCAGCCTCACCAGTGCCGAATACAGGGGCAAGATCCCTTCCCTGTCCCTGCTGGCCACACTATTGCTGATACAAGCCAGGATACCATTGGCCTTCTTGGCCACCTGGGCACACTGCTGGCTCATGTTCAGCCGGCTGTCAATCAACCCCCCCAGGTCCCTCTCTGACTGGCAGCTCTCCAGCCACTCCTCCCCAAGCCTGTAGCGCTGCTGGGGGTTGTTGTGGCCCAAGTGCAGCACCCGGCATTTGGCCTTAGTGAAACTCCTCCAGTTGGCCTCAGCCCATCGCTCCAGCCTGTCCAAAGTGTGTGTGTGTTTGTGTGATCCACCTCAGCAGCCAAGGGCAGAGGCGTTTTTAGCTAACACAAAAAAAACCCCTGCAGAAATCTATCCAAAGAGTGACATCTGTGGATGTCTGAGACATCAGGTTGGCTCCGACAGGCAGTGGGAAGGAGGCAGCGCTTTCTGTTTCATCTCAGCTGCATTTTTCCTTCCCCATGTGGTGGTGATGGTCAGCCCTTATCTTTGCTCAGAGGAAATGCAAGACCATTAGGGCATGTCTTGGAGAGAAGAACAGAGGGGGAAATTTACCACGGTGCCACACAGAGCTATATTTAGCTCCCACATGTACCTCACACACTAGAACAAGGAGGACTGCTTAAAATTTCAGATGGGAACATGGCAGCTAGCACAGGGCTGGTCAGGTGTACTGTGGAAACAGGAAAATAGCACCAACAAGCAAGCTTTGACAAGACGATGCACAGCTCTTCTGAGAGGAGCGTGAGCTGAAGCATTTGCTCTCACTGAGTTTCATCACCCGCTGCAAACACATGTTGAAAGGGGGTGCCCACGCTAGACCCAAAAGTGTCACTGTGGCCCAGGAATTCTTGCATCCATTTTTGTTGCTATGAAAAGCTCCCTTGATTGAGATCATAGGCTTAGAACAGACAGACCAGATCAGCAGAACTTGATGAAACTTGATTCCAGCCCCACTGAGGGTCACGAGCAGTCATATCAAGCCCACATGGGGTTGTTATCAAGTTCAAGTTTCTCAAGAGAACAATATACTTAATTATGCTGGTTTGCATCATATCCCTCACTCTGCCCTTCCTCTCAGATCCTTTCTAATAGAATGCTAGAAGTATTTTCTTGTTGATGAACACACTGTTCTGAACCCTACAATTGCACTTATTTTGCTTTTCAGAGTTTTTCATAAGATACATAACAGATTTTCATAAAACCCAAATCTTTCAATAGGTCCTTCGTATTATTCAGTAAAGTTAGTGGATGAGTTTATTCCTAGAGGCAAGGCACAAGACATTAAAGGCTATCCTTCCCTGATATCTGTATTTCATTCAAGTTATTCATATCATTAAATGTTGAACATGCACAGCAAGTTCTGCACATAAGCAGTAAACCATTTCCTCTATCTCTGTTCTTAACCAGAGCAGACAGTATACAGCAATGCAAATTATTTGGAACTTTTCAGCAATTTTTGTACCTGTGTGTTTGCTGGTGCTTGACAATTAGATATGTTAATGTTTGACCAAGATTGTGACACTTCAATTTTCTTAATACTTTACATAGGAAGAATGACAATAGGCTGTTTTTATGCAAATCTTCACTGTTTCTTAATGCAAGTCAGGATCAGCTTTCAAATATACTCCACTGTGAATCCAAATATGAAAGAGCCAACCAGTATTCTGAATGGAAATCACTGAATAACTAACAGGGTTTAAAGACCCCCAACTCTCTCTCTGTGTTTTATAATATAACTTACCATTATACAGAGTAAACTTACTCTGTCCATGCAGCAGGTTATGAGAAATAATACCAAATACCTGACCACTTTCAGTATTGGGGACTGCAGGACAGTGATCAGCAGTGAGGTGAAAGCTTCCTGAAATCAACTGGCTAATGCAGATATTAGCAGGATTTCAGAAGAAGAGCTGAATCTCTATTCATCACCTCTGCTCTCATCAAGCAGGAGTTAAAGGCAAAATTTTTATTATTTCAGGGAAATACAAACAGTTCCTGGACACACTGACGGCATGTCAGCAGTGACTAGAAAAAGGGGTACCCCTAAATTTCTTTGAGCTACAGGCAGAAAGGGGTTTTTTAGCCAGTCAAGGGGCTGATGCAAGATGCCTGAATCATGCACACACTGCCAGTGCACTATTACTCTGCTATGCAAAGCACTGCTACATGCCTACATGGTCACAGGGGCGTTTTCTGGGGCCTTCCGGGTTTTGCAAGCTTTCCTTACTCGCAGCAGGGAGAGGAAACAGTTGCTTTCATTCACCCTTTAATCTGCTGAGGGAAGGATATGGGGCAGGGGTGGGGGGAAGCAAGCAGTGGCTGTCAGGCTTTGCTAGGCAGAAAGCACCGTTGTGGGACAGCAAGCAAAAGCAGGACATTGGTAGCAGTAAAGGCATTGACACCAACTACTTACTCAGGCTACCATATGATCTATGAATTAGACATACTCTAAAAGAACATCCTTGTCTAAGTGACAAAGAGCCCTCTAAGAGGGCATCCTGTGGACTGATCCTGGCTGAGAGCAGCCCTGCAGAGAAGGACTTGGGGATATTAGGTGATGGAAAACTGCCTGTGAGCCAGCAATGTGCGTTCACAGCTCAGAAAGCCAGCTGTGTCCTGGGCTGCATCCAGAGCAGTGTGGGCAGCAGGGCGAGGGAGGGGATTCTCCCCCTCTGCTCCGCTCTGGTCAGACCCCCCCTGCAGTTCTGGGTCCAGCTCTGGGGGCACCAAAATCAGAAGGACACGGACCTGCTCAAGCAGGTCTAGAGGAGGCCACAAAGATGATCAGGGGGCTAGAGCACCTCCCCTGTGACGACAGGAGAAGAGAAGGATCTGGGGAGACCTTATAGTGGCCTCCCAGTACTTAGAGGGGCTACAGGAAAGGCGGGGAGGGACTCTTGGTCAGGGGGCTAGGGATAGGACAAGGCATTTTAAATTTAAAGAGGGTAGATTTAGTTTAGGTATTAAGAAGAAATTCTTCCCTGTGAGGGTGGTGAGACACTGGCACAGGTTGCCCAGAGAAGCTGTGGCTGCCCCCTCCCTGGAAGGGTTCAAGGCCAGGTTGGACGGGGCTTTGGGCCACCTGGGCTAGTGGAAGGTGTCCCTGCCCATGGCAGGGGGGTTGGGACTAGGTGATCTTTGAAGGTCCCTTCCAACCCAAACCATTCTATGATTCTATGAAAAAAGCATGTCTGAAGGAGGAGAGGAAGATGCTTGTTAGCAAGTTGGATACCTCTAGCACTACTGAGTTTGTCACCAAGCCGGTCACTGTACAGACCAGCAGCAGTCAGCAGAAGCTGTTGTGCTGAGACCTCTGATACACTCTGTGGAAAGTTTCCATTCTTTGGAGAATTGTCTCCCAAAGGCTGATGCAGCTGAAGTGGTGTTTTTTGTGAGTCAATCACCATGAAGCCTTTTGCATGAAAAGTCATCAAGAAGAGATGTACCGAAGCCCTTTCTCTCCCACTACAAATGGAAGAGTCCAAATAGCATCTGCTCATCTCCTTGTATGGGCAGTGTGGTAACAGTCCTTACTGGGGACATGAAGTTTCACCCTTTTTTGCCCAGTTTGCAACGTTTTTTATAGGAGAAAAATTCCCGTGCATGACTGTCACCAAACTTTGTCTAAGATACTGATGTCATAATCCTCAAGTTTAACCCAAAACTCCTGGAATTTTACTGTAAATGGAGTGGTGGGAAAGCGGATACACCTTAGCTGACATGTTGCCAAGAAGAAGGGGAAAACCACTATTAGCAAGTGAAGGATAATTGCTGGGAACTGCCACAGTTCATGCAAATTTTTTCCAATAGGAAAAAGGTTCTTTTATAAGAAAGGTCTTTTAAAACATCCACTGAGACTGAACTCTGAAATGGAAGTTATGCTGTGTGGTCTGAGGGGAAAATGTCCAATATTGGTCTAATTTTCAGACCTGAGAGGAGGCTTTTTTCTTAGTCTCCCTTCAAATGGAGACTGGGTCTAGGGATGGGACATGTGCAACAGCTTTTCACGTCTGCTTCTCCTGATATGGCACAGACAGGGCAGCCCACGGTTTCACTACCTCTGGGTCCACCCTGTCATCCTATCATCCTGGGTTTCCACATCATTTTGCCTTCAAGCTCCTATTCAGACTGTTTCAAAGTTAGAGAATATGAACAAATCAAATCAAAAAAAAGGTTGCATATTTATGGGGCACTATATGAAAAGTATTTTGTTACTACGTAATACCAGCTGTTGAATACCAACTGTTGACCATTGCATTGCCAATCACCCATGACAACTGCTGCACAGATTTCCACAGCTCCCGGACTAGACCAGAGAAAAGAATCTGGCAGCCAAAATAATTCCATTTACATTCCTATTATCCTCCTCTTCTAGGACTGGAAGCAGGTGAGGAAGGAAGTCAATTTTAGTGACTTTTACTTTCCAATACCACCAGCAATCTGGGTTGTCTCCATCTAACATTGTACATCTGAAACAGCCTCAGCTCCTCGGGCAGATGTTCTCACAGGTCAAACCTATTTCTACTCGTTTACACCCTCTCAGAGAAGAGAAAAAGCTTCCTTCCATCAGTGCTCCTGCATGCACCAGCTGCATATGAAGTAATCCCTCACTGCAAGCATTTGTGGAGTTAAGACTATTATCCTTACAGGCCTAGTTGACTAATAATATTTTTTTAAAAAATCTTTTAAATTCAGTCTTTCATTCTAAAGCTCAAACTTGGAGGCATGGATATATATGGCAACTCCAAAACCATAGGGAAAAAACCCAGGATATATAGTAAAGTTATTTGCAGAACCAAACTGCTCAGGGTGGAATTTATGGTCAGTAATTTTTCAGAATAAGACTGTCATCTGAAGTTCTGAACTCCGTTTCACAGCGTGTTGGTTTGGGATTAAAATGCTCGGGTGTAGATGTCACAAACACCCCAACCTTGTGGCTTATCCTGCAACCTCCATCCTCCAGTTAGCTGGCCTTCTTGCAGATATTGACATCTTCCAGCCATGCTGAAATAGAATACAATAAATATCAGGTAGCATGACCCAATTTCCTAACAGCTGGCATAGACGAGTGGCCAGAGCAATGAAAACCTCTCTAATTATGTGATTTGATTCATATACTACATGTGCAGTGTGTGCTGAAGAAAAAACTTCAGTGCTTCTGAGACATTCATCCATCATCTGCCTGTTAATCCAAACAGGATTGTCAGGCTGTACCAACTGCACTTCCTCGGTCCTAAATTGCTCAACTTGTGCTAGATTTAAACAGTGACTCAAAATGGAGACAATGACTTCTTAGATGTTGAAAATGCAAATGGGGAGAGGTCAAATGATCCTACACCTGAGTGCTCTTATCTGGCCGTGAGTAGGGTGGCTCAACATGGCAAAGCCTCAAAACAGCAAGGTAGCTTGGGTGGGTAGAGCATGGAAAAGGCTTGTGGGAGATGAAACACCAGTCACACCTACACAGATACTGACTTGTCACAAGCCTTCATGGTACAAATTGACCCAAAGTTTCCTGCACCAAACTTTTCAGGGTCTCCAAACTCACTGGTCTTGGAAAGGCATGGACAGGAACAAGACCACCCAATCATTTTCAGCCACCAATACTGGCTTTCTTCTGAGAACTGAACACCCTGTCTGGTCTAGTTTTAGCTCTCTTCCGAGAATTGGACACCCTAACTGGTCAAACTGGAAAGCAGGATGGTTCCCAGCCTCCCAGTCATCGCTGTGACAGCTTTACCAAAACCACAGGCTCTGGTGACTGGGATTCCCAGTGTCTCCCTTTCCCAAAGGCAGGTAACTGGGAAGGTTTATTCCAAAACCCTGGGTGCTTTGGCCATGAGTCCCTCAGAAATGACATATTTTCCTGAATTATTTGGGGTGTCAGGAGTTTAACATCATACCTCCCTTCTCCATTATGGATTTTTTCAGTTGAGATGCATCATGGAAAACTTCCTTCTTTCTTCCACAGGAGTCTTCAGTTTTTTTCTAGTTTTTCCTCCAAAATTTTTTGCCTTAAAAGTGGACATATCATTGCTGAAGATATCTCCATATTACATATTTATATGTCATATAAAAGGGATTGTTTCCACAACTGCCTTGTGCTGAATGAGAACCAAAATCAGAGAGGGGGAAGCTGCATTAGTTGCAATAGGAAATCTGTGTTGAATAGCTTTGCAGAGCCCAAAAAGCAACTTGTAACAGCCCAGCTTTTATTTCTGACTGATAAGAAAGAAGATAAACCTGGGCAGGATGTAGTTCACCTCCTCTCAGAAGATACAAGCATAATGTCAACCCACTAGAGCTAAACCATGCATCATGACCAAAAGCCAACATCAAAACCAAGATGTGCAGCCTGGTCAGTGCTGTATCTGGTTGGAGGAAACCTTATTATCTTCTTCCTGGGATAGTGCTCTGGAAACAAGTAATTACAAAATTAAGTGCAAATAATTTCAGGTGCCTCGTTCCACTTCAGAGTGCTAATAAAAATGAAGCAGGGAGGAGAATTGTGTGTTATACTAATTGTGCGTTCAGGTGATCTAGGAATAGCATGACTGACTGTGATCAGGAAGATGGACAAAAGGTCAAATCCTTCTAGAAAGTTTCCATTACACTTAATGGATCAGCCTGTTACAAAAAGGAAGTTTAGTTTTTTTAATGAAACTGCCTTTTTCTAATGCATTGCTGGCATTTTCTCTTTCCTGGAAGTGATTTTGCCAGTTAAAATAAATGATAAAATGATGGAGGAAAGAAGAGAAAGACTGACACTGAAACAAGCAAAAGGAACACTTGACATTTCCAATTATGTTACATATTTGGAAAAGTATTTTTAAAAAATCATCCCCTGCCACAATTCTACCTTAAATAAGTCCAGCTAGTCTGATAATAACTTCAAATAAATAAAGCAACTTCCTCTCCTAGAAAAATCTGAGGTCAAGCGATCATTTGCCATTTTACAGTATCCTGACAACCTTAACCTTTATGCACAAGAGTTCAGGGAGAAAAACAGAAAATTCATCAAAATATGCAGCATCCAGAAGGAGGAAACTATATTTCAATGCTCATCAAATTAAGTATTAGTCTTAATAACATACACAGAAGAGGAAATTTGGGAGCTGAAGTTGCACTTTAGTATTTCAAACTTCAAGTTTCTGTTTCAGAGCCACTGGTTTTGGGGGATTCCATCCCCCCAAAATGAAGGTAGAAGTTATGGAGTTTGCTTTATTTGTGGGTTTGGGTTAATTTTAAAGCAAGGATTTAAATATAATTATGGACCAAAAAAACTTCTTACAAATCCAACTGATTTTGGTAGATGCAGAAATAGATTTTAATTTTATTTTGTGAGGCTACTGGGACACAGAAATACAAAGCACCCCACTGTACTTTAAAAAAGCACAAATAGCAGAGCTTCAACACGCTGCCTCAAGGTGATCTAGATCAGGGCTGTAGAAACAAAATGTTTTGCTTGGACAGGTCCAGAAGTATTGGGGGTATAAGAACACAGATCAGCTTTCAGGGTCTATACAGGAGAGCCTTTCTGAACCCGATAAAAGACACAATCACTGTATAAATACAAGCTGTAACAACCTTACAAATTCAGATTTACCAAAGAGGGCTAATTTATTTCTCAGCTACTAGGGGACCATAAGATTTGCAGATTCACATGAGAGAATCCATGCATCATTGTTAGCATTGTTAGTGGGGTTAGAAAAGGACATTCCTTCACTCCCGCAGCCCCACCAAAAATAGCATAGCTGAGACTTCTTTTTTGTTCCCCATAAAGGCTCGTTGCATTTTTATTCCCAGCCCACAGGTGCAGACTCCACCTACAGCACAAATCAGTGTGAAGCGCACACATTGAGGAGATACTGGATGTGTTAAGCCACGTGCTGGGAACGCGGCACCGTAGAGTGGGACAGAGCTGGTGGCATAAACGGCATCCGAGGCTTTCTGAGCTCCCTACGGCATCCCACAGGAGCATCATCCCAAATTGGTGGAGGGCCACTCTCCACTGGCCATTGGGGGGAGGGGGCAGGGGGGAGAAAAGATGCCATCAGAGCAGCAGGAAATAATTAGATACGAGCTGTACATCAAAGGTCTGACAGCTCGCTGAGTCTGTGCCTCCAGCGTCAGCCTCTGGGCCCTACAGGCAAGTATGAAGGGAGGGGCTATGGCTTTGGGCAAGTGGTGTGAGACCAGCCAGGAGGAGGAAGGTGATTGATCAAGGACCCTTTGTCTTAGTCCTATTAAGATTTAGTTAAGTTATATTTACTGTGCCATTATATTCAGGTGTGTATGGTATATCCCATTTAATGTGTGTGATATGAAAGCAAGTTTTTTAAAGGTTAGCAGCATCTCTGATACTTTATCCAAACTAGAAACTATTATACACATAGCAACTTTGATTTGCTCTGTGCCTCAAACAGTATTTTCTTCTGAGAGAGAGAAAGTTAATTAAAAAGCAATTTAAATGGTAGGGAATGGAGACAGTTAATTTAACCCACCACAAAGTCAGCCTTCAACCCACAAAAGAGGAAGAGCTCAAACAGTGAGATGTTAAGCTTTACCATGCCTGACTCCAGTGTCTCAGCCCACATGTAAAATGAGAAATGTTTGTATCTCTGTTTCCCAGACACATGACCAGCATCTCCCTAGATGACAGATATTCAGCATGCACTTTTCCTATTGTCCCTCTCTCCTTTCTTCCCCCAGTTTCAAACAGAAACATCTCAAACCATCTGCTTTCCTAAACGTCCTCTGGCCAGAGAGGCAAAAAGCGTAGACTCTCTACCGGTCTTGAATTAAAAGCCTTAAGCTTCTTGCCAGAAGGAGCCCCACGGACAGCGAGATGGATTTCTGCATGGAGAAAGATGTGAAGTTCAAGCCCTGGGGCAAAACAGACGTTTTTGTTCCAGTGAGCCAAGTTGAGTTATTACAGGCTGCCTTAAATTGTAAGAAAAGTGCAGCTCTGTAACCACAGTTTTAAGAGGGTCTCTTTGCAAAGAACTCAAAGCAGCTGTCTGGCAAGCAGAAGTGGCTGCAGTGCTCAGTGCGCACTAGAAGGCAGCCAAACATGTAGAAGAAATGCACTGTTAGTAAACATGTTGGGTGGGATTCAGCTCACCTAACTTTATCAGTGCAAAACTTAAACAATTTGGTCATCCAGGCTCCATCTATGGTCAATAGGTAAGAGAAGGCTGTGTTCAGAGGATGAATCATCTCACTCAGGGACAGATGTTCAAGATGTGTGGTATGAGCCTCGTTTAGACAAGACTTTCTTTCAGATGGCTAAATTTAGACTAAATTAATTCTTTCCAACCATTATCTCACCCCAAACCTGTGAAGTCTTGCCCTTCTTAATGCAGGAGATTTGCTCATATTCAGATGTTAGCATTTCATCATCACTGAATAATCTGTTCAAAATCCAGTCTTAATTCCATTCATGCCTCGTGCCATTTACCACTGGTGAATTAGTCATCCTGAAGATTTCTGAAGCAAATACCAAATTCCCCTTTTCTACACCAGCATGCACCCAACTGAACTTGATTACCAGGAGTATTGACTATCTTAATGACTCTAGATTAAGATCTTCAGGAAGCATATAATTTGTTCAATTCTGCAATTACCACACATGTTAAAAACACTAATAACAACCAGCTGGATCACCCAGAACCCACCATTACTTTTCTCTGATAAAAAAGCTGCTGGAGGAGCAGGCCATTTTCAAGACCAAGGCTAGGTGAATATTTTCATTTAGATTCCTGGCCCAGTCAACAGTGATAAGGGTTCAGCATTCTCCTCACTATCTCAGTAAACAAAATATCCTTTTATTGAACCCAACTGTTTCAAGAAAATGGTTCATTTCAGTGAACTGCCCTCAAAGCAAACCCAGCTCAGGGAGCCTCACAGCTCTGAAGCTCCACGACTGAGCACACAGCACACTCTCTTCAAAATCAAAAAGAAGATAAACTTTGGGGGTGAGGAGGAAGATTTATTGTTTTCTAGTCTGTATTTGATTAATAATAACATGTTTTTCAAAGGGCTCAAGGTTTCCATGGAAGAGAAGGGCTGAGTTTTAACCCAATCTCATGGACACTTTGATGAGGTGCTCCAGCCCAGCCAGGCACTCCTCCTGCAGAGAGTTACGTGAGGGGATGTGAGGTTTCACCTTTGCTTCATTACAAAATTGAATTTCTTTAGTGCAATTGATTTAATGTAGCACTGAGAAAACACCAAAGCTTATTATTTATTTTAACTACTGACTACTTTATAGAAGGCCTCCCAGGAGATGAAAGGAAGTCTTCAGTGAGAAGCAGCGACAGAGGATTTCTTTCTTTCCATTCCTTTGGGAGCCTCTGCCAAGTTGCATGATTACGGTAAGAAATGCCACTGAGAAGAGTGGGGCCTGTTGAATAGAGGCTCCCAGCACGCTGACACAAAAGGAGGGTGCTTTTTCACCATTAAAAGCTGATTCTCAGCTGTAGAGGTACGTACTGCAGCACCACATGCAGAATTAAGACTCTTCCTGACATGGCTTATGCCTATCTCTTCCCCTGCGAGCTATTCAGCAGTATTTTTTGATTTGTGGACACCTGTGCCACTGCGAAGCAGCTTTCCCCCTCTCCCAGTTAAAAGTCGAGTCCAGGTCATGACACCAGGTATGCTGAGAACCAGAGCTGCGTATCAAATCTGTGACAGATCACACTTAGCACCGAAGAAAAAGCACACAGCTGCTCCCACCCATCCCCGGGGTGCGGTCAGGGCAAATGCACAGTATCACACAAAGATCAAATCCATTTCGGTAAGTTATCATCTCTATTTAGCATATCAGCCTTGAAAGCTGACTCAGGTGCTCAGTGTGCGCAAGCCAAAATCTGGCTGGTGGTGATGACTGTGATTTCTCATCTGAGCACGTAGAAAAATCTGGCTGGTAACTGGGAAATTGTTTCAGTGAACAGACAGCAAAATCTTATTCTAATTTTGCTCAGAGCAATTAAGGAAATGGGTTAATAGTATAAAATTAATTAGTAGTGCTTGAATCATTAAAATGCATGTTGGGAACATCAGTACAGCTATGAGATATACTGTATTTCATATCCTTTCATTGCTTCTCTCTCTGGGGGAAAAAAGGGAAAATGAAGTGTGATACAAATGGGCAAAAAAAGAAACTATCTAGTGCCAGAAAAACTCAGCACTGGAACTGTTTTGGAGGGAAGTCATCTGATGAAAACTTCTCTTGGGTCAGCTTTGACAATAAGAATAAGCAGTAACAGGAAGGTGCTGCCTTGGTGAACTTCAGGGTTACTCCGACTTTCCCAGCTCTGTTGTTTGTTTGGTCAATCTACAACCCCATCAAAACCAAAGCACGCTCGTGTCGATGCGTCCATCTGTACCTCTTCAAAGTATTTTTTTTCCTTCTCCCTTTCCCTCCACTGTTCCATAGCCTCGAGCTCCAAGTGACATGCTGTTTATTCTGGCTTTCCCACCCCCCCTTTCCTGTTTAATTTTTTTCCCCTTAGAAGAATTCATGCAGGCTGAGAAACAGACTTTCTCAGATCAGTTTTATAGAGTTCAGCCGCTCTGCTGAGGGCTGGATGCTGCCAGTTTAAGAGGAATTTTCTCCTACTCATTTTCCCATCAGCTGGTCCGCGGGTAACTCGATGACCAAAACACCCACTGCTGGAGGAATCAAAGGGAGAACCCCTATTTTATCATATCCCTCATTCAAACAAACAAACAAACAAACAAACACACGCATCGGTGAGCTGTAGGTTAAAACTGGTCAGACCCAGTTTGCTTCCCCCATGAGACTGATGCTGTTGCAGTCATAGGGTTTCTGCACAGACGGCAGCGCACGTACGATATGCCTGCCTGCTCTGCCTTCCCACAACCACATCACACCCTCTCCCTGGGCGGGGAGGCTCTTGTGTCGCCCATGCGAGCAGTGAATTAAGGAAACCCCAAGTTTCCCATGCAGCACACATTGCTGGGCACTAAGGAGTGGGTTTTCCATATCACAGTCCCCATCTCTAGGATCAGATAAACGTACCCCTCTCCCTAAATTCACATGCCATGCTGGAGCTTGCCAGGGGTCTCTGGGAATCTTGCAGTGTAAGTAATAAAAATTTACAATCAAGTGACCGCAGCGACACAAGACAAGGAAAAAAGGGCAAAGGGATGGCAACTTTCTCTTAGGTAAATGTCCCCTTAAGGATACAGTTTTCTGCTAAGCTAAATGCACTCGAATCTATAAAGTTCACATGAGCAACCAAATATTTGCTTATTCCCCAACACAGATGCTGAGCCCAGGCTGGGGGCTCTGAGGTTCACTGCCTCTTCTGTTCTCACAAAGAATCCTTACAGCAGACCTAAGCGGCAGGGAAGGGAGGCTTTTCTTCACTTCAAAACACAACAGGTTTTTTGTTTTGTTGGGTGTTTTTTTTTTTATTTATTACCTTAGCATGGATTTACTTATATTACAGGTTTCATGGCAAGGATGAGCTTCTTGGAAAAGTGGTGAACTGAGTAGCTTCCCATACTCGTGGGTGACCACCACACACAGTAAGAGCACTCATCCTGTTCTCTTGCAGTGAATGTAAAAGCAAGAACCCACATTTCAGCAGTTAACATAGAAATACATCCAGCAGAAGAAGCAGTTCATTTCGCTGTAAACAAAAACCAGACTATGCATCAATACATGCTTAGTTTTGAGGCCCCAGGTGCAGCAGAAATTGCCTGATCAAGTGCATGCTGAAAAACACCTCTTTGGATATACGAGAAGTCTGGTAGATCTCATTCTGTCTCCTCTGAGCGATTTAGGAAGAACTGGTGGATGCTAAGCTCTTTCCTACTTCTGGAGGTATCCCCCAAGCTACCAAAATTGCCAGCATCATCAGTCCCAAGTCTACAAATCACGTAACTGCTCTGACAGTATTAATGCCTGCAGTTGATTATGGTCCACCAACTGGTGATAACTTCACACTACAGCCTCTTACAGGCTTCAAACACACTGTGAATGCTCCTGGCAAAGAAACATATCCCCTCCTTCTGGACACAACCACAGACATGAAGAACTCCCATGATTTGGCTGAAGTGTTTAAAAAAGTCGTTGTACACTTTGAACTAAAAAAATGGGAATGGCATTTAGATGCCAGGGTTTTTATTTGATGGCAACCATAATCATAGGGAAATTTCCGATCATAGGTTCTGTGGTTGCTAATTAATAAACCAGTTTCTGATGAGGGGCAAGCACACGTGAAATACAAAAACCAGCTCAGAACTCAAAACAGATAGACTCTGCCAAAATTTTATGCATGGAAGAGAGCAAGGAGCTGGCAAGAGCTACCTTCATTGGAAGTGAGGACCCGGATGCATACGGAAAGGGAACGGTGCTTATTTCCTAAGTGACGCTCAGCTCCAACAAGGCTAGGCATGGTCCCTCCCGCTGCCCCAAGCCATGATCAATTTGACCCAAATAATTCGACAGATGCTGGTCCAACCTATTCTTAAAAACCTCAGCAATGGAGATACCACACCCTTAGACCCATTCTTTGCTTTCATTAGAGAAAGGCAGTGCAGTTTCCTATTGGAAATTAAACCCATAACTTCTTGCTCTGTGCTTGTGGCCAGGAAGAAACAGCTCATTCCCTTAATCCCTGCAAGAGACCTTTTCAGACTAGAGGACGTCCTTCTTTCCTTCAGACTCCAGAAGCCTGTCCTCCATAAAACACAACTTAAAACTAAGTCTACGGAACAAAATCCACAAAATAGAGCTTAGAAAAGCAGGACTACAGTTACGGGACTCAGGATCCTCCTTATCCAGTGAAAAAACTCTTGGTTCAAAAAACTTTAAAAGCAGGGTGTAAACTAATCCATTTTTCCATTTTTATTTGGTAATCAAAGTTCTCCAGACATTGCTCATTCTTGCCAACATCCTCTCCACTTTAACTGAGCCAGACCTTCTTAGGATCACTCATCCAAAACATCCTGAGCACCCCAAACGCAAAGGGCCCTATCCACCAGCCAACACCTGACACAGCACCAGGAGTCAGCCAAGAAGCCACTTTGGGACACAACTCAGGAAATCAGCCAGCAGTGCTAGGGAAGGTGTCCAACAGTGCCACCAGAGCAAAGAATGTACCCCTCCACAACAGGGCTTCATAATCCTTTTTTCTTCCTCAATCTTTACCCCAGAAACACATGAATTTTCAGATCTCAACTAACTGGCACACCTAGGATCAAACTCAAACCAGGACTGAAGCTCCAGGGATGAGTTTAATTTGAGCCCTCGGGCCACAGGCAGGGGTACAGAGGGGCCTCAGCTGAGGCCACCCAGCACCCTGACACACATTGCCTGTGAACATGTTTATTATTTGTTAAATTCAGCTTTTACAGATATTTCCATCCTTCTCAGTATCTGGGTTTTATTAACTTAAATATTCCATGTGTGTTACTTATTATAGCATCCTATAAAAATCTTTCTTTTCCTGAAAGCATTTGCTGCACCCACTTTGAATTTTATTTGGCCTGTCTATTAAAATTCATCAATGTTAATGCTTAAATCATAAAATAACAGTCGCAGATGAAGAGCTGCACTTAGGTTGAAACGAAGCTTTCAGGAAACAAAGTGTTTCCATTTAAGAAATGTTTAAAAAAGAGCACTGAGAACAGCAAAGTTAATAATATGCTTTGCTGCATTATTATTTACTGTGCTTTAGTCTCACAGGCAGTTTTACTGGCTGACTTGTCTTCAAAGTCTGAGCTAGTCTGAACTCACCCTGAGCTTCTAATGGGCTCATAAAACTTCAAGCCAGCAGGTTCATTTTCCATAAATATCAAACTGCCTTTGAAGCACTGTAGGAGCATGTCTTCTTTATCCTTCACCTGCTTGTGTCCCAGGCTGGCAGCATCCATCCTATCATTCTGTTTGAAGGGATACTTAAAAAACTCCTTTGATAAATGGGGGTCTGCAGCTCCTGTGAGAACCACAATAACTTATGTGCATGTGGTGGCTTTCCTTGGAGGAAATACTCCAAAGCAGTGATCAAGGCCATTCTCCACAACTATTCAGGCAAGCAGTGACACCAATGGAAACGTCAAGGCTGGAGGTCTGGGGGAAACCCTTAACAAGAAAGAGACCTTGGTGGGCCCCAGTGGGATGTTTCTGAACACAGCCTCAAAGCTAGGTCAGGTTGCTGTGAGACTTTCCAGCCAAGCTCTTAACATCTCCACAGATGGAGATGGCATGGTCTCCAGTGCTGGACTACTTTCTCTGTGAAAAACTTTTCCCTTATGCCCGGCTTTCTCCTGTTGCAGTGTGTGCTCATTGTCTTTTGCCATCACACTGTACAGCCCTGAGGACAGTGAGGAATTTCTCCATATGCCCTCTTTGACATGGCCCTCTGCACCCCCTGTGAGTGGCTGGCACCCCTATCTGAGATGCCTTCTGCTCCCTGATGGATGAGGGCTCCAGCCACAGCAAAGTTCTGGGAGTGAAATGAATGGGACAAGAGGAATGTGCTGAGCTGCACTGGAAGAGGCACTGGCAGCTATTACCATGCCAAGACAAAGAAGGAATATTTTCCAAATTTTTTTCTCTATGTGTCATCTTTCTCTCCCAGACAGCCAGGCCATTTTCCTACTCTTCTGCACCATCTACAAAGTTGGTGTCGCCAGTCACGCTCTGCTGCACAGCTTACTCTTGCCATGTCCTCCTGTGCCCTTTACACCTTTTTTGGCTTTTGCTGGGATATCTCTGGCCTTCACCCAGTCAATCTCTGAAGCATCCAGAAGGTTGCTAAAAATCACAGGTCTCTAGGTGTGGCATTGCTGTAAGACACAACCACACAAGGAAGGCTCCAGACTTACTCAAGAGGTCTGTCTTCCATCTGAATCTAGCTTTTGGCTTATACCGCTGAGAAGTTTTTAATGTATTTTATGTACCCTGCAGAGTGAACAGGTCTGGGTAGACCAAATGTGCGGTAAAGGAGAGTGCAGAGCAGTTATCTACATCCAACTAGACACCAGCAACAAGAATAGCTGCTGGTGTCAGAGTCTAGATATAGTCTTAGAACTTATACCTGGTGTTTTAAAGGCATGTTTAAAGCCTGTTTTAAAAGAAGTTTTACTAAAACATGAAATGAAATTATCTTTAGCAGAAAAGGTGGCTGCATCGTATATCTGGAAACAAGAAGTGGATTGGCTAATACTTCCCAGGACTATTGGGGCACTCCTGGTACAGCTCAATCCTCTTGTAACTACTTGTAACTCTTGATGTTGTCCATCCAATGTGTATGTTTTATTCAGAGCTGTATATATGAGGCTGAATGTATGTGTCTGACTCTGAATCATTTGTTTAATACTGCATTTATTGAGGTAGTCTCACACAAGCTAAACAGTGCCACAGGTATGAGAGGGATTTTCTGGAAACTGATGATTCAACTGGAGTTCATACGTGCATATGGAAATGCAACTTGTGGTCAGTTTCTTAACTTTTACTTACAAAGCTCAAACAGGCACAAAATAAAGTGATGCTTCCAAAGACCCTAAAAAGTAGGCTGTCTGCTGGCTGCTCAGTGCAGTACCTGTCCAACAGCATTGGGGCTTGAATCCACTGAATGGCTGTTTGTCTTCTTTAAAAATCCATTTAAAGCAAAAAAAAAGACATCAGCAGGAAAATAAAATCTCTTCTGAGCACATAAAACAAAGAAATAAATCTTTTGCTCATTCTTCCACTATTTCAGCAGCTATTTTTCCCACTAATTTTTAAAATCAAATGTAATTAATCCTTTGAAACTCAGGTTTTGTTTAGCTTGACGAAACACTAACGAAACAAATTCATCGTTAAAGCTGCCAGGCAGGGCTGGGCAGAATACACATCTTTAAATATTTAAAGACTTATTTAGATAAACACTTTAATTCCTTAAAAATGGATTAAAATTATGCTTCACAAGGAGAAGCAGAGGGGGCAAACTGAAATATCAACTGATTCTTTAGCAATTTACTAAATATTTTACTCTTCTTTACTTTGATGTTATATTCACCTAAATTCAAAGACAAATATCACGATAACCCTGGAAATCAGTCAGGAAAATAAACAGAATGCTAGCAAAATACAGGTCGATAGCTGTGTACAGTAGGTCTGGGGGCCAAGACACAACATTTGGACTAGGTAGGCTTCAGAAAGGAAAGGGAAAATATTATCTACAGTTAAATCTACATGTAAATTAGTTGATGTCAGTCATAAATTTAAAACAACACTGTATGCTGAAAGGCATGCAAAAGAGAGCAAGCTCAGAGACCAGGCACAGAGTCTGGATGGCCCCCAGTGAAATAGTTGCTAGATTAGAAGTACAGCTGGCCGAAGAACGGGGATTTTGTCTCGTGAAAATAATATGAGGTTTTGACATTCTTTGTGAACATGCCTGCACACATACGTGTGCGTGTCCAGCTCTGTTTGCATGTGTGCCGGGGTAGATGCCCTCTGAAAAGACAATGCACCCACAACTGTGGGCACCTCCCTGTTGAGATGCTCCCCTGCATTGTTGGGAGGTCGTTCTTCCTTTTGATTGGGAGTGGGGATATGAACCTCTGTCTCTTCTCTTTTATGTGCCAAGGGAATCAAATGCACCTTCCAGTTGCCGGCAATTGCACGTTTTTGAAAATTTTTTTTTTTTTCCTCTTCCTGCATGAACTTGCCACATCCTCCAGCCCAGAGGATCTGCCAGGAGCCACGTTGGCTCCTCCCTGCCTGTGCGTGCATTTCCTCTCGGAGGAAGGCTTTCCCATTCCCCCCCACCGGCTGCACGCGGAGAAAAATGGTGGACGCTCTTGAAAATCCCATCTGGCCCCTGTGCACACCTGGGGATCAGGGCTGGATCTTACCTGCCCTGCAGGGAGTCCCCCCGCAGTCACAGACCCACCACGGTGTGACTGCAGGATTCGTCCCACTTTTATAGGCACTTCCTGAGGCGGCTGCAAAAGACACATTTATGAGAACTGAACATTATTGGAAAAAAAAAAAAAAATCCCCCAAATTTTTCCTCCAGAAGTGATGTGCTGCATGCTCAGCTGCACTCCACAAACCGCTGCTCACCAATATGTGGACAAATACTCAGGCAAAAGAGAAAAGGGAACTTCTCCAGCTTGCTTGAGCTGAGCACAATGATTATTGTGAAAAAGATGGATTTCCTGAACAGTGAAAAAGCTTCCCATGCCTAAGTTCTGAGAAGTGGTTATGAAGAAAACCTTCCTCAGAAAGATTTCCAGAGCAGTACTGAATTCTGGAGAAGTTAGGGTGGAGTTCAGGGGTACATGAAGGGTTTGTGCTACAAAACTTCCCTCAGACCCCTACAGCCACGATTGTTTTCCTGCCCTTCATGCTGCTCTGCAGAGTAAACCCCCCAAAATCACTTCCTTGTCATTCCTCAGCTTCCGAGTTATAACACGGAGTGAGACTGGACTTCCTTGTGAACCCATGGGGACCTACACACTGGTGGTACCCCAGTGCCACCACGGACGGATGGATGGAAATAGCTCTTGCATTTTCTGCAGGCCATGATGACATTACACCATTCAGAAAATTTTAGCGGGGGAATAAAACTGAAAAAAATAATTTTTCCACACATAAACTGCTTTGGATTAGTTCACCTTGTATTGTGGACTGTTCAAAACGCCAGGGGCAGACAGGGTAAATGAAGGGGAACCCAACATGCACTCCACAGTCAGAGCTGTTTCGGAAGACCTTAATTCATTTTTGTGTTTTTCCCCTCAAAATCTTCCACCTGAAGTGCAGCTGATCTGCTTTGTCAGCCCCTTCTTGCACGGGGAAAGCACAGGATATTGCTCTGATTAAATCCATTCTACTTGATATGAGACTCTGGAGGTTATAACTGAAAATTATACTTTTAGCCTTCTGGATAGTTATTTAAAGGATTTATTTAACTTAATCTATTTTTAACCATAGCTCTACCTGACCTTGCTGGGGATATTACCATGTCATGGTGAAAACAGGGGTTTGCACTTGATGTGAGAATTGTAAAAGCAATGGTCCGGAGGCCAAAGGCTGGTGTTTATATAGCGCAAGGAATACAAGTGCTGCAACCCTCCTGTATCCCCCGTCCTTAGCAGAGATACTGGGACCAGCACCGGGGCGAGGTGAATTTTTCATGTTCCCAGTCATCACCTCCAAGTTACAACGTTGCCCAAACTCTCCATCACTCTGCAGCGCTGCCACTTGCACCATTTGTGTTGCCCAGAGGAACACACCTTACAGAAAAGGATTTTTGCATTAGCCTAATTAAAATTCTGAAAGTTGATTTGCAGAGTTACTGTTTGTCCTGGTACAACGATGCTAATACATGGCATCTCTCGTCCCATGGCAGCTCTCCTCTGCCAGGATCACCGAATAACCAAATAACCCCTTGCTGTTACTAGCTGTCAGCTAAGGAATACAGCTGTGTGACACCACACCACACGGTGAAGCTGAGTAAAAGCTACAACAAAGCAAACAGTAGTCATCTGGTCCACGGAAAATTGCTTTGTAACGGGACAATCTGAAAGCAAGCTCCAGGCAGGCCACAGCCGACCTGGACGAGGCTGAGAGGTTAGTCTGTGCTTAGCACAAAGCCTGTTGTGAGCGGAGGAGCAAAAAGGCCCTTGCAGGAAACTCCCAATTAAAAATTTTCTCACCGACTCATTACCCAGTGCTGTATTTATAGGCCAAAGGAGAAAGGGGCTGTGGCTGTTCCCATCAGGCTTCATCTGCAATCAACAGAGGTCCTAAGAATTTCTGTTTTAGAAAAAACACATTGTTTTGCTCTTTCCTATTCAGAATAACAAAAAGACCCGTTAAATACAAGCATTATGCAGTTTGTTGTGTTTTGTGGTTTAAAATTTTATTATTATCTTTGTGATGCGTGCCAAGTAGTGTGTGATAACCAGATCAGCCAAAGACACAAAGAGAAACTCTTCGGATAGCAAAGATGCTCCAGTTTGTACTATTGGCTGCCTTCTTTTGTAAAACCTGACTAGATGAAAAAGGAGAATATTAAAACTCATGAACATACTAATGAGAAAAATAAAATTTCATTGCTGCCACCAGCATCGTACAGAAAATAAAAAATGCGAACATGAAGAATGAGTAAACTAAACTCCACTTTTTCGGTCTTACATGAGAGTTATCTAAAATTTTCTTTTCCTTTGCAAATATTTCCCCCAGAGGAAAAATGCAAAAAATTTGCAATTTCACGGGGAAAAAAAAAAAAAAGGAAAAATTAATCAAGACAGCTTTTAACAAACCAATTATTTCAGTAATAACGTCTTGGCTGGGTTTTGAGGTGGGATTGTCAGCAGCCCTGGCCTTGCCCTGCTGGCAGGTGCACCCTGACACTTTGCCGTGGCTGCCCCGCTGGTCAACAGGCCAGCCCGGGCTCACCAGCCTCGCCGGCAGCAAGCACAGCCAGGCCAGCGTGACAGGGCCGGTGGGGCGCAGGGAAGAGGCAAGCCCTGTACCACCCCGATCCCAGACGTCCTCCTTCCCGCGCATCCGCCCCCTTGCATGGCCTCTTTCCCTCCGCTGACCACGTCCCTGCTGGGATGCAAGCCCTGCCAGAAAGCTGCGGGAGGGAAGGGTTAGCATTGGAAGCTATAATTAAACTTCAGAGCTCCATGACACCACTGTCCAAGCATGTCCGACAAGAACGCCGCTGCGGGTCCTCCAGTGCGGAGCAGCTGGAGACGGATATTTCCGACGGCGCCTCGGAGTGGGACAACGTTGCGCTGACGTATGTGGCCCTTCAGCAAACCACTGTCATTATGGGCTGCCGAGACTCTGAAGTCAGCGCAATGCTGCAGGGGATTTATTTTATTTATTTATCTTATTATTTCAATTATTTTGGTTTTTTTTTTTTTTTTTGCAAATGGAGAGTGTGAGTCTGTCAGGGAACAAGGGGTATGGTTTGCAACCATGGAGCAAGGGAGGATGGGCAAGTCAGTTTAGCCCAGGACATGCCTCAAAATGGTTTGCAGAGATGTGCAAGGCCATTCACACTTGTAATTATGTTTCTCACATTTACATTTAGGTTCCTTGTGCCTCTCTGGTTTTATTCCACATTTCAGACCAGATGGGCAGGTGGATGCAGCTCTTTGTATGCACAGCACAAGGGAAATGCCAGACTTCGGGGGATATAAATAGATGTCAGAGCTGGTTTTTGGTGTTTCTGACGCTCGCCTGAAATACTAGGAGGGGGAAAAAGGTGTCTGTCATCACGTTTCATTCATAAATGGCTCTTTTCTGGACAGAGATGTCAGAGGATTGAAGCAGGTTTGTGAAAACCAGAACATGTATCAGTTTCTCCCCTTTCTTCCACAAATCAAAGACAGTTTATTCATTGTCTTATTTTGATCCATTTCTAGTGCTTCTCCAAGCTTATGCAGTTCTTCCTGGTCAACCTGAATCAACCAGGAAATCTTGTTCAAAAATACCCATCCCCTGAAAGGTCTCAGCGTTTCCCACGTTACACTGGACAAACATCATCCCACCCCGCACTTCTCACGCCATCCCCATTCACAGCCCCAGCAACAAGAAGAAGCCTGTGAAAATGCAAATAAGGCCATCAGGAAAGGCAGTTTGTTTTCAGATCATGTTTTGGGTGAAGTTTGCAGTTGAAATCTATCCAATTCCTTCCTCTTTTACATGCTATCCTGCTGAAATTTGGAAATTATAATGTGCAATCATTTGTTAGAGAGATAAAAATCACATGTAAAGGAGCTGCTTTTTAGTAACATAAGTGAAACACAGGCAGGAAAGTGAGAGAATAATATCCACAAGAAAAAAAATCCATCTCAGTAGTTATTTTCTAGATTGAGATGGTCTAAATACCAGCCTAAGTACTTGGTGGCCTCAGGGGGTAGAGGTAACTGGGCAATTCCACACAAGAAACAAAGACTTCACTGCAAATGCTGTGCCTCTCCCCACCATGCGGTCTGCAATCCCTTGTACACACACCATGGAGTCAGCACATCATCATCACACCATGAAGGTACTTTTCCCTGTACCCCTGTGGCTACACCACACAATTTGGGAAGGCGGGCATCGGCGTGACGGCCAGGCGCGCCGTGGTGTCTCTGGGCTGGATGCACACGGACTTCTCTGCATGGGGCAATGGCATTTCCATCAAACCACAGGCTGGAGTCCGAGAGGATGATTGTGAAAATGTTTTGTCATCTCCAGCTCTGCCCCAGGGCTGGGAATAGTCCGCATTACAGAATTCAAAACTGGTGATGAATAAAAATCATCAATAATATTTTATCATTCTTAACAGGGAGACTGTATTTTCAAAACAGCCTACTGCCCCTGGCAGTTGAGGCTCAGACTGAGTAACTCCTGTGATGGTTTATCTCATCCCACCCATCTTGTTTTTGCCAGCCAGGTTGCCTGCAGGACACAGGCATCCTGGAGGACCGCTGGCAAGCACACAAACTAGCAGCTGTCATGCATTAACCAGTCTAGAGACCTGAAAAAGCTGATAATGAGATGAGAAGTTTTTTACTTTACTTTTTTTTTGTTAACTTTGCTGGAGGACCATTCACATTCTACCAAGAGGCACAAACTGAACAGAGAAGACAGAAACTTCAGGATGTCAAAAAGCCAGTTTCCTAGAAACCAGGTGAAGCAGTATCTCCCTTGTTATATAGTGGCCACAGAAGAGAATTTGAATGGGCAACAAAGGGAAAGAAATGCCTCAGACTACAGAAGTCTCACAAGGTTTTGGATAGAGGCTGTGCTATAGAGGCAGCACCACACTCCTCGGCAAGGTGTATTTTTCCACAGACACCAGCAATTCTGGCTGTGATGCTCCACCTGCCCCCTCTTCTCCCTTCTCTTCCATACTTCAGCAACCATCACCTCCACCTCATTCTCTGTCTTCCTCTCACTTGGGACACATCAACTCTTGAACCATCTCATCTCCTGATAATCAAGGAAAGAAGTAGCCCTGGAGCAGTCTAGGAAGTTTCAGAAATCCCTGTTTCTAGATGACTGGTCAAGAATCTGTAGAAAAACAGTGAACTTGTTGTTATTGTGACCTAATCCTCCTGTGCCTATGGAACATGGTATGAACAGATTTCTGGACCAGCTCCAGGTAGATGCTGGAGGTCCACCTGAGTGAGGGAAAGAAGACCCAAGTGTCTCACAGGCATACATAGAAAGTGTATGTGTCTCAGACTGCAGCTCAATCCTCCCTACATCACTGCTCGTGTTCCCAAACAAACATGAATGCTCTCTATTTGGAGACACAGTAAGTTAGATGAATTGTTTCTCTGCCTTCCCTTCTTGCTCAAAAAAGGCTCTTGGCTTCTTGCCCACCTTTTTTTCCTATTTCTTTATGCTTTACATTGCTCTGTACAATAAGGGGGGTGAGGAGCTCCTTGAGTTCACTGTTCCTGAATAACTAAGAATAGAGTATTTCTGCCCCCAATATGAGCAAGAACCCAATAAATCACATACATTTGAGTATTACAGTTGCAGAATCTGGTATCCATTTCCTAGGGAGGCAGGAAGCCTTTTTCTTAAAGCCTTCCAAAATTTTAACTGTTAAGCATGAGAATGCTACTCTTGAATCATACTGGAGTTAAGGCAAAATAAACAATCTCTTACATAAAGTAAGAAAGTCCAGAGGGAAAGCTAGCGTGAGTAGAAAGTAAACTTCCTTGTTATGCAACTCATCTTGCCTAACTTTTTAAAGAAAACCTTAAGAACTGAAGCTAAAACGGCAGATGCAGAATGATCTTATTTCCTGTTGAACATTTACTCTCTCCAGCCACACAAGGGCTGTGTGCGGATGATTATCGACGCAGACTGCTCTGTCTTGCGAAGCAGCTCTAAGGAATGGCCGTGGCTGGTTCACATCACAGAGTCACTCCATACATACACAGTGCATACAACCATGTCAACGGTGATTTAATTGTGTCACCATTTTAACACCCTTTTCTTCTCTCCTCCCAGAAAACTGAATAACTCTGCTTTTTCTTTTCCTAAGTTGGGTACATTGCTTGCACACATCTTAGCAAGCCATTCGAGCAAATCCACTTACAAAGATAGCATCACTTCATCGAGTGTGAGGACTGAAAGTCTCTTTTCAAAGTCATTCAGTCCACGTCTGCACACCGGGTTTCTCGTAGGCATGCATGTGCCTGTAGGCACCACTCACGGACTACCAGAGCAGAGCCAGCACCCCCAGTACAGCCTGCCAAAACCAGACTGCAAGCACATTTTGAGTACCGTATGGCAGATCTGGGTTAAAGTCAGGAGCAGTGTGGTTTTCCTCTTGATACAGGATCTGTGAGAAACAGGGCTGGGGAGATACCGTCCCGCTCCGAAGCAAGGTGCCACCCACAAAGTGCCTGGAAGCATCTTACCTGTTCGGAATGGAGCATCTCCCTGTCTCTGCTGAGTTTCCAGCAGCATGCTTGGCCTCTAATTTGAGAAAGGAAAAATACAGTCTGGCACACCACCCTTGAAATACAGCCCACCCATCTATTATGCCAAAGCTAGTGTTTATAGTTTCCCTCAAAAAAGGTCACTGAGTACTCTGCAGCACTACACAGCGTGGGACTCTGTATCCACATGGGATGTCAGAAAACTCACTAAAATGGGAACTTAGTTCTATGCAGAAGAACCATATTTCTATAACTCGCAAAACCTTCTTTAAAGCTATGGATTTCCTCTTTCTCACATTAAGCAATCACAGGAGAAGTCCTCTAGATCTCCTGTGATGTCCTCTACAACCTAACCACCCTACTGAAGCCTGCAACTCATAACAAAGTCAAATGAAGCCCTTGTGATGTAATAACTTTAAAAAGCTACATGAAGAGCAAACTTCCTAGCACCACTTGAAGAGGAAAACAGCCTTTCTCGGTATTTTAATATTTATACAACCACAGCTAGAAACACACAGACTGCAGACTGTGTGCATGGTCTCACAAGCTAGCTGAAAAAAATTGATGTTTAATATTAAAAAATGTTAAACCTTGAATTTAAAGGGGTGAAAATCGTAACAGTAATTTGCTAGAACAGTTCCAAACTTCAATTTGGAAAATGCAATTTGCCATTCATTGTAGCTCAAAAAAAATATTTGGATATACACCACAAGGCTTTCATCGCTGCACAAAATATTCATCATCATCTTCACTCTTCTCCTGTAGCAAGTTAAGACATGGAGTCCCTCTGGTCGGCTACCCCAGCAAGCCCTTCCCCACTAAAAGCTTTGGTTGAAGCCATTAAAATGCATGAAAGTAAAGATCTACCTCAGACTGGTTTTTATTGTCTGTAGATTGAATGAAAGCTGGCCTTGGACTAGATAACAGAAATGGTGGTAAGACCCCACCACTCTTCCTACAACATCTCTGTCTTGTTGGGATCATGATAGCGCTTGTGATGTTCCCAAGCTCTTGTGGGGACAGAAATGGCATGGTCTGTCTACACTGAAGTTTCCCAAATATTCCCCAACTCCTGCAGACCTTTGCCCACCTATGCCCCCTGCGCTGGGACTTGTGACCAGCCCCCAGGAAGAACAGTCATTTTCCATTTCATCTTGTTTAGAGAGTCCCTTTACAATTAAATGTCATTTTTTTTTTCAGCCCCTGGATCAATCAGGCTCTTTTACTTTGAGAAAGGAGGTCAGGAGAGGAGAATGGCTCCCAGCCACAGCTCACCATTTCTGACCATAGTTGACTGCTTTGTGGGTTCTTTGGTTCCTCTGGCAGAAAAATCACCATAATTAAGTGCTAGGAGTTTGATGAGGAAACCTTTCCTCACACCGGAGACAGGAGTCTTCACCGACCTCTTTCTCTCACTCTTTGACAATGCACCAAAGTCACAACATAAAAAGCCTTGGAATTTTCCAACATTTCTGTTTCCTTTAAAGGCAAGAAAAGAGCTTTTTAGGAAAAAAAAATTACTTCTGTGCCAAGACATTCAAAATGTAGCTGGAGGAAAAATTTTTATCAGTTTCCCTCCAGCGAGCAGTTTGTGTCAATGGCGTTTTTGGAAGAAAGTGGAGTACAGAAGATTAAATAGATATTAATTGAGATTAAATAGATACTAGCTGTTGTAATGTGGGAAACCCAACCTTAATTTTCTGCCTCTTGGCTGGTTGACTTATTACACTTATTTAAGCAATTATGCTGGAAAAAAAAAAATGGCTGAGGGAGGAGGCTTGATTTCTGCTTTCTTTGGTGTTTGGTTGGGGTTTTTTTTAAATGTTCTCACTTTGGAGGCATTTCCAGAGCTTTTTCTCAGCAACTGGGACTGGGTTCCCAAACCTTTGGAAGAGAAAACATGGATGAGGGCCAGCCTAATTCATGGATGCCAGGAGCAACAGTTCTTCACACAAGGTGGCTTTTGTAGACAACTGTCCACCCGAAGAGACCCATGACTTTGCACCCCAACTTGTCACAACACCCTTTCATTTTGCAGGACCCACAACAGAGCAGTGTGATGAGCCAGGCTGTCACCAGCTCCTCAGCAATGATGAGAAGACTTCTTGTGGATTTTTTTAACATTCTTACCTCTCAGAAATACATCCCCTCTCTGGTTTCTCTTCTGCCTTTTGCAGTTCCTTTCCTCAGTGTGAAAACTCAAGTTCATGTCAAGTTCACTTTTTATTTCAATACATTGACCTCAAGCCAGGAAGTGTGGCAGGGAGGGTGGACAGCGCTATAGCATTACAACACTTTTAAATTTTCCAGATTTGGTACAGAAGAGAAGATGTCCTACAGTCTCTGACACCCTTGCTATCACAAACAACCTAATCTTCAATGGTAATCTTTGTATGAATTTGACAGAAGGTCCAACAAAAATTCATAAATATTAACACACAAATAATTGGAACGTGTTTAAAAATTCACAGGAGTTCCAAAAGAAAAGCAACTTATCAAAAGCAGTCTTTTCACCAAAATGTGTGAATCTTGGGGGGGAAAAAAAAATCAGTTCTAAGTTAGCATTTATGGTCAAAATAGCTTCCCCACCAGGGTTATTGCTCTAAGCAGCAGCCAGCTCTCAGGTATTCTCCTGTCAGTCTATCTCAAGCTTTCTGTAGGAGCTGTTCCAAAATGTTTCAATGATTAAGCATTCTGTGAAGTAAGAATTTATATCTTTTGTACCATGACTTTATACTTTCCATATTCCATGTAAGGACTGTAGCCAATGGACCGTGCACTCAGCTTTTCCTTAATCCAGCCACTTCACCACAGACAGAGCCACATTAGAAGTAGAAATGACCCACAAGCTAGAGCATGTGTTTAGGATACAGAGATTTGACATTCAAGTCTATGCCTACATAACACAAGAAAACTCCCAAAAGGTTTGTTCGTCCCTAGATGGAGGGTGAAATTTTTCAAATGCAAAACTTTGCAAGAGATGAAAAACGTATACCTCTCTGCTGAATCTTTATGACCAGACACAGTCAACTATAAAGATTCAGTCATATGTTCCATCTGAAATACAACATACAGAAATGACAAGCCTGGGAACAAAAACTTAGTGTTTCCACCCTCAGGTCATAGCTCAATTTGCTAATTAACACCATGTTTGCACCCAGGGACTCTCTCCCCCACTGCAGCCTTTCCTGTGTGATTCATTATCCCATATGATTGACAATTTGGTCCTTATTTTACCATTATATGGTAAAAATATGGTCCTTATTTTACCATTAAATATCTTAATCATGTATTGGCATGGAGCATATGCTACTGATTACAAATTGGGCTGTATTTAATGGCCAGGCAAATATTTGGTTTTGGTGAAATGCAACAAGCTTCCAGCCCCATCTATTGGCGTAAAAGACATTATTTAAGTGAAATTTAAGAGGTGTCATAAATGCCAAGAATGGAAGAACTCATAGTAAAGGAATATGGCATCATCTCAGTGACTGTCTCGTAATTCTTCAAATTGATCAAAATTTTAACCATCAAAATCATGAGAACTGTGGTTTGATTTGAGGGAGAAAAGAGAGAAAAGGATAGCTTTTGGTTGGGTATTTATGGCCAAAGATGATGCTCCCAAGCAAACATTTGTCTGAAGTTACATCTCCATATTTTATATATAAACTGAACACAGACGTAGAGGAGTGGAACCAGAGACATTCATCACTGTACAGAAAGGAAAAGGTAGCTTCCATGCCAAGCAGAAGTGGCTCCTGGAGGAAATGAGAGAAAAATAAAGACTTTCTTTCTGGCTCTTCACCTGGTGAAATCAGGAAGCAGGTTCATTTGAGGCATGTATAAAAAGCTAAATGGAACACTGAGTTTGCTTCAAGTGTTGTTTGTTTGTTTGGATTTTTTTTTTTTTCAGACAAAACAGAAACTTTACTGAAGCGATGAAAAAGAAACTTTTGGGAAAGGTGCATCACAACATCTTTGACAATAAAAAATTTGAAGTTCCTCATTAGCCAATGTTTTACTCCTATTTTATAAAGGCAGAAAACAGGGAACAGAAGCATAAGAGGTATTTTAATATTTCCCCAAAGTCCAAAAGTGACAAAAGAAAAGAGTTAGGACAACTAGGTAGAAACTGTGAAAGTCCAGTGCCACCATAGCGATGGCACATTCAATAATCCAAGCACCTCAGCAGTCCATTCTGTTCAGAGATCATGATGTACTTGCATTAAGCTTTGGAAAACTTCTGAGAAAGAAATATCTTTACCCCTAAGGTATTTTTCAAAGACGTCAAGCAGTTCACCCAAGGAGGGAACAGCAGATGTGAACAAAGCCAAGCTCCACAGAAAACCAGCAAGTCATTTCCCTGGACTTTTCTAGGAAAACAGCAGCACAATTGGTCTCAGGGGAGCAAGAGAGACATACAGACTGACATAGTCACAGACTAGTTATGATAGGCTGTATTAAAAATAACTGTTCCACGAAGATTGTATTTTATGGATTAAAGCTGCATTTATTATTTATTTGTACAGAAAAAAGATCAGACAGTCAGGTTGTATACCAATTGCACCTCAGTTGTAATACCCAGTACCCAGCAATGATGTTGACCACATCAATTCCAGTATGATTTGGAGTTCTAATAATGAAATCAGGTACCTTATAAACTGATAGTCTACAGATTGCCTGGCTATTACACCAGATAGACTAAACTACTTGAAGAAAAATGGAAGCCCTGGCTGCAGTTGGATGAGAATGCTTGATAAAACAAATTAGATCCTGGCTTCATATAGAGGTTGTAGATGTCTCATCTCTGGAAACATTCAAGGTCAGGCTGGACGGGGCTCTGAGCATCCTGATCTAGTTGAAGATGTCCCTATTGATTACAGGGGGGTTGGACTAGATGACCTTTAAAGGTCCCTTCCAACCCAAACTATTCTATGATTCCATAGATTTTCTTAATCTTTTTCTAGAATACCCATTTCCACATGTGACACTTGTATCTTGGTCCTGAGGTGTATGGAAGAGCATCACAATCTTTGCTGCTCTCTGATCAGAGTGATCCATTGTCCTAGAGGACAGCAGAGACCACACCACAGAGACAATGTCAAAGCTGACATACACATATGTCCTGATACAATTTTGTAGTATTTCTAGCTCTTTCTTCCTGCAGACACTTCAAGAGTACCAGCTCCTATTGCCATTCAAGTAAAGTTGTCCTCTGAAAGGTCTTAAATTCCATTTATCCTCCAAATATCCACCTGGAAGCAGCTTAATTCCATCACCATCAAACAAATTCTATTTTGCATTTTCAAAGCAGAAGTTCATCCCAATGGAACTTAAAAGTTCTTCAGGGGAAACTACTGCAAGTACTTTCTCCTTTGCAAAATGACCTGCCCAAGATTTAATCTTCCTCTATTACAATTACTTCTGTTTCATGAGAAAAACTCATAAAATTGTTATAATTGATGCTAGCTCAAACCACACTAATTAAGAAATGAAGGAATATTTCTATTAATACTGCCTTTGTAATGCAATGTCTCTCTCCTGAAATGAACTGCAAGCAACTAAAAATAGCAAAATGAAAAACCTTTGGGGCAAGTATTGCCTCTGAAGTATGAACAGCTTCAGATTTTTATTCAGCACACAAAATTCCTCAGCTCTAACCCCCTTCTGTTTATCGGCAAGGAGCCAATAGAAAATAGATTTGTAATTAAAATCCTTGGAATTCATGCTGTCAAGCTATTTATTAATATCATAATATTTAGACGTTGAGTTAGCACAAGGATACCACTGTTCAAGCTTTATCACCATATCTTTTAATTCTTCTGTTTGCATTTAGCCCTTCCAACCATTTTCAAATTTATAAGCTAATGAGAATTGTTTTATGAGTGGAGAATTAAGGTGCCCACACAAATATTTTGTCTTAGAGTTTAATTTTTTTCATACTTCCGAAGAGTTTCTTTTTTTCCTAATCCATTTATTTTGTGTGTGGCAATTAGACAATTGCTTATTCAGTTTATTATTTTATTTTTCTTGGAATTCTTCTACAAGTTATAGTCTTTTCCAATGAAGACTTTATTTTTATTTTTCTTTTTATTAAGAGATTTCCAACCAGCTTAGAATCAATATATCAGTATATTGTTAACAAAGCAGAATCTGCTTCCAACTGTAACAACTAGATATAAATGTATAACAGAAATGTAACTCTGCACAAATCAAAAGATAAAGTCACAAAATATAAAACTTTTCACATCAGATAAAAGTTGCGATGGAGTTAAGGCTGATATTCCAAAACTATAACTTTGTGTGAAAGATGGTACCCCAAAAGTAAACAAAACAAAAAAATATAAACTACATCAAATAATTTTTTTTAATTCTAAAGAAATAAAGAAATTTGTAGTCTGTTTTAACACAAAATTCACACATGATAAGGAAAAAAAAGAATATATGTACTCAGCAGTTATACTTATGCCTGTGTTTGAGGCACAAAACCTCAGTCCCAAATCTCATAGACATGTACAATATATTCTTCCACATTTTCCCCTCTTACAGTATCCTTCCAAAGCAGCTTTGGGTTGTTTTGTTGTAGAGATTTCACCTTTCCTGGGAAAAAGACATGAAGAAGAAAACTTCTCTGAGAATTTTACAAATCACAGAAAAGAGGTTTTGGTTTATGAAAAATTACGGCTAGAAAATCATCATTTTAAAAATCTTTTAAAACTTAAGTTAAGCAAAGGATTGCCATAAATTGAAGAGGAAATTTGAACAGCATCTTCATTACTCCACCAAAAAGAAATCTGCCTGATACCAGGAACTGAATTTCACAAAGGACTTACTTTTTCATAATTTTGAATAAAGAAAAATGGGCTTTGCTATGAACATGTGGAAAAATGAATAAATGCTGAAAGACAAAATACTGTAATTTTGATCACAATACACTACCTCACTCAAAGAAAATGAGATCTTCTCATACTTATTTCCCACAAAGAACTGTCTTAACTATGGAGCAGAATCAGCACAGCCACAGCACAGTGCTCCAGCAAGCACTTGGTCAGGATTAACCTCCTCTGATGAATAAGGTCAGAGTGAGTCCATCCAAAACACTTAAGCAACCAAAGGCAAAAGATAAAATAAAAATCAAGAGACAATGTTCGTTTCTGCTGGCTGTTGAGTATAATTCATACTCAGTGCGTGAATGCATGCTCAGTATATGAATTCACACGTACTCAGCCCAGTGGAATCCCTACCATGGAAAACTTGCCAGAAGGTTGATTCAAGAGAAAAGATTTTAACTTAGGAGAGTTAAAAAAGAAACTATCATTCTCTTCTCTTACCAGGGAAAACAATGAAATAAAGGACTTGTTTCAACAGATTGTGTTAGGAAATGCCATACCGAATCATATTGATAGTCCTTTAGGCAATTTTAGAATGATTATTGGTTAAGGAAGTTGATTTTTAATTTCTCCTGTTAAAGACTTCCAATCTCAGTCTAATAATGAAGCCACTAATAACTATCCAGCCTTGAGGTAAATACTTCCAACAAATTTGCATCCGTTTCAATGAAGCAGACAAGAAATATGCCACCAAAGAAGCAAATTTGAAAATTTTACTTGCTATATGCTCAAGATGTTATTGATACCCTATATAGACATCATATAGCTATGGCAGAAATAGACGTTAAAAAAAAAATCTACTTTTAAAAATGTTCTATAATTTAAGAGAACCACAAATAGATTAGCAGCAGGTGAATCAAAATTTGATCCCAGTTCTCTATGCTTGACATTTGGCATTAAAGAATTCACACTGAAACCAAAGGAGGAATGAAGGCACCCGTAGTGAAACTGCTGCTCTCAGTGATGCCCAGGGACAGCCCCGGGTCAGAGTTTTGAGAAGAAAATCATCTCCTCATTTCCCTCTAGACTTCTTTCAAAAATTATTTCCACAGGTCAGTAGGGAGCACATTGATAATCTCCCTCTGAAATTTTATCAGGAAATTATCAAAACAAATACAAATAGTTCTCAATGTTGTTTTCTCAGTGGTGTTTCTAGACAAATTAAAGATGCTTGAGCTGGCCTCATTAGCAGCTGCTTCTGGGCTGGGAGGTCTTTACCACATCTATACATGAGCCATAAGGAAGGAGGAGAGTCACAGAGCAACGGCTGATGAAATACAGGAAACTGAGACAAGATTAAATATATATGGATAATGACAGGAGGAGGTTTCTGCTCAGGCGAGCTGGTATCTACAGGTCACCAGATCTTAAGGACATGGCAGATTTGCTGGGTCTACACGGGTAACCAGCAAGGTACAGGTGCCCCAGATACCTTCTGCAAATGGCAGCAGACAGAGTAACGCTGATTGAAGACAGTGTCTGCCTAACCCCTGAAAAAAAGATTTGTGACTACAATGTTAAGTACCTATATTAAGAGAGACTTTAAAATAAATATTTGGGGAAACATGTTTACAGTCAGAGTACCATAAATGCACTTTGCAGCCCTTCCTCACTGAAAAATATAATTGGAATCATTTGGTCTCACACTAAAATGGGATTTGTTATATTTCAGGGAGGGATTAGAGTATAAATCTTTCTAACTTACACAGGGAGATGGACATAGAATTCATCACACTGCTTTATTCATGTCTTCTCCCACATTCCCTCTCTTTCTAGTTTTTCTAATTTGAGTTTCAGATTCAAATAGCTGCAATTATAGAACAATTCAATCACAGAGTGTGGAAAAGAAAAAAAAAAAAAAGCCGCCAAAGCGCGGTTTGGCAGGACACGTTCTGTCTTTAAAGAAGGATTCAAATGAGAAGGATTGTTCAAAATAAAATAAACTTATGCAAGCAATTAGTGCAAGTTCCTATAATATAGATTATTTCTCTGTTACTATTCAGCTGCAACAGGCTAGTCAGAAAAGGAATTTTCCTTTTTATGAGTGTTGTTCAAGGCATCTGTATAAACACCTAGAAAACTCACTCATCACAGTTACCAAAATTGCATTAGGATTTCAAGGATTAAAACTAAATTTGTTAAACTGGGTGAAGTTTAGACTGAGGACCAAACTTAAAACCAGCAAGAAGGCTGTTTTACTAGATCTCTTGTGCGAAGTCGAGATTAAAAGAATTTCAAGAAATGAAATCAGATGTAGACTGAAATTATTAGCAGAAACAGATTTATATTCATCTTATTTTCATAATAACAAACAGCCTTCTGGCTGACATTTCAGAAAATTCAAACCATAGTCTCAAATTCCTTAGAATTTGGAAAACAAAGAGCGATTAAATCCAGGTTTCTCGTGTGAGTAGGACCCATTCAATCAGGAGTGCAGCGCAGGGATTCCCAGGCATGGGCCACTCAGCTCAGAAATGCTGCCCCACCCGTTTACTCACCTTGAGTAAAACATCAGGGGGCCAATATGATCCAGAAAGCTGATGCACAGCTTTATAGCTATAGAAGACCCCTGAAGATGCCACCACATTATCGCTTTCCCTTGCCCTGCATGCAGGAAGAGGCACCAGTACTCCTACAGGACATTTGCACATCACCCATGTACCAGTACTGAGGCAAATTGACAGTTCATGTAATTTGGGGAACTTTCAGCCTCAGAACTGGAAGTTGGAAGATAGAGGAGGGTTACAGCTATGACTGCATAATGTTTTCTGCATCAGGTACAGACACCTCAGCAGCAATGAAGAATTACTGTTTAGTTTGGTTTCAGAAATATTACCTTACCCTTTGAGAAAGGGTAATCAAAGGTTAGTCTTGGCAATTAATTATTTGTTTGGAATTCTATTCTATTCAATTAGTGTTAATATTTTTACATAGGCTACACTCATAACACATAAAATAAATTAATACAGAACAGGTAGTAGGTAACAAAAGGGAGCCTGGCACCTCGAGCTTAAGATTTCGTTTGCTGAAGGTGTTACTGTAAGCTGTGACTGAGGTCAGGTTTCAGGTTAGGAACACTGTGTCGGAGAAGAGCAGAAGCACCTGTATTATGTCTGTAATCCTCCTGACGACAGTTGTGATGATTGGTGGACCTTGTTCAGCCTGTCTTGTCTACAAACACCCACCCACCAAAACAAAAAAGGTTCAAAGTCAAAAGAAATAAATAACTTAAATTTTATTAATAACTTAAGTTTTATTAAGGTGTAGTTCACCTCGCTATGCTTAAAGCTAAGGAAGAAGCGAGATCTGGAAGTCCTAAGGACCTCTATTAGCCGTTAAGGCTTACATTGCAAAAGCCAGAAAGTGAGACACAACTAGCAAGCATCAGAGGTTGCCCAGTTACATCCCTGTGGGACTAACAAGACTAGGACTTGGAACTGTGAAACATCTCTCGGGGCCGTCGGAAATCTGATCATGAAAATGTTAAGGCACATGTGGTTTAAAATTAGCTGCATCAAACATTTTGTAAGAGATTTTCCCCTGCCTCTCCATCAGTTACCCTTCTGCTATCATATATTTAGAAATTATTTTTTTTTAATAACATCACTTGCCAGGTAATTCATAAAG
Organism: Strix uralensis; assembly: GCF_047716275.1. Lineage (NCBI taxonomy): Eukaryota > Metazoa > Chordata > Aves > Strigiformes > Strigidae > Strix > Strix uralensis. The sequence continues at coordinate 33,933,724 of NC_133979.1, read as the reverse complement.
AAAAATGAGCAACAGTAAAGCATTTACTAGAACTATTGATGAACAGGGAACAATTTATTTGCTGTACCACAGTAAGACAAACAAGTTGGACTAGTGGTCCATACATAAACTCTAATGATTGCATTACCTCAATCTATTTCAGTAATCACTACTACAGTAAAGTTCACATGCCTGTTACATCCTCTTCTATCTCTGAATATCCTGTTCCTCTGAAATTAATGAGTTCAATACTATCCTCTTTAAAACCTGTTAATGGTCACCACCTGGCTTGCTCACACTAGATCATTTTGAAAATTTGGAGAGATACTTTACGTATCACCCTACTAATTCCAAGAATTCAAATAAATCCCCATTCTCTGAAAATGAGTCATCAGGCTTTGGCCCACCATCATTGTTTCCAGTCAAAACATTTGAAAAAGGAAATTACAGCAGCCAAGATAATCAAGCATTGAGTTCTTAGGGTGGATATTTTGACACCTTAAATTTTACCATGGAAATTTGTTCTGCTTGAATGAATCAGTAACCTGGAAAAAAAACAAAATGAGTAAAAAAATACTACAATAGGTTGTGATTCATTTTTTCACCATTAAGTGGCTACGTGCATTCATACCACGTTAAAGGACACACTGTGAAGAAGAGCAGTGCAAGTAGTAAGGAGAAGAAACCCAAACTAGCATATGCATCAGCAAATAAGTGTGACACATCCACCGGGTTTCAGACCTCCATCCCTGAAAAGGTGCTTTGACACCATAATGATGAGTCCAGTAGGAAAATAAGGGGACAAAGGAAGAAAGAATAGCTGAAGAAGTCATCTTTTCACCGCAGGAATCTTTTCCTAGACATTAGGCAACATGTTTTACACCTCAGGGTGATGTTAAATATTAAACATAGTGAATAACTGGGTCTAGAGTTTTTGCAAGCCCCATTTGGCACTTAAGATGGTAAATCCTTTCATTTCAAGCCTGGAACAGAGTAGAGGTAGGCATTGACTTATCACCATGGAGAAACTGTGTGCTGGCCAGCAAGATGCAGGGAAGTGAAGAGGCGTGCTGTCCATAGGGACGGCATAGCTAACTAATGGCAGCTATGTCTGAAGTGGAAGGATTTACCATTTTCCCTATTAATACCAATGATATGGTAGCAGGGAAGCAGAACTTAGAGAATCGCTTTTGTCAGAGACAAGCAATCACTCTGAATGTGCTTTGATTATACTATTTTGAACGCACATATTTTAAAGTGCCTACTTGTGCAACAGAGGCTGGTTTTGTATCACAATATGAAAATACAGATCACACCTTTGCTAAGTGATGTAACACAACAATGGTCAACAGCCAGCTCTTCCAAACATCCGTCTGCCAAACCATCCAAGGTAATTCCATCAATCACTGGCTCCATATTAACAAGTTCATGGTTGGTGGTAGTGCGGGCTGATGACCGTCATGAATTAGTTTACTTATGAGCCAGTGTCTCTTAGTCTACAGACTACAATCACACCTCCTGCAAATCTGCATAATTTCACTGATCTCATCAAAATTCCATCTATTTTGGGCTGAATTGGACCTGCAATCAGGCTCACGCAGCACAGGGAAACGTGGCGCTCACAGTTTAACCATCAGCCATCCAGAAGGTCTGTCTTCTGGGCACACAACGTGCACCTACATGCGTCCCTCCTGCTTCCCAGCAGCCAGGAGCTCTCCTTGGAGGTCAGACCTCAATGTCAGACTGAATTAAAAGAAATTCAATACAGAATAGGGTTGGGCCAAAAAAACATACATAAACTGCACACACAGCAACATGAATTCCACCCTCCTCAGTTTCCCCCAAGAAACAAAATATAAAATAACTTTAGAGTGAGGCAAGGATTTAAAAATGCCCCGAATTTTGGTTTTGTTTGTCGATTGTTTTCACTTGGTAGGGGAAAGGAGTTAGAAAGTTCGAAGGCATTTGGACATTTTTGACTGAAAATTTTCACTTCAAGCACAGCAAAATCTTTTTCTTAAACTGGATAAAATTAAAAGGTTATCCAAAGGCATCAGTGATTTCAAAATTAAATAAAACCTCTTCATGTGGCACAGAGTTAAGCCAAAATCACTTTTTAATGTTTTCATTTTAACAAAAAGCATTGAAGGTGTTATTTTGATTCAAAAAAAGCTTTTTTTTCAAGTTTCAGTTACCTTGCTGAACCACATCTCTCTTCTGACCAACTCTATGGAAACAGGATCTGTAAAGTCCATACAGTATATAGATTGGAGCAACTAATGTGGTGAGCATGGATTAGATCAGGGGTTTTCCAGCAGAAGAAAAAAAAACCCAGTGTTGTTTCGATTTCAAAAGTTCACAATTAGCCTACTAAAAAAGGGAGAGAAACGAGAATTAAATCTCCTTATTTTAAAAAGCTGTGTGTTCATAATGTTTCTTCAGGAATCCATCTGGCATGCAAAACTGGATTCATAGCTAAGATAGTTGCATTGAATTTTCTGAAGATACTCAATTTTCCGTACACACAGGTAGCCTAGGAGATTACTGTTTCTTCAAAAAGAAAGAAAAAGAAAAAAGATGTTTTCAGAGCTCAAGTGTTTCTTTTATTTCAGAGACTGAAGTCATAGAAGGTCACTAAGAAGAGAAACAAAAATAGAAATCTCTATTTTTCCTTGCACTGGATTCCTAAACCACTGTGCCAAGGCTTCACAAGCGAGCAAAGGAGAAACTTTCTTTATTGGTATACTCCTCGGCTCTAAGTACAAACTTACATCATCGCCCTTTATTGATCATTGGCTATATCTGCTCCAATGTTCATGCACAAGGATTACAGGACTAACTGTTTCTAATTTTCTTATCTGGAATGTAGCCCTTCCCCACAGAGTTTATAACAGTTCAGGCAATTTTAAACCCCTCAACAGGCTCAGCCAGGAGGGCCGCCCGGGGGAAGATGCTGCAGACACGGCCATTCCCCTCCTCGTCCCCACACTCTGCATTACTAACGGCAGCCTGATGCATCACGGCCAGGCAGACGAGCCACGCAGGCATGACTGTACCGTGATGTGATCTAAGGTACTCACATTTTTGCAGAGCTGTATGCATCTGGTACCGAAAGGCAAGGAAAAACTGTTGTGGCGTTTGACATTTTGAGGAGCGGGGAGGAAAGACTGTGGTTTCGCGGGTTTCCTCCCACCCTTTCTCCATCAGCCCCCCGCGGTCTGACACCAAGACTGTTTTCCTACCGTCTGGATATCAGGACGGCAGACATGAGTGCCAGACTGGCTTATGATTTTGCCTAGCAATTATCTTCTATCTTTTGATAACAGGCTGTACCCTTTTCCTTCACAGTCAACAGCTGTCCTGACACAGACATTCTCTGAAGCAACTCTGGAAACTGCTATCCACTCCAGTTTGGGGTTTCTGTCCTTTTTCTTTAAATATTTATATTGGAACAACCTGTTGAAATATGCAAGTGTATACAGAAAAAGCCTTGAAACTGGAGAAGACAGCCAGTTCTACTTCCTTCATCTGCTTGTTTTCTTGCTGCAGTAGAGAGAAGCCAAAATACAAGGCTGAAAGGAGTTCAGACCTAAACCACTGGAACATGGTAATGGGTTTTTTCCATTACTAGATAGAGTTTTATCTATTACTTTGGAAAAGATTCTCAGACCCTACAAGTAAGAGGTTAGGGGAAGGTCAGTAAAAATGAGAGAAAGCCTCCTTCGAACAAGCCCCTGCTTCAACTATTTCATTTTATGAAACTACACAACAAACTCTAAAGACAGAAAGAATACAGGAAAAGATAACGACTGCAATCTTCAGTAACAGCTGTGGGACTTATTTCACTTGGAGAGGGGTGAAGACGTAGAAGAAGATTTAAGCCATCTTCGTGGTCCCCTAAGCCCAGGCCAGATGTGCCTGTTCAGTCATGTAATATAACTCACAGCATCCTGCTATAATTTCAGCCAGTTACCAATGACCCCATGGGGCTGCTGAAGATCATTGCAAGCAGCAGGTGTTCCCTTGCAGGGAAATCTGCAGGGCTGCCAAGATGGAGTGAATGGAGGGGGAAGATGATGTCTTTTTAAAGCATTTACTCTATTTTCAATTGTTAGTAAAACCGTGATTCTTTATTACATCTGGAAAGAGCAAGATACATTCATTTCAGCTTAAGCCTTCATTTCCCTTTCATCCTCGTTTGAGGTACTTGCATCATCTGCACAGTATTTCCTCATTAGCTAGCTTTCACTTGCTACTTAGAAGTCCCATTACTTGTAAGGACTATATCTCTGCAGCATAATTTCATTGATATTTGTCTTGAGATAAAAATGATTATGGTTTCATGTAAAACAAAAGTTTACAGTTTTCCCTCTCCACGTAGTTCCTTCAGTAAATCATTTGCAGGCTCTCAGCCCACCCAATCCAAAGTGATGCTGATAGCTCTTGTTTAGCTGATGCGCTCTTCAGAAGTCCTTTGTTTGTAACCGTGAAAGTATCTGAAATCTGACTTGATGCTTTCCTCTTGTTCCTGTTAGAAGTGCAATAAAGGAATGGTGTGACATTAAAGCCCCATCTCCCTGGACTTCTCCATTCAGAGCACCCCAGCATGGCTGTACAATGTTTCCCATATTCAACTTCTTCACCCACAAAAAAGCATGTGCATATCCTGGTGAGACCTCTCTGAATATATTCACTTTACTTAGGATGCTCTGGAGTTCAGCTGTACCTCATGAATCACTATTTATTATGAGATCAACCATGTGAAGCATTAAGCATGTTCCTCTCATCTAGCAGCTGATGACGATGAACTTTTAATTCATCCATTTGATTACGTAGGCTGGGATTTCTCAAAGGAGGCTAAGGGAATTAGGTGGCGAGATTAGTGGATTTCGATGGGCACTCAGAACCAATATTACACACAGATATTCTTCAGTATGTCCTAACCAGACTGCCATTTTACAAGCGAATTCCTATCGCTTATTGTCATAGGCTTCAGGTTCTTGACTTATAAACAACACACAGCAGCTACATAGATCATACACAGCACAGAAATTTAAAAAGGCAGCTCCTCTTAATATCTAAATCTTGAGATGGGTGGGGGTCCAGCTTTCCTGAGCAAGCCACTGTCAGATGAAAGGTTGCCAAAATAGACAATGCCATCACACTTGGGGATCCTACTCTAAGCTAAAGGACCATGCATGTCCTTCTGTCTTGTCTATTTTTATTCGATCTCATTTTATTTGATCTCATCCAACCTGGCAAGATCGGATCCACAGAAACATAAGCAACAAGGATATAAGTATATATGAATATATGAAAAGTAAAGCCCTCCAGACCCTTTCCCTCTTGCTGGATAATGAACATACTCAGGGTGATTAGCCAAGAAATCATGATTGATAAAATTATAATAACCACAGCAATATTTCTCAACATTTCCCTGGATGCATTGTAATGCAATTGATAATGGAAGAAATAGTGCCAAGACTGACTCCAAGATGCATTTCATGTTAGAAGGACCCCTATCAGATATTGACAGGTCCATTTATAAAAATCTACAAAACATTCTTGATACACATAACCTTAGATTTTTAAAGAAGTTAGGTAACCAAGGTGTCCCCATCTGTGACAGGAGGGTTGGAACTAGATGATCTTCCTTCTAGATGATCAACTATTCGATGATCCTATGATATGTTCAGAAATTTACTTCAAATCATTCTCTCTCCTCAGATCCAGCATGTAACTGTTCATCTAAATAAAATGTCTTGAGATATTCTGCAGCTGAACACAGCCAGGCAGCTGCAATGGCTCAGGCACAGATTTCTGAGCAGAGGAACACACCACTCCCACCGTTCCCACTGTTCAGGAAATAAAACTTTGTGAGAGATGTTCACAAACATTAATTCTCACATAGAAAAGCTAACTGCTGTAAGCGTCCTCCACAGCCACTGAAAATGAAGTAGCTGGGTTTGTATTATTTTACATAAAAGTTTTTAGAACTGCAATGTTGTAAGACATAATTTTGATTAGGCTGCAGTGCTGGTGTAGAAAAGATTCAAACCAAACCCTTAGAGGCTTATGGAAAAAGGAAGGAGCCTTCAGCACAGATGTGTTAACAGCACATATATCAGGCAAGAATGGCAGCCAACACAAGTATGATTTAAGAAATGTATTAGTTCAAATAACAGAGAAAGTGAAAGCCCCAGGACACAGAAAAAGCAATCTCTTTCCCTTAAAACCTGGAATCTGCCAGATTATAGTGCTGTTGGGCTCAGTGCCATTAATACCATGCCAGACTAGGCAAGAATCCTCCTCCTCAGGCAGTGATTGGCAGGTTCAACAAAGGAACTCTTTCGAAAGTCAAATGAGGTAATATAAATGCCCAAAGAAATCAGAAAAGGCCAGGGGACTATTTATAGCCTGTTCATATCTTTTTAAGTTTGTGAATCTGACATACCAGTGAGTCAAACAAAGTCAATTAGCCCATTACTTTAGCGGTACCTAAGCAAAGCCAAAGACTATGCTGAGATTGCTTGGACTGATCAAAAATCTTAGTGTTAGCTCTGGATCAATTATTGTGCTCTCTACCACAAACCACACACTTTGAATTCCCAAAGCAAAACTTAGTTATATCTCGCCTTCTTTTCTCTCAGATTAAAAGCAATACATTTACATAAGATAACATCCAGCACCTCTGATTGTTGTGCCAATTTCTCATTCTAATTGAAATAACCTCTTGTGCTCCAAGATTTCATTACTAAATTCCCAAAATTGTCTTCTCCTAATACAAATTTGCCCTATAGTTTTTGCTATTATGAAAGAAAGGAAATGTGCATATCCATAAAAAGGGGTTAGTGAAACAAATATTTGAGACCCTTGTGAAGGGGAGAAAAGCTGCACAGAAGACAGTCACACTGATGAGAAACAATTCACCCCAGGGAAGTCCATAAGAAGTTTTCACTCAGAAAAAAGCAGAGCCACAATGCAGCAACTAGAACATGAAAATTATTTTGTCTGCTGCAACAAAGATAGCACGAAATGGAGGTGACTGGGTCCTGCTGCCTAGAGCAGCAGTAGAAGGCTGACAGGGTACTGAACGCAGGCAGATAGTGAGACTATCTGAGACACAGAACTCAGGAGTTACCATCATAGTAACACCAAACCAAGTCCTCAAAAAAAGTTACAGATGCCTAGATGCTAATGCAAAGACTATCAGCCATGTCTTTGCTCCATCTCTGGCTCTGTCATTATACCAAAACTTAATAGATGCCAAGAGATCCCTTGGATGGTACAAGAAAGGGAATTTGGATGCTGATGTGCTACACGAAGGGAAAATGGAATATAAATGAAGGAAACATGCCTGAAGCTTAAGTTTATAGCATGGAATCTCATGATCTGTCCTTTACCCTTAGAAAGCAAAGTTAGCACATCATCTTACTCCAGACTGTCTCTGTACTGTCATGTCTTGAGCCACAACTACGTTTAAACCTCAGCCTTGCAAGAGAAGCTGGTATGGTTGACCTCAACACCTACAGAAGGGCTTAAGCATCTAGCTTAAGACAGAGATGATAACTAAGAATCTAAAAAAAAAAAAAAATTCCTTTTGCAAGGAGGGAAAGGTTACTTGAGCAAAACAAGATAAGAGCCTATTGATGTAAGCAGAAGATTATCATCAACACATTACCAAGATTACAGTAAATGACTTGCGCAGTCCTCATGGTAGTTGAGCCTCTCGTGCGATTGTCTGCAGTTGAGAGAGCTGTAGACATCCCATAATACCACAGCACAGCACTAATCCACTTGCAGCTTCAAGATGGAAGACTTAAATTCAGTTTAGCATAAAATGAACAAGTGCAAGTCAATGTCAGGCCTAGCAATTCTTATTTTACAGCACTGCTTAGGTTCAATCTGTGAAAATCCTCTCTTCCTCATCTTTTACACACACACACACAAAAGTATTTTTCCTCATGTTTACTACATCTTTCATTTCATTTAAAAAAATATTTTATATAGTGTATTTTATATTGTTTTCTCACAGTTCATGCAGGAAAGCATTTGCACAGCCTAAGACTGAAGCCTGATTTGCTGGTGTCACAGATCACTTTTTAGCAGGATGGCTGTCACCAACCAAGGATTCAGGAACGTACTTGGCAACAAGCAACATTGGATCAGATTGTGAGTTCGTCTAAGTGGCAACACACACTAAGTTAGACCCCGTGACTACTGAACACGTCATTTCAAATAGGTCTCATAAACAGCACATAATGCTTCTCATCTATATACCTTAATGGTTCCATCATCCCAAGTCCTACCTCTTCACCTGCATGAGACACGTACAGCTTGGAGGAAACTATAATGAGCCTGAAGCCACACAAATATTTGTAAAAGGTATATGTAATAAAGCACTAGTATAAATTTCATGCCTTGTGTGCAAAATGCCCTCTCCTACACTATCCATTTTGGTCTGTTCAAACTCAGATGCACTCTGCTTGTTCCCACAGACTGCCTCGGGTGCCTTGCCATGGACTGCAATGACAGCAGGAGTGATCTGTGAACTCCACTCACAGTATGGCTGGCAGGTACGGAGAGATACAAACTCCTTCCTTTGACCATACAATATATAGGCCTTGAGCATAATCCTGTGCCCAAGGTAACCTGAGCAGTTTCAAATTTACCCATTCTGAGCAAATCCAGAGATGTTATTGTCTGTGTAGATACAGCTTTATTCTCTACTCTCCAGTTGATAAGGACAGCATTCTACGACTTCTTTTTAAAATCCTCTAAATAGAAAAATGAGACTTAAGAGGCCAAGAGCTGATAATAGATTTTGCAGATAACGTGTCAATTTTATTCTAATGTCCAAGAAATGCTGTAAATCAATCAGCCATCACTAGCCCAGAAGCATCATGAAATGTTAATGTTATTGCTAAGAAAGCTTAGGTGATACAATGAAGTTTAAAGCCTTTTGAGGAAATCCCTGTCTATTCATGAGAACATAGTGTATTAAAAAAGAAAAATTTTTTATTACCTTTCTTAAGATGTTTTAGTTTTAAGTTCTTCTCTGTTGAGACAATGAAAAATTTATTGATAAACCAATGCACTTGGCTTTCATTTTTAAGGTATTTATGCGCTAAGGCTTCTGTTTTGATCACAGTGGGAGGAAAAAGCACTTAAAACACATGCTTGTGTTGAATGTAATAGATCAATTGATCAGCATTATCTTGCAAAGATATAGAAAAACATCATTTGGAAAGTATGATTCAGGGCCAGAGTTTATCTTTAACATCTACGTTCATAGCCTGGAAGCAGAGAACCCAAACACACAGAAAAACGCCTCCCATTTGCCATACAGATTTAAAAATCCAGAAGAGGGGTATGTTTCTTTGAACTAAGAAAAATGAATAGTTTGAATATGGTTATTCTTCATGTCCTTCACAGCAGAGCCTCACAGCATACTCAGAAAGCTTTGTCTGTCTTTTTTCTGTTTCTTTTCACAGGAAAAGACTTGTACCAGCATCATGGTGCTGGGCACAGGTGATGCCTTACTAGTAGTTGCCAGAATTTTGCTGGGATCAGCCAGCCAAATGTGGCCTGTGCTGTGTCTTCCTGATGGGGAAGTTATGTTCACCCCATCCAAGAGGAATCAGATGTGCTTACTCAATCACATGCACAAAAAAGAAATTTGAACCTCAAATACCCAAAGCAAAGGGTGCAAAAAGGACCTAAAATCTCAAACATACTTTGTAAAATTTTATCTAGGATAAAGTTCTAGTCTGTTCAGATAAAGCACTGCAACAGAAGGGCAAATACTGATTGGAAAAACAATTTTCAATGAATTAAACTTTTTCTGTAATTTTTCAGTTCCTCCAAGGAAGAGGAAACAACTCAAGAACTCACACTGCCATGTCTAAATGTGTGTGGAACACGAATATATGCAGGTGACATATATATGTTTTATGTTGTCTTACACATATATATGCATCTGAGCCAGAGATTCTTTAGTAAAAAGCTAAGACAGAAAAAGCACTGAATTTCAACTCCCAGAGGACATTTTCCAGGTCCCCTGTTCAGGAAACACAAAGACAAGTTTACTTATCCACTGAAAATACTAAGGTGGAAATTACTGAGAAGCAGTAACCATGGAGCCCAAATTATACCATTTTTTACTGTCATTTTCCAGAGTTTAACAACACTACGATGCAGTGCTTTTGTTTCTGAGACATGGACAGGGCAGCAAGCTGCCAAGAAACATCTTTGCTGGACATAATGACTACTTGGTCTCCATCGAGGAGAAGCGGCTTAGCATAACTAAACTCTTCCATGACGCAGGGGAGTAGACCTGATGGCCAGTGAAGGGTTCCTTCCAAATATCTTTCTGTGATTACATGCTCATTGTCAGCTTATTTCTCAATTTTGCTCCAAATTCATTGGGCAGGCTTGGATCTGCACCACTTTGTAACGTCCGGTATTATATCAGGACCTATGAATAACTGCCCACCTCCTTTGTGTGTCTGTGCCAGTCACTTCTGCTTTTTTTTTTTTTTTTTCCCCCCTGGTTTTATAATAATTTACTCTCTCCATGTAACTACAGCCCTTGTACACAGAGCTCCCACCCAGCCCCCACATGCAGAGAGCCAGTGCAAGCAGTCTGACATTCCCGTGGTATATTCTCCGAAGATCTGCCAAAAAGATGCCGTTGATAAACTGCAAAAACCCACCACATTATCACAGGCAATTAGAGTTTCACTGCTGTCCATGACATTCAACTTTAAATAAACTTTGGAGGAGCAGCTGGTCATTGGAGAGAAATCTGAGAAGGAGCTTAAGGAGACCAGCAAGCACTGTGCTTCTCTTGCTGTTAGAAACGGTTTGTTTGGGTTTTCTTCAAAATAGGCAAATAGGAGAGAGGTCCAAAAGACCTTTTCTGAGGTCTCAGTGAAATTGCTCAGTGGATGACTTACCGTACAGCCATTGTGGCTCTCTACCATATGACCCATGTGTATTCTGATTCTTGGAGACATCGTCCAAAGCAAGGGGAGCAAGTAGCCTGGGCTAGGAAACAGCTGCCTCAGCTGCAAACTCTTTGGACTGTGACATCCTGTAGTCAGACATCCACTTACTGCCTGCAGCTGGCATCTTAACAATTGTCTACGTGGTAAATCAATAGCTACATGAGATTACCTGCACTGCCTGGACTCTGTTAGGGGAAAACTTTCTATCTGCTTTTAAACCCTTCACTGAACCACATGCGGAGCTCTGGTTAAGCCCTGGGAAGGAAAGCAAACATATGCAAGCTGTCTGCACTTGACTGCTGAAAGCTTTTTTGGGGTGATTAATGGGTCAGTTTACTTAATCTAGCTTTGAATCTGACCCTTTTCTCCATCGAAATATTTCAGTCATGTTACATATGTTCACAACAGATTTCTGTAATGCATCCTTTACACCTAGCCCATGGCAAGCGCGGTGGGACTCTCAAGTTGGTAACATCCTAGATGATACCATATTGATCAAGTTCAAGATCATCTGAGGAACCTGAACATAGACAAGTCCATGGGACTTGACGAGATGCACCCCAGGGGCCTGAGGGAGCTCACAGAGATAGTCACTGAGTCACTCTCCATCATATTGCAAAAGTCATGGCAGTCAGGCAAAGTCCCCAGTGACTGGAAAAAGAGAAACATCCCACCCATTTTTAAAAAGGGTAACAAGGAGGACTCTGAGAACTACCAACCACTCAGTCTCACTTCTGTGCCTGGTGAGATCATGGAACCAATCCTCTTGGAAGCTATGTCAAGGCACATGGAAGGCAGGAAGGTAATTAGAGACAACCAGCATGGCTCCATCAAGGGAAGATTGCACCTGACTAATCTGATGGTATTTTACGGTGAAGTGACTGCATTTCTGGATAAAGAAAGAGGAACTGATGTGATCTATCTTGACTTCTGCAAGGCCTTTGAGACGGGCCCACACAACATCTTTCTCTCTAAATTGGAGAGATATGGGTTTGATGGATGGACTATTTGATGGATAAAGAATTGACTGGATGACCACATCCAAAGAGTTACAGTCAATGCTCTGTGTCCAAATGGAAATCAGTAACAAGTGGCGTCCCTCAAGGGTCCGTACTGGGACCAGTACTATTTAATATCTTCATCAACAACATAGTGGGACTGAGTGCACCCTCAGCAAGTCTGTGGATGACACCAAGCTGAGAGGTGCAGTTGATTCACTAGAGGGAAGGGATGTGCCATCCAGAAGGACCTTGATGGGCTGGAGGAATGGGTCCATGCAAACCTCATGAAGTTCAAAAAGGCCAGGTGCAAGGTCCTGCACATGGGCTGGAGCAATCCCAAGCACAAATACAGGGTGGGCGAGGAGTAGATTGAGAGCAGCCCTGCGGAGAAGGACTTGGGCATACAGGTGGGGTGGCAAATTGGACATGAGCTGGAAATGTGCACTCGCAGCCCAATTGTGTCCTGGGCTGCATCAAGAAAAGTGTGGCTAGCAGATTGAGGGAGGTGATTCTCTCCCTCTACTCCACTCTTGTGAGACCTCCCCTGCAGTGCTGTGTCCAGCTCTGAGGGCACCAATATCAGAGGGACATGGACTTGTTACAGCGGGTCCGGAGGAGGCCACGAAAATGGTCAGAGGGCTGGAACACCTCCCCCATAAAGAAAGGTTGAGAGAGTTGGGGTTGTTCGGCCTGGAGAAGAGAAGGCTCTAGGAGACCTTATTTCAGCCTTTCAATAATTAAAGGGGCCTTAGAAGAAAGATGGAGAGAGATTTTTTTCCCAGGGTCTGTAGTGACAGGAAAAGGTGTAATGGTTTTAAGGTATAAGAGGGTAGATTTAGATTAGCTTTTAGGAAGAAATTCTTAACTGTGAGGATGGTGAGGCACTGGAACAGCTCACCCAGAGATGTGGTGGCTGCCCCCTCCCTGGAAGGGTTCAAGATCATGTTCGACAGGGCTTTGAGCAAACTGCTCTAGTGAAAGATGTCCCTTCCCATGGCAGGAAGGGTGGAACTAGATGATCGTTAAGGTCCCTTCCAATCTAAACCACTCTATGATCATATTGAGGAGTGGCAATATGAGGGACATATATTACTGTTCTGGGAAAATATATATAACGAATACCTAAGAGAAAACAATAGGAGAATTGCTTCATCTTACTCTGAATTGCCATTCAATTTTAGCAAGTAAAGGCTACTACTAGTAACAAAAGAGACAGAAATGTCTCATTACATGGCAACAAATTAGTATAGAAACTGCAAGTGCGTCGTTGAACAGTTCCCAGCCTCACCCTTTACCCATTGTTCTGGTGAAAGAATTTGCTGCCTACATACACCAAGCCAGCAGAAACTAAGGGGTGAGGGGAACCTTACTAAGCCTTAGGTAAGAGTGCTCCCTTCTGGCTACAGGCCTGAAAGAAGAAAATCTGAAAAGAAGCAATCTTCGTTTGCCTACACATAAACTGAGAAGTCATGCATCATACTGTGCTACGCACTTAATTTTAAAAAATAAAGTTAGGACACACGCACCTGGGTGCAAACGGAGTATTTCAACACTATCAGAGACACTCACCCCGCTGCCAAGACACTTAAGGAGGGAAAATACTTTTTAAGGAGGGAAAAAGAATATCAGACCAGATGTACAAGTACTTTCAGCTGAACATTTCCACTAACACATTTCCAGAAGCACTAGTTGCACCATGCTTTCCCCAAACATTTCATTAATAATGTATTGTTTATACAAACTTCACAATGAATGGAATACTATCGAATCAAAGTGATTGTGCTGATTTTTGTAGAGAAATGGTCACTCTTCAGAGAGGGATTAGGCCAGCTTAATTACAGGAACACACAAGCCTATTAATGGTAGTTTTTCTTTTATCAACAGGCATGAAACACAAGAATTTAGACTATTTTGCAGCCAGGCATATTGCTCAAAATCACTTCCAGCTGTCACACCTGATGAAGCTAAGGAATGCTTATTTTAGTAAACAAAGTTTCCATGTCTTGATAGGCTAATCTAAGATTTTTATCCAACCAGTAAATTCATTTAACAGTTCTGCTTAAAAAGCATTTAGATGGTTAAGTAAACTGCAATGTACACAACCTAAGGGTAGTTTACAAATACAATTGAGAGGATAACTAAGCATGGTGCAATCCACGTGATTCTTACCTCACTTTCCATGTGAAAGCATACAGAAAATAATGCAAAGTAGTATTTTGTAAACATGTTTAGGTAACATTAGCTACAGTTTATGTAATGAACAGCTGACAAGACAGTCCTTACAAAATACAACCTGAAGTGATTGGGTTTTGAGTGACTGCTTTTATAGTTTCCTCACCCAGCGCTCACTCAAAGCCACTCTAGAGACTTTATTTCCCAAAGTATCTTCCATAATGTCAGGCAACTAGTTCATGTAATTACTCTCATATAGCCACAGTCGTTACCACCATTGACAAATAATGGTGCATAGCTCTCAGGATAAAGAGGGAGGGTTTCGTTCTACAAACACATCACTGAAAACATGAAATGTTTTCAGCCAGAAAATGGCTGCATAAAATATATGTAAGATGATAACTACGGATATGGTTCTCACTCTGAATTATCCTCTATTCCTCTTTTAGATATGCAAATATTTTATGAAATGTCAAGTTGCTGGATTTTTTTTTTAAATACCAGGTTTGATCTTTTAAAATATGTTAAAGATAGCAAAACCTAATGATGCACCAAAATGCATACTAACATTTTCCTTCTTAGTTACATCTTTAGAACCTCAAAAGAGATCAGTGTAACCTTATTAACCAAGGGAAACTGGTACAAGCAGATATGAAAGGCAGCTGCATGTTACGTGACAGATATTACAGTGCTTCAGGCATACAGCTCTCCTTTTCAAAGGCAAACACCGACCTCTATGGGCAATATGGAATGGTGCAAAATAAGAGTACCAAAGAAAGGCCAGACACATGTGCAAAAAAGATGCAGAAAGCTTTGTGCACCTCTCTGTAAGACAAAGTCATTAGGCTGAAGTAGGACATGGGTAAGGATCCTTCCTCTGGATGCAATGATGGATTTCAGAAGCAGTTACATCCCTCACCAAAATGGCTTTCATCAGTTTTCCGTCATCCTTCAGTGGAACAGATTTTGTCTGTAAAGAGACTTAATTCAACATGCAAAGCACGACTAATACCAAGGGAATGACTCACAAAAGCACCCCCCCAATGCTTGAACCTCGTGCACTGCAGGTGGTCCTGAGCCCCCAGGACAATGAGGAAACACAGACTTGACTGCATGCCAACATCTGAGATCCTCCTGGCCAAGGCTGTGACGGTCATCCAGCCCCGGCCCCGGGGCTACATGGAGGATGTAAGGATGGGCAACCAGGATGAAGGCGCAGATGTCGTGGTGCTGGAGGATGGCCTGCTGGCAGTATGGCTTCTCCTCATCCCTCTTCAAAGACAGGGCGCTGCCAGCAGGTGCAGAACCATAGCTCTCCGTGTGACGGAGACTCAGGCCACACTGGGAAAAAAACCAAGACACAAACTATGACACAAAATGCAAAAATATGAAACAGCACTGCATGGCCGGGCAGTGCGAAGATGGGACAACTCTCACCTGATAGCATGAGCACAGGCAGACCTGGACTATCCCCCAGCACCTTCAGTGCTATGGTCCAGTTGCAGGAGGCTATTCTGACCTCTTCAGTGAAAAAATAATTAAACAGACCAAAATTTTAAGGTTTGCTAGGCCTCAGAACTGCAACAGGGCAAGACACTGCAGCTCCATAACGAACGGGACACGGGAAACGCATTGCTCCTCTTCCTGCTCTTTATTTTAATCTTCCTTAAGTTAATGACAAGGATGCAAACAAATGGAGTTTTCCTAATTGGTTTAGGATCAGTTTCCATGCCAAGTTTTAATCCATCTTTTTGCAACAAAGGGCTTTTTAAGCCAATAGTGAACAACTGTAATTTTGTAAATATTCTTGCAAGTACAAATTCTTCATCAATAGATATAAAACTATCATGAAATAACACTAGTAATCAGTTTATTATATAGATATTTTTCTGAAATCCTGGTACATACACTACAGCTTGCTAGCAGAGAAAATCTAATTTTAAATTAAAGACATTAAGGGCATGTTTTAACCTAAAACTGTAGAAGTGATGTCTCATCAAAAGTAAGGAAGAAAGAGGAAAAAAAAAAAAAAAAAAAAAGAGAGAAAACCTAAAAATTTAATAAAACTTACTACTTGCAGAAGATTGTAAAATGTTTCAGAATGGCATTTTTAGTCCTCACAAAGTTTTTTGGCCTTGCTAATTTAAAAGGCTACCTCCACAAGGCATATTGGGAATTTTTAATGTTTTTTGCATTCCTATGACTTGCAGTAGGGAAAAGTTAGAGGGTGATGAAGTTAAGACTGAGTGATGGAGTTAAGTCATATCCAGGCCTTGCGCTAAAGTGATGCTGTCACAGAGAAGGAAATTAATGACCACAGTCTGAAGCTGTAAAAATGGATGAAACAGGTAAAAGTAGAAGGTTAAGCATTTAGAAGCAATGATATTCAATATCATACTCAAATACAAAGCAGTCTCAAATCTAATGTGACCTTCTGTCTTCAAAGAACTGGGAGTTGACAAGTTTATATTTAGAAATCCCCTGCTTGCCCTTTTTCCTATACATCTGTCCTCCTCCTGTTGGGCCCTGGAAAATCTCCATCAGCTACTTCATTGCTAAATCAAATTCTGCCTGCATGATATTGTTTGAAAACAGCGATATTACATGTTTTCATAGGGTATGAAATTTCTTGTTTTGCCCTTTGGAACAGAGCTTAGAGAGCTCCCCAGTTTAATGAGATCTTCCATTAAAAATTAACAACTATCTCATAAAAGACATTTCAATATTGCATAAAGAAGCGAAAGACATGAAGCACCTGAAATCTCTGACAGCTAGTGCACGTCAGGTAGGAAATAGCTATGGGCAGTCTTAGCAAACAGAAACACAATCAAGCAGGAAACAAAACCAGGCAAACAAACAAAGAACAAATGTATATAAACTTCTACATAAATGCTAGAAGTTGGGGAAAAGATGTCACTGAACTGGAATGTCTAATTTTGAAAGGAAATGTTGTCATGTCAGCTTCTCAAAATTGTGAATTTTTTAAAATTGGGGTGCATTCAATGCTTGAGAGCTGTCGCCCTTACTCCTGGTGTTGTTGTTACCAGGATAATATCCCATCAAACCTAGTTTAGGAGTGCCAGCACGAGGGCATTTCCTCCTGGACAACATTCTTGCCTTCTCCACTTGACACCTACACAAGATACACAGCCACTGTGTCAGCTGTCCGCAATTTAAATTGTGAGACACAGAAAAACCTACAGTAATGTGTAGCTTTGTCTTCCACGGCAATAATCTCAGTGAAGGATGTTGGCAGGTCCCCAACACATTTACAATGCTATTTCTAAGGACGAACCAGCCTTTAATAAGAAATTGAGTTTATTGATACAGGGGAAAACTTATTTCTGTTGCTCTTCTCTAGAATTTTATTACTAAGGAAACAGTGACCCCATCTTTCAATAATTTGCCACTGATCCTTAAACAACTGTTACACTGTTAACAGCTTAATTAATCACAGAATAGCTGAGGTTGGAGGCACCTCTGGAGATGGTCCAGGCCCAAACCCCCTGCTCAAGCAGGGTCAAGTAGAGCAGGGTGCCCAGGACCAACCAGTTGAGTTTGAGTATCTCCAAGGACGGAGGCTCCATAATTTCTCCTTTGCCAGTGTTCAACAACCTTCACAGTAAAAAAGCATTTTCTTATGTTCATAGGAATTTCCTGTGTTTCAACCTGTGTCCATTGCCTCTTGTCCTGTCACCAGGCACCGCTACCCAGAGTCTGTCTCTCTCCTCTTTATACCCACCCATCAGATATTCATAAACATTGATAAGATCCCCCTTGAGCCTTCTACTCTCCAAGATGAGCACACCCAGCTCTTTTGGCTTCTCTTCATACAACAGATGCTCCAATCCCTTAATCATCTTTGTGGCCCTTCACTGGACTCACTCCAGTAAGCTCACATCTCTCCTGTACTGGGGAACCCATGACAGGACACAGCACTCCAGATGTGCCTCTCCTGTGCCGAGATAAGCGACAGTGGCCTCACAATGACATGGGCAGCTCCCTCAGCATTCATAGGCACACCCCATGTCCCATGGACTTGATTACATCCGATTTGTTTAAATGTTCCCTGACCCGATACTCCTTCACCACAAGAAGGAGGAGTCTTTCTTCCCTGTGCCAGACTTTCTGGCCTCAAGCGGATGGAGCTTAATGAAGGCTGGTATTAACAAGGACTCAGACCTCTGGTGAGCTTTCGGTTTTATCACGGGTCACTGCTGCGTGGATAAAAGCAGGACTGGCAGTTGACTGAAGGCTGGTCATTACTTTATCACTAATATTAGTCACAAATTACACAAGACCTCGGTTAACATAAGCTACCAGATGGCCACTCCAGCAACCTCTTCAGAGAAAGATTTCCAAAAGCTCTTGGTACCCTGCAAGTCTTGCTCACTATATGCATGGGGCAGTAACCCTCACATTGCCCCTATGTAGCATGTTCTCCCCCTATATATGTTTTTTTTAACTGGTCAACGTTGCTGATTTTGGCGCAACAATAAACTGTCTCCATTGCTGCTGCATAAGCACTTTGAATGAGCTGAAGGCTAACGATGGACTGAAACTGTGCAGATGATAAAAAGAAGGCAGTTCACACTAATTTTTTCTATTAGCTTTACCCCAGCAAACATTATGAAACTTACAGTGGGATAAACCCACCAGCTAATTCTGGGTCTGAGTAGAGATGAAGAACTCCGTAAGAAATGTGCTGCAAGAGAGAGAGCAAACAGCTCCAGGCACAGCAGTTCCCACCACCCTATGGGGTGTTGGTGGCAGCATTTCCCAGCTCCCCTTGACTGCACTGCCACAGTGAGACACAAACTCAAGGTGAGGAGGACTCTCGATTCAGGTACCTCCCTGCACTCGGATCATTTCTTCACCAGGGGCCCCTCTTCACCAGGGGATCCATGAGCATGGACACCGAAGCCAGGGTCCCCATCCCTTCCCCACCTCTGCTAGCATTCATTACTTGTCACTATTTCCACAGAGCCACCCTCCTTAAGCTCGTCTGACCCACAGTGTGGGTGAGAGATAGGACCTTCTTGGTCGTAAAGCACCCAGCTATGTGTAAGAGCCACAGCTGCAGATGTTTAAATACAAGTCTTCCATTTAAAGCTGCTCTGAATTTAATGTTTCCTAATGCCACATAAGACATTTATAGTTTTCCATAGAATAAAATTCTCTCTCCCCCTTTTTTCATTTGCACTCTGTAAGTACTTCATTTTTTAAATTGATGACTAGCTAGGTATGATTGGGTGATTTATTTAAATATTAGCATCATTTCCATGAATAGTTTTATCCTTTTCATAAACAGGAGTCCTATCACAATTCAGAAATATTTAAAAGGCCATCAGGATTGTAAGGGTAGCTTTCCTGTGTACAGTAAAGGGTTCTTACACCATGCTTCTAATCCATCTGTATATCTTCAGCATTTTTAATACACCTTGCTCTGCAATACTAAGGTGCCATCTGTATCTCTTCTTCAGGCTCAGTTGTTTTTCTCCCTTCCCAATTGTATCTATGCACTAAATCCTTTAAACCTCTATCCAGTCTGCAACTTCATTGGCTCAAACTAATGAACAGAATTTTCTAATTCCCTTATGATAATCCTATTACCTGTCCAAAGCTATTTCTGCAAGGGTCATCATTACAGAGAGATGTAAATCTGAGACCAGGTCTATCTGTGGTCAGTTGTAATCCAGCTCCTCTCCTGGAAACCACCAAGGACGTTTGTCAGCACTCAGAAAAAGTGGAGCTGAGCAACTGAGCCTCTCAGGTAGAGTAATTTGTATGTTGATTGCCTTTCAAGTTTTATTTGAGTAGGGGAATAAAATATGGTGTTTCAAAGATGGCCACAGCTGCTAAAATTTATTAGCAGTGTATTAAATGTTCTAATAGATAAACTTAACTGATATGGTCTCTCAGAAGAACCTCACCTTTGGCATCAGGCTGAAATGTAGCTGTTGAGATAAAAACTAATGCCAGATTTCCAGTGATGAATTTGGCAGGCTGTTTTGATTAAACTGAGAATAACAAGGTCTGAAAGCTGTCATTATTTGTGCTTTAAATAAATACAGGTTTTGCTCTAGCATGGACAGTAAGCGGTGCTTCACTCCAGACGGAGTCATTTTGAGGAAGAGGAAATGTGTTAGAAATCTGACCCCTGAGCTGCTGATGGTGTGTGCCCAGACTAGCAGAAGCAACACCTATGTCTAATTTAACAGAGCTTTTATATTCCTTGCATGGAATCCCGTATCTCTTTATTTGATTTTGTCACTGATTTAATTCAACACGGGATTTCTGCTCTTTTGTAACCTATCTTCGAATATTATCCTGTATATAAAAATTTGCAAAAGAATATAAACACACCATTTCTTCTGCCTGTAGTGGGATGGAGTTCTGTGCTCTGGTGAAAGGTGAGTGAGTCTCAAATGCCTGGGATAATCCCCAGAAAATGTTAATGTCTGGGCACATCGTTTTCAGAACCCCTGAGAAATTCTAAATCCTAACTTTAGAATAAATCCTTCTTACCTGGGTATCTAATTTCAGGCTCAGAATCATCTTCTTGCACAAGTATAAATATTGGTGTGAAAGAATAATGAACCAAATGTACCAGACAAGAAATTTTGCTGTGTAGCTGGTGTGACAGCATTAGTTTTAGGCAGGTTGCAAGTATGTAACTAAAGGTAGAAATGATGTGTTACATGAAAAGAGGAAGAAAATGTCCCCATCTAGGTGGTGACTTTGAGGGCAATCTGCCATTGACAGCAATGAAAAAAATCACCAGGTCCACAGGTCAGTGGAGATGCAGAGATTGCTTTGCTTACCTATCAGCATTTTGCTGTTCTTAGTGACACGCCTTTGTCATTTGTACTCAGATTTCGATTTGGCAGTGGGCATAAAACCAGACATATTTTATATCTGTATGTCAATCCTTAGAAAATAACCATAACATGAGCAAACCAAGAAAACTCAGTATATGTAACAGTCTACTAAACCCCCATTTTTTGATACTGAGAGATTGCTTTCTACAGCTGAGATCCCCAGAAGATGAGCATGTTGTGAATTGTGCAGGTCTAAGCGGTCAAGAAACCTCAGGGCAAAATTACATTTTGGATTCTTGCTTCCAACCTGCTTACACAAGCATGATCTTCACAATCAACTGCTTTACAAGTTTTCTGCAAGTACTTGAAATTTTTTTGACAGGAGGGAACAGTTTGAACGTAAAGTCACTCTTCTGCAGCTGACATATACCAGATTGTTAGAATTATATGTGAATACTTCATCCTATTTCAGAAAGGGATTTTAAGCTGATCTCTGTTATAAATATTAATGTCTAATCCTAGCAATTCTAATTACAGCACAGCTAAAATCATGGGAAAATGCACTAGGGAATGAAAGATAATAATCAAAATAATACAACATGAGAGCAAATGGCATAGCTAAAGATGATTGCTACATGCCAGCATATGCAACTACTGGTTTCCAGTGACAAAGGGAACTCATCACTAGCAGCAATGGTTCTTGAAGCCATCACAGGGTTCCCTTATTCCTAATTTACAAAGTGCAAAAACCCTACAGGTATTTCACATCTTCAAAATACTCATGATGCCATCTGTTTACACCCTTCTCTCAACTGCAAAGTTTTTTTCTGGGTGAATTACATTATTAAAGGACATCTCTGCCCCTTTCCAGCCCTCCAAAAAACAAGAGCATAGAGAGCACCAAATCAGAAAAAAGGGCCTGATACAATCAGTAGCCCCACCTCAGTGGGGAAATAATTTTCAATAAATATTGCACTAGACTGGATTACAGGGATTAGTCAGCTCAGCTGTGCAACTAGCTACAGTTATAGGATGCTGTGATTCTCACTATATGCAAAATAGTGTGCAGAAGACACAAGACCTTATGAATAATCTACATCACCCCTAAATTTCCACCCCATTTTCTAGGCCTATTGCCTTCTTAGAGAACTTTCAGACAGCCAGCTGTATAAAACCAGAAGAACAAACCCATATTCCACAAGCCACCTGTGGACAGAAAACCCTCCAGAGGCTGTACAGCAGTCCGGTTAGACAGTGGTGGGCAAGGAAAAGAAAGAAAAATCAGGTTGCCTCCATGATTTGGTAGGTTTAACAGGACAAAAGGTGCAGTGAACTTAGCTGGAGCATCTGGTAACTAGCTTTCAGCTCTCAAAATACGTAATAGGCTTCACTTTAAGGCATATGGCTAACCACTGTTAGACCGAATTATAACCTTAATTCTGAATTCCTGGAATGAGCACAAAGATTTAGTCTGAGTCCCAGTACCGTGAAATGTTTCTCACAGATTCAAATGTAAGCTGGAACATGCTACAAATCAACTCAGAGAATACATCTGTCGTATTGTGACAAGTGTACGCCACAGCTTTTGCCTTTAACGCTCAACACCTACAGAGCTCAAGGGAAAGCTGTAGGGCAATTTTCATAATCAGTACCCAAGTACATAGCAGTTCCTATTCTGCTGCTTACTGGAAGGAAGATGTCAAAGGAGTATGAGTAGAAGCACATAAACTGGAAGAGAGAAATGGAGTCTATCCAATATCAAGTATAAGCAGAGTTGGTCAAAATTAGGGGACTAGCACTTTCTTGGTAAAAGAACAAAAATCAAAACAACAAAATCCCTTCCAACTATTTCAAGGGGAAGACTTTGTGAATCAATGTCAACTCTTGTATTAATTATTTTTTTTAAGCTAAAATGAAATATTTCAATAATTCATTGGCATTTTCATTTTGGCCAGACATGCAAGGTGAGGGCAAAACAAGTAGAGAAAGTATGATAAGTCTGAAAAATAGCTCCACATATTTGCCTGCCAAAACAAACTGGTTTTGATGACCCAGAATCCTTTCCACTTCAACAGCCACAGATAATAGAAGAGAAAGAAGGAAAATGCAAGAAATCACACTGAGCAAATGCCATATAGTTTTTCCCACTGCATTCCATTAGAAGGAGTGATGGCAAGGTTGTGGGAAGGATGACTCCTGCAGAGAGAGCTAAGCTAGGCTTTAAAGAGACATCTCAGCTGCTCCGAGGAAAGTACCTGCTCCATTACACAACTCCACGTGGTCATAGCCCTGCCAAGAAATTTCCCAATTATCACTCTTGTTACCGAAGCCAGCCATTCAACTAAGGCTCTGTGAACTATAACAGCAGATTTCAGCCTAAACTCAACCACACTGGCTGGCAGATTCAGTTCTTGATCTTTCTCAGCCTCATACCAAACTACTGGCTAACGGGTCTTGCACAGAGCCAGGTGAAAATGTGTTATCAAAGTTCTTGACAAAAACTATTTCACTGATTTTTTTTTTTTTTTTGGCAGTTGTTTCACTTTTGATGAGGGCTTCCACAAAAGCAATATCTTTGTTTTGGAAACATTAAAGTAATAAGTTCAAATGTCAACTTGAAATTAAATTTCTGTAAGTCATTTATAATATAACATCATAATTAAAATATTCTCAAATGATTCCATCTATGCAATATCTTAAGGAAAGTCGCTTTGAATGGAATTAAATATTTTATCTTAATTTGAGATGAAAGCATGCTATAATAAAGTCTTGTCATTTTGACACAAAGTATCAAATAAAATAATTGTGGTGCTGAGTCCTACGCTTCATAATTGCTGGAATCCTATTAAAATAGCTGCCTCCAGCAGTACCAAAAGATAATCACACATTTCCATTTCTCCTTATAGCAAGGATACTGTCTAGGCTTAAAGCAGTAAAGATACTAGCTAATCCTTTTCTCGGAGATCCCCTAAGGAAGGCCTTTGAATTTTTTAAATAAAGCAAACTGAGACAGTTTTGAAAGAAATTATGAGATAAAGCCTTGGATCTCACCTCTCTGAAAGCACACAATAATGAAATGCCTTCACCGACAATTCCAAGTTAAATCCAAGCCTGTCAACGCTGTTGACCGTTAAATTCAGTGGTGGTGTCCTTTGAACCCTCAATGACATGTGAAACTGGTCATGAGGAGACCTCAGTTCTTTCTTGAGAAGAGATCCCAGAAGGCAGCATTTAGCAACCGCTCACATTTGTTCTCTTGCACGTTGGATGCTGTCCAGGTTTATTTTTTTTTTTTTTTTTAAGATATTGCTTTTGGTTGCAGCAAGAGGTACATTTGAAAATACAGCCTAGCTAGAAATAACCTTGCTAAGCTTTAAGCCAAAACAGGATGAAGTGAACCCTCAGAAAGGGTTCGGAGAAGTCAGGCTGTATCAGATGAGGAAACATGCCAGACATTGACCGTCTGAGGCCTAAATATTGTGCCTTTAGGCCTTGGGGGCTTCCTCAGTGCCCACACTACGGCCACCTCCAGGCACTCTTTGCTTTTCAGGAGACTGTCTCTCCCAATGAATGCAAATTTTTGTTCCCGTTATTCATGTCTGTATTCTCTCAAGGTTAGTTAAATTCTGTAGTTTGCCCAAAAAGGGTTTCAGCCCACTGAATCAAGTTGCGTGGAGATATCAGTAACCCACAACCTAGGGTAAACAACACACTAGAATGCATTTATTCAGAGCTTACTTAGATAACTTAATAAATCACTTTAGAAAGTGGCTACTTATTTAAAACACAGTAGCAATCATTTTAGGACTTTAGAATTTTATTATACTCTTCTGTTTAGTATGAATATTAATGCATCACCAGGACTCTCCTACAATATTTAAAATACAGGGATTAATATAGACTTGCTGTCATCCAGACCAACCTAGTGTTTATTGACTGTTAAATAGTTAAATGAATTATAATTTGATTTTTTTTAAGGGAGCTTGTTGGAACACATCAATAAATAAGGCTCTTACAAACTGATTAACTGATTCACATTTGAATTGTTCTATTGGGACAGTTAATGTGGTAACAGTCATTTATCATGTAAATCCAAATAACTGACATCACGGTAATCTGAAATAGCATGTTTTTTCTCTGATTTATGATGCTCTCTGGTTTTGTATCTAAGTCTAATTCCCCCAAAGGGAGACTGAATGCTCTTGCATGCATTCACATCTTATTTTTAACACTAGAGAATCCACAAATGAAGCCCCTTTAAGTGCTGAAGCTACAGCAAAAAGCTTTTAGACACCAAAATCATTAGAAGAAAAATCAGATTTCATTACTTCTAATCCTCACAGAATTCCTCCCCTTTCCTAAATACAGCACACTGCCTATGGCTGCTACTCCATCCACGCCCCACATCTGCTGCAGCTAATAGCTGCAGTCAGGTTCCTACAGCAGCTCAGGTTTAACCAAACGTTCCACTCTGCTGCATAAACAAATCCCGAGGGAGGAGAAAAACCATCAGCAGAACACCGTCAGTATCTCTTGTTCTTACTCCTCTTGATCCTACCGCCAGCTGCTGCAAAGCTGCAAAGAAGAGGTCAGGACCGGGTTTATCTTACGACGTCAGCCACAGCAGCCATGAGACAGGGCTGCTCTGACACTGCAGAAGGTACCTAATCCTGCAGCAACCTCCTACAACACAAGGAACAGTACATTCAGACACTTACCACTCATATCTTATATTTTATTCACTAGAAAGTCACGCTGTTGAGTTTATTTTCCATTTACTCTTAAGATCAGCCCTGAGGAACCAAAGGAATTCAGGCGCCTTTGCCCACACCCAGGACTGAAGTATCTGTGATACTGTTATTTCTTGGGTTTTGCATAAGCATTTTCACATCACGCAGGTGATAGTAATGCTTCACCTGGGCTTTGCTCCAAATTCTGTCCCTAGGAGGTAAACTGGCATTCAAACGCTGTACTGGTGTGCACATACAAAGAGGATTAAATGAATCAGAGGCTTTTACAGTAAGATGTTCTCCAATAAGATCATTTTGTTCCCTTCATTTTCCCTTTCCCTTTTTTCCCCCCACACTTTTCCCTAAGCAAACAAGCTTTCTGGTACTTCCTGCTGCTTGTTACAACAAGCCCCTTTCTGCTGATGCTATTTTCTTCCGCTCAGATGAATGTTAGAAGCCTTCAAGAAATGATCACTCTTAGATGGCTGCAGCTGGGCTGGCTTCTTATGGGGTGATACAACTGTAGCCTAACCATGGGGAAGGCTGAAATATTTGGAATTAATTTCAGGATAGAGCCATGCCAGTCCCAGTGAGGGATTCTTAGAAACAACCAACTCTACGCAGAAAAACTGGCCCAGAATTTGTGCTCCAGTTTCTACATAAATACGAGCAAGTTCCAGGGAAAGGATTTACTATGCTGTTTATCTCAGCTAGGTTTTGGAGCAGTATAGGAAAAGCATCTGTTTTAAGCCATCGGCCTTTTCTCTAAATGGTAACATTTATTTACACATTCAGAGCCTGCAGTTTGCTTAGTTTCAGCCTGCAGAGGAAGCGAAAACATTACTTCTAATTTTATGCAGTTTTACAAGCCACGTGTAAAGCTGTTTACAATTTAGCTGGTGCAAGTTGACCATTTATAATTAAGAGTCAGGATCCAAAGAAAAACATAAAGCCTCTGGAATGACACTGATGGTATAAAAGATCTGTGCAGGAAAGGGATAATCCAGGACCTGACGTAACCACTGCAGGAGTTACAGCTCTCCAGGGCTCTCTGTGGCCACACAATACTGACCACTTTGGCTTCCATCTTCTGATTAATACAGGTGACATGAGGAATACGTTCCTACTATTGCTTTTACTTCATGCAAACGTAGTTGCCACGGGGATGTCAGGATCATACAGTAGAGACATTATTTCTGATATTACAAGCAAGGGGGCCAGGCAACCCTGTAGCACACACTGTGAGGTTGCAGCTGGTTGGAACGGGACTTGGACGTCCTTCATTTAATCAGTTATTTTATAAACAGTTACTGCATTTTTTGGCAAATGACCAAGTAAAAAACAACCCCACCGTTCTGTTGTAACACATCCAGCTGGCAACAGCTTTACAGTTAACAGAGGAAATTTTCTTCTTCTGATGTGGATATACTGACCTGACCCAAGATTGCCTGCAGCCTCCTCATGGCGTCTTTGCTGCTTTTTGAGAAATACAGATATACCACTTCTACATGTGGATCCTCCCATTTAAGATAAACACAGATATTAATCCCCCAAACTAGCAGGTTTCACTTTCTGCTCCATAAAGGGAAAACAATTTTGCATCTAATAGCTGCAGGTGTAGCTATTGTGTTAGTGTGTGTCAGGAGAGAAGAAAAACATTTTTTTTTTTAATTCATACTTCTGCACGCATAAGAAACATTAGTTGATGGCTGGGAAGAGAGATCACAGAACTGTAGAACTATCCCACCTTTAGGTAGTGGCTCTTCCTGTATTAATAGAGTAGCTGAAAGCCATTAGTACAGAATGAATATCCACTTGGTAACATAACAGGCAGAAGGATGGGAGATTCTCACCCGCCTGACCCAACCCCTACGTTACATAGCTGGTTTCTCCAGCTGTAAAAGGCAATACGGGCTGATTTTCTGCAAAGCTACCTGGAGAGATCACCCCCACGTATTGAGTAGATAAAGTTGAGAAAAACCAGTTTCCCATTGTTGGTGCCTTAAGTTAAATGCCTGTAACAAGATGATGTGAACAACTGACTCCGTCAACTCTTCTAAAACGTGGAGATGTGCTTGGTGGAGTCTCAGGACACTTTACCAGAAGGGTGAGAAAGGGAATGGCAGAACAGCAGGCACGTGGCAGTCACAAGCAAGCCCTGTCTGCTTGGCTCTGCCAGTCCTACAGGAACAGCTCCAAGGCAGCAGGCTGGAAGACACAACAAATTCTTGAGAGCACAGGTTGAAGATACTGCCTTCATTGATGTCCCCTTCCTTACCACAGCACGGTCTTATTTGGTCTGCTCTGACTTACTTTATTCTTGAAACACCACTGCAAGACATATGTAAATCTAATTAAACTGCCAAGAAGTTAATAAATACTCCCTGTCAAGAGCTACTGCCCTAGCTTGCCAAGCTGCCCTAGCTTGCATTCTCTCCCAATGAGGTGAGTAGATCAGCTGCAGAGAAAGGTACTAATTCAGTCAGAATTGGAAGATAATATGACTTTTCAAATGATGGGAAAGCAGCAAACAAAATCTGCATGCATCTTAGCAGATGGACGTTAATGCTCAGAGAAAGCCAGGAATGAAGACTACATGAAATGGAAAGCTGTCATGAACAATTTTTAAAAAAAAATAAATTGCTTAATTCTCTCAAATTTGTGAGAAAGACTGCTTAGGTAGACCCTGCATTTATAGGGAGCATGTTGGCTAGGTCAAGCCTGCCTTTTGCAGATGATGATAACAAAGTATAGATATGAAGACAGCAAAAGCAAGAATTCCTACTGATTTACAGTTACAAATATGAAAAAATTTGAAAAAAACTTCAAGCAAGCTAAGAAAAAAACCAAACCAAACAATCCACACCAGAATTAATTATTATCATTTCTGAGCCAAACCTGTTCTGCTGTTTTCTGTGGGCAACTTTTTTGCATATGCAGAGCCTTAGGAGGCATTCTTAGTCAAGCCCTACCCCAAAACAGACAGTGGATGTTCTCCCAACTTCACAAGTTTTGATTCCTCCCAGCCCTCCCCTGCAGGCGCACTTTTTTTTTTTTTTGGATGGAAAGGAGCAGTAAGAGTCTGTTCAAAGTCCCTACAGGGTACTACTACTTCTAGATCTTTAATTAACCTCACAATAAATTTGTTTCTTTCCTTCTCCACAAAATGCTGGCCATCAATCTCTCTAAATGCCTGTCTCCAGTCACTGCTAGAGTTACAGCTCTGACATAAGTGATTTTTAACAAATTATAGGGATTATACACACTGCCAAACATCTTTCAAGCTTGGGGAGAAAAAAAAAAAAATAAATCTGTCCCCTGGGTTTCTGCCATTCATCATGCCTTTGTTAATTACAGCAATTAACTCCAACCAAAACTCTGAAGGACATGTCAGTTCTAGCGGGCATACAGATGTTTACTTAGAGTTCAGAAATTAAATATGTACTTAAACATCAGCTGAAAACTCTGTCCTGACTTTCAGAGTACCGTGGTGAAATGCTCAATCCATCTGACAAATCCGGCCAGGCACCGAGGTTAAACATGGATTGAGGTTCACGCCCTTAAATACCTGCATTTGAAAATATTGGCTATTCTGCTTTTGCTTCAAATAAACATTTTCTTAGCATTCAACCATCCTCTTCTTCCACCCTACTTGATACATCCAAGTTTTTTTAAGAAGATGAATGAATGACAGGTTTCCTGACAGAAAAAAAAAAAAAAAAGAGAGAAGGATTAATTCATCACCATAGTAACAACTATGTAGCTGCTCCAACAAATATGTAACATGCTCCAAAAATCTACGTCCTGAGTTTCAAAAGACATTCACCATTTAATATACAAAATTAGGATTTTTCAAATAAAATGTTTTGATTAATGATAATTGAAATTTGACATTATTAATGTCAACTAATATTCTTTCTGAAATAATAAAACAAGTCCTGTCTTAAAATACCTGCTCTCTGCCTTTCCATACAAAACGTAGTGGTACTGTGGTAGAAGTACTGTGTTCAGTTTTGGGCCCCTCACTCCAAAAAGGCCATTGAATGACTCAAGCGTGTCCAGAGAAGGGCAACGGAGCTGGTGCAGGGTCTGGAGCACAGGTCTGATGGGGAGCGGCTGAGGGAACTGGGGGGGTTTAGTCTGGAGAAGAGGAGGCTGAGGGGAGACCTCATCGCCCTCTACAACTGGGGGATGAGCCTCTTTAACCAAGTAATAAGTGATAGGACAAGAGGGAATGGCCTCAAGTTGCGCCAGGGAAGGTTTAGACTGGATATTAGGAAGTATTTCTTTACAGAACGGGTTGTTGGGCGTTGGAATGGGCTGCCCAGGGAGGTGGTGGAGTCCCCATCCCTGGAGGTGTTCAAGAGGCGGGTTGACATAGTGCTTAGAGATATGGTGTAGTTGGGATCTGTCAGTGCTGGGTTAACGGTTGGACTAGATGATCTTCAAGGTCCTTTCCAACCTAGATGATTCTGTGATTCTGTGAAGTGAAGCTGATTGACATGAAAGACGTTGAGCCAATTTACCATTTTCGAGTGAAATCCAGAAATAAATGCGCAATCCATAAAACAAGAATAATTTCTGGTGCATAACTATAGGCCAAATTTTGAAAGACTTAAAAAAAAAAAAAAGAAAAGAGGAAGAGAAAGAGAAAGGGATTTTTTTTTTTAATCCTGTGATTTTTAGCCTAACACAATGTTGAAGCCAGGGGTAGTCACACAGGGAACTTCCTAATTGGTGGCAAAGCCTTAAGGATAAATGAAACATTGGGCTGCAGCTATTTAAAATGTTTCCATCTCACAGATAAGGAACAGGGTAACTCTCCTAAAGCGGATAGAGCAAATAATCCAATCCTATAACCCTCTCATCAGTCATGGTGACCTGCAGCAAAGCTGACAGCTTTCTACGTCAACCCATCCTGGTTCATATTTTCTTCCTACAGTATGACCTCTTCTTTAATCAAATAAAGTCCTGTTCCAGTGTTTTGAAATTATGTTTTTTCTCCAAATACAGTGATCTAATCATTACATGATACACCATGTTTTTCCTTTAGGTCAGCCCAGGAAATTTCCATTTATCCATAGAATAAGCCCGTCTTTGCACATCGGGGTAACACAATGCTGGTGCAAGTGGTCAAAGCAGGCGACCGTGGCTTTCAAGCCTGGCTCTTAAATCTGTATTTACCCACCTCAATGTAAGGGACCTGAGTGTCTCTGAACGCAAAGGGAGCTGCAGGTACTCTGTGTTTTTGACTGGCTTGGTACCTGACAGCCGTCATCAGGAGCAGATCACTAAAGGTGCTTATGGCTTTCGGCTCCCTCTGCAACGCTCTGGCAACGGGTCTGAAATTCTGACCTCCAGCCCTGACATCGATTTTGCTTACGTAGTGATGCTAATGCCTCTCGCAAATCTAAATGCATACATGACCAAGGATGGATAGCATTCTCACTACCTCCCACCCCTTTTTTTAAAAAAATGGACCAGCTGAAAAGCACTTGGTTCATATGATACTGATGTGCTCCAAAACCCTGCCCAGTCTCTCATTCAGAAATCATGATATGGATTAACAGCACGAACTACACAACATACAGAACACAGCATGAAAAATGAATAGTCCGCTGGAAATGTAGCACTTTGGCACAGGGAAGTGCTGCTAAAATTCAGATGCTTTCCCAAGAGGCAAAAGCCCTAGGGACACTCCAGGCACACATACCAACGGACCAACCACCCACACGTAGCTCGAAACATAAATATGCAATCACATCTCACTGACGAACATACTTTACTTTTTGTTCTTACACTTCCATGAGTCCCCAAAATATCGTACTTCCCAATTCACAGGCAATGTCCCACCCATTGCTGGGGATTAGCAGCATGCTGCTGATTTATAGCCTTCCGTAAACCCAAACACAGAACAGCATTTTTGGTGGGATTTGCACATATGGAGAGCAGCAAATCTGCCTAGAGCATGCCTATATTTTGAGAAAAATATTTCTCATGTTTATTTATTGGGCTAGTAGCAAGACCTCTTACTTCAGAAAGAAAGTTTTATTTATTGGCTTTGTCCTTTACAGAATGCATCTTGCCTTTTGCAGGTGTTTTTTTTAATTTCCCTCTCTTCCATAACTATAATTTACCACTAGAAGACACTATTTTTGTATTTACAGCTACAATATCTTACAAGGATTAAGTAAGCCTTCCTTACAAATACACAGGTACAGTGCTTTCTTCCTGAGCTACCTCAGAAATGCAATATGTATAAGATAAAATAGTAAAAAAAAAAAATATTGTAATTTTGGGTAAACAGAAAACTCTGTGAAGGCCAAAGTCAAAAAATATTTGATCGTAAGTAGAAAACATTTTTTCATATTGGATAAAAAGGAAACACCTTATTAAATGGTCATTTCTACCCAGTAGTAAGGCTGGCCCACCTGGTGTAATGACAGCAAAAGGATGAGCATCAGTAACAGGAGCTGCTATTCTTGAGCTACCACAGATCCAAAGCTCGTAGAACTTAAATGGTAGCTTCAGGCACATGCTTAGGTTTTGGGCTTTTTTCTTACTAAAGAAGTGACTTTTGGGACTCAGAAAGGTCTCAGATCTCCTCTATGAAGAAATCGTAATTTTTGCTTTCCTCATGCAGAAAATCTGACATAAAGACAGGAAAGTAAAGAAGTTATAGAACAATCAGTCTCTTAAAATAGGTATGTGAAGTCACCGTATGCATTACAAAATATGGCCTAATACTTTGATGATCTGCAGACCTGACAGGGCAAATTTTTTCTCCCCATTAGCACCTTTCAAATAAAAACATCAGGAGCCGCTTTCAGTTGTCAAAACCAATGACAGAAGCGAATGAAAATGCAATATATCTTCCAAATCAGCAATTCTTTTCCCCCACAAAGATCACCATTCATCTGGCACAGCACATGCTGTTGAAATGGCGCTAAGGGAGAACTTGGGATCAGTAGCAATGCAGCTGGTGTCCTGAAAGGTCTGTCGGTGCTTCCTCTGAACTAGCAGACACAAGTAGCTTTAGTGATGACATTTATTATCACTTTAGCATCACTGCACATCATCCTGCGTTACTGTTTAACTGGACCACCCTCTCATAGGGTATAGGACGAGAGGGAATGGCCTCAAGCTGCGCCAGGGCAGGGTCAGACTGGCTCTTAGGAAGGATTTCTGTGCAGAAGGGGTTGTTGGGCGTTGGAATGGGCTGCCCAGGGCAGGGGGGGAGTCCCCATCCCTGGAGGGGTTGAAGAGTCGGGTTAACCCAGCGCTGAGGGATCTGGTAGAGTTGGGAACGGTCAGGGTGAGGTTCATGGTTGGGCTGGAGGAGCTTCAAGGGCTTTTCCAACCGAGATGATTCTGTGATTCTGTGATTCTCAGGATATTCTGCTCTTACCCTGAGCATGTATTTAGCAGGCTTGTGAGACATTTACATGAAAAAAAAAATTAGATTTAAAGCAGTAAGGATTCTATAAGAGATGGTTGCAATGGCCAGGGATGTACGTTCTCCAGCATGCAAGCCCACTGCTATCGAATCCAACCATCCCCACACAGCTAAGTTCTGCCTCTGACCTCTGCACCTCACGTTGCTCTCAGGCTGACTCATGTTTAAGGGGGTTGTGTTAACAGATGACCTCAAAGAATTTCTAAAAGACAGCACTGTCAGCCAGCTAATTGGGACCCACTTGCAGCTGGGGGCACGAATGTGAGTGCTGCGGTCCGTCCGTGGGGCTGCGAAGTGAAGCTGCTCTGGGGAGAGCTGCTGCCTGGCACAGAGGACAGCTCTCACTGTCCCCACTGCCAGGCACTCCCGGGCACCTGACAAGCTGGGGAGGTGACGACTTTAGACCTAAGACACCTTGTGACGGGTCATTACTCTGTGACACTACCTGCTTTACTGTCTCAGCATTACACACTGACATTTCCTCATGTAGGCACTTGTAGAACGTGCTGCAGAGCTGGTAGCACCCACATTTCTCCAACTACTAGGAGCCTATTTTTTTCATTTGGAAAACGCTGCTTGCCCAGCATACAAAAGAACACCACCTCACCACCCAAAAAACCCCCAACCAGCAACAAAAAACTCCATCGAAACCCTTCATGAGGATGTGGGAGGACTTCCTGCCCTGGTGATTGCCCATTTTTGCCCACAGACTAAACGTAATAGCTTACACCTTTTTCCACTGTGCTTTCTTGGAAGGAAGAGTATGCGCTCCAGGAGAGCCAGCTCATCCTACAACCGAGCTTCCCACAGGTCACCTCGCAGTTACATGTTCATATGCCTTTGTCCTCAGGTGCCTAACTGGGAAACACCTGGCTTGAACGGCCCGATTCTCACAGTGCCAAGAGAAGAATGATAAATATTTATAACTCCACCGAACAGAAAGGAAAATGGTTTGCATGACTTGCTCCAGGCTCAGCCTGACTCAGTCACAGGGCCAGGATTAAGCTTTATGAGATCCCCACCTCCAGGTCCATGGTTAGCTTACCAGCCTGTGTATTGTCAGGGTAGTTGCTTCATGTTGTGCTGCAGAAGAATGGTGAAATACAGCTTTCTGTGCTGTTATGATTCACCTAATCTTTTCAGATTTATTAGGTACAACAGATCAGTAACATAAACTTTACAGAGAGCTTTCATTTGTGAAGCAATCCACTCCCATCTCTAATGTTTCACCAGAAGTGTGGTCACTTTTCTGGTTCAAACCAGCAACAGACAGCTTAAGTTTCATATCCTGTATTTTTAGTGCCTTTCGGGGCTAAAAGCTATGAAACAGAAAAATATACAGAGAATCAAACCCTCCCTTTCCTCATGGAACAAAGAAAATCCTCAGCATCAGCAGACAGAAGAGTTTTTTGTAGATGTCCATGTAAGTCACAGGAATGACTTACAAGGCTTTGACCCAGCATATCCACATAGCTGTCCATCCCTGACGTGGCAAAGGATTTTAGTTTTGCCTGAGACAGGATTAGCTTCATATTTCTATTTAAGAATTGATTGAATAGCAATTGATCCAGTAATCTGGATCCATATGCTGACAATTATCTATCTACAGGTCTATCTACAGAAGGAATTTATACTAAAAAATGTTAATTCATTACTGCTTTTGTTCCAAATTTATTTGCAACGCTTCCAAGAAGTTTTGATTAATTGCTACAAGTACACGTACGGAACTATTTATCTGCACATTTACTAATCAGCTTTAGTCCCAATACACACAAGAATTGGATTCCTTGTATCTTGCTCAGCCATTATTCCACTTGAGCCCTTGATGCTGGTATGTAAAAATGAAGGTGCACTTCCTCCTGCGCGTACATGCTACAACACTAACATCACTCTAGTCTAACAACCAGCAGCTTTTTAATACAGCATTCATGGCATGATAACATCTTAGCGTTTGCTTCAAGATGGGATTTACTGTGAAGTCAAATAAAGCTTACCTTAACATCTGAACTAGTCTAGACTAAATGGGAGCACTCAAATCATCTGCTTTAAGACTCCTGTGGACAGTGACGCTTTATCACATTAGAATTACAGTTTTCAACTAAGAAAGGAAATTTGTCGCTGATGTGCAACATGAGAAAGAGACTCAGTACTATGTGGTGGCAGAGCTCCTGCAGAGGGGTATGTAGGTATCTACCAGCAGTGTAGTAAAAATGCACATGAAGAATCGGTACTTTTCTCCCCCAGTATATCCTCCTGCAACAGATAACTGATCTTCCCAAGAAAGCTGCAGGACCCCAAGAACATTTACTATGACTTTCAGGAACCAGCAGAACATCAGCCTGACCTTGAGAGCTTGATGCTCTGGCCCAGCCCTGCTGCTCTGTAATGCTCTGGTAACACCCAGCCAGGCTCACCTCGTCGGTGGGAATACAGGAAGAGAAACCTCTCCTCTTCCCCCAGAGAACAGTGGTTATACTTCACCCCTCAAAAACTCCACCATAAAAGATAAAAAGGGCGTTGCTCGAGTACTGCTGTATTGCAGTGCCCTGTGACTGCCATCTGGCTCCTTGGGTTGCCTTATTTATAGAATGGGTGGAACAATAAAGTAACTTTGATTTATAACCCCCATATTTTTTTCTGTTTTGTAACAAACACGGCCCAACCAGTACAAGCAGTCTAGCTCCAGGATGTTCAGAGGTCTCTTGCCCAACAGGTTCAAATACTCGGCTCAGTGTTCTGTATGAGAAATGAGCAGTTCAGGCAACTTTTAAAAAGAAATACCTACAGCACTTGGAATATAGGTTCCTGATTCCAAGGGGGGGGGGGGGGGAAAGATAATACTACACATTCCCATGGCAGAACATTTTACAACCATTATTTCACACCACGTTCCCAATATTCTCCAATGACTGAGAGGAAACAGCATAATGAAGAAACCCTCACCTAGGCACTTTCAGTAAGAATCTGGCCAGATATCTTTTCAAAGGGACTGACCTATATCCTAATTGCTTTTTATGAGACGATGAGAAGCTCTACAATTATCATGTGTATTTTGATCTTCGCTGATACCCAACAGCTGCAGGAAATTACACACTGTGCTGTACCTGTTCTAGGCTTATTCCTTTTCTATCCTGTTATTAACTGTTCTCCTTTTGAACTTGCAGCATCTCCTACTCCAGCCACCAAAATGGAAGAAAATGTCAACACCAGCTTTGATGAAGATTTTGAAGGACAGGCGACACACACAGGCAAGGAAACTAACTGTATTATTTTTTTTTTTTTTTCTAAAGATAAGCTAAGCTGTCCCTGTTCACTGGGGAAGCCCAGAATTCGAGTAGAACCAATTGGTTTGCCAGACCCCTTGCACAGAAACATAGGCTTCAAAGCCAATGAGAAAGTATTTTGGAGTAAGTGACACCCCTCAGGAATGGCAGGTAACACCAAGTTGATCTTTGTGCCAATCCTCCTCATAACTGAAGCAAATGGCAAACACAGAAGACACCTGAAGAAGCCACCCACAGCAATGGCCCAAAGCAGCTCCTGTTGGTTTATTGCTTCAGTCATGAACAATGGCCTTTCTTCCTCTGGGGAAGAGAAGAAAACAAAACAGTAACAAAAAACACACTCACACACTAGAATTAGGTTATAAGGTTTCACTACGAAGGCTGAATTATTTTTTCCTTCTTATAGAAGGAACATTCAGTGCTAAAAGTGAACCTATAAATCCTTTTGGCAAACACAGCACAGCATTTAAAGCTTTAAAAGCATCCTTGCTCAGAATCACAATTCTTTTTAATCCAGCACTCAATCACTGTGATTTTTATGAGTACTGACATTGTATTCAGCTCTACACACAGGTATCACTTCATCCCACCCCACCAACAGGTAACTATATGGCAATCATTCCCTCCCTGTGCTCCGAGGGCTTCTTTTTCTTTGTGCTATAATAAATATAGCTCTTGTAATAACTCTTTCTGGAGTTATTTCCCAAGCAGCCTTGCTGTCGTTGGCTAAGATTATTGTATGTGTATTTTTTAGGGACCCAAATGTAGGGCACTAAATCCTCACCTAGGCTTCCAAATAGTTCTGGAAATCAGGCTGCTGTACTGTTATCACTATGCCAAGTGGTTCAGGCTAATTCCTGCTTTGGAATCTTGTTTGCAAAAGATCAGGTCACCTTCCCTTCCCACTGAGGGGTGTACTGCCTGTAGGACTTCAAGATGTTGAAATTTAATCCAAAACAGTCTTGGTACCTGGCAACACCACGTCTCTCTCACGAGAGGGAGAGCTGCTTACCTAGCCTTTTCTAAATTTTCCATAGAAATAAACTTCACCACTGAAAACACTAAAATAGTCCTTGTTTTTGCTTTATAATCTAAGATGCAGATTAAAACGTTTCATTTTGAAAAATACCACCGGAATTTTGAAATTAATTTCTTTTTCCCATTCCAAAATTTAACTGCTTTAATCAACCATCTCCAAAGACCAAGATCTGCATTACAATCAGAATTATCATAGCATTTGCCTTACAGGTTACTCTTCCAGTTGAACAGGTATGGGGCTTTTTTAAAAAAAAAAAGTTTCAAGTGTCCTCTATTCTTAGTTTTACTAGAAGTCCTTACGCATGTTCTGTATTCAAATACACTGTCTATAAAGAAATGCAAATGTACTTCTACGAAACACTAGCTTTGGCCAGCATGTCAGTTTTAACAGGTTTCGACATCCTCATCCTTGTTAACTACTCAGAGTTCGCCAAAATCCTTTTATAGGATCCTGATAGGAACCAGACCACCAAAGCAATCCAGGTTTGGAAAAAACGTCTTTCTTTTGGAGGCTGATGTAACACATTGGTCCCAGAGCTCTGGTTTTCAGCACTCCTGGAGAGCGCTGTGGAAGGAAGAGGGGTAGACAGATAAACTGCGGCACAGAAGGACGAACCAACAACGAGCAGAACCTTCTTAAGACAGCTTCTTGTTGCAGCCAGTTTCTCATCTAACTTCATCTCTCTTAGGGCCCAAAGGCGTGATCAATGACTGGAGGAAGTTTAAATTAGAAAGTGAAGACGGAGACTCTTTATCCTTGAGCAAGAAAGAAATTCTTAGACAAATGTCTTCACCACACAGATCTTTCAGTAAAGATGATAAAGACAGCAGAGAGAGATTCTGCCGCAAGGTAAGAAAAGCAACATAAGTTCATTTTGATTCTATATAAAAAAAAAAATCCTGAATTTGCCAGACCAAATTCCTTTGCAGCTTAGCAAAGCTCACACAATATAGACAGAACAAATGCATGTGCAACCATCTATCTAGTCCTCTCCCAAGCAAAGACTAACTTCGGTAAAATAAGCATATCACACAACACGGAGTTTGACCTTTCTTCCTCCCTTCCCCTGCCTCAGTGGTCTATCCTTGGTTAAGGCAATAGAAAATTTTTAACATGTTTAAAAACCTACTAGTCAGAATAGAGCTGTGAGCCTCAGTGTCACTTATCACCATTTACCACTTCTGAAAGGGGGGGACCCTAAACCCAAAACCTCACAGGAATTAAACTCTGACCCCACCCCACTACAGACAGTGGCAAAATTCCCACCAACTCTGGACGATCCAGAAGTTTTTGCCAAATATGGCAACTGCCTTCCATACCATCAAGTTGACATGCAAGTGTTGAGACAGGACCTTCACCCGTCTCCTGAAGAGACCTTCCAGAGTCACTGCAGGAAGGGACTGCTCTTCTGGCTAAGCTTTCAATGCGATGTGCTTTACACAACAACTTAGTCTCTCCCTGTTTCAGCGCCAACAGATTCCCATTATTAATACAGCATTCTCTCAATATTCACAGATGAGCATGCAGGAGTATGAATTAATTCAAGATGAGCAAGAAGATGAAAGTTGCCTACAAAAATACCGCAGACGCTGCATGCAGGATATGCACCAGAGGCTGAGTTTTGGGCCGAAATACGGTTATCTGTGTGAGCTGCAGAACGGGGAACAGTTCCTGGAAACCATTGAGAAAGAACGGAAAACTACCACCGTCATTGTCCACATTTACGAAGACGGCATCAAGGGCTGCGATGCTCTCAACGACAGCTTGACCTGCCTGGCGGCTGAGTACGCCACCGTCAAGTTCTGCAAGATCAAGGCCTCCGACACGGGGGCTGGAGACCGCTTCTCAAACGAAGTGCTTCCCACTCTACTTGTCTATAAGGGCGGGGAGCTTCTGAGCAATTTCATTAGCATTTCTGAACAATTCAATGAGGAGTTTTTTGCTGTGGATGTGGAGTCTTTCCTAAATGAGTATGGGCTGCTACCTGAAAGGGAGCTTCCAGCACTGGAAAATGGCAACACGGATGAGCAAGATGTTGAATAATTAGAGAGCCATAGTCCTCACTGCCTCCCTTTCCTCTTCAGTATGTTGTAAATTAATCTCAGTAACACCCATCTCATTTAGAGAAGTCTTTGCTAACTTATTTGTAAGATACACACATATAAAAATTGCTTAAGTGTTAGCATGGGAATCTTACTTAAAACACATGCAACTGGTAGTCCTGTACATAATTATTTCTATGCCAGCCACAAGTAATAAGAAGTATAGGAGATGAAACTGGTGATCTGTAAGAAATTAAGGAAAAAAAAATAAATTAAGAATTGAGGGCCCACGCCTGTCACCACGAAGCACAAGAAGAACTTCATTTCAACAGGAACAGGACTGATCCATCCCTCTGCATACACAAAGCCATCTCTGTGCTCTGGAAATACGGCAAGTCCTGGCTCCTCAGATTCACCTCTATCAACTTCAGTAGTAACAAGATCTCATCCAGCAGTTTGAAGGACAAACAGCCCAGAGTCCTTGTATTCCTAAACGGCTTAGGTATCTAGGACATTATTTCAGGCTTCCGCATTTATCTTTCAATATTCATGAGAATACAGAAGCGCTTCTGTATCCAAACAGCTAACACAGACACATTATCAGCTAATTTCAGTTCATTGTCGCTCCATATTTTGAACAGTAATATCAAAAATGTCTGCAAGTTATTGAAAAAATATATTATGCTTATGTAATAACTCTAAATAAAGCTTAACAGCTCTCAAAACCTTCTATTGGAAGTGTGAAATATATTGGTAGTACATAACCTTTACCTTCAAACGTGAAATATTTGTAAGAACTCATTAGACATTTACTAAACTCAAAATTTGAAGTTTTGCTATAGAGATGCTGCTGAGAACTACAATTTAACAATCTGTTTGAGAGAAAGACGGGGTAAACTCACTATAAACCTTCCTCTCTCTCTGTCTAGGTCTAAAAAATCCACCTCATCCAGTTCTGATACAAGACAGAAAACATTAGAAACATTTCAATGACTTCGTTTGCATAGCAGCAAAGCAAGACGCTGGGTTTTACTCCGAGGATAGAAAAATCTGTATCTTACTCTGAGGACAGAACTATCTATATCTTAACTGCACACAATGTTGCTAACATTTCTTACCACTCTTTTAAACACGTTTTTTTCTCTACTCTTTATTCAGATGGAAAAATCACAAGAGTAGCTGAAATTTACACTACTTTCCAAGAGATCAGCACAACAAAATAATTCTACTCAAAAAGATTTGGGAAATATAACCCTGTAAAACATTACTGAAGGAGTCACAAGTTACTCTTTCGAAAAAAATAATTTAAAACATAACTGATGCCTTGTTTTAAATAATGGCCAAAACCAAAAAAAAAAAGATTAAATCTGTCTTTTTTGTTTGTCCAATTTTAGGGACTATCAAAATGCTACTGAATTTCTACTTTTAATATTGTTTTGCCATGGATTACTATTTTAACAGAGCACTAGAAAGATCCCCTCGTGTACACTAAGCAATAAGAATGAAGTTCCTTATCTTTTAACAACGTACACTCTTCTTTAACCTGTAAAACAATTCATGATTTTATTCCACCAAGAATTCAAATAGCATCTTCACAAAACGTTATGATTTCTGTGTTGTAAATTCCTGAATGCAAGACTGTCATAAGTCTTTCTGGTGGAATAAAGCTTTTCCCTAAGAGCAGTCCACTTTTTCCCCTTACTCAAGCATGTTTACCCCTCGGATAAAATCACCTTCATTTTAACATTGCATTTGCATCAGTAGGTTGACTCTTCAGAAAGTTACTATTTGCAGATATACCTAACATTATGAAAATCTGATGGTTTTATAACATGTTATGTAGAAAATAACGAATTATCTTCTGTCTATCATAAAAATAACCAGTTACCTGAGTAGGCGGATGGTATTTGTCTTATATTTTTTGATGAGATGTTTTAAAGAAGCAGCAGGAAAAATTTTTGTCCTCCACACACCAGAAATCTCCACGTAACTGGTGAGAACTTAATATTCTGTCTTTATCAAACGTGGTACAAAAGCTACTAGGCTGCATATCAGCAGCCTGATCATATAAGCTTCATTTCTTTGAGACACCAAGCTGAAAGCAAAAAAACCCGAACAAACTATAACCACCACAGAAACTACATTTATAGCTAGTTTTAAGAAATAAACTAACACTCCAACTTAAGAGACAGATTAAGCATGCTTAAGCAGGATTTCCTTTAACCTGTAATTTAAAAAAAAAATGAAGAAAAACACACATGTGACGCCAAGCCTCAACAGAAGCTCATGACTAATGAAGTTGCAAATAAAGCTCTGATCACAGCAGTCATCCATATTTCTGCAGAAAAATAAAACAAATCACCTTAAACACAAAAAGCAAGACTTGACTCAAACAGCGTACTACTGTATGAAGATTCTCGAATAACAAAAAATAAATGCTTCAATAAGTACACGTGAGCAGCCTTCCTGCTACCCTCAGCTACAGTTATTCTTCCTTTTGACTCAGCCACAGGGACCCTGAGTGTCCTCAAATATTCTGATGCAGACAAAAATGGAGGAGATGGGGGAACTAATTATCAATGATGTCACTGCTGATCCAACCGAGCACAGAAGCTCTAGCAGATGCATGTCTGTTACTGGCACGCTGAATGCCACCCCTCAGATGCGAGGAATTATAAACCTCATTGTACAAGACCACTGAGGTTTTTTTAAAACTATGTTTTAAAACTACATAGCACAGAAAATAAGCTTTCTGTAAAATTATCCCCCAACATCAATTTTAGAACTACGCTTAGAAGAGCCAGATTTTCAGATGTGGAAGTCCCAACTGTTCCTCTAGACTCTTACATATTAAAATAAAAATATATCTGCAGTCATGCATACGAGTTAACAAAGCTCAATTTCTGTCACGATGGAGTTTTCACAAACTAGAAGCTTCAGAAGATTATATAGGCAGCAGGAAAAGGATAATCCTGTATGAAACCTGAGCAAAAGTTAAACAGTAGTCAAGAAATAAGTCTTTTAAAAGGTTGCTTTTTTTTTTTTCCTTAAACACACCTTTTTGTTTTTCTTTAAGAACTCATTTTCTTACGTTATCACTGGCTAACAGTACAAAAAGGATGGAGAGCAAGACGACAATGAAATCCCCTCTTGGTTAGTTCTGTAATTCTTAGACAAGCAAGAACCTGCTTTCTTCTACATCCACTATTTCCTCATGGCAGGATGACTGGAAGGCTCAGTCTGTAGATCCAAGTCAAATTACTCATTTTTCTTTGACAGGGTTAAA
Organism: Strix uralensis; assembly: GCF_047716275.1. Classification (NCBI taxonomy): domain Eukaryota; kingdom Metazoa; phylum Chordata; class Aves; order Strigiformes; family Strigidae; genus Strix; species Strix uralensis. The sequence goes on along the minus strand of NC_133979.1, from coordinate 33,890,905 downwards.
TTATTATCTTATTACACAGATGGTAGTTAAATGCAGTCTCCTGTATTAAAGCAGAAATCTCATCCAGAGCAACTTTTTTCTTTGCCTTTGTCCAACCTCAAATTGGAAAATTAGACTCCCACAGAACCTTGATACCTAGCTAGTTTTAAGCTGACAGATTAATTTGATGGTCTGTAGTAACACCATAAAGAAAAGGATAATTTACTAAACAGTGAATAAGCTTGCAGGGAGGGAAGAAAAACAAGAGTTCTTTGCTAGGGGATCCATGGAATAATACCTCCAAACAAGATCTACTTTTTACACCACAGATGCTAAACAAGAACTAATGGAAGAGTGTTTCATGACACTTTTCTTCTCTGGTGTAGGATATTTAGCATCTCAAATGTTGTACTTCACTTCTATGGCTGAGTTTTGAGTAACAGGCAACTACAGAATAACCATTTTGCATTTTATCTCCAAAAGCAACCCCCTTCCCCCAAAAAAGAAAAAAAGGAGACAAAAAGAGACAAAAGACAAAGTTCTTTCTTCTCATTATTCCCCTGCTCCTTCTTGTAACAGAGACCTTGCCAGAGGAATTTTTAAACCAACTACATTTTGAAGCACGTTACAAATTTCATCTCATTTTCTGGATAGCACTCAACCTCCCCTGGAATCAACTGCTTCTGCACAATACCATCCTGCCTGTTGGTTCCACCCATCCACACGGAATAACAGGCATCTATAAAACATGCAGCAGCTGAAAACAGTGCCTCCATTACAACATTCCCTTTCCTCTGAGAGGCCCTACTTGAGCAATACTGAGCACAAAAGATCAACGCTGCGTTCCAAAATGTAGTTACAGTACTAAAAGCAGCTCTTTTTCCAAACATGTAAAAACAGAATACACAGATGAGGCAAAAGTATTTAAGACACCTTTCTCACAGTTGCCTTTTATTAAAAGCATCCCAGTACATCCTTGATTATGCTTTAGAACCAAAGTGTTCATATTTGTTTCTTAAGCGTTCCACTGCCTTTATGCAAAAATGAAATTTGCAGTGGTATTAAAATGGCTTAAAATCTGGATTTTTTTTTTCTATTGTAGTTCAGATCCAAGTAAACATCACATTTCATATACAAATTATCTTTACTAACCTTATTAGAATTCTTCCCTCCTTCCTCTCTCCTTGTGGCAAGTAAACAATAATGTTTTTGCCTAACATACCCAGGAGAAGATCTCATAATGGAAAGCTATCTGTTTAATCTGTTTATTTGTATGGTCTAAAAATCCTGATTAGCAAACAATTTTGACAACTTGCATGTATCTACAAGATAATTCACAAGGGCTGCCTAGATGTACCTGTTGCTGAAATAGTTAATATTCCAAGGGAACGATGACTGAATTGGAGCTGGACAGAGAAATCCTCCTCAAGAGTCACTGAGTAAAAGGCGACACACACACACCTCAAAAGTTCTATGCGTTTTATTGATTTCTGAGTTCTCCAGGTCTTGAACTAAGGTATTTACAGGCTGCATTGGTCTAGTCTTGAAACTACTAGAAACTGTTTGTGTCCCTGTTACGCTAGTTAACCAGTATTACCTAAAACAATGCATACGCTGAAATGCTGGCTTCATTAAATCTAATTTTTCCCCAATTAACTTTAATGAGATGAGAATTCTCTCAGCAAAGGAACCCTAAAAGGAAGAATTGTCATACCAGGTAACTATGCTAGAGTCTTACCAATAGCCTGAAAAACACCAGTAGTAGCATTTTGCATTAAAACAGCACATCGGAAGAAAATGCAGGGTCTACATTTGTTTAACGGATTTTTCTAGAAAATCATACTATCGTTCATTTATACAGAGCGACAAGGTTAGTTTCCTGTAAACCTGATTCACATTCTACTTGATATTGTAACTGCAAGATTCTACTTGATACAGTAAGTGCATGCTGGAACAAGGTAACTGAACCTACCATTACAATTTATATTGCACATCTAACCTGTGATATTTAGGCAACAATTCTTAACTACTAATATATTAAACCCAGATGTTTCCATCTTGTAACTGGCCAATACTTCCATGAAGTTCCGGTTGCTTGAGTTTAATCACTGAAGTAATTGAAAGAGAAGATCGATGCAAAGACTGCAACAGCAGCTGCTATTACCACACCTAAAATAACAAAGAAAATGCATTCAGTGAGTGCCAAGGGCAGCACAGTCAGCAGCAGCTAGGGTGTGGAGGGCAGGGTCAAGGTCAAGGACAAGCAGGAGGATAAAGAGCCACCCCAAAAACTATCTACTGCTGCTAAGCCTAAATCTAAAGCTACAACGTCAGATAATTAAATTATAAAAGCTCCATATGACATTTCTAATCAGAGCAGGATCCTTCCAGAAATCCAGCTGACTGTATACTTCTGCAGTACCTTAGCCACGTCCTCTGCACTACTGCTTAATTCTAGGAATCAGATGAGGAAAAATAACAAAAATTTTAAGCTTTAAGAAAGAGAAGCTATGAAAGTTTTTTCTCTTCTGTGTGGCATTACATCTACTCTGTGTTTGTAGCACAACAATCATTTCCCTATTCATTAACATGCTTGTTACTGATGCAGTTGAGAAGATGACAAAAAAACCCCAGAACACCTGAGTGATGATTCAAGGGAAAACATTTTTACATCCAAAGCAAACACATATTTACTGCTACTACTCTTTAATGTTCCAGTTACCATGTTCTACTTCTAAGAATTAATAGAAAACAAAAGTTACTGTTTTGTTGACTGAAGTGTAACTGTATTTTAGTACAAAAAGACAGTCAAAACTCACAGCAAAGAGAACCATACTAAGTGCAGACAGATCTATGAGAACTGGACAAAGGAGTATCATGGAGAAGTTGTATTTGAAAGCAGAGTTCTGTGGCTGGTGTTCCTTGAATTTTTGAGGGTTACCATCAGCACCAAGCCCATACGTATTTGTCAGCTTCGGAAGATTAGCAAGTCACTAGCTGATTTATGGATGCCTGCTTGACAAAGCCATTCAACTGTGTTTATTTTTAAGTACAGAATTATAAAAGTGGTGGCTCTCCAAAAAAGAAATAACACTACATGAGCCTTTTGTATCAACTTGTAGGCTGAAGGAATGCAAATGCCGTTTTTGTTCCAACAGCAGGCTCTGCTTTCTTCCCCAGAAACACCCTGCACCTACATTACTGAAATGGACTCATTTTAGAAAAGTATTGTATGAACTTCACCAGTTTTTTAATAACGCTGTGGATGCTAACTGTACTGAAAGGGCCCATTATAGTTTCTGGATGGCCATAACAAAAATCAGGGAAGTAACATACCCATATTTTGTTGAAGTTTCAACAGCAATGTTGCTTTTGTCAGTTGTTTCTGTGGTGTGTCATCCATGTTGTCAGTAACTGGACAAATATCAACTGCATGGAAATCAAGTGAAGAAGTAAATACCAGGTGAAAAGCTAACAGCTGTGTTTTACAGTTGAATTAATGCAAAAGGACAAGAACTTCATATCAACTTTATAAAGTACATTTATGGTAAAAACAGTTTATTTCAGTAGAAATGGTACAGTAGCAACAGCATAGTACTAAACTATTCTGTATGGCTGAAAGAGTAAAATAAAGAGGAAAAAAAAAATACATTTGGGAAGGAGTTCCTCTTCCAAAACTCATTTTCCACACCCTGTTCCCAGAGTAAGACATCCAACCCCCTTTACATATCCTGGGGAGAATTTGACTATTCTGAGAGGGAACCACCAAAATGAACCATTAACCACTTTCCAACACCAAAGTTTTCCTTTCAAAGCCATCTGTCAAGAGTTCAGGCTACAGGCAAAACCCACTGCCACTAAAAGAGTGAGCCCAGAAATATTTCCCTACCCAATAGCCATAAATGCATTTTTTCAAAGCACAGAAATTCTTTTTTGACGATCCACTAAAATTACACTTTCAGAGGAGGCATAGAAGGCACATTCCTCTTTGGAACAATTACTAAATCCTTAGACTGCTCAGCCAGGACGTGAGAGAGCTTGTCTCTATTTCCAGACTGATGGGATTCCAAACAAAATATGAATTTCCTTTCCAAAGATTTCACTAATCAATTGGCTATACCCATCTTGTTAAAGAGAGGGAGGAGAGAAAGAAGGGGATTAATCTTGAGTCCTCTGAACCTGTTTGCTTGTCCCACACAGAGCAAGCATGTTTTGGACTACACAGTTCAGTGGTAAGATTACTTGATGGTAGGGGGCCAAAGGCCTTCAAAATTTGCATTCCTGTTTCCAGGATAGCTTGCTAAGACATCACTCATCAGAAGTTCTGATTACAATTCAGTAGCTACTATTGCAGACATCTTCTGGACAAGTCAGCAGTAAGAGAAAGCGTCTGTGCTATTGCAGTGAGATCTGGATGTCTTCAGAAAGAACAGAACGGGCATGTTCAGCTAAGAAAAAAAGCCTAACAGGTTGTTCTTGTTCAGAAGATGAAGAAGAAAAAGCCACAGCAGTACCAGATATCAAGTTTTAGCAGCCCATAGACTACTGATCTTAATAAAAATAGATCTCCCATTTCCAGAGTGGGGTTGTCAACCACCTGTAAATTACAAAGTAAACAGTCGAGCAGTAAGGCACATCCCTTGTATGATTCATATGAAAATGATTCATGGAAAAGTACTTTCTCTATCATATCATTAGCTATGGGGGAAATGTATAATCTAGATGTGTGATCAGAAAGGTTGTTTCTGTCATCTAAGATGAGTCGTGCATGATTGTCTTCCAAATCTTAAATCAAACTTGCACAAGATCTGTTGTTATGCAAAAGCACTCAAACTAGACATTTAGGACCAGTCTTTACCCATTTTTACCCTTGAACCCACTGACTTTGTATAGAATGTACTAGAGCAGAGCAATTAGTAACTGTCTGATACGAAACTTAACAAGATAGCAAGATATATAGATATGCACACACATACATATGCACACATGGGGCCTAAATGTTGCTTTGAGACGTCTCCACAAGTTGCACAAATATGTATAATAAAAATAAGAACACAACATTTCAATGCAAGGGATGCTATTTTGAAGAGAAATTATCAAGTATCTCTGAAGCCCACCAGTCCACAGCAAGGCTGTAGTTTCATCATTATTTTTTCTGTGCAAAGGAAAACACACCCTCATCTGCCCAAAATATGAGTAGAAATCTTCAACTAGAGTAAATGCATTACTAATTGCTGCAAGATAACTTTTTAAGCAAGCACCTTAACTAGCACAGTAAGAGCACCACATTCCCTCTGAACCACAACAGTTTTCAATTCATAAATTAATATATAAACCAATAACATATCCCTTTTAGAGAAGCTGACCACCTTTCTTGGGTCACCTTTGAAGTCTACATCCAGCAGGTTTCTTTCTGCTTTAGTTTTGATGAGCAAGTAGGATAGTTTGTGCCCTCTACCTTCATGTTTCTTTGCACCTTCAGAAGAACTGTTGCACTTTTCTGAAGGTAACTTTTGAAGCTGCACATCAAGGCAGCAATGCTCACTTGCTGGAGGGGGCATGGGGAGAAAGAGGAAAAAATAAAAAAAACAAACACCCTTGAGCTATTTAGTTACCAAAGGCATTTATGCCATTAAATTATGGAAGACTTGCACGTGAAGCAGCTGTAGTATAAATCACACAAAGAGTTTTCAAAAGCAGATGCTTTCTAGTATCAATTATATGAATCCTTAATTCTTCATTAATTCTTAAATTTGCTAACGAAGATGGGGATGTGATTACCACTAATGAAGTCTTATTTATGTTTATCCACTCAGGGTATTTAGCACACCACCCTCCCACCCCCTGCACAAAGGAGGAGCAGGGATTTAGTAAAGCCAATCATAAATGCAGAGCTTTCAATTGCTTGTATTAAAGCAGTAAATACCCTGAAACTACAGCGTTAGAGCTATTTATATCTTTCAATTATAAACAGGTCAGTTTTTACTTTCTATTTTCCATGTAACTATTGCAAAGCATAACCCAGTAGTGACCTCACTGGAGAGCTGTTCAAGGAATCAAGAGAATAAAATTGTAGGAGACAGCAGCAGAGGCGTGCTAAGCAAGCACATAAAACTGACCTTCTCAAAATACCATTATTTCATATGTTTTGACTAAAAGCTGCTTAAAAAGTAAAACTTTTGGTTATACTGATTAGATCCTCCTTCTCTCAAGTGCATCTTTTAAAGAGCAACAAAAAAAGAAATTATTTCAAATGCCTGCTCATGTTCTTTAATTTTAAACAATTTTTTTTAATCAGCAAACTTTCCCCAGAACTTCACTATGGATAGCATTTCCATTTAATTCAACGTTAGTGTCTAAGACCACAGGAATTGTGATACAAACAGAAAGGCTGGTATCAGAATTCACTACAAACCAATTTTCACACCATTACTGAATATAGAGTATTATTGATAAAGATAGCACCAAGCTTTGGGAAAAAACAAATGCTACCCAAACTGGAACGATGCATTGAAAACACCTTTACACAAGGGAAACCACAAACTCTCATTATGTCACAAAAACAGCAATACTTAGACACTTCATACTGAAGTACCAATAAATATCATACTGCAAAATTAATGCTTTTCTTCACACTTCTTACACAAGTTAACAAGTCTAATTTCTAAAACAGCCTTACTGGTATTAATAAAAGTGTATAAATAAACCACGAGTTAATAACACCATAACAATAATTATCAAACAGTGTTGTGCTGATAGCATTATTACTATCACTGCTATTAACAGAACTCATTCTAAGGACAAACTTTATGGTGTTTATTGGGCCAAGGCCAGTCTCTCAGTTTGTTCTGAAATCCCTTTTCTATGTTTTTTTCCCTTTCCTCTGCTATGCACTTACTTTAATTTACTTTTTTTTTTCTTTTTAAAGAAGAAAATAAATCCCACACACCTAACTATAACCTGCAAGCTACAAGAACACACAAACTCATTTTGTGAGCTATCTGGACATCACATATATTAATGGCATTAAATCTTTGTGAGGCATTGTTGTTAGTCTAATTGTGCTTTCTTCCTACATCCTGATCATACATCCTTACATAAGCAATAAAGCTCAACTGAATCATCTCTCTCCCTCCCACGCCTATCTCCACTGCTACAACAATATTAATTTGCTTCCCTAAGTTATACTAATTCCTTAAAGCTCAGTAATAATTAGCTTTTAAGATTACTAAAGTTACTCTTATAATGCAAGAGAGATTTTTATTGGCTTTCCTGTTTTTCTTGAGGTTCTTGAGCTGTGTACATCTTTGACTTCTTGAGATAATGAGTCAGACTCACTGCTAACAGGTTTAGTTAAAACCTGGGAAAACTGTCTAATTTGGAAAGACATAAGAATCTGTGATTAGCTCTGAAATTAAGAAACTCAAAAAACCCTCCAACTAAACAAGTAGGTCAAGCAGAGTATCAGTTACCACAGTTCACCCGACACAGCAAGCTCATGGCTACATTCTCCATTTTTTGTTCCTAAATATCAATATTAAAAAGTGTCCAAAGTTCTTATCTGAGAATTAGTGATATTATTTTTTTAAATTTACATTATAAAACCGTAATCTGCAGCTCACATTCACACTGATGGGAGAAAAAAGGGAAGAAAAGAAATCTCTTCCATAAGATCACAGGAATTATTATTAGATGCATTTGAACTACAGCTTTGACTCTACATTGAAATCAAAGTCATATGGGGAAAAAAAAAAAAACAGGAAACAATACAAACCAGAAATATTCAGAAAAATAAAGTCAGTAACCAGATTCTCCAAAATATCTGTATTAAAATGAATGTAAGAGTCTCATAATCAGATCATAAACTTGTAAGACATTCAGCAGAAAATGAAAAGCTCTCTCCATTTCCTTTCCATTTTGGGTCAGTCACAAAACTTCAGTTTTGGGCACTGCATTTGATACATAAATGAAAACACTCAGAACAAAGAAAGGTACTTGGTATTTTTGAAAGTCAGGTTTTAGCATGAGATCATCCTGGAAGACACATTCAAGAATATATGTATTTTTTAATATTTAGTGAAAAAAACAGTAGATTTGACTCAAGCTTTCAACTTCTTATTCTAACTTATTCTTAGTATCAGAACTACTCAGCTCTTAAACCACCAGAGTTGAACTACTAAAAAAGTAACCAGAACATAAAGCTTTACAAGTTTTTCTTAACAGTTTATTTGCCAATGTAGATCACCCTGAATTCATGTGCAGAGTAATGTACACAAACCTTGTTCAACCATATATTTATGTATCTACGGTAGCTCATGAGCCGTAACCATGGTTGCACAGATAATGCAGTGAAAAAGCAAAGCATTTGAGAGAAGAGAGAGAGAGAGATCTGTTTTAAGTCAGATACAAAACCTGCAAGAACCCTTACCACTTTTCACAAATATATTAAACTGTAACTAGATTGATATAAACCTTTAGAGCTTGATACGAAGTAAGCCAACTTTAAGCATATCTATATCTAGATAAAACTGGCCTATGCCATTAGTCAGTGTTTTCGTAATCCATGATGCAGTCTATCCTGGTTCTCAGATACTGTATTTACCTGTGTTAATCTCCTCTGCTATATGGATATCTTCAGCTTGCACAGATTGATCCAACATCTCAACAAAACGTTCCTGAATTTCTCCAGTGGCCTCATCACCAAACTTATAATCACTGAGCATCACATTGGATCCAGCAACAGGGACAAACAGTCTTTGAGGCAAGCCATGATATTCCCTCTCAAAATCTAAAAGAAAAGGAGGAAAAATACCATCCAACTAAAAGCCTTGCCAGTTATGATAAGATTCCTCATTAATCTCTGACCATAAGATACAGCTATTGCAAAAGAACTGCTCAAGGTTTCCATGTAAAAACCCTGTTTTCTGGCATCGCTTGTTCAGTTGCTACTGTTTTGTGAAAGTTTTGGCTGCTATTATACTGATTTATGTTCTAATGATCTCTCCATAAATGCCCAAGACACCTCCAAACTAGACCATAAAATGTTAAACAGACCTATTTTTCACGTTTAGAATGACTGGCAAAAGAACTCCGGGAAAGACTGCAGATAAGAGCGTACACAGAACAGCACATGATTTCAATACCACAAAGGATTGCAAACATTTGGCTGCTTTACGCCATAAACCACAAAGTACGGGTGCCACCTAAAGAGGAAACTGAGAACTGCATGCAATTGAAAACAAGCTTAAATCATACAAGTTGGATAAAGCTGGCTAACAGCAGAAGGAACCACGTTAGCCTAAAGTAAATGGTAATTCCGAGCATGAATCGTTCTTCCTTACACGATCAAACTGTTTCCATTTCTTTTCACTACCAAAGATAGTATCTTTTTAAAGGCTTTCCTTTATATAGGATCTTCAAACCGATTTTTCAATTAACTAATATTTAAAAAAAACACCAAAACAATACCAGAAGATAACTTGACACCATTGCACTGACTCAAAGAAGTTTAAAGAATCACCCAGCATGAGCTAGGAGATCTGGTCTCAGCATATACCCCCTTAGTTTTTAATATAATCACAACAGGAAGTTTTACTTCCATTAGATCAATGTGCATTGTGTTCTGGCCACTGCATGGTGCCCTGTTAAATTCAAGCTAACACAATCCAGCAATTATTCATGGTGCTGAAATAAGATCTACTTATTTAAAAGACACAAAGCCAGTAAAATAGTATTTGATGAAGAAAAATAAATCCAGGGGGCAGAGACAACACAAATTATATATTTGTATAGTTAGTTAAAAAAAAAAAAAATAGTCAGGATACTTCTTCACACCATAATCACTACATACAATGCCAGATTTAATTTAATGGAGATGAACTACTGAACTTCAGAGCTCATGCTTACTAGGATTCATAACACAGGTGATACAAGGACATGGAAGGCCATGTCCAGATGGTTCTTTTAATCCTACCAAGTTTCAGCATACTTCAATATTAACAGCAATACTGTACAGTGATTTAAAAAAAAAAAAAAAACAAAAAAACAAAAACAAATTTAAAATGTGCAAGTTACAGGCAGAACTTCAGAGACAGGGGTTTCAACTACAAAATTTTTAAAAATTAAAAAATTTCTGATCAGTGAGCAAGAAGCTGAAATTGCATGTTGTGGTCATGAGAAAGGAACACAAACCTCGTGTGAAAACTGTGATGCCAAAGAACGTACCTGAACTTAACAAAAATTCTCATGATTTCAGAAAAATTCAAGGCTGCCAAACAAATTACACTATTCGTTTTTTATCCTGTTCTAACCAAAGCAGAATTTTCTATGAGAACCAAACTTCACTGCAAATGTAAGCTGTTTTTTTCTCTGAATTCCTACTTTTTTTGTGAGGTCCTTCATTTATAATGAGATCTTCAAACAATATTTCACAACGATCACTCAATGTGTTTATTATGTCTCTCTTCAAAGCCTGCAAGGACAAAGCAAAAACATCAGTAATATAAAAGCCATTTGCAAAGCTTTTGACTACTAAGAAACAACAAGAGTCCCTCACAGGGTTTAACCCATGTTGAAAGAATATTATTCCAGAAAATAAAAACTTTCAAGAGAATTTTAAGAGTCCAATAAGGAAAAGTTAATATCAAAAGAATTAAAATCAAAAAAGAAAACAACAAAAATGAAAAGCTGAGAAAAATGTTTTCTTAAGAGTAAGAACTGACAACTTCTAGACATTACTATTAAAAAGAAAAATAATCACAAGGCATTGACTCAATAAGGGAAAAAAAAAAAAAAAAATCACTGAACAAATAAAGCTGTATTTTCCCTCTACACATACAAAAATAGTCTGTAGCCTTTTCTTAATTCTAAATTAAATTAAAATAAAAATTAATTTAGAAATTTTAGATTTCTAAAAGTGAAAAAGAAACTGAATCCATCACACATGCACACAGATGGTTTCTAAAGAAGCCCTTATGTTCGAGGGGACGAACACCTTGATGCCAGTTTAGACCATGATGTTTTGGCAAAGAAAAACCAGTATGACAAATTTCATGTACTTCAGAAAAATGCTTTTTTTAACCACCTTTTCACTACCTGAATAGCTTCTCTGACTTTTGGCTTGTTGTTATGTACGTAGGCTCTGCATTTCACAGCACCTTTGAGATTTATGGAACCACTGCAGACCTGGACTGTAGCTGTTGATCTATGACTTGAACTCTGGGACTGAAAAATAAACATGGTTCAGTTTTATCTTGTTACCTAGGCACTTACAGCACGAATAACAAAAACAGAGCTAGGAAATTACTAGCATACCTTAGATGTTTACATATAACCTGTTTTCCCTCATAATTCAGAATTCTAATTTTTATTTTTTTTCTAGCTTTCTTAGTGAAGACTGAAAATGCCTCTCCTTTTTCATTATGGAAAATTTATTTACTTTTCCAGATATTCCATTTCTTGCAATTTATATATTTGTGTCTATAAGACTTCTAAAACTTTTCAGGCAAGTGGCTTGTGACTAATATCAATATTGTAATCTAGAAATATTTTTAAGATTTTTTTGGTTTTTTGAACGATGAAGTCTGAATGTTTACTATATAGTAGACATAGCCTATGATATCCTGAGAGTCATCCCATCAGTCAGTGCTAGATTATATATGTGGTCACATTGAGAACTGTATCAAACTGTTGCCTAGAAATATTCGCCCTAATTACCAAAACAATGAGTGTGCTGCATGAGGCACTCTAAGACAACACCTGGAAACACCGGGATGCATAACTTTCACATGAACTGCATCAACTACCTCTGCCAAAATAAAAAGCTTTCCTTTCTCTGAGGCAATTAACCACTGGAACAACGTAACAACAAAAGAAGTCGAGATACTCATCAAGTCTTTAAAATGGCATTTTATACATTTCTAAAAGTTTTGCTAAACATAACTTCAGAGAATCTAGGAACTACCTGACAAAGCAGGACAGCCTGTGCTGTGCATGAAGCCTACAAAACAATGCCTGGACACATTTGGACTTTAGGACCTAGTCTCAGGCACCTAATTCAGGGTTCAGGTCAACATAACCTCTGGTAGAGAGGAAACTTCTGACACAGACCCAACAGCTCCAGACTATGATTCAGCTCACAGGATCTGCACCTTAATCCAGAACTAGTGACTGAGCTTCTGATGAAAGCATTCAAGTAAATGTGCGTAGCTAGCCATGGCAAGTTGAAGTGTGAGGGTGATACTGAACTTCAGAATGATTTAAAGTCACCCTGAAATCAACACATGCAGGTACGTACAGATACCCTACTATTAAATTAATTAGTTCACGGGACTCCATTTCTATAATCAGTTTTTCAAATTTTCCTTGCAGCATACTGTGCAATTCTTCAGCAACATGGTTATCACTGCACAAGAACTTTTAAAGACATGAAATACGCAGATTTGTCCACAATCAGTTTCACAGTCAATAACTGGGGGCGGGGGGGGGGGGGGGGGGAAGTCTTAGGATTAAGTAAACTGGATTTCTAGACAATAATTCAGAATGTTATTTTATTTTTTATTCTATTTTAGAAGACAACAGCGAGGTTATACTTTACGAACCACTAAATACTTACCAGCTGTGTCAGAACCTTGACATCAGAAAACTGAGTGCTGGACTGAGTATTTCCTCTTAATTTTTTCTGAGGGAAGAAAAATTCCTTGTATCATGAAACATGAAAAAAGATCTCTCTGAATCAGCCTCCTCACTGTGGTATAAAATGTGCCCTAGTCTATAGCTTTTAAGAGAGAAAAATGGTGCATAGAAAACAGCCATGAGAATATAATTACAAAACTAAAAGGAGAGATTCAGTCATCAGCCAAACAAGGCACTTCCACTCTGTTAAACATTTAGACATACATACGTCTTAGAAATCTTATCACCTACATTCACACCTTACTTATGTTTTTTAATGAGACAGCATATAGAAAAATTTTTAGTCAAACTTTACATATAATTATTGTGTTCACATTGCCAGAAGAGGCAATCTGCAGCAATGAAGATGGGAACACAAGCGGTCCTGAGATTAGTTACCTGACACAGGCCAATTAGATCAACAAATATTGTACAGAAGGCATCTCAGCCAATGCTTTATCTCTAACTAGAGGTTCTAACTACACATCTATCAGAGTTCAATTCCTTGTTGTTCGGTACTCACCTGCCCTTCCAGTAGCTCTGTATCATCATCTTTAATTTGTCCATTGATCAGAAAAACACTGTCTTCTATCTGTTTTGACCATCGATTTAACCCATTCTTTAAAAAAGTGCAAACACAAAAATCTCATGAGAAAAAAGAATTTCACTAAAAGAGTTGGATAGTATGCTAAAATTATAGAAATACATGTTTCAACAGTTACTCCAAGAGACTTTTAAAGTCTCTGAAAAATCTGTCTATATGCTTTTCTGAAACTAAATCTTAAAACCAGCATGTTCAGAATATATCCCTTAAGAAACAAGCATTTCAAAATACTGAAGTGCTACCCCAGGGATTTCATTTTTGTAGAGAGGGATGCAGCCTACTGAAAGTCAATTCATATTAAAAGCACCCCATACCCCTGTTCTCAGTGGATGTAACCTTTCACCAGGTGAAGCAGAAGAGACTTTAGTTTGACAATTACAAATAATTTTGAGCAAAGGAAACTGTCAACACTAAGCACAGCAGAAGAAAAGCTATCCACATTTTTTATACTATGAATGCTTCATAGGACCTTCAAATTACATGTAAAAGAGGAATACCTGTCAAATATTCTCCACTGTTTAGTTCTACTCCACTCACACTATTGAAATCTTTCTTTCTCGCTTTATTTTCAACAGAAAAAGTAGGGTAGAGACCAACTACAAAACTGGTGCAGCCGGTTAGTTACCTTGGTATTCTTCTCCAAGTCATGGTTTGGTGAAGTAGCAAGCAGTGGAATGTGAATATTAACATTTACTGTGCAATCCAAAGCTAACCAGGAAGCAGAGAGAGCACTCTGATATTTCCAATCTGCTGGTTTAGCTGAACTCTGAGAGCAGAAAAAAAACCAATAAAGCATCTATACAAAACACTGTATAACTCAATTATTTTTTTTTTTAAAGATTATTTGTTACACATTAAAATCTGTATATGACACAGAGGGTGACCAGCTTACCTTTGGATCTTGGACATCATAGGTTCGGCAAACTACTCTTTGCTACTTAAAGAAAAAGATCCAGTGAAAAGCAAAAAACCGAGCAAGAACAATTCGTAATTAACTTGGTCCTTTACTTCTTTGTTGAGCTAATTTATGCTCTGAAGAAAGTTCTCACCTTTCATTAGCGTAAAAAAGTGGAAAAACATTTGACTGTAAACTCCAACTATCATAATGATGCTGTCCCATCTCTTACAAATATATTAAGATCAATAGGTATTCACAGGGAGACCACCAATGCACCAATTTGCAATTTGTCCTCGTCTCTCACCTAAGGAAACACCTTGCTTTCTCTACTTGAATTACCTCATTATCAACAGACCCAGCACTCTTCTGCACCACTAGTACACATCCCACATGCCCGCTACTTCCCCACTTCCCTGTAAGTTATCACTGATAACAGCAAGCTCAATAAACTATACAGTATTTTAGATGTTTTTTTCAATTTATGCAAAGCAAAACTGACTGGGGAAGGCAAAATTTGATGCCACCACATCAACAAACCTAACATTAAGAAATGATGAAAATTTTGCACGGCTAAGAGGGTCAATAGTCTTACTCATGGCTGATCAGAAACCTTCATGATTTCACCTTATTGATCTGAATTCAAACTTAACTTCCTCCTCCCAATTTATCATTCACTCAGAAATAACTACAGAAAAGAGGTTGGGGGTAGCAGTCTCAACCAATAAAGCTTGCTCATAAAGGATACTTTTTTGTAGCAGAACAGATTTGAAGAGCTGCTCTGTCCGAGACCTCCTCCTCAGCAGGTTTCCAGAGACGCCTTTTAGTCAAGGACTTTTCCACTGAGAAGATTAGCTAAAGATAAAAACAAGTATTATGGATTTTCCCACAAAAAAAAAGGCATTATAATTTCTGGAAAATAGTCTTGTACTAAAGTTCTAAGTCCAAGCGATATCATAATTATGTATAAATGGGAAATACAGCTTACATGTCACATTAAAAGAACATTCAACAAAGATTCATAGGCAACTACTCCAAAGCAAATGTTGTTTGTGAAATCTTAATTCAGCTTCCTCATAAATCAAACCAAGCAACACACATTCACGTATTCAACTTGTATGCTTTTCTCCTTGTAAAAATACTACAGCTTTATGCCTACTAGTCGAGGATCAGGAAAAACAGCTGTGCAAAATGGCTACTAGATTCACAGAATCATCTAGGTTGGAAAAGACCTTGAAGATCATCCAGTCCAACCATTGACCTAGCACTGACAGATCCCAACCACACCAGATCCCTAAGCACTAAGTCAACTTTACTCTTAAATACCTCCAGGGATGGGGACTCCACCACCTCCCTGGGCAGCCCATTCCAATGGCTAAGAACCCGTTCTGGAAAGAAATGCTTCCTAATATCCAGTCTAAACCTTCCTTGGCGCAAATTGAGGCCATTACCTCTTGTCCTATTGCTTGTTACTTGGTTGAAGAGACTCATCCCCCCTCTCTGCACCCTCCTTTCAGGTAGTTGTAGAGGGCGATGAGGTCTCCCCTCAGCCTCCTCTTCTCCAGACTAAACCCCCCCAGTTCCCTCAGCCGCTCCTCGTACGACATGTGCTCCAGACCCTTCACGAGCTTCTTCAGTAACCACATCGGAAACGCAATTGCATTGCACTGCCAAAACTGAATCTTGGAACTTAGGCTTCAAAACCTACTCATGCTTAAATCACTTACCATGCCTACCTTATGAAAACTATAAAATGAACCTACATCTACAGAACAGAAACTAAATATGGCACTAGATGCCCCAGTACTGTAACAAAAATGCATTTTAAGTCTATCAGACAGTAGCACATTCTAAGTAGTTTTTAAATATAACCCCACACACCTAAGTCAAACACCGCTAGTTCTATACAAGATACTCCTTTTAAAGGAATCAGAGCTATAGATCTTTCATTATTGTAAACATCTCTAATCTGAACAATTCATTCAGGAAAAAAAGCTAACATGCTACCATTACTAACAATTGTGCCACAAGGATTTAGCTCAATATAAACCTCAAAGATGTTTTCCTTATGCCAGAATGTCCGTTTTCAGTAAACACAGTGAGATCTGCTATTGCAGTAACAAACATCACAAGAAACAGAAATTCAGCTAGTACAAGCTGTGGTACAGTTCCACAGGACAGCGATTTCTGTGGTTTCCATCTCAAAACCATATATCAAACCAGAATATTTGTGCTTTTAAAAATAAAGCAACAAAGCAACCACATATACTCAACTCAATGATAGAGAATTACTCAAATACACACCTAAAGGTATTCCTATTTCCACCAGGAAGTCTACTTACCTTACGCAAAGCATTTTGACTATCTTTTGACAGTTCTGGAGTTGCAATAATAAATACACCAAGAACTAATAAGCCTCCAGGAAGCATTCTAGAAACCTTAAAAATAAAAATGAGCATTTATTAATAGGAATCAGAGATCTAGCAACCATGTAACTGGATATATCAAAAATGTATAATCAGACAAGTATGCATCAAGAGCAGAAATTAAATAAGCAAGACTGCTTTTCACTTTTAGGTTCCTCTGAAATGTAGGAACACATCTCAGATTTTCTCGCTCCAGTCCTGTTAAGCCTTTACTTCTTCATGAACTTTGAAAACAATATAGATATTTTGGTTTAAAATATCTATGCCTAGCACAGTTAGGAAGGTTCTTTTTATAGAAAAAGGCTTGAGATTACACTAGTGATGAAATAGTTTTTTGTTGATCTTATTTCCTTTCTCTTCCTCCCATCCCCTTCACTAACTCAGACTGTGCTACCTGACTGGCGTGTGTAGTTATCCATTCTTCATCAACGGATGCCAGTTTTGAAGGACTGATGTGGTCTTCCTTCTGCTCCTCCTTTGGAGGCGTTCGAACAGCCCGAATTACGTAGTCTCTTTGTGGGGAACACTTTCAAAAACACCAATATAAGCAACATACCATGAGACTGATATCCAGTCTGAGAATATACTGCATAATATAGTAACTATAAGGGCTGCTTTACACTAAGTATTGTTAAACTCTATAGTAATCTGTTACAAAAATAATTCCTTCATGATTTTTTTTTGCCTTTGCCTTAAAGCTTTGTTTAGCGATAAATTTTATCTTCACGATTTTAATTTCTTTTCTGTGAGTCATATCTTTCACAAAACGATTTTAAAAGACTTGAGTAGTTGGTTGACACTGCAAACCCTTTACAGAAGTCCCTTCTGGTCATATTACCACCCTCCTGCATTATACAAGCTCAATGTGATGTTACTAGACTACTTATCCTAGATAATTAAGGCCAAGGGGGTTTTCCCCTATTATCATGACTGAATGGAACAGACTTCAGATATTACACTTACCTGCCCTATTAACAGGCCAGTGACATAAGGCTTTAAGTTTGTGCTGAGGTCTGAAAGATACTGCCCAATAGCTTCCTCAACAAAGTAAGTTCTACCCATTGCTGCAGGTTTAAGACTAAGTATTATAGCTCCAACCTGCAAAACAGAGTGTATAAAGTCAAAGAAAGTATAAATACTACACCTGTTACATAAAAATAAGTCTCACACAAAGATCCTGAATAGATTAATACTTTATCTGTCAACAAAGGTTACTTGAGTAGCTTCATGGTCCGCCGAGTTTGGTTTTTTAAATGAAAAGCGTAAGTCTCTATACTGGAGAAAGAAGTATGTGACCCTTACCTGAAAGAAAACTATTTTAAATACCTGCCACTGAAATGACATGGCAAGTCATGCAAGTAAATGCTAGGAAAAACATGTCTCCAAACAATTTCTCGCTGCATTATGTTTCACAGAGAATCACAGAATCATCTAGGTTGGAAGGGACCTTGAAGATCATCTAGTCCAACCGTTAACCCAGCACTGACAGATCCCAACTACACCAGATCCCTAAGCGCTATGTCAACCCGCCTCTTGAACACCTCCAGGGATGGGGACTCCACCACCTCCCTGGGCAGCCCATTCCAACGCCTGACCACATTATAAAGAAATACTTCCTAATATCCAGTCCAAACCCTCCCTGGCGCAACTCGAGGCCATCACCTCTTGTCCCATCACTTATTACTTGATTAAAGAGGCTCATCCCCAGCTTTCTGCAACCTCCTTTCAGGTAGTTTCATCAGAGGCCAGAATATAAAGTGTGCATTTTTGCATTCTCATTCCTCTTTGACAGAGTTGCTAAATTCCACACTTCTACTTAAACATGCCATGCACAATTGTCATTCCAGTCCTAAGGCACTAGAAGTAGAGCATCTGTGGAGCATCCAAACGCCATTCTCACAGCTGCCGTCAGCAGCCATACAAATCACAGACATGGGGACTGCCACAAACACTTCTCCCTTCCGTGCGGCCCTGTTCTGAAAACTGCTTCGCACGTTGAGGACTTTCACGACAACTGACTGTGAAAAAGCTGAAGCTAAAGATCACACGGTGAGGAAGCAAAGGGCATTCTGAGTCCCCGCAGAGGTGTCTGCTGGAGAAAGCGGCACAGGGATGGCAGAGCTGAACCTGTGGACTGGGGCGCGGAGAAAGGCTGTCACCCACCTCACCCCGCCTCAGCCCACGCAGCCGGGCCGACAGCCCCTCCGCACCGCCTGCGCCCACACTGGAGCCCGGCCCAAAGCTCGGCGGCCGCTCCCGCGCAGCTCCCCCACCGCCCCGGGGCGCGGGCCGCCCCCAGCGCTCCCCGCACTGGCCTGACGGGCGCGGCTGCCGCCGGGTCCCCAAGCTCGGCCACCGCCACCTCAGCGCCGCCGCCTCAGCCGAGCCCTGAGGCGGCCACCGGCCGCGTCACTGTCAGGCGCCTCCCGCGCCCGGCGCGGCGGGATGACGCCACCAACCCCGGCCCGAGCGCGGGAAAAGGCCCCGCGGAGGGAGAGCGCAGGGCCGGCGCCGCCATGCTTGGAGCGGCAGAAGGGGTGACACCTCCCCCTGCACCCCGCGGGCGCACAGGACACCTTAGGAGGCCTAGCGGCCTCGTGTCGAGCTTCAAGACGAAGCGCTCGGGCCTCCTGTCTCGATTTTAGCAGGTTTCACGCACCAACCAGCGACTCTCGCCTCACCCAACATGGCGGAAAGAGCCGCCTTACCGGAAGCGGAAGTGCCCGTGGGCGCGCGCTGCATGCGCCTGGAAAACTACACTTCCCATGATGCCGCAGGGCACGGCCCACCGGCGCCATTCCTGCGCCTGCGCTGTTGGGCGTGTGGCGGCCGGCGGCGCTGAGGCCGGAAAGCGCAGCTGTGGCTGCTGCCAAGATGGCGGCCGTGCTGCAGCAGGTCCTGGAGCGGGCCGAGCTCTCCAAGTTGCCCAAGCCGGTGCAGGGGAAGCTGGAGCGCTTCCTGGCCGATCAGCAGAGCGAGATCGACGGGCTCCGAGCCAGGCATGAGCGCTTCAAGGTGGACAGCGGTGAGTGTGGGGAGGGGGAAGCTGAGAGGACGGGAATGGAGGTGAGGGGGCAGCGGGAACGGGGCAGGCCCCGGGGTGGTCCCTGGGGAGGGGGCTGAGTTGCCCAAGGGCTGAGCGGGATCCGCTCGTCCGGGTCCTCGGGCAGAGGCAGCGGGCTGACAGCTCGGCTGGGGACGGGTGAGCTGGGGTCGGGCCGATTTGCCCCCCCCACCTCCGACGCGCTTTTAGCGAGTAGCAGTGTCGTGGCCCCCTCTGATGAGAGGAGTGGGGGGGGCAGGGCTGGGCCTGACAGGTCGTGGTTGCCTGCGAAATGCTTTCAGGGGGTGACCTGGGGCCTGTGAGGTGGGGACGTGCGTTCTCTGCCTGGCCGGGGGCCGTGAGGCGGGGGCGTGTCTGTTGACTGGGAAGGGTCCCTTCAGTTGAGGCCTGATAGGGTTTTTTCTCTCAGTTTTGCTTGGCAAGAGGAGTCTGATTTTATTTTTTTCTTTTGCGAAAGACTACTTGGGGTTAAAACTGCATTCAAAATCGGCTTAAAGAACAGCTTTTCATCAGATTTTTAACAAGCTTCAGTCTGCTTTGATCCTTGTTGTGGAAAAGAAATAATGATTTGTTTACCCAACTCTCAAATAACCTTAGGTTTATACTTTTTCTGTTAACTTCCATGTTGAAGACCATAATCTTTCTGTTAAATGCTCCTGATAGAATAAACGTTTTGATATTGATTTGGAGGTCACTTGATCACAGAAAGATAATACCAGTAGAGAACTGGGGTAGAAATGAGACAAGAGTGTAGATGAGTGTAAGCGCTGGGCAGGGTTGTGAATATGAATTAATTTATCAGGTGGGTGATGTACTTCTGATATAAACTTCCACCCATCTCTTTCATGATAAAAATCTTGCTAAAGTAAATTAATAAATATAGTGTAAATTAAGGTAACCCACAGATTTTAACAGGTCAGTCTCAGGTCGGTTCTTTTCATATGTGGTTGGAGGAGCAGCATTATTTGAAGTTGTAGGGTATGATAGGAAGCATAAGATAAATAAAAATCCTTTGGTATTTCCTTAGAAGCCCCACTATGCCAGAGGGTGAGATTAGTTCTGCTTTTATTAAGTATTTTACAGTTAAGCTCTCTGACACAGTTGCTGTTTCAGATAACCAAAATTTAGATCTGATTATTTTTTTCAATGCTATGGGATATGCAGCATTGAGCATAAGAGTTCATTTTAAGAAGTGTTCATTAAAAATAATCAGATCCCTTGATACCTAGGGTTGTGTGGATTTTATTGTATGTGCATAGAAAGACGCTACAGATAAAAGAAGTTTTAAGTTGTTGAGACTCTACTGCATAATTGTGCTGATACAATGTTCTCTAGCTACATCAGAAATGTAAAAGAACTATTAAAATTAATTAGGCTGTTATTTTATGGATCATTTCTGGAAGCAGATCACTTTCCATGCTAACAAAGTATTTTAAACAATGTTAATTCAATCCAGAAATGCATTTTTTTGCTTTCAAAAATACCTTTTTTCAAATTCTACTGCAGTCTTATTATTTTTAGCTACTTTCTTTAGAAATACTGTTCTTTATTAAAGATGTCCATTAATAAGGATCCTTGATAAAGGTGAGAGAGAAAAATAAATGTTTATTAAGTGGAATTGAGTTAACATTGTTATTTTGCAGAACAACAGTACTTTGAAGTAGAAAAGCGTCTGGCTCAAAGTCAGGAGAGACTTGTTAATGAGACACAAGAATGTCAGACTCTCCGTGAGGAGCTTAAAAAACTTCGTGAGTATAACTGCACATTCTTAAGATTGGACAGGATATTCATTCTTTAGTCCAGTGTTATGCTGCAATGTTTCAAGTTTTAAATAGGAGTTGCAAACCCATCCATCAACTACATTATTTCTGCAAGAGAGATGTTTTGATTTTCTGTTTAAGTGGGGTTCTTTTTAATGGCATTTTTGTTAGAGATAAAAAAACCTCTTGCTTTCTGATTTTTGTAGTAATAGTAGTACAGTGGATTATGTATTGATCTTGACAATAAATGCCTCTGCTCTAAGGATTGCATTAGTTTGTCGCAGTACTACCTAGTCCATCCATAGCAAAGTCTTGAATTCTTCTTTCTCTATTTTTTTTTTAATGTTGTTAAGGGGAATTTTGGCTTCATTGCATTTGGAGAGTGAATTCTATCATTGTTACAGTGGAGATCCCTCACTACTGTTTCTTCTCATCCAACAGATGAACAGTTGAAGTCACTGAATGAGAAAAATAAAGAACTTGAAGCTGCTCAGGATCGTAATGCAGCCATTCAGGTACTGGAAAAACTGGATGATAAGTTGAAAGACTTTGGTTTACCTGTCTCATTGCAGCAAGGAACGCAATCAGTTTCCAAACTGGACTATATCAATATCAGCACAAATATGTATTGATGCACATACTTATATGGCTGTGCGTACAGGAAAATTGTGTAGGTTTTTTTAAGTAAATGCTGGTGTTTTAGCAAACTGAATTACAGGTAAACATATGTCAGAGCAGATGCTTTTATTTCAGTTTGGATAGATTTTTTTGTTCTAACTGAAACCTGTTGTGAAGTGACTTTAAGCCAAACCTCAAAAATCGGTCAAAGGTGTGAAGGGTTCTGTTTTTTTCCCTTACCCTTTCCCACACTCTAGCACAGTTTTCCTTGCGTGACGCTCAAAAGTCATGGGGTTGCAGGATGAGTCACTTCAGCTGACTGATCCATCCAGCAGAACACTAATTTTGCAGCAGGAAGTGAGAACATTATTATTAGATTGATTTGTCCACAATGAGAAGACGGATTGGATTGTTTCCCCAGAGGGGCTTACCTGGGCCTGGCTAACGTGGTTTGTATTGACACCTTAGAAAGCAGAGGCAGTACTATAGCCTATAAATGATCCAAGACTATTGACTTTTATTTGATTTTTATATTGGTTTGTTGCATGTGTTCATTCCTTGTAAACTATTTAACCAAATATTAACTTTTATTTAACCAAACTGTTTCAGTGAAGTCTTAACTATCAAAGCTGTCTTTCAAAGAATATTAAAATAAGATGCAGTTTTGAATACTTCCTGTTGCTTGTTTTGGATTTCTGTTAGGCCTTCAGTTTGTTTCATCTGCTCTGAGTTCAACCATTTTCATGCTGATCTTCATTTGAATACAGCTGGAACCAGAGGTAGTCCTGTGGCAGTCTGGACCTCTCTGCCAATTGAAAAGCAAAGGCATGAACACTACCTGTTCAGTACGCTGGTCTTGAAAGCTGTGTGATACTTCTCTCAGCTTTGCTGTCTAATCTTATGTGATAGTGGCATTTCGCACTTAAGCACAAAGGGCCGGCTGGACATCAGTATCAGAGTAATTTATGGGGAAAAAACATTAATTGAAATGTGTTGGCTATTAGGCACTAGAAGAGGTACATTAACCTGCATTTGTTTGAATTATATATGCCAGCATGATAGAAGAAATGGAAGCAGCCATGCTTTCATACTGTGTAGTTTAGACTGATTCAGCTGCCCACCATAAAAGCCTCTTAATCCCAGTGTTCAGTTGGCTGGGGCAACTTGTGGTTTAGCATGCTTCTCTGTGATGATAAGTGTCAATAGCGACTATAAACTGTTATAGAAAGCTGATCACGTTTCTTTATCGCTGTTTTGCAATTTTTTTCAGAGCCATTTAAGTAGAGAAAAAGAAGAACTGGAAGCTGAAAAGAGAGATTTGGTTCGAACAAGTGAAAGACAATCTCAGGAAGTCGAACATTTAAACGGTACAGCCAAGAACATACTAACAAAGTACTTCACATGATTTTGCTAAATAAAAGACATGCTTGAACAATTGAGCTAGTACGGAGTATCCAGTCTGTATAGGCAGCACCAGATAATGGATTAACAGGAAAGAGTATTCAGAGAAAAGAAAACAAGGCAGGAAATTACATGCTAATTGCAGAAGAACACAGCAGTTTGATGCTTGGTTTTATAGATACAAAAACCTACACTATACAGTATCTTATTGCACAGTATACAGTTACATTATATCTTGCTTGTTCTCGTTCTTTACAATTTAGTCAAGCTGAGTAATTAAAGCTGTTATACAATTAGGCTTTTTAACACTGATTTCCCTCCTCCAGAGGATGTTAAACGTTTAAATGAAAAGCTTACAGAAGCAAACACAGAAAAGGTGAAACTTCAATTAAAGCTGGATGAACTTCAAACATCAGATATTTCCATGAAGGTGAGTAGTACTTTATATGCATATTACGTGTTAAATGTTCTAATAAGTAATTGTTTACATGTGATGTAATCATTATTTTGGCATTATTGACTTGGAAAGTAGGTCGAGTGTGCTCCTGTTATTTATAACAAATTACTTTGTAATAAAAATTGGTGGCTGTGACTGGAAGTGCGACACATTTATAGAAGGCAAGGGGGCATCAAGTTGGGCAAGCATGTCCAAGCCTTATTGGTGGCAATGGTGGCTGCTCCTACCCACTAGGAAGAAGGACTCCAGTCCGTGAAGGTGGGTAGAACGGAGAAAAATATTTATTTTGAACCTGCACCGATTCTCTATGGGCGGAATAAACTCTATAAAGAGCTGAAAGAGAGGAGGAAAGGAGAAAAGAGGAGGAAATCTTTGATACCTTAATTTATTTCCTTTAGATATTAATCTAGTTAATATACCCAGCTAACGTAAACTTTGAGTAAAGTAGCTCAAGTTTCAAGAAGTTCTCGTAGTTTGAGACTGGTAAGTTAGTATTACTAATGTAATAAGGAACACTGCCTGTCATTTGGTGCTCTTTACCAAATTACAGTATGCTTCTGCTATTCCTACTCTGATCATAATACTTTGATTAGCTTCTTTATTTTCTGGGGAACCAGTATGATTACACTACGCAATTTTCTTTTTAGTATCGTGAGAAAAGATTGGAGCAAGAAAAAGAACTACTACAGAATCAAAACACGTGGCTGAACGCTGAGTTGAAAGCCAAAACAGATGAACTTCTACATACTGCCAGGGAGAAAGGCAATGAAATCTTGGAGCTTAAATGTAATCTGGAGAACAAGAAGGAGGAGGTAGTGTAATTGCTGAATGCTTTTGCCATCTCTTATAAACTATAGCTTCTGTTTAACTGTATTTTTTAATACCAAGTTTTTTAACTGTATTTTTTAAAACCAAGTACTTTAATAACTGTCTTTGAGTAAAAAAAAAAAAGTGTGTTTTGCAATTAATAAGGAGGTATTCTTTCTTTTAACTTGTGATTTTTAAGGAATACATGTAGTTAGCATTATCTAGAATAGAAAAGTCAAAGATTGTAAGCTAGAAATTTTGGAGTTCCAGATAACAAAGCTATATAATGGTACAATGCTATTAAAATGTATGGGAATACAGTTCTTAGTGAGGAGAAGGGGCAGAAGGATCTGACTTATCACACCACTCTGCAAAGAATGTTGATATTTTTGTTTTCCTGCAACAAAATACATGGCAGACTCAATGGCCCTATTTTGGAAATACACAGCTTCAGTGAACTTCCGTTTGAGTACCTGAGCAGTTTCTTTAATAACTATGACAATTGGACAGGTTTTCTGTGGCACTTAACTTCTCTGAGGCTTGTGGGTTTATTTGGTTATGCATAATGAGAGAAGTTTGGGGATTCTCGCTTTTTCGTTTAGCTGAACACATGAGAGCAAAGACTGTTAGAAAATGTGACCAATTATGCTCTTTCTGGAACTTTTGGGGTTTTTTTTAAAGTAAAAAAACAATGTGGTGGGTATTTTCCAAAATAAACTGGACTGGAAAGACAAATTTATAGATGATGATCTCATTTATTCTTTGAACAGGTTTCCAGAATGGAGGAACAGGTAAATGGCTTAAAACAGTCAAATGAAAATCTTCAGAAGCATGTGGAAGACCTTTTGAATAAACTGAAGGAGGTAAGACAACTTGAAGTACATGTGAAACAGCGTTACAGTTGCTTCAACAAATTAAAAAACAAAATGTGTGAAATAGAAATAGTAGAATGCTCCCTAACCCTCTCTCTTCTTTAATTTATTAGGGAAAAGAACAGCAAGCTAGTGTGGAGGAACGATTCCACAATGAACTGAATGCCCACATAAAATTATCCAATTTGTATAAGGTGAGTTTACTGGTTCTATTATAAGTGTATATTAATGTTATTTGGGTCTGAATCGTAGCATTAAATATAATGCAGGCCACTTTTGGTTTTTTTCCCCACAAATTGTGGATGTGGGGGAGACTAACTTCCACTGCAAAACATTGTGAAACATCCAAAACGTTGTTTTCTTTGTTGCTGTCTTAAGCACCATTTGAAATCTTACATTGCTTGGATCATTTTGTAGGTTAAGCAAAAATGAGGTTAAAATAATAATTTTATGCTCTCTGTTTTGAGGCTTCGTGATGTGTGAGCGTGGCTGTGTCTTATGATGTTGTATTAGGAGGTAAAGGTTTGTAAATTATGACTGTGCAAGAGATTTTTCTGAGTTTGGTTGGTAGACGTTCATTTCAAATAACGCTGCAAGTGTTAGTGATCTCATTAAGACACAGGTGAATGTCATGTATTGTGTCAAATAAGCACCATCTAAACAACTAATTTTTGTTTTGTTGGCTCAAAGAGTGAAAAATATCCTGTAACGTATTGACTAAGGGAAAGTCAGCTATAGAGGACAACTGATTGCTCTGTAGTTTATGCAAATTAGATTCACAGGTTAATGAATTCTGTTTCCTGTGTTTTCTTGCATAGATACCCCCATAAACATTCTACCCTGCTTAATTCTGAGTTCTACATTAATACTTTGATGAGCTGTAAACTGATGTCTGTTCAGCTGAACAGCAAGTCAATAGCTAACTTTTCTGGAGCATAATGCATTACCATTTGCCTTTTAATTTGGTTTTGTTTTGGTTTTGTTGGGGTTTTTTTACTCCTATTCATTCATGCTTTTATTACAGAATCATTGATTTGAAGGGGCTTAAAGTTTTGTCTTCTCCTTAACATAGGGTTTGCTACGTACTTATAACTGCTGACATATCTGTCTGACCTGATATTAAAAGCATCGAGATTGAGTGCCCTCCCATGGGAGCCTGTTCTGAGTCTTCACTGATTAGCAAAAGTTGAATCCACTTCATTTCAGTTATCTCTAATGGACCTGCAGAATTGCTAAAGTATTGTACGGTCTTGCACTTGTGAGATCTCTGACTGGAAGCAAAGGAACATAAACTGTTTATATAAGATGCCCTAAAAATACCAAAATTTTCAGAATGATCGAAATTGAGCGCTCAAAATTTCTCCAAATTTTCTTTAGTGAAGAGAAGGAACAAAGCCAGCACCAGCTATAAAGCAGCTAGGGGGCATATGTTTTATCTGGATTTGTCATATCAAATCAATGTCTGATACTTTATGCTCAGATGGGCAGTTTGCATTGAAGGAGGACTTTATCCAAGTGGAAGGAGAATGTCCAGTTTAGGTGAATCTTTTAGCATTTTACTCAAGAAAAACCTGCATGTCAGTTTGAACTTTCTTATAAAAATACAGTTGCTGTTGCTACGTACTAAAAGATTAAATAAAATGCTTTTATCTAGAGTGCGGCTGATGACTCGGAGGCAAAGAGCAATGAACTGACGGGAGCAGTAGAAGAGCTGCACAAGCTGCTGAAGGAAGCAGGTGAAGGTAAGCTGTGAGTGAGAAATGGGAAATGGAACAGAACAGTTGCACTCCTTTGTAACTACCGTGATGCATTGAAAAGTAGGTGTTGAGCGTTTATGAAAGGAGCTTCATTAGGCTTTTGGGATGGTGGGAACATCAGTCACTTTGTAACAAAAAATGTTACCTGGCTAGTTGAATTTACTTGGCGTGGGTGAGGGCGAGGGAAATATTTTCAAATATACCTGGAACTTCACTTTAGATTTTCATGAGAGGAGCTAATTTTGCAAGACACATCATTGGTTTAGTTTAGCAGTTTAGATTCCTTTTCACTGATAAAAGGACAGTTCACATTTTAGCCCTCTTCTAAGTAAAGGGGTTAGGCAGCAGTTCGTGCTTCTGTCGTGCTACTGAGTTTTCTTATCAGCATGAGCTTCTGCAGATCACATAAAGTAAAATTTAAGGTACATATGCAAATTTTGATCTTTTTAGAAGAAAAAAATAAAACCAACCACAACACTGCAAACTGCTTGTCTGATTTAATTTTAGCTAATAAAGCAACCCAGGAGCATTTGGCTGAGGTGGAAGAGTCAAAAGCTGTAATGGAGAAAGAACTGAGAGAGAAGATCAGTAAGCTGGAAAAGGAGCTGGAGAATGCTAATGATTTACTGTCTGCCACAAAGCGCAAAGGTAGGGATGATACTGGGAACTAAAATACATAAAGCCTCAGGCTTTCTGTCGTCTTGCATGAAAATAATATGCTGAATTTCTGGAGGAAGTAAGTGCATTAATCGTAATTCATCTTTGCTAATTTCCTGTCGTGAATTTTAGAAGCTTTTTCATGTGTGTATATATATGAAAATACATACTACCCCCACCACCACCACTAGAAAATGCATTTTTATCAAAATGTGTTCTGAAGTTCTTTTGTAGATCTGACTTACCTTTTCAAAGAAAAGGGAGAGGAAACATTTCCTTAAGGCCGAATGATCATGCTTTTAATGCTTTTCTGGAGAGGGGAGTGGGGATGAGAAACTATTCTTACTTTCCTTTAAAAAAAAAAGGCAACAGAAAACAAACTTCTGTCCTTAAATTTCAATTTAACATTAAATTTTGCTCAATATTCACTGTTGTATCTTTTTTTGGTGAAAGGAATAGTTTATTTGCTACATATAAGTAATTTCTAAAGGAAAGAGAGAGCAGAGCAGGAAGGAACAGAGAGGCATTCCGATGATTCCGATGTTAAGCCCTGCTCCAGCTATTTCATATTTGAAATATGATCTAAATTTTAAGAGTCTAATAGCAAAAGCCTTTCTGACCAGTTTAATTTGAAATGCTGAGATGTTGATAATGTATGACATAGAATATTGTATATAATACCAGTCACTTGCACGTGTATAAATATGATACAGATTACAGAAAATTCTTAAACCAGTAACTTTAAGGGCTTAAAATAGTCATTTAAAATACGGTAGTTATAAAGCACAAAGGCGTACAAAGACATTCTTTATATTAGTAAAGAATATTTATGTGGGAATTATTGCAGCTTTCTAACAGTAATTGGTGGGATTCTGTCTTCAGGAGCCATATTGTCTGAGGAGGAGCTGGCAGCTATGTCTCCCACTGCTGCAGCAGTAGCTAAAGTAGTCAAACCTGGAATGAAATTAACTGAGGTAAGTGAGAAGAAACTCTTCAATTTCAAGGCCTTTGGAATGCCAACAGAGATATACTAATAATAAAAGGGTGCAGACTTCATTCACTGTTTTGGGTTTGGTGTAATGCCTGACTGAAGTCGAGGAAATCTTTTCATGCGTTTGAGGCACTTTGAGCTAAGTTATTGGGATTTTTTTTTGCCATACCTTACAGTTTTTCTTTAGTAAATCTAAACATTTGTAAGGTCTTTTAAGTTGTTCTTCTGAAATATGGGGGGTTTTGTGCACATAAACTTATTTTCTATATGCATTTTTGGGAGGAGCTTTTTTTTTTGCTTATTTACATAATTTTAAAATCTGTACCTCTGTGCATTTGGCTGATACTTGCAGAAAAAATTAACATAATGGTATATATTCTAGGGTTTTTTTACACTTCTGTTTATGCAATTTGTATTTTGATTTTGTTTGTTACTGGTCATTCTGTCCAGCCATTACTTTCTTCTGTGCTTGCTGCTTTCTTTTGTGATACTAGTTTTGATATTTCTATTGTCTTAAACTTGCTTAAGAATTGTCCTTTTTACAAAGAATTCTTCAACTGCATACAGTTGCACAACAAAAGTTTGCCATTTTTAAATTAATAGGGATAACTGCTTTGCCATGGTATGAGTCCTAAAAACACATTGTTTTGAAAGTCCAACTTGTTTCTCTGAAGTAACTAGTTTAGAATTATATAAAATTATATACTACCTTAAGGTATGAATTGTACAATTACCAGTGGTTCTCTTTTAAGAAGTCTGTCCAGATGTGTCAAAAACAAAGAAACAAAAAACCAAACCAAACCAAAAAATGTTTTGTTGCAGCTGTACAATGCATATGTAGAAGCTCAGGATCAGTTGCTTTTGGAAAAGATGGAGAATAAGAGAATCAATAAATACTTGGATGAAATAGTGCAGGAAGTAGAAGCCAAAGCACCAATCTTAAAACGTCAGCGTGAAGAATTTGAGCGTTCCCAAAAAGCTGTTGCTAGTCTGTCTGCAAAGCTTGAACAAGCTATGAAGGTCAGTATAAAACAAAAGAGCATGTAAAATTATGGAAAAAATTATTTTTAATTCCTTAATGGCTGTTAGTAAATATATAAAATGGATCTTCTAGTCAACTTTTATTGGGGGAAAATATCTGTTGAACTTCTAGCTTGCGATTTATTGGACAGTATGAAGTATTTCACAGAACCAACATTTTTCAGAGTTTTTTTAGTGAAGGCTTAAATGTGGTGACTTACAATCTGTTTTTTCTGAGAGAGAATTCTTCATAAACAAAGACTAGTATTTGTCTGTCCAAAGAAATAAAATTGGACTTCAGTGCTCACTTCCCATTAATTTTTATGTATACACTAACTAATACAGCATGAAAGAGCATGGCTTTTGATTCCTAAATATGTGGAATTTAAACTCGGGAGTGTAGTTTTAAAGTAGTAAAGCAGGGTTTGATTCACAAGGCATGTCTCTACATGACATTATCTCTCTGGAAAGGCGTGTGTCTGAGTTGAATTGATATGTGCTTCTTAATGTTTATATGCTTGCAGGAAATCCAGCGATTGCAGGAGGATGCCGATAAAGCTAATAAGCACGCCTCTCTGCTTGAAAGAGAAAATCAGAGACTGGAAATCCAAGTAAAAGATCTTTCACAGCAGGTAGAATAAATGTTGCTGTGGTTAAATGTACTATTTGCAATTTATTTATTAATACGGTGCTGTGTTCCTGAAGTTTACTTGACAGTTGTGTTCAGCCACAGTCATGTAGACTTTGGTTGTCATAAGAGCCTTAGTGATGTTAAAAGCTTCTCCTTAGGACAGCGTGGTATTTTACATTTCTGCTTACAAAACTGGCATAAGTTTAGCTGTATAAAAGTGATGCTGCTTAGGATAATAGTTAAACATCTGACATGGAAAACTCATATATTTAACTTCTTTGATTGGAATGTCCTGTGTTTGTAGAACTGAACACAGATTATCTACTTCTGATCTTGAAGTGGTTTTCTTTTGTCAAACTGTTTTTTCTATAATATAATTATTTTACAATGATTTATTGATTGTAATAGTTTGTATATTGTAGGAAAAAGTACTTAATTTCCAAGTACTTTATTTCTAATACATTGTTTTTTCAGAGCGAACTTTTGAGTCTGTGCAAGTCTTAGACTAGAATGTTCTCTTTCAGATTCGTGTGCTTTTAATGGAACTTGAAGAAGCTAGAGGCAATCATGTGATTCGTGATGAAGAAGTGAGCTCTGCTGACATCAGTAGCTCTTCTGAAGTGATATCTCAACATCTAGTCTCTTACAGAAATATTGAAGAACTTCAGCAGCAGAATCAGCGTCTCTTGGTGGCTCTTCGGGAGCTGGGAGAGGCGAGAGAAAAAGAGGAGCAAGAAACAACATCATCTAAGTTAGTTATCTGTTCCTTCTAGTAAACTGTTTCTACTAAGTAGTATCAGGGATTTATTCAAACACTTTTCCAGTTTTTTGCTTCTGATTGCTATTGTGTGCATATGTAAGTGAGCATATGCTCATGAGCAGCTATGTAATTCATAAAGGCAAATTGTTATTAAGCAACATTGTCTTCAGGTGTAGATTAAAAGGGCTTTATAGCTATGTATCTTGTAATAGGTCCTCATCAAAATCCAAAGTGAGAATAACTGTCAGTCTTTTAGTGAACATGGCTTCACACAACAGAGGTGTTTCTTGAAAAAGAAAGATAAGTTTTCATTCCTGAAGTAGCTGAAGAAGTTTTGATTCCTTCATAGCTGAAGAAAAAATTGAATATGTGCATATCTAATTCACTAGCTGTAAAGCCCATAGATAACGTAATTCTGGATTTAAAGCGCTTAGCCTGATTCTCTGCTCATGCCACTGACTGTTGTTTGAAGTTGTTCACATGAATAGGATTGCCTCAGTTCTGCTCTTCATGGAAGAGGCCTACTTTACTTGTCACAAAATGGCAAGCCCGATCTTCCTGTAAGTTTGCTTAAAAATCTTGGTGGTGCTTAACTTGTCAAAGATGCAATCAATGTGCACGGAAGGTCTTGTGACAAAACGTAAGGGTTGTGTCATCTTGGTACGTCTCGCTGTATATGTTACTGAAAACAACTGTTCTTGTTTTCAGAATTTCTGAGCTTCAGAGTCAGCTTGAGGAAGCTCTCAATGAGCTAGAAAAACTGCGTGAATCGCGTCATCATCAGTTGCAGCTTGTTGAGTCTATAGTGCGTCAGCGTGATATGTTCCGCATATTGTTGGCACAGACCACAGGAGCTATCATTCCTTTGCAAGGTAAGCCTCATGTTTCTGCACCATTGAAAAAGAAAAATTGTCATTTGTTATGAGCTTTCAGCAGTGGTGCTGTAATGGTACTAGTAACTTCTGTTACTCGTATTCAACTTTTACCCTTACTCACTAGAAAACCCATGAATTTGGATTTAGACATGTGATTTTATTTTTACAGTATAGTAACTTGCTACGTAATGACTGATGTGTAGTGGTGACTACGTGTGTTCTGGTAGCATATTGCAGGTATAAAGAATCGTTGCTGAGCAGAGCCCAAGACCTTCCTAGAAATACAGTACCGGTTTTAGTCATATTTCAGTGTGGTTAATGATCTTCTGCTTTGACAAGCATTCATTCAACTGTTTCCTTTAAAATCCCCTTCTTTTTTTTTTTTTTTTTTTTTTTTAGCTTCAGGTATATTACCAGAGGAGATTTCTCTTACATCTACTCCAAAGCGCCCAAGTTTACCTCAGGCCATGTCAACTCCTGCTCCAGTGTCAATGACTGAGTCAGTGGAGACTGTGGAGGCTAAGGCAGCACTTAAGCAGGTATGTTTTTCAATAAATACGGTAGAAAGCTATCACTATTTCTTTTTACTCTTGTAGGCACGTTAATGTCTGTTCTTTGATGTAGTTGCAGGAAGTTTTTGAGAACTATAAAAAAGAAAAGGCGGAGAATGACAAGTTGCTGAATGAACAAAATGAAAAGCTTCAGGAGCAGGTCACAGACTTGAGGTCACAAAATGCAAAGATATCCACACAGCTGGAGTTTGCCTCCAAACGGTAAATCAGCTATTTAAATTCACTGCCTTGTGTGTGTGTTCTCTGTCAGTAGAATCATGTGGACTGGTTGGTATCGTTTGCTCAGGAAGAGTTGCAAGTTAAACATTAATATTGTCTATTCTGTTAAAGATCACAAAGGAAATAGTGAAGGTGGGATCAAGAACATACCTTCTAGTTGAGTGAGCCACATGTGTGCAAACTGACACACAAGAACATGAAACATACACCTGTGTACATACACCTCTTGAAATTATATCCAACAATTTAATGTGGCAAACACATACTTTGCTTTGTTATTCCATGGGAAGTTATGAAATGCTGCAGGATAACGTTGAAGGCTATCGTCGAGAAATAACATCCCTGCATGAAAGAACCCAGAAACTCACAGCAACAACTCAGAAGCAAGAGCAGATAATTAACACTATGACTCAAGACCTGAGGGGAGCTAATGAAAAACTGGCAGTGGCAGAGGTTAGTAATACAGTGTGTTTATACTGCTAGATATTCCAAGTTAGCACAAGAGTTTTTCATATTGAAAGCTGTCAGAACTTGAAAGTGTGGCTTTTTGCGTGCATCAGCTGTTAAATTTGTCAGAGTTTGTGTGCACGTTTATTTGATGCCTACATTTGTCAAACAGTTGTGTTCTTACTGTTCTTGGCTTAATTTGCATGGATTTTAATTTACAATCTATAGCCTTAAATGCTCTTTCAAAATAGCATTAACAGATCATAAAAAATACTGAAATTGCTGGACAGATTTGGGATTGGTAACAAAGTTCTTGGTATTTGCTGTCTTTTAAAGGTGAGAGCAGAAAACTTAAAAAAAGAGAAAGATATCTTAAAGATGTCAGATGTGCGTTTGACTCAGCAACGTGAGTCTTTATTAGTTGAACAAAGAGGACAGAACTTGCTGCTTACTAACTTGCGAACCATTCAGGTATGTGGTATTGTTCTTATGTCCAAGTTTGGTCTGTCTTTCAGAGTTTTCAGTAAATACCCATGGGAATCAAATAAAACAGTCATGAGATGGGTGGATTTTTTTTTTTTTTGTTACAAATTGACACTGAACATAAAATGTTTGAGCAACTTCTTTAAGCAAGTTTTTTATTCCTATCCTAAATTATGATATTCTGTTATTTACCTGGGCAAAGCCCTGAGAATTTTGAGTTGATGAGAAGGGTTTTCACAATAAAATGAAAACAAAACACATGAAATAAAGTGAAAAGAAAAAAATCTGTTGATTTTTATGAT
This sequence comes from Strix uralensis, assembly GCF_047716275.1. Classification (NCBI taxonomy): domain Eukaryota; kingdom Metazoa; phylum Chordata; class Aves; order Strigiformes; family Strigidae; genus Strix; species Strix uralensis. The sequence goes on along the minus strand of NC_133979.1, from coordinate 33,856,636 downwards.
AGCAAAATATACCAGAGCCTGCCTTGGTAGTTTATTTTCCTATTGTTTTAAGGTATATTTACTTTTATTTTTTATGTCTTCTGTTGGAAGGTATATTGATTCTAGAGTATAAATATTTAAGGTTGCACGTTTTATCATGTGACTGAATTCTGTTTTCGTAGTAGAACTTCTGTGATTTTTTTTTTTTAATGCCTGGAATTAGACTGCATGGATAATAGATTTTCTTCTAATAAAACTTATTGTATCAATATTAAATCTTTCAAAACTAAGTCAAAACGTTGTAAGTGCTACTTTGCATAATTTTCTGTATCTACCTGTTATTGCTTGCTCCCTGCAGTAATAATTTTGTGTATGGAGGAAGTGTTGTGACAATTTTGTTTGAAGTGCTGCAGTAATTCAGAAGGAAATTATTGAAGTGTATTGTAAGCATAGTGTATTGGGCTCTTTTTTATCAGGGAATACTGGAGAGGTCCGAGACAGAAACGAAGCAACGACTCAATAATCAGATAGAAAAGCTAGAGCGTGAGATATCTCAGCTGAAGAAGAAACTAGAAAGCGAGGTGGAACAAAGACATTCCCTTACCAAAAATCAAGAGGTAAGTATAACTATAAATATGCTAAACATGTTTTATACGTGTTTAATAAAGCCACAGTGGCATGACTTCCACCAACTTATAGTGTATCGTTTTTCATACGTGAAATTTATAAACATACAAACATATTTGGTCTTTGTGCCATTTGTGAATAATTACAAGTTTAAGAACCTTGTGTTTTCAGGTTCATATCCTGGATCTTAAGAGGCAACTCGAGACTGAGACAAACCGTCACATTAACACGAAGGAGCTTTTAAAGAATGCCCAGAAAGAAACTGCCATGTTGAAACAGCAGCTTAACAACACGGAGGCTCAGCTAGCATCTCAATCATCTCAGAGGGTTCCAGGGAAAGGTAAGATGTTTTTCTACATTGCATTTCTCTTTATGTTAAATATTGCTGTTTGAAGAATGGTAAAATTCGTAATAACTTATCATTAGGAGGACAGTACACAAAATAATACATAATAAACCTCTTCATGATTACAATCACATATTTGAACAAATGATAACCAGGATGATTTGTTAAAGTAAAATGAATGTCCAAGCAGTCTTTGACAAAGGATAAAAATAAAGCAAAACTTACTAAAAGGTACCTTTTATTTTTATTTGAAGGAACTTAAGTCTATTAGGTTGCTTATTTTTAAATAGCCAGCTTTTTTTGTCTGATTCAACAATGTTTATTGTAAGCTGCTATTTTGGTTAGGGCTGACAATTTTATTTAGGGAAGCTTTGTGAGGGTGATTGTTTTTCCATGTTGTTATCCTAAGAAGACTTCAGTTTTCAACAGAACAGTTGTTTAAAAAACTGAATTAAACCTCATTAATGTTAATGAATGTGTTCTAATATTATAGGTCAGCCTAGTACAAATGAAGATGTGGATGATCTTGTAAGTCGACTAAGACAAGCTGACGAACAAGTTAATGACCTGAGAGAAAGACTCAAGACTAGTTCTAGTAATGTGGAACAGTACAGGGCCATGGTTCTTAGTCTAGAGGAATCCCTTAATAAGGAAAAACAAGTAAGTAGTAACCATTGTGTATTAGAGCAAAATGACAAACAAAGTGAAAGATTTTTTCTTTGTACTACAGGACAGTCCGTAGGATTATGGGAGGAATTACAAAAAAACTAAAGTTACTTTAGAAGGCATTGGAATGTACTGAGTATGAATATGTAAGACCATATTTTAGACAACTTTATTAAAAACATTTATGGAAATACTAAATGTTTTTGCAGCGTATTTTTAAAATGTTGAATAGTAAATTTGACTCAAAGCTGCATTCTGCTAATGTCCTCCTTCAAAAGAGGGGAATTGACTTTTAAAAACTCTTCCTTATAACCCTGTGATCAATGATGAAAAATATTAATTAGCTGTCAATCAAAAGCGGTTAATTTCACGCCTTCTGCATCAGTAAGGTCTTCAGTGATGCAAAAGAACACTCTGTATGTGTTAGCTTAAGAATGACCTTCTGATCTGTAATACACTCCACCATGTTACTAGCGAATGAAGCCTGTTCTTCCAAGCTGCTCAGCATATCAAAATAAAATAGATGGGGGAAACAGAATTCTCATTTTCTACTGAAGTAACAGCATCAGTAGACGATGGAGTGCTCTTTGTCCAGTACCCAAGTTACCTGTCTGTGTTCTGTTACTGTAAAAACTTCATCGTGGCTTGATATGCTTTAACAATATTGCAGATTCTAGTGCATAAAAAAAGATATGCTGGCTACTACACTTTAGAGTGCTGTCACCTAAAACTTTTCTTAGGTGTACTTCATGAGGTATTGCAGCTTTGAAGGGAAAAAAAAAAAAAAAGAAAAAAAATCAACACTATTTGTGATTCTCCATATTTTCAATGTTGTTGTTCTAAATGAGATGCTGAGAATACCTATTTTGACTTAAGTTAATAAAATACTGGTTTCACATGAGAATACCATATTTAAAGGAAAAAAATTGATCTGTTATGATGGATTTTAATGAAGGTGACGGAGGAAGTTCGTGCAACAGTTGAAGCTCGTCTGAAGGAGTCTTCAGAGTATCAGGCACAGCTAGAAAAAAAGCTGATGGAGTCAGAGAAAGAAAAGCAAGAGCTACAAGAGGAGAAACGTAAAGCTGTGGAGAATATGGAACAACAGGTATGCACTGAATGCCCCCCCTTAAACTCCCTTGTAGACAGTCCACAGAATGCGTTTTTACAGAATTCCCTAAACTTGTTGGTTTTCACAGTATAGTAGTGTCCATAACTAAATCTTTTAAGATGTACAAAAGGCTAACTAAATTTGTGAGAGGTTTCCAAGCATGAATAGTACATTAACCTTATCACTTTGTTAGGGTGATCGTGCATGTAAAGCTGTTACTGTCTTCCTGAACTTTGAGCAGAGTTTGCAGAAAAACATGAGAAAAGCCTTTGAGAAAGGTTTCAGAAAACCTTTTTGGAACATGAGCCAAAACCAAAGTTGTAGCATGCATGTCTCTTAAAACTGGAGTGTTCTATGCCCTTGTTTGTCTGTTTTATATTTGGGCTCTTATTGGGGTTGAAAGAAGCAAGATGACTGCAACAGGAACTACTGCAGGCCCAACTCTGAATGAACAGTAATATATTTTTACCAGGAAAGAGCTCTACGTCAATAAATCAAAATATTGGAAGTATTTCTCTTTAGGTTAAAATTAGTATTTAAAAATAGCCACCCTTCAGTTCTACTATTCATGACTGTCTACATTCAAAGCCTTGCTGTGTTCAATACTCTGTAAAATCCTTGGCCATTTAGTCTTGGGTTTGTTCTTGTTTTGTTTTTTTTGTTGTTTCCCCCCTCCCCCATCACTGTAGCTGTCAGAACTAAAGAAGAGTCTGTCAACCGTGCAATCAGAAGTTCAGGAAGCTCTTCAGAGAGCCAGCACAGCTCTGAATAATGAACAACAAGCCAGACGTGACTGCCAGGAACAAGTATGTTTGTAGTATTTGCCTACTTTAGCCAGAGGTAGTAAACTCAACATTAGTTTTTCATTGTTTTCCAGTTGAACTCCAAACTTTTTTAAAGGTAGTTGAGTCTCTCCAGAGACTCATGGAGGCAAGAAAAGTGCTCTGTTTTGTGAACAGCTGCTTATGTAATGCTGCATTTTTCTACCTGATCAAGCATTGCAGTAATATCAACTAAACTGACTTTGAATATAAAGTTGTGCTACAAGCACAGTTTGTGTCACATTTAAGAAAACAACAGAAGATGCAATGGATTACTGTTTCTAAGGTCTGTTTCGTTATGTAAAAAAAATGATTGGAGAATGTAATTAATTGTTTTTAATGAATTACTATCTCAATCTAAGAGGGGATCAAAAAAGAAAACTCTCGCAACCAGACAGCGGGGAAAATACCTTTCTAACTCGAAGCATAGTTGTCTTTTAAAACTGTGGGGTAGTATGGTATTTTTGTTACCAACCATTTTTAAAGGGAATCTCCTTTTCTGCAGGAGAGAATTCCAGCAACACTGATCAGTGTAAAAGATGTAGAAAAACTTTGGCTGTTGCTTAATCCAACCCAAAACTTAAAAGATGGCCATTTCCATTTTTTTTCAGCTAATCCTATGACCATAGTCTGTCCTTAGCTTTTTAACCTCATCCAGTGGATGTCCATAGACTAATACCTCCCTCTTATCCATGCAGAACCTACAGCAAGAGGTTTGACTGTAGAGTCTCTGACAATAGAGAGTGTGTCCTCCTGCTAGCCACTCAAAGAAAATTATTTAAAATTCTATTTTTTCTTAAAGGGAGTTGTTCTGAGCTTATCCATTTTTTTGTACTTGAGAATGACAGTGGTTTTGGCCAGTGGTTTTCTTTTTGTTTAGTGGTTATGGATTTTGTCTAGAATTTGAGAATCTCTTTGTACACCTCAAATATATAACATGGAAGGTAACAATCTATTTTTTATATTTTTTCTGCAGGCAAAGATGGCTTCTGAAGCTCAGAATAAATATGAACGGGAATTAATGCTTCATGCTGCCGATGTTGAAGCATTACAGGCTATTAAAGACCAAGTTGCCAAGAATGCAGCGGTAAGGCAGCAGCTAGAGGATGCTGCTCAGAAAGCTGAGTCTGAATTGTTAGAGTGCAGAGCCTCCTGGGAAGAGAGAGAGAGAATGATGAAGGTATGATTGTTTTTTATGGTTTCAGTGGGTTTTTTTCAGTTAACAGAAATTCAGCAACAGAATTCACAGCCATTGAACAATTTTGTTGTAGGATGAAGCTTCAAAACTTGCATCCCGCTGTGAAGATTTGGAAAAACAAAATCGATTATTACATGAACAGCTGGAAAGTCTGAGTGATAAGATGGTGACTTCTATGAAGGAAGCCATACCAACTGCAGTGAATGTTTCTCTTAATGAGGAAGGCAAATCCCAGGAACAAATCTTAGAAATTCTTAGGTAAATCTAGCTCTCGGCTCCTTCTCTCAGTGGTTATAAAGTAGTTGCCAAATTAAATTGTTCTGTATTTATATTTGAAGGATAACGTATAAAATTTAAGCACTTTTTTGCTAAGTAAGATGTGGTTATGCTACCTCAGTAACTAATAGAGGAGATTTCTTTCTAGTCCTAGTAAAAAACTGTGGGTCAATTATGACAACAAGCTAAATTGGATTTTAGCAAATTTGATTGGTAAGAAAGTTTCATAGAGGTGATTTTTTTCTCATTGTGGTTTTTAGGGGTTTTTTGTAAATTTTCAATAATTTTTATCTAGGATTTTCTTTTGGTCTTTCTGAACTGATTTCTATACTTAGTAGACCTTCAGATGTAAGATGCTTCAACTTAAAATGCTTTGTCTTGCATTTTCATTGACATGACGTGTGGTTCATTTTCTTACTGCAGATTTATACGTCGAGAAAAGGAGATTGCAGAAACTAGATTCGAAGTGGCCCAGGTGGAGAGTTTGCGTTACCGTCAGAGAGTGGAGCACCTGGAGAGGGAACTCCAGGAACTGCAGGACAGTCTCAATGCTGAGAGGGAGAAGGTGCAGGTATGGTTGGATATTACTGGTTATGATTTCAATAAGTAGAGAGGGCTGTTCTCTATGTTCTACTCTTTGTCTTTGCTGCCTGTGCCCAAAAATGAAGTTTTGGAAGAGTCGGGAGCCTGTAAACTGATGTTGCTATATAGCCAAATAGAGGACCTTGTTCTGAGTCCCGTGAAGCAGTGTGGCAATTCCAAAATCACATAAATAGGAAAAATAAAGATAATTTATCTCAATTTTTTTCCCATCTCCCATTTCTTAAGTGATACTTGGTTTGAATGTACATGTGAGATAATGAATGCCATGATAGCTCTCCAAGATGGTGTTATGCCAGATCCAGGTAAGTATATATGCATGTGCAAGCAAAACAAATGACCGAGTTAAATCTTTTTAAAAGGTAACAGCAAAAACCATTGCACAGCATGAAGAATTAATGAAAAAAACTGAGACCATGAACGTACTGATAGAAACCAACAAGATGCTAAGAGAAGAGAAGGAGAGGCTAGAACAAGAGCTACAACAAATTCAAGCAAAGGTTAGTACTGAGGTTCATGTAAATTTTTCAGATATTCAAGCTGGTGAGTTAGTGTTTGGATATACCATTGCAAATTACAATAAATACATGATTTAGATTGTGATTATTCCTTTACATCATACAAATGAGGAAACCTTCCATTTAGAGTTTTAGAAGACATTAGTCCACCTAGCACACTGAAGAGTTTAAAGTTCAGTTTTCTTTAAATGAAACTGAAAATCAGCATTTATCCTTGGTTAGAGGTATACCAGTAACAAGGATATTATCAGCGGATAAGTGAAAAATGGCACAGGAATACATATAAAGCTCACAACAGCTTTATTAAGACTTTAAAAGGGAAATACTGCCTCTTCCCATTCTACACAGCAGTTACTTTAATGGAATCCAGTGCAGTGTTGCTTGGCTTCTAACATGTAATGAGTAATCTGTTTCCTGTACCAAAGTAGAAAGAGTGAGAATCTAAGATTGTGAAGTCGTACGTATATTTTTTTCTCTCTCTATAGGATCATCCTTTGCTCTTGCTCCTCATCCTTCTCCCTGCCCCCAGCTGGCACTGAAAGGCAGAGATTTGGAAAAGAAGCTATATCGTGACTTGAGGGTGTTGATCTTGCTCTCTCTGTCCCTCTTTCTATTGTTGTTCAAGGCCTACTGTACTCTATTTCCTTCAGTCTCATAAGATCCAGAGCATTTAATCCCCAATTGTGTTTCTTCAGGTACGCAAGCTTGAGGCAGACATTCTACCTTTACAAGAGTCTAATGCTGAACTGAGTGAGAAAAGTGGAATGTTGCAGGCGGAGAAAAAGCTGTTGGAAGAAGATGTTAAACGCTGGAAAGCCCGGACTCAGGTGGGGGATGCATGTTTTGAAAGAAGATGATGGGGGATGGGAACAGCTAAAAAAAGTTCTAAGTTTTCTTAAAACAGCTACAAACTAAGAATGTATTTGAATTATAAAGCATTGTTTATGCAGCTTCAGAATAGGCTATTATAATTCATAAGCATTCCAAATCAAAACGCAAAAGCAGTACTCTAATTCAGAGAGACTTTCAGGGTATAACTGTATAATCATCTTATGAAAATGCAAACTTTTCTCAACCTTTCAGCATTTATTGAGTCAACAGAAGGACACTGATCTCGAAGAGTATCGGAAGCTGCTTTCAGAGAAGGAGGCAAACACAAAGCGTATACAACAAATGAGCGAAGAAACAGGCAGGCTTAAAGCAGAAATAGCCAGGTGTGGTATAAGTCAATTAGTAAAGAGTTTTTTGCAAAGCGAAATATTTTAAATAAAGCTGTATCTGGAAGTGTAATTTCTCAAGTGTCTACATGTTAACTATGAAACCTTTGGTATTCTTACTGTAGCTTAATAATATGCAGGTAAAATGAAGTCAGAATTGTTTTGGAAACTGTCATTTAGCTGAACTTACTCTACACAAATGTGTTGTAGAGTAATTTGTATTCTACAAATAGTCATTTCTACTGCAAAATCCTAGGAAACATAATTCACTGCAGATAATGCCTGTGATATTACATAAATGAGCAAAATTGAAATGTACTGATTATTTCAGACATCTCATTTGCATCTTCCTCTAATCTCTTGTTATTTAGAACTACTGCATCCTTGACTACAAGCCAGAATCTTGTTCAGAGCCTGAAGGATGAAGTAACTAAAATAAGAACAGAAAAGGATACTTTGCAGAAAGAGCTAGATGCTAAAGTGGCTGACATTCAGGAAAAAGTGAAAACTATAACACAGGTCAAGAAAATTGGGCGCAGATACAAGACTCAGTATGAGGAGCTAAAAGCACAACATGATAAGGTAGATTTTCTTTGCAAACAAAGAAGAAGCATGTTAAAAAAATATGTTTTCACTTAGTCATGTATTATCTAGCTAATGATCTTCAATTTCCCTTAGTATAATACTGTATGAATACTTACCTGTGAAAAGCAGAAAATTACGTCGTTTATTCTGTTGTCAGCACAAACTGCCACAAAACATGAACTGCATATCACTTCATGTTTTGCAGTATTCTTAACAGAACTTTAATGTTTATTAGAATTCCTGGGTTTTGCCCAAAACTTTTTAAACGATCAATTTACATGCAAAAGCAACTTGTGAAAGTAATGACATTCTAATTGGATAGTACCCTTTAGCTTAATACTGCTTATATTTCAGATGGTTGCCGAAGCATCAACTCAGTCTTTTGTAGAACAACAAGAAGAGCAAGTTTCTGTCCAGGAAGTACAAGAGCTGAAAGAGGCTCTCAGTCAAGCTGAAGTGAAGACGAAGACTTTGGAAACTCAGGTTGAAAGTTTGCAAAAGGTAAGAACAGAGTGAATAAGGTAAAAACAATGAACAATTTCATAGTACTGTGTTCTACTGCAATCTTAAATGTGTAATTGAAGAATGTGAGGGTGTTTTTCTGTGTGTGTCTCTGTGTGCACATGTATGCACAGGAATATGTGAAGTGACCTATTTGTGCCTCTACCATGTTGGGAGAGAGGGACCTTAAACCTGGTTTAAATCCTGTGTCTAGTGTGTCTCACATTGTTTCTTGGAATAAATAAGTGAGAAAGAGAATGCTATTGTCTCAACTATTGCATTCAGAGGACTGGACTCCTCTATTACTGATTAGAAGCCTTTTAACCTTAATACAGTGGCCAGCTAATACTAAGTCCTCAGAGCCTGTTAGGCTATATATTTGCTAAAGTAGCTGGTTGTGGCCAATAGCTTCAATCTCTCTTTCTCTCTCTAGACTATAGCAGAAAAGGAAACTGAAGTTAGAAATCTTCAGGAGCAGATAACACAGCTACAGTCAGAACTTGCTCGTTTTCATCAAGATTTGCAAGAGAAGACTACACAGGAAGAACAGCTCAGGCAACAGATCACTGAGAAAGAAGAGAAAACTAGGAAGACGTTGCTTGCAGCCAAGCAGAAAATTGCACAGTTAGCTGGTACAGTAATATTTTTTTTTTCTATCCTTAAGGTGTTGTCTTGTGTTTGGGTGTTTGACTATTCCTATGGGAAAGCATTTAGACAGGATGCTTGGGAAAATATGGCCTGCTTCATATTTTACTTAAAAGTTTGTTCTAGATTAGACGTTACAGGTATTGTTCTAAAACTTAAATTTTAATTCCTTAAGGAGATAATAAAAGTATATAACTAGCTGTACACTGCAGGTAGAAAAAGTTTTGCTTAGTTTTGGCCAGCCAATGTGATAACTCCCATTTTTTTATCCTTCTTTTGATTGGAGCAGACTGACCCTACTAACAACTTGGGTAATTGCCCCCTTCCCTCATGCCTTCCCTAAGTGTACAGGTGGAAAACATACTGCCACCTCTATTTTTAATGAATATTGAGAGGAATGATGGTGTAAGAGCTTGCTGAAAGCATCTTGTTCTTTTGTGACTATTTATATATATATTTATTATATATTTTTATATCTTTATTTTTATTTAATTGGAATTAAATGGAAAAATGGCATGTGAAAGTTAAAATTACTTTTAAGAGCTCCTTTGATAGCTTAACGTTTTTAAGATTTCAAAATCCTTACTAACCTATTAAAATAGCCATGTATTCAGTATGCAGAGACTTAGTAGGCAGCTTTACAGTGGCAAGACTGAATTCTTTCCTATTCAATTAGGTACAAAAGAACAGCTAACAAAAGAAAATGAAGAGTGGAAGCAAAAGAGCAGCTCATTAGAAGAGCAGAAGACTGAATTGGAGGTGCGGATGAGTGCACTCAAATCACAGTATGAGGGTCGAATCTGCCGTCTGGAAAGAGAGCTTAGAGAGCATCAAGAGCGACACCACGAACAGAGAGATGAGCCACCAGAGTCTACAAACAAGGTACAAAATCCTTTTAGCTAACTCTGTGAGAGGGAGCAAACAGCTTGCATGTCTCCTGGCTGAATGAGAACAGCAGCTGTCTGTACAGGCATCATTCTCCAGCTTGGTTTTGTTTTGTGTGTACAGTAGTTAATACTCGACTACTTTACATGAAGGTGTTTTCCCTAAACGTCCTAAATAGCAGATGAAAATTCTGGTCATAGGACTCCTACACTTTAAAAAAAGAAAGAAAATTTTAAAAAATCAATGATCCCAACAAACTGTGTGCTATTCAGGTTCCACTGTCTCCTGGTTTTGGAAATATACAAGTAGGCTTTAGTAAGGATTCAGAAATTAATTTAAAACTTCTTTCCTGCCGCAGTCAGAATCCCCAGTGCTAACAAGCATACAGTTATATCGTTCACTGTGAATTAGCCAACAAGCTGTTTGCACTCTGCTCTCTATTTTTGTGTTTTTATCCATGCATTCAGTGTAATGAGTTCTAGCTGCTATTGTCTCAACAGTTTCAGGAAACAGCTGAGAAATTGCTGAATTGGTTTACATCCTTGGTATGACTGGTATGATTTGTTTTGGAGAATTTGCAATAGTCATGGAGTCTGATTAGGTATGCTAGCAAATATGTTAGAGAAGTGATTATTAGTAAAGAGATCTGTCTGCCGAAGTATTTTACCAAATTACTTGCTCTGTTTCATATTTACATGGCATGATACTTCTTTTTCTTACTTAACAGGTCCCAGAACAGCAGAGGCAAATCTCACTCAAGTCTACGCCAGCTTCAGGTGAAAGAGGAATGTAAGTTGAAGGATTTGGTGTTTTTTGGTTTTGTCTTTATCTAGCTGCTGCTCTTCTTAGTAAAACACTGGCTTTTCACAATTTTTCTTAAGTCACTTTGAAGATACTGATTGACATAATATGTTCCTCCTGTTTTCTCAACTACATTTAATCAATAAAGCTTTTAAGCTGTTAAATTGTCATGTTAACCACCAGGACCATGGTATCTGGGAAACATAAAAGATTTTTTTTAAACATTTTCAGACTTCAAGATTCTTGAAGCTGTAGAGTTTTGATTGTTACCTTTAACTTTTTTGGTCTGGGGGGAGATCTTCCTTGTGTAAGAATCTCAAACATGACAAACAGACTAAATAGATGGTAACTCTGACAACAGATAGAGCTTAGTCATTTGACTATTTTAATATTTGGCTATTTAATGTTACTAAGTTTAGGTAACAAACCCCCTTTCAGTTTTTATGATGGCGTCCTTCTGAAAGCAAGGCTTTCAAAAATGCCTCTTAAAATTTGGCTGATCCTTGTCTCAACTAAGAGATGGTGTCACTCTGTACTGAGTGAATCAGTTTTAATGTAAGATGATTATTTGCTGTAGTAAAGACTCAGCACAGCTAATAGTGCGAGCTACGCACTGCTGCTTTTGATCTGCTTACTGATTTCTAGTTGATTACCTTTGAAGAAACCTGTCAGACCTCTAAGCTGGACAGAATGCTACTGATGACATAGTGGGTCTGTCTAACTATAAACAGATTTTGGAAGACAATTCATTATGCCCTTGTCAGACTTTTAAATTTTAAACCTTTAAAAATTAGTATTTCTGGCTGTGATAATATAATTGCATTTGGTATTTTTAAAATCTGCTTTCTGCACTCCCATGATGAAACCAATATCCTGTTTTTTAGTGCTAGCACTTCAGATCCACCAACAGCAAATATTAAACCAACTCCTGTTGTGTCAACTCCGAGTAAAGTGACTGCTGCTGCAATAGCTGGGAATAAGTCTACTCCAAGAGCCAGTATCCGTCCAATGGTTACTCCTGCTACGGTCACCAATCCTACCACTACTCCAACAGCCACAGTTATGCCTACAACACAGGTGGAGACTCAGGAAGGTGAGCATTTTAGTATAGTATAAGGATCTACAGTAACCATAAATGCTACCTTTGCCTTGAAATTTCGGTAATTATTAGTTTGAAAGTACCTCAGATAGTTTTATTGTCCCAGCATCTCTTTCAATATTACACTTTTATGTCCACTTCTATTGCAACAAAGTTCATGATTCCTCAACTGAAGATGGGTGTAAGCAATGTTAACTCAATCTGCAAAACATTGAATCTTATGCTTATTTAGGGCATTCTGAAATGGAGGATGTGAACTGTACTAGATAATATGAAGACAGTTGAATGTGCTACTGTTTGCCTTTCAGCTATGCAATCAGAAGGACCTGTGGAGCATGTTCCAGTCTTTGGAAGCACTAGTGGGTCTGTGCGTTCCACCAGTCCTAATGTTCAGACATCTCTCTCTCAGCCCATCTTGACTGTTCAGCAGCAGACACAAGCGACTGCGTTTGTGCAGCCCACTCAGCAAAGTCATCCTCAGATTGAGCCTGCTAATCAGGAGCCATCCCCTACCATTGTAGAAGTTGTACAGAGCTCTCAAATAGAGAGGCCTTCCACTTCTACGGCAGTGTTTGGCACAGGTTGGTTTTATTTTATAGGCCTACCTTTTTGAATAGTTCCTTTTAAGTAGCTCGGATTGGACCTTTGTCAAACCAGGCCTAACTTCAGTGAAAGAATTTGCTCCTTTTGGGTTTTTTTCCTCCCTTTAGTTTATTGCACATTTCACAAACTTCTGAGGTTAGGCTTCTTTCCTGAACCTTCAGAAATGGTACCTCTGAAATGCTGTTGGCACTGCATTCCTTAAAGTACAAAATAAAAACTCACTGTTTGTTTATCTATTCAGAGCAGCATTGGGGTTTAATACATTAAACCTAGCTGCCTCTGTTTCCGTGGTACTGTTGGAGCAATGTTAATTTTAGGAGTCATATCTAAACTACTTAAGCTGGAATATGAAATAGAGAGAAGAACTCTAAAGCTACTCGGTGTGATACACAGTTGCACATCTCTTTGCCCTACATAGTGTAGATTTTAGTGTAGAAAGTTTATTCCCCAAAATACACTTTTGTAAACTACTTTTTTTTTTTGTTTGTTTCCCAGCTGATAACTCTGTTAAACATTTAGGTGTACTTTTCAGAAGCAAAGATGTTGGAAAAAATATTTTAGTTGTACCCTGAAGCTTACATTTGGGGTCAGTTAGGTTGTGAATATAGGTCCAAGAGCATAAGACTTGTAACAAAAGGGGCTGATGTTTTCATGTCCTAGGAAATGACACAAGGTGATTCTATCTAATTCTATTTGTTATCGGTCAATGAAGAAAAAGAGGTGATCTTCCAGAGTAAAATACCAAACCTTTCGATTTTCTGTTTTGTACATTTGTTGTTCTGAAAATAACTGAGAGGCTCTTTTAAGTTTCAGCTACCCCAAGTTCTTCACTGTCTAAACGTCCACGAGAGGAAGAGGAGGATAACACTGTGGAAAACTCAGACCAAATTTCAGAGGAAACAGTGGATGTACCTCTTCCAAAGAAACTGAAAAGCATACAGAGAGTTGGACCTGAGGTTTGCAAGACCATAAAATGCTACTACTTAATCTGTCCCTTTGGAAGATTTTAATGGGAAGAGCAAGTGTATTACTTCAGAGCAAGCCAGTTAATTCTTAATGTGCCTTTTTAATCTTTTCAGGGAGGAAGCGGTTATGTTTGGGTATTGTAAAAGGCCGAGGTTATATCAGTTGCAATGAATGATGCAAATCTTAGTGAACCTTAGGATGGAAGAGAGGGGGCCATATCCTAGCATTGAGGAGGAAGAAGTTAAACACTTTTCAATGTGGTCTGGAAAGTCATTATCTACAGTTATTGGAATAACATACAGTGTACTTGGGGAGATGCCAGGGAAGCAAAGATTAATTCCATGGAAAAGCATACAGGAGATGCATGTGAAATATTGCTGTGAGGGAATTGGGATGTCCTGCAACGATGAATGAACTTGAGACGGAACTTGCAGCAGGCAACTTACAAATAATGTTAAGGAAGTCAAAGATGTTTTGTTAACTCTGTATGAGAGGGATGTTGCATAACAGAAACGAGCAAGATTGTGTAAGAAAGTTATCACATAATTAGCTGAGAGGATGGAGGTGAAATGGGAAACCTTGAGGGTTCTTTTTTGGTCCTGAAAAGATTTAGACACACTGAGGTCTAGTGGACTAGAATGGGGAAATTGTATTTCTCCAGGACGGAGAAATGGGGTGCTAGATAAAAGCAGAGCTAAGAAATAATAGCGAAAGGGGAACAAAATGTTTCCCATAAAGATTTGTGGGAAAAGATAATTTTTTTAAAAAGGTAAAAAAAATCTCAAACACGTTAAAGAACCAAACTTTAGGGCTAATGATGTGTTTTAAGCAAGAAAAATATGTGTTCTTTCAGGAGGAAGTGACAGCAGAAGAGAGCACTGATGGTGAGGTAGAAACTCAAACATACAATCAAGACTCACAAGACTCAATTGGAGAAGTAAGCATATTTGTAAAGAAAAAAATCTTCATATCAGCAGAAATAGCTTGCTTTCCCCTCCCCCTTAGAGAAGCTCTCAGAAATACAACGGACGCTTTGCTGAAGAACATTTTAAGAATGGCATATGCTGCGTTTCATTTTGTTTATTCTGATAATTCTTTTATCTTTTACAGGGTGTTACACAGGGAGAGTACACACCCATGGAGGATAGTGAAGAAACTTCCCAGTCTATCCCAATAGATCTTGGACCTCTTCAGTCAGATCAGCAAAATACTACTTCATCCCAGGATGGTCAATCCAAGAGAGATGATGTCATTGTAATTGATAGTGATGATGAAGATGATGATGACGAAGAAAATGAAGGCGAACAGGAAGTATGTATATCATGGAATTACTTTATGAACTACTTTATTATTTTGTTCTGCTCACTCAGGACTAATTTAATCAAAATATTTTTGACTGTGTAAATAGTCTGTATTTATGTAGCCTGAACTTCTGGTGTTTTAAAGACACTTGCTAATTCAGCTTGATTTTTTTTTAAGTCATAAAATTCCACAGTGCCTCTAGATTATCTCTGACTACTGAACATACAAGGGTGGCTTCTGTGAGGAGAGGCTGGGGGCTACCCCGTGCCAGACACAGCCTGTTCCAGCTGGCTCCACAGTGGCCCCTCTGCAAGACACAGCTGAGCCTGTGAGCTGGTGAAAACGTAGATAAAAAAGGGCAAAATGCCACATGCTAAGGAAAAGGGGGGGAAAAATAAATGTGAGAAACAATCCTGCGAACAGCAAGGTCAGAGAATGAGGGGAAGAAGGCATTGGAGCAGATACTCCTTGTAGCCCATGGAAGAGACCACAGTACAGCCTGTGGAGAGGAGGGTGTTCCCTGAAGGAAGCTGTGGCCTGTGGAGGAGTCGGCTCTGCTGCCAGGAGCTGTGGCCCGTGGAGAGGAGCCAGTGCAGGAGCAGGTTTATCCTGCTGGACGGCAGCTCTTCAGTGGGAAGCACCCACTGCTGGGGTAGTTCTTGAGGGACTGCAGTCTGAGGAGAGGACCCCTGCATCAGGGGGAAAAGTGTGAGGAGGAAGGAGTAGCTGAGAGAAACTGTTACAGACTGACCACAACCCCGCATTCTTTGTGCTCTCTGTCCTGCTTGGGGTGGAAGAGGAGGAAGAGCAGTTGGGAACGGGGGAGTGAAGTTGAGCCTGGGAAAAAAAAGGGGGTGGGGGGAAGGTGTTCTAGTTTTTGTCTTTGTTTCTCACCAGCCAACTCTTAATTGACAACAAATTGAATTAATTTTCCCTGAGTGCCCGTAATGGTAATTGGTAAGTGATGGGGTTGCTGCCTCATCTTGACTCTCAAGCTTTTCCTTCTTATTTTCTACCCTTGTCATATTGAAGAGGGAGTGAGGAAGTGGCTGGGTGGGTGTCTGGCAGCCAGCCAAGGTTAACCTACCACAGCAATCAAAAAATACACACCTGCACTCTGTGGTAATAAATGATGACCATCTTTGGAAGGAGATCCACAGACAGAGGTGGTCTGTGTACCGCTTCAAGATTTGGAATTATTTTGCTACCCTTTCTGCACTTCCTTAAGGCTTTTTTTATGGTCTTATCGTAGGACTATGAGGATGAGGAAGAGGAAGACGAGGATGATGATGAAGACACAGGGATGGGAGATGAAGGTGATGACAGTAATGAAGGAACTGGTAGTGCTGATGGTAATGATGGATATGAAGCAGATGATGCTGAGGTGAGATTTGTACCTTTTTTCATAGCTGTTAAATTTCTTGGAATAAATAGGTGGTGTAATGCATCTGCACAGACTTGAATACTTAAAAGAGAAAAATCTTAAAATTAATTCATCCCAGAAAATTGAGGCTGCTAGTAGGTGATAGTAATTTCTGTTATAACTGGTGTTTTCACAAGAAAAAACAACTTTGAATGTTTAAGAGGGCTGAATGAAAATGCAAAGTACAGGAGCCAGCAACAAATACTGTCGTTGCAAAGCTAGTAAGGCAGTTTCTTCAAAAGCTGGATATTTCATTGTCTGTTGTTAATGATGATGGCTACACTGCTCACGTCTGTGTATGTACAGATATGCAGAACTTCTGGAATTTCATACAGTGGTATACATTTACCTGATTTTGTAGATAGTTACAGAAATAGTTAAAGATTTTCATATATTTGATTTTGTTTACTTTCTGAATATTTTAGTTCTGCTTTTATATTTGCTTTCCAGCCTGTAAGTTGTTTAGTGCTAAGTCATATTATGTTTATGTGGTGTGTTTTAGGGTGCTGATGGTACAGATCCTGGGACAGAAACTGAGGAAAGCATGGGAGGAGGTGAAAGCAACCAGAGGGCAGCAGATTCTCAAAACAGTGGTATGGTTATTCCGTTTCTTTAAAGTCTGTGTCTGTAAAGGGGGAAAATGGAGAAGCTGTCTTGCATGTGTTGAAATAGGCACTTAAAAGTAAGAATATAAGGTGAAATGCTGAAGACCATTTTAACCTGAAATGTGGATTCTTCTGATGTGTTCTTTGCTGGATTTATTCTACATCCCTTTGAAAACCCTGCAAGCTCTGGTTGCTGTGGAAACTGCTGTTGATGGCTGAGTAGATTAATCTTTCTAAATCAGCACTTGAATAATCAATAGTTTGTTTTGGTGCTGGTGTTGACGTAGCTGGCACAAGTCCTCTTTTAAGTGGTTTAGATAACAGTACTGAGCTGTTCCCACTCTTGCAAGGGTAAAAATGTCTTTGTTAATGTGGTAGCAGTAAGAAGACTTACCTTTATGTTTTCAACTCAGTTTGGAGGGCATAGGTTTACTCCTCTATACTTCTGTATGTTTTAGGAGAAGGGAGTACAAGTGCTGCGGAGTCCACTTTTCCTCATGAAAGTTCAAGAGAACAGCAGCCATCGTCTGCCTCGGAGAGACAGGGCCCTCGGCCCCCACAGTCACCACGCAGACCGCCACATCCACTGCCCCCACGACTGACTATCCATGCTCCTCCTCAAGAACTGGGTCCCCCAGTACAGGTATAAACTACCTCTAGTGGGTCAGAAGACTTTTAAAAGATTACTCTATGATTTCTTCTAAATAAAACCTAAGTACTCTGCCTGTTGTAAAAATAGATGACATCTATTCAGCATCCTTAAAACGGTAGCTGAGCAAAATTACTTAACGTGTCTTGTCCTGCAGATTATGGCTGGACAGGGAACACTAAAAGCAGTAAGGCACTCATGCTGGATTTGTGTCTTGAAATTATTATACCAGTGTTGTTTCAGTCAGTGACTGCTGATATTTCCACTACAAAATCTGTTCTTGAGCAGGTAGCTCAGACCCGTTGGCAGGGGTTTTTACTAGCCTCTGCCCCAGTGCAGACTGGGCAAAGGAATGTTGCTGTTCATTTTCTAAGTTAAGCCTTTCACAGTCAGTGCCCGACCCACGATTATGCTTTGACATAGGACCTACAGATTTTTTAACTGAAAACGTCACAATGTGAATTTTGTAAAAATATCCTGACTGAAATTACCCTTTACCATTAACTTTTTGTGAGGCTTGGGGCCACAATATTTCTGTGTTCAAGTTTTCTGTCCTCAGTAGAAAGTTGAGTAAAATAGCAATGTCACTTACCCAGAATTTAAATCTACATGATTCTCTTTCATAGTTTAGACCAGGCAGCAGACAGGAGATGTGGAGTAGCTGCTGCTGTGGGCTATTCTTTAAGAGGGTATGATGCTATACTGAGCAGTGTTGTACACTGACATATAATTGTTACGCTTACTCATTTAGCCACTATCCTTGGCTCTGACTGAACAATTGTATGTTATTAGAATTCCAGGAAAGCATTCACACCACTCCATTTTTTCTTTACTATAAAGAGAATCCAGATGACTCGAAGACAGTCGGTGGGGCGTGGACTTCAGCTAACTCCTGGTATAGGTGGGATGGTAAGTATATGAAAGTTTACTAGTAAAAACCTGCATTGAGGGAACATTCGTAACTCTTAGGCTTTGTTTTTTAAAGAAGCCTAGCTACTGACTTCAGGGGTGGGATGGCTTCTGTAATCTTGCAGAAAGTATCTTAGTCCTGTTAATTTCTGTATTAATGGAAGGCAAATACTAGAAAGCTCCCAGGAAGCTAAAGGTCTTCAAAGGAGGTTGAATTCCTTTTGTCTAAGGCAGTTTTAATTACTTGTTTTTAGAATCAGTCTCTTAAAGTTGATATGTTACTGGAAAAAATAATAAAATGTTTTCAGCCTCATCCTAAAGGAACAAGGCTGATTTATGCTTTCTGTCTGTCTCCTTCAGCTAATTCTGAACCCTTTATTCAACTTCAACTGTATTTGACAGAACGAATGCAAATTCAGTGAGGGAGGGGAGAGAGACTGACTGACTAAAAAAGTATCTTTTCTGAGATCAAAGGCATCAGCTCAGATTTTTTGATTCTGCTTGGCTTGCATGTAGCTGTCATTCAATTTCTGCTTGGAAGTGGCCTCAGTACCTAACTGGTTTTTGCCTGGACAGTAACTGAGCACATGGGAGGGACCTTATGGGTACTTTGGAGAGAAAGTTTTAAAAGATACGGGAGGAAGACAAAGAGATGAAGAGAATGCCTTGTGAAGGGTGAGGGAAGAGGGAGCTGAGGTTTCTGGCGTTGGAGGCAATGCAGGAACGAAAAACACAAGTCTACAGGGAACAGATGATTTGATTCACACTGTGAAAAATCCCATATGCTAGGTACCTTACAGCAATCCAGGTTAAGACAGATGATTCATATCTATTTATGAATGAGTCACCCTGAGATTCCTTTGTAGTCAACAGGGAGATATGGCATGTTGATGGTAGCATGGCTTCATGGAATAGATGTCTAAAAATCCTTTAAAAGATGGGTGCCCTGCAGGTGTATGGGGTTTATTTTTGTTTGGTTGCCTGTAAGGATGATCTGTATAACTAACTAAGATTTAGATGTCTGAAATTAATTTTGTTAGAGCTAAATCCGTCTTTGTTTTGCTGGACTACATAAGAAAAGCAAACCGACCTTTAACTCGGCTTGATAGAAACTAGAAATACATTGTAGGCTCTCATATCAGTCTCTTTTTTTCCAGCAGCAGCACTTCTTTGATGATGAGGACAGAACAGTTCCAAGCACACCAACTCTTGTAGTTCCACATCGTACAGATGGGTTTGCAGAAGCCATTCAGTAAGTAGATGTAAAGAGGGGGAAAAAAGGCATCTATTTCTTTCTATTTTTCAGTGGAATGAAAATAAATTCAAATGAAATGAACTTGTGACTGGAGTAACGTGCCAAAATGCACCAAGTAATATGATAAATGACTGCATCTATAAATAAGTAATCATTGTTTGAATTGTGTATCATAAAACTTACTAGAAAATTAGGAGGCAGATAATCGCCAGTGTATTGTAATTGAGTGATTTAAGAAGAGATTAAGCAAAGAAAATAGGTTCTTCTATTTAATTTCTTCCCTGCTACACCCCCCCCACCCCCCGCCTGATCATTGGAAAAATTGCAGAATTCCTGAAATTTTTATTTTGATAGTTCCCCCCAGGTAGCTGGAGTTCCCAGATTCAGATTTGGACCCCCTGAAGATATGCCACAAACTAGCTCAAGTCACTCAGATCTTGGTCAACTTGCATCACAAGGAGGTAAACCATTTCTGTACTTCCTTTTCCGTGGTTGCTAGAGTGAAAAACAAATAACGCAGTCAATAAAATGCAATTCTACTTTGGGTACTTGTTGAAGTGTGGAAACCTGCAACTCTGAAGTAGTTGTCAGCAGAGAGAGACTAACAAAGTAAAAAGGTGTTTCCCCTCAAGCTGCTACATTTCTACTTGTAATATGTTTTAGAAAGGAGAATGCTTCTGTGGGTAGGAACAACAGGCTTGTGAACCAGAGAAGCTAAAATTTTATGTAGGACAAATTGCCTGCTGGGCAGAAGGTAACTCACGTAAGGAGAAATGAAATATTGAATGAACAGCTTTTAACTTGCATTTTACAGTTGATTGTAGCTTTCCTGTAGTAAAGCCATAGGGCAAAACAGCAAATGCAAAGAAATCTTTGGGGTATGTCCTTACCTGCTAAGAGATGGCCAGACAATTTGGCTGTATAGTCTTTGTTGTTGTCCTGAATCAGTCCCTGTCCCCTGCATCCCTGGCAGCATGGAACAGTACGCTGGCCGTTGAAGAAAGCTCACAGTGAAATAATGGCATAAGAAGAGGATGAAAGTAAAGCAAGTAGTAGTATTTTCATCAAGGTTTTGCCTTTTAATAAATTATAATTAGCTCTGACAGTAGGTTGAAACAACTTAAAATAACAAAAATCTCCATATTTAAGCACTAATTGCTGGATTTCATCAAGCGTACAGAGGGAAGACAGCAGTTAATCTGGTTTTTAACTGGCTATTTTAATCATCACTGAAACTTCCTGTGTTGCAGGTTTAGGAATGTATGAAACCCCACTATTCCTTGCTCATGAGGAAGAATCAGGTGGTCGTAGCGTTCCCACAACACCATTACAAGTAGCAGCACCAGGTAAGTGGCAAGAACTTTGCAAGCTGCAAACCTTGACTTCCCAGAAAAGTTAGATTATTGTTGGTTTAGGGCTTATTGATACATCAGGAGTATTCCAGTAACCCTTTCCCCGACCTACCTAAGATTTCCACAGATTTTCTGTAGGAAATTTAAACTAACTGGATGTTTATTAAACTACCTTTCCTATACAGTGACAGTTTTTACCGAAAGTGCTTCGGCGGACGCTTCAGAGCACGCTTCGCAGTCTGTTCCAATGGTTACCACATCGACTGGCAATCTGTCCACCACGGCCGAGCCTGGAGCCGGTGACGACGGGGATGAAGTTTTTGCAGAGGCAGAATCTGAAGGGTAAACTCTGACTTGTTTGGTTGGCTAAGACTTGATGTCATGTTAGTTTTAATGATCTGTTTTCATCCAAGTGTGCCTGTGATTCCTTTTCAATTTAACCTGTTCTGGCAGGAAGGACGGTTCAAACAGGAGCTAGTAGTTTTGTGAACTAGTACAATCTGACCTTTTTGTCTAAACCCAAAGATTTTCTTCTGATTTAACATACCTAATATAGAAGTCACCAAAAAGAAAAATACTTCTTTGTTTTTCAGTGTGCAGAGGGCAATATAGTAGTCAAATACTGATGATAAAGGCCCCAGTTTGAAGGACTGGGGTTTGTAG
The DNA here is from genome assembly GCF_047716275.1 of Strix uralensis. Lineage (NCBI taxonomy): Eukaryota > Metazoa > Chordata > Aves > Strigiformes > Strigidae > Strix > Strix uralensis. The sequence goes on along the minus strand of NC_133979.1, from coordinate 33,835,034 downwards.
AATAAACACTAAAGCATTCCTGTTTGTTACTAAAGAAAATCACTCCTCGTTACAAAGCCAGCATATATAATGAGGTCAGTCAGTTAAGACAGTGCAAGTACAAAAGATGTAGCACAAGGGAAGGGGATAAGCAGTTCTTAAGAATTTGATAGACAAATGATTTCGTCTTCCACTTTGCAAATGCAATTTTTAATATTTATAATAATTATTATATTTTGATCTGTATTATGATCAAATACATTACAAATCTAAAAGGGATAGGTTATCATTTAATGCTGTATTTTACTTTTGATTTTTTTGGTTGCAGAATAATAAAAGATGTGTAGTTCACAGTTTACTTAAACTTCTATCTACTGATTGCAGGAGCTAGGAGATTTGGTCATAAGAAAATGAAATGTAACTGCTGCAAGTTTAATATGCCACACAGTTTTCTTGATGCAGCACTAACTTGGGCTGCAATAGTCTGCCTATGAGTAGATAGAACATAGGATGGGTATTCTAATATTAAGGTCTCGTATTTGTTTCTTACATCTAATCTTTAGTGAATTGGAAGTATATCCATAGAGGAACTAAGTGGTTCATAGGACAATCTGTAGTTCGGAACAGGCTTTCATAGCAGAGCAAGTCAATCTGGTGCTAGTAGAGAACAGATATTTCCCACAGTTTATGACTTTTAGTTATCATCCTCTAACAAGTCGCATATACTAATTAAGGTAAGTAAAATGTATACCAAAAAGTGAGCTGCATTTAAACTAAATTGAATGTTTAATATTTTTCCAGCCTTATAATGCTTTTTGTCTTTTGAAGACAGAGTCCACATAACTTAGGTGTTGCACCAGTGAGTGATCTTTAGACATAACTGGTCAGTGTGGTCCCTCCAGTTCATTCTTCCCCTGTCTAAACATACACACCACCATCATGTTGGGTTTTTTGTAGTTACCGTTACTACATAGCTTTGTGACCTTCTCTGACAGACAATTAGCATGTTGAATATGCATCTGGAGTTGGGCTGTATATCAAGGAAATTGCATTGTTATTTTTCTAAAAACCAGATAAATCTCTCATGATTGGGGCAGGGGGGGCACAACAAAACAGAATAAAACCAGTGAGAATTTCTGGGGAAAGGCATTTGCATACGAATCTTTCTGCTCCAGGATGATGGGGTTTTGTCTGACCTTTTTGAAACTATGTGAATACACTTACCTGTTTTTCCTCCCCCTCCTTGTCTTGTAGAATTACTTCAGAAGCAGGCCTAGAAATTGATAGCCAGCAAGAAGAAGAATCTGTTCAGGCATCTGATGAGTCAGATCTTCCTTCAACTAGTCAAGATCCTCCTTCTAGTTCATCTGCAGGTATGGGTTAATTGCTGAAACCAGTTGTTTCTTACCATTTCATTAAGTGTGAGAACTTTTTGGACCGGCATTGTGTGCTGCTGGTAGTCAAGATACACAAAATCTTAAGATGGAACTCTTAGAGTAAGATCACGTTTTGATGCCTATGGTCTTAATGGCAAACAATTTTTACTTGGACTGCAGTAGACTGTAGTAAGAATAATGCTTCAAGGAGCAAAAGTTACTGATATTTTGGTGATTCTACCCACTGTTATGTTTGATGTCAGATTTTAAAATATTTTTTCATTCAATTAAATTGTCAAAGAACAGTAAGTTAAACCACTGTTGAGTTACCAATTTACCACCTAGCACAGGTGATGAAAGAAGACCCAAACTTACGTGTTTCGAGGCTTTTATTTATTTCACAGAAGTTGTCAATGAAATAAGGATGCACCTTCATTTTAAAGTAAATTCAAGAGCATAATGCGTATCAAATCATGTAAATATTAGCAGTGAGAAACTACTAGACACAGACACTTTCTTGAATTACCACTCCTTCACAGACACAAGCAGTAACCAGCCTAAGCCATTTCGACGCGTCAGACTTCAGCCACCAACATTGAGAACTGGTGTTCGTGGTCGTCAGTTCAACAGACAGAGGGGTAAGTGTTCGTGGTTGCTCAAATTCAGGCTTTTTCAAAGAAGTTTTTAGTACTTTCTTTGCTGTGGGGACCATATATGAAGTACTACTTTATATGCCTGTGTTTGCTTGTAAGACATTGAGTAATACAGCATCCCTGCTCTAGCTTTCAATGTGTTGCCCTAAAAGCTCTCCAGTTTTGTTTCAGTATGTTAGTCTGAGCGTTTCCTAGATAGGCAAACTCTCTTCTTAGGCAGCACACGGTTCTCACCATGGAGAGAAAGTACATGGCAGTAGATCTTCAACTTCACAAAGTTTTAAAAGAAGATTTTAAAAAATAATGTTAGGATAAAGTTTAGAAATCTTTGGTTTTAACATTACATAGCAGTTTCCCGTTTGGTACATTAAGGGTTCCAGTTGTTATATTACTGTGTCTTACACTGAGTTTAAAAAAGCCAACAAAAAAAGTTTGTGGAAGCATTACAGATTTTTATAATGCAATATAGAGTTAAATCACAACAATAAACTATTGTTTGCAACTTCTGTGTTAAGAAAAATCCTTAGATGAGTTGTATTCAGTTTGGCATTACTCTTAACACTGTAGAAGACTTGATACTAGCATTGAAATATAGGTATCTGGTATTTTAGAGAAAAAAAAGGGAGGAGGTGGGCCTAGGTTATTTTTTCTTTCTAGTCTATCACCATGTCTTTAATAACAAGAGAGGGTCTAACTGATTCTAGATATGGTAAGAATGCTATGCTTGTTCTTTGCGCACAGGGCCTGAAATAAAATCCCAAGTGAACACCCTTTTTAAGTGACAGAAGGGCGATGTGCCCATATCACTGGGCTCTAGGGGAGGGAGGGAGGGGCACCTTGAATTTTATCAGAAAGGATGTGCTCCACTGCACAGCGATTCCTTACAGAAGGATGAAGTATCACATGTACCAATGGTTGATTAAAAGGGGGGAAAGGATTTATATTAATGCATTTGTTTTCTTTCCCAACACAGGTGTAACTCATGCAATGGGAGGCAGAGGAGGCCTGAACAGAGGAAATATTAGTTAAAGGATCTGTAAAGGAATTACAGCTGTGTATACAAAAGTGCCAGTTTGCCTGTGGTTGCTTTAGTGTAATGAAGCCAGAGCTTAAAGCAGCATTTTATACTTAGGTTTGTGTGCACACATTTCAATGTCTTTATTAATAAAATTAGACAAAATGTCAACATTCAAATGGCATCTTTTTTTTAAAATCCTTTGCTGTGCATCACTTGCTAGGACAGTTGTACCAGTCTTTGGATACAGTCTTTCCTGTGAGAGCCGTCACAGGTCTTGCTATTCTTTTGCCAATGTCCAAACTGTAGTACCGATCTGAAATGAAGATTTATGTCACAATTAAATTCCAGAAACTACATGGAAAGGATCTTGAAGTTAAAACCTTCCTTTTAATTTCATTTAGGCATGAATAACAGATTTTTCATTCCACAGTAAATATATGGAGTTGAGAGGGTATAACAATTAATTTTTGTCTTCAACTTTATTTTTTACATGTCCTTCGTTGTGTTTAGCTAAGTTTTAGAGTACTACTAGTAATGAAATATGCCCCAAGAACAGGGAGTAGGGAAGAATACTCATACTGCTAGAACACAGACTAGTCTTAAGAATTTGAAAATCAAACTCGAAATAAAACAATCCTGCACTAACTACAAAAGTGGGAACTCCGTGGTCCCTGGGTGTGAATTGGCCTCTGTTAAGGTTAGGAATTAGTTCACACAGAAACTTACTTTAGCATCCTGTTTTTGGATACAGCTAGTTCTTAGAAAAATTCTGAGGAATGCTTTTACATGATTCTGACTAGAGAGAAAGGATCTACCTAATCTGGAATCATAAATAATTTTTCTCCTGTGAAGCAAAATGGTTCATGTCCCACCCTTTTTTATTTTGTCAGAAACATAGTTCCATGGAAACCAGTGAAAAAACTATCAATGTGTAGTGGTCCAAGGATTTCAAGCTATCATAAATGCAGAATTTAATAAAGTGTCAGGTTTTTTTGTCACTTGATAAGCCTGAACTCTTACAGCAATGCATTCCACAACTGGCTAGTTTGAATCGTTGTACCTCACTGCTGCTAGTTGTCCTGTAACTATTGATTTTTTTAATAGAATCATCTCAATTACAGGCAACGTTTTAATTCTCAGGACTTTTCAATAGCGCTTAAAATTAGTCTTGCAGAACCACAGGCGCTAACCTCACGCTTCGGAAAGCTGAGAGATATGTGGGCTTCTTTCTTCCCCATCCCCTAGTCTTTTGAGATTGATAGTAACGTGCATTAGCTTTAACTTACTGTAGGAGAAGGCGTAATAGTCGTAGCCATCTGGCTTATTGTAGTTGGGTAGTGAGATAGTTGAATGAATCACTTTGGGGAGCCCTCTCCAGTAGGCAGTCATTCTGACTGCCTCGCGCAAAACTCCTGCAAGTGGAAGAAAACTTCAGTTAGGAGGTGTTGCAGTGTGTCTGCTGTCAACTATTACTTGCTTGTATAATCTACAGCAAGCGCGCTCTATTGGATTAAAAAATATTAAAAGTATTTAAAAAAAAAAAAAAATGGAACAGAATGTTGTGTTACAGAAACTACTACGCTTGAAACGGTTGTATAAAAGAAACTTAATAAAGATAAGTTACCAGATGGATATGGGTTGATTCTGACAGTCTGAATAATGGTTGGCATTCTTACTGCACGTTGAAAGCGTCGTCTTATTACAAGTCTTGGGACGTAAACTGGGTATCTCACGGTAACCTGGGTTCTTCTTTGACACTTCTTGGCAGGCTCCTGTCTGTACACATACTGTTGCATGTTGCCATCTAAAGCAGACATTTGTTTCATTTGGTTAAAAAAAAAAACCCCAAAACAAACCAAAGTCCCCACCAAAACACCAGCTAGATCAGAAAATGTCCTTGATATCTGCATTACATGTGGGAAATCAATGGCATCATTTTAATACATCTACAGCTGTGGCAGCAGCCTTCAGCACTTTGTTCCTACATTTTGAGATTAGAAAAAGCCTTGCTCCCTAAATCCATCATGTGCTTTTAGACATAGTAATGCCTTCTGCAGGCTCATTACGATTACAGTAGTAAGTACAACTCTGGGGGAGCTCCTTTTGCTGCCATCGTTCCTATTTATCAAGAAGAGGGTAAGGCCATCATTGTAGGCTGCATAAAAGGAGGACTAGAGCCCAGAAAAAGGATTTGCACTTTATTAATCTCTGCTTTGTAAATTCAGATAATTCTTATGTTGGCAGCTCATCATTCATGTCAGATAAGGAAAGTAATTTAAAATATGAAATAAGAGATCAGGAGGGAGATTCCCATACATAGTTATGTACCAGTAAGATTAAAGCCTTCCCCTTTCTAACTTGAGACTAAAATAGTTTTGCCACCAGATAAAATTTAATGTTTGTCTGCTACAATGCTGGATTCTGTCCCTTACAGTCCTGTCTATTTTAGAACACACTTAAAGATCTGTAAGTACTAACACAAATTTTTAAAGCTTCAGGCTATTTTTTGATCACCTAGCACACTCTGTCATCACTTATGTTTCTGTTTTTGAAAGAAATACATCTTTCAGTCAAGAGGAATGGTGGTTTATTCCTGACTAAGGCAACTGAAGGACCTTTTGCTCATCTGCAAACTTCTGAAATATGAGACATACCTTTTTTGATAAAATAAACAGATTCTGGTCTGTTGTTGTATCTTGCCACGGGGAGGGTTGCTACTATTTTCCCGCTTAGCCCTGCAAATCCGTTTGCGAGAGGTTTGGGATAGCCTTTATCCATAACACCGTTAGTGAAACGCCAGTATAGGGGACCCTGATGATTTAAGGAAAGAACGAGCTTTAGAGGAAATTCATTCTTGGTAATTGAGCTTCAACACAGACATGGAAAATAATCATAACGCTAGCATTTTGATAACTAAAACTGGAACCACTCCTACATACATTAAAAACAGGAAAAAATACTACAACTTCATAAAATACCTTCTGCGGTCTTCCAACACCACCTTTGATAGGGATAGAGTATCTTAGAAATGAACTGTTAAAAGAGTCGTTACTGAGCGAAGCGATTTGCTTTCTAAATTTTCACAGATAGGAAAAGCTGCTTGAATTCCAGGACTGAATGATTAAATGGGAAGTAACTATATAACTCCTTTAATGAGGTGTGTACATTTCATTGTAATCTTCTTCAGGAAGGAAAATGTATTAGGAACAAATTTAGGCCATGTTTGGGCAAGGGAAAGACACGATAAAATACCTGTATTTTAAAGATTTGGATTTTTTTGGAAGTGTGGCTCATATGTAAACTTTACTCAATTGTCAATTATTTTGCCAATGCTTTGTCTCCTAGAGGAGAAAAACACTGAATTGAGGTTTTTCCTAACAAGCACCATCTCAAGTCAGATGGGGGGGCTAGAGAAGAGACACTTAACTTCACCCGCAGATTTTCAAACCCACCACGCTGTTCAAAAACACCATTTGTTCTGTAAAATGAGCAACACGGCCCCAGAGCAACGCAAGGCTCCTCTTCTGCGGGGCTGCATTTCATAACCCACACCTTTTTTTTAAGCTGATCTGCTCCCCACGCCCCCCTGGCGCCTCCTGCACCCACCACACTCTCGCTCCCCACCTTGACGAAGAAGGTCTTGCCGTCGCAGTTGCACCTGGAGAAGACGGCGTCGATGGGGGACGGGACGCCCCAGCCATCGCTGATCCGGCGGGGGCTGGTTGTCGGCGGGCTCCTGCCGTTCAGCAGCCAGTAGTAGTGACCTGCGCAGCGGGAGGAGAGATGGTGAAACGCAGACAGACAGACAGACGCAGGGAGAAAGACATGGGAAACGAGGATCCCCCTCCCCTCTTTCCTCTCTCCTGCCCTCAGGCCGCGGCTGAGGGAGTCAGGCGGCTCCTGCACCCGCAGCACCCCTGAGGCGTGGCCAGGCTCGGGAGTCACTTCATGAGGGCTCAGAGCACTGAAGTGGGTTGGGGGGTTGGGGCTGGGGCGGGTGAGGGTGGTGGGGGAAGGAGGAGGAGGAAGACGAAGAGGAGGAAGAGGAGGAGGGCGAGGGCTGGCCTACCTCGGAAGACGGCCAGGGTGCCATTAGGCAGGGCCACCATGCCATCCGCTGGCTTCCCGCTGCACAGGTCCTTCTCGTCCTTCTTCGCTGCAAAACACAGTGGCTTGGGTTTGTTTAACATTTAACACAAACGATGTTACCTGCCCAGCCCACCGCCAGTAGCACTATGACTGTTAAATGTGATCATCCGTGTCGGGTGATGTTTGACGCCCTTCATCGTTCAGGCCTCTGCCTGGCACTTGTCCCACAAAGGGTATAGTTACTCATTTGAGATCAGTTCTTGGAAAGTTTGGCTCTCGTGTTTTGGTCCCAGGAGTGCCAGACCAGCTGTTTACATGACTAGGTATGGATCGCTTTGCTTATTGCTTACCTAAGTACCTGTAATTCAGAAAAAGACCTATAAATGCATTGTATGCTACAGCCCTCAATTAATTTCTTCATGCTCCGGGATGTTTACTTGATGTTTCTCCAAGCTGCTCTAATGGGTTCCATTCCCCCTCCTTATTTCTTAAAAAAACATTTACATTTACTTTCAGTTAAATATAAAGAAAGGATGAATCCGTTTTGGACAAAATCTAAGTATTTTCCATCTAAAACACCTCTTTTTTTCTTTCCTTCCAATATATGATTGGAAAAAATTCCCAAGAACGTGCAGGCCATATGTGGTTAAAATAAATACCGAGGACATGAAAAAAAAAACATTGTGGCAAAAAGCACAGAGGGAAGAGAATACAAGGAAAAGACTTCTTGTCTGTCTTACGTGGTGGTTTTTGTATGAGACTACGAAACGCCACATTAGGTACCGTGAGTAACGGTGGATATTCAGCCTGACTCCCTAGCAATGTTTTCATGGGCCTTAGAAATTTATCTTCTTTTTCCTTGACTTTTTTTTGTTTGCATCTTTTACAGTACTTACGGCAGGACCAACTACTGAAACCAAGTACTAAAACAAGATCACGCTCTAAACTAACATGAAGAATTTCACTAACAACACAATTGAAAACTGAAGTACCCGTATTCAGGATGCTGAGTACTGTAGCACCGTGGTTATGGCTGACCCCTGGGCCAGGACTGCCATGTTCTTGTGGCACTGTATAGAAAGGCCTTGCATGTCCTTTACTCATGGATTTTGTTGTGCTCTCTGGTGGAGTTATTGGTGCTTTTGTACCTACTGGAATGCAATTACCTTGTGTTTCTCCGGGTAAAATGGGCAAGTCCGCAGTTTGTATTAAAGGCTTGTTGTTGATCTCAGGCTCTTCTTTTACTGGCAGAGTTTCAGGGTCGGCTGGATGAGGCTCATCTCTTGTGTCAGTAACCTCCTGGAAATGTATAGTTGGCTTGGATGTCCCTTTGGAAACAATAAACATTTCTTCTATCGTGTCTTTTTTATCTCTTGTAGTGGTCTCTTTAGTAACTGTAGTTTCCTCTTTGTTAATACTAGGGGCCTTTTCAGTGGCATCTTCCATTTCTTTTTCAGGTGTGATATTAGTTTCTTTGATGGTCGTTACCTCTTTTTTACCAGCTGTTGTTGGCTCTACAACAACACAAGTAGTACTTATGCTCTCTTTTGCTGCAGCTGTTACAGTCTGCTTAGTTTCCACAGTAGTCTCTCTTTTATTTGTTGTTACAGTCTCCCTGGGTTTAGGAGTTGAATCTCTTTTGGCAGTTGTTGTCAACAGAGTGGGCTTGGGCAAGGGAGTTGTAGCTGCTGCAGCTGCTGTTTTTACAGTCGCTGTTCGCACAGGGCTTTCTTCTTTTTTCGCTGTTAAAGTCTCTTTTGGTATGGGAGTCTTATCCTGTTTAGCTGGGGTTACTTCTCTTTGCACAGATGTTGTTGCAGTCTTTTTGTCCGCAGTAGTTGCTTCTGATTCAGCTGCTGTAGCGACAGCTTGCTTGGCTGTAGGAGTTGTATTTGGAATATCATCCTTACCTTTAGGAGAGTCATCTGGTTTAGCTGTTATCACCCTAGTTACCGTAGTTGTGTCTTTCCTACTTGTTGTTAAAATGTCTTTAAGCACAGTAATTTTCTCTTTCTTGGATGTTGTTACCTCTTTGTTCACTGTGGTTGTTTCTATTTTACTTGCCTCTTTAGTTATAGGAGTAGCAACAGTTTTAGCTGGTTTTTTGTCTTTTTTTTCAGTAGTACTAGCTGCAGTCACCACTATCCTTTGTACTTCTGTAGTTGTATCTTTTGCAGTTGTACTGGTTGCTACTTTGGGTGCAGAAATTGTGATTTTCTTTTCTGTGGTTGTTTCTGAAAACATAGTGTCGGCTTCAGGTATGGCTGTTTCTTTCCTAGTTGTTGTGACCAGCTCTATGTTTTGAGTGCTTGTGTCTTTCTTAACAGTAGTTACTAATCCAGGAACAGGAGCTCTCACTTCAACAGATGTTGTTTTCTCTACAGCAGGGGTGTCAGCCTCAGCGCCTGCAGGGGTAGTCCGCTTAACTGTAGGGGTTGTGGGAGAGTCTGCCTTGGTCATTGGTGCTTTGGGGGTGGTGGGAGAGTCAGCCTTGGTCGTTGGTGCCTCCGTGGCCTCTGGGATTGCATCTTTGGGTTTGGGGGTGGTGGGAGAGTCTGCCTTGGTTGTTGGTGCCTCCGGGGTTGTGTCTTCAGGTTTAGGGGTGGTGGGAGAGTCAGCCTTCGTCGTTGGTGCCTCTGGGGTTGTGTCTTCAGGTTTGGGGGTGGTGGGAGCATCAGCCTTGGTCATTGGTGCCTCTGGGGTGGTGTCTTCAGGTTTAGGGGTGGTGGGAGAGTCAGCCTTCGTCGTTGGTGCCTCTGGGGTTGTGTCTTCAGGTTTAGGGGTGGTGGGAGAGTCAGCCTTGGTTGGTGGTGCCTTTGGGGTGGTGTCTTCAGGTTTGGGGGTGGTGGGAGAGTCTGCCTTGGTCGTTGGTGCCTCCGTGGCCTCTGGGGTTGTATCTTCAGGTTTGGGGGTGGTGGGAGAGTCAGCCTTCGTCGTTGGTGCCTCTGGGGTTGTGTCTTCAGGTTTGGGGGTGGTGGGAGCGTCAGCCTTGGTCGTTGGTGCCTCTGGGGTGGTGTCTTCAGGTTTAGGGGTGGTGGGAGAGTCAGCCTTGGTCGTTGGTGCCTCTGGGGTTGTGTCTTCAGGTTTAGGGGTGGTGGGAGAGTCAGCCTCAGTCGTTGGTGCCTCCGGGGTTGTGTCTTCAGGTTTGGGGGTGGTGGGAGAGTCAGCCTTGGTCATTGGTGCCTCTGGGGTGGTGTCTTCAGGTTTGGGGGTGGTGGGAGAGTCAGCCTTGGTCATTGGTGCCTCTGGGGTGGTGTCTTCAGGTTTGGGGGTGGTGGGAGAGTCAGCCTTGGTCGTTGGTGCCTTTGGGGTGGTGTCTTCAGGTTTGGGGGTGGTGGGAGAGTCTGCCTTGGTCGTTGGTGCCTCCGTGGCCTCTGGGGTGGTGTCTTCAGGTTTGGGGGTGGTGGGAGAGTCAGCCTCAGTTGTTGGTGCCTCTGGGGTGGTGTCTTCAGGTTTGGGGGTGGTGGGAGAGTCAGCCTCGGTCGTTGGTGCCTCTGGGGTGGTGTCATCAGGTTTGGGGGTGGTGGGAGAGTCAGCCTCAGCTGTTGGTGCCTCTGGGGTGGTGTCTTCAGGTTTGGGGGTGGTGGGAGAGTCAGCCTTGGTCGTTGGTGCCTCTGTGGCCTCTGGGGTTGTATCTTCAGGTATGGGGGTGTTGGGAGAGTCAGCCTCAGTTGTTGGTGCCTCTGGGGTTGTGTCTTCAGGTATGGGGGTGGTGGGAGCATCTGCCTTGGTCGTTGGTGCCTCCGGGGTTGTGTCTTCAGGTTTGGGGGTGGTGGGAGAGTCAGCCTTGGTCGTTGGTGCCTCTGGGGTTGTGTCTTCAGGTTTGGGGGTGGTGGGAGAGTCAGCCTTGGTCGTTGGTGCCTCTGTGGCCTCTGGGGTTGTATCTTCAGGTATGGGGGTGGTGGGAGAGTCAGCCTCAGTTGTTGGTGCCTCTGGGGTTGTGTCTTCAGGTATGGGGGTGGTGGGAGCATCTGCCTTGGTCGTTGGTGCCTCCGGGGTTGTGTCTTCAGGTTTGGGGGTGGTGGGAGAGTCAGCCTCGGTTGTTGGTGCCTCTGTGGCCTCTGGGGTGGTGTCTTCAGGTTTGGGGGTGGTTGGAGAGTCAGCCTCGGTTTTTGGTGCCTCTGTGGCCTCTGGGATTGTGTCTTCAGGTTTGGGGGTGGTGGGAGAGTCAGCCTCAGTTGTTGGTGCCTCTGTGGCCTCTGGGGTGGTGTCTTCAGGTTTGGGGGTGGTGGGAGAGTCAGCCTCAGTTGTTGGTGCCTCTGTGGCCTCTGGGGTTGTGTCTTCAGGTTTGGGGGTGGTGGGAGAGTCAGCCTCGGTTGTTGGTGCCTCTGTGGCCTCTGGGGTGGTGTCTTCAGGTTTGGGGGTGGTGGGAGAGTCAGCCTCGGTTGTTGGTGCCTCTATGGCCTCTGGGGTTGTGTCTTCAGGTTTGGGGGTGGTGGGAGAGTCAGCCTCGGTTGTTGGTGCCTCTGTGGCCTCTGGGGTGGTGTCTTCAGGTTTGGGGGTGGTGGGAGAGTCAGCCTCAGTTGTTGGTGCCTCTGTGGCCTCTGGGATTGTGTCTTCAGGTTTGGGGGTGGTGGGAGAGTCAGCCTCGGTTGTTGGTGCCTCTGTGGCCTCTGGGGTTGTGTCTTCAGGTTTGGGGGTGGTGGGAGAGTCAGCCTCAGTTGTTGGTGCCTCTGTGGCCTCTGGGATTGTGTCTTCAGGTTTGGGGGTGGTGGGAGAGTCAGCCTCGGTTGTTGGTGCCTCTGTGGCCTCTGGGGTGGTGTCTTCAGGTTTGGGGGTGGTGGGAGAGTCAGCCTCGGTTGTTGGTGCCTCTGTGGCCTCTGGGGTGGTGTCTTCAGGTTTGGGGGTGGTGGGAGAGTCAGCCTCAGTTGTTGGTGCCTCTGTGGCCTCTGGGGTTGTGTCTTCAGGTTTGGGGGTGGTGGGAGAGTCAGCCTCGGTTGTTGGTGCCTCTGTGGCCTCTGGGGTGGTGTCTTCAGGTTTGGGGGTGGTGGGAGAGTCAGCCTCGGTTGTTGGTGCCTCTGTGGCCTCTGGGGTGGTGTCTTCAGGTTTGGGGGTGGTGGGAGAGTCAGCCTCAGTTGTTGGTGCCTCTGTGGCCTCTGGGGTTGTGTCTTCAGGTTTGGGGGTGGTGGGAGCGTCAGCCTTGGTCGTCGGTGCCGCTGTTGTCCCAGGTGTTTCTTTCTGAGCTGTAGTGGCCTCTGTGGTGGTTGTTGTTATTTTAGTAGTACTCGTTGTAGCGGGTAAACTTGGCTTTGGATCAGTTGTAGTTGCTTTGGTTGTTGTGGTTGTATCAGGTTTTTTTGTAGTTGGAGCAGGACTGGTCACTTTTTTTTCCTGTTCACTGCCAGTATCTATGAAAACAAATATTTATTAAGACACTGGAATTGCAGTGCATGCACCTATTGCATATCAATTCATTATACAGGTGAGAAATTTATCTTTTGAGTAGCAAGAGGTTTTTTTATGGTCTTTGCTCTAAACACTTTCTGTGCAAAATTGCGCTTAATTTTCTTTAAAGTGGTTGAAATATTCATTTATTTAAACTGGCAAAAAAAGAAAGGGGTGTATTTGGAAACCTAAGTTAAATATATAAATGTCAGTTTATGGACTTAAGTAACTGTCAAATATAAATAGTATAGAAGAGCAAAGCTAACCTGGACTGGGTTAAATGTGAATTCTTTTTGTCTGCATGGGACTTTGCAGCAGCTTACCTAAGTTTTAAGTAATCCTTTTGTCTGACCTGTCACAGCTCCGAGTACAACATGTCAGATTTTAGTTTGGTGTTTGCAGATGAGGCCACCTGGTGTTTCCATCCTTTCTCATGGAAGGGAACCACGCTATAACATATAGTCCTTCTAATATGACACTTCCCTTCTCTGTCCGTTCTTTTGATTTATTTCTCTGACCTTAATTGTAACATAGCCTGCACCAATGACCTCAACTTGAAGGAGAGAGGTAGGGAAAGGTGAGGAAAACAAACTTTCTGAATACAGACACCTGACTGCATCTCCTACTGTATCTTTATGTCTTGAGTGATTTTCTTCTCATTTATGGCTTTAAGACTCTCTTTACTTGTATATAGTTACACTGACTTGAGTCAAATTATTATTATAGCTATATTCAGTAAAAAGTAACAGTAAATACTTCTGCATTTTAATGTCTCAGTAAGTGTTATCTCTCTGAAGTTTTGCCATTTAGTTCTGTTTTCACACAGGTTTTGTGGTGTTTGTTTCTTTTTTTTTTTTTTCTCTGTCATTCCTGCTGTGTTCCTCTCTACCATTCCAACTGAATTGGCATTTGTTTCTTGAAAACCTGAAAAAAACAAGTGCAGCATCATGTGGTTTGGGACCATATCGTTCAGATTTTGAATAAATTTAAAAATATAAAAAGACCTGAGCTATTGCTGATGGTCACGGCCTGATGACTGTTAGCAGCATTGAGGCAGTGTCTCTCCCAGCAGACTGGAAGAACGTACAATACTGCAGTGTGAGACATAATCCCTGTGTAAATGTATTGTAGAAACAGTGTGGTATGAGCAGAGCCTTACAGAATAGGTTTTTCTCCCACCCAGGCCCAATGAGTCTGAAATACCATGAACCAAGTGAGATCCTGTTAATGGTTATTTGAACTTCCTTAATTGTTTTTCACTTAAGGCACTATATTGATTTTTTTGTAATAGGAAATTGACACAGCAGAAAGGTAAGTACTCCAAATTTAATTTTTTTTTTTTTTTAAGTAAGCGTGAAAATATTGGCCAACATTGACCAATCTCATTTCATTCTTGTTACTTCAAGTTTCAAGTTCAAACTGATCTCCTGAATTATCACTTAAAATGCTGGAACAGAATATCAAAGAACACAGGAAAGCAACATATTTTCCATTGAGAAAAAAATAAATTATGTGTTTTCTGAAGCTGCGTGAGGCCTGGCATGATTAAAGCTAGAGAAACCTGCTAGATTTTCCTATCTTGGTCCGGCCAATTCATCACTGTCCCAAAATACAACACCCTTCCTGTTCCAGCTGTGGACTTTGTCCAAAACTGACAATGGTGTGTAACATATTTGTGGAAGATATGTGTGAAAATCCAATAGAGACACCGGAGACATCACCACACTTCAACATCTGTGCTAAGTGAACTCTCCGAAGTCAGTACCCTGAGGTCTAGGTGAGGTAATTAGTTTATAAACTGAGCGGTTCCAAGCTTGGTAACTGTCTGGTAATGTCTTGCATCGACTTTCTATTTCCAGAGCAGGAAAATGGTCTTTAATGTTTCCTTCAGGTAACACCCATCCTGTTTCATTCATATACTTTCCTACCTTCCATAACTTCATGGGGCTGCGTTACTTCCTCCGGCTTATTTTCCTCATTTTTGGATGACCTTTTAGATGTTGGTTTGTTTGCTGGAGGAGTCTTCGGTGATGGCTTTTCTGCATGTGCTGAAAGAAATAAAATAATCTGTTAATGGGAGCATTTTTCTTCATAGGTGCTTGGTGTCAACTATATAACAGGAACGATTACAGAATTTCAGTGACCATCTTCCATATAAATCTAAGTTTCTTCCTATCTATATGATTCTTTACAGTATTATTCAGGGGAAAAAGAGCAAAAATATCCTTTGCATCCCTAAGTGCTTCATCCCAAATGGGAGCAATGTTTTTCCCAGAAGCTCGAGGTGAGACATTCTTTGCTAATGGGAATTTTGAGGTGGGAAAAAGACAAATTCTAAGTGGAGTTCTATGTTCTGAAAATTTGTCTAATTTTTTTTTTGTCAGGTTATTTTTCTGACTGCAGATGACTTGGGATTAACTCTCTATAGTGGATCTGTGAGAGCTATCATTAACCAAGCATTTACTTCAATAATCCCCTGAAAATTTAGTTATATTGTAGTTCTTCAGACATGATAATTCAACACAAATGATCATTTTAGAAAGACATCTTAAAAGCAATAGTTTCCTTGAAAGAGACGGGAACTAGAAAGCAGACATGGACCAAAGAAACAAAACAAGGTCTAAGTATTAAGCTGACTTCCAGTAGGCTGAGTTTTAGGGAAAACTGGAAGCTTGTGTTCAGATTTTCCAACTCTGAAGATTGAATAGGATTTCACTCCCATCCAGTAAGTGCCAGAAAATACTTTTTAATTAATTGTTGGGTCAAATTCACAGAATCACAGAATCATCTAGGTTGGAAAAGACCTTGAAGATCATCTAGTTGTAGATCATCAAATTGTACAACTGGAAGTGAGACCTCTTTTCTCACTAGCATAGCCTTGTAGAAGGATCTTGTTAGTTGTGAAAAAAGCACGATGGATCTCAGGGAACCTGCAGAGTGTTTCTGACCCCACTAAAGGAGCTGGTAGCTGCCATGGGTATGTATAATCAACTTTTTATAAAAGGAGCAGTATTTTTGTCTCATAAGGTGACGACCATGGTATCAAAGCATCTACTTTCATAGTAAGTAAGGTTAGGTGTTGGACTATATCCTGAAGCTTTTATTGAGAAAGAGAGAAATTGTAATTGTTGAATAAAATCACTTTGGGAGCTGAATTGGCTTTCAGAGGAGTCTGCAGTGGCAGGGGGAATGTTTGATCAGTCCTTAACTATGTGTGCATGTGTATTCAGGGGATACAGGGCTTCTGGAGGATAAGAAAGGTAAAAATGATCTCTAGATATATGTTGTAAACTTAGCTTCACTGTGCAGAACAAGGTGTTCAGAAGATGCATAAACAGCAAAATTATTCCAAGAGGTTTAACAGGTTTCTCAGTTACTCACACATAGCAAAAATATTAAAATACCAAGTACAGAGATAGGCTGGGTTTGGGGGATATTTTGTTGTTTGTTTTATAAAAATTAATCACAAAGTTAAGTAACTAAAATACTAAAAGCAGCTCTCTTGAGATTAGGAGCAATTGGTTAAGTTTTCCTTATATTTGAACTGAAGAACAAGTGAAAATGGCAGCAAAACGAAGGTGTTAAGCAACCTCAAAGGCAACAAATTAATCTCAAGACACTTCCAAGACATTTATCCTCCTCTAGACATCCAGTCAAAAAATGCTGAATACAGAGTCTATTTCAGTATCAATGACTGTGCAACTGAGTGGCAAAAGCAAGCAGTTATACCAGCACCTGGGGACTGGGAGTGGTTGTTAAAGTGAACCAAATGATAATCTGTAGCTCATCTTGTTTGTTAAACTGCACGCTTTGAAAATTGGCTGCCTTGCAAGTTGTCTGGTCTGTGAAGGCAGTAACCCGGTGCCAAGGCATATTTGCCAAGTGTGTTCACAGAAATGAATTTAGGTCCGTAAGTAGCTGAACGTTTAAGGACATGATGAAATGAAACATATTCTGTTAGTGTTTTCTAGACTAGAATTCAATTGCTAGTGTCATTAAAGCCACATGAAGGGGAGACTGCACCTCTAGATCTGTGCCTTTGTGCTCAACTAACAAAAACCCACCAGGTTCTGCAGTGAAGTACAGAATAACCAAAAGTGACTGTGGGTCAGTGTAATTCTTCCCTGAACTGAACTTGTAGCCTAAAGGTTGAATGTGTGTTTTCTTAAAATTCCTCTCGCTGCAGTGTGAGTATGTAACCACTTCTAACGAGGCGGATCCTGCGGTTCCTCCCTCTTGCCCCAGAGGATGGGTTTCTGCATTGGGCTGCCCTTCCCGTCTTGGATTTGAGGTGGGGAGGATCTAGGACATCTCTCTCTATATGCTGCCGGTGACTGCAGGAACCTGAGCAAGTGGCCTGGAGGCTCAGGTAGTGCTGTCCCAATGCATGGAGGAGGTATTCTCCACATTTGCATGGGTGGGGAATTTAAAGGAGTTGGATCTTCCTTCATTACTACTTCTTTTGTAGGATGAACTAGGATTTTTACTGCAATATGCCATTGTGATGGTTTAGCCTCTGCCGGGGTCTCAGACCACGCGGCCGCTGCCCCTCCCCCACAAAGGGAGTGAAATACAAAGCCCCGGGGCTGAGATAAGGAAAGGTTTAATACAACAGTGCAACTGCAACACAACCAACAACAACAATAACAATAACAGTAATAGTGATAGCAATGAACAGAGCAAAATAGCTACCAAATACAGCAGTGGGAAGCACGATGTACAAAACCACGAGTGCACCGCGCTCCCGCGCCAGGAAAAATGTGACCTGCCAGGATGTGACGTCTGCATGGTATCTGAATAACCCCGCTAGAGCTCCCCCCCACTGCTGGGGAAACTTAACCCTATCCTGGTTAAACCAGGACAGCCATTCATTCTCCTCAGCTTCTGTCCTTGAATTCTATTATTGATGTAATTTAAGTAGCAGGAGTGGAAGTGCAAATGCAAAGCCTGAGCTTACACGTTATTCTGGGTGACAGTTCTGACAGTAAATTAGAGAATGGCTAGTGCCAGAAGAAGCTAATGCAAAATAAAACATTACCCTCAGAATTCGTACCTTGGTGATGGCTTTCAGTGCATCTACCTGTATGTGCCGATAAAGTGTTCATGCTTGAGAAAACGGCCATTTCATTTTTTAAATTAGATTTTGTTATTTTTGTTTGGTTTCTTTTGTTCAGTACCTAACCTCTTGTGTCCTAAGAAGCCTGCACAATTGATGTTTTATTATAATGCAACGCATCTCTGTTTAAATATATCTAGGAAAAATATAGCGATAAAGAAATTTCTTACCCTCTTTACAGTGTTCCGTGTAGTCTGGACAACATTTGCCATATCTTTCACAGTCTGCATCACAGTCACACTCTCGTCCTCTTTCAAAGGCTTCAAAGCAACGTCCTCTGCAGGAGACTGCTGCGTAAGGCAGAACAACAGAATTAGTATTTTTGGCTAGCTCACCTTTAAGACTGGGACCTTTCTACAGCAAAATCATTTGCTTAAGCTGATGTCAAGAACAGCTTCATAAAATCAGGTGGTTATTCTGGTCTGATCCAGAACTTGTTTGTGTAATTATGGGTTTTGATTCAGGCTGTACAACCAGACCTGCACTTTGCCACTGCGGTACATTGAGACCATTCAGAACTTAGAGTGTAATAAAATGTGTCCTCAACATTCACTTTAGCTAGGTCCCATCAGAGAAGGTTTCCATTTCCCTAATCAAATAGCAGTTAGCTCAAGAACAGTATTTAAATTCTGTGTTGGGTTTTCAAAAAGGTGTTCATCAGGGTACCACTTTGCATCAAGAGTGATGTGTCTACACATCAACATTTCTGAAAAATAATTTGCCTAAATTGTCATGACCAAGTGTACTGGTGTCTCTGGGCAAATACTGCAGTTTAATTGTGTGAATGAGTTAACAAAGTTACACCGAGTGACTATTTTTGAAATGTTATCCCAGTCTATTTAATACAGTTCTTAAATTATTGGTACTAAAGGAGTATCTACCATGTTTTGACATGATCAATAACCACCTGCTTTTAATATTTCATTATTGGTTATCTTCTGACAACTTCAGTCACTACAGTACTTCTGTTTCATATCAAATAATGACAAAATTGTTCTGGAAAGTGTGTGAACAGCTATTAGAGACTTCAGCAAAACATGCTTGCTGTATTTTTCAAGGACAAAATTTGATCCTAAACATTTACATCATATTACAATCCAATATTTATTAACATTCAGTAGTACCTTTAATAGGTACTTAGTTAACTGTTAAATTGAAGTGATTATGTTAGCCCTGAAGTATTTTTGAGGATGCTTAGCATCTCATAGAATTGAACCAACAATTAGCTATCATTTGGTATTTCCAGAAGTTACCATATGACTTGTTATTCTTGTCCTGTATCTTTTCTGTACATAAATCTCTTTTAAAGTCATTCTCCTTGTGGCATGTAGGGCATAAATTAATATTTTACAATTAAATCACTATCTAGCAAAATTAGGATTACTGTATAGGCAGATTCTGATCGTCTTTTGACCGGTGTAGATGTGGAGTTGATGCCAGTGGATTCATCCCACACACACAGGTGAGAATTGTTTTTATTTTATGATGTTAGGGCAGTGTTTATCATAACCAATGTCTGGCATTTCTCTAATTTAGTCACCATCAATCACACGCTAACTGGTCCACAGTCCTTCGTCAGACTGCCTGTATCCTTTAAGGATGGCACCTAATATGCTTGCCTGAATTCAATGATTTATGGTAGAACAGGAAACACTTCCTCTAGCCTTAGAGATTTTATTAAATATTATATAGATGCCAGAATAACTTTAGAATCTGGCCCACAATAAATAAATGGTCTACATAATTAAAATGCCTCAGTATGTACTTTCAGTTATGAAAAATGCTGACGTCCCCTCACAAATTGAAATCAGGATGGGGAAGACTGAAGTGCAAGTGTTTCCATTGTGCATGCAGAGAGGCAGAATTAGCATTTTGGGGAGTGCTGCATCTGCATTTTGAACAACACTCAACCTGGTTGCTGGATCTAAGAAGTCTTATCTTACACCTGTAATCTTACTAGAACTACAGTGTAGTGTAACAAACTGCAGCTATCTAAATTACTGATATTTTTGACACTGGTGATTCATAAGAAAATGTTTTTTAATGCTCAGTAAAAGAGTCTGAAATACCTGTACGCACTATACAGTTTTGCATATAAATAAAGCATAAAAAATAATACTCATCCAACCATCTTTTCCATAAAACTCTGGGCATGGTTCTGATCCAGAGTCAATTTCTATCCATGGAAGGACACCCTCTGACTTTGGGTTAGACCATACAGCCTCCACACTTCTTAAATTTGAGTTGGGATGTCCCAGAATTTCTTCCTGGAAAACCCTGAATTTGCTTTTACCAATTTTTTGTAGAAGAGACAAACAGATACAGTACAAATACATTAAGGAGAAGAAAACAAGCAGCAGCTAAACTGTTGCCCCCCCTCTCTTGCCTAGCTCTGGCCTTCTGAAAAGCAAAACCCTTTTCTCAGTGATAACCTGTGTATCCACAGTTTTCTTTGAATGGGTTGCAAGAGGTTATCACTGAGTTTTTGAAGGGGAGAAAAATACATGCATGAGAGGAGAACAAGGATGCAGAGAACTAAAAGAGACATGTAAGCATTCAGAGGAGAGACACTGGTGTGGTGGGGAGCTGGAGCAAACGGGAGGCGAAGTCTTGCTGATAGGAACTGGCTGTGTTTGGGAACTTACCCACCGTGCAGAATTTCTTGAAGTCAGGGCAGCACTCCATGTAGTGTTGACAGTTAAAATCACAGTGGCAGTGATGCTCTCTAGAATACCCTTCCCCACATCTCCCTGTACAGCTTGATAAATCTAAAATCACACAACACTGGTGTAAACATTGCCAAACCAAAATGGTACCTAAGGAAATGCTGAATGGCAAAGTAGTAAGATTTATCTTTTTTTCTACAGAATGCCATTTCTTCGCTTGGTATTGCAGAAACTGTGGGCCCGGTGCAACCCCTTCTGAAAGTATGTGGATCAGAGGTTTGCTCTGAGCCAGCCTGAGGAGCAGCAGCAGCGCCCGCTCAGGCTAGGGGGATGTTCTGCTGAGGCTAACTTAGCCTGTTTCTCCTGAAGATTTATGAAGCTCTGAGGACTGGTTCAGTAGTATGACCACAGCAGTTCTGGCCTCCAAAGTGACCCGTGCAGATCTCACTTAGGCAGTATATCAGCCAGACACTATATTGATTTGCAGACTTATTCTCCATCTTAGGCCACCCTACATATGGTTATAGATGGGCGTCTGCACAACTGTACCTGACAGACCCATTAGGCCTGTCTGATTTTTACTTTTGGTGATGTTCTTCATAATACCAGATAAAATCAGTTTAGCTTGCAAACTGGTGAGCCCTGTCACGATAAATACAGGTCCACGGAGCCTCTTTTATTGGAAGTTGTCAAAATCTACCTGCCCTCTACATAATATTTTTCCGAGTTCAGAGAGGAATTTGATATCAAATCTGAGGTTAGGAACAGTTGGGGCCTAGTCCTGCAATCTTCTGTAAAGTACTTTCTGTTTGTTAATTAGGAGATTATTTACTAGCAGACTAACATAAAAGCTCATCCCACAACGGCTTTACTGTTGGACTGCTGTAGTGTTGGCAAATGCTAGATGATAATAAATGGTGCAGATTACAGCTGGTAAGCAAGACGTCAGGAGGTCTGCTTTCAAACTGCAAGCATTCAAGCTCGGCAGTGGTTTGTTACCTTCTACTGCCAGATCACATATTCACCCTGCAACAACTCCCCTTCCTATGTGAAATCTCTACTAACATCATACTCTAACAGCTTCTTCTGGAAAATGAAACATGCAGGACCACAAGTGAAGCGTCCCTAAATGCAAACAAAGAAGCTGAACAATCAACAAGCTAAAACAGAGTTAAGGTAATCAGCTGAAACATTGAGGAACGACAAGAAAATTACAAGAAATAACATGTAACACAACACAACACCAAAGACAATTTCTAACAGCACACACTCCACGTGTGTGTATGAAGGAAGGCCATGGGATAACAAATAATTATATATACTGTGATTTTCAGCAGTTAGGTATAATGTTTGTTATCACTTCTTTACAAATAATGAAGTGGGACTAGGGAATAAATGGAGAATTTAATGGACCTGAGTTAAAGGGCTCTCAATACAGGAGTTGGAAAGAGAAGCTAGACACATTCTTTTATGGCTATGCATCCAATATATGGTACCCTTCTTTCATTATGGGAAGAAAATAAGTCCAAAAAGTAACACTTTTTCATTTATTTATTTGTTTTAAGTTTATGAATTGTAAGTTATGAAGTTGCTTCTAAGGAAAATATCTAAATGGCTCTAGTTTCTGTTGGTAAGAGTCTCGATTTTTGCTGAAAATAGTGGGAAGGGTCCCATCAAGTATAGAGAGTGCAGTGTCAGACTGCTCTGCCCTGCAGGTCAAATCTGACATCTGCTGTGCCCTGATGAGCTGCTCAGATTTACAAATGTTATGTCTTCTACTGTCAAGTAGTAATAAATTATTTTCTACCAGCAAGCAATACCCAGTGTTATCACTACAACAATTCGATAGCACAGGAATTACCAGGCTGCAAGTTCTTCTGTTCATAATGGTGCTACTTTAGTTAGAAATCAATAACAGAGCTTTGAGAGTAAATAAAAACCTGTAGTATTAGACAAATAATTGCCAAAATTGGCGTCGGTGGTGGCAATAACAGTGCATATAATGACAAAGCACTTAGCATGGTATAGGCATTCCTTTCCCTGAGCATATTGTATTTAAATATTTCTAACCAAATTATGTGGATATTCTAATTTTAGATTCTTCCTTGAATTGTACTGCAAATCACTTGGGCTAAATATGTCAGTCTGAGGGCAAAAGGATCTACAGCAAAAGAAGTAAGTTCACAGGCATTTTGCATTATATTCATAGCTATATGTTTTTCCTCAAAAAAAGAGGACCATGCTGCATCAAAATATGAAAATATTCAGTGATGATAAAACTGAATCATAGTGCCTGTCTGAATAAATATAAAGTTCTAGAACTTAGTATTTTTATGAAGATGCTTTTGAAGCATTCTTAATATTTGTCAGATATCCTAGACACCCTTCCTTCAACTTTGTATGTTACAGTACCTTCAGAAGACACTTCTTGAATCAAGGACAGTGAAAAGATCACCAGGGATACACAAAGTATGTTCCATATGATCATTACTTTCAGGTACGACATCATGCCTAAAAAGATAATCTCACATCACTACATGCAATTCAATTGATCAGTTCATAATTTAAAAAAAAAAGATTGCAGTGCATATCTTTATGCATAATACTAGTTTAATAACAACATAAAAACTATTCAAGGACAAATTGCTAATTTAGAATTACTCCATAAATTCTGTCTTGGTTATTAGTTGATTACATGTTAAATTTTGTAGTAAGACTAGGAAAATTCATTATTAACAAATAATTGAAGTAAATTTTTGCAGAATTCTATTACGTGAAAACTACAGTCACAATATTCTTTGAACATGGATTCACTTCAGTACAACAGTTTCTAAGGTTATAAAGTAAAAAAAATACCGTCAAAACATTAGTTATTAAGTAATGTAATGATATAAATCATAATCTATCATTAAAATATTAGTGTTTAAATATGTCAAATGGAAATGTAGGATAAAAGTGTGTCTTCTTTCAAAAGGAAAATTTATCTGATTTTTCTGTTTCAGTTCATAATTTTCGTTTTGAAGAAGAGCACTTTGATCAAAATGCTCTGAGTAGAGATAGGTGTGACACTTACCTAACAAAGAATATGTCTGCTCTCAGTGATGTTTCAGATGCCTTATATATTGCTTTGTAACTATGCTGGGGTTAACTAATTAGACAGCTTGTTAAACAAAACCACCAATGACAGCTTATGACAGCAAACTTTCCACATGAGTTGGAAGAGGTCCCAGATGACTAGCCTAACACAACATCTGGAAAATACTCCCATTAAGAAAAACGATTACAGAAAAAACTAAATGGGGACTTACTAGTCAAAACAAATTTTGATTACTGAGTGAAATGAACAAATTGTCCTGAATGCATCTGGAAGGTATTAGATATTATTGCATAGCAATAAAAAATCATTATAGGCAAATGCTGACTATATATTCTTTCCTGTCAAATGTAGCTTAGGTGACAGTAGCCTAAAATTATGCAATATTATCTGCTACTGATAGTATATCTTCTCCAAAAAGTTTTGAGATCTAATTCATACAGTCGTAAGTAATTCACCAGTTCTGCACTGAATATATAGTACTTTTCCCTGAACTGAATGGAAATTTTGCCAAGGTATCGGCTAGAAAACAAAGAATTTAGCCAAAACTCAAATTTATTAAATATATTATATGTAAAGCATCAAAATTAAATGAGACCTATAATGTTTCAATGGTCTTTGTGTTTATTGGTTCCAGATTCAGGATACTGGAAATGGTTATTTGTAACTCTCTCAGAGCTAAAGGAGGTTTCCACTGAAACTTTTAATGGTCCTGACTCTCAGGGTTTGGAAGGGATTTTTTTATTCAGAAACTATCCTAAAGGCCAGGAAACACTGACACTTCCTTCTTACGATATTGCTTCAATCCCAAAGTAATTCTGTTATCCCAAAATAATAAATCTGGTGCAATAGGCATTGATCCCAATTGAGGAGAGCACTCAAAATGAGCTTGAGTCTCTTAGGGAGAATAATGTAGACACCTTTGAAAAGGAGTGCGTTTAGACATGTGCTTGGATTTCTTCCTCGCTTGGTTCAATGATTGTGCAACTTTAGTATTTTTATGCTAGAATTTCTTTCTAATTTCTATATTATCACAATAGAGGCAGTTTCTTTTAATCTTTCTGCATTGTGGATGCTTCTAACTGCTTTCATTCAATTCATTTATTCCAGTCAAGAAAAGAGTGCTTTTTCATTGCTCTAGGAACACATATAATCTTTGTAAAAGTTTCTAGAGCTATTTAGACAAGTGTTAAGTGGAAGCACTTACATAGAGTTGATTTGCTGTTCAAGGTTCTCTGCCCACTGCCAACCTGCTTATGAAGTAACTGTTACTCTACTTTGTGGAGAAGGGAACCCAAGGCTCTGAGATTTTATGGAGTTTATTCAAAGTAATACACAGAAGGAAATATATATTACATGTCTTATAACAAGGACTTCGGTGCTGTCTTTAGTTGAGTTGAGTATAAGCTTGACTGATAAAGAAACCCTCTGGTTTGAGAAGAAAGGTACCTGTATAAGGATATTTAAGGCCTAGGGAAGAAGTACTTGTTAGGGTAGCTAAACAGGATCACCATGATGATATAGGTTTTCTTGAAAAGTACTAAAATCCTCATAGCTTAAATAATTCATAATTTAATCAAGCAAAACATTTAAGACATCATTGAGTATATCCTTGCATTGATATCTATGATATGGAGAAGATTTGTTGACTCTTCCATCATTTCACAGCCAGTACAGCTGTGAGTCCCAGTTAATACTGTCTAGCTACCTAGCCAGTGAAATAATATATATAAAGAAGTAAATAAAAAGCAACAGATGATCAAAATTATTATCCTACTTCTGTTAACATGCCAGTACTCAATTAAGTCATACGAAGACAATTAGGTACATACATGACTTGAAAATATGGGTAGTCATGATTGGTTGCTACATTTATTATGTGCTAAGGATACATTCATTTTGGTAGGGATGTACTGGTTCATTTCTCTTACAAATTAAGTTTTTGGACATCAGAGGTGACATGGTGTTGCAAAGTCTGAGTGATGAGAAGATAATAATTCCGTAAGTGGATTAACAGGACATGAAAAGCACTTAAGACACCTTTAAATTGTAGTGTCTCAGTTGCATTGAAATGCAGGTGCTTCACAGCACGTGGTCAAACATCAGTGAGGTGGGGTTTGTACCCTGACCAGCTTCTACTGGTCTTCCCCTTATTTTCAGGGATGGACTTTGAAATCCTGCTTGAAATTATTATGTTTTCTGGGAGGCAGTAAGAAATATTCTCAAATATGGACACTGTCAGGGCACTCATGATGGACAGAGTTTACTTGCTACTGTTATGTAAAGGTTTGTGTGGCAGTGAAAAGGGCCGTAAGAGTAACAGTGAAACAGTAAACAAGGAGCTGCATGGGTATGGGAGGGTGGGGGGGGACACATCTCAACCATTTTTGGGTTGAGCTTCATCTGAGGTGGACTTGGAGCTATAAAAAAAAGGGAGAGTTCAAAATGTTTCATTTCCTTATTTTTATTTCTGCTGCATTTAGGGAAACAGGACTAGTTACATTCCTGATGAGTAAATACAGATAAATGGCTTCACCACCATTTTATTTCATCTTGGAGCAATGTATGGGACCTAATATTGTGGTTAGCCACTCCAATCAGAAAGAGATAACATTATTTTTATTGGACATTTCTTTGCTTCAGTTAAATATCAACTGACCAGTCATTTAATTTGGCAAGGGTTTCAGGCAATGTAAACCCTTCATTAAATCTTGTCATGTGTATTCAAAATCTTATCTGTATTTCCCAACTTCATTAGTTGATTGCATTCTTTTTAAAAAGGGAAAAAAAAAAATAAACCTTTGCCTACAAACCCTGCTTTGCACCCTGCTTTTCTTATGTACTGAGATCATCACAGTTACAGTACTGCTGTTGTTATCTCTTATTTCTGGATTAATGCCCATTGATGCCCATGACTCAGCTGTATCCTTATACCTTTTCAGGCCTTGGCTTTTTCAGAAGCTCACCATTCAGTCATACTTGTGACAGTGGTTTTGGGATGTGTTCATATCCACTGGGGATCACATGGAAAATGTAAGCCAGTGAAATCCCAGAAAATGGTGGTTGTTTTAACCTGGGTCTGATCTGACAGATGCCTTATTGCTTTTTCAGTCCCATCACTGATCCCCATTGTTGTCCCATCAGTATCCTCAAAATATCATGTAATTTTCATATAAAAACTAAGTTACATTTGGAGTGATCTTAATCCCTGAGAGAACTCAGTTGACTGTAAGAGCAGCTGGGGTGTCCCAGCAAAAGTTGTTATTTAGAGAAGCTGAGTTGAGCGAGAGTGAAGAAAGTGAAAAGAAAACAAAAGAGCAAGTATTTAGAGTAGTGTTGGCCTGTTAAATATTCACTGATTAGGGTACCTCTTTCTCACCTTTAACCTAGAAGGAATTTAATTGAAAGTTAAGTGAGTGCTGGAAGTCTCATTAAATGAGTTGCTAAGAAAAATTCTGAAGAATCACAGAAAACTTTTGCTCTTGCTGGAGGAACAGACACAGTTTCAGGCTTACGGTCTTGGAGGGGTAAGGAAGGAGAACGATGTAGAAGAGGTAGAAGCCCTAATGTGGAAAGTGCATGGGTTACAGTTAATTCTTCTGGGACATCTGATAACTCATCAAAGGATGCTTCCCTGTATTGCCTTCTACAATCAGTTGCTTTCTTCCATGCCAGAACTGGCTACATTTCATTGGCTTATTTTATTTGATTATAACAAAAAAAATGTTGACTTTGAAGAGCACTTAAGTATGCTGGCTTTTAAGACAGAGGAAACCATTGGTTTTTTTGTGATTTATGACTAGTATGAATAGCAGTAGTATGGCAATGAATTCTGCAGCAAATTGCTGTAATAAGGGTCAGATGGTCACATGCATCATCCAGTTGATGTAAATACAGAATTATTGCATTTCTAATTCCTAAAAAAGTTGAGAGAATCATTTAAAATAAGAAATAGAGAGAAAAATACGACTTAGAAATTTTATTTGTCCTCACAGAGATAAGAGGTGAGCCCAAATAATAGGTGGAAAATGAAGGATAAAATCTGCTTGTTTGTGTTATTTTTATAGTACTACCAAAACCTAGGGGAAACCTTGTATTCCAGAAAAGCCTTTAAACTCAGTACAGCTGCAGACACTACTGAGTATCTTGAAGAGCAGGAGGAGAAAGAGCAGATCTGCTGGCTGTTTGCATCTACAGAGGTACATAACTTGATGTCCTCTGGAGCCTTGACCCTAAGACCATCACTTTATAACTATCATGGTATTTCTCAGTGGGTCCTAACAATCTACTAAAGCTAGAGCATGGATTTATTTGAACTAGGCTGGAATCTCATTTCGTGTTGAATGAGTGCTCTGATTCATACAACAGGGCAGACTTCTAATGACAGAAAGTTACAGGGAAAAATCTTTCAGAGAATGTTGGCCAGAAATATTCAATTTTTTTTTCTTTCCCAGTATTCGGTCTAGTGAAATGGTTATTGATTTGGATCCAGATAGCCTCAATGAAAAGTGACTACTGCTTCATAAAAATGCCTCACAAAATGAATTATATTCCATATTGTTTGTTCTTTTTTATTCATATAGTATATGGACTAGTTCTACTGAGTAATAGCTGGAAGAACACAAGAGGTTCAACTGTAGGAAGAAAAAAATTTCATGCAAGATTGGATTAATACGAAGGATGACACATGATAAGCACAAGGAAAATTAACATGAGAAAGCGTGCTTCAGGTAGGAGAAAGGTAAATCTAGGAGAGCAAGAAGTTATACATGTCTGTTTATAACATAAGAAATTACGTTTGTCAGTTAAACAAGGAATTCTCAGTTAAACAGTAGTAGTTGAATTATCACTGATTCGTGGTTAATATGTGAAAGAAAGATGTAGAAAATTAATTCAGCCCACAGTTATTTCATTACCACCTACAGGACTGCTAATAAAGACTCCCAGAAACAGTCACCACTTTTTATATGACCGAAGAATAACACCCTTATTTTGGCAAAATAGCAGTGACAAGGTGTCAGACAGGGGGGTTTTCAGACTTGATATGAAGTCATTTTCTTGTAACATGAAGAATCACCTTTCTTAGACATCTCACTCAGGCTACTATAAATAATCCTTGTAACGCATTCTCAAGCTTTCACCTCTGCTGTATTCAAGCAATATTGGTCTGTTTAAATATGTATATTCAAGGGGAAAGGACTTGCTGGATCTGCATAATTGTACACAAGAGCAACAAGTAGTTGTTAAGTTATACTTCTCTGAGAAGATTTATTTTTTCTTTTTTGGAACTTTTCTGCTGTTGCTTGACTTCAGAGTGAGAAAGGAACAGTAACACTCCTGATGTATATCCAACAGGAAGGTCTTGAATGTCAAGTAAGTCCATGTACAGAAAAGCTCTCTTGGCAATATTGAATACTGTATATTAATATTAGTAGAAAAAGCTTTAGTTAAAGCTGCCAGAGGCTTGTGGAAGCTGCCTTTTTTTCTCCTTATTGTAAACACCTGGTTTTGATCACTCATAGTTATACAAGAATCTGAATTATTCATCTGAACTTTCAGTACATTGTTTTTGCCTGTTAGGCACCTGATGTGTAAAAGACACCTACAGTGAACAAGAATTGACTGGGTATTTGGCAGAGTGGATTGTCTCAGCATGATAAATCCCCTTTTCTTTGTCAAAGGTAAAGAAATATAAAAAAAGGAAAAATACTCTTTTTTCCTTCAGTTTCAATGATCTTTGAAATAGTTGTATTCTCTTTTAAGTGCATTCAAAATGAACTCTGCCTCTGAGAACTCAGTTTTCTTCTCAATCCTCCTCAAGAGTTGCACACACAGAGCACGACTGCAGCAGCTCAGAACAGGGCACTGCGAACACAGCAACCCATTTGCAGTTTAAATATAACAGCAAGATTCTTTGAACAAATAAAATGATTGCAAAAATGTAAATTACTCAGCATGACTGTGGTACCTCACAGGTTGTGTAGTGTTGATCTAGGTCTGAAAAAGGAATAATCTGTAGCAAAAGCAGGATTCTTAACCTGATCTCCAAGGGAATAATGAGGCAAAATGAAGAAAATAACCAGCTTTAGTTGTTTATCATCCAAATACCTCTCTGCTATATCAGGAAATTTCTAGGCATTAGTCTTTGTTTGCCTGTAATTAAGTCTGAGGTTAGAACTGAATTAAGTATTAGGTTTTAGAAATCTAAAACAGAAACTTCATTTAATTACCTGTTTCTCAAGGTAGCTGGGAGCATGAATGGTAGGAGCTCCCTTCTGATAGGGAGTTAAGGTCTTTACCTCCCCTAAACAATCCTCTTTCACAGCATGGACTACCATAATTAAAAACTGCTGTTAGGGAGCTGAATTAGTCCCCATATCCTTCCTCAGGTGTGACTATGCTTGAGAATGGGGTCAAGGTCAAGCTTTGGAAAGATGAGTCTTCAAGAACTCAGTGGATTTTAAAATCCCTAAGAGTTAAAAGAAGGCTGGCAGTAGTAGGGATTAGGCTTTTTCTGTTTAAATTATTCATCCCCCTTCTAGACTTCAAATTAAGTTTATAGTTTGAATTGAAGTTAGATTAAAGTTAGAAGAGTCAAGTGATTCAACTTTGTGGTTTTCAGTTTTAGAGAGGTGTCTATCACAGCCCATTCACCTCCTGTACTGTAGGGATTAATCAGAATATTGGTATTACTAAGCATATATTTGGTCGCAGAGTTAGGACTTCTGGTTTTGAAGGATCAGGTGCTAAGAGGTTAAAAGGAAGCTGATTGATCTTATCTTCTGTGTTATTGTAGGAATTGATCTCCAAAGTAAAATTCAATTTGGGGGGTTCGTGCTATTAAGATCCTTATTTATGGCTACATTCAGTATATGCTTAGTAATAACATTTCAGTGTATTTCATTAATGTTCAATTTATATGTTTCAGTTTCAATCTACATTTTCAGATATTTGTCTGTTTCAGTTGCTTCCTGTGTCACTTTCTGTAAAGATTGGCCTTCTCATAATTGAGGATAATGTAAAGATATGGTCTAGAGTTAATACTTCAGCATCTACAGCTTTAAGAACCAATAAGCATGGGCAGACATTAACCACAGCCATGTATTTTACTTTTATAAAGGGATTAAACTCTGGCTATAAAGAAGATCGGGTTTGGGTTTCAAGGATTTAACAATTCATCAGCTCAATATAGATGTTATCTGGGAACTTCAGATATAAGGTTAGAGTTAGGAGAAATCTGAGAAGTGAAAATCTGATGTCCTTCTGGAATCTGTGGGTGGTGGGAGCTGAATAAAGATTTCAGAAAACTTTCGGAATCCAACTCTTCAAGAGCATGTACTATTGCAAGGTTCTCCAGAAGTTGCCTGATACCAGTAAGCCCCTAGCATCTAATGTTTTCTTTCAATGTTTGAATGAGTCCATAAAATTGAATCCCATAAATTAGTTACAGTGGGCTAAGGTAGGAGTATGAAAAATTTCAAGGCTGATTTTATCTGTTAAATACATAGAGGGGTAAAACTATACTTGGATTAGGAATTATTTCATTCTTTCAGTGATTTTAGTGCCATATTGTATTCTGCAGACACAGCATGCTTAAGCGATGGTTTGATGTTAGTAGGAGATAATGTCTCATGTTTTGGGGCTGGTTTTGCATATATCAATCTCATACTTAGGATTAAAAGTTGGCAACCCAAAGGCCAGAAATCTGTGGCCCTCGTATATTCTGAAGATATAAAGAAGATGATTTAACATTGTAATGACTAGTGCTTTATATGCCGGTTTAGTATGCAAATAATACTTTAAGATGGTTTTTTAGTTAATTTAGGCATAGGGTTACACTAGGGTTTGGGAAACCAACACCCCAGGAGCCTTGTTCATTGATGAGTTGAACAGGGTTGGAAGAGTTACTATTAATAGGAGTCTTAAAGACTCCAATAGTCTTTAACTGAATAGATGAATCTGGTACTTAAACTCAGGGTTAGAGGTTATGTATTCAGATTATGAAATTTGGAGCAGGTATTCCCTCTCTGATATAGATTCTGGAGATGAAGTTTGCAGATACTTGACTGTTGACATGTCTGCCCCTTAGTTTTAGTTGGGGATTGCCTTCGTGTTTGGAGTCTGAAGTCCCAAGACTCTGCTTTTTTGATGTACTTTACAGAGCTATAATTTGTGCTGATGTCAGTCATTGGCTGTAAATATGTAATAATATTTTTTACTGCAGAGATGGGTATATTATATTCCAGTTTAACATTTAGGTAACTACAGTGTCAGAAACCCATTTTATTGATTGCTGTTATTGGTATTACTTATCCCACCCAGCGCTTAGACTAAACCTGTCACAAAGCATAGCCTTAATAACAGCCAGGGAGCAAACCCCTGCAGTGATCTCAGAAAGAGAAAACAGAAGCATCTTTCCATCCCAACTAACTGTCACCCTTGTAGAATATATGAACATGGTGCATATTTAGGCAGTAGAAGAACAAGGACTATCAATTTCTATGCTCTGGGACATTACTGATCTTCAGTTAGCAACCTTTCTCTTCCCCAAGGCACCTTTCTCTTCCCCAAGGCACCTTTCTCTTCCCTAAGGCACCTTTCTCTTCCTTAAGGCACTACATTGAACTGTGGGTGCATCTGCCAGGTTTTTCGCACCTCGGTTGGCATCATTGTGAAATGAAGGGAAGGACACTGAATTCTGGCAACAGATTCCTCTGTTTTCTGTAACTAACATCTGAGAATGAATCAGTAGCTTAGTGTCACCAAACATCTGCTCTGTTTCTGTTACAGTATTCTCTTTGCTGATGGCTCTTTAACTTGTTTTTCAGGAACTCTGGGTTGTAATGAGGACTGCAAGTAGAAGGAAATCTCAACAGTGGGTAGATAACTCAGGCGTTTGCATCGCTCTCTGAATGGGGTGCCAGGTTTATAGATAATGCCTGCCTGCAATAAAAACTTAGTTTGAAAAATGACTTATTTTCCTTGGCTGGACTGTGAAGATTCCCTTTCTAGTGTAGACTGTGGGAAAGAATCTCCCTTTTTTCCCCAAAAAAATTAGAACACTTTTGGATGTCAGATTCTGAAATAAGGAAGGAGGTGCATTTGTAACTGGGATGCCATGAGAAGGTGTTTAAAGGAAGTAGCAGGTCATCCTTATAAACTTCTGTTCTCCCAAAGAAAATCTCATCCTTGGTTTTTATACCTCTACTAGCGTATTCCCTTACGGGCTGTCCTCTGCTGGGCACTCTTACGTTGGCAACCATTATCTTTTTGTATGTGGCTGTGTAAGCGAGTGTTCCTGAGTACATCAGGTTTTTTAACTACTTTTGTTTCATAGCAATATTTTCATAATATCTAGAATCTGTTAGGTGCCTTTCAGTACAAACAAGAAAAAGTCCTAACCTTGTGCATCTAACAATTTAATTCTAGTACGTAATCGGAGGCGTATCTGGAGGATGGTACTTCTTACAGGCATCTTTCTTTTATACTATTCAAAATGAGTCATATGTTTTAGTGAGCAAAGCATTTGGTTTAAAGATTAAAATTATAAATGATGTACCACCCTTAAGACAGTTCTATTCCAGAAAGATCAAGCTTAGTGAATTGTCAGCATCTTTTACTCAAACTTAGTTTTCAGAAAATAAGAGAAAATTATAGGGATGCTGATAAAGAATATGTGTTGACATATTGTTGTGTTGACACACAGAGGCTGTGTGGTGTGGTCACCCAGGGATGACATTCAGACGGACCTTTACAGGCTTGAGAGGTGGGTCCATGCAAACCTCAGGAAGATCAACAAGGCCAAGTGCAAGGTCCTGCAGATGGGCTGAGACAATCCCGTGCAGAAATATAGGCTGGGTGATGAATGGATTGAGAGCGGCCCTACAGAGAAGGACTTGGGGGTATTGGTGGGTGGAAGACTGACTATGAGCCAGCAATGTGCACTCACAGCCCAGAAAGCCAACTGTGTCCTGGGCTGCATCCAGAGCAGTGTGGCCAGCAGGGCAAGGGAGGCGATTCTCCCCCTCTACTCTGCTCTTGTGAGACACCCCCTGCAGTGCTGGGCCCAGCTCTGGGGGCACCAACATCAGAGGGACATGGACCTGCTTGAGCGGGTCCAGAAGAGGCCACGAAGGTGATGAGGGGGCTGGAGTACCTCCGCTGTGAGGACAGGCTGAGAGAGTTGGGGGTGCTCAGCTGGAGAACAGAAGGCTCCAGGGAGACCTTAGAGCAGCCTCCCAGTACTGAAAGGGGCTCAGAAAAGATGGGGAGGGACTGTTGATCAGGGATTGTGGTGATGTCATGAGGGGTAATGGTTTTAAACTGAAAGAGGGGAGATTTAGATTAGATATAGGGAAGAAATTCTTTCCTGTGAGGGTGGGGATGCCCTGGCACAGGTTGCCCAGAGAAGCTGTGGCTGACCCCTCCCTGGAAGGGTTCAAGGCCAGGTTGGACGGGGCTTTGGGCAACCTGGGCTAGTGGAAGGTGTTCCTGCCCATGGCGGGGGAGGTTGGAACTGGGTGATCTTTAAGGTCCTTTCGAACCCAAACCAGTCTGTGATTCTATGACATAAGAATGCTCTTATAAGACAACATCATTTATTCTTTGTTTACAGATGCTATGCCTGAGAAACAAATCTATAAAGCCTTAATCAGAATCCAAATCAAAGAATTTGCATAACCAAAATAATATACAATAACTATACTGCTTAAAAACATGACCTTCCAAAAATCATGTCATTAATGAAATTACATTGTTAATTCTTTCCTTTTCTGCTGAGGAGTGAAAAGCTTGAGCGTGAAGTGTAGGTGTATGTGCTGAAATATTGACAACAGCCATTATAGTCACTGCTCTGCCTATACTTCAGTAAATGATTCAAACCAATTATTGCTGCTATTAAGTCCAGCGCATGAGAAATGAACTGGATGGACAGACAGATTTTATGGGAAAGCTCAATCTAACAGCATGCCAAAACCAACTCCTACGTGAGCTTAGTGACTCTATAATGATGTGAAATAACAGTGAAAACTAACTCTGAGATTGATTTGGTGGCCACAGGAGTAAGAACAGCCCAAAGAAAGATGCTATAATGGTCATCCTCTGGGGGACCTGATCATCAGTTCTTGGTTGTCCTGAATCCACTGAAAGGGAAATGAGTTGAAAAGGAAAGCAGCTTGCTTAGCCTTTCATGTCAAGCTCAATAGAAATTCAGATCTCTTGATGTTTTAATTAATCTTTTTTCTTTGATTCTTCTTTAAATATGCTAAGAGTAGTCATATCAAGTATCTAAGAATATAGCATGTTTTAATTAAGAATATGCTTGAAATTTGACAGTCTTTTCAAGAGAACAACAATTCCTTCTAAATGTTTAGTTTAACTTTTAGATTAAAGTAATTTTATGTAAATGTGATATGATCTCCACACTTTCAAAATTTTCTTTAGAATCCTTAGAATTGATATCTTCTAATAGGAAGAATTATTAGAAAATGTGTAAGGACAGAGAAGCTAAAGCAGCTGGACTGCAGACAGTCTGTCAAATTCTAGGAAATTAATTTCAGAATGCCCAACAATATGCAACTTGTCTTTGCAGATAAAGAGTGAGCTCCTGTGAAGAGTGTATTTAAAATAAACCAATCTGTTCTTATGTGAAATTATGAGACAAGTTTTAACCAGGAAGATCTAAACTATAAATATAGATAAGGTACTGCTCCTAGCTTTTAGGCATAAGTTTGTGACCTTTTCAATTGGGTGTATGTGCTATTATCTGTTTCTATGAAGAGGGTTTTTTAGCTCTATTAGGCCTAGAGAAGGGTAAATTTGTGACTTTGGCTTGAGTAAAAATTGGTTTATAAGCAAAGCATTTCAGGCATAGGTATTTAAATTCCAAACCCATTTGATGCTTACTTTTAATGCATTAAAGAGATTTTTATATCCAAATACTAGAGGTGTGAGAATAGGATAGGTTAAAGGGTTATATTTCTGAAAGAAACACAGGGTATTACAAAGGATATTCAAGTTTATTTCATCAGAGGTGCAGATCACAAATTGCAAGTGAAAGACTATTCCACAGTGGCTTGAACTGTCTCTATCAACCACAGTAGACCAGTAGGAAAATGGGCAGATGGGCTGATGTAGCATTGCTCGGGTATGAGCAATACAGAATATAGGCATCACTCTGCAACAGAACTTATGGAGTGTTCTCCTTTGTACTTGACATAGGACTTTCTAATCATGAAACTTTATCTCAAACACTTTAGTAAGGAGTTGAGACTGCTGGTGTTTTCAGTACGGCTGGCAGCAAAGTAAATCGTTCTCCAACTTGGCCTAAATTCAAACCTGTAGATATTAACATAGTGCAAACCTGAGCGTCATTCAGTTCGCTTTCTATAAGGAAGACGGAACAAATTTGCACATTATTCAACCTCTGATGAAGCTTGAACACTTATTCCTAAAAGTACATTGGAAAGAGTGTGTAAATGTTGTGCCTAATTTGCACAATGAAGAACAAACAGAAAAACTCAGTTATATGCAGTACTTTTAAAATGTGGTGATAAATATTTCATTTCAAACCTTGCTACAAGTAATTATTAATGATCCTAGGAAGGCATCAAGTAGGAAAATTCCCTAAATTAGTTATTTACATCAGTAAAAGACATGCCTAAAATAATAGATATTGTAATATATCCCAGCCTGTTTTGTCTTACTGAAAAACCACAAAAGATCCAAGCCTTTTTTTTACCTCCATGTATAATAAACTTTAGACCTTACAATGTTTTTAAGTTGCCGGAAGCTATGCAGAAGGTAAATAGTTTCTCATTCTAAAAGAGTTTTAGAATATGTACAAATCCTGAATACTGTCTTGAGGCTTTATTGAGAGTATTGTGGTGTTTCTTTCCAGCATTCTTGATGAGGAAAACATGAAGGACAGACTGGCAGCAATATCTGACTATCCTGGTTTTGTATGTGGTGTAGGTATGGGGTGAGACCTTTTGTTTCAGCTGAATTCACTGAAATACTTGGTGACTAGAGGGTATACAGTGTTGGTAGTTGCCTTCTGTTTTGACCAGCTGCATTATTAGATCCAGTAACAAATTGGGGCAATTAAGATAAACTTTAAATGTCATATGAGAAGCTTAGCAGCAGTGTTACAGACAAGCTTGAACCTGGAGCAGTAAAGTTCAAGGAGATCTTAGAGGATGTAGCTAAAGACTGAGAGGCACTGAAAGCATAAATGAATCCCTCAGTACTGGTGGGGATGATGTATTGGTTTGTTTAGCCAACGGGGCGTTGATGGTAATGGGTTGGGCTGCAGACACAGGACGTGTGAGGAGAAGTAGAATTTGGCGTCAGTGACCAGCTACCAAATTGTAGGCAGTGGGGACTAACTGGAATATACCGTCATGAAGGAAACAGGAACGGCCCTCGCTGCCAGCAGATAGGTTTATGTGTTTTTGTCTTTGGGAATCGTATGGGGGTTGGGAGAGATGGCTGTGGAATTTGCAAAGGTTGCGGAAGTTTGGCACCATTTTAGGGCTGATGTTATATTCATAACATTCTGTTCCAGGGCTCTGGCTTGGGCTGATGACTCTGCGTTACTTAATGGTAACGCCCTAGTGTTCTCCTGAGGGCTCGGGTTACTCAGAGATGTTAATTATGTGGCCAGATAAAACTCCGCCGTTATTGTGACATGTTGTTGAGATTCTTCTGGTGACATTTAGACCAGCACTTTTCAGAAATTCAGGGTCCTGGATTCAGTGAAAGTCAGAGAAAGCAGTCTAAAAATATTAACCAAACCCCATGGCCTGATATGAAATACTGTGAGCATTTTTGGCTGCCTGTGCACAAGTTACTGAAACTACGACAGGTGAAAAGAGAGGCTGTGATAATAAAGTAATGGAAAGATGCAAGAAGAAACCATAAAAGAGTTTATTTTGCTAATTCTAGCAAAGAAGGGCTTTGATTTCTGTGTGTAAATACCTCCAGGCAATAAAGATCTGGGGGACTGAGAGCAAGAGAGCTATTTAAAAAGCAACAGCAGCCAAAAGTTAAGTAGTTTTAAGCAGTTTGTGAGTAAGATTATGCAGGAAATTAGAATAAGGTTCTTAAGCATTGTATCACTGAGGTTTTGGAACAGCCTTTTGATCAAATGCGTTTTAAGATGGAGCTGGATGCATTTTTGAATGAGGTGAAATGCTGTGGGAGAAGGATCTCGGCGGCACAGGAGTTCCTTCCTGCTGTCCCTCTCTTGCTCTCCTCTCGGTCTGCATCGTTAGAAGAGAACAGGGAAACTGAGGTTGTATTATTAACCTGCTGTGATTTTTGCGAGCCTATTACTGTAAGACAGTAGAGTGGGGATGGTTATTTTAGAGACATTACTTCACTACAAATGGACCTGATTAATTTCCATTTACTAAGACATGTATCACGGCCATCTGTTGAAGAGTCTTATTTGAGCAGCCAGTAAAACTTTGCCATTACATAATTACATGGAGAGGCAACAACAGTCATTTCCCAGCTCCCTGACGCCAGAGTGCAAACGCTGATGGCCCTAATATTTTACTTCGACCCCTTTTCTGCTAGTGGTAGTTGCAACTTTCTCAGTGGCTTAGGGTACCTGGGGCAAGGAGGGGACAACTCCTCAGTTGTTTCTCTGAACTTTGTCCTTCCACTTCTGTGAGCTCTGTGCTTCACTCACTGGTTTCTCTTGTTAACTCTGAGATTCAAGCAAATTTTGGTGAGAGTAAGAGTGAGAAAAACCATAGGTACCACAGTAGTCGTGAAAGATAAGGCAGGTAGCATCTGCAACTTTCTGTGTCATATAAAATTTTATAAAATATTCATTCTTGCAGTTCAGCACGGTTTTCCACCCAGGTTTTTTTTTAGTATCAGAAGAAATGTTTAAGCTGATTATATTATTGTTGCAGGTGATGCTGTTAGAGCATCTTGATCACAGTACAAGTCTGCCTTTTAATCCATTTTTGGAACAAAAGCTAAATTTAAACATATCTTAATGACAAAGATGATCTCTCTGAAAAATATCTCTCTGAAATACTAGTTTAGGTTAATACAACATAATTTAAATGCAGCTTTCCCAGTTCATGTATTTTGTAGCAAAATCGCATCATTAAAGAGTGAAGAGTGAAAAAGTGTATATATTTGCCATTAGACCCTGCTTATAACTGTTGAATGAAAGGCAATGCTCATATTGGCCCAACTGTAAAACAAGGATATGTTCTTCTGAAGTCCATTCCAACTTTACATTCGTTAATGAAAGCAGTTTAATTCATGAGTCTCAAACTTAGCTGTCTCAGTCAATCTATGAAGATGTCCATAGAGTATGATAAACACCTGTAGTTTTTGCTCCCTTTTTCTTTTTTCTTTTTTTTTTTTTTTCTGTGAACATCATGCTTGTTCACCCTCTGGGACCTTTGACTTCTGCCAGGACGGTAGTTCATTTGTGATTCATATGTGAACTTCAAAAAATATGGACGCTTAGTGATGATTTCAGGGATATGATGTTACTTCCATCCTTTTAAGCTTTTTACATTTATATAATCACTGTGTCTGGAATAATATTAAAGACCATTGCAAATAACACTTATTTGGAATGATTACTCTTTCACAAGACTGTCTGGCAGATTGCAGGGTTTTACCAGATGTTCTGATTTACAAGTAGTTCATTTTACAAAGTAAACTTATTTAATTTATTTTAAATAGGTCCAAAACAGCTTAAAAAAACTCCACTGCATAATAGGTAAATACAATCAAATATTTTCTTTACTTACAAACTCTATCTATGTAAAACTGGAGTATAAAAGTCACTGAATAACTCTCATATCAGTGCTGCTACCGACATCAGAAATTACAATTTTTACAATTTTTTTTTTTTTTTGGTGTTGCAGTACATCAGATTTAATCTAATAAATATAAATCAGTGTCTTCTGAGAACATCCTGCAGAAAAGATCTATCTATCTTGTGATAATTCAGGCAATAGCAATGATTATTTTTCTCATCAGTCTCTCAAAGGTGATCTACTGCCTGCTTGGAACAGAGGGCCAAAACTGGACGTGATATTCCAGATGAAATTGTATAATAACTAATAAAGAATGGAACATGTCTTGCATGAAGTGCTTTTGTTCAGGTAGCAGTAGGAAGCTTTTTCTGTCTCTGTGTGACAACATTAACTCTTGTGTAGCTGGTGATCCTCAGTAATACCTTGGTTCCTTTTGAAAAGCACCCATAACCAGGCATCGTGCATGTTATCTTTACACAATTGTATTTTCCTGTCTAACGTGTAATGTGTCGGGTTTGATCTTTTAACAGCGTCCTGGGTTTTGGCAGAGAGTATCTTCAATTGATCAACTTTGTTTGCAACTCTAACCCTAATTTTTCTCTCTACCTTTTGGGTCATCTGCTAATATTCACCCTGCTCTGATCACCAATAGAAACATATAACTCAGGTACCAAAACGGGCCCTTGCAAAATTTTATTGAATGAAAAATTCCAACTAAATAGTAACCAAAACAGCAGTTGAAGGAAGTCTAGCCTGGTAAACTAGAGTAAAAAATGCATGATCTGGGGTTGCCTCCCTTATGTTGTATAGTTATTGAATATTTTTCTCCACCATTAGAAGCCTGAATGAAAGAAGTGCCAGGTGTTTACTTCTGTTGACAGTCTTATAAATATTTACAATGCATATTCCTTCCATGCTCCATACAACACTGGAAAAGCTAGAATTTCATCCCACAAGTTCAGAACCAAGGTCAAACCCATAAGTGCAGATGTGCTTGCTAAGTAGCAAAGCTTTTTGATGCTCTATGTGTTCTGCTCTCATCAGAAAAATTAAAACAAAAGAAGGAAATCCCAAACATACTAGAAAAAAAAAATTTCCTATCCATTGTTTCAGCAAATATGGACTGAAATTCTGTTTTCTGATTTGAAATTGTCCCAGTGTGCTGTGAAAGCATGGTTGCATTTGTAAGTGCTCACATACTCTGCAAATAGCTGCTCAGGATGCTGTCAGGAATCAGTGATAGCTCTGACGTGGACTAAATGCTGTAATATGAAACGTGATCCAGTGTTTGCTTATGCCCTTTCTGATTTAAATCTAGAGAAGGTCTTTCTTTGATTACTGGGGTTTTTTGGTACTGATGAGAGACACTCATATTCACTGATGTTCACTGATCCATGGAATTTTTCTTCTCTGTGACCATCATTTGAGACCTGCAAATGCAGGTGGCAGCAGCTGTTATTTGCAGTACATGGCAAAGTCTGATCAGGCTGTCTGCAGCCCAAAGCTTATTGTACCAGCCTGGCTCCTTCCCTACGGCACCACTAGTCTGTCACTGCCACTCCTGTGTGCTTGTACTTAGCAGCAACAAGGACTCATTTTAGTCATATCCTGTCAGCTAAAACTCTGGTTTTGTTGATATCGGTGCTGGTGTTTTCAGAAAGTATTCTGCAGCACAGGTTTTTGTGCACCATCAGTGGGCAAATTTCAGTGCATCATTTATATTGCGACCCAGAGGAACACACTGCCCTTTCCCTAGGAGAACATTGAAGAACAGGTCTTAAAATCCATGCACACACATCTTGTGCATTTTCTGTCTGTAATGGAATGGTGTTTATCTTGACTTTAGTTACAGAGTTTGTAAAACTGGAAAAAGAAAAACAACTCAATAACCAACCCTTTCATAAGAGAAATCATGTTGCTATTTACCAACATGATGTTACATTGGAAGATGTTTAATACTTTCCAAAACTAAATTTTTAGATAACGTCTACAGCAAAAGATGTTAGAGTCCTTTCATGTAGTTATGCATTTCACTATCTTCTTGTCTTTTTTCTCGAATGATATCCTAACAGAGGAGTATTCTGGACAAAGATTTGAGAGAGAAAAATGAAGTGCTTCTGTGTGTGAGGAACTTCTGCCACGTACAAAGGCACAGAAAACACATTTGAAAGTCGAGCAAGGCGGCTTCTTGACAGTAAAGAAAAGCTGTAGAGGACTTGAAAGCAGAGAAGTAGCTCATGTTATTAGACAAAGGTCTTTGTAGCAGCGATCAGAATTATTGTGAGTGGGGGGAAAAAGGATTTGCTGTGGTCTGAGAGAAGGTTATTGCTATTATTGAGCTGTCTGGAAAGTCGATGTTCAGGCATATAAAGCTCATGTTGTAATAGACATCACAGCTTTTTAGGTGTGACTAGAGATGGCCATATTGTTATGATGTGTATGGAAAAAAACTTCAGTGTAATTCAGACCAAAGTTCTAATTTGAAGATGTTGGCCGTGTATCTGAGTATCAGAAGCATTTGTTGAAAGAAACAAAGGCTGGCAGAAAAGTCCATAAAGAGACAGTTTTGGTTTTGCCAGGTTGAGCAGACATCCATCCATCCATCCATCCATCCGGGGATGTCAGGCTGAGATTTTTTTCTAGCTAGAAGAAAAAGGTATAGGTTTTCCTCTGTTCATCTTTAAGTGGTCAGAGGTCTCTGTCAAAATGCTATCAGTGTTTGCATCTTCCACTTTTAGGACTGTCGTTAGAAAACTAGCCAAGTACCAAACCATGGCACTAAGGGGTCGTGTTAAGTATGGAATAAATTGATTTAGAGACATAGAATGGCAAGCTATGTAGTAGGCCTCAATAAAGTACTATTCTGATGAAGGTAGTACAGTGTGCATTACAAAGTATTATGCAAATTAAATGCCCAGACACAGCCAGTTCTCACGCATACAAATACTTGTAAAAATCTGCTGGTTGTTAATTTATTCACATGTTTCTAGATTATGAAAATGTCTCAGATTTTAGCATGACTGGTTTAGATTCAAGTTTCAGGCTGGAGATCCAGTGATTGTTATTTTCGGTTAATTCTTTTCTAGCACACAAGGTGGGAGCAAAACCAGCGCTGTGTGATTTATTTAAATAATCAACAGAGCTTTACAAATAAACAATGGCTAGTCTGACAAGGGCTGAACTTCGTTGCTGAACCTGACTGCTCAAATAACAAATTCTCAAAAACACTACTTCTCAGCAAAATGCAGACTGTTTTTACTAGCTGCTCTGCAGATGCTCATTTTCATGCTGTGGTAATTGATTCTGAGATGTATCCTTTTTGTATTGTCTATCATTTTCAAATTTCTATCGGGAAAATTCATTTTACATTAGCTCTAAGTAAAATGACTTTTGCTATTTTTCTTAGTATCTGCTGAGAACTGTTTATATGATTAAGAGATATTTTGATTAGATGAGGTGTCCAGTTCTAAGGCAGGGGTTTTTAACAAGGTTTCATTCAATGCGACTCTTTGGTAATCACTAATGGGTCTTTACTTGTCTATAGTAAAGCCACTACACATGGTAAAATACCACCATATTACCTCGCTGTGCAACAAGTGGTTGAACACAAAGCACTTCCATGCTACAGCCTCATCTATTAAAGGACAACATCGTTTATGCACCCAAACTCTTTTCAAAACACAAGCTGTGAAATGTTAGCAGTAATATTTTGGCAAAGGCTTTGCAGGGTTACACCCAATTTGAGGTTCTCTATCAGTCTCCACATCGCTGAGAGCATTGCAGAGGAACCATTAAGCAAACCACAAATATTTTCTTTCAAACAAGGCCAGAGCTGAGAAGAGCTGTCTGACCTGTATGGTTGGTAAATATGTGAAGATTTGTGAGCTAATTCTGTTAGCAGACGATGATGAGGAAGGATGAATAAATTTGATGTAATAAGTTATTAC
The DNA here is from genome assembly GCF_047716275.1 of Strix uralensis. Lineage (NCBI taxonomy): Eukaryota > Metazoa > Chordata > Aves > Strigiformes > Strigidae > Strix > Strix uralensis. The sequence goes on along the minus strand of NC_133979.1, from coordinate 33,791,917 downwards.
AAGGTTTGTATTCAAAGTCCAGTTTCTTTAAGCTGAAGAGAAATCGAAGCGGTCATAGTTTTGTCGCAGATTTGAACAACTATCCTGTCTCCTACTCATAAGCTCTCTAGTATTTAATATCTGCCCACAGGTGGTGAACCACCCGGACATTAATGCAGAAACAGTACTGTGCTGGTACAAGAGTATCTTGCCCTCCCCAGTTTATCAATAAGGCTCCTGCAGTCCCTTCAGCATGTGTTTTTAATGTTGTTTTCTCATGGTATTTTTGCTTCAATTTCAGTCACTCCCACGGTTGCATCAGAGCACTGTGCATTTTCCTCTTCGGACATGGAGAAGTCCTGTTCGTTCGCCTGCTTTCAGTGAAGAGCTGGGAAACTTTAGTTATTTCTGTGGCATTTGGGAATTCATTATTCTCCCAGTGTCAATCCTCATCTTCACTCTTTAGATCTACAGCATCAGATTCTAGAGGCATCCTGACTAAAAACTTGTGATGGTGGTGAAGGCTGTTAGCAAGAGGAATGTTGACGTTGCTTGGAGCCTAGCTATGTTTCATGTACCACTGTCTTTACTAGGGGTAGTAGTAACTAGGGCCACTTACAGGATTCTTGTCTTTAGGGATGCTGGATGGTTTTTGCCTCTGAAGTTGTGGACCCAAAATCAAATACATTCTTTTTTTGAAGCTTTTACTATTTTAAGTACTTGCCAGTGGCTGTGCTACATTTTTTTGTAGCAAGACAGTTTGGCCTTGCTTTAATTAAGGGCTAACTCATATCTAAACAGCCCAGACTTTGTGATACCTCTCAGGCATTCTCTAAGAGAGGCTTCCTTGAGATACTTCTTGTGATCCAAGCACATCGGATCTACTGTGCAATTTCATAGGTAGCATACAGATTTTTTAAAAAAATGATGGTTGAGAGAGATTCTATTCAAGATGTCTTCTTCTGACTTGTAGGATGAGAAGTTATTACTAAGAAAGTCAGCTGCATCTCACTAAATTTCAAACCACTTTGTTAAGCTATCAAAAACAATAAGAATTGTGCAGTCTTCGACTTTTGTGTGCTAGCTCTTCCCATTTTAGGAAAGTGTTAAGCCAAGTGCTGTATTTGTTATACCATTTTTTTTTCTTACACACATTTTATCCAAAAAAATATCTCAACTTGTTCTCAGTCCCAAAATGGCCACAGTTTTATAACCCTCACATACAGTGAAAAATTAACTGAGGTTATCTTTCCATCAGATTCTCTACTCCTTGCAGCAATTGCACAACATTACTTGAGAGCACTTCTGAACAGTTGCTCTGTAATCTGAACAACTTCTTGGCTTGATCATGTTTCTGATGCTCCCATCATTTGGCTATTCATAAATTATATTTGAATCTGTTCGTGTAAAATATTAAAGAACACTTCTTTTTATCCATATGCTTTTATTTGTTAGCAGGTATCCTTTGTTTCCCTTTCCAATAATAAATTTTTCAAACCAAAAGAATCAGCTGTGCATGCTGAGGTGAAGTTTGCTGAAGATGCTGAATAGCTGAACTCAATGATCTGAAAAGTTATTGGAGTTGGGTTAAGTGTGTCCAGGCATGCAAACGTGTTTATAAAAATCTGCTTGGCAGTTAGGGATTACATTTAATGTTATTCACAGGGTACAGCTGGATACACTGTGCTTGGATGTTAAGTTTATTAGTGCAGTGCTGCTGGATGTGTAACACCCCATTTAGCTCTGGCAATTGGCTGGCCCTCTCTGGAGTTTCCTTTCTGCTTCAGCTCACACTCAGAGCTACTCTGGGCCTCAGAACGTTTGTCCAGGGAATGAAAGGACAAATCAAGTAATTCACTAAGGGTGTCCTGTAGCTCACGTGGAGCAACAGCTTCAGACAAAGTGAGCATTGCTGTATGTGCAGGAGTTCAAACCATCTCTGATTTCCCATCAAGAAATAAGGCTGTGCTTAAGCAAGTCATTGACTGTTCAGGCTTTTCAGCATTAATGGACATTGGTGTAGGTGGTGTTCTAAACTTCCAGGCTTCAGTGTTTGACTTCTCAATACAGCGTTGAATCGTTGTAGATGATATCCATGTGCTGACTCTGTGGACTTCATCAAAATTGCATCTGAAGCAGAGTTGAAGCCCAGAAGGCTAGAGAAGCCTTCATCTGGCTTTCCCCAGAAACAAAGCACAAGACCTGCCCAGCAACCCTCACCCACCTATACATCACAGCATCTTGGCAGGGATTAGTTTAAACGGAAATGTTCTAGACAGTTTTCTTCTGCATCTCTTTGCCTGGGTGATTAAGCACAACCAGCGTGGTGCTGGCGATTCGTACCTCCTCACACAGTGCTGCATGTCCTGTTCTCCGCCTGTGTGCAACTGGGGGGTGGGCGGTTGGATTCCAGCCTCATAAACTAATCTGTGGATTTCAAAGGTCATAATATGCCAAGTTTTTATTGGCAGCAGCCTTAGATTTGAGCTGCCAGAAGTAGAAATGCCTCTGAAGTCAATGGGTACCAGAGCTCCCACTTGCACCCCAAGAGTCCTGCCAGTAATAGCCACGCCAATGGGAGAGTGATGACGACTGCTTTACTCATTATCCTTCTCTTAGTTCAGCATCCACTGTCTGGATCTTACTTGGCAAGTAGACACTTATCTGTCAAGCACTGCTACTCCCACCTTTCCTGAGCATCGTTCTCAGCTGATAACCTGTTTTCCCTTTAACCCACAGTGCTATGTACTCTGCTTCGATTCATCACTGTACCTCTTCAGTAGATTACAAACTCAGCCAGTGCGCAAAGGAAAACAAAAACCCAGTGGCACTTCTCTCTCAAGAGATTGTCAAGCTGCATCTCTAAGGAAGGTGTGATGGGGGAACTGTACCCACCCTACCACGTAACAGGGCCTTTCAGTGGCTGAGGTGAGCAGCTCCAGAGCCGGCAGGATCCGCAGAGGAACGCTGCAGCGTGGTGCACAGGGGGACTACCTGAAATGGGGGAACTTCAGGGGGAGCAGAGAGCTCCCAGAAGCTGGCAGCTCATGCCACAGGCTGACAGGACCTGGGCAGGGCCAGGAGCAACGGCAGCCAAGCCCCCCCAAGTATAAAAGAACCCCTTAGAAGCGCTAGTGACCGAGGAGGGCAAACAGGGCATAGCACGGCAGTTTGCGTGGCAGTTTGCTTGGCAGGGAGTGCAGGAAGGGTGCTGAAGCCCTGCCAGCTCAACCAGGGAGCAAGAGCATCCACCCAGCAGGAAGCCATGGCCTCCCTAAGCTCTGCACCGCCACGACTGACACAGCCAGAGCGGCGGTGGGAACGCGCTGCCAGCCCAGTGACAGGCTCTGACAGCAGCACAGGCCAGCAGCAGTGAGCACTGCTGCGGGGAGAGGAGCTCCCCCGCTTAGCGACAGAGCTCTGGGAGGGGTGAGTAGGTTGAGGAGTATCAAGGAGTGCGAGATGGAGGTAAAAGACTGCAACCACACCTTGCCTTGTGTCCCAGGCAGCCAGGACTCATGATACAGAGGATTCCTTATCGTCTCTCCATCTGGCTGAACACAGTGACACAGGGAATAGGGGCAGTGGTGACGAATTCCTGCCCAGTACATCTTCTCTGTGACACCCCCACCTTCCCAGGTGCCCTTGCATAACAGGTATGAGACTCTGCAAGTGAGACTGAACAATAACGAGGACGATGGTTCATCCAAGCTGGAGGTGTCGCCGAGGTTAAGTCAGCCCATGCCCTGTGTCAAAATTGCTTCCATAAAGAAAAAAAGACAGGTCATTGTCATAGGAGACTCCCTTCTGAAGGGAACAGAAGGCCCAATATGCAGACCAGACCCACTTCTTAGGGAAGTCTGCTGCTGCCCTGGGGCCCGGGTTAAAGATGTGAAGAGAAAGCTTCCTACCTTGCTATGCCCTCAAATTATTATCCATTATTGATTTTTCAGGCAGGCAGGGATGAAGTTGCAACAAGAACTCGGAGGGCAATCAAGAGACTTCAGGGCCTTGGGAAAACTGATTAAGGGATCAGGAACACAAGTGGTGTTCTCCTCTGTCCTACTTGCAGGGAATGATGAGGGAAGAAATGGAAGAGCCAGCAGATCAATACCTGGCTCCAAGCATGGTGTCACCAGCAGAATTTTGGGTTTTTTGATCATGGGTCAATCTACATGACACCAGGCCTGCTGGTGACAGAGAGGGTACACCTGTCTGAAAGCAGGAAAGTATCTTTGTGCAGGAGTTAGCAGGGCTCATTGAAAGAGCTTTAAACTACCTTTGAAGGGGGGGCAAGGGATGAAACCAGGCTCACCAGAGATAAACCTGGGGACAGCATGCCGATGTTTGAGGGACAGGGTTCTAGCGACGTCCTTCGGTCTGCTGTCTCAGTGGAGGGAGGGGATGGAAATCCATGCAGCAGCAAAATCACAAGGGTTATTGATGTGTTAGAAACCACGGAAGTGCCTGAGAATGGTCACGTAGGAATTAGGGCTTCTCCCCCCAAAAAAGGTGGCCGGATCAGTAGCCGAACTGAAGTGCACCTACACCAATGCACACAGCATGGGCAAGAAACAGGAGGAGCTGGAAGCCACTGTGCAGCAGAAAAACTATGATATAGTTGCTATCACAGAAATGTGGGATGACTCGCACAACTGGAGTGCTGCAGTGTGGATGGCTATAAACTCTTCAGAAGGGATAGACAAGGAAGGAGAGGCAGCGGGGTAGCCCTGTGTGTTAGGGAGTGGTTTGATTGTCTAGAACCTAATGATGGTGACAATTAGCTTTGAGTGTTTATGAGTAAGAATCAGAGGGAAGGCCAACAAGGCAGATATCATGGTGGGAGTCTGTTATAGACCACCCAACCAGGATGAAGTGACAGATGAAGTATTCTATAAGCAGCTGTGAGAAGTCTCACAATCACTAGCTCTTGTTCTCGTGGGGAACGTGTTCTTACCAGGTGTCTGTTGGAGATACAACACAACAGAGAGGAAACAGTCTAGGAGGTTCCTGGAGTGTGTGGAAGAGAACTGCCTGACACAGCTGCTGAGGGAGGCAGCTAGGGAAGGTGCCCCGCTGGAGCTGCTGTTCACGAACAGAGGAGGACTTGTGAGTGATGTGGTGGCTGGAGGCTGTCTTGGGCACAGTGATCATGAAATGATAGAGTTTTTGATTCTTGGAGAAGTAAGGAGGGGGGACAACAGAACTGCTACCGTGGACTTCTGAAGGGCAGACTCTGGCCTGTTTAGGAGCCTGATTGACAGAGTCCCTTGGAAGGCAGTCCTGAAGGACCAAGGAGCCCATGAAGGCTGGACAGTTTTCAAGAAGGAAATCTTACAGGAGTGGGAGCAGACCGTCCCCATGTGCCAAAAGACGAGCTGGCAGGGAAGAAGACCAGCCTGGCTGAACAGTGAGCTGAACAGAAAAAAAAGGGAGGTTATAACCTTTGAAAGAAGGGGCAGGCAACTCAGGCAGACTACAAGGATGTCATGAGGTTATGCAGGGAGAAAATTAGAAGGGCCAAAGCCCAACTGGAACTTAGTCTGTCTACTGCCATAAAAGACAATAAAAATGTTTCTATAAATATATTTGCAAAAAAAGGAGGGCTAAGGATCGTCTCCATCCTTTATTAGATGGGGGTGGGGGTGGAGGGCAGAGTGGTGGGGAACCTAGTGACAAAGGCTGAGGAAAAGGCTGAGGTACTTAATGCCTTCTTTGCCTCAGTCTTTAATGGTAAAACCAGTTGTTCTTGGGTTACCCAGCCCCTTGAGCTGGAAGACAGGGACAGGGAGCAAACAGAGCCCCCATATTCCAAGGGGAAATGGTTAGCAACCTTCTACACCACTTAGACACACACAAGTCTATGGGGCTGGATGGCATCCACTCAAGGGTGCTGAGGGAGCTGGCAGAAGTGTTCACCAAGTCACTCTTCATCATTTGTCAGCAGTCCTGGCTAACTGGGGAGGTCCCTGTTGACTGGAGGTCAGCAAATGTGATGCCCATCTACAAGAAGGGCCTGGACGAGGATCTGGGAAACTACAGGCCTGTCAGCCTGACCTTGGTGCCACGGAAGGTTGTGGAACAAATCATCCTGAGTGCTATCACACAGTACACACAGGACAACAAGGTGATCAGGCCCAGTCAGCATGGGTTTGTGAAAGGCAGCTCCTGCTTGACAAACCTGATCTCCTTCTATGACAGGGCGACCTGCTTATTGGATGAGGGAAAGGCTGTGGACATTGTTTACCTTGACTTCAGCAAGGCCTTTGACACCGTTTCCCACAGCATTCTCCTGGTGAAACTGGCTGCTCAAGGCTTGGATGGGCACACGCTTTGCTGGGTAAAAAACTGGCTGGATGGCCGGGCCGAAAGAGTTGTGGTGAACGGAGTTAAATCTGGTTGGCAGCTGGTCACGAGTGGTGTCCCCCAGGGCTCGGTACTGCGGCCAGTTCTGTTCAATATCTTTATCAATGATCTGTATGAGGGGATCAAGTGCTCCCTCAGTAAGTTTACAAACAACAGCAAGTTGGGTGGGAGTGTTGATCTGCTCGAGGGTAGGGAGGCTCTGCAGAGAGACCTGGACAGGCTGGAGCGATGGGCTGAGGACAACTGCATGAGTTTCACTAAGGCCAAATGCCGGGTGCTGCACTTGGGCCACAACAACCCCCAGCAGGGCTACAGGCTTGGGGAGGAGTGGTTGGAGAGCTGCCAGTCAGAGAGGGACCTGGGGGGGTTGATTGACAGCCGGCTGAACAGGAGCCAGCAGTGTGCCCAGGTGGCCAAGAAGGCCAATGGCATCCTGGCCTGTATCAGCAATAGCGTGGCCAGCAGGGACAGGGAAGGGATCTTACCCCTGTACTCGGCACTGGTGAGGCCGCCCCTCGATGACTGGGTTCAGTTTTGGGCCCCTCACCCCAAAAAGGCCATTGAATGACTCGAGTGTGTCCAGAGAAGGGCAACGGAGCTGGTGCAGGGTCTGGAGCACAGGTCTGATGGGGAGCGGCTGAGGGAACTGGGGGGGTTTAGTCTGGAGAAGAGGAGGCTGAGGGGAGACCTCATGGCCCTCTACAACTCCCTGAAAGGAGGCTGTAGGGAGATGAGGGTTCATCTCTTTTCCCAAGTAACAAGCAATAGGACAACAGCAAATGGTCTCAAGTTGTGCCAGGGGAGGTTTAGATTGAATAATAGGAAAAATTTCTTCACCACAAGGGTTGTCAAGCATTGGAACAGGCTTCCCAGGGAAGTGGTTGAGTCACCATCCCTGGAGGTATTTAAAAGATGTGTAGAAGTGGCACTTAGGGACACGGTTTAGTGGTGGACTTGGTAGTGCTGGATTAACGGTTGGACTCAATGATCTTAAAGGTCTTTTCTAACCTAAATAATTCTGTGATTCTATGATGGTGGTTGTGGACTTGCTGTTCTCTTTGGCAACTGGCCCAGGTTTTGTCCCTTAACTCCTTTTTGATGCCTTATTCCTCTGCTAGAACTTATATTCAGAAGGAATTGCACAATTTTTTTGCAAGAAGTGCTGCATTTTAGCATGTAGTTTCCTTTTGGCTTTGATGAGGAAGGATTGTTTCCAGGAGGAAAAGCAGGTCTAGCTGTGCCCCGGGAAAGGCTCGGACATAGCAGGATGTTTTCCTGGAATACGTGTGTGGGCTGAGCAGTCTTGGGCAGTGCTGCAGCAAGCGGGTAGCTGGTACCTACTGTGTGTTCCCCTGGAGGGGAGCTTCAGGCAGCCTTGTGTGCCCAGCTGCACGCTGCTGGAATGCCACAAGATGTCACACTTATACATACTACCAGTAGCTATAAATTAATCCCTGTAATGCATAAAACACATTTGCCATCTTTCTTAGGGTACATTTCATCTCAGTAATGTAGTTAATTAAATGTTGTCATGTTTGTGCCTAGGTAAGGCCCAGGAACAAAGGAGGTAGGTGGTGTTGCAGGGTGGGTCAGGAATAGGGTCAGGGGGAAATGCTTGTTACCTCCCCCGGGGAATCAAATGGGCTGTGGAAATGGTAGGCTTGCACAAAGGGATGGTAGCTCAGGCACCAGGCAGCACTGAAGCGTTAATTGCTTATTCAGCACATCTGAACTACCCCAAAACAATTGCTCTTGGTGGGATCTCCTTTTTCTTTTTTTTTGTTTTTTTTTAAGGTCCTTTCATGCTCTTCCTTCCCTCTACCTCTTGAAAAAAAACACCAGCAAATATTGAGTGTGTCTCCTGATGCTTCCAGGATTTGAGCAGTAACATTAATAACATTGGAATTTGGGACAAACAGCAGGAACTAGTTACACGCATTTAAAGGCCATACAATATTCTTTACAAAGAATGGCAACATACTTCACTACTATTTGTTGTGGCAGTGGTGTGGCTTTTTTAGTAAGAACTTTAGAGTCTTATATACCACATTAGCATGATAGGGAGAGTGTTTGCGCTGCAATTATGTAGCCAGAAATTAATTAAAGGATTTTCACTCTTCCTTTCTCTGATAGAGATCACGTCTACAGTTTAACTAGTTAACAGGGTTCCTGATTCTTTGTATCACACCCTACAGATACTTGGCTCTAGTTTCAGTGAGGACTTTTCCCCATTGCGCATCGCTGGCTATGTAATTCTGACCATAAAGAGACAGCTATGGGGCTGTGTCTGTTCCTCAAGATGAATGATGAGCAGCCTTTTAACTAGGAAGTCATTAATTTCCAACATTTTTTGGTGCATTTTTTAATTAAAATATATCATGATGATTTAGATAAGGCCAGCAGAGAGCCAGCAGTTCCCTTTCAGCACAGATGCAAACATAAATGGAGTTCCTCTAGAAAAGCCAGGGTTGCTGCTGGGGCCAGCCCTGGTTATCATAGAATCACAGACTGGTTTGGGTTGGAAGAGACCTCAAAGATCACCTAGTTCCAAGCCCCCTGCCACGGACAGGGACACCTTCCACTAGCCCAGGTTGCCCAAAGCCCCGTCCAACCTGGCCTTGAACCCTTCCAGGGAGGGGGCAGCCACAGCTTCTCTGGGCAACCTGTGCCAGGGCCTCACCACCCTCACAGGGAAGAATTTCTTCCCTATATTTAATCTAAATCTACCCTCTGTCAGTTTAAAACCATTACCCCTCACAATATCACCACACTCCCTGATCAAGAGTTCCTCCCCATCTTTCCTGTAGCCCCTTTAAGCACTGGGAGGCCCCTCTAAGGTCTCCCTGGAGCCTTCTCTTCTCCAGCTGAGCACCCCCAACTCTCTCAGCCTGTCCTCACAGGGGAGGTGCTCCAGCCCCCTCATCATCTTCATGGCCTCCTCTGGACCCGCTCAAGCAGGTCCATGTCCTTCTGATGTTGGGGGCTGAGGTGGTGCAGCCACCCCCAGGCCACTCTGAGACATCAGGATAAGCCCCATTGTGCTGTTATCTTGGACACAAGTGCAGTGACTAGGGCGGTCAGGCACTCCGTGGCCACAGCTGGGCCATCTGCTGCCTGAACGGTACATTAGGGTATGCCCCATGCAAGCTTTGGGAAAACTCCCATTGTGCTGTTATCATGAATACAAACGCAGCGAGCAGCCTGGAGCCGGGGTGGCCAGGCACCCCCTGGCCTCACCTTGGCCATCTGCTGCCTGAATTGTCTACCAGAATGACTCAGGACAAATTGTGAATTTTGGCCATCGGAGAATACAGAACAGAGTCAATTATCTCGAGATCCTGTAAACAGTGATCCAAAAGTGAAAGCCTTTGAGCTCTCTGGGACTGCAACATGACCCAGTATCTCTCCCTGAGCTGGGATACCTCTCAGGATAGATTTCACGAGGATTGAAATATCATCCATCAACAATTTCAGGAGGACTCAAAGGCCTGATGTCACGAGGTTCACCAACCGTCCATTGATGAATGCTGGCACATAAAAGTGAGCAATTCATGAAACTCACGAAAAGGGAAAGTTTAATCATAGGTTAAATCTGTCTGTGTGGGAGTAATTTTATTCAGAGTTGTTTGTTCGCCTGTCTGTACGTGTGTTCTAATTGATTTAACCTCCACCTGTGTGTGCAACCCTGCTGTAAGTTTCAGGTGACCCTTGTCATTCTCAAATCTTTAAGTAATCACTATTTTGATCGTAACAAATTTCATTAAATTGCTCTGTTAAGTCAGCGGATGATTAAGTGCTGTTAATAGTTACACAACCTAATCTTGTTATCTGTCTCAAAAGATTAATAAATCCCTACATTGCTGCTAAACCAAAGTAGTGGAACAAAAGAGGCCCCAGAGCTGGACCCAGAACTGCAGGAGGGTCTCATGAGAGTGGAGCAGAGGGGGAGAATCCCCTCCCTCACCCTGCTGCCCACACTGCTCTGGATGCAGCCTAGGACACAGTTGGATTTCTGGGCTGTGAGCACACGTTGCTGGCTCATAGTCAGTTTTCCATCCACTAATACCCCCAAATCCTTCTCCTTGGGGCTGCTCTCAATCCACTCCTCCCCCAGCCTGTATTTGTGCTGTATTTGTGCAGCCTGTATTTGCCCCGACCCATGGACAGGACCTTGCCCTTGGCCTTGTTGAACTCCATGAGGTTTGCACCTCCCACCTCTCCAGCCTGTCCAGGTCCCTCTGGATGGCTCATCCCTTCCCTCCAGTGTGTCCCCGCACCACACAGCTCGGTGTCATTGGTGAACTTGCTGAGGGTGCCTCAATCCCACTGTCCGTGTCGCTGACAAAGACGTTAAACAGCGCTGGTCCCAACACCAACCCCTGAGGAACACCACTTGTCACTGCTCTCCACTGGGACATCGAGCCGTTGACCACAACTCTCCGAGTGCGACCATCCAGGCAGTTCCTTATCCACCGAGTGCTCCATCCATCAAACCCATGTCTCTCCACTTTAGAGACAAGAATATTATGCGGGACAGTGTCAGATGCTTCGCACCAGCCAGGTAGATGACATCAGTTGCTCTTCCCTTATCCACCAGCACTGTAACCACATCATAGGTAGCCACCAGATTTGTCAGGCAGGATTTGCCCTTAGTGAAGCCATGTCGGCTGTCACCAATCACCTCCTTATTTTCCATGTGGCCCAGCATAGCTTGCAGGAGGATCTGCTCCATGATCTTGCTGGGCTCAGAGGTGAGACTGACTGGCCTGTAGTTCCCTTTTTAAAAATGAGGGTTATGTTTCCCCTTTTCTAGTCAGTGGGAACTTCACTGGACTGATGTCCAAGGAAGAGAAGGGCATGGCGCAAGTTCTCCTTTACTCATAACTTCCCTTCAGGCAGTCAATGAGTGAAAACCACAAAGCTCGCAGTAACACCAATCTTGCTGATCCCTCAGTCCTGTGGCATCATCTCAGCGTAACTAAGAGCTTTCACATTAGACAAGTGGCTGCTCCCTCTTCAGCTCCAGCTGGGCACCTGGAAAGCACAAGATGAGAAAGCAAATAGTGGAAAGTGACCTCTGGATGTGTCTGGGAGTGTTTAAGTGACTTCACCTGGTAAGTTCCTAACCTTAAAAGGAGGAATAGATTCACCTTAAAGCATTTTAACTCTGTCACTGCTTGGGCTTTTTTTCCTATCATGAAACATATCATAATAGAAATTTTCTTTTTTTTTTTTCCTGTCTCACAGTGGAGTTAAATTCCCTCACAGATATAATTTTCAGTGTGATTCTCATCCTTAAAAGAAATAGAGGTAACTACCTGTACTTACTATAGCTTACTCTCATTTCTCCTTCCCTCATGTCTTTGTCATGTTATCTTCTTTTTCTTCCTAAACTGCTTTTATTTTTAAAGTCAGGCTTCCAAGAAACAAACCTGTTTTGTTTGAAGTCTGTCTCTTGTATAAATTTGTATAAAGAGTAGAATGATTTTAAGTTGTCCTTGTTTTGCAGGACTACCTCGCTTGTTGCGATGGACATTGAATGAAGAGCCAGGTTAGGGGAAAACTGGGGGGGCTTCCACTAGAGATGCTTGATAATATCAAAGTATGGAGTAAAAATACCATTGTGGAGCAATTTGATCCCATCTCTAAAAATGTACTTTGAGTGAAATGAGCAGAACGAGTTATTCTTGATCCACTCCTTGCACCCCAATCATGAAATACAAACCTCAGAGTCTACAGTTCATGCCCTGTGGAGTTCTCAACAGGAGGGACTCTGCTGACGTCTCTTTCTCACTTTGAAAATGGCAAAACTTTCCGTGAACACTGGTAATTCCCAGTGGGGTCTAATCTTAATGCCCTTCAATTTTATTTATTTTTTTTTTAATATATGCACTGGAATTATAATGACTTATTTCATGTTTGGGAATGAGTTATTTATGAAAAACACTGCCTTTATATGCAGCTAAAATTTAACTCTTGGCAAAACTCATTTCCTCTGAGGAAAGGAGATGTCTCCTAGTCAGTAGGCTCTGGATAAAATAAGAGCTCTTACGGTAAGTGCATCGGTTTCCCTGACTTCTTTTTGAAAACCTGAGGGATGTGGGGAAGCCAGCAGCGCAATGAACAGGAGACTTGGCTGGAGATGTGCATGCTGCTCCCCAGTTTGCTGGGCACTTCACCTTCTGCTTTCTCCACGGGCACTGAAGGCAACCACTTTATGAATGGGAAAGAATTTTTTTCAATTATAAAACGCGCAGCAATCTCAAAGGCAATGGGAACCTTTATTTTGATTATTTTCAATGTATTGACATTGTCATTTTATGCAAACTTAACTGTAAAACACTCTTGAGATACTGCATAGAAAATACACATAGGAAAAAACATATATACACTTTCATAAAAATAGAATACATCTTGGCAAAGTTACTTGTGTACAGTGTATTGACATTATTGAACCAAACTTACACCATCTTTGGAGAAATATGTTCCATTTGCAAAAAAACCCAAAACATTTTAACTGACTGAACTGGGAGTACTGAAATGGATATGGTTTTGAGCTAAATAAATGGCTATACCAGAATGTCAGAGTAAAAAACAAAAAGTTATAAAATACCTGCTGTATAAAGTAGAAGTAGCCATGTTGTTTCTTCTTCCAAAAAATAGTGACAACTTTAAACTTGCATGAAAATCAAATGTACCAGTTCCAAATTCTACTGCAGACTCTACAGCTGAAAACAAACTTTAATATCATTTGTTTCAGCATTTGCAATCATTAGATACAGAGGTATTTATTGTTTTTGAGCACACGACATAGTATATTACAGCCCTAATTCTATCAGGTATTTGATAAGAAAAAAAATCTAATAGATATAAAATTGTAAAACACTTCGCAACCTTTAAAATATGTAGACCACTTGAAATTATGTTTCTTTTTTTTCTTCTGGTTAGGCTTTTCTTTAGTTGCTTTCAACAGAGGCTGCTCCTTGCTTACTGCTTTGACCACATACTTCAGCTCATACTTTGATTTTTCTGCTGGTTTTCAGAACAAACTGTGGAAAATGACTACTCCAGTGTAATAAATAAAGCAAGTGGTAACAGGTCCTCAAAGCCACGGATTTTCCTCTTGAATTGGAATACTGGGACTGAATGGGCAGCCTCAGGGAAGGAGGGAAAAAGAAAAGAGCATAGCACCACTTTCAAGTGACATGGTTCACAACTGTTTGGCAGGCAGCAGAGTCAGTCTGGAAGTGGTAACACCCACCGGCATTTATGAACGTGGTTAAAATACTGCGATTACTGTCAAGTCGTTTGGGTGTTTAATAGGGATAGGCTGACACAGCTATATAAACAATGAAAGTTGTCCGATACTCAATATTTCCATCGACGCTGTAGGACAAGGCTCTGACCCCCATGCGGTAAGTCTTTGGCTCTCGCAGCGGCCGGGTGGTGAACACGACTCCTTTCAAATTCTCATCCCTCAGGGCAAACGGGATTGCTGGGTCCTCGTCTGCCATCAAGAAAGTTGTCCTTGGGTGCATGACCTGGTCATGAGTATAGGCAACCAGCCGGATTAAATCCTGACCAGCAGCTATGCCGAAGGGGAGCGAAAGGAGTTTGTATTCCAAGGCGTAGGTACTGGGATCACACTCCAAGTCATTGGCTGGGCAGTTCTTGAGACAGAACCTAGGAATAAGCAGAGCACTTTACCCCAGGGAGAAGGCATGATATCATGTACTGCAATAGGTCTGAAAGGAGAAATTCTTCTCATTTACACTGTTGCACTACACAGATTAAAGCTTCTCTATAAAGACAGCATGCTCATGCACTCTTTATCCATTGCTCCTTTAAAGTTGCAGTCTAGTTTAATGTCTCATTGTCCCTCAACAGGATCACCTCAGTACCAAGAGGTAACAAAGATACTGGATACAATATTTGTCATTGAAGTCAACGGTGTGTTTTAGTGACCTTGCTCTTAGAGTTGGAAAGGTTGGTTTAAAATGTACCAGGCAGCTCCATTTGAGGTGTCTGTGTGTTAAGAGCATAAAATAAAAAAATCTGGAATTCAGAAGGGCAGAGTAGATTTTACTTCTGTTAATCAAAAGTCAAAATAGGAGATCTTTGCTAGCTCTGCCTGTCAGTGCTAACAGAGGTCAGAGAACATTACCCATTTCAACTTGAATGTCATTCCAGTTCAGCTGGATCACAAAACATGTTTTCTGACTATGAGACAAGCTATTCCTTTGAATATATTAAAAGAAATAAATACGTTTTTCCCAGAACAGGGAAATAGGGTAATTTAAAAATAACAAAACTTACCATGAACCGTCGCATTATTTTCATGACTAAAAGAGTATATTAAATGCTTTGAAAGTGACGGCAGCTTAGGCCATTACAGAAGTCAGTCAGAAAACTTAGATGCAAAGGCAGCCCCATAAGTGACAGGTGAAGGACACTGGATCAGCAAAAAGAACTGCAGCACGCTGCCTGCTGGGGTTCATTTAGTAAAGGAACATTCGGTGCTATTTCCTTTTGAACTAATAGTAAAATGCTGCGTGGATGCTGAGTGCCAGCCAGCTCACCTGCACACACCACTTTCTGGTTCTGCTGCAGGGGAAACATGGAATGCTGCTGCTGCTCGAGAAACCGATGATCAACTCAAAAATCAGTGCTTTACCTTTTGCTAGGATGAGCTTTACTGTTATCAGTCAAACTTAAAGTCTCTTCTTTAATGAACACAGGTTAAGGATCTGACCTTGGGGTGGGTGAAAAGGGGCTGAAAATAAGACGTACCCGGAAAGAGGCTCTCGCTGATAGTTTGGTGGACAAGGAGTGTCTATGCACTGGTAGCTTCCTCTCATGTTAAAACACATCTGATTTGATCCACAATTAATGTTCTGTTCGAGGCACTCATCAATATCTGAATGTAAAAAACGTGCAAGTAGTAAGTTACTGGTGGAAGAATTTAAGGCTTAAAAAAACCTAACTGGGTAAAGGCTGCGCAGACTGCAGAGGCTCTTTCATCTCTACACACAGTGAAATCCTTCAGAATCCTGTCTTGCTTGTGAGACACTGGAGCCACTAGTGCCAATAAGATGCATTTATTATTGTTGGCATTTTATTACTGCACAGGATGGCATATTGTGCAAGAGCTGTCCTACAACCATGATCCAACAAAAACCGTAGTTGTCTTATCAACAGAGGCTAGTTAGGTCAATTTATTTTCTTTTTTTGTGGATCAGAAAATCTGATTACCTTTTTTTAACAGAGGTGGGTTAAGGATTATGTTGCGTTTGGCCCTAGAGCTGCCATCTACTTGCCTGGAGTTAAATGTAATATAAGGTCACGTGAGGAAACTCCAGAGAACAAGAAGTTGCAGTTATCTAATTTGATGGTGTTTTAAGAAACATTAAAATGTGAAAGATAAAAACTTCTGAAACTTGAAATTTTGAATGCCAAATCTCATATAGCAAATTCAAAGACGTGGCTTATACATCTACTGAGTATGATTTGTGTTTTAATTTATTTACCAACCTATTTCTGAACACTCAAGGGGATCTCCGTACCTTGACAGGTTTTGCCGTTGGCCATAAGGCGATAACCAGATGGACAAGTACACTGGTAACTTCCCAGGGTGTTTCTGCATTCATGCTGACAGGTATCTCTGGTTTCACATTCATCAATATCTGTGGAAAAGAAACATGAACACACACACATCAGAATTATTTGAACCTGGTATTGAACTGAAGTACTTTTTGTTCTATTTATATACACGCGTATGGACAGAGCTGGTGGAAGTTGTCTGGATTTTGTTTACTGATGGGGTTGAATGTGTAAGACTAGCAAGTCCTTTCACACCTTACCTTTATAACTTTTTAATAATTAAGTCAGCTTTTTTTGAAATATGTATTCTAGCTGAAGAGACCAGTCCTGCTACAGAGCTCTGGAAAGAAAGAGGGACGTGCAATCTGGATACATTGACAAGGTTATACAGCCTTGCCCCAAAAAGCAAGCTGAGCTGCCTGATAATAAGGTTTTAGGCAATATGCTTAGGAAATGTCCAGATCAGTTATCTTGTCAGAGGAAGCCTTGACAGTGGGGGAGTTGTTATTACAGTTAATCCCTCCCTCAGGCAAAGCTGTTTCCTTTCCAACCTGATCTTCCTCGTGCCATGGGTATGAATTAAGCTCAGTATCTGGGAAGACTATCAATAAATGTTCTTTTTTTTTTTTTTTAATCTCCCTCTCAAATACAGAAGTACCAGACCACTTTATGTAAAATTTTGAAAGCAGACTAGCGTGATTTAGACACAGATCATATATAATTTCTTTTGAAACATCTGCCTAATTCGGGACAGTAATAGAGACCCTCCCTACTCAAATTAGTCTCGTGCAAGAGTTAAGACTTGTATGATTAAAACAGTGGAAGGTAGGTCTTTGCTTCCCCTCTCTTTGTCCAATTCACAGGGGTTGCATTAGATAAAAATGCAAACACAGAAGGGAAACACGTGTCTAGAAATTTATGGTATTTTGTTATCAAATCCTGGTGGTTGTCTATTGAAAGAACTGTCCTTAAAAAAGCATCATTTGGGTGTACTTTTCATATTAAACAGTAATTTTTAAATGTATGTTTATTCCAATGAAACAGAAGTACAAGAATATTAACTAATGCAAACTGGAAGCTGGGGTGAAGATCATAGATTTTAGCTGAAGCCTTTCATCAGTGATAGCTATATCCCTAGGTCTTTCCATTAAACTGCTATACCCATAACAAACTGCATGTATATTTACATTATGGAGACTTTTCAGTAGTCATACAAGGGCTGCTGTCTGCCTATCTGTAATTTTTATTAATAAAAATATATTCGTATTTTTCAACATTATATATTGCTAGATAATTGTAACAATAATTCTGGTTGCTAGAATCTAGCTGCAGACCCCTGTACTTATCCTGGAAGTACACTGTGCCTCCTGTGAAGCATCCCTGGCATATATACTAGGTTGAGGCACACAGCCATCACACCACAAACTATCTTAAATGCACTGGGACAAGCTCTAGCAAGGCCTAGACTGCAGTACCCTTGGACCTGAACTCAGTCGTATTATCACAAAATAACTTAACTGAGTAATTATTTTTTTTCTTAAGATCCTCAAAATGCGAGTTAAGTGGACAAAACCTGGCTTAAGAGAAGCATATTTCAAAAGATCAACTAATTTTTTATATCCCTATCTGTCCTTTGTGTAAAGCACCAGGTCTGGTGACCCCTCCTGCAAGACAAGGCGAGCCCTGGCTCAGTCCAGGCCCGTTAGGATGTCGAGGGCAGGGAGGGGATCGTGCTCGGGGCAGGCTGGGTCTGAGTGCCCCTTTTCTGGCTCTAGACCAGCACTTACAGAGGGTTTAGATCCACTGACACAAACTACTGCTGCAGGAGGAGAACCTGGCATTTCTAGCTTTTGAGCAATAGTTTGTTGGGGTTTTTGGTTGGTTGTTTTTTTAACTTCTTAATTTCTTCACATTTAGTACTGATCAGTCAATGAACAATACAGGCTGCTGTTCCTTTTGACTTCCACGAAGAGCTGAATTAAATTTTCAATACCTGTGAAAACAGCAGCATTTCACTGGAAAACCTCAGAAAAGCTCACAGAGTAAGGAGGAAGTGAGCTAAGTGCTTGATAGAGGTGCCAAATCCCTTGGTTTCCTGTTGGTCTTAGAGTGTGCTCTGAGGCTTTGCACCTCTTAAAAAAAAAATGAAATTGGGGCAGAGCTTGCCAGTTACCATAACTACCCTGCTCTCCTCATCATGGAAAAAGAAGTGTCATTGTCACAACTCATGACAAATCCCTTACTTGTTTATTTATAATCAATCTCTCCATGCTCAGTGAGTTACATTACAATCCACTATGTATCATAACTACAGATAATTTAAAAGCTTCTGCTTATATTGCCCATACGGCAGTGACAAACGGTCCTGTAAGAGTGCTGGCATTGGACCTAGTCTGCTCAATTCTAAAATCTTTATTCAAAACCTTTTGAACCAGATTATTACTACCATCAGTGGGAGTCTGACATAAGGCAACATCCCCAGGACTAGACTGGGTCTACTGGTGTTTTTTGAAGTGTGAGAAAATTCACAAAGGTGAGCTCCAATAATCAGAAAAAAGGGAACAACAGAGGGAAATAATTTGCAAACACACAATAAGCAGCACAATTACAACAAGAGGTTACAAGGCACAGGTTTGAAAACAGTTTTGCTACAACATGCTCAGGAGACAAGAACATGCAGAACACTCTGAATATTTATCAGGGGAATATGAAAAAAAATCACAGCACCACAAAACCATCAGCCCCTGGTATATACGAAACAGTAACCTAAGAATAAGGACCACAACAAGAGAATTGCATAGAGATGACTGACATTTACCTACACATCTGTCATTTCTTGCCTCATAGCCTTCAGGACAAGTTTCTCTAACGTTCCTTCTAGTCCTGGAGAAAGGTATTCTGCTGTTTCTATACTCTGAGAAGGAGCTGTAGAGATTTGAGGAGTGCCTGTAATATTGTTGAGGTTGATAGTTGTCTCTCACAGGGGAGAATTGAGCATAGTTATAGCTATTGTAATAGGCACCATAATTTGGCAATCTCTCCAATCCAGCGCAAGATTTCCCATCACCTAATAAATGTTGTCCAGGTGGACAGACACACTTGAAGCTGCCGGGGGTGTTGGTGCATTGAAATGCACAGGGTTTAGGCACTTGTTCACATTCATTAATGTCTGCTCATGAGACATGATCCAGAGCAACAAACCATGTGGAAAGGAGAAAAAACAAACAAACAACACATAACTATACGTATGTATATACATATATACTTATCTCAGTCTGTGGAACAAACTGAAGACACAAAAGTGAGATCTTGAAGGCAGTAAAATATGGACAACACAATGCCAAGCAGGCGGGTTAGTCTATCCTGTACCTTTATACCTATATATACCTTTATTCTTCCTGCAAGGCTACTGGGGATGCACGACTGTGGTCCAGGCAGGACACGAACTCTGCTGCAAGTCTTGGCTCCAGCGTTACTGAGGGAGGCTGGGGCTATGAAAGGGGGATCCAAGCCTGTTCCCCGACTTTTGCAGAAGCAGGGCTGTGTGACAGCCTGAAAGCTGCCAACTCCAGTCCCTGCTGGTTACTAGAAAAGATGCACTCTGAGA
Source organism: Strix uralensis (assembly GCF_047716275.1). Taxonomy (NCBI): domain Eukaryota; kingdom Metazoa; phylum Chordata; class Aves; order Strigiformes; family Strigidae; genus Strix; species Strix uralensis. Next base: position 33,772,365 of record NC_133979.1, on the reverse strand, counting down.
AATCAGTGGCCCTTAGGGCCCACGCTGCTCATTGTTTCAGCCTAAGCTGTTCACTGCTACTTCAGTAATTATTTCTTTTTTTTCCTTGAGTGCTCCACAAGAGTGGGAAAAGCTGTCAGGCCCTTCTTTAAAGGAGGATTCTTAACACGGAGCATTCTTGAGATAGAAATTCATTCAAACTGGCACTGAGAGAAGCTCAGAACCTTAAGAAGGTTATTGTACTCTGTGTCAGGGGAAAAAAAAAAATCGGGTCTCAAGGATGTGTCACAGGGCTACAGGGGAAGGCGGTCAGGTATGTTCTAACCCTTCATGTTATTGGTCACCCCAACTATGAAAGGTTGGAGACTTAACAGTAAATATTAATTGACTTTTGTACAATTAAAACATATAGTCCCCCCGCCCCGCCTAAGGAATGCTTATTTTTAAAAAGTTATTTCCCTTTAAATTGTAATCCAAAGTAATTTGAGCAACCTTAGCAGTAAATATGCATCCTTAAATCAAAACAGTGTAGTGAGCATACAAAATATGGTAAAGGGCTTAAGGGTATAACATGATGAGTGTCCTTCATGCAAAATAAAGTAAATATGAGTGCTCTTGGATACTTGTAGAACCAGGCCTTCTCCCACAGTCTCTCTAGCACAACCAGCAAGAAATTTTCTGAAATTTTCAACAAGTTACTTCAGGCCCAGCTGAAAATTTGACATACACGGTTTTCCTTTTCAAACTTATATTCATTCTTTACTAGAAAAAGACAAAAACCTGCTAATTCCAAACAGGAATGTGCAACTCCACGATGACCAGAAATAAATAACCTGATATTAGCATACACAACAACATATCTATAACTGTCATATAAACTACTTTACTAGAATTTAAAGATGATCTTAATGTTGACTCAATAAGGGTTTAATTATTTCATTAGTGGAAAGTGTGTATTCTTTAAATTATTATTGTAAAAATACCATTAAGCCAGCATTATTACACTTTCACTTTGATTCCCTCTGAACATAGAATTTTGGGCGTAATTTGTAACCCTCTGAGACACAAATGCATGATAATTGTATTGAAAAAGTAATACTGTTCAGAAACGTAGAATATTAGACTGCATTTTTATTACATTTTTAATACTTTATATATTTTAAAGTTTTAAAGAATTTTGGGGGGTATCAATAATTACATGTTTTGAGAGTTGGAAATCCAGGGATCATTACTGCAGAGTACTGCGGTATTTTCCAATTATTATTATTTCACAAAGAGATAACTGAAACTTTATATATTAGTTGAAATATCATGAGGGTAATATTGTCAGGTGTTATCAACAAGAGAACTTCATTTTTAATACGACAACGACTAATACAAATTTTAAGATTATATTCCTTCATTGTGTTTTAAGACAAAAACGTGTTGCACATATACATATAAAAGAATACAGAAACTCATTATTTCCTTAGGGCTCAACTCCTTTCAAATTGCTGAGTTTAACATTCTTTACCTGCATAAAATAGACAGTAGGTATGTACACTAACATCTTTACAATAACCAATGTCCTGTGCATAAGCAAGATAAGACTATCATAGAAAAGATGAAAGAAAAGAGGTGAAAATTTGAGCAATTCCTTTCGTAGGATCATCCTGTGCAATAGAAGCAAAACTGAATGCAGCAAGTCACCTGCATTTATAAACATCCCTGTGAGAAGTGATCATCGACTGACAGGTAAGCCTAAGTCTCCACTGGACAGTATCCCTTTGATTATGCACTAGGAATATTAAATGATTACGAGAAAAAGGTGAAATTACTTTGAAACTAAAATAGCTAAATTCTCATCCATTCTTTAACTTGAATAATAATACTTGATTTTAAATTTTAGATAGCCTTGCATGTGTTACATGCAAAAACGCCTTGTAACAGCTTTTGATAATGCCCTTCCATCAATGATATGGCATGTTGAGATCCAACACAGTTCAGAGAAATACTGTAATTTAGTTAAACGGGCATGCAGATATCTATGGGTGCTGTGATGACAAATGAGCATCTCATCCCCATCTAACAGACAGGGAGTTGTGGCACAAAGGACTTTACACAAGGTAGGAGTGGCACAGGAAGGAACGAAGTTCAATTCTTCTGTTTCAGTCTGGGGCCCTGCTTAGTTTTCAACTCTTCACTGTGCTCACTGGGAACATTAACAATAAAAACTGGGTTTTATTAACACAGGTGAACTAGTATCTTTGATGCATCTATATGTAAAATATATTTTTAAGTAGATAAAAATTCAGAGGTGCATAAGGTCATACTTTAATTTAAGAGGGAGCTTTCAGTGCTCTTTGGTCAGAAGACAGCTTTAGGGCAGCTGCTAGTGGTTTGTGAAAATCTGTAGTACTAGACTTTATCTAGCTTATTACTCTCAGAAATTTAAATGGTTTTAATATATATTATGGAGTCTGGGATTGATTTTGTTTTAGTAGAGAGGCAGCTGGTAGAAATAATGTCTTGGTCTACAGCCAAACAGTTTCTTACTGCAACTGAATGTCTTAAACCCCAAACAAACAAAACACACTCCTGGCTTTTGGTAGTCCAAAATATTAGGTTGTTTAAAATGAAAAAAAAATAAAACTTGTTCTCCAAAGAAGCTATTTATCACTTATGAAAGCTAATCCTGAAGAAGTCATCATGGAGGAATGCTCCTCTGATATGATACGTGGGAGCAACTGAAATCAACTTCACTTAGCGTCATATACTCACACTCATGAATCATCATTATCAGGGTGGATCAGCTATCGTATTTTAAATATTCTACGTAAGTACAGAAAGCGTGAATCTAAATGATCCCAGTGCCATCCTGAGGTCTACTAAATGCCAGGTGAAGTGTTTTATGCACTTGCACTGCCACCAGGCATTAAACTCTCTGGCTATCCACGCTAGAGCTATGAGAGCGTCCTTGCAGTGCTGGGCACGTGTGTGTGGGAGAAAGCTCCACGTGTTTTTATGCCAAAAGGTTCTACGTAGATAGCAACAGGGGAGTAACTGCGTGGTCAGCATTCCTGTGACTGACAGAAATCCCCCTTTCCTGCTGTGATCCACCCAAACCAGAAAGGGGAGCGTTGAGAGATAAATGCGTATCAGCTCCCTCCGCTCTGCCCATCCAGGGAACACCCTTCGCAGTGCCATCGGGTGGGTAGGGGTGTTTGTGCCGTTCGCTTGCAGAGGTGAGGTCGGGGTGCATCGTGACTCTTGCAACACACTTCATTTAGGTGTGTTTGCAAACACTTCCCATCACTCCCTGCTTGACTGCCATCAGGAGTGAATCGATGCAGTCCAGGGCACAGCCAGGCACATTTCACTGTCCAATCAACTAACAAATCTGACCTGATTTTTATAAATGAGGCCTCTTGTGGAGTGGTAGCTTGCCACATCCATCCGCCAGTGCTCTGAGACCCTTGTATGCTTTGTTTTCAAAGTATGGACCTCTAACAATCTCTGCTTAGAATCGTTTAGTTTTGACTATTTGGTTTGAATGGGATGCTTTGTTTTAGATGGGTAACTTTGAACTTCAGAGGAGATCTGTCTCTATAGCATAGTCTTCAAATGGAATGGCATTGGTGGATATGTTACAGCAGAAAGCCCAGCCAAGAGCAGTAGCAGAAAACATGAGATACTACTGTGACTGGACAGCTTACCCACGCAAGGTCTTCCAACTCCCTGGGACCGATACCCTCTTGGACACACACAACGGTAACTTCCTCGTGTGTTCTCACAAATCTGGTTATAGCGGCACTGGTGGGTTCCATCCCGGCACTCATCAATGTCTGCAAGCAGTAAGGCAAGGGGGAGCAGTCAGGTTTTTCTTGAAACTTCTTACAGCTTTAAATTTCTTAATGTAGAAGGAATGCAGTTAAGCCACAAGTGTATTTGGCCCTCTAGATAGTTTTGGCCTCTGAACATACACTCTCCTTACCTGGTGCCGTGATTAGGCATTGCTCTGACACTGCTCTACAACAGTTTGTGTTACGAATCACAATCTGCATTTCATAATCTGAAAGCAGATTTTGAGCAGACACAGATACATTTTTCAACCATATTGCATTTACACACGCTTTTTCCATTAATTTTCAAAACTTTTCACTGATGTTTCAATGCGATCAGCTGCTCTCCAAAGAGACATAATGCATCTTCCTGTCATATCCCACTAGAAAAAAAGATTTGGTAGTATATATAACATCGGTTATGTTTAAAAGCAGCCCTGATAAGCAGCAAGAACCTGTGATCTTGATTCAGAGCTTCTGAGACAAACTTTTAAGAAAGCATTCACACATGGAGCAAAACATTCCAGTCAATGAACAATTTGTAGAATTCAAGGTGACAATGCAGAAAAGATGATAAGGAAAATCTTATTGTTCTTTCTTAAGAGCAATGGAAAACTGGAAGTGGCAAGGATACATTTATTCTTTTATTCAATTACAAAAAATTTAAATAAGCATGCTCCCATAAATTAAAAAAACTTGATGCCTTAATATGTGCAAATCTTAATAGCTGGCGATGGACTATCTCCAAGATTTTTTATTTTTTTAAAAAAAATTCATCGTTGTCCCTGTGTTTACTATCATTGTACAGTACATTAGCACTTCTACTCACCAATACAAGTTCCATTTTCTGCTTTGGTCATTCCATTGGGACACAGATCAATGCACTTATAGCCACCACGGGTGTTTTTGCAAAGTTGATCAGGCCTGCATACATTCTGCCTGCACTCATTTACGTCTTATTTAAAGAAAGGAAATAAAAATTTTAAAGGAAATAAAATTTTTAAATTTTTTAAAGGAAATAAAATTTTTAAATTATTTAAAATATTTAAAGAAAGGAAATAAACTTGCTTTCTTATGCTCAATTCCTAAAGAGCAGAATAATCCAGCTGTAATTATACTGTGTAGATGCATTTGAATGCATTTCATGCACATTTATCAGTCAGCTCAGCTCCTACTTCCTCTGGTTTTTAGCACTGCTTTACAAATTCAGAAATACATACTAACTATATCATCCATAGTAAGATTTTCATTCATAAAGGTTTCTGATACCAAATATAGCAACAAATAAATGTTGAATTATATCCATTGAAAGAAGGGAATGAACATTCAAAAATTCATTCATACCCAGGCATTTTCTGCCCTTTAGCTGGTATCCAGGATCACAGCCACAGTGGAAACTTCCTATAGTATTGAAGCAACGCTGATGGCAGGAGTTGGACTCTTGACACTCATTAACATCTGTTGAACAATACAAATCCTTGATACCACAGCTGTGAATTGCCTTGTCGTCATTTACCTGAACAGTGTTTTGGTTGAGTCACCATTCTGGACTCTGCTTTGAGCTCTAGTTATTACACTATTGAGGTATGTTCAGAAGTGTTTTCTTCTCTCACTTCTTTGTAAAAGAAAATGCACATGGGACACAAAAGCAAGAATGTTAGGTTATTCACAGAATCACAGAATCACCTAGGTTGGAAAAGACCTTGAAGATCATCTAGTCCAACCATTAACCTAACAATGACAGTTCCCAACTGCACCATATTCCCTGATAGTACTTTATGTTAATTTCTAAAGATGGAAAAAGCAAAAGGTTTAAAAAAAAAACAAACAACAAAACACCACAAAAGATAAACAACCTCCCCCCCAACCACAACCTTAATGGAAATATATAGACATCATATAGGTGGAGATGCATCTTTTAAGAAGTTACTTTCAATTGAGTGAAAGACAGCATTTTCAGTTTATGAAAGCTAACACCAAAACCCAAAGGCCTCTCCATACCTTGGCAGCTAAATCCATCAGCTGTCCTCCTAAAGCCGTTCCCACACCTAACCACGCAGCGGTACGAGCCAATGATGTTTTCACAGTCCTGGCCAGCATGGCAGGTATGTCCACCCAGTGCACACTCATCAATATCTATAATTAAAAACAAGCGGTAAACCTCACTCTGTCAAAATGAAACAAAGATTAAGCCGTGTCTTGAGCATGATCAACTGTGAAATACTTGATAGCAGATATATTCAGATATGAAATAACCACAATACCAGCAATAAATCATATTTGTATAATGAGAAAATGGTCCAGCCCAAGCAAAACATTTCCCTAGTGATTTAAGTGCCATGGGGCTTTTTGTACCCAACCTGTCCACAGCAATACTATCTTACCCTGACATGTTCTACCGTCCGCAGAGATAGTGAGGCCTTTGGGACAGGAGCAGTAGTAAGATCCCATGGTGTTATGACAGGTATGGGAACAAGGATTTCCCACAGCACATTCATCTTCATCTGGAACAAGGAAATGTTTGAAAAACCGGTGAGACTGCACAAGAGTTTACAAGAAACTATACCAAACAAACTCTCTGTAAGAGGCGTATGTCTGGTAGAGCCCACAGGGCAAAACTAGATCTAGCACTGGAGAAGCTTCACAGAAACGGTTCAGCAGCGTGTTCCCCACGGTTATTTTTACAGTTACCAAACCTACAGTAACACAGCTTGCTGGAATCTTGCATTAACTCTGCAGGACTGGGTCACTGCTGCAGTAATGAACATTTCATACAGTCTTTTCCAGAGAATCTCTTTACAACAGAGGGTTTCAGTGTTAAGATTTCCTAGATACATCTGCAAAGATTACTACATGTCCCATATTAAAGTTTCAGAACTCATACTGTTTTACACATGATACTGCAAGTGGAAAATTGTTTTAGCAACCTTATTTTCAGTTTTCCTGGTTTTAAACCTTTTGGATGGTGTAGTGTTGCTTCTTGTATGATTTCCTTAATTTATAAGCTTTCAAGGGGCAATAAAATAAGTCCACAGAAGTGTATTGGATGATTGTTCTCTAAAACAAGTATGACTCAGAGATCTAGAGGAGACAGCCAAAACACTCATAACCTTCTCTTCACCTCCACCCCCCAAGCAGGAACTTGTGGGCTACTGTCTAGGTTGCCAACATTTGTGCTTCCCTCCACACCGATCAGGTAAGTGCTTCATTGCTTAGCAGGCTCAGCAGATACTGTGGCTCAGTGTCCCCCGGTTGGATCTGAGGTACTGATGAAGAGCTATCTGGGCACTACTTATACTCTAGATGAGTACAGAAGTGAAGTCTTCCTCTGCCTTTGGATCCAGACCCTTTTATCAATGGTAAGCTACACTTTTCGAAGTAGGTACTGCATACTTTGAAACTCTAGATAAAGGTCGTGTAGATTTTGGTGGCTGAGTACTGGATCCAGCTCTGGGGGCCTCCAGCACAAGACATGAACCTCTTAATGATGGTCCAGAGGAGGCCACGGAAATGGCCAGAGGGCTGGAACAGCTCTGCTACAGGGAAAGGCTGAGAGAGTTGGGGTTGTTTAGCTCAGGGAAGACAAGGCTCTGGGGAGACCTTATTGTGGCCTTTCAATATGTAAAGGGGGCTTACAAGAAAGAGAGAGAGAGACTTTTTACCAGGGCTTGTGGGGGGCCCTGGTAAAGGGCCAGGACAAGGGGTAATGGTTTTAAACTGAAAGAGGGGAGATTTAGATTGGAAATAAAGAATACATTTTTTATGATGAGGGTGGTGAGGCCCTGGCACAGGTTGCCCAGAGAAGCTGTGGCTGCCCCCTTCCTGGAAGGGTTCAAGGCCAGGTTGGACGGGGCTTTGGGCAACCTGGGCTAGTGGAAGGTGTCCCTGCCCGTGGCAGGGGGTTGGAACTTTAAAGGTCCCTTCCAACCCAAACCAGCCTATGAGTCTATGAGTCTGTGATTACACTACCCTTGTCACATCATTACCTGAACAGTAAGGCCCAGTTGAGTCCAAACCAAACCCAGCAGGACACTGATTGCTACGATCTCCTGTGTGGTAAAGGAAGCACATGTTACTTGTGGATGAAAATATGGGTATTACTTTTAAGAAACCCTTTAACATTAAGAATTGCAGCCCAGATATTTATAAAAGACTTATTATACTTGGACACTAAAATAGAAACTTTTAAAATCCAGACTTTAGTGTTTTTTCTACTTGGGCACTAGAAGTCAGTAGTACATGTTTTTTACTGTTTTGAAGAACATTAAATGGGTGGGGGGGGTTCCCTCAGTGTGACTGCAAGTTGCATCCCAGACTAATACATTCTGCAAAGTCCCTCCATAAAGTTTTCATTATTAAAAGAATAAAGATCATTCAGTTTCACTTCATGTAAAAGGAAGGAAATAAACCCAAACCAAACAAATCACTATGTCATAGACTGTGGGAAGTCACTGTAGATGAACACAAGTGCATACTATGTACTGTAGTGGAAAAGTCTGGTAGAGACTGCTCGAAGACCACATGTATTTTGCTGCTTGAAAACTGATTCAAAAACTATGAAATTTTTAAAAAAGCGGTATATTAATCGTTGGAGGAAATAAATGCAAGTTCAGTAAAGGCTTGGCCAGATTTATGCATAGGCATAACTTGATGTGGAAACTTCCTTTTATGGGACCTCTTTTTAAAATGAAAAAAAAAAAAAACAAACTTGGTTTTCAAATTGCACAAAGAGTTCATAGTCTGGCAAGTGTGAAAATCATTATTTTACTTTGTTTAGAATATTGTTATTGAAAAGAAAGACTGAGATAGCCAATCCCACTGTTTCATTTACTTTCTAACATGAGTTATTTCATTTGAAAGATGATGTTAATGAAGCCTTACTATGTACAAAACCCCCAAATAATATTATAAGAGATCACATGACATTCTGCTAACCAATTATGACTTCTCAAAGGAAAACCCACTTACACAAATATATGCCCTATTCCTTAAGATCACTCAAGTAAAAGGTTAATAAAAGCCAGCAGCCAGTAATGCTAAGACACAGTACAACAGATGACAGAGCTACTAGCTTGCCACCTCTGTGCTAGGACTCACCAGATTTACAGACCGTACATATGCATGGGTCTACACAGCACTGTGTAACTGGCCACCATTCATATCTGGCCTTAAAAAAATATAGCCATAAAGTACCAGTAATGTTTTCACTGCGCAGCTCAGCATTGTATTTTCTGTATATGCCAAATAATTCCAGAGAAGTTCAATCTAAGGAATGACTTGAGACATTTTACCCATTTTAGTGCTGAATTTTGAATGTTCTTCCACCTCATTACTATCTTACTTACATTTACCTGGTTTGGTCTGAGAAGAAAATAAACAATCCTTTTTCTTAATAGTTATGTAAAACCAAACCCAAACATAGAAACCCACCAACACTTGACCCCAGACGAAAGTGACCGTAGTTTCATTTTAGAGAATGAAAGGTACATGCAAGGAAATGAATAAACACTTTAGGCTGAGTATCTGAAGCTACTGGTGATGCTATTAGCAGCATCAGCAAATGCAGACGTGCATCACCCATGAGAACTACAGGTGAAGAGTAAGTGCAAACTGCAACAGCTTTTACATACTAAAATATGGGTGTATTAGCAAGACATGTAGGTCCCAGGATCTACAATAAAGTTACCCAAGTTTCCCAGCATTTCCTCTTTCAAGGCCATAACCAGCTTTTGAGAATATAGGTAATGAATTCTAGGATATTATTTTCCCGTTGATTTATTTTTGTGAAAGATTAAACCAATACCTTTGGCAATGGAAGCGTGGATTTTAAAGGCCAGAGTTTCTTCCAGTGGGTTGTACTCTGCTGTAATAGAGGAAGCATGGAGTGTTTCCACCAAGAAAGGCATCTTTCCTTTAGTGTAATCATAGGTGATAGTGTGGTTCCACGTATAGGGAACACTAACTCCATCTATAGTGAAGAGACGAGTAGAATGGGCATACAGTTGCCCAGGGCCAGTTTGAATGTAGTCTTCTGTGTAATCCTGAAACAGCAAGATTCAGGCATCAGCCACCAAGTACAGCCAACACCACTGTGGTCTTCGTATTTTGAAGTGGTATGAGAGCTATTCCAGGAAAGATTTTTTTCCTCAACATCTGAACAAATCATATTTCACACCACACATGACTTTTTCACTCTTAACTGTTGAATCTTAACAGCATCTGGCATATGTCTTTAAACAGGCTGGGGTAATGAGGATCCTGACGATGGGGGCCACAGCAAAGCATTTCCAAAAAAACCTGAAAATGATCTTATTGTTCAATAGCAATCTTTTGAGGCCTAAATATTTTTTTTCCTTTCTAAGTCAGATGCTGACAACATGTGCTAAACAATCAGTAGAGAAAAATTCTACCACTGAAAAAGGGTGTTGGACATGCTACATATTGCAGTGTATCAAAATACCAAGAACTTCCTGTGTATTTACTGTATTGTGGGGTTAATATATTTAAACATTTTCACTTGTTACCTACCACAAATTACCACCTTTCTAGAAACAACCTGAAAGAACGTTCTTTCTTTTATAGTAAAACCAATTATCAAGCACCTGGTTTGAAACCAAAACTTTAATACCACGTATATTAAGCAAAATATTTTTTGTGTCTTACACTAAACCAGAAGGATAGAAAAAACAGTTCTTTTGAACTCCATCTTTCTGTCAGGAGTACAAGGTCAGTGATAGAAGCTATCTTACTAGGAGCAATAGAGAATATCTCCTAGAAACAATAGGCAGAGGAATTCAGTAGCAGGATTATAACCTTTCCTCATACCATCATGCAAACTGCCCTCTCTAATCACTCCTGAAAAAGGTCACAGAGAAGTTCATAGAGAAGTTTCATCCTTTGAAAAAGCAAATTCTGTAAAATATTTCAGATGAGTCACAGAATCAACTAGGTTGGAAAGGACCTTGAAGATCATCTAGTCCAACCATTAACCCAGCACTGCCAGTTCCCATCTACACCATATCTCTCAGTGCTATGTCGACCCGACTCTTAAACACCTCCAGGGATGGGGACTCCACCACCTCCCTGGGCAATCCATTCCACTGCCTAATAACGCGTTCTGTAAAGAAATACTTCCTGACATCTAGCCTAAACCTTCCGTGGTGCAACTTGAGGCCATTCCCTCTTGTCCTATCACTTGTTACTTGGTTGAAGAGACTCATCCCCCCTCTCTGCACCCTCCTTTCAGGTAGTTGTAGAGGGCCATGAGGTCTCCCCTCAGCCTCCTCTTCTCCAGACTAAACCCCCCCAGTTCCCTCAGCCACTCCCCATCAGACCTGTGCTCCAGACCCTGCACCAGCTTCGTTGCCCTTCTCTGGACACGCTCGAGTCATTCAATGGCCTTTTTGGAGTGAGGGGCCCAAAACTGAACACAGTAATCGAGGTGCGGCCTCACCAGTGCCGAGTACAGGGGTAAGATCCCTCCCCTGTCCCTGCTGGCCTATTATTGTATAATAGGACTGTTTGCCATAATAGATAGCTCCCCAAGAAAAAGTGTTGATACTATAGCAGGGAAAGGAGCACATCACTAACAGCAGCATGACAGTGTGCATGAGGAGAACACATAAAATACCCTGTGACGTAATCCAGTACAGAATCTGTTAATCCCCTGTTTTTGCAACTTTATCAGCCACAGGAATGATTCTCTGCCAGACTACGCGTAATTGTAGCTGCAAACAAATCATCAGTAATATTAAAAAATTTTTGCAAGGTGCCATGGTATAAAAGAGCTGGTGTCATTCAGGGAAGCCAGAAAGTCCGACAGGCTTAAGATGCACCTTTATAGCTTTATTGAAAGCAACACCTGACATGCCTGCCTGTGCTATAAAGCCCTGATGACACTTCTCAATAACACCTTCTAACTTCTAAAAACTTTGAGTGACAGATAGTATCTTCCTGACAACAACTTTTTGTTTTCAAAGGCAATGTGAACATCTGTCAGTTAAACCAGGCACAAAATAAGTTACGTACAGTAAAACAGTTTTCAGGACTCAGTGTCTACTGCTTTAATACAGATGGGAGAGGAAGCACGCATCCATGAGAGAAGGGGGTGCTATCTTTTTACCTTCACGTTAACATCAGCTACCGACTGGAGCTGCAGCACGTGGCCTCTCACAACAACATCCAGCAGCAAGGCTCCATCTGGATCCAAGCCCCGGGCAATATGAGTCATTCGCAAAATCTCACCTACAAATTTTAAGAGCACATTGATTTATAAAACATCCTAACCAGAGACTCCTGTTAGGAACACAGTATGAGAACTGGGATCCTTAACCAGTTAATTTTACACTTGTATTTTTATAAGGCGTACCATGCCTATAATAGAAAACATTACATGTTTCAAATTACAGCTCTAAAAGCAGTATTTAAGCCTCAGAAAGCCACAGTCATTCAGAAAAATATTGGTGTAAGCACAAGACTCCAAATTCAGCAACAGTTATGTGCTATTTTTTTAAGTGCAGTATCTATCAAGCTTACTGGAAATAGTATATCACAGGTAACTAACCAGTTGCAAACTCCACTTGAGTTTCTCTCTTGAAGACTGCATCAGTGAGCGTAAACCCATTCATTGCTTCTCCAATTTCCTTTGCAGTTGTCCAATACACTGGGCTGAGTATAGAAACAAGCTTTCTCATCGCCGGACCTGAAAGAAATGCAACCTAACATTGGGAGTGGTTTTCTCCTAACATCATGTAACCCACATCTGTAGGAGTTGAATATGAAGACCTAAAACTAGTGTAACCCTTAAGATTTAAACCAGAAAAAAGTATGTAAAAATGACTCCTCTGAATATACCAACAAATACTGATGTACTAGAAGTAAATATTGAAGATGGTCTTTTCTTCTCTCTATCTATGGAAAGTTTAGATCAGTGAGGTGCAATGAAATATAGTGATGAAAACTGATATTGCACAGAATTCAGCCTGGCTCAAGGAAAAAGGCGACAAAAAGTAAGAAAAAGCCTACCAAGGCTCCGAGGGACGTTTGTAATCTTTGCTTGTATTACTCTAGTTTCAGAGTCGGGGCTGTCCGTTACTGTGGCGTTCAGGAAAGCAGTTCCAAATTCAATATCGTTAATATTTCCAATGATGCTGCCTTTGGCACGTGAAGGCCCACCTGTGTAGGGGAGGAAGGAAAAAAAAATGTGAAAACTCTGCTGTCTGATATTTTGGGGGAGGGAGAATTTAGAAATATTGTCCAGCATTTAAAGAAGTAAGGATATTTCTGCGTATATTACTTCATTATTTACAAGAGTAAAGCTCACAACCTGCAAGTAACAGGATGCTGTGTATATGTGGTCTGAAATATATGCACAATAACATGGGAATCACCTTATGAGCTCACCTCTGTCTGAAAAGTAACAATTGTTTAACAGCATCTTGTAGTGCTACGTAACAGGTTAACAAAAAATTTATCCAGCTGAAGTTGTAGGGGAGACTTAACCCAAAAAAATGAAATTATTTGGTCAACTGGTCAAAACACAGGAGAGTACCAGTCACATTAGGAGTGCCACAGGCTTTCACCTTATTGTCATCACGTGCAGGCTGTAAGTTAACTCACCAGGACACGCTTGGGTATTACACCTGGATATTTGGGAGGAGTCTCCAGGACAAGGACGTCCACGATTTAATGGGGCTGGATTGCTGCACAGGCGTATTCGAGTCTGCTCTCCCCCTCCACAAGAAGCAGAGCATTGGCTCCATGTTTGCCACTGCCCCCAGTTTCCATCCACTGAAGAAATAAAGAATGAAGAAAGTGACTTTTCATTTTAAATGCATCAGGTTGCATCAGCGATGCTTTAGTGTCATTCCTTCTTGATGGAACCAACGTGACAGAGAAAATCAGTATCTCAAAGGATGACAAAACCAACTTAATGGGCAGGCATGAACACGTCTCCCATCAGAAACACACCACCTTCAAAATTTTGTTTGTCTTCCAGCTGTACTGGAAACAAGGAGGCTCCTCCAGGGGATGTGTCCAGTGTAAGGGTTGGGGATCTAGCAAGAGCTAGGTGAAATCCTTCCCTGTGTCATGCTGAAGAGGGACCACTTCATGGCTGCCCAGGGAAGCTTTGTGCAGTGTAGACTACACGTGTCCCTCTGCACAGTCACGCAAGTCCTCCCCAAGGGCAGCATACTGAGGTCCAGTGTGCAGGTAATGAGCTCAGCTGGCTCCGGGTAGCTTCCTGAGCATCACTCTGTGGGGAGACAAGTGACCAGCCACCGCCTGACTTTGGCCAGCTGTCCTCCCCAGGAGGTTCTGCTGAGATGACCCCCACCCATCTCTGCATCTGTTCCCTGAAAGTATCAGGCCCCACAGAAACTGATTTCAAACTGAAAACACTGTTGCATTATGCAGACCCATCACAGACCAGTTCATAAAGCTCAGCTGTCGATATTCAGAATCTCCTGTCATACTTTTTGGTAGCCTGTCACTAGGGACAACCAGTCTGTCTACAGCTCTGAGTGCTTTTACTCCTACAAAGAAAATATCTGAGATTGGACAGGTATAGAACTGATAGGAGAGTACAAGAAACCAAACAAAACATAAATCTTGCAAAGAAAGAACACATGTTCTATCTATCCAAACACTCACAAGAGGTCAGAGTGGGCTTGAACTACACATGTGTGGGAGTCTGCATGGCCTCGACAACAACAGGTGATACAATAGAACACGACTGCACATTGAACAGAGTTACCTGGAAACGCCTGATCTGATACATTTGCCCAAAACTAGCAATAATAAGAGGAAAGTAACAATTAAAACTTTGCTTAAGACAACCATTAGCCAAAATAAGAGTAACAACGGAACAGAAAAGAATTATAAAAGCATCATGAACATTTGTGACTGGGGAGGATAAACCCAAGCAAGAGAAGGGTAAACAAGGAACAGTCAGACTGGGCTTGACGTTGTAACCTCCATCGAGACCTAATGAAGCACTGTCCCTGCACACCACGAGCAGCTGGTACCCAGGTAGTGGGGGCTGATGACATGGGGTGCAACAACAGGGGCCCACACTTTGGGTGTGTGAATGTGGCCTCATCAGGGGCTGTGTCACCAGCACACAGGTCAGCAGGGGGTTGAATGTGGCACAGACAGGCATAAAGTTGGAGCTTCTGCATCTCCCACAGGAGGAGGGTGTGTAAAGGGGTGCACACAGAGGAGGGATTTAATACTTCTTAATTATATCAGAATTATTAATAATATAGTAATAATCCTTTTCTGGGATGAGTTATAGAAGGGTGTTTAGAAATTTGTGGGTGTTCAGTAAGTCTCCAGCGTTGTGGTTTATCTTCTGTGTTGCTGATATTGATCCTGAATGTGTAAGTTCACCAATTAGCTATGTATTATCAATAGCTATGTATAATCAATAAATCAATTAACTGCTTTGTCATTTTATTTAAAGCATTTGAGCTGAGCATTTTTCCCTGCTTCCGGAATACATTACAAGAGTTCACTGGGAGCCTCATAAACTGTATTTACTGTAAAAACTAAGTAGAATTACTAGGTGTAGGAGAGATTTTCATATGCTATTTCCTGTTTTGAATTATGCCACGTCATTTTGGGAAAATCTAACATGTGAAGGGGGAAATCTAACATGTCACCCTGTAAGGTGACAGTCATTTAAAGAAAAAAAGTGAGAGTGGATTATTAGATTGTATGAAATTGTAAGTAATTACAGGAATGTTCTACTTTCCTTTCATAATATGAAAATCTCACGTTACGTAAACCCCGGGGTCTTCCAAGGAAAGCTGCATTTAATTTCTCTGTTAGTCTGAGCACTCACCGGGGCACAGTTCAGTGCTGCACCTCTGGATCTGCATGTCAGCCCCTGCACACGCCCTTCCACCGCTGGCAGGGCGAGGGTTGTCACAGGTCCGGTATCGCCTCATCTGGCCCCCATTGCACGTTCGACTACAAGTGCCCCAACTACTCCACGGGCCCCAGTTGCCATGAACTGTAAAAACAAATCAGATTTTATCTGAGGTTGTCTTAATAACAGATACTTAAAACCAGACAGTTAAGATAGGAAAATATTCCCATTGGAGATTAACTTTTAAATTTCTTTTTCCAAAATGAAACTAAAAAACCAGACAATTAAAGATTTAAGGAAGTTATCTTGTCCAGCATTCAGTGATTTCTCAGAGAATATTAACTGACTCCAGAATGTCATCATTCATAGGAAAGTATGCAGCACTTCTTATTAACCAAATGAGACACCATACTCTACTGAGAGATACAGAGAGGTTCACTTTGCAGTACTTTCTGACTGGACAGATGTAACTTTAGAGAGGTGTGTGACCTCTGACAATCCGCCAGGACCTTATGGACCAGCTGCTATTGGTTTGTGCTCCTAATAGTTAATGTTTAAAGTGTCCCAGTCGTGCTGACTGATGAAGAGAGGCTTTCACTCCTGCCAGGCAGCTAGTACCACTTGTCTGTGTTGAGACCCCCTAATTTTTGTGGGAGTGTGTGACTTCTGGAGAGCTTCCTCCCTCTCATGCATACATACAAACCCAGTAGGTGGGTAAGTGGCCTAACCCAAAGCACTTACTTGGACACGGATCACTGTTGCAAAAATCAATTTGTATGTCGTTTCCTTCACATTTGTGACCCCCAAACTGTGGGGCTGGGTCTGAGCAGTGGCGTGTTCTCTGCCTGCTGCCTCCTCCACAGGACACGGTGCAGGCACTCCAGCTGCTCCACATGGCCCACTTCCCATCCACTGGTGAGAAAGGCATGGCATGGTACAGTTACAGTCTCTGACATTAGAAATAACAGAGTAAATCAGTGCTGCATCAGGGTAAAACTGACTGTAGGGTGTTACTGACTTTCTAGAATATCTCAGCTACACAGGGATTTCTACACAGGGATTTCCAGGAGTGAAAGCTGGAGAAAGGCATGATCTATCATTTAAGTAATCTGTAAGCCTGACCAGAATCATGGTCAGGGATCACTCAGTCCTCAAGCCCAGTCACTCTCACATTTTTAGGTATCTGTTACCCAGTCAAACCACATACAAAGTAGTCCCTGAAATTACCACACTGGGCAGATGGCCACTACGAGTGCTATCCCCAAAACCCAGTCTTCGCTTGTGCGTTCTCCTCTGGTTGCAGCTGGTGCAGATGTAATCATCACCACCTTCTCCCCACTCCTTCCTAACCAACCTCTGATTTGCTGGCTCAGCTGTTTAAAGGAGCTATTACTAAATTATCCCACATGAGCCAGGTCTAAGCAGTTGAGTAGTACAGTCTTTGATCTCCCAAAGACATGGCGACACAAACCACTACGGGTACACCCGTGTGAGCACTGGAGCTGGTGGCTGAGGCCAAGCAGCCACAGGCTGGCTGTAAGCAGCAGCGTCCTCAGCAGCAGCACATCGAGCTGGGTAAATGTACAACACTGAGCCCTCAATTGCTCAACTACCACACGCTCAGTTCTCTCTTCTAACGGTTGATAGTTACAGTGGGGACTCAGCGTAGGATCTGGCACGTGCAAAACGGAGCATGAAACCAGAAAGATCTAGTCTGAACTGCTGCACAGTCCACTTCATGAAATTTCCCTTCATTAACCCTGTACTCAGCCAAATACAGAGGTCACACTTCAAAAACGTGTGTTTTCCTATCCAGTCACGAAGGACCCATTGAAATGTGGAAGAAAAGGATACAAAACCTAGGAAAACTTAAAAAAAAATAAAATGTTTAGGAAACCTGTGATTTAACTGCCATTTAAAATGCTGCTTGTGCACAGTGGTAAGGTAAAGGAAGAGAGACAAGGATAGGAGAAGAAATCCTGTACGTTAGGTCTATAGAGGGATGCTAAAGATAGCGACAGGCGCCAGTGACAGTAAAAGGCTTGAACGGAAGTTTTTCAGAACTGGAAAGCTTTTGATACAAATTAAGTACAACTTGGAAAGGAAATGGCAAGTTTGTCCTTGTTCTTTGTGTCTGACACATCTTACCTGGGCAGCGTCTCTTGTTGCAAACCTGCATCTGTGTATCAGAGCCCTCACAGTGCGCTCCATCGTGTGAAGGAGGAGGGTTATTGCAGAGCCTCAGTCGTGTCTGAGTACCTTTCCCACACGTCTCACTGCAAGGAGCCCATGGCAGCCAAGAACTCCACTCACCATCAACTGCAAAGGCAGCACAGCTATAAAACTGTTTCAGCTCTACAGCTGATTTAACTTGAAATTACAGCTCCAGAGCCTAAGGCAAAAGGAGCTACACTGTTTAATATCAATAAATGAAATATTCTGAACAGCTCTTGAAAAAAACCTTTTCCTTGAACAACAGCTGTAATGGATCAACTGTTTGCAAAAGAGAGATTAATTCTTTCCTTTTTGTTTTCTGAATACATCACTTCACCTCACTGCAATCTTGGCACAACCGAACTGAACGCTTGATCACATCTGGTGCTTTCACAATTTACCTGTCTCTGACTGCGCTGTGCTAGGCTGCAGGTCCCAGCCAGGGAAGGGGCATGCTAGCTACGAGCTGACACACAGCTCCAGTGCCTGCCAGTAAGCAGGAGCCAGAACTGAGTTCATTGCCAAGATCTCGAGAAATTAAACTCTAGATGGTGGATGAACATTTAGTATTGTGGCGGTAGCAAAGCCAGTGAAAAATCAACATAACAAAAATTGTATAGAAGGAAACATGCCAGTGGCGAAGGGTTATGAAACTACAATCTGTCAAACACGGGAAGTACTACACCAAGACAGGAAGGAAACCTGAACATTTATCTAGTTAGCAGAAAGACATGGCTGAAAATTAAAAAAATTTTAAAAAATTAAAAAAAAACAGAGGAAAATATACTGATAATGTTTTAAATTATTAACTATTATGTTTTACATGGCCTTTCAATAGTTTTTTTTTAATTTCAATTGGCTGTGCACGATAGATTTAGAGATTTTACTCTGAGCACATGTGTAACAAACACTGGGAAATATCAAAATACAAAATTAACATTTTTATTGGGGTGTGGGGGTGGGATGGGGGGGGGAAGAGAAATTGCTGAAAATTTTCCTTGCACTTTTGTAACTTCTGTTTCCAAGAGCTACTGCCATTCAATACATTACAAGCAATGTTAAAATAAAAAATTTCAGAGTTTAGTTTTTTATAATTTGATAATTTGAAACAAGCTGAGAGAATTCGGGTTTGGAAAAAGAAAAAAAGAAAGAAATCTACACAGAAACCCCCTTATGCAACTAATTCTAAACCAAACTTCTCTTACCTGGGCAAGGCCTAATATTACACATGACTGAATCCACAGCACTGCCATCACAGGGCTTCCCGCCGTGCTGAGTTGTTGGGTTACTGCAGGTTCTGGTTCTGGTCCTGTTACCTTGTCCACAGCTCTTTGAACACTCCTCCCATAGCCCCCACTCCGACCAGTTGCCATCCACTAAGAAACAAGAAAATCCCACAGTCTTCATTAAAAAATGTTTTTGTGGCATTTAGTAAATTTTTCTTTTTCTTTCCACAAAAGTCAAAATGAATTCCAACTTCTTAGAAAAATTAATCTGTCATGCAGATTTGGTTCACTGTTAGGGCACTTAACGTAAGGTGCCTTAAGAGAATCCATTCCCCAGGGAAATACCTGGGCACGGCTTGCTGTGGCAGCTGCGTACATCTGTATCAGGCCCCTCACACCTCCTCCCGCCATTTGCTGGAAGGGGGTTGTTGCACTGACGGACTCGCTCCTGAACACCTTGACCACAAGTTACGCTGCAAGGTCGCCACTCAAGCCAGTCAGAAAATCCACCGTGTACTGCAATGGGAGAAAGGATGCTGTTTGTCATGTGCTTGTGCTTATGATTCTTAGATTGATACAGCAAAGTGAAAAATGCACTTCATAAGCCATACTCGGAAATCCAGCTCACTTCACGTCTTCCTTACTGCAGAAATATCTTACTACAGTTCAGAGAACACTTCAGCTGCTCTGAAATAATTATTGCTTATGCTCCTAAATGCTTTTTTTTGAGGTACAATTAAGTTATGGTATGTGTTCTGAGAATGGGATCTCGTTCAAGATCCTTTCATTATTACTTATGTCTCTCACTCCTTCACACTCATCTGTCCCACACATCTGGATGAGTATAATGGAACAAAGTTTCATGAAACAAAGCCACTGACATCTCAAACTAGGCTTAACATGTATCTAATGCATATATGGAAGGAAGATAAAATCCATATTTTATGGATAAGATAAAAGCTTTATAACATTTAATCTCAATTAATGCTGTAATCTACCAGTTTGATAATCACAACCCTGTATTTTGTGCACCTACCCTGGACAGTCAGTGGTACTCTAATGAGCACAGATCCCATCAGATTCCTCGCTACACACTCATATTCAGCTGTATCTTCCTTCTGTGCTGCAACAATACGCAAGGAGCCATTAGACAGGACAGTCACTCTCTCATCGCTCACAACTGGATGACCTTGGCGGGACCATCTGATGGTTGGAGGAGGCTCTCCATTTGCCTGGCAGTTCAGCATGGCTGTGGCACCAGCTTCGGTAACCGTCTCTACGGGTTCAACAGTAATGACTGGAGGACCTGAAACAGAAAGGTTTCTTTAGGCAATAGCACATGGTTACGTTTTTTTCCATTGTATTGAATGTTAAAGGTCTGGTCAGAACGAGGGAAAAAAAAAAAATCTTAGGTCAGTTTACTTTGACTAAAATTATTATTGTTGATCCTCCACTGTCAAAATATATGCAAGTTAAAATGATAATGATAGGCTATTTTTAATACATATCAATCTGAGGACCAAAGTTCGGAGTGAGGCTTGACTATGCGAGCACAGTCATCTTTATTGCTAAAATGTGTTGCTTTTCATAAAGCCTGCAGGAAGATGCTATTAATCATGCCCAGAGGCAACTGAGACATAAGTAACAGATCCATACTGCTTGAGGCTGTAATAGAAAAGGGATGTTCAGAAATTCTACCACTAGTGAAAAAATAATTGTAAAATATTATTTCTGCCAAAAATATTGTCAGTGAAAGCTGGGATTCATCTCACATAACTTCCTTAAATTAAAAGCTGAGTGTAGTCTAATCCAGTTGTATAGACATCCTCTCTAGTCAACTAAGAGAAATGGGCCCTTTCAGGAAGTGATTCACCCCGTTCTAAGTTGGTTTCTAAAATGAGGCTGACTCGCCCTCTATACGCTTCTCTTCTTTGACCTCAGTCACTAGCTTAGACTAGAATCTTAAATAGTAATGATGAAAGATGAGATGAATTTTAACCTACAGTGCAGTGCCCAGTCTCCAAAACCTCCATGGGAGCTGCATACACCTATCCAAAGGTAGGTTATCGCTCCAATCTAGCGGCATTAAACTTATCACTTTGAGTCTTACTCTGAAGAGTTAGTGTCAGACTGCGTTCCACCACACCAGCATCATTGGTAGCCACGCACTTGTAGTCACCAGCATCTTCATTCTAAAGAAATGAAAATCAAGTAGTCACGGAACTTGTCAACACGTATTGAGGGTTTCAGGTAACAGTGCCCTTCTGTAGGTGAATTTTCTGCAACACAACATGGTATGCACTGGATCTTAAAAGGCACCCAGTTAGATTCTAGAGTATCCTAACAGTTCGCTTTTATTAACATTAAGCTGATATTCAGAATTATTTTTACTGTTGTTATTATTCCATTTTTTATTTCTTTCAACTCCTTAATTCTGAGGGTAATTTTTTTTTTTAATTTAAATGAACTCAATGGAGCTGCTGTTTTTAACCCCATTTCAAAATACAGGCATTGGTTTATAGAAATAAAATGCATCTTGCCATTCATATTAGGAATTCAGATGCCAAGAGATTTGCACAAGGAGAACACAATTGACTTTTCAGCTGACCTGGGTAGAACCCAGGCTCTTTCAAGGTCTAAAGCATAAGTCCCATTTAACTGGGCATGACCAGGATTTCACACACCAATGATTAGCATGTAGATTCAGTCCTTCTGACGATTAAAGAGAACGATAGCCCCCCTGGTTTTTTTTTGTCACAATAATTTGAGTCTAATTCTACTCTGAATTAAAACAACATTTGTTAAAGGTGAAAGCAAAAAGTGGATTAAATATCTAGCCCCACTCTCTCAAAACAATACGATCTGGAATACCTCTGCTAATCAAGTACAATGCAGAAACACATCGTAACAGACCAGTGACTCACTACAGTGCCGTAGATAGCGAGAGAACCATTGTTAAGCTGTCGGATCCTGTTGCTAATCGGAACGCCAACTCCTTTTTTGCTCCACTGGATGGTTGGAGGTGGATCTCCTCTGACTTCACAATTCAGCATAGCGTTGCCACCCAAGGGCTCAATGCGGCTAGAGTGGTAATCCCCTTTGAAGACTGGAGGCTCTGAAAAAACAAGTGATGGCAGAGAAATAGCAGAATCAAAATAAAATGCTCATAATGAAATTGCTGGTAGGGATCATTCATCTCTGACTTTTTCAAGTGTGAAGTTCAACCTGTTTAAATTCTTCCCATTTAGCCATAGACAAGGTACCAAATATTAAGGGCAATGGTTTTAAACTGAAAGAGGGGAGATTTAGGTTAGATATAAGGAAGAAGTTATTTACTGTGAGGGTGGTGAGGCCCTGGCACAGGTTGCCCAGAGAAGCTGTGGCTGCCCCCTCCCTGGAAGGGTTCAAGGCCAGGTTGGACAGGGCTTTGGGCAACCTGGGCTAGTGGAAGGTGTCCCTGCCCGTGGCAGGGGGTTGGAACTAGATGATCTTTGAAGGTCCCTTCCAACCCAAACAAGTCTATGATTCTACTATCAAAACAGATGGCTGTGTGAAACTGTCCAATGGTGACCACAATTACTGTTATTTTACATACCTTTGACATACACAAAACCAATAGCTTTGATTGAGCCAACTGTGTTTTCTGCTGTGCATACATAGGTACCAGAGTCATCTTTAGATACTCTTTCAATAACAAGTTCGCTGTGTCCATTTACATCATCATATTGTGCTGAAGGGAGAACACACAGTAAAGGGTTACTTCGACGATTTTAAACGTACAAAAAATATCAGTCACTGAGATATATAAGACTGTTTGAATTACAGTGCTATTCAGCAACACAGCTCAATGGAACCGTGCCACTTCATTTCTGAGACACCTCAGAAACACACAGAAAAGTCACTGCTATGACATTTGCCCACATGCATGTATTCACTTAAATTGTCCCTTCAGTCAGAGCTTTGTGCATCTGCATTCTATGAACTGCTGAGGTTTTCTTCATATTTAAGAAAAATAGCATTAGTTGTTGGATGCTGAGTAAACATCATCAGATACTGAATGTTTTTAATGGGTTACATTATTGGCTACAGAATAGGAACAATTTCTTAACTACCATGCTTACAGCTTTGTCTCAGAGTCAATTTAATTATATGATTGCATAATACTGAAGATATTCCTCACACAATCACTGCCTATCAAGTTTGTTTCCTTATCCTAAGCTAACTGCAATGCTGCATGGGGGAAAACAACTCTAAGAGTGGAATGGCCAAGTAAGACCATAACCAAGTAAGTTACCCACCTGGAATAATGTTATTGTTAAAGGTCCATGTTATTTTGGGTACAGGTATCCCAGTTGCCTTGCAAGTTAATCTGAGCTGTTCTCCTTTGGTCAAAGCTATATCTCCAGGCAGTTCAGTAAAAGCTGGAAGTACATGAACTATCAGGGTGACAGTGTGTGTGTCTTCTCCAGCAGCATTGTTAGCAACACAGGTGTAACTGCCAGAATCTTCAGGCTGGAAGAAAGCATGTTGGGGATATATGTGATATCTCCTACAAAACACTACCACTTGTAATGACAAGAGAATTTCAAAAGGTTTGGAACAAGCATTCAGCAGAAATGCTCATCTGAAGTCTTTCACTTCCTCTAAATTTGAGAGGTGACCTATGCTTCTATTCGCCCTTCCTGAGAATTTATCACCACAAATTCTTCACAGATTTTACTCTTTAGTGGAAAAGAAACGCTTATAAAGACTTTGGAACATTAAGAACAAGAAAACAAAATAAAACAATGGCTAATCCAGAAGTGGGTGAAAATGAAGAGAAGCAAGGTCTTACTACTGCCAAGCCTGTCAAGTCATAGCTTAGATTTAGGGAACTTACAACAACATTGTCGAAAATGAGGTCTCCATCTGGCACAGCCCGGTATTTTCCTACTACCTCTGTTAACAGCGTATTGTCCTTCTTCCAGTTTATTGTTGGTGTTGGAATCCCATCAGCCACGCAGGACAGAACAGCCTGGGAGTCCTCCGTGACTGTGTACTGTGCCTCTGTACTGCGAATCTTGGGTGGAACTGGGAGAAGGTTTATTAAAAAGATTTACCTCTATGTATTATCCAAGCACTCCTGTAAAAGCACACGATACTGGGCTGAAGAAACCATTGCCTGGATCTTTTGTATTGTTTCTTGTCTGTATCAATGACCACCAATAAGCATGCCAGAGAAATGTGTGAAATACTTGTAACATAGTACAAACCGAGTTAAGGAAGTGTTCTTCCTAAATTCAAGCAACTGGCTTGAACCTAACCCAATAAAACTCACTCGATTAAGTAGCACAATTTTCCTGAACTTCTCCCTTACATCCTAGCTCCTCACCCTCCGTAGGTTCACGCTGTGACCAAGCACATTGTTCCCATACAGTCCCACTTACTGAGCACGGCCAGCTCCATGCTGGAAGTGCTGGACCCGGCCAGGTTTGCTGCTATGCACGTGTAACGGCCGGTGTCGCCAGGCTGCGCGAACACGATCTGCAGAGCACCAGTGCTAAGAATTCTTCTTCTAATGGACTCTGTTATCGGCTGTCCGTCCTTATGCCAACTGATCTCTGGGCCAGGGTAGCCTTCAGCCTCACACTGCAGAGTGACAGACTGATCAACAGGAACAACATACTCCTTGAGGTGGGACTTGATAACAGGAGGAACTGAAAAGAATTAAGAAAATTTTTTAAAGAATTAGATGTTGTAAGAAGCTTGGAACGCTTCAGTTCCTCGTGAAAATAATCCTAAAAGCGTATTTTGATCCTAAACTAGACAGACAAAGCCTCCTGGGCTCTACTCAGTGTCACATCAAATAGGAAAGCATTAGGTCCATGTCTACTGGTCAGAATTGTGTTTTGACTAACAGAAAGCATGCACAAGTTTCTTGTTTATAAATCGCTACAAGAGGTTAAAAGATGATTTACCTTGAACTTTCAGCTTGATCTTCCCTACAGCAGTACCAGCTGGATTTTGAGCAACACACATGTAAGTGCCAGCATCTTCAACAGCTGATTTTGCAATCTGTAAACTGCCACTCGGAAGAACCATATAACTGTTGCCTAAAACAAATATAAGCAAAGCATGACACTTTTGTTTTTAAATGAATGGGTTCAATATATCTAAGTTTGAACATTCAGGAAAGGGAAGAGAAGTTTCTGAGTTATAGCAAGGAGGCTGGAGTTACAAGGTTTAAGAGGATACCTGTTGTGACTATGTTGATGCCCTCCTTTTGCCATGTTGTTATGGGTCGAGGTGTACCCGTCGCTTCACACGGTAGTAGAATGGGATTGTTCACGATGACGTCCAGCACCCCTGGCTGAGTTTGGATAACTGGTGGTTCTGTGGAACAAAATAAGAAGGAAAATGCAATAGGTTTAACCTTCAAGTCTAGAGAATACAGAAGATACTAAAATTGCATAACCTGAGAGTCCAAGAAGGCTGAATTAGCAATGGCTGTATTCTGCCATCCCTATGAAGAGCTCAGTGGAAGTGCACTTAAATACAACAGACACGCTCAGCACAAGTATGGGTATAGAATAGGGCCTTACTTCGTGCAATTTGCCATCACAGATACATTTTAACTTACTGAAAGCAAAGAAACAAAAATCTTACAAAAATAAAATAGAGCAGCATGGACTGGGGGCATCTATGCAAGGTACAGAGTTGTAACATGCAGAGTAGTGACTCTGTGAATAAATCAGTGCACCCACAAGATAATTCAGCTGAGCAAGACACTACTTGTGATGGTCCATTCTGGCCTCACCACTACTCTGCACCATACGTCTGTATTGAATGGGCAACGTTTACCGACAGAATGCAGTTTCTCTTCTGCTTCCCATCCTACCCTGAACATGAAGAGTGGCGTGTCTGTGAGCTGAGCCAGCTGCATTCTGGGCCACACAGGTGTACCGTCCCGCATGGGCTAGCTGAGCAGCAGGTATTTCAACAGCACCTGCAGCAGAGAGAGTGCGTTACAACATACAGCAGTACCTGTGTTCGCAGTAAAACTCTCTTAAGAGGTCTATACTTTTATTCTAAGAAATTGGAGAGGGGTTGTTTAGGGGATTATTTGCATTTATTTAATTAATTACTTCTAAATGTGCACAACTGCACCCTTTCACTGATTTTCTGCAGCTGAGCTCCAGTCACACACAGTACCTGAAGAGAGAATTCTGTAGCCATCTCCTCTGGGAAGCAACTTTATGCCATTTTTGGTCCAGTGAACTGAGGGGACAGGAACCCCTGACGCAGTGCAGGAAATTACTACTGGAGACAGCTTTGTTACCAAAAGGTCTGTGGCTTCATCTGCAATGGATGGGGGCACTGAAAATGAAGATCAGTGTAAAGGTTACTTGCCCATTTTTATGAATTCTTGGAAATAAGTTATCTTTCTTGTGAATACCAGAGAGTTATGTATATCAGTATCATAAAAGAATGATATAAACATCTCATCTCAACATTGGAATGCCCCAAAGAAATTCTGGGTGCCATACACATGTAATAGCAATATCCCCTCTACCTTGAACAGTGAGCTCAACTGCTCTTTGATCTTCTCCTGCATCATTTGACACAGAGCACTCATAGACAGCAGTGTCATCCACAGTGGGAGAAATGATTACTAAGGAACCTGAAGACAGAAGTCTGAACAAAGAAAAGAGAAGAAAGTAAAAGCCATTGAAATACTTCTTTTCTTCTCAGGTAATCAAACCACTGAATTTGCTGGCTATACAAGATTACATTTAAGCATGGCTGGATTTTTAAAGTGCCAAAATCACCCCTGAAAACTTTAAACCCACGCTGGAAAGAAAACATCTCTCACCTGTATGTATTCTGGTTCTGGTCAACATTAAGCAGATGCCCATTCTTTTTCCAGCTAATTGCTGGTTTGGGAATTCCAGAGGTTTCACAAGGCAAAGTGGTCTGCACATTTACAGTAACTGTAATATTCGTATGTCCAGGAGCAATAGTTGGAGGAACTAAGGACAAACGCAACTTAATTAGTCAGAATAATTATATACATATGCCCCCCACACCCCCCTCATACCTGTATATATAGAGCTGAACTGCCTGAACACATTTACTTGACTTTTATAAAGAGTAACTTGACAGTAGTAAACTTACTGAACATGTAGCATGGGATGCATCAAGTCTTTCTAGTTCCAGTGCACAAGGAATATTTTCTTTTCATGAACATTTTATTTGTATTCCTAAGGCCATAAATTTCTTCCTTTTTACCTTTTTTTTTTTTTTTTTTTAAAAAAAAAACAACAGAGCAGCTAAAAAGGGGTTAAACTTAAAATTGGATCTGGCAGAATAAGAAAAATGACGTAACTGGACTTCAGACTTGTAAAAACACATATATTTATCTAAAACCAAAAATTTTACCAAAAACTTGCAGATCAATTCGTTTGCGTTCAGTGCCAGCTGTATTGGTTGCCATGCACACATATCTTCCTGTGTCAGTAACATGTGCTGAGTGGATGTGTAGGGATCCATCCTCAAACATGGAATATCTGAAAGAAAGCCATATATTTTTTTTCTACTATCCAATCAACAGAACCATAGGCTATCCTGGTAGTGCAGAAGGAAAAGATGACTCAGGGTACAAAACACATAGCCTAAACACATGGTATCTTTGGGCACAGAGAGTTTTCTCATTTATTGCACTTATTCTGACTTCACTATTTCCCAGCACATCCAGAGAAATTAGGAAATATAGCTGACATATTGATTCCACATAAACAATGACGAATTTGCAGAAAATATCCAAAAGCTCTTTTTTATGGTTTGTCATTTAACCTTAAAAAACGCTAATTAATGCTTGTACATTTTATTTTCTGTCTGAAATATATCTGAATTCTTTAGCATTTATTCAGTTCTAGAAAATGCCAAACTACATCCCCTTAAAACAATTCAAAGGCAGAAACCACTCCCTATAATAAAAGTTGATACTAGAACACATATAGAAAATTTTATATATTAGAAACTACAAAGTATACTCAAGTCTGAATGAAATTGCTTGGCTTCATCCCAAAATTCCATATATATAAAAATATAAAAAATCTTTCACATTTACCGATGAAAATCTTTAATATCAGAAAAATTATTACTACATTTGGTTGTTAAAGTTCTTTGTCCTTCTTAACAATAAAAGGATGAAACCCTTTGCACAGAGTCTAATTAAGCTTTCTGTAATTAACATATTCTTAAAAAACAACGAAGAATATTTATGCTGACTTCTGGACAATACCTTGTATTGTTTCCAGTAAAAATAGCCCCATCCTTCCTCCATGTAATTCTTGGGGTTGGTACTCCTTCTGCAACACACTCCAGAACAGCAGAAGCATTTATATGCACCACAGCAGTCTGAGGACTGCTCTGGATTGTAGGAGCCACTGTAGAGGGAAAATTGCTGATGATACAAAGAAAAAACCCTTTGTTTTGCAGTGATTAAAACTAAACACCCAAAAACAGACGCAGTAACAGTACAGGGATCACTGCAAAGACAGAAACAACTTTCTTACCATTTTGTGTAGTGCACGATAATTGTCATGATGCAGTAGGGAATGAAAGAGAAAGCTTGTCTGAAATGCACTGTAAAGATCATCTTTGCAAGTAACTGCAAAGGTTATCATATAGCTAAAACACTAAAAGAGTTCAGCATATTTAATTCAGCAAAATAAGGCTGTGGTGATATCCTTTCTTCCTAATTACAAATTAAGGAGAAAAAAGAATTTTAATTGGACCAGTAAGGACAGGCATTGGGGGAGCACAGTGCATGTGACTGGGTTGTGAACAGAATAGAAATCAGAAAAAAGTTTCTTATCACCTGAGTGTGAAAATAGAAGAGTTTCTCAGCACACTGGAGGTGAAAAAATAAATATGTTTAAAATGAAACTCAGGCCTACGGTAGTACAGGACGAGTATGAAGATGCATAGGGCCCTTCAAGCCCCGTCTTCCTGCTACCTGCTGCTTACAGGTGCAGAGAGGCAGCCTCAGTTTTCAAGTAACCTGCAAAACTGGTGGCCAAGCCAGCTATGAACCGAGTCCCCCAAAGGTGCCAGTCAAGTGCTTTTAAGAATTTCTCCAAATTTGTCCAAAAGCATTTCTCAGTCCTGGATCTGGGTGTTGATTCTGGCTCTATCCTGACTCCGTATCAGGATGATGGCCAGATGCACAGCACCCTCCATCAGCAGGAGATGGAGAGTGAGCCATGGTGAGCCCCCCACAGGTCCTTCAGTGTGGGGACAACTGTGGTCTCAGATGGTGGCACACGAAGTAATACACATGGCCTCACGGTTTAGACACAGCCTGAGGGGCTTGAAAGAGACTGCCAATTGTTTGTCGTTTGCAACACCTGCAGAAATACCATGCAAAGATCAAAATGCACAAGACTGGATCCATGATTTTACCATGTACTGTCAGCACGAACTCCCTGGTCATTTTTCCTGCGATATTACTTGCCACACACGTATAGCTTGCTGTATCGCTGAGGTCAGCATTGTTGATCTGCAGGTATCGCCCATTAGAGAGGATTCGAACTCGAGGAGTTCCCTAAGGGAAAAGAGAGAGTTTGACAAATTTAACCTTATCATTGTCCTCTTTATGAAGATAGAACATTCTTTTGTTGCAGAGTAATAAAAGCCATGAAAAGAAGGCCAAAGATAAACCAGGGACTGAATTCCTTGCTGGCTTAACTTTATTAACATCCATGAAGAAAGATAATAGGGTAAAACAAAGTTTTAAAAAATTATCACTGCTTGATGGTTCCCCCTTGAAACCCCCACTGGGGCTTGTGCCCAGGACAGCTTTTTTGGATTATATAGCCAAAGGGCTTTTGAAGTTTTCATGGAAAGGGGTAGCTAATAGCACATGATGAATTTTATTTTTCAAAAATCCATGCACACTACAGGCAGAAGAAATACAAGTTTCTCTACACTATTATTCAAACATCACAGTCTTGATCAGGTGGGGGCCAGCACAATCTTAGCCTACACTAAGTTCACCAGCCAGCATTTCTGAATATGAGGACACCACTCTTCTCAGCTCTACAATGACTCTACAGCACCTGCTAGGTAGACATTTGAAGTCAAAGCGTTTTTACCACAAATATTCTGGGTCATATCTGCATGAATGACTGAGAGTAATACCAAACACAAGTGTTCAAAAATCTGACTGGATAAGAAACAGTAGAAAAAGAACACAAACTCAAACTCTTCCAGTATGTGCTACCCACATTTTGGATGAAATATAAAGCTGGCACTCCAATCTACTCTTTTGGTTAGACGACCTGAGAATAGCAACTACAACAGATAGGTGAAACTGCTCTGGTTACACACCCCTCTGCACTAGTACCCTAGTACACTGATCTCATACTACTACATCAACTCAGCAAGCCTCCCAATGCAGAATAAACAGCAGTGCTGGAGCCTCACGGGTGAAATGATTCACCACCAGATTGGACTACAGTCAGATTTTGGGTAATAACTGGTATTTCTGATACTGATATAACTACACGCCCTATGCTATAGTGTCTAAACACAGAAGCATGTAAATGACAATGGACAGGCAATGAAGCTATCATTTAATCCTTACGCTCTACTCAAGGTATGTCAGAAACCCCATCTTTGAAGAAATATAAATTCAGCAATTCTTTTAACATTTAAGTAAAGCCAGATTACAGCAAAAAGTTCCTACTTCTTTTCTTAACACTCAACATGCATTTCCAAATCAGTGAAGAGTGCAAGGACTCCAAAGCCTCTAGAGACTAGCTCTTTCTATAGTTCTGCTACCAAAACCAGTGGAGCTGCACAGTTACACCATTAAGCATACAGAGGTCTAGAGTAGGCCTCAAAACCTGCACAGTGGAAGACAACAAAACCAGAAGGAATGACACCCTCCACTGCAAGGCTGTTTCACTAAAAGCAGTGATGATTTAAATTGATATAACACTGCAAACTGAGAACCTGACTTTCTCCAACCCTCTCTTGTCACTGTGAAACCTCAATTTTTCCAAGGTAAGGAGGATGACACGCCACAGAGCACCCTTCTTTCCACACCCAAGGAGAGCTCTTTCCCAGCTGCTTAGATATTAGTAGGCTATTACATTTCTTCGAGGTTGAGAAAGCAACCAGGCATTCAGGAGGAACTAATGTTTTCCTGATATCTGGAGTATATATATTTATATATGCTAACCTGAAGAATGAAAAGGATGGTAGGGAACAGAATAAACCTAAGCCTGCCACATAAAGTACACATGACAAATTAAGAGTGCCATGTCTGAATTAAATTTATAACCTAAATTTAGTGCTGGAGGAGAGTTAACTCTAGAGATTGAAATTCCCTACTCTACTATAAATCAAAAGCAGGAGATTGATCATACTGCCCAAACAAGATGCCTCATCCCTCACATACTGACATGAAGTCATGAGGCAAGAGAACTAATATTACAGAAGTTAATTTGCAGGTTATCAGCTGAGTAGCTATGTCTATTATAGTGTTCCTCTATTGCCTTATTTCCTGGTGAATATTTGTTAACAGTGGCTTCTTTTCATGGTTTATTTTGGTTAACTACTGCTTTTCAAACACAAGCTTTCCATGGAAGACTGAGGCAAAAAGTATTCACATACTTAACTTCCAAGCCTTGTTCAACCTTGCTTTCGTAAAAAAAAAAAAAAAAAAAAATCACTACCCAATTAAAGAATTAACCATTCAGAAGAAGAGTGTTTCTGTTAAACTTGTTTCCAGCTAGTTCTTGTGCTATATTCAACGTAACATTCCCTAGCAGCACTCAGTAAGGCATAATCACCCACCATATTCTCACTTCCACTAATATTTAATTCTTCTAAATTTACAATCGAGAAAGAGTCTGAGGAATGGCATGTCAGAGGGAATGCAAATAAACAGAACTTTGGGTGAAGACTACGGATGGACTACAGTTAAGGAAGACACAATTCATAAGCTGAATTTGTTTCCTTTTTATTAATGAATAAAGATCAATTGAGGGAAAGTGACCAATTAATTAAGTTCAATTATCAACTGATTTTAAATTGTTCAATTGGAAAGCACCTGGTTTCTGAGTGAACCCAAGGAAGAGGATGGGAAGTAAAAAATCCTTTCTGTATAAACCACGCTCATCTTGCTAATTGTCTCTCAACCAGCAAAGACCTGATGCCTTAACATGACACTACA
The DNA here is from genome assembly GCF_047716275.1 of Strix uralensis. Classification (NCBI taxonomy): domain Eukaryota; kingdom Metazoa; phylum Chordata; class Aves; order Strigiformes; family Strigidae; genus Strix; species Strix uralensis. The sequence continues at coordinate 33,740,028 of NC_133979.1, read as the reverse complement.
TGGAATTCTGAGTGAAAAAGATGCATTTGATACAAAACTATGGTGATTAGCAACCCGTTTTCTTTTCCAACGTAAAGAATTTAAATTCCTTTCTAAATGCTACTAGAATATGAGGATGCATAATATACCCAAAGGAAACATATAGTGTAGTCTTTTCTCAGCTACCTTTCCTGGGAAGCCATTCAGGAGTATACCGAAGGCTTCTAGCATTGTTCAGAGGATCCAGGAGGAGCAAGGGATCCCCCTAAAGGAAAAAAGAACAAGTAACAGCGGGATGGCCACTTCACATGCTTGCTAGCTTCAGGTACTCATTTAGGACTAACTGTATTTGTACTGGGGCTACTCAGCTTCTCTTGAATTCAAGGCACCATAATTTGGTCTGCACTGAAGGGGCAAGTGAGCAGAATAAGAAACCTCAAGCACCGTGTGTAAAAAATAAAGGGAGCAAAAGACTAGTACTAATAATGTAACCACTATACCTCTAGAAGTTCTCCATTTTTAAGCCACGAGATTGTTGGAGGTGGCACAGCATCTGACTTGCATTCCAGTATGACCTGTCTGTTCTGCAACACGGTGAGGTCCTGTGGGCCACTGGTACCAGCAATGTTAGGAGGAACTGTTACAAAAATTAAGAAAAAAAATAAACACCACACATATGAGCTACCATTAAAATTATTCATTGAAAATTTCCAATTTATTTCTTAAGTTTTAAATAAATGCAAAGCTACAGTATCATTAATTAGTTCTACTTTTCAATACCTGTGTTAAATATATCACATTTAACTGGTGAATCTGTTTCTTAAGTCACACATGAAAACTACTGTGACAGAAATTAAAGTCCATTCTCAGTGAGAGCACCAGCATCTAAGCAAGATGGAGCAGAGATCACCCAAGTTCCATAAACTATTAATCAATAAACATGGGAGCTATAATATTCAAGAAGAAACTTGAGGCATATTGTAGAACTGCAGAAGTCCCATTTATACTTCCTTCACTGTCATTATATTTTACGTATTCATTTCTAAATACATTTCTTACCTTCTACTGAAAAACTAAGATGATTATAGATATTCAGTCAGCACAAAGTCAATCCAACTGAATACTGGTATCTATAAACTTCCTAGGTATTCAAAACATAAGACTTGGAATTATAACAAATCAGTTGTATCAGGTGGAACTTTCCCTTTTAATTGTGTATCATGTTCAGAAAAGTTACCCTTATTCAGGTTATTCAGTTAATGATGATCATATGGTGTAATATTACTTTATCAAACATGTAATATTTCTTCTTTAATAATATGTAACTTGTTAAATGAGATACTGATACGTACCTGAGTAGTTTACGCTTTGAAGAAATGATTTGTTTTCCTAAATTAAACTTACCATGCACTCTTACTAAATATTCCTTATCATCATCTCCAGCTGGGCTAGATGCCAAACACGTGTATCTTCCTGTGTCCTCCACCTAGAAACACACGAGCAACTTCAGCAGAAACCTCAGAATATGGGAACAATTCAGAAAAACTGTGAAATACAAACATGGACAACAACATATAACAGGCAGCACCTGAACACAAACACAATAGATAAAGAACGCCTGAAAATAAATTAATGAAGCTCTTGAAAACTTCTTGATTTTACCATGGTGCGATTGTACAGACATGGCTTAGGAGTTGCAGGACCCCATAAAATCTCTCTGGATAATGTGTCTCCAGCAAGAACCCTGCTCTTTGTGATGGTTTTTGCAACAGGTAATCAATAAAGATGGAACTGGTTATAGGTATCCATCTAAGCAAGGGTCAGTTTTGGGTACTAAGGAAATCTTTTTGTGCACACGTACTCATTAATACTTTCATGCTTTCTCCTTCCTGTAAACTCTTCATTGTAAAGATAAGAAATGTTTGCTTTACAAACAAAATGAGCAGCAACCAGTCCCGAGCCCTCTCCCAATTCTGTTTGGTGAACTTCAGTCTGGCTGTCCACAGATGAATACAGCCCCAGTTTATTGGTGCAGCTTTTTAATGGTTATTTTTCCCTGGACTCTTTTACTGCCTGAATTAATCTGAAAATCTTTCCATCGTCTTTATTTTTTCTTAACTTGCACAGAGATGACTACAAGTGCAGCTTTGCTCTGTAATTTGACTTACACATGTGAGAAGGAAATGGATATTAGGAAAAAGCCGAGTTAAGGGAAAGAGAAGAAATGCTGAGGAGGAACTATAAAACACAAAAGAAAAAAAAGAGATAGTAACAAGAGTCAAATAGGTAGGAAATGAACAAGAACTGATTACAGACACAGACTAAAACCAGAAATAACCCCAGAAAAAGTGAGTCCCTAGCACTGATTGTTCTGCTTTGTAACAAGAAGCACCACCAACAAAAAAAAAAATTACAGAAGCCTGTAATGAACTTGAAGTAATAATGCTCAGAAGAGGCAGAAGCACTTGGGCACTCTCAACCCATAATACTCTGCTTGTTCTGTATGGCAAACTCCAAGGCAAAGCTTGAAAAATATGTCATGTGTCATCATGCAAATGCAGGTGGATGATTTTATAGAGGCTTTTTAGGACATCTCTTTGGATGGTCCTAATAGCAGACAGTTCTGCCCACTCCTCCAGGGCTTGCAAAACTGAGCCTATTTTGAAACAAATACTCTACCTGAGCACTGGTTATTCGAAGGACTTCTCTTAAGGCATGAACATTATCATTCTGCAGAAGCGGGCGTCCATCCTTCATCCATGAGATTTTGGGGACTGGAATGCCCGAAGAGATGCAGAGAAGTTCAAGAGGGTTGTTAACAACGACAGAGAGCTCTTCTGGTTCATCTGAACCATTGATGTGAGGCGGCTCTGTGGGAGGAAAAACATTCGAGTTTTTTATTGACTCAAAAAACCATATAAAACATGATACGCAGCCTTGGGGTTAGAGTTTGTAGAATTAGTCTACATTAGAATTATTTCTGCGTGTGTCATGAACTCACTGAGTATCTCACATTATTGCCATCTGCCTCTGTCTATTAATTTGCATGTTTTACGAGCTGGAATTATTAGTTAGAAAATGTTTTCATAATCCCAAGTAAAATATATAATATCAGTGAATACGGTTATTAGCCCTTTAGCTGTTGTGCCTCCAGCTACGCCTTCAGCTGTGCTATCACCCTGTCAAGCTCAATTTCTACTAACCAAAGTTATTCATTTAAACCAAATTACATTGTAAATTAGTTTACTATTAATTATATTTCAGTACTTGTGAAATGTTGGCAAAAGTATATGCTATATTACACATTCACACATCTTCAGGTATCTTCCATTTCCTTGTTTCTCTTATTTATCAAGTAAATGTTTCTTGAAAATACTCCCTATCCCTAGAGATTTTTTTAATTGTTGTCCTGAGTAGATACTCATTTATAGCTTGCGTTTTGTTAATCTCCAAGGTTGCCACTTACCCAGCACTTTTAGGGAGAAGTGCTTGCTGATATCTCCAGCTTCACTGGATGCTACACAAGTGTATTTGCCTGTGTCACCAATCTCTGCTTTTACAAAATGAAGGACCATTCCTTGGTTACTTGACGTCAGGTGAGCTCTGAGGCTTAAAGGATGTCCGTTTTTAAACCAGGACATAGTGGGAACAGGAGTGCCACCAGCAAGACACTTCATTGAAGCTGAACTGCCTTTTACTACAGTCACATCCTCTGTCCCTCCTGCGTTATCCAAGCTTGGTGGTACTGCCAAGAAACAAAGATCTGATTCACACAGAGTACAAGTCAGGTGTTAATTCTGAACATAAAAAAGTTGGAACGCAGCTACCATTTTGCATTTCCCCGCTTACATTCACGTTTAACACGTGTTAAAAAATTATACACTTAGAAATTATACTTTTTTATTCTTCCTAAAAAACCTGTGACACATTATGGGTGCCAATTCAAGTAAGGACTCTTCTAAGGTTCAAACATCTTCCTATTACAAAAACAAGTGAAAAGTTAATGTCTCCCTAATGATTGCCTATGTAAGATATACCTGTGGTTGTCTGCAACTTTGGATTAGTGAGAAAGAAAACTGAATATTAGGTTTAAGAAATTAAGAAATAAGATTGTTTACATAAAGCGTTTCAGCGAAACTCACCAAAAACTTGAAGGTTGTAGTGTTTGTTGTCCACTCCAGCCCTGTTAGATGCTACACAAGTGTACACACCAGTATCAGTTATCTGCACTCGGGCAAGTCTAAAGAGAAAATCATTTTAAGCAAGATGTAAGTGGAATATGTTATCTTTATTATGGCATAGTTTGGATCAAATTTTGCTCTTGCTTCCAAAAATACCAGCAGAATTATGTTGATATAGCAAAAGAGAACAGAAAACTCAGCTAGTTAAAATAGATGAAAACCAACCTGAGAATTTGCCCAGCTGACAGCAACCTGATTTGGGAGGAGACAGACAGAGGAAGCCCATTCTTTAGCCAGTTTATCTGTGGTGGTGGGGTTCCAGTAGCAGTACATTCAATATTTAGGGAGGTGTCCAAAAGGGCAGTGAGGTCGTCTGGTTCATCTTTATTATTGGTTATTGTTGGAGGAACTACATTTTGTAAATGTTGAAAAGGAAGATATTAAAGTTGGCTCTTAAAATCATTCCGCATGTGTTACCTTGCAGGAAATCCTGCACCTAATGCCCCACAGGCAATTCCATAAGAATATTCCCATTTTTTTAAAAGAGGAAGTCCTCTAATAATAGTATTGAGCACTAATGAATTATCCATTCACATATTCAAAATCAGATGCACTTTAGAATGACAGCAGAATTATCTCTTTGATTTGTCAGGCTGTGGCAAACAAAAGGGAGCTCAGAGCCTGAAGCTCACCAGGAGAGAATGACAAGGCAGGAAGAAGCAAGAGGTCAACCCTTAGAGGGGATAGACTGAACCACTTAAGGGCCACTCAAACTTACCTGCTTAAATAAATCTTAAATAAAATGAAAGTTAGAATCATGCAGGAGGAATGTTAGTTTATTAACTTCTAGAAGTATATGCTGACTTTATTTTTAAATACAGAAAAACTCAAAATGCCTGGTTAAATATTCTGGCTGACTATTCTAACAGAACTGGTCTTGGGGGTTTTTTGGTTTTATATGGTAGTTTGAAAGTCTTGGTCTTGGGGGCAAGAGGGGACTCGCTATATAAAGAAGGCCAGCCACATGCAGCTCCGAGCTCTGACTGACTTAAGATTCCATCACAGACCATGGCACTTGCATAGGTAAGACCATTTAAGTTGGTTAATTGCTTGAACCTCAACCAGTACAAACCGACCAAAAAAGCCTCCACTGTTGTGTAGTGCTATTCTGTCCCCGAAAGATACGATGTGGTCATTCAGTATTGTTATTTATTATGTCAAAGGTCATCTCTTACTACTCTGCTCATGCTCGTATTCCAATTGATTCTGAGTCTCTGTATAACTGGGACAGACACACCGCTGTGAAACGCTGCCTGTGCAGAACTCTTCACTCTTTCACACTAGTGATTGTACACATTTTTCACAAATTAAAATGTCCACTCTCTACACTGCTAAAGAAGAGTTACACTCAATATCTTCTGTATGTCAAATTGTGCAAGAGAAGAATTTCATCCAAAACTCTGTAATTTTTCTTTTAAACTCTAGGGACCTTTAAATATTAGTTCCCTACCATACTAGTCTGGTTTTAGCTGATGTACTTTGATTAGAATTACTGAAGATAAACTAATACAACAAAAAAGCAGTATCATAATAAATCAGCCCCAAGTGTATCGTTCTGTACAAGAAAGGAAAAAAAAAAAAATCACCGCAAGCAGAATTCCTTTATTATGAAATACACCAAAGGAATTAATTTCTGTTTATCCCAAAACACATTTACCAGTGATTTCAATCGCTTTGTCATTGACAGAACATCCTGTGTAATATACTGTGATATCTACAGTACATGAAATTGGAAACACATGCATGTAGTATTACACTGAAGACAGGCATTCATTTCTTGGCCCTCTCTTGGGAGTGCCAAGATTACGGGCCAGATTTCAGTTTCACATCTGTAAAAACTCACCGTATACATTCAAGTTGAAAATTCGGTCTTCCTCTCCGGCAGGATTAGTAGCCACACAAGTGTACTTTCCTGTATCAGAACTGAGAGCTCTGAAAATGTTTAATGTGCTGCCATCTGGAGTTACTCTACAGGGAAGGTCATAAAACACAGTGAGCTTGTTTACGTATTCCTATGACCTGGCAAATAAACAGTTTTGTACATTTAAATCAACTGCCTCTATCCTCCTGGGAATTCGGTGAGAGAACCATTGTTTTTTGCAAAATATTAGAGATAGGCTAGGAAGTTTTTCCTAAAGATGTCCAGTTTACCCTTGTATTAAGATTCAATTCCAGTCAGGCCTTTGAAGAACCCATAATGAAAAGCATCAAGAGTAAAATATTTCCGTGTCTCAGATCTTTCCCCTCCAAAGGAAATTAATGGAACTTAGTGACCTTAACAAATTTTAATGAACCTGATGAACTTTAATGGAATTTATTAACTGAGAAAGAAATAGATATTACATACTTATCACTGTACCAAAAAAAAAAATTTAAAAAAATAATCAAAGTAGTAACAAAGTATACTAGATTTATAGAAGCTAAAGAGGGAGATGATGCTCTTAACCCAGCTAAGACTTAAGCTGTCTTTACACTCCCTCCTTAGGGCCCTCTGAGGTTTAAAATTTTACAAGAAGATAATGCAGTGTCTGCTAATTTTTGCTTGCCTTATTCTTTGTAAATCATCACTGGCAACTGTTTTTCCATCTTTAAGCCATTGCATAACAGGCGTGGGCACCCCGTTGGCATTGCAGACGAGCTGGATGCTTTCTCCCAGGAGGACGCTGACTTCACTAGGCAATTCAGAGCCAGCAATATTAGGAGGCACTGGAAATGCGTGATGGCAGGAAGAGGAGATTCATCAGCAAGAAACATAATCTAAACTTTAAAAACTTACACTGCGGGAGCTGATGAGTACTAGCATTTATTGCAGTACCTTCATTCAAATCACATTTAGAAATTATATGATTACATTGTTTCTAAAGGCAGTTCTGACATGAATGCAAAGCCACTTTAATCATTCCTTAAAACAGCTAATTTACAAAATTATAACACACATGCATCTTTGCCATTATATTTCATATCTACAGTTATCTGCAAACAATGCTAACACGTACAATATTACAACAAAATCCCATTTCATTAAACATCCCAGTGCACTGTAACAATTACATCCCCGTTTAACTCTTCAGCATGTGCTTACTGCACAAATGCTCTACTGCACCAAGACCATCGTATTCCTGTGACCACCCACACACTTACTCCATCCCAACCAGCAGCCATTTTTAGCCAGTTCTCCTAAAGAACAAGGATTACAGTCATGCCATCCATCAAGTCAAGACCGTCAGTCCCACTAGTAAGTTTTGAGCATTTCAAGCAATTTCAGTCATATTTGATCAAACAAGCAGCTTGATAGTCAGTTCCCAAGCTCAGGGGAAAACTGACAGGCAGAGACACACACAAAAAGCAGCACTCCCAAAGAACGATTGCTATGCCAAACAGTTACCAGTTCTGACTGGCCTGCTGATGGCCAGCTATCACACATGGGTGTGTCAGCTCATAGCTGACGCTGCCTCTTCCTCAACCAGCAAGTGCCAGCATGGGAAGGGACGATGGGAGAAAGCTGGAGATGCTATACAATAGGTGTCTTATTGGACATGGGACGAACTAGCACAATTAATGGGGCTGAGTCATGAGAAACAGAGGAAAACAAGATAGTTGCAGTGTAAGGGTGATGTGCAGCGAGGCAGAAGACAATTCCGTAACAAATAAGGGTTTCTCATTTGAGTGGGGGGAAAAAAAAATCATTAAGGAAATTCTCTCAGTATTTCTTTGCTATCTCCTATTTGCTGTGGCAAAAAAGGCAACAGGTATCACTGCTTCTGAAACCATGTACGTGTGGTGCTCCACACTCCATCAACCAACTCAGCTTCAGTATCCAGCAGGAGGAAGGATGAGATCAGCAAACGCACACAGCCTCCCCAATTGCTTTCAAGATCTCCTACAAACAGAAGAATATTCTTTCTTCACGCAAATTTCTGACTAACAGTATAATCCTCTGACCATTTTTCCCCACTGGCTGCAAGTGATAGAAATAATGGTCCAAACTGTGCACTTTTCTACATGTTTAGTTGGCATTAATTCAGTGTCTCTAGTACAGACAGTGTCATACTCAACTGATTCTCAACCAGTTCTGCTCACTTCACTCTCATGACTTACCTTGGATAGAGAGCACATAACTTTTCTGAGCTTTTCCCTCTACATTTGAGGCAATACATGTGTAGGTCCCACTGTCCAGAAGCTGAGAGCGAGCAATCTGAAGCTTGCTTCCACCAGATAAAATATGAACTTCAAGAGAATCGGAGTTTTCTGAAAATATGTAAACAGGTAGTCATTCCAAACCAGGCCACAGAGAGCAAACCCATCTTGAGAAACTTTTTCATCAAAATTTCAAAACAAAGATTCCAATCAGTTAACATAAGAGTCTGTCTAGAGACAGAGGGAGAAACAAAAAATAGACAGCAAATAGTACAGTGGTGCCCCAAAGGGGGGAAAAAAAGAGCAGAAAAGAGAATTAAGAGAATGTTACCTATTGGTTTTTCATTCTTAAGCCACACTAATGTTGGTGGAGGAATTCCAGTAGCATCACACACGAAGGTAACAGGATTACCGATAGTTTCATTAACCAACTCTTGTTCCCGGCCTTCTATATTTGGTGGCACTATAAATTGAATGGAAGCAATAAGAATGGTTTGGTTACCAAATATTTCTGTAAACTGATTTTGAATCGTCTAGTCTACAATGTCTGTGGTATTATAACAACTACTGTAGATAATGCAGAGTATGCTCACCATAAACATTAAGATGGAAGTTTTTATCATCTCGCCCTGCAATATTTATGGCTTTGCACACATATTGGCCCGTGTCAGAAACCTAAAATAAAAATAAAAACAACTTACTATGGAGTCTTATTTTAATGATACAGTTTAGAGATATTAACAGCCTTTGCCTCTGCCAACTCAAGGTTTGCCTCCAGCAAATACATCTCCTACGGACAGCTAGTAGAATACACCAATAAAGAGCAAAATAATTGCTTAACAGTAGCAGAGTAGTAGCAGATGAAGCATCCCACAAGCCTGGCCTACCTCTGCACCCTTGATTTGTAATGTTTGCCCATCTGCTAAGATCTCCACATTTGCAGACTCTGAAATTATGCGCCTGTTCTTGTACCAGGTGATGACTGGGGGTGGAATAGCATTGGATTCACACTCTAATATCACCGGGGCGCCCACTCTCACGTTCAGCACTGTCAGTGAGGTTCCACTATGGTCTTTGATGCTTGGGGGCACTGTAGAAGAAGCTCAGAGTTATTTCTGACTTTGTTTTGTGAGAAGGTAGAAAACAACCTAATAAAAATAAATACAAAATAATATATAGTCTTTTGAAGATGCAGTATTTCAGAAAATAGTAAAAAACAAACCAAGGACAGTTAGGAAACTCTTCTTCTGACTTTCCCCAGCTTGGTTTCTGGCAACACAAGTATATTCACCATCATCTGGTAGTTTGGCTCGGGGAATCTGCAGAGTCCGAGCACCTGAAGTAAAGAGAGAAGGCCTGAGATTTATTCTGTGGTTACTGTGTCGATCTCAAATGCTATTTTAAAGTTGCAGGCGCAACAGACTGAGCACAGGCACTAAATTAACCTCAGATTCAAAGAGGCACTTCATTGCCATTGATCTTTAAGGTTCCTTAATCCTCAAAAAAAAAAAAACCCCAGTGAAGAGAACTAAAATTTTAGGGTAAATTTCATTAGTGCTGTTAATTATAAGTTTGGATCACAAATGCTCTTTATAGACCCATTTGTTTCGTAGCTGCTAACTGCTGTCTCCTAACCTAACTATGCCCTTTCCACTTAACTGTCACTATCACATTCTTTACTCCCCAGTCTCACCTGTCTCCATTCATGAAGCTACTTACTGCCTGTGCCCACATTACTAACCTGCACGGATGCCTCCACTGCCATTAAGCAATCTCCACGTCCGTGCCTTGGTCTGTGCTGTACCACAGCCCCCAGTCACATTATACCAACAAGACAGGGCTGTGCAACACAGCAAGGGATCTTCGCTTGATACCCTGGGCTGAAGATAAGTGGCAGGAGCAGAAATGGCACAGATGCTCACAGACCTGATTTAGTGAGGAGCTTTAACTGGTTAAGGAGAGCTCAGAATACAAGGATTTCTTCCTGAGAGTTCAGCAGGGTTAATCCAGTTTCCCACTGACATCCATGGAAATGCTTTTACTTTTTGTCATCTAAGCCAGCAGAATTTATCTTAGCCTTTGTCAAAATTTCTGACCATTTCTTTGAAAGGTGAGTCAAAGTGACTCAACTTTAATCAATTCCTATATCAGAGCACCTCTGTTAAGTGTCTTGCCCTCCAGTCTTTTCCACACAGTTTATTTCAGCACTTTCAGTCTGAGTCAGTTTTCTTTAAAACTGAGCCCACACAACAGCCAGGAAATTATTAAACACAGTAGGCCACGTGTCTTGCCTACTCACCGGAGCAATACTAAGAATATACTGGCTCCACAAATAGTGGCCATCGCCCTTATCAAGAGAAAACAGACAGAAGTTGAGTCCCAAGGCTGTAGAAATAGCTGAGATTCCTCACCAGGCACAATGAAAATGTTGGTATTTGAACTGATAGGTTTTCCATTCTTGAGCCAGCTGAGATCAGGAGGTGGAAAGCCAGTGACCTCACAAGTCAGAGAGATGAAATTATTCACCACCACAGTCAAATTCTCAGGATTAGTACCAACAACGCTTGGAGGAACTGCAGAGAGACAAACATTAGTAGTATATATCACAGCATCAGCAAACAATATTCCACAAGATCCCGATTTACTAAAATAAGGCTGAACTGCTGAGTTTTCCCAAAGGGCCAAGTTGCAAAAATCTTTCACATCCTATGAATGGATCTGCTGCTTTCTGGATCTTTCTGGAAATGTGACTGAAGCCAATCTAATGGTCATTCCTGTTCCTGTAATTCACAAAAATTTCTCTGATTTGATTTGCAGTCCTTCTGTGCTTGAGATTTGGGAAGACTAATTAACTTATAAGAGATCCTGCAGTTCCTGACTAATGCACTATCAATTTTAAAATGCTGTACTCATAGGACACTTGCTATGTAAGGCAGGACAGATTAAATGTACCTTGTCAGGATATGTAGGATGACTAAGTATCATTTCTTCCTGATATTGTATTGCTCATATTCTTTCCAAAAGAGTCCATTTTCTCATTACAGAGAATAAAAAATGATTCCTCCTGATACAGTTCTTTCGTTAACCAGACAAACCTGTTGTTAAATAGTGAGCTAAGCAGTTTAAGATTCTGGCACGCAAGCATTGCTCTAAGGGCTGCGTTATTAACCTTACAAGTCCCAGTATTTCCAAATACAAGAATATTTTGACATTTGACCTTTCTACAAGAACTATTTAAAATGAAACAACCGTAAATCTCTTCCTTTTAATAAACCTAAGTTTTAGTTTCCATGTTTTTGCAGTGTGGATATATAAAACACTTAAGAGGAAAGCAAAAGCATGTTCTTGGCTCCATTGGGTGGAAAAATCATTCCAAAGAACACATGGAATCCTCTTCTTCAAAGACAGAAATGTTAAAATATTTTGGACCATATCCACCAGAAATACTCCAGCTGCTTTCTGTCACTTGAATGACACAAAACAGCCATTAAGCCAAGTTTATTGCTCCTCTGTGGCACTGCAGAAACAAGAGGAGTCAATGTAAATGGGTGAATTCAGTCCATATTTTTTCAGCTTGGAATAACTGAAGGTTACTTCCCTGATGATAAGCATAAAATGGTTCACTAGAATAAATGAATTCTGATCTGATGACATTTTATAGTTATTTATATTTATTTACTTTTACAGTTACTTTCCCACAGATGTGATTATTGGCAGTGCAAGACAATGGCCAATTAAATATAGAGGGCCAATTCTAGCTAACTTTTAATGAATTTTGCTTGAACTGTGCAAGTGGTAGATTTCAAACTCAGCAGCTCCCACTGCGTGTGCAAAGCACTCACAAATGCACCACAGGTAATCTGCATACACAAATGTATTTGTGCATACAGATGCAGTAATGGGCTCAATTCTAGTATCCAGTGTGAAAATTACCTATTTATTATGTATTAGAGGTTGAGATTTTAAAACTGGATGCTTATTTTCAGCGTTTTAGAAGGCTTTATTTTAGTTTTATTACTCACCTTTGAGACAAGTAGTGAATTTTTTAACTTAATAAACAGCATCATCTTTAACATTTTACTTAAATTTACGAAAGCAGTTCCATTAGGAACATACAAAAATGCTGGAAAATAACTTTTTTTGACACCGACAAAACAAAGATCATGCTGCTTAGTGATAATGCATTTTCATCAGTGCTTCACCCTGTGTGGTCCTTTCCTGAACAGCTATAGTCCAATTTTTCAAATGAAACTGCATTCCTAGAGAATAATAGACCTAAATTGGTAATGCTGGTAAGGTAGAACTGAAGCTTCATGCAAATATTTCTTTTAAAATAATAGTATTAGACTGTAGACACTATAAACAAATATTTTAAAGACATGAAGTTTAAATTAGAACACAAATGTCGAGAAAAGCAAAATATTTTGATTTCAAAACAAAACTCAAACATCAGGAAATCTAGATAGACTCCACTGAAAGAAAATAACTTCTCAGAAAATGACTCCAGGGCAAATTCTTCCCATGACAACACAATTTTTGGCTGTGTTACTGAGTAGAAAAAAGCACTATAAATTTGTTTCATTTAGTAAGTAAATTTGCTGCATGTGTGAATGAGAAAAAAAAATTATTTCTTCTGTATGTAATAACCTGAATCATCAGATTCCTGGGATGCTGGTACTATATTTAAGCAAGAGAGAGAAGAGAGCATTGTTTTCTATCTAGTATGTAATACAGAAGATTAGCTAGCTAACAAGGATGTGAAAAAGGATATTGATCGTTATAGAAGACTGTGATATAAGTCTCCAAATTGTACTGTGAAAGCAGATAAAGATGTAGCTGCCAGTACTCCTTGGTAGGTTTTCGAATGTAATGGTACAGATGAAATTGTGGGAATAATGCTTATTTGGTCTTCAATTCAGAATGGAAAGCTGGAAGTGGTGGGATGAAGAGTGGACAGAAATAAGAGAGGAAGTTAGGCTGAAATGTTAATTAGAGATACCCCGATTTTCTGAAGCTATCAGAAGAGATAAGGGAAGGTGGTGGAGAGACTGTTTTTTAAAATAATTGAAAATGTCTTAGTTTCTTGATTGTATTTTTATTAGGCCAAAATTTGTATTTTCTATTAGATTGTATTTCTATTAGGCCAAAATTTATTTTAACCCTATTCTAACTCCATAACAAAACATAGACAACAGAAAGGAATCTTAAAGGGCAAGTTTTTAAAAAGTAGGCTTTTACAGTGCTGTATGTCTTTGTTTAATGCTTTCTAATCATTAATTTTCTTGAAAAATGCATTTTATGAACATATCAAACCAGACTATAATCCAACCTATTTGTAATTCATGATTTCAGGGTTTAGCAACCCCTACACAGTGTACACACACAGCCACCACACAAGGCTCCCTCAGAAATAATTTCCACCTATGTGGAATAGAAATAAGGAGCTAAAGCCATGTGGTATCAAAAGCCATGTGTTGTCAATGTACTTTAAACTTATATTTGATTTTTGGTATGTCAGAATTTCCATTTCACCCAATAAGAGAACTTACATGCATAAAGCTAAGCATGTGCCCAAGCACTCTGCTAAAATTAACACATTCAAGCTAAACTAACTTTTGAAAGAAGACAATTGGAAAATTATGGATTACTGTACTTACCATGAACATTTAGGTTAAAATACTTCTTGGTGCTGCCAGCTATGTTTTCCACAATGCAGACGTACCTGCCAGTATCTGTTATTCGGGAATTCAAAATCTAAGAGGAAAAAAAAAGAAAAACAAAAAGATGGTTGTTGAGCTAATATATAAGACAACTTACTATCAGAGAATATGAAGAGAATTAAGCTCAGCTCTCTAATTGTTTTAATAGGTTCATCCAATTTCATTCATTGATAGGAAGGGTGAGTTCTTCAGAATATGCTATTTTCTTTAAAAATAAAGTCGTGTATTTTGCAATAATTAAATTCTGTTAGGGAAACTTGGACAGGTTGACTCCACAAAAGTCAACATTATTTTAAGCCAAGTGATTTTACTGATGCTGTTCACAGCATGACCCCACAGAGAGCTGGGTCAGCACAACTGAGGGAACTATACAGGAGGGAGAAGCAGCAGCTGAGGGACAGGGACAAGGGACAACTCATCCTTAGGTCTGCAGCACCTCGTAGAAAAAAAAAATTAATTCAGAATTGTGTACTCAGTAAATCTAAACAGTTTTGTCTTTATGGGCAGCTTGTGTTTGCAATGCTAAAAATCAGTTTTTCACTAAGAGCTACCTGTAACCTCCTTCCATTGGACAAAAATGTGTGTTTGTCATTTTCTGCTAGGAGGTGGCCATCCTTTTGCCAGGTAATACTTGGAGAAGGGCTGCCACTTGCAACACAGTCCATCACTGCAACCTTGTTTACAAGCACAGTCACTTCTTCAGGCAGATCACCATCAGCTCCACTGATGGATGGTGGTACTACAAAAGAGCAAAGCGTGATAAGAATACTGTGACTCAGTACCTCCCAGGGGTTTCTGTTGTTTACGCTTGGTCACAGCTGCCATAAAGAAGAGATGAAAACTCATTTTCTAGTTAGTCCATCATGTTCTTTGCTGTCAGAACAAAAGAGGATTTCCAAGGCAGGACCCCTTCCTAACAATAAATCAGTGCTTTCAGTGACAGATACAGAAATAAGAGGTAAAGAAATAAGTGTTTCCCAAGGTGAAAACCCTGAGTACATCAACAGACCATGCAAGCAGCACAGAAAAGCTTTCTGTGCAATGGTTGTAAACAGATCACACAAAATGGACTCTGCAGGCATTCAACTGTTGATGTAAATCATCAATTCCCTTAAGCCTTTGGGAGTTTTGCAGGTATTTTAGAAAATGATGACCAAAGTAAGGAGAGAGAAAAGTCTCGTAGGTTGGAATTTTGAACTGGAAACTGGGTAGGGAACAAGAGATACCAAGGTAAAACTTGGATTTCTACATATACTTTTCTTTCTGGTGAAGTGTGATAGGGGTAATGCAATTGAGTTCCTATAACAATAACCTAAAAACATACTGAACTAACAATATTAACGCTATTTTCATGCACACTTCTCTATACTTCTACAAAACTCTAGCACCTACATAAACACATTAATTTCATAGTTTACAAATATGCAGAATTTACAAACTTTAAAAAAATAAGTAAACCTGAACTATAACACTTCATTATTTTCCACAGAACTCTTTTCTTGTCATTAAAAGGAAAAAGCAAAGCAGGAAAGCTCACAGAGCACTCGGACATCGTAATGAATGGAATCCTCTCCAGCTTCGTTTACTGCCACACACATGTATCTCCCGGCATCTTCAGCCTGTGCCCGTGGAATCTGCAACACACGGCCTCCTGGAAGGAAAAGGCATTCAAGATTTAAATGCAGCATCCATCACTTCCACACCACATTTCACTAGAGACCTGAGCAAGCAAATTTATGAATGGTCAGCATTTGCTCTGAATTATAAGTAACTAAAGACTTCTATTTCCTAGCTACTTTTTCTACTGGCAGATACTTGGAATTCAGCAATGCTCATACTGAAATGTTAGAAAAGAGTAATTAATTCCACATAAAGGAATAACATTTCTTCAGCAGTATGCAGCCAGACATTATTCTTCAATCAAAAATAGAAATATTTCTCAGCAAGGGGACAGAGAACTAATAGGCAAAAGGAAATACATAAGCACAGAATATTCTGGTAAAACTGTTCCAAACCGAAAAAATTGACTGCTGAAGCTTATAGGTACTCTTGACCCTATTCCTCATTTAAAGCACAGAAATAGTTTCAGAAAGAAAGGACATACTAGGAATACATTTGAGGAGCTGTTGTCATTGGGGTCTCTCAACAGCTGAGCCATAGGTAGACAAAAAGACATTATGCCCACCACTGCCCTTTACACACGCCACCCCAAGCCATCCTCTGCTCAGAAAAGTTCCCTTTTTGTACTCTCAGCATTACAAACACCTCTTTCCCATATGAGGTTAAGTAGGGGCTCATGGCCATTTTTCTGCTGGAAACATTATTTCCATGCCTCACTCCCTGGTTCAGATGCTTTTCTACTCCAATTATGATTTTGCCAAAGCAGAACTTAAAAGGAAATAAATCAGGAACACATCAGAGAGAAGGTATCATCGTTGCATTTTATTTTTCAACGTATCATATGAAAGCTGAATGGTCACATTCACACCACTTCAGAGACTACTTTTTAAATGAAAGAAGAAAGCAACTTCAGTCCAAGGACTGGAGAGAAACCATTTCCAGTCAAGAAAGTCTGAAAAGAACATTAAAGCAGTGTTTTGAAAGGGAAAACTTTGTTATGACTACACAAATACTAACACTAATGCCATTTCTTAAGGTCAGAGTGACATTTTAACACTCACCTGGTAATATCAGTACTTTATCACTAGAGCTCAGAGGATAGCCATCTTTATACCACGTAAGAACTGGAGGAGGAACAGCATTGGTCTCGCAGTACAGTGAAAGGGGATTGTTGACAATCACATCTCTACTTTCTCCACCTCTTCCTGCATCTACCGTGTTACCAGCTTCCCATTCCTTGTAAGGCTTTTGGAAACTAGGAGGAACTACAACCGAGGAGGGGGAAAACGTTTGAACTTTACAGCAGAAAAAGACAGTTTTAAAGTCAAGAAATGAAAAGATACTTTAATTGTTAAATAGCAACAGTAAAAATTAAGTGTATTAAATTAGCACCTCCCTCAATTTAAACTACCCAGGATAATTCAGTTCTTTTCAATCTACTGAATATTTTCTTAAGACTATTAAATAACCATATAAGACCTGATAACAAAACACAGAGAGGGTATTAATCAGCAATAATACTTAAACAGTAAGCTATCTGGTCTCACTCAAGTTCTAATTTTGTCTAAATTTTCAGAAATTACTGATGATTGTTTTTTTGTATTTACACACAGTGTGTAGGCCAACAAAATGCTTATGCCTGGGGTCTCTGAGTACTAGTCAATACAGATAAATAAAATACGACATCTTAGGTTAAGCTAAATTAAAACTTTTTCATGTCGTTTAGAGGAAGATCAGAGTTACTATGTCAGTCCACTGACTTCAGAAACACTGCATATCACCAAATATGAAAGAATAATTGAATACTGTATTTCTTAAAGATGAGCAAAATATACATGAAACAAAAATCACACAAAACACAGAAGCATTGAGTTAGACCAAGCAGGTGTAAAGCATAGAAATTTATAAAGAATTCCAACATCCCAGAACATTAGAAAAGGAGGCTACCAGAAGAAATTTATTATCAGAACTCTGTTTACCTTGTATATTTACGTCAAATTCCACTTCATCCTCTCCAGCAATGTTGGAGGCCAGACAAGTGTAACGACCGGTGTCTGATACTTGAGCCTCCTTAATCTGCAGAGTACGGCCACTAGCTTGGATGATGACGTGATCATCTGGTTTAAGTGGCTGTAATGTAATTTCACATGGAAATTCATACTTGGCAAAATGTACACTAGAAATAGCCATATTTGTGGAAGCAATATGTCATCATCTCTTTTTTGGTCAAATTCAGGTTGTTTCAAAATCCTTCCTAAGGCAGTACACTGGGAGTCAGAGCATATTTTGGGTTCAGTATTTCCTCTGCTTTGATACCACTACTAACAGAAGATCCTTTGATTTTTCTTAATGCTTCCAGTAAGGCCCACTTCCAATCTATGCAAAGAAAGCAGTTGTTTAGGACACCACATCACTGAGGGTCACTGCTTGGGACACAGTCCTACGCCAGGTGCTCCTGGGATGGCAGCCTTGGCCACAGGTAGTGCAGCCCAGCTCTCCTCTCACCTGCTCCTCCTTTCCCTCAGACCAAAACCTTTTCCGCCCTGAGTAAACTTGATCAAGCTCCAAGTTTCTGGAGACAGTTTTCTTCTGATGGTTGTCAGAAACTCTGCATCTTCACCTTTCTGATCTTGGTAGCTGGTCTCCTAAGAGGATGTGGTTTAACACCACTCCTAACCCCAGCTGGAAGTTGCTGCTGAAGGGATAATGCCATCCCCATTAGGCTCTTGTGACATCTGATTAAAATCAGGCTGATTCAATCTCTGAACTCACTGGCCAAGTCCATGAGCTGACAAAACACCCACACAAAGAAAACTATCAGTTTTCTATAAGGTGAACAGCTCT
The DNA here is from genome assembly GCF_047716275.1 of Strix uralensis. Classification (NCBI taxonomy): domain Eukaryota; kingdom Metazoa; phylum Chordata; class Aves; order Strigiformes; family Strigidae; genus Strix; species Strix uralensis. The sequence goes on along the minus strand of NC_133979.1, from coordinate 33,721,487 downwards.
AACTCACCCTCCAGCCACACAACCACTAGGATCTGTTGCCCAGCAAAGACACGGTGTGAAATGGATGCAGCAGCGATGCAGATACAAAGGATTAGATGCTACTGTCCCTAGAATTTATGTCACACCTGATAGTAGGGACTGCACTAATACAACCTGTATCTCTCAGTAATGAAAATGGAACAGATTAGGGAGTCAGCACTGAACTCCTGGCCTGCAAGGGACAATTAATTTAGTTCATGGATGTGAGTGAAAGCCATTTACCCAGGGGCAACCGAAGAAGCAGCTGCTGCTCTGACAGTGGTAGCAAACTGCTTACAGCTACTGTCTTTGGGGATGTCTCCACTCTCCCCAACATCATTTTTCATTGGCAGTGTAATCAGTACACCCAGGAGATCCTAGAATTACAGTATATGCTTGAAACAGATGGATGGTGTACACAGAGTCTCTCCTGTGACTCCAGGCTGTTTCTGCATGCTCCGGAAAGCCAGCAAGGGCTGGCCCAGCTGCAGAGGTGCAGCAGTCTGCCACCTAAGTGCCCTACCAACAACAGCTAAAACAAGAGATTATATTCTCCTTTCATACCGAAGAGTTGCACTGTTTCTTTTTTATTAATAGCCAGCCTCCAGCAGACTGCACATCAGTACAATTCTGTGGCACTGCCCTTCCAAACTGCTTCCCCTCCAGACCGATGCTGCTGTGAAGACTGTGTGTGGCAGGAACCACACCTCGTTCCCCCTTGCCAAGAATCCAGATGCTTTTGTGGCTTTGTGAGCTCTGCCAGAACCAAGCGGGAGGCTCTCTGCAACTTCTGCAGAGGCAGCACTTAGAGGAACCAAGCAGGGGGCCCTTCTGTAACAGGGCCTTTGGGGACTTTACACAATGGCAAAGGGACACGTGGTCATACCATGGGATGCTACCACTAGGCAGGGCTCTCCCCCTTTAAAGCACAGGCCAGTGGCAGGCCCTGGAAACGCCGTGTCTCAGTGGCACTGCCAAGCACCCACTAAAAAGCAAACGTGTCAATTTGCAGAGGTCTGGCCAACAGCAAACATCCTAAGACATGCGCGGGGTGATCCTGCCAGCAGGATGGTGGGAAGATGACTGCCTGCTGACTTCAGCACTGCAAGTGAGCCTGTTACGCTGCACGAATGTTCATTAACAGTGAAAGCAAAAATACACAGTTGTTTCTGTATGAAATCCACCCATTAGAAGGAATTAAGTTTGTGACTGGCCTGTCCATCCTTGTACCAGCTGATGGCAGCAGCAGGAATGGCGTGAGCTTCACACTCCAGGGTAAGGCTGTGGTTTACTTTGATCTTCACTTCTTTAGCAGAGACACCCATCCCTGAGATATCCCCTTTGTTAATGGTGGGTGGAACTGCACAAAAACAAAGGGAGAGAGAGGGACTTTCATGACTTTGTCTTATGTAGCATTTCAAAATTAAATGGACAAAGGGAAAACTTTGATGATAACTTCAGGGAAAGCAAGTGCATTCCCCCTATAATCTGTCTCTTTTCCTTAGCTGAATTTTTATTTTTATATATATAAAATAAATATATATCTGTGTATTTTACACTATTTTTAGTATATGTATTATGTATAAAAACATATAAAACTGTTCAACAGTTTTACACATGCAAACCTAGCAATAGCCTTACCTAGCTTTAGCACTTCATTATACGTTTGGCTTGAATTCTATAAAGTTTAGTGCACTGCAGTCATTAAAAAGTATTTGAATGGAAACTAATATTCTCAGAAACATGTGTTCGAACTGAAGTCCACACTCAGATTAGCTGGTCAAAACTCAACGTTTCCATTCCATTGAAATCCCAGTGTTGCAAAATCCTGTTTCCTTCTGAATCAGAATGAAAACAGAACATTTCAAAATTCTTAAGCTACCCCCCCACCTCGGTCTCCTAACATCTTTTAAATTATTTTAAATGCTTTCAAAGCATTTTCCGTTCTTTTTTCAATAAGACATTTTAAATTCTCCCTAATGCTTACAATACCATAATAACTGAGAGTTGAAATGACATCTGAGGGTGGGGGGCTTAATGTTGCTACATAGCCATACTTCAATAATGAACTCTTTTGTCATCTTCTCATTATTCTGAATCCAGTGGGGCTCATTAGGGACTTAGTGTAATTAAAATAACAGCATGGTTACTGTGAGGGAGCAAACCAAACTCCAGTTCAGACTAGGAAATAAAAATGAAAAAAAAAAAGATTAAAAATCATGCTTGAATGAGCCCATAATGAAGAGATTGAGCACTAAAATAGAGGATTAGGCACAGATGCTCAAGGGACAATGTGCTGACAGGAAGCCTTGAAGGAGAAGGCTTTTGTGCATGTGGTATTTTATGGAAGGATATAAAAATAGTATCCTCCTGCTTTACCTTACTCAAGAAAGTTTCCCATTAGATGTTATGGGTCCCTTCCCCCACTTTTCTTCTAAAATAGTTTCTTTGCTCATGAGATTCTCTGCTCACATCTCCCATTGTGCTGCACTCATCTGATTTGAAAATCATTCCCAAGAAAGCATTTCAGAACAAACTGGAGTTCAACGTTTCTTAAATATCTTCTTAAATGGGCAGTACAAAGACTTTTAGCACAACAGCAACATTTGTAACAGTTGCACCAGCAAACTTTTCCAGTATCTTTCCTCAAGCAATGCCTGAGCTAATGCAGATGTTTGCTAAACAGAGCCACTAGCACAAATCCTTCTGTTTACCTGGACAGGTAACACTACAAAGGGAAAACACAGAAGAATGAAAAAAAAAAAAACCAAAACAACCCAAAACCACCAAACAACACACTAGTATTTCCTTACTGTAGACTTTCACTTCATAGTGTTTCAAAGTCTCTCCAGCCTCATTCGTGGCTATACAGGTGTATCTTCCAGCGTTGTCCTCCCGTGCATTTAGAATCTGCAGGGTTCGACCGCCTGCCAAAAGACATCATTCTTTAATAGCATCGATGTTATGCTCTTGCTTCCCAACTATTTAAACAGTGTCTGCAGCATATTTTCAACCCTTTGGTCCAAATTCTGCCCTTAGATGAGCATGAAAAACTGACTGCTTACCACTACGTATACTGGGTAATAAACGTGCAGAATTCACAGGAATGCTTTGGATCACAACTCCTGTTGCTTACAGACTCTTGGAAAATTTGTTAATATAGTTCTGTACAAAAAATTTCAATAGGAAGAAGCAATTTAGGGTTCTGCACTTCATTCACAGAAAAAGAGAAAGGAGGCATAATAAGTAAGACTAAGCAAAACCAGCCTGGTGAACATGCCAGGGGTAGATGAGAGCCTCCAAACTGCCTTTCTCTTTCAGTGCAGTACTTCATAAGGAAGAGGCCCTTAACTCTCTCCAGAGAACAGACAGAAGGAACAACCACAATGTGAGAAGTGTAAACATGAAACAATTGGTAGAATTTAGGACTTCAAGTGGCCTCTACAACTGTGACATCCATGAATTTCCTCCCTGTAGTATTTTATATATAATTTATATTGTCTGCATTCTCAGAGATCACAGAATCATAGAATACCAAGTTGGAAGGGACCTCAGTGATCATCTGGTCCAACCTTTCTTGGCAAAAGCACTGTCTAGGCAAGATGGCCCAGCACCTTGTCCAGCTAAATATTAAAATTGTCCAGTGCTGGGGAACCCACCACTTCCCTGGGGAGATTATTCCAGTGGCTGATTGTTCTCATTGTGAAAAATTTTCCTCTTGTGTTCAATCAGAACCTCCCCAGGAGTAACTTGTACCCATTAGCCCTCATCTTTTCCATGTGACTCCTTGTAAAATGGGAGTCTCCATCTCCTTTGTAGCCCCCCCTTTAAATACTGGAACATGGTGACAAGGTCACCCCTAAGCTTTCTCATCTCAAGGTTGAACAAACCCGATTCTCTCAACCTTTCTTCACATGACAGGCTGCCCAGTCCCTTGATCATCTTTGTGTCCCTGCTCTGGACCCTCTCCAGCCTGCCCACATCTTTTTTGTATAGCAGGGACCAAAGCTGAACACAGTATTCCAGGTGTGGCCTGACAAACGCTGAGTAGAGTGGGATAATGACGACTTCATCATCTCTGCTGATGCCCTTGTTGATGCAACCCAGCACGCTGTGGGCTTTCTTTGCCACAGCAGCACACTCTTCACTCATACTGAGCTTGTTTTCCACCAGGACCCCCAGGTCCCCTTCCACAGAGCTGCTCCCCAGCCAGGTAGATCCCAGCCTATGCTGCACTCCTGAATGTGTTTTCCCAGGTACAAGACCCTACACTTATCCTTGCTGAACTCCATAAGGCTCTTGTTATCCCACTCTTCCAGCCTATCCAGGTCTTCCTGCAGGGTGGCTCTCCCTTCCAGAGTGTCCACTTCCCCACTCAGTTTGGTATTGTCAGCAAGCTTCATCAGGGTACACTTGATGCCATCATCCCAGTCACTTATGAAGATATTAAACAGCATTGGGCCCAATATCGATCCCTGGGGAACCCACTTGTGACAGGTTGCCAGTCTGAAAAAGAGCTATTTACCCCCACCCTCTGGGTGCAGCCTGTCTGCCAGTTCCCCACCCACCCACAGACCACTTGTCTACTGTAGTGCACCAGTTTCTGTAGGAGGAGGTTGTGGGGAACCATATCGAAAGCTTTGGAGAAATCCAGGTAGACAATGTCCACCACTCACCCCACATCAACCAAGCAGGTTACTTTGTCGTAGGTTTGTCAAGAACGATTTGCCCTTGGTGAATCTGTGCTGGCTTTTCCCAATCACGTGCTTCATGTGACTTGTGACAGCCCCCAGGAGGATTTGGTCATAACTTTCCCAGGGATTGAAGTAAGACTGATGGGTCTATAATTTCCTGGATCCTCCTTTAAGCCCTTCTTGTAGATGGGGGTGACATTAGCCTCCATCCAGTCTTCTGGGGTGTCCCCCGATCTCCATGACTTCTCAAAGATTATGGAGTGGCCTCACAATGACGTCAGCCAGCTCTCTCAACACCCTTGGGTGGATAATGTCAGGGCCCATCCATTTGTAGGGCTCAAGCTCCTGTAATAGTCCACATACCAACTCCTCCTTCACTGATGGTGAGTCTGTGTTTGCATCGACCTGGATTTTTGCTCCCAAGGCGTGGGGCAAATAGTGCCATCAAAGACAGAGATGAATAAAGTGTTAAGAACCTCTGCCTTTTCAGCATTGTTGGTGACTGATTCACTTCTCCTGTTTAACAGTGGGCTAATACTTTCCTTCTGTTTCTGCTTGTTGTTTACATATCTAAAGAACCCTTCCTTGTAATTTTTGACATCTCTGGCCAATTTCAATTTGAGCTGAGCTTTTGTTTTTCTAACTGCATCTCTGCACACCCTTGTAGTTCTCAACAGGTATTCCTCCGCTTTTCCATCTCTGGTGCACTTCTCTTTTGGTTGAGCAGACTCAGAAGCTTGCAGTTAAGCCAGAGAGGTCTCTTCCTCTGCCTGTTTCCCTTACCTTTAAAGGGGATGAACTGTTTCTGTGCTTCCAGGAGAGCAGTCTTGAAAAACTCAGAGCGTTCGCTGGCTCCTTTATCCTCCACAGAAGCTTCCCATGGAATCCCTCCCAACTGAGCTCTGAGCAAGCTGAAGTTTGCTATTATAAAATCTAAAACCTTCAGCATGTTCAGCAGGATCCCAAACTCCACAATATAGTGATCACTGCAGTCAAGGCTATCGCTAACCCAGATATTACAAAGTGGGTTTTCTTGGTTTGTGAGCAGCAAGTTCAGCAGTGCCTCATTCCTGGCTGGCACATCTAACATTTGTATGAGCAAGCAGTCCTCTACACATTTCCAGGAACTTCACGGATGATGTGTGAGTTCCTGTACTGTTCTTTCAACAAATGTCTGGGTAGTTGAAGTCACCCATAAGAACCAGGTTCTGTTGACCCGAAGCTTGCTTAAGTGACCCAAATGTTTCTTTGTAGGCCTTATTTTCTTGGTTTGGAGGTCAGTAGCAGATGCCTACTGTAAGATCCCCCTTGGAGATGACCCCTCTGATCTTGACCCTGAAGCATTCAATGGGGTTTCCACAACTGCCATAGTTGGATTCTACACATTCAAGGTTCTCCTTAACAGAGTGTGACTCCTCCACCTCTTCTCCCCTGCTTGTCTTTACGAAACAGCCTATAGTCACCCATCGCAATCCTCCAGTCATACGAGTTGTCCCACCACGTTTCAGTTATTCCTAGGATATCATAAGTTTCTGACTGGGCACAGAGCTCCAGTTCCTTCTGTTTGTTCCCCAGGCTGCATGCGTTGGTATACATAGGCTTGGGGTGGTTGGTCTTCTGGTTCACATCTTGGGAGGCAGCTGAGGAAGATTTGTCACTGCTCTGGTTGACCTGACTTACTCCCCAGTTGGCTGCAATGGTGTGAGTGTCCCCACTTTGGACTCTGTCTGCCAAATCCTCCAGTTTAAAGCCTGCCTCACTAAGTTGGCCACCCTGCTGCCAAAGATTCTTTTGCCTCTTCTAGACTGGTGGATCCCATCCCTCCCTAGCATGGTACGGTCAAAGAATGTTCCGTTGTCATAAAAGCCAAAGACCTCATGGTGGCACCAGGCACAAAGCCAGAAATTGATTTTCATTCACATCTATTTCTGACCTCACCTTTCCTCTAACTGGTAAAATGGAAGAAAAGATAACTTGGGCACCAATGCTTTTTGCTTGCACCCCCAGGGCTTTGTAGTCTTCCTTGATTCTGCCCAGGTTCCTGCTTGCAGTGTCACTTGTGCTGACATGGAAGAGTAGCAACAGATAGCAGTCTGTGCTCTTGACGAGCTGTGGCACCCTCTCGGCAACACTTTGGACCTTAACTCCTGGAAGGCAGCATATCTCTCATGATTCCTTGTCAGGATGGCAGATGGGTACCTCAATGTCCCTGAACAGACTCACTGTTGATGAGATTAATCACTATTTAATCAGGCTGCAGCTCTCTCCAGACTGCATTGCTAGAAATTGTCCCCCCATGTAGTAATTCAATTCCTTGCTATCGGTATCGACTCATTCCTCCTCTGAACACTTGCAGTTAACAATGTTAACGTACTTGCTCATTTACATTACTTCAGTGTTACCAGTGAAGCTTGTTCTTGTTTCCCACCTCCACAGATGTGCTAGGTAAGAGTTACTCCAGAAATTAAACATGGCAAACTACTAATGACCTAGAAAAATGCCACCTCATTCCTCTTACTAATGTTGTTGTTTATATCACTCTCCGTCTAATTTCCACACTGAATTTCAAGTTATTTCCATTCATTATTAACTCCAATAAAATTGTTTGCCATCATTTAGCTTTACGGAACAAAAGAATAAATACCTGAATACAATAAAATACAAGTAAAGAGTTAATTGTGAAGCACTTAAATATTGGAATGAAGTGCTACGAAAGTACAAACATTGCCCTTAAGAGAAATATATCCTTTGGTTTTTCAAAAAAAAAAAATCTGTAAAGAGGAAACTAAGCAATGAAAGAATGAAATGTTATTTGTCAATAATAACAAAAATTTTACCTGGCAAAATGCGGATATTTCTGTTTGATTCTAGAGGATTACCATCTTTCAGCCAGGTGATTGTAGCTGGAGGATACGAGTAAGCCTCACAAACCAGTGATGTTGGGCTGTTGAGGATAACAGTGACATCTTCTGCATTTCCGTGGCTGTCTGCACCCACAATGGTTGGAGACACTAGGAACAACAAAGTCTTTAACCAGAGCAAAGACCTCTGTGAAAAGCCAGTTTTCTGTTCCCTGGTCAGTCTAGGAATCCGGTCGCAGCCTTAACTAGCTGGGAGGCATTCCTATGAGGTGCACTGAAGCCCAGAACCGGACAACATTCATCTGGTTTTATGTCTTGTCCTAAAGACAATGGTCAGCCCGCGTTGGTGGAATCCATCCACCCTTAGCCTTTGCCAAACACGGGTCAGCAGGAAGCCAGCCACCGCTTCTTGTGCAGCAGCTGGAGACCCCCTGCTTGATGCTCCTGGGAGCAGCAGACTGGTAGGAGACATGAGCCTATGAAATGGATGTGGAAAACAAACTTGCCATTGTTTGCATTTGGTTATGCAATAACCGTCATGAAAAAAGCAAACCGCAGATGGTTTCAGCTTTGATGAAGAGATCACGATCTGAAGTGCTCTTCAGATACTCCTTCCTTTAATCACAGTAAGCCAGTGTACTGTCCTGCTCATTCCATACAGAATGCTGCTAGAGCTCCCCATTTTCTTGCTCTATATTGTCTAAAGCACAGAACTGCTGTTGCTACTGAACTACTATTATTTATCAATTACTAGGCTATGAAATTTTAATTGTAGACAGGTAACTTAAGCATTGCAATAATTATAAGTGCTACAAAATTCCAATGTGATTATGTTCCCCCCGCCCCGAGATGACTATCTTCTCTGCAAGAGCCAGCCCAGCTGTCTTACCAAGTACATTAAGACTGTAACTTTTGCTCTTATCTCCAGCTGTATTGGATGCAATACATGTGTATCTCCCTGTGTCAGTGACTTGAGCATTGGTGATTTGCAGGAAACGCCCACTGGACAGAAACTTGTGATCTTCATCCTCAGTTAGTGATTGCCCATCCTTTATCCAGGTGATCTGTGGTACAGGGTTCCCTGAATGGAGTAAAGAAAATTGCAGATATTAGTTGTTGCATAGCCTCTAGGATATGCCAAGATTTCTGAAAAATGGGAAAATATAATTTCAGATGCCCTTTTAAAATATATCCTTTAGGGAGATGTTTTGGAGTATGTATTCTAAAGAACCTCCTGAATTAATACACACCTCCTCTTAAATTCCACAGGCCTTTAGGGAAGAAATATCACAGCAACTATCCTCTTGATTACATTTTATACAACCTTTATAAGAAAGAGTGCTTAGTCCTACAGTAAGCACCATCATTAAATCTGTCATTTAAAAATTCCACTGAATAGAAAATTCCATTAAAAACATGCTCTTCAGAACCAATGATGATCAATACCACAGGTTTGATCACCAAAGACAGATAATATTGTATACTTTTACCTATCACTTCACATGTTAGGGTAACTGTGTGCTTCTCTTTCACTTTCACATCTTCCAATTTATTTTCACCCACAATCCCTGGAGGCACTGCAAACAGACAAGACAACAACATCAGCAAGTGTTACTTGCAAGCAATTTAAATACAACAAAGACACACTCAGGCTATATCTCAGCATATCCTTCCCTTAATCACATCAATTAATGAACAGCTCAGATCTACCAGAAACAGGTCCAGATGTGAGACACTGTGGAGCTAACCTGCCTGGACAACAGATGGGCACTCTGTTCTGCACCCCTCAACCATTCAAGTCCATGCAAAGGGCAAGAGAGGACCACAGACCCATAAAGGACTCACCTCACTTTGTCTTCAGTGCTACAGAGATCCTCAGAGAGCTGAGCAGCATGGTCTGTAGGGCAGTATTTCTGTGTATGGTCAGTAGGGCAACGGTGATGAGCACTTGTTAGTGGGGCCAGGTTTGATTTTATGCACCAGCATGTTTTCTAAGTCACCCATATTAAGCAGCAAGTTGTTCAAAACCATGTGCTTAAGTTTAAGAGTTGTTTGTTTTCCAACAGTAATTGAAAGCATCTATCTAGAACTCTAGGGAAATAACTGATTTATAGAAAAAGAGTCAGCTTGTCTATTCACATACCACGTGGGGTTTTTTTTCCTTACCAGCATGCTTAAAGCAATACAATAGATTACCATCAAGTGGATGCTGTGTAAAGGCATACATGTGTTTTATGCAAATACAGCTAATTCCATACAGGCAGATGAACAAACTACATAGGTCTAAAGGCATCTTGCTGAGGTACAAACTATGTTTCTCTAGGGAAATAGAAGACAAAACTATACCCTTAAAATGCCTATCCACCTCCCAAACAGCTAACTCACTACAAGGAAACTCTTCTACAGACTGTATGACTGACCACTTGGTGACATGTTTCCAAATAATCTTGGTCAACTGGACTACACAGACTCCTCTGCTTTTGGATGAGAGAGGACAAATGTGCTGGTGAGTAGCTGTGGTGGTTAAGAGCTCTGATCAACTGTTCCTTTCAAAGTAGAGCATTTGTAGATTCATGCCAAAAGAAAATGGCACTACAAATCAAAGTAGACATGGAGTATAATAGGTTGAAAAGGAGGCCTGCAGTTAGAAGAAAGCCAGCCCAGTCTCCAAGAGATTTTGGAAAGTTTTGTAACAAAAATGCTGGACTAGGGAGCCAGATACTACACTTTAATAATCCTACAAAATGAAAACTTTTGGCCTAGATAGAAGACCTAAAGAAAGAGGAATTAACATATATTCAGCATCTTATTTGTGATCTACCACTAAGTTGGAAGCAAAAGTTTTCTAAAAATAAGAATCGTGGTAATATCCAGAATTCACTGTCAACCAAAAAAATGTTATACCAGATATTTGATACTAATGAAGGGTACAAACTAGAGTGAAGAAGAAAAAAAATGACTGAAAGAGGTTTGCATCTCACTTGACTGGAATGGCAAAGACACTACTTCAGCATGCCTAAAAGTTGGCCTCTGAACAGGACACATGGTGAGATGCGGGTTAGGAGAATTCAGTATGCAGAAGGATGTGGCCAGTACTGGCACTCTCACCAACTTGTGATGCAGTTATGATCAAATTCCCTTCTGTGATTGTACAAGCAATGCAAACCAGACTTTTGTATGGGTTCTAGTGTCCAAATGCAGCAAGAGAAAGATGCATGAACTAGTGGAGGAATTAGATGGGGGAAAATAGAACCTAAAATATAACCTAAAATCATAATGTTCAGGACTTCTAAGTCAGGCCAAAAGTTACAATTCATAAACAAACAGCAACTCATCGCTTTGCCCCCAAAATAATAGAGTAAGATGTCAAAAAATATGAATTTCAGAAATATGACAAAGCCACACCAATATTTATTTAAATGTTATGCTTGTTACACCAAGCTCTCCACGCAAACTGGCTCGCCTGTTGCGCCTCCTACAACAATTTAGAGGAACACTGGTATGTCTCGGTACGGTTTCTATTTACAGTAAGCTGGTGAATATTCTGTGTCGCTATCAGGCCACATTCCAGTAACTTTCCTCTAGAAAGACAAAGAAATTACTGGGTGGAGGGAGTAGAAGACTGTACAATGGAATTTTCCACTTAACCCACTTGAAATCAGCTTCACTGAGCATTTTTCTTCAAGGCAAACAAAGCCTATGCAATAGAGATTCCCAGAACCCTCAAGAACACCCTGCTACTAAAACCCTCCAAAGAAAACAGTAAAACAATGAATGCTTTTCAGTGTTTATCCATCTCTTCCATTCTACCAGACTTACACTTCCATGAGCTCATCAAATAAACATGAACTGACATGAATGCGAGTTATCATTTACAGGCTGAATATGCATAAGTCAGCTGAAGGCAAGGGAAGCTGATAGTGCTCAGCACCTTAGAGAAAAGAAATTTACAGGAAAATAATATACAGTAATGCTGTAAAACAACCTGCATCAGCTCTGGTAGTTATTAATAAAAATAACAATTACTAAACCAAAAAGTAAAGCATTTTCTGGGAAAAAATACCGTTTTTTAAAAATAATTAACGTGACAAAATTGCACATTAACGGTTCCAAAAAGCCCTCTAAAGAGCCAGCTGTACCAGTCCTTGCCTAAATACAGGATCACCCACTACCACGCTTGGTTTATAACCTTTACAATACCAAAGGCTCCACTGACTGAAGGTTTCCACTGGATCAGAGATGTCGATTTTGCAAAAACAATTCCAGCTCGTGTTTAATTTCCCTGACGGTTTTGGCTTTGCCTTCACATCTTTGTTGCAACAGATTACTACCATCATGCCACTCAGTTATACATATTATACCCAGCGCTGGTAATGCTGGTTTTAATTCACGAGTACTATCATATGGGGTTGCAGCTTTCTGTATTTGAGCGTTAGATGCACTAGATTCACATGAATTTCATATGGTTTCCTGGGGCTGTAGTTTTCTTGTGACTTAATCCAGCTTAAATTGAGGCCGGTGCCAGAAGAAACAGCCCTGTTCCCCTGACCACTCACTCTCATCATCTTCCTTTCACCAATACTGCCATTTACAGGCTGTGTGGTGAACCAGCAGGGAACTGATGTAGCTGAAAATCAACCCGACCAGGAAAACACAAAAACCCCACCTTCCCAGATCACCTCTAAACTGCTTCACCTTGTTCATCATGCCCAAGGGAGGGTGAGGCTATGAGCAAGAAGGAACAGAAGAGAGGATGGGAGTCCAGCTGTGGGCATCTCCCAGACTTCTATCTGACTGAAATAACAACCCAGCTGAAGCCAGTTACACTGACAGAGTTTCTTTTCAGAAGAGAAACAAACAAACCACAAAACAGAAGTAGCGGCCAGTTATTCCAAATTATGCCTGAACCACCTTAATTTTAAAAACTAAACAAACAGCAAATTCACATGTAGAAGTGACCTCTTTAAAACCTCATTTTCTGACCATGATATCAAATTCACTTTTTCCCCCCTAAGGACATATGTTTTGACATAATAATTTTTAAAATACCAGCAAAGTATAGAGTAGACCCCCCCTTACAACAAAAATTATCACATACTTACCTAGAACAGAAAGGTCAAAATCCTTCCTCACTTCTCCTGCAGCATTGGTCACTACACAAGTATATTGACCTTCATCTGCTACACTTGTGTGTGTCAAACGGAGCGTTCTGCCCCCTGAGAAGAATGCCAAAAAACACACCAATCATCGAAGTCCTGCTCCAACCAACATGCTCCCAAGTTGTCTGCGCTCTTAGTTTTTTTTCTGTTTTCGTTAAATTTACGGCTGTCAATTTTTTAATGTGGTCTATCACTTAATGTGCTGTGTTTTGTTGAACAAACAGTAAGAGAAAGTGACTGACCTTACTCCTACTCCCATCATTTCTGTATGTCTGCTCAGGCCCTCAGCTCCTCAGTACTTTTAGATCTGTGCTTGATATTGATCATACTATTCTTTCTAGTCAGTAACTTCCAAACTACCTGGACATATCCCATGTTTTTTCCCCTCCAGAAATTACATTTAAATTAACTTTGAGGCATTCTGACACTTTCTGAGAATTTCTGGAGGAAGCCAGAGAGCAACCAGAACAATCACTGAAAACTTCGAGACACATCTGCAGAGTTTGTGCAGAGAAAACTCAACCTGCTCCACACAGGTCACTCAAACTACATAATTCATTGGTCAGCGCAGGCACTCTGGATGTGGCAGGAACACTGTGTTTGCAATATGTGGGATTTTCATTCACGTGAGGACTGTGCTGTACTGAGAATCTCGAGGAATATACAGGGATAATAATCACTGAATCATCTCGGTTGGAAAAGCCCTTGAAGCTCCTCCAGTCCAACCATGAACCTCACCCTGACCGTTCCCAACTCCACCAGATCCCTCAGCGCTGGGTCAACCCGACTCTTCAACCCCTCCAGGGATGGGGACTCCCCCCCTGCCCTGGGCAGCCCATTCCAACGCCCAACAACCCCTTCTGCAAAGAAATCCTTCCTAAGAGCCAGTCTGACCCTGCCCTGGCGCAGCTTGAGGCCATTCCCTCTTGTCCTGGCGCTTGGTCCTTGGGTCAAGAGACTCATCCCCCCTCTCTGCACCCTCCTTTCAGGCAGTTGTAGAGGGCCATGAGGTCTCCCCTCAGCCTCCTCTTCTCCAGACTAAACCCCCCCAGTTCCCTCAGCCGCTCCCCATCAGACCTGTGCTCCAGACCCTGCACCAGCTCCGTTGCCCTTCTCTGGACACGCTCGAGTCATTCAATGGCCTTTTTGGAGTGAGTGACTCAAAATTGAACCCACTCATCGAGGGGCGGCCTCACCAGTGCTGAGTACAGGGGTAAGATCCCTTCCCTGTCCCTGCTGGCCACGCTATTGCTGATACAAGCCAGGATGCCATTGGCCTTCTTGGCCACCTGGGCACACTGCTGGCTCCTGTTCAGCCAGCTGTCAATCAACACCCCCAGGTCCCTCTCTGACTGGCCTCATCAGAGCTGCCTGGGGGGGGGGGGGGGGGGGGGAGTGTGGGAGTGTGTGTACACATAAAAAATTATGTTTATTTTTATAAACACATACAAACAGTCCTTAAAGGTATTTTCACATGTACAGATAAGCAATAAAACTCCACTCCTTTCTTCCAGCATTTGTATTAATTGTGCCATCAATAATTAACAGGCGACAACAGTACTGGCTTACATGGAATGTTTTAAAACAACAGATTTCTCTTCACACTATAGCAGAGCAGTTCTCAGAACACATTTGCACAGACATGCTAGTTTAGAAGAAAGAAGATTAGCAAGTACGTTTGACCAAAGGACCAAGAATATCCCCACTCTGCCATAGCAGAATAACTTCTCTTTGCTTCCTTTTTGGCAGAGGAACAGCAAGACAAACATCAGTGAGCATTTAAGTGTGAAAACAAATGTGGTAGCCATCCTTCAGCTTCTTCCAGTTTCTCATTAGCAGCTCTCCCATTAGCAATCATTACCATCACATCCGAACCATGCATCTCCTGCCTGCAGATATCCACAGGGTCTCATTATCGGGATATACGCCAGAAATTTATGTTCCTGGTCAAATACTTTGAAGGAATAAACTGCTGACCTGGTTAATGAATGTGCCCAAGAAATTCTACCTGCTGGAGAAAGTACTGTGAGACTGAGGAAGGCTCAGTTCTTGCAACCTCATGTCACCATGATCTCTTCTCCCACCCACACCCTGAACAAAGCCATAAGCAGCAAAACGAAGCAGATATCTGCCTGCAGGAGACTGTCACTTTCTCTGGCATCACATACCATAGCACACCCAGGGTTCCAGTGCTGAGGCAGGATATTATTTTCTACATTTAGCTAAAACTTAAAGTTTTCTCCTTCCTAAAGCTAGTATGTGGCTTAGTGCATGGTCTGCAAGGAAAGCAGATGTGGTATGGTGGAATTTTCTTTTTTTTTTTTTTTCCTAAAGGATGTGTAGGAAGCATCATCAAAAGGAAACATCAGCATAGTATCTGAATGAACAGATTCAAAGTTGCCAGCAGTGTGTCCACACATTTAAATCATCTGCAACGCCAAGTATGTTTTCAATCAACAGAACCAAAATCTTGCTTTGGCAAAGTATTTTACCTCTTAAATTAGTCAGAGGGGAATATTGTTGTTATTGTTGTTTTTTTTACAGCTGTAGAAGCACAAATAAAGTTCCAAATGCCATGTTGGTTACAGTTCACTACCACAATGTGTAGTTTTCTGAAGAACTGCTCAAAAGCACAAAGTTTGCTGGAAAACAAAGCACTGAGTTCTGGCCTGTTTCCCCACTCCCACTGCAGCTAACGTTCAGAGACAATAAACATCTTTTTGTCTCTCACCCTTCCTGACTCTGCAATATGGGTGGTGATATTAGTGTGGGTGTAGAAATCAACAGACAGAACAGAAACAATCAAGCCCAGAAGACATTATTTTTGTTGATGGCAACTTTTCACAAGAAGGAATGCACACCAACTCAGACAGTCATATTTACACCAGATAACAACCAGACACCCACTCCTTTTTCCATGTGCCACACGTACAAATGGGAAAGCAAAACACAGGACTATCTTCAATGTTAAAAGCTACACTGATGAAAAATTTCAGCTTCAAATCCAGTGTTAGCTGAGCTCTAAACACCTTCCAGTTCCTCTACCTGTCTGATAGTTTTCTTGTGGTCATGCTGTAGGATGGCTTGGCTTTGCATGGTGGCTACATCAGAGTAAGAGAAGCTTCATTAAAACTTATTTTCATGAGATTTCTAGCTGTGAGTGGCAAACCCACGATCAAAGAAATATCTCTGTTGTCATCTATACATCTCAGTTGCAAGCAGATAACTAATTACTTCTGCACACTCCACAAAGCTGATTCCCAGACACACCAAGTCAATGCAAAACGTATTGCCTGCTTTGTATGCATTTGCTGTTTGTAGTCTCAAGGGCTGCTAACTTAGTTTCCTATTGTAAACACAAAGTTTTAACATCATGCAGCTGCCAGGCAAGTACTCTCACTTCCCTGTGGTATTGCAGGAAGATGGTTTACAGGAACAGGCACTGAGCCCTTCCTATTTGGGACACCTCTGTCAACTACTACTGTCATAAAAGGCATCTAAACTAGCTCTTTGTGGGTTATTCCAGCTTAAAAATCGAGGTCCCTGATGAATTGGATCTGTTTCTCTGCTTGCCTATCATGAGTTTCTCCAGATCCCTTGGATTAGTCTTCTTGCTAACGCAGATCACCTTTTCTTAGATGACATTCTGAAGATCAGATTCAGTTAGCTCTAAGGCCAGGAAGTATTTACATGCATTAATTTGAGGCTCATTAACAGGCTTCCCTTTGTTTTTATATTCAGACCCACAGAAATGAAAGATGTGTTTTGCTTATCGTCATTTGTATTGTCTCAAATATTTTTCCTCTTTAAAAGGTAAAATAACTGCCAAGAGGAAGAGGTAGAGAAAACTAATCATATGCGAGCGCTAATGGAGTATACGCATTGGCACTGACAAAGCAAGATGGTACCACCCGACATATTTCTGGAAATAAGCATTGGACTAAGATACACTAACAGCCAGAATTATGGCTTATTCCATGTAACAGACCAAACAATTACCATGCCTTTGGCCCACGCACATAAAGTTTGGTAACAACTTTAAAAGTTTACATTACCACACCTCTGACCCATACACATAAAGTTTGGTAATAACTTTAAAAGTTTACATCAGCTATTCACCAGGCACTCCAGCCAATCTGACCGCATTTACTAAAAAACTTGGTATTGAATAACAGTTTCTTTTCTCTGTCTCTACAGATTATTAAACCAAACCTTCTTTCACGGGAGATACCTACACTGTAGATGCAGAGGGCCCTTCACCCCCTTCCCCCCCCCCCTTTTTTTTTAACAATTACAGCTTTTGTACCTGAGAGGATTCGCACCGAGTTGTTCAAAGTGACAGGCCACCCATTCTTGAGCCACGTTATCGATGGCAAGGGAATTCCTGAAGCTTCACAAACCAGAGAGATGGGATTCTTCTCCACAATGCTGATGTTTTCAGGCATCTGCAGGTAACCAGCAATACTTGGGGGCACTACAGAAAAGAGTAGACAAAAGCCATACTTCGGAGCAAATAAAAATTAATTCTGCTCTCAAAACATTCTGTCATCCAATTAATAATTCACTGAAGCTAAGATAAACTTGGCAAGTGAACAGCTATGAAATGGAGACATTTAATACTATATTAATGACAGTTTCTTACTGTGTAATGGCATGGAAATATTAGAATTAAATTATTTCAGTTCTATTACCTTTATTTTATGGCTTAAGATCCATAGCAAGTAAGAGCTTACAGTAGTTCTGTCCATTCTACGCCAATTATAATTTCTAGTATTTAATGAAACACTAGGGAAAATTCTAACACTGACAGAATCACATGCTTTTTCTAATGGAAAGAATAACCCCCTATTAAAAACCTATCACACATTTATTTTTAGCTTTTCTTTGGTAGGAATAAGAGTATTTCCACTTTGGAAGCAGTTCTGCAGTTCTACAGTTCAGACGTCAGAACATAAAGCCTGGGGTCAAGAATTGACCAACATCCTCCAGCACTCTGAGTAGCTTGAGGAGGTTTGAATTTTCTCTATACTACCCAGAAGTTTGATTATACAATACAGCGAATATTCCAAGTAAAATATCAAACCGGTAAATAATTTCAGCCTCTCGTTTTCAATAAGAACTCCTGTGTTTACCTTCACAGTAAAATATGAATGTTCAGTGTTTGATGAAGAGTAAAAAGTCCTATGCAAAAGCATTACAGTGGCTGTAAAATAACGTGATGTTCTGATCAATGCCATTAAGTCAAATTATGGAGATGAATTATAGTTGGAGGTACCATCTTTAGATTCTTTTGATTGAGCAAAATGAGAGAACCTGATAATTAGCTACTTGAGATACTGGCTATCCTCAGGTAATGGTCCTTTGCTAGCAGCCACTAGCAGGGTGTTCTTGATTAAACCTTGATTTCTGTCTCCCACAACAGAATATTTCCCACCATGACCCTCACCCCAATACTGTATAAAATTCTACCCTATCTTGCTTTTCTCCTCTTGGGAGATGGAGCAACTGAGGGTGGATGGATATTAACAGGACAGAGGTAAGATTCTAAAATATTCAGGAGTTATAAAATCGAATTTGGATTTTTGTAACACTGCAGTTGAAACTGCATCACTGATCCACAACTGAAACTGCATCCCATGTAAAGCCTGTAATAGATAGAGTGGTGCATTTAGCTACACAACTACTTCTTGGATGTCCTTGGGTGAATTTAAAGGTCTAAAGCGCTTCAGTTATGCCTGCCCCATTTGGCACATACTCACCATGAACATTCAAATCATATTTTCTGTCAGACAGTCCTGCTGCATTGGCAGCAACACAGACATAGCGGCCAGTGTCTGACACCTGGGCGTTCTTCAGCTGAAGAAAGCGACCGTCCTGCAGGATTGCTACGTCCCTGCCACTGGCCAGCGGACGGCCATCCTTCAGCCACGTTATTGCTGGTTCTGGAACGCCCTGTACCTTGCACTCCAAGGAAATTTCATTTCCTTGGGTGATGACAACTTCTGATGGGTGACTACCACTATTTAATATGGTTGGTCGAACTATGAAAGAAAAAGAAACACAGTATAGAAAAGTCAACTGGAAGCTACATTTCAGGATCTCCACCTGTTTCTGAACAGAGCAACAATCAAGTTTACCAGATCAACATTTTAATAAAGACCAGTTATTGCAGGTTACTGCTGGCAAATAAGTTAGGGGCACTCTGCAATTCATAGCATTTTACACAGGACCGAGAAAAGACTCCCCCACCCCCTCCATCCCATAAAGTACTTTTAAAAAAAAAAAAAAAACAAAACCAAACCCCACCAAACATGACCTTACAGGCAGTTTTAAAAAGGCAAACTGGAGAAAGAATTAAATTAGACTGCCCCAAATGCTGTCAATCCCTACAGATTTTTGAAGATCTTCTCTTTCATGGGATTGTTTTAAAATACCTCCTTTTATTCCTGACTGAAATAAAGCAGCAGCAGTAAAATCTAAGGGAAATCTAAGTTCAATTAGTTGTCATCCCTACTACAGTTTGGTGAAAAGAAACATTACACTACCTAAAGAGGTTACATCCCTGTAATCATCTGTGGTCAAATGCACTTTCAACAGGTATATGCAATGTCTTGGTCAAGCTCCAAGTTGCCAAAATTTTAACTACTTAACATTCTCCTGAGAGTACCCTTAAATTGTCCTATATCTAGACATCACTCTCCGAAAATCTGGCAGCTCAACATCACTGTACTGATAACACTTTCATAACGTAACTCTATTGCAGAACTGGTAAACTATGAACAGAATTTTTCAGGGTAACTTACTGTATACTTGCAAACTGTATTCTTTCTTTGCACTTCCAGCTACATTTGAAGCAATACAAGTGTAAGATGCAGCATCAGACTTCTCAGCAATTGAAATTTGTAGCTGTCTGCCTCCAGATAACATCCGCACCCTTCCTGAAAGGTCAGCCACCAGTGGAGATCCTGCAAGAGACATTCTTTCAGATAAAAACACAGAAAATGGTAATGAGCTTGCTCATGTGGTGTAAAGTCCACTGGCTCATTTAAAAATTACTTGAGCTGCGTAATTGCCCGTTTTAGAACTGCTCTATCAGAGTTTTCCCAGACGTCAGAAACTTCACACAAGCACGTTCTGAAGACTTCTCATATTAATTGCTGACTTCATAACATACAGCAAACTGAGCTAAAGCACAGTAACTCTTACCACACTCATATCCATCCAGAAAGTTTTGGACACTTCCACTGAGCAGAAAATACAACACTTTCAGCAAAATCTGACTCATCGTCCAGTATAATTGTCTCACCCAGCACAGTCAGTGCTTACAAATACATAATTTAGTTTTCAGAGCCGGACCATCCGTGTATTGTGTGTCACACAGCACACGTGCTTAGACTTCTGCCCAGGAAATCCTCAGTAGAAACATGACAGCAAAATAATATTGTATTCTCTGAGCAGAATTTTCAGTCTTGGAGACCTCAGATTAGGCAGCCATCTTCATCTTTACAAACTGCAGGGAGACTTCACGACAGAAGGAAATCACTTGCCACTGATAATTTTTACAAGCTGAATTTTCATTTTCCACTTGTGCATCTAAAATCCTCTCTACAAACAAGTGCACCAAATGCACCAGATGAAAAATCTGGCTCTTGAGTAACGTTCCAAACTGTACTACTTTCTAACTGCCTTTCCAGACTTTCCAACAGGTTTAAGTTTCCTTTGTGCCATTTAAGTGTATGCACTTTAGCTTTGCAGTACATTATTAGAACATGTCATACAACGCCTTTTTGGCTTCCTCTTAGGCAGGGCTTAAAAAGAACTTGATAAACTTCATTTTCTCTGAAAATTTTATGCATCAGAAAACGTGTTTTGTAATTAAAATCTCTTTCCACAAGCCAAAATTAAGGTAGGCACACACCACACCAAATTGTGCCATCTAGAAAAACACAGATGAATAGGTAAGATTGATTAATAACACAAGAAATACCACACTGGAAGAGTTCAACACCTTATTTTGTCTAATATTCTGTTTGCAACAGTGTCCATGTTGAAAAGAAGGTGCTAAAAATACCTGCTTTTGTCTACTGATTCATAAGAAGGTATTTGTGTCAATGTTCCTTTAACCCCTAAAGCAAAAAGGTGTGCAGACTACTCTTAAATATTAAGATGGGATGAGAGAAAGGTTCAATCCCAAAAGCAATTACTACAACTCGATACGTTTTCATCACTTGGCAGTATGCTATGGCTGCAAATTTAAAAAGAACTCGGTGAACACGTCTGTGTTATGCAGTGGATCACAGGGCAGAGACCCTCCACTCAGCACCACGGGACTTCACAGTGACTCACAGCCCTGCCGGCTGCGACCCACAAGTAAGTCTTGATGCTGCCTTGCTGCACTGTGGTAAATAAGCATAGTGAGAGGGGTTAAGTGCTTCACAGTCCATTTTTAAGTCAGTTCAGGAATCTCTTCACCGTGCTTCTCTTGCCCCCCTTTAGGAATAACGACACCTACTCCAAGAAGAGATGAGGTAAAGAGAAGGGAATAATCTACTACTGTAGTTCATTTTACTCAGTATCAAGACTGTGCAGATATCTGCAAGCTTGAACTCCTCAGAACAGAACACACCATCTAAAACGTTCACAGGAAAAAAGAAAAACTAGCAGGTCAGAATTATGACATTTGTTGTACGAAACAGACAATGAAGAGTTACCCACCATTCTTTTTCCAGGTAAGACTGGGTGGAGGGATGCCACTAGACTCACATATCAGGCTTATCAAGCTCCCTTCAGTTACTGTCAGCTGCGAGATGTCCTCTGAGCCATAAATACTTGGTGACACTGAAAAGAAATGCCAAAGAATTGCAGCATTTGAAACAAAACATTATCAGCCAACAATAAGATCCAAACAACCCTCATACAAATTTGTCCCATTATGCTCTGAAGCAATTACAAGGGTTGTATTCTCTTGCTGACAATGCAAGCCAGATCCTGGGTAGGGAATAATATACTTGTAAATGACTGCATCTATCCTTCCAGCCCCTGAGGTCTGGTGCATGCACAGGCTCTATTTCTGGCTGACTTCTGAATGGACTTCAAAGGACAAAGCTGTTTCTGTGAATTACGTAAGCGGACTCCAACTCTAAGAGCCTGCCTCATTCATGTCCCTAGCTAATAAACCTACAGACATCATCATTAGACAGAAAGTGATTTTTAAAATTCAGCCTAAGTTTTCCCTTTAAACTTTTCCTGCATCAACACACTGGCTGCCACATCCAACGCTAAGGAGCCCACCCCTTCGATTGCCCTACTATAGCAGGGTGCCAGCTTTGCTCCTCAGCTCTGCGACTGTAAACCAGAGGCAGACAAAAGGGAACACTGGTTTCCTCTCTGATTCTCAAAGTCTTAACTTTGGTTCCACGACTAGAGAAAGGATAATTGCCTCCTTGAAATCAGGCAACCATTTGCATTAGAGGAAAATCATGTACGTAGACACAAAAAAAAAGCAGAGGAGAACACAGGCTGAAATTGGTGAATAAAATCTCACTAGTGAATAATTATCCAGCACATTTTTAATGCACATGACAGTAGACAGCTGCTTCTCACACTTCTTACTCTTTATTTAGCAACAACCAGATGTATGGGTTTTGGAAGACGTGACTGCAAAGAGCTTTATTGTACTGCATGGGCTTCAACCTTTCATTTGCCCTGCTTCTAAGTCAAAAACTTTGTGCCATTCTCTAGGGAGGTACGCCTTACATTTAACACATGGGCTGGTTCCTGGAACTGGTGTTGGCTCTCAAGGTCTCACCAATCCTCAGAATGATAAATTTCCTGGATTGAAAATACAGCAAGCAGGACTTTTGGTCCCTGGGTGTAAACAAAGACTCCCATTCTAAACAGTTAGATGACCTTCACAGGCAACTTTTGGTTTCTATTAGGCTTATTCCATTAAAACTGCTAACTAGCAAAGAATTATCCCTCCTCTCAAAATCCTACTGAAATGGTCTCACTGCACAAAAGAACAAATCCCTATCTCTCCAGTAGCAAAGGTCCTCTGCAACACTGCAGATCTTACCAACCTGGGGAGGGAGAGATGAGAGCTGAAGATGACATGCACAGCAAACAGGTATATGCTTTAGCACGGGGAAAATTGCATGGTCTTGCATGGTACTAACAACATCCACCTCTAATTTAAACACCAGAAATGTTCTTTATTAAAAAATAATGACAGAATTCTGTACTAAAAATCGTAGTTTTACTGTTACAAACCCTGTTAGATAATTCTAGTCTTGTGACTTCAAAGCAAGAAATTAATTTGTAATAGCAAAAAAAGGCATACTTCAATTTGCATATGGGGAGAAAATGATGGTGGAAAAAACCCAACCAAAATCAATTATTAAAATAAATGTCCTAAGTCACATTCATCATCTAGCCATAGAAAAATGTCATTACAGCTATTTTTATGACTTTGCAGAGCAAATAAAGCTAGATAAACTGGCTTTTATTTATCTGTATTTCCACACTTAAAGTAGGAAGTTGGTAGGTTACTTTAAATAGCATTGGAGTGCACAGATAGGAGCTATGGATACAAAAGCAGTTAGTTATATCTCTAAACTACTATCACGCATGCAAACCCAGCCTGACAAAGGCCTACAGAGTAGCGGGTATTAATTTAGAACCAAACCAAAGCAATTTGGAAAATGTGTGTTCTTGGGACTGTTAAACTACAGCAAATATAACAACATCTCCCTACACGAACCTCAGCAATTAAGTGTTTATGAACTACAGAGGATTTTAGTGTCTCACATTATAATTTCACTCTGAGCTCCATTCCCATTCCTGGAATAAGCTTAATAAATCTTACCCCAAATATTGACATTATAGTTCTTTTCAGTTTTCCCAGCAACATTTGTCGCTTCACAAGTGTAACGGCCAGTGTCCTGTACTTGAGCTCCTTCAATCTAGGAAGAAAATGAAAACCTGGATTTCTTCTTCTTACATTGTTATACAGGGAGAGGTTGCTCAGGTTTCAATTTTTATTTTCACATCTGTCTCCCTAATTATTAATAATATTAATAAACTCCTGCAAAATCTGTACACAAACATCCAGGTATCTGTGACCTCCCTCACTCCTCACCCACTCCTGTCTGTTGCACCAGAGGGCCTAATGCTGTCCAATCCCTAACGGGTACCTAGTGCCCTCACGGTGGCTACAACTCCCCAGAAAGCACTCGCCACGAGAGCCTGACTGCCCAGTTTACCTTCAGCACACTTCCATCTTCAGAGATGCTAAGACCTGGCTTCTTCAGCAAGGGTCGTCCGTCTTTAAGCCACGTCAGCACAGGGGGGGGAATAGCATTGCTCTGGCAGAGCAGCTCCACTGCTTGGCTGACAAGCACTGAGACGTTCTGTTCCTCTCCCATGATGTTTGGTGGAACTACAGCAATAAATCAAAACAAAGGACCTTTGGGCATTGCAGACTTCCCAGAACAAACATACTGTGGAGCTAACGGTTTTCGTTTAACAAAGTGACAGTTACTACCTTTCTGACACACAACTTCAGCCTCCTTTATATCACAAAAAGCACTGGAATAATTTTTGTTACTTACAGTTACTATCCTCTACATGAGATACATGCTAGTGAAGTATCAGCTACAGAGAAACCATGTCGATAAGCCAAGACTAGCAAAAATGTACTTGAAATACAGCTAGAAAGGAAAATCACCAGTGTATAAAGAATGGGGAAGTACACTCCTGCTAAAAAAGAAAAAGAGCTGATGAGTGAAAAAGCTCACAAGATAATGATCAGACCCAGAAGCTGAAAATGTCTTAAACTGTTCCAGACAGTGCCAAGATGGATATTTGGCTTTAAGGAGAACTCTGACTTTAAAAAGAATTTTCTCCAGAGATGGCCAAATACAGAAGACAGAATGAGAACTTACACGGTTGCAGCCAAGTGAATGGGTTAATGACTTAATCATCAAGTCAAAATCTACAATTACTTTATTGTCTATCTGGTTTGTCTGGTATCTGCTAATTATTACAATTGTTGGCACTGAGCACTATATTTAGATTTGTACTACCATTTCAGTGAAAACCTCATCATTACACTATTATTTCCTAATTATAGCGTAGAAAAATCAGCTTTTGGAATGAAAGTTTTCTGTGTAGAAGAAATTAGCTGCTCTTGAACAGATTTAAGAAAACACATTTTTTTCGCCCCCCATTTTTAGAAGTATTTGTGTTTCCACAGTCAGAAAAACAAAGCAACTGAGAACTAAACCTTGGAACACAGCAAGTCAGCAATTTTCCATGGGGAAAGTGTTTATGGCTGGAGTCTAATAAAACGGGGAGGAAATATTAGACTCACAAGATGAGCTTAAATGAAAAGGTTAAAGACCAAAACCTGCCATCTATGGCTTTGTATCAGTATTCATGGCTGAACTGAACGTCCTTTGGTAACGGCACGCTGTACCGTCGGTCAGAGGAAATGGTCTGAGACTCATCAGGCAGCTCTGAGCTGCTGACAGAACACTGCCACGGCAAGAGTGCTCGTGTCGGACACATGCTGGCAGTGGTGTAGGCTCTTCTGCCCTCCACTGCTGCTGCTCACCACCAGCTCCCTACCAGAGGTTCCCTCCGGTAGATCAGAGCCCGTGGGACAGAACTTGGAAGCGCTTGTCGTGCAGGCTGCAGCAGGGCAGGTCCCAGCATCACCAGCACAGGTGACGACAGCAAACTGGGGAGAGCAGAAGTGCTGTTACTGGGCTGCTCAAGCATGATCTAGAAAAGAATTCCTGTTCGTGGCCTTAATGTTCTTAAATCCTTAAAACAACCCATAGGGATTCCCTTTCCTTTCTTGTCATTTAAAAACATAAAGCGCATTCGTTGTAAATTCTTGATATTAATGCCACGTTAGATCTGCAATTAAAAGATTTACAAAATCAAAACTCTCCTAGCAAGAATTACTTTGCCTGGTTATATGTATTCAGTGGGATCTTTTTGCCTGCTGTGCACTAAGACTGTTCACTCTGCCCCAAAAAAGTTGACCAGGGCCAAATATAAGAAGCTTTACTGTCCCATTTCCTTCACTTTTTAGTTTTGCAGCCCATTACTCCAGAAACTGGATGTCTGATCGCACAAAATATTGGGGTAAGAAGAAGGGAAGCAGTGGGACTCTCTGTGAGAAATACTCTGGGCTTCACTCTGAACAAGAAGATACTGAATTAATTAGTACACATGAGATTATAAAATGTCCCAAAGTGGAACTCAGTAAACCAGCAATACAAATCTCGAAAGTCCTGAAAAATAACATTAATAATGAAGCTTTGTTTTACTTGCACAGGAAGCACTAAGCAGAACAGCTGATTTCACAGTTTGGAAATAATTTAGGGAAAAGTCTGGTCTCTGTGGATAAGAAATATAGTAACAAAAAAAAAAATCTGTCTATCTTACTTTCTTTGTAGAACTCACAAAGGCCCAGATTCTTTACGAGTGTTGTGGAACTGAAAATTGGAAGCTGATCCATTACTGCAGAAGGCAAATTTATTTCCAAATACTTTTCCACCAATTACTTTTCCTCTCAGCTAAATGAATTGAAATGTGTTCAAAAGGAAAGTGAGTTTATGAAACAGAGACAGACACTAAAGCATTTGTTTCTGAAGGAACGGGGTTTAAAATTAATCTAATGATGCTCATGGTAACTATATGTTAGCCAGACTGTTCCAACTCCTAGGCTGGCCCAGCACACCGCACATTTCTGACCATCTCAGCTCCAACTGCACTCCAAATTATTTTCCTCCTGTGACTTCTTAATTAGATTACCCATATGAAGCGAGTAATATTACTTTTTGGTGACAGCCTCACTCAAGATGGCCCCGCAGCTGAGCTCAACCCTGGCCAGCTCCTAATACAAGAGTAATTTTAAAAGCATTAGTTGTGTATGTTTAATTTCAACTAGCTAAAATGGACAGAGCATCCAGAAAATAAGAGAAAGAATAAATATATTGACGCTACTTTCATGGTTACATACACATAAACACCTGTCCTCAAACTCCACAAGGCACTTTCATATGCTTTGCTGTAGACATAAAACCTTCCAGCCTACGTTAACCTCGAGCTTGCTCGTCATGCCAGAGACCTGACCTTCTGAACTGCCCCTTGCAGATGCAAGAGCAGCCGTGACTCAAGTCACGAGTATTCTAACCACAGTGCATTTACAAGGAAGTCAATTCTGAAAGCCAAACTCAAAAACAAATAACCTGGCCAGCTGTCCCTATTCACCTTAGAAAACATCCAAACTTCTAACTTCTCCTGCAAGATTTTCCAGATTTCTGCTTATGGTTGCCATCAAGCCAGAGACTGGCAGACCCAAATCAGTCCTCTCTCCACTGACCTACTGAAAGCAGAAGCAAAACCGCAAAGGTTCTTCAATTCCAAACCCCTCTCTCCACATCTGGTACCATAATGATTTCTAAAACAAATGGCAGATCATTGTTCATCCTCATTTCACTGGTGTACAAAACCACTGAGCTGTCCAGGGAAGCGTAAAACTTGCTACAGTCAAAGTCCCTGGCATTCCTCCTGGCCCTTTGATATCTGTACATCACCAATGATCACTAAGAAAGGAATATGAAAAGGCATTTTATACAAGTCACAAGAAATCAGGATGAAGCTCATACAAGTTACAAGAAATGAGAAGGAAGGATGAATTCACATGAGTTCAGTCCATAAGATTTCAGAATTAACTTACTGACACAATCTGGAAAACTGACAGAGTACAAAAGCTAAAGATACATTCCCTCCTTCTTGAAGGAGACAAAGTTGACTGGTTGGGCTTTAATACAGTGTCATCGTTAGCACTAAAATAGTCACCACCATTTAGGCAAGCATAGTAAGCTCTGGAAAATGCAGCAGAAACTGGAGAGCTCTATGGCAAACTCACTTTGACTCATTCTAGTTCAATAAAGACAACTGAGCTCTGGCCCCAGTAATATTTTTTGCCTGTGAGTTCTATATACTTTTTTTTTTTTTTTTAAACACAAACACACATTTTCTCCTATCATTTATAAAACAGCCTTTACCTATTAAACTTATAACTTCACTGTTGTAGCTACATTTCTTCAAG
Source organism: Strix uralensis (assembly GCF_047716275.1). Taxonomy (NCBI): domain Eukaryota; kingdom Metazoa; phylum Chordata; class Aves; order Strigiformes; family Strigidae; genus Strix; species Strix uralensis. Next base: position 33,693,628 of record NC_133979.1, on the reverse strand, counting down.
GATACACAGAAGAACATCTATACATACTTTAATACATGTGTACATATGTATATATACTTACACACGCACACACACCTTGTCCCTTTGCCTTTCATTATGGATTGTAACAATTTTTCTTCCATGTTACTAAAGGTCTGGGCCACAGTGTGTTTAATTAAAGCTCCATGAACAGTTTTCATGACAAAAAAAAATAGAGGGATTTGTCAGAAAAATCTCACCATAAACTCTGAGATCAATATCTCTCTGGCTCTCGCCCGCAGCATTCACTGCAACACAAGTGTATTTTCCTGTGTCACTGATCTGAGCGCTAGTCAATGCCAAGACTCGGCCCCCAGACAGAACCTGGAATACAAGCACGACACACTGCGAATACAGGCCTCAGTATGAAACACAAGCAGAGAGAACTATTAGGTTTCATTTCAAAATTAAATACTTGTTTTGCCACTGCTTCCCACACTCTGTTGTTCTCTTTTGACTGCAGAAGTCTAACTCGATGCAAGTCCACAGGGAACTCCTGGCATTCACACATCTTTGCAGGATCCAGACATTCCTCCCTCTTACCAGTTTCAAACATTCCATCACACCTTCTGTCTGTGCTCTGTGTCCACAGAGTATACATATTTCCCCACCCTCCTTTCAGATAATAGAATTAGCTTTCAAAAACCAACCATGCCCCCTCCTTTTAACTCTGAAATATCTCCTTACATCAGTGGCCTTTCTTTTTTTCCAAATTACTGTTTTATGTAATGAGATATTACGTGATCTCGAGCTCTATGGATCTCCTCAGCGTAGGAACATGCTCCAATTTTCTCTTCTGGCCAGTTAAGTGAAAAAATTGTTGATGCAAACTCTTACACAGTATGAAATCAGTTGAAAGGACCACCTTATTTCAATATTTCCATATCTCCCACTTCACACAGTAATTACTAGAGCTAAACTTGCACCAATAACCTAGAGCAACGGGACTTGTATTTTCATTCCAAATCCTCTAACTTATTCTGCGCCATTCAACTGCTCTGGTTTAAAAGCCCCCTACCACAACAGGGAACAGCACAGATAGCAGGATTTGATGGCAGTACCTGGAGTCCATCACTGAAGCTGGAAACAGGGCTACCATCCTTTAGCCACGTCAGAATAGGCGCAGGGATGCCTCTTGCTTCACATTCCAGTCGCACGAGATTATTAACCACCACTGCCACCATGTCACTGCTGCCAGAGATTGATGGTGGGACTGAAAACGAACATAACAGTATTAATCACAAGGAAATTAATGTGCTGCTTACTTTTGGACATCATTTCTCTTTCTGCAAGGCACTACATTGTTGGAAAGATTTCTCATGTTACTCCTACTGAACTCTTGTCATTTGTTCGCTCTGTGCCAAATCCCCCTCTTTCCTTGCATAAGCAGTCAGATAACTTCAACAAAACTACTGTGAGAAAGGTAAGCAGGACCAGGCCCACAGCCCAGAGGACAGCTGCAAAATCCAGGAACCACAACATAAAACCAGAAAAATATTCCCTCAAACCTTTATAATACTCCATTTAGACCTTTCAAAAGGCATTAAGAGTGGTGGGGATTAAAGAAAGAAGTTTATCATATAAACTGCATAAAGCAAATACATACTCCGAGTAATAAATTGGCTGTGCAGAGCATATGTGAACATTTACCAGATTAGACTGTATAACATCTGCTGTCTGATGATAAAAAACAGCTTAATGGAACATCTCAAAACACTTACTATAGAAGTACAGTCCAGCAAATTTTGTAGAGCCATGTTAAAAAGGGAGACAAGAAGTATTAAAAAGGGAGATGCTTCATTTTTCAGGAGAATCAAAACCATTTTATTTGCTCCTACTACTACTACCACCTTAGTATTAAAGCTTTACAGTCAGTATCAGTACAAAACTTAATACTTGAAGTCACTCTTAGAAAGATATGAGAACAATGTGATCTACTCACACATATCCTATGTGAGGAAAAAGTATAAAATTCTGTACTGAAAATAAAATTCATTAATAAATTCAGCAAGCTCTAACAGCCTGTAAACTCAGGCTACCTACACTTTTAGATATCTAAAATTCCCATAATAGCAGAAATGGCAAAAAAAGCAAGTGTGATTATTTATAATCTTTTTTCCCCCCACACACATGCACACAGTTCCCTTATTTCACTACAATAGCATCCATTGTTGTCAAATGTTTAAAAAATTTATAGTGGTGAGCAAGAAGTGGAAAAAGTTAATAACAATGAAATCATATGAATATACTAAACTGGAATTCAAATGCTTCCTTCAGTAGGCCTGCCTAACATTTAATGTTAAGCCTGCAGTATCAAGCATTGTTTTTAATGCAAAAAAGATCTGATAATTTCTACCATAGTTACTGCATCCACAACACTAGTAACAACAGAAGTTGTTGGATATGACCCATAATCGGCCACCACAGGTGCTCATCCACAATGTCAACTGCCATGCAGAAACCTAGAGCTGGCTTTCAGTACATGCAGCAGAACTTTCTGTACTTGACACTTCAGAGTCTGTTCTCCATTAAGTAGTCATTCTTCCTTTCACTATTAAGAGGGGAATAAAACCTCAAGTTTGAGAAAACTCTTAAGTAAACTGGATGATAAATGTTCATGGTAAATTCAAAAAGCACTCTGTTGTAAGCCTGGCATGACACAAGCTGAATTAAGTAGGTTCATGGATAAGTGTTTCAGCTTCCTTTGATGTAATTAGTTCTGGCTGCAACTGCATATAATCTGTTTTCAAAGGGGAAACAATTGTATGTGGCTAAGTCAGAAAGTATTAGTTCCCTAGAAAACTCCAGACATATCCACTGAAATTCCACCACCCATAAAGACACACATATACTTCGGAGTTATTTTTCATTTTTCGGTTTAACCAGAATAATGACCTTGGCTCTAAATATTTCTTAGGAATTAATCACTGGGTGGGGTTAATTGCCTTTGACCATGTCTTGAGCCATCAGTTTTTCCCCATGATGGTCATTAATTCCATGGAAATGTATTGCCCAACTCATTATTTGTTAATTAACATTCATAAGAACTACATACTCTGTGTGCATCTCAGCTGGGGACACTGTGCCAAATTCGGGCCATAGTTTTGCATGGAAGAATCCCACAGAAAGCCAGCTACATGCATATGCATGTATCAAAGATAAGAATTTGGATTACAGCCCCATCCAAAAGCCACTGAAATCAGTGGAAAAGCTCCAGTTTGGCTTTGATCAGGTGTCTCATGTCTGCAAACACCCACATGTCCACTTGATCTTATTAGACACAGTGCATTTTTCTTTAAAACTCTTGGATTATGAGAGTGCATTTGATCTCTGTCCCTTCTTTATCTACTGTGAGCTTTAAAGTCATCTACAGCAAAACCCAGCAACTGCAAGGCCTTCCAAACTGATGAAGTGATAGTACAAATACCTCTTCCACAAATCTGGTGTCTCTGCTCATTCTTCCTAGAACTGACTTCCCTTACCACATTTTCCTAATTCAAAACATGTCTTCTAATGTCACAGAAATACAGAAGAGTGAATTTTCTTCCCTCTGACCCCTGCCATATCTCTTCCAGTACGACGGTGTGATGAGCGATGGTAAGGCTGCTAAGCAGACCTGAAACTTGAAAACTGTATGTACATGTTTTCCACAAGTTTTATACTACTTACTGTGAACCTGGAGACTGTAAAACAACTCAGCTGTGCCTGCTGTGTTGACAGCCACACACTTGTAAACACCAGTGTCAGAGATCTGAGCACCCTCAATCTGCAGAACCTGCCCTCTGTTCAGGAAAGTGGCACTTGCAGCGCTGGGAAGGGGACGATTGTCTTTGTACCACGTGATAGCTGCGTAATGAAAGGAAAGATGGAAAAGTTGCCAAAAATACCCCCATTACAAACAGTGGGGCCAAAGAGCCTTCAAACTTTCCATCTAAGTTTTCAGATATATAACAACAACATTTACAAACCAATATCAGTATTAGTCGTAATTAATAACAATAAAAAGTAACTAGAAAATGAGGAAATTAGTAACATCCGTGCAAAATACTGACTAGGTCTACAGAATTCGATAGAAAACGCAACACAATCATCCATGTGCACCATATATTTATGAAAAAGTGTTCTGAAGTCAAAAAATTATCACACAAAACACAGAGGATTTACTTATCTCATACCAAGGTCAACAGCAGCTGTTTAAAAATATGCAATAATATGACTTTTTCACCTTTTACCCTAAAGTATTGCTACATTAAACTGAACAACCTGGGAGAGTTTACAGAACCAAAATGCAAGCAACCAAATCAATGTTCAACTGACAGAGTGAAAAACTGAAAATGAAGCCCAGAAACCGCTCTTACTCCAAAAGAAAAACTTCTACCAACAAAGTCTGAGGACTTTTTTGCATCTCAGCCAAAAGATGGCACCCTCCATCAGCAGAACGTGTAACTAATGCTCTACGGGCATCACTTCACTATTCAGTTAGATGAAACTGCTACTTACTGAATCATTTTCTGTAGCACACAAGTTTTCTGTGAAAGACACCCATTCAAGAAATAATCTGACCTGACCAATGAAGAAGACTGCATGAGAGGTTCTTTCTTTTTCAGTGTAATGTTGTGCTATCACTTTTCTTAGCTAATGTCATATCTTGACATTAGTATGTAGCATCACACCATACGTAGAAGAGGCGACCAAATTGGTTTTATTGTATAAATTATATGAACTCCATAATTTTGTTTGTTCTAAAATAACTGACAATTTGATGAGGGGAAAAAAAAAAAAGAGTGCAAAATGGATATAAAATCCTTATGTTTTTATAAAATTTTACATATTCCCCCAATAATTTCAAATTTTATTTTATGCAGGTAATAAATAGCTAATAAATAATAAAATAAATAATAAAATAAATAATAATATAATAAATAATAAAATAATAGCTTGCGGAGAATTAATTCTTAGTAATGTAGAGAAGGTGATCCCAGGTGCTCGTCTGAAATTTAGTGACACCTTTTTTCTGAAAATGGGACTATCATTAGCACAAGAATAAACTGCTATACTGCAAATAAGATATTAGTTATACACTATTCACCAAGTTTTGCTGTACAATAATAAGGAGAATTACTCTCATATTAACATGTTATTTTTATATCCCATCAGAATAAGGTGGGAACAAAACATACACATCAGAAAAAAAGAAGGAAATACATTTTTATCTGCACATCTCCACAACAAAAAAAGATTAATTGAAAAAGACCTAATGCAAAAACCCTAGCAACTGAAAGAATCCCAGCAATGAAGTAGCTAAAATCCAGATCGCTTTAGAATTTTTTCAGTTCAAAAACAATTCAAAAGATCCATCAGTCTAAACAGGAGCCAAATTCCTTCATCTCTCACTTGGGTAAATGCCTATGACTTCTATGGGAAACTTGCCTTAAAAAAAAAAAAAATTATAATTCCACAAAATGTGAGGAAAATAAAACACAGATATACACAGCCTAGTTTTCAAAGCTTAGAACATAAGCAGAACCCACAAATTCATTAGTATAATTTATCATTGGAGCAAGCCACAGAAAGCACTGTACCACCCAGAAAATCTACTCATTTTCACAGACAAAGGGCCCAGACCAAACAAAGAGCCTCCTATTAATTTCAATAGACTTTAGATAAGGTCCTAGACATGGCCACACTTGACAGGCACACTCAGTACACAAGGTACTGTTTTAAGTCTGCCCTACATTATAAAATATTGATCTGACAGGGGAAAAGAGTGGATGTGTTTAAAGCTGATTTAGCAGAAGACTAACAGTATTCTTGTCCATGGACAGGGCATCACTGTACATGCAAGGGAGTAGATTATCCTTCTGGTTTTCATTCATTTAATTAAAAATGGTGGGATTACCAAGTTCCTCAACATTCCACATCAGCTGATATATTATTTCCCATTATACGTAGTATTTAATAGTTTCTAGCTAGTTTAAAACCCCACAGAATTAACTTCACATTCAGAATATCCAGTACTTTCAAAAGACATGTAGAAGTGAAAACAGATCTGATAAAAGGTTTTATGTTCTCAAAGGTGTACGTGCATACCTGGCAGAGGGTTTCCAGACACCCTGCATTCAAGATGGATTGGATTATTCACCACCACTGTTTCATTTAACATTTTCCCTGCATTTTCCAGACTGGGTGGTTCTGGGAAAAGACAAAGGCATCAGGTTTTCATTAATTCAGCCACCCAGCTAGGAAAACATCCAATCACAAAGTAATCTGCCCTCTGAGAAACTTTGGGCAATGAACTGCATAAGCTTCAACTAACTGCTGGATGACAGAGGAATTTCTCAAGAAAGTTTGTCTTTGAAATGGGAATACTCTTCTACTTATATAACCTCATTAGTGTTAAGAGGAATAAAACATTATTTTTACTACTTTTTTTTTTTCAGGTAAAATGATACTCCAAATGGACTTGCAGGAAATGGGTGCACAACACAGAACAGTAATTCTTCTAATGTGGCAAGCTCATCTCACTTGAACTGATATTATTAAACTGAGTGTTGTATGTGACTAATAAAGCAAGACTCTTTACCTTACTAAAGTTTATAAATCCACAACATGACAGAAAGACCAGATAATGACATTTTGAACATGAACACTGAGCACAAAAGAGGTGTTTGTGAGCATGGGACTGACACTACAATTAATGATGATACAATTATTACAGTATAAGATGAGTGCAGTTGCTCTACGTCTCATCTATGGAGATACTGCAATCTCTCTTCATTTCAGTTTAACGTTTTCCAGTTACTGACTTGGTTGGACAATAAAAGCCAACATAACCATACTCATTATGAGCATTTTGCCACAGTCCATTCCTGCACCTCCTGTATCTTTTGAAGATACTTTGCAACCACTTCTGAGGCAAAGAAACGTAAATCATGGTGAGAGCATTTATTAACTTCACATACAAACAACAGCTTCTCAAGTTTTCCTGATTCCTTTTATACTCTTTTTAGCTGCAAAATAAAATTCCTTTTAAACAGTCTGAAAAATCCCCTCGTAAGAGAATGTTTCTTTCCCAGAAAAGCCATTCCTGTAAAATTTCCCCATTGCAAGGTCACAGAGAATGCTGTTAATCCCAGATCACTTGGATCAAATTAACAATGCCGACAGTGGTACATCACATCTTGATTCAGAAGCATAAAGTACCCTTCTGAGTGGTGGGTTAGTAGCGATGTGTTTGGCTTCTTGGGACACCTCTGAACAGAAGAGTTAACTGGAAAGGCATTCATTTCTGTGCCCCTTGGTACCACAGGAGAAAGGCTACATCCCAAGACAGACAGCTTTTACCCTGACTTCTTACTAATGGAGTGGGACAAAGAAAGAAAACAAGGATGGATGTGCAGAGACAACAAAAATGCCAGAGCTTAAAAGAGAAAGGAATACAGATGTAAAAAAAAGCTGCCTTAAAACAGCCATGTTTAGCTTCTGACTAGAGGCAGAAACATTACCATGCACATGAAGCCGAACGTGCTGTTGGGCTTCTCCTGCAGCATTTGTTGCCACACAAGTGTATCGGCCAGCATCTTCCAGCAGGGCCTTGACAACTTGCAGAATACGGCCTGAAGACTCCAGCTGTACCAAAACAGAGAGCAGGGAACCACTTTACACAACGATCCCAGGCAGAGCTGCTAAGCATAATGGCAAAGCAGATTATTTACACTGAACACAGCCAGTCTCATCTTTCTTCTAACCTGGGGCTAATATTCATGCAAGAGGTGTCTTGGTAGTTCAGAGACTTCAGTGTTCCTGGGACATCAGGATTATTAGCTGGACAGCTGTGAGGAGACCTAGATGACAGAGGGGCAGGCAAGCAAAGTGAAGAGGAGGCTGCAGGCAGAGAGAGCTGCCACTGGCAAGATGTCAAAAACTGCTCCAGCCTAAAGTAAATCAAAGCCATGACAAGCGCTCAACCCCCGGGAGCATGCAAGCAACTGGGAAGGGTTGCTCCTTGAAAGTCAGAATCTCACAGTGAGAAGGGAACGTATAGGTAGGTGCTGCAATGGCAGTGCTTATAGAAAATCTCATCTAAGCCCACCTCACAGTGACAAGTGGGGAAAGTCACCTCTGCCGCCTCAGCTGGCACACAACCATACCTTGAAGGTTAAAGTACAACTGAAAGGAGCCAGATGCTGAATTTACAGTCATGGACTCTTCTGATATGGAGATGTCTAATAGGATGCAGTCTACTAAACACTGCCGAGATACTGCCCTATCCAGGTAAAAAGCCTATTGCTCCTCAGGATGGATCTTTAGCATCTTTATATCACAGCACGGGGGAAACAAAAGGAAAAGAAGCACTAACATGTATAATTTACTGTAATTATCTTTCATTGTTTGGATCCCATAAAACAGTAGTGCTTACTCTTATATTTCCTCTGGCTGTATTTACTGGTTGACCATCTTTTAACCAAGTTATGGAAGGGCTGGGAATGCCATTGGCTATGCACTGCAGTGTCACAGGCTTGTGTATGACAACAGCTCGCTCAGAAGTCCCAGCTGATTTGATGGTTGGAGGAACTGCAGGAAGCACCAGAAACAAAAACGAAGCATCACTTGAACATATACATTTAAACATATAGAAGCAATACCCCACAGGTAAGAGCAGCTCTACTTCTATTTCATTTACTCTCATTTCCAATTTTTCAATATAAATAGTTACAGAAAATTTGAGCACCTTCTTGCCAGTAATTTATAATAAAGGCAGTCTGCTGCTTCCCCCCAACGCCCCTTGGAGTAACCTACCATGCACAGTAACGTCAACTTCCCTTTCATGTTCTCCTGCCTTATTTGCAGCCACACATTTATACCGGCCAGTGTCTGACACTTGAGCTCGAGAGATGAGAAGCTTTTGTCCATTTAATAAGATCTTATGTCCAGGCCCCTCTTCAACTGGTTGACCATCTTTCAACCACCTACCACAAAGAAAGTACAATCTCAGATCTCTATGAAAGTAAGACCAAAACCATTCCTAAATTAAAATAAAATTAAAATAAAATTAAACAAACAGAATTTCTAGGAAGGTTTGGAGAGGTCAGGTACTATTCTGTTTTTCTGAGTGCCACATACCAAAAACTTTTATCTGGATAAGGGAGTACAGGGGAACAGACACTAAAGTAGCCAGAAAGGTTGACAGCTGGGAAGCAATAGCGAAAGCCAATGCCACCAACAGAGGCACACAGAAATCTCCAAAGCAAAAGCAGTCAAAGGTGGCAGATGAAAAGTGCACAGTTGCATTAGCAAGGGAATGAGAGTTTTGTCAGCTCTTGTTATCTACCCTAATTTCCAGGACATGTATACTGGCACAACATACAAAACTACTTTAAAATACAATCCTGATCCTGTCATGTGTGTGCCTGACACTGTCTTCAGTGGAGCCAGGAGTTTGTTCTCCACACATTAACCATCACTAAATAACATGGGCAGTTCATAAAGACTACCTCCCAGCTCACCTAATCAACTAGCAGATTTTTATTTTTCTTTCTACTGTCATACCAATCCCCTTACATGATAGTTGGTGACGGTGTCCCTGTTGCTGAACAATCCAACTCCAAAGGGCTATGGAGAATCACAATGTAGTCCAAGAGTTCATCCCCACCTTCCACAAATGGTGGGACTGTAAGAGAGAAAAATCCATCAACAGAAACATTTAAGCAACAGAAATATCCTAAAAGTCTATCGCAAATAGTAACGTTAAGAACAAAACAATCTCGACATACATCTCACTTTGGGACACACACTGATTTGTAGTTCATTATGAACCACTGTTCCTTTTTGAAGAGAAACATCTACCCAATGCTATTTTGTGGCTTCAAATCACTCTTCTCACTCATTTTTTATCATTTCTTGTTTTTTCCAGATTCTGTCTGAACAACCTTGTGAATGTGGCAGGGGACAACAGGGGATGGGGACTTCTAGCATCTTCTGTCAGCAGAAGGAGAAAACAATAGTGCAGAGGACCCTCTTCCAGGTCATCTTCACCTTGTTTCGTTCTCTTGCAGGAGTGGGTGAGCTGGGGAGGAAGCACCGCCATACAGCTCCTCCCAGGTCCTTCACTGACTAGCAAAGACCAGGGAGATGTACCTGGAGCAGCAGAACACATGCTCTACATCTGCACGCAACTGTATACAACGTTCAAGAAGGCAGTTCAAAGCCTAAAAATCAAGCTTTCAAAGTTCTTAAATAAACCCTTCTGTGTCAGGAAATTGTGATTAACATTTGTATAATTCATTTACCTAGAGACGTTCAGAAAAGACTGATGAGATTCAGAGCATGGTAAAGGATTCAATGGAAAAAAAAAAAATCTTCTTTGTGTAAGGTTCAAAATTTGCACAATACAGCTCAAATTCAGAGAAAGGTATTCTTACCCCAGAGGCAACTAGTCAGTGATACTTTTAAATGGATTTCTTTTAATATCTATGATTTTCTTACAGAAAGACAAGTTAGAAAAATTGTAAAGGTTCCTGAGAATAGTCTTTACCTACCACACGTACAAAAACTCTTCAAGAACTAACCTGAAAGTAAGAGTCTTCAAGCTGTTGCATAACCCTGGACAGAAGAAGTGTGCAGCATCCACATTTAACTAAGTATGCAACTTGACTGAGTCATTTTTCATATAACAATACCAACAAAAATAAAAACAAGCTTTGTTAGATTTATGGAAATCTGGTAAATCAGTAGCTCTGTTGCTTACACACCTAAGATTTCAACTTCATATTTGATTTCTTGTTCTCCAGCTATGCTTGTGGCCACACACAAATACTGGCCCCGGTCAGCCTCAACAGCGTTCAGAATCTCCAGCTTCTTCCCACCAGACAGAACCCGGAGGTTGGTGCTGGCTTTCACAGGCACACCATCTTTTAACCAGGTAAGGAGAGGCGGAGGGTTGCCAGCAGCTTTACACTCTAACATCAGCGAATTGCCAGCAACCACCTGCCTGTTCTGGGCTGTGTCAGCATCGCCCTCAATTACTGGGGGAACTGTAGAAAGGAAAAAATACATTGCAAGTGATTAATTCCGTAGCCAGAAAATGTATTAAGAGCAAATGGGTTAGTTCCTCCCCACCCACTTTGGCTCTACATGCCATTATGTCAGGCACAATTTCATGTGAGAATTTGCTGCTGAGGCAAGCCAAGACAAAGGGGAAACAGAGAAGTAAAATGATGTACTTCAGTATTGACTGGTTGTATAATATAGAGGCTCTGCAGGGCTTTGAGATGGAAGAACTAAATCTGAAGGTCTCAAAACAGTATGCTAAAGATCCCCCACACAGTGGGTATTTCAAGTAAGTGTTGTTCAGCATGCACATGTGAGAAAGAAAGGATACATGGCGAAGAAATAGTTGTGATACGGTATCAAGGCCCCTGAAGTCAAGAGCTTTTTGAGTCACATAAAACACAGGGTGTAAAGCTCACTCCACATAGTCTTGCTAACACAGGCCAGCCTTCAAACACAACTATTGACTGCTGCTCACCCTTGCCAGGCCTGCAAAGGCTGCTGACCTTACGAAGGCAGCAAAGCTTTCAAAATGCACTTCCCATAACACAGCAAATAACCAAGTTCAATCAACTCTTGCTTACCATAGACATCCACATCATATATTTTCTCAGCAGTTCCAGCAGCACTGGTCACACGGCAAGTGTACTTTGCAGAATCTGATACTTTGGCCCGAGGTATCTGCAGGAATTGCCCTCTATCCATATACAGAGCTTGGGGGCTGGAAATAATTGGTCGTCCATCTTTGTACCATGTAATGGTAGGAACAGGGATTCCCTTGGTTTCACATTCCAAATTTATAAGATTATTAAGAAGCACCGACACCTCTGTGGTAGTATTTCCTCCTTTAATACTAGGAGGGACTATTTCAAAGACAAAACAACAGTATTAAAACCTTAGTATACTAAGTCTGTGCAGGTTTAAATAGATTAAACATTAGAACGCTGTAAGAATAAAAGATTTGAGCTTCATCAGACCTCCAACTCTTCCTGGTGTTTTTTGTCTTTGATTTTCCACAGCAGTTATACATCGCCTGTACGATTCTCTGGAGCACACAGAATTGAAAGCATGAAGAGAACACAACAGAAATGGAATCTGACATCAAAGGGCCACCATATACCTAAGAAACAAGTGCCACAGCAAGGGGTACTGTAAAGCATTGCTGCCCCACTAGAGGTACCTGGAAACATTTTACCTTCTACGCTCCCAACAAGTTAGGAGCTGGGCCTCCATGAACCCTGCAATGCATTTGGGCAGGGCCCTGGCATTCCCTGTCTCTGAGGGGTAAAGAGCAATCCCTGTATACCTTGGGAGGTGCATCCTCCCAACAAGGAACAGCAACCTGCTGTTTAAAATACCAAATACATCCAAGAGCCTCTACGACTGGAGTGGGAACTGCTCAGTACTCAAAACTTCTGAAGATGAAGTCACTTACTTTGAGACTAAATATGAGCTTAACAGTCTAGCTTTATGCTCCTATTTTTGAAACTTTTGGCCTATAGTCATTTCCCTTGCTCGCTAGGCAGCAATACTCAGATTTTTCTAGCAAACAAGCTCTCGTGTAAATCAGCCAATATAAAGAGTTCGTAAATCTCTGTAGAAGTAATAAAAACACAGTGCAATTGGCAACAACTAAATTTACGACTGCTGAAAGTACCAGACACATCTGGCAGACACATTAACTCCTCTGCTGCCAAACATGCTCAGTATATCCTAGACTTCCACTAACTTCCATGGAATGTTCATTTAAAATGCCACTGGAGAAATGTAAAGCAAAGTGCCAGTGAATGGACCTACGCTTATGAGAGGGGTCTTGTAGATTATCAAACCATGATGAAATATTTTCCTAATTAAATAATTTGTGTGCAAAAACCCGCAAACCTATAAAATATGCCAAAACGCACGCAGTTCAAAGGCAAACGCATTTCTCTATCAGCAAATGCTTTCATCCACAGAGATTGGGAACGGCTTTAACATCGTGTTTTGGGAAAATATCAAAGCTTAAAGTAGAGCTAAACAGCTAAAACAAAGTAAGAACTATCAAGAATTAGCATCTATGTTCCTCACTTACTCCGTGGACTCCTGTTTGTTCAGCCAGGGCTAATGAGAAATTTAAAAGTAAAAAGGTATTCCATTCTGCTATCACAAATTCACCTCTCTCTTCTGAAGAACCTGAAGTAAGGTCTACTCATCCGTGAGGATTTTATTTGTGTGGGGTTTTTAATTCCTCTACCTCAACAGCCACAATCACCTGCAAGTCATCACAGCATTTTCTTTGTTCCTGATGAAAAGAAGACTTCGCTATGACTGGTGTACAGGCATATTTCTGTGCATGTGGCTGCTCCATGCTTCAGAAGAGTCCCAGATGAGGGAAATAACATATAAATTCACAAGTATCAGAATGAAAGACATACAAGCTTCAGAAGCAAATCAGGACTCATCAGCTTAAAGGCTCACAGATTCCAATTCGAGCCCAGAGTGCGAAGGGTAGAAGAGTGTTATGCCATCTATAGATTTCTGCACTTGCTTCCCCCTAATTTCTGCTAGCACTGTGCTCTCTGTTTTCAGGTCTGACTGGGCTTTCACATGTTCTTTGTTTTTCAAATTGAAAAACTCTTCCTCTTGTGGCCTTTGAGGTCTTCCTTCAAAAGCTGCTACTTCTTTCTTCCACGAATCTTTCCCCTCCCTTTCTCCCAAATGAATCGCCTCATTTACATTAAACTTATCTACACTCATCACAGGAACTGTCTGTTCTCCATGTCTTTTTACTAAGACTCCACTGCTTGTAAAAGTACAAAAAGTATACCCAGTGTGCTATAAACTTCACGAAAATAATAATGCAACATCGTTATCTCATGCTAGTGCTACTTCTCTTGCTATAAATGACCTCAGTTTACACCAATTTAAGCAAGATGACATACTACACTACCTGAAGATCATCTGGAGTATTATTTTTCAAAGACTATTTGGGTCTGATTCTTACTGCTTTTGCACTTTACTTTATACTTTTGCACTAACTTATTCCTGCCTGAATTTACTCCCAGCACAAGGTTAAAAAAAATAAGGCCATAAGTGTATTAAAATAAAAATATTCTATTTAATTTTCTCCTCCATAAGAGAGATAAAAATAATGAAGTCGATGTGATACTAACATAATTTAGTTGAAAATTATTAACAGCAAAATTTGAGAAGGGCCTTCAAGGTATTTGGCTTTCACCAACTAGAAACTAATAAAGCCACTTAAGGGCCAAGCTTGCCCTTAAAACTACATCCATACCTAACTTGATGTATACAAATTCTCGAAAAGTTATGTTTACACACAAAATTTGCAGAATCAGAGCCTTAATTTATATTTGTCTGAGTATCTCCATTCAGAAAAGAAATCTTATATGTAAAATTAAAGACATTCTATAAACCTACCATGGATGATCAGCTTGACCTCCTTAACTTGTTTGCCAGCAGTGTTGGTGGCACTGCACTGATAACGGCCTTTGTCAACCCTTCGAGCATTCTTTATGTGCAGAACTTGATCTTTGTCCAGAAGCTCAACATTGGGATCACCCAAAAACAAGGGCCTGGAATAGAGATTACTTTGCTTCACAACTCTGACCCCATCCTTTCATCATTAAACTGACAGTAATAAGAAGTTGTCCTTTAATGATATAATTGTACCATTAAAGAGTACCTTTAGCACTAGAGCAACAGCATTAACCCAAAGAATCACCATGAAGTGACAAACTATTATAATTAACTATTCCTAGTTTTTAGGAGAAACCAAAACACAAAAGTACTTTACTCAGGTCATCCAGGATGCCAGCATCAGAGCCAGAGTCCTACTCCTGATCTCAGTTCCTTTTTCTAATTACTCAGGTCATGACAGTCCTTTGCTGGTAACACAATGTGTGTATTAACCAGATGAAAGTGTCAGCATATCAACACCAGAGTAAGGAACCGTCACATCAGAATATCTGTGAGCACTAGCCAATGTCTACATGGAACTACATTGTTAAACATGAGCACTATTTAAAAACATTTACAGACCATTTTGGTTTTGAGCTAATATTTAAGCTGCCAAGAATTCTTCTCTTGGTATGCTTTCCTGGAAGATGAGTTGAACTGAAACATGCAGGCTACATATGTTTTAGAACCTTTAATGTATATATGCAGAACTGCACAAGGCACTAGCTAGAAAAATGTTTGACATGGGTACCATCTACCAATGAAAAAATCACGTCAGCAAAATAACTGTATTTTAACTAATGATACATTTAAAATAATCCAGACAGAATAAATACATAGAATAAACTCAAAGAACTGGTTACGTTTATCTTGGTTCAAGCACTGTCTGGCTTCAAATACTGCAGATTTGTTCTGCAAGTGCCAGCGTCGGTAATGGGATGGTTCACAAAGAAAAGCAGGATGCTAACTTTTGATTAAAGAACTTACCACCTCACACCCCCACAAATTATATCCGATGACACTAATTTAACACTAAATAGTTAGAAGCAGAGCTTGCTGGTACAGTGCACCTTCTATATTCTAAGGGAGGAATAACCTAGACACAAATCAGGAAAGCTGTAATATACTTACTTGCCATCTTTGAACCAGTGTATGTCAGGAAAAGGGAAGCCTTTGGCTCTGCATTCCAGACTGATTTCCTGGTTGAGGACGACTGCAATTTCACCAGGGGTATCAGCACCTATTATACTGGGTGGAACTTTAAAAAGACAAACATTACAGGAAGAACTGGTATTTAACCAGAGAAGGTATGCTCTGAAACTGGAAGAAATGCAGTAGTGGATCGTAAGATTCCCTTGAAACAACTTTAGTTTTCACTGCAAAGTGATTCCTGCTATATCACAACATCATTTCTACCACAACAAACACTTCCACACTTGTGCTGGTGAACTGTACGTAAAACAGCTCCTACATTAAACTGCTGTGCACCCAAAATACAAAGCAAAGTATCAAAGACCAAAATCCAGTAAAGAAAAGCAGCATTTTGTCTGTGTTACTACAAGAATGGCAAATTTTAAGTATTCAAAAGCCATCACGATGAGTGCTTCGGCAGCCAATATTTAATGGGCAGTGAGAGGAAGAATCTATTTATGAGTTGAAATTTATTGGCTTCTTAAATATCAACTGTTTTTCAGATCACCATCTTGAAAAAAAAAAACAACACAGCAACACAAAACCACCAAACAAACAAAAATATAGAACTAACCTAGTATATCTAGGTTAAACAGCTTCTCAGAGCTTCCTGCTACATTTATGGCTTTGCATGAATATTGTCCAGCATCATCAGTAGCAGCTTTAAGGAGCTTCAGTATCTTCCCATTGTGCAAAATCTGGAGAGTACTGCTTTCCACAACCTTAAAAGAACCCGAAACATTAGTCTTATGCGATCCAAGTTACATCAGCCAAGTATCACAGCTGGATTTTTATAAGAAAATGGTCGTTTTAGTCTAAGGATAATGCGTTTCCCCTTTCAGTTACAGCACTAATCTCCTCAGATTCTGCAATCTATTTAATATGACTTGCAGCTCAAAATACAATAGAGTGGGGAAACCAAAGAAATTCTTTGTCTATCAGTAACGGTCACAAACGTGCATAAAGGGGTCTCTCCTCATCTTAAACCATTACTTATCAGCTACAAGTAGAAGCAGAGCACTCAAGGATAATCCCAAGGAATTCAAATCACCTCCCAAGAGTTCTTATTTCTCCATCTATAGAATAAAGAAAATACCATTATTGGTCCCCTCTGCAAGGACTCTGGCATCTACAACACTGGGAGACTGCTGAGGCTAATTCCTAGGGGAATCTTGAAACTAAAGAGTTTACTTTTGACTTATTGAACAGCTGAACTAATGGATTAGCCATATTTAGCTGGCTTTGTGTGGGTGTTCTCAGTGCAGTGTAAATATACATAAAGGCACGTGCATGATTTACTTTAGATGAGCTCTCACACCAAAGCACTCAAAATTTAACACAGAACTGACTGATAATGACTATGTTACTTCAATTAGGTTAATCAGACATACCTGGATATCTTCTTTATACCAGGAGATGATTGGGAAGGGGTTACCAGATACTTCACAGAAGAGACTTACAGGGTGATGAACAACTACAGATGTATTTGTCACCTTTTCTTGATCTCTAATTTCAGGAGGAACTACAAGGAAGTTCAAAGTCATGTATTAAACCTTCTATTCCAGTGATTTCCTACTTCCTCCTTCCCCCCCCAAGTCAAGGACCTCCGTAACCTAAATTTCTCAGACCCTTTTCGTTCCCTCCCCAATGTTTCCATTTGCCTTTTGGATCTGGACATACCTCCGTGTCCTTTCTTCTCTTTGTCAAAAAACAGTCTTCTCTTGCCCAAAACAGACTCCCAGGGAAACACACTCAAATACAATCACCATCAACATTTTAAGAGAATAATCTTAAAATTTCATTTTAAATTTAATTTTAGTTAATCTTAAAATCCCATGTTATTTGCTTAGCACATAAAGGGAGCAGATTCTAGAGAGTCATCCTTCCCCTTCACTGCTTCAGTCATGCCCAAGAACATCTGCCTATCATTTGTCCCACTATGAGTCCAAAGAGAATGGCCTTATGTGGTGGATTAGAAAGTTCAAACCCCACTGCTGTTCAAAGTTTAAACAGCCCTGCTGGCACAAGATGGAATTCCTGCTTTTCTCAGAATAAAGATAAGGATATAATCCTGCTCAGGCATCAGCACTATCATGGGAAGCGAACAAGGCTGGAATAAAAATACTCTAAGAAGCAAAATATCAAAACATATCTTAAGGCCACCTGTAGAGTTCTTATTTTCCAATTAGGATTCTGGAAAAAGAAGATCAGGAACAAGGACTCTCCT
This sequence comes from Strix uralensis, assembly GCF_047716275.1. Taxonomy (NCBI): domain Eukaryota; kingdom Metazoa; phylum Chordata; class Aves; order Strigiformes; family Strigidae; genus Strix; species Strix uralensis. The sequence continues at coordinate 33,675,684 of NC_133979.1, read as the reverse complement.
ATGCTCATTCTGATAAGTAACTTCTCATACTTACATTTGAAATGCAGATCTATCACCAATCTTTAATTTCTACAGTACAAAAGTCTTCATATGTTATTTGCATTAAAATTTTCAAGTATAACTAGAGCCCTCTACAAATGAGACACACCTGGCTCTGAGCAAAACAAAGATGGGTCACGCATAGTCACAGAGAATAGAAACAACAGAAGAAATACAGAGAGTATCAGAATAATAGAAATGCAAGTACTCTGGTTAGATTTTTCTAATTTAACTGCACATTGGAAGATTTGGGGTATGCAATTTCCAACAATAAAAGACACATTCTTCAAAAACAGTTCCCCAATATTAATTTATTATTCACCGTTAACTTTCAGGTTGTATTTCCTTTCTGTACTTCCAGCTTCATTGATTGCCACACAGACATACTCTCCATTATCAGAAGGTGTAACAGAAGCGATGATCAGCAGCATCCCATCCTCCAGAACTGAAATTCCTGGTTCACTGCCTGTCAGCTCTCTTCCATTACGTAGCCATTTGACGACAGGCTTTGGAATACCTAGCAAGAAAAAGGTGAAACTTCAAGAAACAGTTCGCTCAGCTCAGAATAAGGAAGATTCAAACAATTCCCACTGCTCTGGAAGTCTTACTGGCAAGTACAATGCACAGGACGGCCACGAGCTTTCAAACTTAGAGGAAGCCTGACTGTTTTAACATTAAAAATCTTAGTGCTAAACATTATAATATCCTTGCTGGCTAGCAATGACTTTTCACAGAACTTCTGCACGTGGTGGTTATTTACATCATCGTTAGTTTGAATTTTTCCACATAAAGTATATATGGAAAATACTGTGCAGACTGTATATTTTTACCATGACAAGGAGTATACAGAAACTTAGTAATTTTCAACGGTCAATGGAAAAATATACTTTTGCCACTAAAAGTGGCAACAATGATACACACCTTTTGCTGGGCATGGGAATGCAATGCGCTGATTTGCCACTCTTTCTTGAAAGGGACTATTGTATGGAGGGTCCAGAACCTCGATAGTAGGAGACTCTGAAAGAAAATTAGAGCCCTAAATTCTTGCCCTCTGCTCCCAAATGTGAAAATATAGTCTGACAATACATAACACTTCTAAGTCTTCCTCATTCATGCAAGGTCAGATTCCAATAACCCTCTTTACATTGATGAAGTGTACTATACAAGCAGTCTTGATTTCAATGGGAATATTTAGGAAGTAAGCAGTACAAAGAGGCTTTCAAATCTGACTGAAACCGGTTCTCTCTAAAACCCACTATATTTGTTTTGAAGGCAAAGTGTTTCTGCAAAATCTGAAAAATACTATTTAAACTGATTTTCCTGATACCACATATTAGTACTACTTCCATCCCTTGTTCTTGCATCCCATTTGGAACTTGTATGCGGACTGCATCTAGACAAAGAATATTATTTATAATTAAGTAAAGCTACTGGCAGATAGTTTTTTGTTGTCTGTAACAAGCAGTTCTCAGCACCTCTATTCAAAGGGATCGGAATGTTACCTTTAGACTACTAAAAAGAAGAAAAAGATCCTGCTTAGCTTAAGTCAGTCATGCTACGCTGATGTATGCCAGTCCATCAAGTGAGGAGTTATACTACATATTTAAATTGGCACACTGACCACTGTTGCCCAGTCACCATTTCAAAAGCATACTAACTGACTGAAGAGCTCAATTTCAGCTCGTGAAAAATTCCAATTCTATTTAAAGCTGTGACACCAGGGCCTGAGGTTCAGAAACAGTCTCTGAAAATGTGAGACATCTGAACACATGGAGATAATATTTGAAAGAGAGGTTTCCCATACTGGAATCTGATTTTAATTACCTACTACAAAATCAAATCATAAGTAGTTTGAAGATTTTTTTATTAAAAGATTAATATATTGAGTTTCTTTTTCTTATTTCTGCAAACTCTCCAAAGACTATTTGCCTATTCTAATTCTCCTTAATTAACATCAGAACATAATATCTAAAACAGATTTGGATTTTGCATCATGCAACAAAGACCGTTGCCTCCAAAACATAAACCAGACAGCACTGGCATGAAATCATCCCTAGCCAGGGCAGGAGGCAGGACTACAGCCCTAATATAAATACCTTGAACTTGTACTGTTATCTCTGATGCGTCGCTGCCCGCTACGTTACTAGCGACACACTTGTAGGTGCCAGCATCAGGACGCTGAACGTTGCTGATGCCCAGAGCTCCGTCGGGGCTGTGGATAAACTGCCCACCGTCTATCGGCACAGCACTTCTGCCTTTGAACCAAGTGACTGCTGGGGGAGGGATCCCCTGGGCGCTGCAGGGTATGTCAACTCGGTGGCCAGCTTGGACTTTCAAAACTCGAGGCCCACGCTGTATCTTCGGAGGAACTAAGACAGACAAGTTTAGTCCACAGTAATGTGAAGAAAATTATTTCCCGTTTTAGTCATTTTAGAAAATGCCCTTCCTTATTCACTGAAACCAAATTCCCTCAGGTGACTGAGGAAGCAGACCTGCATGTTCTTTACATAGGATAGGATGTACGACACCCTATTGCTCAACTTATTTGAAGAAGCTACATTTCAAACTCCACCGCATGACCTCCATATGAGTAGTGCAATGGTATTACACTGAGCACATTTGAAGAGCTATTGGTACTGGCTCTTGATAACAGAAAATAATTCAAAAGCTTTTATGATAAAGTTAATTTTCCTTTTGACATTTTAATTTCCTTCCCCTAATCCCTGATCTTTCTATGCCTCCAAACACAAGTTTGGACAAGGAGATAAATTATAACTGGAAAAGATTTTGCTGGTCCCGAAGAATAATATAAATCCAACATAACTCTTTTGCCACAATGTTTTTCTTTCTAAGGATCATTGACAATAAAAAGACTTATAAAGAATGCCTGAAACAATAACAAGTGCCATTTTTCCAGACTCGCTGTTAATGTACAATTACAGATAAACAGAGATGTGCACTGATAGCAGACTCCTCTACACACAGAGCCAGACAGTAGTCTGTTATAGCCATTGTAACTGAATTAGCGTAGTCTGAAGGTTTCAGAGCTGCTGGAGGCAGGAGTTTCAATCTGGTAAATTCATGGTATGTGATCCACTTCAAAGATGTGGGCTGGCAACAGGCACTGGCAGCAACACTTCCAAACTCTGCATGAACCACAGGAGAACTTCTATACACCCACAATTATTATTGATCAGCCTCGTCCGGGCTGCGCCGGCCCACGGCTCCTGTACCCACTCTCCTACGTGCTTTAGCACTGGCAGGAGGTACATGTGCCACAACCTGTGTTCCTGGCTGACACAGGTGAGGAGGAATAAATGAGAGAGCATGGAGCTAACAAGACGTGATATTGTGTAAGTCGTTGGGGCCCCAGTATGGGAAGAGTAGGAGAGAGAATGTGATGATCAATGGTAAAAGGGAGAGGAAAGGAGATGTGGGTCCTGGCTTGAGCAAGAGCGACTAGACACCTTTACTGAGGGGGAGAGGAAGGTGGGCACAAGCACAGTAAGACGGGTTAAGGTAGCAGTTTCAAAGGTTGGTACAGCAGAATGTATATGCATACAGCTGTGCTCAAAGACAGGAGCTGCCTACCCACAGTGATGGAGTTGCACGCGGGTTTCACCACCACCTGCGCAGGTGTGCAAGCAAACTTTGACATTTGTTACCAGAAGATTTGGATATGTAATTCCCATCAAATTGGTGGAAACTTGACACCTGTAAGCCTCAGCCAACTTTGCCATTCTCAGCCACTGTTTGCAAACCTACTGCTGAGAACATCCAAGTGCATTAGAACAAAAGTTTTCAGTTCTTAGAAGGCCTCTGGCTGACTTGAAAAAAGTCAAATGTCATGTTGTGCTATAATTCTTCCACAAGTCTATGAAACATTAAAGAAGAGTGTGTGTATATATGTATACACTATTTCCTTTCCACATAATCAGTAACAAAAACTTGCATATGAAGATAATATGACTTGAAAGAATATAGGTCAATAGTATTTAATGTACATACAGAAAAACATTTGAAAAGCTCTGCATGATGCTAAATTCCATGTGAAAACTTGCAGATGATTATCCCTCAGGTTAAAACTTACCATGTACACTTAGCTTCACTGACTGAGTCACGTTCCCAGCTATATTTGTGGCCACACAGATATACATTCCACTGTCTGAAACTTGTGTCTCACTGATCTTCATTGACCCTGAGGGTAGGAAAGTGTGTCTGGAAAAATAAGAAGCAGATGCACTGTCTAAACATGTATTGAAAGGTGAATGGCCTCTACTTACACATTGCTAATGATTGCTATGAGCTAGAATATCACCATTCTACAGGGCACACTGAGCTGTGCCATACTACTAAACTAGAACTTACATTCACTCATTTTTATAATTCTTTACTGAGCTACTACATTCAGAATACACAGCAAATATCTGAAATAGAAGATCCAAATTACAAAATTTGGTTCTAGCTACTTACAGAACATATTAAAAAAATCTGTCTTGTTTCTAGACCTAGGAAAAAAAAAAAAAAAAACAACCAGCCAAACAAAACACCCACCAAAACCCAACAGGTAGAGAAATGGAGCTCTTCAACCTTCTGTCAAAACTTTCTGCTTAGCCCAGGTCAGCGGGGTCAGAAAGTTAAACAATTTTTGATACTACTTCATCTGGATAAAAAAAAAGATGTTATGTTGATTCAAGATGGAAGAGAGGATTCTGAAGAGTATTCAGATTCAAAACTGCCAGTTCTGGTGTTCATAGAAATTGTCATTATTCATCAGTGAATAGTTAACTACACAGCATTAATTTTTACTACAGTTCTGGTCACAGGCCTGTAACATTACAAGATACATTGGCCAGCTAACCCAAAGTCATCTTATGTAGAAGTCAAAAGAGAGACAGGGAAAATAAATGAGGAGGGAAGGAAAAAAAATGACAGCTAAGAACTGACAAGAAGAAATTCAAGTCTAGCCCTCAAGGTTATATACAGAATTTAGGCAAAGTTGGTGGGAATCAGTGGTATCATCTGTCCTCCTTTCTCTGCACTGTCTAATTAGGACAATGTCATCATAGGGGCAGAAGTGGTGAATTTTAGGATTGCAATGGCCCAGAGAAATGAATGGAAAGAAAGTGAAGTGTATTTCCTCCAGGCCACCCAAAACTGTCAAATATTATGATTCTTCCTCTGCTGCCCACATCTTCTCAAACCTTTTTTTTTTTTAATAACCCCAAGAGATAGATTGTTGAGGCAACTTATCTTCCATTATTTTGTCCACTAATTACATTTGTTTTTTGATAAAAGTTCCTTCATTCTGACTTCAGTCTTCTTTTGTTTACTGGTGATGTTTCTAACATCATCTTTGGGTGGTCTCAAGCAATTTTGTTTGGACTAATTCTTTAACTTTTGCTGTCATCTGTAAACAATTTTATGGAATGGGCTGAGCTGGACTTCTGTTACTCTGGACAACTTGGATCTCTCCACAACAGCCATGAGCAAGTAGCCTAATTTATCAACGTGTCCTGAAGTAAAATGAGGACAAGTAAGGGACCAAGAATGCAGATTCATTAGTGCGTGCAATGTGCTCACAGAACACAGCAGAAAATTCCACAAAGATTACTAACAACAAATCAGCTCCCTGTGCACAAGCCTCCTTCACCACATATGCTGGCCCAGCAGCTGTTAGCGGCTGAGGCTGTCGCAGACTCGCAGGAAGGGGTGGCTCCAAGGGGCAGACTTGGCCACAAGGGAAAGAGGCTCGCCTTCAGGCCTGCACGATTCCTTAACTCAGCTCAGACACTGGCCAATTCCTTCCCCTTGGATCACAGAGAGACACTGGACGTCAGGCAGAGCAGTCGCTATGGGGTGCATTCAGCCAGGGTTACCATTTCCTGGTTTATGAACACAGCTGTAGCCTTTACCCCTTCTGAGGTATCTTGAAGACTAGAAACCACTAGTACACCTTGTGGCAGTATCCAGCACTTCAGTTGGGAACAGAGAATAATTACCTATTCCTCTCCTCTCTTATTTCATACCATACTAAAATAATAAGGAAGAACTCCAACATTGTGGCCCATGATATATACAAGACAGTCACCAACTCTTTATTCTCTAAGGTTGTCAACTCAACATTTTTATGAGTGTTTAGCTACGTTTTCACATGTTCAAGAATATCTGGAGAGTTTTTGGATCCAAAACACAGCAAGCAATGAGCTTTGTAAGCACTCACAAACATTTATCATCATCTGTATTCTAATGGCACGCCAAACTTCATATGAATAAACAGACAATGATCTCCTGAGCATAAATATGAAGTGCTTAAGAAAAACAGTTTTTAAACATTTATAATCAGGCACAGATTATGTGGGTCTCTGGGCACCACCACAGTACAAATATAACAGGATCTCTTTCATGTTGGCCTCCTGAGACTGCGCATAAACACGCACTGGAACAGAAGCTGTACAGTGATGCATGGTCTTGGTATCCTTCGGAAAGAGACATATGCTTGGTTTGGGAAAGAGAGTATCAAGACCTAGTAAAACAGGGTCCTCATGCGGGACAACTTAATACCTTCTGATTGATCCTGTGGCAATTAGAAATTATATACCCTTCCAAAATCTTGAAAGCTTAGACGCAATTTCACTTTTCTTTTGTTTTCAAACATTGTTACCTTGGAGAGAATGGAGATATGAGCTGCATTTCTTTGGCCCAGGTAATTATGGGGGGTGGCAAGCTCTTTACTTCACATGGAAGTGTGACATCTTCCCCTGCAATTACTGAGATCTCTATGGGTTTATCATATGCATTTCCTTGCTGGTCTCCAGGCCTGGATACTCTAGGTTTCACTATAACATGGAACACGTTAAGAAGCTGCAATGAATATATGTATTTGTACAAATGCAACACCATACAATTTTACTTCAGTTTAAACATCTATTTTTTTATCAGGTATGTAACATTAGAATCCTACTTTTAATGACATGTCTGCAATAGACATAAATCACTGTAATGTTGATGTACAGTGCCTGTAGCTCAGACACAGGCTGATGCCTACATGCAATACCACAAATACCAGCAAGACCACACTATCTACCCAAAAAGATGGATAGGGACAGATATACGTAGTTCATGCATATGCTGAGCTCTGTATTGCCTAGGTAGCTTGCAACCAATACCTGAACTATGTTACACTACAGCACCGATGCCTACAAGCCATAAAAGCCTTGCAAAGCAAGTCTACACCTAAATTTTTTTTTTTTTTTTTTAATACTACTGGGAGATGGTAGGAAGCTTTGGGACCTGTGGGGTTAATGGATCTTCATTCTTCTATCAGCAGGAATTTCTATTCCTCCACAGATACTTCCTACCCACTCCCATAAAAGATGAAATTATGATCAGCCCAAGATCCTAGTCCATGAACTCAAGGTAACAGGTATCAGGAAATTTCAAGAGAATCATAATGGCTGAAGGATAGGCCTTTCAGTATCAGCCATCTGTAGAATTACCTAGTATGTGGATCCAGTGATCTAGGACAAAGTCAAAAGCACTACTTAGAGATTAGTTTAAATGCCGTTTGCACTGTGGGTATCCTAGTTCACAGTTCACCTGAGTGGGTTTTACAGTCTAAAGTAGAATGCAACGTGGGGAGAGAGACGACACTGTATTTGATTTTAGCTCATACATACCATAGACAGTCAGCTGGACTTTCCGTGTAGCATAGCCAGCAGCATTTGTTGCAGTGCACACATATTCCCCAGTCTCTTCACCCCCTGGTGAAGTTACATACAGACTTCCATCAGATCCTGCAGAAAACTTCACATTGCTGGCAAGAATCACTTCTCCTTTCTGTGGAAAGAAAAACAAAAAATTGTCCACAGCATCTGGATTTTCTGAAATAAACCAAATTACAATAATTTTCAATAAAAGCTAAAGCTTACAGCAGTAAAATAAAATCTAATGAAAATATTAAAAATAAAGGAATATAAAAATTCTTAGTGCCTGTAGAATTTCCCCTAGCTTACCCAATTGCTGACACTGATTCTTCATACGAAGAATACTGTATTATTAATATAACACTGGGTCTGATTTTTTGCTGTGCAATATGCTACATGCTTTTTAATACAGTTCTGTAGACAAAACTATCTACAGTCAGTCTGATTGAGTTGAGCAATATTTTAATTTACATTACAGTACTGCTTCTATTGTTTATGGCTGAGATGGACAAAATATTTTATATTAAGAAGCCTGGCCCCAAAATTCCATCCATACAAATTAACTAACCAACTAACTTTTCTTACTCCTTGAGTGTCACTATCTAAGCAGTAACAAGAGCAGAAGCACAGGGATTCTTATGCAGACAACTCGTTACATTTTACAGACCCCCATTCTTACAAGAAAATTTAAAAAAAAAAAAAAAAAAATCAAGATTTCAACTGAGTTAATTTTGACATTGATTTCTGGTGTCAAAATGGATCTTGTATATATTATATAAAATGTTTCTTAGTCATCAGACACTTCCTGGACAGTATTGAATATTGTAAGTGATAATTAAGAAAAAACACTCCTCCCATGTTTTCCTCCCATACCAAACCAACAGAGTTAACTCTGCTCTATTCCTTCTTTTAAACAAAGCTGTTCACAGGGTCCCTATCAGTTACATCTGAACAACTTCTGAGGCACAGCAGTGCCTCCACAGCAATATCACGCAAGCTGTAACATACCCCAAATAACTGTTATTACCAGAAATCATGCTGTTCAAGTAGGGAAAAAACCAAAGCCTGACTTTCAGACAAATTCCCAAAAATGTTGAGGTTCTCATGTCAAGGACATGATTGAAAAGTGACAAGTTAACCCCAAAATGCCATTATATTAGACATTGCCCTCAGAGGAAAAAGTCATCTTAAAGTAAGGCTGCAAAACAAAAATGAACTTGCAATCCGTGGCAGGTTGCCTAATCTCAAATTATCAACATGCAACAGGAACATGAACAATTTCTAAAGTGTTAAAAACAAAGACAGAGCGATAACCAAAGCCCCTCCAAAGAACAGAACACTGACCTATGGCTGGACCATGGCCAGAAAGCACTGTTCTAAGAAACAAAAGCAGGTATGAATAAATGGAGATTTCCATCACAACTGACGCTTTTGGCCAAGTTTCTTGCAAATAGTTTTTATGACAACTAAGTGATGTGTTCAATTCATCTTTCACCATGAACAGCACAAAGATGAGAAATTACCTTGGACCAGACAATAGCTGGCTTAGGAACTCCACTTGCTTTGCACGGTAATGTTACTGGGATTCCTTCAATGGTGCTGAAGATCTGCTGTCCATGCTGAATAACAGGCAGAACTAAAAATAAATGCAAATACTAAACACATGTAGGAGACATTTCAAACCATGGCATAACTCTTACAATAAAATTCTTAACAAAATACTCAATTACTACTTCATACAGGCAGCAGGATTTGGGAATTTTCAGCCTCTTCTCTGAACCCTAACACTGACCAGCCACTTTCCCCTCCACTCTCCAGTCTTTCATGACAGAGTAAATCCCTGTTCATAACAAAGCATGCCAGCCACGGGCTGATCAGTGGATTAGGTACATATAGTTTTAAACTAACTGCGGTACTTCACATAGCTGACAGCAATCCTTTCAGAAAGATTGTTGCAATATCTTCTGACAACATTTTAGGCTTCCTGAAAAGATACTGTACATGATTCGACCTATACAGCACCTTTCATGAGAACAGGTTCAGCATTTTTGGTGCTGAATCAATTCCCATCGATGGACAACGTTTACAATAGAGCCGTTGTGAGAGTGAAGAGCTGATCACACTCCAAGCTCATTTAGGCTTTGTTATAAATACTACAGAGTTGTGCTAGCTGCAGTGATGGTTTCTGCAGGGACTGACTGTTAGATGAACTTGAATAAATATACAAGATCACTTCACAAAATCGGTAACGAGAGATAACAAGAACCCCAGTTCCCCGACTTAACTGAGCTGGTTTTGAATTAACAACAGCAAAAAGATCAGATTTAAGGCTATAATATCAAAAACTAGATCTTAAAAACATACAAATATATTCCTTTCTGTTCTCAAGTTCCAAAATATTCCAAAAACTAGTGTTGACATCGAAGACCTTATCAGACATTGAGTACTTGCCTGTGTTAAAAAATAATAGCTATTCTTATCATAAAAGGATGTCCCAGCATCTTCAGCGAAGCTTAAAATAAATCTCCCATGATTAATATAACACATGAGAAAATTTCAGGCTGTAAACCATGAAGTGGTTGTGACCCCACACAGAGTTAATAAAAGTATCTTCAGCTGAAATATGCATGGGTTACCACAATGCTAACGCTTTGTCTTGCTGTCACTGTAATTTTTGTTATGTTTTAATTAAAGAGGAAAAAAAAGGCAGAAAAAAAACCCAAACACATTTTGCCAAACATTTTAATTCTCATCCTCCCACGAGTTGTGCTTCCTTGTATCAGTTACGAAACCCACAGACAGCATTTTTCATGGTTTTCCAGTAAACTTACACTGTTTTGTTAATAAAGCTAGAGATGAAGACTGCACAGCCCAACCTTTGCAGATGTTTTTAAACTGAGGATCTTTTACGACCACTGAATGGCGTTAACTTTGTTTTATTTTAAAAACAGTCTCAATCACTCAGTTCTTTCCTGTGCAGCGGATCCAACTTCCCACCATGTTACTTCATGAAGTAGCATCATTACAGAAAAGGAAATCTGAGAAATTAGCATAACTGTAACAAAAGAGCTGTAGTGAAATCCGCTGTAAGAAATGCACTCTCATCTTGCATTCAGTGCAAAAGCAACGAGACAGCGTTCCTTACCATACACATTAACAGCAGTAGTTTTGTTGCTTGTCCCAGCAACATTACTGGCCATGCAAGTGTAATCGCCGCCATCCTGCAGCCGAACTCTTTCCAGGTGCAGGCTTCCATCGCTGCGAACATTAATGTAGGGATTGGGAACCACCTGCCAAAAGAGCGATGCAACGGTTTACTGAAGCAAATACTTGTTGATAATATTTACTTTGGGATGCATCTTGGCTTTACTTGACTACCTCACATTCTTAAAAATTGTATGTTCCTGGAGAATTTTACTAGAGCTTCTCCTACTTTCCATCTTTCATAAAGAGCTAATTTTAAATAAGACTTTTGGTAGCACCTCTTATTTACTGCTGGAGGGAGATTAAGATCTGCAACAGCAACTCTGCCCTGCCACAGCACATACAGAACTGCCACTCATGCTTAGAATCATGAAGCAAAGCAACACAAATTTAGCTGAATTATTTTATTGCATTTTTTTACTGGTTATTCCAGTAACCCAATTTGACCATAGGCAAGCTCTTGATGAGTGCAATGACTTGTTCTCCTACAAACAGATCCTTTCCTTTTTTTTTTTCCCCCACAGTTATCAAAAACTTTTAACTTGCCACATGCATCACATAGAAGAGTTCAGCTCTGAAGCATACCATTGTGAAAGAAAAGTTACAACTTTCACCAAAGAATAATTTTTTTTAGAAGTTATATACCCTATAGCAACATCAAAAAAATCCACCGTCTCTGCAACACAGACTTGCCTTACAGAAAGGCTGTTAGAATGCAAAATTGTTCCAGTCACGGCGTGCTCAGAAAAAGCTGCATTCTTCTCTAAATATAACTTACTCCAACACTTTCCTTGGAGCGTAGTTTTTGCCGCAAGCTTACAATTACAGGAAACTAGCACTACTGTACAGAGGAATTAGCAACTCAACAAGGAGGATTCTGCCAGTATTTCATACAGAAGTTACAGCCTGTGCTGCTTGCACTTACACAGTCTAAAGAAAAGGTCAATGACTCCCAGTGATAAAAAAAATTGAGCTGAAAACTCTAGCAAGTGAAGGGTCAGGTAGTGCCAGGGTTCTGCTTGGTGATAATAAATAGAAAAATTAGCTATCATTCTTTTAATTACAGCTGTGGAAAAAGGGCTTTAGGGAGAAATTAACAAGCAAGATAAAAAGCAGAGCTTCATAGGGATCTTAAAGTCAGAAATTCAGCTACTACCGAAGAAATTACATTTCACTCAGACAACTAGCCCAGGCACTGTATCAACACCACCTCTCTGTCTGCAGGAGTTATAAACTGGCAACAGTATGCTCCCGGGGGGAAAGAAAACACACCCTTTCATGCTCTGAGCAGTGCACCACTAGGAAAGGAGTATATGGTACAGGGATACCGACATTTATCTCATCCCATCAACAACGGTAAGAGTCATAACATTAAAAAAAAAAGTTAATCTACAGAAATTTCCTGGTGTCTTTATTTTTAAAAAACAGGGGAAAAGAAATGCTCTTCAGTTACCAGGGTTTAAATTCCAGTACTTTTGTCATTCTGGCAGGTATATTCCGCTAGCCTCTATATTCAGAGCCCAAGGCTGAAATTCAAGAGCTAATGCGAATGCATAAAACTGCTTTGCAAGTAAGTAAAACAGAAGATAAAAGGACAATTCACAAATACTTTGGTTCCAAGTTCTTTTCTAGACCTTCACACCCCCCACTACCATCTCCTATTCCCTCATTATGCTTCAGAGTTAGAAGTTTCCTAGCCTGGGTCACGACCAGTGAGGCTTTCGTATTTTGAACAGTAATAAATGGCTGTACTATGAATGACAGCACCTGCAGAAACTCAGAAGCAGGTAGTGCCTTACAGATACAGCCAACCAGCTTCTCCTGAAGCAGCAGCAGCTCCTGCTGAGTGGTGGCTGTCTGCTGTAATTCACCTCAAAGACACCGGATCCTTGTTTCCAGTGAGCCGGTCCAATCTCATGAAGCATCTTTATTTGTAAGCATAAAGTCTATTTGTACATCAACTTTTGTACATTAAACCACGTTGTCGTCACGGCTTCAAGTGTCAGTTGCAGATTTTCTCTGCCAATAAATCTTACAGGAAACAAAACAGTCTTACCACCATACTGTTTTTAATCCACCTCCGGTCTGGGATGGGGTTTCCAGCGAGCAGCACACATGGCAAAGTGAGCTGCTGGCCCTCAATTACATTGGCTGTGGCTGGACTTACTCCAATCAGAGGTGTAACTTGAACAAAAGAAAGAATTATAACAAGTTATTAGCAATTTTTATATATTCATGTAAAGTTTTAAATTTCAATTATTAGTCCTGTCACTAATGCTACTTGCAGCACCATCAGACAAGGTGACCTTCTGCAAGGTACTATACAAATATAGAACAAGAAACATTTTCTACAATGGAAACTATACAATTTAAGTAGAAAGAAGGAAAGGGAAGGAAGAAATACACGTTGCCATCAACAAACAGCACAGGAGTTCCAACATACTTAATTTTATGACAAAAAATACCAGATGGGATTCTGGTGTCTGAAATGTCAACAGTGCAGGCAGGAAAAAAGAACGAAACAAATGAAGGGGTGGGGTAACATAGGAGAGAAAGGAAGCTGGAGGAATACACATACAATGATGTTAAGACTAAGGAATGGCAGCAAATGGAAGATGTTGTCCAGCTGAAATTGGATCCAATCCAGTATTTCCCTGAAAACTCACGTTCCCTTCATACCAAGTTGATATATTATTTTTCCTTTCTTGGGCAAAATACTGAAGAACAAAAGTAGCAGGTTTGGAGAGGACAAAAATATAAGTGGTAATTTCCTTTGGGCATAAAATTTTAAAAGATTAGAATAGAGGTCAAGAGCTCAGCAGAAAATTCTTCAAGCTCTGTAAAGAGCCAACAGAAAGTGCTCCTGTGCACATGCTTGGTAAACTAATTTTAAATAATGGGGATTAAATAACAGTTTTAAATAGGTAAAAACATGTCTATCAAATACTACCAGCATTACAGATTCCCACTAGATGTTTTAAGTTAGCAATTGGTTTCTTTGATGTCAGATGGACTCCATTCTTATCCTCTCACAAATGTATACATTCCATAGCATTATTTTTCCTTTTACTGCCAATTGTCCAATGGAGATAATAAACAACTCTTTAATAGCACAGCTATCGTCAAAGCTAGACATTTACTGTCTTCTTGGATCACTAAGATTCTTTCCCAGTTATATCAACACACTGACCTAAGCATGTTCATTGCTGCTTTTCTTTTTTTTTTTTTCCCAAGATGAATTAAATGGCAGAAACCCCATCATTAGCATTCATCATTATGGTGATTTTTCATTCCTTAATAAATTTACATCGGAATAAGAAACAGAAGTCAGGATAAATCACTTCTTTAAGGTCCATGTTATAAAGTGCAGATGGAACTAATTCAAATTAACGTAGCCAGTCAAGAGAATCTTTTAACATGTAAAATTCACTGAAATTAATTACAATATTCCATGCAAATGTCTTCTGATTCTCTTTGTGTGGATTACATACGTGTAAATACAGCATATAGGTACGTCACCACGTATGTACATAACCCACAGACATCCTATTTGTTGTACAAACACCACCAACTATCACCTCCTCCAGTGTACTCCAGGCACTGAAATGCTGCCAGTCTTCCCTCGCACTGCCGTCACTGACATTAACCAGTCTTACCCAGTCCAGTTACTGTGAGCGTGGCTGGCTGTGACTGAATCCTTCCAAACTGGTTCTCAGCTTCACAGATATAAGTTCCTTCATCACTAACCCACAAATCTAGAGGGGAGGAAAAAAAGAGATCCAATTGCAGCATTTGAAATGATACTGCAAGGTTTGCAATACACAGACACCCGATGCTTTTGTCTTTCAGTTTCAAATATTTGGTTTTGGCCAGGTCACCAAGTACAGAAGCAATGACTATTTTACAGAGTAAAAAAAGCATTATTTACATATATATGATACTTTTCATCACTGTACATATTGCATATACTTTAATACAGTATATACTAATGTGCATAAATAATATACAGTAGTATACTATAAATCTACATATGCTATCACATAGTGCCTTACTATGGAATAGTGCTCACTGCATACAGCAATGTGTGTCTGTATGTGAACAGACACCCACAAAACTGTACATAAGACATGAGTTACTGCACTGCATGTACAGTAGAGAGAAATTACTTCACCCAACTTATGTCTAGAAAGGAATTAGAAAACCCTAATTAAGAAAACAGAGTAACTTCACTTAGTGCAAGGGTGACCGAAACGTTCCAGGTAAATGAAGTTGCAAAGCCACTTATGGAATTTTTGGTTATTACCCAAATTAGGACTTGTCTAAAACAGTGAGTTTAGAAACAATTCTCAAAAAAAAAAAAAAGAAAAGAAGAAAATCCACGGCTCCTCAGTATCAGAGACCATAACCCATGTATATTTAAACAAAGGTGTAATAATTTCTGTGAAGAGTGAAGCCAATGCCCAAACACAACTGAATTCACAAACACATGGGAAAATGAACTGCATGTCAAAAGCAATGAAGTCACTATCAGAAACACATTCTCTGATAAAAATCCAGTCTTTTTACAAAATTATCAATTTTACAAAGTAGTACAGTAACCTAAATGCATTGCATATGTCATATTTCCTTCTGGAATCTTTTTTGAAAATAAGTTCAGTCTACCTACTATTAATAGATAGAGCTCCCGTTCTGAGTTGACTGATGGAACTAACTGCAAATGGTCTTGAGAAAAGGGAAGCACCATTTAGCCGCCTCCATTTAACCTTTGGTTCTGGGTAACCCTGAACATAGCATGGCAGCGTGATGTTTGAGCCAATATCCACAGATTCATCACTGGGTTCCTGCGTGAAAACTGGAGGAGCTGGAAAGAGAAAAAACCAACCAACCAAAAAAAAAAAAGAGTACACAGAAAGTGAATTGGGGTTGCAACGTAATATTAGCATTCTGCTTGCACTATTGACAACCTAAATTTATGTCTCCTTATACACAATTATTCTTCTAACAACATATTCCCAACTAGCAACACCTTACAAAAGCAGCCTCGCATGCTCTGTACTTCCAATGGGGAGCTCAGAAATGGGCTAAACATCTCAAAAAAATGAAGATACAGCCACCCCCATCAGACAAACGTGCATACTCAAGTGTTAGCATTGTTAAGTTCCTCATCTCCTTCAAAGAGCACTGCTCATTGCTTCCAAAAGCACGTGTGCCTGACAGGAACACGCATTTAACAAGACATGACGTGTCAGCCACAAGCAGTTAGAAGAATTAGGAAAAGAGAAGAGGAAGGGCTAAGTTACAATAACCTTACTTAGTAACTTAAGTTAGTATAATATATTCTCTACTTGAGAACTTCATTGAGATTTCAGTTTCCTCCTCCTCTACCTCTCTCTTCCTCCTCATAACTTTTATGCTTTGCAAAAGAAGTGTAAAGGGAAGTTGGAGCCCAGATAGGACAAGGAAACAGCTTAGTGAACACCACCAAAGAGGTGTTCCCAGCATACACACAGGCTTACACGTATTTGTGAGAAAGATTCAGATAACCAAGGCACCATTGAGCCGATACAGAAACACTGAAATTAAGGGTATTTACTGTCTAGATTGCAAACTACTTACAGCCAACATCTAGAGTTATCTTTCCAGAAGCTCTGCCTGCATCGTTGGTAGCCACACAGGTATAGTCACCAGCATCCAGGTCTTGTGTTTCCTGGATCTTCAGAAGACCCCGATGAGTATCAATAATGAGAAACGCTGATGCCCTCAACTCTAAGTCACCTAAGACCAGACAGAAAAAAAAAAAACCAACTGAAATATAACAGGGCATTTATCAAAGTTATTCCAACAAAACAATGTCCAGTTTTGAGAGTAGTTCACAACATGGCTGTATTCATTTAGCAAATGAGTACTCTGACTTCTACTCAACTGAGTGGAAAAATTCATTACTTCATTAGATACAATCTTTTTTATTTAGTTGTTTCACTAGGGGAACACAAACCCAAGTAGCTTTGGTCAGAGACCAGCATTAGGACAGTGTGCTAGGCTGTATTTCTCCTTCCCACGTTAGAGGCTACGTGTGGCGGCCACTTGTCTGCCAGCTCTGTACCAAGCTGAGAACTCCACAACACCTAGAAAACAGCTCTGCTACCTCTCAAGCTCAGCGGGAGCCACAATACTGATGTGTAACATTCAGAACTGGCCCACATGTACGCTTTGGGATGATATCAAAAAGCCTGTTGACTCCTGCTTTAAAATACAAACCATCCACTAACTGCAGTGAGTTCAGAACGCGCTTCCTTTGAGGGAAGATTATCTGCAAACAGACAACAAAGAGTTTGGTGCTTCCCCCCAGTCACTGTCAGAGATGAAATACTGGACTGGATAAGCTATCTGTTGGCACTCTCTATCTAACAAGATTATTGGTTTTCCAGAAAATCAGCAGGCAGGTGGTTTATACAACCACATACAGGAGTCAGCTGCTTCTTCTGAGGACAAAGGTTCAGTCTTGAGACGTGGGATTCTCTGACTTGCACATAACTCCAGAAAAGCTCCCACAGTTCTGATACCCAATATACTGCCTCACTACGAAAGAAACTGTCAGAGACACCTCTGAGATTCAGAAGAAGGAACATATAAAAACTCCCTAGGTGTTGCAAAGGAATTCAGGCAAACATCTGATGGGAAAAACAGAAAAGTGTTTTGTGATTTTTGTACCATGTAGCTAAACAGTTTCTACAGAGGAATGAACATTATTTAAATAAGCAAGAGGCTCAGCTTTTTTTTTTTTTTTTAATTGATTATGCTACAGTATATACATTCACAGTATTTAAACAGGAGCAAGAATTTACGCCCTAGAAGTCAACTGCTGTATCTTCTAGATTTAGAGAATTTCACAAGTCAGTCACTAGTTGAATAAAGCTTTTGAGAAAATGAAGTCACTTCAAGATCATTGATCTAAATATTCACACTAAAGTAAATAAAGCAAACACAAAGTAGTAAGTGCACCTTTAAACCATTTAACCTGGGGATGTGGGATTCCAGTTGTTTTACACTCCATAATGGTTGTGTCTCCAAGAGCAACCAGAATTTCACTTTGAACTACAGTCAATGTTGGGCCCTCTAAAAAGAAACAATAGAGAAAAAAAAAAAAAATGAGTTCCCCATCCAAAGCATATACCATTTTTAAGACATAAACCATGAAAGACTCTAATTTTCTCTTGTTATATGGAAGAATATTTGCATTAAACACCAAACAGGCTTAAAAAATCATGTAAGGTGACAGATAAACACTGGGAAACATGAAAAAGTGAAGTCTGGTCCAGAGCACCTAGATCATACACAGAATACACAGGGAATTTAAGGATAGAATAGGAAAAGTCAGATCACATAGGAAGTGAAAAGATTAAGAGTTACTCTCCCTCTCCAGCTTGGTGTTGGTCATCAAGAATTTTAGTACTCTGCTATTAACATATTAACACAGTGTTTAGAGGACACAATTTGGATTAGGACTCCAGAGTGCTAAGCACACTGATGGAATTTATATGATTCCTTTCCAAAGGCTTAGTCAGGTTTGCAAGCTTGCCCCACTTTCACACCCAGTTTTAGTTTGTTTTCTCCAAAACAGTGCAAAAAGAAACATTAAGCCCCAAATATCACCTAACAATACTACTCAGATTTGAATAGAAAACAAAAGGGACATTTGTGACCTGCTCAACATCTTTTCCAAGTTTTCTGAAATTTCTACCAGTATGTTCTGCATGGTTCCACTAATTTGAACAGTTCCTCCCTGATGATGTATTAGCTTGCTTTTTTAATTTCACTACATCGTTTCTTTCACTTACCGATATATGTAAGGGTGGATGTCTGTCTCTCTGTCCCAGCAGAGTTACTTGCCAAGCAACCATAAATTCCTGCATCTTTTGGAATTGCCTTTCTTATGATTAAGGTGCCTTCTGGGGTCAATCTATACCTGGAAACACACAGGAGACCAACCAAAATGATTAGTTAAAGAAAAGAGAGTAACAGCTACACCCACACTCCAAGCAGCCACAGCAGCAGCATGAGCAGATGGTTTATAAACAGACATTGCTGGTTTTTTCTCCAGATAAACACCAATATTAGTATTATTATATCTATCAGAGAGTATCAGTGCATTTTGTGAAAAGTGTTTAAATTAATCTTGTAAAAAGCCTTCTGAAAAAGAAAACTAAAGTATTTCTATTTTAGAGATGAGGAAACTGAAATTAAAAGTTATAAAAGTGAAGGTTGAGGTACTATTTCCAAAACTCAGACTCCTGTAGAAAAAATAGTCAAGAGTATTCTGGCATCCTTCAAAACTTCTCTCTCACACAGGCAAAAATAAAAATAAATAAAGCAAGCTATAATCCCTACCTGCTTGAACCAATAATAAACATATCGTTGTGTGTCCATACTACTGTCGGCTTTGGATAACCTGTTGCAGAACACCTGATAGACACTTCAGAGCCTTCTGTAAAAGTCTGATTCTTAGGTGAAATGACAACCCTAGGCGGTTCTAGTAAAAGAAATTAAAAATGGCAATTAAAAATATCTGTTTAGAAAACACAGATTACAATAATAACTTTATTCCCATTTTCAAACAGCTCTACAGTAAGAAAACAATCCTAGTAAAGGTCAAAATCCACTTGTTTCCTCACTTCCTCTAGCACAGTCTGCCAATTCATCAGCATAAAACATGCATACCTTTATAAAAGTTAGTAAGTCTGGATTCAACGTACAGAGACTAAATTCATTCACACCTCTACACAGTTTACTTTTCTCCGAGACACAGAATTCGAAGCCCCCAAATGTTGGCACCAATTCTGACAAAAAGCTGCCAGAACCAAGCAAAGTTCACCAACGTGACCCATCAAGGTGACAAAGCCAGGCTGAAATGGGCGTAAGTTGTGCAGGGTCATCATTCTGAATAGAAACTATGAGAACATTAGTGGTTTCACACAAATTCAACTTGAATGTAATAATTATGTAATAATTAACGTCTGTTATGTTGTGTAATTTGTATATTGTGTAATAATTAAGCATACATTTTTAAATGCATGCTTAAAACTCAAAGCAGCAACAGAGCTATTTTTGACAAATACAAGACAAATTTGTGCAGACTCCTGAAAACTAAAGTGAATGACCATAAACCTTCAGGCAGGCCAAGGGTAAGAATATAACCTGAGTGATAAAAACAGGAGTCACACTATATCTGCATACACAGAGAAAGAAATTAACAGCAAAATCATGTTGAAGACAATTGAATCTGCAGTAGATGTTATAGATTTCAGTTGCATTTCACTGAAAAGGTGATTGGGTGAATTTCACAGAATTCATTCACTTCTATCCTTAGACAGATTTCCTCAGTAAAGATGACCACCAAAACAATTCACTGCGGCAACTGCCATTTTCTTCTGTTGTACACATGATTTTGTCTTGCCACGATGAGCAAGACAAGGAACCACACCACAGTGGAAGAAATAGTAGCAACTTGTAGTACTAACCGGTGCTACTTCACCTTAGTTATGGCATGAGGTTGGCTACTATTAGATCAGTAGTATTGATCTTCATCTTAGGAGCTTTGCCTTTTGCTAATCACACACTGAGTTATTAACGTATATTCCTCTGCAGCTGCTCTTTTTACTAGCAACCATAGAATGAAAAGCCCAACTGTCCCTTTTGGGAGAGTAAGAGAGGCTAAATACGTGTAACACAGAGGTACCTTGAGTGTAGGGCTGCTCTGCATGGCTCTTTTATTCGCTTCAGTGGGAATTACACCATCCTATAGACTCAAGTGATGTCTGACATGTTTTCATGGCTGCTAAGGAAAAATGTGTGCAAGAGCAAGTACACGCAATCTACGTGTGTGTGGCATAATCCATCAAGGACAAGACGAAGGTGTGATGCTGTACAACTTCCAGATGCACAGCATAAATCTTTCTAGTTCAGTCTGTCATAATGCAAACAGAAACAATTCAGAGTGCTACTACAAATGCCTTCCTGGAAGAATTAATACCCTGCCCTTCTCATTATCATTGTGGGGAAGAAGATTATTGTCTAAATTCTGTGTTGTAATACCATTTGTTTAAAAAGTTAACTAAAAACCACAGGCCTGGAAGAAGACTCTTCCTGCAGAAGATTGTGCTGCTTCTAGGACAGAGATGAGGCAGGTTCTGCTTCCTGGCTGGCCAGAAGCTCTCTGGGTTTTAGTCAGCAGGTTTTTAACCCAATGGCATTAAAACATACAACTTAGAAAACAATCTTCCTCCCCCCAGTCTCAGCACACTTGATGAGAAGGGATTAGTGACAGATAGAGAAATTAAATGGTTTTCAAATGTTCAAACATGAAATTAAGAGCACAGATAAGAACAGCAGGAGACCTCTTTACTCTTTATATGGAAAAGTTTATCAAGAGTAGCAGAGGTTTGGGAAATACAGGTTGGCAAGCCTAGATATTATCCCCTGAGTCACACTCTGCTGACTTTAAGGAGGTATCTGTGCCTCTGGAGGTCCAAAGCAAATTGGTAAGGTGGACACAACTGTCCCATTGATATGAGACCTTTTATTGTCTGCCAGCCACAGTTACTATAGAATGATTTGTCCTGCAACACATCTTACTGAATAGGAGACCAAGGTTGCCAAAACGAGTAGCTTTGAAATACAGTTAGTTGTGACATCAGTATACAAGTCATGGACATAACTTTGATTTAACCATTTCAGTATACTTACTTAAAATATTTGCACTGTGTTTTGTGTTTGAGTTTCATGAATAAGTCACATCTGTTAGTGTTTCACGCAAACTTATCTGCATGCCCCTACTAAAGACATAAAACATCTCTTTCAAAGAGAAATATAATTGCTGTTTTGAGGAAGGCTCTGGGGAACAGAACTATATTGCCAGGATTTGATGACTCTTTTCAGCCATTAACTAGATGTTAATGACTGAAGATTCTGAGATCTTTAAGTAAAAGTGTGTGCAAAACCACACAACTACACTGCCAAAGAATAAATTAAATAATAAACAGAAACTAGTTTGCACAGTTGCAAAATTGTAAACATACATGTATATAATGCCTTAGCATTTCCTTTCTTAAATATATATCCATTAACCTTCCTCCAGTTCATTAGTCTTTCAGTTGTAAAGTAGACTATTTAATAAAGCTGCAGAGTCCTGAAAAGTCCCTCCCGTGTCTCATAACAGCTCTAAAACCTCTGAGCTCTCAGAGGAAAGATACCAGAGGAAGGCAGAGCCATAGTTCCAGAAGCACTAGGATTAAATCCAGATACGAAGGGGCACGGAGAGGCAAGCAATGGATGCAAGTTAAAGAGCTGTCCTCACGTGATTCATGATGTGCACAGCTTTCTCAGCTATTTTTATTTTGGTTTAAATCCTGCCAAGAGACCCTGGGAGATATTCTGCATGCTCTGGTCTTCAGGAAGGTCTCCTCATGTTGATATTAGGAAATTGTTTGTCTCAGATGGCAATCACACATCACGCTTCAGCAACACACTGTTGCCCATGCAGTTATTTTCACACAATTATATTATCAGGTGAGCAGATGAAGGTGGAAAAAATATTTGTATTTAACATATAATCAATTAAATGAATTGAAAAAAGTCCATATACACAGACGTAATTCTAGGTGGCAGCTTGAGTATCAGCAACACTGCATTTGCAACTAATTAACCATCTTTTCTTGCTCAAAGGCCAGCAACCTGGCAGGCACACAGAACAGGCTTTGTTGGGTGACAGGTCAATATGATTTCTTTAGCTGTGTTCCTTGTATCATAGGGGAGAAGAACTGTACGTGGGCAGGAGAAGCACAAGCTCCTTACAGTGCCAATCCCATTCAAGGCTGTAGAATAAACCTTTTAAACAACATAGATCATGTATAAAGCTTCTTAAGAGAATGGTTGGTGTGAAGATTTCAGGGTCTGAAGCATTCACACCTGTAACTATCTTTGGCCCTAGTATTCATGAAAACCCTTTGAAGCAGTTAAACTTGGCATGAAAAAGGGACAGCAAATACCAAATTTTTATTTCATACAATAGAAAAACCCTCTTTTCACCCTTTATTAGTAAAAACCAGACTTCTTGCCAATGTTTTTTCACTACTTTCTGCTTGCCTTTTTTTTTTTAAACACAAACTTTGCCCCAAAAGCCACCCTGCAGATGGTATCTGACTGACCCATTACTTGTAAATTATCAATATTTTTGTGCAGCACTCTCAAGATCCTTTCTTGCCTTTTACACTAAGAGTATTTTTTTGAAAACTCAATGGTTTAACCTACTCACCTGACATTAACAAGGCTAAATAAGAACAGGTATTTAAATGTATCTATATCAAGAAAACCACCATGTAAGAATGCAACCACTGCAGCAGTTTGCACACGTTTGTTGCAAATTTTTACAAGGATTTGATTTTCATAATATTTCACTTCAAGACCGTACAGTAATTATCCAGACCCTCCTACATATACACAGATACTGGCAGAGAATAGATGAAGCCCCAATCCCTGTGTCCAGTCTGTTCATTAGCAGTTCTCTATAGTTACAACCCGATTCTTGTTAACATCAATTAAATGGGTCTGAATTGACCTACTTGGGCTTCTAACTACCAAGACACTGCAAGAGCAGATGCTTATCACAAAGCCCTGCTTTTAGCAATACAGGAACTGTAGAGTTGGTGTGAAGCATTAATTCTCTTCAGTCCTGTGTAACCACAGTGATGTCTATGAATTCTTGTGTTACTGTGAGTTTTATGGATATGCCTTAGTTTTTCCATGTGGAAACTTATAAATGGAATTGAATGGCTTTGATCTCAAACTATCTAAAAACTTACATTATGTTAGTGTCAAGAGTGCACATCGGGAAGGCGCAGGGGGGAGAAAAATATCCAACTCTACTATTTTGATAGCTATTAAGATACGTCAGTGAGACAGAAGACGGGTTATGAAGCATTCCTCCCAGAGCGTAGATCTCTACTTTGATGTCAGACCAAGAACAGAATTCTCATTATATCTATGTTATGAAATAATAACACAAATACACATAACCTGTCACTACATTCGCAAAAGGAATCCTCTCCATTCATCTGATTTCTATTAAGTCGGAATCATGTTTTAGCAATATGCATTGGAATTAATATTCAATTTTATACTTTTGTTCACAAGCCAAATGAAAGAAGCGAAGAAAAATTGCACATAAACAGAAAAACTGACAAAGGCTCCTGTTTGAATAGCAAGCTGAGAACAGATTTCTTACAGCATAAATAAAGATTAAAACATTCAATAGGGATAAACAAAAAGTAGCCTTCAGCATTAATCAGCCAGTCACATTCATCTGTACTTTTGGCATCAACCAAGTGAACCTAATTAAAAAGGAATATTGTCTTTGGACATAATCATCTTGCTTCATTCCGTTGCCAAACGTCTCCCTTAGCTGCCAAGTTCCCAGTGATGTCCCCCCCGCGCACCCTCAGCCCCGCCGCAGCGCAGGGCGTGCCGGCCGGCAGCAGCCCGGGCCCTGGCGCTCTGCGGAAACATCTGTTTCCATAACTGCTGAACCATTAGCTCAGGTAAAAGATACACGGCAGGAGCATTCACGGCTGCTTTTGTGAGACTCTCCACAAAGCTTCCAAGAACAAATTTAACTTCTATAGGGTGGAGGGCGAGTGTTATTGGGATCATCTTGTTGTTCGGCCGGGAAGTATGCGCAAGCTGCAATTTCACCAATGCCAACAGCAACCTTGGCTACCACAGGATAGAACAAGTTATTCTGCTCTGATACACCATTTAGCACACCCCCCCGCCCCAGCACTAAGAAAGTGTGCTGTGAAAAACTACAGGGGAAGGACCACCCATTTTCTCTCTATAGGCAAAATTGCTGCTTCCCAAAAGACATGCAGATATGCACTACAAAGAGTCTTCTCACCAAAATTGTTTTTCATAACATCCCTGCGCTTCCCTGTAACTTGGCATTCACTGACCATATGCAGACTCTATCAGAAAAAATTAAGCACATGGTAAGTATTCACCAGCTGTGAACAAGAGGCCATAAAGAAAGCATCTGACACTATACAGACCACATACCTGGCCTTTACAATGACCTCCCCGCAGCAGACAGACCTGCAGAAGAAAAGGAAATGGGTTCCTTCCTTGTTGTGTCCCTGTCCCAAGTTTCTACTCAGCCCTAGAAGTTGGTAGACTCAGGAAAAACCACGTGGTGAACACCTTTATAAAAGAAAATTAAAAAGTCAGGCTTCCTGCTCCAACAGAGCAGTGCTGACATGTTGCAGATAAAGAGACATCATCTTGGAAAACCAGTACTTCACAAAGTGAAATAGGGAACTTCTACCTCTGGAACTTAGTGGGCTCTTCTCAGGAGATGCGTTCCCATCTTCACATGACAGAGAGGCACTTCACTTTATTGAAATGTAAATTCAACTTGTTTATGCTCCTATGTATTACCAAGCACTGCACCCAGCCCTCCTGGAAGGGTTGCTAGTCAAACACCTTGCTTATACTTACAAGTACAATACTTCACAATTTAATTAATGATTTCCTTGTGCTTTTTGTAACAGAGACCAAATACCCCGCAAGAAGCTAGTTTCAAAGAGATCTGCATGGTATATTTGCCTTGAAACAGAGATTTGCATAGGTCAGAAGACATCTAGAAGTACTGATTTCTAAACATGTTATGGTTCCACTCCCCCAAAACTCCTCTTAGAAATCCTTCTGAAGGCCTAAATTTTCTGTAAGAAATAGCAAGAAAATAACGAGCATGAAATCAAATGACAGAAATTAAGATGCATGACACTAATTTTCTGTTTTGTTTAATGCCCTAATTTTTTATCCTTCATCAAGTTTGGAGTTAAATTCTTTGGAGTAAGGACTCTTCCTACGATGCATAACCTGAACACTATAAAAAATTACAAAAGCTTAATCATCACTTATTTCGTTGAATTTGTGACAAAGAAAATTTAAAGACAAAGAAAACGTAAAGATATTTCTAGCTGGATGAGAGAGCTTTGTTTGTCCTGCTTTTGTACTGATCTGTAGAGAATGTCACTCAGGGAATATTATTAAAAGAAACCTCCCAAACAATAAATTCAGGCCAACTCATGAAATCAGGCCGTAAGAGTGATTGGTCTAATAACACAAACAATTTTTTCCCTATCAGTTCCCTTCCGCCGAATATAGAAAATAACTTCTTACAAACAGCGACAGTGTGGAGAAGACAAATGAACTTGGGGATGCTCATTAATTTTCTTGAGCAGCAAAGAACTCCAGAGAGTCTGCTCAGGCAATTCCTGCCCCTTCTGCTAACCTGCATCTCCTGTGCAAGAGGCTAGTTTCTGAAAAACAGCTTAATGACTATCATTGAGCCTGCTGTGAATGATAATTAGCAACTAGGATACATACTGATTCAGCTCTCTTTCTTCCAAAGCATACTGACTTTTGCATCAAAGAATGTTGCTGAGAGTTCAACTGTTTTATTTCCTGCTCTAACAGGGGTCGAAGTGCCACAGTGATAACAGATTTGAGGTAGTAACTTTAAAATACACAGCCCCAAAAAAATACCAACTTATCTTCTCAGACAGTTCCAAATAACAGCTTAGAAAAGACATGCAGAAGGCACTAAACTGCCCTTCATTCTTTAGGACAGATACCTTGCATTTAATTCAGTTTGAAACCACAAATAAAGCAGTAATACTTCAATTTTATTCCCTTTCTTGTTTTATGTGTGTTTAAAGAATTCGGTACAGTCTAACAAATTTCTCCTTGCCCCATTATTACAGTGTGTATATCCGTGTGATAAGTGAACGATATTCACATGATCAGTTCTATAGAGATCTCAAAGACTATGATGTTTATTTCTGTATCAGAGAAAAGAGCAGAGGAAATTCAGGGAACAAAGCACTGGGTTATGCCAAGGAGGTAATTTACCTTTTGTCCATCTAGCCAGTCTCTTTTCTGGTATTATTCCAGCTATAAGTACATTCATGCTGAAAGTCCTATTGTGTTCATTCAGTTCTAGTTTCTGCTCCTTGTCTGGGATGTACCCGAGTATTACCGTTGCTTTGGTTGAGCCAAGTCACATACACCATCTCCTGGGCAATTTTTTTTTCAACCTGGATTTCAAGCTCTTAGTTGGTAAGTGCCCACATCAGTTCCCTACAGCAGACAGCGAGGTTGCATCTGGTCAGGCTCATAGGTCTCGCTTTCCCCCATCGCACCTGGAACGTAGTTGACTTCGTTCATACAGCAGGACAGCACTCTTGGCATGTGTTGACTTGACAAAAGGTCACTTAGACTTATCACATCCATGACAATTCTTCAGTGCCCGAATTTAAACATACACTTTATTTCTTATGTGGGCAAGTGGAATGCATAATATGCAAGCTTATTCCTTGCAGGGGCAGCTTAGGTGCTTCTAGCACTTAGCTGCTAGCACAGATCACTCTGAATTAGCCGTGCTACTTGTAAGCAGATGCTAAAAATGCCTGTCAGTCATGATGGCGATCTTAGACAAGCGTTTAAACATTAAATGTTCAGCAAATAAGCAGGTAAAGGAAACCCACCATGCTATGGACAGAGCAGTAACTACAGCACGTACGATTTTATTTTACCTGGACATTCACAGAATCACAGAATCATTCAGGTTGGAAAAGACCCTTGGGATCATCGAGTCCAACCATCAGCCCTACTCTACAAAGTTCTCCCCTACACCATATCCCCCAGCATCTCATCCAAACGACCCTTAAACACATCCAGGGATGGTGACTCCACCCCCTCCCTGGGCAGCCTATTCCACTCTCTGACCACTCTTTCTGTGAAAAATTTTTTCCTAATGTCCAGTCTGAACCTCCCCTGTTGCAGTTTAAAGCCGTTCCCTCTTGTTCTGTCACTAATCACCTGTGAGAAGAGACCAGCATCAACCTCTCTACAATGTCCTTTCAGGGAGCTGTAGAGAGTGATGAGGTCTCCCCTCAGCCTTCTCCTCACACTAAACAGTCCCAGCTCCTTCAATCTCTCCTCATAGGATTTGTTCTCCAGGCCCTTCCTCAGCTTCTTGCCCTCCTCTGCCCTCGCTCCAGCACCTCGAGATCTCTCTCGTATTGAGGTGCCCAAAACTGGACACAACACTCCAGGTGTGGCCTCACCAGTGCAGAGCACAGGGGGACTATCACCTCCCTACTTCTGCTGGTCACACTATTTCTAATACAAGCCAGGATGCCGTTGGCTTTCTTGGCCACCTGGGCACACTGCTGGCTCATGTTCAGCTGCTTGTCAATTAGAACAGATCAAGATGAAGAAATACACCCGAATAGAATGCTGACCTGCATGCTGTTCATCAATGAGCTCAACGCACAGCGGCTGGCACCAGATTGCCTTAGATGGCTCCCAATAAGACAAAAGTTCAGTATTGCCTCACTTTTTTAATCTGCTGCTGGAATTCATCATACACTGAGATTACTAAACACAAACATCTCTACTAATTGCCAACATAAACACAAGCAAAAGCCATAAAAGTTTCTACATACTATACAGCTGTGTTGTAGAGGCAAAAGGCAGTTGCAGTCATTAAAGAAGTGCTTCATTGTCCACTCTTACTTACACCAGAAAACATGTAAAACCACGACTACCATAAAAATCACATTTAGCATCACCCGAATTTCAGGGATCTGAGTTTTAACTGTGTATTTGAAATTCTTGGAGGGGGACAGAAAGAAAAAAAACACCACAAATCAATCTCTTCGGCATACACGCTGTTTCAATTAAAAAAAGGCATAAGTTCCTCAAAATCCGCCCCAACTCAATACCAGTTATGTGTATGAAAACATCAAGAACAAAACATCAAGCTACCAAAACATGTGATATTCATTCCACCCGATAAATACGCACATAGCAAACTCATATTTTGCCTACAAGACTGCAACAAACTGGAAAGAAGAAGTTGACATGCTCACGGAATTTCCCTCATCAGTGATGGAATTTTCATTTTTCATTGAAATTTTGAAAATTTCATTGAAAAGTTCATAGGATCATCAATGTTTCACACTCCTGCCCAATCTCTAGCCTCACACAACTGCAGTATGCTCCCTCCAGGCTTCTGATAAATTAGGTGAAGCATCTGAAAAAGTAATGAATGCCCTTACAAATTCATTTATGTTTCCATATAAAACCAATCTGTTGGGAGGACTTAAGCAATTCACATTACATAGCCACCATTTAACGAGTTCCAAAGATGAGCATGTACTTTAAAAGTTAGTCATAGCACTCAATAAGCACCAACACAATCCTAGAAGGCTCAAGACCTTATACTCCTTGAAATGTATAAAACTGCATTCAGTGCCCTTCCAGACTACTCTGAGCAGTACACCGCCACCCCACATATAGGCACAAGTTTTAAACAGGATCTTCACCTTGCTGTGCTCAGCACTAGTGGGGGACAATTAATGACTCAGTATAGTATGATGTTCTTAACACAGAACACGCAACTGGGGGAAAAAGTCAACTCTCATTGAAGATTTCAGTCTGTATTTGTACAGCTGCTGGCACAAAAAAATCAGATGAATGTTCTCTTTCAGAAACAGCAGCATCAAACTGAAAGCTTTCAAAACAAGGGTTTACTACAATCCACTAAAGCATGTAAAGCAGATGCTGGGTTATTTTTAGAGCTACCAACATTTGTTCTCTGCCTTAACTCCCACTCCAGAAAGAAAATGGGGATGAAAGCAGAGATCTACATGGAACTGTCCCAGCAATAATAAAGGTCCTCAATCTGAATTTAATTTGACATTCTGAGTTACTTGCAACTCCACAAAAGCATGAACCATCTCAATCTATTAACAAGACTTCAAATTTCCTTCTTCAGAATGTTAATAATGGCAACCCTATAAAGCTTTTGCTTCTTACATACAGCCACCTTTTACTCTTTTGCTGCCAAACAAACTGTTCTTTTTAATACTGTTCTAGACCCTATCAAGCACTCTGGGTTGTACATGACAATCACACACTAGAGTACCTCCAGAAACTTGACAGAAATCAGTTTGTCCAAGCAAAATAAAATAGTCACACATAATAGCACATAAAACCATCTTGATACTGTTCAGCTTCTGCATATAGCCATTTGAAAGGTTGGCAGTAGATTACTTTTTCCAGAGGCAGACACTGCTGCAGAAATCTGCATTCAGCTGCAGCTTAGCATTTTCTATGTATTTATTCTGTTCTAAGCATCCTTCATCAGAAATTAAAGAAAACACAATTCAGACTCTCAACTAAGCCTGTCCAAACCGTTCAAGAGGGTTCTCACAGACATGTTTTAAACCTGCTAGCTATACCAGTACCAGCCAAAACGTAATTTCCAACTATTTGATATAATCATTCTACATATATAAGTGATTTGAAACTCAATATGCTGCTGTGGCAGCAGAAAACTTCTTTAGCTTTATTATAAAAAGCTGCCAGAAGTAATCTGATCATTGTGTTAAAGCTCCCAGCTGGTCTACAGACATTAGGGAGGAAAATCTAAATCCCAGGAAGAGATGAATGAGGGAGGGGGGCACTTCTCTTGTTGCCTTTGATATGCTTGAATGAGTGTTTTGATGGAAAAATCTTGTAGAATTTAAAACTAAGTTTTCCAAATGTATGATGGTTGAGTTTTTTTCATGGCCTTTTTTCTTTCAGCCTTGCTAGAAATTTAATGGTTATAACTCTGCTGTAGCCATCTAAGGGCAATTCGAACAGATCCATGAAGAAACACTCCATTCTGATGTATTTTGTAATAGGTCCTACATAATTGGTTGCAACACTTACTTATTCCACACCTTGGCAAACCAATATGCTCTTCCTGTAAGAAAAACTACATCCTATTAGTAAGTGCTACTACTCCATTTTTGACCTTTCTCTGTTTTGGAGTACCTTAAGGCAGGCAGTTCCACTGGATTTTTCTTTTTTCCATAATTCTAAGTTTTCCATCAGTTAACCAAGTACTACAATTACATCAGCAAAGTTAATGAAGCTACCCACTCTGCACAGAATATGTCTCAGTACCATCAGCAAGCAGAAATCCTGCAGAAGTCCCCTACAAGCAGACAGAATAGTTTTCTTACTAAAACATTTTGAGTTCTGGCTCTTCTTACCCACCGACAGGCAGCTAGGAACCAAAGGTTCAAATGTCCACATGACCAAGGCAGAGAGAAACCTGCAGTACTTTAAAAGTATTTGCTCCAAGACAAATTACTGCATTTATACAATTCTTTTTTAAATTTGTTTCTGGTACGCAGCAACAGCACAGATCTAGACTTTGTTTGGTCTCACCCATGCTGTCTTTTTCAGTTCTGACATATTTTCCAAGTTCTCATCTTCATAAAATCAAAAAATTGTGATTCTTAGCTTGTATTGATTGGCACTATAAAAGATACACAATAACATAGTACACAGAAAAACTTAGAAGTAATATTCTGTTATAAAGAGATATAAAATAATCCACATGAACACAGAAACTTTTACCAATTTAGTTTTATATATAGTTATAGTTTTACTGCAAAAAAAAAAATTAAAATAATCCACGTAGCCAGCCTGCAAATTTTCCCAAAGAAGAGGCTGGCTGCAAATATTGAGGAGTGGTGTGCACGTGTGTGTGTGGCTATTTCTGTGCTCTACCTTCAGGAGACACTAACAACAGATCTACCTCAGGCTCCATTCCCTTGTTCAGCAATTAAACTGGCAGTTATAGGAGGAGGATCAAACCACAACTCAGAGACACAGAGCACGAGGCGGTCTCGCAAAAGGAGCACTAGTGGTGTTTGGTGACTCCCACTGCCGTTTTAGAACAGGCAAGAACTACATGATGTTGTGTCAGTCTCCAAGCAGTTTTATCAGTGGGCATAAATAAAACACAAAAGTTACTAAGACAAACAGCTCACATGATAAAGAAGTTCTAAACCTTGACAGAGTAAGTTTAACATTCCGTTTCCTTGTTACCTTGCACTGTAAGGAAGACTGATGCTGTGGTAGATCCACCCTCATTAGAAGCGATGCAGTTGTACTTGCCAGCATCAGTGAGCTTTACAGTCTTCACCTCTAAAGACAGGTTGCTCATCATCCTTATTCGCAGGGGCTCCTTAAGCCTCACGTCCCTGCCGTTTCTCTGCCAGGTGAGATTGTAACGCACTGTGCTTAACGTTAAGCAGGTCAAGATGGCTCCTTCACCAGGGACAACCGTGACATTATTAGGAACCTGAATCATGGGTGGTGGCTCTGTGTAGAAAGAGCAGAATAACAACAAAATAAGACGTGGGAATCTTTGCTCCATTTGTGGATCTTGACAAACAATTTCAAGTACACTACAGAGTTAAAAAAAAACAAAACAGTAATATTGGTTTAATATTTAGTTTAATTTAACATTGCTGAAGCCAAGAAACAGGATGCAGGGCAGCATCCTCACCCCCTGGTGCTAAGCTGTCTGACAGGAGCTTGCATCACAAGAACACACCTGATTATGTCAAAAGCTATTGTATCACATCGAGTGAAAGACCACATAATGTACGAGAGAGGACGCAGCACTCTGCTCTTTGAGCTCATCTCACACTGGGGAAAGGCAGCACGAGCTCAGAGCACCACAGCAACAGAAGGAAGAGACAGGACCACCAC
Source organism: Strix uralensis (assembly GCF_047716275.1). NCBI lineage: Eukaryota > Metazoa > Chordata > Aves > Strigiformes > Strigidae > Strix > Strix uralensis. Next base: position 33,643,060 of record NC_133979.1, on the reverse strand, counting down.
CAGGTCTCAGTCTGGCCTCTGAGGTGTGACCACGCATGCTGGAATATGGGCTATGCACTAGATTTTTTACAGGATTTGTATGAAAAAAAGACACATTACTAGCAAGCAGCTCTTACAGCAACAATGAAACCAAACCAACAGCTGCTCTAAGCATCATTAAGTTCGTTTCATGATCACTTCTGTAAGGGAATACGGAAGGAGAGAACATCTGTTCCCTTAAGTTTTATCTGATTAAGGACCTTATCAAATGGGATAAGGAAAATAGGAGGCAATAAATATAGTATACAGAGACATCGCCCTGACAGACATCAACAGCAGAGACAATGACAAGATACAAGCTTGGCCATGCTAACCGATGGGCTATCAAGCAGCTACAAGCATCATTTCAAAGAGGGGCCAACCTCGACTTTGTAACAGATAAAAACACAAGCCTGGGGGTCCCAGATGGGGGGGGGGGGGGGGGGGGTGGGGGGAGCTGTCAAACTATGCAAACTGATGAAGGAATATGCAGGGGAAGTGAAGCAGAGAGGAGCAAAGAAGAGAGGTGGCAGAAAGAGGCATACAAGGGGCCTGTTGCATGTAAAACACCACCAGACAGTACTTGTGCCTGACTGAGCCTTGCGCCTGATCACCAGTCTGTCCTGTCTTATTAAATCTTTTCTTAACTCTCTCTCTGTGTAATCTCACTCCCTATCCCTTCTGTGTGTGTCCTGCAAGGACTAAGTGCCAGCTACTGGGGGGACTGGTGCGAGTGGACTGGGTGCCAGCTACTGGAGTCAGACCAGGGCGTGTAGGCACCCCAGGCCAGTGGCATCAGCTACTAGAGGGACTGGGGTCTGAGTACCAGCGACTGGAGCAGGCAAGGATCTCAGGCAATTCTGTACCTTCCCCAAACCAGGCGTGCGTGGCAGGGGAAGGTGCAGTTTGTTAGCAAACTTCAAGCTGGAACAGCTGGCAAGAAGCACGTAAAGGGCCCAGGATGTGGGCAGGGGTACCAGGGGCACAGAGGGGCCATGGCAGCACTCAAGGGATCTGCAGATGTGCACGTGGCTCTAGAGGGTGGTGCGTATGTGCTCTCACTAGTGACCATCAGTCCTTACTAGGTGGGGAGGAGGAGGGGAGTTGGCTGTCCCAAGCTTTATGCAAGTCCTGCATGTAGCTGCTGTGGAAGGTAGCACCTTCTCTGTAGCAGTCTATGGAGCTGTGCCAGTGTCCTCTGTGTGTCTGTGACAACTGCTCAGCTCACTACTGATAAATGTGCAAACAGGAGAGCGGCAGCAGCGTCTGTGCGTCTGGGAAAGACCCCCTCAGGTCCCTGGGCACACGGGGCTGAGCTCCAGCAGCCAGGCAGGAGGAATTCCTAGGCTGGAGCTGCTCAAAGCAGCAGCCACTTACAACATTCCCTTAACAGTTTCTACTCATATCTTAGGTAATTTCATTATCTTTTCCTTCCTATCTGTACATATTTTATGTTGTAACTTCCATTATTTATTACTCGCTTTGCACTCTACTCATCTGTACACTTCTATGACACTCCTGGAAGAAAGCAGCTGTAATAATTTTATACTGGAACTAAACTTTGAAGCCACAGATGCTTAAAATAGGAGCAGCCATCCTGATCCTTCTTGAGATATCACTGAAAGGAGGCAACATTTAAGCGTTCATGAAAGAAAACACACTATGTATCACTTTATGCATTCCCATTAAAAGCATGTATATATATTCCATCTGTTTCTCCCCAGACTGGTTCTTGAAAAAGGAAAGATCTGCAGTGAATAATATTCTGAGTAGGATGCTTTAGCAGAAATAAGACAGCTGTAAGAGCAAGACCAAATCTTTATCAGTACACACTAAAAAACAATTATCCTAAGAAAAGCAAGCATAACAGGGAATAAAACAAAAGTCTTTATTTATCAAGGGTGAAAGTAACTCCTAAGATCACAGCCAGCCATAACCCCCTCCTCATTTACATCTCATGTGGGGTCTCCGATGAGGTTCACAAGCTTTATGTTAGATCTCCACAGAGCAACAAATCGCCCATACGCTGCACGCTGGCTGTGCTGCTTCCCTACAAACACACACAGGCCCTAACAGCAAGCACCCTTATTACCAAAACTCTGTATTTTAACACATGTAGAGGAGTCAAGAGAAAAGCTAGACTTGCTCACTGAGAATCAAGTTTCTCCCCTGCACTCTAGGTTTTGGGTTTTTTGGGAGAAAAGACAAATCTCGTGCTTTCCCCGGTATGTTACTTGAAGAAGCTTAGAAAAGAGATGAAGGCCCATACGGGACTAAAATCCACATCTTTTGAATGTCAGTCCGGTGGGACACGACATCTTTTGGACTACACCAGCCTCTTACCACAACAGTGCACACACACAGCAATCCCCCAGCCAAACCGTAAGCTGCATTCAGAACACTTCTTAACTGAAGTGCCAGTAAAGGTGCCTGCACAAGCTAACAAGCCATCCGACATTTTAAAGATTTAATAGTAGTAAGACAAAGTCAAACTCAAGTGTTTACTTTTTCTGAAACTAGAAAATGTTGACACAGTTCCAATACCTTTCACACAGCAGTTGACAAAATGGACTATCTGTGATATACCATCTGTCAGCTGGGCAAACTAAGAATACTTGAAAAGATTGTTTACATTGCTTAAAGAAGAAATTTCAAGTAATTTTCTTCCAAATACTTGTACACCAGGATTTCAAAGCATCTCCCTCACATTAATTCTCTGCATGGCTCAAACCAGAGCTAATTGCTCATGTTTACATAGTAAGTCAGTCTCAGTCGATCTCTCAGTGCTCTGTAAATAAGAGGATACTGGAATTTTTCCCCTCATCACTCTTGACTTCCAAGTGCTACCAATATCACAAATAAAAAGTTAAGATTCTCTTTCACTTTTCTCTGTGAGGAGGAGGATGGTTGCAACTTCCCAACCAAGAATCTTTATGCCTATGATTTCTGGGGCAGAATACAACAGCTTCTTGTCCTCCAAAGCACATGGGAATACCGTATCCACCTGGTTGTAACCAAAATATAAACCAATGCTCTAGAGCTTGGGAAGGATTGATGTTACTGTTCTATTCTACTCAAGTACTTTGTCTGACCAAAAGGATGTTTCTGTCCTCAAATTTACCACTTGGTATAAGAAGGCTGTTTCTCTACAAACTTTGCCTTGCATGGAATCAATGATATCACACTGGTTTCTTTGGATTTGCTCATACTGCAGTGAGAGGAACATCTTTGCCTGGAAAAGAGAGGGTGAAGGGATATATACTCACCCTCTTCAACTACTGAGTGGGTTGTTTTGGAGAATACAAAGTTAGAGTCTTCTCAGAGCACAAAAAAAAAAAAAAAAGATGAGACTCTGTGGTCATAATATGCAGCAGGGAAAATTCTGACTAGACATGCAAAATATTTTCCTAGTGGGGGTAGTTAAGCACTAAAGGCTGCCCATGGAACTTGTGAAATCTCTATCCTTGGGGACATTCAAAGTTTGGTTGGACAAGTTCCTGATAAATGCAATCAAGCTTGAAAGTTAATTCTGCTTGAGCTGTCAGCCGGACTAGGTAACTTCCAAAGGTCCCTCCAGTCTAAACTGCTTTGCGATTCCATGATTTGTAAACCAAGTTAACTAACCTGAATTAGCTACTACAGGAGATAAAAGACAAAACAACTTCAATTTCAAGCCGTTATATGAAACCCCGAGGCTGAATTCAAACTGCTGTTCAGAGCTCTAACCTCACTGTCACTGTAAATTAACTGAGTCAGCTCCAGTGTTTTCCCTAGTCAAGAGCAACAGCTTACACTTCTGCATGACAGATACCTGAGCAACACAAACAGAAGGCTACGTAGAATGGATTTTTGTTTCAAAATAGAAATTATTTTTCCCTTTCCCTCAAACTGCTTTGCAACTGTGAAAAATTAAGTGACAAAGTTTGCTATAGTATGGAGAGGATTTTCATCCACCCACCCACATGCATAAACTTTTAATTTTTCCTGCCAGTCATCTTCCTGCAGACGACCTCTACTGTCTGCTGAAGCAGTTCAAGATCACGCCTGGTTTTATGTTTTCCCCAATTGCGTTTGGGGTGTATCTTGGTTTACAGTTACTTAAACTAAATTCTTCTGACAGAGCAAAAGGATTAACTTTTTGAAGTAAAGCCTGTTGCTTTACTTTGGGAAACATTTCTAACTGATCTGCAATGGAAACTCTCAACATCATAATCCGCAGGCAACAACATCCCCATAGCCCAGCAGTCACAAGTACACAAGCAGCGTAGCCTTGTATTTCCCCTTCACAGAAGGCCAACTTTACTCTCTCCCTTTATCCCACTCCAAATTTCTATGTCCAAAGTTTAACCAGGATGACACTATTCACTTTTCAGAAGGATTTTCTTACTACAAATAGCTTTCAGTAATAATTAATGGGGCATAATAACTTAGTGCCCCAAGTCTCAACAGGTCATTAACTTATATAAGGAAAATTCCCTCTTCCTCAGCAAGTGGAATATCTGAGCTTTATGCTTTGAAACTGCTTTAACACATAAGGCACACCAACTCATACTAAACGGATGACCCGATTTATAAAAATCTCAATTTAAAGGACAACTAGTTATGAAGTTAGGAACATTTTACATTTTTTTTTAAAAAGTGATTAAAATTATCTATTGGATAGATTGCTAGCCATTTTGAGGCTAGTAACCAAACACTACTGTTTATTCAAAATTATCTTTGTGATTAGCCCGATTTATTCCTCATTTTTACTTCCTTCATCCTAGTTACTCGCTTTTAAAAAATTCAAGGTAATAGATGAGATTTCCAACAATTTACTGAATACTGTTTAAAAAAAAAGCAGAAAACTTTTGAATACAACTTTCATAATTCCTCGTGTATACATACAATCAAGTGAACATACAATTGCTACAGCCTGAAATAAAAATGAGAACAACTGAAATCTCAGATTTCTATTTCTGCTTCTACAGGCCACATCTATTCTGCAAGCCCAACTGATAGTGGGAACTAATTAGAATAAATTCAATGTTAATATTTAAAACAACATCAGCACATTTGTGTATATGGGTGAGAAAAAACACAATATATTTAGAACTGGAAATGTATTTTACTGGCCCCAAGTGCCATTGCTCTCTGTTAAGCATTCCATCACAATATGTCACCACATCTCAGTGTCGAAGGATGGACTGCTACTCACCTGATACATCCAGAAACGTCTGTGCACGGCCGGTTCCTGCACTGCTAGTTGCCATACATTCATAAAAGCCTTCATCAGGCAAGGAGACCTGGGCAATTTCCCAACTCATACTAGATGATTCTCTGGAGGAAGAAAAGTGCATACTATCTAAATTCCTGAAGGAATCAAGAGGTACAAGAACTTGGTTTCCTGACTACAGATACAGGAGATTTTCACAATAATTAAGAGGAAAAACAGACCCTCTGATGAATCACATTGGATCTAGCTTTATGGATTTTATTTAAAGAAACTATATGTACATTGTCAGGCTTCTTAGTTTTTGCTAAGTCAGAAATCTAAGTTTTTGCAGAATGTCTCATTTGCACATCTACAAATATGCTTTTAGCATATATCAACAGTTGTCACATAATGACTAAAACCACTGTATTTGGAGTCATTCACTCAGCTGCTCATACTCTATTGTTAGCTTTACTACTCGAGATAATACCTTTCCTTAATACCAAGAGGTTTCTACATAGAGCCAGTACGTGGTACCAAACCTGTGGGTCTTACCAGCAAGAGCAACAAGGGTTCGTCCTCCCAGCCTGAGCCTCTCAAGCTCACAGGTACAGACAGGGGCTACACATAAAGGAGACCCCATCCTTTACCAGATACAATCTGCTTTCCTCCCCTCTATATGCAAATCCACTATTAGGTTCATACAGAGGGCAGCATCTACCCTACTACAAGATGACTGCTACATCCAGGCAGCTCTCTGTACTTCTTAAACTGCAGGGACAGGTAGTCCATCCCAAGCATTTACAATCCAACAAAATGTGAAGTATCAGTAAGATGATGACTGACTTCTGCTCTGCTGGCTGCACCTCTGAACTTATGACCAGCAAGAAGTATGATAACCCAATATTGTGCACATTGGTTGCATAGCCATACAAAAACAAACAGTGCAACACATATAAAGACAGAATTAACAGATTCAAGACAGAAAATGGAGGGTGGGTACAGAAGAGATGCAAGATAATATAACAGGAATCCAGAGAAATACTTGCATTTTTTTCTGTAAATCACAGCAAGGGCAAAGCTGATAGGCAATAATACCATGTGTCTATCACATACAATGTTAAAGCCAAGAAGAGAATAAAAGTCTAACTACACTGACTGGTGGTTACATGTGCTTAAAAACTGAACACTCTTACAGCTTCTCAAGCATTCAAACCCACGTTTTATACAATGGTGCAGACACACAGATGATGACATAAATGAGCAAAACAGTGGTTCTTATGCAGTGTCCCAGTGCTCCCTGTGGCCTATTGCTATGGCATATAAACAAAACTGATGAGCACTAAAATATCCACGATAGCTTTGGCAAGTAATTGCCATGTTATGGGAAAACACTAAATAAGTGAATCCTCTGTCTCTTGTTTGTCTGAATAGATTGATTTATCAACTCTTAAAGGGTACAGAAAGAACAAAAGAGACTTGGAATATGCAAGAAAGTTCAATGCTGGAGCACCATGAGACAGACAATCCAACTACACCACAAATGAAAACAGTATAGAGTGACCTTAAATGGCTTCCTACTGATTCTCTTTTACTTCATACTTACTCTAGATAACCTAATATATCATACATCAAATCTATGACATTTTACAGTGCAATGCTGGCAAATGGACATGGCAATAACTGCCAACACTAAAGAACAGGGTCATGTTTCTTCCAAGAAAAAAGTGAGAAACTCTTTTTCATGGAAAATATGTCAAAAGTGAAGTTATGCAATCCTATTCTTCTTTATTCCCAACTTCTGCTATGCCCCAGATGTGGAACATGTAAGCCTTGAGAATGGAAGCATAAAAGGAAATGTGTCTATAGAGTGGAAAAGCGTGGCAAACAGACCTGCAGTGGTCTAATAAATAAAAATCAAATACAACAATGGCAGCAGTAACACACACCTCCAGACATCTGCTACACACGTTGGCACTGACTCTAAAAAGCAGTAACTGCACACAACTCTTTGCAACGTGTTATTGGGATAACGCAGCACCTTTTAGCATCAAGTCGTTTATTTACCCAAATCACTTTACAACATATGTGATTTGCTGTTCAAGCTGCTTATCTAGTCGGTTTGGAAAATACAAACGTGCTCCCTTAGTCAAGTTGCAAAATCCAAAGACCAAATTACATCCTCGTTACTAGTTACTGCAGAAACACTGGCAGAGAGCACAGTGATATCCATGTTGCATCTAACCTCCCCTCTTGGTCACCACAAATCACCACACTCCATATCACATTTTCACCTGGGGAGTTCCCAGCAGCAGGCTGTGGCTCACATGAGTGAGCCAAAGCCTAAGATTCACTCATACCACACTAGTTAACACCTAGTTTGGAGGGATATATATCTGCATGGTTTAGCAGATCAGATACTAGACTTGACTGACAACCACAAATATCAGTTGATTCAAAGTAATTTAAAAAAAATTATTATTGTTTTAATTAACTAAATGGATTGCATTTCTTGTCAGAATGTCACACATTATTTTTGTTGATTCTGACCTTTGCAGTGTTGGTTGGATCTGCCATCTACAATACAGAATGGATTTTAAAGACACATTATTCTCAGTTCCCACTGATTTCCCGCTGGAATGAGATGCTTAACTACTGTTCTTGGTCTCCTAAATCAGACTTGTCAGAAATGCACTGGGATATTAATTAAATTCCAAATTTTCTTACTAGACCACCACAGGATGCCAAAATCTAGAAAAACAAAGCATTGCAATTTTAGAGAAGTTTTTTTTTTTTTTTTCCTACACATTACTTATAGTACCTCTGGAATCAAAGTAGAAAAAAATTTTTAAAGTATGTTCACTTCAAGAACCCTTAACCTAGATTAATCCTAATGGTACTTCCACATAGACAACTGTCATGATAGAACTGTAAAGTTCAGCTTATAAACCATTTACTTTTTGAAATAAGTATTTAAAAAAAAAAAAATTGAGTAAAGATGACATCTTGTCACCAAAACAAAACTGAAACTCCTTCAATGCAGAGCAATAATGCAGCTCAAATCTGCATTGAACTAGTAAACTGGACAAATCCTGTATGGAACTTCACTACTAATAAAATGCAGACAAGACAAGCCAAATTAGATCCTATTTAACTGTGAACAATAATATTTGGCTTGAGATATATTTTGCTAAATTAACTGGGATGATCTGTTCATTCATCTGGTCTGTAATATGAAAATGAAAAGTCATAAAGGTGCTGGACATGTGAAAAGTAAGGAGTAGCAGTGTGTGGTTTGATAACTAAAGAATAGAAAAAATTACACAGCTGTTAAACTACGTGCCAGGGTTGACTACATGTAAAGAGCACCTCATTAGAGGGGGGAAAAAAAAAAAAAAAAGAGTTGCAGCACTTCACACTGCCAATGTACAAGGGAGCTCCAGAATATATTTATTTTGGTAGTCATGTACCTGCTATTGAACATTAAACTTAGCCTTCAGTCTTCTCCTGAAGTGCTTCAGGCTTTACAAGAGGCTGCCAACACTTTTCTAATACATACTTCCCTTTTGTTTTCAGCTACCAGAATTACAAGATGGACTTTATAAGTATTTTAATTCTTTCTTTTCTTTATTCTGTTCTTATCTCATTCTACAGAGAATGAGCATGCAATCCATTTTCTACACAGAACTCTGAAGAGCCTTCCAGTATATTCAGCATAAGTTTTCCTATTTTGAGAGACTTCACGAAGAAGAACATTTTCTAGGGTAGGTCATAAGACAGACTTCTAGGGCATCCATGGAAGGCCATTAAAAAGAAAGCAGTTAATGTATGTTACATAATCATTTATGTAATCATCTATGTGTCACGGGGAGGAGAGGGGCAGAGAGGGTGCGAGGGGTGTGTTCCAGAAGAAAAGCTAGTTACTGATCTACTTTACATAACTTTTAAAAAATTAAAAGCATTTGCCTTCTAGACTTTTAGACCCAATTTAAGAGCACACATTTGAGGAGGATTTTGGCCAGAACCATGTAATCTCATCATCTACGCAGAGTGCACACCCTCCTCAAATGTGCATATATATTATAAATCTCACCACAGAATACAGACTCCCTAATGAATATCACTAAAAGTAACAGAATGGAAGTAATGGGGTACAAGCAGTATATAATAGTAAATAGTAAATGGAAATCACAGGATATAACTAGGAAATGAAACAGTATTGGGAAAAAAAAGGTCACTACTTACTTGAAGAACTGATCCACTCCTAGATTTACTCCATTTTTAGTAAAACGCTGAGTAAAAGGTATAAGACTTTCTACGTGGCAAGGAACAGACCCTGGCTGTAAATAATACCCTGGAGTCTTGGTGGGCATTGTAACTTTTGGAGCATCTGAAGAAAGCAAATATTCCCCAAAAGATTATTAACAGCTACTAACATATATTCCATCTCTCCCTTTTATTAAAAGGAAATTCAACTTCTGATAAAGTTACACTTAGATAATAACATTAGCTTGTCCATCACAATCTAGAGATAGAACTCTAGCAGGCAATAGCACAGAAAGTACTTGTCTAAGATTGAAAAAGATAGTAGGTATCAATTTTAACTGATTCAGATATGGCAAATGTACATTCAAGTTAAAATCTCTTACCAGGAGTAATACTAGAAAATGAAACACTTGAAACTCTCTGAAAAATATAATCATCCTTGTCATAGCCCATTATTTTAACAAAAAAAGCTTCATCTGGTGGAATGAAGTCAGAAATATTCCATAGTCCATAGGGCTTTCTGTCAGGATAGTATTTCACAGGCAAGGTCTTAAGAAGTTCCCCTGTAATACTCAGAAGTTCCAGTCGGTCTACTCTAGCTGGAAGAAAGATCCCCGTGGTATTTAGCAGCACAAAGGTAGGAATCCCTAGAAAAACAGAAACATGCAATTTTAAGTGCTAAAAATAATAAATAATTAAAAAAAGGAAAGGTTAAATTCCATATGTATGGCTTATTACCCCATGAATGCACCATTCAGTTTCAACCCTTACTAAGCAGCAAAAAACTAAGTTGTACTAAGCTGTGCTCTGCTTATTAGCTGTCAGGAGACACAGCACGGATTCAGGTTTAAATTACTGATGTCCAACAGGTGTTTCTAAAATAGCAGCCTCTTTATTAACTCCTCACCATGCCCCAGAGCCAAAGGCTTTCTCTGAAGCTCCAAAAGTAACAGAAACAGTGTTGCAATTTTGAGGCATTTCATAGCTAAAAATACCTGGATTTGTGACACAAAAAAAACCCAAGCTAATACAAAATAACACCATAGTATGATAAAACAGGAACCTTGGCTGCTCCCACACTTTCAAGGCCCGAGAACCAACCAACAGCAGCCCCAGATTTCACCAGACACATCATCATATAGTTCTACTCGATTCTGGGTGCCCCAAGTCTGTTATTCTTTAGTATGGACTAAAACGGAGACAAACCTTGCACTGGTCTGCTGGATGTTTTTTTAAAGTCTAATGTTGGCTTCCTAGAAAACCCAGCTCGGAAGTCAATAGTGCTGAGACCTGTGATGCGAACAGAGTGCCTTCCACTGCTCGAGGTCTGAAAAAGCAAGAGTGAAAGGCCATGTGCATAATTAGCATTTCAGGAATTGCAGAGATTCTGATGTACCCATTGAGTTCAGTAAACAGACTTCAGCTTTCATTAAAACCAAGACAGAAAGGGGGGCTATGTCAAAAGCTGTAGGTAAAAACGCCTTTAACAAAGTTTTACTTTTAGATACCGGACCCTACAATTGTGGGGTCAGCAAAGAGAGACAATTTGTCTTGGTGGTAAATCACACCACAGACATACAATATCAACATCTACTTGTCACATGCCAGTGACTGTAATGGGAGACTGTCTGAAAGTTGGGATTTTGACCATTATAAAGTATACTACAAAATAGTAAATGAAACAGAGGTCATCAGCAAAATTTTACACTGATTTTTCTGTTAAGATATGTACAAACAATTTACTTCCAGTTCTAAAATAATTTCTTACCTTTTTATTTTTTAGTAAGCTCCCTTTTTAAATACACACAAAACTAATTTGACCCATGAGGCATATGCAAACATCACAGGCACTGCATATCGAGAAACAAGTGGCAAGTACAGACCCACCTCAATCAGTACAGTATATTAGAGGTTCCTCTCTCTCCCAGCCAAAATCTCAGTGGAAAAGCAGAGGAAGCAGAAGTACCTCTCACCTCTACTCTCCACCACCCACCCCTCCACCTTGTCAGTCTGGTTGAATCAGCAAAAAATAAATCACAAAAAACCTCCACCTGTCCACCTACTGTTGAAAACCCTCAGCTTTATGTTGAGCATAGAGAGGAGCTTATATGCAAGTCCTCAGTCTTATAATTACTTTATCTTCTTTAAGTTACTTTCTATCATTCTGTGCTGAGAAAGAAAAGGATAACCGCTACTTGCCAGGAGCACACAGGAATCCAAGGCTTTTTGTCCTCACCCACTTCCAAACCCTTCAGGTGTTAGAAACAAACAAAAAACCCCACAGCAAAACACTGCTGCACCACACTGAGCCTGGAGTTCTGTAGATTTTGATAGACTTAATGATAAACCCATGGATAATTTCAGCCAGAACAGCATTAAAAAAAAAAAGATTCAGAAGGCTGTAAAGAGTGATATCTAAGCTATATTATGCCAAGATCAAATCAGCAGTTAGTAGAACTGACTCTGAGTTTTTGTTCAGGGAGACAATGCAGCACACAAGACTTGCAATGTGAAAGAGAATAAATGTTAAAATAAAATCATTTCACTGATCTTTATCTATCTATAGAGTATTATCTGATCCATTCTCAAATACATGATTCCTTCAGTTCAGTAACCACCTCTAATACAGCTGCATATGAATGTTAAACAGTTGTTTCTTATAACTGCCTAGGGACAGCCATTTAGACACTGACAAATCGACGTCTATCTGATTAAAACAACCTCTATGTGCTTCTATTTGGTTAGCCTTTCACCTCAAAAATCACTGCTAAAGCCTTTTTTATATAAACCAGCTGTTAACAATACAAAGAAATATTTAAGTGTGGCAAACAACTCATGTTATCAAGTGTTAATTGGCAGTTAAAATTTCATTAGACAAACCAAGTGACAGTTTCTTCTTTTTATAGCTTGTGCATCTGTATAAGGAATTTATGGTGTGGATAAACTTTTCAAAGATTTTTTTTTTTAAGTGTTCAGTCACAATTAAAATCCTTAAAATCTTAGTGCAAACAAAACAAGCCAGCGACTAAAGCCAAGTAAACACTCCATAGAAAAACACAATGGGAAGTTATTTCTCTTCATTAATTATTCAGACCTTTGGATACTTGTGAATTCTTAAGGCTAGAATAAGTCTTATAAAATTTTACCATTTACAGTAACAATAAATGCAGCTATTCTTGTCATGCCTATGAGCTGGCAGTCTTATGCAAACACCAAAGAAAAAATTTCATCCCAAAGGATGGCCTTCTGATTAGTACCTTTGTCAAGACTCTCTTCATTTGTAGTTTAACATGGATTACTGGTATTGTACATGAGTGTTTTTCCTCCCAGACTGGACGAGTATGACAAAAAGAACAAATGTGTATTTGTCACAGATGTCAGGAAGAAAAATGCTTTCCTGTCTTACAAACAACACAAAATAAAATTGTTCAAAATGCAGATCTCTATAAACAAATGTATGACAAAATGCATGGGGTTTTGTAAAACAAACTCTTAATTTTCACACAGCAGAAAAACCCAGCCACAATGGCTAAATAATTTTTAATTGCAACAGCTATATTTTTATATATATATTTACAGTGATGGAGATACATAACTGAATTAGGCTTTAAAGCACATTCTTATTCAGTGGAAATCACTCTGGGCTGGTTTGTCATTACACTCCATGGAACCAGCTGCATTTCACTACACAGGTGTAAGGGAATAACAACAGCAGTCACTAAAGACATGTCTTGATCACAAGAACAGCCAAGTCTTCCTGCTGTTCTTGTGATCAGTTTTGGGCCCGTCACTACAAAAAGGCCATTGAATGACTCGAGCGTGTCCAGAGAAGGGCAACGGAGCTGGTGCAGGGTCTGGAGCACAGGTCTGATGGGGAGCGGCTGAGGGAACTGGGGGGGTTTAGTCTGGAGAAGAGGAGGCTGAGGGGAGACCTCCTGGCCCTCTACAACTCCCTGAAAGGAGGGTGCAGAGAGGGGGGATGAGTCTCTTAACCAAGTAATGAGTGATAGGACAAGAGGTAATGGCCTCAAGTTGTACCAGGGAAGGTTTAGACTGGATATTAGGAAGCATTTCTTTACAGAACGGGTAGTCAGGCGTTGGAATGGGCTGCCCAGGGAGGTGGTGGAGTCCCCATCCCTGGAGGTGTTTAAGAGTCAGGTCAACATAGCACTGAGGGATCTGGTGTAGTTGGGAACGGTCAGTGTTAGGTTAATGGTTGGACTGGATGATCAAGGTCTTTTCCAACCTAGACAGTTCTGTGATTCTGTGTGATTCTGCCGATTTCTCATTGCTCTTCCTCTCCTTTCCTCAATCACACAGATCATCATTTAACTCTGTGCAGCAGGGAAGTCTTTGTGGCATTGCTGAGCTGGAAGAGCTACAGCCTATTGATTAACCCCAGAACAAACCAGCAGCTGACTGATGGCTTCTCACCTCTGCCTCTTCCCACTGATACACCTCCATCACTCACCAGCCTTTTTGGCTGGAAACGCAGGGCAGGCAAGGCCTTTAAGGAGTAAACACAACTGCTTTCTAATGCTGCTGTCCTGGGGCTTGCAGGTAACTTATTTGCAACATGTTGGACACCTCCCAAACTGCTCCAGAGAAATCTTTGACGAGGAGTCCATAGGACAGGTCTTTGCGGGAGTGATTTAGCAAAAGCAAACTGATGCTTCTTCACCTACTAAACGAGTCAGACTGTTCCTGTTGAGGCCCACCTCTTGGTAGGTATTTCAGCAGTAGGACCAGCAGGTAGATTTAATCTCACAGCTAGCTCTGAGGCACAGAAAACACATGCAACAGCAGGACCATCTTTCTGAAGAAGTATGCTTCCTTCTGCACAAAGTCTGTACTGTTCACTGATCCACTGTGGAGAGAAAATCCACGTGCTCACCTCATGTCATTGCTCTTTGAAAAGGCTCCTGTCACCTTGTAAAACAAGGGTACTATAGCAGACCTGAAAGGAAAACTTATTTATACAAAATACACATGCATGCCCAGATTTGATGTCCTGAAGTACCCGAAGGCAACTGGAAGCCTCCTGCAGCACAGGAGGCAACTGGACTGCATACTGTGCGTTTTATATTACCCAAACCTGTGATTTAAAAGACTTCACTGAGCACTGAAACTGCACTAACACTTGTTCACGGATTAAGGTGGAATCTTCTTGGACTGATCACTCTCCAGTTGATTTAGTAGCAGCTAATACTGTTTAGCTCACCATGATTTGTTACCATACTAAAAGGGCAATTTTTTGCACTTCCACATGACAATCACCAATATAAGCTGTTTGCACAAGCCTAAATATGACCTGGTTTGCTCATAAAAGTTAAAGTAATTAAAATATTTCAGCTATATTCAAGACAATTTTTTTTTTAAACTCAAAATATTTGTTTTATTCTCCATAGAATTGGAGACAGCATTATGCTGAGCTCTGAAAAAAAAAACCAAACACCTTAAAAACCCTCACTGTAGGAGCAGCCTGATGCTTTGGCTGGGACTGGCTTGCATCTAGCTGAGCATGCTGGCCTGGTTCCAGCAGAGCCATTTGGCACTTTGCACCATGCCAAGTGCCAGTCCCGGCTTTAGGAGAGCTTATTAGCTCTGATGGGTGTTACACACTGAGCCTATAAGAGTGGCAAGCTCTTCTCTCAGCAATTCCTGGAATCCAGAAATTTGGGCAAGGCAGTGCAGGCATACACAAGTGGTTCCACATGGCTCAGCTCCAGAAAGGCTTACCAACAGCCATGCAGGGCCAGGGAGAGAGCACACAGCGCTTTTGCTTTTTCTGCACCGTTTCTCTGTGTTCTAGGGCACTGAACGTTTACTAGAATGCACAATTAACCTAAAAGCCTCCAACAAGCTACTGAATTGAACACTAAGGCACTGACTGTAGGAAGAGTCCTCAGTATGTCCAGTTACTAAGTCCAGCAGGACCGAAACCATTTATTTATTTTATTTTTTTAACAGACCATCAGGGTGTCTCTGTAACAAGTTTTTCAGCATTTTTGGTCCTGGAAGCATAGACAGACATTCAAACAATTCTCTATAAAGCTGCTGAGCTCAACATGCTTTTCTAGTTCCAGTTCTGCAGCAGCATCAATAGTTTCCTACAGTGCTGTATGCGAATTAGTGGCCCTTTACAAACTACATCTGTGCATATAGCAGAGACAATACACAGCATGCATCCATTCAGCACACCTCATTGTGAAATTGGCTATAAAGGTATCTTACACGGGTGACTTCCCCTCCAAAAATGACAATATAGTATTTACACTTCTAGAATAGAACAGTTCAGCTGGAAGGGACCTATACCAGTATGATTGTTTCCACATCAATTGAGGATAGCTGGGATCATGCTGCTTTACCTATGTAAAGAAGTATACAACAGAAAGACAAAGCATGAGTCAGTTTAGGCTACAATTACATCACAGAGTTGAGAAGATGATGTAAAACTTAACAGTTCATTACACTTCCCTTCCTCTCCCCCACTCTAAGCACATGTGTCACAGCATGCTGCCCCCTACGAACCAGCTCAAGGTACAGATTCAACTTTATTTAAATAGTTTGAAGATAGTCTGTCCACAAAATAGTGTGATTTCTACATAACCACCGTTAGGTCTTGCACAGATTTTAAGGCGTGGTAGTGGGGTGTCATTTGTTAGCTAATACATTTCAGTGTTTTGAAACATCAGCATCCAGCCATAAAACCAATGTTGGGGCTAGTTCTTCAGTTTATGTAAATACCATGTTATCCATAACGCAATCCTTTAAGTTTTAACAGTTCATTCACATTTGGTACAATTAGATTTTGAACAGTTGATTAAAATGACATAATGAATACTTTATAAAGCAAAATTATTAATACGTACATTAGGCTGCCTAAGTCTAGCCAAGTCCCAAGCTTCATCTTCCAGTTTACTGGATTATTCTAAGAGTGCTCTTGATTATCCTCTTTCCTTATTACGGCTGCAGGTAAGCAACTTTTGGCCTGATACACTGTGTTAAGTGGAATCTCTGCTAAATTAGAGGTTAACACTAGTCTAAGCAAGGTATTAACTGGAATTTCTGCTAAATTAGGGGTTAAGGCTAGTCAAAGCAATTTATTTTCTGTTCCTAATCTACATCTACTTTATACATACATTTATTGATCTATAAACAGTAAAGATTTCAGCTACACTGGCTTCAATTCACAGCTCCAAGCTCTTTGTGCAGCAACAGGTCATAAGTGCACTTGCAGGTTATTGCACTTACACACGTTCACCACATGCCTCAACCATGACATGGCACCCACAGGAACACGTGACCAACAGCAAACACTGAAACTAGCATGGTCACCCATCCCGTAAAACCATAGCTCCAAGTGGCCCTTTCATCACTAGGGCATTTTGTTCTTTCATTTCAGAAGGAAGTACGTTAATGTATCTTCACCCAGGAGCTGGCTACTTGCTACAACTCTCAGAACCAGCAGGAAGGATTGCTCTTCATCTGTTGCAGTGCACACTGATCGTCTTCAGTGTAAGGCGCTTTCAGCCAAACACTTGGGGAACGTTCCTACAGACTGTTGTGGGAGCAGCAACCTTTGGCCTAGGGAGCTTGATCAAGGGGTCACATTAAGTTGCTACAGTCAGTTCCAAGAAGACCATTTTAGCCTCTGAGTCTTAATGATCCTTTCTTGTTTGGTTATTACTGCTAATCATGTTGATCTTAACTTCTTAGCATTTCCAAATCCTTCGGGGTTCATTTTGCAACTGTATGTGCTAGGATAGCACTCACATGAGCAAATTTATTTACATACTGTAGTATTTAAATAATTTACTGATAAGGAGTTTGAATTAAATGTGTATTTATCGACTTTGTGAACGTGCTAATGAAATCTCTGGCCTGAAAAGTGCACATCATCTCCACAGCACAGCCCCTCTGTGCCCATGCTCACTACAGAGAGTATCTGCTCACTACACTCCAAAACTTTGGTGCTCACTTCATCCTTTTTCCATCCAAAGGAAAAGGATGACCTAAGGATTTGACTTAAGATAATAATGTCTAATATGTTATCTTGATGAGAATTTTATACTACTACCTTCAAAATAGGTCATAACACATAGGTCAGAAAGTTCATTTATTATAACACAAACTCTTCTATGAATACCTATGATAAATAATGTAGTAAATCATTATACAACCCCCTTGTAAGCTATAGGACAAGTCATACATGATTTCTGCAGTAACTTTACCTTAACTGTCCATGTTCCAGGCTCTGGATCTTTGACATTTACTACCTTTGCAGAGTTGTGGATATTTAGCAACTCATTCAGTCCTGATCCTTTACTGATCTGCTTGCCTAAAAAGAAAACCCCAGTAAATACAGTATTGCTTAAAACAACGCAGAGAGTAAATACAATACTGTTCTTCTGTACTGATGTATTTTTGATATTTCACTTACTGGCTACTTAGTGGTCAATGACATTTAGAACAGTCAAAATTCCCTGTAATTCTTTGCCCAAGTATTAAAAGTGCTCATTTATTTTCCCTCTTTTCATTCACTTGGGAAATTTAATACAGCCTACAACAATACGGAGCTGTGGGAAACCCAGAAACTGTAAGTAAAACAAGTTCTCCTCTTCACAGAAAATACTCTGCTCTCAGTGAAAGGAGGCAGCATGGAAGCAAACTCCCTCAAAGGAGATCCTAGAGCATACTTACCCTGACCTACCTGCCAGCCCACTCACTCTTCCATCCTCTAGACCTATGTCAAGCAAGATAAACTCCACAAGTAAAAACACTGATAAGCCAGGTTCTTCTGGCAGATGGGCATTAGCATGTGATTAAGTGGGGTAACGCACACAAGATCCTCACAGGGAATTTAGGCTGTTAACCATCCTAGACATCAATAAAAGAGAGCCAGTTTTCATACTGCACCATACCACACTTGATATGTACACCTATGCATGCAAACACATGGATGGTTGTACACAGGAACTGGCTCTCTATGGAGGCATTCTGCTCCCTCAAGGCTGACTATGAAGCACCATCAGCACTAAAACACATCTTGCTCTTTCAGAACACTAAAAGGAAAGGTGAAGTTGAGAATGGGACGTCCCAGTGTCAATTTTTAAGACCTTATTAGACATGCCTCAACTGACATTACTGAAACTATGTGGATTTAGATGCACCGAGCTGACCTATGGGAAAGGAAAACACATAGATGGGGTCAAAGCTTCAGCTAAGCCTGACAGCTGCACCCGGGATTGTGTGTTATCATGGTTTGAAGAGAGACACTGAGCAAATTTCCTGTAAACAAAGAAGAATGCCTCAGTAGAGGACAGACCAGATTATATTGCAGGGATAAAATATTTCCAAGATACTAAAACTTAAGCTATATCCTTAGCCAAAAGTCATTCAGAGAATACAAAGTATGATCTGAATATATTTCTGGAGTGCTGTTCCAGGTTCCTAAGGCATCAGCATAACCATGAACAATAGATTTGTTCAAAATATCTTGAATTACAAATTCACAACCAAATCTGTCACTGCACTTCCCATCACACACTGTTCAGCTAGAGATGGGCACATGAGACAGGGTTTGATTCTGAATGCTCTCACAGTTCAAAGAATCCAGACCTTGGCTTACCTTTCAACAAATAAGAAACAACCATCATCTATAACCCCTAACTGATGATTCAGTAACTACATAAATACATGAAAAACAAAAATGTCCTGAAATTTGGAATGTGAGGACAAACAGTAAGAAAGTAGATGGAGGTGAGATGAAGTGGTCAGAATAGGGAGGATTTCCAGTTTCCTCTCAGTCAAAAAAATGGTACATCTGGAACAATATAAATATCAGCAGTGCATATATCCAAAGATTCTGTATTTTAAAAATAAAGTAAAATTTAAAAATATCTTGAAAATCTGATACCTGTTTTCAAAATGTGAAAGACATTTATGAATCACAAAACCAGCCTTCCCTATCGGACACAGTAGAGACGACTTGTCTTTTTCATTCACTTTTTTTTGCTATCACAAAAGAAGGTATAAACTACTTCACCTAATGGATCATGGATTTCAATTCCTGGTGAAGGACCACTCAAGGACACTGTAACCTCTTTCAGACTTGGATCAAAAGGGATCTGCCAAGTATTTACAGCCATGGTCAAATGGTCTGTAGACAAGAGGTGTACTTTGGAGGCTTGAACTGCTTCTTCAACCCATTTTAATACCTAGAAGAGAAAATAACAGTTGTTATTATACTGTCAACAGTATTTGCTGTTGAAATATTTTCTGGTGAAATATTGCCTCTACTGTCATGTAGAGATTCCATGTTAACTTCTATTATAATAGAAGAGGACTACTTTCACCTATGACTCTATTGTCTGATGACATGCAGCTACCACATCACCCTGAACAAACACAGCAGGGTAAAGGATTTCCCTGATACAATCACCCACTGCATCCATTTCAACAAAAATACTCTGGAGTCAGCACAAACACAATTTCAGCTTGTATCAGGAACACCCAAGAGCACAGGAATATAGAAAGAAAAAAAACAGCATGCCAGGAATATACAGGAAACAACGCACCAACATCAAAGCAAAGGTATACTTCAACTTCTACCATGCCATTTAAGAATCAATATACATGATAAGACAAAACAGCCTGGAAAAAACAAGGACCAAAACTATGTTGTCTTACCAGTGCAGTTATCAGTTCTGAAGTGAATAGGCTTATTTGCCACATTAGGGCAAAGACATTTATAACAATACCTAAAAAATATGCAATTTTAATAGAAGATATTACTGAAGCCATGATCAGCATGATGAGGAGTCAGCAACAGACCTGGATACACCTCTACACAACATCCACAAATACACCTTTAAAAAGGTATTAGGGATACAAATCTATGCGTATTTCTGGTCATCAGCCAACTATTAGTTGCCTGAAGCAAGAAGGAAAACTCTCTCATCCAGATGTACTGAATAATTGCCATCTACGATTTTTTTCAATTTTTTTTCCCCTAAATACAAAATGCTGTTAGGCAGAGCATACAGGTCAGAAGAGAGGGGAACAATGCTTTAGAAGAGAAATTCTTGTGACCAATACCAAATTTGTGCCTTACAGAATTATAGTCCTTAAACATTTTTAAGCAATAATTATCAATTTTTTTTAAAAAAAAAGAGGAAAGCAGAGGTCTACATTATCACCTATTTCAAGTGAAAATAACAAAAAAAACAAAGATAGCCAAAATGCAGGCAGAGTCTAAGGGCTCTCCTATACACTTTCAGCTACCTCTAACTCTGGAGTTGAGCATTATCAGATCACCCAGCACCAGTAACATGACCCAGACTGACAGAAATGGGGTCAGTACCAGTGATGCCAGATTTCCCAGAGCACTTCTTACAGGGTTTACCTCAGGTTTGTGGTAGGCAAGTGAAGATGAGATGATATTTTGCCTAAGTATAAAATTAGAATAATATAGGCAGATGACACTACTACAAAATTTGTTTATAGAACCCGATTTATCCATATACTTGGTCTCAGTGGGAAGGTGCTGACATCAGGGTGGCCTCTGTGAGGAGATCAGGGGCTGCCCCAGTCAGTTCTGCAACAGCCCCGCCACAGCCACAGCTGAGCCCTTCAGCCACGCTGGTGGCACCACTGTGTAAATGTATTGAAGAAAGGGCAAAGTGCTGCTTAGGCAGTGAGGGGTGAGGAAAAGAAGTGTGAAAGACAGTCCTACAGGACCCAGGTGAGAGAAGGAGGGGAGGTGGTGCTGCAGGTGGAGGAGCAGAGATCTCCCTGCAGCCTGAGGGTATTTCCCTGCAGCATGTGGAGGACTGCACACCAGCTTTTTCCTGACAGGACTGCAGCCCATGGGAGAGATCACAGTGAAGGAGAAGAGTGTGAGGAGCAAAGAGCAGCAGAGAGAAACCCCCGTGTACTGACCACAACCCCTGTGGCACTGGGGAGAGGAAGGAGGAATATACTACATCGGCTCTGTACGTTAATCCCACTGAAGCAATATGGGTTTTGTATAACATTGTGAATGTGATTCACAGTATTACTGAACCATGATTTCACGTTACAGTTAACCATGGCTGCATTCAGAAACACCTTTTAAAGGAGTTTTCGATTACGCCAGTACAACTGGTTGGTATACAAGACCTGGAAACCAACAATAACCTGGACATGTCATCCATCAGCAGTGGAGGGCCCAAGAGCAAGTCCTTAGCTCTAGGACCCAATTCAACACACTAGCCCAAAAGAGCCTCTTCCTTGGTTTCTTAGGCGTAATTTGCATATTTTCTCCCCATTTAAAAAAATGGCTTCTACCATAGATTTCTGTGCAAGATAACTTTGTGATAGAAACTAGATTCCAGCCTGTTTTAAATACAAATGTACTTGTTCTCGTATGTTATACTGTGAGCGACAAGCAACCTTTGTACAAATGTGAAAGAAGTTTAAACAAGTGGAGACATCATTCAAAATGCATTTGAAATGGTGAGGGCACATTTTCATAAATTCTTATCCCTGCACTACTAGTAATGCCTCACCTGAGGCATGCTGAATGCTCCCAACACAATGTGAAGTGAAACAGCATCGACCAGGTAACAACAGTGCCACGTGCCCTCTCCACAAGGGTCTGCATAAGCCCTACTTAGCCATACTTTCAAAAAACCATACAGAAGTCACAGTAAAATTAACTGCACTACTCAAAATCCCTGAAGTAATGTGACCCAAGAGAGAAACACAGTTTCTGCAACAGCTAGTGACACCAGCTATTTGGCAGCTCTGTTTATTTTAGACAAGTCTGGAATAAAAATCACAAGGCTTCAAAAAGATCCAACTAATTAAGTTTTACCTTTAGAAATTATACATTTGGATCCAAAAATGCTCTAAAAGAAATTTCAGATCTGTTCTACTTACGTATATTGAGATGAGTATGACACTTTTTTGTACTAGGTATATGGAAAAGTTTCCATTTAATTCCAGGATCTCAACTCCGCAGGTAAATTTTTAAATAAATTGTAAAACTTAATGAACCTATGTGAATTTTCAGTAGAAAGGAATTTTCCAGTCTAGCTTAAACTGACTTCAAGAGACTTCAGCAAAATAAAGTGACAAGGTAAAGCATCATTGCAGAAGCTCTGCCAATATATAAAAGAATTGGAATCACATTAGTATTTATACACAAAATTCTTTCATAAGCTCAGAAGGGTTAATATTACATAGATGAAAATTTGGTAAAATGACATTATAATATAGATATGAAAGGGGGAGGGAAAATCTTTTATTCCTAAATTACTTTTTTCAGAAAAAACCTAACAACAACAAAATTAGGTAACATTTTTAACTCCCATGACACATTTTTGGGGTCTTCTAGTCATCACTACCTCATTCCCAACTCATGACCATCAACCTGACATGCCTCTTCCTGAGCAGCAACCACAGCAACCATCAGGGTGGAGACAGGAGCCCACCCATCCAGCACTCCTGGACCAGTTCTGTGCACTGGAAAGAGTTCTCACAATTGAAAAGAGAAGATCCAAGCCTTCAGCAACTTAGCTCACTCTCATACTCTAGCCTCATGAGAGAAGATTCTCTCCTTTGTCCAGTTTTCTATTAAAGCCCTTATTTCACAATGAAAATAACCTACAATAGAAAACACAGATGGGAAGAACACGCAGTTCTACCCACATCAATCTCTAGTCACTACTAAAGCTTACAAACCATCTCACAGAATCTCAGAATTGTCTAGGTTGGAAAGGACCTTGAAGATCATCCAGTCCAACCGTTAACCCAGCACTGACAGTTCCCAACTACACCAGATCCCTAAGTGCTATGTCAACTTTACTCTTAAACACCTCCAGGGATGGGGACTCCACCACCTCCCTGGGCAGCCCATTCCAACGCCCAACAACCCCTTCTGCAAAGAAATACTTCCTGACATCTAGTCTAAACCTTCCCTGGCACAACTTGAGGCCATTACCTCTTGTCCTATCACTTATTACTTGGTTAAAGAGACTCATCCCCCCTCTCTGCAACCTCCTTGCAGGTAGCTGTAGAGGGCAATGAGGTCTCCCCTCAGCCTCCTCTTCTCCAGACTAAACCCCCCCAGTTCCCTCAGCTGCTCCCCATCACACCTGTGCTCCAGACCCTGCACCAGCTCCGTTGCCCTTCTCTGGACACGCTCGAGTCATTCAATGGCCTTTTTGGGGTGAGGGGCCCAAAACTGAACCCAGTCATCGAGGGGCGGCCTCACCAGTGCTGAGTACAGGGGTAAGATCCCTTCCCTGTCCCTGCTGGCCACACTATTGCTGATGCAAGCCAGGATGCCATTGGCCTTCTTGGCCACCTGGGCACACTGCTGGCTCCTGTTCAGCCGGCTGTCAATCAACCCCCCCAGGTCCCTCTCTGACTGGCAGCTCTCCAGCCACTCCTCCCCAAGCCTGTAGCGCTGCTGGGGGTTGTTGTGGCCCAAGTGCAGCACCCGGCATTTGGCCTTATTGAAACTCCTACAGTTTCTCTCTCTCCGCATTATAAAACCAACACAAGATACTGGTTTAGCATTGCTCTAAGCCGCTCCTGCATTGAATGAGAAAGGATTTGAGTTTGTTAGAATTCTAATGATAAAACTACCAGTTGAGAGCATACGTGATCTCAGTGATCCCAAAGCACTTTGTTGACCTTTGACAGCAACCGCAACAAGAAAAATGCATCTTAAAATCAGAGTACTGGCAATACTATTCCAGCAGCTCTTATCAAAAGTTATAAAACAATGCCTAACATCAGGCATGCTGATTATAAAATGCACCTGGAGCCAAATTATCATCTTGCCATTGGTTACTTCCTTGGGGTGCTCAGGTTTTGTATGTTGTTCATATGTACAGGCACATGAAGGAATTGTTTCCGAGGTGAAACCAGCATAAATAATTCCTCTCTTCCCTCCTTGCAATTGCTCATTCTCCTTCCTAAAGTTCACTGCCCCTACTTATTTGTTTCTGGGGTCAGGCTGCAAGCCAATCATTAGAATCATAATTAAAAGGATCCTAATTAAAAGGATCTGGATTGAAAACAACCCAAAGAGGAGGAAAATGTCTTAAGCCACAGTCACCAAAACTCCATAGCACACAACTTCAGCAAATGAATTTAAGACAGGTCCTTCCAGCTTTAAAACTTTTGTGTTTGTTGTGGGGCTTTTTCCCTAACTGCATCTCAGTTTACTACATCGTATTACCTTCCTTTACAACAAATCTCACTTTCACACAGCATAGTTCACTTCAAGCCACTGCTGGAACATGTCACGGCAACAAACTTGGGAGGCAAGTGGGAAGGCTCTCCAGTGGAAAGTTTATCAGCATGCAACCATTTATTTCAAAACAAAAATCTAATCAAAACAAATACTTTTGTGAGCCCCAGATACCCTTTTTGGCAGACAGGCTGAGCCATGGAAATTGTTCCAAAAGCTTACTTTCTTTCAAAGGTAATTATATGAGGCCTTGTAGCCTATCACTGGAAACACGAGCAATAGCTAATGATGCACAGCAGCCTAGTGTGCTTTAAGAGAAGAATAAAGAACACTTTCAAATTAGAAAAGGAATTTTCAGTAAAGAAATTGAAGTAAATCCAATCTTCTTTTACTCCTTTGGCCTGTCAATGACAAAAAAGTAGTTTCAGTTAACCATAAAGTCAATTCAGACAACACTGCCACAAAAATATCAACACCAATTCAAATAGCATTGGGGAAAAAGGAGCCTGCCTCGCACCTCAACTTCTCACAGGTCTGTTGCTGAAACAACCAGTGTACCTGCAACTGTGATGCTACTCTGATTCTTTTAAGGGAAATTGCTGGTCTTTGGACAGAAAAAAAACATACGGCATAAAAAGACTGGTTTGACTTCTGCTGGGCCACCTTTCTCCACATCACAGACTGTCAGCACCTCTTGGCATGTTCTGCAGAGATGAGGCATCAATCATTTTTGGGCGTGGAAGGGAACAAACTGTAAGGTTTTGGTTTCTTTGTTGAGACAATCTAGCATAGGGTTCAGTGCATGTCACCAGGCTGGTTGTGGTCACATTGGGGATACATCTTAGCAGAAAAGGGAGTTATGCATCCCTGATAAAAGCCAGTAAATACTTAATTGGTACACAATCAAATTGGGTCAAAAATCTAACCTGAAGGGCACATATTTAGCTGTCTCACCAAATCTGTTAATAATGGAAAACATGGGTCCAAGGGGTTAGCTTCTACATCACTTTGTCAAAGTGCAGCTTGAACTACCACTACATGATCCAGACATCTGCATAAAAACAGAAGTAAGTTTGTACTCATTCACAAATGACATTTCAGAAGTTGTAAATCAGTGATGTGATTTGACTGATTTCCAGCATTACATGCTGAATGTGATTCCTTATGGCATTTCCCAGTATAGCTGGGAAAGTCTGTCAATAAAACTACTTCTTAAGAAAGTCAGAGAGGTGACATATCTGAGACATAACGCTTTGAACATACAGCTACTAGTACACAAAGAAGTATTCACATTACTGAAGACCACCAAAATTGTTATCACTAGACTCCTTAAGAAATCTCAACATAGAGAATTAGCTATGTTCTCTTTCCAAGAGAAGGGAACATTTTCCTCTATCTCCACCCTCCTCCCTCCGCTCCCATCTTTGACTCTCATCTGACAAATAAGAATGCTCATTCGAAAACTATCCAAATCCACTAGACTAGTTTAAGGTTTGAGTTAGCTTTCAGAAGGCTTCAAAATGTCAGCTTCAAAGGAAAAAAAAAAAAACACAATTCAGTCTTGGATTTTTAGATCAATTTAAACCAGCTGAGTTTGAATTAAGGGAATTTTCAACTGGATGGCTGAGTACACACTAAGTTTTGTGGTCCCTGCTGGAACTAGATAATTTGCAGACAATGAAAACAAATTCTGGGGATGTAAAAATATTTGAACATTTACCAAGATCCAATCTAAATCCAGAACAAAGATTGAGCGGAAACCTTTCTTTTTTAAATCTTTACCAAGTTGGTTTTTTGTTCTTAATGAAAACAGTCTTCCACAATGCAAGAGCTTTCTAAACACCTTTACTCATTTGCTATACTTTGATAATTCAGCTAATGGAATAGATGTAAAAGACAAGGATTGCCATAGTTTTCTCTCAGATGTATAACAGGTTTCCACCTGTGTATCTGACAGAATGAGAACATTTATCTGCTCTTGAAGCACACCACGAGGTTCTTCTGGTTCTGATTATCTTTTAGTATTAATGACGCACAGTTATTTGTTATCTTTCTGGGCACATGAAGTGGAAGGTGACAGAGACCAGTCAGCATGGATTTTTCCCAAGGAGCTAGTGGTTCATGGATTGAACTCTTCCACCCGGTATACCTTTAATGGGAGTTTGGTCTTTCTTCTTTCATTCTACCAGCTACGTAGTCAGATGAGGGCATGAATACAAATCACTGCCAGGATTCTAAAAGAAGTGCCTCCTACTTCTGTAGTTCGCATCATTTGTTACATTGGGGAAAAAAAAAATAAATCTTAAGAGTTTGCATCTTCTTCCACTTTTAAAATCTATGAAGCAAAAGTAAGTAGAGCTACAAAAATGTGTAGTATTTCTGAAGAACAAGCAAACACATTTTATATTTTACCCTACTGTGACTACAAAGTAAAGTGGGGCTGGCTCAAGATCTTCAGGGAAGTCCAATCAATAGTAAACATTAGGCACGGGCTCTCAAGCACACGTTATGCCAACTATGCCTGACCTTAGGCATATGGAAATGTATTACCTTATATAAATAAATATTGATCTAGTTATATAAAGTATGAGGTTTAGACCCTTTGGTTCCTATAACTGTACATTGACTAAGCTGACAAGGGTTCTGTCCTCATTCTTGTATTTTCAGTTGTGCAATTACTTTGTATAACTGCCAAATTGTTACATTAGCCACATCACCTTAATCTCTTCACACTCCTTAACCAAAAGGGGAACGCCACCACATTTCTATCTCAACGGTGTTATGCGAATAGATACAGCAATGACATACTTAGATACTACAGCAACTGCTGTAAACCTCAGCTAAAATTCCAGTTTATTAATTGTACACAGGCTGGCTGATGACCCTGAGGCTACCCAGGAGTTCTCTTATAGCAGAAATTACTCTTAAAAATAAAATGCATCATGCCAGGGAAGAATTATGTTGTGCAACTGCCGTTTCAGAAAAAAGAAAGCAAGAACACTTTGTTTTCAATCCAAGTATGTATCAGAAGTAAAAGTTATTGAGAGAGAGTAAGGGTCTTAAATTCAGAGTGGAACCCGACTTCAGTTTTTGAGAGTTCTTCAAGTTCAAAAATGAAAATGGAAGGCAACAGAATGACCCAGCTGTCTTAAGTCTGGCAGTAACTTGCTTGTATAGTTAAATTTTTCCCCAAAGTTCAATAGGCAATTCTGGGAGATCCATTTCCCAACCCTGTCATTCCGAAGAGGTTTGCAAAACTGTTGTAACACTGGTTTGGAAGTAGATTATTTTTTTCCTTTGGGACCCTTACAAAAAGCCCCCAAAACAACAGCAGCTTTTGTTGTTCTGCCAAAATGTGACTTGATGAATATTATAAGAGGGGGAAGGGCAAATACAGAAATAATTTATAACACTTCTCCAGAGAATTTGCTCTTGCAACCTGCCCTGCTGGCAGGTCATTTCTTGGAATGCATACTGAAACCTGGAAAATCTATAGAGCATGGTCTCTATTCCCATTTGTTTATTCTGGGTCTCAAGAATATTTCTCAAACAGTCAAAGCAACAGGATTTGAAGTTAACTGTTTCATCCCTTAAGTATATGTAGGTTCATACTTCCACCCAAAGAGAAAAATATTCTAATAATGCTCTTAAATGGACATCTAAAATTATGACTGAGACAGTGCATGTGAAGATTATACTATGAAAATAATAAATTATACATATAACAATTATTACGTGTATAAAACACACATGACAAACATTCCTCCGTGTTGAATCTCAAGCTCTTCAAAGTTAGGAAACACAAGAATTAAACCTGCCTGCTTTCAACTGTCTTTAAAACATCCTTTTGCAGTTGCTTTATGACAGTCCTTATGTACATGATCAGTCTACTGCAGAGAGTCCAAGTTCCATATAAAACAAGAAAAGACAGCTATAATGTTTTTTTCCTTCTTTGTTCGGCACTCACTGTGCGATACCTATCTTCAGAGTAGAAGCATAGTCTCCAAGGCAGCATTCAGCTGCCTCTCCCATGAAACCATTCCTTCTTTTTTCTATGAAAATGGATATTGACTGTTTGGGACAGAGGGAGAAGAGAAGGCAAGAAACAGGGCTATGCAAAAAACCTTAATTCTAAACTGTAATTTTGAGCTTTTAACTTTGTCACCTCCACATTAGTCTTGTAAAGCAGTGGAGAAGCCTTTTACATTTTTAACAGTAAAACAAAATTTTAAAAATTGCTTCCTCATGTAGCATCATCCAAACACACACTTGACTCATGCACACTACGGACCTTTAACACTGAGTCGTGTAGGTGTAAATCCTAGGTTGACATCCTCTGTGAGGATGAACAGCCATGAGAAATAGGATGCTTTTCCAGTGGGTTTTAGAGACTTCTGTTCACAGCAAAGCATTCATGAGTGTGAAGAATACTGGATTCCATTTCAGATCCACACGATCTTACAGACATTAACCTTTTGCACCTTCTCCACAAGAATGACCCATTTTGCACCATTCCTTTTAACGTGTTCCATTATCAGTCTTGTCCTAACCCTATCTTCAGTCCCCTCCCAATCTCCTCTCATTCACATCATTGCTTTTATTCACAGGCTTCTCACCCAAATTTCAAACTTCCCCCCCCCGCCCCCCCATCTAGTCTCATCCACCTTTTAAGTCACTCAACACTACTTTTTCCACCAAAGTTAATGCCATGTCACTCAGTTCTCCTCCCATCAATGTTGTGTATATGGAATAACCATTACTACTTATTCTAAAAACCAGTAAGAAAGCCGTATTTTTAAGCAGTCTAGGGAAAATTTTCCCTTCTTACAGGAAGGTTGGAATAAGAAAAAAATCAAGTAAGTGTTTCAATACTTAAAAAAATGGAAAACTACTACTCACTAGCTTAGGTCTTGTGAACTCCCAGCTTTAGCTATACCAATCAGTCCAATTCAGACACAGCAATGACTCATTTTTACTACAAACAATCAAAATGACCTGGAGGCGTGATCTGAACGACCAATGACTAACTAATCTCCACTATTTTTAAGCTGTGCCATATTCATACTCTGCTGATCATCACTGTTCATCTTACCACCAGTTCTGGCAGCAGTACAAACTTTTGGGCATCAGAATCATTTACAGGAATTTCCTTACAGTACTCCATTATGAGGGGAATAAGTAAGTGTGGTGTAATATAACCTCAGTTCAAGTCACAATTAGTACCTTCTGGAAAGACACAAATAAAATTGGATACAGTTATGAAAACATAGAACCTGTTCGTAACAGGAGAATTTAACCCATGTTTGAGGAGTATTCTCAATGCATTTTAATTTTGAGCAATTACTGCAAATTAAGCCTGAGCCTACAAAAGCAGCATGCAACCTCACTGCAACCAAAGAAATCTCACCCTAGAGAAACACCTTTCAAGATTAGGACTGAAATGCTTTGATAAAACAAGCACAATAACCTTTCCCAGACATTAGAGACAAAATGAGGATGCTACCATTCTTTTGGACAGAAGGACATTCATTTTAGAATTGATTCAATAGGATTAAAAACAAATCTCAAAACTAGAGAGTAGTTTGAAAAATTTCAAACTGAAGACGACTTAATTTGTAGTTAAGTACAGTAGTATTCACAAGTTGTTAAAGGAAGTAGAACTTCAAAACCAGAATTTGAACAGCAAACCTTTCCCTTTTAAGGACTCTGATCACAAAATACTTTTCCTCCCTTATAGGTCTGGAATCAGATAATTAATCAAATCTTATTGAATATGATGAAAACGTATTTGAGCTCTTACTATTAGAAACCTGTCATGTTTTTTGAGTACAGAGTTACCTCTGGAGATGACGGTAGAGCTGATACCCCAAATAAAGGAAAAAATCTAGAAGAGTTTTAGATAATAAAACCAAAACTTGTGCTCGGGACTTTAAGATTATGCTTATTAATCTAATGCATAGAAACCATGGCAAATTTGTCAAAATACAACTTTCCTCTCATACTGTTAGAAGAGCTTCATTCAACAAATAAGTGAAGATACTTATATGTTTCACACTTTGCTGGACTGAACCCACTACAACTTCGTCAATCAACAATAAATTTGACTAAGTTAATTGTAGTATTTGAGATCATAACATCTCTTTCAGAAGTGAAAAAAAGGCAATAAGTTTTCTTAGTCTTCTCGATAACACAAGCACTGGATAAGTATCAAGTATTGTTTTGTTTTGTTTCCCTGTAGCTAGCTTGTAATATTGCTTCATTCTCCACTTAATCCACAAAGAGCAAGCATAAGAGTAATGGTTTGAAACTTTATACACTAAAAATAGCTTTGTTTGGGTTTTTTGGGGGTAGAACAATCAAAAATGTTTTAACAAAACAAGACATTGGTTTGGCAGGGTATTCAGTGTCAGTGACTTTATAGCTCTTTGCTAATCTACAATTCAGCATTAGCTGTCTTGGGCCCAAAACAGTGACTATGTTTTAGTATTTATAAACTTTGTTCTTTACACACCATTGACTACTCAAATAAAAAGGAGGGCAAGTTTTATTTCTGTTGAATCTTGCCTGAAGGATATACCTTAAAACAGCTGATGCAAGTTACTACATCTCCTGTTCATCTGCATCTGGTGGATATGCTCCTTGAAAACAGGATTTCTGATCCAGAACTGAAATCTGCAGTGAAGGTTTTATTTGAGATGACAGTGTTTTGGTAAACTTATTTTCACAGTCCCTTAGCCCAGACACAGCTTTATGTAAGGTCAACGATCACTAAAATTATTTCAGTCTTTTGGTTTTAATGCAAATTGTTCAGCAATTATCATGGAAGACTTCTGAAAGTGATTTAGAGGTGGGGTTTTCCACCTAGGCAATTTCTTACAGCCTGTGGCCACTGAAAGGAGGTGCAGTTACATAAAGCACCTACTCTTCCCTCCCCCTCAAAAAAACCCTGCAAGAATAGCACCTACTGATATCATCACTTGTTGATCTCAATCTCTTGCTCTTGTGCAGGCATGGGCTGCCTAGCCCACAGATGAGGACCCCATTATTTGTTCAAAGGAAATGAGATGAAGCAGGAAGGAGGTGAAAGTGGCTACTGAAACCCCCTGCTTCAAAACTTACTCAAAACTCCAAGACAGACTAACCATCCAAGCAGAAGCTGGTATTCTTAGAAACAGTGAAAGTGCCAAGAAGCTCAGAAAGCAGAGGCAGGCAGCTGACAGAACAGTGCATACCAGCTCCACTTAAGAACACGGTGTTGCTCAGCACCTACAAGTGGCTTTTTCTGCTCACTTCTACCTCCTAAAAGCAGAAGAAAACAAACCCAAAACAATCAAATAAAAACTCTATCCTAAAACTTCAGTCATGGCAAAGAGCATTTCCCATCAGGAGTACCATGATCCCTTCTGTATAAAGGGATTGCATGGCGTCTCACAGAGACAAATTTTACCCTTCATATGCAAATAATAGCAAAATGCAGGTCGGGAACTGCACAGTCAGAACAGCTAATTTATTTTCTGATTACTTTTAACCTATCTAACTTTTGGAGGATAAATCCTCTGGGGAGTTCCTCCTTTTAATCACCTTCACATCATTGCCAATACCTCATAACATCCCCAAGAAGAACTCTAATTTTTCTAGGCAACAACAGTAGAAAACCAATTTATTTCCAACAGCTGTCATTGTCCAAATTCTAGGAAAGAAAGAAAAAGGAACAAACCTAAGTAAATTTTTATTAAAAAAAAAAAACTCATCTAGTTATTGCCCATAACAGGAAGTCAAAGGGAAGTGTTTACAACATTTATAAACAATTCCAGCTCCCCAGATAACGAACATGTGGTTTCATCTCTCTCCAAATTATTTTCTCATTCACTATTAAAATTTCATTTCCGCCTAAGACTCACTGGAGTTTTCAAATCAAATAGTCATTCAAGGCTGTGGGTCAGCAATCACATTTACCAGTAGGTCAGCAGAGCTGTCAAAAGTATTGAAACAATAACCTCATTTAAAAAGTTACCACAGTTACTTTGTGAACAATGGAAACCTGCTAGCTCACACTTATCTGTCCATAATGTAAGAAACATTTTTGTCCAGGCTTATCAGCAATCTTTTGCTTGCTAACAAAGTGCTCATTTAAAGCTGATACTGCACTCTCATTCAAAGTAGAAAGCCACTGGGCTACTCAGAGCACAGAACTGCTCCTTATTTTAAAGGCTCTCCTCCTGGAAGCCTCCTGGCACAGGTAGACAGAAGTTGGTGAGGTTCTGTTTAGATATGACAGTTCACACTTCCCTAACATAAATAAAAGTTGCAGAATTGCATTCTGATATAGCAGATGGAAAAATAAGGAAGGGAAAGGTAGAGCAGAATCCACATACCAACAGTAGAACATTTAGAATTTCCCCTTATGCTCCCTAACCCATGAGCAGACCATTTAAAGATTTAAAGTATAAGCCCCTGCCTTGTTTTCTCTATATATTGCCAAATTCAAGCAAAGTTACCTCATTAACTTGTTTTTTGTCCAAGTGAAAAACTTGACCAGAACTCGTGGAGGCAATTTCTTCATAGACCTTGTAACCAATATGGTCCCTGTCATCACAGTCTCCAGTCAACACAAATACCACCTGCATTAAAAAAAAACAAACCAAAACAAAAAAAAAACACAAAAAAAACCAAAAAAACCAAAATCACTTGGCACATGGTGCAACCTTCAGGAAAACATTGCAAAGACAGCATTAAGACATAATGCATGACAACAAAAGAACTGTTTCAGTTGGCGTGGGTTCATATTACTTTGCATGAAGGACAGCTGTACTGCACTTACTACTGATGGTAAAAGTAATGAAGAAGAAAAGAAACAGACAAGAATCACTTTAGAAATGTTACACATCTATCAGCACTTGTACTTTACAGAATACTTATTTCAAACCAATATAAAAACATCCACGTAAGTGGTAAGCTGATCAAGAATACATATACTGGTACAAGGTTCAGTTGCACTATTTAATTCACAATATTAAAAGGGATATTCCTTTAAGTTTTTTCCTAACCAGATCAGTTAACTCTCTATTTAAAAAAGTTCCCTAGAACAGCAGTATTATGGTCCCTTCTGTAAAAATATTTCACTGAGTCTCACACAGAATAATTTTACCCTTCAATATTGAGAAAACAGGGCATTAAATACATAAACCAGCTCAGAATGTAAATCCCTTCTGTACCTGTGATTGTTTCTGTTGAATGAGTTGAAGTACTTCATGGGTAAGTCTATAATCTTTGGATCGTGCATCAGTAAATACATAGATGAAAGAACCAGGAAGAGAAATTTCTAGAGCGATCTTTATTGCTCCAATGCTCATCTCTGGACAGTCTCCACCACCCTGTTCACAATCAAGAAAAACAAAGCATTTTTCTAAGAAAAAGTAACATACCAAATAAGTTACTTTTTGCACATTCAAGACATACTTTCTCAGCTTCTAATAATTTTTTTTATCCTAAGCATCGTATGGTTGCTATAGAGTGCTGTCACAGACACACTCACAAGCAGCAACTGCAACAATTCCTTAGGGAAAATAACGTCAAAGGAAGGGTTGTGGTTAGCCCTGAAAATGGTTGGTGTCACGGTCACTCTTATCTTTTCTGGGAGCACCATGTTTTGTTTAGCTCCAGCTCTTGTGGCAGCTCCATTTCCTATACTCACACGCTCCCTTACTGGCTGAGAATTTAATTGCTCCGGTAGTATGCAGCAGTCATGGGAGGTCATGGTCATCGATGCAGATGGGAAGTGATCTCAGCCAAGCAGTGCTGAGCTCCAGGAGGACCTTTAGATACCAGAACAACAAGAACTTGACCTAGACCTCACACTGCAGGGCAGCCAGTGCAGGGAGCTGAGCAGAGGGGGCACAGGTGATGTGTTGCCAGTGACCTGTACTAAGGAGACAGCTGTGCAGCTGGAGGTTTTTCACACCATGTGTTCGTTCAGACAAAATGCTTCCAAGTATGACTTTATTTAACTTTATATGAAAGGATCAGTTTCTCTTCCTAAATTAAGGATTAGAGGAAAATACTGTTTAAATAAAAGTTCACTTTAACATATATAAAAATTAACTTGGCGTATTGAAGACAGAACTTTCCAGAGAGCTGCATACAAACTGTAAAACCTGCCCCTGTAAACAGCAACAGATCTCTGCACTTTCAAGATTAAATATAGAAGTTATATCTTTTATTTCCATAATTGACATGCCTTCATACATACTTAGACACAAATCTCCACACACTGGGAAGAAAGAAGAAAAAAAATAATGCAATTGTTGCATCTATTTTTAATTCTCGAGACGCCATCAAAAATTGTTTTGAGGTTAAACATTCACACTAAGCTGAAAAAAACCTTGCCTCCCACAGTCCCCCAGCCCTTAAGAGTTTCAGCTATCCCCAATGAAATCTTCATGTCAGTAATAATTTTTGATCTATCGATATCTTTAATCCAATTTCAAAGCAAGAATATCAATAAACTCCTCTACATTAAAGAATAGGTACATCGCCACTGTTCTTTTTGTAAGTCAGTCCTTTCTAAACATAGTCTTACTTTTGTGGGAAAAGCAAGTGGTAGACTCCAGACAGCCTAAAATTCAAGATACCATTCTTGAAACATTTTTGACACACGTCGGAACTTTATCTTGACAGTGCTTATACAATCCTATGGGACAGATCTGTATAGGCCAGTTATTTCTTTTGCTGAATATGATATTCACTTTGCAAGGGCAGGGAAGATTCTTCCACATAAAGCTTTAATTTATAGGCAAAGTCAAGATAATAGCCAATTTCTACAGATACCTACTTGGAACAGGAAAATCTCTACTAGAATGTCTCATGTAATATTCTACATGGCAGCATCTATTTTCTACATATAATAGAAAAAGCACTGCTGAGCTAAATGGTTATTCTGAGAACAAGCATGAACTTTATTATTCTCATAATGTAGAAGAGATGTATTCTCAAAAGGCAGCTAGGTAGAACTACGAAACAGAAACGTATTAGCTTAATTTAAAAAATAAAGAAGAAAGTTTTCCTTTAAATGTTTCCTGCCTTTCTCTCCAAACTGCAATTAAATATGGTTATGATTACCTTGTGAAATTTTCTGGGAAGACATAGGTAAGTAAAGCTCAACAAATCTCATTTTCCATTCAGTTTGGACAGGACATAGAAATTTAGGTTGTTAGCTCAGCTCATATGGCATTTTGTAGGTCTAAATTTAAAATCTATATAACTATTTACTTAAATGGCATTGCACCCACTTACAAGCAGATAAATTTAGTATCCGATTTAAAAAGTGTTATCAACTCTTGCAGAACACTACTTTTGTTAAGTTGTCATTTTTACACTGAGAAATACTCAAATAAGGCCTTTTCATAACTATTGATGCGAGTGTATTGGCATTTGTATTATAGAATCATATAACACTCAAACTACGGGAATACACTTTAAAAGGTTTTTATAGAGACAAGATTTAAGTATATTGCTTATGCAAATAAGTGTCAGTTGTGAAAACTGTATTTAATATGAGAATACAGAAAAAAAACTGCTTAACTCATTAAAAAAAAAGAAGCCACTGCTGCCCAAGTACAAGTTATCATCCTACTGTCCATAAGAATGATACACAATTAATTACAGATGAAACACAGGCAATATAGGATCAACTTATGAGGTGTCAAAGGAACACTTCCTTTATCACTTTGAGTGTAAAAGGAACAGGGCCTGGTTTCTTCAGTGAAATGTATACAGACTAATTTTTGCCTGATGTCAAATTCCAGCCAAAAGCCTATTTCTAGTGTCATGTACAGACCCTCCAATCATTCTGTGACCAAATGAATTTTGTTGCAAAACAAGATCGGGCTTATCCTGATGTCCAGGGGGAACAAGTTTTGCAGTATTCCTGGAGAGCATATTTTGGTCTAATACGTTTTATACCTAAGACTCCTTAAAATAATTTATCTCCACCTTCATTTTAACTTTGTTCATTAAGGAGCCTATTTGCTCTACACCATTTTTTCAAAATGAACCACCCTTAAAATTTCCCCTACCTCCACACTATTTATTCTTGCACTTTTTAACTGACTTTCTAGGAAAAATGCTAATAACAAACACGTAGTAAGTGTTCACATTTTCTGGGAGAACTACTGCAAGATGACCTATCAGTCCTGTTCTAATCACTTTAATTTATATTTTGGCCCTTCACCAATATAATGAATGAATGCAAATCAGTGGAAGTCTTAATTCAGCTGAATGAGCACATCTTGAAAGTAATTATGAAATATGCAATCAATCAGGATTAAAGAAATCTTAAATTCATTAGACAGTAACTTTTAAACAACTTGCTTGTAAATTAGGAGTTTGAAATTCCTAAAAGCTTCATCATATACCTTTTAAAATATCTGAAATTATTTTCCAGTATAGCTATTTGGAAAACAAAAACTGAAGACTAAAAGGTTTATTAAAGTTTAAATTTCCCTATGATGGAGAAAAGCATAACAGCTGGCATTTTCTGCCTCCTTGAAAATTTACTATTGTTTTCTCTGAGTTTCAATCTTTCTGCCAACTTTTAAGCTACTTATTCTTCCCAAACTAGCACTATTGGCTTTCAAACAATCTTTATTATACAGGGATTACACCATGTGCCAGTTTGTAAGGGAGTGTCTGTCTGGCACTATTGACTCTCCAGCAAGGTTCTCCACAGATCAGGAGCGTTTTGCTTGATTAAAAGACAAGACAATAGGATCATATTTTCTTTCAGTAAGGGTAACTCCATTCCAATGCTTCGCTTTCTTTCCATCACCCAATCCAGATCTCATTTGTGGTTCATCCTCACCCAGGGGAAGATCACCAAGGGAGACATACTGGTGTGTGAGTTCAAAAACTGCCACTTGTCTCTTGAGCACAGCTCCAGAAGCAACTCACAGGGTTTGCATAAGACAAGAGTACCTGAGTCTACCTGATGCCTTTGAATCAGTCAGTGCTAAGGAACACATGGCAGTGAAGACAATATTTAAGTAATACTTAATGGGTCTTACAGTCCTTTCGTACCTAGTTAAAGCTAATGGAAAACACAGTAAACAGTTCTAAAAGTGTCTGTGAACAAATGGCAGGACTAATTAAAATGCAAAACAAACATTAGCATTATCTAA
Source organism: Strix uralensis (assembly GCF_047716275.1). NCBI lineage: Eukaryota > Metazoa > Chordata > Aves > Strigiformes > Strigidae > Strix > Strix uralensis. The sequence goes on along the minus strand of NC_133979.1, from coordinate 33,605,160 downwards.
CTATTCTTTCTTGTGTTGTTGAACTGACTCCCCATACAATGATGTAAACTAAGACAAAGTAATTAATCATAAATTAAGACGACCAGAGGACAGGACAATGACAGTTTGTGCAGATAAAATGACAGAGATAAACGGCCTACATCCTGATGAGGCATTGTAAGAGAAACATCAACATGAGAGGAAAGATTGGAGGGAGGGAACAGGGCTTTTGCCAGAACCACACAGACAACAAATAAGTTACTCACCTGAACATAAAGTTCCCTGAGTTCAAATTGAAATTTCTTGGGATCTGTTGTTATTGTCACTGGACCAATTTCTAGGATAAAAAAAATTGGAAAACATGAGGAAAACACAAAGTTATCAAAAGACAACTTCAAGTGAAGAGCTAACTGTTTCAGATTCATAAAAGTAGTAAAAATGGTAAAAATGAAACTAAAAGCATTTAACAGAAAGGAATAATTGAGACTGATATACCCAGCACTGAAATCTGTGATTCCAAATCTAGTAACTCACCATTCTGGTACTACCAACTTCTGGGTGTCTTAAACACTTATAGGCACATAGAGCATTCTGTGGTCTGTTTCTCTCACATTCGATTTTGACCAATCATTAACTGCTCTTAGTAATGAGAAGGGAATAAACATCCCCAAAACAAATGTGGCTGCAAAAAATAATGTATTTTTCCAGAAACAGTTGTAGATAAATGTGAAGGAAAGGTGCCTCTGAACAGAATACACACACTAGCCTCACTAACTGATGAAAAAAAAAAATCTCTTGCCTGAAAGAATATATATACCCTCTAGCTGGAAAAGCCTGATGTGAGCGTGCTCAACCTCAGTGTATCTAGCAGCAGTTGCCAGAAAGAACTGAAGCAGAATCAACTTTATTTGTGGTTTTTGCCATGTCTTTGTATACTGAGAAACAGCAGGACATCAAATTGAAGTCAACTGGGCTGTGGACTGGGGTGTGGGAGCAATGGCAGCACACATTTGAGCATTTCCCAATCACACTAGCTGTACCACAGGCCTCTCTCTGCCCCCTCAACAATTGCTTTCCTAATTGGTATCAAATGTGATTCTAACCAGCTGTTTTCCTATAGCTGTGATTTCCTGATGGTTCACCTTAAGCTGTCTTGGCACTCATGCACTTCATTCTTTCCCTGCCCTGGGCAGGCATTCCTGCCCTGGCCTTGTGCCAGTAATGGCATTCATTTAGCTCAGCCAGCTGGGTCAGGGTCCTAAGCCAAAAAAATAAATAGAAAAAGAAAAAAGTGAATAGATTTCTGCCAGTTTAGTGCCCCAAACAACTCAAAGAGATCAGCTGAGTACTATCATACAAAATGGAGTACAATTATGCTGTCAGGGTAAAAGAAAAGCATGGAACTGGAGTGGTGCCAATTTAATACAGCTGTAGCTTACATGGAAGTGCTGCCTCAGCAGACCATATAGTGCTTTCCAAGCTCTGTAAAAGTTAATATGTACTTATCTTCCATATAATCTAGACATTTTTCTTTTTTAAACTGTCCAAAGTTTTATTTCATTGGAGTTTCAACAACAGCCATCACTAAAGTCTACTATATCACACACACGTTTGCTTGGGGGGCTCTATTTATGAGTGCCTTTTGCTAAGTGTAGGTTTTAATTTGTTTGAAAGTCACCCAAGAGATTACACAAAACCTTTCCTAGAATATTAAATGGTCTTAAGGGGTTTTTTTTGTATGGCTTTGAGTCATTTATCTGTGAAGGTTATTTACTAAAATGCTACACTATCATCCAAAGAGCCATTATAAGGACTCACTATTCATCCATATATTTCATCCTGCCATGCTCCCGCTCCTACCTGGTATCATCCTCCTTTGGGTATTCTTTAAAGCAAATGCCTGTAATAAAGCTATCTCCAAATTGTTTTGCTTCAAATCTATCCCCTGCCAACCATTGTTCTAAAGAATATAATAGAATGGGTTTTAAACATACAGTAAAACCGCTAGCTCTATTGTTCCCTGTCAGTTGAGGGATTACATTTATCAATTCTAGAACATTAAATCCTTTGGAAAGGCTTTCTTTCCATATAAAATAAAGATCTGAAAAGCAATATTACTCCAGCTAAGCTAAAACAGCACATGCAGTTGAGATCGGATGAGAATTTTGCCTTGTTTCTCAGCAGGCAGCAAGGGCTCGCTCCAGCAGCGCACGCCAAGCCCCAGCCCTGGCCAGCGCGCCGCAGGATCATGCCAAGGCTCTGGCCGCTCTCTGGTGTGAGCTCGGTAAAGAGCAGATCTTTGAAATGGCACCTAGATTAGAAGTTAGAGAGGAGGTATGGCCTAGTCAGCATCAAGTAGAGAGTTATCTGTTGTCAGGACAGCACTGAGAACTTCGCAGGAGCTGTACAGAGGGCAGATCTCCCCAGGCAATTCTGCTACCAAGGCCAGAGTTCACCCACCTCCCCAGAGGTCAAGCAAGGCCCCAGAAAGGAGTGAATAAGATCATTCACATCTTCAGGAATAATCTTCTCCTCTCAGGGACAAACAGGGGCAACACGAATGACACCAGCACTCCCAGAGGGATGTCAGGAGTACTTCCAGGACAGAGGGATGTCAGGAGCACCCCCATCTGAGGGACATCAGGAGTACTTCCAGTTGCAAGCAATGATGCTAGTATTTCATGTAAACCTACAGCTACAGTCCGTTTGCCAACACTAAACTAATCAATTACTGATATAGAAGGTGTCTGGAATGGCAATAACCATCCAGCTCTGGGCTGGCACTGCTCCCCCCATCTGCACGATCAGATCTCCTCTCACTTGTATGAAGGTTATTCAGTATCTCACGTCGCTTACAAACCCATAATTCTAGGTCTAAATAGTGACGTGACCTATTCTCACCATCTGAACACTCACCAACTTGTACCAAAAAACCCAGTATCTACTGTCTTTCACATGCTGTTGTGCCACCAGCTGATGTGACCCGCTTGCAAAAACGCTGTAATAACCTTCAAGTTCATTTTCTTTTATCCTCATTCTGCTACCTCAAACCACAACCCCAAGCAAGGCTGTTTCATCGGTGTAGGTAAACACAGGCCTTCAAAGCATTCAGGATAGATAAAAGTGAGAAGACATTACCAGAAGTACTTTAAGTTTACTTGCCAGCTCCGAACCATTTCCAAAAACGATTTTGAAAAAGAATGGCAAGTTCTCTCACAAAGCACCACAGGAAGTTCTTGTAGAAGGTTAGTTTACTGATACAGTAAGAACCTCAAAAACTGTAAAGTCTAAATCAAGTTGCAGTCATCAATCTGGACGTGGCTCCGTAGAATGAATGCACAGAAGCAGGTCTGAGACTCAGTGCAGTTGAGACACCAAGGCCTGTGCAACGCTAAACTACAGCGCTGTTAAAAAGAGTTATATAGACTGTGATGGAGAATTGTTCTTAGCACTTTGAAGATGCTAACTGTGAAGCATCAGTTCAGGCAGAGTTTCTGAGGAACTTAAAGGGTTCAACAGTTTTACAGTACCACACTGTACAAGTTAATCTCGTGTAAGAGCGTTCATCTAAACAATGCTGAAAAGCTTTGTGGCATTAAACCAAGGTAAGACATCAAACAAGCATACAGTCAAGTTAACAGAAAATAGTAGACATTGCAAAAAGAAAAAGACCAGCGTGTCAGTGCTTAAAATAGTTTTTGGTGTCCAAGAAAAGCAGTGAAGGCACAACTTTGTTCTTTTGCTCATCTTTAATGGTACGCATATAGCCAGTCAACTCATAGGTCCAACTGAACATTTAGCCACATCCAAAATTGCCTGAACTCTCAGTAACTGCATACAGAAGTCAAGCACGTAAGTCAGACATTCCTCAAATCAAGCATAGTTACAAATGTATCATTCTAACTACAGATTATTTACTCAGAAACTAGGTCCTGCAAACACACCAGGTGAAGCAGAAGGAAAAAAAATACTTTTTTTAAACTTCCTTAGTTCTTTAGGCAAGGATTGACACATGAAATACTCTAGCAGAGCATGTCTGTTCTGATACTGAAATATGAATCCATTTTTAGGCACCAATATTGGGAGTATTTGGGACTAGATTGCTATGGAGGTCTGTCTCCCCATTGCTCATTACTCCAAAGCTGTCCGGGCCCTCTAGAGGTGATTGTGCAAGAGGTGAAAAACCCAACACAGACACAGCAAGACAGTGTGCCTTGCTAGGCAGCAGCTGAAGTACAACGTTAAACATCAGTTCTTGCACGACGACTTGGCGATCCAAGACTTAATATTGCACACCCACCTAAAACTGATAACATAGGCAAGGAAGGATTTTAAAGGAATGGTTGCACATCACTGAACAAAGCCCTGACTTCCTAAAATCATAAAACTCAATGTAACCACTATGATATTTGAGCTCATACCTAAGCACTTAAATATGACAACTTAAAAGCGAGTACCAGTCCATCTGACAGAGATTAAGACTCTTGATACTTCCTTTCTGGGGCAAATTTGATAAAACCCATCTCCTTTGTAAATAAGGAGAAAAGTCCCTAGTTACCTAGGAAACTGGACATTCTTCAAGGCCCTGATGTTTTTCCATGACTTTCTGCCACACCTCAAATGGCTACATGTTTATATACAAGCTGAACAGCAAGCACATTGGGAAAACCACAAATTACCCAATGACACACAATCATACATAATTACTGCCGAGGGTGATTGCAAATTTGGCACTCCCTTAATCCTGACCATGTAAAACATCTGCACCAAATATCTGGTTTGGACAGCTGGATGTTTTAGGAGATCTAGCAAAGGAATATGGAAGCCATTTGCCTATTTCTCATCAACTCAGAACACTGAATTTGTTTGTTCTGGAAGGAAAAAAAAAGCTCTAATTGGTACTTGCTAGGTGAAGGAATTTCGGCAGAGATGCAAAGTCCCGTGGAGCGCTCTCACCCACAGAATTCCTTCTTCTAATTCAGAACAAGGATGTTTCCCTGATGCAAAACTATATCCAGGATTAAAAACAAAACATCCCCCCAAAAAGCTCCCACACCTTTGGATACTTCCAAAGAAAACAAACATCAGAACCAGTACACTACAAATGAAAAAAAAAAAAAAAAAGACACCCAAAAAACCCAAAAAGCACTGAACAGTAAGAAAAAAATGATATTTTAATAGCAAAGGTAATTACAACAGCTTTTTACAAAATTCCTGTTTCATCACGCACAATGATGCGTCATCCCAATTCTACTACTTTACTGGTATGATGTCAGAGTTGTGCAGATTTTTACCAGTGCCAGATCTTTGCAATGGAGTGAAAGTGTAGCCCTCTGGCCTGGAACTGAACAGATCAAAGTATATTTAGTTATTTCTTCATTACGTAGTATACAGCTCAAGGAATATATAGTTTCCCCACTGTATAACACAAAGAATACCTGAGTGGCAATTATCTTCCACGTTTCTTTTTGATCGATAGAGTGGATTCACAAGTTTAGCACTAGGCATCAGAAAATTCTCACCATCCACTGTAAGTATCATGATTCAAGTGAGATAGTATAAGAACGTATAGGTTAAACTATGCAAATGAGTTATCTGTATCTTCAGGCTGTCAAATAAATGTCTTCTTTTTACACAATTGTGGCAGATTCTGATTTACTGGGATCATTGAAAATACACATATGGCAAAAGGCTCAGGGTGTGGTGGGGGAAGGAAAGATTTTTCAGTGATGCAAATGGGAATTAGGTAAGCCAGTGGAGGCACCCTAGCATACTTTTCTAACACACGCCAAGACTTACTTCTTGACATGTATGTCTGATGGTGAAGAAGAAATAAAAATCGCACACTGGGTATGGTTACATACGTTCATTTCATGAGTAGTGCATGTAGTTTAAGCAGTAGTTTAAGCAGTTCCCATCTTGCCTTTCCATCTGAGTGCTGCTTCCTAGCTATGGCAATTTTGACAATTTTTGAGATCAGAAGACTAATGTGGGTTTCATCTATACATACACACCCCTGCCTGCCCATATTTTATTTATATATACAAAAATAATTTTTCTTATCAGATCTGTCTTCTAGTCTTGTTTTCTGCACATGCTCTCAAGTACTTCTACCACCACAAGTGAAGAGATGATAAAAGATTGGGAATGATCAGCTGGGACAGCTAAAATGCCTAAGCCAGGATTGCTGCCAAAAGAAACTGGTATACAATTATTCCATAAGAACTGTTTACTAACAGTGCTGAGCACTGAGCTTCATCGGATTTAATGCTCTCTTCTCAAGCTTCCTTCTTTGTACCCAATTGTAAAGCTCTGCTTAGAATTCTTCCGAAGACCTTTAGGAATAGCTACCTGCCAAGGATTAAGAAAATAAGAATAATGATAGAGTTACTCTTAACCAGCCTCCAGCCAGATTTCTGTGCTAAGGGCACATAAGCAGAAACCTTTAATTTCCTAACAGCAAATTGGGTCCTACACATCTGAACTTCACCTCACTACAGATCACTCATGAGCTGCCATTAGAACTGTGTCACAGTGCTCCCTTGTCCCTTCCAACACCAGATTATAACATCACAGGTGCAACTAAGTAAAAATACCTTTAATTGTCATCTCAAGTTATAGTGAACATTTTTATTCCTCAAACAGCTGACAAACATACGTACATAGAAACAGAAAGTTTTTATGATTATGTTTTAACCATTAATGCAATTAAAATGCTGCTCCACTTTTAACTGATTGCAAATTTCTCTAGTAGACTACTAAACCCAAGTAGCTGACTCTGAAAATATAAGCTAGTAAGTATTACTTACCACCACCTACAAAAAAACCCAACAAACTTTAAGCCTTCTGCTTCATGCTCTGAAGTGAAGGACACCCTCAGCTTGTATTAAAGGTGATGGGAGCTGTGTGAATTTTTCCAGAAGTGCAAGTAGCACTGGAGATGCTGCCTACAATCACAATGAGTCCCCCAAGGCCAACACACACCCCACTGGGAAGACCCTCCCAATGGACTCAGGGAGCACTGGAGTAAGCCAAGGTGCTTAGCACTAGAAGATGTAATAAGCTATTTAAAGTTTCTTCCCAGATGATATCCCCTTGTGACTTTTAGCTTTCAGACTCTTAACCTGGGTATAATTAAATTTTTTAAACAGCTCAAGAACTGCAGTGAACAACTTTTACCAGATTCTTAACCAGACAGAAAAAAGCCAAACCAATCCAGCAAGTTCACATGTTTCCTTAATGCAGTCACTTCTTTTCTTTCTTGTTTTAAATAGCTTTTCAGTCGCATGACTTATGACTATTAACTTTAATATGCAAACTTTAGCTTAAGACAACAACTGACTGGAAGGAGTCAGACTGCAAACAGAGCTTTTCTTTAGTTGGCTATTCAAATAAACAGATAGTCTATGCAAACTGCAAAGCACTGCTCAGGTGCCTAACCTACTGAAGCTCCGTCCTCATGGGTGGCAATGGTCATCACCCCTGTACATCAAATTCTTCACCAGCCACCTCAGGGCAGCAGCCGAAGCCTGGATGAAACTCAGAGATCAAAGATTTAACAGAAGTTTTACTAAAAATGTGCCTTAGTAAGTGGCATGTTTGCATTGTTATTACCCTTTGTTATAACATTTATGAGCCTGTGTCTTTTTTTTAAAAAGGAAAATAACAATGGTAAAAAAAGGGGCATTACATAAGTTTACATTTCTTGGAAAGGAAAAGCTAGCTTGGAGACCCACAGTGGATAAAATCTAATATTATCATCTTTTGTCTACTGCAACCAGCACTATGTTTAGCTTGAGGACCTCAAGTGCAGTTGTCTAAAAGTTATTAACCAAATGCAAGAGCAAATAATAAAAATCAAGTGCTGATTTGCCCAGCACAGCAACAACTAGCACGCTGTTAACTCTTCCTTCTAAGAGCTACAGCCATAAGCCACAGGACATGCAGAGTAACCTCTTCTACCCAGAGACCATTAGAACAAAACTAGATTAGCTACAAATTCTCTCTTAAATGAGTGATGCACAAAACAGACTCAGAGCTTCTGGAGCCCCTAGCATGGGTGGCACAAACATCACACATGCCATGGAACCACTGATAGAAAGTTACTCCCTCAGGCTGGAAATAAGAAAAAGCAGGTTGATTTTTGTTCTGAAAAAATAATTCACTTGAACATCCACTCTGGTTCCACTGATACCTCAGAAGATTGTTTATTGCTGGTGCACAGATAAAAGGCAAAGAGTCAAAAAAACTTGACTCGTGGTTAAAATGTAAAGTAATGCCAGTGGCCATTAAATATCCCAAATTTAAAAAGACTGACACAAAACAAGTTCGGTTTTTGTTTGGGTTTGGCTTTTTCTTTTTTTTTTTCCTTTCTGGGGACAAGCAAACATCCTGAATCCTGGCATCTGCAGGAGACCCATCTTCTTCCTCCCTTCCCTTGGTTCTTTGACCAACCCCGGAGGTCTGTTCTCATCAGGGGGCCAGCAGCCATCATTTCTGAAATGACTTTGGCTGCCTCTAGCCAGCTCTCAATGGATGATTTCCCAAATCACAAAAAAAACAGCCACAGCTGGCAACTCGGCTGACAGTCCCTAAGAGAGGCCAAAGGACTGGAAGAGTCATGGAGATTACACAAGTCTCTTACAACCAGGTGGTCCCCTACATTCGAGCCTTGAGCCATCCTGGTGAATGAAGTACATACAGAACTGCTGCCCATGCTCTTATGCATCTCTTCTGCGCCCAGTGGGTTTTGGTTTTATGCTTGTCACTCCAGTACTGCCAAGAGCACAGACGTTCACACTGCTTCTTTTCTTTTCTGACAAGACAAAGCACCAGCAGACACGAGAGGGAAAAAAAATAAAAAATCATCATTTGTTGATGCTATACAGCATGCAAGCTTTGACTAATTCACTTCCCTCAGTCTAAAGACTAAACAGCTGATAAGAACTAGAGCCATGGCTTCCTTACTGTACAGCATGGGAGCAGCAGGCAGTTACTGAAGCTGGCCCACACTCCTAGCTCACGCCAAACATCTGAAAAGGTCATCAGATTACTTTCTGTTTTTGTTTATTTCTCCTTGTTAACAACAATCTGAACTGAGTAAAATTCAGTTCACAATGCTCTTTAAATTCTTTCTCCAGACTGAACTCCAGTCCAGGTCTATTTCTGTCTCATCTCTTGCTCTGTGTATTTTGGCAACACTCCTTCAACACTTGTAACAGGGCTGGATACAACTTACACTGAAGACTAGGGCAGGAAGGAATGCAACTACAAATTTCACAGTGCTGTTTTGTGATTAATAACCTTAACACATTGAAGTTGAATCAAACACTGTTTAAAACCCGATTTTTAATTTATACTTGCTATTGCATTACAAAATGAACTTATTTACTGCAACATCTAGCGAAGATCCAGTTCGAGCTGCTGCCCACACTGCTGCTGCGCTGCTGCGGGCTGGGAATAGCCGAGCTCCACCGTCGGGAGCCTCTTGGCACTGCAGGTTACCACAAGCTCACCCATAAGGCTCCTTCTCTTTCTTCACTGGACTCTGGTTCCCACCGTGTCCCCATACATATCTCACCATGGGGGAAAAAAAAAAGTAAATAATCACAGCTTTTTATTTTTCCAGAATAGATGAATCCAATTACAAAGTCTAATTAAAATTGTATGCTGCTTGGAAGATTATATTCACAGATCACTTCCTTCAAAGAGACTTGGAAGATCGTTGGAGAGGGCTACCTTACTCAAGCCAAGTCAGCTTTTTGATCATGAGACATAATCAAAACTGAAAAAGCAACTGGCTCTGTCCCGCTGAAACTGCGGCCACATTGCTTTCATGAAGGGTATGGAATTACTAATGCACTCAGCACCCACATCTACATAAAAACAGACCACGTAAGCAAATAAAGTTACCAACAGTAACTTGAGCATCCTGAGAGCAGGACAACCCAGTACTGCTCAGTCCCTGATGATGAGAAATACTCTACATTCACGCTATGTAGCATATAGCAATATCCCACGTCAGGAAGAGTACTTAATGTGTGTCATTACTACCCAGTTATTAATAAACCAGGAGTCAATGTTTTCTTGAAGGAGCCATTCTCCTAACAAGCTTTCTGGAGACCACAGCACTAATCAACTGGTGCTTAAAACTCTCAAGAGACCATGGAAACAAGGACTTTCCAGAATAAGTTACCATATTAATCCTATGCTGTTCTTTAACAGGCTTATGTTCCAGTAATACCTTCACATGGTGAAAGAATTTTTTTTTTTAAATCATAGATGGAATATTGTGTATCATATTTAAATGGGTCTGTTGGGGTTTCTCTGGCAAGAGCGAGTTACCCGACCTAGGGCAAAGCAGAACAGCACAACTGTTAGATACAAAGCTCATACACAGTGTGGTAAGTTTTAGGGTTTTTTCCTCCATAGAGGATAGAAGAAACACAGAAAAGTAAAAAGACTGACCTAAAATTCCTTCAGATGCCAGACACAATCCTTGAAAAGTTATTTAAATAAGTTTTGCTCTGAAAATTATCAGCAAACCACATAATTAATCAATTAGCCCTAAACAAAGAAAAAGAGATAACATTCTAACCACAGACCTACCTACACTTGCAGAATTAAAACACAACTAAATAAGTTTTCCTCAGTTTTCATGCCAAGCCACCTGTCTCTTAAAATAAGACAAAGAAAAAAAAAAGATATTTCTTTTAGGAGATTCTAGGAGAATAAAAACAGGCTTCTATGAGATGACATCTTCTGTGTGTGTGCGCACATGTATACACATACACGAACATCATCATTTCAATACTATAAAATACTTTATGATGTATCCAGTTGCCATCCTTTGAGAATGGAGATTTCCAAGCATAATAAAAATAAAGCAATCCGAGACCAGCTGCTAAGAGAAGGAAGTTGTGTCACATTCGGTATAAAATTCCCAGTATTCTGCACCAAAAATTCTTTCTTTTCACTATTAAAAATGCATCTGCTTTCTTTTTAAGCCAGTGACAGAGTTTTTATTGATTTCTGTTAGAACAGGCCCCAGCTCCCCTCCAAGTCTTACACTATAAAATGAATTGCTAAAGGATTACCACCGTAAAACCATTAACAACCCAAACCGTTTCCTTTTAGCCATTATAACTGCAAATTCAAATCTCTATGCATCATTCTAAATAAGTGTCCACTTCACAAAACTAGTCCATACACAGCTGACAGAACTTTACAGCTTCTAACATTGTCTGTGTACACTGATTATTCACTCTGATAATACTGTTTTGAATATTACCCCCAGAGCTCTAACAATGGTTCAATAGTGCCTCAAATAGTGCTGTGAATAAAGAAGCATCAGTTAAAGCATCTATTTAAAGATACTAGAAGAAGGTCAGTTACCGGTGTACCAGGTTAAAGTGAACTTTTTCGTCCTTTTAAAAATTATTAATTTTAACAGGGAAGACTTTGCAAATTGTTCATTTTCTATTTCCACTTAGACACATTTCTTACTCCTGGTGAGGCTCTGTTTGACAGGTTGGACCAGATGATTTTGAGGTCCCTTCCAACCTGGCCTCTTGTAGGATTGTATTGCACAAGAAAACAATGGGGAAAAACTGCAGAAAACACAACTGCAAAATTGCTTATCTGACAGAGCCAATGCAGGCAGAAGAGGATACGGAAACATTTTAGTTCTATTTTTAAAAAAATATGGTTTGGATTTAAATGTCAATTTAAAAAGAAAGATATAGCAAGTTTTTCATGGCTAGATAAGCCTCTCAAAACCTTCATTAGAGAGCACTGTTTACTTTGGTAACTTGTAAGGCATTTGGAAGCAGCTCTCTCCCATCCCTTAACTTTTGCCTGTATCACTTGTAATTGTGTAATTTTCTAAAAGGCACCAACAAAAACATTTTTAAGCAGCAGAAATGATCCAGTAAGGGATAAACTTATTGCAGAACTATAGGGAACCAAGCCTGAGAGACTCAAACGGCCACCAGAACCCCAAGGAGAGGGGAGAGGAGTCACGCGGTCAGGCTGAGGAGCATCTCCTGCCAGAATAGCTTGGTGGTGACAACAGTCTTACATGTCTCCTTCCTTTCTGTGAGCCAAACCAGTGAAAATGCCTTGCGGTGTGGCTCCTGGTTCTTCCCAGCTCTCCCCCTGGAACAGCAGCACAGGCTGCACAGAGGAGGATCAGCCACATAGCCACCTCTCCCAACCAGCACACTGCAGTCCCCAAAAGTTTAGCTGCTGGGAGCCACTTAACAACCACACGGGAAGTAAGAAAACATTCTTCGTCCCCCCTCTGTAGCATTGCACCTACTTCATCCTTTCAATCTGGTGGAACAATCAAAAACCAGGAGTTGCCCCCACAGTAGGCACACAATCTCTGAGAATATTTGTTAAATAAATCCTGTTGCGCAGAAGTCTCTGATTCTGACTCTGTTGCTATGAATTTGGTTGCAAGCCAGACATGTTTACTCACCACTTTGTAAAGAAAATCTGCAAATTCACTGACCTCATGTAAGCTCCATGGTACGTAAACAATCCCCCAATTCATGCCTAAGCATCATTTCTGCTAACAGTCGTTTGGTGTGTAAAACTGAGATCTCAGCTAGCAAAACACATAATCAACAACATGATTTTAAAAATCACCTGAGAAAAGACTAGAAGAGAACCAAGGCAGGAAGAAAGTCGTGCACTTGTTCAGAAAGCCCCTATTTCAGCTTGCTTCTCCAGCTGTGAAACAGCAGCTCTGGGGTTTCATCACCAATAGCTCAGCCATGCACACAGAGCATGTCACCATCTCAGCGTGAGGGAGCTCCACTCAGGAGCCAGCATCCTAAAAGTCACTGATCAGTCATCATCATCCTTCAGACTCTGCCTAAAATCTCTTGGGCATGATTAGTATTCAAAGTAGACAAGCTGAAGGACATTGTTGGTGTCTCCACAGAAGAGATACAAACACAAGACTTTCATAAATTGTATGGATTAAAGCTGAATAGACTATTGGACTCCACAGCTAAAAAATAAACACCCTCAGCTTTACTTGTTACCCCTTGCCACCCTCTGAGCAGGTAAAGCAAGAGCCTTTGCTAACCACTAGCACTACAGTGCAGTGTCTTCACTCCCTGTGTAAGCAGCTACCAACGTGAGAAGGCAGCCAAAAATTAAGCCACCAGAAGTGTTTTACAAGAAACTAATTTTAAGGCCACAAAGCACAGCTCACAAAAATAACAGATACATCTAGGTTACTGCCACTTGGCCTACGGCAGTGCTGAGATGCCATCTACGAGTCCCAGAAGCGGCATTTGTTTCCTTTTCACTGGCAGCTTACTTACAAATACACTGCCTTTTTGCCAACTCTTCTACACAAGCAATAACCCTAGGCAGCTCATTACAGCAAGATTCATGACAGCTTAACTGAGTAGCTACTAATCCATCCAGATTTACCCACGCTTATCTACACACCACAGTTCAGCACAACTGGCTGCAGTTAGCAGCGTCGGCAGGAGCAGAAGCACATTCTGTGCAGATTTCTATCGCCCCTGTGCGAGGGCTCGTTGCCCTGGCACTGACCGCAGAGAACATGACATTGCGTATCCAAATGTGCGGTGGGATGCCTCAACAGACCACGAGGTTAATGGCTGTAGGAAAGCTGTTTCATGACTTTGGAAGAAGAAAAAGGAAAATCATGAGAATATTTCTGCTCTTGATGCAGGTTTGAGTGTTCGGTAGTTTTTAGGAAGCTGTGGAAGAGAGGGAAACATTAAATATTATCTGTGGATTATAAAATTCCACTGAGTTTTACTAGTGTAAAAATGCAAGCATGCTCCAAACTAATTCAAAAAGCAGATGTGAGGAGGGAGAGAGGAGGAAAAAAAGATGAGAACATTAACTTTTTTACCCTAAACAAAACAATCTTTTTCTTCTCACATGAGGATGACTTAAATAGGTTAAACAGGAATACATTACACAGAAACCTTGCTTTCTGTTTGCTCATCTTTTAAAATTTTCACAATAAAGCCATTATTTATGTTTAGGCAGAAATTAGCTTAGACTAACTCATTTGCCTTGATCCCTGTATTTCCCAGTTTCACCTTCTGCCTGGCCTGGTCCAAGACGACGTACTCAGCTGCCTACTAGAAAAACAGAGCACAAAGCTTTCTTCTTTGGAGAATTTGGATCTGTGGTCATGAACCCATCAAGCTCCAAAAAAAAATCAATGCTACAACCTGACTTGTACTGTTTATGTAGGTCAGTCAAAAGCATATTTTCTTCCAGACACAATGCAGACACTCACTCTCTGAATATCCAGGTGCTTTCAAACACACTCTGAGAATTCATGCTGGGATATTTTAAGTGGTAACCACTCCCCTTGTGAGTCAACACAAGTGAAAGGTGTGTGCTAATTTCTTAGTTGCTGCAGCTGGCAGTCAGGTACATCAACTGAGGATGCCACCCGTGAACATCAGAACTGTGCAGTCCGAGATTTTTTTTGGCACTCACCATTGTTGAGTAGAAATAAAGGGGCTCACAGGCTGATCTCATCAGCTGCAGTTTGCTCTCAACTGATGGTCTTTTCAGCTGCCCTGTTATCAGTTTCCCACCCTGTCTGTGCTAGCAAAGAATTGAATGGGTAAGGGCATGCTTTCAGTGTTTCTTTATTTTACATTTTCCATGGGCTTCTCATGTCTCAATTTTTTTGTCAGACTGACACAATACATCTAGTCTTTTAACATCATCAAGACTTAAGACTTAAACAGCAGCAGTTGTTCTAGATGTTCCTATAGCAATGTCCACCCTCAAGTAGTTCACACTATCATCGTATCAGAGTTGGCAAGTGAGCACTCCTCAGCCTCTTCAGAGCAAAGTGGCTTAGCATATAATATGGAATTTTTTTTAAAATTATGAGAGCTTGATAAGATTCCATCAGTGCTAAAAAATAACACTCATCTAAAAACTCTACACCTTAGAAGTAGAATGGAAAAAGAATAATTTTCATAGACTGTATGAATTAATAACTTAAGTGGCCCAAAATTGTCACACAGTGCATGTCACTCATCCTTCTTTAAAGAACAAGAGCACTAGTTATACATCTCAGAATATATTCTTCCAGCTGAAGTTAACCTTAAAATAGATTGATCTTGCCCTCATAGATTGGATTTTGTCTTCCTTCTGGTGTGGGTTGCTTAGTGCTCCTGCTGCAAGGTCTCTCTGGCACGACCTCCAGTGCCAAATCATGCCTGATGTCCTCCATAGGCAACACGACTATAGCCCGGCCATCCAGCCACTCAACACTGAATCTCCAACTGCCCATTTCACCTCCACTTACACACTTTTCCAACATAAGGTCTGCTAGTGATGAGAGCTCTGGTTTGCTAGTTATGCTGTCCAGGCATGGCCTAGTCATAAAGCAAGGAAGTGCAGTCCTAGAAAAGGAATGTCTTAACTAGACACTTTTAAACAGCATTAGCAGTCCAGATCTGAAGAAAACATACTTCTGCATGCCACCCCCTTCAGGGGGATGTCACTGCCTCCTGCAAGTCTCAGGCCTCAGGATAGCACATAATGGAATAGCTTCTCTTCCTCAAAGAGCAGTCTCTTCAAAGGTGGCCTCTGCCAACTTCCTTTCTGCTTTTGAACATCCTCTCAAGAACTTTGTCGTTCCAGCCATGAAGCTTCCACCACTGACTGTCTGAGAAACCAGAGCAGTTGCCCAGCCCATAGCACAATCTTTTCTAAGAAGAAAGCACAGGTATATGAACTGATGGCTGTGCTACAGCTGCTCAGAGCTTCTCGTTTATGCCTTATTTCTTGCATCCAAAAGAAGGCTTAAAACCACCACAAAAATATGCAGTTCTTAATGGCATTCACAAACAAACATGAAATTCCTACATATATTAATAGCCAGGCTACCTTTCTTGAACACTAATGCCAAGGAACAAAGACCATAAGTGCATGACTAACTCTTTAAACTACAGTCCGTTCTGCAGGATCAGGGAACCATCTGTTTTTACAGACTGCCCACTGGTATAGTCATGGTGAAGACTATCACTACGTGGAGTTTCGGAGAGATTCAGGTACAGACATGAACAGTGATTCAGTCTTTCTGTAAAGCTCTTGTTCAGGTGTCTGCAGTACAAAATGGCATCTAAATTATTAAGACTGTATCACTCAAGTTTAAGTCACTAGTTCTGTCAAAGATTCTCTTTGTTGCCCTAGGCAAATCTTCAGGGCCTCACTCAGGAAAACGCTTAAGCATAGTGAAAAACATATCAAAATCAAGAGAATATATACAAAAACATTCTTAAGTGTTTTGTTTAACTAGTCAGAGCTTGTGCTCAAAGTCTCCAAACTGTGAAGTGGTGGTGTTTCCCCATATCCCATCCTTTCTTTATCCCTAGACTAAGAGCTGAATATTCCAGGCAGAATTATTTATCATCATATGAAGGTAGAGATACTGTAACAGTAGAGATCCAACTGTAAAAACATTAATACAAATGTTATGGATTCATTTCTGATATGATTATCTGGACCAAGCCCTCAGCATACCAACTAAACTATATAAACACAGATAAAATTGTCCAAACATCTAACCTTAATAATAAACCCAATTTAACTAACAGAATAACTCAGATGAAATTCCAGATGTCTCTCACACATGGTAAATTAAAATACTCTGCAATAAAGTTCAGAGTACACTTCTACAAAGCTAGCGTAATGTCAGGAAATATAAACAAAAACAGGAAAAATTTAATTCACCCCATTCTCCAAAGTCACATCTCACATTTACTAAGCTCTTTCAAACACGTTGTGTTGCTGATTAACAGTAGTGCCTTAAGGCACAACCTTTTTCCTTCTTCTGATCTTCAGAGTTAAAAACTGCTTTGAAATATCACCAAGGCATACAATTCTTACTCACTGATAATGTCGGAGAGCAACCTATAATTTAAAACACCTCACTTCTAATTGACAAAATTGAGTCAAGTAGGAAAGGCATGATGAATTCAGATCCTACCCTGAGTACAATGAAACTTCAAACAGTGCTGAAAAAATGAAAAACAGCTGAGTTAATAAAAAACAGACCCTGCTTAAACAATCTTTCATCAAGTAAATTTCACCTACATTGTTACTCTTGGAATTTGGGAAAGTAAGAGGACTGAGCAAGGTCTGAAGAGGAGATGTGAAAGGGTATTTGGGAAATATGTAATATTCAGCAAATTAAGAAAGCAGACAACCAAAGCTAGACTCTGACTTCAGTTATGCTGGTGTAAATCCAAACTAACATCACTGGCTGTAATGGAATTACTCTGGATTTACTCCATGTTAACTGAGATCAAAACCCATTCAATCAGACAGAATATCAAAGTGGAAAAAATGGCTTTTATATCTACACAATGGGACATTTCATTGCAAGTAACTAAGAAACTGTTTAATGCTATGTAGCTACAACACAAAAGGTGAGATGGGCTTGAGCCATCACACAAACACCCACAGCCAAAATTTCTAAAGTTTGAAAGGTTTTATGCACTTCAAATCTGCCTCTAAACAAGCTTTATGCAAATTAAAGAGTTACTTCAAAACATGCTTCACTTATTTAGGGCTTTTCTTGTTTGCTTGTTTCATCTCTTTACAAAACAGGACTCATCCCTATGAAGTAGGCATGCAACAGCATCTCTTAAGCTACTTCCCTCATGCCCTTTACAGAAGCAAATTCATCCTCTCATACCACTTGCTAAACGAGAGCTCCATCTCCATAAGCTACCACACACCTCTACACTGTAGAGTATTTCTGTGCCTTCCCCCTAAAAGAAAAAACACAGGTATGTATCAGTATAGGTGGCTACGCCAAACCACCAGGAGCTTAAAAGATTTGCTTGAAGTGATCAAATTGCCAAATTCTTCAAAATGCAATTTAGCCAACACACATGATTTTATCTTCATATACCATGACTCACTTTAGGTAAGTGAACGATATTCAATTACACTTTCAGGGGTGGGGAAAGGGCTGAGTTTTTACAATAATGACATGATCTCCACTTTTCACACCCTAAGCATGAGCAACAACAGTAATATTTACAACAAAGCTCGAAACACAAAGCAGCCACATTTTTTTCCTCCCATTGTCAGCATTCACAGAGTCTGCCTAGATTTGCACACACACAGACCCTGGGTAACTCAATCTTTCCAGTTCGATTAAGTTCATTAGCGCTAGGGACACTCATTCCCTTCCCACCGCAGCTATGTCAGCCCAACCAACAGCCAGCCACGCTCTCCAGATCTGCCCTAACACAAGTCATCACCACCTCTACTCAGCACCAAAATGGGTCATGAACACTTTAACCAAGCTAGCAAGCACAAAGTGTTTCAGCAGTTGCTGCTAATCTGGATCACTTTGGAATGAACCTGGAATTGTGAACCTGGAATCCTTGTGGCTGGGAATCAGAAAAGGGATCAGAACCGCAAAGAAGAAGAAACCAGACAGCAGTGCAGAGCAGTAATTTTTTCATGCAATACAGCTACACCTTTAAGAAAATGTAAATCCACAGATTCAGCCAGAATTACAGAGAACAAAATATTAAAGTCAGTTGGTCCAATTCAGACCCAGAACAAACTCTAGAAACACACTCATTCACACGGCCAACATGCAAAGTGAGAATGATATCTGTCCTTGCTACCATCCTCATTCACGCTAAGGCAAGTATCAGCCATCAGACACACTGAAAGCAACGAGGAAAAGATTTCTCCATCATCTCCTGCACAAACTTATTAGTGGCTAACACAGCACTTATTTCAGAGCAAGAATATGTTGCCTTCAGCAGTACACATTTCATCACCAGCATCCAGTCTGTGTACGCAAAATATACTCCAGACTGCCAAGAAATCTTGAGATAAAGGAGGGGAGTGCTGAGAAGGGACACTGAACCTCTCGGTGAAAAGGGTCAATGGAAATTTTGAGGAAGGGATGGGCTGAAGGCAGAGACAACAAAGATAAAAAGATGTGGGAGTCTGACAGATTAGGAAAGAAAGGAAAACGAGGAATAAACATTTCAGGGACAAATAAGTGATTTGTGCATTTACGGTTAACAGAGGACTGTGACTCAGGAGTAAGTCACATGAATTCCCTATGCTTTGATTCAGCCTATGTAAAATTTAAAAAAAAAAAAAAAAAAGAGGAAGACATGACCAAAACAAAAAACCCAAAACACCAAAAAACCCACTCATCTGAAAAGCCATGACACCAAGAAGTAGGTTTTTAAGTAATATTTTGCTAAATGAGGAGGCAACACTCCTGGACACGCACCACTGCCTAAGCACCATGTTCTGATCTCCAAATGCTGTAGGAAAGCAGTCCAAATGTTATCCCAACCAGCGCACACCATGTTTCGCTTCAGCCGTCTACCAGGGCTGACACTGGGGCTTGGTTTTGCCTGTGCCACTCGCTGGGGACAACCTCTGGTAAAAGACTGTACTAGTGTGTGTGCAGTGATGCTAAAGATCTCTAATTAAACCACACTACTATTGTGTTGGTGCTGTACAAGCTAAGCAACATAAAATGGAAAAGTGCCACAATGCAAAGTAATTTGCCCAAAGATTGGCAGCAATCAGCCTGTGGGTTCTCCAGCTATTACTCTTTTACCTAAAACCATGTGCTTGCCTAACCCTGTCACCTATTCACAGCCTAAAAAAATAGCTCTGACACAGTAGCTGTGAAGTCACCATCTCTTGAGGATTTTAGTAAATAGAAACATAAATTAATATGGGGGCCTAAATGAAACCACAGTATTCCTAGCTCTTTTAAGGCAGAGGACTTCATTTTGCCTGCACAACTTTCCTCCTCTTCTTCTGTTCCTCAATAAATTATACGTGCAAAAGCATACTAGTTCGGTGAACTAACTAAGACCTCACTAACTAAACAAAAAGCTCTGTCCTTTGGAAAACAGACTCGGACATACCATTGTACAGCTTAAGAGAACTCAGGAAATGTTTCAGTGATATTCAGCATCCCCAGAGACACTTAACTTCAGCTCATGAAAATACACTGGTGTCCAAAGCATGAAAATTACAATGGCTTCCTGCTTACACCCCCCAACCCCCCCAGGCTATGAATCTAATTTAAACAAGATGGCAGGAATCCAGCAGTAACCTATAGTCATAGATTAGAGCTGCTATCCTGAGCAAACAGACCAGACATTTAGCTGGGACTATAGCAACACAAGACATTCCTTCATTTTCATTTAATTATGCAAACCCACCCCCACTCACTCCACTTCAGCAGAGTTTTTCCAGTCTGAAAACCTGAGGTCCCATTCTGCTTTTGGTAACATCTCACTGCACAACAGCTCCACTGGTGGTAATTTATCCCATAGTTATAAAGTTGATATTGGGAATTTGGCTCAACTATGTGTCAGGCTACATGAAATTGTCTTTTAAAGCTCTCTTTATATTTTGTAGTCCTATGGCTGGGAACAAACAGCAGAGAAAGGAGGCATTACAGATGCCCTGAAAACACTGAAGCACTGAAATATAGAGACAAAGCTCACTCCCTCTCAATTGCAATTCTGCAACAGGCTCTGTGCCGTGAGGGGGCCAGCTGTCTTCTGTAAGAGCCGGCTCGCGCAGGCACCTCGAAAGAATAATTTAAAATCCTCTCTGGACAACGCTCGCGCATTCAAGTTTATTTTGGGAGTCCCATTATGTTATACACAGGCTCTGAACACTTATGTGGTTGATTCATTGTACCTAATATCACACACTAACTGTCGCATTACCAAGAGCATATGGTAAGGAAGCCACTATTCCAGAGTGAACAGATGAGACTGCTAATAGGGATACATTACAGAAAATAAATTCAACACTTCCAATTATCTTTTGTTGCATGTGATGTATGCAGCTTGTTGGCTTGGTGTCTGGGAACATGTCATTTTCAAATATGTATATATTTTACCGGTAATGTTTTACAGACTGAAATCTGTGGCTAAGGATATTTTAGGAAAAGGGCTCCTCTGTGAGGAGGAGTACCACGGATGCCAAAGAAAATCAAGATGGAAGAGTACATGGGATACAGAACAATAAGGTAACATATCTTCATAAATACACACAGCCTGTTTACATTTGCAATACACATTAACAATGTGCATCACAGCCCCCATTTGTGGCTTATCCCCACCGAGATTATCAGCCTCGTAGCTGCCAGTATTACTCCTTTAGCTTACACAGAACGGTCTCTGCTGAACACCCAAGGTTCAAACCCTGCTGACAACCTGAGGTAAGGGCAAATGAGATGCAAGACATTCTGATTAGCCACATCAGTGGGCATCCACCAACACCCTCTGCAAAGCAGATTCACAGAAGTCCCTCAGTTTATGCTGGAGCTGCCTGCAGTCTGCCTCTGAGAATTTACTCAGTTTTAGCTCAAAATGCCCTGCCAGGGGAACGTCTTCAACTGGGCTGAAGGCCAGCGGTAAGATCAGAACCAGGGATCACATCACTGTATGGGCACAACCTATTCCCTCATCTGAGCACCCAGTATCCATATGGTAGGTTGAAAAACACAATGAAACAAATCTCAGGGACTATTATCTGGACATTCAGCTCCAGAGCGGGAAAAAGCTAGAAAGCAGAAAACCTCTCACCTGACTTCACACCTGCTAAATTCAGGGCTTCAACTGAACTAACCTTTGCTCCCTCTGCAGCCAATGAAAGCAAATGAGACCTCCAAAGTATTTAAAAATTCACAAGCAATGAACTGCTCCATAAAGGTGCCAGTTTCTTTTTGTGAATTACAGAAAGAGCCTTTGGGTAGCTAGTCTCTCAGCTGAGATTCTTCAGTTAAGTGCCTAAAGTGAAATGGGATTAATCCTGTCCTCAGTGTCATGGCTTCATGTATCTTGACATAATATGATCCCATTCCAGTCCCTCAGGAATGTGAAGTCATTGTGCTTCTCCTCTGGCAAAAGCACAGAAAAGCTCAGCTCACATCTACAGTTACCAAAGAATAGGTTGCATATGTTCTTCAAAAGGCAACAAGAGAAGTTTAACCATAGACCACAAGGGGATATGCATGACCTAAATCACTCTCATCCCACTTAAAAATATAACACTGTAAGCTATCCCTATACAAAATGCTAATCTTGGACCCAGAGTTCACCCAACAACTGCAGAGCATGAATTCACAACAGGAATAACTGAAGGGTCTCATAAATCAGACCTGAGCACAACACACCTAAACCAGGAAATCCGAAACACTGGCAACAGTTATAAAAAGCTAATTATACTCAACAATGTAATTGAGGGGTAAACCACATTCTCCCTGGCAGTAGTAAAGAAAGCCTGTGAAGCAGCCCGCCCAGAGCACGTTTCATTAAGTCCATCCTATTTCTAACAAAACCATTGATTATCAAGGCATGGTGAGCCAATCAAGCAACACCATCAGTCTCTTTCAACAGAGAAATTGTTTTGCCATTTGCAAACTGAAAAACATATGTTCTCAATATTTTCTCTGATGTATGCATCTCCTTCAAAAGCAAAGTCCACAGCATATGCCAAAAATCAAATAATTGATTGGAAAATATATACCAACTGGCATCTGAGGGCCTTCTCTGTCTAACGGGTTCCTCCTGTCATTCTTTAGGCCACATTCAAAGTCCATTAACTAAATTAAGTGTATCTGCTCCTTTTCCATACTCCTTAATCCAGCTCATCCAGATCCTCAACTGACTGAATTGAAGCCACTCTAGTATAAATTCCAAGCAGCCTCCAATACACACAAAATACACAAGAAGTATAAAGCACACGTCAGAAAAAGACTAGAGACACATACCTCAAGTGCACACAGCATAACGGAAATCGCTCTGAGGTTCCTAACAAGTTGGTACAGCAGGATGAAGAACGTCACAGACACATAACAAAACACTGACCCAATATAAACTCATTTTGCTCACCGTTGGTTAAGAAAAGTTCAAGCACAATTTGTGCCAGCAAATGGAGTCCCATCACTCCATGCCCCCCTACACAGGACAAGTATTGTTTACCCTCCTGCAGTTAACACACGGCCCAGCTCTGTATCACGCAATCTAGAGCTTTCAGAAGGCATGTGAACATGTCCTCGAGCCTGAGCCAAATCAAGCTGGCACTGCTGGATGGTAGCACAGCACATGAGGCAAGGATTAAGAATCACAGTCCCAGTTCCAGCAGTCTTCAGTTGTTGGGTTTTTTTCCTTCATTTTCCTCTGAGAACTCAAGCTCCTCTCTTCAGTAAAGGCATTCGCTATGAATTGCCCACCACAGAAGGCATTGTTTTTCATAGTTATCTTCTAGCATTACCACTTTAAAAAGGCAAGGTTGGCATTTCAAGAGGCAAGCATTCTCTGCTTAGCTTCCTTATTGACTTCCCTCTGTGTATTTCACTAACAATTCATCTCACAATGAACACTATTGCCTCACTTAAAGTGAGATAAAGATATATATAATATTTACTCCTCCTTATTCATTTCATCACTGTGCATTCTCAGAAAATAACTGTTTTTTCCAGATGAGAAAGAACATGTCAATCTCGGGGAAGGACACCTTAGTCACTGCTTAAAAGCACTTGAGGATCTGCATCAAATACCTGCTCTTTGCAAATCATTAGAAATTTGATATGTGGGCATTTAAACCAATTCAGTAGATGCATACATCATCAGAAATTTCTCTTTTCTTTCCACACTATAATGCTCCCAAGACTCACAGCCAAGGGGGCCTACTGTTAAACAATTATTGCCATGAATAGGATTAACTTGGCTTCTATACATGACTCTGGAAACACAAGCTACGGTAACTTTTGAGAAATAAATGGAAAACAGGAAGAAGAGGGGAGAGAGAATGGTGGAACGCAGAAGACTACAAATTCAGCTCTTACGTTGTTGGTATCTACCTTCTCCCCACTGCTCCCAGTTATCAGATTGCTACCTTAGATGAGAGTAACTGCCATTCCCTGCTTCACAAGGAGGAGAAAGTGCAGTCCTCAGCTGTCCCAGTGGGCAGAGAATACAGCTTCAACAGATGCTCCGTCCACACTGCGTTTCAGAGGGAGTACGCCATGTTCGGCTTCACAGCCACATGTTCAGCTGAACAGCCACTTTCTGTCTGGGGCAAGGGTCCACTGGTTTTTCAGTGTAACTGGTACCAGGTTGATCACCTTCTAATCTGGTTCAGTATTGCATGATACTTACTTCAAGATCAGTTGGCAAATAGTTAAAGTGGCAGAAATAATGGGGCAGCAACCTCTAATGGGAAGGCAGAGACGAATCTTTGTGCATAACAGCAGCATCTGAAAGACCAAGCAGAGCTTCACACTGTCACTGTGTGGATTTGTGCTGCTCTTTAAATGTGTATTTTGTGATGTACGCCTACAGTTCTGCACTGATGTCCCCAAGAACAGTGATGAGTGGCTTCTCAACAGCTTCAGTTCACTGCAGATGATCTAAAGACACAATCTGGAGTGGAAGTTACAGAACCTACACATCACCAGCAGTGGTGTGTGATCACTCAGAAAGGCATGTGACCCTCCAGCAAAGTCTACTTTTTGCTATCTACTAGTCTTCAGAAAATACAATAGTATAAGTGATATGAAGGAAAACCTACTACACTGGGAAGTGAAAGAGGTTTTTTTGGTGCATTTAAGGATAACAGTAATGTAAAGATTCTAAGGCAAGCGGTAGAAAGCTCTCACGTTAAAAACCACTGTATTTGGGAGTGAATTTAAAACTCTGTACAGTTACTTGCTGCATTGTTGCATACCTGATGGCTGAGTTTGCAATGGCACTTTAATAGTTACTGCTGTTTGAGAAACAGCAACACGTTGAAGGATTTGATCCGGAGAAAGTATCCTCCACCTGAACTCCAGAAACTATAGAGAACAAGCATACAGTTCTGAGCAGCAAGCTTCACTTGCTATACTACATCAGTAACAATTATTGGGACAGAATAACATTGGGATGCATGAGCTTCTCATGTAATCATCACCACTTGGAGCTGGGGATAGCACAGCAAAATACAAGTAGCTTCTGTGTAAGTTCAGTAGGAAACAATTTCAAATGTAACATGACAAATCATTCATAATGCAAAGCAGAAGAGAATGACATATTTGAGGCATTATCACTTTTTTCCTAAGGAAAAGACATTCTCCAGTGTATCTTCAAGTAAAAACAGGGATAAAAAACCTTTCCCTTCAAAAAAGATTCAAGAAGTCAAAATTCACCATGGTGCATACCTTCAGGGCTGGACAGGCAGAGTTAAGACAGTAGAAAAATAAGGTGTAAGTGATGCTCTAGCAGGCTTTTGGATGATGGCACATTTTGGCTGTTTTACAGATTTTGGAGCTTCTAGCACTGGCAATACTGTCTTCTGTAATCCACGTAAACAGCTACTTTTAGAGGGATCCCAGATAAATCCTTCCAGAAGATCAAGAAAGCAGCCATATAATCACACAGAATTGATTTTATAGATATCACAATGTCTCTGTTAAGGGTAACAATAAGTTTTCAAAACACTTATTTCACATACAGTCAGTATGGTTATCATAGAAGTCTCAGCAGAGATGGAAAATATCTGTAGGTGCTTTAGACTATCAGCTCCGAGTCGTTCACTATTACATAGTACTGCTGACTGTCATTCAACTGACAACAGTAATGATAAAACTTAGTAGTAGTGACAACAATGTAGAAGCAGTATCTGAGCTTTAAGGAAACTGTATTTCCTGCTGAAATTGTCAATGGTGAAATAATAAGTAACACTTCAACATTTATAGTAAAAAAGGGCAGATTTAACAGTTATTATGTCCAGTTCTGGTTATCGTTTGTCTTCAGATGTGCCAAGACAGCACTGAACAGTTGTAAATTTACACTGTGTCTCCTAAAAAGTGAAACAAAAGCTCAAAACTTGGACATGCACTCATTATTGCTGTCACTACATATCTAAGGAAGTCCAGAATAAACCAAGTCCCAAAAAAGCCCAAACCTTACATAACCTGGAGTTTTCCAGATAGGATGGTCAGAAATTTGAGGCCACCAAAGCACACTGCTCTGGAAGACGAGCATGACAACTTTAACCTGATATTCTGTGATGCATCAGTAGAGCTGCAGCACCAGGGAGATTGGACTTGTTAAATTAGCACACTTTTCTCCCCGACTTTGGATTTTGGGAATGATATGAAACCCACTCAACTCTCAAAATAAGATGACTATTTGAATTAAGTGCAGAAAATAATTTTCTTTGCCTCTGACCTTACTCTTACCAAGCAGAGTGGGGTAACTTTTCTCTTTCCTTCCTATAAAAACTACAGGATTTTGATAAGTACGCAGTTTTTGCAAAACATTTGCCCCCAGGAACTTCAATGGCAAGCAGTTTATTCTTCCTTAACAACCTAATAATTTGTCTAGTTCAAATACTAGACAGCTTTCAAACACTTTTACCTACGGAGGAAGGTAAGGAGACCCACTGAATGTGGCCAGGAAGAGCCCCTGCCGAAGCAGACCTACCAGGACCCACCAAGTCCTCGGTTCCTGAGGAGCAGAGATTCCCATTTCCATCTCACTGTGTGGTTTGCAGAATACAA
This sequence comes from Strix uralensis, assembly GCF_047716275.1. Lineage (NCBI taxonomy): Eukaryota > Metazoa > Chordata > Aves > Strigiformes > Strigidae > Strix > Strix uralensis. The sequence goes on along the minus strand of NC_133979.1, from coordinate 33,578,585 downwards.
CAGACTGATGTGAGGTTTGCCCAGAACACACGCACACAGCAGCGACCCACTGATTCTTTCTCTTTAAGCAAAAGATATACTGTAAAACATTGTCAATATCCCTTCTCCACCTCCTCTCTAACCCCTCTAGTTACTTCACAAAACAATTAATAACCACTGTATTACACCCACACAGTGTTGAATGTCACCTGCTGAAGTACTAAGGATGTTTATACCACACCACAGCATGGCCTATAACAGACCAACCTCAAATAAGTGCTATTCCTTATCCACAAACACAATGACACCAACAGGTCTACGTGATCCCTGGAAGGAGAACTGCAAGGGAAGAGCTCCCAGACTTTCCTCGTGCTGCCCCCATCCCGTGTACACACGCCACTTCTGTGGTGCTGGCAAACTCACATACCAGTATAAAATAACTGCATTTCCCTTAAACTTGTCCTCCCTGCTTTGAAAACTACTGCCATACAGTTTTTCCACAGCTGTGCTCCTGTTCTTTAGTGAAACTCATACCAAGTCTGGAAGCATCTCTTCCCCCAGCCAAAGGAAGCAGAAGGAATCCTGAAGACAATGACTGCCTTCTTCAGGCTACACCAGAAGGACCATTCAACTTCTCCCAAATGGGAAAAGGTTTCGGACAACTGATTTATATACATTCAGCCTTTAGCTGAAAAGTTAAATAGACACCCATAAATCTGAGAGTAAAGCCTGAGGCCAAAGACCCCTCAAGTGACAGAAGAATGCAAAAGGCTAAGTGCAGGGCCACACGTTGGAGAAAAGCTAGCAGCAGAGTCCGATGTAAGAAACCTGCTGGGCAGCAAAGAGGCAGAGATACTGTACCTGGAGATGCAGAAACAAAGTGGTGGCTCATACTGGGAAGGCTGGCCACGCAGCCACTGCAATTAAGTTAAAAACAGGAAGAATTTCAGCTGAGCAGGGTGGAAGTTTTATTGCTACACTCAGAGGACAATTTATTCTTCATCACTCACAGTGCCTTTTCCAAGGCAAAAGTTAACATGTAAAAGAAAGCTTATACTTCTCATTTCAGCACAGGTTTCCATCTCCCTTTATTATCCATTTGTAAAACCACAATACTTCTTATATCAGGAAGTATGAAAAATTTTAATTCCATTAATAGCTTAATTTTAATTTCTTATGTTCCTTCTCTGGAAAATACATTATTTCTTCTTCTTTATAACCTCTAAAAAAAAAAAAAACCAAAAAAACTATCAAACCTGCAAAAACCAAAATTCTCAGACCCTTCATATGACCCTCTGAACTTGTTCCAAGCTAGTATGTGGCTCAGCAGCCTAACCGTTGTTATGGATATAGCACTGCAAGTCTGTTAAATAAAGGAGACCCCAGGTTATATAGTTAAACATAATTATGTGCCTTTACTCCATGATATAATCAGAGTTTTATTTTCAAAAAAAAGAGGAGTGGGATCCCCGGGGGGGGGGGGGGGGGGGGGGGGGGAATTATTTCTAGTTCTCCTACACATTTACTATGTGACCCTAGGTGGATGACTTAAGTTCAATACTATTTTCCCATCTGAACAAAGCAGTATTAATGTTTTCCCTTTTCTCACATAGGTAATATGTTGCCTATCTGATTTGTAAGAAAAAGGGTTGGGAGATGGTCATACCAGAGATTTGTAGACATGCAGAGCGTTAACAGGCAAGTATCACCCTGTGCATTAGAAGTCCAGAGGTTATATATTCCCTTCATTTGTCTTGCAATTAAAATTAATTACTAGAGTTTGGTCTATAAAATAGTCATCCACACTAAAGGAATACTTGATTAAATCACACCGAGTCAGAGTTATTACTGGTATAATTCCATTAGCTTTACAGAAAAATACTAGGGATGAATTTGTCCTCTTAGGCTTATTTTCCATTCCAAAATTCCTTAATGGCATAAAAAAAATAGAAAAGCTGGCCACAGATGTTAAATAAAGACATTCTGAGTCCAATCCCATTTCCACAGGATACAATGGGAGTTAGTAGGAGATCAGGACCCACAACACGCAACTACAAAAGCATTTGCTGATCTTAAGCTTTAGCTCCAATTCAAAATTTTCCTGTGCCAACTCTTCTTAACTTGGGACTTTTTTTTTTTCCCCCCCTTCCATGTTTCCATTGAACACAAGTCTGGCAAGAGATTTCTATGTCAACAGCCCTTTCCACTATCTACAAAACTTCTGTGATCATGTTTAGGCACTGAAAAACCACAGTAGAAAGAGTCCTGTAATCCGTTGAAGCATTGCACATGCTTACATATGAAACAGAATCCAAAAAAAGGCTTTTTCAAAATGGAGATCTCAGCATACCACCAGATGGTTACAATGGTATCAGAATGTAAAACACTTTACAAATTTTTTTCTGTAGGCCATAATTCTATGTCAAAAACCTAAGGTTTGATACTAAAAAATATACTTGTTAATTACTGTTTTACCAAAATACCATAGCCTGAGCAAAATACCATTGCAATACTAGTAACACTACATTTAAATCTACCATCAAAGACCACAATGTGTGAGCATATCACAATACAGCATTAATATGCAGCACTTTGGCAACAGTGTAGTCCAGTAGAATATAGGAGGATTTGTAAATAACTCGAATTATTTATCATTCATACCTTGTGTGATGTTAAGTACCCTTCCAAGGCAGATTCTTGTATGGTTCTGCTGAATACACTCTCCTTGTCAACTCTTTCTTTATGTGCTTAAAAAGCACTCGAGCTGTTTCACTAATCAGTAGGAATCAAGCAGTACTGCAAAGTGAGTGACTGGGGCACTGTTCAGCATACATTGTGCAATATAAATTAGGAAAACAGTGGAGTTAAGTCAGATCTACACCAACTTTAAACTGTAATTACCTATCAATAAAGAGTGTATCTGGATCAGGACAGCTTTATACAAAGAGAAGTTCCTTGGATCTGAGGTCCAGCTATACACTGCACTCCCTGTAGAGTCCCATTTGCCTCATGGACCACAGTACCTCACAAAAATATCAAGAAAATTTGTCTGTGAAGCGGTTCTTTTTGAAGAAAAATTATCAGTTAAGCAAATAACCAGACAGCTTGGGGGAAAAAAAAGAAATAATCTCATGCTCATCAATTTAGTTGAGTAGTCTTCAGAAAGAACACCACTAAGTAAATGAATGGGACACTGTGAAATACAATCCAAGCAATATTTTTATTAGATTTGTGAGAAAAGTTACTTCTCTACAGATTCAAAAAAGATGTTGAAGAACTGGTCACAACAGTATTTCTTGCATTTTCTTTGCAAGTGCCTAGGCTTGGTCATCATCATATGCAAGACACCAGATTACCAGCAGTCTGAACTGCTACATCCATAAAATTCAAGACACTGGACTGTGGTGTGTTTTTCTAAGAAATACAGAGAGAAATAAGCTTCAGAAACTGAGGCAAAATTAAGTTTAAAATTATACATTCTCCACTTTCAAACAGCTTTACGACCTCACAAGTTATCCATCATGCTAAAAAGTAAGGCCCCCTCTGGCTGTGCAGGGAAGTCAGACCTCCACATAGAGACATGTAACAGGATACACCAACCCATGTTTGCCAGCAGTTCTTTGTTGTACAGGTCAGCTCTCTGCAAGTTTAAGTTTCAGTTACTCTACTGAATGAAATCTAACGTTTGCCAAAGAAAGGGATCTCCTGTGGAAGAAGAGGTAATGGGGGAAGAGGCAAGGAAACAAGAAGTCTGTGAGGGGAAAAAACATGAATCAAGCAGGGGAAGGTGGCAGTGGATTTGTTGCTAGTGAGGTATGCACAGAGCAAGAAGGTGGTGGCACTGCAAGGTGTGCTTAAAAGAATTGGTCTGTAACACATGCAAAGACCCTGAAGAACCAGTAGAAGGAAGAGGATCAGGGAGATGGGAGAAAAGGAATAAAAAGGAGAAAATGTACAGAAGAAAAACCAAATGAGGAAGAAAAAACATGTGGGATGAGAAAGAAGAACGTAGCTATTCAAACAAAGGATCTGACAGTGCCCTGCGATGAAAGCTAAGCATTGGAACTACCCGTGATATAAAAGCTGGAACTTCTTTCTACCAGGAACGCACAAGAAAAAAGGACCATCTGCACAAACGTGCAAACTGAAAGTGCAGCATGCAAGATCTTCTTGCTCTCATGGTTGGTATAGATACCCAAGCCCCCTGAAAAAGAGAACTATCAATTCTTATAGTGAATCACTTCAGTGAGTGGAAAGGGAAGATATATACAGTGTAATTATGGAAAGAAGATAAAACCAAAACACTCACAACCCATCATGTTGGTTTTTTGCCTCATCGAAGGAAAAAAGAGCTCCAAGGAGAACTATCAGCTGGATTTTCCAAAAGGATAGAAGAGTTCTAGGCTCTACACTTGACCAAAATATTCTCCTTCTTGCTTACTTCTGTGTCATGATGCTTTAAGTCCCATATATGTGTTTGTCCCATAAAATAACAGAAAGGTAAAGAGGGGTGAAAAAAAGTGACACCAAGGTGAAACCAGTAAGGTACATAAACACACTTGTGATAGGACCCTCTGATACCACAACAATGGACTTTTTATAAGGAAAAAAAAAAAAAAAAAAAGACAACCTATACAAGCTTATAGATAACAAAACAGCAAAATTTGCAAACACAAGGTTTTCTCTAATTTTCCAAGCATTTGGTTTAAGGTATTTATAAGAATAGCAAACACATATCTTGTTAACAGAAGTTAGCTATGACTGGGGGGAAACAGAAGGGGGGGTCTGTTTTCACTTGATGACATTCCTGCAAAAATTGAACTCTTAAGAGTTGACCTGGAATACTGTATTCTGAGATACTCCATGGAAACTAGAACCAGAGAGATAATTCTCAAGGGCTTTTTCCCACTCTTTGATATTTTTTTTCTTATTTTCTTAAAAAAAAAAAAAAAGTTTTTACTGCATAGTACAGCACACATCACCAGCCTGGGGCATCCTGTTGCTATTTCCTCTTCAAGTCACCAGAAGATATTTGACAAGGAAAGAGGAAGAAAGCCAGAGAAAAGGGATAGAAAGGGAATAGAAAACAGATGCTGAAAGAGAGGAACGCATGATGTACAGCAGAAAGGAAAAAAAAAAAAAAAAAAGGTAAAATAAGGGAAATAAGAACCCAAACCAAACCCCACATGATGTAAAGCTTCTAGATCGTTTCAGCGCAGGTTTCTGAACTTAAACACGGGAGAAGACTGGAAGAAAAGTGCGACTGTATTATGTGCGTTCATGTGTATTCCCAGCGGAGGGCATTGAAAAAAAACTTAGTAGTTTTCGGAGAGAAGGTCACTGAAGCCACTTCAGCTCATAACAGAATTAGTAAGAGTATGTGATCCCCTGAACTACTCTTCGGCGCATACAGTGCCCTTGGCGTCCACTCCAGCCTGTCCTGAAGGTCTGTCTGCTGGTACTTGCCTGCACGGAGACAGGGAGGGGGTTCCGAAAACGTTACTCGCTCCCGGCAAGTGTCCGCAGCGGCAAGCACGGCTGGGACGGGACAGACCCGCTCAGGCTCCAGCCCCCGGGAAGCGTTTGGAAAAGCCAGCGTTTGTAAAAAGCCAGCGTTTAGGAAAGCCAGCCCTGAGCGGGACCTGCTCTGCGCTCCCCGGCTCGCCCTGTGCCGCGCCTCGGAGCCCCGTCGGGGACCCCCCGGCGAGGAATCCCTACCTGGGTCGTGGAAAGGCACCAAGGCGAAGTTGTAAAGCGGCCTCTTGGGTCTTTTCAGCGACGTTTCCAGGATCTTGGATGCCCCCTCGATAACTTGCACCAGGTCGTCGTACATGGAGCCGGTCACATCAAACACGAACGCCAGGGTGGAGGCTCCCTCCGGCACCGCCTCGCCGCCGGGCTCGGGCGCAGCGCGGCGGCACAGGGCGAGCAGCAGCAGCGCGCCCAGGCCCGCTGCCCACGCCCCGCGGGGAGCCATGTCCCCCCGCAGCCCGCGCGGCTCCCGCGGCGGCCGAGAGAGGCCACTCACCGCCCGAGACCGGCGCCCGCCCGCTCCCCTCAGCGCGGAGCGCAGGAAGCGCCGCCGCTTTTGTCTGCGCGCGGCTGCGGCCCCGCTCCGCCTTTCTTATCGGGCAGGGCTGGGGCAGCGCCGCCCCGAGGGAGAAGGCTGAGCCCCGGCCATGCCGCGGGAGCTGCTGCCGCCACGGCCGGGGGGGGCTGCGGCTGCCGCCTCAGGAGCCCCGGCTGCCGGCTGAGGCGGTGCCCGCCCCGGCCCCGCCTCCCGCGGCCCCTGCCCTCACCTCAGGGCTCCCGCCCTCACCTCAGGGCCCCACCCGGGGCGGGATCGCCCCTCGCACCTGGCCGCCTGCAGCCGCCCCGGCCCCGGCGGCCGCCGATCCCCGCGGGGGAGCTCCCTGACGGGAACGGGGCGCCGGAGGGTGAGGTACAGACCTGCCCTGAGGCACCTCGATTTGAGGCTGCACCTCGATAACTGGGTTCGGTTTGGGGCCCCTCACCCCAAAAAGGCTGTTGAATGACTCGAGCGTGTCCAGAGAAGGGCAACGGAGCTGGTGCAGGGTCTGGAGCACAGGTCTGATGGGGAGCGGCTGAGGGAACTGGGGGGGTTTAGTCTGGAGAAGAGGAGGCTGAGGGGAGACCTCATGGCCCTCTACAACTCCCTGAAAGGAGGGTGCAGAGAGGGGGGATGAGTCTCCTGAAACAAGGAACCAGCGCCAGGACAAGAGGGAATGGCCTCAAGCTGCGCCAGGGCAGGGTCAGACTGGCTCTTAGGAAGGATTTCTTTGCAGAAGGGGTTGTTGGGCGTTGGAATGGGCTGCCCAGGGCAGGGGGGGAGTCCCCATCCCTGGAGGGGTTCAAGAGTTGGGTTAACCCAGCGCTGAGGGATCTGGTGGAGTTGGGAACGGTCAGGGTGAGGTTCATGGTTGGGCTGGAGGAGCTTCAAGGGCTTTTCCGACCGAGATGATTCTGTGATTCTGCCTCCCACAGACCTGCTGCGGAGGTGAGGAGGGCCATGCTGGCTTGAGCTCATCCCGAGCAGTGTAGATCTGTGTAGTTATTGGTTTATTACTATAAACACACAATACAAACACTGGTGCACACAGCGCGACTATAAACACTGCTGCCCTGGGTCTCCTCTCGCTTCTGTTACACTTCCACAACAACTAACTGAAAACCAGAGGCCAGACCTCCCGAGGCCCCTTCCAGCCTCAGTTTTCTTCAGCTCCGATGAACATATTTTTACAGTGACTGTGGAAGTGGGTAGTCAAGACCCCAAAATGTGATCAAGACCATGGCTCCAGGCACTGGCAGTCTCCAGTGCAAGAAAAAGACTGGACAATGAAGAAAAGAAAGTGGCCAGAGGGGGGTTTTAACCCTGCTTGGGCGATGGAAGAGATTAAAGGCCATATATTTCAGAGCTCCTGAGTTGTTCAAGGATGCAGCTACATCCCAGCAGGCACCTTTTGAAAACCCAATCCTAGGTGGCTGACCCAGCGCCACACGGAAGGACTTGGGGGAGAGCCAGGAGCCAAATCCACGTTGCTCCAGCCCACCTAGGTTCTGCCATCGCAAGCCTCCCTTCCCATCGGCTGCATCATGCGCTGCGGGGAGCAACGGGGCATCATTTTAAACACGAAGAGGGAGGGAAATCACATCCTTTGTTTCCAGTGGGATGAGTGAGGTGGATGAGGCACACAGCATTTGGTGCAGCTCCGAAAGGTAAACCAGGAAGCAGAATTTACCTCATTAGTTTCCCTCCTTATTTTACTAATCTTAAAATTGGTGCTAAAACTGTGCATTATTGTGACTGGAAAATTAATCATGTAGAAACATTGCTTATCCTAATCAAGTTATAAGCCTGGAATTGAATTATAAAAAACAGATGTTTACATTCTTTCTCCCCTTCAGCACTGATGTCATGAGAAGGAAGCACATAACCAGAGCTGTGCAAAGCATTCGCAATAAAACCCCAAACCATGGAAAACTTGCCTCATCTGTAACTCTGCGAGCAGAAAACTCGGACCAGGTTTGTCAAAAATATTCACAAATCTTGTAAGTAGAGATGCATTCAAGCCATAAAATAGGAATATGTATTTTGAACACCCAACAGACTGGCAGCACTGGGATTTAAGGATTTCCTTCAGTTCTTTATGAAGATGAATTCCTGTTGCATTTTTCCTCACAAAGAAAGCCATTGCATTCTTTCTGTCTTAAATTATTTCTCATTTAGATGTAAACAAGCTAGAACAAATCTAGTGTCTCTATGAAAAAATAACCCTTTTGGACACATACTGCTTCATCTCTAAAAAAGTGTCATTTAGCATGGGTTTTAAGGTACAGCATAAAGACAAATCTTTATTTCATAACAGTGGGAATTGATATTTATTTTGGTTGCCTAACACTTTCCACTATAAAATATCCTTGAAGCTTGGAAGCTCTAACACTATTATTCACAGCAGGCCTTTGAAATTTGCAGGAGGAAAGCCCTGTAGCAAGAAGAACAATTTTTCTTCTTCTCCAATGAAATTATTTTCATAGTTTGCCAAAGAATCATCTATTGAAAAAAAAATAAATTGCTGTGTTCCTTCTGACATGCTCTACAGTAAAGTTTTGACAGCATGCCAGAATAATAACTAAGCACAAACACTCCGAGGTCAGGCCCATGCCACTGTCAAAGCATGCTGCAGCAGAAACACCTGGAGATTATCAGGATGGGGAAGTGGGGGCAGACAGAGGGAGGGGAGCCAGGTCGGGGTACACCCAGGGGGAGAGGTCCCCCACCTCCCCGCAGACCTAGCCTTGCCGCAGCAGGCTACCACCTTCCCGAGTTTCAGTGGCTCTTTTGTACGCACAGATATTATAGTTGGTTTTGAGACTTACTTCCTAGTTTTGAGTGTTTCTGACTTAACCTTGATATTGTTTTCATGCCTGTTTTGGGGCTGGAATTTGACATTTTGTTTATGCAATTTGGTAGCATAGAACAATTCAACAGATGTGGACTTGTCTAATTCCTTCCCACCACACTCATACAGCTGCTTTGAGTGTGAGCAAAGTGTTACCCGTCCAGACTAGATGACCTTCAAAGGTCCCTTCCAACCCAAATGATTCTGATTCTATGACTATATATTTATCCTGGATAATTGTAAATTATTAGATGAGGTGGAGTAAAGAGTTAAGTCATTTAACTGCATCTCTCTTCCTAGCTTGTGTCAAATATAAAAAGCATAAAATCTTTATGCTGTGTGGAAAATATGCTAGTTTAGAAGATTGGGAAGGAGCTACAGTACTTTTTGCCCTTTGGGCGTGTGTCTGAATCTTCTCCATTTTGCAATTTGCAGCTAAAAATTATTACTATCCAATGGCTGCTAATGAAGAAAGAGCTGATAGTTTCATTCTTGTTCATAGTAAACAAGCATCCACTTCAAAAACTGAAGTTTCCATCTGAAGGAGAATATCAAAATGATTGTTTTTAAAGCTGATGCTGCTCTCTAATTACAGAGCAAACTGCTGATACCAAAACAGATTCTCCTCCTGGGATCCCATGGACCACTCTCAGCAGGCTGCATCTACCAGAGCTCTTTCTCACGACACCTCTTTTCTGGTCAGCAAGTTCTGCACGTATACCAGATACTCTGAACTGCTTTGTCACAGACTTTTGACAATATTTTTTTCTTCTGGAACTCCATACACATTTAAAGCTTTTATTCCCACTCCTCAAAGTCTCATCGTTTTTTTTCTTTACTTTGTTTGAACTTGATTAACTGTTGTGGAAACGGAGGGAATCATTGCTGTTTGTTTTGGGTATCTGGCTTTGGCTCTCTCTGAGAGAAGTGTATGTATTGTATAATAAGATCTCTCCAGTTCACAGACAGTTTTCTTAGCCAGTCTTTATCCCGTCTTTGTACTTTATGTATATAGACACTATAGTCCTGCACATGAGAGGTACAACTTTGTATTTATCAAAGCCATTCACTACTCTAAAAGTGAAAATAATGCTTTGGGTCTCAAATTCTGTGCTTTGAAGTAGTGTGCAGGCAGAACCTGTGCTGGTTTTGGGAAGGATAGAGTTAAAATGCCATCCTAGGAGAGGAATGCTACAACAGGAATTAGCAGGTATGCTGAAGAGCCTGAAACCAGGTAAGGCAGCTCCCTAGAGCTGCTGCTAACAGATCTGCAAGGAGAGATAAACAAGGAGCAGAAAAGAAAAAGAACTGATTGATAGATTAATCTTTGGTTATATGTGGCAAAACCTTCACATTCATCTACAAAGACCATGAAAAGGCCAGCAGTACTTTTGGGGGGAGATTTTTGTCACATGAATGCCATTATATGATGAGAGTTCAAACGCCAAAGTCATCAAGTAAACACTGACCTTTTTCTAGCCAGTGACTTCCAGTTTTCAGCTGTGCAGCTGGTCTCACATTTGACAGTATGCTTGTAGTACTCGTCTTTCCTCTCCGTGACCAAAGCGTTCTGCCTGATACAGTTAAAAGCTCTTCTGCAGAGAGAACAATAGCCTTTATACCCAATAATTTCAATGCCTTAGTGTTTTAGCCACAGTAGATTCACATCTTTCTGTGAGATACATTATCTTTGCCAGCAATACAAAAACTATGATTTAATATAAAAATGGCATGTATGTAACTTTTGTTTGACTTCTGGCTTCTGAATCTTCAATATATTGTAAGTTTTCTCCCAAATCCACATGACTAGAAACCACCTGCTTTTGTTAGGAAAGCAAACCCTGGGATTCTAGCATGATCACCTCTCTGTAGGAATGGATGCTTTCATTAGATAATCCAGATTCTGAAGAACTGCAAGTTTCTGATCTCCACTTTTCCAAAAGGTTTGTTTGAATCTGAAATCAAGCAACGAGCTATATTCCCTACTCCTACCCTTCAGGTATCAGCGTAAAGAGATAAACTGGAGACAGAATTGTATTTTGAACTGTTCACACCTCTAATGTCTGGCCAAATTCTGACCATCCTGCATTTTATGGTTACTGCTTTCTTTTTAAACTCAGTCTGCATCATGAGTCCAGCGATGCTGGAATTTTTCATGGCTTTGACAATTAATTCTTTACAGCAAAATCGGAGCAGACAGGTGAATGCTATCAATTCTGTGTGTTCTGCAAACATTTCTAGACAACAGAGAGCTCTTAATGTAAAGGTTGTAAAAATGAGACATTTTTAAGATGCCGTGTGTTTTACATTGTAAAGAATCTTGAAGTCCCACGGAGATAATCTTTTGCCATTTTCAATCTTCCTTCTCTGCTTCACAGAGGTTTGCCTAAATATAAATGTCAGTTTGATTCACAGTTCAACACATTTCAAAATATCGCATAATAGTGAAAAAGAGCTAGACACAAGCAGTAAGTAGCTGTAGCAACTAGAGTAGTTTGTTTAATAAACCATGTGCCTGAGCCAAGAGACCGTTTCACCCTGCTATAGCACTGAATCATCTCTCATCTGCAAGATGAAATCACTTTGCTTTTGGTTATAAAACATTTGTTCTATAAAACAGGTCACCCTGTGATCAGGACATAGAAGTAAAAGTCAGGAGCCAAAAGTTTTGTTTCTGGCTTAGAAGCAGACTTGCTGCCTTTGTTAATACAATTATGTATCAAGACCGGGACCAGGTTAGGACCTGCTCTGCTACATCCTTGCTTACTTGGAAAAAAAAAAAGAGTAGATAAAATTATGGATGGAGAAGCAGAATAATCAAAAGTCATGGGGCCTGTACCTACTGGACAAAGCAGTCTTGATCTCTTTATCGATCTTTATTCTCTGCATTATAGCCTAAGCACTTCTTAGCACAAAGTACAAACATATTTCTAATCAACATGTCCTTACAAAATCTGTAGGCTCCATAACTTTGAGCTCTATAGTTCCCATCATACAAATGAGGAACGAAAGCAGAGAAGGGACTAAATGACTTGCTGAAAGTCACACAGGAAATCTGTAGCAGAAATAATGAGGAACACAGACCTAAATCTCACCTCACTTAAGATCGTTATCCTCCTTTCTCTGTACCTCAGGATTCTTTGGCACTAAAAGGGGATTATGCATCTCTTTCTCCCTTGAATGTTTGTAGGGAGGGAAACACCAGCAAAATACAAACCACCTGTTATCTGCTGTAGAGATAGCCTTGAAAGTGAAAATATTTTGTAGTTCAGTAAAATTTTTCCACTGCAAAGTTTCACAAGTTTTGCTAGTCTCTTTCAACAGGTTTTATAGCTTGGTTTCTACCACCGACTAAATTTTTCCGTATTATTTGAAAGATGTTTTGTTGGCATTCTCTTGACTAAAAAGAACCTGTACTCACAATCACTTCTGGTTTTTAATTGCAGTCCAAATGTTGCCAGTTTTAGAAATATCTATGCCATGTCTGAACAGCTACTAAGGAATATACTTCTTTTTAATCTATACTAGAGTGCTGTTTCAGGGTATTAAATATCTAATGAGAAAGTTAATGCATTCCCTTATAAAAACAATGGGAGTAGTATCATACACTGAAAGCAAAAGAACCACCATGTCATAAAGGTTATTTTTCAAGATCAGCTCCATGAAGATCAATAAATCCTATACTTCAATTTTTAAATTACTGCACATGGGAAGTACATGCCAATTATCCACAATTCCAAACTGTTTTTACCCACAGTCGTGTCATCATGCAAACCTTACTTGTGGTCATATATTAAATAAGGTGCATGAGGCAGTGTGGGCTTCGTCACACCTAAAATGGAACTATCTCCACTGTCTGGAGATGTCCACATCCACCTAAGCATCTTAAGCTCCTTTCCTTGTCTGTGGAGATCAGATCAATATAGTGAATGGCAGATAGGCCTTAATTTATGGTTAATAAAGAGAGTCAGAGGTGACCAGTTCAGATGGGGACATTACACAGCAGATACCTACATCTAGCCTATGGGTGGTGGATGAATGCCCCCTGTACAGTAACAGTTCTGTGCAACTGTGTGTGTGTCCTTACTGTTTTACCTACAGATCTCTTCACTTCTGAAGTTTAATCTAAACTTTCAAGGCGGGATTTTATAAAGAATTTCAGTATTGTTGCCTGGAAGTCTTTTTTGAAATAACCTGTCCAAGACTTTTTGAAGTTAGGTTTCCATAAAGCAGTACTAGATGGTTTCACTGCAACTGTAAGAGATAGCAGAGACTGACAGAACTGAGGTATGTGACAGAATACAGTAGAGATCTCCCGCATCAACGAGGAGAATCAACAAGTCACCCATTTGATTTCTCCAAGAAATCCCCATGTATGTACATTGAATTGTACTCATGAACTTTTCATCAAATTACATTTAGATGTAGAGATGTAACAAAAGAGATAAGATAATGCTACAACACAGTTACTGCTTTCACTGCTTGAGTAATTGCCTGTTGGATACAGGAATTTTTGCAGAACTCCTACAGCACTATTATAAAGGATTCTTAAAATTTTGTCGTTGACAATGATTGTATTCTCAAGAATTTCAAGATATTCTATTGGCCCAGTCAGGATTTTTAATAGACTTTACAAACAATTAGGCAACCACACTGTATTATGAAAATAACTAACAAGTTTAAAGTTGAGCTTCAAGAACACTATCTCCCTCTACTGGTAAATCAGAATGAAATGTTTTGAAAATGGATTACAAAAAGCACGGATTTTTACTCTAATTTTTAATAAAATTAGAGAATATAATATGACATTATTTTTTCACAGTTAAGGTTGAAAACAACCTTAAAATGTCAGCAGAATTTCACAGAAACACACAGACACCATCCCTGTATCCAAATGTTTTGTACACAACATCTACACAGGTCTTCTACAGGAAAGTTTTTCTGGAAAGTAAGTTTAATTGCACAGAGACATTCTAGTGATATGAGAATTCAAAAAGCAAGTCTACTTTTTACATTTTAGAAAAAAAGAGAAAAATTATTTAAAGCATATTTTTTCAAAACTGGCCCGATGATACGTGTGTTTAATTAATTTGACCAGAGAAAATCTAGCATTTGTGAGTAGTTTTATGTTGTCTCATTAATACTTTTGAATTATTTACAATGGACTCTTGAAACTCTGAAAATGTACCAAACTTCCATCACTTTATAGTCTACAACATGCAAACAGCAACTTTCAGTATGAAGAGCTATTCTTGATCATCTTAATATTTTAAGCAAGTCCTATACACGGAAGAAGAATCTTAAATTAGATATTTGATGTAGTTCTCACAGAATGAGTCTAGCAACATAGCTCTTCAATCTCTTATCTTGCAGGCAAGCAGCAATATTTCCTGGCTGACAACCAGAATAAGTTCCCGAAAGGAGAGGAAATTACTTCAAGTATCATAATCCTCTGTTACAAAGGGCAGCTGCATTGCCACTTTGGTTCACAGACTCAAGCTTGTTTTGGAATCAATGATAGATACTCAAATAATAGATAACATCAAAAAGCATCCCATTCCTCTCATACCAGGAGCTATCCGCTGGAATGCAGTTGGCAGATTAAAGCCCATGAGCTTAATTACTGCACCTCATGCCTTGGAATGAACTCTTCTATTTTTAATTTCTCAGGAGGAGCTCGTTAGGGTACAGCATCATATTAACACTTCATGACAGAAAGGCCTTCCAGTTAACAGAGCTGCCCTACAGGTGGATTCTAATGAAGCTGTAGTAAAAGAGATCTAGACTTCCTTGATCATAAACCATGAAATAAAACTACTGCCTTAAACAACAGATGAGTTTGGGTGTTTGTGCCTTTTGCATAACAGAGAAGAAAATAAGAAAAGAAATGTTTAATTCTCCAGAGTTATATGCTTCGCTCCTTTTAAGCCTGTCAGAAATTTATTTTGTTTAAAAACAAATGTAAGTCCAAATTCCAGGCATCTGTCTATACAGGCTAAGACTATGATGAAAACTACATGGCACTTATCCCACTGCCTATCCTCATCCCCATGAAAGTGTTACAAGAATTAGCTCACAGTTCCGATCTCAATTTTTTTTTTATTTTGTGTAGACTTGGCTGATTTAAATATTTCTCACATTATTAAATATCTTGCTTTAAATTTCTTCAGCAAGACAGTACCAGATATCTTCAGGCACATAAAGTGTGTTTTCCTGGCATTTGAAGAAACCAAGGTCACCCAATTTATAAGTTAATCATTTTTGAGTGATTTTTTTGTCTGCAGTTTCAGTTTTTACATGGAAGCCAATAAAGACCAAAGCATCCTTTAAAATCCTGCCAGACTGTAAGTTAGCACCTCACCAGTAGTTACCAAGTGTAACTTTCCAAGACCTCTAAGTAGTGGAGAGCTAGTTTTACTACCAAAATGGGCTATATTCTCCACAGTCACACTCTTCTTGGCATGATGGAGATGTTCTTAAAACTTGGAATGTTTTTCACATAATTTTTTTCATTATAGTCTGATGCTCCTTCTACTGGGAAATGGGAGACTTCTGTCAGGCATAGAATTTTCTAGGGTTAAAGGGATGAGTTAAATAAGAATGGACTTGAGCTTTTATTCATAATAAGAATAAAAAGCCTTTCATAAGGAACAGTGATAAAAAAGGCTTCCCCTTACAACATATAGTTGTTATATGCGTGCACACGTTACATACACAAATGACTAGGCTCATTCATCATTTTTCATCAAGTTACCTGGCAGTTTCCATTACAACCCTGTTTTCAGACCTCTGTTTTGTTAGACTTATGGTCTGGTCTGAAATTTTCCGGATAAAACGTCTGCTTTGAGGTAATTTTGTTGTTGACCAAAAGAAGTCAGATGTTTTCAAGAGCACTCATTGCCCCAGATAAGACCATGTTTATCCTTTCCTTGAACGGATTTTAAAAGAGTGGATGTTTAAAAGTGCAGAGCCCAACACAGGGAGCGAAATGGTGCCTGAGTTGGAAGCACCGGTACCGGCAGCTCTGCATCCAAGAAGGAAAGATTACAATCTCTGTAGGGAGTCAGCACAAGTGGACCGATACCACTCTGATGATGGCTGCTGTTTGGCCGCAGGGTAGACTCAGTGGAGAACCCAAGCCATGCTCCGCAGAGCGGGACTTGGAGATGGAAGTGGGGTGAGGTGCTTAGCCTGGTGTTGACAGCATCATCCAGGCTGCAGGGGTATGTCCAAGCACACAGCCCTTCATCCTGACCTCTTTCAATCGGCTGAGCAGTCTTAAGCAATCAGGTCCCTGTTATTAAGAGCTGCATTCTTTTATTTTGTTGAAAACTGAATTGCTTTAGTCAGACTAAAATCTTTAAATTTAGTATGTCCTACAAGGTTCTGGATTTGCCACCAGTCAGACAGTTCAGTCCGTCCCACTACAAATATGTCTTGCCCCTCAGAACTGTGCCTCAGATTTTCTCTTATTGAGGCACTGTGAGAAGCAGGAGAAATGTCTGCTTGACCAAAAAAAGCCAGAGTGACATACAGCCCTCCAGCTATAAAAGCTGGAGACCATGAGCCACAGGTCTCCCTGCATACGACATACTTTCTGACACAAATCATTTCATACTCTTGATTCTTCATGTGCGACAAATACCACTCAGCATCTTTACTGGGGTGCTACGATGCATATACACAACTATCCTTATCAGATCTGTGCTATTTCAGTGTGCAAGTGTCCTTTAAAGCACATACTCTGATGCATTAAGGATCAGATTATACTATTTTGTAGTCACCTAGTAGTCTACCACTCTGTAGAGAAACCTTTCCCCCCATATTCCTCCTGTAGAAGAATACAGTGTTCTTTTCATGATACACAGCTGTTTAAACAGGCAAGGATAGAAAAGAAAGAATGGTATGGTGTATTGTGTTTAGTGACTAAATCTGTAATTGCAAAAGCTGTTGGTATGAGAAAGGGGGTTAATTGTTTGTTTGTTTTCTTTTTACCACTCCAGAGATAAGGATGCTCAGGCTGTGAGTCTGTCAGTCCCTCAGAGAGACTATAGAAAGGACTCAGGGGAAAGGATATGATATTTCCCAAGTAAAAACTAGAACAATGGACCTGGTTTGCCACATAAAACTCCAGATGAATGAAAATTAATTGAATGTCAAACTCTCCATTTGGTTTGTACCCATACCCACTCAGTAGCATGCTGTGACATGCAGAAGCCAGACTTCTCCGAGCAGCTCGGAGCTGTCAGGCAGCTCTTCCCTCCATTCCTCCTGCTCTCTGCACGCTTTGCCAGCTCCTGCAACTGAGCAGAACTGAACTCTAACCCTGGTACCCTTAAAAAGCTCCGTTCATATAATCTTTCCACACTAACTAAAAGCAGGCGTTATCTGAGAAGTTATAAACCAATTTATGTTGGCAAGATTTCAAGCTCATTTTCTGAGACTTGAGAAAATCTAATTGTTTGCATAAATACCCACAGCTGCAGCTGCTCTACACAGCCCTTGCAGGCTTTTCAGCTTTACTTTACAAACTACATACTGAAGCCAACAAGCTTGTCTGCAGCTCTAGTGGGTGTAAGATGAGTTCCTGTATGGACCTCACGAGGTTGATGCAGCATGGCAAAAGCCCCCAGGTGCTAGCAGTGTAGTGGTTAAACCCAGTTATAAGCAGCAGCGGTAATTTTCCTATGGTCACTGAATCCCTCGGCCGCTGTCACAGCACAGCAGTGGTTGCTGTCACTAGTTCAAGACCTCAGTTTAAAATGAGATTTGCCAGTGCCATGTCATAGGCTAAAATTCTCTTATAAAGTCTAACTTGCAAGAGAGAAACTTGGTTTGGAGCCAAACCACAGTGGCCTGTGAGACAAGCAAGCCCATTCTACTCTAACTCAGTAGAGCATCAAGTGACGCTTTGGTCATTGCCTGTGGTTTGTCTCTGGTCCAAAAGAGTTAGCTGCATGTTTTCCTTACTTTGTATAACTTGATGACAAGCCCTTTCTGAAGAACCCCAGCAGATCTTTGTAAGTTTACATCCTGAATAACTAACATTAGCTGAGCTGGGAGAACTAATTGTTCCTGCAACTACAGTTGCTGGCTTATACACAAAACAAGTTTCTGAGTTTCTGTAAGAAAACAATCATGGCAATGCTTAAAAAGACAAATTCCTATTTAAATGCTCCATTCTTGATGTGTTAGCTTTACCTCCCATCTTCAAGTTCCTGGGTCTAAGAGTCTAAAAGCAAAAGGTTGTCTGTTATGTAGAAAGGTGTCAGAAATAATGTTGATTGCAGTTAAATATATACAATATCTCATTACTGGCCAGAACTGAAGCTCACTGAGATTAACGAGCTGCTTCACTTCATTTTCAGCCATCTTTGGATCAGACCATTGCTTTTTATACAGGCAATGTGATTGCATCCAGAATAAGCTGCTACCTTGGTACAAGAGACTGCATGAGAGGCTACACTGCAGCCTAGAAGTAGTCTGATCAGCTTCCTCATTTCTCCTATTTGTGCACTTAATTTCCATTGTGAGGGTTTCTGAATTCACTGATTAGGATGCCATGTATATTGTCATGTCATGTCATTCAAAAAATGTAGGGACTAGACTAGCAGGACAGCTGCTTAAGTCTGTAGCTGCACTGGTAGAGTTCTGCATGACTTCTTTCAACCTCTCTCTGTGCCCACTAATAAGCATGATCATTTTCAGGACTTTTGGAATCCAGTCACAAAAATATAGAGAAACCTCTCCTTTGCAAGACCTGAAGACTAGCAGAAGCTGAAGGAAAATGTCCTTTACATGTGTCAGCTACATTTTGTCTAAATGAAAGTGAATTTTAACAGTTACAAAAAGGATTTTACTTAAAAAAAAAAAAAAGTCACTATTGCTACTAAACTTTTTTTTTTTTAATCTAGGGAACATGGTTTAATTGCTGCCTACAGTATATTTCAAGTGTCTGTAATACACATATTCTATTTGCCCAACCTTCCTGAGCTGTTGTAAAGATTTTTAAGATCTTTACAATTTAATAACTTCAAATATAAACTTATGTGTGTACAATAAAATTATTCAGGGGAATGTAATGCAGCAGATTTATTGCTGCTTAATAGTAATACTGCAGGGGTTGTGAATTTCCTTGTGCTCAGAGTATCTCTGCAGCCTTTTTGGGATGCTTATTTCAGTCATTGAAGTTACTGTTTCTTGCAGTTACTAAGTTTTTATTGCTGCATCTTTTGTTCTTGCTAAAGTGTTTCTAAATCCACTGGTTAAAACAACGGTAAACGCATGACTGCAGAGAAATACTACCTTCAGGAGTTGTCTTCTGATTGCATGTGGACCCTTCAAGAAAGATCTCCATCTAATGGACGATCTCTCCATTCAGAGAAGGATCTTGACACAGAAGAGGGGCAAAAATACACCCTGTTATCTTGTGTTTCTTAATGTTTCTTTCAGTGTAACTATACTAATTCTATTTGATTTTCAGCTGTTATTTCTTGAATGACACTTTCCTTTTTCATGTGCTGCTTAAACTACCAGAAATTTTTTTTTTAAGGAACCATATAAACGGGAGAAGATGAAAATATGCGTTATGTCCAGGACAAATGTACACAGGATGGTGAAGAAGGTCATACATGCTTACAAACACAGACAAAAGGCCACACTGCTGTTTTCCATGGCCTACACCCATCCGGCAGTGACGACAGTAATAAAGTAGTGAAATCTTTCTCACATGACTGTAACCTCCTCAGCACAAGCAGAGAGCACAGTCCCAGGAAATGTGGAGACCCCAGGCACAGTACTTGATTAAGAACTTCAATTTTTCCCTACTCCCCTGTATAAAAAAGTGTTGACTTCACCCCCAGAGATCTAAGGGGGAGTCAAGCTTTAGTTTCCCTCCGGCAGAGTGGCATGAGGGTGGGATGGGGAGAGTGGGGCCATCTCATGAAGCACCTAGGCAGTGACAGAGGCCAGGGCCTGTGGACTCTTTCAGGCTGAGGTCCAAGGCCAAGTTCCTGCTGTTCACACATTCAGATGACAGCAGGACACCTGAGCAGGGACACACACTTGTCTTTGGGAAGGCAGTCTACCTTGATGACAACTTATTTTCAAGTATAACAGAGAGAATATAGAACTAAACTGCAACATTCAGCATCCAGTTATCTTTTTCTGTTATTTGCCACACTACAATGTGCATAATGTAACTTTTCCAGCATAGGCTCAGTAATTCCAGGACCTGGGAAGGGATCTTTTTTCTGGATTAATAAATACTAGTATGCAATATCTAAAACATATTTTAGAATAAGCTCTACTGTAGATGGCCTCATCAAAAGACTATTCTTACATGTCTTCAATTTAAAAGTCCGTCTAGAAACAGGTTTACCATTTCTTGCAAAATAAAATATTCAAAGGTTTCAGCAACTGGTTTTAAACACAGGCATTTCATATCACTGCTTCTGAGTTTGTTCTGCAGCATTTTTAACTATTTAACTAACAAAACAGCTTTCAGAAATATCCAGGAAATAAGATGTTGCTTTCAGGGCAAGCCATCAGATATAAACTGTGCACTAGTACCACTAAAAACTTTTGTTTTAGTGATTAGGGCTGGTTTCTCTATACATTGAATGGACAACAACAACTCAATTATCAAGATACTGGGACTTGTAATCCTCTGAGCATTGAAATGGAAGCAGTAGGTAAAGAATGTGGTGTGACCATCCTCAATCCAGGGCAATTTTGCCAGAGAATTCAGGTCCGGGAAGAAAAAGGGGGTCATCTCTACAAAAATGAAACTTAGATACATATCTACGTTGTTTACATTCTCACTGGATTTCTGCAGAAAGATAATATTGAAACAAATAAGTTTAGATGGATGAAAACAAGAAGTTACCCACTGTTTATTTTTAATTGATATCAATAATTATAGAATTTAGATTTGTCACATTCTTTTAAAATTGACTTGGCAAAGAAGGAGGATCTATTTGGTTTTGATGTAGCTAAATCTAGTTAGAGTCCTTGATGAAGTTTGGTTTTTTCTTTTAGAGAGCAAGAAAATGCCTACAAGTTGAGAATATTCATGTGATCAGAGTTCCTTGGGACTTCCAAAAATCAATTTTATTCAATTTTTTTAAACAAAGCTCTATTTTCAGGATATATTCAAAGACCTTATTAAGTGGGGAGCTAGAATTAGTACAAATCTCAGCAGAATACCAGCTCTCATGATCAAACACAGCAGCAGAATACCAACTTTCATGATCAAACACAACTGTTTAAAACACAGCCGTGTACAGTCCTATACTGAGAATCACTTCATATTTCCTTGGGGACAGGAGCCAGAGATGGAGGAGGTGAGAATGAAAGAACAGGTTCTGCTTAAAAGGGATGGCCTAATGCACTGCAGTTGTGTTTGTCTCTCTCTTGGAAACAGCATGTTTGGGACACAGCATAGCTGTTTCAGAAGGTCAGGCTAGTCAGGGTTAGGAGAGAAAACAGAGATTCAATCATCCTCTGGCTCAGGCTGCTCTCTCTGTCACATGAGATGGCCATAATCTTGCTAAAAATACTGGAGAGAAGACTGCTCCGAAGTCAAACAATAGTATGTGTATTAAGAAGGCATGTAGAACTTTAGTTACATTTATCACTTTTGTTCCTCTTATATATTACACTAATAATTATATGATATGACAACTTGAAAATAATTCTCTAATGCTACCAGAGTTTCTGCTGTCCTTCCATCAGGTATTATAACCAGTTACAAGTCTAAACTGGGAGAGGAGTGGCTGGAGAGCAGCCCTGCAGAAAGGGATCAGGGGTGCTGGTTGGCAGCAGCTCAATAGGAGCCAGCACCGTGCCCTGGCAGCCAAGAGGGCAAACCACATCCTGGGGAGCATCAAACCCAGCATGGCCACCTGGTCAAGAGAGGGGATTGTCCCGCTGTGTTCAGTGTTGGTGCAGCCTCACCTGGAGCCCTGTGTGCAGTTCTGGGCCCCACCATTTGAGAAGGATGGGAAGGTCCTTGAATGCGTCCAGAGGAGGGCAACCAAGGTGGTGGCAGGGCTGGAGGCATGTCCTGTGAGGAGCGGCTGAGGACTTTGGGCTTGTCTGGTTTGGAGAAAAGGAGGCTGAGGGGCGACCTCATGGCTCTCTGCAGCTTCCTGAGGAGGGGACGTGGAGAGGGAGGTGCTGAGCTCTTCTCCCTGGGATCCAGGGACAGGACGCGTGGGAATGGTTCAAGGCTGTGCCGGGGGAGGTTCAGGCTGGGCATTAGGAAGCATTTCTTTACTGAGAGGGTGGTCAGACCCTGGAACAGGCTTCCCAGAGAGGTGGTCGATGCCCCAAGGCTGTCAGTGTTTGAGAGGCATTTGGACAATGCCCTTAACAACGTGCTGTAACTTTTGGTCAGCCCTGAAGTGGTCAGGCAGTCGGACTAGATGATCGTTGGAGGTCCCTTACAACTGAACTATTCTATTCTATTCCTATTCTGTTCTATTCTATTCTATTCTATTCTATTCTATTCTATTCTATTCTATTCTATTCTATTCTATTCTATTCTTCTAAACTTGATCAACTATATCTAGTCAAAAGGTTTCTACAAACAGTTTCCAGTGTCATCTCTTAGCCAACATCCATATACAAAATCTGTCCTTGTATCTTAGCTCTCTTCTGCCATCTGAGGTATTTTTCTGCAGTACTCCTCAGCTGCTTTTCTTTTCTCCCCCACCATGAATTCTTCTTTTCTGCAGTGGGTGATTTGCAGTCCTGATCTGCACTTATAGGATGCCTAATTGGGTGTAGATACAGGATCACACAGCACATTGGCATGGCCAGTCCAGACTGATGTCTCCATAACTCTGCTAAAGGTTAAGCAAAGCGTGCACAACAATGAAAGGAATGCAAACAGCATTCTCCTCTTTTCAATCTCCTTTAGAAACATGACAGAGAACTGAGTCACTGGCAGATGTGCACGTTGTGTCTGGAGACTCCAAATGTCAAAATATCACAGTGACATTATTTTTCAGCAAAATGTTCAGTGGAGCTTCCAGTCTGCAGCATGTCATTGCACACCAAGTGCTTTGACAATCCACTGCTTATAGCCAGCACTGCATTGTCCATTGAACAGCAACACAATAGCTTCTTTCTGCTCTCAAGTGAGCAACCAACATTGTGGTGCATCTTTTAGCTCTCAGTAGGAATACCACTGAAAAGGCTGGTGTGAAATGATGTGCTACCTTTGAAGACAGTTGCTCTCTCTTAAAGCCACTGACTTTTTCCCCTTAACAGGGCTGGCAAAAATTTTTACGAGGTTATCTCTAACAAAAACCTATCACCATGAATAAAGCATTCCATATGACACACAATAATGGGAGACAAAAGCTTAGGTCTATCTGAAACTGTAGTCTTTTATAGCATCCCCCATCAGCATTTAGTGGCAAACTAAAAATAAAGTGATATAATAATGGCTTCTAAAACCTACTGATGGTGAGTGACATATGCAGCCAATTAGAAAGTCAAAAGGAGATTGCCTCATGTTATACGGTGGATATTTTTATTTTCTTACTCATGAGGGTGCATGACCTGTCTGCCTGGTACGTGCAGTGACCTGGCTTGCCATCAAGTAGGTTAGTATTGCTCTAACTGAACTCACTCCTATCCTAACCTCTGAAGAACAAGCACATGATAGCAGATTTGATCACCAACACCAGGCTGTTTGGATTATAGCGTCCTCTGAGCGCAGCTCTACGCACACCATCCTGGAAATAATTCTGGTTCAGCATCCGCTTGGTGTGAGTCTGCGTCTCAGTACCCACCAATAGCAACCAAATACAGGCTTGCTCTATACCAACAAAGCATTAATGCGAAATAAAATTGGCTATTTCAGTGACAATTTCTGTGTGGATGGGTGCTCCTTTTGTGCATAATTGTTCACTCAGGATCCACTCAGAAAAGTGACTGTATCAATAGCATTATACACAGCTTGGGTATTGTCCCTAACTGGATCCCAAATACACTCGCAGACAACTTTGTTACTTGTCAGCTCTAAAACTTAAACACGGGATGTTTACTTTTTGCAAATCATCCCAGAATTAAGGGCTTGGAGGTCTCGTTACATCTCAATTAGTCTCTACTGGTTTAGGGTAATCAGCAGATGTGAAACTAATTTGCCCTGCAAATAGAGCACAGTCTGAAAATTTGGTTTTGATACATGGCATGGTGTAAAGCTCTAGCACGTCCCATCTGGACACCATAATTTTGTTACTCAGATAAATGTTAGGACTGAGTCCCAGAGAGCCCAGGAGACACCACTTTCAAGCCATCTTTCACATTACTGAATGTGTTTAAGGATTCCACAAAAGGCTACTTAGCAAAGTAAGAATCCAACTGCAAAGCATACAGCTTGACTTTAAGTTTTTTAAAGATTTTAATGGTGCGTACAGTTCAAAAGGCTACACATTTTACAGCAGCAGCCACAAGGTGGAGATCTTTACAACAGATTAGTCCAAAAAGTAATGGCTGCTGTGCACATGCCCACCTGCAGATCAGAGGCTGGGGTTGCTACCACCTGTACCTACAAACGATTTCTCCTGTAATACTGGTGTTAGAGGGAAATGCTCTATCAGGTGCTGCTCTCTCCAATTAAGAGTCACACACAGTACATGAAGCGTATGAGAACGGTGCTTTCCTGCAAGTAATTGCTGGCTTGAAAGGGACATTCAGTGCCACAAAGAGTAACCTGACTGGTAGAGGGGACTTTAGTTTGTGTTCAGAAACTCATGTGTGTTTCTGGAATCCATTTATATTTTTTGACAGAGATTCTTAGTCAGAGATTGGTGGCTTGGGGCTGAAAGATTTGCTTTTGAAAATATCCATTTATACTATTTTATAGGTTCCTATTCCTATTCTTTTCCCTTAATTAATAAAAAAGGGTGAGGGAGGGAACAAATGAATAGAAAACAGAATCATTAGCTAGAAACTCCTGCTTCCAAAACAGATTCGTTTTGTGGCTTTGAAAAAAATACTTAAACCTGTGTTTCTCCAACATTAAAATACCTATGATACTACACTTTGCTACTTTACAGATTATTTTGAAGGTGTTTCATTTTTTCTTCAAGGCTTAGAAATTATAATGATTAATATTGCTATTTACTTCATCTACTCTTAAATAGAAACAACAGGACATACTACAAGATGTCAACTCTGTCCAAACTTCTTTCTTCTGCCCCCCTTGAACTCTCTAAGGTAGATAGGCAGCAATAAGCCAAGGGAGTGCCTGACTATGGGCAGAACAAGTTTTGTGGAAGGTATGAGGTTGATACTGTTCCTAACCCAAGACTGGCAAAAATACTCAGTATAACGACAAGGTTAGTCAAATTCTTCATTATCTTGTATAGACAAACCTAAAAGGTACACCGACATGACCAAATGTGAAAACAATATTAGCAATATTGTATGGAAAAATATAAATTTAATGCTCATGGGAGATGCCAAACTGGCACGCCCCTGTTCATCCCACAGCTGGCATTAACAGAGACCCTTCAGGTCTGAACAAGTACCAGCAGCTCCAGTCAGCGATGCCTGACTGCTTGGGTTTGGAGGAAGAGCTAAATGACCAGCTAGGCATCAGGCTTCTGGTTTTGAGTGGCTGTCATCACTGAGGGCATCACCAGAATTTGAGGAAATCCTACCCAGGTCTTTGCTCAGGGTAGGGACCGTAGAGATGCTTTTTGATTTTTGATGATGTCAGCAGGAGATTGCAGAATGCAGGGAAGCAATGTGATCCCAAGGGACTCTGCCTCGCTCCCCGCCTTGATAATAATCAAACACTCGCAGTAAGGCAGCTTTTAGTTCATCTAATACTCAATCTCTTTATTCTGCCCAGTGCAGGTTTTCTCACTCACAATGCCATATGACATTTAGTCAACCGGTCCCATTGTTCTACCAAACAAGGGCATTATGTTTCTTCAACAAAACTTACCTTCCACAAAACCCACTGACTGGCAGTAACTGTATTTTTAGCCTCTAATTCTTTGCTGATACAGTCTTGAATTAACTGTTCTATGACTTCTGCCAGAACTGACACCAAGCAAACGGTCCAGTTATTTTCTAGGTCACCTTTTTACCCTTTTTAAATATTGAAAGTATATGGCAAACCTTCAAACCATTAGTATTTTCTTCAGGCTTTGTTAAAAGTTAACACTAACAGTTCTGAGGAATTTCAAAGGTAATTGGTTAAATTAAAAACAGCTGAGCTAGACTGAATTGTTTCAACTTCCCCTACATTTTTGCTTGTATTTTGAATTACACTGTATTTTTGTCTTAGCAGAAGAGCAGAAAATTGGATTTAATACACTTGTGTTTGACTTTTTGCTTTGACGGTGAAGCAACTGTCATTTCACTAACTGGGATTATAAGTAGTCTAACTGGGATTATAAATTGTCTATATATAGGAAGTACCAGGCTATGATATGCTTTTCCTACGGACATATTTTTACATTGTCTTTAAAGTTAAAATATTACTTTTATATCCCTGTCTAGGTCCGTAGATGCACTTTATTGGAGGTCAATGAATGATTTATAAGAATGAATATTTTGTGTTGAAAAACACTTAAGCTAAGTAAACCCAAGACATAAATCCAAAATAGCTTCTGTTAGGAGTTGAGTAGCTGTTTCTTGCAGTTCTTATCATAATACTCAGCATTACAGAAAGGTTTGTGCCTTTAAATGACATAAGATTTTCCATCAATTAAGTGTGTAATTACTATAGTTGTAGTGTAAGATTTTAAACTTTAAAATATAATCTCAACACTACTGTTTATGAGCACATTTGGCTTGTTTAAAAAATAGACATTACAGCCTTTGATTTATCAACTAGGGTAATATAAGACAATGAATGGAAATGGAACATTCTCTATTGCTTTCTGCTGCAGGTGCCTTCAGGATGATCTGGAAGGACTGTGCCTTGGAGAGGGAGTGGTTGCATTTGCATCCCATGACTTACCAATTTTAAGTATGAAAGAAACAAGTAAGAGACACAAATATTTAAATTGTCTTAAAATTTGTGATTGCTTTTTTTCACTTTTTTCTTAGCTGGCTGGGGAGGGCATTTCTGTAGGACTGGCTTTTTTGGAACCATATAGATGCTTCCAGGGTGGGTGGTCTTCGTAGTATTGACTCCTTTTTTGTTTATGAATATTTTGATTCTTATGTGATCATCTAAATCTGAGATCTGGGACTAGTTATAAAACAGAATGAGGCATGGTAATTCTGTAACTCTTTGACCAGCAATTGCAATCTACATTGCTATATGATCACTATAATAAATGCAAAATATCAGACTCTTAACAGAAGTTACATTAGATCTATATTCATGAATGCACGAGTCTTCACCTACTTGCTATAGAAAGCAAGGACTATTTCCCTAGCAAGCAGCAGAGGAATCCATGAATTCAGCCTAGCTCCAGAGGCGCATGTTTTGCATGAAAAACCAAATGGCCTTCATAAAGTATTCAATGACTGGTTGATCTGGAATATCTCAACTTTGTGTTTGTCTCTACCAGAATCAGCTTGAAAGACACTAAAGCTATCTAAGACAGAGCGAGCCAACGTGCAGTCTGCTTGTGTAGATGTTGCCTAGACCAAACACATCCCACAGAGAAAGGCTTTCAGTTCTAGTACTACCTTTTGACATTTTACAAAATAAGATGACATGTGTTGGATGCTGTATAGTTTTTGGATTCTTGAGCTTTCACCATGTACAATATCTTCTTTTATTACATAAATATTAACAAAAATGGATGGAAAAATCGTTAATCAGGAAATAATGGGTGGCCATATACAAAGCTGCTTGTGTCACTAAGCAGGTGGTCTTCTGCACTAGGTAGAGTATTACTTTCTTGAAAGCCAGGTGTATACAGTTAATAAACCAAAGGCAAACCTTACTCCACAAGAGCCTGTCTTGCAACAGCATCAAAGCAGATGTTTCCACACAACTAATTCACCTCCCTTTACAATTAGTTTTATGTACAACACACTTCTGTGTTCTAAACACACAGTGGATCTTTCTCAATAACTGGTTTCATACACACACACCACACATTGAAATCAGAAACTGATAAGGTTAGGATCTTTAATGACAAGGCTTATGGTTTATTTTAATCAAAGGAGCAAAAGACTGCATAATTTTAAATGGAAACATAAAATAAATGAACAGGGATGATAAACATGTCTTGGAGACCAGATGTATGGTAAATTACAAATTGCTTATGTGAAGTTGAGTTAGACCTTGCAAATGAAATGAAAGTAAAATATTTAAAATAAAAGTTTTAAAATAAAAATCCATAAAAATAAACGTACGAAAATACTGGTTAAAGGAAATACAGACCTGCTCTATCACTGTTGCTCAACCTGTGGTCCATTAGTGGTCCCCAGGTTATCAGCAAGTAGTCTCAAAACCACTACACAGGAAAAAAAACTCACTTATACATTCCCACACTTGTAAGCAAACAAACAAGTAAAACAGAGGAAAGCAGAGGAACAAATGGAACCATTCAGGCTAGTTTTAACTGGTTGTAAATGCAAAAATACAGTATCTACTGTATTCATAACGGTTTTTTTCCAAAAAAAGAATAAGTAGCTCCTTTTAAAAGATTGAGAATTTCTTTCCACTGTGCAGCAAGGATGGAATTGAGGTTAAATGTGATATAGATATATTCCCCTAAAGTAACTGAACATTTTGCCTCCATTAGCAATAAAGAGAGTGAGGATGTAGATGAAGTAAAGGTGCAGTAAATTTCTAGGATTGGGGAGGATCACTGTATCCCAGAAAGAACTGGATGGCTCAGGATATTATGGTAGAAATGAAATGACATTTCACAGTACAAAGTCATGCACACACACTTGAGGAGCACTTACAAAACTTCCAGCTATAAATTTCCAGCTGGAAATAAAAAAGAAAGAAAGAAAAAATGTATTTGAATGTATTAATCTGAGGAAAAAAAAAAAAAAAAAGATGTCTATAAATTGCTAATGTGGTGCAACAAAAGAAAAGAAGAAAAGCAAATCCAAACATTGGCATCTTAGAAGCAGCTTTCCATTAAAACCATGGAAGCACGAGTACCATTTTGCTGACACTGTGAGACTTCATTTGTATATAATTTTGATCATATAAACTTACAAAAAATATTCCAAGTGAAAGCAAGTACAGGGGAAGGCTTCAAGAAAGATCACAAGAGGAGTCAGTTTATTTACATTGGAAAAAATAGTATTAAAAAAAAAAAACCACAAAACCAAACAAAATATGCAGGAAGCCAATTAGCTGGTCCCAGTTAAGTATGAGTGGGTATTAACTCGGCTCTGAGCTGGTCATTCAGTAGACAGATGGACTTCTTAGCTCTGCAGGTAATTCCTGGAATATTTTTTTTTTAAGTTTATGCCCAAACCTGTAAGAAACAAATGAATCTGAACAGCAAAAAATCCACAGATTGCTCTTGCGTATTGCCAGATGTAGAACTACTGGACTGAAGGAGAAAAATGCTTCTTTAGGGTATTAAAAATATTGACAGGTAATGAAGGGAGTCAAAAAAAGATCCATTTAGAAAAGAGCCTTGGCATGAATATGGATATGTTTTTGCCTAAAACAAAAAGGGACATTTGATTTCTTTCTGACTCACTGATTATGAATATTAGCACAATATCCAAGCTTCAGATTCATCCCTCGTGAAGTTACTTTCAAAACAAATCTATATAGCCTGACAAGACAAGTGTCACATACCGTGGACATCTGGACTGGAAGTCGTGAACACACAACTCAAACCTGTAGACTTCAACCATTTCAGCAAAAAGAGAATTTCTATAGCATAGATTTTACCCAGTACACATGAGAGACCAGGAGGAGATATCCCCCCACTCACTCAGAATCAGTGTCAGGAGACCACATTCAGACACTGCAACAGAACCAAAAAAAATCAGCAAAAAATATGTGAATTTTTTGTTCTCAGTTCTCCATTTCTAGGTTCTGCCAGGTAGAACATTTCAGGCATTTTCAGAAAGGCTCAAAGACATTTCCATATACTTTTTTTTCCTTCAGGAACTACCTTAAAAATTTCCACTGCAAGAGTTATTCCACTGGCAAGAGCAATGGCCTGCCATATGACTTAAGCATCACCAGGATTAGATATTAAGTATGAATAATTACAACCATACACCTTTCCTCTTTATTACCCAGATATCTCCCTTATGCAACACAAATCTAAATAAATCTGAAAACAGTGACTCATACCCATCTATTGTGCACTAAACCCAATGGTATGTAACCTCATTGTTCAAATTTTAATAATTCCATTCAGAGCTATCTTTTGTTCCTCTGCTTTGTCAGTCAGCCCACTTTAATACCCATAGAGGCTGTTAAATCTATAAAGCTTCTGATTTTTGCATGGCTCATCTTGTTACAAAAGCTTATTACACAACATAGCAGTTCTTTTCATGGTACACACTGATCGAGAACAGATACATTTGTCAAAGCAGGAGCATCAAGCTGCTCTAACCAAAGGATATGTTCAAGTTAACAAGGTACCTGTTCACTGGCTGCAGCTGGTACCTGGGCATTACACTATGGCCAGCCTCTGTGTATCATTCACTTTTACAACTTTCATTGTTTAAAGAAGATTATTTTCTTTGCAAAGCATTAGCATGTTAATCTTATCAATCCACATGGCCACCTTTTGGTAAGGACAGACCTAAAAACTGATCCAGCACTGTAAAAACAAGTGACCACCTCTATTAAAAGCTTAGTTTGTGAAGTATTTCCTAGGACAGGACAACAGCTGAAATTCAAGATTTCTGCATACTGGTCTCAGCCTTGGTCCTTGGGGAAGGTACTTAACTCCTTTGTGACCCAGGTTGCTTTGCTGAAGATGGTGAAAACAACTTGAAATTTTAATCAGTATTTTTAAGGTACCTCAAAAACAAAGCCTACTGTCTTATATCTCCAAGCAAATGCCCATGAAGTAATTCAGCAATGAGTTTCCAAATACCACATTCCCCTGAACAGAACCGATGACACATGAGGAGAGGTTGAACCTGTTGGGTTTGTTCAGCCTTACGAGGAGAAGAGTAAGGGGAGATGTCTACAAACACCTCATGGGAAAGTGTAGAGATGATAAAGCCAGACCTTCTTGGAAGTGCACAACAATATGGCAATGGACGCAAGTTGGAACATGAGAAATTGCAGTTATGTACAAAGTCTTTTTCACAATGAAGGTTGTGAAAAATGTCCAGTGTGTGTGAAATCCCTATTACTGGAGACAATCAGACCTAAACTGGACGAGACCTGGAGTAAGCAGATCTAATTGAATCTTCTTTGAGCAGGAGGTTAGACTTAGATGGCCTCCAGAGGTCCCTTCCAGTCTAAATTATTCTGTGATTCAATGACAGTTATTTCTTTATTCTTAGACGAATATTCCAGGAACCAAAAGATCAGGAAAAGGTAGTTTGTGCCAACATACCACCTCTTGCCTGTCCCCAGGCCTTTTTCCTATATTTTTGCCAAGTGTCAAACTCAAACTTCTCCTGGAACACCTCCAAGGTAACTTCAACTTTTCTACTCTAACAGTGATTAATTCATTACCTGTTGAATACCATAGTTTGTTTTCCCACTTCATGTCATCAGGTAGTACACTGAACATAAAGTTAAGTGGGAATCCAGACTTTC
The DNA here is from genome assembly GCF_047716275.1 of Strix uralensis. NCBI lineage: Eukaryota > Metazoa > Chordata > Aves > Strigiformes > Strigidae > Strix > Strix uralensis. Next base: position 33,546,983 of record NC_133979.1, on the reverse strand, counting down.
TGCAAACAGCCCAAATGAAAGCCATAGGCCCAAGGATACTCATCGGATGATCTCCAAATACAGTACTAAATTTTGTGAGCTAGGCTATTTTGTGTTTTTACATTGGAATTATGCTAGTTTCTGGCAAGAAGTCCCAACCCACCTATTTTTACTGTATGTGTTTTAGGTGTTATTTACTAGTAGAGGTCTTTTAAATAGCTTTCAAACCTGGTTAAACAATAACTATAATAATAATAATAATAAAAAAGATCCACCTCATTAAACAGAAGACAGGCTTGTTCATTTGCTTGGATTAAGGTGCACTGTTTGTTTCCTTTCCTAACAGTTTCAGTGCTTTCAGATGATACATTTACATTAAAATAGTCTCCATTGTGTCTCACTTTCTAGAACTTTTGTCTATTATGTAACTTGTTTCATTTAGAGATCTCAAAGCACATTTTATTCATGAAGATACTGAATAAAATAGCAGTCAAAGAACTTGCCAGAGTCATAATTTGCAGTTCATTGTTAAAACAGAACTCGGTATATCCAATTCACTGCTAATCAGCCCACTCTTCCTCTTATACAAGTACCCGCCTCAGCAGTAGGGGAAAACTTTTGGATGGCTGTTGGTGTGGAACCCAAGTGGAGTACAAGCAAACCTTCTCAGTGACCAAGAGGTCATGCAGCTTTCTATACTGCAGTCTCAGAAAATGTTAATGTTATCCCATCAGTGGAGCAGCTTTCCTCCTGCTGCTCTCCTCTAGAAGTGTTCTTGCCATCCCTTCTCATCTGTAGGCAGAACGTTTTCCAAAACTATCCCAGGGGACATATCCTTTCACAGCCTGCCTACGCCACTCTAACTGCTAAGGTCAAAATTTGGTTTGTATCTCTTTACAACAGCAAAGTGTGCTGTACACTGAAACACGCTGCACATCTAGAAATATTGTAAAGTAGCAAATAGTTCTTGCTTAAACAAATGGAAGAGAAACTCAGTGAAATTCAAATGATTTTGAAAACAAAGAGCCCATCACCAGCAGCTAATAAAGACAGTTAGATTATCTGCACTTCTATATTCAAAGCAGCATTACACTTCTATATTCAAAGCAGCATTATGAGTATTAAGGAAGAGAAAGAACTGGGAATGTTCCCAAAAGTTCACTAAATCCTTTTCATTACAAAATGAGATACATTTTGCATGCATATCTACATCGTGAGCTCTGTATACAGAAAGGACACAACTCTGCTTTCCATGATCATCAACATGCCCAGCAAAGTTTTTCTTCCGATTTGTGCCAAGTCATTAAAGTGTGAGACAAGAAACACTGAGGGCAAACATGTGGGGGCTTAACAGAGACATTCCCTCTCTCCAATTTCTGTTTGTGCTTCTCCATCCTTTCAAGCTCACTCTGCTGTTAAAGTTATTTTTTTCCAAGGTTAGATGGTACTTGAGTAATTTAGCTTAGTTTTATAGGAAGATGGGCTCACAATTAAGTGACATAGTTTTGGGTTTTTTTTACTCCTTAAATTACTTCAGAGCTCCTGTTAAAAGGTACTAGCTTGATAGTCCCAGATGATAAAGTTGTCCCATTGACACAGCAGGTCAAACTGAAACGCAGACTTTCTCTGCACTAATGCTACTGCACATCCACTCTGAGATGAATGAACCAACCAGGCATGGGTTTAATGAACGAGAATGAGAAATAGAGGGAGAAGGGAGGTAAAAAAGAGGCCTTCTAATACAACTGGCCTTCTCAGCACCAAGAGGTCTCTGCCATCTTTCTCTATCCAGCATTGTTTTCTGGAAGTCCCAAACGAATGGTCATGGTGCACACCACAGTGGTTCTCCTGAGCAAATGCAGTATCTCCAGCAATGCAGGAGACACCCACACTTCTAATCAGGATGCTCCAAGAGAGGAAAACTTGAGCCATACCACAGCATAGTGTGAACTTCTCAATCACACATGACAGCCCCTAACTCTCCCCATTTACAATGGGTCTGTATCTTGCTCTAGAGCCTCTTTCACTGAAGTGGAAGGATTCAAGTTGAAATGGCTCACCACATACCCCATGTGCTGTGAATACTAACAAGGATCCCAATGTTGGTAACTGGTGGGGCAGAGTCACCATGAGAAACCTCTCCACAGGGTTGCTGGTCCTTAGGCACCACTGACAGTCTAATGTAATGATGGAGAGTCTCTTTCTAATAACCTCCCACCTACCTCTTGGGAGGGGCCTCTTCCCACTACCTTCATGGACTTAACTAACCTTGTTGTTCTTTCAAAGCCCTCAAAATTTCTTTTTCTGTTGCATTTCTCAATCTCCCACGGTGCAGTAGCCACATACAACAGACAGCAGAACTGCTCTTATACGCCAAGCACCAGCTTGCTTACAAACGTGCCTGTCTTGTTAGCAGAGACATTGGGGGTCAACACATTCCTTTCTTTCCTCCCCTGTCCACACTTATAGAAAAGTTCCACGAGGTTTTTAAAATCTTGAACAGTGAACAAATAGAGATAAAAAAGGAATGAGGACTAAACTCTGTTATGAAGGACAGAAAGACGAAGCCTTTTACCTGCTTGTTGGAAGGTAACATCAGCACTGAGTTGAACCCAAGGTCCAGCTCCCAGGAACTCAGGAAAAGCAACATGTGTTGTGGGGCTATAAGAGCTTTTCCACCTGTAGGAAGACACCTGGATCATGATAAAAGCATTTCACTCTTCACCACTTCTAAGACCTGCAAGAAACTTTTCCAAGACCTGTGAGAAACTTTAGGGGATTATCCAACCTTTTATTTTACTTTATTATTTTTCTCATCTAGCAGTGGGGATCTGTCCTCTAAGCAGAAGGTATGTGGCATGGGAAGCTCTCAAAGAAGCCAGTATGTTCCCATTCCACAAGCTCTTTAGCACAGGCAGATTAGTGGAAAGTCAACAGAGACACCAGGACTCTACAAAAACTGATCTATGTCCCAAAGTTTCTGAAGAAACTTGTGCTGTTTACAGAGAGAAGGCAGCTACATCAGTCCTAATAGAAGTTGACCAGATCACTTCATCTGTGAAACTTCAACCTTTAACGGCTCAAAGACAGAATGACAGTTAGTTGTCACAATTCTGAATTTAACTTTTGTATTAAAAAAAGAGAATACTGTCTTAAGAAAAGCTACACTTAGACCACTGGGGGAAAACCAGAGGGGAATCTGGCTGCTGCAACTCCAGTTGTTCAAGTGAGAAGTTGTTACCAGGAGGAAATGTAGGCTGTCAAAACATGGAAATAGGTCAGCCCTCAATCCTATTAGAAAGTCTATTTCTTTTAGTAGCCAGTCTTAGAAGTAGCAAAGTCCCACTGTTCCCCCCACAATCCCCATGCTCACTGATGAACTTGTCCAATTAAACAAGTAAGAAATATCTTCTGGACTCCATCTAGGGATGAGGTTTGAAGCAGAAGAAAATATAACTCTTCATTTCTTCCCAGCTAACTGCAAAGTAAACTTAGGAATTGTTTCCTGCCACATAGAAAACAATCTGCTGGTGGCACGTATGCCTATGTGTGTTAGTGCACCGTACGAAAATCCATTGTTTTACATGTCAGTATGTTTGTGTACATAAATATTAATGAAATAGGGGCCAAACAGGAACTGAACTCTCTCTGGGAACTGATCCTTCATGGCATACCCAGGGAAGCAGGGAATGAAACATTCAGCGACTGTGCAAAAACTGCTGAAAATCAAACACCACTGTCTTCTATTGTGCCTATCTTTTGTATAAAATAACTCTTAGAAACTAAGCAAGTGTGTTTATGCTGCTCTCAAGTGGGGTTTCTTGTTGTTTTTGTTTTTTTGTTTTGCTTTGAACTCTAACTTGATTTAAATTACAAGAACAATCCAGAAGACATTCTTCTTAAGGGACTTGTAAAGGAAATTTGCCTTTCAATACCAAGGAAATTCACTGGTACAATTTAGGCTCTTTCAGCAAATATTTAGGAAATATTTTACAAAGTGACTCTATAAGTCTTTTGTATTGCAGAAGAAACCTAGTCTTCTCATGATTTTCTTAAGAAGAAGCAATTATATTATCAACAGGCAATATTTACAGGGGAAAATGATTTCTTCTGTTGTGCAATGAGACTATTTGTTTTGCTGTGTGATGACCATTTTAAGGCCACACGAACTTTTTTGTAATTTGCATTGGATAATTGTTGGAGCTCCAAAGTGACTGGATTTTACCCACTACACAGACCAACGTTGCCAAACTCCTCCCCTTTGCTGTTACACCTTTTACTTCTGTTTCGCACCTCTGGCCTATACGTGTGCTGCAAATAGTTGTGTGACTGTTGCATGCGTAGACTATCTGATCTGTATTTAGGCAGCCATTGGTACCAACGTCTGAGAAACCACAGGAGCACATGTATTAGCCCTGGATGTCCAGGTCTGATTTGGGCATTTGGTCCTTTCTCAAACATAACTGCTGCCTTTACACCAGAACATTAAACACACATGATGTTATTATTTAGAAGGGACTCTATTTCCCATACCTCAGACAGGAAAAATGTGCTTTCTAGGGATTAAAAGAAGTCATTTATAAAAAAGCTTCCTAAAGGGGAAGTGGGGTTTGTGGTCATTGTTTTATTTCTAAGAGGACTATCAAAATGATAAAGTGCTGAGGCACTGATTTTGAGAGAATGGCCAACTCGCTGAATGTGAGACCCTTTCTGGGGTTTCTGGAAGAAACCACCTTTTAAAAATTTTTCTTTAATTCTTGCTGTGACTAGAAATTTTGTAACTATGACAGCACTGTACCATCTGTATAACAGGATCCTGTTATAGTATCCATCTGGTAAGTAAAGGATTACTTCATCAAATCTTACAGTTTAAAATCCATGCGAGTGGGAAATGTGTTTACCCTGTGTGGCTTGAACGGAAGGACACAAGACAGCAGAAAATTCCTCGCCCAAAGGGACAGACCATCAACATGCACTAAGGTTTTGAGATGGTTAAAAATGAGCCATTACTTCATCTTTTGTTACATTACACCTCCCTCCTGTCTGAACCTCCTGCTGGAGAGACCCATGTCTGCCAACAGCTTAATACAAAGCTGTGGTTTCAAAGAGCTGATCGGCAACACCTAAAGTAACAACAAAGCAGATGCAGGAAAATACTGTGCTTTAAATATTATGTTATTAACTGGTTTGTATGAAATACAGAAACCTGAACTCTGGCTTTGTCATTTTTTCTATTTTCCTTTATTGCTTGAAAGATCAGGCTAATACTTATACAAAGGATTCATTAGTGAATTTTACAAGTGAATGAAAACACCCAGAACAAGGAAAGGAATTTATTATGCTTTGAAAAGAAAGTAATGGGGGGAGGAAGAGAAGCAGAGAGAGAGAGGGAGAGTGAGGCAGTTTTAAAGAGAGGCAATCCAGTGACATTTTTATTCCTTCTGTGAGAATTAAAATTAATTTTTAATGTTTCTCAAAGAAAAATGAGTTGGGCTCTATCCAAGCAGCAGGAAGGCTTAAATCTGCCCCATGTTTGACTACTAGTTCATCTCTAGTAGGAGAGAAGAGTGAACCTCGATGAGAGAAGAAAAGACAAATAAGTCAAGAAAAAATGAAAAAAAAACCCCACACAAGCCTTTCAGAGAACATCATAGACTAGTCACAGCACTGAACCAACACCACCATGTCCCAAGGCTTATACACAAAACCAGGAGCAGCAAACAGCACTGTTTGGGGTACACAGAAGTGAGGCAAGTCAAAAGCAGCCCGATGACAAAGTGGAGTTGATCTGGAAGGCTTGGCAAGTTTCTCAGCCAACTGCTTCTAGACCTTCAATCCAAATTCATCTGAAAATTCAATCCTAAGTGAACTTCAGAATTTAGCAGGTTGATTCTGTCTCAAATGCATAGGTTGAAAAAATAATACATTTCTACTAGCCAAGATACTTCAAGCTGTATCTCATCAGGTGGTGCACACTTACCACCTTGTGTCCCCATTTTTTACTGAAACTACTAGAAATGGTTTTCATCCAGATACAATGTGATAAATCTCCATTTTAACAAGAAGAAAATAAGATTAGTTTCATTCTTAATTAAATACACCTCTGGTATAGTTTGCCTTAAAAGTATCTTTCTTCCCAAAAGTTTTACAACGAGAACATCTTCCATGTAGGAATAGTTCCCCCTATCTGCTGTTCTTTGAAAAGTGAAGAAGAGGAATAAAAAAACTGCTTGACCTGTGGCCACCTTTGCATAAAGCTTTCTGGCACAAAAATCACAGTGCCTAAAGGCATGTTCTTCACTGTTCTCTGGTGCAGGAGCTGATGAGTTAGTGCTTTAAGAGCAGAAACGATATAGCATTGCTTCCAAGGCAGACTCAGGACCCTATTCATGAATGAATTCTGCAGTCAAGGTATATTCTTTTCACGATTTTCATGCAGTGATTTTAAATTGAGTGGCATACATGTTTTTCAATCTTAAAAAGTAAATAAAGACATACTTCTCAAAGTTTGCTGGCAGAAGGAATCCTATCAGTTTTGTGGGATACAGCAGTTGCAGTGATATCTAATAATAATGCATCAGTGCCATAAAGTTGGCTTCTCTGGTTTTCTCTTTGAAAAGCAATGAAATCTTGCCCTCCATTTAGGACAATGGGTTGAGTACATCTCCTCTCTTGGTTACCTCTTCTTGTTTTCTCCAGCTGTGTGTCATAAACATTTTACATGATCGTTCACACTTCATTCAGTGAAAGGAAGATACAGGTCTACTTATTTCACAGAATCACAGAATCACAGAATCAACTAGGTTGGAAAGGACCTTGAAGATCATCTAGTCCAACCATTAACCTAACACTGCCAGTTCCCAACTACACCAGATCCCTCAGCGCTATGTCGACCCGACTCTTAAACACCTCCAGGGATGGGGAATCCACCACCTCCCTGGGCAATCCATTCCACTGCCTAATAACCCGTTCTGTAAAGAAATACTTCCTGACATCTAGTCTAAACCTTCCCTGGCGCAACTTGAGGCCATTCCCTCTTGTCCTATCGCCTGTTACTTGGTTAGAGGCTCATCCCCACCTCTCTGCACCCTCCTTTCAGGTAGCTGTAGAGGGCGATGAGGTCTCCCCTCAGCCTCCTCTTCTCCAGACTAAACCCCCCCAGTTCCCTCAGCCGCTCCCCATCAGACCTGTGCTCCAGACCCTGCACCAGCTCCGTTGCCCTTCTCCGGACACACTCGAGTCATTCAATGGCCTTTTTGTAGTGAGGGGCCCAAAACTGAACCCAGTCATCGAGGTGCGGCCTCACCAGTGCTGAGTACAGGGGTAAGATCCCTTCCCTGTCCCTGCTGGCCACGCTATTGCTGATACAAGCCAGGATGCCATTGGCCTTCTTGGCCACCTGGGCACACTGCTGGCTCCTGTTCAGCCAGCTGTCAATCAACCCCCCCAGGTCCCTCTCTGACTGGCAGCTCTCCAGCCACTCCTCCCCAAGCCTGTAACACTGCTGGGGGTTGTTGTGGCCCAAGTGCAGCACCCAGCATTTGGCCTTATTGAACCTCATACAGTTGGCCTCAGCCCATCGCTCCAGCCTGTCCAGGTCTCTCTGCAGAGCCTCCCTACCCCCAAGCAGATCAACACTCCCACCCAGCTTGGTGTCGTCTGCAAATTTACTGAGGGTGCACTCGATCCCCTCGTCTAGATCATCAATAAAGATGTTACACAGGAGTGGCCCCAAAACCGAGCCCTGGGGGACACCACTCGTGACCGGCCGCCAACTGGATTTAACTCCGTTCACCACAACTCTCTGGGCCCGGCCATCCAGCCAGTTTTTTACCCAGCAAAGCATGCGATCAGCCAAGCCGTGAGCAGCCAGTTTTGCCAGGAGAATGCTGTGGGAAACAGTGTCAAAGGCCTTGCTAAAGTCAAGGTAAACTACATCCACAGCCTTTCCCTCATCCAATAAGCAGGTCACTCTGTCGTAGAAGGAGATCAGGTTTGTCAAGCATGACCTGCCTTTCATAAACCCATGCTGACTGGGCCTGATCCCCTGGTTGTCCTGCATGTATTTCCTTTCAGCTTGCCTCCTGATTAAGAAAGGCATCAAAAAGGAGGCTTGCTTAGCATGAATTAGCAGTGTTTTATATGTATTAAAATGTTTAATCTATCATCCATGCACCCACAAGGAACTCTTATCTCTGCGTTGATTGCACCTTGCCTTCTCCCCTAGCATCCCTTCCTTGTTCATCCTGCTCTCCATACCGAACCTGAGGAGATGTATTTGTACCAACGATTTCAGGAGGAAGGCAGTGATAAGAGAAAGGGAGCCTCTCCCACTGCTGGCCTTGAGCAGTTTACTTGCAGTTTACTAGCAGTGTCAGAGAAGAAGATAAACTCTGTTTACATTCTCATTCCCTGGAAAGATCATGAGATTATTTAGATGATGTCTGGACAGTGCTTTGAACATTTAGAAGAGCCACACAATGCTAAGCATTATGATGAATAGTCTCCCCTTTCTTTTTAATACCCTAATTTCCAAATACATACCGGCAGCCAAAACAGAGAGTTGAGTATGCCAGCAATGCTGGTGTAAATCCCTGGCATCCCACATCAATATGCTCCTTCATGTGAAATTAAAACCTCCTCTTTGAGCATTAGTGGAAACAAAAGACGGGCACTCGAACAGTCAAAGGAAAAACAGAAAATGGGAAGAGAGGTGATTGGAACAAATTGGACCGAGTTAACCTGTCTGCTCAACTCTAACCAAAGGGCAAATGAAGAAAAACATTTTCTGCTCAGCTGCTATCATGTCAGCCGCAAAATATCCCATGAGGTTTACCAGCAGGCCCTGACCAATCACCTGCTAAGTTTGATGCCCATCTTTCATTGCATGCAGTTTCTGTAGGATGTCTTCCACCTGAAAATCCAGTGTTAAAAGGTTCTGTGGCTCGCCCTTATATAGCTCTCCTGGAGTGACCTCAGAGAAATCACCTTTTTTCTGCATTCCCCATACACAAAACCAGATAAAAGCAGCTTGAGACTTCAAACTAAAAGGTATTATAGAAACATTACCAATATTAAAATGAAATACTCAATTATTGCTTTTAGTGAAATGTTGTCCTGAATTCCACACCCATTAACATGCAAACCCTTTTGACTTGAGTGTAGTGCTGTTTCCAACTACAACCAGCTGATTTATCCATTATGTAGGTTAGGGTCATGATAACACTTTCACTTGGCTTAACAATCCAACCATTTTGCAAAGTCAATAAAGTGTTGATAGTCCTCAATTATAGTCTAGTTCTACCGGCATTCTTGTGTACCCAGGAAAAAAGAGGAAATTAGGTTTGAAACACACCTCCCTGTTCATCAAATTCAGTCTCTTTTTGTCACAAACAGTATTTCTGTAGAATTATTATATAATCCCTGTCTTAATGAATCAAGTTCCCTCACTCGTCCTACTAGGAAATCTTCTAAGAAGCCTCCATCCAGTTCATATCCTTTTGTCCTTATGTCAACATCTGCCTTCAGCTTCATAGCTTCCCCCCCCACTGGTACGTATCCTCCCCAGCTCTATCTGTAGGCAGGAATGATCCCACGTACTCCCACAAGACCCTGGGAAAACACCAAAGAGCTGCTCAGCTTGTTCAGACAGAAAGAACCACAAAGTAAACTGAGCAGCTGCAGAGACCAAAACAGACAACAGCAGGAAAAGCAGAATAACTGAGTTTGGCTGCATGGGTACCTGGGACCTGCTGGTGCCACAGGCCATGAAAGACACAGGCACTGAGCAGGATTCACCTGACCCTGGTCTGTCTCATTAATATTGAATCTGCTTGAACCCCTAAAGTACTTCTCTGCCTTTTCTGCCAGAGTTATGCAAGGCATAAAGAAACCCCTTCCTGCTGCTGCTGCTGCCTGTGCTTGGGAAGTGGAATCTGCAGGGCAGACAATGCTGTTGGCACTCCAGCAGATCTTCACCACAACCGTGATGGATTGCTGTCTGCAACATCAATTACGTCCTCAAAATAGTATGACCTGTCCTAGCCGCATCTTCGTAACATTCTGGCAGTCTCTTGTAACTGAAGGTGGAAAAAAGATGAACATAGTCAGGACAAATAGCAATGTACTATGTGTTGGGGGGTGAGGGGGAGAGGCAATTTCCCATATGTTTGAAGAAAATAATCCCAGTGGATTGAAAAAATTTCACAACTTTTTTTCTTCATAAAATCCACAATAAAACCAGACCATATTAAGCAGAAATGAGCCTACCAGAACTTATGAATAACTTACATTCTTCCACTGGACCACGGCCAGTTACCCTTGGAAAAAATTCCTGTTTACTTTGTAGTGAATGTGAGAGACACACAGTCTGCCAGAAGCTGTTACGACAGTAAAAACACAGCCAGAGGCTGTCACAAATGGGGAAATCACAGAGAAAGTTAATTTGTTAACTTCAAGGACAAAGATTAAAATAATACTTATTTGGTAAAAAGTTATTTACTTTATCACACAGAAGACTTCAGTTGAGTTTACATGAAAGCTATTCTTGTTCAAAGGCAAATTTCAGATACTTCTTCAATAGTTAGCTTGTTTTTAAAATTTTATTAGATTTACAAAGAAAACTTCTTTTCTTGTTGTTCTCAGTTTGGCTGAGATTAATATTTTGCTCTACAACCGCATCTTTCTTCCACAAAGCCTCAGCCAGGGTGGTTGCATTAAGAGTTCAGGTGCAGTGTCCTTGCTCAAGGCACTTGCTAAACTCTGAGTATCCTGGGGAATGATTAGACATGCTTGCTATTCTGGCTCTTAAGCAGTTCAATCCTAAATCGAGTCCTACATAAATCATGTCCTAAAATATAGGCTTGTCATTCTAGAAATCCCAGAAAACACATATTTCCAGAACCCTCAATCCTGAATTCTGAGGCCTGATTAAGACGACAAGCTCATTCAAGAGGAAAAAGGGAGTGAGATATAGCCCTTACAGCTCACGCATTTTTGTATTGTAAGTTTAGATTTATACCTTTCTGATCTTCAACAAAGGTGAATGGTTTTTTAAATCAGTTTTCATACTTTTGTATACAATACTTGTATTCCTTCTTTCTTGGTAAAGCTTAATGTAAACCATAAGTTGAATATAAAAGCACTTTCTCATGTTCATTTACATTCTTAATTCATCTTTCCATTTAACTTATCTGACTTTTATAAGCAACTTTCCTCTTCTCCCACAGACTAATCAAAGGTTTATGATCTACAGATGTCTGCTGTCTCAAATCAGTCACGTGCACCCCAGCTGTCATAACTTCTTTCTGTCTCTGATATATTTTCCTATTGTCTATCTCATTCCTTTAAAGCACATTTTCTAGTCTTTGTTGTTTTGCTTTATACTTAAGACCAAGAACATATTTAAGGCTTTTCCTGAACCAGAATCCAAGAACTGGTGACCTGATAACCTTGTAACGGTAGTAAAAACAGGAGACAAATACCACCTCAAAGAGACACTTGAGCATATCTGGCCTTGTCAGAAACAGGAAATACCAGGAGTCTTACGTAAAAGATTTCTAACCTAAATTTGCAGACCCAAGGGGCTGGAATGGCTTAAATATGGTTCAGATAAACATCCAGACTTTCTGGTGATTATCCAAACTCTTTGAGAATCTGGAAGGTTTGAGGTTCACTCATCAGCACTACCTTGAGTACATCCTGGAAGCAGCCTGCACCTTGAAGACAGTAGTGATAAGGCTGAACTTTTCGGAAGCCAAATGCAAAAGCATTGATTAGGTCACGTTGGTAGGAAGCTGTGATACAAGTGATGCTGTAGAGATTGCCAAGTGGCTCAGGAGAAGTAAATCAGAGCTTATAAAAATCTGAGTAAGAGTAAGAATACCGGTAATTATTCACTGTCTAGAAAATAAGGGATCTTTAAGACAAGAAAGAAAACATTTTGAGCACCTGCTTGTAAAAATTTCTTAGCAAAAGGGGAGAATTTACCTGTAGAAATCCACCCCGCTTCCCCCCCAAAGGAGGTGGCCAGTGACTGTACAGCAAGAGATCAAACGAGCACACCACTGAACGTGGGAATAACCACTGCTGGTGATTCAACCAATCTAGGCCAGGAGTAACTCTTTTTAAAGCTGCTGTATTTATCAAGAGCTTGTGTAAAGAAGAAATTAACTTTTAAAGAAGATTAACAAAATCTCTATTCAGAAGTCAAGTAACTTTAATTTGACTTTGGAAATTAAGCCAGCTTGATCAAATTAAGGCCAGTTTAATTCTGACTATGATTAACCACCCAGAGACTTAATGCAGTTTGACTAAACTATGTTAAAATCACATTTTTAGATAATTTAGATTATTCCTTCAGTGTTCCTGCAAAGGCGAGTCCTAAATCTCACCAATATTAATTGGCCAAAAGCAAGAAGGCCTTGCATTGAAGTGGTCTTCTTCCATCTGTTTCAAAACATCTTAACTTTGAAATCTGTTCAGCATAGCGCATTAAAGCATCAGAGAAGCCTTTCAGGCTGCAATGGGCAAAAAGCTGTTGTTTTTGGTAAAATTACTCAAAATTATAAAAAGGGAAGGTATTTTCAGATCTGGTTGGTAAACACATCTGGTTGAAGGATCTCTGCAGACAGCCTGAGGATTCAAGGGAGATTGGTGAGTTGGGGGTACATACAAATGGACTAATTATGATCTGTAATAAGAGGGTGAAAGAAAATTCAACCTCCAGCTCCTTGAGCAGCTTCTTACTGAAAAAAAAAAAAAAAAAAAAAAAAGCCTGAATTTCCAGTCTGTCTTAACAATCAATTTGCACAGATTTAGTGTTTTATCTTTAGAGGGCAAAAGTCTGGACACATACAAACTCAAGTCTTCCTCAGGATAACTCTGTTAGTAATTCCCACATTTTCTCCAAGAGCCTGCTCTTCTCTTCCAGTTTACCAGCAGCAGCACTCATAGACCTCATGTACCACCACCGAACCATAAATACTCCAACTGATGTATTTATTCCCACTTATTTCATGGGCCTTTTGCATTTGCTAATGCAAGCAAGGCCTTTTGCATTTGCCAGGTACTGTTTACAGGCCCAAACTGTCAAACCTGAATCAAAATTGCTTGACTCTGGAGCACCTCTTGCCAGCTAATGCTTTTAATGAGGTAAAAGCAATCAGCAGAGCTGCCTCATCAAAACCTCAGGAACTGCATGTCTGACCAAACCTTTGTCTGCTTTTCCCCAATTACAGTAATTGGTCTCCTAGGGGATATTGACTCTCCCTTCACACCTTGCTTGCTTTTCCTTGCAGGCGTGACAGCACTGCTACTAAATCATGAACGCAGTCAGCTGTTGCAGAAAGGCTGGTACTCTCCTTCCCTCCTGCTGTGATTTCTTACCCATGCTGGGCTCTCCTAATGTCATCCAAAACATGCAAACTGTCCATCACAGCACATTACCTCTCATACCTCCCAGATCAGTCACCACCCTTAAATAACCCTAATTACTGATTATGCCCCTTTCTAGCATCTCTTTAGAAAGAAACAGCATTTATAGTTCTCTTAAATCAGGATTTTATATGCCAGCCCTGCTGGATTTAATATTTTCTCAAAGATGATTGAGAGAAACAACACATTATTTATAGAAAAACTCTTACAGGGTTTTAACAGGTTCTCACGCAAAGTCATTGTTTTGCATTCTTATGTGTTGCCCCTATGGAACTATAACCCCCTGCTCTAGATTATCCACTTATATCTATTCATATGCAGCAATGAATTTCAGGACACCACAGGCTGGCTGCTAGTGCCAAAATGCTGTAAGGACATTTATTGCCATTTGGAATATTTTTACTTCAAAGGAAAGCATTAATGAAGATTATGGAAATTATCCTCAATCTCTGAATTTCCACTGACCTGTTTTTCCCCCAGACACCACATAATGATTTGTTAAACTACATGTTAGCTATACGATAGAAAAGAAATCTTTAGTGCAATGCAGAGTAGGAAATACAATCTTCCAGATGTATGTACTGCTTCCAATGTAAAAGCTCTTTTGAAGCACCAGTTAAACACCCTTGGCACTCAGACCCACTATCCTGGACCAGTGAGGCACCATTTGAGGCACTATAGGCTCCCCCAGCCTTTCCCCATACCCACTAAATGTATATCAACTCCAACACAAAGCACAACTGATAGCACTGCATCTGCACTAGTTGAGGAAAACATTTGCTCACAGATTTTACTCACTTCTGGCCCCTCTCTGAGCTGCAGATCCACCATGAATCACTTCGTTAGTGGCTTTATAGAACCATGGAGATAGTAGGAAATGAACAGAGAGAAAACAAGATAAGAGTATTATGATAATGCATCTAAACACAGGAAAGAAAGACAATATAATCTATCAGATCAGCAATGACGATGTCAACAATATGCAAACTTTTTATCTTATTTCAATTCTTAAGAGTATCTTGAAATTTTTTGCCCCATTATCTATATTGATACTACCTACTCTACCTATCCACATTGACCCCACCTTAACCTATGTTACCAAAACTTTTATTTAAAGACATACAGTATGTATCAAATCCCAACTACTTCAGGAGTCTTGTCATGCTTGAGAGTAGTCAAACAGTGGCACAAGTCACCTGGAGACGTTGTGGAGTCTCCATGCTTGGAGATATTAAGAACTCAACTGAACCTTATCTAAGCTCACCTTGCTTTGACCAGATGACCTCCAGAGATCTTTTCAATTTCTAATTTTCATAGGACCGTTCAGGTTGGAAGGGACCTTAGGATGTCTCTGGTCCAAGCTCCTATTCAAAGCAGGGCCAGCTCTGAGGCCAGACCAGACTGCTGAGGGCTTCATCCAGTAGGGTCTTTGAAAAGTCAAAGGATGGAGATTGCACAGCCTCCAAGGTTTGGTTATCCTCATGGCGGAAAAGTTCTTCCTTATATCCAGTCTGAATCTCTCCTGTTTCAGTTATGCTCCTCCCACCCTGCACTGCAGTGAAGAACTCCAACTTCTCAATAACGCCCTCATAGTACTGGAGGCTGCTGTGGCATCCCTCCACAAGCTGTCTCTTGTCCAGGCTGCACAACCTCCATTTCCTCAACTTCTCCTCACATAGCAAGTGCTCTAGCCCTGAGCATCTTGGTGGTCCTCCACTGAACCCGCTTCAGTTTACAGTCTTTCCTGTACTAGGAACCCAAAACTGGACACAGGGTCTGGATGTGATCTACTGAGTGCTGAGCAGAGGGGGGATAACCCCCACCTTGATCTGTTGGTCGTGCTTCTCCATGCTGCTGAGGATGCCACTGCCCTCAGTGATGCCAGGGAACTATGGGCGCCCCCTTCTACATGCCCGCAGGCCCCAGCACCTTTTCTGCAGAGCTGCCCCCAGCCAGGCAGGCTCAGGCTGGATCGCTGACAAAGACTGCTTCCCCAGGGCAGCGCTTTGCACTGAATTGAATTTCCTGAGCTTCAGCTCAGCCCACCCCTCCAGGCTGTCTAGCTCACTCTGAATGGCAACCCCGCTCTCAGGCTGTCACCTGGTACCCCCAGTTTGATGCCATTTGCAAACTTGATGAGACTGCTCTCCATAGCTTCTTCCAGAACACTGATAAAGATGTCAAACAGGACAGGTCCAAGGACAGGTATCTGTGCTACTCCACTTTTTATCAGCCTCCAGATAGGCAACCATCTATTAACCATGTCCCTGTGAGCCTGATCACCTAACTAGCTTTTCAGATGGCTGCACAACCAGATAGGTAGACTGTAACTCCTACTCTGTGTTTCAATGAACAATTTACTCTTTCATGTAACATAAAAAGGTTTTCATTTCCTTTCTCAGTGTATTCTGGAAGATGCTGGTCAAAGGACATTGGAATCATTCAGGTGTGCAAATGTCCTCAGTATGCCCATTCAGTGAAGTCAAAAATCTCAGTACTGATTTCAACAGAGTATTTAATACAATTAATGCAACTGATTTTATCACTGAGGTGATGTGGAAGAGTTCAAGACACTATGACAAAAAATCACTTGCCTGATAAAATAATTCATAACTAGGTTTTGGTGGTTTTCTTGTTTGTTTGATTGATTTGGGTTTGGTTTTTTTTTAGGATCAGCTGTAAATAGAGCAAGCAGTGCTAGCACAACTGGGGGAAACCTAAAGGGAAAGGTTGTGGGAAAGTCTGTGTCAGGACTGCCATATATCTACATAATTTGGTTTATAACCAGTCTCTCAGATATGCTAAGTTGTGAAGGAAAAGAGTAGAAAATGTTCCATCAGTCATTTCCCCCAAGGCTGTTTATTTTCATCACAATATCAAACTTGTAAAACCAGACTGTTTGGCTTACCCAGTCAGGTAGCAGACTGTGGTGATGTAGTATGGAAAGGAAAATCCCCCTTTCCCTTGCTTACTTACTAATACGTTTGATTAGACAAACACAACAGGACTTTCTCTTTATACTGTAATAATACTGTAACAAATACAGATGACACATTGCACAGAAGCACCTCACTTCCAAACGAGCAGAATGGGGTGTTGTGCACATTCATGGTACCCTATTTGAAAAGCTACTTACCTTCCTTAAACAAACAATTTTTAGGTATCTAAAGTTAGGTACAAGTCATCTCATCCTTAAATCTGAAGTCTTCTTAATCAGTAAATGAGGTTACCCGGACTTTGCTGGGGTGATACTTTGGCTCTGTTTTGTTTAAATGTAGATATATTTGCATTTCAAAACAACTCATTAAGTCTTATCTCATTTTGCTCAAATTGCAAATACAGCAGACAAGTTTAAAAATAATTTTATGTGCTGACATCTATTTTGGAAGGATTTTCAATGGCAGATGAGTTTCACCTCAATGGAGGATGAGTTTCAAATGCCAGACAGTGTGCCCATATTTGATAAGTGTTTCTCCTTTCATCTACCTGGTCTCAAGTAATATTTTTACCAGGATCTGTACACAGCACCTTACTGATAGGAACAGTTACAAATACAATCTCATTGCCAGAGGAAAAAAGATAAATCAGAGTATCTTATCAGCCTCCTGTATAGCTAGGGGACACAACTGGTTATGTGCATGACTATTGCAAGAGGAAGATTGTGTCTAGTACAGAGGCAGCTACATTATATAGAGCCCCCCGTGTCCCCCCCAGCCAGAGGGACTCAGAGCTTGACACTGCCCCATAGTTGTGTGATCACAAACTTGATACACAAACGCAAGTTACCTTTTAATTTCTGATACATAAGAAACTGAATGAGCAACTTTTTTGCCCCTGAAAATCATGCCTTATGTGCCCTGCAATTACAGTTGACAATGGATGGAAAACTGCAGTGACTAAACCCCAGAGGCTGGTGCTTTTCTACTTTTAAATTAGTAGTGTAGTGGGTTAAGGTAAAATATTTGCCTATTACTGGATCACCCTGAAAGTATGTTAAACACCGGGTTAGGGAACAACCCTGTGAGTAGCTAATCAAACACTAAATCTGAAACTAAACCTTGATTCAAAGGTACAAAGAGAGCAGAGAGACTCAAGCAAAACTCCTACACCCACAAACAAACTTATCCGTTTTGTTAGGAGTAGATGTGAGAGTATGCAAAAAAAGTGCTCGTGAACATTTTGCACATGCAAATCCAGCCCAGTTGAAGAGCTGACTTTTGATCTCCAGTAGCAGAACTCTTGTGCAATGCACACATCTACATCCCGCTGGGTCTTGGAGCCACATGTCCAGATTTGCCTCGGTTCCTGCCAGTGGTGCTTTGGGCTTTGGGCTCTTTGTCCAGCCTTTGCTGGAAGCATTACTGCCACCCCAGAATCATAGTAAGTATTGGATTTTGGTACTCAAAGTCTGAGGAATGGTTCTGTTTCCATCATAAGATGGGGAGAGGGAAGTGGTATGGAAAGTCTTCGGAAAGACTTAAGAGTTGTAGTGCTGATCCTGCTGCCAGGAATAGATATAAAAGTGAAGGCAGATCCTGCCCTACACACCCCACTCCCTTCCTTACAGTTCAGCAACCGTCCTGTAAAGTAAACCAGCAAGGCCACAGCAATCATGCTTCTTATTTATGGAAGCATGCTAACTGCTGCCCTAAATGATAAAACACTTTTCCAGTGATACAGCTTTCTGTGGGGAGACAAAACCCATGTACTTCTCAGGATTGTGTTATGTTTCTTGTTCTTTGGTTTGACATCTCCTTCAGTCTACAGCAGGAAGGCATCCCATTGAAAGCTCAATTCAAAGTCCTTCGTGCAAGGTCCTTCCTCAACACACTGGCAGACATTACATGCTGTAGACAACAGACATCCTCAATTCCCTTGCACCAGTGTTAAGAGAAAGCACAGTTCAGAGGCCACTTCTCCATTTGCACTTTAACTCTATCCCCTTCTAATAAGCTAAAGCTGTCAATACTCCAATTAACATTTCCTCTGCCCACTGTTTACGCCAGTCCGTTAGGGTGGAACAGAGATTCATGGCTCTTTGTTACTTACAGCAAGTAGACTTAGAAGAAAAGTTGCCATGAGCTGCAGCATTTGAAAGCAGGACTGATCAGCAGGAGCATATCTGCTGTCTGCGACCTTCAGAACAGAGGGATGTAGACGTGTGCATTGCACAAGAGTTCTGCTACTGGAGGTCAAAAGTCAGCTCTTCAACTGGGCTGGATTTGCATGTGCAAAATGTTCACGGGCACATTTTAGGTCAGGTCAGAGAGAGAACTGAGGCAACGGAAGCAAGAGGAAAAGGTAACAAAGTAATATAGGCAATAGAAGTCTAAAACTAGAATTTCAGGGTCTTTTGTAATTCATATCATCATGACTACTCTTGTCCTACATGACTCTTAGCTGGATTTTACAGAATCCAAGAGCAAAGAGTTGGGGAGAAGACAACCCTAACTATAAATAACTGAAAAGAAAAGCAACGGGAGATTTCAAGGCTTTGCTGATTCAGCAAGAAGGCATGAAATTCATCTCTTTCTCTATTTAAACACTTACTCAAAATAGAAATATTAAGATCTAAAAGTAAGGATATTAGGACAACTAGGATACGCTGACAGCTCTCATTGATCTAATACTCTCGTTTAGTCTTTAAAAAGTATAGGAACAGGAAAGCACAAACCATAAATTGCAAGACCAGCATCTGCAAACCTTCATTCAAGGTTCCTAATTGCTCTGTGATTCAACCAGACATGTGGCTCCTTTTATTTATTATTTGTGAGTATTCAGGCAAACTGACTGGTATTAGCACATGCTTGGGGAATGGCCTTTTTTCAGTGAGGTGTTGGCATATTTCCGTTTTGCTTTCAGGAGGTCAGTAGTTTGGGACTGGACTGAAACATTTCAAAGCCAGCATAAACATTTTTCATTCAAATTATCCTCAGGGAAAAATAACAGTCTGGCCATTGCACAGTTTTCAGAGTTACAGCCTTACTTCTGCCAGCGCTTTCATCCATGACTTACACTAACGGCAGCACAATTCCGCAACCCTCAAGGTGCAGTTCACCACCTCAAAATGATCAGAGATTGCTTCGTAGCTCCAAGACCAAAGGCAGAGGCTGTTTTAGAGCATGTACATGTAATACAAGGAGGACAATTAGTGCTACAAAAACAATCTTCAGAGCCTGTAGGTTCATTTGAAAGAGCAGAGTAATCCTCGGTAATGCTCTAGGTCATTGACGTTATATACAAAAATGTACTGCGTTTTAATTGCACAACCTGTGGCAAGTACCTAACCAACACTCCCTAGGAAGTTACTGCAAACACAAAGACAAAAAGGGGATGAACATGCTTTAAGGTCTCTCCAAAACCAAAGTGATATGCATTATTATTAGAAGATGCACTAAATAGCCTAGATCCACCAAAAATACATATCCAGGTATGTCTCTATACCTCAAGGAAATTATATCCTAAAACATAAAAAATGGGACTAATTTCCCCTAGGCAGAAAGCATACATGTTCTTTAACACTGTACATGGTAACCTCAAGAGAATGAGGAGATGATCCTGGCACAGCTCTTACTTAGGCTACCTCCTTCCATCCCTGTTAAAATGCTTTATTATAAGCACTATGCTAATAAAATCCTTTTGAATTATCTGAACAAATCCCCTAATTTGTTATTAGGTCACTAAAAGGAGAGAATTAGACCACCAGCATATTACTTACTGTAACTGACATCCAAGCAAATAACTCAGAGGCAGATTACTTCATAGATGGGTGGAGAATGGCTTTAGCTGATCAGAAAGCCAAAAGCACTGCAAGGAGAGGTGGTTCTTTTGAGACCGTTGCAAACCTACATCCTGCACTCCTCCCCACTGACATCATGCCAACATGCAAGGGCTCCAAGCCATGCCTTAAGCCATCATTACTCAGTCCTCAGCTCACAAAACCTCAGAAAACAGTGGCAGAACAGAGTGAATTTGTCAAGACAGTACTGGGGGAGGTAGAAGGATCCAAGTGCATCTCCCAAGCTTTTATGACTCCTTTCTACAAGCAGACTACAGAGGAATACAAAGCACGTGCAATTACAAGAGTTTGAGAGGCAGCCTTTTGCCACCTTGGCAAGGTTGCTCTGAAGCACTGGCTATACTACACACCAGGCCTGTCTCTCTTGCTTTCAGCAAGATCAAGTCTGTCTCTTCCACTTGTGTGTCAACACCCTCCTCCTCACATGCTACAAACAGCATTACAACACCCTAGTGTTACAACACCCTAGTGTTACTACACCTTCTAGCTTCTGAAGCCTTTCTTGCTTTTCACCTGCTCCCAGCTTCTTGAACACGGAATCTCAATTTTCATTGGAAAAAAATTATTGTAGCCTCAATGTTGAAGACATGAGCTTGACAATAACAACATAAAAAGATATAGGACTTACATGGTTGTTGACTTAGCAGTCATAACTTGTTTACCATCAGCAACGGGCTGCAGAAGTCCTTCTCCTCCATGTAAGGAATAAACACAAGCTGATTGCTGAGTTTGGCGTTGTGATTACAGCCGCAAGAAGACATTTTCCTACAGTCATTGTTTTTTTTAAAAAGGGGAAAGTTATGGTTGAGAATAGGTGTGTTATTTATAAATGGCTTAAGCCAGTTTAAATTCTCTGCTGCACAAAAGGCATGTACCCACCGTTCCCAATTCCTGCCCTCAGAGCTGGCCCAAGTCAGTAGATCCATCTGCTAATTAACAGAGAAAAAAATTATATAAATTGCTTTCCAGCCAGATCAACTCTCTCATCACATAGCAGTTAGTGTTGCTGACTTAAGGAGAGGCATGACTAGCAGTTTTAGAGAGCAAATTTCAGATATATTAAGACAATTGTAGCGATGCGTGTTCAGTGTATCCCAGAAGGTGACTTATTTTTCTCGAGCTTTGCTTGAAGAGTCCAGAAAGAAACCCTTAGTCTCCCTCCCCTGAAGAGGAATCCAGAAAAAAAGTTCATGTATTACTGAAGACCAGCATTAATGTTTGAGATATTCTACATGTCATTTGGAGATAGAGAGCCAGGGAGTATGTGGACATGAGAAACTAAATGTGACATGAACTAGACAGTGAAGTGGGAGGAGAGGCCTTCAACCATAGGCACAAAAGAGCTATAAACAGAGAATGCCAGGAGAGAAAAACATCTGAAACTGGGCCCAGCAAAGATAGAGCATACTGGCTAGAAAAGTACTGTCCATGTAACGGTGTACCCCACCCCTCCCACACAGCCCAGTTGATTTACGCACTGCTTGAGAACAGCTAATTCGGTTTGAAGCTGGCCTTTACCTGTCATGCACTGAAATCATCCACTCACTCAAGCAACCAAAACATATTTTCTATTCTGTACAATTTTATTCTATTTATATTCTATAACAGGTCTTAGGACTTCTCATAGAAGCCCATATTTCAGAAAAATGCAAGCACAGCCCTGTATCCCTAGAAAATAATATTATTGCCAACACTGTGAAGTCTGCTTTCTGCAACTTCAAAAAAAAAAAAAAAATCAGGCATAGCACAAAATAGGAAGAAACAAAGGAAACCATAACCACACATAAACAGTCTGAACTTCCTCCTCCTTCCTTAGCATGGGGCTTTGTTTTTCCCCTCACAAATGTTTAGATGTTGTGAGAGGTCGGGAAGTCAGCTATTAATCACCTGAGTTCTCAGGCAGCTGAAGGTGAAGTAACTCACTGCACAGCTCTGCCTTAGGAAGCAGTAAACACCCTTTTTTTCAAGTCGAGTTTCACGAACTGCAAAACGTCAGATGCTGAGAGCCTGAAGGGGTCTAGATACTGTCCTATCGGTGTCCGTAGCTAACCTCCACTTGATTTCACTGGAGAAAGACTGGATTCCAAATACAGTTTTATATTGACACCAGCTTCTCCTCACATGAGGAATGGTTCAGCTCAGCCAACGCATCCTGTTCCTCAGCAGAAAATGGGGCAGACCCCATGGGCAGAGGAGAGGGAAGAAAACAGAAGTCCTTTGGGGTATGGGGAGAAGAGCAGAAGGGGGAAGAAGAAAGGAAAAACAGTATTTCAGGTAACAAAATAGGCAAGGAGAGAGGAGTCCAGTGCATCATCTGTGAGAACTTGTAGAGTAGGGCTGATGGTTGGACTCGATGATCCCAAGGGTCTTTTCCAACCTGAATGATTCTGTGATTCTGTGATCTGTGCAGCAGTGACCACATCACGTGTGACTCGTAGCATACATCCCACATTTGACTAACAGGAGCTGTAGTTACTCTACTCCTTGACTTTTGTTAGCTCTGCATACAGTAAATCCAGCTCAGGAGAAAAAAAAAATAACAAGAGTGCTAGAGTATTAGTAACTTTAGTAACGGGCAACAACATAAGCAAGAGATGTTGGCAAATCTGGAACAAAACTAACTCTCTGTTGGAAAAGATTTCAAGCCCTATCAAGGCTAGCGTGTGTAACGCTTGTTCTTCATTTACCATAGGCGCTCAGTAAATGCTTTTACAGAAGCAGCTGCTTGAAATAATCAACGAAAAATCCTACAGGCCATGTGAGTCCATTTGGGAATTTGAAGCTTGCAAGTGAGGGGTTTTGTTCGGGACTGAGATAGAAATGTGTGTATACAGTGCACAAGCATGTCACCTTATACACATTTGTGTGCAAGACTGGTACATGTGTGGCAGAAGTAAAGGGTTGAATGAGGAAAAAGTTTGAGAAGAATGAGGAGCTGAAGCCTTACACAGCCACAGGACCGCCTGCAGTGTGACCCTTGAATGAGTAGCTCAACAGTGTGTTATGGATCAGTAAGACCAGCTGAAAGAAAAAACAAGAAAAATACCAGCACTCTGAAAAATGGGACTTGTATATATCTAGATGCAGCCTTGCTGGTTCATAAGGATGTACCTGACGATCACAAACTTCTTTCACATAAGATAATCTGCAAGACCCCAAACTCTGTCTGCTCACACCAAAGGGTTAACGAGTCCTCATCTGTATCCGTTACACCTGTAGGACATGAAGCATTTCAAACACCAGCATAGTTTCACTGAAACGGGTAGAAAGAGGTGGCTGGTTCTTCAGACCTTTGTGTTTTAATTGCTTGTAGAAGGTGGTATCATGCTAAAAATATTGAGAAATTCACCTACTTCTATAGAAACAATTATTCCAGGTAAATAAATGCAGCAGGAAGGTAAGTAACAGTTTGATTTCATCAATATAACCCTCACTGAATTACTGAGCTCTTTACCTTAGAAATTGCATGAGTTTAGCTGGGTCTGATACACAGCTGCAGAAGATGGATATATGCCTCAATAAAAAGCAAGCCCATGTGTTAGATGACTTGGTCATTTTTTCGGGATGCAAAGAAATCTTTCAACATATTATGAACTAATATTTCTAATTTTGTATCAGAACAATAGGAGACTGAGTTTGCCTACAGCAACTGATGATCCACAGAGATTCCTCTTTATGCAGTGCATGTTCTTACATTGTCTAAACACAGTGAGAAAACAGTCTAATGTGATTTCAGACCCCTGCCCCTTTCATTGCTAACCTAGAGTTGTTTGTGTATCAAAAGGAAGAACACACAACGTGCACTCAACCAGACAGAGCTCAACTGCCTGCAGCCAAAATACAAAAGATTGGATATGTAATTTTTTTTTTGTAGTATAATCATTCTGTCATGTATAATAGATGCACAGGCATAGTTTGGGCTTTTGAAAACCTAAAGCAAAGCTTTACTTTATTCCTGTAAATCTCAGGGGCTTCAAATTGAAGCATTCCCTTCTGTCAGCAGCATAATGCTTGGCAATGAAATTCCATGGCCCAAATAGGACATTGAGGCCTTAATTATACTTTAAAAACAGATTTTCATTAATGATTTTGTTGGGTGGGGGGGGCATATGACATACAAGAGCTTTAATACATCTGTAACCCCATAAGGGTTGTGGGAAGGAAAGTCCAAACAACGGATTACCCCAAAACTCTGTTTTCTTCAGATGAGTTTAAGACTAAAAATTGGAGTAGGCTAAGGGTGTTGGGGGGGGGTGGGGGAGGGTACAAGTGGCTGGTATGTTCTCCAGCCCTATGGAATTAATTAGGCAATCCTTATCAGTGTGCTTCAGGTGGAGAAGTGGTGAAAGTGATGGAGAATTGGAGCTTTTTGCTTAGTTGTG
Organism: Strix uralensis; assembly: GCF_047716275.1. NCBI lineage: Eukaryota > Metazoa > Chordata > Aves > Strigiformes > Strigidae > Strix > Strix uralensis. The sequence continues at coordinate 33,522,389 of NC_133979.1, read as the reverse complement.
GAGCTTGGAGGGAGGCGGAGGGGGCACACAAAGATTACAAGAAGAGATACTGTAAAGTCTCTTCCTAACTGAAGTGAACAGTCAGGCTAAAAAAGGAATGAATGGATAAAAATATTTCATATAAACATTTTTGTTTCGCTGCCTGACAAGACTGTTCGCGGCTAATAATGCCATATATCAAATTATATCAATATGTGGCTTCATTTTCTTCACAAGATAACCAGAAATATTGTCAGCCTTGCTTTACAGACAGAGAATTACAGCAAAAAGTGACCAGATGACATGCCCAAAGTCAGCCGGGCAGTCTGTGGCAGAGGTGGGAAAGGGTCAGAGCCCTATCTTTTTTAGATGACATAACTACAAGATCACAGCTACTCTCCTAAATGAAATTCATATTTTCATAGGGATGAGCCTGAGCTGCAGTGCCCAAATTGTGATCAAAGCTTTGGAAGCTTGGCATCTAGGGCATTCAAAACATTATTTCAGCATGAATCATTACAAAGGAAGAAGTCAGCCACCACGCTTGGATCCAGATTCTCGGTTTTGCAGTGGTCAGTACTAAAATGCTGGTTCTGACAGCACCTGCCCAAAGTTGGTCAGGTCCCCTTTGTGCCACATTTACCTTCAAGAGATACAAGTCCTCCAAAGAGATGGTAACAACCCAATGCTTGTGATCTGGTCATAAGAGCTCCTAAGTCATAGGCCTTCGATTGCTTGCTGTGCTTGCTTGCTCCTCCTGTGCTTGCTCCTACTTTGAGTAAGCACAGTCCAGTAACAGCACGTATGTAGTCGTAATTTCATCCCTGATGAGTTTTCAGGCTCAGGAGAGTAGGGAGGAAATTCCACCAGCCAGCCACTACAAGATTATCCAGAAGAGGGAGTGCATAGCATACATACATGTAAAGCTGTATTTTACTACACTATGTCCAGACTGATTTCAGACTCTGCCACATGCTCAGTGCTGCATACAGCTCAGTGAAATGCCTACTGCACAGCTCATCCAACAATATACCACTCCTCTTTGCTGTGTGTCTGTTTGAGATTTTTCTTGGATGTTTTTAAGTTTTAAAAATGCTTATTTTTGCTTTTTGATGAGCTTGTTTTACATATTGGCTTGGTAGTCAAAATTAATTTCTGAAGCTACAATTTAAGTAAGTTTAACTCCAAGTCCCTTAAAATTGTTCTTGCTCCCTGATTTGATAAGTAACTTGGAAGAAATGTTGCAGAATGCAAATTCAGAGTTAATTGCTCAGGCTTATTCAAGAGTGAAGTTTATAAATTCCCTTCCTGTGAGCAGCGGAGTTTTTCCAAGTAGAACTTCTATTTACCTTTATCTGGTTTTGTAACTACAGACCAAAACGGTACCTAGACAGTGTTGTAGGTGCCCTTGACAATTAAAAATGCAGTCGACCACAAGAACAAAGCCACAGGCAACCATCATGTACAGCAATTAACGAGTTAGACCTAGATTATTAAAAGGAAGCAAGAAATGGGCAGGCATATTACAGCAAGTTTATAAAGAAAAAATTCTGATAGTGTTTTCGTGTTTTTCTTAATTCCTACATTGAGACATGTCCTCTCATCCACCCCCACCCCCACAACATACACTGTTCAATATCCTACTGAATTATGTTCTTTTTATATTGGACTAAATCTCTGACCTTGGTTTGACTTTTTTCCAGTTTGCTTATCTTTGTCCTTCTCTCTAGTTAAGAAAAAAACCCACAAGACTTAATTTTGAAAGAAGGATTGAAAGGTTATATTAACTTTGTTTAGCTCCCAGTAATAGTATAAATAGTAATAACAGGATTCTTTAAATGATTATTACCTGGTTTTATATGCCTTCCTTACCTAACCTTTCTCTTTTTTCTTTTGATGTCTTTTAAAGATTATCAAGAGCTAGTATTGTGTTGACTTTTATTATTCATTAAAAATGAAGTTCAAGGTCATTGTAGCTACAACTGATAAATACATGTTGTTATTATGGTTTTGAGAAGAAATAACTTCCATTGTAGCACAGTGAGTAAGATTTTGAAAAGAAAAGAATTGAAAGAGACTTCCTGCCTGTGCTGGATTATTAAGCAATCCTATACAAGTGGGTTAAAAAGAAAGTCACGGCTGTAATGTAAATTATCAGTACAATATACTGCTTTATCTTGCTCAACTTGCACCCTCTTTCTACAGAAGAACCAAAATAGCAAGCTCAGGTAGCATCTCCTGCTTACCTTCAGCAAGATAAATAACTGAGGAAGTAATCAGTATTTACTTGCAATTTATTCACGTTGTTTCAGCTCTGTTATCAAGCACTGCAAAGTCTAAGGCCCAGGTCCAGACCAGATTCTCCAGATGTCTGACTATGTGAGGAGCAGAAGGAGCCCAAGGAAGGCACAGACTGACTTGACAGGCAGCAGCAAAGCAGAAGCATCTCTTATGATGGTTCTCATTGCAGAAGGGATTTATTTCTTTAGGAGACTGGGAGAAGAGGCAGCAATAGCTTCTCCTTTCACTTAGCCCAGTGCACTGGGCCGTTTTTCACTGTACCATCAGCAGGCCTGCTCTGCGACTCCTGGACACTGTCAGAGGGCTCCCTGCCAGCTGGGAAGGTCTTCTGACTCTCAGAGGCTGCACAGGGCCATGGTCCCGCCAAGGTGAGCACACGGGTGAGCCCTAAACGATAAGGGACAAGGCACCAGGCAACAGTGGTTTAACAGCCCAGGCTCCTCTGTTCAGTGCAAGAACAAGCAGAATATCTATGGACATCTGGAGAGCAGCAGATACATGCCACTCTATGCACGTTTCTTTTCACTTTTAACAGGCCCAAGTCACTAGCATTGAAAGAAGAGACCTTCCAAGGTGCTTTTTAGGGGAGGGACAGCAGTAGATTTTGCTTGCTGATACAGACAAAGTCATTCTGACTTGTTTCCATGAACCTCCGGAGCTTTTTCCAGCATAAGGATGACTGGGCACACACAGCCACTTGCACCACAATGCTTGGCAAAGATATTACCTTTTGTTTAGTGGAGTCCAAAGGACCAATAAACCACTTAATTACTTGCATTCGAACATAAAGTAGTCATCTACAATAGCACTCAGCATATCAGTTTTGTCAACTGACTCAACCCTTTGCTGTGGTTGCTATGAGCAGGGTGGAAGTTCAAAGGCTTGCCGCTAACAAAGGCTGAAAAAAATAATCCTCCTCTGTTTTATGTATCACTTATTCAAACAAAAGAAGGAATGGCAGTAAATGGCACTAATTGAATAACTAGTATTAATAAGAACAGTCATGGAAAGTGGAAAATAGTGACAACGCTGGAATCCTGTGTCACAGAGTGCTGGAATTCTTGTAGAAATCAATGAATTACCCTCACCGGACTTTGATTTCTTCAAAAGATGAGGGTATGTTGTTCCTTTTACTACCTGCTCCAAGGATTGATTTGCTAATTTTCTAGAAGCTGAACCTGTTTCCAAAAAGAAACAGTTCTTTTTATTTTACTTAGTGGTCGAGCTAAGGTTCAGCTGAAACCGTTGTTCGTTTTATTTTACTTAGTGCTTGAGCTAAGGTTCAGCCGAAAAAAAACAACCAAACATAAAATCTACACCATGGTGGAATCCAGTGCAAGCTTTTCTACAGGAGTTTCCCACGAGGAGAAAACAAGTCCCTACTTGTTGACCAAATTTCTGGACTGAAGTATTGGAAGAACAAAAAGCTACTGACCACCTTGTTACACAAACCAGCTATTCTTAGCTTAATTTAGAAGCTGAAGCTCTCTGTATGATCATTATAGTCCCCTGAGCTACGCAAAACATCTAACTTAGAGACCTCTCTCCTTCTATTGAGCCCAAAGGGTTTCTTGATTCATAGGTTATGGCAATATCTTCCACAAATACTTATAAAATAGTTCTTTGGAATACCTCGTAGTTCTGACCTCCTTCAGTTTCTTTACTCCTTGAGTTTTTGCAGGGATTTGCATACTCATGTTAAAAGCAGGACAATCTATTTACCTGTCTGATCTGATATGAAAATTCATTTCCTGCTAGAGTAGGATTTTTTTTTTTTTTAAATATGAATACATGATGCTGGCAGAGTAGCCATCAAAGATAATGAAGTATTCATAAGTCCTGGGCCCCTGGTTTTAACCAGCAAGGAGATGCTAACACTGACAGTCTGTATTTTATCTTTTGTTTTCAAAGTTGTCAAGTAAACTTAACGCTTCCAAAGAGATTAATAGCATATTGAAGGTCTTACGGGTTGTTTGAAAAAAGAACTATGAAGACTTCAATGTACTTTTCTTTCCCTTTATAGTCTCCAAAGAGTACGTAGAAAAGTTAAACCGAGATAAGGAAGAAAGAAAATCAACAGAAATTCCCATTGTACGGTTGTTTGCACAATTCCCATCTCCCATTTTTGGATGTGCCAGTGCCACATCAGATGTGCCAGTGTTCTTGGAGAGGGTTTGGGGGTCTTGGGGTTTTTTATTTTGGTTTGGTTTAGGTTTTTTTAGGAGGCCTTAAGCCTTACCAGCTGCCAGCAAGGAGTTCACAAAAAATCCCCAAACCAACCGTAACAACAAAAATTAATCCCACACACACCTCTGTTCTTTGGATTTGTATTTTTCTGGGGGGACTTTTTAAATTTTTTAAATAGACCATTTGCTAATTTGCCAGAATAACACAAAACATTCAGTGAAGCAAATCTGTGCCTTATCTGCAAAGCTTAGGCGCCAGAGCAATAAAATGCAACAACTAGCATTTCAGTTCTCCAAGAAATTTAATTATTCCAGTTCTGCAGTACATCTTTGACTTTGCAGAAAGTCTTCTCTCACTGGAAATCCACTTGAACTACCAGTTTAGCAATACTAACACATCTGTGCAACAGCAGCATAGGGAGCTAATGAGAAGGAGATATTTCTTTCCCCCCCAGTAATGTGTAAAACCCAGTTGAGCGTATTTCAGCTAAGAGCTGCTCCGCTGCAATGGCAGCAGCCTGGACAGAGTCAGCATTCTTCCAGGAGTGAAAGCCAAGGTAACGTCACAGCTTTAAGTGAGGAGACTACATATAAGTGGGTAAACCTGTTAAAAAATAGAAAGAAAGGGCAGCTAACGGAGAAATACAAGTTTTGTGACAACTTAAGAGTACTGAACTGGAAGTACAAAGCAAAGGTTTATCAGAAAGGTTTGAGAAAGAGATAAGAGAAAAAGGCATGGCCAAACAAAGTAAGGGAAATTATTAAGCAGGCATCCTTCAAAAAGCTGAAGTTAAGTACAGATTAGGACAACAGGAAGCACGGCAAACTCTGGCAGGTTAAACGTAAAACGCACACAAAAAACCCCCAAACATTAAGGCAGGCCAAAACAAATTTTTTGAGGAACAATTTGTAAAAGGCAAAGAAGAGGTTATTGAACAAAGAGAAAAATGAACTGTGACCTGAAATTAGGATCAGGTCATGTTCATCCAACAGACTGGTGACAGATGCTAAAGGATTTCAGTGATGTGATTGATGGAATACTAACTACGGCACCTAACATCTCTCTTGAAACTGGAAACTTGGGAAGTGGCAAGTAACACACCAACTTTTAACATGGGTATTGATAGAGGTCTGGTAAACTACAGAGTAGGATATCTGACATCTGAATCAGGCTTTCAAAAACTTTTGATTTTAAGACTAAGATCTTCTAGAGGATCTGAAGTCTGATAAAATTTGTGCACAAGGTTCCTGTGGTCACATTGCTCTTGTGTGCTTCTCTTCAAATGTGGGTTAGAACAGACAGATTTTGTGTATTTTCCAAAGCTAACCCCTACCTGCAACAGTCTTACAGTAGTACAGTCTTGAAGTGACAAAGGCATAAATTACTATGACTAGCTTACTGGTCTCTGAAATAAAGAATAATTTCTTGTTCTCTTTTGACTTATCCTGACAGTGTTGCAGGCACTGGTTTTAAGGTTTGATTTTGGTAGCTTCAAGGTGACCACATACCAGAGGCATTCAGAAGATTCATGTTTCTCCAGTTACTTTTGAATACGTATGTTTGTGGGTTTGGTTCGTTCAGTATTAACACGTTCATTCTGTCTCAAAACATTATTTAGAACTAGTTCTTCATGTTGTTTTACATGTAGGGCAATTAAACACACTTAAAGAACCAATATAGTTCATATTCAATTTATTCTGGTTGGAGTCTGTTCCCCACAAATTATACGAAAAGTATAAACTTGTTCAACAAAAGATCAGTGTTGCTACATCCGGGATGACGAGAGCACCTGGATCCCTTTATAGTCACCCCTGTGACTGTGTGTAAATGGTTTTAATGCTGTTATAATTACACAGAATTAAAATGCACTATAAATCTGTGTGTGACTGTATATATTTCATATGCTATTTTGAACAAAATGGGTGTGGAAAGAAAAATACTGGGGAAGTTACTCCTGACTTTAAAAAAAAAAAAAAAAAAAAAAGAGAGAGAGAGAGAAAGCAATTAAAGTAAACATACAAGCCCTTAGTCATGTGAGTAATCCTTTCCCCTGCAAATCATTTTATTGACGTCAGGTGACGCTCCTTGTGTAAGGCAGGATTATTTATGTGACCAAGAGCTTGCAGGATTAGGTCCAAACGTTATTCCAGAAAGAGTCCTCATAGGTCTCCAAGATTATCTTAATTATTTTGCCCTTTGAAAAGTACTCATTCATCTGAAATTCCCTCTGATAAATTCAATATCTTCTCTAGGCTTTCTGTTACCTTTCTATTGTTTTATAGTTATTTTCTTGCAGTCACAGTGATTGGAACAGTGACCTAAGGTTTAATTCGGCAGCATAAGGTAATACTGTTGCAAGAACAGCTTACACTAAACTCCTGATATAAGTCTGGTTTTAGTTCACCTTTATGAAGGATCAGTCTTTACATACTGTCTCTCACCGAGATAGATCAGTGCCAGTATATCACTATTTCCCTTGAACTGCTTGCTATGAGATTCCAGTGTCAATTACATGATAAATTCAGAAATCCAGCTTACACAAAGCTTTAAAGCTTTTAATATATAAATGACAAAAAAGAAAGCCTCCTTTTCTCGTATCATTTCAACCGTATTAAGCCTCTATAGTAAAAAAGATGGTCTGTATTGTAACTGCACTTAATACATATAAGTAATGTATCATCATAATAAAGTCACATATCATATTCATCCTTCTTCTACTGTTTTTTTAGCCTTGCTCCAACCTTACACTGTTTCATTATGAATTATATAGCAGTATATTTAGAAGATCACTACCACAATCTTAGCTCAATTGTGTATACGATTTTTATTATGCATAATGGAAAAGAGACAACAGGTTTTTTTAGTTTAGAAACTACCTTCTTTGACACTCGTTGAAATAGTGTTGGCCCTTAAAACTGAGTGTATTAAATTATTCATCTACCAGAACAGTATAACAGAGTGAATGATATTGTTTACACTGTGGCACCTGGAACCCTCCTTCTTAAGCAATAAAAGGGAGTTGGACATGTCCTTGTGTTCCCATCTGGACCTGGACATAGGACCTGTGGATGTGCACATGTTTATGTGTCTCTGTGCTGCACGCTCAAGTGCACAAGTTTTCCCAGAAACGGGGCATTTTTTAGTTCTTCTGTCTCCTGTTGTACTCCCAGCACTCAACTCATTTCCCCACTGCCAGGTTTAAGATGATGGAGAGAAAACAAGAGCTCATGCTACTGCAAAAGAGTAGTAGTGTTCCCAGAGCCAGTTTTAAAACATGGAAACAAGAATTTCTGCTCTGATGGATCTTGCAGAATACGCCTTACGTGGCCTCAAAACAGAGAAGGCAGCAACAGATCGACTCACAAAGGCCATTTTGTTTTAATCTTGATACAAAAGGAAAGCTTACACTGGCATCTCTTACCAGTTAAGTCATCATCTGATGTCAATTATCCCCCATGGCCACAGAAAAAACTCTTAATCAAGTTCAGGATAGACACAACTCTCATTGCTTTCCAGAATAGCACTGACTACAGGACTGATAAACTTTAGGCTTGCAACAGAGAAACTCAGATCAAACTGTCGAATAGGTTTGAACCCCAGATTTTCAGTTAGAAATAATCTCAGTTATTATGCCATACCTAACACAGTTTCTAGATTTAACATGTATGCACACACTGAGCTTCAGGAAAATTCTACTGTCGTGGGAGTATTACACTGAAGAGGACTGAGACTCCAGATTTTTGTAGTGCCCATTTTGAAAGGATAGAGGTTGTTCTGCAGTTTTGGCTAATGACCCATCAATCATTTCCACAGCAATTGAAAAAGCAGTAGATGCTACACAGTCCTAACCAAGGCCAAGAAGGGATGAGTAACAAGGCATTTAACAAAATTTTTTGAGGAATTTATATCTAGAAGGAACTCAGCTGGCACAAAATCCTCACCGCTACTAAAATGAGCTTCTAAATTGTAAGTTTCCACGATTGCAACACTGGATCCTAGCCTCAGCGCAAGCAGGAGGAAAACCATTCTCAATGACGAGTCCATTTTCGTATCAGCTGGACTCCCTGTGCAGTTTCAGGTTTACTTGTTGTCCTTAAACCAGATGCATATAGAGTAAACTTTTGACCTGCAGCAGTGACTTCTGGTATACCATTGGTATGTAAGAGTAAAGAATGGAAATGTTGGCTAATGTCATAGGAGTAAAATGTAGCAACGCTTCATCCTTGCACCTGCAAACAAACACACCAACTTCTCCATTAAAAACACAGATCTTCTGTGCCAGGTAACACCTAACACATTTCATGTGATAATAAGGCTCTTTAACCCTAATCAGATACAGTCATAACAGCTCAAGAAAAAGGGTCTAACTGTAAAATTAATCCATAGCTAGATGCAAAAGCTAGCTGCCATTGTGTTCAGTGATGCTCAGATCCTGATTTTGATTTCTTTTAAAGAGTCACTTGCTACACACAGATTAGGCTCTAGATCAGAGTTTCATGTACCCACAACCTACCCACTTAAGACTGGTGAACAGTGAAACATTGGGTTTAGTAGTAAAACTAAGATGTTGGTATATATGTATCAGTGTAAGGAAGACATACTGCAGGACTCTTCAGTGGGTTTAGAGGGGGGAAAAGAGCTTTCATCTTGCACAGAATGCATCATCAAGGATCATAAAACACCTCATGAACAGACAATGGGCAATAGAGGCAGAGCTCCTGCAAAACAAGCACTTCTGCTGTGCCTCAGAGTCACCGCGTGCTTTGTGATGTATTCCTCCTGAGAATGGTAAAGCACTAGTATTGCCATCTTCTCCTGATGCTTTTCACTATAGAAACAGGTTGAAAGTAAGAGCTGGAGTCCGTCTAGCTAAGCATCCCAGATGTGCCTCCTTGCCAGGAAATGCTATTTTCTCTTGGGTTCCTGTTACTCCCATCTTCTCCAAAGGTGGATTTTAGTGATGAGACCATAAGTCATGGCTAATACTTACACAAACCACTGTGAACCCTAAAATGAACACAGTCCTTTAGGCAATTTGATCAGTGTCACAAAGTAAGCCTGCAAAAGAATAAAGAACAAGTATTCAGGAGTTTCATTTCCAATCTATGTGGCATTTGATTTCATTTTTTATGCTGGGTTTTTGGTTTGGGGTTTTTTTTGAAGTGTTAAAAGCAGTAATTCTGCCCCAAATGGTAATACCCTACATGTAAATGAGAGAGGGAAAAAAAACCCACAAAAGATAAATGTGGAAAAATATTTCATAGCACAAGTGTATCGTCCTTCTCGCCAAAGTCCAGGTTATGAGCAATACTGAGTTGTTATGGTTTAAAACAATACCATTGGTGATATCTTTGGGACTCAAGAAGCCGTGCAGCAGGTCCACCATAGGTTTAGGGATACTCACATACACTCAGTAGTACTGCTTAAGCAGTTGGCTACATGTTTGAAGTGAGCTATTGCATTTTTGCGTGAGTCATTTGTTTATTGTCAGCTTTAGCAGATGGATCAATGACCCTGTGTATCAAAGTCTCTAATGTTGATTTGATTTGTTTTCTTTCTAAAATGTTAAATTGAAACATCTATTCCATTCGCCAGGTAATCTTGCAAATTATTAACACTGCAATCCATAACAAAATAAATCATCAACAGCAAAACAGAAAGGTCTTACCAGGACAAAAACAACCGTTTAATAAAAACCCAAGCATTAAACACTAAGTTATTTCTTTCTAATTCGAGTTGCTTGTATTTCTGGTTAGGAAAATGTGATCTCAAATGAAAAGCTTTCCCAGAAAGATCATCAGTAGTCCACCCTCTAGCTTGCATCTTCACAAGCTTGAGTTTCTCTGAAAATTGCAAACAGCCTCACTGCAGGAAGAGGGGAGAAGAGCAGGACAGCAAATCTCCCCAAATCTGTGATGTTTATGTCATTGCAGCTGGATGTAATGGATGGAAAACTGATTACAATGTTCTTTCCCTTCCTCCCTCAATAATAATTTTTAAATTCAGCTAATATTAGTTCAAATAAACTGTTTATAGACTATTTTTCTGGACTTGTGTTTCATCTGAACTAATAATTTCTTCCCAAAGACAACATGGCTTATCAGCAGAGTAACCCCATGAGAGATTTCAGTGCATTCTAAAAGAAAGCATTGGAATCTGAAAATATTTTCCTTCTGGGACCAACACAGTCATTTATATCAATATAACACAGAAAACATTTGCTGTGAGAAAAAAACCTTCACTGTATAATGAACATAATAAATTAGGGCCAGTTGTTTGGAATTCTAGTTTCATCTAGGCCACTAAAATAAATCTGCAAACATTTAATTTCTCTGATCTCTAACTATTTGTTCTTTCTCTGAGGTAAGACCTAAAACTCCCACACATGCCTCTGTTTCTTTCTACTTACTTTTTAAAAATAGAAAAGGGTCTCATCAGCAATCCCTTTGCAGGGCTTTCAGTGATGGCCTTCCTCACTTTATCAAGCTCTTTAGGGACAGACAAAAATCCTAAAAAGTTAAGATAAGACGCCAAACAGGATTTAAGTCAGCAATAGTTTTGATATTGAATTCAGATATGCATTCAAGTCTCTTTCTCCCTTTTAACATAAGCACAGGCTTTTTAATGAGATTTTCAACTGTCTCTGCTCGAAGTAGATGAACACAGGCCACAAAGTAGGACCATTTCAGGCTTAGACTTAATTTTCAGGCTCAAGGAATGCAAGTCAGAGTGGGCCCCATAACACTTGACTTGTGTTTTGTGAGAAATACACCATCAGTGTGGCCGCTTCCACCCCGAGCACTCAGTCTGCAAGAGAAGCCAGTTTGGGATTATCAGTGACTTGACACAAACCGAGCTCCCGTGAGCTGTCTGTGCCTGATGCTCACTCCAGCCACCAAGCTAGTACTCATTATCACCATCTCTATAGGCTTAGAGCCAGCAAATAGGAAATAGTAGGTACAGAGAATGAACAGGAGTTTCGACAACCAGACACAAGCCTTTCAGGACATCCTACCTTACCAACACTGAAGAAACAGACACCAAGACTGTTTTTTCTTTTGTAGAGCCATTGGCTATCAGGAAGTCCCCACTGTCATGGTTTTGAACTCTTATGCCAAACTTTGAGAAGTGGAAGCAGTGAAGAATACCTCTGAAGAGGTGATGATTTACTATGGGATGTATTTGCATAACAGCTAAAAGAAGCAGCATGTTAGAGGCTCCATCTGCAAATTAAGGGATTTCCTCTGCAATCCTCAGTTTGTTTCAGATTTGTACTTATGTAGTAAAAGGAATATCTTTAATAAACTAATTAAATTTACATTTTTCAACAGTTCACTTCCCCTCATGAAAAAAAGTTTTCTGAGTTGTTTTTCTTTAACACAACAAATATTGATATATTTCCTAAAACTGAAAGCCTCGTGTATTTTGTCTTTCTGCCTTACCTGACTCATACACGTGGCCTATATAATGTGTCATGCCTTTTATAAAAGTAAATTTTTAATCAACTGCAGTCTTAGTGACCTCCTTGGAGCATTCAAAGTACAATCCAGGCTTGGTTTACATATTGATAGGTCACTCCAGAACAAGATCAGTGAGCCATGGAAGTGTTTCCATATGAAACAGAGCCAATAACATATGCTGCCAACATTTTATCATATTGAAAAACATCCTGAGCATGCATGGTAACTACTTTTTCTAGCTGAGCCTGGTCCGGACCCCCTCCAGACAGTCATTGCTCTGTTGCAGGTAGATCTAGCTGTGCCTGACGTGATTTTCTCTGGATTGAGGCTGAATCCAGTCCCTGTTTCTCCTCAGAGGTCTTTCAGGCATGCCTGAACACAGACGTCTTGTCCAGCAGCTTTCTATAGACATAAGTACCTATAGTCAACTTCAGTTCCCAAAAAACAGGTACTCAAACACCTACAGTATAGAGTTACACACACAAAAAAGGCTACATAGCTCTTCAGGCATCTGGCAGCAGATGGTGTCTTTGATACAGTGGGAACCACTTTGTCTACCATAGTAGACAATCAACTGATGTACACATGATGCGTGAAAAACTGTTGGTGGAGAGTCAGCCTCACTTCCTAACGCCCTGAGATGGAGGAAATCCTACGGAAAGGCAGTGAGCCTGTAGCACCAAAGCAAAGGAAGCAAGGCAGAGGACATGCCGGGACATGCAGCACCATCTCCCAGACTGGGAGCAGCAAGAGGTTTCCATGATATTTGGAAATTGCTGCTTTTTGGCAGCCTGGGAGCCAGAACTGAGAGGCCCTAATGGCGGAATGGCTGCCTGGTTTGTCCTTAGGTGGATGTACTCTGGGGAGAAATGGAGAAGCAGCCAGGCATACGAAAAACGTATCATAAGCCCCACACCCATATATTGTAGCGAGAAGTGTTATTAAAACAAGTGACACAAGCATAAATAGATCTACACAAAGGCAAGGGAAAATATGAGCACAGACTCCTCAAAGTAAATCAGAAGTTTGTTCTTTCTGCAGCTATCATAGATTATCCCATAGCTGCTCCTGGACGCTGTTGTAATATTTCTGTCTTGAATGCAGACTAAGCAGAAATATGGTTTTTTCTCTTTACTGGAAGAATTTCCTCAAACCACTAGCAGGTTTATTTTATTTCACAGACGTTTATACAAGGCTACTCTCTACAGTTAGATAGAGAGGTGAATGGAAACCTTGCATTTCCATGTCTTTAGCCAAATTGCTGTTAGCTCCTTTCAAAGTATCCTGAGTATCTGATGTATGGCAAAAATCCGGAATACTAAATAAAATTGGATCTACTTCAATGCTAATTGAACTGTGCTACCTACCACTACTTGTTTTGTATACAACAAACAGTACAAATGGTTTTGTGGAGTTACTATGGGAATAGTCTGTTTCTGTTACCCTTCTCAAGGCTGCACAGAGTGTTCCCTCAGCTTCACACTTAACCTACTCCTTGTGCTAACATTGTGTTGATGTTTTTAATCACCTGAAATATATTTGTTTTAATGACCCATATCCTGATGTCAACCTGGCCACAAAATAAGCAAGTTCATAAAAAAAAAAAAAAAAAATGCTGGGAAATAGAAGGTACGAGTTCAAAGACAGGAATTTGTGTTTTGCCTGGTTTAAGGCCATGCTGGCAGGCGTCCAGGGAGCAATGGTTGCATCTTGTTTACAGAAAGCTGAGCAGACCACCCCCTTCTGCCATACGCATTTGAAAGTCTGCTATCAAGTGGGCTACCTGCCTGGGGAAACAAGGCATGCAGAGATCTGTTGTCTGGAAAGGTCATTTTTCCCATAGTCAGGAGGACAGCTAAAAACCGCCCCTCCGTGTTTTCTTTTCGGTTTGAATCAAGATTGCACTCTTGAAAGGGCCAGATCCCTCCCAGAACTTGTAAACACTCATATTTCCTTTTAAATATTTACAGTGGAACAGAAAACAGCACAAGTTTTTGTTACTTTGCCCCAAAAGTGTGTACAACCACCGTGCAGTGACAACATTCATGCAGTCTTGGACTTGCCTCCCTCCTATCCAGGACATAGCTCTGTGCAGTGCTTTCTACAGAGCTGGGCTAAACCATTCCCTTATTTTACACAGATCACTAGATGAGTCCTCTCCAATAAAGTACAATACGTGTTGTGTCCTCGCAGAGATATGGGCTGTTTACCTAAGCTTGCTAAAACAGGATTTGATCTGCAGTGTGTTGAGCAAATATACTACTGTCTTTAAAAAAAGGGTAAAAGGAAATCTGAGCTAATGTATCAGTCAGCCAAACTTTAATCCCTTGAAAACTCACGCACAAACAAATATGAAACAAGAAGACAGATTAATTTAAAAAAAAGTAGCAAGATATGTCAAAGTAATGTACTTACTTTCCTGGATGGGGCAAGTGGCCCAGTGGCAGAAGGGGAAGCCACAGAGGATTTGTCCCCTCACTTGGTAAGGCACATTCCCACAGGACATTCTCATAAGGAACTATTGCCCAGACTGAAGCTACCAAATCATGGATGTCCAACTCACTGAAAAAAATTCCTCTCCAAACGTAGCCATCAGCAGAAGATTTATTATCAAACCTGAAGGGCATTGCAAGTGGGATCATGTTGTCCAGGTTGTCTAGAAGTCGTATCTTAATGCAATGACTGGGATGAGAATAGAGAAAGTTTGCTTACAAAATTTGCGAAGCAATTGCAGATGTTTTGGAGGACAGGATCAGAACTCAAAGTTGTCTTGACAAATTGAAAAGTAAGTCAAAAAGCAAAGAAACAGGACCCGAAAGAGACTATCTTACCTACCCTCTGACCCACAGGATCAGTTCTGTCAATACAATTGCTTCCAGTTGTTTATCAAACTCACTCTTAAAATCCTCTAGTGGCAAAATGATTCCACGTGCTCCCTATATGTTTGGGTTTTTTCTCCCCAAGGCTTAATCACATTTACTGATAGAAGAGCTTTTCCAAAAAACAACCCAAATCTCCCTTAATGTAATTAGGGTCATTTTTTGTCTTGTCCACTGTGGACGTAGAGGATATACTGTTTTCTTTTCTTTTTGCAGCAGCTTTTTAAGGTCTTACATATTTATATGAGACTCCCTTCAGTTGTTTTTAAACTGAAAGAATTGGGGTTGTTTTAATCTTTCCTTAAGAACCGTATTTCTCAGATCTCTGACTACTCTCACTGCCTCCCTCCAACGCTCTCCAATCAGCTTATGTCTCTCCTGAAATGTAGTATCCAATGCCAGACTCAGCTCTCCAGTCAAGGTCTTACTAACGCCAAGCCAGGCAGATACATTACCACACTTTTTCAGGTAATGCTCCTTATTTCACACTCTCGTGTGATGTTTACCTCCTCAACCACAGTAGAGCATTGCTGATGAGCACTCGGTTTGCCGTTCCCTCTACCAGCCTCAATTCCTTCTCCGCAGAAGAGTTTCTTCAGTGCGCGTGGTCAAACTAAACAATCTCTTGTAATCACACTAAAAGTTGAGGGCTCTAAAGTCAGATGTCTGCATCTCCATTCTTCCAGGGGAAGGCCAAATGACACAGGTAGTTATAAGCCTGGTTGGTGGTAGAGTTACAGGACTGGCAAATACTGTTGCTTTTTGGGTACCAGTAGGCAGAAGGAGTTTGGTGTTTTACACAAGTGGATTCATCATTGCAACATGGAGGTGCTTTGCTAAAATAAAGACAGTGCAAACCCACAAGATACACACTCCTAGCACCTTCCTTGTGTGCGACATTTCCTTCAAGCACCTGCATAAACCTGACTAATCCTGATCTTTTTTGAATCAAAGTGACACCCTGCTTACCAAGGAACTCGATTCAATCAGTACGTGTCATCTGACTGCTGTCAACAACCTCTCCCCTGAGGCCTTTCAGGAAGACCTTTGTACAGCAAGGGTCTCCTTTGATCCCTAAACTCTCAGCTTTGGCAAAACAGCTCTATCACCCGGGTCAAGTAAGGTAATCTGAATCTTTAGATCTATTACCTTGCTGTTGTTTCAAAGAGCATTGTTTGGGAGGCTCCTTATTAGGCATTACACTGCACTGGCTGAGAGATTTCCTCCCTTTGCCCAGGCCTTAAGCATGCAAGGGAATACACAAGATGTTTTTTCCCCCTTTGTCTTCCTTTTGTCTTCCTTTCCTGTACTGCCATTCCTTTTTTTTTTTTTTTCCCCCTCTCTATTCTTCTCTTTCACTCTCTCTTCCCCTTTTTCTCTTCCTTCCTCTCTCTCGCTCCCTTCCTATACATGCACACACCCTGCCCATACCCACCACATATCTTACCAGCTATAGCTGATAATAATAAGCCCAGTACATTAAAGACTCAATTATTCAGACTTCTGTTCCATGAGCCACAACAAGCAAGCATCTCATTTCCCATTTTCAGTGATGTCAGAAAGTCAATGCTTTAAAAGCCCACAGGCATTCCTGACAGATACTATAATCCCATTACAGATGGGATTTCTGTTCAATTAGAAATAAACAAACACACAAAATAGCAGAACACCCCCACCCCTACCCCCCAAGTCACGCTGTCACCTACCACTATTCCTGCTTAAAATCTATATATATTATTAAAGACACTTTTCAAATGTGACCACCCAAGACTCCAATCCTATACTTATCTATAGAAGGGGGGATGTATGTAAACATAAGCATTTCCACATTGCCCTGTTGTTATGGTCCCACCTTTTACAGGTGAAAGAGCAATTCAGCTGCTGTCAACTTGAGGTGACTAGTAATTTGTCAGTGAGATCACTAAAGGGAGTGCTAGTAGTGCAGAAGAGGGAAGACTGGAGTAAGGTCAGCCATCTAGTAATCCACTGTTGAGCTCCACTGGACTGACATCTCTAAGTCCCACTAAGTCACTAATGACTTAGGAGATGGAAAATCATGCTAAAGCATCCACATGAATTTGAACTCTATCCACTTGCCAAAGTGGAGAAAAAATACACATTGTAAACCACAGAAAGAGCTTCTGGAGGTTCTTCAGCTGAAAGCTTTCCAACAGAAAAGCAGGTTTCCAGATATTTCAAGATACACCAAGTTTTGCATCAAATAAGATTTCAGCAAAAATTGAAAGATCTTCAGTTTTCTATTTAAATCTTTTCTTGCCCTCAAATATAATGAAAATGTCAGTTTGCCACTTCTTCAGCTCCCTCTCCTCCCAAAAAACCCTTTTCCAGCTGTCTTTTCAAATCTGTAAAAGTAATGATGTCAAAAGGAAAACATGCAAAGGAAAACATGTAAGAGACCTAAACATCATCTTGCAAGCCTCATCCAAAAAAAAAAAAAAAAAAAAAAGTAGAGGGAAGGCAAGGAAGAATGCAATAATGCAAGAAAAATAATTTTTAAAAATTGAATTTATGAATGTAAGAACATCCAATTCACCTTTAAACAGCTGTTTTACCACAAAAATTCACACAGGAGAGTAAAAGTTTCCACCAGGAGTTCTTGATTCTCACTTCTGCGGAATCAAATTGATTTTTCAGGGATGCTTAGCCACAAAATGCAATGCCTAAGAAGAGAGTACATATAGTATAACCCTGTTATATCCTCTCATCTTACTCCATCAGACACAAGAAAAGTTCAAACTTTTTTCTTGAAAGCTTCCAAATCATTCATCACTGCTATTGCTGATGTTCAATTACACAATCTTAAATCAATAGGAAAAAAACAGAAGCACTATTACTTTTGTTTATCTTTCTTTCTATTATAAGAAACTGTGAAATAAATATAGCCTGTAGAAATTGATCCAGCAGAGTGATCCAATTCTACTATTTCACTTGAAGAAAGTTGGGGGCGTTGGCTCACATAGCATCTGTGGAAGAAAACTAAGGGAGAGTTGGGAGAGAGCAGTCTGAAAGGGCAAATCTAGAAGCAGTTTTACAGCAACCTCCTCTCCAAATCTTTCACTTCTACTTAAGCCTTTAGGCACTGGATCCTGTTTTCACCTATTTTAAGATACTGTTTTGGAACAGACCTTTTCTTTAAAGAAAAATAAGAACAGAAGCTGATCTTACTCTAGAAACTAATTTAAAAAAAAAAAAAAAAAGAAGTCTAGGAAAGGTTAAAAATCAAACAAGCAAAACCCATGAGATTATCTTAAAATACAAATCAGAAGAACCTTGCCAGTGGGATTTTAAGTGGTGAAATGCTTACAGAAGTTCTGCTGCATCGATGGCAACATTTATACCAGCTTTGGCATTTCTACTAACTTCCCAGTCGCCAAACAGGTGACCCGGTGTTAGCAACAATGCAACCCTTCTGAGTACGGAAGCCAACTGCCTAAGCAGGATTTGCAAATATATATATAGATAGATATAAAACCTAAGTAAGTATTATTAGCAGGACCCTTATTACTGAGGTAAGGATTAAGCTACAACAGAAAGAACTTCTTCCCCAGCTTTTTTGTATTGTTTATTTCAGTTAGGTCCTAAAATACTGTGAAACTCTCAAAAGACAAGTATTTTTAGTAGACATTTTAATTGTTTAAGAACATACTCAAACAACAAAACTGATATTCTGGTAAGTGCATCTAAATTCCTATGAGGATACAGTCTGTGTTCATAGTAAATACAAGACACCTCCCTCTGTGCTAGAAGTGCTCCACACATGATTAAGAGTATCCACATGGTAAATTATTTGACTTACTTCAGAGTAACTTTCCCACCTGGGCAAGTCCGAGGTTTCACTATGTTTACTCTTTGTGTGGGTAGTTTCAGTGGGGCTTAAAAAGGCAATTGGTATCTCTTTTGCTAGAGATATCTTTTTTTGCTAGAGAATCTTTTTGATTTTGCTAGAGCAATTTTCCCCTTGAATGTGATGAACCCATTCTCTAAGCACGGCAGTTACTACTTTCCTTATCTGTGTTGCCTTGGAAACACAGGCAAAGATTAATTTTCTTAACCAGGCCATTGATTTCCTCTCCCTTTTATACTTATACTGTATTACAGCTGCAAGAGTTATGCTCCGATGAAACGGAAAGCTCGCTTTAATGTCATCAAAACAGTTGATATCAGTAGGTGCTACTGATAGGATTCTTCCATTCCTATGCTTCATCCATGCTTGAAATACTAGCACAGAAAAAAAGATCAATATACACATCCAAATCTTCAGAAATTTTGGGGAAAGAATGCAGTTGGCAATTTTCAACTGTTTGATCCAGCAAGCACTTTTTACTTTTGCTCTTTTACCTGCCTTTTGCATTGAGCTTTCCTTCCTGTTAGTAACCTTATAGAACATGGGTAATTGGAAACCCCAACATTTCATCTTAAACTCCACAGATTTTCACACTGGGTTGACTCTGAATTGGACACTGAATCTGACCCAGCACATGAAAGCAATTGTAGATGACGTTGATTGTATTTCTGTTTGCAGCAGAAAGAGTGGAAGACCTGGAAAATGCCAATATTTCTAGTTTTTCAAGTAGCTGCAAACAAAAGCTTCTTCTGCGTTACTAGTTACGTAACCATGACTGAGCAACACTTTAAGACTCCTTCCAACATGCCGCATTTCAGAAACCATGATATTTAGTGTTAATTTGCCTAAAAAGGATTTGCAGGTGCAGAAGGCTACAGAGAAAAACTCTGTGAATGAGTGTCTACATCAGGTCCCCATAAAACAACACAAGCAAGATCTGAATTTGTACTCATCAGCCCTAGCATGCCCAATGCCACCACTTAAGTCAGTAGAGTTAACCAAAAACTTGCACTGAAGCTGAATTTGTCCCAAAGATCACATCTTTAGTTTCATGACTGCTATTCAGATGATGAATCACCAAATTCATTTATTATATGTCAACTTTAAAAACTGAGGACTAAAAAGGAAAAAGAGGCAACAGGAAGAACACTGAGATTTAGCCTCTGTAGGGGATCACAGAAACAAAAGCTTTGCTATTGATTTAGGGAAAGTAGTGTATAGATTAAGACGTGTATGTAACCTGTGTCTGATGAGGGACAACTGGAAGAACAAAGAGAAGCACAGCAAACAAACATAAGCACTGCTGCAAATCTGGTCCTATAGCCTTGTGAAATGCAGGCTGTAAGCACAGCAGCAGAGCTCAAAAAGTTCAAAGTCAGTTAATTATTTTTAACCTTTTAACATTAAGCTGTAAGAGACGTTACTTCAAGTAAGGGCTTATCCTTGTTGACCATTTCCAATGTAAGAAATGATAATTCAGGGGGAAATAACAACAATGTAGATACCTAGGTGTTCTCTTCTTACACTTCAGTCTTATACCTTATATCTTATAAGAGCATTTAAGGATTTAAGCAGACACTAAGCGAAGCAAGGCAACAGGGAAGTTGCTCAAGCTGTCACTAAGAAATATTGTACGCTAGATTTATAAATAAATAAATAAATGAAAACCAATGTGAGGTTACTAAATGGAATCAAATGATTCTGTGATTTTTAAAACATATATAAAATCCCTATATTAGTGTGATATCCATTTAATTGTAACTGGTGTTTAACTGTAACGGCACACAGGGTAGAAGTGCTGCATTTCAGGCAAATAAGACTTTAATCATCCAAACCTGTTTTTTATGAATGGTATTAGGTACTTTGTGAAACAGTCTTACTACAGGGTGATGTTCATACACTGAACACAGCACATTAGTGTATATGCCTCGCTCTTCGACCATCTCCCAATATAGTTACTGACATGACGATATCTCCGAGCCCTACGACGCCCCAGGAATACAGACACAGAAAATACCAGTGCATTTTTATGGATTTAAAGACAACAGTGGCAAACCAGCATTGACAGCTGGAGATGAATGTAATCTCCATCTGACAAGGGACACGCTGGAAAAATAAGAGAAGTGGAGCAACAAAAAGCCAATCTCAATTAGCTTTTATTGACCCTGTTGCATAAACAGACCAGATAGTGACATTAGAGTAGAGCTCTAGATGCACTTTTTCCTCTGCTGGTTTTTCAATATGTCCAAGGGAGCTGAGTACTAGCTAAACGTGCAGCACAGCACAGGGCCAACCTAAGCACACTTAGAACATAGAACAAGGCTAGAGAGTAGCTGAATAATAGCCTGGGCATAGGGTTGAGCAACTTCTGAGGAAAAAATAACAGATACATTCTCAGAAATTAACCTCAGGAGAAGAGCTTTCATCAGCTTCCACAACATTTTCAAATGCAAACTATTTTTGCCATGTGTTCCCTTATTACAGTTACCAAAGGTAGAGTCCATCAACAATTTTGTTTCAATAAAAATGGCATTTCTAGGCAGTTCTGCATGGTATAAGAGGTATTTCCTTCAACGTAAGACTAGCAAAAAAAGCTTGAAACAAGTACTGAATTTACAAATGGGTGTTTGGATAAGAAGAGGTTAACATTCCTAATTAAAAATGGCACAACAGGAGATGCAGACACAGATTAAGATGCTGGACTCATCATTATCAGAGGAACAAGTTTTATGACCGGTGCAGAGACGCTATCAACTAATTTTGTTTATGGAGAGGATGGTCATTGGTCAAAAATCATGAACTGTCATTAAGACACTCATATGGGAGGTACTAGTGAAAAGCCAAGAGCAGAAGTGGTGATGATATTTATTATTCTAGATAGTTTCTGTAACAGATATTTTTTAAAAAATCCTAACGTTCAAACCATCGAGTGGACTTTGGAAGTGTCGCTGCCACTACCTTACAGAGTATGGGGAACAAGTCCTGGCTAGCTGTAGCCACCATGTGACTGAAAGTAGGTGAGAAGTTTGGAAAGGAGCACTGAAAGAGTTACATTTACCAGTGCTGTGCATTATCCCCTGCTGGTAAGGAAATTAGCAGGAATGCATCAGTTGCCACACAATTTATTTGATCAACCATGCAGGCAAACTAGTTTACACCTAATGTAAACATGGAAGAGATGCTCACCAGGCAGCTGAAGCAAGGGAGGGGGGAGCACAAAGGCTTGGGTTTGCTCTTCCAGAGAGCCACACAGTTTTTAATCTAAGCAGAAATTTGAACTGCAGTGAACTTGCTGAACCTGATGCATGAATTACTCTTGGTTTCTGTGGACCTGGGTATATGCTGTCTTCATTTGCTAGAGACACAAAAGGTCTCGGACAAGAGAAGTGATTTTCTGTCCTATGTCTGGAGAGAGCTGTGCTTTTCCCCTTGTCCAGGAATTCTTTGGGGAAGGTGAATATTGCCTTTTTTTTTTTTTTTTTTAAAGCGTTCTTTTCATGACTTTCCCTTCATATTTCCCAGTGGTTTTGCCCTGGAGGTGGGAGGTGCATTTCAACTGACGTCCACTCTGACTCATCCATCCATGAGTCCTACAGCACTGGCCACGTTTCACCTCAAGCACAAAGCTTAAGCTATGATACGTCAAGTGTACTACAGCCTTTCGTCACGAAGAAACAGCGTGGGATGAAGCATTTCTAATGCATATATTAAAGGGCACCTATTTTCCAGCCTTGCAAGGACTACTACCATTATTTGAAGCTGGGGTTTAAAGCAAACTTTCAGAGACAGATTTTAGCCACATGACTACGGAAAATAAACATGGTATTTAACCACACTGCAATAATCTTAGAAAGAAAGGAAAAGAAAGCTATAAAATATTTTCTCTGCTGCAAGACTGTTGGTTAAAAAAAAACAACACAGTATCTTACTGCTAAGAAATGAAGTTGTCTTCATGCTGCAATTCATCTTTTTACTCCAGCTGGTTTTCTGTTTACCCCTTCTACTGTTCTGAGGTGTGTTAAACATGCTGACTTGCCTTTCTTCGGAGCTACCGCATCTGCAGCCACTGTCAGAACTTTGCCTCAAACAAAAATTGGCAAATTCTGTTTCCTTAATCATCTTATTGAGATACTTCAGGCATAAAGCACCAATTTCTTGGCAATATTAGCATTCTCAAGACATTAGAGTAATAATTATTTGGAAATCAAATATAGAATCACACTATCTAGAAAGCAATCCTTGAGCCCAATTCTGATATCGTACTAATAAAAATTACCCTGGTAATAGCTCTTTAATGCTACTGACTGCTGGAGAAATGTAAATGACTCACACGAAGCACAAGATCAGAATCAGGAGTTTAAATCAGTCATGACCAGCTGTCAGAATATCACTTGTATCTAGCAGGTAGGCAATGTTTCATCTCTTCAAAGTGCTTGACATACACATTAGATAACACACACAATAACCCTGTAAGGGGTAAGGAGCATTATTTATCATATATTACAAATGTGGAAAACAAAGCAGCAGTAAGAACTAAAGTTTACCCACACTCAAGCACCACAGACAAGCCACAGTTCAGTCCCATCCTCTACAAAACATTTTAACTATGCCTTCAGCTGACAATTCCATACAAGTTTAGGCCAGCAATAGGATGAAAACTCACCAAATTTCTAGGTTTTGGTCCTATTCTCAGGTCACTAAACCGTATAATTACTGCCACTGAATCTCTGGTGCTGATTCTTGTACAGAAAGAAAGGTAAGACCTCAAAAAGCAAAAATGGCAAAAGGGAATTTGATATTTGTGATCATTTAATATCAGAAGACACAGCTCTTCCAGATAAGGGTAATTAAAGAAACTGGAAAGATTCAGAAACTGAATGGTAAAATTAGAAAGCCTTCCTGCCTAACGAGCTTGCCATACAACTTTTCAACAGACCAAAACCAGCTAATTCCTCATCTGTGCTAACAGGAGCAAGCTCTTTGAATGCAAGCTCAAGCAGTCAACATAATAAGAAGCATGAGGTTCTTTGCTTGCTATGCCCTCTTGGTTTTCTTGCAGCAAGCAGCTGTAAGGTAAAAAGGGCATCAACATTCATATCCTAAGATCATGCCTGGCCCACCAGCATAGCTTCTGTTTCTGTGTTGCTGCACCTTTCAGGGCTGGAGACAAATTCCCCCACAACTTCCACCTTTGCTGAAATGCCTGAGAAGCACCATTCCTCCAACTTGCAACACCCCCTGCACCAGCTGCCATCACGGCTCACAGCTTTTTGCCACTGCGAGCCTTTCCCTCAGATTAGATTTATTTTATGGCACCTTCTCACTGGCCCAGTATGTTCCTGCAGTCATATCTCCTCCATACACTTCAAATAACTGTGCACTGACCCCTCCTATAGGGATTTTGTCCAAATTTTTTGAAGGCTTCCCTATCTGTAGCACGCATGAGTATCTACTGCTGCTTTGATGTCTTACAGAATGACCAACAGCCCTTGCCTGTGTTTGCTGTGAGTCGCAAGACCAGCATTATAACCTCCCATCAAGCTGTGGCATTCCCCTTTTGTAATAATTCATCCTACTAATTCCTCAGCTACATCAAAATTCTTGTCCTTCAAATTTTAGATATTTTTTTTGGTATTTTCTTTAATTCAGTTTCTGGAATGAAAAAGTCTGCTCAAGAAAGGACCTCAAATCCTATGCCCTGTGGCAATCCTATGCCAGCATTCAGCGTATAACTCAGGCAGGTACACTGGCCAACAGACAATATCAAAACAGAAGCTGCTGTATAATTTTCCTTTAATTTTCTTCTAGTCTGCAGTCCCAACGAATTTTATGGGGTGCCTGTGGCTACAAATGATGGAAGTAATTAGAACCCAACTCTACAAGTCCAAAATATTGCTACTTTTCTGGTCTCAAGCAAAGACGTAAAAATGAACATGCTAAAAAATCAAACCAACATGGTCCTAAAATTAAGTATCAAAAAAAATCAGGTTCTCACGGGTACTGTTGTTTGTAATTAGGCTGTATGTTGTCATTGTGCATCCACTTACATTTTTGGAAAAGTCTTCCTGGCTACACCACCTGCACAACTTTCAGAAAGACCTCATCTGAACAACTCATGTAAGAGCTGAATCATGGAAGAACTTTGTGGAACTTACATAGATTCTTAGAGTATTTTCCTTTTTTTTTAGTATGCATTTCAGAGAAGGTTTTCTTAAGATTTATGCGTATATTTTTACATTCATTGCAGCAAGACATCAAATTATCATGTGCATAAGTCTTTGTATTATTACAGCCTAATTGCTGTATACTTGCTGTATACTTGCTGCCATACGTTTTCTGGTGTATGCATCTGCTACAGAATAAAACAGATTCATTAAAGAGTCCATTTAAAAGCACATCACTTTCCATTAAGCTCTAAGTGCTTTGATTATCACAGAAGTTGCAATTGTTTCATCCTTAATAAATTCTTGAGAACGTGTTCATGAGAGTATTTTAATAGAGGCTGACAAACTGTGAAGATTTCAAAGATATTCTAAGCATTAGATTATTTACATCCTTAAGAACACTGTGCTCCAGACAGTGAAATTAATTTGAGCTGGCTTGCCCTAAATTTTTTTCCAGCTTCTCAAGAGATTTTGTTACTGAGTTTAACATTATCAAGCTGGTAAAGAACAAAGTACCAGAAGATCTGCAGAACAATCTGTAAATCGCATATAGAATAAAAGTTCAGGGCATTAGATCCATTTCAAATAAAGGAATTATAATGCAAAGAATAAAGTGGAAAAAAATGCCAAAAATTGTGATGTTCTTACCAGACAGTAAGTTCAGATATGTCATTGTGATTTTTCTCTAGAAAATGTAAACTATTATTCAACTACTTTTGCCAGCTATAGGTAGGGCTGGAAAGAATCTAAGAAGGTACAGTCTCATACTTGATATTGGATCAGCTTCATCTAGCGTTTGATATTGAAAGTCTGCAGAAGCATACCGTAATATCAAATACATTTAAATATTGTCCCTTTCTCACTAAGAAGAGTAAACCAGAGCTCTTTTACAGTGAGAGCTTCACCTGGAGCAGCAGCAGTCCTGGAGCCATGATTTCCACTGAGTTCCTTCACGAGCTACGTATGGACACCCAGCTCTCCAAGCTGCAAGAAACTCCTCTCCATCAGCTCATCTCTTGCCTTTCACATAAGGAAAACACAATGGATCAATAGTGGCAAGGGACTTCTCTTCCCTTACGTGGCAAGGACTGAGGGCCTACACATGTTCCTGCTGAGTGCAAGGATCAACAGGGTCTTATTTGGTCTTATTTCTGGGAGAGGCACGTACGCTTGACCCCCAGGTGCTGCTGAGGTTGTAACTACATTCCTGGCTCTTCAGCTGCTGACTGGCCTCATAACAGGAATAACAGACCTTTGTTTCAAGACCTCTGTGGTGGAGACATGGCAGTTTCCCAGAAAATCAGCTGCAAAATAATTTTTTCTTGATGTTATGTATTGTAGATTTCATGGACATGGAGAACAGAGTAGTGCCTTTGCCTTTACAGCAGCTTCTTAGTCCTTGGTCCTTCTTCAGTCTCCCTTTCCTCAAGCAATACAATCTTCATGCTTTCAGACTGCCTCGTACACCTTATTTTCCATATCCCTGATAACTCTCATCACTCACCTCTAGACTGTTTGCACTGGTCCACCTCATTCTTGAAATGCATACTTCAACACGGAAAACTGAACATCTCTCCTGGATTAAGGTCTTGCCAAAGTCAAAAGCTTCTTCCCTGAGACCCCTAAGCAAGTTTTTGCTATGGGAAAAAGAGACACAGACCTTGGGAGTTAGACTGAAGGAAAAGGAGGCTATGATCAATCCTGTAGTGACAGAATGACAAAAAAAGAGAAACACTAATATTGCTTTTCAGTTTCAGATTTCTATGATTAATTATAAGTGTATGAACATATTTTCAATAACTTGAAGGTATCTCATTAATTATCCATTACAAAGCATATGTAATTGCAGATGGCATAGCTCTGTTTCATACATTCTATATTACACAACGATGATTATGGTGACCCCAAACTGCCACAACAAGATATTTAACACTCATTTCAGGCCAAAAGTAAAAAAGATATTAAGATGCCTAAAGATGCAGATTGAAATCACTCAAACTATTAAAGCTAATTAAATTCAGCATGCATATGCAAGCATGATCTTGGAAATAGCTGTAATGAAAAATATTATTCATTAGTTCTGGAATTATTAAATCAACATCTTGAACATCTACAGGAAAATGGACACAGCAAGAAGTAGGGTTTAGATTAAGACTTTCATAAAAATCATCAACTCAGTGGTTGGCAGCTGTCAAAAAGGACAGCTGACTCTCAGGAGTTATTACAAAAACAATAGAGCATGAAACAGAAAATAACATTATGCCATTACATACATCTATGGTTCTTTCACACCAAGTACTCTGTGAAGCTCTGGTGAAACATAAAACATTAAAAGTGGAAAAGGTTCATAAGAGAGCACTGAGGATGGTCAAATGTATGAAACAACTTCCATATGAGGAATGAGTGAGTGGAAACTCTACAGCACAGAAAAGATTTGACTTAAAGGGGATATTTTAGATGTTTATGTACTCTTGAACGGCCTGGAGGAGGTGGATAAGAATCAACTATTCATCTCGTGCACTGGTTCTTGTGCTGGAAGAGAAAGTGAAGCTCACGCAAGTCAGGCTTAGAACAAACCACGGTTGTTGGTTCTTTCCAAAGCACTTGTTCAAACGTCTTCCAAACTAATGTAAATTTTGTGCACCCACAGCATCCTTTGGTGAAGTGTTGTACAGGTCTACCACAGGTTGTGTAACTAACTGTCTCCTTTGTGGAGTTCTGCTCAATCAAACCTCACATGGACATTCTTCTGTACCTTTGTTGCCCTTTGCATTTGTTGCCTTTTCCAATTTTAATAGGCTAAAAGTTTCCATGAGATCGCAAGGCAACTGGACAAATGCTTAGGAAAGAGATGCAGTCAGGATAACAAAACTGAAAATTCCTATCAGCCTTGCCTGAAAATGGCTGGGGGGTGGGAGTACATGGGGATAGGCAGGAGGAAGAGAGGGAGAGGAAAAACTGTGATATATACATTTACCATATTTTTACTTTTTTCTTGTCATCCATCCACTTATGTCCAATATTGGAGTCAAAGTATTGGGCCATGCAATACCTTGGTCTGAATCAGCATGTCCGTTCTCATGATGCATAAAATCAGAGTGAAATTTAAAAAAAAAAAAAAAAAAAAAAAATTACCCAAAAAACTATATAGCATTTACTGTCCTGTCTTGAGCTGATATGCTTGGAGCACGATGCTTAGTGCTAGCTAGTAATTAATAATTAGCAATTGGTAAACAATTATTGATAGCACTGGGAATCTTGCTGTACAGTTTATGATTTATCAAGGTGTTTTGAGAAGATGCATTCTCATGACTCAGTTTTCCAGGATAATTTTTTCCTTCAGGACTCCTGTAAGTTTGCTGTGACGACTCATTCCTCTTATTTATTTTTCATGCTAAGGGCACAGCTGTTGTGTGAGAACAGTTGACCAGACTGATGGATTATCATCAAGATCAAAGCAGAAGGGGATGGACAGCTTCAACCTTTCACACAGTTTTAATGTTATTAGACACACCGCCCATAAACTAATCTAAAAGACACAAACCAAGTCACTCCAGATTTTGGGGCATGTCCAACATTCTGACAGACAGACTTCGTTAAGAGACATCTTACTCCCTATCGTTGATAAGGCAAAGGCCAGAAATGTGTGATTTTGTGTTGTAAAAAAGCTGATAAGCACACACAGATGCTTCCTGCTTGATATTGCCAAGGATCGAAAGAGCCTTCAGTATCAGCAGTAAGACCTGACATTGTCAAACAAATTCTTTTATCTTTGCTGATATTTTGATTCCTTTGATCCTCTTATTTTAAATCTGGATCCAAAAATTCCCAATTTATCTTTATTTTAGCCTCCGCTGAGAGAAAACAATCTTTTAAGATCCATGAAACTTCTGCGCAGTGATGAAATTATACATTCTGAAAACTTTTTTCCAAACCCAGCAGCATTCAGAGGGCAAGGTTGAGCTCAAGAACAGGACTGCTGTCCATGCCAGCATTTTAAAGGAAAATTTGGCTCCCTCTTTTGCAATATAGGCTCAAAGCATGTTGACTTATTGTCTCTAGCAGTAAATAGGTTCGTTGCAAGTACCAGACAAGCCTTACAGATCTTAGGACTCTCCTGTTCAGATTTACTCTGCCATTTTCACATCAAGAATTTCCACATTCAAAAGAGGAGTGTGAACCAATGCTTGATTGCTTTTCTTTCAGGTAATCAAACATTTCTGCTCAGTTCTTGTATTTGCAAAGCCATTTGCTACATTAGACTACATGCCAGTCTGATGCATTTATAAATTCCTTCGCATGGCAATATTTGGGGAGCAGCAGGATGAAAACTTTCCGTAGACAAACAAGCTCTCTATAATCAGGAAATTAGTAAAACCTTGCCATGGAACAACAACATAAGCTGCGTAAACACTTTTACATTTCAAGACTGTGATAAACAAAGAAGAGAATTTCTAGATTTAAAAAAGGAATAACTAACAAAGTGAATGAAAAACATATTTACTGAATGTCCTTTGGAAACTTCTGGTGAGACTGCATGCAGAGTGACCACCAATCATTCACAGTGAGCCAATTGCCATTATATACAGGTCACTGGTAGCAGCATGCACCTCATAAAACAGAGGCTGTAATTTAAATTCTCACAAGGTTTCTTCAAATTCCTTTATTTATAAGGAGACTAAAACAAGTGAGCCAAGCTTAAACCCATCAGAAGCAAGACTTTATTTCTGGTATAAACATCAGTGAGTGACATCATAGAGGAGAGACTTCACTGCTAATCCAGTTCACATTGTCTGATCTTCTCCAGAGACAAACACTATTAATTCCTGGAGAGGTAACCTCAAAGCAGTTTACAAGGCTGATCACCTTGTCTCTGTAGGCCAGCCCATCTTTACTAGCCCCAAGAGTTGTGATACTAACCTTATCTGTAAATTTGGGTCGCTTGTATTTTATCTTTGTTTATTAGTTCATTTATTCCTCTTCACAGAAAAGCAAAGTGTGCATGGAGACCAACAGCACCTCTCTCAAAGAAGGGAAGTAGAAAGGGGCTGCTGGAAACAGTGGGGGAAAAGAGAGATTTACCTGTAAAGATCATTCACTGATGAAGCAATAGAATAATGCAGTATGGCAACAGATGTTAGCAGGAAAATAGATTGTACAGTATAATATTCTTTCACAGAATGCATGATTTTTCACATAGTCTTTTTATTCAAGTGTTGTGCATTATTATAGCAAATATAAAAGCTTAAAATCAGATTTTTTTTCTCAGCTGCAAACACAATATTTTGTCACAATATTTATTTAAACTACTGTAATCAAAACTGTCAGTTGTTGTGGCCAGACACTTAGAAAACAGCAGTTCTCAAAAGTCCGCAGAAAGGTTTATTTTTCCTTTGACTACTCAGACAGTATCTCCTTTTAGCCCTGTCATACTGCTCTTCCCACCAGATGGTTTGCTGGTTCCTATTCTAGCTAAGAAGGATTTAACCAGCTTGAATTAATCCTTACAGTTGTCATCAACTAAGTGTTAATGCTCTGACACTGATCTAATCCTTGGGGATTTCTTTCCTCTCTGCCCCTGCCATGCCTTTTGGAAAGGGAGGGAGGAGAACGCTTGTGGCGTTGAGCTGACAGAGAACAACGCAGCCCTGTGCTCCATTTCAGCAGAGAGGGGACGGGTACCCACCAGGCACTGCCTGGATAATCTGTCCAGGTACATTCATATGTTAGATGCGAATGACTGGGAAAGAGCTTTTCTTATCATAGGAAAGCTCAATAATTTAAGTGAGGATACGTGAGTCAGAAGCCAATACACGTCTAAAATTTGGTTCGTCACTTTTTAGTTTACTCAGGCTATTTTCTTTCTTTCACACTGTCCAATTTTTAACATTTTCCTCTTTTAATATATTTCCTTTTCAACTTTCAAAACTATAATATCTTTAAAAATAGCTTTAACTCTGCTTTCTTTCCTTCTAGAGTCCGTATTTCCTATCGTACTGCTGAGACTATGAGTCCAATACACCTGCATGCCCTCTGTGTGCATTAAGAACAACTCTTGGCATTTGTGTCATTAGCATATCACTAATCTCTGGAAACTAATTATAAAGCACATGCCCAGTTTACACTGACCCTTTCACCACGTGACTTAGAATCCAACTAAACAACTGACAGGCTCTTACTTTTCTCTTCCCACTGTCCCTCGGGGAAGGCAGGATTATGGGGTGTTTCCAGCAACTTCAGGTATCACCTGGTGGGCATTTAACATTCTGTAAGAGATTGTAATGTTTGTCACTTGTTTATCAAGAGAAGCTATTATTCAGGAAAAAAACACAAATTAGATTAGAAGAAGCCTCTTTGCTACTGATGGAGCCCCTCTACAGCAAACCTTGCCTCCAGAAAACATTTTAGCTCCTTCTGCAGAGCGCAGTGTTTCTGCTACAGGCAGCAATCTGGGAAGCATCTATATATAAGCAGGATGATTATTCAGGGGCAATGCTCCTGCTGTCCTTGCAGGAAAGCATCACATCACAGAGAAATGATTTGGACTATTATGTTTATATCAGAAACTGTTTTCTGGAGGAGTGATTTTAAACCACACGGCATCAGATCTCTTTAATTGTGACAAAATCTTTTCAGCAAAAATGGGCAATCTGCCCCCCCCCCCCCCCCCAGATTTGAAAGCAGTTGTATTTAAATTTTTTGCAAATGCTTTCCTTGATAGGTTTATACCTCTTCACTAGGTAAATTGTCTGAACAGAAACCAGACAACCCTAGACATGCTAGCTTTAGTAAACTAAACATGAAGTAATTGAGCAGAATTCAGACTGTGATCTCACATCCACTGCATTTAATAACCGTTCACAAGTATGATATTAATACTTTTAGATGTTTGCAGGATGAAGTTTTTAAATAAACATTTCCAGGTACTGAATGAGCAATTTCAAAAGAAAATATAAGCCTTCTCTGGTTATGGCTGGATCCTGAAAGAGTCATTCACATTTCCAACTTTATCTTTTCTGTCAGTTGTTTTTTTTACTTTTTGCATTAGCATTTTAAGGAGCATAACCAAAGTGTTTTTACAATAGGAGACATGTATATTTATTCTGCTTTCTTGCAATGCTTTCAAGAAGCAGCAAAGCAATTTTTGCTCAGGTTTTCTAACACTAGTCTTCAAGCAGCAACAGGTCATGCAGGACTTCTGTCCAAAAATCAAGCGGGTGAAAACATGTTGGTATAATGGAAACTTTAGCAAGACTGCAGCTGGTATGACCAGCTTCCACTATTAGGGTTTAGGTTATATTTATATTTATATATGTATAAGATTTCCAAAGTCCTCTCCTATCCCTCCACATGTTTATACAGGTTGTGTATTCCCTCTTTGCTGTATGCCCTGCTTTAACTGGACCACTTTTCTTCCCCACTGCAACGCCCAGTTTCTAGGCTGAGACCAATTTTGGTGGGCTTTGGATCAGGCTGAAACTGTTAAGGCTGAGCATTTTTAGGTCTGAAATCCCTTTTTCATCCCTCAAGTAACAGAAAGTTCCTTAAAGTCAGGAACTGGCTCTCCCGTTTCAGTTTTTGCACTTAAGAGCCTTTTGTTAGTCAGCAGAAACTCAGGCAGGGTTTACCAGGGTCCTGGCTCAGTAAAGCACAGCTGCATGACTGATTTGCAATGCCTAAGTAGACCCAGTTTAAGCAAAATGATTATTCACACTGTTACAGGCATGTCTGCAGTGTCTGCATGAGACATACAAATGCATGAGTCACAAACACTGCCCTTCCTCTCATGTTACTGCTCCCTTTTTCCTAAAAGTTGAAAGTATAAATTGAAATATTGAAAGGAAAATTGGGGTTTTGCTCTGCCCTGCAATTTTCATCCCCCCTGCTGTAATGGAGACATGAATGCCCATTGCAGCACTACCTCTTCTCACACACCTGCAGCAAGAAATGTGGTTTGACTCAAGCTACATAGGCTCTCATAAAAAAAAAAAAGCCCAATGACAATAATTAATTTACCCAAAATATAATGACAGGCTACTCTTGGGTGGGGAGCTGCCAGAAACCCCAGCTCTGGCATGCTCCCCGGCACCGCAGCCTCCATGCACCAGTTAAACCCACCTCCAGCCCCATGCCCGCTGTGTTTTTGCATTTCTATCATCCAGTGCCAACTGTGTGGCGTATTAGCCCTGAATTTGCCTTGCCTTAGCCACCTGGGCATGCGGCTGTCCCTCCATTACCCACCTTCTTCCCTCAGGCATCTATGTCTGCCACAGCTGATGAGCTGTCAGACTTTGGCCCCTGAGCAGCCAAAATGGCTCTGGCCAGGCCGTGCCCTGAGGTGAGGACAAGCGGGGGCTGAGGACAGCATGGACACCACAGGGACTGCGGGCAAAGAGGAGAGATGGCACTGTGATGCAGCTGGTGCTGGGGGAGGAAGTGGCTCTGCCATTGCGCAGGCTCTGAAGGTGGCTAAAATGGATGAGGAAAAAAAATATCCCAAGCGAGAGAGGATGGGAGTGACTGTTGATGAAAGGCCATCCGGTGCCCTGTGGGGAGCAACCAGAGACTGCAGCCTCAAGGAAGATGAAGAGAGACTTTATGTTTTAAGATGGCACCTTTCAGGTGCCCCTTCTGACCCAAATCTCCTCCCAGTCTGAGGAAATAAAATCCATCTGTGAGCGACCCCACCAGCGCCATGAGCAGCCAGCACTACCCCCTCCCCTCAGCAGGGGATTAGTG
This sequence comes from Strix uralensis, assembly GCF_047716275.1. NCBI lineage: Eukaryota > Metazoa > Chordata > Aves > Strigiformes > Strigidae > Strix > Strix uralensis. The sequence goes on along the minus strand of NC_133979.1, from coordinate 33,488,815 downwards.
CTGAGGGATCTGGTGGAGTTGAGAACCATCAGGGTGAGGTTAATGGTTGGACTGGAGGATCTTCAAGGGCTTTTCCAACCTTGATGATTCTGTGATTCAGGGGCCGCAGGGGCCACGCTGCCGTGGGGGCTCTGCTCCGGCATCCTGCGATGGAGAACAAGCTCCTCCAGTGAAGGAAACACATTCCCAGCATCAGGGAAGCTAGGCAAGGGATTCACACTCTGGATAAGTTTAAAACCACCAGCATTTTGCTCAGACGAAGACGCAGGTCCTTGTGGGAATACGAGTTTCACAGGAAAGCAGAGGTGCTTCAGGCTGTCCTGTCCGCTGAGTTTGAATTAGTGATGTCTCCCTTTCCCATTTCCATGTGAGTGATGTGCTGACCGAGCGCTGCCATGGCAGCTCCTGGGAGGGAAGCTCCCTGCACAGCCTCCAGACAGCCCCAAGCGGAGCAGCGGATGGCAGAGGCTGCACTGCTCCCCTTGGTGTCTGTGCCGTGCCCCCAACCCTTCCCATGTGCAGGTGTCTATATGCAGGCGGTGGGCCTGCTGCTGGCTGATGGGTGCCAATACCAACCTGTCCTAAAACGAGTGCATTTCCCCCTTATTCCAATGAATGATAGAGTAGATGACAGGACTCGCTCAATGTCAACAGTAGGGACAGTTGTACTTAACCTATAAGTAAAAGCATTTCCAGTTCTTAACAGTTGCTCAACAGATATGATTGGTTACCTACTATCTCTAGTTTAAACATCCATAACGTCAATCGCTGTCATGTGAATATGCTTATGCAGATATTCACTGTACCTCCTGCCACTGAATTCCCCATGTCCATTAAGCGCTGTAAGCCTAACAGGAGCAAATAATCACATTGCAAATAATCACAAGAATTGGTGCTCCATCAAAGTTATTTCATCCAGCACTGCAGAAAGCCTGGGCCAAACACCTCAACTCTTCACGGCAATAGCTTTGTCTGGTAAAATGGTGTTGACCTACTGATTGATGTATAGCGATCTAACAGTTATGATTTCTCTGAGGCGGCGATGGAAGTAGCATTCCCATCCAGGAGGATTACCCTTTTCTGGTAATGCCCCATCTCCTTAGATTGAGCTCCTAACACTTCTTTCTCTCTGCTGTGCTTCAGAGCTTGAACAGATTTACTTTGGGTATGTACAGTATATTTATTTGCAAATGCTTTCAGAGTTATGGCCATGATTCTTATCCCCTACAGACTGTTAATTAAAAAAATCTACTCATTAACCTTGCAGCATTATTTTGCATTATGTCAATGATTATCTCTGCTATTACTCAGGATGACATCTTGTGTAAACCTGTGTCCCACCATTAACAAGATAGTAACTCCTGGTCAAGAAAGAGAGCCAACAATTATTTTACTCACATTCTTCACTGAATTTAAGCCCTGACATGTACACCTGCTCATGTTAAATACCACTATGGTTATGGTCTTTTATTCAGAGTAAGTATAAATATATATTATTTTAACCAAACAGGGATATCTGGCTAGAACATGTAGTAACTAAGATTCTTGGTCTTGTCAGAACCTGTAACTTTCCAACAGTCTGTTTTAATGTTTGCTTTCATGAATATTTTCTCTACTGCTCACTAGTTAAAATAGAGTTCACCCATACTAGTGGGTGCATGTTGCTTTACACAGTACCTCATCTTCTGTGTCGAGAGGTAAGAAAGGGGACAAGGGAACACATGTGCAGCGTTGTACAGAAAAGAAAAAAACACACACACATGGAAAAAGATACGCCCTCATGCTGCAGCCTCCCCACTCAAACAGCCTCTGACAGAAAGCAGAAGAAAAAACTTCACAGAGCAGTTTGCTTCCCTGCAGGAGGCACAAAGGTAAAGCAAAAAGAAGCAGTGGAGCTATTTCTGCACTGATTAGAGTTGAAGCCTGCTCCTCTCAACTGTCCCTCATACGGGGATGTTTTGGAGAAGATAAGAAACAGCAGGTGTCTTCTCCATTAAAACCACCAACCTGCTCTTTACATATTGATTTAATGGACACTAGCATAAAGGAAACAAATTCTGCACTCTCTATCCTAACCCCTCTGTCTGAAAAATCACTGTGCCTGGAGTAGCTGGCAGAGCTCCAGGGCAGCACAGCACACCATACTCCTCTGTTCAAAAAAAGCCAGTGGACTCACAAATATTGTTTGATTTAAACATTTTCCCAGGCCTCTGTTCCATCTCACCCCACTAAGGCTCGAAACAGTCTTACAACCTCAGTGTCTGGTCGGGCTGGTAAATCCCACATGGCTCTGGACTAACCAGCTACCCACAGGACCAGAGCTACCTAAAGCCCTTTTTAGAGGTCTGCAGCCAAAAAAATCACAGGTAAATAAAATGGTATAGTTATTCTATATCCCACTGCAGGTACTAATAGGGAATTTCAAATTGCAAATCTGTTCTGGTGAGATGTAACTTAATCACGTCAGATACCTTGTTTTGTCAAGTTAACAACAGGCTTTTACATCCATGGCTTTATTACAGGAATCTAGAGCTCTGCTTTCAAAGGAAATGGCTTTTGCCTGCATCACATGTTATAGCTCCATATGGTGATAGTTATAAAACCCTTTTCTTAGACATATCCAGGAAAACTCAGAGTTGCTGTCAAGGCTGACATAACAGTCTGCTTTATCTCCTTAGTGGATGAACAGACTAAAATAGTCTTTTTCTCACAGAATGCTAACACAGTTCTGTTTCTATATATAAGCCCATGGATTTACTGCAAATCTACTGATAAAGCTAGCACTACAACAACTTCTGCAGTCTACTTGGTGGTTTCTTTTCCTTTAGAAAATTTGAATATACTACTAGCCCTTCTGATTTTAAATCTTTATAAAAGTTGCTTTACAAAACCAACTTTTTTTTACTGTACTCTGACATTTCCTAATTTGACAAGCACCTCAAAAAACTGACATGAACCTAACAATGCTAATTCACATATTTGGGCTGAATGTGTCAGCTAGAGAAGTGAAATTAAAGTTATACACATGTCTTAGCTTAGCAAATGTCCATCTAATAATATCATGCCCAAATCAATTGCCAGCTTTGCTGGCAGTGGTAATGTCTAACCCTACCTGGCCAGAATTTAACCTGGTGAGCAGCTTCCAGAAGACTGCATACCACTGCCAGTCACATGAGCTATGCCAGCTCCCAAACACCTTCCTGTCCTTTATGGCTTTGCCTGAAGCATTAATAAATCTTCCCTTTGGACAGATATTCTGCATACTGTTAATAGCTGATGGTATGCTAGCACCCCTGTCCTCACCTATTTCCAGTTCTGCAAACAACCCTTTATGCAAAACTTTTTAGTAACCTGAAAATTATCTTAAGGGTCTTTTCCAATCTAAACGATTCTAGGAAAAAAAAGGAAAAAAAAAAAGAGGTTTATTTATGGTAAGCCTTCAGCAGTTTTTCTTCTACTTTCTTCTTCCAAATTTCTTCTGTCTCTCTGCTGTAGTGACTGGCAGGTTCTAACTACTTCCTCACTGTGGATGCAATTTCGAGATCTGATGTAATTCTGACAACAATAGACCACACCTTCCCGTGGAAAGTTTCTAAGGTGTGGTAACAATTACTGTGTCTTGTGCTTGGAGGGATGGGTAAATAGGTAAAATCCAGCTGGATTGGTAAGTGCTATTACATAATGTACCCAGCTTGAGCTCCAATTGTCTAGTAATGTAATTATTTTTGTTTTCTTAAACCTTTTTTTCTGAAGCCGATTAGATCAACATAGGCTTTAAATGTGAGAATCTTCCTTTAACACTATTCAGCAACTGTTTTCCACTTCCTGGTAATTAGTAAATGCTGGCCTAGATATGCCAGAGCTAGAGCAGAACGCAGGCAAAAGAAGCCTTGGATAAAGCCGGAGGGGAGAGGTACTGTGTCTTGTTTTCTAGCTCAACAACTTGTTTAGGGTGCTTCTTTCTTTTTGAACTTGCATGTGGGTTTTAGGGCCTGTGGGTGTTTTTTTTAAATTACTTAATTTTCCCTAAGTACAGAAGATCATACAATGAGATCGCATTCATAGGCAGTTGTGCTGGCCATCACCTTTACATGCTTACACCAGATGTAAGCCTGCACAGAAAAACCTTGGCTAGCCAGACATCTGAAGCAGATTGAAATTTAGGAGGAGGTGGGGTGGATGTTTGCATGTCAGATCTGGCATACTGACACTTGCCTTCTCCTTCATTACTCATGCACTGACTACCTAGAAATCACTTTTAATTCAGATAATTATACTGCTGTTCAGCTCTGATAGTTTGCTTTTAGTGATCCTGTATCTTGCTCATCTCCATTTACTAAGATGACATTGTTTTTTAGGAAGGGCAGTTTAAAAAATGTCACAGAAACTGAAACTGAGCCATTCAGGAAAGTGCAAGATGTTCCCTTCCCTAAAAACATCAAGCAGAATAAAAATGAAGAACAGATCTGGCAGTACAGTTTGCATTTCCCATTATTATTTGCACTGTCTGCATGCTGGAGGTGGCAAGAGAAATAAGTCTGCTCTGAAGTCTCTTTTCATTGCTCCTGAATAGTCTAGTTTGTCCGTATATCCAAACCTCTCATTATTCAGACAGACACTCCTACTATTTTCACCTCCTTGCTTTGTTTATCCGTGATAGCATGACTGAGTACATTTCTCCCTTAACATGCAAGTAGGTGTTACAATTTATGCTTTGTTTTCTTAAATAACCTCCTACGAGAGACTCCTTCTTCAAAACACAGTCTTCACTGCACTTTTATTTTCTCACAGGCATCCGATGCGGTACCATTCACGTTGTCATTTCTCTAACCTCAAAAGAGAGGCTGCCCGGGTAGAACAGAGCAGTACTTACTACTTACTTAGAGCTGTTGGGCAGGCACAACTTTGATGTAGATAGCTGATTGAGGGGCCATGGAGAGAAAGGAGGAGTTCAGTCTTCAAACCTCTTCAATCCTTGTCCTTATTACTGAAACTCTGGGGAGTAGAGATACTTGTCCCTCTGGAATAGAACAGAAATCACATTTCTACCTGGCCAGCACAAATCTCATCTTTTTTAGCCCATGCCAACCTGAGTGTGAACTGAAAACTTTAGAGATGAAAGTAATAAAATCTTATCCTTCAAACCAATGATTCTTTACCATCAAACATTACATTTTCAACTAGTCAATAGAATGTGTTTTGCACATGTTTGCCCATAGCAATTGCAGGTTGTGAGTACTTAGTGCTGATCTCTGACTGCTGTTTTACAAGTCAAAATGACAGAAATCTGCCATGATATTGTGCAAGAATTTCCAAACCAACTAAAAACTATGTACCTTGTAGATGAAAAAAAAAAAATTATGTAACTTCAGAGAAAAAAAAATACTTACTTGACAGCTACTGCTGAAATAAAGCAGAGTAACTACAGGAGGATTAATACACTGTACTTACTATTGGATACTCACTTCTCAATTAGATCTGCTATTTCCCAAATGCATGGATAGTATTTACATTACAGATTAATTATCCTTGGAGTGAAAACATCCTGAGAACTCTGTCACAGGTAAATATCTTAAGCTAAATGTTTAAGTTAAATTTCAAACTCTTTTGTTCAGTTATATTTCATCACATCCTACTGGACAGTGTTTTTCTATTAAACATCTTTCAGAACTGGTTTTGCTCTGCTTCATTATTCTTAAACAATCTGTAGAGGAAGTTCACAGGATAGGGATTTATCATGTCTTTCCACATAAAAATACCTCACCTAAACTCTGCTGTCATAACAGTCACAGGGTCTCCCATCCCAGTGAGTGTGCATGTTGTAAGAAACAAGAAAAATATTGTACTTACAAGCTTATGAACTTATAAACTTATAACCATAAAGAGACAAAGTTGATCATAGACTATCTTAATTCAAATACCCCATATATCTTGCCTAAAAAAGATATGCTCTGCCAGAGGTCAGTGCAGAGATCTATGCGGGAAGCAGACATTGAGATAAAGTATTTTTATTTCCCTGCTCTTCATCTTCAGGTGAAGCCACTTGACCTCCTTTGTAGGAAGCCACTTTATGCTCTTGTGTATAAAATAGGGAAGACTCAAGTTTACTCTGAGTTTGCCACATACAGAGACTGCTTTGTAATGTAAGTTCGTCGAAGCCCTCTGCATCTGAGGAATGAAAAGAAAAGGTTGTGGTAATAAGGCAGAATTTTTTTCTGCTATAAAGACCCAGCAAGTTTATATTGATTCATCAGTATGAGACAGCTTCTACTCAATAAAAAAGTTTGTAACCCAAGCTATGTTCATGGTTTTTTTGATTGTCCTGGCATCTGGACCCTTCAGCCTACCTCAGATCTGTTTTTTAAATGCATAATGCCCTCAATAGTTGGATACCTCTGTTCACTGACCATGAGAACTAAATGATATGAACCACATAACACCCTGTTTGCTTCAAAAATCTAAGAGCTCTTCATCTCTGTGTTGGTTATCTTTTCATCACTGTCATTATAAAAACGGATATGTAGTTGAAAATGGGGTATGTAAAAAAAAAAAGACCTTCCAGAAGTGATGCCCCAAGACATGATCAGAACCCTTAAATATCTGTATTTCAATGGGTTCAGTGGAGCTACAGTGACTTGAGTAATTCTTTTTATGGTAGTCAATGATCAGAAAATATTTCTGCATATTCAGTAATGCTTCATCACTCATTCTTTACACACTATAATAGTTTATTTTTCAATTTATACTTACAAGTTTGGTCTCAGGAGGTTAGTGCTATTTTACATATTCATATAAGCTCTTAGTTTTCTAAATGTAGTGTCATGAATAACTGTCATCACCCAAGAGGGATGTAAAGCCTACCAAGCTCTTTTTTTAAAAATTGAATAAACCTTATCTCACACCAGGGATTTCTTGGTTTTAACTGTCTCAAATTAATTACTGTTGCCTAGTAGATTCATAAGCTATCCGGTACTTCCTGCAGAGACATAGAGGCAGAACTCTTTTAGACAAGCACATCTAGAAAATAACACTTGCTCACTACAGATAATGCTTCCCACTGACTATGTTAACAGCTAATGTTTCTTATATCTTGAACAATTACAGTCTTAGAAATATTTACAACTTTTCTTTATCTTTCCTTTTTTCCCGCCTTCTCCCATGGTGTCATGTGAGATCTGACTGTGTATCACTAACTTCTTGAAATGTCCTGGATATAATTTGGAGCCAGGCTGTTTTCACGTGAAATTATTTTAATGGATTTTGAGTAAGAAGCTCTTACTCCATCTACTGAATGTGGTTTGTGTTAGCTTCACCTTTCAAACTGAACGCATGAAGTCTCCTGATAATTTACAATGTATATACTATGAGGTGATACCTAATTTAGTTTATGCTGTGAAAGTATGATCCAGTTCCCATAGAAAAAAAATAAAAACATTGTGTTGACTTAATTAAAATTGTATTCGACCCTAAAAGGGAGGGACTCTGCTTATATGAACAGAAAAAAAAATATGGTATTTCTTTCAGTGCTTAAAGTGACAATGAAAATTCAGGAATCTTTTATTAGAGAGGAGAGAGATAAAGACATAATACCAGTGAAGTCAGCAGAGATAAACTGATATAAAGGCTTTCAGATGAATCACACCATTCTGACAAATGATGCAAAACCCTAGTAGCTGTTACAGCCTCAGGTTAAAATCAAGACACAAATAAAAATGTTTTGCATGATAGAGACTCTACTGCATTTATGAACATAAGAACATCTATTTAGCTCAGCATTTTCATCTTTTTCATTTTGTATTTGCATTTATGATCTCATCTAGGTTTCCTACCCTTGTTTTCTTAGCAGTCATAAACCTGCTATGCTCTGTGCTTAGGGACTGTGTGAGCTATTACGGATTCTGCTTGGACAGTGTATGTTTCAGTCCCTATGGAGCACGGCATCAGCTCTATAAACTGGCTTTTTGTTTAACTGATACGCTACAGTTTTCATACTTTACAAATAGTACTTCGTGTAGGGATAAAGAGTTCCCCAAAAACAACCTTGGGCACCTCACTAGAGGTCCAGAGGCCTTCTTGTGCTCTGTACACAGTATGTTGGACAAAAGTCTTCCTGAAGTTTCTGGAATGCTGTTCTTGCTCCCTTGGTTCTTCCAGAGGGAGGTATAACAGCTGAAAAAATTGAATAATTCTGTGCTGTTAGGACTGTGTGTGACTGGGCATTTTGATCTACCTGTAATTAACTATGAAACCCTTTCTGATAGCTTCCACATTGCATGGACCAGACTGAAGCTGTTACCACTCGGTGAGTGTGAAATGAAGTGGCACCCATTTGTTTCCTCCTCACCTAAAACTCTCTGCAACATTAATCTCTAATAGGATATGAACTGTGTATCGAGATCCACCCTGTAACAAAGCTGGTCCTTAGCATGAGAATAATCCCTCACCAGTGAAATGTGGAAGCAGAATGTATTAAAGCTTCAAATACTTTTATACTTGCAAAAGACAGAGCAGGACACTTAGCCAGAATCTGATTTTTTGGAAAATCATGCTTAAAGATAGAAACTTTTGACTAGTAGCCACCACTAGAAAATAAAGTTGCTGAGCCTACAGTCAGCTTACACACTTTTTCTAGTCAATTGATCTGGTTTTGCAAGTGAAAAACTGTATCAGATGTAAAGCCCAGCTGTTCTTTGGTGGGACAGTTCACATAACTGGGAACTACAAAGACAGAAAAAAAATCACATGTTCATTTCAACATTGAGGTTCTTCATTAAAAAGGCCATACATTAAACATGGAGTGTAAATATTAATTTTAGAAGAGAGGCAAATGAGGCACTACTAGTAAAGACAGTGAATAAGGAACCATAGCTGAGATGGATTTGATTCATATATTAGGAATAACAAAATAACCCAAGTAATGTTAAGTTTCCCAGCATTAAGTAACCTTAATTTCATTCTACTTCTCTAATACAGACAGACATGTTTACCACAGGGCAGATATCCACGACGTTGAACAGTAAAATTATGTATTTTTTATATAATTCTTGATATCAGCAGTCTATTTTAAAAAGCCAAGTTAAGGTAATGGAATGTTTTCTGTTTAGGGTCTACAGCGCATTGGAGTCAGATGCAGTCTCCCACTGGATCCCCAGCACTAAACTGAGCCTTATTAATGTGAGACATTTTGTACTGGGGAGCGTAACTGCTCTCAGGTCTGTCTGCCATCCACTGAAATAGCGTATTTACCACTTTTCTGTACGTGAGAAAGTGAGTACCAAAATTATGACTCAAGCTGTCTACCAGGTTTTATGGCTCTGTATTGCCAGGAGCACGTGGAGAGCAGCAGTGACCAGGGAAGATCTGCTGCTGCCCAGCCCTCAGCAGCCCAATCTCAGCAAAACCTGAAGCAAAGGCCAATTCCTCTGAATTTTCCCACGTGCATAAGGCAGGTAATGAATTTTATGCCCACGGATGTTGTGCGTGGTGGTGCCAGGGACCCCACCAGTGCTTCCCAGCTGTGCTGCGTCATTTCCCCCTTCAAGGGTGTAGTGCTAGGGCCTGAATAATAGGCCCTGAAACAAAGTTGACCTCTGGATGAACCTCAGAACCAAATCCATCATTAGTATCCACTAATTAGTAAAATCTGTATTACCATTAGCGTTTATTAATTAGTATCTGATCATTAACAAAATATGTAAGCTCGCTAGTGAAAGATGCAGCTTAGACAGAATATAGTCTGTAGTGAGGATGAAATGCTGAGAGAATGTATCCAACTCTCCTTGCTCAGCCTTGTTCAAGGCTGAGAACCCAAGTGTTTGGCCTTGTTAGAAACTCCCTTGGTTCTCCCCACCAAGCCCTGGCCAGGCTCTGGGTGGAATCCAACAGGAGGATGAAACCAGATGTTTCCGCTCAAAACAAAGGTGACAGTTATTCTGGCTTGGTGATTTTTGGTATATAAGGCTGGACCCGCTCACAGCGACTTTGGAAGCCTCACCTACAGGTGGAGGCACCGCGTAGGACTTCCCACTCTCTGGGAAAGGCTCAACAAATCCTCGCTGTAACCGGGGCTGCCCAGCGCCTGCGGGTCTGGATGATGGGAACGGGTGCAAGGGGTGAGGTATCCTTCGTAATCACTGTTCTCCTGGTCGTGTAGTAATGATTAGGTGCGTTGCCTTGCTTATTCTTATTTTCTATAATTAACTGTATAAAGTAATAATTAAGTGTGCTATTCCGTATTTTTCTTATTGCTTATTTTCTGTATTACTTGCGTATATCCTTTAATTATTAACAGTGAGATAGGCCTACTCTTTTCACTCTGCTGTCTGTGTTTAATTGACATCCTCAATCAGCAAAACAGAGGGGAGAAGGGTGCCCAGCCTGACACAGTGCAGCTCCAAGCATCTACCATCCCTCCTCAGCATCGGCGTGCTGCCAGCTGACTGAAACCCAACCCCCAAATGAACTGTTAAAGCATAAAGAGGGACAAGCTAAGAGTTAACATGCAACATTTGAAACCATATTCTCCTATTTGCAAATTCTCCATATATTTTTCTCAATGAAAATGGTTTGTGAAGGGAAAGAGATAACAGTTATTTATAAAAGTGGCAGTATTCATTATCACTGTGAAATAAAAACAAATCCTGAAAAAAGTAAAATTATCTAAATTATGAGGCAGGTGGTTGAACCCCACAGTGGTGACATTTAAAATTGTAAATATTGGAATGGAGCAAACAAGAGAACAATGCCTTCCCACAAAACACTACTCATAATAACTGACATTTTCAGTCCCTATTTTAACGCCACGTTGTATGTTAAATACTATTGCCACATCAAAATATAAATTTCAGATTTCAGATGTTACAGAAATAACTCCTCACTACCTTGGGGAAAGATGTCAATGTCAAACAAAATTAACTCACCACCAAACACCAGCTTGTCTTCTGTTATGGATGGACTACAAAGAAATAAGAAGACATTTGTACAGAGGTAAACAGATTTGCAGTAGAGTCTATAGTACCCTTCTGGAGGAATCTGCATATATTATTATTATTATATATTATATTTTGCCTGTGTTGTGTTGAGCCCATCAAGTGCTGTGCATCCAGTTTTGGGCAGTGAATGTCTGAGGTTTATTAATAAGAAGTACTTTTAATATTTACTCTGCTACAACCAAAGCCAGTTTTGCATTTCAAAAAGAACCATTCTATTTATTCCCTCATTAAACAACCTATTTTTTAGCTGGAGACAGGTTTCATATTTTGAAGTGTTAATATTTAAAACTAATGTCTTCTTATGTTGAGGATGTTACCTACTGATTAAAACAAGGATCCAGCTCAGCTGGTCAAGTTACTTTACATCTCTCTCAGATGTCAGCACTCCTAAGATGAGATTGATAATACCTGCCTTCTTTATGCAAAGATGGGACAAGTTTTATTAGCTCTTTATAATGTTTAAATGAAGGATATTGATCCTGTGATGTGAGGAAGATTTTGTTCTTCCTCCCGACCGGCATAGGATTTGTGTTTCACAGTCTGAAGTTGGGGTAGTTGGGCTTCAGCCTATTGATCCACTGATTCACTCAGACATTAAAGTAAAATAAGCAGCATGTAGCTGAGCATTTAAACATCAAAACCTCTACTGTGAAGGATAAATTGATGCCAGATTAAGTAGCTCCCACAAAGTTTAGCTTTTGCACTGAATAATACAATTCACATGTGAGGCAGACCAGCTCTTTCTGAGTTTTGCTGTTAGGGATGACTTTGCTCAGTCTGTCACCACCCTGAAGGTGAAGGTCCTGCTACCTGTGACATTTTTAGGGCTTAAGAGAATTTATGTTTACAATCATTCTCAGGAAATATTTGCACAAGACTTTACAAGCGTGTTGTTTCCAGCGAAGGAGGTGTGTTTGTTTATTCTCAGATTGCTTCTGGACTTCTAGACTTTTCCAGATTAACAGTTATATCTGAATTATATTCCTGACTCCAAGCTCAAGCAGAACAAGCTAATTGCTAAGAGACTTCATGTACACAGAGCTATTAATTGTGATTAAACACACAAGAAGGTTGACAGATTAAATTGTGTTATCTGGCCTCAATCAACTCACATGGACTAGGGTTGTAAACTTTATTTCCCATCACATGACTTCTCTGTATGTTCCTTGGTAGTCAGCCTTGAAAGACACCAGTTATAATCCACAAGTCCTATTAAATATTCATAAATATTCACCTTTGATGGTGATTGGCTGAGCACCCTGTACTTGATGTTCTCTTTCACCCTGAAGTAATTTCTCTTGATAAACACTGATGAAAATGCAACCAAAATTAATTGATACAATTTCCCTTTTTCATTCCGAGTGTAGTTGCTTGGTTTTACTCTGTTTGCACATGCCGAGGATCAGTTGTCTTAGGGAAGGACTTATTCTGCCCAAGAGGGAAGGCTCCCTGTTAATCACAACATCTTTCCACAGGCATTTCCGTGACAATCTCCTCCAGTCGTCCAGAAGTCTTTTGCCAGCCATTTTCATACTGAAGGATTAATATTGTGGTGGAAAAGCTTATAAAATTGAAAACTGTGGTCACTGTTAGCAGTCAAGATGTCCTCCTTCCCTTTCACACAACCGTGTAACTTCCCATAAAACAGATGTTTGAATCAGAAATAGTTAGGAGTACTATTTTGAAAGGTACTTTTTAGAGGTTTAGTTGATGTCTAAGAGCCATGGTATCAGAAGCACCATCATGAAGTTTGGCAGTGCTTCATCTCTCCTAAACAGAATTGATAGCACTGATCTGTCTCTAATCAAAATCCACCCAATATTTAGTGACGATACCAGCTTTACTTGCTTAAAAATAACAGCACCGATTGCTCCATTCCTGAAGGTTTTTACAACATTTGATATTGAGACTTCAAAATAGGAAGATAACCAGAAAATAGAAATTTATTTTTGTAACACTGAACTTTGTTTATGATGGCATTATGTACACAGAATGCTTTCTGCAGACACGCCTCCAGCTCACATATTATTTTCTTGCTCAAAGCCCTCCAAAGATTGGTGAGTATGTCAACATGGCTTTATACAAAAGTAGCCTCCAGGGCCAAAATGTGGCACTTGTAAGGTTGGAAATTCTACAGTAAAACGTCTTAAACACATGAGTGTGTCACTTTACTCTTAGCATAAGTTAAAAAGCATCATCATTATATTAAGAATTGAAAATGTTTTACATTCCCTTCTGTTTTACAGGAAACTTGTCACCGTGCTCCTAAAGATTCACAGGTTTCAGCAATTTTCAAAAGCTTCTCTGTAAAAATTTCCAATCTTCTTCCCTTCCATTCGCCAGGCAGTATTCCTGTTTTCCTTTCCTGCTGTAGCTGCAAGAGCCCACCTGGTTGCCTTTAGTTTGCATGAGCAAGACCATGCAGAGATAATCAGACAAATGAACCTGCCAGGGAATGGACAGATCAAAGAGCATCAAGAAAATTTGATCATTCGACTCTCTCTGATCTCATCTTTCAGCTCACTGGCTGCTGCAAGGCCAACTCTGCTGAGTTCCTCCTGCTATGGGTATTAAGATGTCTGGGCACCTTGCAACACTGAGCTCATCGTTTGTAGGTTACCTGTGATCAAACTATAAGGGAAATTGGCACTGAGGCATTTCTGAGGGAAAAAAAAATTACAGTTTTCCTTTTTTTTTGTTACTGGAATTGTATAGCAAACTAATCCATTCCCTATTGATTGGATTTTCAAAGTAAGGCCACAATTTTAGCATCCAAAGTGGTTTTTCTTTAATAATAAATCCTTAATAACAGGTGCTTGGAAGTATTTAAACCTTAAAGGAAAGGAAAAGCTTTTGAAAATATAAGCAGGTCTCTGTATTTTTCACATTAACCAGCAGCGTTTTTTGTTGGAGAAGGCACGGGCTCAGTCTTGTTGCCCCAAAGTTTCTAGATCAGGAGATAAAGAAAACAGTGGGGCTTGCCTGTCTTGTTCATCATTTGGGGAAAATTTGTGCTTCTTTAGACAACTATTGGGCCATGATTAGGTGTATTGAAGTTAAAAAATACAGAGATGTATACAGCGATGCACACAGAGATCAGTCCATCGGGAGTTGCTCTACAGCCAGACTGGTAAGTGAGATGTGAGGGGAGCATTTGTACAGAGAAGCTTTTTTTTTTCCTGCAGACTGTAAAACTTTCACATTACAAAGCAGACACAGAAAATGAAGTACCAACCATGTCTTGGGTAGTGTGTATTCACAGGGGGAGCAGATCTGACCCAGGGATTCTCCACATCTACGGGAGTGGGGAGATGAATGGAAGTGGTAAAAGAGCTGTTTGTGTAAGTGGGAGATGGTCTGTGCCAGAGCTGGGTGTGCAGGCATCGCTCTCAGAAAGGATCTGCTTCCTTTAGGCTCACCATACCACTGTCTCCAGACCACAAACCAAGAGCTCAGCCGCTTGTACCCACTTGTGCTCAACGACTATTATTTCTATAATATCATATATATCTTTTATATCGTGTAAACTAACGTAGAGTAAGAAATTACTTGATTAGGTACCCTGCTGCGCTCTCCAGTTGAGGTGATACTTGAGGGCGGGCATCCTTCTCCTGTGCAGCAGCTATAGGGTTACTGTTTGCTGTTTAGGGATGCAAAACAGATATACAGATACAGAATGCAACTGGTACAACAGAACAGCCTAACTCAAAACCTCCTGAAGTTAGTGGAGTGACTCCCATAGACTTCAAGGGGATTTTGCTCAACCTCAGAGGACCAGATTTTTCCAAAGATATTTAGATGCCCAATAGGACTTTCAGAAGTACCTTAATAGTTTAAGCATCTAGCTGCCATGAGATTTAGGCACCTAATTTTCTTTTCATTAGAATTTTTTTTTTGAAAATGCGATGTCTGGGTGCCAGTTGCATTTCTAGGGATGCAAAAATCTCTGAAAACTGGACTCTTAGCAATTTGCCAGAGATCCTGTGGTGTGTCAGTAAGCAAGCTCAAGAACACCAGCTCTGTAGTCTGCCAGCTGTGGCTCTCTTTTTGAAGCTCCCCCGGTCTGCCTTGGGTGTTAATGAAATTTCAGTGCGTGAGTACATCTGGCTGACATGACTAAAAATAACTGTAAATAAAGATATCAAAAGTAACTCCTTCTCCTCTCCATTCCACATTAATTTTTATGGTAGAAATAACATATATTTGTAATTATTACTTGTGGAGGAAAGGAAAATTTTAAATCCACTTTAAATTTTGCCTTTAAAAGACTGAATTGAGGTTTTTTTTATTTTCCAGAGTGGCTGAAAAGTTCTTGTGCATGATATTTATTTCTTTTTTTTTTTTAAATCCCTCCTTTAAAGCTCTGTCTCCCTCTTACTTTTGGAATTTTTACCACGAAGAAAGAGGAGCAGACGGAGTTAGGGTAAAGGATACCACTTTATTTAACTTGGCCTCCGAATGGACCTGTGTATTTGTTTATGATTTGCAAGGTTTCTGCTTTCATCCAGGCAGAAAATGGTTGCTAAGCAGCAGCATTGCTTTCTAAAAGGCAGAGCCAGGGCCTGATCCTGCGCTGACTTGTGCATATGGTTATTCACAGGGTTATGCCCAAGAAAGGTAACTTATATGTACCTCCCACCTATGCACTAATATATGTCTCTGTATAACTCACACAGGTATGTACATGTGTGGAGATACATATATGTACACGCAGAGATAAAAAGAAATTATGTTTGTGTCCTTGTGTGCATTTTTGTGAGTATCGGTACAAATTGACTTAAAACCTAGTAGCTGTCCTCTTAAATTAATTAATAATTACCCAAACTGTGGTGGTGGTATGAAGCTGGTCTACTGATTTTTTTGCCTTAGAAAAAATCCTTCATAAAAACCTTGCATCAGGTTTGGTTTGTTTGAGTTTCTCGACAGACTTCAGACATAAAAGTGAAAAGCTCTGAAGCAAACCAGAGAGGTTTGTAATACATACAAGAACTATCAAGTAACATCTCAGCCTTTCATGCATTGTCATGCCTTTGCTGTTATTTTTATTAAAAGTTACTCATTTGCTGAAATTTATGCAAGTGTGCAAGATGCATGAAACTGTAAAAACATTTGGAGATTTTGCTCATTAATCCTTTGCTGAATTTTCACATTTGATCTTGAATACAGCAGTCAGGAGGATGCATGATGTCTTCTCAGCTCATAAAACAGACCAAAAGCCTTAGAGGAGATGAGTGCAAATATATAGATTTCATACATTTATCATATGTATACAATATGGAGATCATATAATTTTAGACGTGCAGGTGATGTGACTTCAGCAAATCCAGTCTAAACCGCTGGGGAGCCACCATTTCCACGTAGTACCTAGGACTGCTGTGCTTGTAATCTTCAGAGTGCTTAGACACTTCACCTAATCCTCAGTATTGCTCTCGAGAGACAAGTCACGTATCTGTGTGCTGGTACAGCACCTGGGAAGCCAGGCAAAGCACTGCTGTGGCTTTTTAAACCTGTAAGAGGGAGTTAGATTGAGGAGAGGTGTCATAAATTCCTCGCTTCATGAGCCTTGCGGTAAATAGGCTGGACTGCAACCCATAAAACTAATGCATAAAGTCCCCCGGATGCAGCACAGATTGCCTGGTGACTTGGGAGGAATCACATAGTTACCCACATCTTGTTTTCTTTGTGTGTTTAATGCAGTGCTCTGGCTCGGCTTTGTAGGCCTCTGGGAGATACTGTGATAACAGACAGGGTGACACACCTGCGCCAGGCTGCTCAGTCTCGGGATCACGGCAGGACTACCCACGGATACACGCTTAGATAACTCTGTCTTCAGGTCACCGTGTTCTCTCTTCCCTCCACCACCGGCTGCATCTTTGTGGCAAATCGCACAGTCACTAGAATTAAATGACAGGGAGCTGAACATTTTCAAGTGTAGCCACAGTCTCTGACAAGGAACAAGGTAATTTTTAAAACAAGCTTCTGCCGCGCTGTCTTTCCCTGCTATTTTTATAAAAAGAGACTAAGTGAGCAGCCGAGAAGACTGCAGCTTCTTTGTACCACTGGAGAAGTTTGGGGCATCGAACAAAGGCTGGGGCCACAGTCTTGTCCAAATAACCCCCTGTGTGCAATTCCAGGAACCCAGAAGACCCAGAGATGACACCGCTCCCAAAGAGCACAAAGAGTTCCCTTTGGAGGTACATCCAGGTCAGGTTAGATCCCTGGCACAAAAGCTGGAGCAAAACCAAACAAGGTTCTAAAGCAAATGCTCTCACATTGGTGTGGCACAAAGACCAGGCTGCTCTACCTCTGAAGTACTACAGAAAGAGGATGAGGAAAAGCTGGTCTTAATCATCAGTGGCTGTTTTTGCTAATCCAGATGGGATTACACAAAATACTTCAATGAGAATTTCAATCTCACCCTGTACCTGTGTTTATTGTTTTTTCAGCCACTTTCACAGAATCACAGAGTCATCGAGGTTGGAAAAGACCTTGAACTTTCATAGGCTTCAATACTTAATTAACTATATATGAACACATTGCCACAAAAGTGGGAGTGTAGCCTAAACTTCTCAATTTTTCCCACTGCTGCTAACATTAATTTATTTCTACCAGGTGTTCTAGCAAACAACATTTTAACCACTCTGATGCCTGACTTGGTCAGAGAAGGTGTAGACTGCCCGGTTATCTAAAATAGCTCCAGCAGCCCTCCAGTAGCTGTGTTTCACTATTGCTTAAATAAGGCAATTTTTGTACCTCCAACATGAATTCTAGATGTATATAATCCTATGTATTACTTCTCTGGTATTCTGTAACATTGTGTAAATACCAGAGTTTAAAACAACTTTGCACCACAACCTTCTTAGCATATGAAAACTTAATGTTTTGCCCAAATCTCCCAAATTGCTGTTTCTCTTTGGTGTTGAAAAGCAAAACTGATTTAAAGTATATTTTTAAAAAGCCAGTGGGAAGTTAAAAAGAGAAGTCATACACATGACTCACAGTCCTGGAAACAGCTGTACTGCTTTTGGTGACAAAGGGCTGGGTTTATGTCTTACATAACTTCAGAAAAATCAATATGCCGCAAATGTACTGAGCCAGAAAGGCATTTGACCCAAAATTTTAAAAATAATACAAGCTGTCTCATCCTATATCTTTAAATGGGCGTTCTTTGTCCCTCTAAATATCTTACTTTGTGTCATGTCCAGAGAAAAGGGTGAGCAATGTGTTTGCAGTAGATTGGGCCACTTGGGAACAGCATAGATCAGAAGAGGTTCAGAGTTAATCACTGCTGTATCGTGAGTGTTTAACAACAGAAAGAGTATGTTGGTCAATAAAAAAACCACCAAAACTCCAAGTTACACCCAGCCTAACTGCAGGCATCTTCGTGAGAGAGAAGAAGGGCTATATGGTACAACTGCATCTGTACAGCAGCTACCTTCCTCTGGCCATCAGCCTCCAGATATCTCTCGAAGTATTCTCAAAACCGCTCATTTCCACACTTCCAAAGTACCAAGGAAACTAGAGCAGAAATGCTGGTTGTTTCTCTTAGGCACAAATTCTATTTAATACCAATAATGTTGGACCATAAAAGAGTAACCTCTTCTTCAGTACGTATTTGAAATGGTTATTTTTGTGCCTGGCTGTAGCTTGTTTCCCAAGACTCCTCACAATGTTTTATCTTCTGTTTATTGTTACAGTATTCAGTTCACATACTATTGGGTACTGTACTACTCAAAACTCAAGCAAATCCAAATATCTGAGATATATATTTAGCAACCCCAGGCCTATTTATATAGTGGCTACAAGAAATGCCCTTAGGCCAACGGTCCATCTCACCCAGGTTTCTGCCTCCGGCAGTGACAAACAGAAATGCTGTTTCGGGAGAGCCCATGAGCCTGACCACTTGCCGTGGTCCCTCCTACTGCCCAACACCCTCAGCTGTGCTAGGGCTCTTGGAGGATACACCTCTGCCTGTGCAGCACAGCACCCACCCAAGTCCCTGAAACCTGCAGTGCATCTGATTCGCATCCACTACCCCCAGTCCCACAGCAGGAGGAGAAGGCAGAAGGTGAGGGATTTGGGATCTTTCCGCAGAGCTGACTTCCTTCAGCCACACTCAGAACATGTGTTTTCCCTGTCTAGGAACAGTTTTCTCGCCACCTGATCTCCTGTTCCTCTAGATACGGCAGCAGCTGCATGCAGGTGGTCTGCGATAGGAGAGCAAGTGTTTCTGCATCTGTCAGTGGGTTTGTGGAGCAGTAACATCTGACTTCACCAGCTGCTTCTCTGGCCTAAACTTTGAGTAAAGGAGGGAGGCAGCAAGGAGCTCAGGATCATGCAGAGAGAGTTCAGAAGTGAACGGTGTTGAGAGGTTTGGTAATAAAGGAAGGGTTTACAGGGAGAGGAGGTAGAGGTGTGCCTGGGGATGTGAACAGAGACTGGAAAAATGGCTGTGGATTATAATGAGCTAAGCAAGTCCTAAGATAAGGAAGAGTCAGGACCAGCAAAGTCAACTTTGCCAAGAGTTAGTTGGTGAATGAAGATCAATTGAGTTTGTAGGTAGAGAAGGGTAAAGGAAAATCATGGGAGGGCTACAGCCAAAAGGAAAGATGTCACAAAGTGTCAAATAGTATCTCCTTCATTCTGCCTGGTTGGCTTGTTTTTTGAATTCTGAAATTCAGAAATCCTGGAAAGCTTGAGAGTGTTTCCTTCTTTTATTTCCTCCACCAGACTTCTCACTATGATCATGCCATTACCCATTCTTTCACCAAATACACAGTTTCCCAGTCCCAACATCTAAATTTTCGAAGAGGTAGCTAGGAAGCATAGGAAGAGACTACAGCAATACCTGCAGCTAGCCAGTTATTTTGGCCATCAGCCTTCACTGATGACTTAGCAAATCTCAAATTTCTAACCTTACCCAAATGCTAATACACCTTTCTGGATATTTCCTCCTTAAAACCGTGCTGGGTTATCCATATTCATAAGGTGGTCCTCTTCAAAATGGTTATATACAAAAGAAGCATAGATGCATGACTCACATATTATTCTTTGCATCCCAACAGAACAATAGCTTTAGAGTGAAAGTGTTGATAGAGGACTTGGGTGATCCAAATTTAACTCACAATTTTGCTACATTCTTCCTTTGTAACCTGAACCAATGTCTTAGCCTTTCTGAGCCTCAGTTTCTTAAGCTGTAAAATCAGGTCTATAAATCTCTGTGAGTTGCTGTGAGACTACAATCATTAATCTTGGTGATGGGATCAGATATTACAGTGAGGAAAACTTCAAGAAAAGTAACTATAGTAGAATTCGAAATAACAACAATGCATAACCCTGATTCACTCATAAAAAGGGAATGACTACAAAACCAAAAGCTTTCACTTACAGATATTAAACTTGTTTTCCTTCTCAGCATTGTGGCTGTGACTTTATAAATGGTTATGCCACTTCCCCTTTCCCATCAAACACATTTCAGATCTCATTCATTTATAAGTGAAAGGAAAAGACAAGGCATCCCATAAAAGTACCACAGGAGTGAAGCCACTGGTGATTGTTCTCTCTAATGAAGAGTCTGTAATTTATCACCTTGGGTTTTGCCAAGTGATATAAAAGCAGACAAAGAAAATTACGAAGAAAGGACATTCAGAAGACAGACAATAAATGAACAAGAGAAAAGAAGAGAAAAGAACAAGAGGCAAAAATTAAGAGTTGAAGATAGATTATCAGTTAACTTCTTTTGGGGAAAAGCAAGACAACATTCTCAGTTTCTTTTCAGAACTCAGCGATAGTGAAAAAGTTTCTTTGGACTGATATAAAATGAGCATCTGCTTTGTTTGGTCTAGTAATTACTAGAATTCACAAAAGCTGGATACACACTATATATATTTTGGAGTGGCTGTATGGTTTTTTTGGTCTGTGTGTATTATCTGAACACTGCTTGTAGAAAACCACTAATACCTTTTTCTCTTTTTCCTAAATGCATATAACTCCTAATGTTAGAGACTTGCATGATAATTAAAAATGTAAAACTGTAAGTAAACCGTGCTGCAATTACCTGAGTAATTTGGTTCAAATCAACTCCCAGGGCTGATTGCATAAGTCAAGTAAATGTTACTAAAGTCTGTAATTTCAGACAATTACCCAAGGGCCCAGTTCTTGTTCCCACAGAGTTCAAAGGTAAACATGCTTTTAACTATAATAGGAGTAGGAACTTGGTGTTGACTGGTAGGGATGTCTGCAGAGTTTTGAAGCTGGAACAAAATACACATGGCTATCACACACCAGTAATTATCTTGGCACCCTAAACATTTATATATCAGCATGCTACAAACTCTTCATCTGACATATGATAATAAAATAACTGAGTGCTTCACTTGAGGGCCAAAACACGGTATTTCATCTTAATAAAAACTGAGTTTATTGTTTAAATTCCTCTCCTGAATACCCTGGTATGCTAATATATGACACATAAGAAATGCACTATGTAATGCACATATATATATATCTATATTTAAAGAAATAAGCTGGTCATTTCACTGCAGTGTTTGGCCAGATAACGACACTATTAATACTCTAGGGTAACATGAGGCAACCTTGTAGCAGTTATCATTCCCTGTGCTAAAAGGATGGAGCCAAAAAGTGAGATGTGTGACCTTATAATGGAATTTGCAGTCCTCGGGAGAGCAGATACACGTGACACTAGTGTACGTTACATACTCTTGTTGCATTTTGTTCATTTCCATCAGCAGCCATCATGCTGGAATTTTAAATCTCTGCAGCCTTTTTGCCTCCTCTCATGGCTGTGCGGTAATGCAGATTCTTGAAGGGACACTGGTGCTGCAGGGAAAGTGTTTCTTGCTCCAGATGTGCTCCTTTACAGTTTCCCCTGTTCTGCTCTATCTTCCACAAACCTTTCAGTGCTCGTCCTATTTACACTTGTGAGCGTGTCTTCAAAGTGCGTGGTATTTTGGTTATGCAGATTTTCTGTGACTGCGTTACAAGGTGTTGGCAACCTAAGGTTGCTTCTGTGCATGAACTGATTCCTGATTAATATGTGGGCTGACTAGCTCTAAAATAAGACTGCTTTGTTCCTGTTTACTTGTATTTAAATTGAATATTCTCATTAAGGAGAAACTTGCAGTTACTTGTGTCCTTTTATTTTAATGGTGGCAATTTCCTTAAGTATAAACAGGTCACACTACAGATACTAAATACGAACATCTCCTACTTAAGTTGTCAGAGATTTGTTCGTATTAGCATTGCAATCAGCAGCTACCAGCTGAATATGAAAAAAATAAAAGCTGGAAACAGTGACCTGCTCAGTTTTGAAAGGAGAGGGGCCTCCGCTGCCTCAAGTTATCCTCTTAGCCCAACCATTAAAGTGAATACCACTGCAATAAGTAGTCTAATGAAGTCCTTCCAGCCCCAAGCTATTGTAGCCTTCCTGATACAGCCCCTGTCCCCCATATCCCTTCCGGCGAGCCCTAGCCTCCTCAGGGTTCCAGGGAGAGGAGAGAGCCACTGAAGGCACAGGTAGCTACAGCCCCTGCAGAACAGAGAAGATCCAGCCCCCGCGCAGATCCCAGGAGGGAGCACTTGGGTTGGGATGCTGGAATTACCAATGCCACAGGCAGGGCTGTGCTGGAAGCAGTTGGGCATGGCTCAGCACAGCCAGCTGTTAAAATCACAGGCAGTTCTCCAACCTGCTCATTAACATCGTTCCCACCATGGGCTTTCTGCTGCAGCTCCCTCTCTCTAGCCCCTCCCAGGTATTTCGGGTCACCCCTAGAACAGCGTGCCACACATCAGGGACACACCATACGCCACACCTGCAGAAGTCCCACAGAAATTCTGATGAACGCAGGCTGCCCCAGCTTTCATTTTATTGTATTCTCTCTAGATTCAAGAGTTGGGAAACTTAGCTTCTGTCACTGATGCCAGTTCTTGCACTTTTGGGATCTCAGGCAAATCAAACTGTTCTCTTCATGCAGTCCACTCGTCTGTGAAAACAAACAACAATGAAAAGCAAAGCATAAATATAAAATACTTATTTCCTCCTATGCATTTCTATGCTGTTGAATTAATTTACATACAGTTCTGAGGTGTTCAAACAGAAAGCATTACAGAACTGAGAAGTATCATGAGTCATGTGCAAGAAATCATTTCAACACAAACTCTGATGGTTAAACTCTAGCTTCAGTTGAAACAGATCTCATTTCCGTGGAAGTATTCCTCAGCCCTATCAAAACCTACAATCTACAGCAGGCCACTTGGAGCACTTACCAATGTTTTTGGAAACAAATCATACCAATAAAAGAGACCTGTCCCAATGTTTAAACAACTGCCCCCCATGTTGACTCATGACATCAATGAAATCAAAGAGGATCTACATATGAGAGGGTTATTTTTTCAGATGCTGTCAAGCTGCAGCATAATACAGAATGAGGACACTGTTATAATAAATTTCTGTGTTCCTTGGGATAAATTATGAGTTTTTAAGATTAATTCATTGCTCTTGATCAAGAAACAATATAGCTCATCTTTGGCTCGTTCTGTGCACATCTGAAAAACAACCCTAAAGGAGGCTTTCTCATTAACCTTCTGCCTTCCTGCTAGCATGGATACACAATGGGAATAGCTTTCCTTTCACACGACATGAAGGTTTTTCTACATTTTTCTTCTTAGCTATAGCATTATTGTGGCTAAAACATATAAGCAGCATTAAAGTAACTTTAGATAAAATGCTACTCTTCTGCTAGTGCAGAGATTACAAATGCACAGATCACCTCTTAAATCAATTTTGTTCTCATTAGCTTTAGATGTTAGCATTGATTAAAAAAAATAAAATTGAAGGGCACTGGGTTCTTCTGCAAAAGCTGTAAAAAGAGCTTTGCTTCAGAAAAAAGCACTGGAACAGGAGCTTTGGACCTACTAGTATAAATCTTTGGTCATTGCCCGGAACATTTTCTGAGCTTATGATAGAACAGGATGTTTAATTCTCTTTTACTTTCCCAGAAAAGCAGATAAATCACTACCTGGTCATTCCTGCCCTCACAGCCTTTATGTTATTTTAAAAGCTAACCTATCTCGGAGATGGAGATGCCAGATAGATAACGTACTCCTCACAGCCACAGGAATGAAAACGGTCTGTCTTGGAGCACAGACACGATCTCCCAATCTGTTAGGATGGCACTATGCCTGCTACCAATGTTATATTCTAGTGCTTCTAATGACAGTCATCACTTAATGACCAAATTAGGGATGTAAAAGTCTGCAGAACCGTAAGTGACACACCACTGGCAAAAAGCAGCCTTTTCCAGTTGCAGTGGCATAAGAGGAGTCACCGATTCTTTGGCACAAGAGGCAGCTGCTGGGACTTACACATCTCCCTTTCTTTTGCTTGCATGACCCCACACAGACATAGCTTTTCTTTGGGGTACAGGCAATTAGGTGTTGGTTAGTTGGTTGGTTGGTTGGTTTTCCAGAGATTTCCCAGTGCTACCATTCTTAATATTTGAAGAAGCTTTCTTACAATTGAAAATTTCTATATTGTTTTTCTTTACATTCTAGTTTTTCATTAGGACCATAAGTGAAAGCAATGATGTAGTTTCAAGGGCGGACAAAAAAGAAGGAAAAGCAAATTGGGAGCTACCAGACTGCAGTAGAGCCAACAAACATATTTGGTGAATGCAATACCAAGGACAAATAGTACAAAGCTTACTTACATGCACAGTCAGAAGCTGCCAGAGAGCTTAAGGGTCATGAAGGCAACCAATTTAAAAGCAAACTGTTTTACAGCCTTTTATTGTAACACTCTGAACAGGATGTTTCAGCCAAAGAAACTAATGTCCTTAAGGAAGCAAGAAAGACACACAGGTGTATGGAACAAGTCAGCATTTTTATAATGAACAAGTAGAATGTATTTGCAAATATCACCACACAGCCACCATAAATTAATACAGCTGGAAAGCATGGGAAAGATAATTTAATTTTAACTAGACTTCCGGTCCTAAAGAATCAGTAACAAAATTCCAGGTTCTACAGGAAAGCCATAAACTAGAGATTTTTTTAAAAGGCTGATTCCTGATCCAGCCCTTGAGAAGCTCTTGAACATGCACAGTCCAAAGGACCAGACTTTAAACAAATCTCCTTAATCTGTCCCACCACGTTGGCTGGGGAATCAGATTTGAATATCAAATTTTGATTTCCTTGCTCAGAGAACGATGACAGGACAGGTACTGCTTTGTGAACACTATTATGCAGTTGACATAAGCACATCCATACTTTCAAATTGCTGTTACATCGGTGTTAAATACTGTGATGACTGTCCCAGGTCAAGCAAAAATAACTCGTAACATAAATAAAGGTAGTATCTCCATGCACAGGATGGATCTGCTGACAGTTGCCTGGTTAGAATTGTCTTGAAAGAGCTGTAAAAGCTATAATTTTTCAAAAATTGTAGCTATTTTCTCTATACAAGATATATTTGCAGCTGAGAGCTCCCATGACGCTTCATCCTGAAAGCTGTGGTTCTGAGATTGCAGGATTGATCCTTCAAGAACAGGTAGTCAGAAGAAGTGGGGGTTTTTTTTAAGATATTAACTAGAGGCTCTGTCAAAATCCTCTGTGTGTTTCCTATGGACTTAGCCTAATGGAATTAATTAAAAAGACTTCTGTTTGCTTAATGGAAATGAGACAAGACATAATTTACAACCTTGGTGCGGAAGAGAGTCTCTGGTTTTCCATCCAACACTATTTGAAATCAAGGAAAGTCACTGTGGTGACAATGGTGTCTCCTGAAATGAAGAAGAAAAGTTGTTTACATTGTTTAAGAAAGATGAACAGAGATTTGATAGAGAACCTGCCTTTAAAATTTAAAGCACAGCTATTAAAACCGAGCCTTCTAATACTCTTTGATACCGCATGTAAATTTTCTACAATCTTTGCTCCCAAGTAAAGAATTCATCCAAGATGATCATTGCTTTGCCTAAGAATAGGGGAAGGAAAGGAGACTAACTGCCCTCCTCGGAGTAGCTGTTATCAGACAGCCAGATGGCAAACGACGTGCCAGAATTTACAGGAAAGAGTCCAACACGGATCATTAATTCCAACACAGCCTCTACACCCCAAACACCATTAAAACGTCGCTGCTAAGGACTCTCAGAGCCAAGGCACACACAAAACATGTTCTACACAAGGATTTCTGCAACCGTAACGAATTATTGAAAATCCTTCCAAAATGCAGCAAGGAAAAGTTATGGAACAAGTAGATTGGTATATATGATACTTATGGAGAACACAAGTACCCTTCAATTGCAATACATATCTATATATATTTTAAACATATACATAATAAATCACATTTCACTAAATTCTATTCAGTTTTACAAAACCTTTTGTTCATTCATAAAAAGAATTTTCTTTTTAAAAGAAAACCATGGACCAGATCCTTGACTGGTAGCATACCTCGCTCAGGTGGTGAGCTTCACTGAGCTATACTGAACCGTGCCCAAAGAGAAATGTGACGCGACACTAGATTTAGACATATTGTAGAGTGACTTACGTGAAAAAAGGTCATTTTCTTACTTCAAGGACTAACATATTTTTCCTACAATTTCTCCATTTTTAGTGCAGCAATCCAAGCCACATATTTTGCTCTCACCAAATATAGTATTTTCCCCTCTCAGGTGGTCTTCATGACTAAGCTTTGGCAGAAGCAGAGTTTAATGTTATGACATTAAGCCCTTGCAATATCCAGAGTTAACGAATTCAGCCTTTCCTTTAGACATTAGATCTTAAGATGAGACATGTGGAGGCCCTTATAATGAGACAGGGACCAGCAGATGAGCCACGTCAGAGACAGGGACACCTACAAACCGCCTGATTTAGGAGTAACACACCATTTGGAAGAAAAGCAAGAGGGTTTTCCAGGGGAGGATTTTCCATTCATTAATTAGGAAGACTGTATCTTTTCTGGTGGGAGACAACAGGTATGCAGAACATCCAGAGCCTCCACAAGCATAACTTGATCCTTTTTTTTTTTAAAATATGGTGTTGCTAGAGAAGTGGTTTTGCTAAAGACGTGTTCTTGACATCTTACAAACACTGTTACAAGGAAAGACAGTTGTCAAACAGATCTAAGACCCTAATGAACATCATTGCTCTCATGGTTGCGCGTGTGCTAACTAGTTCTTCTGGTTCAGCTCCCAGTAACTCGGTTGTCTGGTATCCACTCAATCCCACTGGTCCCTTTCAATAAAGTGTTCTTCTTCAGAAATCAATTAAGATTTAGTGCAAGTTTCACTGGGAAGGATTGCAAAGTATCTAGCAAATTGAAATTAAGCTATTTGCATGTTATAGAAGTCTTTTCCATCATCACAGGAAATATGGTCACATCTCAGCTGGAACAGCAGTGTTTTAATGATGTAAACTAATTTCATGTTGATTCCAAAGCAAGAAGCAGAAAAAACCCCGTTTTTTTCAGTGAGAGGTGAGTTTGGGTGATTAGAATGCAACTGGCCCAAAGGAGATGCTGCCTGAGCTCCCAGCCTAGCCACGGTTTGCAAAATCCCAAATGTGTTTCCCCGTCACTGGGATCTACGGGGAAAGAACTGGAAACACCTGTCTGTTAACTCTGTGCTATCGGAAAGATGCTACACTTGCTCTTTGATGTCAACTTGCAGTGACTGATAATGAAAAATGATGGTGATTCATAAAGACATCTCCTTTCCTAAGAATACTGGAACAGCAGCTTGCGTAATCGTGAAATTTACTTAATTAAGGAACATCCCCAGCACTGTTTTATTTGATCATAGTTGCTGTCTCTTGTCTTCACCTCCCTCTCCCTCCCAGCTTTACCACAAGTGCCTTTGATTAGCACAGCCCTAATAAGTCGCTTCATTAAAAAGAAAGCAGGGAGCGGGAAGGTAAGCACTGAGGTGTGGCTGGTGATTTAAAAATTGAAGGGAGTGGAAACGTATCAGAGAGAGGTGAGAAGTCCTGTTTGCTGCCGGCAAAATGAGAAGCTGAAGAGAGGGCCCAGGTGCAGCGTGGGCACCGTGCTATCGTGTCTGTCTCCAGAGACGGAGGCATTCGCGTAGGTGAGGAACATACCTACAGCTTAATGCCTCTGCTCGCTTCTGGTGAGGCAAGACCGTGCTTTTCAGTAGCACTTCTTGAAACCTCAGAATCATCCAACTTCAGTGTTTTGAAATATGCTTCTCCACTGAGATTCTTGAAGAGCATTAGAGACAGGGGTAAATATTATATATGTCACACTCGTTTGGCAGCAGAGACCCTGGAGCCGTATCTAACGTAACCTCCAATAGGTCTCCTAGTTTCTGACCAAGGCGGCCTCCAAATCAGTAGAAAGTGCGCAGGGAAAGAGCATGGAGAAGCTACTGCTGCCTTCCAGGTGACCTTGGCGTTTTAAATCAGGAAGCAAGCAAGGGAACTCAGACTTCATCCAGCTCCATGTTTTATTTATGATGCTATTGCAGCAGCACTCAGGGCCCCAGCCATGAATCAGAAACCCATTACGCTATCTAGCATGCAAACACATAACAAACAGACAAGACTTCAAACACCCCCTATTTATCAGCTGTGATGTTTTAAAACTACTTTGCCTAGCAAGATAGGATTTATCGTGAAAAGTGGGGGGGGATATTTCTCATCCAGACGGGCAAATGCCTTTCCCAGAACGCTGCCGGAGCCCGAGGCGGGACGGAGGGCGGGCTGGCCCCCGCGCACGCAGGGCGGGCTGCCAGGGACAGCTTCCAGCATTAAATACCCGATTTTTTTGGTTAAGCAGACACGACGCCTTGCACTACAGATATCTGCCAGCGATGAGAGGAAGTCATCGCTGAGGAGAAAAGGCAGCGCCAGGTTGGAAAAATAAAATTACCGGACCAGGTGGGCTTGTGGCCGAGAGCTACGAGTAACGAATGCGGGGGCACGTACTCGTAGAAACGCGGCTCAGCCCCCGCTTCTCCCGCGGCCGCGCATCTCGCCCCGCAGCGCCTCTTGAGCCGCGTCCCGCGCCGCCCCCTCAGGCTGAGGCCCCGCCGCCCCTGCCAGCGGAGGGAGGGAGGGAGGGGCGCGGCCGGACTCGTTTCTGGGCGCAGCGCCGCCTCCCGCCCGCCCGCCGGAGGCGGAGGGTTCCGGGGCGCAGTGCCGCGCCCGCGCAGGCGGGGTGGGATCCTGCCGCTGCCGCCGCCGGTCTGTCGGTGCCCTGGTGCCGCGCCGCTCCTGCCGCTCTCCCCTCAGCGCCTCGCCTCCCTCTGCCCGCGTCCTCTGCTCCCTCTTCCCGGCGGGCTGGGGCTGCGTCTCCGCGTCGGCTTCTCCCTCAGCCTGGAGGCTCCCAATATGAACAGCATCGTCTGCGCTGAGAGGCACCAGGTACGGCGGCGGGGCGGCGGCGGGACCCGGCGGGACGGGCCCGGGCGGCCGGCCCAGACGCGGCCCGTGCTGGCGGGAAGGGCGGTGGCGGGGGGGGGGAGGCGGGCAGCGGCCATGAGGCGGGGGGCGGCCGGGCGCTGCGCCGCCCCGGCCCCGGCGCTCTTTGTTCCCCGCTCGGCGCGGGGGGGCGGCGGCCCGGGGCTGCTGGCGGGGGCGGCCCGGCCCGTTGGCCCGTGCCCTCCCCGCGCCCTCGGCTGGAGGAGCAGGAGCCTCTCCGGCTCCGCGGCCTTTCGTTGCTTATTTGGCGGCAGTTTCTCAAAGGCTGGCCAGATCTCGGAAGTTGCCGTGCTCGTCGAGGCGAAGTTGTGTAAATGGCCGGGGAATGATTCCCTCACGGCTGCCGGCCCTCGTCCCGCGGGGGGTTTCGGGGGGGTCGGCGGCCCCGCTGGGCACCGGCGGCTGGGGGAAGTGCCCGGAAAATAGCACCCCCAGCCCGGAAAATCATCTGTTCCCCGCACGGGTGGGTATTGTTCCAAGGTCAGGCGTTGCCTGCGCGCCTTCCCAAGCGCCACGCTGCAACCGCGAGTGGCACCTTTCTTAAGCCCTTTCTAGTAAGTGGGGGCAGGGGGGAAGAGACTGGCAGAAATCCTGGACTTGGAGTGAAGAAAATAGCCGTTTGGAGCTGAAGAACGTGTCCTGACAGCTGCTTGCCAATGTCATGACCCTCCCTGTCATCTATACCAGTTCTAGGAAATAGGAGATAATACAGGCAAAACAGTGCCTGTCAGTCCACGTTAGTGCTTCTGCAGAAAGGTGATGAGTATGAATGACCAGAAGGATTTTTCTGGGGGAGGGCGAGGGGGGAGAGAAGTACGGTATTTTCTGCCTGCCTGCACAAATTTCCGGTAGCTTTTTAGAATTTTTCAGAGGTGCTCCAAGGTAGAAAATATCTTCACATTGGCAGCATCACTTGTCCTTCACACAGGATTCCCATAGACATAAAAACTGAATTAGTTACGATTTCATGCAGGGTGGAAAAATGTTGATGAAGTGAGAGGCAGGGAGTTATTTACTAAGGATAGCAAGACTGAGCGGTGATAGACTAGTGGAAATTCAGAATCATGTCACTCTCCTTATTTGTCGTGGTTTGTGAAGGGAAGGATTTTTTTGTTTCAAGTGATGGGTGTGTAGACACCACATTTATTCTCTTCTGTCAGGGATCTACAAAATAAGAAACCAAGCAGGATGTGGTGCTTTGATGGTGAGATTGGTTTAATTTTAGAAAGCGGATTTTGTAGCCACAAGCCTAACTCCTGGAGCACAGGATGCAACAGTCAGGGAATACTTTCCAGTTAGGAAATGGTTTTTTGCAGTATTTACAGTGGGTCTAATGTTGTTTTCCTCAGCTTGAGTTCTTAAGGAGCAGGAGATAGTAAGAAAGGCAAAAACTGCCTAGAATGGGGAGCGGGAGACAACAATGACACGCAAACAAAAAACCACCAGTTTGCTGGTAGTGTGATATGTTTGAAGAACTGTGAGAAATGTGTGTTAGTAGAAAAAAGGAACCCATGTGGAGGGGGGGAAAAAAAGAAGGAAAGAGCTCAGATTTTAAGAGAGTGCATGTGAGGCAGAAGGTAGAAAAAGAGGTGTAGATAAAGTCTATGACAAAAAGAGTATAACGTGGAAGAAGAAACACAGAACCAGTGTGGAAGGAGGATGTAATGACCAGTGCTAAGACTCCGGGAAAGAGTATATCGAAAGCTTGGGGGGGATAGCACTGGCAGTGAGTACTAAATGGGCAGCTGGTGTCTTACAGCTGAGAGTTGTAGTTGAAAGAGCAGTAACATTCAAGCATAAAACCTGCCTCTGATAAATTTTTGAAGTCTGTATACGTAAATGCATGTTTGAAAGAGCTCTCTAGGCTTGCTCTCTGTAGAGGACAGTCCAAGTATTACATCTTGGACTGCTTGTAAAAGATTTTGGAAAGTGTCCACAGCACTTTTTCTTCCCGTTTAATTCTTAGCTGGTGATAACAAATACTCTCTCCATCTCTCTTCACTGGCGGGGTGGGAGCACAACTGAGGTTGATTTGCAGTGAAATACAACAATTTTGTTTACAAGTCATAGTTACCAATGAAACTAAATCTTTAGTGGAAAAAACTGAAAAG
Organism: Strix uralensis; assembly: GCF_047716275.1. Lineage (NCBI taxonomy): Eukaryota > Metazoa > Chordata > Aves > Strigiformes > Strigidae > Strix > Strix uralensis. The sequence goes on along the minus strand of NC_133979.1, from coordinate 33,457,257 downwards.
TGAATATGCAAACCAAAATTGATACAAATTCTATGAGTCTTATTTTAAATCACTGGTGTAAAGAAGTTGAGCCTGTTTAGTGGTGTAAAGTATGTTGATACAGGTCTTGGCCCATGATGTTTTGCCCAAATGCAAACTCAGACATGAAAAGATCGTGTGCTTTTACCATAAATAAATGCTAATGTATGGAGGAAAGTTTTTGAGGATGTCTGGGTTTATCTTCTGATACAGGTAATGGACTATGAGTAGTTGTAGGTATGACCTGCATTTCTTCTGACCTGGGCTGTGAAAAGCCAGGAAGCCCACAGCAACTAAAAAGCATCAACTGTGGTGTTAAATCCCATTTTTGCTTTACTGTACCAACAAATGTTAATGAAGTGTCTGTCATTATATCAAGAAAGATTGACTTCTAGTCAAAAGATTGAAAAGTATCTCCCCCAAATTAGTGTTTTACATGTGAGTTGAAGTAGTACCTTAATCTGACAAAAAAATTTGTGTAAAACTGGCACAAAGCAGGGCTTTGTTGACTTTTTAAATGCAGCACTGCACATGGCATGTACCAATGGACTATACTAAAGATGAGAGTTCTCGGATGGGAGGAAAAGTAAATACTACCTGTAGTGTTAGGTCATGGGCAAGGTGGCTTTTGCCTCAGTGGGTGGCTCTGGGACCTGTTGGCTTGGTGCCTCACCTGAGACCACAGCTTGGACCACAGCCCCTGGCAGTGGCTCTGCAGCGGAGAGTCCTACGGCACCGTAACGGGTTTGAGATCTCAGAGGAATTCAACAGTAATCATCAGGCAGCAGGTTTTTTAAATGTTGGAATGTTTTCTGCAGTGAACAGCTGTTTAAAAAAAATTGGCATAAACAGATCCTAAATTCTAAACACTGTTAAGAATTCAAAGTGTATTAATTATGACATCTATTTGCTCTTGTAACTGAGCTAATCATATTTCAGTAGTATTTGCGTTCGCAAGATACATCTAAGAGGATAGCATAGTGGAGGATGAGAAGACTTAGTATCGTTGTTATTTAGGTGAGTTCTTAAATGCACCTTTAAACATAGAGACAGTGAAGTGGAAAGATGAATTTAAAGGGGGAAAATTTCTCTTGTGGAAGTCAGTTACATGCAGCAAATTTATCTCTGAATTTATTATGAGCTGTGATTCTTTCATGGGCCAGTGGTACGTATATGTAGCAAATGAAAATCTCAGTCTGTGCATAACAGTAAGTGTTTAGGAAACACAATTATTAAACACAGTTATGTTTAAATCGAGCAACTGGGCAGACATTTGAGTGCTCTGTTCCTCTGCTTGGGTACAGCCCTACCATCGAAACGCACCACGGGAACGCTTCATGGCTTCGGGCCTGGCTCAGTCCTCTGCAGAAGCACACCTAACGTGATCGACTCTTGATCAAAGGTGGTGCTGTCTCTCAGTCTTTAATATTAAATTAGAATGGAGATCCAGAGCCTATCTATCGCTCTTGGTTTTGGCTTCCTTTTAAAAATAAGTGCAGGAAATAGGCCTGCTCTCAAGTAAGAATTTTCTCAAATGGACTGTGTTGTTCCCATTGTGGAATGCTAATTCTGTAGTTTTAACATGTTTAAACAAGGGCATTTTGATGGAGCTTGAAAAGTAATCATTTCAGAGGCATCAGAGTTCATACTTTACCTGGCTGACAGTGATTTGTGAACATCACACTTGGTTGAAAATAATTCAAAAGCCTGGAAAATTATAAAAAAAGCCTCTGACAGTTCCTGATGTGGTAAGCTAGAAGGGAGTATAAGTAAGGGGGGGGAAAAGATAATGACAAGTGATTTGGATTTTTTAAAAAATAGTTTAAGAAAGGCATTTGTTTGCAGTCCCTGTTTGTAACCTTTACTGCAGAAAACACATAATTTTTGGCTTTTCATTGGATTTTGGCCAATTGTTTGGCTTTTGTTCTAGTAGTAGTATACCAAACCAAAAAGAAGGCAGAAAGTAATGAATATGCTTGTGCTATTTAATGCCATTTTGAGTGGAAATACTAGCCATGGTTCACACACAACAGTATTGAAACTTTGTGGCAAGAATTAAGATGTTCAAATTCCTAGATATTCAGATTGGGCAATACTAGTAGGTGCGTAAACGCAAAATGTGTGGTTTTGACCTCATGCACAAAGGAGGACTTTAAAAGACAGATCTTCCATTTCAATCCAGAATTATTTTGGATGTCCTTTTTAGGTCTTGAAGGTCATAAGCAAGTACCTCGGGCAAAGTTAAAACACTGCGCTTGAAAGTTCTTCCGTTACGGCAGAACGTGCCCAGAGATGTAAACCAAGCAAGGATGATTCTGGAATTTGGTTGAAATTGTTTGAATAGTTATCGTGTAACTTGAAATCTCCCCAGAGCCTCAGTACCAGTAATTAACAGCAATCCCAATGAATATTGAATGGGGGAATGCATAATGTGGTGTGAGAGCAGACCAGCAGCCTGGTTGTCTGAACTGTGGTAGCAATATACATTTAATTTGCTTTGGTAATTACGGAGCTCTACTCCGTTAACAACAGAACTTTTTTGAGAGATCTGACAGTCGAGAAGAAGCTGGTTTAAAACCAGTGTGAGCAAGGTGGATAATCTGACGTGCAAAGTGTCGCTTGCTGCTCAGAAGCAAGCCAGCGGTGACTGGATTGGTCCAAAATGGTGTGATGCTGTACCGACCACCCAGTGCAACTCCTGCCTGGGACTTGGAGCTTGCCCCCCTTAACTTAATTTTTTAGATGCCTGCTGTAGTTTGCGTTTGGCTGGGCAGGTCTGGCCATCATGTCTCGAGAATTCCTACAACAGAAATGGAAGGTTTAAAATCCAAAATGCTAAAGTCAGAGGTCTCTTGGTGATACTTCTCTTGCACGTTCATGGATAGTCTTGGTGAAGCATAACTTCTAATAGAGTCATGACTTCCTTGACAAGCTAATTCATTGCAACAAGTGTGTTGAAATAATACCTCTGCATCTTTGAACAACAGAATGTTTCAGGTGAGGTGAATCTGTGGGGAAAGTGTGGACATCAGACTGTTTGCTTCTCTTTTTGAGAAGTGAAACGTTTAGATTGCTTTAGAAACTGAAATGGTTATACCAGTTGTACCAACAGAGAAGTGTTGACTTCCAAATGCGTAGTTAAATAATATTTGGTAAATAGATCTTGGTTTCAGTTTCTTAACTTGCTTGTAGGATTATAGAAGGAACATACATTTCATCTTTGAGATTTTTTTTTTTCCTTTCAAAGTATGCTGACATTGAAGTACATTGTAGAAAGTTGCAGTCCCTGGGGTACTGTTCCCGTAGTCCTCCCTGCGGTGGGGGTGCTGTGTTACAGACAGACACCACTGCTGCCCTGGAGCAGTTGTTTCCTCCTTTATATCTGTGGGTTGATTTGTTCTAGTAGCCAAACTTAATGAACATTAATTCTTTCTCTGTGGTTATCTGCTGGCTGAAATATTCTGTCTCCAGGGTTGCAAGAAGCTGATGAGGATGGGAGCACTCTTCCCGGGAGCTGGTGTGTGGTGGGATGGTGCCCCCTGCCCCTCTTGGGAATCAGCCTCACACTTGAGCTGCTCGTCTACTTAGAGTCCAAGGGAGGTACAGGTCCTGCCCAAATGATCCCGTCTGTAAGCACTGGCCAGGCACTGGGGTCGCCAGGCTCTCCTGCCTACAGCAAAGGTGACTCCTTAAATTTTTGACGAGGAGAAATGAGCTGCACCTATTTTTAGGAAACCTGATTCCCAGTGTGGCATTTAATCTGTAGATACAAATATGGCTTTGGAACTGCAGTGGGGAACTCAAGTGGATGAAGTGATCGATGTTTTCCAGAGGTGGCATCAGGGTCATGGAAAATTCCAGAGTGGGTGTTTGATGCCTGTTCCCTCCCCGCTGCTGCTGCTCCTCCTCCTCCTCCCCTCCCCGAAAAAGTCCGGCATAAACAGCCCACCCACAAGCAGAGTCCCGACAAAGCTGCCCCAGTCTGCGCTGCCAGTGCAGAACTTGACAGGTTCTGTTCACAGGGTAGCGAAGAGACTTTTTATCAAAGAAAGTTATCATTGAAATAGCGATTTCTGACTTTATAATTTTTTTGGAAGTACCGAAGACTGGAGACATGCCCAGTCATTTCAGACATGTCCTTAATCCATCTTCAGTCCATTTTAGGCATTCAGTAGAAGAAGGATATAAGTAGATGAGTACAGGAAAAGCAAAAGGTAGGAGGCATGTGGATTAGTTTCTTTTTAAAACCTTAGTCATTTTTGTTGTGTTACTTAAGCATTATTGTGTAAACAAGCAATAATGATCTAGATGCAGGAGATGCTAAAGGTTAGAGTTGGTAAGGAATTGTCTAAAAAATGGGATTCAGCTGTTGCAACTATTTCTCTAAGCACTAATTTAGCCACTGTCTTGTCTGCGTGGGTATAAAAATTGATGTGGTTGACCTATTGTTAGGCACAAGAATGTATTGGTGTCAGTATGGAATTTGTCAGGTTGTTTCCTTTTTGTGAAGAAAAACTTGTTTGGGTCAGGAGCTTCTGCTTTAAGACACTATTAAAGTTTCATCTGAAATCCATGGTAGTACTATCTGTTGTCCTTACTTGATAACTTTTCCTTTATTGCAGATTATGATGCATGATTATCACAGAAGAAATTCATGTCTATAGCTCTTAAGGACTTTATTACATCATCTTCAAGCCTGATAGTTTTGGAATCCGTATTGCAGCTGCAAAGACACGTCTGCTTTTTGCATTTCAACAAACATCTTCCCTGTCAGAAGATACTGAAACTGAAGTGCTCTGTTTTAACCCAGTGATACCATTGGATTATTTTAAGATCTCCCATTTAAAAATTTACAGTAATATATTTGCTAGGTAAGTTGATACTGTTAGCTGCGTATACAGTAGTTAATACTTCTGTTGAAATTCTGCCACTTGAAAACCTTGCTGCCTTGTTTTTAATAAAACACAACAAATGAAAGTGTATACAAATAGTGATCTTTGTAAGTAAGATTATTGTTGCCAGTTTAGGGTCAAATGTTTTCAGTAGTAAGTGGATTTAAAATAAACGGATTAACACTAGAATTATTTTGTGTAGGGCTTGCTATTTTTATTACTGGTTTTTGCTATCCACTTTTCCTGTTTTGGGGGTTTTCTTGTTTAGTCTGATCTTCAGAATTTTCTTAAACTTCAGATGGAAATAAAAATTGTTCCTGGTAATATGAGTAGCATCCCACATATTCTTACCTCTAAAATTGTTGAGGAAAGTATACTTTTGTGTATGTTAGCAGCTCAAACTTACAAATTTGATTTTTCTTTTTTAATTATTATTTCAAATACATTAGGTCAGGTCATATTATAGTATTCTTAATTAGCTTCCCATTTGGAAAGTGGACTTTCCCTAAAACTAAAAAAAGAATCAATTAAATGAGCTATAAAATAGCTTCCAAATTCAGAAGTTAGTTTCCTGAAGTTATTTTTCCAGTCTTGGTCCAATTTACCTGAGGTGGTACGTTTGTATATGGGTAAGATCTTCAGAGGAAGTTTTTTTAGCTTCGAGATGACTTAAAATACATGATTGCTGTTCAGAGTGTGTTTAATTCTGTTTTGTTGGTGCTACTGTTCTTTCATGACTTCCAGCTACTCTAAAATATTTAAGCCATTACTCATAAAATTATTTCTGTAGCTATTCTTCTACTTGTTACTTTAAATTCTCAGTTCTTACTTTTCAGTGTAGCTGGTTTTTGGGTCTGTGCAAAAAATGAAGCTGACCGGTATGACAGATTTCATGCAGTGAGGAGAAAATAGTGATGAATCTACCAAATCTGATCTTTATCGAGGGGAATGAAGCTTCTTGTGTAATCTGGAGCTAGCACAGGTTCAGCATGTAGTTGTGGAGTTGGTGCTTCCTGAAGTGATGTGAATAAGTTAAAAGTTGTGGCCTCAATCATTAATCCAGTCAGCCCGAAGGCTTGTTGTCAACACATACTCAGCAGTAGTACACTTCCAGGCTTTTTTTTGAGATGGATTTTTTTTTTTTTTTTAAATTTCCCGTGAATGTTTGTTTGCTTGTATTCTGAAGTAAACTGTCGTATCTGTAAACTTTACACGCTCTGTTTTCAGCCAGACCAACACCAAAATGATTCCTAATGGATATTTGATGTTTGAAGATGAAAACTTCATCGAGTCATCTGTTGCCAAATTAAATGCCTTACGTAAAAGTGGTCAGTTCTGCGATGTCCGCCTCCAGGTACCTTTTTTCTGTCTGAGTATGATGGTTGAACACGGTGGGTTTTTTGTTAATGCTTATTGAGCGTGAGACCTGAGATTTTAGAATCTGATTTTTCTGAAAAATGCAGACTTAAAAAATTTAGATCTACTTTGAGAGAAGCGACACTAACATTTTTTCAGCTGATGTACGCTGGAGACTGTATTGATTTGAAAAATTGATTGGAACTGTGACATTCAGTTGGGTAGACATCTATATTGTTATAATATAAATGTACTTAACCAAAATTCTTAGTAGCATGTGGGTTTCTTATTTTTGTTTTAAATAAAGGTATGTGGACATGAGATGTTGGCGCACCGAGCTGTGCTAGCTTGCTGCAGTCCCTATCTGTTTGAAATCTTCAATAGTGACAGTGATTCTCATGGAGTTTCCCATGTTAAATTCGATGATCTCAATCCAGAAGCTGTTGAAGTTCTGTTGAATTATGCCTATACTGCTCAGTAAGTAGTTTGCACAGAAACTAGAGAGTAGTCTTTAATTTAAAAAATCAAAATAATAAAGATGAATTTCTTTAATAGGTTAAAAGCTGATAAAGAACTGGTGAAAGATGTATATTCTGCAGCAAAGAAGTTGAAGATGGAGAGAGTTAAGCAGGTACAGTTCTCAGCTCTTCCAGAAGTCCATTCTGCTCTCCCAGGCTGATAGCATTACGCTTTTTGGTGTTACTGTGACAAAACATGATGATTCTGTGGGAAAAGTGCTCAGCGTATAAGTTTCTTTAGATGTTCGTTAGCATTGTGTTGATTTGAGTGACATCAGTATGTATTGCTTCCACCACCAGTGTTACCTTTGTGCTGAAGGGTTCTCTGAAACTAAGATTTGTATTTGTGCACCTGTGTAAGTGAAATGGCTTCTGAATCACAGCTGGTTACTTATCTTCAGGTTCGTGGAAGTGGCGGTGTGCTTGGTTGAATTGGGGGACATAATTAAACCTGTTGATTTGTGCAGTCATATGTGGAAAAAAGAATAATCCATACAATTCTGAACATAAGTTTGGTAGCGCTTGAGTTAAGAAATACTTCCTCTTGCCGCAAATGGGGATACCTCTGCCAAGGGAATTGGGATTCTCATCTTCACTTGACTGCAGATGAGCTGTTTTGAATAGGTGTTCGGTAGGGGTCAATGTGAGCAGCTTGCAGCCGTGTGTGACTTTTTTTCTTTTAATACATGCATATTCCTGTGGAAGGCAGCACTTCGTTTACAGCTCTAGCACAGGGCGGGGATGACAACAGTCAGGCACTGTTCTGCAGTTAGAAAACAGCTGTTGCTGTATCTTGGGATGGATAATTTAAACGTAAAAAAATCTTGTCTAATTGTAAACTAAGATGCAGCCTGTTTTTCTTAAAAGGTTTGTGGTGACTATTTGCTCTCCAAGATGGATGTTCAGAGCTGCATCTCTTACCGAAACTTTGCCAGTTGTATGGGAGACTCACGTTTGTTGAACAGGATCGATGGGTACATTCAGGAACATCTTTTACAGATTTCAGAACAGGAAGAATTTCTCAAACTTCCACGGTTAAAGGTTAGCTTAAGCTTCTAGACTTCCTTCTCTGGTACATGATTTCTAAAAAAAACAACTCAAGGAGCAACTACTGTGGCTTCCTTTTTGAGAGTAGGAAAGCTTGGTGTACTGGCTTTTTTTACCAACAGTGTAAAAAATTCTGGATCTGTGTGGTATTACTGCTTCTGTGAACCTTAACTCTAGAGAATACGTACTGTCACCCTCTCCAGGCGCACAGATAACTGCAGCTGTACTTACGTGTGCTTCCTAGTTTCAGTGGCATAGGCTTGAAAGCTCCTCGTAGGTGGTGTTTTCTAGCTCTGTGGTAAAGCCAGAGTAATGCTCGCTACATAAAGTACAGTATGCTACAGATACAAAGGTAATGCCTATAGAGTAAATCATGCTTTTTTCTTCTAATTCAAGCTTGAAGTAATGCTGGAAGACAATGTTGGCCTACCCAGCAATGGCAAATTGTACACAAAGGTAATCAACTGGGTACAGCGCAGCATCTGGGAGAACGGAGACAGCCTGGAAGATCTAATGGAAGAGGTTAGTCTTTAAGAAAATGGGATTAAACATCTTTTTTTTTTTTTTTTTAAAAAAAAAGTCAATATGAAGGATGATCCCTTTTTCTTTTAATTTTTTTTTTTTCCACTTTTTTAACTGTGACCCTAAAGAATTTAAATTTTACTGTAGGTACCCCTAAGCTGAGAAACTGGGGGGGTGTTCAGGTGAGCTGAATGAACTGTTCAGTCTGGTCTTCCGCTTTCCTTTTTTGCTCACTACGTGCTGTATAGTAACCTCAAAGTGGCGTGTATCTTGCTTTAGAATTGGGGAGGTGGTACTGAAACTTGCCGTAGATTCTTGATGTTTTCCTTTGCAGGTTTTGCTTGTAAATGCGAAGTAGGTAAAAGCTTCTAATGGTTGTTCCTCCCCGTTGATTTATCTCCCCATAGGTTTATTAACAAAACTAGGATACCAAGGCTGAAGAACCAAGAAGAAACCTCAAGTGTATTGACACGTACAGAAGCAGCAGTCCTGCCCCAGTTCTCCTAAGAAAATCCGCTGTGGGCAGAGAACGATGATGATGATTTAATGGTGTTTACTTACTCCTTTACAGGATGCATTATTTTGAAAGTTGTGTGTTATTAAATGGCTTTACTCATGAATACTAATACTAGATGTAGCCTGGGCAGTGTTTGAATTAGTGGGGAGTCTAAATTTTTAATTGGCTAGAGAAAATGGACTTTACAAAAACCCATGAAGCATCAAAAATTTCCAAGTTTGTTATTACAAGCACAATAGATCTTCGGAAACACTTGTATAGGCAAAAGTACATGTTGATACTGTCATATATTCTCAAGTCTGTATTTCCTCTTGGAAAAACTCATTTTAAAAGCTTTGATCATGTTGAAATTCAGATGCATGACATTGAAACAGTTGCATCTGATGTTTAGTTAGGACAAGAGTTTCCTCCAGAACTTAAATTTGTGTTGTCTTCCCTCATTCCCATACCTTTCTTTTAGAGTCCACTGTTGACTTCTCTTTTTTTTGATCGAGATAAAGATGTGTATTTTTCAGAGCAGAAAACTTGTTTGCGGGGATAGCAAAAATGCTTGCATGAGATTGTGAATCTGTGTAATTCTGCAAATTAATGTGCCTTTTGCTTGTCTAATGTTTCTGTGCTGGAAAAACAGTAGAAGTCCCTGGAAAATGAAGATTTCTCTCAAGCTGAGAAAGTAAGGAACCTTCATCCCATGTTTGAAGATTGCCACCATGACATCTGCTTCCTTTTAGTTTTGTCATTCTGCTAGATTGAGATGAGATGACGAGAAGTATGCTGGCGACTGCCTTTTGTAATCTGCCTGTAGCTAAGTAGCAATGGAGACAGTAGCCACATGGGTATTCTGTTGTTGTTTTTGCAGGTTCAAACGCTGTACTACTCAGCTGATCACAAGCTGCTTGATGGAAATCTGCTAGATGGACAGGCTGAGGTGTATGGCAGTGATGATGACCACATTCAGTTTGTGCAGGTACAAATTGCAGACAGTCTCAGGTAACCCCAGATAGACTGGAGCAGTTTACAGCACACCTGAAGTCTTGTGTACTGTGGCAGAGGAAGCAGCAGCAGCTGTAAGAGAAACATGATGAGAAAGTATCGAAACTGCTGGAGGCGATGATTAGGCTCTGCTGCTGGTTTTTCAGCAGTCTGACTCAGCCTTTGCAAAACGGAGTGCTTTAGGTTTGACTTCAAAATAAATCTTAGGCTGTTAGAAGAAAGAAGAGGTAGAAAAGCAGTCAGCTGTAGCCAGGCAGCTGTGGCTTTGTAGAGATATTCAAGAGACTGTAAAGAATCACGGAGTGCTTGGCTGGCAGCGGAGAATGCATCTGTTAAATTTTGGCACAGAAAAAGATTCCAGACATAAGTTCTGAGCCATCAGCTGCCAGCGTCCGTTTCTTTTGTTCAGCTGCACTGATAATGAGCAAGAGAGATTTCAAAAAAACCAGCAGTAGATAACTTCTGATGTAGAGATAGCCAGTGCTTTGACTGTGTACAGATCAGTCCTGAGCTTTGAGATTTTTATTTTTTAGTTCTAGGCAAATATAATTACTTGAAAATCCTGAAAAACACATGGCTTAGCACAGTGGAGGCTGCTTAAGAAATAAAGAATAAAAAAGGGCTAATTATCAGTTGCTTTATACAAATTAAGGTTCTTAAAATATCACAATATATTTGCTTCTAACTCAGTGAATTTAAACTCATAACAGTGGAATGTGATACGAAAGTATACTTCTTGAAATTTTTAGCTAATGTTTCTGTAAAATACTCTCCATCCCAGAACATGGATTTTAGAAGTGAAAAGAGAGGAAAATGAAAAGCCAGCTAATTTTGCAGTTGCTGAATTGTTTTTAGTAAGTCTTCGCAGACTTCGCCACCTTTGGATACTACACCCTGTAATACTTAGAAGCTGAGAGGCAAACGTTCAAAAAGTTCATTTTCAGAAATAAGGCTGAAAATTCTCAACTTTTAATTTTTTTTAAATCTTTTCTGACAATAAGAATTGCCAACTTCAGACGTTCTGGATGGTTGAAAGAAATAACGCCAGAAAACCCATAGATGACAGTCCTGGAAAAGTTGTAACTTGTAAATTTTTGAATTACAAAAGTTTGTCATTTCTGTAACTGTCGAGGTGATTTAAGGATAAGAGAATAAGCTGTTAATTGGATGAAGGTCCAGCAATAACAGAAACGCTATCCACAAATGAATTGTTTTTCATGGCGTGCTGAGTATAGCAATCAAACCCTTCTGTGTAAGGTTATCTGAGTTGGGTGATGTATTCCAGAAGTCTTAGGACAGTTTCCATAGAGATCAGACTCCAGGGAACTGTGCAGGCATCGCAAGCTTGGTACTGTGGTCGTAATCCTTGCTGCTAAACAGAATAGACAGAACGGTAACTTTCTGTGTTTAGTTCGTATGGTTCAGGAAAAGCCTGAACAGCCAACTGTGCAATCTAATCTGAAATGTGAAATTTTGCGTTTTTTAATGTAAGCTACAGTATAAACCTAATTGAAGAAGAAAAGAAAGCAGAAATGTCCTGTTAGTGGGAAGCATCAAGGGAGTAAAATCCAAGAAACGGCTAATCTGAGCACAGAGGGGAACTGAGGCGAAATTAATTTGTCTTCAGGGAATGAAGAGAATGGTTAATTCACCTCCAAATAGTGTTACATAATTAACTCAAGTTCCAGAAGCAGAGCTTGCGAGTGAGGCTTCTAGTCTCTAGATGAGTTCTCTCCAAATGGATGTAGGTTTTTCCTTACATTTGAAAACCCTGCTACTAACACGTACTCTCTTCTAGGAGTTTGAAATGATTTCTAGTCAGACACCAGCAGTAGAAAGCAGCAGTCACAGGATGAAAGGAGTACCAAAAGAAGATGTAGGGTGGTTTTTGGCCACTGTTGCTGAGCAGGCAAGATGTTCTGTTGAAAATTTAGGTGTGCTATAAATGATGCTCTGCGGAGGTAGTAGATGAAGTGTTCTCTTGAGTAGTTATGTGTTAGCTCAGAGAAGCAAAGGTAGAAGGAGATGTAGTCTCTGGCTAGGTTTCTGTAGCTGCCTTTTGATTTTGCAGAAGAAGCCACCACGTGAGAATGATCACAAGCAGATTAGTAGCAGCTCCTCTGGAAGTCTTTCTCCAAATGCTGCTGTTCAGAGTCCTAAACACGAGTGGAAAATCATTGCTTCAGAGAAAACGTCAAGTGAGTAACCGGGGCGGGGTTTGTCTAAAAGACGCGTCTGGTGTTGTGTACCTACCACCTCCCACTCCCCGGGGGTTTCCTTCAACATCTGTCAGGGATGCAGAAGTGCTTTTTCTTACTGATGATGCAAGTCCGGTAATTGGCCCAGCAATTTGTGGGATGTTTCCGACACAATAATGTGGCCAAACTGGGGATCACTTACATCATCCTGATGCCTTCTCGGCAGGGCCATCCCGAGTCCCCTGGGGTGTATAACCTAGCCAGGGAGTCCTCAGGAGGTAGGCAGCCTCTGCTTAACGGAGCCATTTGCTGTGTGCGTGCGAGGAGGCTTTCTCCTAGCACATCTTTAGATTGCTGTCTTGCGTCCTTTGAGCACTCTATTAATAATCTAAAACTTGTATTTTTCAGTAAGTAGGCTAACACTTGGAACCAGTAACTAGAAAAAACGGTTTTCACACTTACAAGGGGAGAAGCGTAATCAGAAGACCCTAGCTGGCATTCATTTAAGTTCACCTAAAATTTTACTAATACGGGTGGTTTCCTTTTCTCCCGCCGACAGGTAACACCTACCTGTGTCTGGCTGTTCTGGATGGGGTGCTGTGCGTGATATTCCTGCACGGCCGTAACAGCCCGCAGAGCTCTCCCACGAGCACGCCGCGCCTGCTGAAGAGCCTGAGCTTCGAGCTTCAACCCAACGACATCGTAGAGAAGCCCATGTCACCGATGCAGTACGCCCGCTCGGGGCTGGGCACCGCCGAGCTCAACGGCAAGCTCATCGCCGCAGGTAAAGGACACGGGGTTGGTTCTTCAACGGGCGGCCTGGCGGGGGGGGGGGGGGGCAGCGCCTTCCTGAGTCTCTACGCCGCGTCGGAGCAGTCGGCCTTTAGGAATGTGATGTCATCCGACCTTTTGCTTTTAGGTGGGTATAACCGAGAGGAGTGTTTGCGCACGGTGGAATGCTACGACCCGCAGAAGGACACCTGGACTTTCATTGCGCCGATGAGGACGCCGCGAGCTCGGTTCCAGATGGCAGTGCTCATGGTGTGTGGGGGGGGAGAGCGGATCAAAGCTGACCTTGTGTCAGCCGAGGTGGGACAAGCAGGGCGAACCTGACGCAGCGGTAGCAGGAATTGCTTAACTGTAGTTACTAAAGCGCAAATGATTTGAATTGTTGCGTTCTTAGGTGTGAAGCGAGTATTTTTTTTTTTCCCATTTAGGGGCAGCTCTATGTTGTGGGGGGGTCAAACGGTCATTCTGATGACTTGAGCTGTGGAGAAATGTATGAGCCAGAAATAGATGACTGGACTCCCGTTCCGGAACTGAGAACCAATCGCTGCAATGCAGGTATCCCATCTGCAGTTGATCGACTCTTTGGGGTTTTTTAAAATGTATTCATTTATTAGCTTGCTTATTATTCTTTCCCGTGTGCCTAGGAGTATGTGCCCTGAATGGAAAACTGTACATCGTTGGTGGTTCGGATCCTTATGGCCAAAAGGGACTGAAGAACTGTGATGTGTTTGATCCTGTGACAAAGTCCTGGACAAGCTGTGCTCCCCTTAACATCCGTAAGTTTGCTGTGTGGTTTGGGTGGGAGCAGGGAAAGGGCGTTTGCAAAACTGCAGGTTTCAAACCAAGCCACAAACCTGTTAAATTCCAGCTGCTGGGGCACGCTGTTAGTGCATGACTGGTGTGCTGGGCTGTAACCCCTGGCGTCTGATTGCAGGGAGGCATCAGTCCGCGGTGTGTGAGCTGGGGGGATATTTGTACATCATTGGAGGAGCGGAGTCGTGGAACTGCCTGAACAGCGTGGAGCGTTACAACCCAGAGAACAACACCTGGACCCTGATTGCGCCCATGAACGTGGCTCGACGAGGGGCTGGAGTGGCAGTTCGTGACGGTAGGCTTCCGCGCCTCCGAGCAGCCTCTTGCACTCGGGGAATCTTTCACTTTAAGCTGTGATGCAAGTAGAATACAAAGCTGTGTTCCTTCCCAGGGTGGCAACAATACAGTAAGAACCTGGCTGTGCTTCCAACTTTAATCAGAAAACCAAAAAACCTCATTTTTGTTTTGGGGCGTTCGCCCCCACCTCTTCCCTCTCGGCTTCAGCAGCCGTATCAGTTTGCGTTTGGGCTTTGCACTTACTCTGAAATAATTTCCAGTCAGCTCTAATGATCAGGAGAGCCAAAGTGGGTCAACGCTGTCACTTCAGACCTTGAGGTTGCTGACAGGAAGCCCGACGTGCCATCGCTTTGGCCTCCCCAGAAAGGAGGCAGCTGCCACCGAGCCGCCCAGCACTCACTTCTTGTTTCCTTTCGGTAGGAAAACTCTTTGTCGGTGGCGGCTTTGACGGCTCTCACGCGGTGAGCTGCGTGGAGGTGTACGACCCTGCCAAGAACGAGTGGAGGATGATGGGCAGCATGACCACTCCCAGGAGCAACGCCGGCATCACCACGGTGGCCAACACTATTTACGCAGTTGGGGGATTTGACGGCAATGAATTCTTGAACACAGTTGAAGTCTACCATCCGGAGTCAAACGAATGGAGCCCCTACACAAAAATTTACAAGTTTTAAGTGAATTAAATTCCCTTTTCAAACTAACAGGCTTAGTGATGTAATTGTGTTTTAGTAGAGGTACACATGTGAATAGGGTTGGGGAGGGCATAGATGTTGCCAACAGCAACACAGAGCTTTTGCATATTGCATATTAATGTGCTGTACATATTTGTTTTGGAAAGAATATCGAGATGAAGGGTTTTTTGTGTATTTTAGAACTTTGTTTTGGGGTTTTTTTAAAGATTTTGAAGATAATGCAAGAGAAATGAGACTGGGCATATCATTTCAGGAGCTTCCCCCAGTGTTTGTTTTGTCACTTTGCACATTAAATGACTTTTCCTGTAGGCTGTGTTCTTGGGGCAGGAAGTGGAAGGGGGATGTATGGGGGATTGTTTTTTTCATCAGGCCTTGTTTTCCTTCAGTAACTGGAACAATCTGTAACAAGAAGCCTTATTTAAATAGATATAATGGCTATTTTTTTTATTAAATAAGCTGACATGCCTGCCAATACCTTATCTTTTATGATTGCCTTTTTATAACAGTTTTTATATACTCAGCAGAGTATTTTATCTGTTGAAACGAACCTGGCAGATAAATGGTTATCGAAGCAAAGAGACAACCTTGGAGAGCCTAGAGCCTGAGGGGACGCCCGCGGTACCGCTGTAGGTGAGCGTCTGCTGCACGATTGTCCCTGCGTTAGAGCGGGGCCCAGGTCCTCCACAGCACGGAGCTCTGACTCCAAGGATGGGGAGAGGATTTGGGCTCCAGCTGTTTTGACAGACATGCAGAGGGCACTTGCTGGACAGGGGTTTTGTTACTAGGGGTGAGCTGACCTTTGTAAAACAAAAACTTCAGGGGGGGGTTTTCTCATGGGTTTTAAACTCTTGCCCGTTGGCAATGACAATGTATTCATCTGAGTAGTAACTGTCTTAAGTTTATTTTTCTAATATTACAAGCTGAAAATGTAATAGGACACAAATAACTTGATTTCGTATGTGCTCATAGTACTATGTTTTAGTTCCCTTTCTCTATTCCTACGGATAAAACGTTGGTTAGGATGACTTGGTGTCTAATGTGTAGTGCTGCACATCTAACCCCGGGTGCCAAAACTAGCACTGACTGCTTGCTGCTGCCGCAAACACATTAAAGGTACCTTTTGGGAAATCCTCGCACCACAGGATGGCGGTGACGTGTCTTTGTGTCCTTTTCTTTAACGAGAACAACTTTAATGGAGGTGGTGCTGGAGCACAGGTCTGATGGGGAGCGGCTGAGGGAACTGGGGGGGTTTAGTCTGGAGAAGAGGAGGCTGAGGGGAGACCTCATGGCCCTCTACAACTACCTGAAAGGAGGGTGCAGAGAGGGGGGATGAGTCTCTTGACCCAAGGAACAAGCGCCAGGACAAGAGGGAATGGCCTCAAGCTGCGCCAGGGCAGGGTCAGACTGGCTCTTAGGAAGGATTTCTTTGCAGAAGGGGTTGTTGGGCGTTGGAATGGGCTGCCCAGGGCAGGGGGGGAGTCCCCATCCCTGGAGGGGTTGAAGAGTCGGGTTGACCCAGCGCTGAGGGATCTGGTGGAGTTGGGAACGGTCAGGGTGAGGTTCATGGTTGGACTGGAGGAGCTTCAAGGGCTTTTCCAACCAGGAGACTGTGCTCTTAAAATAGGTCTCTCAGAGGGATGAACTGAACCCCTCCTTGGGTAGAAACAGAGAAGGGGGCAGGGCCCCATCCCCCTCCTGCCTGCCCCCAGGGAGTTGTGTCTTTCAGAAGACTAAAGGTCAGGCCAGGGCCTGGCTCCTGGGGTGGTACCCCCTGTTCTCAGGGGGATGTACCTCCTGGCAGGCTGCTCTCAGGATCAGCTTAGTAAAAGCTCTGCGCAAATTGAAGAGGTGAGATGAGAGAGGTCTCATGTCCACTTGAACGAAAGTGGTCAAAAGAAACACCCACAGCTGTGGTGAGGAACAGGATGTGCTCCTTCAGTACTGGGGCAGCTGTTCACTTCAGGAAGTGAAGCCACACCAGCACTGTTACTCATTTCAGTTACTGTCCCAGCCTCTGCTCCACAGTCTGCTCCCTGGGCCAGGGGTTATTTCAGCTGAGGCAGAGCCCCCCCCCTCTGCACAGGGGCAGGGAAACACCAGCCCAAAAGCAGTTGTTGATTCATTCCAAGCTGGGAGCATCCGAGCAGGGAGAGTCACAGTGAGAGTAAGGAGGGAGTTGTGTGAATCTGCAGCCGCTCTTCCCTAAAGCCTCACTAAAGCAGATGGGAGCAAGGACAGAGACATCCGCTTCAGTTGACCCAGCTTTCCCCCTTTAGGATACAAACTGCCACTAGAAGTTGTTTGAGTGTAACAAAACTCATCCCATACCTGGAAGGGAAACAGCCCTTAAAATGAATTTTGCTCAGACAGTAACTTCAGGCCCCTTCTCTGACTTCCCCATGTCTGGGGCCAAGACCCGCATTAAACTTGCATCCACAGTAATGAGGTGAAGTGAAAGTAGAGCCACTCCAAGCAACAGCCGTGCAGAATTAACTGCTATTTACTGGAACAATAAATTATATTTTTACAATAAAGATTTTTACAAATACATCCAAAAGTTAATACCAAAATAAACCCTTCTAGAACTTTGCCAGTCATCTCTTCTCTGTACAAATACATACAAGGCAGAGGTAGCTTCAGAGGCCACAGCAGCACAGAGAGTGGCTTTCAGAAAGTGGTGTGGGCTTAAAGCAGGCTTGAAAGCGACCACCGGTACATTCAGAGAGAGAGAGGGAGCCGAGAGGAGAGGAGAGGAGAGAGCCCGGGAGGGAACCCCCAGCCTTGGCAGAGGAGGGGGCAGCGGCGGAGGAGTTTTCCAAAAGAACACTGCGAGCAGGTTCCGCTCTGTGGGGACTAAGTATCTTAATGAAGGAAAAACACCCCTTTCCTCTGAAAAGAGGTCCAGGACAAACACACCTGCGTGAAGGGGGCTTTTTTGTTTTGGTTTTTAAAAAAAAAATCCACTTCTTCCCCCTTTCTATATCCTCTCTAAGCCTCAACTTGTTCACGACAGGATATGTACACTGTACCTGTGTTGTGGCCGTGGGGGCAGCAAGCACCCAATGGGGCTGCTGCCCTTTCAGCCCCCAGCTGTCACAATATAGTCTTTTTTCCCCCCACTTGTCACTTCTAAAGTATCAGCAAAACAGCAGCCTTACACAGATTTCCCTGTACAGGCGTGAACAGACAGAGCTCCTATGGCGAACGCCTGGAACGGAGAACACCAGCCCCGCCCAGCTGCTGTACCCCAAACCAGCTGCAGCGCTCCTCACCTGAGGCAAAATTCTATTGGCTTCCTATTCTTAGCAGAAATTCTGACATTTAACCAACATAGGTAACTAGTTGGGGTTTTTTCCTTCAACCCTAAAACAGCACCCTCAAGAAAAAAGGTGGCAGATGGTGTTGGCTCCTCGAGTATCTCCCTCGCGCACCCCGGAGGAGTTGGGCTTCATTTGGAGAAGGCAAAGGGCGGGGGGGAGCGCGGCCGCCCCGAAGCCCAGCCCGGGTGTCACAGCCAGCCCCTGCTCCTGGCCGCTGCCTGAACCGATGCCTGGCACTGCTCCATCGTCTGCTCCAGCTGTGCCAGCTGGCAACAGCCAACTTCCAACCTCGCCCTAGGGAGGAGAAGACACACAGGTTATCAGGGCACGAGTGACCCATTTTACAGACAGGAACATTTCCCCATATGCCTTTAAAACAAAATTCAAAAGGATACTAATACCATGCTTTAACTCTGACAAAGGCAGAGAGTACTCAGTACCTCTGGAAATCCAAATGTATTTTTACCTTTATAGCAAAAGATCACATGTATTACTGATCTGGCTAATCCCTGCGTGTCCCCAGGTGTAACCTGCAATGAAATCTTTAACTAGGAACAGCCTAAGAGCCACTGAGCAGACAGACTTTAGTTCAGTCTTCTCAACCCAAAACTCAAACCTCCAAATATAAAACATCACTGGTCTTTACTGAATGTGTTTAAGCTGCGAATCAACTATACATTTCCTACAGGTTTATGTGTTGCAGATGATAGAAACAAGTTCTACCCACAGTTACGACCTGGTCAGAGACTGATTTTAGGCTTCTGGGACAATCTGACTTCAATCTTTACTGGCTGCAACACTTGTTCTTCTCGCACTCACCCGACATTTGTAA
Source organism: Strix uralensis (assembly GCF_047716275.1). NCBI lineage: Eukaryota > Metazoa > Chordata > Aves > Strigiformes > Strigidae > Strix > Strix uralensis. The sequence continues at coordinate 33,438,453 of NC_133979.1, read as the reverse complement.
TTTTTCTCATAATCTGCAGAGTGTCACCGATCAGTGACATTTTACAGGCTTCTGCTCACACGAGTTAAATATTGTTTAAATTAGCTACTCCTAAAGGGACTTAGGATCACATACTCAATATGGGACACCTGCACTCAGAAAAAAATACTATGGGAAACATTTTTTTGGAAACAAAAAACCCCCTAAGCATGCATTTCCAGTAACCACAACGATTCCTGTTTTGGAACATATGGCAGGCTGGCAAACAGCGTTGAATGTTTAAACAGCAGCCATTCTGGCTCAACAAATGCAAAACCTTCCCAGTTTCAATGCTCTTCTGAAAGAAAGCGAAACAAAGCTTCTGTCCCTCAGAGTGCTTTAATAAAGGTTGGCAAAAACGACCAGATCCAGGATGTCGTTTCCCCACGTCTAGTTGCATAAAAATCACGTGTAGGCACTGAAGCACTGCAGGGCTGCTGCATTTTTATTTGCTCACACAGTTTGACCTACGCAGTTTGCTTTTTTCTTAGCTGCAAACCTGCCAAAATGCCTGCTCTGGTTTTTCTATTTGAACTTGGAATTAGATGGTAAAATTGGTTAAATGGTAAACAGCAAGGAAAAACCAAAATCCTCATTTCTTAATGACTTAAGCTTGAGTATTTTGCAAATACATTGGCTATTGCACTTAGGGAGCAAAAAAAAAAAATAAAAACCACAGATAAGGTAGCTGAATTCTAAGAGTTTAAAAAAATGACCTCATGCATACATAAAAAAAAGTGTTATTGTAAACAACTAGCACAGATTTTCATGTTCCTGCTTGTATAAGCACGATGTGCAAGAGATGCAAAAATTCCCCTTCACCCCTCTGGGGAAAAGGACCCTGTGCTCTGCCCCAAGCATTGTGCACCCCTCCTGCCTACTCACACCCTCCCGACAGCCCCTCCGCACACAAGGTACAGAGGGACTAGCAACCACCCTACACGTTATCCCCTGGCTCATTTCTGCAGTATTTCCAACCAAACGTAACCTCTGAGGAGCAGCAGCTACTGGGAGTGATTTGTTGCTGTCCTACTAGGAAAGTGGCTACAGAGCTTGAAACCAGTTGTCCTGACTCACAATTTAACACAATTTTGAACTAAAAAGGGATATGGCAGAAGACAAACTATGCAGTTGTGATGTGTATATCAAAAAGGCAATTTCCATAACACCCAAGAAGTAGCAGTGGCTTTTGCTCTAAAGCTGCTAAAACCACGGATTTTATATGACCACCTTAAAACAACCAAACCACAGCTCAGGGAAGAGGCAGAGTTCCTTTTTACTTTTTACTGTATTATGTAAAGGTAATTTTAAAAAATAATCGGCATTGAAGGGTCACTTACATCAGCTTTCTTGACAGAATGGGGATTTGGAAGGTTCAATTCAAATGATCCTTCATATATTTACATATAATGTATTTACACACAACATGAATCTCTTGCCTACAGTGATTTATTGTTTCAAAAGAGGAATCTAAAGGTGATTACGTAGAAAACATTTTGTAACTTTGTTTTCCCAAAAGATACTTTCTCAAGAGACCATTTAAAAGGTCCTCAAAAAAAAAAAAAGAAAAAAAGCCAGGGTAAGTTACACAAGTGCAGCCTGAGGGCTACCAGACCAGCCTCTGAAGGAATTTTTTTTCCACTATGCTGAGCACAAAATTACACCCATTATTTTCTTTATGCCTGTATCGAGGCAGATCTATATCCAACAGCTAGATTTGTTAGTTTGCTTTGGGTTTTTTTTTCCACTTGATCAACTTCTTTTTATATATATTTTTAATGCAGTTCAAACTAAGGGATGCTTTTAAGAGGATACACACCATATCCTGCCAGTATTTTTTGCTCTCACAGGGAGCAGAATTGGCAGATCAGCCCGGCGGAGCAGGAGATTAATTCTATCACAAAAAGCAGTCTAAACGGACAGCATTTCTCCAGCAATAGCCTGCAGCACTGGCACAGCTACTCTGACAAAAGAACATCCCTCCTCCTGATGAATGAGCTCCATCCATCAGCTACAAACTGCGCCGGTGAGTTAGGCACTACCAGGCAGCCAGTAGTAAGCACACTGAGTACTTACTCAGCCTATCAGTCAATTCTGTGTAGGGAGCCGAGAGTATCTTGACGCCTCAGCAGCACAAGTTACAACCCCTCCACAACAGTGAGTGCCTTGACAGTTTTCAAGCAGAGCTCTTAAAAACCAGTGCAGAAAAATAACTTGTCTGAGACATGAATATTTCATTACCCTTATCTCAAGTAACATTTTCCCTACATCATTCTGGTGGCCACTGAGTAACAGTAAAAATGGTAAATAGTACGATGCTACACACAGACTTTTACACCCAAGAACAGTGCAACATAATTCAAGTGTAGTTACTACAGTAACTAGAAATAATGTTAAATAGCTCAAAAGAGATTGTTTCTGCACCCTCCAAAACACCCTGGATTGCAAATAACTTCCACTGAAATGTGTGATGCCGCTGTGGGACACCCAGGCTGGCAAAGGGGGGTACAGGGCACTGAAAAGGACTGTCAAGAAACAGGAGAAGGGCTAAGGTTTGCAAAAGATGCAGTTAGTACTCCCCGAGTACCCACCAAGCCCTGCCTAACTCAGTCGCCTCCACCTCCTTCGCCAGTTCACTGTGAGGGGGGTGCACCAGGTGGAAGAGCGATAGGAGCAGTGTGAAAGTCACGTGCAGCTTTCGAGAGATCTACTTAGACACCCAGGCCTCCAAACAGTGTGTTTTCTTAGTTCAGAGAAGATCATAGGCTTGGAAAATAAAGCCTGAATAATTCTTTCTACCACTTACCCTTTACATCAAACCGTCAATTATTAAAATCATATAAACTGTCACTGTTCAACAGTGAAAATTCAAAAGCCTTAGAAAGTACTAAACAGGTAACTATAAGTCTTCACATTAACTGTTTGCCATAAAAACCAGAGTGACCTCTCTGAAACTCTTCCTACAACCCAGCAACCCCACTGCCCGCAGCACCCGCTTGAATGGGAAGGGAGGGAGGCAGAAACAAGGACTTTAACTAAACCTCCCTCGATCTACCTAATTCTGCTGCTGAAGCAGCTCAGGACTGTGGTACGTTCCCACAGTTCATAAAGCAAAAAACTTCATTCCAATTAAAAGATTCACCAGGCTGGGATGTTCCTAAACCCACTTTATCAGGCCTGAAGAGGCAGAAATCCAGGGCCAGGCCTGCCGTCCGCCCCCTCGCAGGCCACTGCCTTGCCCCCAGCAGTGTTGGTAACTGTGACCCAGCTGACTCGGTCCAACAGACCTTTCTTGTCTTGCTGCAGGGCTTTGCTCTCACCACATCTCAGTCTCTGCCAATATAAGGATGGGGGACATGCAGAAGCAATGGTGGGGTGGGTGACCCCACCAAAAAAAAAAAAAGGAGAGGTCTATGACAGGAAGGCTGGAATCTACCAGGTCACCAGCAAGCAAGTTCAGAAAAAATTTTTAAAAAGTCATGTAAGAGTTTCTGATGGAAAAAAACTTACTTTGCGAGTTTCTGGAAGATGCAAAAAATTGTTACAATGGATTTCTGGGGCAGGGTCAGTCTTTCTGTTCCATTTATATGCTAAAGATCTGGACCCCAGTCCTCGGCTGGCGTCTTCTAAATGCTGCTGCGATACCAAAGCCTACGGCAGCACTTAGGGATACAAAACCAGTGAGAATTGTGCATGTAGCTTTGGCTATTTAGCTCTAAGTAGTCCTTGGTTCCTTCTCCCGATAACGAGAAACCCGTTGGATCAACATTTCAAGATGAGAGTGTCTTTGGTATATCCTGAAAAAGGAACAGGCAGAGTACAAATATTCTAGACTGGAATTTATCTCCCAAAGAATTCGGAGGCCAGGTTGAAATAAAAACGTTCACTGGCAACTGAAACAAGGGGAAACACTTTGTTCAGCATGTTTCTGCCAAAGCACGAGTAATTCAGCCTGCCTTAAAGCAGTCTCCTTTCCTGTGCCTTTGCTCTCGGAACATCTCTTTTTAATTAAGCACTTTTAAAACCTCATTTAGCACCTCTGCTTTATTGCGTGGAATCATATTTTATTTCACTTCTGTACTACCAATTAGTTTCATTGCTGTAATAACTGGGAACAACAATTAGACACAAGTAGCACTTTGAAAATGCATGGATTGAATTTATAGCAACAGATCTTAAGCTTTGCTTTGTTTGCTTCATATGTTTTCAACAGCTGTAACTTATACGTAACAAAAATGCCGCTCTCACTCTGGACTGCTCATCCAGAAAATCTGGTGAGAAAGTTTGTTTTGGCCATGAAATCTACTGTGGCACACAGAATTCACAACAATGGTCCAAGTTTTCAGACTTCCTGATAAAATATGGACCTAGGGACACCTTTCAAATATCAAGAAACTGCCGCCCCCTCGCTACCCGCAGAGCAATACCGAAGGCTGTGGTACGCTGCAGGTTTTATACAGACAATGATGGAGATGTCCACAGACATCTGAAAATGTGAGAACTACAGAAGTGCTGGCCATCAGCGTAAGACAGTTAGTGAAGCTTCTAAACTACTTTGCACTACTGATACGTAGGTTGAATCTCCCCCTCCCTGCATAACTTTTCTCCCCTGATCTAGCAGTTTGCACTTTCAAATTCACAGATGATTTAGAAAAATCAGGATCAATCCAGGCAAAGGAAAGCTTTTTAGAGTAATTCACCTACTCAGATTAAAACGATCTGCAAGCCTTTCAGACAGCTGATGGAACCATGCTTCCTATCCTGGCAAGTTACAGCTAATTCATATCCATATAACAGCAGCACCAAAGAAAATATTTACCTGTGTTTTACTATCCACTTAAGATTATTAAACAAAACATTATGGCATTTTAAAAAACCTCACAGAACCTGGATTCACAAGCCCTCAATTACAGAAAGAAACCTTTTACGAGCCAGAAACTTTACCGTAAAGAACTTGCTTGACACTCATTTTTAGATTAATGTTTTCAAGGCCTTTAACTCAGCTGTACAACAGAACATTTATTTTCCTGTGACTGAACTGTAAAAAAGCCTCCTAAAATGGAAACAAGTACTTGGAATCTTACATTTGTTTCTTTTTTTCTAACTGTACTTACAGATGGCTTAGTAACAAACAATGGCTTAATTTATGATTTTAATAATGATGGCCACAATGTAGCACAGCAGCTGCAGATATACCCACTTTTCATGGTACAGTTCAATCATTTGAATAGCCTTGAGAATTGCAGGGTTTTTTCCTCTGCTGATTTAAGCAAAGTTCTCAGAATAATGAGTTCTGTTACAAGAAATACCTCCCCAAAACAGAATTTCAGTTATAATCAAATTCATTTAAAGGCAGTCTCATGCTCTAGCCTGCCTTACAATGAATGCTGACCTACATTGGCCCTGCCAGCCACTAAGCCATGAATTCAAAACTGGCAGAGGAAAGAGGGACCAACATCTCACCTCAAACAGCTGAAAATCACTGTGTAGATCTAATTTAATTTCTGTCCTCTCCGACTCTGTTGTAATAGTAGGTCATTAAAAAAGAAAACACCCCCACTCACCTTCCCTACGCCCCTCCCTTATTTATCCAAAGGATTTCTCTTAGGGTACTTTGGTTAATACAGTACATGCTAAAATGCTGTCTCAAAACCCATCTGATGTGGTCAGTAATTGGCTTACCGATATATCTCTTGTGAAACACAGTCATAAAGCTCCTCAGCAGTGAATTTTATGCTGTTATTGATCTAAAACAAAGAACAAAGAATTAACATAGTAATTTACCAAGTATCACATATCGGTTAAAATTATACAGCTGGTATAACAGATATCATTAATGTATTACCTAACAGGCCCTCAAGTTGAGGCAGGACATAGAACAGTCATGCTATGGTATTATAAAATCAAATATTACAGATTAACAATCATGATTGCATATAATGGGAGTGATAGATATCATTTCAGCTTCATTTTCTAACAAGTTCTGAACAAATTTTAAAAGACCTTAAATAATTCTTCCTCCCCTCTTCATTTACCCTATAGTTCTACAGCAAATGAAGTTCTGATTTGCATTCATTCCATAAATACAGGCCCAAAAGCCAAAGATATCTTCCTGTATAGGAGAGGACTGCAAATCTGAAATATGTCATATACCAAATGGAAAATACCTCTGTTCTACTGCAAACATTCATTTCAATTTCTCTTCTTAAAATCTTTCAGCACAAATTACTTAAAACTTCATGAATAACTGGTAATTTCAATTTATCTCTTCTTCTCTGAACTGCAGCCAATATTCTTTGTAGACCTACCTAATGCAACGTACTCTCTCTCTCTTCTTAAAATTACTAGATTAGGGATGGATGCTTTGGTGACTTCACCTTCAAGGCTTTTTACTCTCAACAGTGAGTCATTCACAACAAATGAGTGCTCAGAAAGTCAAGCAAGCCACTCAGATACCGGTAGAGATTTGAATAACTTTTGGTAGGTGCCAACCAAAAATATATTTTTATGTCCAATGCCTAACATAAGCAAATATTCAACATTCTAACTTAGTGGAAACACAATGATGAGACAGCTAACCTTGTAACTACTTTAAATAAAAAAACATAACTGAAGGGTGTCTGACAAAACATTAAAGAAAACTTCATACCTCGTTGCTTATGAGGAAGTTATAGAGTGTCCAAATATCCTGGAAACTACTGGTTGGGGTCAAAATTCTGAAAAAGAAAAATTTTGGGATTCTTTTAAGCAAGTATAAAAGGATTCTATGGAAGAGTTAAGAAAATAGTCATAAATGCTTCATGGGGGAAAAAAAAATAAATCTGATTACCTTCTTTAAACAAAAAGGAAATGCTAATCTTTGAAGAATTTTCCCTTCCATCCCTTTCCACTCCTCTAAAAGAATCAAGTGAGCTTATTATTTCTGTCAGGACTTTCTGTGAAGGTTTTTCCCTAATTAAAAATTCAACTGATGTTTTTATGAGCAATTTCTCTATATAGATGGCAAGAAAAACAGCCATAATTAAAAGCCTTTTGTTTCACATAAGCAAAGCCTGCTGTACTAATGTGGAGCAACAGAAAAGTGACACGCAATACAGAACTTTCCCACACCAGCTAAAGCTTTAACTCATGCCCTCCGGTATTGTGATGTACAGCTCAAATGCTACACTTTACAGACCATTTTTGCTACTTCTAATAATAACCAATTCCCACCCAATACTGAGAAGTGAAAATGGGATTTGAGAGCTGAAAAGAGGTGTCTTTATGAAGAACCCAGTATCATGTGAAATACTGGTATTTTAGCCAGGAATGCACACAGCAGCCAGTGACATTTCAGGCTTTCCCAAAATCTCGTCCTCATTCGCCACGTTAGAAGCGGATACACGACCCCCAGAAGAGAGCATCAGCTTTGGTCGTGCTGTAAGGTCTTGTGAAGTTCCGAGAGATGTACTCCCTTCTCTGCAAGGCTCCAAAAATGATCCGATAAGGAAGTGATTATCTCAAAAATTAATTCTCCTAATCTGTTTAAGCAGATATAATGCAGTTATAACTCATTTTGCATTCACTAGGGAAAAAACAGAACCATTACAAAATGTACATTAAAATCTACATTAAAAACCACGTAACGCTTCTGCCTTATGTTAAGTTTCAAGTATGTAAATAATGAATTACAAAAATGACTGGATTTGGAAAAAAAAATTGAAAAAAAAAATCTTTTTGAGAAGCTTTATTTAGTTTCCCATGGGAAAGTGCCCAAATTCTCCCCTCCTTCCCCTTGCAAGCTGTAAGCCTTTATAAATGAATTAATTAGGAACTGAAAAAAACCCAGAAAACTAACAGAATAAGTGAAAAATCCCAGTTAAAGACGATACTGTATTTTAAACAGGCTGGAAGACCATGACACACCACAGGATTTATGGTAACTAGGAAGTCCGCTGCTTATTTTCATCATGATTTTACATAGGAATTATCACTGTTACAAAAATTAGTCACACGTTCCTTCCCCCTTCGTAAGGACATGTACCCAGAATTTTTTTCTTAAACTAAAACCTTAACCTGCCAACTAAAAGTCAGCAAGAGAACCAATTGGCTCGTTGTCCTAAAAATACCTCGAAGCCTTCAACTGCTTCCTCAGTGAGAAAGCTATCAGCTTTGACAGTGTAAAACCCCGGCAGAGACTATTTGGCAAACATCCTTGGAAACGCTGGGAAATCTTGGCAGCTCAGACTGCATCGCAGCTTAGATTCCCACCGACCAGCTCCATGTAGCCATTAGCCAGCAACCCTGTCTGCACGGGACAATACATCAGCTTTAGCTATCGTATCAGTCATCTGCAACATCAATAAACGAGTGTACCCGAGCCTGGGAAAGTGTGATTTCTATTGCTGATGATTTTTGTACCACTCCACCCTCTATTTCATGCAAAAAAGGAGGAAAGCTTGAACGTCTGTTTTCGTAAAACTGAGTGCAGAACCGTACAAAACACAAAAGGTAAGATATTAGTAATAACTTCACCTGAAGGCCATCCCATGTTGCCACAGTATGTTGGGGCAAAATAGGTTCATTGCTGTATTTTTCCTGCTGTGCCAAGGACACAGATACAAAGGTGCTGGGTAAGGCTTACTAGGAGTGGCTGAGGGAACTGGGGGGGGTTTAGTCTGGAGAAGAGGAGGCTGAGGGGAGACCTCATGGCCCTCTACAACTCCCTGAGAGGAGGGTGCAGAGAGGGGGGATGAGTCTCTTGACCCAAGGAACAAGCACCAGGACAAGAGGGAATGGCCTCAAGCTGCGCCAGGGCAGGGTCAGACTGGCTCTTAGGAAGGATTTCTTTGCAGAAGGGGCTGTTGGGCGTTGGAATGGGCTGCCCAGGGCAGGGGGGGAGTCCCCATCCCTGGAGGGGTTGAAGAGTCGGGTTGACCCAGCGCTGAGGGATCTGGTGGAGTTGGGAACGGTCAGGGTGAGGTTCATGGTTGGGCTGGAGGAGCTTCAAGGGCTTTTCTGACTGAGATGATTCTATGATGCTACAGCTGGGCTGTCAGTGGGAAACCCAGCCAGGCAAGCTTCCTACAGGAAGGATGGAGAGTGGGGAAAAGGGTGGCTGGTGAGAGAAAGACCTGTATTAATTATAGGCTTCTTGATTCTGTGGAAGAAAAATATATGTCTGAGCTACAAAAAGGTGAAGGAAGAAACTGAGAGCAGAGTGGAAGGCAGGCTTAAACAGTACTGCCTTTCCCTCTGACTGTGTGGCATCTCCACGTGGCCTATTTCTGTCCACTTGACCCAACTTCCCAGGGCACAGAAGTGGCTAGAAAGTTTCACTCCGTTGTTCTTAAGAAGGCTACATCTGAAGAAAACCAGTTTGAAAGTAATTTTTCACGCAATATTAGTCCGGAATTCCAAGGTCATTTTTAGCCCTCTGGTTTTGCCCAGACCTTTAATTCTACTGTTCCTATGAAAGCAGCCAACACACTTCCCACATTTCCTTTCCTCTCACAAATGCAACACCGTGAAAGCAGCAGCATCATATATACTATATTTGGCCTTTTCTCACTTAAGGGAACACTTTTCAACGATTACTGGAGAAAGTAAACAATTTATTTATTAAACTTTCTGAATCTCAACACCAGTTAGGATGCTGCAGACTTCAAAGTTATTCCACTGGTGTTTCTCAGACTATGCAGTCTCTGCCCTCAACAAGGTAACCCTCACCCTCACTCTATTCATTTCTTGTGAGGACATAAAATTGAAAAACGTACTTATTTTTGTACTGCTGAGCAAAGCATCCTAGCAAACTTAACTTTATCAGTTTTGCACCCTCTAAGTTACCAGACCCCAGGTGGATGTACAAACTGGCCGTGCTTCCAGTTCTTTGGAAAAAAACAAAGTAAAATATGTAAATAAGCATACAAGTAACTTAACATTAAATCCTGTGACTTATTTTATGGTATTTGCTTGGATTATGACAACAATTGCTTCTGGGTTTATGACATAAAATGAGAAGTCTGACATTTGGCTCAAAGCTTTACAATATCTTCAAATAAAAGGCATTTGTTGTTTTCAAGGAAGAAGCACTGCTACACACAGAGCACTGTACTGAAAAGAAGTTGGTGAGAGAAGAGCTTGCACCGTAACTTCCTCCACAAATTCTTAACAGGTCAGCATTCATAAAACATGCTTATTGCTGTTTTCAACTAAATAGGAACTGGGATACAAGCTTCAGTCTTGGAATATATTTTTCTGTAGAAAACTGTAATGCATTCCTGTCTGCAGGGCAGGGATTCCATACAACCGCTGCTGTCTACTGGTTTTAATCTTTTTATGTTCATCTCCTTAGCCACCGTTCTGTGTTACAGAAAACAGAAAGAATCACTTTGTCCTTCCTATCAGCACAGCCATGCAAAACTAAACTACAAACAATTCCACGCTATGTACTTCAGCTGTTAATTAATCCAAACAGCATGCTCTGAGCAGGTGTCAGCACGGGTGCTGGGTGACATAGAAGCTGGGTTGCAACTAAAATGCAATCTGTTGATCAAGCTAACAACTATAGTATGGTTCTATGCAGTTTTCTGAAAACATATAGTATGTAAAGTAGAGAAAAGCATGTCATAGAAAGACACTAAAAGTGACTATGGGTACCAGCTACAAAACAGAGGTTAGATACTGTTCTCGGGGCAGAAGGGAAAAAGGAGAGAGTCAGACTTTAGTGATTTCTATCTCATAAGCAATAGGGCTTCCCAAACCACTCGGAACGTTTCTTTACCTACTGTCCTGTCACCCATCTGATGCCACACGCATGCATAGAGTGTGAGATACAATAACCAAAAATGGAAACAGATAGGAGACAGCTCACAATGGGGTTCCTCCCTTGTGCACAGAGAAGACCTGGGAAACAAACAAAGCCTATTTAGAAAGGATCAGAAAATTAATTTATCAAATAGAAGGAAAAAAAAAAAAAACAACAAAACAACACAACCCACAAGGTAATCTGGCAGTGAAAGCAGGTCAGCCTGCTAGCTGCTCTCAAACACTAAAATCCGGGGCAATGACTAGTAAAGCATATGGATAAAAGTCACATGAGACTACATGGTAATCACTCTCAACCCAGCCCAGCCTCTGCACCTCCGTGTTTGTCACACTGAGCCATTCCTCTTTAAGAGTTCGATGTAATCGCCTGCGGCGTAAGACTGGTAACACTGTCATAAAGCATTAACCAATTCGGTAAACCTGTGCGGTTAATCAAAAAGGTGTAGGACTTAATTGTATAAAAGTCAACCCATTAAAAGCCCTAGTTATCCTCACTGTCAGAATACCAGGGAAGCAAAAAAGATGAGAAATGGAAAAACAAAACTTCTGTGGCTTATTAGCAATTCCTCATTACACTGCACTGCAGTAAGGGCCTCAAACTGGTGTTACAATGACCAACACATGCCAGAGTTTTGTTCAGCATCAACCTATTGGGAAATTAAGGGGATTTTTCCCAAAAGAAAATCAAGCTCACGCCTTCTTCTATTGTGGAAGTACTTCAAATGTCAGATCCTAGGGTCACTTTGTCTAGACGCCTATTCTTTAGCTTTACAAGGTCAGAAAGGGCCATAGCTTTTACAACACTAACTCATTTATTCTAACTTTTCTGCTTTTTAGACTGCTTTCAAGGCAACAAGGCTTAAGCAGCTGCCACAGCATCACCTCTGCCCTGCACCTTGTTAAGCACTGGCCAATTTCAGCTGTATCTGACAGAGGCAGCTGTCTTGAAACTTTTTAATTTCTTACAGCTCTCATTAAAATAGGCAGAAGGGTGAAGGACAAATTTGGCCCCTGGCAGCAGAGAAGGCTGTAGATAAATTCAAATGTGATAGGAGATGGCAAAGAATCAATGTAGAAAAGCAAACACTAGAACAAGGAGAAAGCCTTTTGTCAGATACTGCACATTTTCAACTATATCAGACATGATAATTAAAGGATACAATACTCCAGAAAGATGAGCTTTGGAAATGCTATTATTGATATCAAGTGGTCATTTTCTTAGTAACCAAGGGGATGTTTCCACACTAGTGCTGGCCCCCGGGGAGGGACATTTCTACCTACACCATCTCTCCGCAAGATGCCCTATGGCTCATCCAACCATAATCCTGCTCTCAGCTGTGCCAGTCTGACTACGTGTGGTCAAAACGCTCCGTGGAGGAGGTTGTAAATCCTCCTCTTGCTCGCAATTTGCAAGTTATGCAAATGACAGTACATCTCTTCTCCAGAGGTCAAAAGACAGCTGGTGGGCAGCACTGTTAGCCACAGCCGCCACTAAGAAAAGGAAGCAGGAGCCATGCCCTGAGTTGTATCATGTTTAAGTACAGTCTTTCCAACACCCATTCCTCATGCATAATAAATTCTGTTTACTTTGGAAAACCACACAAAGCCCAGCACTCTGAGGCAGTAATTCAACTGTTCTCCTTCATTGGGCCAAGAACATTTCGGGTTTCACCTAAATAAATCAAAAAACAAACAAACAAAAATCAAACAACTAGTGATAGGAAAGTCTGATACTTTTTGAACTGGGAGTTAATCTCCATTTTGTTTCCAGAAGGAGACTGCATGTGGAGGAAGATTAAAAGTAGAGCTCTTAATCTAGAGACTTTATGACAGAAATTACTAAATGCCTTGGCAGTCTAAGGGAATGAAGACAATTTTCTAACTAGACACCAAGAAAAAGAAACCTCAGTTCCTCCACTGACCATCTGAATAAGCAGAGAGGAATCAGTTTCTCTGCATCTGTAGAATTCTGTTTTTGAATCAGTAAACCTGTATAACTGGTTTCAAGTTATTTAATGCCAAACTATTAAATTCAGTGATCAGTTCTGATACAGTAATGCTTTCCCGAATACTGAGATCTTAAAAAAATTATACTTTTAATTTACAAATGTTTATGGAGACCTCATCTAAATCAGTGCTTTCCATACAAACAAAACCATAGGTAATTTGAGAGAAATTCCATTTAGATAAAACATTAGAAAAGCAGAATTCAGGTTCCTTACTGCAGTAAGTTACAGAGAAATATATTTAAAGCTAACACTATAGTAGTATAAATATTTATGAGTATTGTATCTAAGAGTATATGTTGTAAATTGTGAGAGACTTTAAAGTTGGCATGTGAACAAAACAATTATTTCTTAGCAAACAGATGAAAAAAATCAAACTAGAAATAACTGTATCAATTCACCAAAGACTAAACTTTCTTTTTCTTTTCTGTTAACAGGGATTTCTTATCTAGAAGTAACTTGGGCAGGGAACATGAAGACATGTAAAATTCCCTAAGGGTGCTTTGCATCAGAAGTTATATTCAGTGAAGGGAAAACGTTGGCTGATGTAAACCACTAAAGATACATTTAAATGCCACTGCTGAAGCCTTTAAAAGGGTAAGAAAGCTACCTGTACCCAGTATTTTGGTCAGTATGTTAATGGGAAGATTTAACAGCAACAAGACACAAAATATGTCTCGGATGACTGATCACGAAAACCTACGAGTACTTGCAGCCTTCTACTGGTGTTGGTGCACACATTACTTTCAACAGGTTAAGAGCGAAACACACCCTGCACTCAGAAAGCAGAGAGAAATTATGACGTAACTTAAATATAGAGTCAAGTATATCTCAAGTATGTATACCCCCCAGCAGCAATACCTTGCAAGGCATTCTGCACTTATTAGAACAAGATCTGTAACAGTTAATTGTTGTGATAAGCACTTAAACCTCTTTTCTTTCCAGAGATGAAGGGCCCAAACATCTTCCAGCAGAATCAGTGGAAGAATTTCTAGAAGTGATGAAAGATTTAGCACAAACTTGAAAACCCCAAGTTGTAGAAATACTTCTCTTGCCTCAAAGAGCTACTTGAAAACCAAGAAATTATTTTAAAGATTTTTGAAGATAATTATTTTAATTTGTTTTAAGGATTTAAGAGACCTTAAATTAGGTCCCCTAGTTAACTGGTTCCAAATAATACCCAACCAAAATAATACACAACACAAATACAAGAGTAAACCATCACTGAAAACAGTCAGAAATATTATTCAATTCAAAATTATTTAAAAACACACCCTGGTTTTACAGTTTGACTTGAAGTATAAGTTTCAGGTGTTTAATAATCTTTGATCATTGCTAGTCAATGCAGTATACATCAACTTATGTAATACCCTCTGCTGTGAAAAGTAGAAAATAGGTCATGAGTTTCATACTCACTTTTCAAGTGAGTAAGTCTCAGGATACACACTGATACAACAGTGGCTGCAAGGATCAGCTGTATTTGATGAGACAACTAACACATAACTTGTCTAAATACATTCCTACTGCCAAAATAAGCACATCAGTTATCCACAGTTGCTAACCATACTAGTTATTGTCTTCATTTTAGAGCTGAAGTACTGTAAAACATTTATGGCATGCAGTATTTTGCAGTATAAATACCATTCTGCTACCAATGTTGTCTGAAGAAGAAGCAAAGATAAAATTAAAAATCTGTATGGTATGACAAAAGTTACAAAAACAGGGTAAAAGCTGTTAATAAGACCTCTTCCATGAAACAGGTCTCTTTTCCCCCCCCCCCCCCTTTTTTAATATCTGTATGTCATAAACAAACAGATTTCTGGTCATCAAGTCTGAATAGCTGTACTAGTGCCACAAGTGTAGTTGTTTTTTAATGAGGAAGGGTACCATTACATACATTGATCTCCAGAACTGTGATTGTGCTTTTCTAATTGCTTTTAACAATCTGAAAATCTGAATTTTTAATGCAGCTGAACTTTCAATATAACTTATTTGTAAAATTTCCAGACTTTCACAAGACAGTTTCTTCTTTGTTCTGGAAGGAATAGAAGGTAACACAGAAAAAACTTGTATTTTATCACTAAAAGCTATATTACCTCTATATATTCAAGCTAGAACTTTTTCACTACTTTTTCTCCACACGCCTTCTTTTCTGCAATCACACCATTAGATTAACTATAAGTCACTGAAAGGAATTTTTTTAAAAATGAAGAAAAATAAACATACTCCAAGTTCAGTTTTAGAAAGGCTGAGTGACCTAGGCAAAAGGAGCCTCCCTCTCACTTTTGAAAACTTCAGACTGCTTGTTTTAATACTCTGTAAAATACATAAACCTACAACGATTCATAAACATGGCTTCTGACTCTTTGGAAAACCTATTCAGAAGTCTCTAACTTAAATACCTAGACTTGAGACTAAAAGAGAAGATGCCATGTTACAGTCCCTCTGAATTTCTTGCTCCACAATGCCCCCTACTGCAAATCTGCAGAACAAACTCGGAGCAGGCATTTCCCAAACACAACCGTGCAGGAAAATTACTCCACTCCGAAAGTCATCCTGGATGCATAAATAGTGTATTTCAGTTTAGCGGTTGGAAAAAAAAAAAATTTAAAAAAACATGAAAAGAATTTTTAAAGCCATTTCAAAGGTATTGAGCGCCATGGTAATCATGTGGAATGGAAAATAGGCTCTCCGTTTCAAATAAAGTCAAATGACAGAAACCTGTTTGACTTTGCTCCAGATATTCTAATGGCTCTAATCAAGACAGTACATATTTTATAAAATAGATTTCTCTGATATCTTGTTAGACCTGTGTATTTTCACAGAGTTCTCCCATAAATGGAAATACAGGACATAAGTAGCTTTCACTAAAAGAAATACAAACTGTCTTTTGTTATCGCCACGCAAAGTTTTAATGAAACACCTCTTTAACACCAAAGTAACAATCCTGAAGCACCATATTCCCCTTATATCTCATCCACCACATATATAAACTGATACCCCAGGATTTCTTGCAAAAACTTTAGGACTGGAATAAAAAGAACCAAGTTTAGCAGTAACCTGTTTTATTAAAACAATTTCTTTAGAGGAAAAAAATAATCAGCAATGAAAATGAATCAATTACCATCAAGCTGCTCTAGCTCACATTTCTACCCATATTTTTCTGTTTCTACTTCCATAATACTTAGACCATTTATCTTTGAAAGACAACAATTCTTTGAGTGGATTTATCCACTATCAGTGTGCTATACAGAAAAAAAAAACCAAACAGACCTAAAACTTGGGCTATAATACTGCTGATGCAGGGATGGTCTTTTATGCTCATATGAACACACTATTTCACATTAATGTACCCTGAAGCTTGTTTAGGACCTACGGAATATATATTTTACTGAAACACTTTAATTAAAGAAGTATTCTTTTGATCATAATAAAAAAAAAGCAATGAAAACTTATTTGGAAGTGGTGACAAGTGAAGCAAATGTTTGCATGATTCTATCATAATTTTTATTAAAAAAAAATACCCTAGCAGTTACAGATGAAAACTAGCTTAAGTCCCAAGTGACAGAGCTCCAGACTTTAGAGGTGCCTTGACAGGTCAGACCTCACACTTTACAACTGGGACAACCATACGCCCACACTTGGCAAGACTGTTGTGATAACTATAGCGTAAGGACTGTGAGCCTTCAGAAAAGACTGAAATGAACCTTGCTAAGTATTGATGATGCAAGTTTAAAAGCTCACTGCTATGGTAGAATGACAGAAAAAACACTTCTTGAAAAAAATTACATGTCTATTAGATAATGTCTAACAAAGCTGTAACAGTAAACAGTAGAAATGTAAAATACCTCAACACTTACTTAAAAGGCAGATTGTTTCTGTACAGGGCAAGCCCAGTCGTTTGGATGCATCTATTTCACAGTCTTCTAACCTATCTGCATCCATACTATGCAAAAAAAGTGTGCAAAGTGGTAGTGTTTTCCCAAATCAAATAGCTTCAGCCACTCAGATTCACAGCCCCTAACACTTTAGGATGCTCACAGCAGTTACCAGAACTTTAACCACAGTTACAAACCGGTTCCTACAAACACTCTTTAGTCAGTGGGAAACTGAGGAACTCCGCAATCGTCAAAGTGACAATTTAAAGCATTCTTCTGTGGCTGTTCCTGCTGGTGAATAAACTTCATTGCTAGAAAAAAAGGACTAAGCTAAGACTACACAGGAGATACCTTGTTCTTTCCAAAGCTTCATTTTTATTATTATTACTCTTTAAAAAGAGGGAGAAGACAGAGGGAATATTATCCTTCCTAAACTGAGAGTCCAGATGACTGTTACTGTTACTGCTACAATACAGGTTTTGACTCATGAAAAATACTCTAGAATTGGCAACATTGAAGTACCAAAACTTTGTGTCCTTCACTATATCAGGGATTTGCCCCCAATTCCAGGGGGCCTCACACTTGAAAAACAAATGTTCTGAATTATTCAGAGTTCTTGCCATCAGAGCTAATGTATTAGTTAATCATGTCACAGCTCTGGTTACACTCTGAGCAGAGGTGAGTGGCTCGTCTTCAAACACCAGAAAACAAATTCCAAGTCGTAAAAAAGAAAATTCACTCCAGAGATCTGAATCTCTGCAACAGTTCCTTATTCTTTTGCTATGAAGGAATAGTTCTAGGTAGCCTTCATACCAAGACTTTTACTGAAAATCACGTAACTAAGCACAAATAATAAACTGTAGTTTGGCATCAAAAGATGTCAGTGACTTTTATGCCTTTAGGTGACTGTTACTAGCTTTTATGACCAGCTTAAACACTTACCTACTAATTCCTTCACGGATATCATTCACAGCTGCCAACAGTTTCTGCAGACCTAAAAAAGCTTCTTCAAATGAAGACTTTGCAGTCATAGTTACTGTGTTGGGGTCCAACTTTTGGAAAATTTCAATACTAATATTAAAAAGAAACAAAGAAGAGTAGTTGAAGAGCAGTTAACAAAAATCCTCAAAATTCAGAGAAACCCAGTATCTATTGTATGCACTGTATTTTGACTATTAAAAAAACCCACAAGGTCAAGTGTAAATCTATACTAAAAAACGTGTTATCTAAAATAGCCTTAGACTAAACGGTAGAAAGACCATGCCATACAATTGTACTTTGCCGTTTAAAATTTTCCTTGGCAACTACATTCTATAAAAGTATTTTACCTTTGAAATAAGTAGATTTATCACTAAACTTCACTTGAGAACGCAACAGTCTCTTCATGCACGACCTGAGTAAACCTCTCTTAGAAGCGAATTGTTAGGTCTAAGAAGCAAAGTAAAGTACTTCCCATCAATTTTCCAAGCAGCTTCATTTTCCAGATTTACTGGCACGTGTTTGACACCTCCCCTGCAATGGTTGTGTTGGGACAATGAGCTGCAGTGCACTCATGAAGGATTACCCCCACAGCTGCAAGGTAAGTAGTATTTTCTTGACATGAGCAAGAAGAGTGCAAAGTGACCTTTGATTCTAAAACTTCATCCTCTTTTCACAGCATGCTCCTTTACAGGTGGCAAGAGCCAACAGTTCTGTTGCATTTTCATTATAAAGTGGTACACCTGAATGAGTCTTCCCTCGAGGCCTACATGAAACCTTCAAGTTCATGATTACTATCCCAACACTGAGACTGTTCTCTGGTGCATATCCTCAGCTGACCTCAACACCACACCAAGCCAACTCCTAACCAGCTTCAATTCAGACTGATCTGCACTGGTGTAAGCCATGAGGAGTATGCTGGTGCATTATTATTATCACTGTTTATTAGGCAAGTCCTTAACAGACCACCAAAAATGGAATTCCTTTGTGCTTGACATAACTGAGTCCCTCCTTTGAAAAGGTTTCAGATTAAGACTACAAAAAGAAAACACAGCATCTATTTAGATTTTGTGATAGCATCCAAAAGAATGGTATCTCAGTGACTTTCAAGCAGATTTTTCAAAAATAACTGAAATAAAAACACTGATAAAACATCTAGATGGGGGGGGGGGGGTGTAATTTCCTGCAATTTTGAGTTTATATGAGAAAGGAAATTCATCACTAGATTCTGCATTTGGATTTTATAGAGTGAAGGATTTTGCTTAACATGAAAATTTATTATATTTCAGATTGATTAAAGGTTAAAAAAATAAACAATAAGCTAGTATACCTTCACATGATTTGAAAAGAAAATAACCATATCAAAACTTAGAACTTGAATGCCTTTTTTTTATGGATAAAGATGAGATTTCCATGGATGTCCAACATTTGTGGCTTGTACAGCGTTTTCAACACTATTCTCTAAGGCAACTTATTTCAGCCACTGTCCAGAAAGAGAGCAGTAGACTAGACAGATCACTGACTGCATACACAGAACAATTTGCATGCTCCTAACTTCTTTGCCTGACAAGTTGCATGATTTTTTAATCGTCAATTTTCATTAATTACTAATAGCTTCTTCTCTAAAATAGGAAGAAAAAACCAATTTGTAAAGTGCATTTGTTTGAAAATTATGTAAGGTTATGTAGCGTGAACTTCTTTAGCACACCGTACCTGTACAAGTTTATTGTATTCCATACACCTTCAAGGACTGACCAGATTTCCTGGCGTCTGTTTTCTTGAGTCACATGAAAGCTTGGATGTGGCTTTTTTTCTTCAGAGTTTTGCAGATTTGGTGTCATTGCTTCCATTTTTTCACACACAGCATTTTCTGAAAGAACCATGATGTCTTCTGATAAATCCTGCTCACTGTCTGACCTCACCTTATAAAACAGTTTAGCAAACAAATAATGAATGTATTTGGTTCCTAACTTAAGAAAACTTGAACACTTCTACATTTTTTTTAAAGCAATGCTCAAAAAAGCAAGGCTGAACTCTTCTAGTCATAACTACCTTTATTCTAGTCTCTGTCTCTGAAGCATCTCTCAGTCTTTCTTCTATATGTATATTGGCATTTCTACAGAGGGGAAACTGAAGCAAAGGGAAACCCTATGCCAAAGCTTTGCAGGCATGGTAAGCTGGTATAAACGAGAACTGCTTATTACTCTTACTCCCTATCCCACGACTGATGGCACATTGTCCTCTGCAACAGCACAAAGTATTCAGCTACTCATTTGGTAAAATGGTTCAGAAAATGTGTCTGGGTTAAACTGAAACTGATCTGGCACAACCTGGGCTGTATAAGGGCAGTTCTCTGGGAAGTCAAACACCTGTCAGGACAAGGGCAGGAGGAATCAAGTTTTCAGACAGAACACCTGCTTCTTACAGCAGCACCGTTCACAGAGCTGTGGGCCAAGTGGCTGACAGCAACACACGCAGAAGCTACAGCACAGTAGACAATCAAGACTCCCCAGATCATCTTTCTTCTCCTTGACCACCTTCTTCCTTTCCCCTTCAGCTTTCTCCAAAACTGAAAAGAACTTTTTACAGATATTCTGACCTGTATTCTTTCCCATATATAGAAATGTTTCAAGTTATCCATGCTCATTATTCCATTTTATGCCATTACATACAGTAACCACAAAGCAAGACACTGAAATTTCTCCCACAGCAATTCAAGAGATAAGATGGAAGACATACTTCTCAGAACACAAAAGGTGTCAAGACACCCCCCATTAATTATCACAAAGCATGATACAAGTGAGTCCTTTCTGCACATGTAGCACCAGAGCTACCAAGACAATGAAAGTTGAAACAGCACACCTAGGAATAGCAGTATTGGATCAATATCAGAAGTAGAAACAATTTTAATTTTAATCTTTAAGGCCCTTTTGCATCCGCTACAAATGCAATACAAAACTAAGACATTTTTCCTGAAAGCAGCTAAATAATGTTTTTCAACCACCCTCCCGATACTAACACCTTTATATTAGGGGAATAAAAAAAGTCTACCAAGCACATACATACAGGCAGAAATTTGCTACATGAAAATAAAAGTTAAATTTGAGGTCTATTAATTTTGAAAACACTCTAGCAACAACATTTCCAGCAATAATCTGTTGAAATTATGAGAACAATTTAGAAATCTAAACCAAATTTGTAATATGAACATGAAGCAACTTCAAGACGATGTTAGGTGAACAAATACTAAAGCTCCCCTTACCTCTGTAAATGTTTGGTATAGCTTATTCACTTCAGCATAAGCCTGAGGAAGTACACCATTATAGTCTGACCTTAAGCTGAAAGCATGGAGTATTTTTTTTGATTCCTGGAGCAAGATACGCACTGTTGAGGTGTCAATTGGTTTACCTGATATTTAGACATTAATATGGGGGAAAAAAGTATTAGATGCTAGGAGTTATCAATCTTAGGAGGCAAATTTAATATTCAAATATCTGAATTAACTGAAGCACATAAAAAGCCCTGAAAATGGTTTAGAAGCATTAGATAAAACAGGCTCAGGAGAAACGTGTCAGGTCAAAATTTCTCACTTCTTAATCAAGTCTTCCAAATTTATCTCAGGATCTAGCAAGAAGATCAACTGGCATATCTAAAATTATTCTGCAGAACAGCAATATCCCAAAAGAGGTATATCTGTTAAAATCATACTCTTAAAGACATCTTTAAATAAATTAAAGGGGTTTGGGGTCTTTTTGTGGGCTTTTTTTTTTGAAAACAAAACTCCCTGCCCTCATCTACCACATTAAGTAGTCTTCACTTCTCCATAATTTATTTGGCAAATGCAGATAATTTGGCCACACACAACATGGTGGCATAGAAGGGAGAAAGATTACTTGCTTTTTAAAAATAGTTCAGAGATCTTGGTGACCATTTATATATATATACACACACACATACATATTTTTTCATTAAAACGTTTTTTTCCCTGATTTGTGCAGGTACATAGAGATGTGTGAATGATTCTTACACACCTGACAGTGTTCATACATTTGCTTTTATTGTCTTTGTATAAAAAATAGAAAAAAGCCAGCAGAATCCTGAATTAAAAAAAGAAAAGGGAAAGAAACATTTCCAAAATAATTTGCATGATTTTTGCAGGTGATATTTAGACTATCAGGGACCACAGGCCTGGACAGACTTGATCTCGGCACAAGCTTCCTTTTTTTTTTTCCTCGCTTTTTTGTTTGTTTGTTTTGGGTTGGTTTTTTGTTTGGTTGGTTTTTTTTGGGATTTTTTTTGTTTTGTTTTTAAATATAATCCATAGCTCATCAATTTCAACTCAATGTTGGCTTTAAGGCTACAAAAACAGTGCTGGAATTCTGCCACCCATCTGGGGAATAAATTGTGAATCAATACAAAAATAGATAAGACTGTCCAAGTTATGGCTCCATTTGGATAATCTTAAACTGAAATAAGAAAGCAGAGGAGCATAGAACACATCACTATTTAAACATACAGGGTACATGCCTTTTCAAAGTGTCTACTTCCATAAGTACTAAAACCAGAACAGTGAGGTTTTTTACAAGTTAATTAACACTCTCAGATTCTCACCTGTACAAAGGTGTTTATCAAGACATTCAATGGCTGAAAGTAAACTCCTTGGCACAACATAACCAAAAACAGCCATCCAATGTTTTCTGTAACACTTCAGCAAGTTTGCTAATGTCCATGGTGGCTTCAGATACAGTATCTGAAAGATAATATGTTATAAATTCAAAGGCTGACTTTCATACAGACACATTCCTATATATTTCACAACTGCTCTATTCTTCAATAACGTTATGGCTTGCGTTTGCTGGAGTAGAATTCCAACGATTCCTCAGAAATAAGGCCATACTCAGATTTAACAAGTTTATCTATCAAAATAGATTTCATTCAGGTTAAACAGATGCTCATGTAGAAGCGTTCAGTGTACAATAATAATCTTTCAACTTTTTCACGATTTTTGGTTCCCCTTTCGTCAAACATTCCAAATAGTCTTTAGTTATCCCTTGAAGTGATTTAATGTATTACTTGTGTACAAAAGCCAGAACAACAGTAAGTATGCCGTTGATTTTCCAGTATTGTGAAAAAAGTAAAAATAAACACAGTTTTCCTAGCTGTGACTATATATAAATGAAGTAATACATGCATTTTGCAATAAAATTGAAATTTATTACTACCAAGTGAAACCAGAGTTTGGAGAGATGTTAACAGGAATCAACTAAGTTAATCAGAAGTGCCTAAACCTTAACAGCTAATCAAAGCTCTATCTTGTGGGACTACAGTCATCCCATACAAATGATTTTTTTTTATTTTTGAAAACCACATAGGTTTATCTGCAATATATTTAAACTTCTAACTAACCCTTACCAGCTATAAAATAGAATCTAAACCAAAGAATGGATGATTTGAAAGTGCCTTGTACATGAGTAATTATTTTCTGCTAACAATACTTTTGAAAAACTGAATGTTTGAGGTTCTCATTAACATCCTCGTAATTCTGTATCTGCATTGTAACCAGAGTAGCCAAGAGCGATTTTATCCACATAGTGTCTAAAAGGATCTGTTCTGATGGGAAAGAAGCGCCTGCAACAGCAGTGCCTCAATATTATCTAAAACATGATGGGATAAATTTCTTGAAGGATGTCTTCACAATGCAGTGATTTAACCATACTAGAAAAAACCAAATAGAAATTTAAGGCAACACAAAGACTTCTGAAAATTCACACTGAGCAGCCACCATCTCTGTTACCATAATTATTAAAAGACTATTAAAACACTGCACAGTTGTTACTAGTCAAATAGTATAACCTTGTTATAATATGAAATAGTTAAACTGGACACTGAACTGTTTACTGTTAGTGAACTAGCTGACTTAGCTACCTGGCTTAGCACAGGTACTAATATCATTAAAATACCAAGGACATTTAAACTTAATACTTGAAATATGAAGCAAGATGACATAAGAAACCACCTCCATCCATAGGTTTCCAAACGCAATTTTCATTTCAGTCTCCAAAATACAAGATAAAGCTTCTCCCAAGTTCTTTTCAAGGTCTGGAAGTATATTTGGGAATCGTGCAGGAGGACCAGCATCATCTCCTCCTGTTTTCTTGAATTCTGTATCTGTCAAACCAATGACAATAAAAGTTACTTATTGTAACCGTTTCTATACCTAATTTGTATTAGTACACAAATAACTTGCCCCATAAATAAAGACAGACTGCACTTTATATTACAAAGCAGATGGACTACACCTAATTAGGTTTCAAGTATTTCTAGTTATACCCACTTGTACTGTGGATATTTTTAATTATGAGCTACTAACCAAGAAGATTAATTTCCCCAGAGCATTATTCATTTGTGATCTTATTCCACATTTCTTTTTTCCTTAAATAACTTAGATTATACACAGCCTGGGGGGGTATCAGCAAGTATAAGAAGATTACTTCTCAATACTGTAAGTGGTATTTGTATCTTTGGAAAAACGAACAGGGAACCCAAGAATCAAGTTCTACTGTCTGGGATGAAGGTAGAAGTATTAGCATAAAATGTAAGAAGTGATCTTAGCATACTGAATTTTACAACTACTAAGAATAGGACCCAAACTGGCTCAACTGGAAAAAACCCTTCTCAGTCCTAAAACGTTCAGGATACCTTTTAAATGACTATAAACACAGGAAATGCATACTGTTTTTCTTTCTCGAAAACAAAAATATGTCCTATTTGAATTTCCTAGAACTCTAAGAGACAGATGTTTTAATAAAGGTCTCAAACTTTCAGAAAACCTTTGGAAAAAAAAAAAAAATCTGCTCCAAACAAAAAGCATTCCTAAGGATTCAAAGTATATGAAAGCTGAAGTTATAGTAGAAACTATTCTCGCTCTTCTACACTGATTGCTATGGGACTCAAAAACCAGCAGATGTATACATGTACATTAAACAGTTTTATTACATTTTGACTGTTGCAGCTCACGACAGTTCTGGTGTCTGTTTACGTTCAGATTCTGTAGAGCAGTAACCAGATCAGCTTTGCAGAATGCCTTGACCTCACTCACAATGGCTTTATTACATAAATTTTTATCATCCCTAGGAAAAGAGAATTAATTATTGACATAAAACTGATATTACTACATAGTAAGTAATAAAAGCAACACACTGAAAAACTGTCTTTTGCAAGCCTATTTTCTGAGCATTATATATGAAGTTTTCTTTCTCAAGCATTTAGAAGCAGTTCAAAAAATTAAACCAGGAAATTAAGTAAAGCATCTATTCTGAAAAAATTAGAAACATACTGAAAAATGTTTCAGGTTCTAGGTTTGCTTTAAGAAAAAAAACAGCTATAAATACTACAGCAATGATGCCTAGTTGCTATGATCTTAGAATGCAAACAAGGAAATAATTCTAAGACAGTAGTATCTTATTTAATTGCTATAATAAATTCTCACTTTCTACACCCTTTTTTACTGTTCTGCTAGCCAAATCATTGCCCCAGATGCCACCCTGACGTATACACAGCTCCAGCAGAACTACTATAAAGATGCAGTACAAAGTTGGCTCCTAGCACTTTCTCAAAAAATCCCATTGCTTATATCGATAAAGGATAAATGGATTTTCAAAAGAAAAGCACTTCTGAAGTCACCTCTTGTTCTTTACTCAGAGAAACCCAAAATGATTATCAACAGCCCTACCAATACTGTGATTGAAAGAGTAATTTCAGCAGCAACCCAATCCACATGTCAACTTAAATAAACCAACTGATGCCTGCTGTCTTAACTCCACTTACTGAAACCGTGCAAGAAATGGTTCTAGCAAAGACCAAAGCAAGCTGTTTACAGTGCCTGTCGAGGAATATTAGCCCTTTAAAAAATAGTTTCATGTGTCTTGTATAAAATTGAGAATCAATACTCAGAAGTCAGCTGTTATCCTCACAAAACAAAAACAAAGGCAAACCTATCTCCACCCTCCAAGATCAACCTTAAACGCCTCTCATCCTCCCCAAACCAGAGGCAAATCTATCTCCACCTTCCCTCTAAGATTAACCCCTGACAATATTTATCACTGTTCCAAAACAGGTGAGCAGAAACAAAGTAACTGGATCTCAATCATTAATGCATCTTTTTTTCCGATTCTGTAACTCCAGTAACACTTTTTGTGAGAAGTCGGAGTAAAATCTGAGACAGCTATGCTTCAAAAAGTCTTAAAATTGAATACTGATTAAACTTAATTCTACTTCAGGCCTCAAGCACATAAAGATGATTAAGTCTACAATCTTTGTGTTTTATTATATCCTTCTACTCTAGCTTTTAAGAGGGTGATTGCTCTTCAAAAAGCTTACTTCAGACACAGCTCCTCATTTTACAGTATGATTGGAAAATAGGGTATTTAGCATGAGACTAACTTACACCTCATCAGAGACCTAAAACCACACAGGAACTCACGTGCAGAGTATGACAACAGCTTGAGGAAAGAGGTTCTGATACTGCAGACAACATTGTAAAACACGATCATCATTGTTCTCGTCACTCAGGCCATCTGCAAATTTAGATAAGACAGTGCTGACATGTTCAGAAGTAACTCAACATAAGAAATACTTCAGCATTGTCATGGTACTGTTTTTAAATTTAATACTCTCCAAACAACGACACAGAAGTGTAATCCAAACACAAATCTGAGCTTTGAATTCTTAGGTACCGCTCCACTCAAACCACTGCGGTTTGCCAGAAAACATCAAGTGAGACACACCAAAACTATGTTAGATTTTGTGATGACCAAGTAAAAAGTAAAAGCACACAACATATCCTTAGCTCACAGGTAGAAGTAACTAGATGAATTTTCATTAAGTAATCCCCCACTCAGCAATAGATGTAGCTAAAAGTGAGAAACAATTGACAAAACAATAGTGAACAAAGCACTAATTGAATAAGGTATTTGCATCCTTGGATAGGCTCTGAAGGCTGCTGTAAACTATTAGCTAATTTTAATCAGCAAACTGCAGAGTGAAGACTGTATTAAACTCAAAATTTAGTGCTAAGGTTCACACTAGGTGAACTGCAAGGATTAAGTACCCAAAACAAACTGATCGCAAGTATATTACATATTTTTTGAGAAGCGAGCTGCATGGATTGCCCCCACAATTTTGAATCTTGTTTTTTGAGACACATGTAGATGAACTGGACTGCAGGGATAGCTTTGTCCCGAACATGCTGCAACATTTTCCCCTTCTTCAAGTTGTCCAACTCTTGTAGAACGACCCAGGGAATTATTAGTGCAAGTCTGCCAACGCCTGGAATGAAGAGGAAAAAAAAAAAAACACCACCAAAAAAGAAAGACATTGTGAAGAGCCACGCAAACTACTACAGATAACTTTTAATTCAAATGTCATGTTTATCTAAGTTCACACATCTATTTTGCCAGCAGTTTTCACATTCCATGCTCAAGAGTATCTAGCATTAAAAAATAAACAACTGAAAAAGGCCAAGTTCTCTTTAACCTAACCTCAAACTGGCATTACATTGGTTCTGTGTAAAAATGACAATATTAGGTAAAGAAAAGGAAGACACAATTTTAATCAACAGAATACTCTGACAACAGTGTGCAGCAATATTACAAAATATATTTACAGCAATTATCATCTTGTCACACACTCACTGTAAGATGTTGAAGCAAGGTGACAGCAGCTGAAATAACAGCCTGAAAATACCTGAATGACCGCAACAGTCACTGTGCCAAAATAGTCATCAAATAAACAGAGCAATGGTTTGCGCTAATTGCCAACCAGCATTCCATGCCAGGAACAGGAAGTATGGATATTGCACCATGGATTTATTTGTATGTAAGTATGGTCTGAATTTTAAAACTATTATATATGAAATACATGTTAAATCAGAAACGTAATGACTGTTCTATTGGTCCACTGTGGTAGGTGCACCCACCCCTGATGAAAGACCGTTGAGCCACCAGACTGCTAACTCTGGTGAAACATAAAAACATCTGCTGACCTTGGTCTCTAGCAAAATATAAAAATATCTGCTAGTTCTGACAAATATCTGCTGACTTTGGACAGACTCAAATAACCACAACATCTGCTGATTTTGGTCACAACAGGGTTGCACAACTGGCTATTGTTAGATCCGCACTTTGGTCGAAGGCTCAGACCCTCAGCCAGTGTGGACAAACAGGACCATATTTTGACCACAGATCAGATTCGACTAGGGTATAACTGGAGTCTCTCCAGAGGAGAAATGACACCAGTCCTCCTTGGAGCACCAGGTCTGCAGTCGGGGACTCTCTCCTTGGGTCGGGATGTTGCCTGAGGTAAGTCCTCGAGGTTGAGAGCCCCCATCTTTTAGGTGAGCGATTTGCGCATTTTGGGTCATCATTTCTAAAGCTTGAGAATTCTTAAATTGGTCATGCGGTAATTAACCCATCTTACATCCTGAACCTGTGGTTTGCTGATATTGTCAAAGTATTAAATGATTTTTGATTAGAACAAAATTCCTTAGAGCTTATAAAACCTACCTAAGTTAATTTTGTGAGCCTCCACAACATTAATTGGTGTAGTAACTCAACAGAAGGTTTTCCTTACCCTTTGTATCTTTCTATTAGATGTAAACCATTGACCAAGTGTGGGACTAGGAATGGATCCAGCTGCACCTAGACTCCTCTGAGGAGGAGTTTAGAAAGCAAGGGGGTCCATTCTGAACCTCATGACTCAACAGGAGGGTCTCCCTGACAGTTTTGTCTGACTCTGTCCTCTATGCAGTAAGTATCAAGTGAACCTTGTCATTGAATCTTGTTAAACCACTGTCACATTTACTATCTGTCCTGGGGTAGCGGCCGCGTGGTCTCAGACCCCGGAGGGGCTAAACCACCACACTATCAAACTTTGTTAAGTCATATGTTTACAAATTCATGTTAAAATCACTTTTGCTAATATCTTTGACAGTGATTCGTTAAGTGATCTAAATCCCTCATCCATGACATCCACCCATGACAAACACTTCAACTGTTTTCTTTCTCATTCACATTATAAGAATACAATTTTGAAAAAATGCATTGATATCCATCTGCTCTGTAATAAATAGGTAAGGAATCAGCAATCTTCTGTACATAATAGGTCTGGTACAGGACAAGAAATTGGGAGCTGCAATATTCTAAAAAAAGGCATCCCATGCCAATGCAGCACCAATGCAATATTCTAAAAAAGGCATCCCAATGCAACACCACCCCTAGTATGGGAGAGAGAAATACAGTCTGACACATTCTTGAAAATTACTCAGGCCCCTATTAAAGTTATTTTCCAGGTGGCCAGAATAAGTGTATTCATTACCTGAAAGCATCAAAGCACCCTAAGTATTCTGATAGATACCAAATATGTCTACCAACAACTGACACACATGATCCCAATCCTGCTAACATTAAATCACTAAAAGATTCACAACATAAAGCCAAACATTAAAGCCAGAGTCTGCAATCTGAATTCCTGAGAAATTGCTCACACATCTCATGAATTCTGTAACCTTTACCAAGACAGAAATAATGACTGCTTATCAGATTTTAAAAGTTTTTAGACTTTTTAGACTAGAAAGAAAATGCTAAAGAGATCAGAAAACATCATTACCATTAGTAATGGATTAAATGTTTAAAAGTTTTTTTTTTTACAATAGGTAAGACTTATTTACCTCTAAGAACTCATCCACTTTCCCGGGAACATCGACCGTGATTCTCTGTAGGTATAAGCATAGTGGGTTCTACTTGCATAGCTGAACTTTCCTTAAGAGTCAGCCTTTTAAGTGTGAGCCTTCTGCTTCTGCCTCTGTATGAAACCTGCTGCCTTTTTAAGAAGCCCAGGTTTGTTTTTCTTCACGTAGCCTGAAGTTCTTACAACATCTGTTTTTTCTTAAAATGTCTTATTGATCACCATGTATTCACATACCTGGTATATCCTCAGATTTCAGGGATCTGACAAACTCAAGGTGACTAATCATTATATTTGTATCAATCACCACCAATATGTTCAGACCAGAAGTAAAGGCCTCTGGGGGGGAAAAAAAAAAAAAAAAAGAGAAAAAAACAACCCAGTTGCGAAAAAATCAGTTGTGTACTCTACTCAGACCATTAACCAACAACTAGTTGCAAGTAGATACCAAAGAACATCATGACATACCAGCAGAAATATTTAAATCCTGTTCTGGCAGATCTATTTCCATACTTGTAAGTTCTCCACAAGTCTGTGCTACAGACAGCGCCATGCTCTTCTGAACACGAGCAACATGCAAATCTTCAACTATCTGCATCTACAATGAATAAAAATTTGCATGTATGAAATCAATTGCAAGTAATCACTTCTGAATTGTTCCCGAAAAAAATACTGTCACATTAATGCTGTTGTGTTAAAACTGACTAAAAACAAGCACGAAAAATTTTAAGTTGGTACAGCAAATGTAAAGGAGGACTTTCTGCACATCTTCCACTATAAGTAGTCCACAAAAGACATCTAAAATATGGCCTACAATGAAGATTTGTTTATGACCTTTCTATCTGGTACACAAAAACTTTGTTCCATTTTTTGCTACACTGACTGCAAGTTTCCTGACAGGTGTTTCTTAAAAAAAAACCCAATCTCTTTTCCAATTTGAAAGTTAGAGGATGGAAAAGAAGATACCTAGAGTATGTAAGCAAATATGAAGGCCTCCTACATTGCGGAGAATAACAGAAAGGCAATCCTTCCATCTCAGAAAGTTCCCAATTAGCCATACTTTAGCAAGTTTGTTTAGTATTTGAAAAAAATGCTCCACATTTTTTGACATGTGGAGCATGTTGACATAAGGCAACAATGTAAAATACTAGGAAAGGTCATGGAATTGTCCACCTACACAACCTCGGTGCCATGAGTTTTTAATACAACTTAGAAGCGTTAAATTAAAGCATTACTAACCTCTTGGTCTGTTTCTGGGATCTGACTGTTTTGAAGGGGTGGAAAGACTTCAAAGCTCTGTAGAAAGAATTAAAAAAAACATACCAACAATACAGAATATCAAGGAAGACTGAGGAACAAGTGATCCTCATGTCAAGAGTTTCGGAATATAGCTCTTTCGTGTTAAACAAGCACATCACTAACCTTTTGGACAGACTTTATGGTCTCACCTTCTTGGTAGGAGTCAGACGTGCACGGTACCTCAACATTCTAGAAACAAGCAGGAACAGAAATAGAACATGTATCAGTCTTTTAGAGTGCTCTTTAGAGAACGCTGAGTATTCCCAAGTAAACTGAATAGGTAACAGAAAACCTATTTTTGATATCCACGAAGCAGCATCTACAGGGTTTAGAAGGATGCATTTCCCTTAAAATAAATACGGTGGTTTACACAGTAAGCCTGTTTTTCCAGTGTCTTGCAGGTTTGTGACTGTTATTCTTGCTCTGGGCTTCCCAGCACAAGATAGACATGAATTTAATGGAGTGAATTGTACAAAGGGTTGCTAAGACCATTAAAGGACTGGGGCATGTCATACAGGAGGCTGAAACAGCTGGGACTGTTTGACCTGGAGAAGAGAAGGGGGAGTCTTATCCATGTTTATAAATATCTGATAGGAGGGTGTAAAGATGGAACCAGACTCTTAGCAGTGCCCAGAGCCAGGACAAGAGGCAATGAACACAAACTGAAGCACAGCAAATTCCATCCGAACATTAAAAACCCCACTTTTTTACAGTGAAGGTGCTCAAACAGGCTGCCCAGAGAGGTTGTGGAGTCTCCATCCTTAGAGATATTCAAAACCTGACTGGACACAGTCCTGGGCAACCTGCTCTAGCTGACCCTACTTGAGCAAGGGGGCTGGACTAGACGATCTCCAGAGGTGCCTTCCAACCTCAACGATTCCATGATTCCACATGTAATTACTATTTTCACATACGCACAAAACGATCGCGCTACCATAACGTGAACTGAAATCTCCAAAAATGTTAGGCATGTTAAATGAGAACAACAAAGTAACCACACTCAAGATAAAGTTGAGGTGCAGTTCAGGCTAGAACTCAGAAACAAAACAATTACAGCCAAACGTGAAGTTCTGCAGGAAAGGTACAAATTTAGTCCCAGATCTACAAGTTCTCCCGGCATCACTTTGCCAGCAAGGAGAACCTGTTTGGCAGGCAAGTTTTCATTGGTTCAGTTTATTCATTCAAAAAACGATACAACCATGTCAGTTCAAAAAAAATTCTGCTGATTTATACCTAAATGGAAGCATTCCACACCCCCAGCAGCAAAGCAAAGGTATGGAAGCATACATGCAGACACAGTCCTAATACGCAAGACCTTTATTCTTCTAGCTTGTTTAACCATTTAGCAGAGCAGAGGAACATTTTAACGTGGTTTACATTGGGATCAGAAAAATCCAGCTAGTTGGTGATGCAATCCTGTTTGAAATCTGTAAGACGACAGTCTGCATATAGAAACTGCCGTTCAGAAACTAGCCTGAAACACCTACCTGCATAATAAAAAGAACTGGTTTCTCATTACCTGCTTAAAACAAAATGCTGTGGCTTCAAAGTCCCTTTCTTCAGTCCCTGAATTACCAGTAGCTTCACTGGTATCAGCATCCTGTTTTTTCCGTTTAGAAGAGTCCCATCGTCGTGGTGTTTCAGCTGAATAGTGTGAAGGTGTATGTTTATTCATGTGCCGTTCTTTCTTAGAAAACTCCTTATATTCTTCTTCATACTCTTCTTCCCAAGTCCTAGATAAGGTACTTAGCTTCTTGGTGAAAGGCCTATCATCACACATAGTCCTTGTAGAGGTGTCAGATGACTTTTTTTGAATTCTGACATCTTCACTCCGTTTTTTTGATCTATCTGCCTTTTTATGTGGTACATGTGAATCGTACGCAGATGACTTAAATTTTTCCAACATAGTTTGTTCCGCTTTTAACTTTAGTTTGCAGAGTTCAGCTTCCTCTGTCTTTTTCTTCAGCGCCTTGTGCCTCTGAACTGCAAAGCTATGCCAGAGTCTTTTTCCTTCTGTGCCATCAAAACGACTTTTGTTATAACTTTCTTTGCTAGTAGTCACTACATCAGGAGTGCGTGTACTTTTTCCATGTTTAATTTCTTTGGCTTTGAATTGGATAACTATTCTCTTTTGCTTTTCAGCTTGGATTAAAGAATTGTCTGTGGATTTGCTTCTATTTGGAGATTTTCCTTGGGATCGTCCATCAGTGCCATGAGAAATGGTAGAACTTTGGTCTTGCTTCTTCTCTTGCCCATCTTTCTCTATTTTGAATCTATAGAAACATAACAAAAAAAGTAATGTAATCTAGCTCAGGTAATGTAAAAGAACAAAAAATAAACACCAAAAAACCCCCAACCTGCCCTGGATTTAAGCACTTACAGCTAAGTATGAGTACTAGTTTGGTATGTTCTTAAATAGGAACTTGCAGCAACATCTGTCCTTTAAAATTGTTTGATACAGCATTTTTAGTACTTACATTTTGCCTAGCTGCACAGCTTTTTAGCTTACAAAATTAAGAAAAAGCTTTTTCTGCATTCACTAGCTATTGGTTTGAGAGATGCCCTACAAAGTTTAGTTTCATCTTGTCACACAGATAAGTCTTAAGAGCAGTTTAATGGCATATGAGGTGTGTTACCCTAAAATTTGAGCGTGCAGCAGCTCAGCTTGGTCACACAGTGCCAAACACCACACAGCGTTCAAACAGCGCAGGATAAACAGACTGGAGAGCTTGGAAAAGGAACGATTGATGGGACTATAGTAACATCCTACAGAAATCATGAATGTTATGAAAACTGAATAGGAAACTTTCTTATAAGAGCAGAGAAAGTACTTGATAAATTTATCGTACAGTAGGTTTAAAATATCCAAAGAAAGCTTCTATCCTACTCTATAACAGTGTTGTCAAAAATGTTGGGGAGGTAAAGGCCATCTGACAAACTCACACAGGACAGGTAATTTAAATGCTCTGACTGGCCTCCAACTTCTGACTTAGGAGACCCCTAACTGGTTCTTAGAAGCTGGAAGGGTGTAAACAACAGGTGAAATCATTTTGTACTTGTCTTGTTTCACATATTCCTTCCTATGCAAGCCCTACTGGCCACTGTCAGGGGGGAGGTACTGGACTGGACAGTTTTGGCATGACATAGTGTATCATACTGTACTAACAAACAGTGCTTAACAGCATGTATACACACAGCTAAATGTCCTATAATTTACAACTCCAGTCTGAGAGAAACGGCAACAAGATTTTGCCATGGTTAAGAAACAATCAAAAGCTTTTTCCATCTCAGGATTCAAACTTTACATGAATTAGTTTCCAAACACTGTTTACATTTGCTACACTCAAGGTGAAAGATTGCTTTTGCTTTCTTTGCCTTGGAAACAATTACTTCAAGCATCAGAAGTCAATGATTTCAGGACTACAGGAAACTGTTAAAGGTACTAAGTACAATGCAGAACTATCCTCCAGACTTCACTGGAGCCTTTTCTTGCTAAGAAAAACATGTAATGTGAAATACAGACCAACAAAGTAGTGCTCAAGACAAAAAAAAAAATTGATCTTTTTATAACAGCAGTGTTGGAAGGATATAATTCCTACCTTATCTGAACTGTAGTATCATACATTACAGTTAAAGACAGTAATTCTGAATCCTGTGTTCTCAACTACCTCAAACTTCCCAGCTTAGACAGAATCCACTCATTAATGCAATGCCATCAGTTAAAATACCGTATTTTATTTGGTGAACAGGTCAAACAAAACTCTTAAATTCAGTATTAAAAAAAGCCTGTGATTGTTTTATTTTTAAGTAGTTCCATTTAATGACAGAACAAGAATTTACCTCTGAACTTCTGTCTCTCCTTTCACTGTATGGGTATAAGATCTTGTGTCTTCAGAGTTCTGAAAGAGGAAAAAATCCAAGAGCTTATTATAGAGGAAACTGCAGTTAAAACAAACCTTCATAAGATGAAATAAGCTATTATTTCATACTGGATTCACTATGATGTTGAATAAGTTAACTTTGAAAAAGGCAGCCACATACCTTGCTATAATTTAGCATTTAGATTTTGTTGCATTTAAGAACATCACAAGGGGAAAAATTAAAATGTGGCAAACAGTTCTGGGTTATAAATAGAGAAAGCTCAACTAATTAAACACATTTACGATTCATGTGTTTCATATACTCTACAAGTATATTAGTATGTAAAATATACATTTTTGTATATTTATAAAAATTCTTAGGGAAAAGAAAGTTACCTGAAGACTACTTCCAGATACCCCTTAGGTAAGGTCCAAGAGAGGATATGTCTATGGGAGGTTTTTGTGCAGAAGAGATGTGTTATTAATTCTCATCAGATTTACTAATTAGGTGGAACAGTGTGAACCTGCAGTTATGTAGGCCTCATTAAGAGTAAAGATAGTCCCCAAACAAAGAGTCTGAACAGTCCTTGTTTAGAAAGCAAGTTATACCACTGCTCGGCATACCTATATTGCAAACTACGTTGCATTTATATTGCAGAATAACTGTAAGATGACTTTGATCAGGTCAGAACTGAAAGCAGTTGATTATTGCAGCTATGGGAAAGAACTGAGAGCAGCAAAGCGACAGACTCTGGTGATATGAACTCTGCCCCACAAAGCACTTAATTTTTATATACCTTTGGGTTATAAGCTTCAGTTTTCTCAAAACTATAGCAGGACATAGGAAATTACAACAGAGAATGGTCACAGATAAGGAAGCTCCAAACAGTACACCCTTTTACAAATAATTCACTCCTTCAATAATTGGGTCATGCTGACTCTGTGAGGCCATTAGGTCACTGCTGTGACCTAGTTAGATTTTCCTAACTAGAGAGGCCTGCAAAGGCCTAATGAGGCCTTAAGCTGGTTTACTTCCACATAGGAAAGCACTTCCTTAAAAAAATAAAAGGGTTGCAGAAACCAGTGGGGTCCTAACGAATTAAAAAAAAAGTTGAGAACTTCTGCCCATGGTTGGTTGTGGAGTTGTAACAGCAGCAAAACCAATGAAATCATAACTCAGAAGACTGTTAAAGGCTGCTGCCACTGAGGATTGTATCGATGCAACGTGCTGCAGGAAAACCTGTTCAACTCACATGATTATAATCAGATAGGAACTAGTGTTTTATTGGTTTATTAACAACTCAATTAACTGGTAATCAGTGAACTACACACTCAGGATCAAGACTAGCAACACAACAGAAAAAACTATAATAACAGATAATTACAAAATGATACCAGCTCAGATGTCTTGGTACCAGAAAGTTTTAATCTCACAGCCCTCCATGACAGGCTTTGGCACCCACACTCACGCAGCTGAGGACACAGGTGCTCCAGCTGTGTGTGCACCTGTGCCACTTCCTACAATTGTTGCTAATGCACATGCTCCAGCCGTGGAGCTGCTCCATTGGGGCAGGGGGAGGTTGTCATGCTGGTGCGACAACTTCTGGCAGTATCAAGCCCAGCTTGACTGCTGCTCAGTTACTGCTTTCTCTCTTCAAGGCCTACTTTCCTAGAACCACAAGTTCTCAGGATGTTTATAGTATTTCTTTTCAACCTAGCGCCTTCTTTTCTCAAGTTTCTTGATAATCCCTTGATTTTCACTTAATTTGGTCATTTTAAGCAAACTTTCTTACTGTTAGTTTCCTCTTAGCATTATCAGTTTGGGGCAAATGTCCTCTTGGAGCAGACTGGTTGTTGCATTTAGGGTGAGAATAAATTTGGTAAGAGATGAATCCCCTTGCGTTCTAGCCGATCCTCAGAGATTAGAGGGACTAGGGGCAGCTGGATTTATCTCTTAATAGGTATGTCAGTTGGGGCCATAACTGTAGGTCTGACCCAGCCCAAACAGCCCATACACTGTAAGTCTGGTTGCATTCAAGAGAAGCAGTCAGATTCACGAATAGTACGGTTTATTTACATGCAACATCTACAGATTCCTTAAGATTGCCTACGATAAATGCACAAACTGCAGGTTGGCTCTACAGCACTATACAAAAGAAAAAGGATTGCAATCACACACACACCTGGGGATACACTCAGCATAGCCGAGGAAATCTTAACAAAAGGCGTCCCTTCTGGGGGGTGCGAGAGCACAAACCCGTCGATCTGTCCCTCCAATTTGGTGTCAGATTATCGTCCCTCCCAGTTAGGTACAAACTTGGGGTACTATTTATCTTAGTAGGTATGGGTGAGTGGGTGGGACTGTAGTCAAGTCATTATTTTTTGAGTAACGACATCATTCATTTTGTGGTGCCAAGGGGTACAGCTGGGTTTTGTGGGAAAAAAGAGGGAGGACAAGAAGCAAGGTTGACTTGGGGCGAGGGGTGCAGCTGGGTTGTGTGGGGAAAAAAGGGAGGATGAGGCACAGAGTTGGAAGGTTGCTACAAAAAAATCATCTTTCGAGAGAAACGAGTAGAACAGGAGATAAATATGTCCTTGAAGTGAAAGAATGGGACCACGCGGCCTGCACCCCGCTTCGCGTTCCTCCTTGGCACCACAGACACAGACCACTGGACCTTCATCCCATCCTGTGTTTATCCTGGGCACTCTGTGTCAAGGAAAATGTATGTTTTACAGATTTCTCACTCTTTTGCCTTCCTCACACTTCCAACACCTAACACTGGTTTTAGGTGTTCTGTTTACAATCCCATGGCTGTCGTATCACCTGGTGTTATCCAGGCCATGTCACCAAGAGGCAGCTGTGCTGACTCCTCCAGACATCTCTGTGTAAAGCTGTTCTAATTTACACTGTGACAAATCTCCTTTCACTCATGCTCACGGACTTATACGGCAAACTACTAAAAGCCAACAGGCATAAA
Source organism: Strix uralensis (assembly GCF_047716275.1). Classification (NCBI taxonomy): domain Eukaryota; kingdom Metazoa; phylum Chordata; class Aves; order Strigiformes; family Strigidae; genus Strix; species Strix uralensis. The sequence continues at coordinate 33,400,888 of NC_133979.1, read as the reverse complement.
GTTTTCTGTAATCTTTGGTCATGCTTACACCACACAAGAAAAACCCCAAAGCCCCTATACAATCATGCCTAAATATGACTCTACTTAAACAACTTGCTCTCACCTGTAAGAGCTGAAGATACCTCTTATCCCTACTGCGATCACATTGAAGAAACACTTGGTACTATTCAGAGGCTTCCTATCTTTTTACTATTACTAGTTTAGGTTCCCACTGTTGCTTGCACTGGTCAATGTCTGCATATTTAACACTGTCTCAAACAGACTGAAGTCATGCAGCAGTTAAAACTGTATTTTTCAAACTAGTATAGGTATTAGCAACGGCAATACAGCTATAGTACAAGGTTTTAAGCCAAGTTTTTGCCTTTGTATTACAGAAATTTAAAAAAAGCCACATTAGGATAAATTAATGTTAAAAGACTAATAATAATGTTAAAAGAAGAATAATAAGGAATTCAGGAGAAAAAAAGTTTCAAATATTTGGCTTTGAACAACATTTTCTACACGAGCAAAAGGCTTTTAATGTGTAACTCAGTTTATAAGGCCATAATATCACATTCATAAACACTTCCAAACATTTGTTGAGACATTTATGATAAGACCGTTGAAGTTCTCTTATTTCATATACACCTTACAAAATCTAAGGGAAAAAAAAAAATCTAGCAAACTGAAGTGTAGATTTATTAAACTACTGATTTACTGGATATGTATTACACTACTGGCAGGAAATAACTTCCCAGGAGGGGATACAAACACCAGAAAAAGAATGGGAAACTACACAAAAGTGTGACCAGAAAGATTATCACCCCTGTAGCACCTGCATTTTAGAAGCAATTCAGTGAAAGCTTACTCACTAGATACAAAGATGTACCAGAGTATACTAAGAATTTTGGTCATTGATTTATGTCTCTGTGGTTAAAAAGAAGTATTTGAGAGTTGCTTGCTAAAATGCTGTGAAGCACAATTCGAGGTTAATCAGAAAATTAAGATATACAATCCAAGATAAAGCATAATGCAGGAAAACAGTAGTGGGTTTGATAACAGTTGTAAGCTCAACTTTCCTCAATCAGGAAGACAGACTAAAATAAAAAAATCTCTTATTTTCTGATACCCACACTACTCATAGCCTCTGGAAAAAAACATAAGCTAGTTATCTAGCTACAATTTGCAGTTATCTGAACAATTCAAGCCTCCTGCTGTTCTTAAGGACCCCACCTTTAAACTTGATTCATCCTCCTACCACAAGACTGCTAAACAATTCATGCTCTTCTCTTGAATGTGAGGGTGTGAATTAAAATAATGGTAATAGTAATAGTACAGCTGTTCCTACTTTGTCATCCCGGCCATCCAGACAGTCTTCCTTTCCTGTTAATTTCTTCAGTTTCTTTTTAGACATCTTCAAATCCTAAGAAAAAGAGTGTTGTCATTATTATTTGTTTCAGGTTTTTATTTCCAGTTGTTATGAAAAAACAAACTTTGACCACATAGAGAAAAAAATAATACTCATCTTTTGTTTTCTCATTACAGATCCACAGCAGATTTCAACACAGTTAATTATTCACATCTCACTACGAAAAGAACTTCACAGAAAAAAAGGATGGCAATTACTTTGCCATCTGCTCCAGAGACACATATTTTGTACCAGCAAACATACCAGCCTAATAGACACAAACATCTTCTAACATTTAGTCATGGTGGTGGTATAGACCTCCCTCCCGCCCCGCGCCACGTTGCGATGCCAGGGCCAGCCAACACCGCTCTCTTGTCGTGGTTACAAGTGCAGCGAGCTGGGACGATCTGGCACTTTCTTGTCCTTTATACAAGCACAGTGAGTTGGGATGATTAGGTACTCCCTAACCATACCTGAAACTCCTGTTGCCTGGGAACCATATCTAAAACTCCTGCTGCCTGGATCACAGCCCGCTCTGGAAGATACCAGAATTACCTGACAAGAATTGTGGCCAAAATAAAAAATACTAACTAAAGTCAATCATCTCGAGATCCTCTAAATAGCGATCCTAAGTGAGACCCTTTGAGCTCTCTGGGATCACAGCAGGCTGTGACCCAGTAACACCCTCTGAGTTGGTATGCCTCTCAGGGCAGATTTCACGAGGATTTCAAAGAATAGATTTCACAAATATTTCCAAGCTCATCTGCTGATAGACGCTGATGAAGAGGAAGTGATGTTGCTCGTGTTCAGAAGAGGATGGCGCTGTCTGTAGCACAGACTTGTCATGAACTTAAAAGCATGGAAATAGATCTGCCAGAACATGGGGGTGGGGGGGTGGAACTAGATGATCTTTAAGGTCCCTTCCAAACCAAACCATTCTAAGGTTTAAATATTTACGCTGGTATGTCATGATTTGATATTCTAGAGTATCTACTCGCAAGTAATTACAACTATTTGACTTTTGTCTTTAGTCCGAGCAGAGAAAATACACCAGGAACAACCTGTTCAGACCAGAGGGCCAGAAACAGTCCTAAAAGGAACTGCTCAACCAGAAAGAATTGCACAAAAAGGAAATTGCACGCCTACCTGGTGGGACTAGCAGGTGAAATGCAAATGACTGAAGGACAACAATTTCCAGATTACAACTGCCTGGCCCACTAGCACTAAAACAGCCATTTAAGCCTTCACCAATTCTAGGTGCACCTCCCCTCACTGACACCAACTGAAGGCATTTGGTTTCCCAGCACCTCAGCAAAAAAGAATAAATGGTAAATGACAATATAAGGCTGCTGCATTAGGAATTAACACCGCCAAACAAGTAACAGAAGAAGGTGAAGGTAGCGCACGAGTAGGAGAATTAAGGGCAGTTGTTCTAGCAGTACGAACAGAGCAAAGATTATCTGTGTCGATTCCTGTGCCATATGGGCAGATGCCACGCAATGGGAAGCCCTTAATGGGGAAGTAAAGAGATCTGTCAAGTTTTAAAGCAGTTCCAACTCTGTAACTCTGGCCTTAGCCCCCCCGCCTTCCCTTGGGGTGGAGTTAATATCGTGACATCCTGTAAAAGCTGCACCCTAGTCCTGCGAGTGTGCCACAAACAAGAGGTTTAAGAAAGCAAGCTTCTTTCTCTTCAACCTTTAGAGAGCCTCACCAGAAGCTCCCGAAGCTCTAGTTTCCAGAGTACAGGTCAGCTGCCTCAACAGATAATAAGCCCCAGGAGTAGCCCGGCCATAAAGCAGGGAAGCCGAAGTAAACACAGGGCTCTAAGGCAGCCTTCAGCGGGGCGGGTGGAAGCGGCTGACAGAAGAGCTGCTGCTCCGCCACAACCGAAGGGGCGGCAGCCTCCTGTCCCCGAGCCCGCGCGTGAGGAAACGGCAAACCCAGGGCGCGCCCCGGGGCCCTTCAGAGCACAAGCCGGCCGGCACCCCCCCCGCCCCACCGCCCCGGCAGCGCCCAGCCCTGCCCTCCCCTCCCCGGCAGCGGGGCTCAGGGGCGGCCCCGCCTCACCGCCAGCCAGCTCCGACGTACCCTCCCGTCCAAGAAGTCGAAGCGGAGGCGGGCAGCGGCCAAAGGAGGACGGTTCTGGCGGAGGGGGCGTCAGGGCTGACCCCGAAAAACGGCCCCGGGACTTCCCCGTCAGGCACAGCCCCCCGCCCCGCTCGCCTCCGGGGGCGGCCGCGGCGCCGGCCCCTCCCCGCCGCGGGGCGCGCTGGGCCAGACCCGGGCCGCGGGGCCTCGAGGTGCTCTGGGAAATGTAGGCGGTGCGGGCCCGCCTCCGCTGCCGCCCTACGTGCCGGGCCGCCCGCCGCCGCCAGGCCTCCCCGCCCGCCTCCCTCAGCGCTGCCCCCGCGCCCCAACCAGCGGCGTGCGGCTACAGCGGCGCGTCCCCCCGCCTCGGCTCGGCTCCCTTCGCCCGCCGCTGGGCTGTCTCCGGAGAAGATGGCAGCGGAGGAGGCTGCGGAGGCCTCGCTGGCGCGGCTGTCCCCCTCGGAGGGGAAGCAGCCGGACCGGGAGGGCGATGAGGAGAACCCCGAAAGCGGCAACGAGGAGAACCCCGAAGGCGGCGGCGAGGAGACCGCAGCGCTCAGTGAGGGCTGGGCCTGGGGGGGGCCGTGAGCGGGCGGGCGGCGCGGTGTAACGCGGTGTGGCGGGAGCCGGGCCCCTCGCTGAGGGGAGCTCCGCTGCTCTTCCCCGGTGTGCCCGGGGCGGGCTGAGGGCGGGCGGGGGCCATGCGGAGCCGCGGGAGGGAGCAGCGCCCTGAGCGAGCCCCCGCGGGGGTTTGAATTTACAGCCGGGCGCCTGCAGCCGCCTTCACGCCGGCTCCTTTCTCTCGCCGCCTGCGCCGGGAAGCCCCTGCGAGGCGAACGAAGCGCGGTTTTCCCCGGTTTTACCGACTTTGTGGAGAATCGGGCAGGCGGCGAGGCCACGCGTGCTGCCCGCGGCGGCCCGGCGCCTCCCGCCGTGCTGGGGGAGCTTTGAAACAGCGAGACCATCGCCCTGTCCTCCCTTCGGGGAGATTTTTGTTGCTGATGATGATCTTTTTATTCTCTCGAACCGTGGTCCACAAGGTCCCGTTCCAGGCCGCCGGAGGGGCGGGATGCGCTGTGTGCCATGCCGGCTCTGCCCCATGCGCTTTCTCCTCCCGTTTTTTCTCCAGATGCGTTTAAACTGGTTGCGCCGGTTTTCCGGCCGCGCCAAATGTGCCCTTGATGCCAGTCATTTGCTACCGCAGTCTTACAGTTGAAGTGAACTGGTTCTTCTGATGAAAAAAATATATATAATTTAGGCTCTCTGAAGCATTATTATCTATGTGCGTAATCCGTGATTCCTCACAGGCGTTTTAAAAATCCTGCAGTCTTGCTTCGGTAGTAGCCTCCTTTTCTTTTTTTCCGTCCTTTCTTGAATAATTTAGTGTGAAAGTTTACCTCTCCTCATGTAGATGTATCTACAAACTATATGTGCATGCACGCATACTGTCTTTATCAACTATTTTAACCTATACACTTGCTCTGAAGGTGCTGACCAGCTCGGGTGGACTTTGGTGACTGCTATGCTCTCGCTATGCATTTTTGTAACTGTTACCAGTTTTTCTCACAGCACATGTAGTCATAATCGATCATTGCTCTAATTACGGTTTTCTAATCAAAAATCCGTTCACGTCCTCATTTGCTTTCTGTCTCTTATTAATAAATGTGTAGAAACTGTATCACCAGGCATCTTGCAACTTTTTAATTGAGAAGTAGGCAGGAAATATAAGTCTGACTCAGGTGAGTTATCAGCTTATAGATCTGTGAGAAATCCTGCGTGGCAGTGGTGCTCTTGATATATTTTAACGTAGGTAGAATAATTTTACTCTGTGCTTCTGTCTAAACAACTTTTCGAAGCCCTGTCTTGAGGTATTCCTTCGATTTCCTCTGTTGGTGTTTTTTTTAATATCAAAGATCTGTATCCAACTGCAATCTTTAAAAGCAAACAAACGACAAACCCCAGGGGAATCATGAGAACTGCTTCCAGCCCTTATTCTGTCTTCAGCAGTGGCCAGTAGATGGCTAGGGAAGGCTAGCAGAACAGAGCAACCAGACATCGCATCCTCCAGAAATATCTTCAAATGCAAAACAGTTCGTCACTCGCAGTTTCTTGAGCCAAAGGTCCTGTTTTCATATTTAAAATCCGATAGTGGATTTCTTTTCGATAAAATTCTCGCTTTGGCACTCGTAGACTTGCAGCAGCCTGTGGCAGGGAGATCCGCGGCGTTAGCGGTCAGTTGTGTGGAGAACGTTCTTCTGCTCTGAATTTCTAGTTGAGTATGCAGGCTGCCCGTGGCTTGCTGCAGCCTTTCCTGGTACTTGCTGATGTCATTTAGGGAGAGGAACCCACCGCTTCTGAGGATTTATACCTCTTCTTTCTGTCAAAACTATTTTGAAATCCCAAGGTAGTAGTCCTGAATGGTGGTGCTCAGCTCAGAGTCCATGCATTCATATGTAAATCAAAATTAAGGCTTTTTTTTCCCCAGGCCCACCGCTTGACTCTTTTCTTTTTTGTCATTTTATGGCCCAATCACTCAGCCTCTTAAGTCCTTCAGACATTCTTCAGTCGGCCCATCTGCGCCACCTCAGAGAAGTCATTCATTTGTAAATGCTGACGGCACCAGCACTTCACTCTCATCACGGGCCCCTGATGATAGCAAATTCTTTTCTCACTTCCCTCCTTTTTTCAGATTGTTCAACTAGTCATAAACAGTTCTAAACTTCTGTTTTCAAATTTTCTTAGCTGCTAGTATATTGAGTATGTAAATATTATTTTCTTTAAACATCTGATGATACAGATAGGTGAACAGTTTCATCTGTCCAGGGTGGCATTATTTCACAGTGGTTTCCAAGGATGAGTGAAAATTAATCTCACATTATTTTTCGACATGCTGTTTATATATTTTTTTTCCTCCTTCACACTTGTAGTCATTTGTGCCTGTTAGAAGCACCAAGTCGTTGGAAACAAATGAGCGTATTTGTGTAATTCAGTTATATCAACAACACTTTTACTGTTTTTTTCGATTGATTTTGTTAAGATGGCGTGGTTGTCTCTGAAGAAGTGAAAAGCAACGACCTGGATGTGAAAGTTACTGAGGCAGAATTGGAAACCGAAGAAAAAGAAACGGAGGAAGAATCCACAAGGGAATGCGATAGCAACATTTTGGATGTATCATCTGATTATCCAAGAGGTTTGCTAAACTCTAAGAATATTTGTGTTGTATGCTTGAAGGAAGAAGGAGAAAAGGTGGTGGGGAAGAAAGGTAAAGGGAATATGTGACATCACATTTTCCATACATCTGATAGGTCTGAACACATTTTCCCATGCATCTGAATAAAATATTTTCCTAAAGCCTTGGAAATACCTTTCAAATGAGATGCCATTTTCCCCTTACTAACATTTCTAGAAATCACTGCGGAAATTTGCACATACACAGTGACAGAAGTCAAGGTTAGATGAGGTATGATCTCCCTCAGGCTCTGATGCTTAAAGCACCACAGAGAGCAGAGACAATCTCTTGTATCTAAGTGCAGAAATTAAAAGCTAGGAATTGCTTTTAACCCTAGCTTTAAAACTCACCACTATCTTGAGCATGTTGATCAACTGCTGTCTTTGTTTCACATAAGAAAACCTGAAAGCTAATCTTGTAAAAACATCCTAAAGGTTTAAAATCACTACAGAATCAGTATTACTGTAAACTGGGATGTTGTGTGCTCAAACCAATAAAGCTGATTTATTGGATAAGCTAATTCTCTTGTTTTTAGCAAATTCTCCACTGTTCCCGTTGACTGATAAGTTGAAAAATCAGGAGGTAAATGTAAAGGATAGTCTCGGGGGGGGGGGGGGGGAAGTGGTAGAATTTAATGTATCCTGGCTATACAGTGAATAATTGTTACTTGCAATTGGTCCACTTCTAGCTGATATTTTAGTTTTGCCGGAGAGTTCATAGGATGTTTTTATACTGCTTTGTGCATGGTTCGCATTCACTAACGACGCCAAGCAGTGAAATAGGGGGTAAATGGAATGTGACTTCATCTTTTCTGCTTGTTTTTTTAAATGAAGGGCTTTCCAATTTGAGAAATTTGATGTGTGTCAGCGTTAAAAAACTATTAGAAATATATGGAACTTACTGAAGAACCATTCTGGGGATTAATTTTGCAGTCATTCCTTCTACCATGGAAGTTAAAGGATCCAAACAAGTGTTCCAATTAGTACTATAGTCATCCTCTAAGTGTTAGATTTGAAATGATGCATAGAAAAATAGCAGTAAACTAAAAATATTTTTTTAACTAAGAGTGTTTAACTTCTAAATATCTCTGCTTTCTAGAGAAACATATTTCAATTCAAAGACATCTTGCTGATCTAGAGAAACTAGCTGACCTGAAAGAAGGTGAGTTAACCATGGCTGTATCCCAGAACACAGATCTTCATGTTACAGGTATTTACATTTTTTCTTGGTTTTTATTTTTAACACACTACATATATTTATAATGCTTGAAGACTAGGGGTTGCATAAAAATGAGCTTTATGATTTGTTCCCTTGCTTACTGAATGTCCTACTTCCTTCAGTAAATTTAAGGCCTTAATGATTCCATTCCATCTTTTTCCTCTGCATTGTAGGATTTCTAATGTTGGCAGTGTGCGTGGATCAGCAAAATGTTAATTCTAGCTACACATCAGCAGCTTGGTCTCATTTTTATTTTACTTCGAGTGCCGCAATAAGAGGGAAGCTAATTGTTGACTTTGCAGTGTTTAAACATCAGTTTGAGTAAAAATGTATTCTGTTTTGGGTTTTTTTTCCCCACTCTGTATTTATTTCTGATCCAGATGTATATTGGAGGATTGCTTTAAGACTGCAAAGTGTTTTTATTACAACTTTAAGTTTTTCTTTGATTACATGTATGTATTTAGTGCTGGTAGTGGCAGCTCTTGCAACGGAAACTAGTTTTTATTTACAGATCAAGAAAAATATCAGGGTCTACATAGACTCTGCATCATTTGGCTCTTGGACCTTTTAGATCTTTTAGAATGGCCACTGATGGAAATAACAGCCTACCTCCATGTCTGTTTAATTTTACTAACAAATAGGCCAAAAACTTCTACAGAGAGTTTGTTCCATTTTTCTTGAGGAGATAGATCATAAGTGTCTGATAGGTTTGGTACTGGTAGCTGTGGTAGTGATAAGAAACTCATTATTTCCTTGTCTATTCTCAATGGTTGTTTTTTTTTCTTCTGCCGTGGATGTAGCATTCTTCTGCCATGTGTGTTAATGGACTGACTCGTATTTATTACCATCACCTCCTGTATTTGATACTCAATAAATCATAAGTCAGTAAAAGAGTCTGATAAACGTTAGAGAACACTGGTGATTTATTTGGTGAGCTCTAAGTTGCTGCTGTTGGTTTCAGTGGCATGGAACTCTGCATGGACATAGTAATCCACTCATAAAAAAGTAATAAAAAAGGAATTTTACTGTTGTGCAAGCCTAAGATAAGTAATTGTTATTCCAGATGCACATGGTGTGTGGCATGTTTCGGTATTCATCCTGTACTGTTCTGAAACATAGAAGTTTTTCTCTAAATTCTGCATGAGAGGTTGTTTGCCAGTCAGCAGTCTTAAGACCGAGCAGATGTGTGCGTGCTCTGATATATAATTCCTATGTACAGCTCTACAGCATACATCTCACAGTTTTTATTTAGGTTAGTAGTGCTTCAGCACCTTTGATATCAGATAATCTCGTCTTGGCTTTTTTGTCCCTTATGCAGGATTTCCAAGAAGAACAATTATTTTAACATAGAGTACATTAGCTTTTTTTGCAGCTTAAAAAGATACCAGGTGCTTGTTTTATCTAAAAGATTCGGGAGGAGGAAAGACAGATTCTTGTTCTAGCCTCTTCAGTTGGGTTTTTTTTGAAACACTGCAAGTCTCTAGACTTCACCTATAAAATTCTGTTACTCTGCAATACTCTTCAGAAGTTGCATTAGCCTTGTTCTGCTGGAGTAAAAAATACTAAAGGTTGTAGAAGTTGTTGATCTTTGAAGTAATAGTGGTTCTTGTCTCTATTCTGTGGAGTAGAAAGAGGCAATCCATAAATTTGAAGTTTGTGTATGCCTGAAATAGAAAATACCCCGGGGAACAAATCTAACTCCCACTGATAGTACCTTCATTCTTTTTTCTCTTAGCATGCATCTCTATTAATATGAGTGGTAACTGCGTTTCTTATGTTTCTCATACTTTTTGTTTATTTATGTTTTCAGATGAAAAGAAGCCTTGTCCATTGTGTCCTGAGGAGAAATACAAAGCTTGCTATAGTCATAAACTCCATCGTCACCTTCAGAATTTGCACTGGAAAGTTTCTGTTGAATTTGAAGGTAATGACAATCATATTTGAATAGTAAATACTAGAAGAAATTGTGGACATGTAGGACAGCGTTCTGTGTTTCATCTTTTTAAATTTCTCTTGACTTAAGCATCTTGTTACCAGCTCTGAATCGGAACCATATTTTGACATAATGAGTTTTGACCTGGGATGTTAAATAGCTCTGTATTCTTCTACGCACCAAAATAGTTACAGTTGTGCATTTTCTCCTTTAAAAAAACAATTACTTGGCATGTCCTGAAAATTGCTGTCAAATTTAAAATGTATATATAATGAAAACTACTTTAATAAAAGTTTTGATTATATTGTTAATAATCAGACACACATACGTGCGTACAGTTATTTTTGGCTCATCATAAAGATTCCGTGGTTTCAGATAAGTAGCTAAAGTATTTATTTAGTAGCCTTATCTGTTTTTTAACAAACTCTGTGATCTGCTTCTAAGATGCATTAAAATCCCTACAAGAAGTTTAAGAAGAAGGCAGCGAGCAGTATGTGTTTTTTAAAGAACTAGGTGTATGGGTTTGCAGGAAATAAAATGACTAATTAGAAGATGGACAAGATTAAAGTTAAACTAAAAATGATCTGACTGGAGTTCTGGTTTTGCATGCATTAGCAGGTGTCTTTTAGTTTTTTGTTTTCCTTTAAAGTGTAGAACATAATTCTATAGAGTCTTCACACAAGTCTTCTAGCCAGGTAACAATACTTTTGCATAATACTCACAAGTACTTTCAAAAAAGTTACATACAGTATAGCCTGAAGACTCAATGTAGCTTTGTAGGATGCTAACAGACTTATTAAAATTAGTTTCCTGTATGTAATTTTTGTGCATTTTTTGAAATTTAAAATGTATAATTAGTGGATAAATTTCTCTGTGCAGAGGGTGAATGTGCCAATAATTAGTGATGTGCTCTTATTGCTGTCTTGTGGTAGTACTTGGGAATCTTAAATGAGACCGAGTGGTATAGGACATGTACATTCTGCTTACTTACTGTACTGTGATGTGACAAGAACTTGCTTTCTAGGGTACAGGATGTGCATCTGTCACTTACCTTGTCGTCCAGTAAAACCAAACTTCATTGGAGACCAGGTAAAAATGCTGAATCACAGAAGTATTTGTTACCCTACAAAGTGGGGGAAATGGGTGATTTAGGGCAACTTTTGCGATCTACTTAGTCGCAAAATACATCTTGCTATCTGGTGTGGGATACCAAAAGCTTATTGGTCCAGAATAAAAGTATTTGATGTAACCCGTGGGTGATTGAACGTAGTTGTATCTCTCTCTTATTTTGGTGGGTAGCTGCCTAGATCATGTAAATCACTGTCACAGTTTGGAGTAAGCAGCAGCTTTGGGTTCTTTAGGCCAGGGCATGGACCCTTGGCAGTTAGCTGGCTGTGCTGCTGTGGCGGGATAGTGGTGCTGTGCTGGCTCTGTGGGTGTGATTATTCACCCTCTCTGTGGCTGTCAATGCAAAATGTTTTGTATGTGCTAGAGGTGACAGACAACTTCTTCATATGCCTATGTTCAGGTATAGTTCTATTTTAACTATATTTATGTATTCTGAAGCTACACATATGTTTTACAGACATTTTCAAAGATGGGAGCCCATTACCATTGTATCGTCTGTTCAGCAACTATCACACGAAGAACTGACATGATAAGTCATATTAACCGTCATGTGAATAAAGGAGAAACTGAATCAAGGTTTATTATAGGTAGGTTCTTACTTACATAACACGTTCAATCTTTTTATACTATGTAGCACATGCAGTAACTATGATATGTGGGTGAGACTGTGGAGAATTACCAGGCTTGGTGTTGGAATGCAGCATGCTTCCCCTGCACCCATAAGCACCAGGCCTGATCAAGGACAGGAGTTGAGGAACTTGCTTATCTGGCAAAGAACAGGACAGGTGTGAGGGTTTGCAGTCTTATCACTCGAAAGCCCAGTCATTAGCAACTGGGTGATGTGTGGGGTGAAGCAGAGGCCTCACAGCCCAATGTTGCTTCAGTAATGCCGGAAGAACAGTCACGCCTCTGCACTGACCACCTTCCCTCCCTCTCTTTTGATCACCACGCAACAAGCCTTGTTAAGAGCCAGTCGGCACACGATAAGTGACTTAGCCCCACTGCACCAAGAGTATAAATCTGGTATTTAGAAACCTCCATTTTGAGGACAGGTATTCTAACTATCAGATGGGTCGATGGGCCTGGACCTCTCTCTTCCCCAAGCAGGGACACCTCTTTGGTAAGATTCACGCCTCCAACTGTGTTGGATGTTACCTGAGAAAATACTGTTAACTAAACTGCTGAGCTATCATATTAACTCGAGCTCGCTTCTTGTAGTAAGTGTATTTACCAGTGGCAGTTCCAAATTTGTTTTATCTGTCGCCATAATAAATCACCTATCTTTTCAACTTTGCAAAACTGTCTCAGTGAAAGTCCTTGAGAGGGCTCTGACAGGCAGACATTGACTCTGGTAAGTGGCTACACACGTATTCCTTTAGACATAAACCATTGACGAAGTCTGGGACTAAGACTGGACCTAGCTGCACCTAGACTCCTCTCTGAGAAGGAGTCTAGAAAGCAAGGGGGTCCTTTCTGAACCTCGTGACTCAGTGGGAGGCCTTCCCTCAGTCACGTGTCAGACTCATACTCTTAACGCGACAGAGACGTGAGAAAAATTCCGAAACAGATTTAGCTTTACTAATGAGAAATCTGCCCTTAATATTTCAGAATTATTGTTTTCCTCAGAGATGCAGCAGTGTTGTGATTTAGTGTCAGCACTGACCAGTTACTCTGTTCTTATATAATACTCCCTTCACAATTAGTTGAACGTTATAAATACAGACTTCAGCATCTCCAAAAGAATGGAGGGCATGGCATCCATAAAACAAAATCTGTACAGAGGATTTCATGCCTCTCTATTTCTCCATCTTTCTTCCTAAACCAGTCTAGAGTAAATCTTTCTGCACTATAAATTGGTTTTTATCCAGACTGCACTTTATCCAAATGGGTTCACAAAAAGCAAGATGATGTTTTTTCAGTCCTGGAGAGTCGTGATAGAGGTGTCAGTGGTTCTTTGGTAAATTACAATCCTACCTGGCTTTCTCCAGAATTAGACTTTTGTTTCTAAACTTGGATAAACTAGGCTGAAAACATTTTAAATAATCAGCATGCCAAATCTTGAAAATTCATTTTATTTCCTTTATTTTTGCAAGCTGTCTATTCTCTACAGCTGTCAAGTAAAAAACACATAATTGATTAGCTGATGTGTAAAAATTAAGGTTTTTTGCTGCAGCCTGGACTGTCACTGTTGAGAATTAGTCTGATTTCTTTGTCTCCTGTGTACGCGTATGGATTTTATCTAGATACAGTATAGTAAAGATGATCCTGGGAGCTATGAGGTTCACACTTCTTTCTGTTAACAATATGTGGTTTAAGAATAGTAGTTCAGTGTCTGGGCATCAGTTTGCATGTCTGAGAAGCAGTGATAGTAGTATCATCCATACCATATTCCATGCCTTTAACTTCAATAGAGTTTGTCTTGTGAAATATGTTAATCTCTGTGTGGTTCCCTTCAGAGCTGTAAGTAAAGAATGGCCCATTTGTCATTTTTTAACAACATGCATGTGCCTGTTTTTCCTCACAGGGAGAGGAGAAATTCAGAGGCCAGATATACCTTGCCTCGTAGGCGCTAAAGCAGCACTTAGGGGCTGTGAAAGTGGAGCACACGGTAGAGCAGTTCACTGATACGCAGTCTGTGTATTTGAAAGCACTGAGAGCTAGGCAGGCTGAGCACTGAAAGGTACCCAGCTGATAACTAACAAATTCTTCCTGGTCGTTCCTGGGTAAATTTTGCTACTGCTAGACTGGGGATAAATTGCTCAGAGGAGTGGCAGCATGTGTTTACAGCTGTCGAATCAGAAAGCTTGTTTTGCCTCAGACTATTTCGTAGAAAGCTGAAGTGCTGAAATTGTCTCTATGCTTGTGCTGTCTATACACATTTCATGAAGCTGGCTGATGACTTCCGGAGATTAGATCAAGGGTTTTGAGGGATTTTTGCCATTCATTGATACACATGCAGGACTATGCTAATTGGGTTTTAATTAATTAGCAATGCATTATGTTTGAACATGCAAAACAAATGGGCTAAGCCTCAGGCTCAGGGGCTTGCTTTCTTAATTTTGAGTGGATACATAGGAGCCCAACTGAGAAACAAATCTGATGTTTTATGGGAAGAAAACTAGAGCTCGATCCTTATCTATCGCTCTTAGGACTGGAAGATAAATTGTTGCCTGTTTTTTTTCCCCCAACATTCTCTTTAACTGATCTGTGTGCTAGTTGGATTACAGCGTAACCCAGACTTCTTGCTATATGGCAGCAAATTTTCAATTTCATTTATCAAATGTGCTCATGTCAGTTCTTGCTAACTCTTTCTTTTAGTTCCCGCTCCCGTGTCTTCTCATGAAGTGCTGAAAGAGTCTGCCACAGAAGTGCGGGTTCTTCCCAACTACTCCACACCTCAAAAAACAGATTCCTACTTTAATCCTAAAATGAAACTCAACAGGTAAGAGAACAGGGGGTGGGGGATGCACCAGAGGAGTGGTGAGTTTGAGGTGAAAAATCCTCATGTGCTTTGAAAAGCAAACCCTGCAAAACTTCTGTTCAGAGGGCAGGAGAAACAGTTTTCCACCAGAAAACTCCTGACAAATAATATTTATTTAAAGCCAAGAACACTATATGGGAAATACTGTAATTTCTGAAGTAATTAAGTATTTTTCTATAATGAGTCGTTTGTGGAGAAGAACAGGATTTGAACGGAGCATACTAGAAAACTAACTTCATTGTATACACTTAAGATGTTCCTCTGTGAATCTCCACGAGATACTATGGATAGTCACTGCTCTCTCTAACTGAACAGCAGCATACCTAGAATTTACAGTTTTCGTATTTTAGGCTTTTTCGGCCTGTGCTGAGCCCCCATTTCTCAGTGCTGTTAATATCTGAAAGCTGTGAAAGCAAAGGCATGCCTCTGAAGAAGGCCACTGCAACTAAGGTTACGGCCACATCTAAAAGAACAAGGCCTGTTCCTCAACACAGTGGAATTCCTTTGCTCTACAGTAATTTCTGACATCTTTTTAAAAACACAGAGGCGTTAGTAGAGTAGTACCAGATTGTGCTAGGAAAGTAAGAAAAACACTGTTTTCAATGCTAGACACTGTTTCCAGTGTTAGAGTAACTAGTAAGCTGGTTCAGGATCTTACCTTGTGAATATCTTGCTGTAGAATTAAACTTGTAAAAGGTAGAGTTTAGCTTAAATGTGCCAGTGTTATGTTTAAGGGAAATAAATAAGGAAAAGTGTTTTCTCAACTTGCTTAGGATGACCATTCTTTTTTATTTTCAAGGCAATTGATATTCTGCGCACTAGCCGTTCTAGCTGAGGAACGTAAACCGATAGAGTGTTTGGATGCGTTTGGTGCCACCGGTAAAGTCAATTTCTTTAATCTCTTGGCTAATATCCAGTAGTAGGAAGCTGTGAAATCAGTAGTAACCAACATCGTGTATTCAAAAATAATGTGAGGTACACAATAATTTTCTTAGCTTCCATACAAAAAAAAAAACAGCCATCAAGAGCCTGGTATTAGGCCTTGAAAAAGACTGTGAAGAATATTAAAGTTTAGTGGTCTCCTTAAAATCAGTTGCCTTAATGTCCATAAAATGGCATCTTCCTAAACTTGGGTCCAAGGTCACAGATCTCTTGGGACTCCGAGGCTGTGGAATTTGGCTGTAAAATCAACCTGTGGTTTAAAAATGGTGATGAATCCAAGCTTTGTTATCAGAATGTCTTCACTGATTACAAAAATTCTGAACACGAACTAAATATAAAGTAGTTATATTAGTGTCTATTAACCAACGGGAACAAAAATCTGAAGAGATGTGGATTGCTGCCTCATAATCAGCCAGCTACTGTAAACTTAAGGACATAGTTGAGAACAGCAGTAACTGCTTAGCACTTTGCGTAACAATTCTTGCTAATGAATGTATCACCATTCTGAACTAGGCCAGACTTCCCAAATGCATCCTGTCCTGCATTTCTACAACATAATCATAGACTTTACTATGGAAGTCAGCAATAAATACTTGGAGGCAGCCTGAAAATCTGCACGGGGCCTGTTCTCATGTTTGTGTTTTACGGTGGTCTGTCTCCTACACCAGAATGTTAAACAAGCCAGGGGGCTTTCCTGCAGATTGTGGGTCCAGCTCGCTGCAAAAATCACGGGGCTTTCAGTCTGTAGCCCCAATTATCATATAAGAAGGTGACAAATAGACTGTCCCTTTACATACCCCATTGTCACTCTCTGCTGAGGCAGGAGGTCACCAACACAGTTTTGCAGGAACATGACAAAATTTGCATCACACACACTTCTGTATTACAAGTATTTAAAAGGGTGAATTTTTTTCTTAGGGAGTTCAGCAACCCAGAAACCAATTCCTTATTCTCTCACGGAGTTACAATTCTGTCTTTCCTTAGGTATAATGGGATTACAATGGGCAAAGCACCTCAGAAGTTCTGTGAAAGTTACAATTAATGATTGTAATGAAAATTCTGTGACAATGATTCAGGAAAACTGCCATTTAAACAAAATGAAGGTAAAACTGAACGCTAAGGAAGAAGATAATGATGAAGCTATGGGAGATGGAGAAGAAAATACTGACACCATTGAGGTGACAAAAATGGATGCCAATGTTATAATGCATTTGAGATCATTTGATTTTATGTAAGTGTTGAATGTTTCAGTCAATAATTTTCTGATTTGATAATGACACACCTCACCCCATCTCCCAGTGTATGATTATTTAGGGAGGTTGGAATGAAAGAATCAACCAACAGTCACTTGGTATTTTGGTATTTTAAATTTAATTCCGTTGTCCCAGAAATGGGTGGGAACAGAACTTTAATCTTAAAAATTCTAGAAATTGCTGGAAAAACATTAAGCCCTTTGACATCCAGAATGGACTTCAAATGTACATGAAAAGTTTAAGCCAAACTATTTTTTTTATAACTTCATTATCTGTTTGAGAAAGAGAAATGTCAAATTAGTGTTTTTTGGTTTTTTTTTTTTCTTAAAACTTTTCATAGAATCATAGACTGATTTGGGTTGGAAGGGACCTTAAAGATCACCTAGTTCCAACCCCCCTGCCACGGGCAGGGACACCTTCCACTAGCTCAGGTTGCCCAAAGCCCCGTCCAACCTGGCCTTGAACCCTTCCAGGGAGGGGGCAGCCACAGCTTCTCTGGGCAACCTGTGCCAGTGTCTCACCACCCTCACAGGGAAGAAATTCTTCCCTCTATCTAATCTAAATCTACCCTCTGTCAGTTTAAAACCATTACCCCTCATCCGATCACTACAGTCCCTGATAGAGTCCCTCCCCCTCCTTTCCTGTAGCCCCTTTAAGCACTGGGAGGCCACTCTAAGGTCTCCCTGGAGCCTTCTCTTCTCCAGCTGAGCACCCCCAACTCTCTCAGCCTGTCCTCACAGGGGAGGTGCTCCAGCCCCCCCGAGCATCTTCATGCCCTCCTCTGGACTCTCTTGAGCAGGTCCGTGTCCTTCTGATGTTGGTGCCCCCAGAGCTGGACCCAGCACTGCAGGGGGGGTCTGACCAGAGCAGAGCAGAGGGGCAGAATCCCCTCCCTCGCCCTGCTGCCCACACTGCTCTGGATGCAGCCCAGGAGACTGTTGGCTTTCTGGGCAATTTATTGAATTTGTTTAAAAATCCTACCTTGGCATGTTGTTGTGTAGGACTTTATTGCATCTCTTGTTCTAATCCATTTTGCAGCACATTTATTTTCAATTACATTAAGCTAATTCTTCCAAGTTGGGTTTATAGATGCCTACATTCAAAACCTATACAGGCATCAAAATTATTTGAATTTGTTGATTAAAACCCAGATCTAAGCAGCAGGTATTCAGGCTGAAAATTATGCTAATTATTTAGGACATAAACCGGAATGCATACATTTGAGGATATTTTTGGGTTTAGAAGTTTCCCTTTGTTTTAAGGATGAAGGTAAGCATCAGGCCAATATTGCTGTAACTTGAATTAATCAGTGGGTCAGGATGCAAAAAAAAGGACTTGGCTGGCTTTGTGGTGATGTGTATTTTCCAGCACAGTGCTTCCCTGGCTCTTGCAATTTGACACTTAAGTATTCCAGAGGAATTCATGAAAGGTGTGCTGTAAATTTTAGTCCCGTTTCCTCCTTTTGTTTTAAATATGACCATAAGTGAAGATTGTAAAATAGTGTTTTCCTCAGTATAAAGTTAAAACTCTTGAGCCTTTATAGATACTCAGTGGTACTTACTTTCTTTTCAGCCATTTGGACCCCTTCGGAACTTCTGTGAATTATCTGGATTCTGCCTTTTGCAATGTGAGAAATTTTGGAATTGTGTCATTGACATCCACAGACATCAGTTCTCTGTATGCAAAGGCTCAACACGTTGCCCTGCGCCATTATGGGTGTAATATTGTCAGAACAGAGTACTACAAGGAACTGGCAGCCAGAATAGTAATAGCTGCTGTGACAAGGTACTGCTAAATCAGCTCAAATTATGATAAAAAGATTACTAAAAAATTACAGGTGATAAAATGAAGGACTGCTGCTGTAGGTTGTACATTTTCAGTTTCCAGAATTCCTGAATTCTAAAAGCCAGACTTCTTGATACAAAATTAATGTTTCATATTTTATGTGTGCTGGTATGGGGTAATGTAAATTTTAAACTAGAAGACTGGGCAAGGTGAAAAAGCATAAACAGGGTGGGGGTTTCAGGTGGTGGGGAGGGATGGTAACAGAAAGTAATACCCAGACCGTAATGCCCAGTCTGTCTGCAAACTCTTTTATTCCTCTATTTTGTCATTTTAGTGCTGCACAGCACTAAATAAATAAACTTTGTAACTATTAATTAAGCTGCTTGAATGGCTTCTAGCTAAGCATTAGTTAGACTCGCTTCAGCGGAAACCAATGTTCACCTCAGATCCTCATGCTTGAGGTTAAAAAGATGTATGCAATTACTAACTTGTGAAATTAGTCATTTGCATATAGATATTCTCCGTAAATTCAGTCTGTTAAATAAGCGAAGACATAAACCCTGGTCCCTAATTGGGGAAAAGAAGATACAGGCACGAGGATGCTCAGGAGGTGGGGAGGAGGTTAAGTGCATGGAGGTCTTCAGAATGCCGGCGCGCAAATGCTGACCTGAATATGTTTAGATTTTTCTTCCCTTTCTCCCTGCACATGTGAAGTTGCTCCCTGCAGAATATTCTTGGATACAGACCTGCTGCTCAAGCACATTTTTAATTGTGTTCTGGGTTACATGCTCCAACTCCCTAAAGATTTCTTCTTCCTTCTCAATGCTTACCTATTCAGGAACTGCTGACTTGCCTTCACACGGTCCTTATTCAGTTAACATTTGATGATGTACCAGCATGTGTGTCCCTCTACATTCCTACTTTCTCAGAGTTTAATTTAGTTTCTTTATAGTTTTTGTTACAATATCCTGGCAATAGGTAGGTATTTGGATAGAAAGGTGATGAAGATGGCAGACCAGTATTTCTAAACATGATAAAAAGAAGTAACACAAGGTTTGCTTAGCCTTGCAGGAAGCTAGGCACTTAGGAAACACCACTTTCTCCTGATCACTTCCTCAGATGTTTAGTATCTCTTTCTAGAAAGTGGATGAGCTCAAGAATCTTACAGCAGGCTCAGGTGTCTGGCAATCTTAAACTGCTGATTTCAGTACAATGTGGCTTTGTGTTTGTTTTTCCTCCACAGAGCTGCAGCTCGCTGTAACAAAGGCATTGATGTTTTACTCTCGGTAGCTCTAGAACATTTTGTTCTAGTAGTGGTCAGAGTTTTAAGGGGACCAAGCCCTGCGGATGATTCAGCAAAGAAAATAAGATACCTCATCCACTGCCAGTGGTGCGAAGAAAGAATTTTTCAGAAAGAGGGTAATATGGTAGAAGGTAAATGGATTTTTCTTCGTACTTTCTAGAAGGTCCAATTCCTGTATCTCTGGTTTGTGCTTGTTTTGGGCCTTGTTTATTTTTGCATCCCTTTAGTAAAGTAATAATTCCCTTTAATGTAACAAGCAGTGTATTGTATGAGGTGGGGAAGGTATCTCCACCCCACTGTGTGAGGTGGAGAAGGTACTGTGCTTTATGGTAGTGGGTTAGATTTGTTGTCTGCATGGATTTTCCTATAAACATACTGGATGTTTCTCAACAGGACATATTCCAACTCGGTGTAGCTGCTGAAGCTGCCAGGCTGCTGATGTGCCCCTGGATCTTGTCCTTTCAGTGAAGGGCAGGAAGAGTGGGACAGTCCTTGCTAGCATTTGGTTCCTCCATACCGCAGCAGCTTGATAGATGGCAGTGACAGATCGCTTTTGTACTGTTCACTGCAGTTACCTAAAGATGTTGTGGGCTAAAGAGTATCTCTTCCCCCTCAGATGAGGGTGTGTTCTGCCTGGCCTTGGGCACAATCCGCATGTGCCTGAGGGAGGTATCTCAGCAGGTGTGGTAGGAAAGGCCTGCAGCGTTCCTGTAGTTCAGCTAACCCTTGGTGGTAAATGAAGGCAGCCTCCCGGATAGAAGTTGACTGTGGGCTGTCTCTATACATGAGTTAGCAGAGGTAGGAGTCAAGAATTAAGCTAGGAGGTGGCTACTAGCCAGCTGGTAGTTTCAATGAATATAAAGGGAAAAAACCTTGTTTCAAAGTTAGTGGTTCTTGGCTATCTAACTACTAACTGGAGGTGTCTTTGACTGCCCTGCTCAAAGTCAGGTGCAGGAGCATGCAATGAGCTTGTTTAAAAAGATTTTAAAAAAATTTAAAGTTTTAAGAACAGAAATGAGTAACTGCTAAGTACAGTGTTATGATAGAGATCTTAATTAGTAAATGAATTGTTTACTTAATGCCTTACTTGCAAGTGAGCTGACTTAAGGCTTAGAAAGCTTGTAGGTGGGCTGTATTTTGTAGGTGTAACTGGCTGATGTCTGAAATTTTTCTTTTTACTTACTGTTAACCTGGACAGCTACTTATGTAGGTGTAGGAAGGCTAACAATTTCCTTGTTCCTTGAAATCTGCCAAGAAACATAGGAATTATGTGGCTTTTTAGGTGTGCTTTTTTTCCTTCAACGTTTGCATAATGATTAAGGATCAAGTCATCAATCACTAAATTCTCACGAGCACTGCTTGGCAGCAGTGAGAACGGTATCACACTTCTGCTGTTTCTTGCCCTTCCAAATACTTCCCCTGAAGTCAGCTACTACTTCCTATCTATGTCACCTCTCCCCAGTAAAGCGGGCATTCCTGACTATGTCAAAACAACTGAAATCCTGTTTTTCTGTTGTAGAAAACCCTTACCAGCAGCTGCCCTGCGATTGTCACGGCAGCATGCCTGGGAAGACAGCAGTAGTTCTTGGTCCTCTCTGGTACGTACAGAACACAATACAGAACTGGAGAATAATTTAGGTTGGAAGGATCTCTGGAGGTCAGCTGTTCAGTCATACAATAAAAATGCAAGTCTGCTGGATGTCTTAGCTCTACAGAAGGCGGTATAGCAATCGGGAGCAATCCAGGAAGCGTTTAATTGATTTGAATTTAGTAGGGTATTCAGTTTTTGCTTTGGTTTATAGAACTCAAACCAGTTCATAAATAATAAGAAATTTGCTTTAAATTTCACATTGAGCGCAACATGTAAAACATCCTGCACTGAAGAACCTGGCTGTGTGTTCCTCTAGTTGCCAAATGTTAAGCAACAGTCAGTTACTTGATACTTGTGGAGAATTTATTTAGCAAATCCTTTCATGTGCTCTTGGTAGTAAATAAGACACGGCTCGATAATTAATACTTAGAATTTTCTCTTGTGAGAAACAAGAATAAATCCTTTTGTTAAGTCTTCTAACCATTTCAAAGCAGTATTAAAAACAGTTGACAACTGACAGTGCCTTTCTTGTGGGGGTTAAATTAGTTTCTCAACGTAGTAGGGCAAGTCAGCGGTGGAAATAAAATTACCGTTGTTGAGATCTTGATTTTTTTACATGAGAGCAATGTTACTGTCACTGGAAACAAAGCAATTCAGTATCGCTGAGCTAAGAACACAGCCAGCCTGATTCAGCACTTCGGTGTAATGTAACTGCTGATCAGTTTGGGCGAGAGGTTTCTAGAGCAACATTTTGCTTTCATTAGGAAGTCTTAACTTTTCACTTGCCTTGTATTTCATAGGTCGGGAGCCCTCTTCAACACTGGATTCCTCAGGAGAATGTTTTTTGAGGCTGCCCATTATGGTTTGGATGAAGCTCAGTCACTTTTGAAGACATTAGTTTGCGAAGCTGAGTGCACAACTTTAAAACCTTATTCTATCTATAGTTCTTATGATGAGAACAAACAAGGTAAGAGAAAAGACTGTTCACAAGAAGGACTGGCTTTGTGGTGATTGAGAGAGGTTCTGCTCTTTGATAACTGACTAACAGCAGTGTATACATAAAAATGTCAAGAAAATGTAGCTTTGATTGCAGTGTGGGACTTGTCAGCTCTTGTCAGATGGTCTTGGATGCTGCAGAGAGAGTGGGGTCTGTCAGAGGCAGTGCTGGACTTGGAGAGCTTTCAGCAGTGTGACAGGTCCTAAACCAAGTAACCTAACGCAGGCAGGTTGACTGCCATGAAATCCAGCATGTTCCCTGAAGGAGATGGAAAAACGACGTGTCTGCTAGTTCTGTGGTGTATCCCGATCCCAACCTGAGCACGCGTGCTGTCCGGAAGAGAGCGCTCCAGCTGTCGTGCTCTGCACACTCCGCAGGGATTGCAAATCAAATGGCTTTCTGTATGGGAATGATGTTTTATAAATTAAATTGTATTTGAGTGCCCCCTCTAAATTCAAGTTACTGAGTTAGTAAGTAAAAGTTATCCGTATGTATGCTTCTTACTACACTTCCTTCTTTAGGCCAGAACGTGGTATTATTTCTTTCTGTTTAACCAAGGCATTTTGCCATTTTACTGTCTTACGGTAGAATTAATTTTGACTTTCAATTGTATTGTAGAAGAGTGTGGCGTATATATTAAAACACCAAATACTTCTGCAGAATCCCTCTTGATACACGGTAAGTAGATCATTTTGGTGTAGCTTTAGAAGTTTCAAATGAAACTATAGTTTAAGTGATGGCTAAGCCAACCTCGTGTTCACATCTTTTTTTATATTTGATAATACTAGTAGTCCGGATTTATTTTCCCACTGAACACTGATTTTACTTTGCCTTCATTCAGAATCATAGTCACTGGTAAAAGCAGAATGCTAAATACTGCATGAAGCCTTCTTGAGTTCACTTTTTTATTACTGAAAATGGCGTGTTAATTAAATTCAGGCTTGGGTTTAACTCAGCAAAATACTAGCTTATAAAAGCAGACACAAAGGTGTAGTTGCTGTGTGGCTTTTCTTTGTATGTACTCTTTGGCTTCACTGGGGTTTTTTGTAGTTTTGCTGAATATTCGCTGGTTTCACTGGCATTTTTTTGTGGTCCAGGAAAAAGAAAAAGTGAAGAAGTGGTTCAAAATGCAGGCAAGCGACAAAAATCTGAGAACAGTGCTGAGCACCCTGCATTTTACTACAATATCCACAGACACAGCATTAAAGGAATGAACATGCCAAAGTAAGGTTTTTGTTTTAAGGTCCAGTCTTACATTGTTATGACAACTGATACATAACTTGTATGGAATCAGCCTTATTAGCATTAACTCCTTCTTAAATGTTTTGGTGGTTGGTTTTTTTTTTTTTTCAGGTTGAATAAGTTCTTAAGCTATCTCTGTGAAGCTGGATACAGAGTAAGCAGAACCCACTTTGACCCCATGGGAGTTCGCACGAACGCGCCCTTGGCACAGTTTAAGACGATCCTGATGAAGTACAGTGCTCCCACCTACACGGGGGGGCAGGCGGAAGGCCCTGTCCACCTAGCTGAAGGCGTCCAGGCAGGAGAACAGGTTGAAGCTGCTGCAGACAGCAAGGCAGAAGATGATGCTGAGTTCATGGAATATGATAAATCTGAAGTCGCTGCTGCCACGTTGACAAAAGACTACCCGACTTACTGTGCAGCCGACTAATGCACGGGCTGTTTGCTTATAGATCAGGATATTGCAGACTTGCAAGCACACCCTGTTCAAGTAAGCCAGTACTTCTTACCAAACTGGATTTTGAAAATTTGGGTTGCCTGCTACTTTAATTTGGAAAGAAGTTTTAGAATCACATAGCAGAACTTACCCCTGATCACAGCATGTGTGGTCAAGGTACTGTTACTGCGAGAAAGTCTCGGAGACAGTTACTTTTATGCTCACATCCCCCTTCCCACGGAGGTACTGCGGCTACTCCCCACTCTGTGGAAGCCTTACCTGTAGCACAGAATCCAGAAGGGTGGATGGGGCCTAAAGTCTTAAGCAGTTCTGAACATGAGGTTAATACAAACCAGAATATTCCTAAAATGAACCATTCCTAAAACCTCACTGGTTACAAGCCAGAGGGAGGTCATGTTAAGATGATGATCTGAGTTTAAGCAAGCCTGGCTCTGTGCACTTCTAACTCCAGATTGCACGTGTCATTTGGCATTCGGTTCTGTTTTCATAGTTCTGCCTACAAGCAAGGACGTAACACCAGTAAGAACTGAAAGGAAAAAGGAAAGGAAGACTGTTACTGGAACTTCAGTTTTTAACCAACCTTTAGTGAATTGTGTTAGTCACCCTGGGTAGTTGTTTGTTCAGAGATTACAGTTGGCTGTGTACTGCAAAAAGGTAGAGGGACAAGGCAGCTTACCACAAGCTGAAGTTCAAGGTGAAGTTTTGCTATGAATTTGTCAATAATACAACCTTAGCTGTTAGAAAGATCTCTTCCGTGAACGAGCAGAGATGCTGCGTGTTGGTACTCGGTTCTGGTTTCCTTAAATACATGGCAGCATTCCAGCCAAAGAAGCTTGACTTTGTCCTTTCTTTCCCCCAAACGTTGTTCAGGTACTTCCATATAGTGCACGTGAATTGGGAACAGCTCTCACAACCGAACTAGTCGTTCCAGTTTTTCACAGGTTTGGTGTTCAGCCTGGCCCCCAGTGCTGGGCTTATCTAAGAGCAGAATACGAGGAGGGGTTATTCTTATTTATCCACCTCTGAAACTGCACATACGAGTGCTGGTTCTCTCTCACTGAGCGCCGACCGAGAGTAACGTGACTGACACACTCCTGATCATGCAAAACTTCCTTAGCTCCTGGCAGGCCAGAATCAAGTTACTGCCTCTTATACCATCTTAAATTTAAGGCTGTTTTGGTGATGAGGTATTTTCATCCTGTCCTAATTAAACAAAAGAGGAGACCACTAAAGGGATAATAGATTGCACTGCAGCAGCGATACAGCAACAAACAACGTTTCCTTCAAAAATTTAGTGCCTATATTTCTTTTCCAAAGATAACTTGGGATCAAACTGGAAAGACAGATGCAAGAAGAAAGAAAAATTAGCATTCCCTAGCTGTTCTGAACTATGTTTTTTTTTTTTTTAAGTGGAGAGGCTGTTGGAAGGCTCTGCTTGCAGGTAAGGCACTGCTCGCTTCAGCGTTAACGTAAGTGGGATAGAACCAGTCGAAGTCGGTTAACTGGAGCAAAAGGCAGTGTTCCAATTACAATAAAGTAGGCTAAAAAGAAAGTTTAACTGAAGCCTGTTGTGGGAAATATTTTTGATTCCTTTTACAGCTCCTCCTCAGTAACAGAAGGTATTGTGCATCTTTTCCAAGTCAAAGTAACTCTTCCTTGGCGTTTGCAGCTGTGCACAGGGAGAGGCAGAGTGAGTGGAGTTCAGGCCTGTCGCTACAGTTCAGGCTTTTTTCCTGTGTCCGATGGGCAGAAGTGACTATAATCTGGGCCAAAGCGTTTTGCCTGTTGTAAGGGACCAGCAGAAGGGCTGTTTGTGACTCAGGCCTACAAGAATTTTCTTCAAGAGTTGTCTCAGCTGTTCATCAGGTAGGGTCAGTCCTGCACTAATTAGTTAACAGTGCTGGTTCAGGGCTGTTGTTGGGGGGCTGCTGCTTATTCCTTGACTCTCTGGGGAGGCAGGACGAGTCCGCTGTCCTCGTGCTGCAGGGAAGTGGGGTGTGGGGAGCACGGCAGCCTGCTTGGCTGTGCCTCCGGCCCTGCGGTGTGCTCAGTGCACGGCAGCAGCACCCCAAGCTGTTGTCATCAACCTGGACAATCCATATTGCTGTGGCCAGCTACGGCAGTAGGAAACAGAGTGCTAAATGAGTTAGGGTAATGCAGGTGTGGCTGGCAAGGTTGCTGCTGCTGCTTGTTAAGTTCTTAGGGCTGACCCATGTTGTGCTGCCACTTGCTGTAGTCCTTTGCCTGGCACTCTGTGCTGCCATCGCTAGTGACAGACCTGCAACAGGCAACAAACCTTTGCTCAGATCAAGGTGTTGCTGCACGCGGCTTGTGCTGAACTGAATCAGAACTGATGAACCGCTGGAACCATTAAGGTACTGAACTTGGTACGGGGTTACTGGCTGATCAGCATGTGGAGGACAAACACCCCAGGATGATGCAAAAGATTTTAGGGGCTGCTCTAGTTACCAGTTGGCGTAGGACAGTGACACCTCTAAATGCTTTTCAGCAGAGGGAGATGTCCACCTACCTGCCATGCAGCAGGCAGGAGCTGCCCAGGAGCTCTCTGGGGGTTTGCTGTTCAGCTGTGATTCAAGAAGCTCAAAGCTCCTTTAAGGGAGTTAAAGCTGTTCAGAGAAGGCTCCGAGAACCAGTGGCAGCCCAGCGAGCAGCAGCACAGGCACGAAGGGATCTTCCCCAGTCAGAGTATGGTCACTACACCTCCAGAAACCCTACTCTTAGCCTACACAAGCATTCCCTCTTAACTCCAGGTGCATCTTGATGGTTAAAAGGTGTAATAACTGTTGAGATAAAAGCAGGAAAGGAACAGAACTTTTTTTTTTTTTTTAATAATATACCTCAAGTGATTCGTTATAGTACCCTACAATGTTTTCTGTTGGAGCTGCTTAATACACAGTTAAATACAACCACAGTTTCTGGGTTTAACATGAGTGCTGTGAAAACCCTTCATCACCCCGTTTCTGGGGCACCAGGACCCAGTTAGCACAGCAGC
The DNA here is from genome assembly GCF_047716275.1 of Strix uralensis. Lineage (NCBI taxonomy): Eukaryota > Metazoa > Chordata > Aves > Strigiformes > Strigidae > Strix > Strix uralensis. Next base: position 33,373,841 of record NC_133979.1, on the reverse strand, counting down.
ACTCCGGCAGGGCTCTGGCAGAGCTGCTCTTTATCTTCTACCTGCCTCTGAGCTGGTTTCAAAGGGCTGGAACGTGCTGGGGGGCCAGACATCCCCCCCCCGGGGAGATCAGCTGCACCTTCTCACCCTTCCCTCCGGGCGGCCACAAACAGCAGCACTAACAAACAAAACTGGCCTGGCTGAAGGGTTTCTCTGATGAATCGTAAGAGGAAACAGCACTGGAATTTCCAAGAGGTTGTTGATAACATTTTTGCTTTTATTGTCAATTTGAGAATTTCAGTGTGACTTTAGTTGGATACCAGAGCTATTAGGCTTACCCGTACCTAACACATGTTACGTACTTAAAAAATAGCATGGCTTTAAAAGGTGGTAAAGTCATTTTGAAAATAAAATAGTTTATAGCACTAAAGAGTCACAGTGCAATCAATGGTTTAATCAAACAACTACATTATATATATAATATTTAAAGAACATAAATATTCAGTAAATTCACTACAACATGAAAATAAAAGCTTCACATTCTCCCACGCTTTTTAAAGAACTGGGGACAAAGTGACAGACAGCTCCTAGACAGACTGCTCAGCTTCACAAACACCTCTCTTGCTTAAGGGACTGGACATTACCTTAGCTATCACAATGGGAAGGTATGCTGCAACTAATCTAGAAGTTTCCCCGTAAATTTTAAAGCATTTATAATCACGGCTCCCCCATCCCCCCCCCAGATTATATTTAGTGGACATGCACTACTAGTCTATACAATGCAACGTTTCACCAGAAAGTCATGAATAATGTTATTTCTTTAAAAACTGCCCCCTCTGTGTTCTGGGGCCTGAAAGCTTCCATTTCATGTCACAAAAAAACCAAGTCTTTCCAGTAAGAGAAAATAATTAAGTTACTCAAAGAAGCCTGTGGAGTTTTCACATCAGGATAAAGCTGATCTGGAATGGACACATATTTACAAGTGCTAGGCTTGAAAGACGGAAGCGAGGGAAGGCTCCTTCCTTCCCAAGAGAATCCCCGAGCATCTGAATACCTGCGTACCACGCGCCAAAACCAGTCTGACTACAGGCAAGATGAAGAAGCAGCAATACCGTACGGTTTAGAGGATGTTACTTCTCACCTATCCGCAACATTTTTTTGCTTCTAGCTTCAGGTGCGACGGGGTAAAGGCTTCATCAGCAAGTCTTAGAGCAAAGGGAATCTGGCGGTCACATCATTTCCCTTCAGACAGAATGCCAAGAGGTAGAGCAACCCCCATTAAGTGACAGCAAGGTCCAGAGCGAGGGAAGAGGAGTTTAACATGCAAATGAACAGCAGCTACTGGACTTCACACAACGGCCTACTGCCAAGTTTTAAAACTTGAACCTAAATTTAAGACACTAAATGGTAAACTTTGTCAAGTACTAAAATTGTCTTCCAAAGTGCTAAGCCACATTTGTTAAAGCTATGGCAAAAAAAAAAAAAAAAAAAAAAAAAGAAAAAAATTAATAATATAATCTTCAAGCAGCTTACGGTTGAAGTCCTCCCTACTCAAACTGAAGCCTGGATAAGCTCACAGCTGGGGTGGCACCAATTCCATAAAGCAAAGCATTTCCATGTTGCATTATGTCTGTGTGCTGGAATTTTGGGGATTTGCTTTAAAATACTCTTTACAGAACATTCTAATACATTCACCGTAAGAATCTGTTACTGTAGGGAACAGAGCAGGGCTGTAAAACTTCGGGAAGATTTTCTCCAGTGGAGCTCGTGAGGGCAGGGTGACACTGCAGCAGGGCCAGGCGGGAAGCGGCAGTGTGCATCAGGATTGGCATCTTCTACATGAGGGACAGTTACAGGTTTTTGGGTTGTTTGGGTGGTTTTTTTTTTTTGTCCGAAATATTTGTTAAAAAGCAAACCAAATCTCATGAATCACCTTGCACTGAAGTATTACGCCCAGTAAGCAGCAAGGTTTTAAAGTGTCAGTTTTCTCACTACAGCTCTATTTGTTCACAAGAAAATGACTAATAAATCTCTTCTAGGGAATCAGATTACCTCTAGCTGCAAGACTATCAGAAATCAATTCTCTACCAATCTTTTATATGGATAACCATTAGCAAAGTACAACATTTAACACATTCCTTGGCATATGTTACTATTGAATAGACTTACTTAGCCATCCAATGCTCAATACTTCACAGAGGCTACTATAACTGTGTCAAATGTATTAGAAATCCAGATTTACCTGGACAAAATTAAGACATTCCAAACTGGAACACTCGTTCAGTTATCATGCATTAGGAACAAAAAAGCATGTCAAACACTGGAATGCACCGGAGAAGGTCATTTAGTCTCCTAGGGAAAAACCAAAAACCCAAAACAAAGACTAAATTAAATACAACCCAGAATACTGTCTAATCATATTAATAAGTATACTGAGAGAGCCTGAAGGCAGCACATGTATTGTTCATGAAGATAATGGTGGTGCCTTCTTGTAATATTAAAGAAGTCATAGCTATAAAAAGAATCAGTCCCATCTCAGTTTTCCAGCACAGCTTATTTATGTTCCTTTGTTGGTGCATAGTACAGTTCCATGGGTTTGTTCACTTTCCAGTACTTCTCACTGACCAGTTCCAAGGAAAACGACCCATTCAGTACCTAGAAGGGAACACCAAAACAGAAATTAAAGAAACCTGATGGCTTGCACAGGCAGTACTGTAGCAACCCTCAACTCCTGAAATCAGAGGAGTGTGCTGACTTAAAGAAGTCACTGGTGATGTGGAGAAGATACTTGGCTCCCCACTCGGCCTCAGAAAGCAACAATGCAAGCTAGGCTGAACTCCTGCTGATCTCACAAAAATGGCACCAAAAAACACTTTGGCAAAGTGACTATAGTTGTAAATTAAGTGAATTCGAGTTTTCCTCTGCAACAGAGGGAGCAGCAGATGTGTATTTACACCAGAAGCATCTCTGCTTTTGTCTAAGGGACCATCTGCACTCATGGGTGAAAGCTGTCTCTTGCAAAGCATCTGCCTGTCTCTCAACCAGAAGACTTATTTTAGTCAGATAAATGCCCACGTGTAAGACCAGGCTCAGAGTTCAATCTAGGTGTGGTATTGCCTTGTTGTTGTATCTGTATATTCTGAAGCCAGCAGCCGAGCGGGGGGATTCTTCCCTAGCAGAGGACGAGAAGCCTACACGGGAGTGGACAAATGCCACCTTAGAACAGACACTTCCTGGTGCTAGAGCTATCTGCTCTTGAAGCAAGATTCTCAGATGAAGTAATGTTGTTCCTCTTCCATTTTAACTGTAAAGCAATGGCGTAAGTCAGCTCGTAGTTGCTGGCATCACTGGATTTTCCCAAGTAATTTATGTGCCTTCTTTTCTACTAACGAAGCTTTTGGTGTATACATTTTCCTATAAAGCAACTGATCTGCTTCTAAATAAACAACCTGGTGCTACGCATTTTACCCTAAAGCCAACTCAGGAAAAGTCCAGCTGAGTGGATTTTAATCAAATCTGTATCAAAGATGTTATAATGCTCAGTTTTACTCTTGGACAGAAGTTCTACTTACAGTGAACTGCCCGTTGGCAGTAGCAATGTAAATGGTGTACTGCTTCTCACTGGCCGTGTCGAGGTTCATCTGGTTTGATTCTCCTTTGCTACGAAGCTCCTCCAAAGCCAATCTCACAGCCAGGTACTTGGACAAGTGATCAACGGTGGCATTGCCCGAGGTCTTGATGTATCTGTGACAACAACCACAAAGATAATCAAAGACATCTGAGTTGCAGGTATGGGAAAGAGGCACCTGGAACATCCCAAATATTAAGCTTCAAGTGTGAAAGGCCTTTAAAGACAGTTCCCAAACAAGAATATTAATTGCTTTCACCCAAGACAGGCAAGCAGCTCACCAAATTATACTGTTCCTAAGCGCCCTTACACCTTTTTGACATTTCTCCCACAGGCCCTCCTGTTCTTTGTAGAGAAGACAGCACTGCCCTCTCATCCGCTCAAAATGAGAAACCTAGCAACAGGTTGTCAAAAGCTTCTGAGAACTGCTCATGACTGCTGAAATCTTTGGAGCATAGATACAGCCTGGAGGGCCTGGACAGAAAGCCGTAAGGTGCGAGAGCTACACACGCAACACGCCGCACCTCATTAAAGTTACTCTTCCCTATTGTCTCACTGTCTGTTCTCACTTCAATTCTTCGTGCAAGAATTAAAGGCTGACACAAATGCTGCAGAGGCCGCTCCCGGAAGCTTAGCTTTCTCTTCACTGTTCAGAACAACCTCCAGAACTCCCTTGCAATTCCAAACCAAAAAGAAAAGCTGGCGGAAGCTTATGATATATTTATAGGCACTACAGAGAGATGTCTCACCAGGAGAGAAAGCCAGGAAGAGATCTGAGGAAACTCCACGAGACTGCTCATTGCTCTGATCCAAAATTTGCAGTCTGTGCTTGGACTGGATCATGAAAAAAAATGCCAGGAAAAGCTTCCAGCCTACAAATCCCACTGACACAAAGCCGCTCTGAAAACTGCCAACACTTACACAAGGTTTGTTTATTCCCAAAGAATCTCATAATAAGTAGAAAGGGGCTGATACTACACCATCATCCTAGTACCTACTGTGAACTGCAATGCTAGAAAGCCTTGAAAACGTCTTTATTTGTGATCAAAGGTTTAACACATCTACCTGCCTTGCAATGGAAAGAGGGAAAGAGTGCATATGATTAAACAGGATGTGGTATGACCAAAGTAAATTGATTTTAAAAAGCTCCAAGGAGTGATAGAGAACAAAAGCACCAGAATACAACAGCAGAATTCATGGAAAGGAAGAGAAGACATTTACCCATTTACCTCGTCTGTGCACTGTCATCGTTCTCCATGAGGGTCGGATGAGGCCGGAAGACCAATTCAATTTCACTAGCACCATCCATTACGGGGTCTATTGCCACAGTTGTGTTGTTATTGTCCAGTTCTAGCCCAGAATCATCCGACGTTTTGGTTCTCTTATTACTAGGCCCCGCTTCCTGATTGCTGTGTGTTGAGGCATTGCTACAGTGTGAACTGTCACCGTTATCTTCTGCTCCACTGCCATTCTCAATCTGTTGTTTCTTGCCCCTCTGTAGCCTGATCAGAAATAGGTAGAAATAAGCGTTAATCCACGTTCAGAATTCACCCAACGTACAGGCCCGCAACGCTTGTACAACTCCTCCCTCTCCCGGTCTCCGTTGTGCCAGATGTTAGAACTATGCACACACAAGCACTAAACATTTCAGAGATATTTAAAGTTTTTTTTTAAAAAAAATAAAATGAATCCTTTCTTCCAAAGAGATACTCATAGACAAGACTGTGGATTTTTTCCTGTCCCTCAAACACCTTTTAGACATAGTTTAAGATCATTTTTAAAGTCATATAGTTATTTTTATTTTTCAGGCAATTTCAGATCATTATTTTCATCTAAATATGAATCCACATGTGATTAGGAATACAAATCACCACAACGAAGTTTGGGGCCTCTTTCCCAGCTGGCTCTCTTACATTTAAATGCACACCCAGCACTTCACTACTGTGTGAAACACCATCTATTCCAGCCTTGTGAATTAAGTCACAGTTAAAACCTAAGTTCTAGCATTATGTGCATTTCTTTGTACATCCTGGCAATACGATGGTACAGAATTCATTGTATTACAGTTTGTTATCTAAGACATGACAGCCATAATTTGGTAAAGCTAAGCTGAAATCTGCTGTCTACACCAGGCTGCCACAGAAGTTGCAGGGAGCAATACAAAGGTTTCTGTTAGTGGACAAATGGTTTAAAATTGTTTTGCCAAAGGCTAAAAATTATTTTGGCAGACTTCAGCGGAGAGAAGACGAATCTCAAGCTATGCAGGGAGTGAGGCCAGACATTTTACTTTTAGCGTTAAGGCAAACAAGGTTCCATGTGGACAAATTACGTGGATTACATACCTGTTCATAGCCTGAATCTTTAATCCCTCCTCAATGCTGTGACTCAGAGCTTGCTGGTTATTGTGCTTGCTGATTCTTGCTAGCACTCTCTCCTGATGAGCTTCATATTCATCTCGGCTTGGATAAATTTTACTGATGAGAGCATCAAAATTGGGATCTGGTCTCAGTGATCTTTTTGAAACTAGCTTTTTACGACACGTGGGACATTCTTTGTTGCTGAACATGAACAAGAAGGGAGAAAACAGTACTAACTCTCCAGCAATAACAACACTCTGCCCTAATGCCTCAAGTCTTAGCCAAAGTGCTCATTAAGTCTCAATATTTCTAGTAAATCTGGCATGGGGCTTCCTTCTATCTTTTGACAGATCAGGTAGTTCCAGATATTTAAACAAAAACCCCAAACATACATCTCCCTGCCTTTTTTTTTTTTTTTTTTTTAAAGTATGTTTAAGCAAACTGTATTTAGACTGAAGAGTTCAAAAGTTCCACTCTGCAAACTGGTTCTTCCCTCTGGCTGGATTTTCACCTAGAAAAAAATGCATGTCTGATGGAAATTATATTAAGACACAGTCTTTCTAGAACTCACGGGACAAAACAAAGGTTAAGAACTTACTCTATAGTTCAAGCACTAATTACTGGGAAAACTAAAAGTCTTGTCCTTCCTACCATTTTGTTCTCATTTAACTGAAATGTCAGGTTCACACAATTTTTTTCCTGTAAGAGGAAGAGGCCTCAACAGCTGAACGCTGGTGTCTTTACTCCTGATGGTTTTCTTGTTTCCCTCTAATGTATTTTTGCCAATTACTCATCAGAATTTACACAGGCACAGCAAATTAAGTGTGACCTCTGAACCCAGGTAATTGCCATTATTGGAAATAGATACTCACATCACTGACTTAATTGCTGTTGGTTACCTCAGAATTCTGTTGCTTTTAGGAAAATATGAACTCGTAACTGAAGAATACAAGAAAAATTATTTACATAGGTTGTTTCAGTAGTGAAGCTTGGAAGCAGGACTACTGCTGAAAGGGCACACAATTTGCAATTTATTATTAGGAAGAGTAAGGGCTATGAGACTCATTTTTGTAATTAATGTAGTATATTTTTGTTTTGATGCTACTGGATCTAAAAAAAAGAAAGAAGAAAAAAGAAAAAAAAAAAAAAAGAAGAGAAAAGAGGTTTTCAACTCCCTACAAGAAACCAAGTTATGGGATGATTTTTCATATGAGGAAAAAAACAGATCTGGGCTGCCACAGATGGCTGAACACACAAGAATGAAATATGAAAGGTGTGCTACACCTTCAGAAACTTGCAGTGCACAGGCGTGTAACTGTTCCACATCGACACCTGGGACTTAAAGGATTTCCTTGATCACATTTTCATCTTAAGTGAAATCCCTTTTCCCTGTACTAATATTTACATACCCACTCCTGAGGGCTGTAATGATACAGTCAGCACAGAAGCGATGCAAACATTCTTTTGTCGTCATGGTGTTTTTTAACATATCCAAACAGATGGGACACATCAGCTCACTGTGCAGGCTCCTGGGTGACACCACTATTTCCAAGCCATCGGTGATTGCTTCCTAGCGTAAAATAAAGTAAAAATTCTCTAATGGAATTTAGTAACTTGCTCACGGAGACTTCATGTTTTACTATTCTTTTAAAGAGAAACACAGTAAAAAGATAAAACAAGACACATATACAACCACAGCAAGCACACACCCCCATGCTGCTAAGGAAAGGAAAAAAGAAAGATCAAATTTTTTTTTTTTTTTAAATATGAGAGAGGGTTTTGGAGGATATTTTTAAGATTCTGTCCTTTAGAACAGGCAGTTAACACTCCTAAAGGAAAATCTTAAACATCAAGATTCACGTTCTAAAAAGTATTAAAGAAAAGCCCAGCCATAAAGGGCAGCTCTTTAGCAGATATTACCTGAGGTGTTCTTTGCAATTCGTACAAACTGAGCTCCCATGTTTTGCTTAAAGGTTGTGTCCCGTTCGTCTGGACGGCTTGAGACATGGCTGGGAAGACAAAGAGAAGCAAGTTGCACACTGGTGTACCTCTGGCTGCAGGCACCCGCTGCCTGCCCCGCGCTCGTGTGCCCACGTCCACGCAGCCACAGCGGGCTCTGTGCCACCAGCGCAGGGGCCACGCTCGCTCAGCCCCGGACCAGGCTCCGCTGTGCTACACACGGATAATCCCATGCTCTGTGCCACTCCAGAAAAAAAAATGAGGGAGTCAGTCAGCCATGAACACTTTGCAAAAATCAATTAAGGTTGTCAAACAAAAGCGACATGGAACTGAAGGCCATAAAACTTCGGCTGGGTGGTGTGAAGGCTGCAAATGCCACCTGATGCGGAAAACATTCATAAAACATCCACTTACAAACATGCATTCGGGTCAAGGAGGGTCTACTTCCTAACCACGTGGAAGGTCAAAATTATGCACACACACAGAAAACTAGCTAAACGTGTTCACTGGAAGCACACTATAATGCCTTTCTTTCTCCTCCTGAAAATACATGGCTAGGGGTTTCCAATCAGAAGTTTAGAGAACACCAAAAGGTCAAGTAAAACCTAGTCACTGGGTAATTTCAATCCAGTTTTTCTGTGCAATCCTGGTCAGCTTCAGTGGATGCGCACCTCCGGTGACTTGGGGGAGGAAGTCAGAAGTTTTTAAGTTTCAGAAACCCAAATCATACACACAGTATCAGGGTTTTGCTCATTTGTGGTATCAGTAGTGGTAGATGGGCACTCCTGGAAATGGTCAGGGCTAGAAATGACGGCACTCACCAGACACCTGACACCACAATCACTGCTTCAGGGTTTGCTTGCAGGCAAAAGGCACGCATCACCTTTTCATTAAAAAAACCCACAAAAATGTAAATAAAACGCAACACAAAAAGATCACACAGAGAAACTGTAATGCTTTCCCGTGAAAATTTTGGGATTATTGTGTGAGATGAGGCAAAATTACCACACGTGGTCACTGCAGACATGTAAAAGAAAGTCAGGTCAAAACAACAGAAGAAAAAGATGTTTCTAAACAGAAAATATTTTCACAGTGGGGATAAGGGGGCAATCCTCCCCATCTCTCCAAAACTGCCTGCCTTGAAGCAGGAAAACTTATCCCAGACTGTGTTGGTATGTTTAAAAAACTAAATGTAACCATGTAAGAGACAAGATTACATTTCTACTAGGTGGAAAAAGCAGAAGTGCTTTCGTCCTTTCTTTTATTGCTTTTTTTTAAAATCTGGGTTTGTATTTCCAGATCCTTCAAATCAGCAGCCAAATGCAGATTCTATTGGCATCTACCAGGTACATTATAATTCAGTTTCCAAATCATCTAGTTCTGTATGAAAAGGGTCAACCTCTCTGGAGAACAAGGTTACTTTAGAAGCGTTAATTAATTATTGAGGGAAAAGGAAGAGAAGCAGTGCAGCAAAGATTATTATATCTACTTCTACCCGGGCACAGAAATTAGAATTTTCTCACCTTATGATAAAAAGAAGGGGGAAGGGGGGAGAAGAGCCTCACATAAAGTAGCCACATCCACTATTATGTCTAATAAGTAACAACGGTCTGAAGAGGTGTCAAAAGAAATAATTAAGTGATGACAGACCGTCAATTCCAATTTTTACTGTATAAATATTATGCCTAAAAATACAGTTTACTTGTCACAAGAGACATGATCCTCTGCGTCAATCAGAAAAGTAAAACATCCAGTTAGGACCCTACCTCCCCATTAAAAGTGACAAGCCACCACGACCCAGGTGCAGACTGTCAGCTCCCAGTCTGGCCAAGCATTGGACTGTCCTGTCAGGATTGCGGGTATTTTATTTGAATTATGCAGAGGTATGAATTTAATGATGGTATTAAGTGACACATCTCAGCAAAGAAGCAACACTGAGAAGTGTACTAGTGGCAAAAAGAGGAAATACTATTTCTCTGTGTTCTAATTTCCACTATCATTTAAGGTAATTCCAGGCACACAAGAAGTCAAATCCTTTCATGTAAGGATTTTTGTTACGTGTTGTTGCCAGTCGGTTGTTCTAACAGAGACCCAACATTATTATTCTGTACCTGCACTGGATACTGCTCCTAAATTCTTTTAAAGCTGACACATTTAATTAACCACCATTTCAACTACTGAGAGAGATTCGTGAAACTGCTAATCATTCACACCCTTCCTGAAATCTGCTGAAGCATACAGTCAGACTGCAGCAGATTAAGACAACTAAATCCCAGTAAATCCAGCCTCTCTTAACAGAAAGCCTGCTCCCAACAGCAGGCAGCTCCATCACAGTGAAGAGCTCATCTAAGCAGTCCCATAGTAAAGAGATCATCGCAGGCAAAAGTAATACCTTGCTGAAGCTTGCGTGCTTACACTTGCTAACACAGAACAGCAGCTCTCCGGGTGCCCATCTGTCAGCAAACCTATCAATCCTGAGAATAAACCTATTAACACTATCATTTATATTGCAGCCTTGCCTACAAGCCCAAGGCTACACTGCAGAAGACACGGTACAAGTGTCATGATAAATAATTGACCAGCTTTATTCTAAAGGCTTCTAATCTGAGATGGTGAGTGCTTCATTCTCACCCTAAGGACTGCAGTGACAGCTCTTTCAAATTTTAAGAGGAAAACCACTGGCCTTAAAGCTAGCTGAAAGCTGGAGGGATCCACATAGCCCACTTCATCACTAGCAAACACCTCCTCCGCCTCTGGTATGTACAAAGTTGAAATCAGTAGAAACATGGTCAATTCAAACATGCCAAAAAGGACCCTGCCTCAAAAATCAACCAAAAAAAAAGAAATAAAAATCACATTACATTGCATGGAGTTTTTAATCTGTTTGATGATCAATAAATAAGCCTCCTTAGCTTTTTCCCTGTTCCCCTACAATTTCCAGACCTATACTGGGCCTGAAAAATGCACCTGAATGAGGCCTGACTTCTCTTCCTTATGACATTGTTGGACATCAGATTGGATTACCTTTCTTCGCACTGCTGAAATCTAACATAGCAACATCAACAGCTGGCACCAGTATCAAAGATCAAACTCCATAACCAAGAGAGGCATTTTGATCTAAAATTGCACTGACCACGTAATAGCCACCAAGTGTCAACTAGCAGTCTCAAAATCATAACCAGTAAACCAGCTGTTTAGATGTTCTCATCAATGACTGATCTTCGCCATTCACCTGGGGAACGGAGGTAGGAAAAACCTCTACAGTTAGCTGACTCAAGCACTACAACCACCCAGGAGGAGTTTGCACTGGCCCCTTGCTCTCAGGTTTAACAGCAAATAGCTGGGCAGTTATACCAAAATCTGTTTTAAGTAGCAAGCACTCTTTATGGGCAGTCATTTTCAAAGCACATCCCAAACAGCACTGCTTAGTTCCTTTTCAGGTGTCGTTTAAGCTGTTTATCTCCAGTAGAAAAAACCCTAATGAGCAAGACAGGACTGGACCCCACCATTCTCTCTGCTCTTATGCTGCCTGTGGAGCTGAATTGCTGTAGACAGACCATCTCCAGGTCTCCTCTGACACGAAGGTGAATCCGACAGAAGGGTTTTTTCTAGCTGTTCTGACAGTGCCAAGACATTCACAGCCTGCAACAATAATACAAAGAATACTCCTTAGTTCAGTTTTCTTTGTAGGACAGTCCACTGCTACTAGATTTGAAGCAGGCATCTGCTAAAAGAAATCCCGGATGGTGCAGGCCAGACTAGCTGATCCTTTCTAAAGCTAGAAAATTAGGAAAAGTCTTTCATGAGCCAAAGAAAGAATTTCTTCTGTTGTTGACACTTTGTTCAGAGTGAAAAATATGAAGTGGAAAGTTTTTAGACAGAAGGTGCGACAGACTTTTTATTAACTACTACTGGCAAGGGGAGAGAAGATACAGAATAAATATAAAACCTCACATTTATTCTTCAGTCTGAAAATTTATTCCACTCAAATCTCACATTCTTAAGATCAGTTGGATCTTCACTGACATAGTTCACTACTCCTCTGCATCCCTTTCAGCCTCTGCATCCCTTTCAGCATTTAAAAAAAGAAAAAGTCTTACATAACAATGTTCTCATGCTCATTTTTCTGACTCAAAATATGAAGCAGATTTCATCACAATATCTACTTAAGTTTTCAACTATTCAACATTTCAGATCTTTTCCGCTTTATAAATGAAGAAGATGGGATCTCTTCTTCACAGGTCACATGTGCTAGCATTAGGAACAATGTGAAGCCAGATACCCCCTGTAAGCCTTTTTTTATCATTAAGGTTTTGAAAAAACTTCTAACAGATCACAACTTCATACTTTTTAATCATTTTTTACCTTTATGACTTGTCTATACCCTCTGGATAGAAGAGGAAAGCAACCAGTCACACGACACCAGGATGGTATGAAGGGGAAAAGCCACATTCCTGAAGGCAGATCAAACATCTTTCTCTTGGAGCCACTGAGAAGTGCTAGTTGCTGTGCTTTATGCTATAGCCAGAGGGCCACTCTTGTCAGTCATAGAAAAACCAACAAACCCTAACCAATATAAGGACACCTGCAATCCTTCAGACTGACTCAGTCTTCAAGCACAGTGAAACTCTTAAGCATAAACTTCGTAATTACAGAGTACACCCATCTGCCACTGTCAAAGCGAGAGCTGACTGATATAACCAAAAGAAGATATTACATATCTGAGAACCAGAAATGTTATGAATCTCTTCAGGTTTGATTCCCTGTCACTCCCCATTTCCAAACAGCATCTGAAAAAAAGGGAAACAAGTCCACATTTACTGTTTAGTCATAAAACTTGCCTAGTTGCTTCGTGCCTTTTATACAAGACTGAAAGATGAAACAGGGAGATTGCTGAAGACTATCAGAACGTATAAATTTGTATTTCTTTGTATCCAGGATGTTTCTCAGTTCTCCACATTGCCAGAACATTAGAAACAAAAGAAAACAAAACCCACCTGTGTTGTTCTTAAGGAGCTTTGGAAACATTTGATCGACTTTATATAACCAAACTTTATCCACAAGTTGAACAGCTCCCTAATAGAGCTGGGAGATGAGCCTGCCGGCTTCAGTAAAAAGCAGCGCATCACCTCATTTGAAAGACTTGCTATTTAAGCCCAATTTCCTTGAAAAACAGGGCTTATGCAATCTCGCTCTTTGTGCTCACCCATCTGTAGACTATTTTCCAAAACAAATTTGAAGACAAATGGCTGAGGTTTAAAAATGTAACAACAAAATAAGTCTTGTTCCTCAAGTGCTGGAAAACAGGCAGACAGTTACAGGAAAAATAACAGTATGAAAGACCCCATCAGAAAAGCCTCTCTGATCTCCTGCCTGATTACTGACTGGGGAATTTATACCAGAGTCCTTCCAACAACCTTAGAAAAAACCTCCAGCAGAGCAACATCCGCACTTGTCACACACCACAGCCACTTTACAAGCTTATACTGAAATGCATTTAATTATTTGCTCCAATGTAGTCATGAGTCGCAGTAGGTTGGGCGTTTGGGCATCCTATTCCTGAAACTGTCCAGTAAAAATAAAAATCCAACTGACAACAAGTACACTTCAGATGGCTCAGAGCTGCAGGCAGGCAGGCTCTTCTGGCTACAAAGCAGCCAAAGCAGGAGCTCAGCAGCAGCCTCTCACTGCTCCTGCTCGTCCCTACTTTACCTTTTCAGAGTTCTACTACCCTTAGATTCACCAATGTATAATCGCTCCTTAGTCTTATTTCTCAAAATTTGTCATTTGCGAAAATTTAAGATTTCCTTAGCTCTAGCTTGGAACTAACCCTGATGGTGGTCCTACTTTAACCAGGGAGGAGGGACTTTCTACTGGATGTCATCAGAGATCCCCCACAAGATGAATTTTCTCAGAAATGCTTTACAGTGCCTATTTTTGCCCAGGCAAAGGCTAAAAAGCAACTGGAGGAGTGGCTGTGTCAGCACACCTCGAGACCAGAGTAAGGGTGGAATGGTACCAAGCAGCTGGAAGAGATAACCCCCAAACCCAGCTCAGGTGTGGCCATAACCATACCAGCTGCTATTTAACTCAAAAACATGTACTGATCTCTGATATTTTCATGAAAAAATACTTTTGAGGAAAAAAATTGCATCAGGCTCTTTAAAAAAAATTAATACACACATTTTTACACAGTATTAAATCCTTAGAAATCAACTGATTTTTGTTCCAAGTTTTAAAAGGTAAATATTTAGACTTAAAACAGTAAGAGAGTTAGACCTCTATTTGGTATGCCAAGTTCAACAGTACTTTCAACCATTCTGACTTTTTTTTCCAAAGGATTAGTTCTTTTAAAAACAGGTATCATAGTGAAGTTACTTGAAGCTTAACAGGATTAGAGTTTTAGGTTTTACTCTCTCTGATACTGTAACTAGTATTAGGGACAAATTGCATGTTTTGACAAAGTATTCAACCATTCATTTCAATTTATTCAATTAAAGCATTCTGAAATTTAAGTAATTCTGCTTTTACTTTCTAGCTAAGAGCTTGATTTGAAAAAAAATCATTTCTGAATAGAGTATTTGAAGGAATTCATCTTCACTGCAGTTCACTGGCAGCTCAGATTGCTCTACATCCAGTTGTAATCTAGGACAACTAGTACTAGATTACAATCTACTACTTCTAGTATTCACTCTTTTCTGAAGTTTTTTTCATCTCTGGATCTCAAAATCCCTGGGAGACAGCTGAATCAGGTTCTGGCCTGGAGCTCATTTTGTTCCCAGATCTGAAATTAACTGCTCGCTGATCCCGAACAAGTATGTCACTGCATCTGTCTGCCTCCCCTTCCTCTCCTGCCTGTTTACTCATACTGTCACCACTCCTCCAATTATCTCTCGGTAAGTTTATATTGCACTCACTGTAATTATATACTGATCTCAAAAGGGGATAAACTTGAAAGACACCAAAGTGGTTTTAGTTCATTCAGCTATCCATCCTTGCCCTCCCAATATCAAGTTCAATGTCACAATGTCCCTTACTGGGAAGATTTTCACTTATTTGTATTTGAAAATTCAATTCAATATTATATTAGCCACATGTACAGTCATCTTCTCTTGACACAATCAGTCGTGATCTATGCTAACAACAAATTCAAGCTCATTGATTCACGTTCAGAGTTGCAATCAAAACAGAGTGCCTCTGCAGTGCAGCTCACCTCCAACACGCGAGGTGCAAGTTGTCAGTCTTGCAGACATCTAAGATACAATTTGGTACCCACCATAATCTCTTACAGGCAGTAAACCACATTTAAAATCTTTAGGAGCTTGTGCCGTGGACTCATACCGTGAGTCAGACATAAAGCAACAATAACATAAGCTACCAAAAACAAAAGGAGAAAGTATTTGCCACAACAAAAGGCATATGGACAGACAGAATAAACTGCTAAGTGTTGAGCAGTAAAATTCACAGGGGAAACGAATTCTATATGGAAAGCATAAAGCTGCAGCAAAAGGATCACTAATAAAAGGCCACCTCTGAGAGGGTGTGGGATGTCCACTCCTGGAGACAATCACACTCGACTGGATGTGGTCATGAACAACCTGATCTAAGTAGCCCTGCTTTTACCAGGAGGTTGTATTAGACAATCTCTGGAGGTCTCTTCCAACCCAAGTTATTCTAATTATGGGGTTATCGTACTGTTGGAGACATTTATACTTAGTTTTGCTGTACAGAAAGTGACACAACCAAGAAAAGCCAATGGCAACCAACACTCATCAGCCGATAAAGCACTGCCGTAACAAAAAGCTGAAGAAACCTGAACAGGATCCTCTCCTACTCCACACACCTTTTACAATCTACGGGGCTGAATATGATTATATGAACATCCTCCTTAACCACCGAAGAAATATCAGAAGGCTTTTCTGGGACTAGAGTGACCACTAGCTTTATACAAACTAGAATCCATTTGTCTGAACTGTGTGAAAACAGCAACAAGGGAACTGGGCCTTCAGATACCTAGTGTTATAAAAAAATATCCAGCAAGTCTGCTTAAGATGGAAGTCTCCTCCATAAACACATGCTGTAACCGCATATTTAAGAAAAAGAACACTTTCCTTAAATATCTTCTGAGAACTTGTGGAACCAGGAGTAAAATTCGCAACTAGGTATTTTTGTCTCAATTGGAAAATTAACAAGTAAGCCCCAAAACACCACACAAATACACAAATGTTTGAGAGTGCAGTTTCTCTCTCCTGCATGTACATTTAAATCGACCAAGAGCAAGCAAAACTGCCTTGGGTTTTGACCACCTACTGAAAAGCAGGCCTCTTGAGAGCTGAAGGTATTTGCCCAAATTTAACATTTGTAGCTGTTGGAATAGAGCTGTAAGCGGTGACAGATTACTAGTCAATTCATAAGGATGCAAGTTCATGAGGATCAGATATAGATTACAAAAGGAATGTTCTCAAGTGAATAGTTTCAGCTACTATCACAGGACACCTAAAAGTACATTCATGAGCTAATTCCAAAATTATTACCACTTTATCAGTTAATATTCTATAGTAATGTAAGTAAGCTCCTTCGTAAATGCCTACATTTAAAAACGAGTAGTTAGCAATGCTTACACAAAGGCAGCGTTTAAAATACTTTTGTACACATTAACTAGAAGTCTATCATCTGCAAAGCACAATCAAAGCCAATTAAAAGACTATTAAAAATGCCAAATTAATACAAACTATGAAACTGAAACTTCAAGTAGCAATTCCATGCTCCAGAAGTCAAATCTGATAACAAATAATGAGTATTTACACCGTGCTTTCCACCCTGACAATGTATCAGCTTACAAACACGTCCGTGGGATAGAAACACTGAATTAGAAAAAAAAAATAAGGGAGAAGAGACATAGCTCCAGCTTGTTATATGCTCCATGAAAGAGATGAAACCAGCACATCAGCAACTCCAGGGGCAACAGTGTTGCTGGGAAATAAGAAAGGGATCAGATTCTTGTCAGGGCATCATCCTTGGGTCCTGAACTGGGCTTTGGTAGTGCATGTTTAAAACCATCCGCATCATTAAAACACAAACCACCACCTTCACTCCCCCAAAAACTCCTCCAAACGCCACCCCAGTCCTCCCCATTCCTTCCCAAACACCCCAAGGCAAGGCCCTGTTACCCCTACGCCCCCCTGCAATCCTCCGCAGCCCCCGCAGCACTGCAGGAACCCTCTGCTCTTCCACCTTTGCAAGAGCAAAGATCATGTCAGCCCAGAGAGAAACCCCCGGCTACCTCCACTGCAGATCCCACTGCTGCCCTTACACTCTTCCCAGGACAACTGAATAATGGTAAAAAAACACATTTATGATTGCCCCAAGGCTGACGTTATAACCCGGACCTCAGGAAAGCTATTAGCCACAAGGCACTTGCATAGTTCAGCATCCTCTCTCCTCTTTTCCCAGGTCCATTTTTAAGGGGTTCTGTATTTCATTCTTAAAAATCAAACCTGGAAACCTGTTTTTGAGCTAAACAACATAAACTAAATCTGAATAAAAATGTATGGAAATAAAAAACGGCTGGGACTATCCTGAGGCCCCACATTACCATAAATAATAATGTATATTAAGGCAAGCAACCTGACTGCTGTGCGTGTTACAGTCCATGCTTAATGGGATGAAACAACTTTAAAGCACGTCTACCTTGTCACTACTTGAAGTCACTGCAATTTCAGTTACACTTGAAGGATATTGTGATGCACAGCAAGAAATAGACACAATGTGATAAGGATCCTGACAAACCCGATTTAACAATGTTTGCATCTGGTTCCTTGCCATCCTATTCTACTTTATTTACAGAAGTAAATGAAGAGATTAACATTCAAATGTTTTGATCAACTACAGCAATGTAGCTCCACTATGGCTGAGAAAACAATTTAACTATAATAAAACCAGAAAAGTAATATTAAAATGAAACACAAATTTTACTTTCAGATGGGTACATCTAACTCCCACTGAACATCAGAGAACTGATCGACTGGCACAAGGAAGATGTTACTGATACAATAAAATTATTTGTACATAGTGAGTGCCAGATGTTCCCTACACTCAAGGTTGTGCCAAGTTCTACATCTAAAATACAAATCCAGCCTGTTCTGTATGAAAAAACAGCACATCCTTCTTTCCTTTATAGTATTGTGGCACCAGAATGCGTAGTAGGAGAAGTTCTAAGCATGCATTGCTACAGGCTGCTTGAAAGCACATAATCTTTAAGACAGTTTGTTAGGTTCTCTCATTTGCCACTTAAAATTGAGTCTAGATGTCTCAAAACATGAAGCTCACTGAAATCCATCGTAAAGGTCACCCTAGAAAGATTAATACTTTTGCCTCTTATCCCATTACTTTCAACGACAGAGCTTTTCATCTAGAAGAGACGGGACTACATGAGAAGTTACTTTATGGCGCTCAACACTGGAAGTACATCAAAATTAGGGAAGCTGCGTTTGTTCCCAAAGCAAGTATTATAAAGCTCTGCATTTTCAGATGGTCAAACTGAGAAATCCGAAGTTTGTCAGTCTATAAAGAGCAGTTAGCAAAGACAGACAACCTCATTTCTGCCCTTGAGCACTACCAGTCAGGAGGAAAAAAAAAAAAAAAAAGAAAAAAAGGTTGTATAATTAATTCAAGACCACAGACTCAAAAATGTCCCAAAGCAGCCAATAAAACTGAGGAATGCAGAGAAATCCGAGGCACTGGCGCAGTTTAACAGCCTCGACAGTCAGTAATAGTACAGATGTTTTCCCAACATGACTGTCCCTTTCAATCACACTAGTTCTGAGTTTTTAGTTTTCCTGATAACTAGTACCAAACTCCCATTTTCCCACAACCTGCCCTGTAAACTTAACAGGCATGTCTCTTCAACATAAAAAAAAACCCCTTCCTTGAAAACCAAGTAACAACACCCAATGCTGGGATTATGAAACGTCCAACAGACAGATGACATCTGACAGAGGGGGAAAAAAATAACACTGGTATTTCTGAAACACACTAGCTTGCTAGCACATGGTATTTTACAGTTGCTTCACTGTATTTATTCTCCTAAGGAAGAAAGCATTTTGCCTGGTGCCTTAAGATGTGGAATCTTCCAGTTAATTGCCATTCACAATTTACTGGACCTGAAATGAACTGATGCATAGAGTATGGCAGCATTTCCAATCTGGCCGTCAAGCTGCTCATCCTGGCCTTTAGAAACATTTCTGGTATGACCTCATACAAACCATCTGCTATACATATGTACACCTATGGAAGAATTCAGTGAATCTAATGCTAACACAAGTGACCAGAGATAATCCTCCTGTTTCAGATGTCAAGAGCATTAAGAAAAAAGAAGTACCAAATTAAACTTTTGATCATACTCAAGGCTGTTTTATCACAGCGTGCAGAACAGTCATGTACTTTTGGACATGCAGAAGTATGTGATTTTAGTTGGTGCTTCTCTCTATTCCTATACAGTAAAGTATGATAGCATGTAAGCACTCTATGTCCATGTACATTGCTCTTATGTAGCTGATGCTCAAATCCGAGTTTATTCTAATGAGTTCTACATTCCCTGCTAGGGGCACCGGTGGCCTTCTCGCACTGCCTGGATCACTCCATTACTGCTGATAACCTCAGCCCTTACTGCTCAACTGACCATTTACAGTTCTGTATCATACCCTCCCGGACATCTCCTGAGCTACAAAAACTGGAATACACAACATTACCCTAATATTTGCAGAGAGGTTGCTGTCTGTCATGACAGTTGCCTCCACGTAGTCCAGAATTCACCCATCTTCCTCTAGGTGTCATATCTATAAATGCTCAAACTCACATTCTGAAACTAGGCTATTCCTGTACTAAAAATTTTAGATTTTTTTTATCTCGGAGAGATTAAGTCAAAAACTTCAGGTTTTGGTACAAAAAAGAAAGCAAACATTGCCCACCATTCTAATGCAAGACGTAGTAAGATTATTTTAATCATTAAAGCTACGAACCCTTTCACACGATCTATACCTTGTCCAAAGTCAGCACTAAAATAATACACAGCAACACCTTCTGCCAGGAGTGAAAACAAAACTGCTACAGGAACAGCACCTTTTCACTCCTCATGTGGGCCAATAAATTGGACAAGCACTTGACCTAAAACATGCTAAAGACCTTCCCCTACAATTCATATAAAGAGGAAAACAGCCATTACCACACCATAATTTAGCCCTGTGAAGCAACAATATTAAGCAGAACTCTGCGGGGGAGTGAGTAGAATTGCCATATTCTCTGTTATTTGTTAAATTTTATGCAAAGTTTCTCATAATATGAAGCATGCTACTGTAGTTGTTAATGAAGTTCTTAAGCTCTTAGAGTTAAATCAATCTTAGACTTCAGAATTAATAACCAGCTGTGAAGGAGAAAAGCAAAAATGCCATTCTAAAATCCTGCCTAAAATTCATTTCAGTGCTGTATTGCATCAGAGTAGGAGGGACAAAGGACTGAAAACTTCTGGGAGCAAACAAAAGTAAACCTTCAAACTCCAGAAAAGTTGAATCTGTCACAGCAACTAAACACACACAAACAGACCAGGAATGATACATGTTGCCTTAGGATGTTTTTAATCAGACTTTTTGATTGCTTTTCTGGTTTTGCGTTGGGTTTTTTTTTTTAATTCATTGTCTAGTAGCATGTTTATAGTGCACTGGACCTCAGAGTCTACAGTAAAAGACCACATTTACATGGATTTGACCGTAACAAAACACCACGTACCCTGCTATTGTGGAGTGTACCCTCTTGCCACAGAATTATGCTTCAGAACCAGTGCTTTTGTTTTTACAGTACTTTCTTACCCTCACAGCACTGCTGGCACATTTTTGAGGCTAACCGATTTCTTACTGTCTCTCTGAAATAACAGCTGCTGAAAGCAAGAACTGACCACTTCAATCAATAAAGGTTAAGCTGGATCATTGCACCCCTCCTGTTGTCAGCCTTTTAGTTTGCTGTACATTTTAATAGAAATCCCATGAAAATACTTGCACCAGAATTCAAATGATCTTTCCCATCTCCACAAGTGCTGTTAATAGTTGAGCAGCAAAGGTTAGGTCTAGTCTTCTACTTACAGTTTAGGAATGTGGAGAAATGTAGTTCTTCACTGAGGACTGTGCTGGTAGAAATCAGTTCTACAGCTACAGTTACACCAGGAAGAAAAAAAAAAAAAACAAACACAAAACAAACAAACAAACACAGCTGCTTTTCACCCAACAGCTCAACCCACTTTTGGTGGTGATAATGAAACACACTGATTCAATTCCACCTTCAGGACTTTGCAGTTTTAACACACCACTGTGCTCCCCCAGATAAAAAACTCCTACCAGGGGTATGTGTAGTCAAAGCTTCCCTGTTCCTTCCTGACAGTTGTGGTCAACAAACCAACGTGGGTTTGTTATTTTTCATTTCACCAGCAGAAAACAGGAGAGAGTGCTCATCAGCTTCTTGGACTACTGCTTTGGTTGCTTTGTTACAGTGCTACAGGATCCAAGATGCTCCTAAGCAAATTTTAGGAAAGATTGTAGATGCTCAAGCCAAATATACTGTAAATCGTGTGTACTGCTCTCCCCGGGCTACTGGGATCACATCAAGTGAGCCACTTTGTTATCCTTCCCTTCAGCATACAACACACCTACTATCCATCACATTTATTAATATAAACGGCAGTAAGCAGTAGTATTCCAAGGAGTTTGTATTGTGGGAGAAATTCTGAAAATATCAGATCAAGAAATACGCTTGGTTTTCAGTTTTTCCAGAGCTATGTTAGATAGCCACAAAAATTTCTCACCCGCTTACCAGTTATCATAGTGAAGGCAGCCACGACCAATAGTGATAATTTTCTTAATGAGAAAAAGAGACAGCTTGGTTATTAATAAACAGAAAATGAACTCCCCCACAACACTTGAGAGACAAAAAGAAAGACCCAAGTCATCTTATGTATGATTGACTTAATAGCTACAATAAATATACAGAAACAAAATTGTTCATTTGGCAACCAGACAGCTTTCATCTAAAGCTGGGTGACAGCTAACAACACTTTGTGTTTTAAGGACTCTCTCTCAAATAACACTGTACATTTTGTAAACAGTACTGCAGGAGCAGTACATACACAGTTTAAACTCAGCAATCATTCAAAATCGTTTAATTTTACCCCTGAGTGGTGAAGAGTAAAGAATGGATTAGGTTTTTAATTAGTTAGCAGAATACTACTGCTAACTCACAGCTGTTCGCAAGAGAGCTCCATGATCCAGAAGTGGGGGGAAGGCAGACGGGGATAATTCCTAAAATATTTCTCCACTGCAACAAGTCTAAACAGCTTCATAATATTGAACGCTGCTCATTCCTCAGAAAATTAAGAATCTAAGGTCAGCTTCAAAGGCCAGTTACTTTCACCAACAAGCAGAACCAAGTTTAGGCTCACCAATAACCCTTCTCCAATCTTTTTCCTCTTTGCTTGCATCATTATTAAACTGCTGATCTACTCGGTAAAAATAGATAAAGAATATTTAAGCCCAAAAATATGAAAGGAACTCCCTTACTCTGATACTTCTTTCACACATGTTCTCTGAACTGATGCTTCTGTAACAGTAGACCCTTTTCAGAAAAATACAAGTGAGCAGTTGCAGACTTATGTCTCATTTTTGAAGCTCCCTTTTCTCCACACCCTCCCCCCCCCCCCCCCATCGCATTTTTTTTGTTAAGCAAGGGAAAGGGAAACTTTTAAAGAGAGCTGAAGAAATTCACATATCCCAACATCTATTTCACACATAAGACTGATGGCCTTCCTATAGGTGCCAACCATATTTCTCTTTCATGGTAACACATCCCTGAAAATGCCAGAATTCTGCTCTAATCACCCAAGATGCCCAACCAAGTCTTTATACTCAACATATTACCATGCATCAGTCTTAAAATGCAAAATGTCACTGATAAAGGGGGCTCCGTGCAATTTATTTCACTGACACTCACGTATTATTTCAACTCTAAGACATGACAGGCAGTGCTTTTCTTGGCAGCTGCAGTAGGACTGGTGTTTCAAAGCTTTGAAGCCAAAGGTCAAAATTTTAGCCACTGGAGAAGTTAAAAAACTCCTCCAATGCAAAATCTGTGTCCCGCTATTATTACAAAGCTGAATGCAGAAAATAGTAAGGCAATTATTGAACACCGTAAATAACAATTCACAGGGTCAACAAGGTCTAAAGATGTTCTAAACTTATTGAAATATCACCACTGAAGCTCGCCACAACAAGAGTCAGATCCAGCCACAAAGCCTGCTACCCAACACTGCGGCTCACGCTGACACCTGTCCAGCGAAAATTCCTCCCATCTCCAAACAACCAGCAAAGCTTCAAACAAGTGTATCTTAATACCAAATGTACTGCTTATCGGTATCCGCTGCTTTCAAATGAGTGCCTCTGTCTCAGCTGACAAGCTGAATGCCAGCTCTGAGCTTGACATGATGTATAAAAAAGTCAAATTATCTCATTACAAAAGTTTTTAATGAAAACACAGATGAATACAAATGAGAGTACCTCTGCAGGGAACTCCTATGACAAATCAAGTCTTTGTCACTGAATGAATGACATATTTGATTAAAGAATTTTCCCCAAGCAAAAATAATTTCACCTGCACACCAGTCACGTTTTTTGAAATGCAAGCAATTCCCTTTAATCCTTAAAAGCCTGCGTGCAATGCATAGTTATTACACAGAGCTGTAACCACTTCCAAGCAGGACTGGATAATGATTTATCATACTGGAAATCATCTTTCTCCACTAGCTGTCCTCTGGATTTCTATGGAATTAGGCACTTGATCCAATTATTTTCCACAGAAGAGGGTCTGAAAAACAAACAGCTTAACAAAAATCCCCAGAAGAAGAACACTGCTCAGTGTTCATTTCACATATATGCTATGCCTTGGGGTGGGTCCAAGGAAGGCAAACGATTTTGAAGAGCCAGCTACCACAGAGCATAAAAGTTGGCAAGAAACAGGTGCTAAATCCGTGCTGGAAGCAGTGAGAGCGAGTGTGAAGGGAGGAGACACATCTACAGCTCCCGACAGAGTGTCTTTCTGCCCCTGCTGCCCTGCTGGAAAGGACGACAATTTCACAAGAGCAGTCAGGTCGTTGCCGGCAGCAGGTTATCAGCATCACGCCTCGCAAATACCGTTCAGCATCGTGACGCGCACGGGCTTTAAGAGAAACAAAAGACTGGGAACGCAGAGCAATAAATCATATTGAATATTGTATTTTAAGCAGGGGCAATTTATAGAAAGAACAATAACGGCTCGTGACTCTGTTCATCAGCTCTCCCTTCCCGTTTGGCAATGCCTCGCTCTCTGGGTTGGTGTTAGCGGTATGCGGTTGTGGTACGGAGGTGTGTATGGTCCATCTCCCCGCAGCTTCCACAGTCTGCGTGTGCACATATACAGTTTTTTTTTTTTTTTTTCCCGCACCTCCAGGCTTCGAGGCCGGGTCCCCGGGGCGGTTGAGGGCTTGCGGAGCTCCCCGCGGCCCCGCCGAAGGTGCCAGGCTGGAGGCGGATGGGGGCGGGGGGGCAGAAGAGCCCGGCCCCCGGCACCCCCCCGGCCCCCCCCGGCGTGCGGGGCCGAGCAGCGCCAGCCCGGCGGGCGCAGCCTGCCAGGGGCTGGGGGCGAGCGGAGCCGCCTGACCCGGGGCGGGCAGCGCGCCCACCTGCGCGGCGACTGCCCAGCGGGGCCGGGCAGCCCCCCCAGCCTGGCGGGGAGCCCCCTGCGGGACACCGCACCCCCCCCGCCATAACAACCCCCTCAGGGAGGCGCGGCCCCTCCTCCGCCTCCCCCGCACCAGGGTCGGGACCGCTCCCGGCACCAGCCGCCCCGCCGGGGCACCCGCCGCAGCCGGCGGTTCCGCCCCCTCCCCGGCCCCGCTGTGGGGACAGACCCGGCGGTGGCGGCCGCGGTCCCCGCCCGCCGCCCTGCGCTCACCGCCCGCCGGGCTCCCGCCTCGGGCCGCCGCGCCTCCCTGCGCCGCTCGCCGCCGCCGCCGCCGGTGCAGCCGCTGCCCCAGCAGCACAATATGGCGAGCGGCAGCCTCCGCAATGGAGCTCGGGAAATAGAGGGGAGTTACATATTCATGGCCGGGGCTGGGCAGGGGGAGCGCGGATGGGGCTGCCGAGACCGGGCCGCCCAGCGCCCTCCTCCCCCTCCCTGCCCGCCGGGGCGCGGCGGGGGCCGGGGGCCGCCCGCTCCTTTCCCCGCCTTCCCCGCAGCCCCGCTGCGGCCGCCCGCCCGCCCCCGGCTCCCCGCCGCCTGTCAGCGCCAGCGCCGCGCCCCCACCCGCCTTCCCCCGCCGCCGGTCCCGGGCGATGCGGCACCGAGCCCAGCGGGACTCCCCGCCGCCGCCCGTCCTCACCTCGGCCCGCGGCCCCGCTCCGGGGCTGAGCCCTCAAGGCAGCCGCCGGCGGTGTCGCCTGGCGGCGGGGGGGATGCGCCGCCGCTGCCTGAGGTGAAGCCGCGGTGGGCGATCGCGTATTTCCCGCTCAGCGCCGCCGAGGAGGGGCCGGGGGCCGCGGGGCAGAGCCTCGGGCAGCCGCGGTGCCCGCCCGGGAGCCAGCGGCGGGTCGCTCCGTGCCGAGCGAGGCGGGCGGGATGGCGGCGGCCTGGCGGGAGCCTGGGCTGGCCCCGAGCAGCCGCCCGCGCCTCATCGCCCGGTGGAGCGAGGTTGGGAGATCGCCTTCGGGCAAGAGCGGGTCCGCCGGCCTCCGTGGGCCAAACGCGTGGCCTCGGGCTGGCCTTTGCTGGGCTTTTCTCCCTGAACGTGCCCTCTAAACTCACGGCTCTTCACAGAGCCACAGAATCATCTCGGTTGGAAAAGCCCTTGAAGCTCCTCCAGCCCAACCATGAACCTCACCCTGACCGTTCCCAACTCCACCAGATCCCTCAGCGCTGGGTCAACCCGACTCTTCAACCCCTCCAGGGATGGGGACTCCCCCCCTGCCCTGGGCAGCCCATTCCAACGCCCAACAACCCCTTCTGCAAAGAAATCCTTCCTAAGAGCCAGTCTGACCCTGCCCTGGCGCAGCTTGACCGCTCTCGCTCTCAGCCACCTCTCCCAAGCCGGCCGTAGGCCAAGAGACGAGGCTGGAGCCCGGGCAGGACTGGGCCGTGAGGCCGGGGCACCACGCCTGCCAAAAAGCCCCGCTGCCATCCACACACCCCTCAAAAACTGGTCCGAAGCTGACGCAAGACTCAGTGTGATTGTATCTGAGATACAAAAACACACTTTCGATGTTTCCAAGCGTCTCAAGTCCGCTTTGCAGTCGTAACGTGAAATAACCATTTGTCTTCCGGTGTCTGCGTTTTAATGTTCATTAAATTAAGATAGTTTTTATGAGCTTTGGGTCTTCAGTGGTGCCTTTATTGGTCCCGTCATTAACTGTTTTATAGCAAAAGCAAAGCAGTATGCTTAGTCTAATTAAATCTGGTGCGAGTAAAAAGCGAACAGAGATCACCTTGTGAGACGTAAATTTGAATTAATACTTCAGTCTTTAATGATGCAGCAACATCATTTAAGATTATTCAGTATGGAGTATTTTAAGTTTTCCTAGAGTTTTATAGTCAATGTTCTCATAAATGGAATATTAACAGTCCTGATTTGGACTTTTTCCCTCCTTACAAAACTTTATGTATTTTTAAGAAATTCCAGCCCAGGTTATTCCTGGTCGTTCTAAGTAACTATTTTTATGTAGTAGCTTTCACTCCCCCGTGCTCCTTGTGACCTGCACTGCAGCCTATATAATTAAACCCTCACAAGAGCTTGATAAGGTAGCAATAACATTTGTGTTTCCTAAGTGTGATCGAATGTCTTGGCTAAATCTTGGAGGGAGTCAACTAGGGTCAGGATTTAACAGTCCTTTTTTGTTCCTGATTAGGTTTTTTTTAAAGAATTATTTTTCTTAAATGGGTTGTGTTGAGCTCTTTAAATGTTAAAGTTCAAAGCTGGTACAGAACAGAAAAAGAGATTCTGATAAGTTCCTCTCTTTAGAATGACACTAGTCAGAATTAATGACTGAAATTTTCCTGATGTTTCAGCTGTTTGTCAGTGCCCAGGAAAGGAAGACGTCATCTGTCAAGCTATTGTTGTACCAGAAAGTGCCCTTTGGTGGAAATTGCTTGACTTGTTAATCGTCTGCAGTACCGCAGTGAGTGAAAAAGTCCCTACGTTAATGTGCCCCTGTCAGTAAAATCTTTTTTGAGATGAAAAAATGAATATTAGGTCATTGAATGTTGCAAAAATAAGATTTACAAAATGAAAGCATGCAAGGTAGGCAGATCTCCAAAGGCAGAGAGAGTGCAAAGTGAGTTGGAAGCATCTGGTAAAACGCAAAACTATATGGGGGCATGTAAATTAACAGGCTATAAACATTTTTAAGAAATTTTGCTGTAAGGGAGGCAAAAAGTTAAGTTGTGCTAATGGTGTCCAGCTCACCATATTTATAAGAATATTTGTGTGATTTTGTTTTGTATTTTCTGTATTTACCATTTAATAGTAGCACCATGGATCTTCTCAGCAATGTAGTATTTTTGCTACTTTTAAGGACGTAAAAAAAAAAAGCCACTGAATGCTTTTCAAGTGCAGGCTGTCAGTCCACCAAGACATCAACATGAAGAAGTTTTGCTGTTCAGGGGAAAAATAGGATGCAGATGCACAGTTGTGCTCCGTAGCAGGTACCCTGCTCGGCGTAGGAGCCAGGACACTACTGCCTCTGCAGTGAAGGCCCTGGGGGCAGCATCCTGGGCGGCACAGACGGCATGGCCAGGAGATCGAGGTGGGGATTAGTCACTTCTACTCAGCACTCCTTAGGTTGCATCCAGATACCGGGTCCAGTTTTGGGCTCCTAGTACAAGGAAAGGCACTGACAAACTGGAGCAAGGTCAGGGAGGCCCCCAGGGTGGTTGGGGCTGGAGCACTCACCCTGAGAGGAGAGGCCACGGGAGTGGGGCTCAGTCAGCCTGTGGCAGGGAAGGCTTTGGGGACCCTACACCATCCAGCGCCTTCCCATGAGGTTACTGGGAATACGGAGCCAGGCTTTTCTCAGTGTTGCAAGGGAACAAGGTGAGAGGTGACAATAAACTGAAACAAG
Source organism: Strix uralensis (assembly GCF_047716275.1). NCBI lineage: Eukaryota > Metazoa > Chordata > Aves > Strigiformes > Strigidae > Strix > Strix uralensis. The sequence continues at coordinate 33,345,735 of NC_133979.1, read as the reverse complement.
AAGGGTTTGGACTGAATGCAGGGAAAACCTATTCCCCATGAGGCCACTCAAGCAGCAGCGCAGTTCGCCCAGCGAGGTTGTGCCATCTCCAGTCTTGAAGGTTTTCAAGCCCCAACTGGTTCATGCCCTGAGCAACCTGGTCTGACCCCAGAGCTGACCTGCTTTGAGCAGGATGTTGGACAGGGACCTCCTGAGGTCACCTCCAGCTTCAGTTACCCCATCATTCTGTGATTCTGCACTCGCAGTGCAGACAAGAAAGCCTGGAATATGGATAATACTGTATTTCAAACCTTTGCGTTTGTGAGCATGTTTGTTCTTGGCAGCTTTCTCTGCGGCAGGTAGAAAACTCATGCAGTATGGTAGCTGAAAAAGCTTTCATCAGCTCGTGGTTTCCACTGTTCCTGGTGTAATGGAAACATTTCTTCTGCTCCCTGCAGCATGAAATAATAGTAAAGAAAATTACTCCAGTCAACTGAGACATGCTGTTTCCATGTCCTTCTTCCAGGTAAAATATTTATTACCTGTTAAAGTGATTGAAGGTCACCCATTCACTGCCTTTTAGAAACCAGTATATAGAGAGAAGAAAAAGGAAAATAAAGTGCTCCCATTTGAAAAGACTGGAGGCAGGGAACTGTAAATAATACACCGAAGGTGGAAGAAGGTAGGAGGAAATGACCATGTTGATGCGTTACTCTACTGTGGTATGTTACCGTAAAGAAAGGTGAGTGTATAAATAAATGATAGCAAGGGCAAAATAAATGGGCAGTGGATTGGTAGATGAGGTATGGTAATTGGTGGTGTCCCAGGTAGACTTGTCTGCCCTAGCATTAGTAAAATGCTCAATCCTTTTTCCCATGCTGGCTGCCCCTGTCAAACAGAGCAAGAGAGATTTCTGGGGCATTTACCCCTTGTGCAGGTTCCAAGGAGCAAGGCAGGAAGAAAGGACACTGAGGGTGTTCTTTTGAACCAATACCAGCTCAGAACTGGTGGTTTTGTGACAATTTAAGAATAAAGCAGAGGCAAGCAAGCTGTGTGACCTTTAATGAAAATGTTCAATATTATGAATGGAGGGGAATTAAACAAGATTGCTCAGCACAGATTGTATTGTGGCAGGTCACATTCTAGAGGAAGTTCAGAATACAAGAAAACCCTCTGTATACTTGCATGTGATGCTAATGTTTATACCAGCCTCAAAACTGAACTAAAGTACCTTAACCAGAAACGTTTTCTTGACAATGGTATCTCGAACTGAGAGGCGCCGTTGGCACAGTTAGGTGGACTGCTGTGACACTGCCGCAGCGTGGCTTTAACGGCGATGTACCTCTTCCTCTTGCTAGAGCTATAATAATCTGGTGAAAATGTCCTGTGGCAATCCAGAGGAAAAACCCTTTTCTGGATCATGAAAGCTGCAAAAAGCAGCAGGGCAGGAGTTAAGCCCTTCCATCAAGTGAGAGTTCACTTGCATGAAGGCATCGTGTTTGAGGTAGGGTTCTCTGGCTGTAGCTGGTTTTACTAGACCCAAAGCAGCCCGTGATGGAGGGTACCTTTTGTGCCAAGGCAGAAGTTAGGTCACTTTGTGCAACATTCAAATGGGCATCTTGAAGACAAGTGTAAGGAGTTACTTTGGATATACTTGCTAACGGTGTATGAGGTTATGCTCAGCAGTAATATACATCTGGAGACATCTCTTTTGGTGGTGGGTCATGCATTCTGGATGCTTGTTTGTATATGTGATGAAAATAATTCAATGTGTGTCAGAAACAGTCAGCTCTGCTATAATCTGTATTAATGTCCTGGACTAGTAGGTAAGATAATACCCTGGTAATATATTTGAAAAATACTTTGAAAGGACTGTGGCTTTATTTTGAGACTTGTAGACAAAAATAAGAGGGAAGGACAAAGACGTGGCATATTAACTACTCACAGAGGTAATGTGAATAAATGGGAATTGTAGCAGAATCCATGTTACGCAAAACACACAAATTAGGGATTCTATCACCTTTATTCCTTTGGAAAAGAAGTTTTGGATGAGACACTACAGGATCTTCAGTATTCAGGCCCCACCCTTATTAATTTCTTGCTTTCAAAAAAGTCACTGGAAACCAGTGCGTAGCCAGCATTTGGACAATCAATGCTGATCCAAGAGGGAAAGATATTGCCAAAAATTTGTAAGTTTGTAAGTCCCGAATGAGCTAGGAGTAGCCGAGATGGGAGCAGATAGTAACATAGCAGATCTTGCTTAGGAAGGGTCAAAGACTTGTTTTCTCCTCCAGTGTATCCTAAAAATGTTGCTTATCTGAGCCTAATAAATCAGCCTTAATAAACTCATGATGGCAATGCAGTGTGCAGAATGGCAACGGACAGATTTTGAGCAAGCAGGGGCATAAAATCACCAGCTTTGATGGAAACAGTATCAGGCCAAGTTCTGTACTGCAGATTGCTTCTAAGAAGGTAACGATGAGAGACAGTGTAGGAAAAAAGTTATCTCAACTCTTAACTGGCAATACAGTCTAATAGTTTTGGTAGTGGTATGGGCATGGTACAAGCCAAACAATCGTACAACCACAGCTGGTGAACAAGACTAGTACAGTGGTATCAGTAACTGGTAGTAATTCAGAAATATTTGGTATTTTCCAGACACTGTTTTCACAACACCATTAAACTGCATGGTTCTGAAAGTAATCATATTGGCAAAGTAAAAACAGAGGTCAAAACTAGCCAAGAACTTCAGGAGGAGCTGCAAGGTAATGTTATCTACTCTGTAAAATGAAGTTTCAGGCAGTAATCGAAGGATTTTGCCAATTAAAAAGATGAAACATAGTTCAAAATAGCACACCCCCGAATTACATAAATGACCATACAAATGAAAAAGTTAGTATATGAAATTCAGATTCTTAAACATTTCAAAAGGCAAAACCCCAAACTCCCTTAGACTAAAAAAACCCATGTTTACAGATCTGTAGCCTTAGGGCTTGTGCTCGAAAATACACAATGTTTTCAGAATATTCATACTTTGAGTAGACATTTTATGTCTCCTTAGTTTGTGAAATGTCTTCAAGGCATATTAAGACATTTGACTGAAATAACAAAGCTGGATAATTAGAGGTATCATTTGTAAAGACATGCTTAATTTGGACTTCTGGAGTGGGGTAGCATGCACTTAATGGCTGGTATTAATTCTGAATTTGATATTTAAGACAGTATATTAACAGGTGTAGAAATGCAGGGAGACGAACGTAATTATTTAATGAGGTAATTAGACAGCTTATTAAAAATGTTTTAATTTGGTGAGAACTTTATTTTAGGCATTTCCTTTATCCCTTTAATACGGTAAGAGAATTAATTTCATTTATCTAAAAGGTATTGTTTAGCCACAACAAAACCAAAGGTAATAATTGTTTCTTCTTGCATGTGCTGCCAAAGAAAATCAGAACTGAATAGATCGCAGCTGTTTATCTGCCCAAAGTAGCAACTTTCTGACAGTGTTTACAGGCATTCAGGTCCCCTAACACAGGTGTGACTTTACTGTGGCTAGTTTACGTTCTGGTGTAGATTCCTGCACGGGAAGCCAGCTGTCTGGTCCGACTTCCTTGTACTCTAAGCTATACTCTCCGAGTACCCTGAACTTTTTTGGCTTGAATTCACTGGTGATTTAATCTCTGATAACAGAATGTTATTCTTGTCCAGGTTATTTCAAGGAATGAGTGTAACACAGTAAACACATGTGGTTTCCTTCTACTTGTGCGATGTTGTGTGTTATGACCTGTTTTGTGTAGTTAATGGATATTCAAAATTGAAGCTACAAAAGGTAAGCTAATGGATACCCTTCCGTTCCCAGAAATTCAGGGCTGGGAGAGAAAGACAAAAGAATGGTAACTCATTAGCAACTAGGAAAGCAATAAAATGTTACTCCTTTTGAATACAAAGTCAAATGAGTCTTCTAATTAAGAATATGTCTAGAAACAAAAAACAGAAAAGGAACTCCGCTCTCTGTAGTAACTGCTCTAAGACTTAATACTCCTAGCCTGGGAGTACTCTTTGCTTTCCCACTGAGCATTTTTGTTCCCTTTTGAAGGAGATTAGAGTATGTGTGTGACTGGCAAACTGTCACTGACCTTCTTCTGTTCTCTCCTAGCCTGTGCAGTAAAGATTCTTAATCCTTTCTTCTCTTCCAGAGGGTCAAAGTCCTGCCATCCCACGTTTCCCACTAGTAGCATGGCTAGGGGCCAAGGCTAGTTTCATATGCTATGCAGGGGCTTCTGCAATTAAGCAGTTGTTTCAAAATAATTACACGTGAATCATTGTAAATCTGCTTTAAAGATTTAACATTTCTCTGTTAGATTTGCTAAAGGATAACTTTTTGAAATGCCTTAGTGAAACAGAAGCTATTCCTGTGGTCACCTTTCTCTGCAAAAGGGGCAGTAAACAAGACAGAACCCAGGCTAGGTGTCCAGCTGCCTGTTTTTCCTGTAACTCCTTTTTTATTACTTTATTTACCTTTTGCATTATAATAAGTGGATTGAGGGGAAAGAGATAAGTTTTTTAGTTTGTTTTTTACCTTCTTATTTCCTCAACATCGTTGAGGAGATTTTGCACATACTTTCAGAAGGATCTAAGTAGTCTCAGGACAAAGAAGAATGCAGAATGCTTCAGCTCGGGTGCCTAGCAGAGGTAATCTGAACAGAAATATGGATGTGATGAAATCATTTTTACAGCTTTTTAATTTTGGATTCAACAAACATGTCTGCAACGTCCTGTGCTCTGCAGTAAGGAAACGAGTGTGATTAACACCTATCAAATGTGGTTTTCCATAGGGGAAATTCTGTAGGCAATGTTTTGAAATAGGTTGGGTGGGTTTTTTTAAGTAACTATACATATGCATTGCAAAGACAATGTCAAAGGCCTTTGAAGCATGGAAGGTGGCAGCGCTTGGGGGAATAGCTCTACAGACTGAGGCTAACCCATAAGAAAGCCGTCTCTTGCACTGGTGAACTTTTCATTTGTGGTGAAAGAATTGCGTGGTGCCCTGGAAAACAAATGTAACAACTGCTGTTCTCATCCTGGAGCTCTAGGCAATATTTGAGGTATGTGCGCTATCTTAGGTACGTGACACAAGGCAGCATGGCAGTAAGATTAGAAGTGGGGCAACGTTTATAGGTAGAAGCAATACCTGCATACAAGCTCTTCTCGGGATCCCAAACAGAAGCAGCAACCTTCAAGCTGAGTGTAGATGGAAACACTGAACATGCCACTGAATGTGTCTGTATTGAAGACGTAACTTGTAGTTGGTTAATACAGCTATTGATCTCAAATTAGGTGCAAGTAACAGTTTTTTATCAGTAGCAGCTGGATGGTATTTAAGATAACTATCTGGTGCCCTCTTGCGGAGTTTTTCTTATCAGGCAATAGCAGAACGAAGCCTCTTCCTCTGTCTTCATAGCATCTGCAAAGATCTCTCTAAAGGAGGGCACAAATAAGTTTAGTCACATTTGTAACTGTAGCTACTGAAACAGATGCAGTCAAATATAGATCTTTTTCCTACAATTATTAGTTCTGCAAATACAGAGGCTTTTTCTGCTAGTGAATGGCCCAACCAAGAGCACTTTTGCTGAAGTTGTTGAAGGTTTATGCTCGCACTGAAAAGCATGCAAGAGATAAATAAGTAGGAGGATGTCTTGGCCTGTTGTGTTTATCTCTACAAGCCCCTTTAAAAAATTATGAACAAAAGTATATTTTAAAATAAACAGTCAAGGATAAGGACAGAGGCAGGCAAAGAAGAGGAGAGGGAGAAAAAATCCTGAAAAAGAAATCAAAATCGGTCATCCCCGGCTTAAGCATCAGTTATAGCAAATGAGTGACTGCTCTTTCCCTCTTTTTATACCTTATTTTAAAGGATTTCACATAGCACAGACTTGTCTTGTAGCTGTCAAAGCATACAATCCCCATACAACTGTATCATCAAGTGTGGGCTACTTTCCATAACTGGAGATGATTGTGCCATAGTTTCCAGAGGCTGGTTAAATTTTGCGAGGCTATCCCTGAGCTATGTGTTTCAAATGTAATTCAAAGAGATTTTCTTTTAACTCATCTGGTTTTTCCGTTATTTGAACTTAAGCAGTGACCTCAAGAAATTGTGAAAATAGGTGTGTTCTTGTTCCAAGTCAGCATATGACTCACCAAAGCAGTTCTGCTCACTTCTTCATAACACTGCTCTTTTCTCATAAACGTTGTTTAACTCAAAGACAGTCCTGGTACTATAGTCTGAACAGCCCCTGATTTTGGGGCACATAGATCTGAGCTCTAATTTATTTGGGGATGGTAATGCATATTGCACACACTCACATTTCAGTCCAACATATTAAACAGGATTTTGCAGTTAAGAGACTTTCTTTCCAAGGAGGCCCAATTTCCACTTGTACCACAGACTGCCTATGTGAACCCAAGCAAGTCACTTAGGGTTTGTGAATCAGCTCCCACACCTGGAGACAGAGATAACAATTGTCAGATCATCTTCTAAACAACCTCATGAATCAGGGATCTTTAGTGGACTCTGATAGGTGCTGGGGGCAGGTATTATGTTAGGGTAGAGGTCTAAAGAAGAAATAATTTCTCTTTCTGTGTTCCACCTCCACTCTTCTGTCATTATTTTCAGGCTAAGGGATGGAAAAGTGAGATCTTGGCTGGATGTTGTTACTTGTTTTTAAAGTCTGTGGTTCTGCTATTTGAAAAATTTTTACCTTCCAAATGACCAGCAAGAACACACTTTAGAGAAAAATAGCCTCCACCTATTCTCTACAGCCTCACACATCTGGTTCCAATTTGCAGCAAGAGGAGAAATGAGATGTGTAGGTTTATGAGCACAGCAGATATGTGTATGTCCATACATGCACACACACACGCACACACACGCTGGATACAGAAGACTTAGACCTTTTGGATTTCATTAAATGAGGCATAATTAGGGCTAGTGAGAAGCACGTAACTATATGGTATAATGTTTTCCACGTCACTTGTAAAGAACTTATGTTTTTGAAGCCCACCCTGCTTCTCAATATGGTCTGATAATGGGGAGTGCCTTGTTGCTGAATGTCTTCATACAGTAAGAAGACAAGAAAGGCAGTTCAGCACTTACTCTTGCATTGTTCATTTTTCCTTCGATGAAATCTCTCAGAATATGGATTTAGAAGTTAACTGCCTGGAAGTGAAATCCCATAGAAGTTGTCAGAATTTATTATCATCTTTAGCACAAGCAGTGGAAAGGCTAAAACCTATTTAAGGCAAAGAGGAAAAAATGGAACAAGACAATCTTTCCAGACAAAGAAAATGATAAGTATTAATGTACAGTCATTTTAAACTTCTGACAAGAGATAATTCCCCACAACATTTACACTGGATAGTTAAAAAATGGCAGCATTAATATATATCTTAAATAATTCTGTTTCCATTACCCTCTTCATGGTTAGTTGATTGGAAAGATTAATAACTTGCCTCAGGTTCCCAGTCATTATGAATGTATTTTTCTGTATTGATTACTGCAACATATGTGAGCAAGTGTGATCAAAACAGAATATTTACATTACTCAGCGGTGTGGCCTGTTGGGGCAGCGCATTTACAAAGCCATTGGAAGTGGTTTCAGAGAGAGCTGACAGATTACTACAATGTTTATCATTGTTACAGTCTCCGTGGGAGTCTGGTTTAATCTAATTAACATAACAGTGGGAACACAATGACAATAAAAACTAGAAGCAGTAAGGAACTCTTCTATTATGTAGCCAGTGTGGCTGGCTGGAAAAGAGGCATTGCAATGAATGCAGAGCAGGAGAGTGCTCAGAGGTGGCTAATAGCTCAAAGAAGCTTTTTTTTTGTACTCATAACATGAAGCTGGGATTTTTTTCCACACAGTATCCTCTAAGCACCTACTTTAGATGTTCTGAATTGTCCTGTCTGGGCTTACATGGCTCTAAATTGACTAAGTTAGCAAGATAGCTTTGGTCCTCTGGATCATACTGAAGTTAGATGTATAGAGTGAAGCTGAAGCTGAAGTTCTAGATTTCTGCCTGGTCCAAACTTGTACAAGTAAGCTACAATACAATTTGAAGCTAAGCTTAGAAAGCCAAGGAAGAGAAATTGTGGAAGGTATGATTTGACAGATTTAATCAGAAAGACAAAAACCTGATTTTAAGTTCTTAAAAACAGATCTTCATTAGTGTTTGTTTGTTTTTTTAAAAAGTCTGTTTCAATTACAACTTTGGAATAAAAAAATCGAGGGGGAAAGAAGGAAGGAAGGTTTAGTTTGAGGAAGAGAAGGCTGAGGAGAGACCTCATCACTCTCTACAACTACCTGAAAGGACATTGTAGAGAGGTTGGTGCTGGTCTTTTCTCACAGGTGATTAGTGACAGAACAAGAGGGAACGGCTTTAAACTGCAACAGGGGAGGTTCAGACTGGACATTAGGGAAAAAATTTTCACAGAAAGAGTGGTCAGAGAGTGGAATAGGCTGCCCAGGGAGGGGGTGGAGTCACCATCCCTGGATGTGTTTAAGGGTCGTTTGGATGAGATGTTGGGGGATGTGGTGTAGGGGAGAACTTTGTAGAGTAGGGCTGAGGGTTGGACTTGATGATCCCGAGGGTCTTTTCCAACGTGAATGATTCTGTGATTCTGGGAAGGAAGGAAGGAAGGAAGGAAGGAAGGAAGGAAGGAAGGAAGGAAGGAAGGAAGGAAGGAAGGAAGGAAGGAAGGAAGGAAGGAAGGAAGGAAGGAAGGAAGGAAGGAAGGAAGGAAGGAAGGAAGGAAGGAAGGAAGGAAGGGAGGGAATAGGATGTAGTGGTTCTCTTCAGGTATTGATTCCATAGTATCTACATGATTAAGAAGCATAAATCATACCTACTTTCAAAAAGAACGTGAGTTGCTTTGAAAGCTACATTTTCTCAAAGGTCCAAAGCTAAAGATTTTGAAACTCCTTGAAGTTAGTGAAACAGGTGGGAGAAAGTTAACATCTTTTTTAGCCATGAGCCACAAAAATAAGGATTTTTGATAGTGATTTAGCAACAACAGAGAACACTTTGTTAGTAAAAGTTAAAACAAGCCTACTTCAAACCCTGGAAATAATTTAAAGAATACTGTTTGAAAGGAGAACCATACATCACTAGTAATAAGCTAAATTGTAGTGGGAGAAAACTATCAACAGATACCAAAACTTTTACTACCATAAAAGAGTAGGCATTGTGAGTAGCTTTGTTACGTTCTTTTGCATTCTTTACAGAATTGCCTACTGTGTTTCAGGAACAGCTATACTGAAGTAAATCATACAGTAGGTGGTTTCAATTCATGAAACTTTGTGGGTTCCTTTTCCCAGTACTTTCAGTGGTTTATTTTACAGAAGTCTAGTGAGTTGGTGTGCACCAGGAGATTTTGGGGGAAGGGACAACTTAAATCCACAACACAAGTATAGAAACAGCTTTCACAAACTTCCAGGCCTAGCACATGTCCTGGTCCTAAACACTTACCTCCAGCAGGAACAGCTGGAGCCACCCTATCTTATTCAGCTAGGAGATAGAACATAGCATCACATGTAGGTTAGTCAGACAAACAAAAATTGCAAATGCATTTTTAGGAGCCTTCATCCTGTCACTCAGCATCGGTCCAGGAAGTCTATAGAAAAAAAAAAAAAGAAGATCTGTGTCTAAAGAAGTCAGTGATACAGAATTCTTGGGCATTGAAACTATAGAGTACACACCTGCTTCCACAAAGCAGCTGGATTTAAGTTTCCACAAAGCAGCTGAAAATATTTATAATGTAAAAATAATTTACAGTAGTATTACATAGCCATTGACCAGCAAATAATCAAGCAGGCCACCCTGCAGAAAGATTTTTCAAAGGCAGCTACAGAAAATGAATGGCCAGTATCTATGAACTTTTACTGAAAACAGGCATCTACTTCTCATCCCAACCCACAAGTAAAAAGCCTTCTAAAACGTATCGATCACATACCACCAACACTGCAGCAGAGCATTAGCCAAAAGTCAAAGCATTCTCTGTGTTGTTCTCTAAGGCATAATTTCTTTGTTTCTGGCAGATTTTTGATGATAAACTACGAAAATATGATAGAGAAGTCTTGGAACACTGAGCGGGGATGAGGAAGCAGTGTGAATGACTTGACAGAGTGTAAAAAAGACAACACGGAGGAAGGAAACAGAAGAGAAAGTGGTTTGGCAGTCAGCCTGTGAGAGGAGGATGTAGAAATGTGGTGATTAAGTGCTAGCCCCATATTATTTCCTTTTGTATGGCTTCTTAAACTCCTCAGGGTTTGTGCCCTCTTCCTTGCCTTTTGTGGGAGTTGGGACCATAGATTTTCATCTCCAGATAAAGAGGTGGGTTCATTCTCTCTCTCACCAGAGGAAAAGAACCCATACGTGGAGCAGACTTTCTATCTCAGGGCTGCTGTTTCAGATTGTTATAATCTCAGCGGGATGACCTGAGAACCTGCCGTCAGGAGGCAGAGGTCAAGTCACACTTCTCTGAACTTCCTCTGCTGAGATACGACGTGCAAAACACTTCAATTTGGATCAGAGACACAAAATCTGCCTGCTTTTTCTTGCCTTTACTGAGCGCAGGGGCAATCACGGCTACGTAGTTATTGCTACCTCACTCTAGGGAGTAGCAAGAAGGCTGAAGGTGGTGTGATGGTGGTGAGGAGACAGTGAGACTCAAAGCAATTTTCTTCAACTTCAGCTGAACTCTGTGAAGGGAAAGGTAGAAGAGGTGGGGAGATTACCCTGAGGAGGTGAAGACACAGCTCGGTGTATTTTGTGGCAAGGGTAATTGCTATCAATAGACCAGAGACAACCAGCAGAGAGCTAGACCATGGTTGAGGATGCTGGGGATAATTTTGCTTTGTAAAGAAAACTGATTGCCTGATAACTCTTCGTTAACAAAGATAAGGTTGCCTGGGAGCCTTTCGGAGTGTAATGAATGGCCACAACCTAGGCAGCTGAAAAATAGGCAGGTAAGGTTTGCTGGGTCAGGAGGGACTTTTGTACTGAAAGGCCTTACCAGAGCAGGAGGATGTTGTGGGACACACTTTCTGTAACCAGAGCAGCCTACACAAGTAAACGTGCGGGAGAGGGCGCCAGATAGCAAGGAGTAACTTTTGGTGTGTGAGCATTTTAATGAAATAGGAAGAGAACAGCTAAAGTTTTTGTTGAGGTTATATCTTGCATAACCTCAGAGAGTTAAAGAGGACAACTGAGCATCCATGAGTTTGGTAGCTAGTGCACTCAACATCCGTTGAAGCAGTCAGGACGTATGAATATCGACTGAAAATCTGATTCCTGTCGTTCGTGTCTGCAACTCCAGCCTTTGATCGGTTAGAAGTGTAAACTTTATCACTCCTCTATAATTAGATGTGTGAGAGCAAACTCAGTGGGAACTGTATAGCTTCCTTTATTTTTATTGTGTCACACTAGTACTTCAATTACAGCCATGTGATACCAGCCTCTGCAGTGAACTAGTTCCTTGTTAAACTAGAAAATTCACTTACAAAGACTCTCAAACGATGCAGTTAGCATTGGCTGTTTGTGCTCCCAGAATATTGGATTAGGCAACATGCAACTCGGTTACAACTTCGGCTCTGTTTATTTTCAGGGCTGTAGCAGCACAAGGTGCCTGCTCTTTGCAGAGAGCAGAAACATCCAGGAAACAGGACACTGGAGCACTGTCAGACAGGGTCTACCGGCTGCTTTTGCAATGGTAAATCCAGGATTTACATGAACTGCACCAAGCAGCAGCTACTTATACCCGTTCTATCCTCAAATGTAGCGTGATTCCTAGAAACATCTTCATGCCTGGCGGACTTCTGCAGTCCTTCACCTATTTGTACAGACCGCCACTTAATGCAAAACTTTCACTGGGCTATCTTTAAATTCACATACTCAAACTTCTGTTTCACTGCTATGACAACCTATTGGCAGGAAGACCTTTGCGCCCCACTAGTGAAACTCTTGATAACTCGTCTTTGCGTCTTTCCTCCACCGCTGCCTCCCTCATAGCTGCAATTACAGTCCTGCCAAGCTGACGCGGCACTTTTCCTCACCATCCCTTGCAGATACATCTAAACCCAGCAGACATGGCTGTCACTTGTGCAACTCATTCTAGTGATAACTACCACTGATGGTAACCAGAGTTACGGCTGGTATTCGTGTACTTCATGTACATGAACTTCAGTTTATTTTTCCTTGTTTTCAGAGGATTTTCATTTTGCACAAGGCAAGACTCTGGAACGGCTCAAGATATCACCAGGCACCCACAGAATCATTTTTTGTCGTTTATTGTTTTTGTCCATGGGCTAACAATGCAACTAATCCCTGCAGCTGAGATCCAGCAGCCAAGTGGCTAGCAGCGATAAAGAGAAGGGAGGAGGAGCAAGTGAGAGTTTGACCTCACAACCTTTGTTTAGATTGCTGTTTCTTTTTAGTATTTCCTCTTGTTATTCTTTTAAGTATTTGGGGAAAGAGAAGGGAACTCTAGCCAAACCATTATGCATGCTTATTCCATAATCTAAACATCTTTATCATTTTTTTTTTTTTTTGGCAGTTGTTTAAATAGTTATAGAAATATACCAGAGAAATGGAAACTAGAGTCTAAAATTTTGCAAGATCCTATTCTGGGCAGTGCTCCAAGTAACAGGTAATTGTTGGCAAGACTACAAGGTTAGTTTTGCATACTGCTTTCAGTCCCTATCCGTGATGTATGTGCAGGCCTTCAGGCAGTGGCTAGGACCTTTAATACAGGCAAAGTCCTTGAAAAAAATTCATTTTAAAATGGGGTGTGTGGCTGTTGCAGAACATTAATGCCCTTGATTTCAACCTCCTGCTCACTTCTGTGTTCCTTGGTTCTCTGGTATTTGACAGAGTACTTAAAGGCCGCCCGGTTCTGTCCAGTACTTATGCACACTGTGCAAAGGGGCATGAAAGACTTGGACAAAAGCTAGCCTTCAGGTAGTTCAATTGCTAAATACCCAGCATAACATCAGAAATAAAACAAGGACACTGCTGTTTGTTCTGTTGGTTATTTAGACAGGCAAGCACTAATTTCCGTATCTGAACACATCAAGGGAAAACCCATTAAGGCTAATACAAACAAGTTGCTTCAGGAGAAATTCTGTCTGAATGTAAGTAGAAAAATTCTCTGTGAGAACAATTAAACATTGAAATAGGTTGCCAGGGAAGTGGTAGAATTTCCCTCACTGGAAATATTCAAGACTTGGCTTGGTAGAGCCTTGGACAACCAAACTCAATGGCCCTGCTTCCAGCAGAAGTTTGGACCAGATGGTCTCCAGAAGTCTCTTCCAAACTAGACTTTTCTGTGATCTATGATAATACTTCTAATCATCATGTTTCAAAGTTGGGATAACAGAAGAATGTTGTTATTTTCTCTCATGTCAGGCAAATGAGGATTCCAGTGCCTACGGAAATACTAACTTTATTATGAAATAGAAAAGGAAGGAAAAGCAATAATTGCATTTCACTTACAAAGTTTATTGCAATTGACTGTGGTCAAAACCAATCTGGTAAAGCTGAACTGCATAGATAACCAGGAGAATATAGGTTTTTGCTAAACATCATTAAAAAAACTAATAAAATGATCTTTTTTTTTTTCTGCAGAGGGCTGCTTTCATGCAGTAAATATGCCAGTATGTTCGATACAGTACAGCAAAACAGCTGGGCTTGAAAAGATGGACATGTATATGAAAGCAAGCGATTTTTTTAATGAGTATTATGTTTTCCTATAAAAGCCAAATAAACACTGACATTTAAGTTGCTTTGAAAAAAAACAGACTTACTAGTGATTTGACAGAGTTCATCAATTCTAAGTAGACTATATAAAAATGCTCAATTTAGAGCAAAAGGAGGTATTGGATACTTTCTAATTTCTACAGATTGAGACCATATTTTGCACTGCTTCTGCAGGAAACGAGGGTGTTTGGTGTTATACAAATTAGTGTTAACCATTTTAAGAGATGTAACCGACACTGCTAGCTTGGCCAGGCACTTGACATGTCTATATGAGTTGCATGGCAATAATGCAGTTTACTTTTCTCCTTTTTTAAATTTTTTTTTAGCATTAGTTACCGTAGAAGAATGTATAATAAAGCAAAGCTAATGCAACCCATTTTGCTACAGATGGATATATATATGTTTCACAAGATACAGCAACCTCTGTAAAGATGCTAACTAGAGAGAACCCAAGCCAGGTTAACAAGCTAAAAAAGCAGATTACTTGTTACCCACATTAACACCTAGAAGAGCAACGCAGTAAGCATAAGAAAATCAGTGCAGAGGTAATTAATACACAGTTAATTACATTTGCTCTCCTAAAGGACAATGAAAAACTCTGTGTCCAGATATTACTACCCAAATAGGTCTTGATAATGATTAATCTCTAAGATTCTTTCTTCCTGCTTCACTGTAAGATGCTCGTTGCAATTTATCCAGCAGTCAGCATGACAGTGGCAGACCCTGCACCATTAACAAACACATCACAACACAGCATGTACCGGAATGGGGGAACTGGCCCCTGGGGATGTGCTGGTGCCATCAAGTAGGTGATGTCCTTCTCTGGCCTGAGCAAATTCTTGTGTGACTGCAGAGGAGCTGGGGAGGAGCACGAGGCTAACAGGATTACAAGGATCAGTGCGTTCCTCACCCACTGACATGATTAGTACATTGTGTCCTTTGGTGTGAAGGTTTATCACTCGGTGGTTTCCCATGTCAGAAGATAGGGTTGGATGGATGGATTTACGCTCTGGGAATCTAAACTTAATGAACAGGAAAACTTGTAAACATTTTGGGATTCATTTACTGTAAGTTAAAAACCTAGGAGTGCTAAGGTTTTTATAAAATGATCTGGAAAAAATGAAGCAGATGAGACAATCACTTCTGAGAGAGGGGGAAAAAAACACAAAAAAATCCATACTATTCAGCTTTCCTTTGTGTATCTCCTTTTGAACTCTTGCAGCCCATTCAGTGTGCAAGATGGTTTAGCAAATCCCATTTCAATCACTACATATGCCTTCTTGGATAGGCTCCCGATGAGAAGCTTCTCTATGGAAAATGGAGGCTTGGAACAGGAAGGCTGTGTTTAAACCCCGTGCTTAGTCTTAATGAATATACTCGGAATAAAAAGCAACCAAAACCATCTGTGCCCAGAAGGAGCAAATCCAGATGTCGTGGGGATTTAGTCCTCTCCTTCGTTAATCATGTCTGCAGGATCATTCAGCTTCTGCAGCATATGCCTGCTGTGCTTTTGAAGGGTAGTTAATAATACATGAACATCAGCTCAACCTGGGAAGAAAGTTTTGGTCACATCTTTGTTAATCAAATGGAAACGGAATTTCTTGCTCCTCTAAGTAAAGTCACACTACAAGTTACTTAATTAAGAAGAAAAAACGACAAGTCTAATTTCTAGCTTTTGATGTCTTGCCTCACTAAAGTCTGTTCAAAGACAGTGGGGTGCCTTGAGCCTTCTTCTGTTACCTGAGCTGAAAGCCTTTAACGCTGCCTCCTTCAAATCTCACCCTATAAACTAATTTCCACCACTTACGAAGGTTTTTCTTTTTGTCTTCCCAGGCAGGTGTGGCTGCCCATTTGAGGTAGTATAGAATCCATTGGATGTCTGAGAGATGGATTTTTATCCTGGATTTTCTGCTGAGATCAACAGATTGAGCCATGCCTTCTTGTTTGCTCTTCTGTAGCTCAGTGAGCACTAGGTAGTGGAAAGTGCAGTCAGCTGTGGTTTTATTTACTGGTTTCTATACGCCACCTCTATTTCAAGGTGAGGGAACAAATCAATGTGTCTTGTTTGACAATGAGGAAGCTTGCTTCAACAATTAATCTGCAAAGGCCTGTATGTTAGCTGCTTTGACGTGAATGTTCTAATTAAAATATAGCCTCTAATTGCAGCTGAGCAGGAATGATCACCTCTAGCTGTGTCGTTTAACAGATTTCATAACCTAGTGACTAAGCAGAGAAGGAAATGGTGTTTGAATTTACAAAATATTATTTGTGTATTTAGTAAACAAGAAAAGTTCAACACATATAATTTATTTCATTTACATGTATACAAGCCCTGTAATTACTTGGCCACTGGGACAGGCAAATTGGGTATGCAACAGCTGGAGGCAATTCTCAGCTCTAGGATTCCTTAATTTATAGGAAATAAAATCAAGAATCACATCTTAAAGATTCTGAATTTCATAGCCCTATTCATTCCTTTCCCAAATGCCCTTAGTCCCGTGTCCTGCCCTAACAATCAGAGTTTCCTCCTTGCTGGTTCCCATTTGTATTGGGTTTGCTGCACCTCTTTACTTTCCTGTTCTTCTAGATCCAGCATTGCCCCTCCAACCTGCCAAAAGCAGACTCCAGCTTCAAAGAGTCACAAGGCTGACATCAAAAGAACAAGCTTAAAGCAGTGTTCTTGTTAGGTTCCTGACATGGCAGGTGACAGGGCCAACAACACTCCTGCACTAAAAACAGAGAGGGAAGGAGAGAAGACCAGGGGAACTTTTCACCATGGGGACTGAAGATTAATTCTTTCAAAGTTAACGTAAGGCAAAGTCTCTTGTTCTTGTGAGGTTACTGGTTTCAGAGGACTTTTCTACTCAAGTACTCGTGGTGTGCAGAGTACTTTTCCTTCTCCACAGCCACTATCTAGAGCTGGATTTGAGACAATCTGTTTATTTATAATAAATCAATTTCAGAATCTGTTTTTAAAAAGCAGCTTTGACCTGCAAGTTGGTAATATGCCCTAAGTACTAAGAGCTTGTGTATTTTGTTATAAATAGTATCACTTGCTCAGAACATATTTACAAGTTTTTGTTTGTACTCCATGTGAACTGGGAACCTAAGACACACTGAAGGGCCCTTATGAATAGGGAGGAAAAGAACATACCTTCTCTCGAGTGTCTACCATTAGCAGTGTGCTATTCTCCTAATTTTTGAGAAGCAATTCTATGTAAGCAGCAACCTCACGTTTTGCACACTTAGTGTCTCTAAGGCCCAGCTACTTAAATCCTCCCACTCAAGAATCTCAAGTGTCAAAAGAGAGAAAAGCTTCTAGCCCTCATTTACAGCATAGCTTTCATGACCCCACCTCATTCTTTGACAACTAAGAAAAAACAGTTTTTACCCTGCATTTTCTACCTTTCCACTAAAAAGTATTTGTTTTTGAAGAAAAGGTGTGTGCTGTTTGGATACGGAGGATGGAAATTCTACATTTGTAGCAATGCTAATGTCTAGCTGAGCCTTATCACGGGCTCAGTGTATATATGTATTTACTAAATGCGAGTGGAGAACTGCTGAACTCTGACATGTCACCACGAATGCGTTATGAGAACGTTTCATTGCTGAAAAACTTCACCAATCTCTAAGAATATGAATCAGATTCAGTTCTGTGGACGAGATTGACATTTATGAACGATTTGCAACCAAGCAAGGTAAAATGATGAACATTATTTATAATTTGGCATTTTATGAGCACTGGTAGTCAATGAGTATTCAAATGAATGCTGTTTACATGTTGAATGGCAAGAAAACATAATTGGGAAGAAAATAAGGATTGAGGGAAGCAGCCAGCAAAGCCTCCTCCTGCATTAGGTTGTGCACTCAGTGGCCTGATTACATTTTGACCTGCATCACCTTTTAAACCCTGTTCTTTCACAGAGCTAGTGAAAGATAAAGATGCAAATTATATAATTTTACCACCAAGATACCATCTGCTATTGAAATATACTTTTGCCTTGATTTTCCTCCTTCATGAGTGGTTCAGACTGTCATCCGTGCTTTCTGAAGTTACGAAAACAAGGGGTTTTATTTCTTTCTTTGAATAATGACCATAAACACCATTTTTATCTCTTCCCCAGAAGATATTAGCTCTTTACATACTGTCTCCACATCATGCTTTTTCACTTTGTCTTGATATTTTTTATGGTAAAAATAAAGAAATTTTTTATCCTAAGAACAATCATTCACTGGAACAAGCTCCCCAGGGTTGTGGTAGAGTCTCCATGGCTGGAGGGTCTCAAGATGCAATTGCACAGGGTGCTAGATAATTTCATCTAGGCTCCCTTTCCCATGAAAGGTTGGACCAGATGATCTTTTGAAGTCCCTTCAAACCTGGGCTGTTCCATGATTCTGTGATTAAGAATCTATTAAAATCCACTCTCCCGCTTGTGGGTTTTCAGTGCTTCTTGATGGTCTCTCAGAATTAGGGTAGCAGCTAAAGCACAACCAGCTCTAACTTTTTTTTTAAGGCTCTTTTGTCAAAGTATTACTTTTGGTTCTCCAGCCAGAACAGTTGTCATTCTCTTCAAGTATCTTCTGCAGCTAGATTTGAAGATCTCCTTCTAACCTTTTGAAAATAACTCATAAGAAAAACATTTTTCTCTGTTATTTAGATGGAGGGAATTCAGAATATTTTTCAACCACCAGCCTGTTCTGAGAAAAGAGCTGCTTTTATCTTCTGACACATCTTCTCAGTACTACTTTCTGCAACCTGGTTTTGGCTTTCAGACAATAATGATTAACAGTTTCCTCTAGCAATAGATAATTATTATTTATCCACAAGGATTTTATTATATTTGCAGCTGTCTTTGTCAACAGCACCTTGTTATCCTGCTTTCAGAAGTCAGCAGTCTTAAAATGGCTACTTTCCCTTGGAGAAACCTTATAAGGTAGTTTTGGATAATTACTTTTCTCTCCTGATGAATTTCATACACATTTCACTTAAATGCTTCTGGTTGATAACAAACTGTTTCTGAGACAACCAAGAAGGTTGTGGGAAAGTACACAGAGGATGAACCCTGCGGTTCCCTCCAGAGCGAAGGGCGCAGTCAAGTGCTATTAGGCAGCATGTCAAAGCAACTTGTTCCTTGGCACGTCTTATTTACAATTGTTGGTACACAGGAGAAGTAGCCAACGACGTGGCAAAGATTTTGTCAGTGCCTCTGATGACACATCTGCAGTTTGTCAGCCCTGTGGTCATGTTAAGGACTGTGTGTTTGACTAACAACCACTGGAAGTTTATTACGATGGTATGCCCATTTGCACTGAGAATGGATCTCGTTGTCACGTCTATGTCTGTGGCACATCAGGGTTACATTACAGTTCCCTCCGCAGGGATAAATAAAGAAGTGATTGTGGAGACAACCTCCTTCTCCCTCCCTCCCAAAACAGAGTTGGAGGCTGAGACAAAATAAGGCAGCGTAGTGACTGTGCGCTGCACTTTTGGGGTCTGAGAGCTCCCAGTACATTCACTGGCTGCCTCATGGATACAGATCAAGAGTGGACTCTGGTGATTTAAGAAACCACCTCTCTCCTGACATCAGGCTGCCACAGGTGAAGTCACAGAGGAAGCGGAGACAGATCTTCATTCCTTTGTTGGGGAGGAGGTGCCTCTCCTGGTCCTGTTCACTCAGGAGTTCACTTTCTCTATGGCATGGAAGAGCCCCATCACGTTGCAATATGTTAGGATGCAATACAAAGCAGGTGTTTAGAGAAGGAACTCTTTGGGAGAGTAAAGGAAAAAAAACCTCAAAGATCAGGATTTCATATGAGAAAAAGCGGGGAAATACTTGTTTCGCCTCCAGTGGTATTTTTGTTTTGATAGTATTACTTTATCATTGATAGCTGCAGTGCAGATACGTTACATCAGCCTAAAATCTAACATGGCTGATTTCTTATCTTCGAGAAGGGTGGTTTTGTTATTAAGCAGTATAGAAATAAAATAATTTATATCTGTTCCTGACTTTGCTCACATTTCTCATGGTGTCTTTTTAAGATACTTAAGATACAAACTTTGCCATTAAAGCACAGCATTTCCCTATCTTAAAAGGAAAATTATGGTCTTTAATTATCTAGCATTTGTGAAATGCTTGGGGATCTTGGGGACCAGGTATTACTGATGTATAAAATGTTATAATTAAAAAACTATTCAGTTCTCATTTTGTTTTTACCCAAGCTGTAATTAGACAGGGAGGTTTCCCATTCAGTATGCACACTGACATCTGTTCTCGGTATAAAGCTTCTGGGATTTGGCATATTTTCATCTGCTAAATGACGAGACAGAATAGCAATCCAGTTTACGGCTCATGAATTTTCCATAGTTTATCTCTCCAGACTCCTGGAGCTGACTTGCATATTACATGTGACTGTACATTACGAAAGGCTTCTCAAATACACTTGATAAAAGCTATGCTACAGTGGAGGCCAAATTCTTCTCTGAGCCTTTAAAATGCACAACAGCAAACCGTATTTCCTCATCGTTGTCTGCTCACGCAGCCCGGAGATGTGCAGCGAGCAAACCACAGCATCCACCTTTCTGCAAGCAAGTGCAAAACTCTCAAGCAGAGCTTAACAACCAACTGCATTGATGAGAGAGTCTGATTCACATTTGACCTCTAGAAGTGCCGTTGGTTTAGTATGATGTTCTCAGCTGAGGTATCTATAGACTTGTGAAACACTGTTTTAGTGATGCTCTGGATGAACCTGGTCACCTCAGGGTAGTTAAACAATTGCTCTGTTACACTCTGGTACAACCAGGCTCAGAGAGCATGAATTGGTACTGAAGTTGCCTTCGGTCAGCTTTCGTGAAGGAAGAGGCTGTTTAGCAGAATACTGAACTCGATCTTACACATCACCTTCAATATTTCAAATCTGATCAAGTTTAGTGTTGGTTCAAAAAGTTTTAAGATTCAACCCAAAAATTTTTAACCATCCTGTGATCAACCAAGTGGCAAAGTATTAAATGTACCGACTGCACAATCCACGTAAGTCAAGCTTAACTATGTTAAAGCAATTTCACAGCAAGTGACAGATGTGTACAAGCTCAATGAAGAGTATTTAAGTCTAAAACGCATAACTTCCAGTCACTGTGAATCTCCAGCGTGTCAGCACAATCCATATTCATTGCAACTCATCAACTCCATACTAAACATATGAGGCACAATAACGAATGGCATGCTGCCCATTCCAGGTCAGCTGAATGAGCATTATAAAAAGAGCAAAACAGAATAAAATACTTTAAAAAGTCACATATGGTATAAAGCCTCACTGAAATTATTATTCAGAGGCAAGGAATTTAAGATAGCTGTCTCATACTATCTTACACTGCTGTGCAGAGGATCTGCGAACTGGTGCTCTTGCATGTTTTAGGAGGTTCATTGGATCACTGGACAATTTTTACTGAACTGACGTGCACTTTAGTTCCTGCCCCTGTAGGTCTATCGTTCATTCTGGAATCATATCATCAACAGCATCCTATATAGGCCACCAGGTTTCCCCGTAAGAGGCTGACTGGAGTGGGAAGACACAGCCCTGAAGGCTGAGCTGCATGAATCCCATTGTGTCTCAACATGCCTCGTGGAAGGCGGTGTCCTACTGGAAGGGTGTTTCAGGTGGTTCTTCCTTCTTCTTGGAGAGTGTTGGAGAATATTTCTAGTGGACTTCAATCCCATGATACCTATTCCGTGTGCAATCAACGGTCTTTAAAGTGGCCTCCAGGGAAGTTTCAAAGGGTCCAAGTGTGTCTCCGAGGGAGTGCTGATTTTGAAATGGGGGTAACAAGTTTGCAGATGGCACCAAGTTGGGTGGGAGTGTTGATCTGCTCGAGGGTAGGGAGGCTCTGCAGAGAGACCTGGACAGGCTGGAGCGATGGGCTGAGGCCAACTGGAGGAGTTTCACTAAGGCCAAATGCCAGGTGCTGCACTTGGGCCACAACAACCCCCAGCAGCGCTACAGGCTTGGGGAGGAGTGGCTGGAGAGCTGCCAGTCAGAGAGGGACCTGGGGGTGTTGATTGACAGCCGGCTGAACAGGAGCCAGCAGTGTGCCCAGGTGGCCAAGAAGGCCAATGGCATCCTGGCTTGTATCAGAAATAGTGTGGCCAGCAGGGACAGGGAAGGGATCTTACCCCTGTACTCGGCACTGGTAAGGCTGCACCTCAATGACTGTGTTCAGTTTTGGGCCCCTCACCCCAAAAAGGCCATTGAATGACTCAAGTGTGTCCGGAGAAGGGCAACGGAGCTGGTGCAGGGTCTGGAGCACAGGTCTTATGGGGAGCAGCTGAGGGAACTGGGGGGGTTTAGTCTGGAGAAGAGGAGGCTGAGGGGAGACCTCATGGCCCTCTACAACTCCCTGAGAGGAGGGTGCAGAGAGGGGGGATGAGTCTCTTGACCCAAGGAACAAGCGCCAGGACAAGAGGGAATGGCCTCAAGCTGCGCCAGGGCAGGGTCAGACTGGCTCTTAGGAAGGATTTCTGTGCAGAAGGGGTTGTTGGGCGTTGGAATGGGCTGCCCAGGGCAGGGGGGGAGTCCCCATCCCTGGAGGGGTTGAAGAGTCGGGTTGACCCAGCGCTGAGGGATCTGGTGGAGTTGGGAACGGTCAGGGTGAGGTTCATGGTTGGGCTGGAGGAGCTTCAAGGGCTTTTCCAACCGAGATGATTCTGCGAAGGGACCCGTGGGCAGGAGCAGACAGCAGTGCTGTGCGTTTTGGTGGGCCGGAGGGGACCGATGGGGAGGTGGGTGCCTGGAGGTGCTCCCTGCCCGCCTCGCAGACCTGCGGCAACCTCCTGCCCCTAAATTTCCGAGACAGGCGAGGACCCTCCCCCGCAACACCCCCTCGGGGCCCCCTCCCGGGCTGCGCAAGAGGCGGCTGGAGGTGGGGGAGTGGAGGGGAGGCGGGGAGCAGGGCCCGGAGCAGCCCTCCCGCCGCCGGGGCCCGACCTCCTTGTGGCGGCGGGAGGCGGCGCCTGCGGGAGGAAGCGGGCGCGGAGCGGGGGCCGGGCCGGGCCGGGCCGGGTTGGGCCGGGCTGGGCTGGGCTGGGCCGAGCCGCGCCGGGCTGGGCTGGGCGGCGGCGGCGGTCCCCGGGCGCAGCGGTCCCGGCAGCATGGGCGGCTCTGCCTCCAGCCCGCTGGACGAGAGCAAGTGCACCTACATCCGAGGTAGGACGGGGCTGCGCGGGGCAGGGGCCGGGCAGGGCCGCTCCCGGGGGCAGGAGGAGATCCCCGGGGCCGTGGGGTGACGGCCTCGGAGCGGGACAGCGGCCGTGGGGTTCCGAGCGGACGGCAGCGCCTTAATAACTCCCCGTGAGTCAGTTATAACACGCCGAGGAGCGAGGGTAAAAACGCTGAAAAGTGCGGAGAGATGCGACCTGAAAGTGGCCGTGTGACAGTCGGCTCCCAGTTCCCCGGCCCCGGCAGCTGGAACTTTGACGGCAGCAGGTTTTGCCGAGGTGGATCGGCTCAAGGAGCGTGCGGCGGGATGTTCTGCAAAGCCCTTGAAGGCAGTGAGAAAACTGCTGGGGGGTACTCAGGCTTGTGTGAGGACTTCTTATGCCGTTAAAATGTAGGGAGAGAGAAGGCAAAAAAAAAAAATTGATTTACATTTATACACATTACTATTAAACTACGAAGGAAAAGAGCATAATTCTGTATTTTGGGGGGTATTTTTGTTATTTGAGTAGTTAAAAGATGAAATACATCTTGCTCTTGCCTGCCTACCTACACTCCTTATCGGTAAGGTAGCAGGTAAAGTATTTACAAAGCAAATTTTAAGGCTATTTACAAGCGAAATAGAAGTTTGCATGTGAAAAGGAAGCCCTGTTCCAGTATATTATGTATTATGCATCTGAAGCCTGCGAGAGTCCTCGCTGCTGTGGGCTGGGAGATCAAACCCGGCGCTGATGATTCAGCCCGTGGGGTGACTCCTGGGTGGTGCCTGCAGCCCAACTTGTCCTTTTATTCTGTTGCTTTGGGATTTTTTTTTTGTGGTGTAGAAGGAGTGCAAATGTTGAACTGCTCCTCTGTTGGGACTCCTTCTGAAATCACAGTGGATCTTTCAAGAGATTCCCACAGTGGGAAAGACGTCCAAATATTAAATGGCCTTCACCCAAAAAGCAATCAGCAAAGCTGCCGGCCTCACATGTGGAGATTTTGCTACAATGTTCCCTCAGTATTGTCCTTTTCTCCTGCCTCACTGCGGGTGGTTTCAGGTCCCTTCAGAGCCATGAGGGTGCAATCCCTATGGATTTCTTTTTCTCTACACTTACCCCCACGCTGCAGCCAAAATTGCATCGGCAGAGTTCAGCATTTCAGGCTTTCTGATCCCTGACTGAGTGAGGGCAATTTGTGAGTGCCTGAAGAGGCTGATGTCTAATTATTGGGGAAAAAAAAAAAGCAAAAAAAAAAAAAAAAAAAGCAGGAGATTCAGGTTGCTTATTAGGTTCTGTACAGCTGTGCAAGAGGAAATTGGGCAGGTCTTTGCCCTGGACATGATCTAGAATTGGAACAGGGAGCTCATGCCAGAGGGCTGGGAAATCTGAATCTGTTAGGACACGTGTGAAACTGGATTGATACATTTGAGACTTCCCTGTAGCTCAGCGGGAGGGTGCCTTTGCCTTGCTGAGAGCTGTGCAGCTCTTCAGACCCATGTCTCCTTTGCCTGTCACGTCTTTGAGGAGGCAAGTGATAAAACCATTGTGAAAAAAGGAATTAAAACATTGTGCTTATCCCCCGGCACAAGTCTGCCGTTCTTGCTGTAAAGTGAGGATCCTCCACTCTGAACTCTTGCTTTGAAAAATAATTAATGAGGCGCTTTGTACAGAGGCTGCCCATAAATTAGTACTTCCAAGAAGGAAAAGGAATTGGGAAGAGGATTTTAAATTGAAGTAGAGTGCGGTCCAGACAGCTCGCCAAACCTACTGCTGATGTTGAGGCTGGAGCCTGCAACATTCAGACCTTGCTTATCTGTGTTATGTGTCTTGGTCTGATGTATTTCCAGAGCAAGTGCCATGGCGAGCTCTCCTCGTATGAAGAGGAAGCAGCTGAATCGCTGATTCCATAGATTGAATAAGCAGCACATTTTTTACCTGGCTTTGTAAAGGTTAGGTGTGTTTTACTGGGGGGCTGGGAGCTTTGGGGTTTTTTATCCTCCAGAGTTGATACAGGGGTTTCCTCAGTAAAAAGGGAAGGGAGATGCCAGCTTTTTGTCAGTAGAACTGTCAATCCATAGTACTTGAATAGAAGGGCACTGGTGAGGATGTGAGACAACAAGCTCAAGGATGCTGCCTCACACATCTTATTCAGAGACTGAAGCCAGCGACATTCTCCAAACTTTGTGCATTTTGGGATGCTCACTCATACTGGCCCAAGTATCAGTAGACTCAAGACAGGAAATCCCAAGTATTACTTCAAGTGAGAGTTTGGTCTAGATCATCTCTACTGCTCCCTCCCAACCAGTGTTTTGGTAAACAAATTTATACTTGCAATCTGTATGTCCTGGATTCAGCACTAGATTTTTGCCCTAAGGGAGGTGGATGCTTGGTGGATGGCTCGTGCCCCCATCTCCTTGTCTTTGCAGCAGAAGCTTCCTGTGATTGAACATTGCCATCCTTTAGGTTAGTTCCTGCCACTCTAACCTCAACCTGCGGCAGAGAAAATGATTTGGGTGGCATGTCAGCTCTGCAGCATGCCGGGCTGCTCCTGCAAGGGCGGGGTTAGGCAAAACTGCGTGGGGCAGAGTTAAACGCGACTGCTTGAATGTGTAGCAGGATTGCTGCATGGCTGTTGTCGTGATGGTGTAATTTAATTTCTTGTTGCTGTAATGATAATTTAATTTGTCTGAAGCTGCCAAGTCCCTGTGTTGTAAAGCCTTGTAGTTTATTTAGACAACATTTAAACTAAAACACAATATAATGAATGGAAACGAGGGACTGAGGACTAAAAGGGTGGATGGAGTTCTCAGCAATAAACTGGTACGGTTTCTTCATCAACATACGTACAAATCTACAGGTTTTCTAATTTCCAAGAGTCTGTTTGCTCACATTGTTTGTGGGATGAGAAGAGAACAAAACAGGGACAAAAATTATGTCATATGTAAAATTATGTAAAAAATATGTAAAAACATATGTGTAGGTGTCGATATAAAGCAGCAAGAACATGGCCCTCAGCACAGGGACCCCCAGGTAGAGCCCAGGAGACGCTTTGCTCTGTGCGGTTCCGCGTGGGTGAATAAGCACAAGCCTCGTCAGACCAGTTGGAGAAATGAATCCCGGAGAAAATCACAAAGGCATCCTACGCGGAGTCTGTGTTACTAAATGCAAAGGCTGTGATTTCCACCTAAACCTACTTCAACTTCTGTGCTCTTAAGGAAGAAGGGGTAGTATTGAACCAGCCAAGTTACAAATCATTGAGAGCTGTGGATCCTTGGACATGGGGCAGTATCTTGAGCCATAACTGAAAGTCAGTTAAAATAATGATTGACCTGGTAATGTGTGTTTCCTGCAGCAAATAATGCCTAAGAAGAGAATATACGATGCCAATGTGTAATTTTTCAAGTGGTCTTTTCAATATGATACACGTGAGGCTGTGTTTGAAATTGCAAGGGTGGGGATCATCCTTGAAACAGGGACAGGCACTTCACAAGCTGCCTAAAGACTTATTTGGGGACGGCAAAGTTTTGCAAAACAATTTTTATCCTCAGAAAATCTTTGCATTAATATATGCATACAGCATGAAGTTACATTTTGCAAGCCATCACAAAATCTTTGTCTTTTTCAAGTAGAAATTAATGAGAATTGCTCATTATTGTCAGATGAAATTGTGAATAAACCGTCAAGACATGATATTCCTTACTCCTACCTGAAGGAAATGAATGTCGTAGTAAAATAATGGAAAAATGAGTCAGCAGGGATGCCTGTGAGTGCTGGGGGCAGCTTGGGTCCACTGGGAGAAGGTGGGTAGAGGATATTTAGGGGAGAGTAGGAGGCCATGGAGTCCCAGCAAGAAGGAGTAGGGCAGAAAGCCAGACCACATGCACTGCAGCATTACTAGTCTTGAAACCTTGGCAGTTTCAAAGGTGCCCTCTGTTCTGTGTAGCACGAGCCTGTTTTTCTAACTGTACCGATGGAAAAATACTTGTTTCCGTTTATTTAAGATCCTTAAGATATTTGAAATACACACATTATAAACAGTAAAATGATTTAAAGCCCCCTGAAATGAAATTTTTATAGTAATTCCTCTAGGTTTTGGTCCAAGCCCTTAAAAAAGAAGGAAAGACTTGTGGCAGAGATAATCCTTCTTTGGATTTATTCAGGATGCGAGTGAAATAGATGGAGTTTAAAAAATGGCGGTAATAATTAGGAGACTGGGAGTTGATCATGTGAAAAGAGTTTATTAAAAAGATTCATGCTTTCAGTTTGATGAGGCATGGGCTAAACTTGTGATGGGAGGTGTTCATTGCATGATCTGTCTAATGCTATTTAATGAGCGTTGCACGCAACAGGGAGCGGTATAGGGCGGTAGTGGGGAGTTACAGACTCAGGGTGCGATCATGAACTTGGGGAAAAAGATGAAAGTGCCTGTTAAAACAACTTAGTAGTATGCCCTGAGAGATGTTTAGTCTGGAGAAGAGGAGGCTGAGGGGAGACCTCATCACCCTCTACAGCTACCTGAAAGGAGGCTGCAGAGAGGTAGAGATGAGTCTCTTTAACCAAGTAACAAGTGATAGGACAAGAGGGAATGGCCTCAAGTTGTACCAGGGAAGGTTTAGACTGGATATTAGGAAGCATTTCTTTACAGAACGGGTTGTTAGGCATTGGAATGGGCTGCCCAGGGAGGTGGTGGAGTCCCCATCCCTGGAGGTGTTTAAGAGTAAAGTTGACTTAGCGCTGAGGGATCTGGTGTAGTTGGGAACTGTCAGTGTGAGGTCAATGGTTGGACTGGATGATCTTCAAGGTCTTTTCCAACCTAGACGATTCTGCCAGAGGTTTCAAGATTGCTGATAGACAATTTTTGCTTTGGGTCTCTAATATTAGACAAGAAACAACCAAGGAAGCAGATCTCACAGTGGGGAGAAGGCAGAAATGGCCCTGAGACTCTTCATGATTTCCTGTTTCTGCAATCTCAGCAGCAGTAGTAGGGGACCAAGCTCTGCTCTTGTCACGTGTGGTCTGTTGGGACCAAATGGTTTTAAATTTAGAGAGGTGGAGAGATTTCAAGCACCCATCACCAGTAATTTCAACAGGTACATCTTCAAAAGAGTTTAGCATACAAAAAATTGAACGTGCCTGCAGGTTGTTTTTTTATTAAAGGTTCTCAGCGTGCTTGACCATATCCAGTCTACCCATTTCCGTAAACATAAAGCTGTCCAGAGGATAAAGCTTTGTAGTCATTTGGTGTTGATTTGTTTGTTTAAATGCAGTTTTTCTTTCTTCCTTCCTGCCTTCCCTTCTTTTCCATCTCTTTCCTCACCCGGTCAGATGGGACAGCCTGGCTGAGGGACTCAGCGATGGTGCTGTGACCCTGTGGCACTCAGGGATGCACCCTGCGGGTGGACCTTCCAGCCATTCTTTTCAGACGACAGTGAAAGCTATTGCTTAATGTCTGTAAGAACTTACTTTCTAGTCATTTGTTTTGCCTATGAATTTCGGTATGGTACTAATTAAGACAGGGGGTTTTTTGCACAAGGGTAAAACACTTCAGATGTGTTTCTACAAGATGCACCATACTTAGAAAAAGCAGATAGACTCCTCCTATTCTGTCAAGTTTTAGAGACTGAAGAGGAGCCTGGTTTACCCTTTACTTAAAAGACAAGATAAGGTCGCTAGCTTTACAGGAAACCGTCTGAGCAAAATACCATCAGTTGTACAGAGATAAGTTCCATCAGCTCGGAGGGAGATAACCCAAGTGCCTGATACAGCTCTGGAGTGAAATTCTTTCCAGCAGCCAGCCGGCGTGCACATAGCCATGAGCAGGGATGCTGAAGGATGGAAGAATAACTTGGAATTAGTTGTGGAAAAGTTGGCCTTTTTTGGACAGGCACTCAGACTGGATGTTGAATTTTCTGCTTTAAACTGTTGCATAGTCCTTCTGGTTCTAATTTGGTGTATGACTGCAAGTATAACAGAGTTTTGTAAAAAATCTGGCTGCACTTACTGCCTTTTCTCTCAGCCTGTTACAAGCTATGCCTTGCCGTGTTTTGGAAATCCTCTCAGGTGAGCGTGGCTGTCTCATCACACAGCAGGAGTGTGGTATCTCTCTGGACTTAGCAGAATCTGCTTTGTAGCTCTTAGAGGGTGCTTTTCATTTTCACGTTCTGAGGTTTATGGTAAAAGCTGATAGGATTTTTCTGTGATTCCCAAAATCTAAGGAAGAGGCAGAGTAGTATTTTCTTTTACAACCATGTACTGAATCCAAAATTCATGATTGTGGGTTAGCACTTAGCAAGTACTATCTAGTCCAATCCAAATAGGTATAAATACCCATGGAATGAAAAAATGAAGTAAAATTCATAGGAAATTAGAATTTCAATATGGATATGAGACTCTGTTCTTCATTATATGCACCTTGCTAAGTTTCCAAGTTCTTGAAGACCTTAAGAAATGAGATTTTGAAGAAAAATCCTTTTGGCTTTACTTGCTTTCTCGGAAGTTTTAGTCCTCAGAGAGGTTGTTGCTGTTGGAGCCAGTGGCAGATTTTCATCCCATAATTTTAATAAATGGTGCCTTTCTGTGTTGGAAGGGGGAGGCAGCTTCCCTTTGGTTCTTATATTCTTTAATTCAGGGGTCCAGACACTTTATTTTAGCTTTAGACTGAATGCAAGCAAAAGGCGTCCAGGGATGTGATTGATGGGGAAGGTGTTTGCCACCCAGCTTGAACAGAATTTACTGTACTTGGTAACTTCCAGATCTCAGCTTTGGGAGATTAAGGCAGGAGATACCTTCTCTATTCAGTTTCCATTGCTCATGTAGGCCCACTTATTAACCTCTTTCAAAAGTACCGCAATTTAGAAAGTTTACAGTCACGTTGTCTTGCAACGGGCATGATCAAGAATTTCCCTAATCAAAGCAGGAGGTGAGATTTTGTTCTTCAGTTTGTCAATATAAGGATTGTCTGTGATCACATCCCGTTTACCTTCTGTAAATGGCTTGAGGTTTTCATAAACCAAGAAATCTCAGTTATCCATTTTGTGGCACAGCTCCTCCTTCTGCCAATGCATCTGTGAAGCCGGGTTAGGCTCCTCGCCCGTTCAGCAGGATCATCTCAGGCTGCCTTACACCAAAGCAAACTGTATTGCTTACAGAGGAACTAACCTTAAAGATCATGTGCTTGCTACAGAGCCTGGGTTTGAAAACTGAAAGGTGGTTTCTTTCTGGGAAAGAAGGTCTTTTTCGGGTAGTATGAGTGAAAGGAAACCGCTGCGTGGTAGGGGAAGGCATGTGGCATTTTTCATGCTTTTCTGCTGTCTGTGTAGACGAAACTATGTGCAATGTTGAATTAAGCATGGGTATCAACAGAAAGAGCTTCTTCTCAATAGAAAAAGTGAGAAATGTGCTCACCTTTGCCTGAAAAACCTGTAATTGAGAGGCACACTGGAAGTGTAGAGTCTGCTGCTCTTTTGTACTTGATATTCTCTGAAATCTTGAAGATTGGAGGTTCTTTAATTAGTGCAGCTTGGCCACAAATTATAAGACAGCCTTTGCATCTGATAGAAATTTTATTGATATTAAAGGGAGAAAAAGCAAGCTCTGAGATGATTAAAGCAGCTTTGTTGTTGATGCCTTTGGGCAGTAGCAGCTGAAAAGCCAGTGTCTAGATCGGGAAGGATGATATTCATAAGCAATGTGGTCACGGCTGCTTTTAAAGTACAGCAGCATTTCTGTCTACAGCTTTTTCCTTTGCATATAATAAACTTGCTGTTCTCTTCGCACTTAAAGAACAATTAAAAGTGGCTTCAAGTTTTTGAACATGCATGCAAGCGTTTTAGTTGCTTTTGCAGTTAAAGGATAGTGATGAAACGAGGCCAACTCTTACATAAAGGCAAGATTAAAGTTTGTGGAAATGGCTCAAACGTGTGTGAAGAAAGGGTTCGCCTGTTTGGGTTTTCTAAAAACTTCATCCTCTGTTTTGTTATTAGTCTTACATATAAAAAAAGTTTGGTGCTGATTCTATACTAACACCTAACTTGATATGCATAACCTAGGATTTTGGTGAATTTGTTTCTCTAGGTATTTGAGTGTTCATTTTTGAAATCATAAGCCTTTATCATCATGCTTCTCTGATATCAGTTAATACCTCAGACACAGTTTCTCTTACAGTTTGGATAGTACTAAAGCTTTAAGCCTACATATTAGGCCATTGTAGTGCTACCAAAGTTATTATTTAGTTACTGCATCTTTTTTTTAAAACTAGGTAGTTGTCTTTAGCTGGCAGTATCGTGAAGTCGAAAACAAAAGTGAGGCTGACTCTTGGGTTCTCTGGTTAGATGATTAAAAGTTAAAAGCAATATCGTTTTCAAAAATACATATATTACTTTTGCATGGTTGAAATTCTTCTAGGAAATAAATAAAATGAGGAATAGTTCATTTATTTTCTAAGTAAATTTTTTTAATCCAAAAATCGTTATTAAAAGTAACTTTTTGATATTGTGATGATCTTGATTCTAAGCCTGTTCTGCTTTGCCCTGAGCAGCGTGGCTCCCTGAGCAGCCTGGCTCCTAAGGAGTGTGCCCAGGCTTTTGCTGTGGATGACATGTTCAGTGGTTTTGTGCAACCTCTGTTCAGTGCCAGGGCAGCCAAGTGTTTTCTGCTGAACGTGTGGTGGGTCTGATGTGAATAGGGGGAGGCGCCACGTCAGCCATCAGAGTGTGACCGTGGTGGTTGGTAGATGTTTGCCTCTGGCGGTTACAGGTGTGTGGTCACGCTCCGGGATCTCCGAGGGTGCTGTGCCAACCCTTTAGGTCAGAGCAGCATGCACGTCTTCAGGACTGCTTCAAACCGTGCTTGGCACCGCACTGCTCGTGGGCTGGGATACCTGCAGTGATGGGGTGCAGCCGTGCACCCCTCACTCCAGGGTGGAAAAGAGCAGCAGGGGTTCCTGGCTTGCTGCCCGCTTTACATATCCTCCCAGGAGCAAGCCATGATTTATCCTTTAGACTGCATTCTGCTTTTGAGATTTATGCAAAGTGAGCATGTCAGCTGATCTTTGGGTTGTTTTTTCTACATGTCATAGCTTAAACAGTGAACGTGGTGCATCCTCCCCGTTACGGTTTCTGGCCAAGCAGCATGCTGAGAAAAGCCACCCACATCAGTGCCTGGCCCGTTTTTGGACTCTCCACTGACAGCGCCAGCGGCCGTGACGCCTTTTCAAATGGCAGTGGACTTGTAAGGAGATCATTGGTAACGGTGTAGACAATCAGTTCAAAGCTCCCCAAACATGCTGCTGTTTTTTCCAGGTACATTTTGTATTGTGTGTCTAAGGTCAATGTGCATTTTGACCGTGGCTCTCATGCGTTGCCACGAGCAACTTGCAGAAAAGGTCATCTACGCCTGAATTGCACGTTGGTTGTTGTGTGGGGGACATGTTGGTCCTCACAAAGGGTGTTCTTGGTATAAATGGTGTAAGGCAATCCTTGCTCTTGGTTATTTACTGTTTAAGCTGGCAAAACACACAAAGCTAAAGCAAGAGAAACGAAGGCATGGGACCAGGGAGTGCCAGGATTAGGAGAAGCAGCCTGTGCCAGTCCCCAGTGCAGGGTCAGGCCTCTGCAGCAGCTCCAGCTGCACCGTGCTGATGTGTCCCAGCCAGGCAGAGTTAACAGCTGTGATACGTGCTAGGGACCAGCTGGATCTCTAAGCACTCGTGATCACTAAATACTTTCACAGCCAACCTTAGGAAAAAATGTCTACGGCTTCTTTACATTATAAAAACATCTGGGATTTCCCATGAAGGCTTATGTTCCCCAGGTCAAGGTAGCTGCAGGTTTTGCAGAGCTCGAAAGCCAGCTCTGTCCATGCATACCATTTCTAAAGATGCCCTGCTCACTGCCGGGGATGGCTCTTTTGCTGGAGTAATGCCTTCTTGGATTTACTACTAGTTTTTAGTTCTGTGTGCTTAGGATCCCAGCTAAAAAAAATTGCCCTTGTGTGCCATATCTCAAAACTTGCTGTTTGCCAAGGAGCTTTCCTTTACTCTTTTCAGAGATATACAGGCACCAAATATACTTTATATAGCTTCAAATTTACAAAAGATGCCACCATCATCCCACCACTCAGCGTCCAGCTCACCCATCACTGTCCTTTTAGCTAGCACTCTTCTTCAGCCCATCTCATCTGTTATCTGAGGAAGAAATTTTTAAAGCTTTACGTGGTATTTTCCTTCCTCTGCGTGAAACCAGTTGCTGTTTGTGCTGTGATTCTCTGCGGAGGTTTGTTGTGATGTTGGTAACTGAAGACCTGATTCTTGAAGCAGCATTGGGGATGTTAAATATCGTAAGTGAACGTTGTCTAAAGACTGACTTGCTTTTATTGAATGTGATACGGAGGCTCCTTTTATATTTTCACTCGATACTCCACATATTGTAGTGGTCACACTAGAGGAAAGGCAAGCTTTTGTCATCCCCAGGCAAAGATTTAATGGCAGGGTCTGTGCAAAGTTAAAAAAAAAAGAAAAAGGCTTTTTTGCTCTTAGGGGTATTCTGGAAAGTAATATCATTGTCTGTAATTTAGTCTGCCAGACACTTTCCACTGTTTTCAGTTGCAAATGAGGCTTTGCCAGTCTTCAGCTGTTCAGGCTGAAGTTTCCGTGCTAAGTGTCTGCCTCAAATTGCATTTTTGAGAAAACTGCAGTTAAAACGGATGAGCTTTTTCTTTTTTCTTTTTTTTTTTTTTTTTTTTTTTGAGAATTAAGCTAAAGAAAACGTGTGTTTTCTCTCTTTGGATGTTCTGTTGAGCTGCTCAGGCATATCCTGCAAGAGGAGGGAAGGGGTTGGGGGCCATAGACCTGGAATAAGAGAAAGCAGAGGCAAGTGGGAAGGGTTTCTAACCACTGCCACTGTTTACCTGCTGAACTAAACCCCACTGTTTCCACTTTTGCGCTCTGTGCAGTCTAGCAAATAGCTGCAAAACCCACAGCTAGCAGCAGCTGTCCACCCCTGTAGACAAAGATGATGCCACAAAGCAAACACAACTTTCTACTGTATAAGCTTACTGTGTTAGCTGAAAAGGTCTGTGGATCTGAAGCCCTGAACTCACCACTGATGCTCAAGGGAGACCAGGGTGCACAGGCAGCTTTTGGTATATTTTTCTATTGGCTTCATTCAATAGCAAGCCACAGATTTGTTGTTTGTTTGGTTTTTTTTTTCCCTTCTGAGATTTCCTGTAAACTTGCCAAGCTACAAAGTGCCATGCAGGCATCAATCAGCTGATCGTCCTGCTGAGAGATTGTGATAGGTGGTGGTATTTTATTTCATGCATGAGGAGTTATGGCTATTAATTTGGGGCTTGACAAACCTAGTGCTTAATTTTTCAGGGAACGGGCCATTTTAATGCTCTCCCCAGATTTCCAGCTGGGCTCTGGCTGTTCTCAGTTGTGACTGCGGGCACTCAGCACTTCTGTAAATCAGAAAAAGGTGACAGGAGCCATCTGGGAGCTTCTCCCATAAGTGACATACGTTTTGTCCAGCATTACATTTTGTAGAAGACACAGAGACAGGATCTGGTTCTTTGGGGTGGCATTTCCCATCCTTAAATATAAATTGAGTCCCTGCTGTTTCCAGCTCACCATGCCACAAACTTTCAGATCTCCACAATGAATGGGGCAGGTACCATATGAAGTTGATTAGAAGATGGTGTTTTTAGATATGATTGTAAAGAAAAGTAGCTTTAACCACTGCTGCTTGAGCTCCATCAGTCTTTGCTCTGAGCCTGGGAAGCAGCAGCAAAACTACTGACACAAGTTGTGTTTGAGGTTAGGGACGGTTTGTGAGTGTGGCTGGAGGGGGGTATCCAGATGTCAGGGTTGCATTTGATAGGTCTGCAAGGAGGAGCCCAAAAATCATCCAGATTGTCGGCTGATTTAAGTTGATGGTGGTTTTTATGGTGCTTTTGCAGAGAAAACATCATAGAGTCACAGAACGGTTTGGATTGGAAGGGACCTTCAAAGATCATCCAGTTCCAACCCCCCTGCCCCGGGCAGGGCCACCTTCCACTAGCCCAGGTTGCCCAAAGCCCCGTCCAACCTGGCCTTGAACCCTTCCAGGGAGGGGGCAGCCACAGCTTCTCTGGGCAACCTGTGCCAGTGTCCCACCATCCTTTAAAAGTATTTCAAATGCACATAGAAGAGGGGACTGTCTGAATTAAAGATACAAATGAGTTCTTGATTTTCACGTGTTTTTAAAATATAATCATGGTTGTTTAGTTATTTATTAGTTTTTTTGCCAAGCTTGATAATTTGCAATGGGCTTTCCAGCTGTGGCCAGGAAACAGGGAATCAGCTGGAGTTTCCTTCACCCCCCTCACGGCCCACAGTGAAGACCCTCATTTGCAGAAGGCAAAATGCTCATGTAATGAAATTGTGCTGAGAGTGCAGGTGTGTTATGCTGCCATATTATTAATGAAGAAGGAAGGGCTTAGACTGAGAGTACGCCTTTCCTACAAAGTGATGTTGAAAAAATTTTGCCAAAACCAAACATTGCCCGAAAACCAAAAGGAAAGTAGCAAATGTCAGCAAGCATGGTGAAGGCATGTCCACCTCCCGTGCTGGTTGGCGTTAGCAGATCAGTTGTGTGTGGAAGAAAGGGTGGTGCACTAAAACAAAGCTGTAAACTCTTGGAAAAACCTATTTGTAAAAGTAACACAGCTGCTGGATTGTTCATGGGGAGTCAGGTCTTATACAAACCAAACCAGTCTCTGGCATTTCATGGATCAGACCTTGGAGGTGTTGCTCAGTATAATAATGTACCAAAATGAGGGGTAGGTGGGCGCACACCTACCTAGTGTAGCTTCCTATACCTTGCATGGGAGGCTTGATAGACTGCAGCCAATGGTTGTTCCAGCATCTTTTGGTTTAAAAAAGATAATTCAAAATCCTGTGAAACAAACCTATCTGTGCTGCACAGGAGGATTTAAACCAGGAAAATCAACCTGATTGATCCAAGTGTGCACTCTGTGAAGGAGGGAAATATATTCATTTGAGTATGAAGCATAGTAAATCATCTGTTTACCTCAAAAATCTGAAATATTCTATCCAAAGCAGGATGGCAAGCTATGTCAGCCTCCTTGTCCATCTATTCATCTTCTGGTACAAATCAAACATTATGATTTGGCGAGAGGTCTCAAGCAGATGGGTGAAAGGCCACAGGACAGGCATTGCTCCCAGTTTCCATGAGCTTTATTTGAGTCCAGCCTATACGTAAAAGGTGTTTGTAGCCCATGCTAGAATCTTGAATCAGTCATCATAATCTATTTAATAGAAGAAATTGATCTCTAGGAAGTTCAAAAAACTTTTTGAACTACAGAAGCAAATCATCTGCTGGGTAGAAAATTATGTTAATAGCTGCTTCCATCAGCCTGTTGATCAAAAACAGACTGAAGGAAAGGGGAAGATGTTGCTGTCCGTGTGGACTGGTGTGGGATTTGAGCACCTCTCTGGATGCCAAAATCAAGGCATCTTGAAAACTTGAATCCTAATTTAACCTTCTAGATGTGTGGTACTTCACCAGTCTGCTACATTGGCCACACGGCATTTTTAGGGCCAGTATTAGAATTTGACTCCCGTTTCTCTCATTCCTTTAGAGATAAGTATTTTAATTACGTGGTGGATGCTTTCCTTCGGGAATGGCTGCAGTGTGCATGCTTGGTTCCATGGTACATAATTGCTGTGCCGCTGCAGGGACCGTGGGTATTGCATTAGCACAGCAGTCCCTGTGTCAGTCCGATTGTCCTCATTATGGGGTTCCCTCAGAAGCTGTAGAAGAAAGGTTCGTGTTGTTGTATGTGTTTCACCGTTCTCTACCACAGCTTCAACTCCTTCCTCCCGTTCTTGAGTTTCAGCTGCTTTTTAGCTGAGAGCAGGAGGGCTCAGCAGCAAGCTGCTTTCAATCTATGTCCTACCAAACCCAAGGGAAGCAGTGGGGAGGAAGAGTGCCCAGCACAAAATTGAGGCCATATTTGTTGTGAAACATATCCAAGATCTGCAACAAAAGAAGCTTCTGTAGAAGACTTTGGAGACTGGGCATTAAGGGTTTGATGTGTTCGTGATAACCCCGTGGGATCTGTGGCCAAGTAGTGGTGACAAGTAATAAACTGAAGCAGCTCAGTGAGAAGGAGCACCGGGATTTGTTGGAGGAAGGAGTTGAGTTTGATGTGAATGAAGAAGGAAGGCCCCCATCTGAATTTACCACCAACTTCCCTTACACATGGAAAAAACATGAAGCTGCTCAGCACATCTTGTACCAGAATGGGCATGTCTAAAGCTGATACCATGCCGAGGTACAAGGGAGTTACCAGTGTAAACAAACATACAAAACCAATGTGTTGGTAAGAGTGTAAAATACTATGTGGTAATTTTGAGCAAGAGCTTGTGGTTTTGTTAGTTATTAATCTTGCTACATGGTTTTTCCTTAGCGTGCCTTAAATATTTATGCAGCAGGAAGTGTGGTCAACTGAAAAGTTGCTGTGCTCTTACCATAACAGTTGGCATTGGCAGGTGTAGCTTTCGTGAATATAAACCGAAATCATGTTTGCCTTGGAGGGTGTTGGGGCTGAACGGTGTAGGTGAACACTGGCTGGGTTTCTATTGTTACTGTCTGCAAAAGAGTAGTTTTTAAACCAAAATCCAGCCTCTCTGATAGCTGAGGTGTTTGGAGTTCTGCTCTTGGAAGGGACACGCGATTTTCTGGGAGACTGAACCAAAAATAAATTTAAAGCTGAATTTGAGGACACTATACAAAATGTCAGGTTGAGTTTCTGTGACCATTACGTATGGTAGCGTAGGCTGAATTGGTGCCAGAGATGTGAGCATGCGCAGCCTTGGAAGGATGTGAAAGCCGTATTTCATATGGGGCCCATCTCTCTATTCATAGTTTTAACTTCTTTTGGATGATGGGAATGGAGACATCTGTAAAAAGTAATAAGTCCCCTTTCCGTCCAGAATAAGGCTATGCGTTTTCCAGCTGTTGGCTAAGACAGGTTTTCCTGTTGAAATAGCTTTTGTCTGATGTAAGTCTAAAACAATATGGTTATGGTAACCGAAAATATTTCTTTGTCAGTTCTGTCCCCTGTTAGTTATAGTTGTAAATCCACGTATTTCTATTCTTTGTTGCTTCTCGTAGCAGCTGTTTGATTTTTAAAACCTTATGGAGTCTTCCAGTGAAGTGCATACTGCTGATAAAATGCAGTATTGCTTATATTCTGTATTTTCTTTACCATATTGTGTAGCTAATTTTCTTTTATCTTCATAATGGATTCTCACGATTATAGAACATGCTCTTGCTTTCCTTCAGAAGTCCTGTCATCTTGAATAATACAAAAAAAAAAAAAAAACCTAACATTGATTCATGTGGTTCTTGGTTGCAACCACAATAATATGGACTGTGCCATGTATTTGTCAGCTGATGCCATTCTATATTCATAAAACATGCCTTGGGATCTTTTTTTAGATCTGTAGAGTTTAAAGATTAGCTTATTAGGCATCTCTCTGATGTGTAATTATTCTGGACTGTTAACCAGAAGATATGTAATTTATATACAGTAGGCAAGCAAAGAAGAGTGTATGTTTAAAAAATGAGTTTTCCAGAGCAGTTTTGCAAAAAAGGTAGTTGTAATGCAATTAAAATACTTTTATTTTTATTTAAATAAGTTAAACCCAAACCAAAACCATGTGCTGGCTAGTGAAGCAGTTTTACTTCTGTGTCTTATGTGCTTCTTTACTATAATTCTATGTTTTCTTTCAATTTCAAGATACAGTATTTTACAAATCAGAGGAACCCTATGAAATCAAGAGTTTAAAAAGCATGTTAGGTTATCTGCTCAATCTTGAAGCCAGGGCTGCATTACCTCCTCTGACTTTCTTTGCATTGCTCTGTACTAGTCGTTCTTGAATGAGATAAGATCTGATGCTTTCATTTCTTTCTCACAGCAGGTTCTTCTGAAGCACACTAAGCAGATATTTTTAATACATCCAAACAAAAATTGTAATTTTTGGAACTTCAGTTGGCATTTAGACTTTCAGCTTGGCTTCAGAGGTTCTGAGCTGGTGCTGGTGGTTGGTATCCAGCAGTTCTGGAAACACAAGAAGTTGCCCCACACCAGTGGCAGCAAAAGTCATTTTCAAAAATGTCTTTGAATCTTCAGCCACGTATACTATCCTCTTAGTGACAGAGGTACTTCTAGAAGTGAAATAATTACAAGGACCTGACCTCGTTACCGATTCAAAAGAAGTTGTAAGAAGGTTACCGTCTCCTAGACTATGTTTTTTGTGGCTGTTAGCCAAGGCACATGTCCCTCAGAGGGACATGCCTGCAAGCAAAATTGAAAAGTAGCATGTTAAAACCGAGGCCCGTGTTTTGTTGTGCTGACCTCTGAATTTCTGAGACGTGCAAAGAAAAAGTCATGATTCCATTTAAACCCAAATTTTGGAGCCAGAAGGTTCAACTTGACTGGCTCGTTTTCGAAGGTTTAGTGCATCCTTGCTAGTCAAGCTCAGTGTAAAGTGGAGACTAAAAGATGCACTTTTTCAACACTGTCTCTCCTACTGGCTGTGGTTTTGCATTGGAAATTATTATTGGAATTCATGAATCATATTGGTGGTTTTTGTGAATACAGTTTTCCAAAATTCCTGGCCTTGTTGTTATTCTACCATCTTTTCACTGATCTGCTTTTTAGTTAACCAAGAGCCTGCCTGTTTGTGTGAAACTGCTGGTTTTATGCAAAACCTATGGTGAAACTGTTGGTGAAATAATTGCTCAGCGATGCTTGAAAGGGTAAATAGCAAAGAAGTAGCATCCCAGGGTACAAAGAACTTTCCTACTGCATGAGTAGCAAGCAGCCTGAGTATCATCTCATTGGAACAGATGATTGCACTGTATAGTGGAGGTCTTTAGGTGCAATGCTAAGCTGTAGAAAAGTGTCTGAAAGGTTGTTACGGATTCAGGAGCTCTTGGGGGTGTTTTGAAGCCACAATGGATGCTGTTAGGTGGGAAAATATTTCGTAGAAATTTAGTGCAGGGCCTGCACTTCATCGGGCTGGTGAATCCCATCAGCCCAAATGAAGACAGAAAATGGGATTTATGTGACTTTCCCTGCATTTGTTTCTCAGAAAGCCACAGGTTGACTTTAAGCCACCAGCGAAGAATGCAAACATGACTTGAAATTTAGTTGTAGTCAGTGAATGCAGGCAGCCTTTGGAGGAATTCAGATTTGGATGAGATTCAAACTGAGCGTTACTCTGTTAGAAGCTGTTTGTGGATATTGGATGCTTACGTGGTCTCATGGCAAATTTTTGCAGAGCAGCCCTGCGGCGTCTGGAGCAAAAACTAGAACATCTCGTAGGCTCTCCTTTACCTTCTGCAGGGACTTAACTGAGGAGTTTGGGGAAAGACACAAAGGAAAATACATTGTATAATTTTGAA
The DNA here is from genome assembly GCF_047716275.1 of Strix uralensis. Taxonomy (NCBI): domain Eukaryota; kingdom Metazoa; phylum Chordata; class Aves; order Strigiformes; family Strigidae; genus Strix; species Strix uralensis. Next base: position 33,305,279 of record NC_133979.1, on the reverse strand, counting down.
ATTGCAAAGCAGCACCACATAATCATAGTTGTTTATTATTATGCAAAATCTGCTCTTTCTTATGAAGACCTGCACTAACATAAACATTTTGTGACCCCTTTTGCCCCTTTTGGGTGACTTTAGCATCCTTCTCCCCAGTTGTGAGTCCTGGCTGCCTCCCTGGTGAAATGAACTGTGATAGTGTGCGTAAAGTGCAGTCGAGTAGATAGGAGCTAAATATGTTTAAAGTAGCATTACTAATGATTACTTCTGCATTCAGAAAACGAAAATGTTATCTGATATACATAAATTCGCCAGATAACATTCTTATCACACAAAAGCCATTTTCTTTTATTATCAGCTCTTGTATGTTGCATTCCTAGGGCTGTTTTTTTCTTAGTTTCTCCTAAATAAAACATTTTGTGAAGCACAGAAAGGTGAAGAATTTAAGTTTTGATATGGACAAACAAAACAGAGAACTATATTCTTCCCCAAAAAGAGATGAAATATCAACATCCACATTGATAGGAGTTCAGATTAGATTGATGGGGAGAACTTTATGGAGACTCATGATGGAAGAACTGAGACTTAAAAAACTGGAGCTCCATAATTGATCATACAAAAGCAGGAGTGATGAAAGCAAACTGATACTAATTGAGGTGTTGCCACCATAGGTATAAAACCAGGCCTTGAACATGTCCTGGTTATGTGTTGCCACAAGTCGTGGCATACGGGCAAGTACTTTTGGCGTGTCTATACATGGAGGTCCTGCAGAAGACCTTGAGGATTGTAGGGTTACTGCAATCCAGCAGGAGAGCTTTCGCCGAACCATTTCCAAATAAATTCTCGTGAACAAATTTCCTCTTCTTAATAATAATATACCCAGCTGTTTTTCTGAGCCCAGAAGCTCACATGGTCCTACTGTACAAACACAGCACTGGAAGAAGGTGGTTTTGATTTGTTTTTTTCCTTTCAAGTTGTGTTGTGTTGTCACAAGCCCTTCTGAACATGAAAGATAAATGGAGAGGAAATGAGGCAACTTATCTTTTTTTTTTTTCAAAAAGGAAGGAGCATTGAAACATTGAGGTGGAAGAGCTGAGCGACTGAGGAGGCTCAAACACACGTTTAGTGAGCGAGACAATAGCTGACTAGTGCTTCTTCCTAAGAATTCTTCTTAGAAATGGAAAAAACAAACACCAGCACTAACCCCATTGTCTTCTCAGGGATGCTTTCATGAGCACTTGAGGAACTGAAACTCGTCCAGGCGGAAGAAGAATAATGTACAACACTTGGCACACTGTCAAGTGGCTGGACTGTAACCCCTCTGAGCTTGATTCCACCATATATATAAGTGGGCTTTAGTGAAACCGGAGGAAACAAGATGACTTTGAGACTTCACCTGCAGAGTTGTGTGCCACCACCTTCCCGTCACAGCAAGCGACACCGTAGCTACGCCTGTCTGGGAGTCACAGTCAAACTCTCAGTGGGGTTCTGGCATTTCTCTGAAATACAGCTAAAAATAGAAGTCTGAAAAAGAAAATAAATTCTTTTCAACAGTTTGCTGGGACAAAGAGTAATTAGACGTTAAACACCAGCATTTGCACAGGTGTGACTATAAGATAAAGGCCTTGCTTTGCGTGTGTCCTCTGTTATATTTACATCAAATTCTTTCTGAACGCAGTTCTTTTTCTTTTTTCCTTAAATTCCCTTAACCTATGACCTTGTGATGTGGGGGTATTTTTTCTACCTCTGGTGATCTGGAATGCTGTCCCTGGCTAGTTGTAGGAAGAGCAGACCTGGGGAACATGAAAGCAACCTTTCATCTTTGATACTGCTGCAGTTGCAGAAAGTTAGGGGTTGTTTTGATTTTTACTTGACCTCTTCCAGGATAAAATTTCCAGAATTAATTCTGAATTTGGTAGCAGAAGATGTATTTTATTAGACAGGTCCCAACTTTAATCCAGAAGAATCAAAGGCATAAATTCTGCCAAGAAAGGAATCTTTAATGGGTCCTTTTAACTTTGAAAAGAAAAAAAAAAGAAAAACACCAAAAATGTTTGGATCACTTCGTTTCTTTCTTTTACAGTGCTTTGGAAATATTGAAATCTTGATTATGGCCTTGCTCAACTTTGGATGGCAGAAAAGAGGGAAAAGGAGGCCACTGGCAGGTCTCCCACATTGAGAAACCCCAGGCAGCCAGGAAGCCATCTCCTGTCTTCTGTTTGCTTGTTCCCCTTTATTTTCTTTTCACTCCCTTTTGCCTCATTTTATCTGCTTCTGCCCACGGATTGTCCCTGAACTAAATTTAGCAGGGGCTTTTGGAGCAGTCGCGTTGCTTTCGCGAGGGAAGGGAAGACCTCCTTTGCTCTGCTGCAGCCTCTGTTTTCTTTGCACCCACCTCGCAGCTTGAAGAGAGCAAAAGGCTGCATCCTAACCCAAACTGGGACTTCTGGGCAGTAGCAGCTGCTATAGCAGAGTCCAAGTAAAGTGTGAGTGAGAAAACCAGACATAATCATTCAGACCAAGATTGTTTTGAAGGGTGAGAGGAGACTCCGTCAAGGTCTCTGTTTACAGTTAAGCATCAGCGTCTTCCTCGCTTTGTGTCAAACCAGACATTTCCATAGCTTTGAAGAACCCCGGATGCAGGCAGCTAACGCTCTGGTACCACTTGTGGTGTTTCTCCACTAACTTGAATTATAAAGCTTATTTGTTGCATCGCAGAGCTGTAGTTTCCCTTCCCCATCTGTAATACTCACAGAAAAAGAGACTGGTTTACACGGGGTTTGGTGAGCAGAGTCATGTAATAATTACACACTTGTTTTCGAAACTCTTAACCTTAATTGATGCTTTTTTGCAGCCGTGGGAAGAAACCTCTTTCCCCACAGGATGAGGCGCCAACACTTCCTCCTGTTTCTTCTGCAGAATTAAAAATTCAGTGAACAGTGTGGGTTATGCTGGCGGGGAGATACTATCATCCGTAGAGAAGGGTTTGTCTGTAAAAGGGGAGACTTTTAGCTGCGTGAATATAGACCCTTTAATACTTGGAAGTATTTCTTGTAAAGTGTGAATGCAATCATTTTTAGATCCATTTATTTCTAAAGATTTAGCAAAGGAGTTTATTTTTCTGAAACGTGAGAACTATCAGCAAGGAGAATTTGTCTAGTTTGGCTTACCTAAGACATAGAAAGATTAACCACATATTAGGAAAAAATACTTAGAAACACCAGAACTAAGAAGCATTCCTCTACTGATTCATTTTCCCAGCTTAAAACCACTAGTCCATACTAGTTGCTGTTCTGCAGCTGCTGGGTGTACATATGGATGGATGATATGATGGAGATATTTTTTCCATATGCTTAATACATATGCAAAACAGGTTATTCAAAGTCATGGTGAATAATTCTGGCTTTACCAGGGCAAACACGCAGACTATCTACTGGCGTCATGACATTGTACCCTATGGTGTGCTGCTGTGAAACAACATTTTTGTCTTGTAGGTTGTGTCAGCCCTGAACAACTCCCACTGTAGCATCTTTATGGCCAACAGAGTCAGGTGGCATCAGAAAGTGATCCCATTGTATCACCATGCTTTGTAACAACAAAATATATGACATATTAAAGAAATTCTGAAATAATGCTTCACTGAAACTTCTAGGTCTTAAAAATGAGTCCTCCCATCCTCTCCCCAATAATGTTTTGCTGTGACAACAGTTCAGCTTCCTTGTGTTCATCTCGCAGTATTATAGCGGAAATTAATGAGAACCCGAAGCAAATGACTAAAAATGTACTACAACGAAATGTTTTCCCATTTTTGTTGTCCAAGCTTAATGTAAAGTGGGAGGTGGGGTAAAAAAATTCCTTCAGATGTGAACTGCATCTTATATATTCGTCTTCCCTTAATATGAAGTTTTATTAGAAGCTTAATTTTATATATATATATTAATTTGTCCTGTTTAAAAAAGTGAGAAAAGCAATAAAATGGATTCTTGGTTTTCACAAAGAGTTGTCTCTTTGTCTATCTAAAGACCTGTGTGGTCAGCTACATCTAATATGGGTAAATACTTCTGTCTCCTTTACTATGTAATACACACCTTTATTCTCCCCCCCCGCTGCACAGCAAAGTTTGCAGTGCAAGTATCACTGTGGTTTTGACTTAAAAGGACTTCCTGGGGTGCTGTAGCAGAAATCCAATTTTAAAAATACATATTTACCAAGAAAGCAACGTGTCAAAAGACCACAAGAGGAGGTTGCCTGAGAGATTGCAACAGCAAAAGGCTTTTGCAGGCTCATAAGCTGGAATGGGAAGGAGACCATGTCTGGGACTGCTCCTCTGCTGTACCCCTCCCAGGGGGAAGGTGCGTGCGTTCCTTGCAGTCCCCCTCCAAATGTCTTTCCACGGCTGCTGCCCCGCAGAAGGACCAAGGCAAGACGGTGTTGGCACAAGCTAAGAAAAATAGATTACATTGGAAAAAGGTCCCCACTGGCACACTGGTGACATGTATGGCCTTGGCCTTCAAAAATCTGAATGGTACTAGCTGTTTGGGTTAAAATCTGGTGTTTACCCAGTTGGTCTTTTGGGTTTCAAAATGGCAAGGAGGAACTCTGAAAATGAAATTACTTCCTGCGATAAAATCAAGAGACGTGGCTGTGGTCTTGGAAAGCTATTAAAATAAACAGCCATACTTTGAGACCTCTGCTTAATTTAGTTCAGCGATGAATCTTGTTTTTAACCTTTTTTTGCACATAGGCTAGCTGAAATATTGTCCTTTGCAAATCCCGACACTCATTTTCAGTGTATATGGGAGCCAGAAGAGAATCAAACACCTTGTGATTCAGTGAGAAAAACTGCAAGGGAAGGGGACCCAACAGTACCCTTATTCTCATTTTGTTACCCACATGTAGCCCTTTTCCATTTTGTGGGGTTTATGTGTTTGTTGAGGAGAAATGGAAAAAGCCATTATCACGGGATAATGGCCTTCTGCTACAGTGCTTAAAAGGTGATGCCTTCATGGGAAACCTGGTACTCTGGGAAGTCCATCTGGGTTGACTTACACTCGACTGGTGGTGAAAGGAGTTATAAGGTAAAGAGAATAAAGGGAACTTGCTTGTAAGGTAACCTCAGCATGAATGAGGCCCCGCATGGAAAGACATGTGTGAGTACTCATAACTATGTCCAGTGTCATATAAGCCTTTGAGTAATTTTGTATTTGAGCTAGCTAGTACAGCATATTTTTTGCAGATTAATTAAGAAAAAATAAATGAGTAAAAATATCTCCTGGATCTATATGAGCACACTCCAGGCATTGCACAGAATGAATCTTGTGCAGGTGTGTGTGTCTGTATAAATATACATCTGTTCAGAAAAACCTTCAACTAGTAACATGAAGATGGTTGTTTCTGTTATCTGTATCTCCAACGTGAGAATGGTTTTTGTTATTTTATCTTGTGGATAGTCAAGCAGTGAAGTAGCTGGCTGTAACGCCTGTCACCTGAAAGGGAGGGAAGAGGGAATACATCCTGATTTAAAGGGTGATGCAGCGCTGGCTTACATTTTTGGAAAGCTGTTTAAATGTTCCCAAGAAACATTCTTGTACGACCTATTGTGATGTGTAACGTGATACTGAGATCTGGATTGGAGAATGCTGCTCGAGACAAGCTTGGTGTCTGTTTCCCCATTAGTGGCTCAGCTTGTGGCTCAGGGAGTTGAAAAAAAACCCCAAAACTCAAAACCATTGACCTTCACCAAATTAACTTAATACAGAGCATCGTTTAGCTTCTTGTGGCCCCCAGGAACTACACTGGGTTCATTTGGTGTATTAAATCCCTAGCTCTTCTGGTGCTGTGAAATAAACTTATAAATAAAGGATTGTCAGACCTTATTCTTGTTGAATTTGACCATGAGTTATTGTTTCTAGACAGAGCGTTGCTGCTTCTAACCCCATTACCAATAAAGGATAAATTTCAGCAGCGTTAAGGATAAGCTTATCTGACACAGTGTTAATCAAACCCTTGGCTTGCGTTGGGCTTGTTTCTGCTTGATTAAGCACAAGCTTTGGCCTTTGTGTAATTTGTGATTATTAGGATTTTTTTAATCTGACAGAAGTGCAAAGGCAACTCATGAAATCTTATTTCTCCCCTAAATAATGATTTGGCAATGGGAGCGTTGCAGAGCTGGCGGCTGGTGGCCACCGCTGTTTCATAGAGCAGTGCCTGATCTCACCAGTTGCAATTCAGGTATTTTAAGGTTAAAATTCAAATCCTTCCCATTACTTTCCCTATCCCCTGCTCCAGGTGGTCTGTGTTTAAGCGGGATTGGTGCTCTGTATTTTGCTTTGCGTTTTTTAATAGTGAGACAGTATTCAGAATTAATTTAAAATAGCAGGTTCCGTAGTTAAATCACAAGCTACTCTTAAGAAAACAAGTCTTTTTTTTTTTTTAGAGTGCATGAGGTCTGTCTCACTGAGGTCTGTCTGCTCCCTCTGAAATATGAGATGCTCATCAAGTTGCCCAAGAATACCATTATAGGTGTATAAACCTATTGAAATCTATGGGATAATTGTGCAGCTCAGTATAAAATTTAGCCTCGTTTAGCAGAGCACTGCAGGAAGAGCTACGTACTCAAATGAAATTGTAGAAAGGGAGATCTGCAAGGCTGGACCAGAGCCTGTTATTTTTGGCTTCTCCTTTGCCATGGATTGAGTTTACATGAACTTACAAACATGTTTGTTTAGCTTGCCCTGAGAGAGAAGCTTCATTTCTGGTGGAACACAAATTTCACACCCATGGTCTCAGCTGGCAAACTTGCTAAGAAATATGATTTTTTCACAAGACAGCATCAGCTTTCCCACTCGTCCTATAGAAGAGATGGGCTAAGCACCCAAGGAGTGCTTATATGCTGAGATTTAGGAAGACGATGATCAGAGGTGTGATGGGTATTATCCTTTCCTGTGCATTGAGTTTTGGGCCACTAACTGGAATTTTACCAATGTAATTCAGTGTCCACATTGCAGATAGATAATTTGGGCATGTGTGCATGCCAGTATAGTTACAGCATTACAAGTTTTTAATGAGAGTAGTCTCCATGAATACAAAAACAGGCTGAGAGTAAATAATTGGTTTAAGTATTTTATCAGGTGCAAACTGCGCTTCTCAACGTGTCTGTGTGGGGAAGAGGGTCAGCTCCACTGGAGAGCTTCTTGGTTTGGCTGAACGAGTGCAAACAAACCTGCAGAGAGGTGGTTCGGACAGATCAGAACCTGGGATTTGGTGTCATCCCTTTTTGTCATAACAGGCATTAAATCATGACTCACAAATAATCAAAATACTGTTTCTATAAATAAGGATCAAACTGAGCTATGCTTTCAACAACAAAGAGAGGGTTTTATAGTGCCTCCCTGAACGTGTAGGATAAAGCCTGGATTTGAGCACTTGGATTTGAACAGCTTCTGGGTGGTACCACAAGTACTGGTATCATTTAAGGGCAACGGAGCTGGTGCAGGGTCTGGAGCACAGGTCTGATGGGGAGCGGCTGAGGGAACTGGGGGGGTTTAGTCTGGAGAAGAGGAGGCTGAGGGGAGACCTCATGGCCCTCTACAGCTACCTGAAAGGAGGGTGCAGAGAGGGGGGATGAGTCTCTTGAGCCAAGGAACCAGCACCAGGACAAGAGGGAATGGCCTCAAGCTGCGCCAGGGCAGGGTCAGACTGGCTCTTAGGAAGGATTTCTTTGCAGAAGGGGTTGTTGGGTGTTGGAATGGGCTGCCCAGGGCAGGGGGGGAGTCCCCATCCCTGGAGGGGTTGAAGAGTCGGGTTGACCCAGCGCTGAGGGATCTGGTGGAGTTGGGAATGGTCAGGGTGAGGTTCATGGTTGGACTAGATCATCTTCAAGGTCTTTTCCAACCGAGATTATTCTGTGATTCTGTGATTCTGTACTGCACTAGAAAGAAAACTGTAGGAAAGAGGGAATCACTGGTAATTCCCACTGCACTATTACGTGTCCCGGAGAACCAGACAGTGGTGGGCACTCTTAGAGAGGATATGCCAAAGAGAATTGCTTTTACAGGCTTTCTGGTTACCAGATGCATTTAATAAATGATAATGATGTTTGAAATGAATGGATGAATTCAGGAAGAGCAGCTTTTATGCACGGTATCGCAGCAGAAGCAGCAGAGGCTGCTTCGTTTTCTTCATGGCGAGCATCCCCCCTGTTCCGGAGCTGCCAGTACTGACATCCAGCTTTGCTGATTCGCAGGGCCCAGATGTAGAGCATCTACAGTTTTAGACGTTTATCTTAATCAAAGGCTGTGCTTATCTTGGACTTGGGATGAAGTTGACCCATGAGCTGAACACTGAAATGATTATGTTAACTCATTTTACTGCTACCCTGATGGGCTATGAGAATAACATTATATATCTGGACAGATAGATAGCTGGCTGGCTGGCTGCCTAGTAGTAATTTTAAAGCTCAGTACTGAATTTGCTGAATAGCATTAAGGCCTGCAGTATAGTTTACAGCTTATCGTTTAAAAGCATGTCCCCAGTTGTAGGTGAAGCACCATGTGGGTATGATCAACTGATCTTTTTATATTTACTTCTGATGGCTTTTCTCGTGGCCTTGTGGAAGAAATGCAAGGACAAAGTCATTCATTCCCGTTCTGTCTCAATACTTCACGCTTGTTTGAAGTGCTCGTGCACAATGCTTATTGTTTCTTTTAGGTTTCATTTTGTCTAGGGTTTGCTTTGATACAACAAATCACCTACTTTTTTTACAGTTCATGTCCCTCGGGGCTCAAAGTGTATTTTCCAGCTGGTTTAAATGGTTTAAGAAGATAAATCCCCCAGACCTCCAAAGAGATTCATATCACAGATCATGGTATTTTTTGAAAACCCCGTTCAAAAGGTGCTGAGTGCAGGCAATTGTGCTATGAAGAGGAAGGGTCATGGCCATCTTGCTACCCTTGGAAGGGTCATGTTACCACCAAACACCAATATTTAAGTGGAATAACAACTTTTATGGCAAGTCCTTACCTCTTTCTCTTCCTAACTTCCAAATGGCCAAAGTCCGGTGAGTGTTGGCTACCCCTCTCTTGTATGCCAGCCAATTATTTTCTGACCTTTTTTTTATGAATTTTCCTGACCTGCATTTGTACCAGCCACTTGGCACCACATTGTTGAGAGCGGAGAAGCTTGGCAGGGTGAGCTAGCCAGGCTGCGTGTGGCCGTGCCACCAGGCTGAAAGCCAGTGGCTAGACCAGCAGAAATTCATGGGAGAACTTGCCAAGGAGTGCCCTTATTTTTTAAAGTTGTATGTCAGTTTATTTTAATAAAAGCAGTGAAACCCAAAATGAAAAGTTGGGTATTTGAGGACATGCTGTGGGTCTGATGACTTGGAGCTACGTACAACTGTTCAGCATGGTGATGCACAGCTAAGAAGGTCAGTGGAAAAGGGAGAAGAAACAAGTTTGGGGGAAGATTCCCAATTTCCAGTGGGACAACTGACAGATGTTTCTTGTTTCTCAGTGTAATGACATTTGTTTTTAGTTTTAAAAGACTAACTTGTGCTACATTTTTGTGATCAAGTGCAAGGGTGGTTCTGCAGAACAGGAGGTGCATCATGAAGCATTAGCCAAGTTTATTCTGGAGCAGGATCTAAACCCCCAGCAAAGGGGTGACGGACCCTTGCCATGTTAACTTGAGAAATCCTTCTACCTCCATCACTGTCGTCTTTTCCTGTTGGTAATTTCAGTTGCATGCAGGCTTCTACTGGAGATGATCGTAGTACGTATACTCCTAGGATAAACATCCTAGCTGCTGCTTTTCAGATCACATTTATATGGGCTGGAGCTGCGCCGTTGCCAGATCAACCAAGTGGGAAAGTTGGCTTTGCTCCATATAAACAGCTCTGATTAAGCAAGCCACACTAAATTTGGAAAAGAATTAGGGGAACTCATTTTTCAACTACCCTGGAGTATTTTATCTCCAGTTGCTCCATGTTATCGTTTCATGGGAATAGTTTCTATAACTCATGACTGTTTCCATCATGTTTATTTTCAGATAGTGTATTTTTATCTTCTGTAAACCAAAAGAGTTTAAAGATCCATCGACGAACAATGGATCAACGGTCTGTCCACTTCTTTTCCCACCCACAGGTAGCGTTGCAATTCCTGTTGAGCCGAGCACTACAAGTCCAGGTCCTTGTGTGGTCCCACTCACAATCTGTTCAAAAAACCTTTTATTCTTATTTTAAGAGGAGGTAGTATTTTGAATGCAGAGATTCTTTGCAACAAGTAGTGCAAAGATTGGAGTAAATAGCCTGAAACATTTGCTCCTCGGTTCGTGTTTTGGTTGATTGTAAATACAGTCTGCACATAAAATCTACACTGATGTCATATTTCGCACTTAATATATATTATGAATTGCATAGTTCCTTTCTCTTTGGTCATCATACTTGAAGCTGATCTAAGAAATGTTGACAGTGAAGAATCACACTTCTGAGACAATTTAGCCATGATTGAAAGACTTTGCCAAAATTACAGGTATTTCCTGTGATTGTTGAGGGTTTTTTTCCCAACACCAGAATTTTGTTCTTTGTCCCACTTCCTCTACAAATTTTTACTGCAGGATGCAGGCAGTAGTCAAGTGAGGTCCAGTGTCCAGGAGCCCTCTGTAACAGATTAAGAGGCCACTGCAAACTGGAAAATAAAAAGCCGCGGTGGAAAATAGGGGCAAACCCTGAGCAGGAAACTCCACTGGGGCTGGGGCCAACAACATCCTACTGCTGGCTGGGACCAGAATTAAAAAAAACATGCTATAAAGAAGGTTTTGGGAAGCTTTGTCCTTATTTGGAGAATAAGTTTATGCCTCTGCCCAAAGCAGGCTGGTTTTAAAAAGGCTGGCAGAGGGGCAGGGATTTTCTGCTTCAGCAGCACCGGTATCCTGCTATTATACACAAGCGCATCCTGTAATCAGTGGATCTCAAAAAATCTGGTCTCTTAAAAATGGAGGGTTGGAGTCTAGATTGTCACCTGATGCCGTCCCATGAGTAAATCTGTGAAAAATTTACATACCTGAAAACTTAACCTGGCCGCCTGACATCCCTCCAGCTTTGTGTAACCACTGCCAATGAGCCGTCTCCTCGCAGGGCTTGAACAGGCGGCAGGTTTGTAACCCAGCAGCAGTGTGTGATTGGAAAGGGGCAGGAGTGGGGCAAAAGGGGCTTGCAGTTTAGTTGAAGGCAGCGATCACTTTGATGCTTAAGAAGGAGAAGGCTCCAGCTCACCTCTCTGAGCTGGTTACACGGGGGTAGCTGGAATGAAAGGTCGTGTCAATATTGTCCCTAAACTTGAGAGATGCATCAAATTCTGTGCATCAAACTGAAAATAAAACTGCAGAAGCAGAGGAGCTGACGTATAGCTTTTTCTTTTGCATGCTAGTCCACGTAACTACAGTGAGGTAAATGTAATAATCAGAAAGTTATGGAGTAATTAAATACTGTGCCATATGAATTGATGAAATTAGCTCTGACAGCCTGGTGATGTCCCGCATCAGGAGCAAATTGGAGCTGGACCTGAAATAAACACCTTACAAAATCTTTTGCCATTGCCTATCTCTGTGGACTCCTTACCAAACTAGCTATTTTTCCATGGCAGTCTCAGCCACATATATTTGGGGTTTTTTTAATGGAAATAAGGTGACCAGAAGTGGTAAATCTTTAACCATAGCATCTTCTACACCAGAGCATCCCATGCACTTTGTCCTGTAAAATCCCATGCACTTGCTCTCATAATGATCCATGGCTTTTCTCTTTGTTTAACCGTATTTAAAAGTATTTAAGATGTAAAAAGGCACGAACATTCTTGGGAACTGTGCTGACATTTAAACCCCTTTTTTTGGTGAGAAATGGCAATAAAATCAGTAGTAATCCGGAAGTTTTTCATGGTTACTTTAGAAGGACTATGCTTACATCCTTGAAACAGCAAATCTGTCCAGATCTCACTGATTTCATCATAGCTGCTGCAGACTCACAGCCTGTTGTATAAAATAAAGAAACATCATGAAGACTCCCAGTGAATCCCTTTTGGTGGTAGTGTTGGTGGGTGGCTGGGAGGAGTTCATCAATCTGGGAACATCATTGTAGGTGCAGGTGGTTCAGCTTTTCCAGAACTCTGGAGGTCATGGTGCTTCTTGCTGGTTCCCCTCTTTGGGCCTTCAGGAGTGCTGAACGCCAGTCCTGGTTTAGAAGCCCATGTGTATAAAGGCTTCAAGAAATCTCAGCTTGGAAACTACCATTTTTTTTGTCTTACACAGGAAAATATATTTCTCCCCAAGCAGCACAAAATAAAATTTTGGAAGCATCAAAATTGCTTGGGGTGTGAAATTGCATTTCTCTGTTGTATGCTCAGAAGAAAACCCTTTGTCATGGAGTTTCTTCATACAAGGAAAAAAGGGATCTCTCCAGATGCTATCTAGACCATAGTCCAGGTTTTGGTTTTCTCATTGCTGCAGACTCTTTGAGTCACATATATGTTCATGGCTTTAACTTTTAGCTTCACTTCCCTGTTTGTGAAGCATTTTTATTTCTTTGATAGTGTTAATAGTTAATTACTTGTAAATTGCTCTAAGATTCTCAGAAATGAGACTGTCTGTGGTTTTATTGCTGTTATTGCTACTGATGAGATCTTGAGCGTAGCAAGACAATACAAGATTAGTGTTTATTGCAGCATGACTGGGTATCTGTTTACATTAAAACAAAAGAAGAGACTGCAGTGCCCAAGCCTAGAAAACATCCTTTGTAGGAGCTTGGAATCAGCTTTAAAATCTCACTATGTGATAAAATTGGCTAATACGGCTAAACAGTAGCCAGTATCACTTGTTTCTTTGAAACAAGTTTCTTTGAAAACCTTATCAGCTCTTGAACACCCATGACTCCATGGCTGTATGTCCCAGGGAGAGGCCGATAGCGTCTTAGAGAAATGGATTTGGGGTATGTTTTGCCTACTCTTAGAAGGAAAAACAACATTCAAACGCCAATGTTTTCATGCACAAATTCCCTCTGTGCTTGGTTTCACAGCAGCTGAATGCATCTCCAAGGGTTTTCTGATCTGCTGTACAGCAAGTGGCTCTTGGTACGCTTGGGCAATATTTTGGGTCGCTGGTGATAGCTGCTTTGGTTCTGCATTACAGTTTCCGAACTCACATACATTAAATGCGATTAAATCTCTGTTTCTGCTTTAGGAAAAACAGAAGCTGTCATCAAAAACTTCAGCCCGCACTACAGACGCCAGTACGCGGTGGCTTTCTGCAAACACGTGCAGGATGAGCTGGAGCAGCACCGGGATTCCCAGTCCCGGTTCCTGAAAACCAAGGTAGGAGGGCACGTAAGGCCTTCTCCATCCTCAAGCTGTCATATAGCTCCACTCTCCTGCATGAAATAATTAACACATTGACCATTTAAATCACACATTTAGTAGTCGTAACGTATGAAAAGCATGAGCTGGAAGTGTATCCGCCACTGACTGGGCTCGGTTTTCTTGTTTTTCCCAGTTTTGAATGCCCTCGAGTAAAGTTGATAGGCGGTACAGATACTCAAAGCTTCTAAAAATCAAACCCAAAGTATTTTTAAAGCTATTTAAATGTTTCTATATATACAAGCGCAGTACAGAAATGTTCTTTCAGCTCCTTATATTGGATAGTTGAATACATAATAAATGTGTATCTAGGACATTTTATGTCTGTACTTTCTTATATATAATCCAGGTGTACTCAGTAGATTTGCAAGTGCAGATGTTTGCAAGATGCAGATGGTTCACTCAGGTTTTAGGTGGAAAAGTTACATCTGGGTGCAGGTTTAAAGTTTATTTTTGAAAATTCATCTTTGTTTTGGTCTTGTGTGGTTGTCTTATCGTATCATGAGAAGAACATCTAGGTAGAGTTGGACACTTGGACAAAACTAGTTGCTTCCTGCTGATTGCAAGGTTTTACAAGAATCTTGAGACAGAGATCATACATTCAGGGCAGAAATTAATGTAGGAAACTTAGTTAACCCTTTCAGCCATGGCTATAGGGTTCCATAAAGAAGATGGCAATAATCCCCTCTGTGAAGTGAGCTATGGAGAGCTGTTTGTTATGAGAGACAAAAGTCTCTTTATTAGAGGAAAATGCAGAGAACCAGCCTTCAATATTAAGAAGAATCAAATCTAAATGTTTCAGCTGTGTTGGAAATTACGGGTTTCCAACACTCTTGAAATGAGTAGGGTAAAGCAGTGAGGTGGAATGCAAAAGGTGGGATAATAGAGGATCCGTGTCTTTCAAAAAGACACATATCAGTTACAAGAGCACATTTTGAGTCCAGCATGCCAACCGAAAGGTAAATAAGAACGTCTCTGTCTCAGAAATCTGGAAGTATTTTTGGAAGGCAGAGCCCTTCTACTGCCTCTTCACCTTAGGCTTCAAGAATTTGATTGTGATGTAGTATCTACCCAAATCAGAGAGAATGTTTATGACTCCAAATTGCATTTGAAGACTCAAAAGCCCTCGTAGCAGCCTTATGGAAATGTAGAAATAAACGCTTCAAAATGGTCAGTAATCCAGAGTAATTTCAAATCTCAAAAATTGTCTTTGTAGCCCCCAGCAGAAGCTGGAACGGTCTTATATGAAGCAGAGCTGCTGCATTTTGCTGAGGATCTGAAGAAGTGGAAGGACAGATATGTCGTTATCAAAAATGACTACACTGTGGATTGCTTTGAGACTAAAGAGGTAAATGCTTCTTCCTCTTATGTTCTTCTATGCTCCCAAATAAACTGGTATCAGGTGAATTTGCTGCTGTTGCTGCCTTTCTGTTAGCAATGATAGGTGAAATGTCCTCGGCAAGGCAGCTCCAGCCTTGCAGACCTGGATGGAAGCTCCACGGGGATGGCTGAGGGTACAACCAAGTGCCTTGCATTGGCCATATACATTAGCAAGAAATAGAAAATCATTTTAACTGTGCTTTGAACCTTCCTTTGCCTATCACAAAAAGCTTCTCATCTGTATGTCATTCTAATACATCCCTACTCTTCTGCAGTTGGATTTTAAGTAGCAGTTTTTGGGTGGCTACAAGTTGACCGCAGTGAAGCTTTTCATTCGGCAGCTGCCATAGTCAAACTAGTCCTGGCTGACAAATGAAACAAATAGGGCTTAGAAGAAAATCCCATCCTTTTCCCCTCCCTTCTGTCCCTGACACTTCACCACAGCTGATAAGCACTGAGAGAATATTTTAAAATATGTATTTTACATTTAACCATGTTTTAGATCTGCTGTGTCTAGGGAATATATCCAAAATTCAGTCTGACAAAAAAATTTTCCCTTTGGGAAATATCCCCATGCATTAGCTTTGTCAGTGAGTTGTGTATTTTATGTTTTCCCTCGCCTTAAATCTCTACTTGACTCCCCCTCTCTTGATTTTCCAGGCCTACCAGAAAGGAGCCAGCCCTAAATATCATGTTCTTCCTGCAGGAGGCAAAGTACTGACTTCAGAAGAAGATTACAATTTGCTGTCTGATAAACATTTTCCAGATCCTGTTGGTAAGCCCTGCTCAAAGCTGAACTGCCAAACCCCAGGCTCTGTTCCTTACGCAGACCTCTTCTGGCAAGCCTTTCAGGCTAGACTTTAAAACAGGGTGACAGAAGATGCACACAGCCCTTTTCCTAAGTCACAGCACAGCTCCAGAGTGGACATACACAGATGCTATAAGCTAATGTTCACAGAAATGCTGGCTCCCTTTTTTCTCCAGCATCCCGGCACAAAGCTGCTGGAAGCTGTGCAGAAGCAGGGCAGGAACCACACCACCATTGTTCCCAGGCTTTGTTAATATTCCTGGTTTATTTGTTTCCATTTTTAGATGCCAGCTGCCTGGGTTGACTCACAGTTGATAATAAGTCCCACAGAGAGGGCAGGAAGGTTGCTGCTGCTGAACTTGTTGTTTCTGGGACGGGAACCGCTGTGGTCCTGCCTGCCCCCACTCCATGAAGACTGAGAAAATTTGGGCTTTAAGCAAGTGGATCTCATCTTAAAGAGTCAGATTTGGATAATGGGATGCCACATAAGGAAAGGAATAAGGGCAGCGTGTAGACAGGGTTTTTTTTAAGTTCTGTCTCATACCACTTGAAGTTATGAATGGTGGGAGGTGTCTCCCTTACACCCCTTTCCCAAGGCACAGGTTGGTCAGAGGGTAGCATGGGGCAGCGGTGCCTGGAGGTGTCCTCTGTGTGTCACCACAGCTCTGCAGAAGTTGGAGTTGAGTGACGTGGAGCAGTCCAAGGCTGCTTGCGGTCTTTCCGTGGCTCTCCCTTCACAAAGGGAGTCAGTTAGTCCTTTAGGGCCCTTCTCCCTTCTGTGCAATGCTGAAGGCCCTCCGAGATGAACTTCGGGCTCTCAATGCACACTACTGTGACAAGATTTGGTTTGGCCATCCATAAACGGTGTTGTACAGCACCTCCTGTGCACAGTGACTCAGGGCAAGTGGAAACTGGAGATACTTAATGCTTCCTTTGCTTCACCTTCAAGGGCTTGAAGCAACACGTCATAAGGCCACCTTGCACTTGTGTTTGGAAACCCTGGAGACAGGAAAACCGCTGCTGTTCCTACATGGTTTAATGCAGTTTGTTTCTATACAAAAGACCATGTGATCCTATATTGTCTCTATGTGGAAGAGACCAGAGCTGCCCACTAACTTACTTATTTGCCATGAAAACCTTTTCCCTAGCAGCTACAATCCAATGAAATAGTTTCTCTGGAATTTTACTAAAAGTGTGTAGTTTATGGCTACCTTGGATACAAAACAAGAGGACATCAAGTTGCTGTGGTATAATGTACAGAGGTGGTTGGTGCCTGCTGTGTTTGCCCATCCCATCTCTGTCCCCCTGCCTTCCCTGCCCAATCGCTTGGATCAGGAAGGCTTGATTTTTTCATAAATCATGCTTCCCTGCTAGCAAAGGTCTGTTTTCTCTGTCATAGCAGAGGAAAAGAGCCAACCCTCCCAAGAAATCTGCAGATTTCAACTGGAGATTTTTTTTGTGTAGGGTCGAGTGAGAAGGATGTCGCTCAAGCCTTCGTTCAGCTGCCGAGGGAGTTCCCGGTTTACCTGTGGCAGCCCTTCGCCCGGCACAGCTGCTATTGCTTCCCGGAGCCAGAAGCTCAGAGGCAGTTCAGCGCCGTGCTGGGGGACTGTGTGAGACACTCAAACCACGGTGAGTGCAGAAAGGGCCTCCTCTTCCTGTGTGTCGTTCACCTCGGTGAAGATTTAAATAGCTATTAGAGTAAAAAAGCTGTAGAAAAATGCAAGTCACTTAGGAAAGATACTTGGCTTTCAGTGCCTTGAGGAATGCATTAACATACCCCTTTTTGCTTTGCTGGGAGTGCAGTTAGGTGGGATTTGAGCTGCAGTGTAGTAAGCTTGGGTAGAAAACATGGGAATTGCTTTGAAAGTTACATTCCCCTCCCTGTCAGCTCATCTAAATCCAGTATCATGATACAGAATCATTGGAGATTTTCACTAAATACGTCATGGCAAACTGCCACCTGTGTTTGCAAGCTTGGCCAATGCATCCCAGATGTAGTAGACCAGGTTTGTACAACGTGGAGGGGATGTAGTCTCCCAGTACATTTCAGTAATGTTCTCCGTGTATCACCAAGGGTCAAACATTTGATGTTTTCTGCGGGTGTTTAGGTGGCAGCTCATGCCTCAGCTGTGGTTAAGCTTTGTAGGAAGGACATGAATGGTATATAAGACATGGAATTGATTGTTTGCACAAGGGTGTTCTGCTGATCAAGGATGCCAATTAAACTCAGACACCGGAGTGAAAAGAGTAGGCTGATTTTACTGTTAATAATCAAAGGATATAAATAAGTACTACAGAAAATAAGCAGTAAGAAAAATACAGAATAGTACACTTAATTATTAATAACTACATACAGTTAAGCAAGGCAACGCACCTAATCATTACTACACGACCAGGAGAACAGTGATTACGAAGGATACCTCACCCCTTGCACCCGTTCCCATCATCCAGACCCGCAGGGGCTGGGCAGCCCCGGTTACAGCGAGGATTTGTTGAGCCTTTCCCAGAGAGTGGGAAGTCCTACGCGGTGCCTCCACCCGTAGGTGAGGCTTCCAAAGTCGCTGTGAGCGGGTCCAGCCTTATATACCAAAAATCACCAAGCCAGAATAACTGTCACCTTTGTTTTGAGTGGAAACATCTGGTTTCATCCTCCTGTTGGATTCCACCCAGAGCCTGGCCAGGGCTCGGGGGGGAGAACCAAGGGAGTTTCTAACAAGGCCAAACACTTGGGTTCTCAGCCTTGAACAAGGCTGAGCGAGGAGAGTTGGATACATTCTCTCAGCATTTCATCCTCACTACAGACTATATTCTGTCTAAGCTGCATCTTTCACTAGCGTGAAAGATATACATATTTTGTTAATGATCAGATACTGATTAATAAATGCTAATGGTAATACAGATTTTACTAATTAGCAGATACTAATAATGTGAGGTTCATCTAGAGGTCAACTTTGTTTCGGGGCCTATTATTCAGGCCCTAGTACTACAATGGGTTAATTTTAAATCTCACTTTCTGGGTGTGTTAGACTACAAAACTAAAAAACCCCAAACTTGTGACTTGCTAGGATTATAAAAACAACCTTGCTCCCATAAAATTGGAAGTCCATTTATGAGTTGGATCCTTCAGAAAAAGAAACGCTTTCCTGTTTTTCAGATGACTTTTCTCTTTTTCCATCAAGCTGACCTGGTTGCCCCACTGGTGTCCAGGATCTTCCATGCCTTTAGTGTCATTTTCAAACCCCATCTGCTCCTGCTGCCGTTGGTGGGAGATGAGAACACTCAAGAACTTCTCCAGCAATCTCAGCTACTTTGGCCTGAGGCCTGTGCTTGTAGATAAATGAATTGAGAGTGCAGTGTGTGAACTGTCCCTTTTACTTACAGAATTGGCTCCTAATGTATTTTTTTTAGCTGTCACTTTTGTGTCTTGGTCATCAGCTTCACCTCATTACCCTCAGACAGCTGTCTCTGGATCCTTCTCAAGGGCCATCTCTTTTCCTTTGTCTCCATAGGCAAAGGCATTCCTGGTCTTCTTTAGGACTCCATTCTCATGACAAAAACACACATTACTCTATTTCTAGGCAGTTTCCTAAGATGTGCAGTTACTTGCATGGTGCTCAGTGGTGGTTGGTGGTAGGTGCCTTCTTCGCAGGATACGCAGGCCTGTTGTTCCTGATGCTAGCCAGGTAGTTTACACTCCCCTGACACTCAGTGGTGCCCCTCTCCAGCTCGTTTCCAAGCTCATGCTGAAGGCGATGAGACGCAGCGTGCCCTTCAAGCTCTGACAGCCTCACACAAACCAGAGAAAGCAGCTACAATGCAACTCTGTGTAGGAGTGGAGAGGCTGAGGGCTGAAACACCCTGGTAGGCAAATGCCCAGTCATGGGGACTATAAAGACTATTTCATGGCTAACATAGGTTGGAGGCATCAATCTAGAAGGAACAAGCCTTCACTCGACACTTGCAAATAGCTTGAGGGTCAGTAAATATTCCCTATATAGCTGCCAGAGGAACCCCAATTCCCATAGTGTGCCCGAGGGCAAAGCCTGCCTCTGTGATTTTCATTTCTGATTATCCTGGTTTTAGCTGGGGCGGTTGTACAGTATGAAAGTGCTCCAGCCTTTGGAAAGCCACCCCTTTGCTCCTCACTGGGGTTTGGTAAGGAGTTGGGGATACAATCAAGTTTTCCTGGCACTGTCAGTCTTCCATGACTTGAAGCCTGTTCATTAGGTTTGGGATTTTTCATTTCTCTCTTTTGGAGCAAGTGTAACGGGCTTGACAAAGCTTTTGGCAGCCTTTCTTTTTTTTTTCTTAAAGTTCAGCACATCACTCTAGGGGCCAGTTCTGAATTGGCAGAAGCTGTGACTAGATGACCTAATAGGTCTTTTCCATCTCCAATGCCTGCAAGTCTGTGTTTTATTATATTTCATATGGCTCAGCTATTGCTCATTTACGCATCTGTTCCAGGATTTGTCCCTCTCAGCTTTTTCTGCAGTCAAGTTTTTATCTGACAGAAGATGCTTAGTGACACTGGAGCGCCTTCATCAAGGCTCATCCTTTCTGTCACATTATTTCTGCTCAGCAGGCTGATTGGTAGATAAAACCAGTTTGGATTAAGACCTACTGTTACACCGGCAAAAGTGAACAGACTTTTACAGCTAGGGAAATGGGAGCCTGTATCTTCTGGATTTCTTGGAGTTACACCATCTCCTAGAAACCTAGGTTGCTGCAAACGGAAAAATGCTCACTGATGAGTGCCCCAGTAACCTTAACTCCCCTTGGAGTGAACTTCTTCAGGGTTTTGTTTTTAAGGAGTTCATATTGATTTATATTCATTCTCACATAACTGAAAGATGTTACTTTATTAATACTTTTTAAAGTATTTGCAAACCATTCTACCTACAAAAAAACAGGTATCTGAACAATCCAACAAAGTTATAGGCACGTGCAGTAATACAATAGGTAATAAGGCTCGTGATGTAAAAATCGCCTGTGCTCTTTTATTAAAAAAAAATGAAAAGAGAGAAGAAACATGAAAAATCCTTCGAGATCGATTGTGGAACATAATTTAGTGGGATAAGGAGCACCAGCCAAGGCAGCACTCACCCCTCCCTCTTCTAAAAAGTGCCGAGTTAACGTTTGCCAGGGCAGATTTGGCAAGGACAGGAGAAAGATGTAATGTCTGATCAGAAGTTGCCTTTCTGTCTTTTCTATAATCTATCACTTCTGGAAAGGAAAGTATCACAGTGGGCTTTAGCCAAAAGCTTGGGGGAGTTTTCAGTTAAAGTCTGTTTTCTCCCAGGAAGCAGAATTAAATACGGACTCTTGCTGAACAGAAAACTGTAGTGAATCAGCGTGTGGTCTTGCGATGGGAGCCGCCCTGGCATTCAGCTGTTTCCTCTCTTTAGAGTCCCTCTGTTATAAATAACTGGTCCAGCCTGTGTGTTTCTGGGTTTTCTGGTCGTAACTCATGGTCAGGAGAATAATTACAAAAGCATTTGGATTTAGTGATCACTGCTTGTAAATATGATTCAGATGTACAGATTGTGGGTTCTCCCCTTCCCCGCCCCCCCCCCCCCAATCTTCCTATTGTGTTTGTCCTTTATATTAATTGATAAGAGTTTGCAGTTGAAGGGGACAATGATTTCCTTCATTTTCAATGGAATATGTAGATCTTTTGCACCCTTCTTGGGTACAGTTCAAATAAAGCATATTTAAAACCTTTAAAATGAATCTAAGCCAGTCAAGACCTGACTGGCCATGACTTTAAAAATATTCCAGCACGACCAGATGCGTACGCTGAGATTCTCTGAATTACTCTCACTCTGAAAGTTGATTGATTAATCTGCATACAGAAATCATCCCAGTTCAGTGATTCATCTGGGCAGCTCCTGCTTTCTGCTTTGCAAGTTGGCTTTTGTGATGCCTCAGGATTTGGGGAGAGGATCAAATGGGATCAGTTGGGTGTAAACAGGAGGCTGGTCAGTACGCTTGTCCCATGCTTCGTCACCACAATCTGTCCTGTCTTCGTACTAAACTCCACTTCTACCTATTTTCCAGGGTGAGGGTGCTCTCCAGTGTGTGTGTTGGGGTTCTAAGTGCCAGCAAGTAGAGAAGGAGCCATGGGCACTCCCCAGGTTCGAGGTGCCAGCACCTGGAGAGATGTGTGTGAGAGGTCCCAGTGCCAGCAGTGGGAGGAGGGACCACAGAGCACAGGGGCACACAGGGGCAGGGCCATCATCTGGTGAGACCAGAGTGCTTTCCTAACGAGCATCCACCAGCCGTGCGTGTACGTAGGCTTCACTCACTAGCAAACTTCAATCTGGACTATCTGGTAAGTAGGTGAGGAGGGGTGGGAGCCCATAGAGACACCATAGGATGGGGACCACTACTGAGGGGCCATTGGTCCGAGCCAGACACGAGGGTCTGAGGGTTACTGCTGGGGGGAACATAGGTTTGGCCCTGCTAGCAGTGGGGGCAGGTGTGGAAGGATACAATGAAAGCTGCAGTTGTTGGGCTACCAGATTGGCAACTCTAACATAAGCCATACTTGCACTTGAGTCCCTTTTCTGGCTTAGTTCGAGTCAAATATATTTCTAAATTGCTTTTCACCAGTCACATTATGACCCTTCTCCTGTGAAAATTAATGACTGTGTAACTTTGCTCCCATTAAAAAAAGAGATGACTGTAAATTTGCATACTCAGTATACAGAACTGCTATTATCTAATCTTGGCCATTATCTCAAAAGCTCCATCAAAAAGCTTCCTTCCCTCCAAACTGTCCATTCTTTACCAACAGCTTTGTAATTAAGGACTTCAGTGGGCTGCATTAAAGAACATTGTGTGCAGCTCTGAAATGCTACGATTCATTTCTTATTGAATTTATTACCTAGGCATAGGATATGAAACATTATAATGGGCATATTTGCTGATTTCAAAGCTTTTTGGCTTTGGGCAATTAATATGATAAATGAAAGGGTGAGTTAAATTAGTTAAATGACATAAATGTGCATATAGAAAGATAACGTTGAGAGGAGGTCTCTAGATCACAGCATGTGACAGAAATTATATATCCTAATTCCACTTTCATATCAACTTCCTGACAGAAGGGGCAGCAAGGAGAATTTTCTGCCCATGATATTATTTTTTAACTTTCCCTCCCTAAGTTTTGCCGCATTTGTGTATTTCTTCGGTTGACAGGAAGGAGCTGCTGACTGTTCACTGTTACTTCCAGGGAGCCTGATCTCAAGTGTCTGGGGAGGTCAGACCTTCATCAGTGTAGGATTTTATGTAATAAGTTTTAAAAACTTCTCAGGTTTTTAAAGAAGCTGTACTTGAGTTGAAGTGGAGTGTGGAAGGAAATGGCTTCATTTTTGACTCCCGTTTCCTCATCTGCTACTCCCACTTTAGATGTGGGCTGTAGCATGGGATTCATTGGTTTGCCTTTATCTCCATGATCCCTACACTTTCATCCACAGCTTGGATTTACTTTCGTTTCCTCTCCATCCCCATTTTCTTAGTGAAATGGTGAGGACTGCACAGCTCAAATTTTGGGGGAAATTTGCTGCTGAAATGGCCACCTAACCCTCAGTGGAGAAGCCCTGTCAATCCCAGAATGGTGATAATGAGGGAAATGCTCAAAATATTCATAGTGCTCTAGTATTTCCCATTCTCCATTTTTTAATCCTTTATGTTTGTATGCCCTGAAAATCAGACTGAAGTTTATTCCGAATGCTTACTTAATTTTTTGATATTTTAGGAGGTCTTCTCGTTCCTATATGAGGTTACCAGCGATTGTGTTTCACTTAGTATTTGCTGTTAAAAGTGAAGAAGCCCGACCACTTGGTGCTGGGATAGAGGGGAGTCTGCGTGATGAGAAGGAGAGTACAGCTAGCTAATTCTGGGAGACACAGAGTTTCACTTCATGATTTTATTTTCTTTCATCTGGTTTGATTTCACATCCTTATCTTGATAATCACCCTCATGAAACAGGAAGCTAAGGGACTTTCAAAACCATATCCTGTCATCTCCAATTCAACCATAAATAACAAAAAAAAAAAATTAGAGAAATAAATACATTAAAGAAGTACAATGAAGAAACACATTAGGCAAGAGAGAAATACAGAATGTACTTTCAAGCTTATGCATGGCCCTCTGTCACAGCTTGGCTATTGTCAGGACAACTAGGATGGCTTCAGGTTTTTTTTCTCCATCTCTGGCTTTCAGGGTTGCCATTAGCCATTGTCCACATTTCCTTTTTCAACTCTAGATGGCAGGTGTTTTTCTCATAATTATTTCTAGCTTTCCTTTATTACAAGTATATAGTGTGTGTAGAGCTTACCAACTCTTAGACTATAATTCAGAATAATTACTGAAGCACTGATAAAGGTTGAGAAGATGACATCAAATACTAGAGTTGAAGGATATATATATCTCCATATACAGAGCAAAGAAGCTGTGACGAGTCCAAATTGGACTTTGAAAAAATTTCTGAGTCTTCATGTTGCAAATGGGGTGGCTTTTCTTCTCCAAAGAGGGCAGCGGAAGGGAAGGATTTTCTTGTTGCCTTTTTCTGATGAGGTGTGGAAGGACCAATTAAAGTAGAAAGGAGGAGGAAATTGCTTTTTTTGATGTTAAAGAAAAATGTCCTTCTGCATTGGGATGAAACCAAGGCCTTTCTGAAAGTTTGCGTGATAATTTGGGGTGGGAGAAGGTATGAATGGAGACAAAATATTCAGCCCTCCACCTGCCCGACTCAAACCCTGGACTTGCGTCTTGGCTTCTCTCACTGCAGCTGCTGCACTTTGATTAATTAAATCACTTTATGGCTAATAAGATCATATCTCCTGTGATCCACATGAGTGGCTGAGACCACGGCTGGACTTTCACCAGACAGATATCTGAGGTCCAAATGGACTTTTCAAAACTGATGTGTAAACTTCCATAGAAATATTAATGTTGTCATAACATTCAAAACCATTTTGCTGTAAAGATCTTTGATAAGGCTTGTGGGGTGCCATGAAACTCATGAAATGTTTTAGGATACAATTTAGAAATTTTTCTATAATTTAGAATATTTTGCTGAAAATAAGACTATTTTTTTCTCTTTCTGCAATGTTTTTGCTCTACATCAGTTCTTTCAATCAGCGTGGCTTTTGCTTTTCCAGTAAGCCTGCTTGCCTATACTGTAGCTAGGATTTTCAGTCTGTAGGAGTTGCATTCATTCTGAAACACCAAGATGATTAATGTGCTAAAGTCCTAATTGCAATTACAGTCTTCCTACCTCTCTCACCTCCACACCTTGGGCTGATTCTCCTTTTCTTATCTATTACCAAGTGTGGGGTGGTGCAGAAGAGCCTTGTGCCCACCACCTTTGCCTATTTGAGGAGCTGTGAAGATAACAATTTCTGTGGGTTTAAGGTGGTGTATTCAGGCTCCAGCCTCAAAGTTCAGCAGCAGAAAAATTCTCGCCTGCACCAGGGATATGGTAGTTGGTTTGGAAGGCACTTGGAAATTGTTGGAGGTAAATGATACTGTGATTCTTTGTGTGTGTTTATATGGTGCACTCATGTTTTAGACTATGAAACATAAAGCTGCTGGTCCCAGCAGAGAGAAGTTCCTTGTAATCTGTCTCGTGCTGCTTTGAACAGCTTTAATACAGGCATTGCGTGTTGCGAAGCAAATAGTTAAACCTGCTGAATGTTGGTTTGATGGTCTCAGAGGGAACTTGTGCTGCAAAACTTTATTTTCTATAAATACAGCGTATTATTGCAGGGTTGTATCCTGTTTCGAAATGACCTCATCTAGCTTCTGTTAGTGGTTAGCAGCTTCATACCACATGATCTATGAATAATATGATAGTACATTGCTGTCAGGAAAACATCAGAGCTGTGGGGTTGATGCTTCTCAGATATACTTCACTTCATTCTCGATCTGGATAATAATATGCCAGGACTCCATTTTGTAAAAGTAAATGGTGTGTCCTTTTATTCAGAGGATCATTTTCAGAGGTGCTGTAGCTGTGTTACAAGCCCTGGGCAAACTATCTTTTCCTGAGGTCCAGTTCCCGAGCTCTTCTCATCTCCCCAGGTTCAAGCAGTTGGATTCACTCTCATTTTCTTACCTGCTGTCTTACCCTTTGGGACCATTTGCTTACTTTTTTGAGACAGAAATTTTCAGAACCTTATTTTTTGGAGTTGATGGCCATGGCCTTTCTTACCAACTTTCTGTAATATCTTACAATCAACAGCTCTTAAATGTGCTCAGAACTCAGGTGGTCGCTTTTTGCCGTGTGATAACATGATGATCAGATGGTCTTGCTCTCTCTTAGCCGTTCTCCATGTCCTGACCATAATCCTCTGTGTGATGATATTACTCATACACGACAGTAGAAAGTTGCTCATCTTTAAACAGAAACTACATGAGCAACAGGCAATAATCACCACAGTCCCTACCCACAGCAAATAAATCCCAGGCAGGTATTACCAGAAATGCTGGTAATATTGCAGGCTATTGCAGGAAGCCTGTGTTGCAAAGATCGCTCCTAGAAAGGGAAATTGTTCCTTGTCATGCTCATTTATTTTTATTTGATAGGCATCCCCTAACTGTGGTGTTGGGAGGTCGGCAGAATGATTCCTTAACTGCAGGAACATCTCTTGTTCCCTGATGTTCTCCAGCTGCCTTCACCCCAAATCCTCCAGTGGCTGGCAGCGTGCAATAGCTTTCTTTGAAGTCTCAGTACAAGAGATGGGAATGGTCTATGTATTTACATGCTTAGGACACCACAGGTTTTTAAAATGGCAGTGTTTTCTTTCAGCAGCTTCCCTCTGGTTTAGGGTTATGTATTTTCTTTTTTGCCAGCTTTTATTTTAAAAGAACCAAGAGCATGTATAATGGAAAGCAGAGGAAAGACAACAATCTAAATATATTTGACAGAAACATATGCCAATGTGAGAGGGGGATGACTTGGAAGGATAAGAAAATTGTGAAAAATGTAATTTGTATTTCTTAGCATGAAATCTATAATGTTGAGGGTAGCAGTGTCCAGTGGAAATAGTAAGTGGTGGAAGCACCATCTTTTGAGACTAC
Organism: Strix uralensis; assembly: GCF_047716275.1. NCBI lineage: Eukaryota > Metazoa > Chordata > Aves > Strigiformes > Strigidae > Strix > Strix uralensis. Next base: position 33,278,621 of record NC_133979.1, on the reverse strand, counting down.
TAAAATCAAAGATAAGACATAAAAATTCCAAACATTTTTCAGCTTTATCCACCTCCTACTATCTATTTGTAGTATCACAAGAAAGAAGCCCCTTCACCGATATCTGTACGGACATTTTTCTTGTCCCAGAAAAATAGTGAATGTCGATCAGCAAGAAAGAGCTGCAAAATAGATGTTTTGGCACTGCCTTCACCTGAGCCAGCTTTCCACCAAACAGATGAGGAAGCAAAGTAATATTGTTGTGAGATCACATAACATTAAATGCAGTTTCTACCTATTTATCATATTCCAAAAATTATAGTAAATGACAAACATTCTCCCCATCAGTGAAAGTCCACCGAACTCGACTCCTCGATCATCTTTTCCTTCCAGTGACTGTCCTCCACTATCCTCCTGCCTTCCCCACTTTTTAACCAAAGTCAGACTGTGGTTTTGAAGATTTGAGGAGGTATTTGTAGGAGGGAACTACAAAGTATGTCAGGTTGATAGCGACTTGCGTTGGGAAGAGACATTTGACCGAAGCTGCAGTTCCTGAGGACGGTAGGCAAGAGGCAGGCGAGGCTACCTTCCTACCTATGGGCCTTTACATGATCATCTCTTATAAATACAACCACTGTTGGATGCCAGATTGCTTTAATATCAGTTACAGTTACCTGCAGGAAGAATTCAGGGACTGTATGGAAAGTAATATTCACTGACTGCAGAATCTTTCACCAAAGTGTAGGCAGCTGTCCAGCTCAGGAACGTATACGTAGATGCTGCATATATGTATATATAGGTGCTGCAGGAAACAGATGAAGCCAGGGTGGATTACTTCCGAGTTTGTGTAGTCAGATGATGGGTGTTATGTCAGAATCAGCATTTCTTTAATTAAAACCCGTGCTCTGTGAGCTCAGACTTCTGGACTCTGTTTTAACACTTGTTCATCTACATCTTTGGGCCTCAGGCTTTTGTAAAATGTCAGCCAAAAAGCTTAGATTGCTCTCAGTGGTTTAGCTCACTTTGGTAAAGCACTTTGTCCACAGTCATTATGCCCCTCCACTATTATTAACAATAAAAGTAATACATTTATTGTAAGAAAAGCCCTATGGGAGAAGGACATTTACTGGATTGCAATAGGGGCACTCAGTTTGTTTTGAAGAATGACATACTCAGTTTTTACACATCATAAAACATCCTGACTGCAGTTCCTTGGCTCTCTGAACAGTTTAACACGGTAATGCTGCTGCTGCATCCAAAAATCAGCGAGTCCCAGTTTGCAAAATTAGCCAAGACACAGAAGGGAACTGTGAACCACTGGTGTCTCAGCAGAGCAAACCACCCCATCAGTTCTGGGAGGTGGAAAATTCTTGTTGTCTGGTTATCGCATCCGACTGAGGTCCCACCAGGAGCTGGAGAAACATTTCCCTGCTCTTCCCAAACACAGACTTTTCCGTGTAGTTGCACGAGCAGTACAGAAGTGAGCTGTGCTGCTACTTACACAACTTGTTGCCATTGCATTTGTTAAGGGGGTAAATGATACGTCCTCTGTCTTCAAACACCTATTGGCATTCCTGTTGTTTGACGACCATTTTAGCCTCTCTCATGCTGCAATAATGAGTTTGAATAGCTTCATTAATGACAATCATTGTTCAGAGGGGCACACAGTTTAAACTGGATATTGAAATGCTCACTTTTTAACAGCTAGTGTGGCACGTCAGGATATGTAACGTTAAAGAGTCATCTTCCTTTGATCGTAATTAAGAAAAATCATCATCTACGTGATTAAACATCAGCTGGTTTTGAGCTTTCTGCTACAAAGCACAGCAAGAGACCCAATGCAGCAGTCTGCAGTACATACAGAAACAAAATTTGAACTGGAATATAGATTTCATATTACCTGGATTTGCTGAAAGTCCACAGTTTTAGCTAGAGGCAGTGAGGTCTGCAGCACTCATCTTCTCTGGTAATGAGGCCTATTTATAGAAATATTTGCACAGATGTCTTCAGTTTTTTGACTGATGTAAGACTGGTCGATCTATGGCTACAGAGGAGACCAAATTCACCAGGGCGATTAATTTCCGCTGCTGTCTTCAGACACACACAAGAAGTGTTAGTGAGTCAGAAAAATTGTTCCGATAGCCTTTCCCGCGGGGCTTTTAAACAATGTGCCAGTGCATGTCCATCTTCAAACAAAGGTGCAGCTGTCCGGCCGTGGGTGGGAGAGCACGTAGGAACTTGAGACTGCAGATTTCCTCGTTACTCCCCGTAGGACCAAACATTCATCTGCCAAGTGACAGAGAAGGAGCCACAGCTCATAGCCTCAAGCACCTCGTTAGGGGACTGCAAGTCCCACAGCAGCTGAAACGTCGGATGCAGCTGAAATGAGGAATGGGACCCTCTAAGTTAACACTTCTGCACCAGGTGTCAAGTAGCCTGGTCCTCTGTGTATCATTTTGATGAGTTAAGGTTTGAGGTTTGTTTTTTTGTTTTTTTTTTTTAAAAAAAAGACGGGTTTAACCTGTTTATATGCTGCAGGGAAGCTCATTCCTACAGACAGCTTTCTGCAGTACTGAACAAACTCAGCTGTGCCTCTGAGAGATGTGCAAATTTGGGGAGATTCATAACGTCATAGTGTTTCCAGATTTCCTTCCATCTTTTAAAAAGGAACGTTGTACCAGTTATTCTGTTATGTTTATAAAAGGAATCTATGGTTAGCAATATCTTATCTGGTATTAAAATTAAGCTCCACAATTGGATATGTAAAGATAGAGTCTCTAGGTGGGTTTTCTTATCTTAAAATTAAACAGAACAGTTTCATTTTGCTCTCCACAATTAAGCTGATGTTCTATTCATTAGCAACTGAAGAAGCTGCTTGGGTAATTTTCCAAGTGTGGACGAGCCTGGATTAAGCACGTAGCATCAGTCTGGGTACCTATAAAGTCTCACTGGCCTTTTGCTGGAGGACAGTCAGTGAACTTTATGGCTTTGTATGGGAGTTGGGTAAGGGTGACCTACAACCACCGCTGCACCAGGCTCCCCTAACATGCTCCACTTTCTATAAACAGCAAGGACAGTTGCATCACTCATGATAGGTGCCAGCTGGACTTGTTGAAGGGGAAGCCCCTGTGAGTGTGTTCAGGAGAGTGAAGCTCATGTCCTCCTTTCTGCTGAGGAACAATCGTTCCTGATAGCGCTGGGGTTTACCACCTGCCCTGTTTGCAGCTGCAGCATCTGCTTCCATCTCCCACGCACCATCCTCTCTCTTGCACGCAAACGGGGTGACCCCAACAGCTTATTCATTGTTTCTCTTGCTTTGCTGTGGCATAACGGAGCTGGCTGCCAAGCCAGCCGCAGTCCTGTAGCCTTTTCATAAACTGCTAGATCTGATTTACAGAAGCCCTGGCTCTTCCCTGCTGAGATCTTGGAGGACGTGCACCGCAGCTCCTTTCAGCTTGGGTACAATTCCCTTTTCTTGAGCCATATCCCATGAATGTGCCTCTGTCTTGTGTGCCTCGGCAACAGCTTCTGCACAGCCCAACACTGGATGGATCTAGTTGTTCAGTGCCTTATCACTGATGCAATCTTTTCCTCCTATGGAAAGTGCGAATGAAATTGCCTAAATTAAGCAATTGTGGTAGCCTTGAAAGATAAAGCTTCCTTTCTACTTTGAGCTGTTTTTGTAGTAAGGCTGCTGTAATTATGTTCTTCTCTTGTGTTTACTGGCATAGGAAAGAATGTGTGATTGGGATTTTATGGCACTTACAGCTTGGTATTTTTCCCATGAACTATTCAAATGAATCGCTCTTAGATTTTTAGCACCTTCTTTCCACTTCTGTGCAGGGTTGGGGACAGTCAGAACAGAGAGAAAATACTCCCTTGAGCATGGAGTTTAAAACCTGATGATCTTAGAGGGTAGACTTTTGTCATCTCAGCAGATCCAAGATCCAGCCCTTTGGATGGTTTGTTGTCCCTTTTGGTTAGGAAGGAGCACAGCTGTGAAGAAGGAAAACATGTGAGTCACGATCGGAGGGCTGCAGGAGCTACAGTTCTCCCTTCCTCCAGCCAAGCCCAGCCCTCTTCTCATCAAAATAATCAGAGTTTAATTCTGGGAGGACAAAAGCTTTCAGACGCAACTCTCCATGAGTTTCTCAGGTGTAATACTCCATTCGTTCATTAAACCTGCCATCAGAGGATGTTGTCTTGGCAGTGAACAGCCTGACTTACAACTCTTGTACTGATATTTTAGCATCCTAGTTTGTGACTTGCCATTAAAAATGCTGTAAATCATGGAGGTAGCAGTGAGTATGGTTGGGATTTTACCTGGCTGTTTTTCTCTTGTTTGATCATCATGTGGGCTTGAAGAAATTGTGTGATCTCTCTGGACCTCCAAATATCCCCAAACCAGGGATGGTATCTATAGAGTGGCATTGAGAGAGTGTTTACTGCACCTCAGTATGTAAAACATACCTTCCTGACGTAATTATTACACCCAGAGGAAACTCTGAAAGGGCAAATTCTGACATTTGGGCCCTTAGCTGATCTGAAACCTCATTGCCCGCCATGTAGATAATTCAAGCAGTAGCCAGGGTGAAGCACTGATGAAATTAATTGTAGGTTTCTGTAGCTTTCATTTTTGTGTAAAGCGTGTGGAGGAGACATTTCAGGCATTACTGTAGCGTTAGTCCTTCATGTTTTCCATAATTTGTATAATCCCTGTATTGCCCTTGGCATGTAAGCAAGCCTCTTATAAAGCTTCTTTCTTTAGAAGTTTCATGAACAAGTCAAAAGAAGTGTCTTGCTTGACAGGCAAGGCTTGAGAACGTACTCTCTGACTCTTCACATAGCCATTGTTTATACATATCAGTATCTTCTAAAGCAGCATACTTACCTTTGAGAGAATTAACATTCTTCTTCCCTTCTTTCTTCCTAATGTGTGCACAATAGCACTTCAGCTGATCAAGGCTGCAAGTAGATAACCCTGAAGAGGGGACAATAAACCATCGTGGCTTTGTTTTTCCCTTAAGATAATAATCCTCACAATAATCCTGAAGCTCTGTTTCATAGCAAAGACACAACACTTGAATTCCTGAAGTATTTCAGTGGTGGTTTTTCTTACTCAGGCTTGTCAAGTGGCCTGATTGCTCTAGGGGGCTTTTCCACATTTTGAGGCAGAGGGACTGTTTCTCCTCACGACAAACTAGTTCTGCTGTGTAACTATAGCAGTCTTCCTTAGCTGTGTGGCTTTGTGTGCTTTCATGTGAAGGAGAGTGTTGGCTGCAACTCTCTTGAAAGCCTTTAGCAGTTTGGAAAGAAAAATTTGCCCGAGATGTAGTTTCTGTTACACGACTGGTTATCTGGAGTTTGTAAGAGCAAACTAGCTCAGCCACTTCTCATTCTTTTCCGTGCTGTGGTCTCATTTCTACAACAGTGTCACCAGGCTACCACATTGTTCTTGGGAAGAGCTACCATCTAGCAGCAGTAGCCACGGACAATAGCCAGATACTCCAGAGCTGTGGTTAAACATTCCTGAAATATTTAGGGAAAGCAGCATGATTTTGCCAGAAGTTTTTGTGCTTAATTGGTAGGAGCACGGTGCTTACTTCGTCCAGGTCTGTTTTATTGTACATCCATGAAAAATCATGTTGATCATCAATTCCTTAATACAACAAAGGGAATAAAAGATTACTGGGGAGTGTTAACTCAGGGTTCAGCAGTTTATCAAGAACGTACAACATGCCGCAATCAGCCGACTGTCACTATCTTAAATTCTTAATCTTATCTCAAAAAAGTAGAACCTCCCAACTCTTGGCCCTGGTATGTGTTGTCAAAGTCTTCCAATGCACCACCTTGAATTGCTTATAGGTGTAAAGGCAAGGGATGAGCTTTGATATGTTAATGACAGCCTTGTCAAAGTCTACCACAGACAAGGCTTGCTGCCGTAAAACTCTTACCTTATCTTGTGCTCCATATTAACATTTGCTGGTGTTGGTTTAATTTATCATCTTAGATGGGATGGCTTGTGATAGTTCATATCTGCAATGTGATAGTTCAACATTACATTTCTAAATCTTAATGAAAATCCAAGGTCTTCAGATATTCAGGTTTAGTAAATGGTTTAAAAATGTTACTGCTGGAAGCACATGGAACAGGAAACTGCATCAGAAAAGGATGGTTATTTTTTAAAATGTTATTTATGGGTAAATATTTAATGGTAATTTTTTGTTTTCTTTAGATTTTCTCAAGCAGACCACGTATGAAGTTGAGGCGTTCTTAGAAGCCATTCAGTTCTTCCGGCAGGAGAAAGGCCACTATGGAACGTGGGAAATGATAACTGGCAATGAAAAAGAGGTAAAAAAATATCTTCCTGGTTTTGTTTTGGCTTTGGATATGGCAGCTCTGAGGATAGTGAAGGTTGTAAAGCCTCTTGGGAAAAAAATGGTTTTTAGAAAAAAATATATTAGGTAGAAATACCCAAGATTTTAAGGTAGTTCTTACAGATATGGAAGTGACATTTCTTTTTTAATAAGCCCCATTCTGAGTTTTTTACTAAAAAGTGAAATTATGCTGTGAACTAAAGTTGTTGCGTTGTGCTGGAATGTAGGGATAGCCACATTTCCCCAAAAGCCTGATATATCTACTTTAATTTTATGCCACAGCGTCAATTGGTGAATAAATGCTGTGTCTAAAACAAGGCACTTGCTAACATCTCGCTACCACATTTGCTGCTGTTTATAGTTTTGGTAAATCAGTGAGACCAAAAGCAAACACACCAAACTCAGAACCCATGGGTTGTATGCAGCAGATACTCGCTGTCAGCTGCATTGGGCTGTGCTCCATTTTTCTGTCTTTTGTGACAGCTATTTTGTAGGTAAGAGTTATTTTTTGCTTGTGTTGCTATTACCTTTGCTACTAAACACAACAGTTTGCTTGTCCTGTAGTGCCTCTGGATGCCATCGTAGGAGATCAGGCTTTACAAAAAACAGAATAGCAGCTAAACATAAATTTTGAAGAATCTCTTCATTTTGCTTTTTCCTGTTCTTTGGGAATGAAGTTTTTAGTCCTGAGCAGATAAAATAGTAGACCTACTTATTGTGCCAGACTTCTGAAACAGAGTCTTGCATAGTAACAGTCACACTCAAACACCAAAAATTTGTGTACTTCAGTTCCTCAGAAAGGAGATGCTAGGCTCAGGGTCTGCGTCTGTGCTTGGGCACCTGAATGAGCAGCTTTGGAGCACTGATGGTAGCTGAAGTAACTCTACTGATCCCTCTGGCATCACTCAAGATGTCTTTTAGTGCAATTGAGACCTGATTTATAAATTTTTTCCAAAGCACTTAGCAGCAAATATTTACTTTAGTACCAGCTGCTGGGTGTTTTCCTTGACGAAATCTGGCTTCCCTTTGGGAAAATGGAAAAAAGCCTGATGGAGAGTTCAGGATCCAGGGTTTTGCTTTAAGAAACCAGATTGTTCTTTTAGGAGAACCCTACCTTTGAAATGCTGAAAAATGTGGAAGCTGGAGAAGAATCTGTAAACAGTGTCTTTCCCAGTGCCAGGGACTGAAGTTTCCTTCTAACGTCTGATAATGAATTCGTTAGTATAACGAGTTATAACCTTCCAGTGGAGGGACTGAGGGCTTTTCTTTTCTCCCCTCCTCCCTCAAGTTATGCAGCTATTATACTGCTAGTTTCATTTTATGTTTTGTTTTTCCTATTGCTTGCCAACTACTTACTCATAACCCATATACCTCAAGAGAACTGTAATCAGAAGACATCCAGACTAGTTACGCTATTATCTTCTTAGTAATAATTCTGTAACTATAGTGTGTTCTCATGCTTGCTTTGACCAAGTAGAATAATTATTTTAGGCAAATATCCAAGCTAAGTGAATGGTTTGGAACAAGCAAGCTACAATTTGTTGCTGCAAGAATCTCTGCAGAATGCCAATAAATATATTCCCTGACATTCATTTATAATGACAGAGTCTCCGCAGCATTAGCTCACGCCGTTCTGCCTAGGTTCTGCAGCACGGATGTATATTAGCAAGTACCCAGTCACTCGGCTGAAGACCTACTAAATTTTTTTGTGTCATAAAAGCTCCTTTTCTTGGTTTTGTTTTTGCTCTTTCGTTTTTAAGGTTTCATTACTAACAAAGGATAAATTCAATTGTAGATGGTATTTCTGTAGGTAAGTGCTGAAATACAGGGTTAAAACCAGGACATTTTTGTTAGAAGCAGCAGTACAGCCTCATAGTTGAGAGCACTACAGCACACCAATTTTACACTAGCATAACTCCATTGATCTACATGAATGTGGAAATAACATATTGGTAAATCAAGAATAGATGAATAAAGGATTTAAAAACCCCAAACCCCTACAGTGCACCTTGCAGTACAGAAATATAAAGCTGATCCGACATTCCTAAAAATGTTTCCAGAGAGCTCAGATTCTTCAGAATATGTTTGATCCGTCGTCACGTATATTATTTGGTCTGTGGTGCTCCAGTTTGGGTTATTTGTAAGATTTTTTTTTAAGTGACTCATTAGTTTAGGACCTGAATTAGTCCATTGGTTTTGACAGGTATTTGAGTCAGCATAGCTGAATTTGAGTGGTGCTGTGGCATGATCTATAAGTACTGAATTACATGAAACAACAATAATAGGGTATTGCATATCATAGGTATGTGAGAGGTATATTAATAAAGAGTTATATTTCTGTAGGGGCTGTCTTATGCACGGAAATACTGTTTTACACAACGTGGCATGCAGTCAGAACCCTTTCTTTCTTACTTTTGCTGTCTAAATTCCTGCCCTTTCCCTATCGTGTTGTTGGTGCGTGCCTAAAACCCTCTCAGGCAGCTGTAATACGTGAGGTTGAATGTCAGGAAGCACTGGCATGAATGAAATGGCACAAATGAAAAAGCACTGGCATGACGAAATGTAAAGTTGAGTGGTGTTTTTGCACTCTGTATTGGTTCAGCCAGCAGCTGGGTGCATCAGGGCAGTGATCCTTGAATGAGGACTGTGCTGGGCTGTTGCTGAAAGCCAGGAAAGGAGTTGGGTTCGAATATGCATTACTTAGCAAAAGCTCTGTTCAAGCCTTGCTGGAGAGGAAGGAGGACTACCTACTTCACCTGTGAGACTTTACTGAAGCTGTTGAGCAAGCTAGTAATCCTTTACCCAGAGTAAATGAGAAATGTACAGAACCTTAAGATGCATTTTGTCTGCTTTTTAATAGGGTTACTGTGTCTCTCTGTGATTTGCAGAATATCTACTGCACTTGAAAGCTTTCAAGAAGCTGTGGACAACCTCATGTGTGCTGTACAGTCAGGACAGATAAAAAGCCTTGAAAGGGTTATGTGCTGTTCTGCATAGCACGTGCACGATAGTATTGCCTCTGTCATCATAAATTGGCAGCTGGGCATCTGTAACTGTGGGCCAGTACAAACATACCCAGGCAACATCTATGAACAGAAAACGAACACGTCCAGAAATAAAAGATGTCCCTCCCTGCTCTGAATCATGAGGATGAGTAAACCAAATACGGGACTGAGGTCTTTAGTTAAAAATTGAGATGCTTTAAGTAGAGAAATTCAAGAATCCAGCATATATCCCCAGCACTGATAAATGCCTCCATAAGAAATGTGTTCAGAGACCTGAGATCACAAAGAAATAGAGGTAGGGCAGGGCCCATGATGAACTGTTTCCCTCTGCTTGCATAGTTTGCCTTGTTGGCCAACAGCAAGAGGAAAGCACAGGAGAAAGAGACGTCTTTCCAGCTTTCTCAGGCCAGAGGTACAGTGTCCATCAATAAAAAAACAGAGAGAAAAGCCTAGACTCTCCAAATTAAATGTGTGCCTGTAACTCTCTGTATTTATTCCCAGATTGGTGCATCTGAGTGGGGTGGGCAAAGAAGAAGTTGTAGTTCAAATCTAGGCAGAGGAGGTTCAAAGCCTGACAGAGTGGGTCATTCTGAAGAAAACTCCTGAAATGTGTGCCAGTGAATGAAAGCAGGGATCTGTCTCACTCTGTTTCATTCTTTCTGTATTGAAGAAGCCAGACTTTGATTATTCTTCTGTACAAAGTTGGGCGATGCTATCAAGAGAACCACAGAACTGTTGGGAACAGTTGAGTTAAAAGGGGATCTCTGGAGGTTATCTGGCCCAATCCCCCACTCGGAGCAGAGCCAACTTTAGGAGTTTTGTGCAGTTGACTTCTGAAGCTATCCAAGGTTGGAAATTGCATGACTTGTTCCCATGACTGCCCTCATGATGAAAAATATTTCTTAATACCTGATTACTATTTCCCTTGTTGCTGCTTGTAACCATCACCTTCTTCCTTTCCCTGTGCATTTCCAAGAAAAGTCTGGCTCTGTCTGCCCAACATCCTCCATTATGTAGTTGTAGACAGCAATAAGGTCTCCCCTGAGCCTTATCTTCTTAAGGCTGAGCAAACCCAGTTCCCTCTGCCTTTCCTCATGTGTCATGTGCTACGTCCTCTGATCATCGTGGTGGCCTTCGCTGGACTTACTCCCGTGTGTCAAGATCTGTCTTGTATTGGGGAGCCCCAAACTGGACGCCACTTCAGATGCAGTCGGACAAGTGCTGAATAGAGGGGAACGTTCTCCTCCCTTGACCTGCTGTTGCCCTTTGCTGCGAGGGCACTCTGCAGATCGATGTTGAATTTCTTGTCCACCAGGATGCCCAAGTCCTCTTCTGCAAAATTGCTTTCCAGACAGTTGTCACCAGTCTATACTGGCACACGGGATTTTTCCATCCCAGATGTTGGACTATGCATTTGCTTTTGCTGACCTCTATGAGGTTTTTGTCCACCCATTTCTTCAGCCCATCTAGGTTCCTCTGAATAGCAGCCTTGCTTGCCAGCGTATTGACCACTCCCCCAAATCGGTATCATCTCTGTTCCCAGTGGGATGTCTTTTCTTTCTAATTGGAACCATCTGCAAGACCAAATTGCCAGTTGGATGCTGGGATCAGAGAGGGTGATGCATCTCTTCTACAACCACTGAACCTCTTTCAAAGTCAAAATGTTTTTGAGGGAGAAAAGTACTCAATGTCAATTTAGAAAAATACAGCAATGACAGACTGACAATATACTTAGAGCAATAATAAAAAAATGGGGCAGTGATATATTTTCCTCAGTTTTCCTACATTCCATCATGAATGGTTGATGTGTAGAGGTCCCTTTGACAATTTTCTTCCTCCTGCCTATCTGCTGTGGTGCACCTTTGTCACAGAGTTAGGTTATATATTTCATGGTTTTTGTTCAAGAATCTGGAGGTGTTGGAAGGAGATTTTAATGTATATGAATTCTACAATGTGAAAGTTTTATTGGTTTTAGACCAGTATAGTTGTCTTTTAGTGACAAAAGAAATTGCTTGAAAAGTTTTTCACAAACTCCAACAGCTATTTATTTTATGCCTTTTGCCTCAGGATTAGGCTGGGCCTAACGAATCTTTTGGATCATGTTACACATTTTTGAAAAAAAAAAAATCAGATAGAGTGGAATTGTTTGATTCACAGATTACCCACATTTCTGGGTTCCATCTCAGTCCTGTATCCTATTTTTTCTGGGATCTCCTTCTTTTCATCTTTGAATTGTGAAGTTGGTGCTCACCTGAAAAAGTGCTAGAGATTCATGTTAGTACGGTCATATCTTTCTTTTCTTGGCCGATTCTCTTCCTATCAGAAGGATCCTTTGTCTGATGAGTCTTTAGAACAATTTCTCTTCAACGTTATCTCCTCTGGGAGGGTGTGAGTGTCCCAGAACAAGGTCAGTTTGGGGAAGCAGCAGTCAGCAAACCAACTTTTCAGATGTTTTTGATCCAGTTGCTCAGTTGATATAAATCATTTTAGCTTCATTGATTTTCACATGGCAATTTCATAATGGCATGCAGTAAATTTTAACGGGCATCTTAGTTCAGCATCTTAGTTCATCTGTTGTCAATTGTTGCATGGTCTCTCAGTCTTTCAGTGAAAGATGCTTCAGATGAAATGCATGGAGCTTCCCTCAAGCATACCTAATATTTTAAATTCGGTCCTCCTGGCAACCTGGGATGGCTAAACCATTGTATATTTGAGGTTGCCTGTGTTTGCACATCACTCTGTGATGTGAGTGCTCAGTTTTCAGATGAAGAACAGTGTGTCAACATGTCATTTTAATCTTCTGACTATACAGATCCTGAGCAACCTTGTGATGGAGGAACTCCTGCCTAACCTTCAGACGATGATTCTGCCTAAAATGAAAGGAAAGAGGAATGACAGGAAGCGGGCCTGGTTTGGTGTAAGTACTGTTATTTGCAGACTAGTTGTTTCTCACAGCAGTTGTCTGTGTGTGCTGATTCTGATCTACGCTTCTTAATTTAATCTGGTTTTAGATTGTAGAAGAAACTTATGGCCTAGTCCAGCAGCAGGTGGCAGAAGGATTAAGTACCTTGAAAGACGAATGCAGAGATTTTGCAAAAACCCTTGAAGGAACCATTCGTTCAGACATGGATCAGATTCTGAACTCCAAAAATTTCTTAGCTGGAAAAATCAAAGGTTAGTGGAGGAACAGCTGTGTTTTGGAGCAATTTTTTAATGTTTCCCATTGTGTTGCTTGAATCACCAGATGTCGTTGTTTTGAAATCCTCATGTGTTTTGAAAAATCCAACTGAAGACACTAATTTTCAGAAAACAAATGCTTTGGGCCTCTACTGCCTTTGATGGGAAATGATACCTGTGGCCGCTGTGTCTGTGAAGATACTAGGTCTTCTCAAGTTGGAGCTAGAGCTGACAGGTTTTGAATATTCTGACAAGAGTTGCTCATTCTGCTTTCATTGTCATTTGGACAGCCTTATGTAAGAAAGATACAGGTCACATAAGCATAATTAAAAGTGTAGTGGTTTTCGCCTGATGTCTAGGAATGTGCCACAAAACCAGGTTTTGGTTCTGTGACAAATTCATAGCCTACCAAAGAAACCAAAGGGCTTCTTAGGTGGTTTTAAACTAATGTGAAGTAATTACAATTTTGCTATGAATAGAAAAATGAGTGTAAAAAGCAGGCAAAACATGAGTTGGTGTTGCTTAAGCAAGCAAATAAATAGCTGATAATTTAGGAGCTGCTTTGATAGAAGTCAGAATGTTCTGTTGATATTCTCACATACCAGACTAGGGTGCTTTCAGTGAACTGCAGAGTACCAAGTTTGGAGGTCTCCTCGTAGAGTCACCCTGGGCACGCTCTGTGCAAACCTCCCAGTGTGTATCAGTAGTTAAGAGCCGCCCTTTTCTCTGCTCTCACAGTGCCCCCAAGCTGCTGGCGTTTGGTTAGGTGGGGCATGGGAAAAGATATTTCACTGTCACTCATAAAACTATAAACTCTGCTTTCATCACCCTCATCATCTTTGCGGAGGTGTGACTCCAGGGAAAAATACGGAATCGTTGAATTCATTGTAAAGTAAATCAGATTACTTTTTTCACTGTATCTCTTAGTAGCCTAAATGCAACCGTTGTATTTTCTGACACTCCAGCCACTGTTTCTGAGCCTGCCCAGAAGTGCTGCACAGAAAATATCCAGCCATTTCTAACATCCATATTAGAGGAGCTCATGGGTCCGGTGAGTTCTGGATTCACTGAAGTCCGCTCGCTTTTTGATAAAGAAGTTAATGAAATCATCCAGGACTTTCAGAAGACGAATGATATCACGAAGCTAAAGGAGGTAAGACATGAATATGTTTGGAGCCTTTTATATTAGCATAAGGACCTTCTAGCTAGAACTTGACTGACAGCAGTATTTGCTTTCTCAGGTGATAGTATGCTAGCACTTAGTTTTGTCATTTAGAAAGTCTTGTGGTATTTGTGCAACTGCAGTGTAGATATCAGAATTTGAATTAGGGCCACTGTTATATTCTCTACTAAAAAATTGCCTCTGGTTGCTTTCTCTCGAAACCTGTTCTTCCTCCACTGGAATGCAGAACGTGGATCAGCTTATGAACCTACCATTCAACTCTGTGAAAATGGAGCCCTGCTATCTGAAAGTGAACCTCCTGCAGGAGCTCCTTCAAGACCTCAAGAGTCGCTTCAAGGTCTATCACATTGATTTTGTGATTCAGAGGACACAGAACTTCATGCAAGAGGTACTGTAAGATCCAGTTTTTCCTCCTGGGAGAACAGGTTAGGTTTGTCCTTCTAATCTGCTTCAAAGTGATCTTGATAAAAAGCTGTGCAAGGGTCCCAGAATATCTCTTAATCAAAATACAGATAACAAAACCTAAGAAAATCACACCTAGAAGCTGTTTGACGTTTATATTTGTGAGGTTGCATGTGTGTCTTTCAGCGAGGCAGAAAAATTTTGGATGGATCGTTTCTCCTGAACTTTCATGTTCTGAATTCTCAGTGTCTCAGCACCCAAGAAAGTTGTGCTTGTAACCAATGGCATGGCTAAAATCTACCTGATTTCCATTCTCAAGGATTGATTTTTCAGGAAGCGTCTTAAAAATATTTTACCAAAACGGAATGTCTCCTTCTTGGTAGTTTATTTTCTCATTAATACAAAGTAAGGTAATGTTAGAAGCTGGCAATTACTTGGACACAGATGATGTCTCAGGATGTAGCTGCATGTATGTTCTTTAACCAACTTCTCATGGGAATGGTTCAATTGACTACATCATTTCAGATGAAAAATGAACTCCACCTCTTTTTCTCCATTAGTGTGTATTGGTATAAGCTATAATTTTGCTTTGTTTTTATTTCTTCTGGATGCCTGGCCAGAAATCTGTTAGGAGCTGGCCGGTAGACTTCTTTTGATTGCCAGATCACGGGGCAGATTTGGCCTTGTAGCTCTATGTTGAATCCTGTGATTTTAATCCATAGTTGAGAAACTAAATAATCTAGTTGGTAATCTTGTGAAATGGAGTTGGTCCAGTTTTATGTAGTGGGAGTTATGAATATGGAAAGCAAGTCTTTAGCACAGTGCTGGGATAGGGTTTTCCTAAAAGCAGCTCCTCTAAGTACAGCCATGATCAGCAGCCAAAGAATTATTCAGAAATAAAATTCTGATTTCATGTCTGGGTCTTTCAGGGGGACCATTCCAAAATGCTGCCAAATAAAATGTCTTTCAGCAAGAGAAGACCATGAGTCAAGACAAAGAAGTAGAGCGAAAATAGATACAAACCAAGTGGTGTTTTTTTCTAAACAGGAGTCAAAATTCACAATAAATAAGTTAAATTAAAGCACAAGTTGTTCTAAAAATGCTGTTCTTGCTTCTCTCTCTTTAAAAGGCTGGTATCTAAAAATGTTGTCATTGCTTCTCTCTCTTTAAAAGGCTGGTATTTTTCTCATAAAAATTGTAAGTAGTTTCACTTTGTGTCCATGGGCATTTATTTTATTAACGAGGAAGGTCAGGCATGTCTATGCTGGCGTAGTCTTAACTTAAAAGAAGCATTTGGCTTAACTTTAACTCGGGAGGAGGCTGGAGCAGGATTTCTTGGTTTGGGAGCTTGGCATCCTCTAGTGGCCAGTTTTAGGAAATCTGGGAGCACAATGCTCAACTGGCATGAATAAATAAAGCAGTTTTAGTGACTTCACTAGAAGTACACCAATTTACAATTTTCTTCAAATAAAAATTTAAATTAAAAGTCAGTAGTTCATCTTTTAATTATTTTTGGACTTAACTCTGTGCTGATCCTGTCTTTTTCTTATATCCAAGGTCCTGCAGTGCATGAGTGTTTACAGCCTCCTGATGCATGCACAAATTGAATAAACCTCCATCTTCTACATTTCCATTTACAATTACAGTCTCTATAATCCAATCTTACATGATCTGCAGTCAGTTAAAAGAATTGGCCTTCAACGTTTGTCCCTACATATTTTAATTCGGGAAAATATTACTAGCCAAAGAGGAATTAAAAGCATGTCTTATCCATAAGTATGCATGTGTGGCTGTCTGTGTATCCACTGGGGTGGTCCCATGTGATGCAAAGGAAGACCCAGCCGTATGGACAGCCTCCCTGTACTTCTCCAATGAGGATATATTAAAATTTGAGTGGAAACACTTAGCTAAGAAAAGCAAAACCTCATTAGGTAGACACAATTACCGCTGGCAGAACTGTTTTTCTGAAATACCTTTTCAGAGTAGGGGGTTTAATGTTTTTAATGAATCTCTGCATAACCTGAAAATGTAGCAAATGCCAGCCTAACATAAATCTGTGAGAAATTATTCCACTCTGTGTGATTTTTACTGATAATTATTTGTATTACAAGGAAAGCTACTGATTGCTTTCTTTTTAAAAAAAATATCTGCAGTATTAATGATTAAGATGATTAGAATCTGGTAGGAGTCAATGGGAGTCTTCTCATCAGGGATAATGAGTTTTGTCTATGGCCTTTATATATAGATGATCGATTCTACTTTTTGTCACCATCAGTTTGGATGGTGACATGAGAGTAAATCTATACAAGAAAGCCATGATAGCATAATAATGATACTAAGGCTTAATTTCCTTTATTTATTGCATCATTTCTGTGCTTGCTAACCTTCAGAGAACTGAAATACATCAGAAAATCTTTGGTCAGTATAAATTAATCTACTCTGAGTAAGTTTGCTGGTATAACTGTTTGTTTAGTTACATCAGCAGACTTTCAAGTATTGACCTGCCTGTAAACTCTAGATAGAAGTTGAGGTGGTTTCATTTTCTTAGTCTCTTGGATAATCTTCTTTTGAGTTTCCTATTCCAAAACTGAGCATTGCAATCTAAACTAAACAAGGCTTTTCTTCCCCTTCGACAATTGTTTAAAGTACTTGAAATATTTATTGATTTTAGGCCTGTTACTCTTTCTCCATTTCGTCTTCTCAAAAATACAATTTAAGTTAACACTTACATTTATTATGCTTCTTTACATACGTAGGATTTTTATGTTACTGGTCTTTAACAGATTTTTTTTTAATTATTGTTTTTAGCTGATGGAAAATGCAGTTTATACTTTTGAGCAGTTGTTCTCTCCAAGTCGCCAGGCAGACTCAGCCAAAGTTGCAACAACCATTGAAAAAGTCAAGCTGAGAGTACTGAAGGTAAATGTAATGCAGCAGCGTTTGCACAGGAAGACCTTGGGTTCTGCCTTGTTGGAAATGGAGAATATATTTTATATGAATTTATCTCATAAATATATCTCTTACTATTAGCTGGAAATACTGATTTGGTGGCACGTAGCAAAGCTGGTCATTTGGGGGGTTAAACCTAGTTCTGGGCAGACACTTGTAAAAGTATTTACATGTGCAGTCCCTTTAATTGCAGTTAAATCATCTGGATATGATGCTGGGGATCTGGGTAAATAATTTTTTACTAGCTTTATAATTTTTTATTAGCCTGCCCCTAGAATTCATTACTCTCGGAAGAGGCAGTGCTGAAATACCTGAAGACAGCAGTCAGGGGGCTGTTTGTAGGTATAAAAAAAAAAATAAGGGAAAGAGATCCCAGAAAACTAGATTTTGGAGTATTTTTGGAAAAGCTGGAATAACCTGCATGAGAATTCAAACCCCTGAGTGGAGCCGTGATGTGATATCCTTCGGGATTCACCCATCACCAGTTACATGATAACAAGAACCAGTTCTTCCCATGAGTGATTAATCCAAAACACGTTTGGGCTTGTTTCTCTTTTTGTCTGTTTTGACAGCAATATGATTATGACAGCAGCACTATCCGGAAGAAGATATTTCAAGAAGCACTTGTACAGATTACTTTGCCCACAATGCAAAAGACACTGGCTTCAACGTGCAAACCAGTAGGTTTCTGTGATTTACAAAAAAACAATAATAAAAGGCAGGGAAGGATTAACACCTTGCAGTAAATCCTCAACTCTGTAAAGCTGTTTTCTCTCAGTGTTGTGCAGATTGGCTGCCTGCTTGGCCAAATGACACTTAGATTTGCCAGTTTGTGGACTGGGTAGATGTGGAGCATAAGGAGGATTTCAGGAAACAGGGAATCTGTATATACAGCCTGCTTTCTCAAAGATAGTTGCAGACCTTTGCCCATCCCCATTCCATTTCTTCCCTAGAGATCTGAAGTCCCCTCAAACTGGACTCCTCTCGACAGTAACGATTGTAGGTTATGAGCTTGTCCTTGTGTTCAGCAGCCCTGCTGCAGGCTGAAATTCAGTCTGTGGGAGAGGGCACTTTCTTCTTGAGCAGCATGCCGAGGCACGGCTGTGACCATGCACCTCCCTCAAAGCCAAGTGCCTGCTTGGGCAGCAGGAGCAGCAAGCAGACAGGCTGCGCGCTCGCCCTCGGTGATTTTAAATGGAAGTAATTGCATCAACAACCAGGAAACAAACATGCAGACGTGATCTCTGTTGCCCTTAATCGTATGAGTAGGTTAGTACTCAGCAAATTTGGCTACCAGAGTTTTGTGGAGATGTTATCCATGTGGCTACATCAGAGGCCAGTTGGAATGCTGTTCACCTTGGCTCAAAATAGTCTGTACCCTTCTTGAAGCCCATGCATATCCTCTTGCATTTTCACTCTACCTGCTAGAAGATGACTGCCCTAAGCCATCCCGGCCCCTCTGCCCTTTTGTTTCCCTTCATGTTCATCAGTCCCTGGAGGCTTAAAGCTCTCACCCACAGTGTGCTGCTCTTGCTGTTTCTCTCCAGCTTGTTTCAGCTTCAAAAACAAGTTTAAAACCAAGTATTTTGCCAAGTTATACTTGCAAGTCTTTGCGTATGGATTATTAAAACTTACAACTTTAAAAATTATATTTAAAATCACTCTCTTCTGTATGTCACTCTACTTTTTTACTATCCCCCAAAAAATAGTCTCATGTCCAGTGTCAGCAGTGCCTTCAAGACATGGGGTCTACGCACAAGGGGAAGCATTTCATCACCCTGAATATATGTAGAGAGCGTGGAGTCCCACATCGTGTCTCTGTCATACAGGTCAGAGGGAGCAGTGGTGGCGAAATCTTCCCACAAGCCCTTTCTGTTTAATTTCCCACAAGCCTTTTGCATTTGTACCTCTGCAGAAATGAGCAGTCAGCTCTAGAAGCAAATGTATGGCACAGTTGACATGTCCAGCCAAGTCTTTACTTGAAAACCTCCAGAGATTTGTATGTAGGCACCTCTTCTAGAAGTAGGCAGAGGTCACTTAATTTACTTTTTATAGGCCACCAAACAGCTGCTTAGTGATGACGACTCAATTATTGTCTAGACAGCCTAATGCGTTATAAATCAGTAAGCTACAAATGTTACACACCTATTAGAAAAACAAAACCAAACCCTGTATCTCCCACGCTCACTATGGACAGTGAGACGTTTCCTCACCAGCTATTTATTTCAGAATTGTTTATTATAGTGCAGATGGCAATGTTCTATAGGTCATTTAAATGTAATAGTAGTGCAAGAATACTGACTGACAAGTGCATAATAAATTGTGAACATACATAGTTCATTTAGTCATAGTTCAAATAGTTCATCTCTAGAACCAGCAAGGAGCATTGCAAGACCTGCTAGATGGCATCTCCACGGTGCTCTGTTGAAGTAGGACTCTCAGAATCTCTCATTTTTATATACCTGTTCCTTTCTTCTATCTGCACAGGAGCTGCAGAAATACGAGCAGTACATTTTTGCTGATTACACCAGCGTGATCCAAGTAGAGAACGTGTATGAAGAGATTTTATATCAGACACTGCTTGAAGAAACCCTGAAAGGTGAGGACATTCTTGAGGTGACAGTAATAACATTTCAGCTGTTGGCCCAGGAGCTCTTGCTTCAGAGCTTCCCAGAGTCCTAACTGGCTGTTTCAGACCCGGGTCCCACTTTTCCGCAGACTGGTGGTTATGATGCTACAGTGTTTGGGTTCAGATCACTAAAGATGTGTGGCCAGCCCTAAAATCTGAATTATACTTTACCAAACCTGGGAAACTCAAAGTGATAGCTTGGCACAAGCCTATTTCTAACAAAATGTAATTATGCCAACCTCATTTTATCTTGATTCCCTGGGCCAAGGAGTGGAATTATGCTCTTATTTGCAAAGACTTGGTGATATCTAATGGCAGCAGAAATGAATTTCCCCAAATGAAATGTACTGCTGGATGCAGTTTCCTTTACATCACTGATGGCAGTGCAGTACTCCCGGCAGATCTCTGCTTTTGTGTCAGAAAACGAAACTATTCTTGATGGCATATACAGATATATAAAATACTTGTATCTGTCTGGATCTGTTTGTCTACACCCTAGATAAAAGACGAGCATATGTATTGCACAGTAAGTGTTAACAGACCCTCTTTGGCACTCCTGTTCAAAAATATCAGTATAATAATTAATGTAACGAACACACTTTTATTCATACGTTCAGTGTAAATACTTCTGCATTGAAACATTGCCTTTGTCCATTGTGGGTCCTCTGGTAGTTTCGTATTACAGCAATGCTTAGGTCAATATTGATGTTGCATTATTCAGAACAGATAAACACACCCCACCCCCAAGAAATATAAACTAAAAAAGCAAGTTGAGAATGAAAATTACTGTTGTCTGTAATATCAAAATATGACATTAGAAACTCAGGCAAACAGTGTACCTTCTTCAAGGTACCCCTGTCAGTTTTTCCAAAAGTTTGATCTTTCTGTTTTATTTAGTGATAAAAGAAGCTGCCATTATGAAGAAGCACAACCTCTTTGAAGATAACTTGAATTTGCCCTGCGAAAGCGTGTCCAGCTTAACGGACCTGAAGACCCCTTCAGGATCAGCACAAACCACTCCTGCGAAGAAGCCTTCCGCCGCCCGAGCCGAGATGTCAGACACGGAAACTCAAAGTGACGAAACACTCATTGTGACGGAAAAAATTTCTTGGGAGAAGGATGCTGATGATAGAAAGTCATCAGACAAAGAAGCCGTCGCTTCTGTTAGTACAGCTGGTGATCAGGCAAGCAAAACTGAAGAAGTGGTCATTACAGACATCAGTGAAAACCAGGAGTCCCTTTCAGCTACCCTTACAAAAGAGGAAGTTGCAGAGGAAAAAAGTGCTTTGGAGAATGAAGACACGGTGAGAACAGAGTTTGTAGCGAACACTGAGAAGGAGCTTAAGACACAACAAGTAGCTGTGGAGGAAAAAGTAGCTCCTGGGACTGAATCTGCAGTGAAACATTCTGGACCTAGCCCTAAAAAAGAACTTAAGGTACATGAAGGAGCAGTGGAGGAGAAAGTAACTTCTGAGAGTCAAACAGCAATGGATGCTGCATTTGTGGGTGGCACTGAAAAAGAAAGCAAAGCACAGGAAAAAATTGCTGAGATAAAACTGACTTCCCCACATGATAATGTAGCAGAAGCAGAGATTTTAGGGAATGCTGAAGAGAAAATCAAGGTAGAAAAAGAAATGATGGAAAAATTATCTCAGAGCAAAAATGTGGTAGGAACAGGGTTTGAAGAGGGTAGTAAAAAAGAAAGCAACGACCAAGGAGCGAATACTGAGACAAGGGTTACTTCCCAGGATGAAAACACAGGGAAAGGAGGGTTTGGGGATAATCCTGTGAAAGAAAGCAAGTCAGAAGAAAAGAGTTGTAAACCCCCTGATGATGTGAATGAGATAAGGAGTTTGCTGATGGTAACAGTTGAGATACCAGCAGATACTCCAGCTGAGAACATAAAGGAGATTTGTGAAGGTGAGATACTAAAGTTGCAGGAGCACAGTATGGAAAACAACGAGGTGAGCAAAATGGCTGCGGCAGAAATTCAAATGAGCCAGACGATGATGAATAAAGATGCAGCAGAATGCACGGAGTTCAAGGAAGACAGACCATCTTCATCTAGTTTGGGGACAGATGGTACAAATTCAGTGAATGTGTCCAAGGAGGGCTGCAACATGGCACGAGCAGAATGGCTGGTGGAGAGCTCAGATACGCCTCAGGAGGCAAAGGCAGAGGTGGAGATCAAGCAAAGCATTTGGTACACAGGTGTGGGGAGCTGCAAAAGTGATAGCTTGCAGCCAGAGGAACACACTGAAAATGTGTCTGAAGGCAAAAGATTAGATGGGGAGGAAGGAGGAGCAGGGAATAGCCATGCTGTCCTGGTGGAGGTAGGGACTGGGAGCTTTTTTCATAATCCTGCTGAAAGTGCAGACACAATGCAAGTGCCCATTTTGGATGCGGAAAACCCAAGAACAGGACTGCTAGATGTGCTGGTTTCTTTGGTGCCGGAGCAGGGTGAGGTTAGCACCGTAGAGGTCACAGGAGGTACAGAGGCTGGTGAGGTTGAAGGGAAGCCAGAACATGAATCATCTTCACACACGGAAGTGAAAAGCACAGAAGCAAAAGATAATTTCACAGAAGAAAACAGAGAAGATAGTTATGCACAGCAAAACTCTGAAAAGTAAGAAGTGTTTTTCAGCCCAGCCCTGCAGGATTTATTTACTCCAGTAATCCCTGTTTGATTGTGAATACTCACTTGGGTCGGGGCTAGAGGGAATGGGCTTTGTTGTGGTATTACCAGCTCTTGCAGTTTTAGCACAGATCCCTTCCTGAGTGATGAGTGATAGTTTCTTTTTGGTTAAAGCCCACACTGTTTAAAACCAGGCTACTGTTGGGGAACCTCATCTCTCACTTAAAATTTGCTACCTTTTATGGTTATAGAAAATGTAACCACTGAATTCTTCAAAAGCAACTCACCCCCAACTGTAAAGCTATTTTAACAACTTAACTGTTCTTAGGTGTTTTAGCAGGGGAGTAGCTCATGATTTTTAAATGCATGGATTTGACAAGTACTGCTATGATTCTTAGGTGGTTGGTACATACATTGCTATTTGAGGACGCTTTTAGTATTTGCATGCAGTATACAGGAAATAAATAAAACTTTTAGTCAACAGAACCAAATAGTTAAAGTAGTAGGTTGCTCAAAAGCCACGCTCTATGCAAACTCATTACTTAATTATTTTAAAGTTTTGACAGATATTAAAGACAAGCAAGTGTTCTTTTTTTTTTTTTTTTCTCTGATTGCTATATTTAAAATGGGGAAAATATGGGAGCAGGTTTCTCAGTCCCACTCTGCACTTCTGGGTTATTTAGCCTTCCAGAGCACTTTACAGCTATTTTATTTTGTTTTACTTTATGGAAGGGAAAGATGAGAATGTTTACAATAACTATAACCATTAGACAGCATCTTTCTGTTTTACTTCCCACCATAAAATATATTCGCTTACGTGAATCTTAGAATTATCTAATACAGGATTTTAAGAGTCCTGCCATTCTCATTCTTATTGAGTTACCCAGTTCTGTAGGCCTTTTTAGGTGCGAAATTATGTCATAAATTGCAATGATTGTGAAACAGCATAATCATTGCATGTAATTTCTAATACAGAAGTTAACTAAAGCAAAAAGTAGCCAAAGGTTATTCAGGTTATTCACATGTGCTTAGATTTTGGAGGGCAGAATCACATTTCAAAAGCAGTCATTAAAATGAGACCTATTGCTTTCATAGCTGACATATTATCATCTGTATCAAATCATGATCTATGCACAAAGTTGCTTATATGGGGTATTTGCATGCACAATTTACAGACTGTGCACAGAAAAGCTGGGAAAGGAGAACCAGTATTTTAATAAATCGGGCTTTAGAGTTCAAGACCTCACTTTAGAAGTCAGTTTAAGGCACCTTAAAAATTTGGCCTGGTGTTTCAGACTGATCCTGAATAAATATAACACAGCACAGGACAGCAAAGATTAATGATGAATACAGTAAGGACTGCAGGGTATACGCCCATAAAGACAAGAGAAGAAATAACAAAGTCCTGAGAGCATAATACTTGTTGGCATTTAACTTCTACACACTGTGCAAAATCTATTATTTAATGCTATCAAAATATGCCATAATACTAACAGAGAATTGACACTAGAGGAACAGGCAAATATTACTGCATAAGTAAGGAACACTGTTGAGTAACTGGACCAACTGCAATGTCACTATTGTAAAATAAACACAACTCCTATTTATTCCAGAAGCCATACTGTGGTATAGAAACATTAAGGTCACAGATGTTTTCCTTGCAAAAGTACTTTGACTCGTTTCCTCCTTATATTTTACTCAAAAATACTAATTTGTAAACACACAAACCACTGTCAGACAATTTTTTTACAAATCATTAGTTATTTCACTGTCAGCTACTTTGTTTTTACTAACCATTATCTATTTCTAATTGGTACTGAACATTAAGTGACTTTTTGTGTGCTTTACAGTTAAGCAGCAGCAGTCTTTTTTAGCCATGCTAAAATTAGGGGACGTGACATTTTTTTAATACAGTGTTTTGTACGAAAGAGGACTAGCAAGAGAGCAACTCTCTGCGAAAAAGGCTGCCATCTCCTACAAAAGCTGTTTCCAGCCAGTATGAATTAGATACATCTGTACAGAAAGTATTTAACATAAACATTCCCATCATAGTCATTTTTCTACGGCAGCCTTAGATCTGGGTAATATTTTCCTGTAATATTAAAGAATTGAGTCGTTGAATACGGATGCTCAGCGTAATTTTTTTTCTCAAGTAGGATGGGAAAGAACGGGGAATATTTAGCCTGTACATCGCCTCGTTCTGCAGTTTAAATTGAAGTTCCTCATGGCCGGGGGACTGATTTTTTGCCTTCGTGGACGTTTTTTGTGTATTCAGGTATTTGCAAAAGGATAGAGAGTAGCATTTTTCCAGTCTGTAACCAGACTTGGGCAGAGGTGACAGCAATTTAGAGGTCAGCAATCTACCTGGTTACATCGGACCATTGATCAAAAATTATAATAATCCACCCGTTCAGTAATTTTTGTCGCCTTCTTGGAATTTCCTACACTTACCTGGAAGGAATTATTTCGCTTGTAAACTCGGAACAATAATAAATCGCCTTTTCCCGCCTGGAGGGTTGGGCGCGCGGTGCCTTGAGGGAGGGGCCCGGGGGCTGTTACCGCCCTGGGGTTTCACGGGGCTGTCAGTTCGGAAGGACAGGATATGAAACACATTGTATCTCGCTTATAACTTTGTAAAAACGCTTGTGGTGAAAATAAAAGCAGCTCTTCCCTTCCACCGCCGGGAGGTTGGTTTTGTGTGCGTGCGTGACAATTTAAGTTGGGGGTTCCGTATTAAAAAATAGTAATACACCTCAAGCAGCTGCCGGGGGCGGGGGGGGTGGGGTGCGAGGGAAGGAGACGCTTGCCGTGCGCCCACCCCCGGCTGCCATTTGGACAAGCCGGGAGCCAGCAGCCGAGCCCCGGGCGGCGGCGGCGCCTCCCCTGAGGCAGCGCGAGCCCCGCTCCCGCCCCGCCTTTTGTCCACGTCTCCCTCCGGCCCGGCGCGCCGCCGCCGTCACGTGACCCGCGCGCCCCCGCCTCGCGGCGCTGCCGTCGCGCTCCTATTGGCCCGGTGGGGCGGCGCGTGCGGGGGGACCCGGAAGTGGCGGCGCGAGGCGGTTTCCTTGGCTACGCCACAGGAAAGCGAAGGGCCGATCCCTTCCGCCTGCGCGTCGGCGCTGGGAGCCGCGGCCGCCGCGCCGCGAGGGGCGGGCAGCGGGCGAGATGGGCCGGGGCCGGGCCTAGCGGTAGCGGGCAGGCGGCCGCGGCCATGAGCGGAGCTGCGGGCTGCCAGGGGGGCGGCGGCGGCGGCGGCGAGCGGGGGCCCCGCTGGAGGAGGCCGTGGAAGCTCCTGGCCCTTGGCCTGCTCTCCGCCTCCTCCGTGCTGGCGGCCGCCCCGGGCGCCGGGGCCATGAGCAAGGAGGAGAAGCGCCGGTTGGGGTGAGAGCCGCCGCGGCGGGCCGGGCCGGCAGTGCGGGGAGGGGGGAAGGACGTCGGCGTCGGGTCTCCCTCGGGGCCGCCGGAGCGCGGTGCGGCCCGGGCCGAGCCCACTCTCCGCGGTGGCTTTGCGGTGCACCGGCGGCCGCTCACCGGGCCCTCGCCGTGCTGGGGTAGGGGGATCTGCGCTACGCCGGGGGTTGGGCTTGATGGGTGCGGGTGTGCCCCCGGCCCGGCAGCGCTCCGGGAACGTCTCTCCTGTCCCTCCCTTTCCCCCCGCGAAGATCCTACGACATGCATGGCATAGCTCTCCCGTGAGCGAGCGAGGTGTCCATGCCGGGGCTGGGCTGGTGCCTCGGGTCAGGTCGCCACGGCTGTTTGGGGCAGGCAGCCCCTCATCGCCTCTGCTGCGTGTGGGGTCAAACCCTTCTGCCACACGCTTGGGAGCTCCAGGCTTGAAGATTGCAGCCAGTGGTTGCGTGTAATTATGGGTAAAAGTGATCAAAGGTAAATCGACATCCATAGTCAGTTGGTCTAATTATGGCTGTGCCTCTGGAGCATGGGAGTGTTTGGGAGTCATAAAAAAGGTAAATGTTTATACGTGGTTTTGCCTAGTTCCTGTATGTAAGGTAAGCTACTTTGGTCCCCCATGCAGGTACATGTAAGGAACTGATTCTCTTTTAGTATAGTTTTTAGTTGAAGGACAAAGATGACAGTATAGGTGGCAATGCATTACACTGCACAGAGTGGGATTGTTTTAGACAAATATGTAATCAAGCATATTATTGGGGCAGTTTCATCATCGTCCTCTTCCCATCTACTGGTCAGTTGCACAGAATAATGATGCAAAAAGTCTGGTGGAGAAACTCTCTGGATACTCTCATGGTTATTAATCGTTAGATGTAAGTTGTTATTTAACTGACAGCGTTTACAGTTACTGGGGTTTTCCATCTTGGGTTGTCAGGGTACTTTGTGTGTGTAATGTTTTGTACGTTTTCTTCATGTGAGTATATAAGGAGTTTAAATTTCATTCACCAATTGGTTTTAAAATTTTTGCATTCAGAACTTGCACTGGCTGTATCATCTGATGCCCCAGACATACCCAAGTAATGTCTCACCACGGTTTGTATTTGGGGGAACCAAGCAGGGTCATTTCTGAATAACGGCAGGGAATCTGTAGTTAATGACGAGATCATGTCAGTCGCAGAAATTCTTTCGGAAAATGCCCTGTAAATGTAAGTTGCATGTAGAGAAATAAAAGTTTTAAGGAGCTTTCTGAATGCTACATGACTGAACAGCATTGTATGCTTAGTTTATCTGGACATGGCACTTGTGTGCCAAACTCTGGGATGTTGCCTGCTCCAACGGATCCCAGAACTGCAGACTCCAGGTGTAGTCCAGGAAGTACCTGAAGAAAGCATCATATTCTGCTCTTTTGATGACTTTGTGCATTTGATGAGTTAAAACTGCTTCTTAAATTTCTAAGTCATTGAACTAAATCAGATACTTCACATATAATTGTGGTGTTCTTTTTTATGTTCAGTCTTATCAGCAGAGATTGTGAATTATGTTTATGGTAGCTTAGAAATTAGCATGCTTATTGCCTTGCAGGGCTCCTCAGTAAAACAGTTAGGAACAGTTGGAAGTAGCGCTGTCTCTCAAAAAGACCAGTGGTTTTTTTTATATAGTACCATCTCTCACCATGACTGCTTTTCAAACGTGTAAAATGAAGGTATCTACAAGGCTTTTCTTTTGTATTTGCTTGCCAAGACTTCTAGTGCAAGGAAGAGGTGTACCTCGTAAGTTATGGCCGTTTTCTGAATCACAGACAGGAATTTATGCTGTGTCAGTTGGTTTTAGTATTGGTGATTACAAGCAGAACATAATTCTATTTGCCAAGCATGGAATGTGTCCCATCTCTAGCTTTAATGTGTTGGTAACATCTACAGCTATTTAAGGGGAAGCATGGCAGGTTGAAAGAGATCCCCAAATACTTAATTTCATGTTCGGTGGAGAAATAGTCTTTTCTTTCTGCAGTGAAGGAAAGTAGCCAAATTAGGGAAAATTATTACCCTGTATTTCATTTACTTGAGTACATTAGTAGAGGACTTGTTACTGATGTTCAGATATTAAAGTGTACTACATCTTGCTGTTCTAAGATGGTGTGTTAAAGGCTGTTGTGAGGCAGACCACTAATGCTTTTTCTTTTGTCTTTTTTAGAAACCAAGTGCTTGAAATGTTTGACCATGCGTACAGTAATTATATGGTAAGTAAAATACTTGTTCGTTTAATTTTTTCAGAGTTGTTATTGCTGACCTGGGAGAGAAAGCAACATACAGTACATGACATTCTAGAGGAATAGCAGGGAGGTAGGGGTGAAAGCAAAGCTAGAATAACTAAGAGCACCTGTATAGCCTTTAAAAAGAAATGAACAAATGTTACTTTCGGAAGAGCGATGTCAGGAGGGTTACGATGGCTTTCAGAATGGTAGCTAGGATTTGCTAGCTGTAACTCTGTTACTCTGTGCCTGATCTCTCTCAAACCAGTTTATCTCGCATCAAGCTATGAACAGTTGTCATTTTTGGTAAAGTATTTGCTTTGAAATTCCAGACTCCTAAAGCTACTGGGAAAAGGAAGCTCTGGAAGAGCTGTCTGTAGTCACCAGATTCTGAAGAATACAAATTGATCTTACTTATTTTGTAGGCAGAAATTATGTATAATATTTCTTCTGTGGTAAGATATGTTAGATGCAGTTTGGCAGCTCTTTT
The DNA here is from genome assembly GCF_047716275.1 of Strix uralensis. Lineage (NCBI taxonomy): Eukaryota > Metazoa > Chordata > Aves > Strigiformes > Strigidae > Strix > Strix uralensis. Next base: position 33,250,139 of record NC_133979.1, on the reverse strand, counting down.
ACGGACAGTTTGTAGATCAAAAAGGGGATCTGGTGTCATATCTACGCATTATAGCCTCTTCTGAGAGTGTGACTGTCACATGACAGTGAGCCACACTCGCTACGGCTTCTTTTAAAATGACTTGTGATTTTCTGTGCAGGTGTATTCGTGTTCTGGATATGTGAGCCATTCTGCACTCTAATCAACCTTGAAATACGTTAGCTTAGTTGAGATATGTTTAAGAATAATTACTTAGCGTGGACTGACTTTCCTCAAGTAATAGTATACTGTTAGCAATAAACTTCTGAGGAGAAACTGTAAATGTGAATAAGATAAATATGAAAGGTACATTCTTACTGGGTTTATGTTAACAGTCTTTTTGTACCTTCCTTGTGGCTGTTGCAGAAACCCCTCTTTTAAGTTGCACCATTTCCTGCAGGACAAACCACTGTCTCTTGACAGCATCTTGCCACAATGCCCCAGTTTCTGTATTATGGTTTAACACTTTAATATGTAACAGAAGCTTCAAAGCTTGTGAGTTAGAAGTTTATACAGATCATGAGAGTTAGAGAACTCTAGAATGGATAGAAAGCCAAGCAAGAGGATTTTCAAGGTGGGTGCAGTTTTTAACATTAGCTCTTGCTTTTGACACCTTATCAGTTTGACAAACATCAGGCTTTTTGATGATAATTTGTAAGCAGTTACTTGGACCTGGTTCCATGAAAAACACTTGGCGTGTGTTTCCCATGGCATTCTGTAGTAAAAACTGTTACGTATTTGTCAAAATTGGATAAAATGTTACATGCTGGTAGAAAGGATCTATGCTCCTACTGTTCTTTGTGTCATAAATTGGGAACTGGTAGGTGTCTTGCTACATCTCTTTCATCCAGAATTTCCTTGCTTCAGAAGAATGGCTTCAGCTATCCTGGAAACTTTGAAGCCAAAAGGATATTTACTTGCCACGTATGCTGGAGCACTAAACAAACAGAGAAATATGACTTGTTTGTTTAAAGTTGAGGAAAAGATTAGGGTATCAGATGATTCTGACAGCAAGAGAATTAAGTATTTTTGCAGCTGCTTTTGAAACAGACAGCTGAAAAGTTTTGATTTTCTGTTTCTATTAATATGCGTTTTAGCCTTGCATATTTGGAAGACTGAAAATTCATGTTTGCATGCAAGGGGGAAACTCCCTTGTCTTTTTTTTTCGGTTGTTAACAGGAGCTTTGAGTAAAAAGTTGCTTTTTTTTTCGATCCTTTGACAATATTTGTAATAATCAGGACTTTTTTCTTCTTGACTGTCAGAAAGAATATATGAAAATGTCAGTCACTTGAGGCCAGTAGGTATTTCTTGGTTTACAGCACTAGTAGCAATATGTCTTTTTTGATTGTTCAAATACTGTGTTGCCCTGAGTCCTGACATTAGGCAATATGATCATCTGTTCGGTCAGAATATGTGGAAATTCCAGAGTGTCTGTTGAGCTCCGTTGGTATAGTATTTTCCAGAAGTATGTTTGTTGGAACATTTGTGCTGTGTTTTATATTTAATGGGTCTTGCTATTACCTTCCTTTGAGGTTACTTGAAAGGGGTGAGGTTACAAGTTGGGAAATCACTTGACCCAGTAGCCTTTCCTGCTCTAGACAGAGAATAAGTGAACTTTTATTTTTCAAAATGCTTCTAATTCCTTATGAATTTGTAAGACTAAAAGTCTACTTTCTCCAGAATTTTCTTCACCTTTTTTCCCATAATTCAAGTCAGAGATCTTAGTTTTGACATTGCTTTTCTGTGTACTTCTTTAATCTGTTTTTCTGAATACTTTGCACAGATATTCAGAAACATCTGAGCCATATTAAAATGATCTAGATTCTGGCTTTTGTAGTTGAACTTGAGGAGAACAAAGAGTCGAGCAAAGACCAAAACATTTGTGAGGGTGGTAGACGGGGAGACAAACCATCAGTTTCAAAAGAAGCTGCTGTAAGAGCTGTTTATTTATAGAAGAATGTTCTTCTTTTCCTCTCTATTTCAAGTTTGAATATAGATTATTTTTTTGTAGCATATATTTGGAAAGACTTTGAATGTATTTACTTGCAGTTTCAGTGCAGTAATACAACTTTTTTATCCTGCCACATGTTAGTTCTCCACTAAAAGTATAATTGGAGAGCACAGTACAGCAGTCACTTTCCTGATGAAATCAAAAGAGAGAAGCTCCATCCCAAATAACTTGTATTGGGCTTCTAATGGAGAGGCAGTTTCATGCATGTTTGTTGAAATTAGATATATTTAAGATTCACCTTTTTTAATGTCAGTGGCCACTCTTGAAAATTTTTCAGTAAATCTCTCCTATTGCACAATGATGAATTTCAAATTTGTGTCCATTTCGTTTGATATCTCATTATGGTGGGAGTTGAAACCTCTGAAACTCGCACTGACTGGAGAGGCAGTAGGGACAGGCATTTTTTAATCAGTGTGCTTGACTTAGGCAGCGCTGCCACTCCTGTTATTTCTGACTGACTGATGGGAAATAATATTACAATACAGCTTGTTTTGCAGAGTGCTTTTTCTAGAAAAAGGGAAATTAACTTGCTTTTCCAAAAAAATTAGCAATATCTCTCTCTTTAAAAAAGTGTTATATTTGTAAAAGGCGCAGTCTTGGTAAGCTTTTTTGTGAATGTTATCTTTTGTTATGCCTTGTGTAGTGATTAACCAATTTATTATTTTACCTCCTAAGTGAGTTCTCTTATCTGTCACTCATTGTGACCCTGAGTCACTTATGTTCATTTGGAAATGTTTCCAAAGTGACTTTAAAGTCTAATTCCCACTAATTTCTCCATGAAATACCAGCCACTTGATAGTGCCCGCATTAGTTTTAGATTTTAAATTCATCTTTGAGATGATAATTTCTGCGTAAGAAATGTTACAAGAAGTGTCACATGCACCTTGTTGCAGAAAGCACACAATAAACTATTCAAGTTAATTGGTGGTTGGTTTTTTTTCAGATGTGCTGTTAGTTGTTCCAGACTTCCTTGGGAGGTTAGAGAGAGAGAGGTCCTGTTGCTCTGTTCACAGTTTAATCATTTCCAGCCACCCAGCTGGAAAGCAGCGCAGCAGAAAAGGACCTGGGGGTCCTGGTGGACACCACGTTGACCATGAGCCAACAACGTGCCCTTGTAGCAAAGGCAGCTAATGGTGTCCTGGGCTCCATTAGGGAAAACATTGCCAGCGGGTTGAGGGAGGGGATCCTTCCCCTCTGCTCAGCACTGGTGAGGCCATGCCTGGAGTTCTGTGTTCTGTTCTGGTCTCCCCAGTACCAGAGAGATACAGGTGTACTAGACAGAGTCTAGTGAAGGGCCTTTAAGATAATGAAGAGACTTGGAGCATCTTTCCTATGGGGAAAGGCTGAGAGAGCTGGGGCTGCTCAGTCTGGAGAAGAGCAGGCTTGGGGGGGATCTTACAAATGTCTACAAATATGTGATGGGAGGCTGTAAAGAAGTCAGAGCCGGGCTCTTCTCAGTGATGCCCAGTGACAGGACCAGAGGCAGCAGGCACAAACTGAAACACGGGAGGTTCCTTCTGAACATCAGGAAACGCTTTTTTACTGTGAAGGAGACTGAGCACTGGCACAGGTTCCCCTGAGAGGTTGTGGAGTCTCCTTCCTTGGAGATATGCTAAAGCTATCTGAACACAGTCCTGGGCAACTGGGTCTAGGTGGCCCTGCTTGAGCAGGGGGGTTGGACCAGATGACCTCCAGAGGTCCCTTCCCACCTCAACGGTTCGTGATTGTCGTGCAGTTTTTCTGAAGTACAGCATAATTTGCCTTCCTTTTAATGGGCTCTGAAGAGTTGCTGAAATGGTTGTAACAGTTGTAACTTACTCCCTTGTTTTGTTTCCCTGCAGGAGCATGCGTATCCAGCTGATGAACTTATGCCTTTAACTTGCCGTGGACGAGTACGGGGTCAAGAACCAAGTCGAGGGGATGTGGATGATGCATTGGGAAAGTTAGTGTTTGAAATGGTTATTGTCTCATGTAAACATCTAGGAATCTAAGTACAATTTGCAGCCCATAAATCTTGTTCAGTTGACAGGTCCAGAAACTTGCGTTTGTAAGAAATACTTTTATTATTTCCTCCCGTGATGTTAACTGATGTGAAGTTGTACCTTAATCAGAAAAAGAGAATTGACCAGTGAATGAGATCCAAATGCATATTTTTTTAATCATTCTCCCAAGTATTTTTCCAAATGTAAGCTGACATTTATGGTATTAGTGAACTTCACTGCTCAACTGAGGTTATAAGGGTTAATTGTCAGCTGCACAGAACAGTAAACTGTTATCCATTATGCTGGCCTTATAAGTGATATTTAAAATGCTTTTTTTTTTTAGTAGAAAGCTCTCTCAAAACATAATTAGTCAAATGATTATCATGTGTGTGGTAGCCTGAGGCCTTTGCCAAAGTATAAAACATTACTTCACATGAAAATTCTTCATATTTTTTCTTCAAGATAGCTTATAATACGAAGTACTGATCCTTTGGCCATCAGAATGTAGATTTAAGGACTGTTTTTCTCCATGTTAAACTGAACAATCAAAGACAAAGTTGACTTACTCTAAATGTGCTTGTAATTGATGCCTTTCTTGTCTGTATGTGTGCAGTTTATAGAGCAAATATTTAGTAACGAATAGCTGATGCTTTTTTTAATTGGTATCACTGCTTAGTGTCCCTAAGCAGAATAGTGTTAATCAGAGCTGAAGTCTTTGTCTTAAATACCTCTTCTAATTCACTCTCTGATATTGAGCGTGACGTTCTGGTTAGTTTTGGTTATGTACAAAATTCTTTAGTCTAGAGATTCCTATATAAACCTGCTGCGTTGGGGGTATTGAGGGATACGACTGATGAGAAAGAAGTGTCGAGAAAATGTATTTTTGATTCTGGTCATGCATGTTTTTAATGACCTTTTGTTACATAGTAACATACTATCATTTGAGTAAAAATACCTTTCAGCCCCTTAAGTGCGTTGAATAGTTTATTTTTTTTTTGTATACATGCTTTTTTCAGTTTCTAATAATTAGCTATATTATTATTTATCAGAGTTGTTATATAATGCTTTTTCTTGCCAGCTGGCTCATCAGTCATGTTCTCTACAGGCCTTTGCAATCACTAAATGACAGGGTGAGACAGCTAGGTCAGTTGTGTTTCCCTGGAGGACTAGGGAGTATACCTGCACACCAGCCTTCTCTATAGCTCCGCAGTGCATAATCTCCCCCTCTTTTGTATGGAAAAAGTTGTGTCTTTGTTATGCAGTTGTGCATAACCACTAGTTAATCTCTTTCTCTTGTAGAACAACATTCAAAAATTGCACTTATCTTATAATATATGACCACTTAATTAGAATTTTGATTACGCTTCATGCACATGTTGCCTACAGGGTCTCAAACATTGGGCACTTGCTTAAATGCTCCATACTTGTTCTTCAGTAGGCAGTTGTAACTGTTTCCAAAGTTTTCATGTTCTGTAAATTCTATTTTCTGCATGGTGTGTGTTTCCTAACATAAGAGCAATTTTATTGGGTTAGGCTAAAGGTCCACTCAGCTTGGTATGTACTAGAGCAGGCCTAGAGAAGAATACATGAACAGGACAAGCCTCATTGTGATATTCCTGTTTCAAACACTATGAATCTGACTTGATGTTCTCTTTTTATGGAATAAGTAGTTATTTTAAGCCTGCTGCTGGCTAGTGCTGGATGGCTCCAGGTGAAACTTACTGTGAGAAACAGTGAATAGCAGATTGTCATTCACTTTCTTCGTGCCATGTGCAATTTTAAAGTCTTTGTATAATGACATTTAAGCTCTTGCAGGCTGAAGAGTGCTAGTCTGTGCACTTGTTCCTAGCACAGAAGGTGCTATGTACCTTCACCCCCCGCCCCTTACTGCCCTTTATTGTACCTTTTCCTGTTCCATTATATCCCACATAGAAGTTTCATAACAAAATAACAGCATTTTCTTTAGTCTTTCATCACTAATTTTAACACTGACTGCAACAAATTTCAGCTTTTTCTGAAGTAGGTAATTGGAACAGTTTCTGGTAGAAATGTAGCTTGGAATGATTTTTTGATCTTCCTAAGTCTTTTTATTATTACACTTAAGTCAACATTCTTCATTTCTTGAAAAAGAAAGGAAAAAGGTTGGAAAAACTTTGAACCATTCTACTGGGTTTCTTAGTAGATTTGACTGGAGACTACAAATAAAAATTTAATTTGCTTACAAGAAGTTTGAAAGCTTTGCAGTAAGTAGAGGTATCTTTATAATCATAGCTTGTTTCGGTCAGCTCCTATTCTGGTCCCTAACAAAGGGAAGAAACTTAGTAGGGTGTTTTGATATTAAACATGTTGTGTACAACTAATTTTTTAGCAGCTAGTGGACTGTGAGAATTTAGTTTCTTCCATGGTATTGGTTACTAGTAAGAATGATTTTGATTTCTACACATACAGGTCTATAGTAAATCTGTTTTAAATTTTGTTTCATAGGTTTTCATTGACCTTGATTGATACCTTGGACACTCTTGTGGTAAGTTTAATCTATTGATGAACTTTGATTAAAAAAAAGATTGCCTTCTGATTCTCAGGCTTATTTTTAGATTTCTATTCTGTTAAATTATACATAAAAAAATACTAATTTTTCTTCTCCTTTGATTTCTGACTGTCTGTTTGAAGGGGCTATTGCGTGTAAGAACTTCCAGCTGCTGCAATGGTGGTGTTCAGAGTTTGTTGCAAAAAGAAAACTAGAACAGTTCCTTCACACTTCATTGATACTTTCTTACCTTGCTTTTCTTAGGCTTTAACTTAACAAAAAAGTATGTGAGTCTAAACCAACATGCTGACTTATAGGTGAACACCTCTTAATACCTACTGAATTATTTATGTTTTTAAATTGTACATACATGTTTCATGAATGAATTTGCGTGCACTTAAATATACATTAAAAAATGTAACCCTGGACATGTTTGCCAGGAAATGTTGCCAAATTTCTTATGTTCCATTTCTTATTAAAAGATTCCAGTAATTAGTAGACTACTTTTTGTTAGATTTCAATCCCTTTGACATATATTGTCATTCTAAGTTAGAGTTCAGAAATCAGGAATTTTGGGCCATTCCCATCTACAAGTAAATTTAAAGTTTTGAAAATCCTTACTGTACTGATTTGGAGTGTGAATTATATAATGCTTTTTCTCTGACAGCTGTTCCCTTTTTATGATGTGCTGTGAGATGACCCTTGGCTCTTTTGAATTGGGACCACAAATGTTGAAAATGTGGAGTCTGGAACTCCCAGTCTCTACCAGACCCTCAAATGGATTATTGTGGTTTATTTATTGTTTTCTTGTCTTAGAGCAGGATTAATACTTGTGGAATTTAAAGGCACTTACGGTAATAAATTGGATAAGTCACAAAGATCAATTGAACTAAAAGAAAGTCAGTGTGAAAGCGAATCTGTAGGAAACGCCTGAGCTGTTGTTCAGGCACAAGGAAAAAGCTGTTGGGAGGAGGAAGACTGCTAGGAGGATTCACTGAACTTAGGCTGTGGCACCTTAGTCGGTGGATAGGAGAGGCCAGTCCTTGCCCCCTCTGCCAGCACAGCCTGCAGCCTGCTGAGTCCTGGTGCACTACAGTCATGGTGTGCGAGTAGGGGAAGGAACAAACAGATCCCTGGGTAACAGCTTAGCTACATTCTCAGTGACTTTATTCTTTGTGTACAGCTTTTATTCTTTCATGTATCTCATGAGAAAAACAATAACACTAATGTCAGTTTGCACTGTATCAGAGTATGCCCCTGCAGGCTTAGAATATCAATCTAAGGCATGTTAAATGCTTTCTTTAATTCATTGTACTTGTTCTACACATGACCGTGTCTATTAGCTAACCTAAACACCTGGTTACATTTGTATTCCAGGTGTTAAATAAAACCAAAGAGTTTGAAGAGGCTGTAAAAAAAGTAATAAAGGACGTTAATTTAGATAACGACATAGTTGTATCTGTCTTTGAAACCAACATAAGAGTCCTTGGGTGAGTAACTTTTATGTTTTAAAAACTCTTAAAAATGTGGGGTTTTAGCTAGATGTCCTTAAGGCATACCTTTCTGTGCTGTTTCACCTCATTTAAAACAGTTGTGCCAGTGTCAGTTAGCATAGCTCACCACCTGCCCCCAGAAAGGTTTTAGAATGCTAGGCAGGAGTCCATGCAGCGGTGCTGAATCAAGTTGAGCCCCATCTAACTGCTGCAGGAATAGCACTTTTGATTTTAAAAAATTGTGCATGCTGATGAGGTAGCAGTGCTTTTCTGAATGGAAACACTCTTAGAAATTACACTGTTCAATACTTGATTTAACAGAGAACATTTTGATACTTAGTATAATAGATTATTTCAGTTTAGAAGGGACTTCTGGAGGTCTCTAGTCCAACTTGATGCTCAACGCAGGATCAGAGTAGGATAGTTTTAACCTATTATATGCAGTTTTATATTGATGAATTAATGATTACAGTTTAGGATTGAGTCCTAAACAGTAAGAATTGCTTCCAAAATACTGGCAGCTAACTTTGATTTTAATTAGGAGTTGCTTCTGCTCAGCGTTTCTGAAAATTAGGGCTGTGTGAATATAGCACAGTTACGTACATAGTCATCTAAGTTACAGAAATTTTTGCATTGCTGTTCAGATGAATATACCTTTTGAGATGTGGATATTTTTTCTTGTGTTTAGAGGTCTTCTAGGTGGGCATTCAGTGGCAATTATGCTGAAAGAAAAAGGTGAATATATGCAGTGGTACAATGGTGAACTTCTGCACATGGCAAAGGAACTAGGCTACAAACTTTTACCTGCTTTTAACACCACTAGTGGTCTCCCTTATCCAAGAGTAAGTTCTCTGGTTTCTGCAATTCCGGATTACTTCTGTAAGCAACATTTTTGATGTTTTGTTTTTAACTCTGTTTCTAAAATCTCTTGTATATTTATTAAGTGTAGAGAAAAATCAAAAGCTGATAAAGTGCTTATTTATAATACATACCACCTAGTATTTTAAAGTACAGTTTTAGGCTCTCTGAATCCCTTCCAGCTCAGAAAATTCTAATCTACATTGTTGTGGGTAAATAGTAACAGCAGAAATCTTAACTAATCACTGCCTACTGATTTCTTGCTCCCTGTTACTATAGGCACCACCAAGTAGCTGAGGAGAGTAATTTTTGTTTTGGTACATATCTCTCACTAAGACAGTGAAAGAGCAACTTGCAAGCACTTGCTTGTGAATTTAGCACAATACTGATTAATCCTCATGGTCAACGTCCACATTTTTAAAGGGCAAGGGGAGCTGTAATCTAAAAATACTCACTTAATGTGAAAACTTTCATCATATTTAAACAAAGCATGGTACATATTCTTTGAGTGACAGAAAACTACTTCCCGTGCATATCCTCAATTGAGTTCATGAGACATGGCTTTGATTGGAAACTTACCAATAAATTAAAGATTTAGGCTCAGGAAATCAACATTTTTCTAGTGAAAATGTCTAATTCAGAATGTTCAGGGTTTTATAGATCTTCTGCTGAGAGGGCCCTCATCAGAACGCAGAGATTTGTTGTGGCCACAACAAAAGTGGGTCCATCTAGCAGGTATTCTCTGGAGCCAGGAGTAATGAGATATTTACAAAGCTTAATTTCCATGAGCACTTGTGATGTTCTGAGTTCCTGGTTTGCTGGTAAATAAATTGCTAGAATTAGATTTTCAGGGTGGTATTCTTTTATTCAAATGTACAGTGAACCAGACAACAGGTATTTGGGGCAGTCCTTGTTTTGGAGGGTTGAGTATTTTGGGTACTTCTGGATAACTTTGTGTGCGTGTTTGAGTTGACAGAATGAGGCAAAGCAGAGCAAAACTGAAGGGGCTGTGTGATCTTTTTTTCTTGCCTTTAGAAAAAGCGTAGATTAGATAGTTGCTCTACAGACCTATCACAGGAGTGTAAATTCTTTCAGCTAGTAAAAATAAAGATGATAATTTCTACTTTTCTCTAGGTTAACTTAAAATTTGGTGTAAGACATCCAGAAGCACGAACAGGAACAGAAACTGATACCTGTACAGCTTGTGCAGGTACCTTGATCCTTGAGTTTGCAGCTTTAAGCCGATTCACAGGAACATCTATATTTGAGGTTTGCTTTCCATGATATCTTATTTTTTGGATTAGGTGTTCATTAGTGTTCTGTTCCATTTCTGTAATTCTGGAAAAACAATTTTGACTTCATGAAATGGGTGGATATCTTAGCTGTTCTGCACAAAAAGTTTGCATGTGTTCAGATTTGTTGTGTTTGTGGGTTTTTTTCTAAGTATAAATTTGATTAAAAAAAAAAAACCAACCAGGAAATAATTTTGTTTGAAAATAGTTACAGTAATATAGAAGTAAACAGGATAAATATACTGAAGAGTGACTAAAGAATGATGCTTTCATAGTTTCTGGGTAGAGGAATCAGGACTAGTAAGAAGAAAAGTGAGATACTTGGTCCTTAAAATGCAGATTTAAAGAAAAATATATATAAAAAAACTTCCACACTCGTATAGTCCCACTGAACATGTGCAAGACCTACTTAAGGGTATATTGTCAGCAGAAAGCTAAATGAAAATGCTTGCAGGTATAGTTTCTTTGATTTTTTTTTTTTTTTTTAAAAAAAAAAAGGCAAGCTCTTTTTCACATTAGAATTCTTTACAATCTTTCATTATGAGCCTGGTGTTTTACTTTGTCATGGAACCCAGTGGCAACATAACTGGGGCTGTGTTGTGTGTTTTGGTAAACTTGCCCCCTAAAATCCCATGCATGTGTTTGGTGATTTAAAGCCATTTTTGTTGGGTAGCTTGTTACCTTCAAGTGAATTTTGTGTATGTAAAGAATGTATACTAATGAACAGAGGTTGCTGATCCACCTTGAGATGTCTGAAAAGGCACAGCAATTTTGATTCTAAGGATGATATTTTTCTTGAAATATTTTAATTAGGTTGCACTATCCCATCTGTATGCACAGTTTTAGAGTAGGAAACCCAGGCAGGACGTTTGGCTTGCCTGAGACCATACTGTGTATTGGCAAATAGTTGTGTAGTCAAGCACCATTCTTTCTAATCGCAGCCCGTACTAGTTAAGTGTATGTAATACTGGGTTTTATAATTGTTAGATATGAAACATCTTATTACTTCCTAGCATCTTAATTTCAGTGGACAAAAGAATAACAGTATCTGTGTTTCTCTAATTTCCTTTAACGAGCATTTTTTGTTGTTGCAGGAATATGCACGGAAAGCGCTTGATTTTATTTGGGAAAAGAGACAGCGCAGCAGCAATTTAGTGGGCGTTACTATTAATATTCATACTGGAGACTGGGTCCGCAAAGGTGTGTGGTATTCTGACTGGGAATCAGTGACCACAAGTGGTTTGGGGCAAGAAAAAAAAATCTTGACACACACCACACTTATCTAGACTATTTAAAAACATTAATGGGATAGGCAAGTGGAGTTACATAATTTCAGTGCTGGAGAAACCTGCTACAACAAAGCCTGGCTTTGCTCTGAAAGCGTGTTTTAGTGGAGAAATTAGTTTTATTCTTTGTAAAGTTAGTGTTCTCTGATTCACTTTAATACTGGGAGGGGAATGTCTTGGGATAAACTTTCAGAGATTCTGCTATAAATACATAGGAAAAATATAAATAGGACTCTGGTGGTTTATGGCAGCCAGTAGAAATACTTTCATATGAGAAGACTCTTCAATGCACGTCTGTTCATATTATTATGTGCACTGATATTGCAAAGCCTTTAGCATAGACACAGTATTGTGTCTCTGCATTCATCTGTGCCTTAATTCTAGTGCTAGGAGGCTTTTCCTTTTACTGAAACAGCCTTCAAAAGCAAACTGAAACCAAGGGAAAATATCCATATAGCTACTTAAAGTAAAATCACCTTTTCATTTTCTGCTCTATCTAGATAGTGGAGTTGGAGCAGGAATAGATTCATATTATGAATATTTATTAAAAGCCTATGTCTTGCTGGGAGATGACAGTTTCCTGGAAAGATTTAACACGGTAAGTTAACACCTTGCTCAGGTTTGTGCCTTCTGTAAGACAAATTTAAGACTAATTGTATTGTCAGTCAGCTGTTAGCCTGAGAAGCCTATGAAGAGATCTTTAGCAGAGTTTCTGTGACTTCTGATGTGTTTAGTGCCAGCTCTTTTTGCTGTGAGTTTTTGCTAATCTTGGGTGAACTGCCACCTGAGCAGCTGTTTTAACCCCATCCAATCAAAACCGAAATCTTCTCAAAATTAGACCTTTTTCCATGTTTCCAGTACAGGACAAGCTGTATTTCAAGATCACCTTGGAGAGTGTAATACTGCAAACTTTTCTGTAATGTAAGGGCCTCGTGTCACAAGCTGTGGTACAATTTATTTCTGTCCTGGAGCAACCAGAAAGATCTGAAAAATCAAACTCTGGATATTGCATTGCATTGCACTGCAGATCCTAAGGCCCAGTATACATTTAAGTATACTTACAAGCTGAAAACCACACTTAGATTACTAAATTCATAACTAAGCAACTTTGTCAGCATCATTATTCTTTATAAAAATATTCCTTCTTTTGAAAATAGCAATATCCAATAAAAACATTTTATGTCATAAAATGATTTTATATCATGTAGCATGATTTTGTATCATAAGCAATATTAAAATTGGAATAAATCAGTAGCTAAAGGCCCGTTGCATTACACTTTAAGTGTAATGATTATTTCATATTCCTAACCTGCAGCCATCAGTATTATATTTTGCCTCAATTATGTCTATTAACTGTTCCCTATCAGTTTGGTTCATGTGCTCATGATTGTACCTTCTGTTATTCAGAAAACAAGAAAGGCATTTATCTTGGGAAGTATAGGATTGGAAGTCAGCAAGTTGACAAGTGAGCTAGTGGGTTTTAAAGTTCTTCTGAGCCATCAAGTCCAGCTGCTTTGTTGGGTTTTTTTATACCTCCTTTTCCCCTTTTCCTCCTCAGATGTGTTAGCTTTGAATTCTCTTGTTCAGAGAAAGCGATTTCAGCTTTGTTTAAAAAGGTGTGCTTAAAGATTCGGTCAAAACAAATGTGCCTTAGCTGTGATACTTGTTTGTCACATGGCTGCTGAATATACTTTTCTGTATGTGTATTACTTGGAAAATGTAGTGTGTATTGCATGTGTAATCCTGTGGAGCTTTTCAGTATTTACTATGCTGCTTTTTAGTTTGCAAAGCTGGAACCTACTGGGCATTGCCAAATGTAATAATGATTGGGAGTGTAGTACTGGATCTTCCATTGAAATAAAATGCCATAGTCTAGTGATTACTATCTGTTTTGTATTGATACTATAAACTCATGATTTTTCTGATGTTTGTCAGCACTACGATGCCATAATGAGATACATTAGCCAACCACCTCTTCTTCTTGATGTTCATATTCATAAACCAATGCTAAATGCTAGGACCTGGATGGATTCTTTGCTAGCTTTCTTCCCTGGATTGCAGGTAAGGTTTAAAACCCACGTGCAGAAGATTTTAATAACAAGGAAACGATTAAGTAGACTGGATATATAGTTGACAAGTCAAGCTTAGTAATTTGATGTTCAGAAATACTGAATGCGGATTTCTGTACTCACTCCTGTCACTTCACTGCTATGATGCAAGTTAACGTGCATTTCTGCCCGTGTTGAGTATCAAGAAAAGTATGTCTGTGTGACTTGCTTCCTTCACTCCTAGTCATGAAAACACTCAGATTAAGCTGCCTTTGTAGTAGTCGAGTGACCAATTTTCTAGTTTCTGTGTCATTTATATCTTTAAGACAAACCACCACAGTTCTCTGTAAATGAGAGATATCCTTTTTCTACGTAGGCAGTAGTCTTAATGAGCTCACTGATTTTGCTTGAAAATCTCTTGTGGAATATCTATGGCTTGCACTGAAAGGGGATAATATTTACAGTATACATCTGCTGAAAATATAGAACTTGGTCTGTAGCTTTGCATGAACACAGTAAGTGTCCCTAACTTTGAATATTATTCCTATGCGTGGTGAATTATTGTTAATTTTATTGTTCAATTTTAGGTGTTGAAGGGTGATATTAGACCAGCTATTGAAACTCATGAGATGCTGTATCAAGTTATAAAAAAGCATAACTTTCTTCCAGAGGTAAGGTAGTAAATTTTTGATCATGTAAAGTGATTCTTACCTCAATTTAAGCAGTCTCGGATATCTATTTGAAAAAAATAGTAGGTATATGTGTTATTAAAACCAAAGGCTCATTTCCACAGCATTCTTATGTGATTCACAGTTCTGCACGTATGACAACTGTGTTTTGGATACGAAACATTTTTCCTTCAGTTATGCTGTAATTAACACAATAATAGGAAGCTGCTGCTATTAAAAATTGCTTAGGCTTTATATTTCAGCCTTTCAAAATTGACTTTGACTCATTTCAGAATGCAAAACTTGTATAAGCACATGTAGTAGTTGCTTCTTAGTAATATAATAGCATTAATGCTAAAGATTGCAGTCATCTGTATTAACCCAAAGGGGGGAAACTAAAGACTGAATTGTTCTGAGAGAATGTTCTGAAATTTTGCATAATGCCCTTGAAAGTAGGTACACAAACTTACCTGTAGGTATTGCAAGTGCAGTCTTTTGAGCAAGTTAATTCTGCACAGAAAAGCTTGTTTACCTGCTGAAGTGTGTGTCTTTATTCTGGGATGACCCAGAATATATGAGAGAGCTTCTGACTCCAGTTTTCATTTTGACTTTCCCCTGGTGTAAGCTTATTTCTGTTAGAGAACATTTTAATTAACGTTGCGTTCACCTAATAAGGATATTGAGGCCAAAGAATGCTCTCTAAGCACTAAACTTTTAAAATGGTATGGTTTGGCTCCTTAGGGTTTTTTTAGGTTGTTTTTTGGTGCTTTGTACTTATGAAGGAAACTTTGAAAGATCAGTTAGCTGTGTTTATGCCAATAGGCAATCTCCTTTAGCAAAGACTTAGTTTAAACCCTAATGTGAGCTAGCAGTGAATGTAAGCCATCACAGAAGTGGCTTTTGCCAGTGCATATTAAGAGTGACTACACAGACTAGGAAATTTTTAGATAACTGACTTCTAGTCTGTGGTATTTCTTATGTTAGAAACAGCTGCTTACCATCTGTCAGTCTGACATGAGAGCTTAATGCACTGGAAGTGTCAGGTGGTAGGTATGTTTGCAGAAGTGGTATTTGTCAAAGCTCAGGTGGTCTCTCTGTAGTGGCCCTTCAGCGGGCTGCTTGGGTTGGACGGCAGCAGCAGTTGTGTGCTTGTGCTGATGGGGTGATTGGAGGCTGCGTGCTGCCTCCTGGCTCTGGAGCACACGTTCTCATCTGGCACCTCGTGCCAGAACTCCACTTGCTGGACACGTGTCAAGAGGCTGGGTGGTGTCCCCACTCCTGCACCAACGCAAGCTTAAATCTCACTCAACAAAGTGGGCTAGAGCACTCGCTTAGGTTTTGGCCTCAAATGTACTAACTGGACAGAGGGTCTTGTAGCCTCCTGGGACTGATGGTGGGCCTTCAGTCCTCCACTGTTGTGTATTTTACCTGTTGTAATACAGTTAAGGTAGGATTCCAAATAAACCTGCATTTGGTTTTCATTCTTGCGTTTATTTTTGTTCTTTTTCTTCCTCAGGCATTCACAACAGACTTTAGAGTTCACTGGGCTCAGCATCCTTTAAGGCCTGAATTTGCTGAGAGCACTTACTTCTTGTATAAGGTAAGATGGCTTCTGTTCCTCTGACTGTTGATCACTTTGTCTAGCATCTAGGATTTTATTGGTGTTTTATTCCAATCTAGAATGAGTAGCCTATCTGCAGCTTATTTTGTCTACTGGAGCCAGTTCTGTATGTAAACAAGATTAAATTATTGGTTATCAAAAATTGTTACAGGAATTTTGGTTTATATGGCTAGAATTAGAAAACTGTTAAGTGACAAAGGCCCATATTTTCTAAAGATATTTAGGTGTTGCTGATCTTTCTTAAAGAGATCTTAGAGACTAAGAAGAGCAAAAGCCATTTGTACCTTGAGAGAAGAGCAGTGCCTGAATGTCTTGTGTTCCTGTACTTCCATGTGCTTATCTGCATATCTGTAAAAGCTAATGCAGTAGTATCTCAGAAGCCTCTCTTGTGACTGTTTAGCACTATTAATGAAATAGACTTTACTGGTGTCTGAGAAGGTATGGAATCAATAAATTAGCGTTAGGAAAAGCTAACTGCACAGCTAAGTCTGAGTGCACCTATATGTTTGTGTTTGGGTTTTGTTTGTTTTTCTTTTATAGGCTACTGGGGACCCTTACTATCTAGAAGTAGGAAAAACACTAATTGAAAACTTGAACAAGTATGCAAGAGTACCTTGTGGGTTTGCTGCAATGAAGGATGTTCGTACAGGAAGTCATGAAGACAGGTAGAAGTTTTTGCAATTATTTTTTTATAAAAGGATTATAGAAAAAAATATAATTACCCTGTTTATATAATAGAATTGACTTTTGAGTAGCTGTTTGTCTTCAGTTTGATAACCAAGTCTTAAATTACCCATTTATCATAGTGTATAAACTATTTCAATAGTTTTATAGTTTGTTACATTAGAATATTTTTAGTTTGATAATGTTTCACTTGTCTCAGAGCAATAGATTAATTACTTTCAAACAAAATACGCTTCTAATCTAGACATTTGTAAAGAAGTTTGTTTTTTCTATAATGCTGTTTTGTGCTGAACATGCTGAATCATTTCCCTCCAAACATCATTTCTTCCAAGTGGAAGGAATGCTAATGGAATTAAGTTCAGCAATAATAATCACGAAGTCTTCAGAGATGGAGCAATATGAGTATTTGTTTTACTGATGCTTTAGAAAAAAGGGGATCTTCCTAAAGGACATCCATTTTTTTTCCATAGAATGGACTCTTTCTTTCTGGCTGAGATGTTTAAATATCTTTACCTGCTGTTTGCTGATAAGGAAGACATGATTTTTGACATTGAAGATTATATCTTCACTACAGAAGCTCATCTATTACCACTTTGGCTTTCTACTACAAATCAAACCATCTCTAAAAAAAATACGGTAAGTAACAGCTCAATTCTAAATCAGTTTTAGTGGTACTTCGAAGCAGGTTTTTTTTAATGAGAGAAAATGGAAGAAAAATCAGAAAAAATCATAGTTTGGAGAAGTACACCTGTTTTAACTCTTCGTTTAATATGAACTATTTCATCATATTAACAGTGCCAGTCACATGAGTATGAATAATGTTTCCATGACTGGATTCTGCACCATTGAATCTTGAGAAAAAAGCTGTGGAATGTTAGCAATATTGAAAAAGAAAATCATTCCCCATCTCTGTATAATGATATTTTAATCTTCATCTTTACTCTCTATTATTTTTTCTAAAACATACACAACAACACACCTAAGGCTTTGTTGTTTATTTTACTATGTGAACCCTTGGCAAATTTTGAAAGGTTTTTTGAGACTGCTGCAAAGTTAGTTTGACAAGATACAGCTATAGATTTTGGGGTATTTAATTGTTTTAGCCCATGCAATAGGCATCTATTGTTTAAATGTGAGAACATTTATGGGTTTATAAATTACTTAACCTTCCAAAATAACCTGTAGTAATACAACTGTGCTGTGAAGCATCATCAATACTCGTCTTTTGTTTGGTTTTGTGCTCAGTAAGGTGACATAATTTATCTTTAAGGTAATAATACTACTGGCAAGCAAAAGAAATGCATGAGAAAGTGGAAAGAGAGAGGTGTCTGGGGTATCAGGGACATGCATTCCCTTATGTTAGTACACCTCTATTTTTACCCTTTACTATGAGTTTTTTACAATAATGTAAAAAATTAGAGGAAAATGCTCATGTTCTGTGTCCTGGAGAAATCTTATAATTGAGTAGAAAGCACTCTGTTTTATGGACATTAGATAGTGAAAAATTTTTAATAACTTGCTCTTAATGTCTGACATTGGTAAGACATTTAATGGGTCATTGGGTTGGTTTTTCATGTTTCTTGATGGTGGCGATCCTGCACCCTCCCTAAAATGTTCTTTCCTTGACATTTATCGTCTTTTGTCTTTGAGTTTTGGAAACCAAGTCTGTTTTTTAAACTACGCAAGAAGTTCTCTGAAGGTCTGAAGGAGCATTTTATATAACTTTCGTTCCCAACATGACAAGGTGATACTTTTGAGACGGGATTCCCACAGCTGATGCTGTGTGAAATGGTGGCCTAACATATGTAGTTCTCTTGAGAACCACAAATGTTAATAAAAGGCCAATAAAGGAGATCAAATAAATTGTTCAAATGCAGTTTTCTTAAGCTATTTAAGTCAAAGCTGCTAACATGCATAGTACGAGTAAGAAAGATCCATTGAAAATGGTGTCAATGAAGTGCATTAAATGGCTAAAAGGCTGTGAAGATGAGTGTGTTAATCTTTTATGGAATTTATCTGATGAGAAAAAAATTGATGAGAAAAATGGAATGTATAAATTATTTTTAATATAAATACAGTACTGTTAAGCCAAAATGTCTGAGATAGTTGGTGGTATGAACCCAACATCCTGTTTGTATTTATTCTCATAAACAGGAAAGGTCATGTCTTACTACGCTGATGCTTGCAATAGTGCTTGCAAGACTTTCTGAAGTGATATGACTACTATTTGTCACACTAAGAACATAGGTACTTTAAAGTGTTTATTCCAGTAAACTAATAGCCTTTTAGGTCTTTTTTTTTTAAGTGACCCTTTAAATGCTTGATTTTTAATTAGCTAATATGTTGCAAACAGGTTTGGGGGTTTTTTGCAAGTAGATAAATACTACATTAATTTTTATAGGTGAGAAAATTAACTTGCCAGTTACCCAACCAGTTACTTGCAAAACTAAGGACAGGCTAAATATGGCTCCAAATCACTGTACATGTTCCACATGGTTTCACGTTAGGAAACAGCGATTTGTGCAGCTGTGAACTCTGTCATCTTTTCTGAAAATAGAGATTGTTTGAATTACATATAGATTCATCCTTGCCCGTTCAGACTTCTGGGTCTGTGTGGCTCCTGAGGAGGAGAATCTTTTGTTTGTATGAAAAGATGTGACATTCTTATTAGTACGAAGCAAGAATGACCTAAGGCCTGCAGCTGGCCCACTCAGCATAAAGTACAATTTCAGCATCATCTTCCTTTAGTTCTCTGGCACGTAAAAGTACAGGGGCACTAGCTATGTCATGAGCAGGCTTGAGAAGTGCTGTTTGCCAGTGAGGATTAGCCACTTCTGCAAAAAATTTCTAGTAACTGTGGATAGAAGTTTGGTGAGTTACAAATTAGAACTGGTGTTATATTTATCTATCCCTAGAAAGTGGTTGTAGTGCACTGGTTACCCTTTACAATTGCAACGTGTGGCACAGAGGAGTGATGTATTCTTCATTCCTGGAATCTGTGGGGTTGTAGGACATTTATTGCATTCAGGTGCTGTATGCCCTGAGTACACAGATTACTTAAGGGTAGGCCTATCTGTTGATTTTCTTCGTATACAAATGTAACCTACATTTTTAATAGAGTATCTGTTTCTTTCATTTTAGACTACGGAATACACAGAGCTGGATGACAGCAACTTTGACTGGACCTGTCCAAACACCCAGATTCTTTTCCCAAATGACCCTATGTTTGCTCAGAGTATTCGTGAACCTTTGAAAAATGTGGTGGATAAGAGCTGTCCTAGGGGTATTTCCAGAGCGTAAGATGAATATTTTCTGTCTTTTGTTAGTGTAGGAGTGAGTGGAATTCTGTTTGTTATTCATGGGAGGAGAAATACGAGGTGTATTGGAGCTTGCTCTGCTAAGTTTGTAGTCCTTTTAGAATGGATAGCCTAGTTAAGGGAAAAATCAGTGAGGTTTTCTCTGGCATCATCAGCAAGACTTGCTAATTCCTGCTGGAAATGAAGTAAGTCTTTCAAAGCCAAAGGAGCTTAATGAGCCACCTAATCCACGTGGGAATTATAGCCCAGGTATTACGGGAAGCATGTCTCTCTGAGTTGTAAAATTCATTTCTGTAGTCTCTTGAACAGTTCTGCAACTCTTCTTTGCAGTAAGCAAATAAATCGTGCTAGCGTACATAACTTCACCTATTTTGAAAAATATAGGACAGTCTGTTAAAGCTGAGGAAGTTTATCCTTCTGACTACCTCTGATATTTATACTTCATGAGTAAAGCTGAGTAGCAACTGTATGAGGAAAACTGGTTTTAGTCTTACAATAATGCAGACTATTTAGAAATGAGAGAGAGCATACGGTAGTTTTGTTATTAACATTGCATGTGCTTTTTCACACTACAAAAGTATTGATACTATTGACAAGCTTTAAGAAAGGTAGTTTGACTGAAAAGTTGCATTCTTGTGATCAAGCTTGTACTCAACATTATCCCAAAGAATTCTAATCTTGTGGTGGTAGGAATAACGTGAGAGTTACATTTCAAGAATAATCTCTTTTTAAAGCTTTACTGTCTAATATCTTTTGGCAGAGAAGAAAGTTTGGGAAGTGGACCAAAACCACCATTGAGAGCCAGAGATTTCATGGCCAGTAATCCTGAACACTTGGAGATACTGAAGAAGATGGGAGTCAGTTTGATCCATCTGAAAGATGGAAGAGTGCAGTTAGTACAGCATGCAGTGCAAGTAAGACCTGACAGTACTTTTTTGGAAAACTTTCAGTAAAAAAGTACTAGCAATGATATTTGACACTTAGAGGTTCAGGAAGAACAGCCAGACTGTGGAAGGAGGCACATGAGCTGGATATGCAACTATATTTAGCAGGTGGCTGCTTGTTAATATTTTGCCTCAGCAACACTTTTAACTAATTTTTCATTAAATTAGATGGAGGCTGTTCATGTCAAAGTGATGTAGCTAACAGCATCTTATCAGAAAATGCTAGCTTGCAATGTGAGATACTTCCATTTGTTTAGGAGGTCTATATGTTTGTATGTTTTCAGTCTTCTGGGTGGTGGAGGCACTAAGAGGTTAACTTCCTTATTTGAAATGATCCATGAGTGCCAGTGAACATCCGTTCTGTATTTTAAAATCTTTGTAGCAGTGGCCCAAGCAAACATAACTTCAATTATTTTTTTTTTCCAAGTTTCTCAAACATTTAAGAAGAAACTGTTTATTGTTTCTTTACTACTCAGGCAGCAAGTTCACTTGATGCTGAAGATGGCTTACGGTTCATGCAGGAAATGATTGAACTCTCCAGTCAGCAACAGAAAGAGCAACAGCTACCTCCTCGCGCTGTTCAAATTGTTTCCCATCCATTCTTTGGCAGGGTGGTCCTGACTGCTGGACCAGCACAATTTGGGATGGACTTATCCAAACACAAAGCAGGGGTATGTAAGATGTGTATGTGATCTCTTCCTAGCTTTCTGTTACTTTCCTTATTGCATAAGCCTAAATTTTGCAGTACTGGTACTATTTCAGGGTGGCCAGCTAGAGGGTGATCAATTAATTACAGTGGTTAAAATGACAGGGCACAGCAGTGACAGTCTTTTAGATGAGTGGCTTATCGGTCTGTGGCCCATGCTCTGCTCCCGAGTCATCATTTAGGATTGAAAATGCATACACAGTATGATTTTTTGAAACAACTTTATATAATCTGCAGTGCGTATCTTAAGACATGTTAATTTAAGGAAGGCTTTCCTGCCATGTCAGCCATGACTTTGCAGAAGCCCATTTAGAGTTAGAGTAGGCTGTTCTTGCACAAGCTTTTATAAAAGGCTCTATCTAGATGGAAGAAGAAAATATCACAGAGGCAATGGTCCCTATTGGAAGCAGTAGGAAAACCCGATGACTTCAGTTGGGCAAGATGCAGCCCCAAAGAGGAGTTCCAGACTAACAGTTCACAGAAGAAAATTTTCCAGAGACAACTGTTCACAGGTATAGACAAAATACACTGAATATGAGAATTAGGTTTTCACTCGGTTGTTCTTTGCTTCTTAGAAATCCGACTTCAAGGTAAAGATTGCCTTCACCAACAGAAGACAACACTACATGTGTTAGATAACTGAAGAAATGAAAATGCTTAGGGATCTTTTGCAAGCTTGAACCTCGTGCTATAATGCTCTCTCTTTTTGTTTTTGTTTTTCCAAACAGACACGAGGATTTGTTGCAACCATTAAGCCATATAATGGATGCTCAGAGATCACTAATCCTGAGGCAGTGAAAGAGAAAATTGCTCTGATGCAAAGAGGCCAGTGTATGTTTGCTGAAAAGGCACGAAACATTCAAAAAGCTGGAGCGATAGGAGGCATTGTTATTGGTAAATAAAATTTTAAGTTCTTAAAATCTTCAGTGTGTATACATGTAACCTGTATTTTACAGATTTGAAGATACTGGAGAGCTGACAAGAAGCTGTTAAACTCTCTGAGATGACAGTACTCCAACACAGAAATTGTGCTTTCAGAAGATGAAGAAATGTTTTGGTTTTGTCCAGTTCTGCACAGAAAGTGTAGCTAAACAAATTGAATGGGTGATTGTCACAGTTTTCGCCAATTAAAAGTTGTTATTTTAAGGATCAAAGTTTTGCAGCAGTGCTGTCTACTAACTGCTGAGGAAAACTTGAGATGCAAATGAGAAATGTTAAGGGCAACAGGTACACAAGTTGGCTTTTGCTTTTTACAACCAACTTGCTATTTTCTGCCTGGTGTCCTCTTAACTGACTGAGCAGTAGAAAGCTGCTGAAAAAGTCTGCTGAAGTTGAGACTGGTAGTCTGTTTATCTAACAGGAGGTTTGCTTGCTTTTCCTTTTGTGTGCATCTGGCTAGATGACAACGAGGGAAGCAGTAGTGACACAGCTCCTCTCTTCCAAATGGCGGGTGATGGAAAGAATACGGATGATATCACAATTCCCATGCTCTTCCTCTTCAACAAGGAAGGAAACATTATACTGGATGCAATCCGGGAGTATGAGGCTGTGGAGGTGCTCCTTTCTGATAAAGCAAAAGACAGAGGTAAGATTAGTGGTTATTTGTACAAATTCAGCTTCCATCTGTGCCCTGGCACAACGTGAAATGTACAATAGTAACTTCTACTGCTACCCAAAGGGGCAAACTTGTTAATTGGTAGCTCTAGTTTTCTGTTTGACGTTGGTATTAGTTTTTTCATAAGAAAGCCATTATCTGGGATGTGTCATTATCCTTTCCCCCCCTTCAAGTTAACATTAACATCCAGAAATGCTGTTTGTAAGTTAAGTGTCAGTTTGACTAATGAGAAAATACAGCCTTTTGGATTCCTTTTGAACCCTTTTGTCATAATCTGCTTTGAAGCAGTATCAGGAATAGTGTAAGTATTTTCAATGCCCTACATTGTAAATGCCTTTCTCTTATCAAGCTCCCCAGTGACATTTTTGGTACCCAAAAGGAAAGAGACAACTGTTACAACTATTTTGCCTATCTAAGGAGAAGTGGTTATCATGAGAAATAAGGCTGCTGACCTCTGATGTTTTGCAGGTTTTTCTTGTATAATACAGGAAAATTGCAAGCTAATACATTCCCAATTACTATGTTTGCATATGGCAGAAAATTGTAGGTTTTCCTTTTGTAAGCCTTCCTCATAGCACTGCTTTGTCCAAGCAGAGTATGTAAGAACAAGTATCTCTAGTAAACCAGTGACAGTGTTTATTTTCTGCACATATGCAGAGGTGATATGCTGAAAGCTGCAGTGTTGTTTCTTTATAGTTGCTTACAAATTCCTCCTGTTTATAACTATGATTAAGCTGCTTTAACAAAATACTAAATACAAAAGATGGCTCTGCATTTGAGGATTTGTAATCCGTACCTGCTTCTTCCCTCCTCCTTGTGCTTCCGTTTGGAATCCCAGCAACAATCTTTAAAGGTAAAATGATTCCAAACTACATTATTGATAGCAGTAAGTATCCCGTGTTAAAAATGGCATATGCAGTTAAACTCTCTAGAAGTCTTGAAATATTAGTGTCCTCTATACTAGCTATAAACATCAAACTCCAAAGAGATCTGCATGGTTAAATCGGACAGCTATTGTAAAGTTACAAGCTAAATCAGTACTTGAGATATGTATGTTAATTGCTTTGTGTGGGGATGTGCTGATAGAGGCTTCAGCTTTGGCTCTCTCTAATTCACAGTTCAGTAACCTTACAAAGCTCTGTTCGTCTCCCACTTGCTTAGATGTGGGATCCTGGTGGATGTGGGAGTGATTTAAAATCTGGTATTAAAGTTCAGTGCACGCAGTGGGTATTTGCTTAAGACTGAAGGATGGTAACTAGCACTGACACAGAATTCACTACTGAAGTTTGAGGAAGTGATGCTAGTTTCACTATGTTGTTTGCCCCCGCTTAAAATGTGTTTAAATGTCTTCCCTCCCTTCCCTCTGTCAAATATGTTCCTTAATAAAATTAAATTTTCATATCCATGGAAAGTCTGCATGTCCTTGAGGAAATAAGGCCAAGGGAAGTGACCTTGCTTCTGAAATACATAATAAAATGCTGCTTTTCTAGTGTTTTTTTCAAAACATTTTTCTTTTCTCCCCTCTCAAAGACTTGGAAATGGAGAATATGGACCAGAAATTATCTGAAAACGATTCACATAAACAGAATTCAGAAGAAGCTACTGCAGCATCTCAGGATGTCGGTGCGGTCAGTGAGGAGCCTGAAGAAGGAGAAAATTCTGATGTTACTGACGCTGATTCTTTATCTCCTGCTCACGCAGACAGTGACAGCATTTCCATTTCAAATCAGGATTCCTGTGTCCCTGGAACCGATGAGGCCAGTGCTCCGGAGCCAGCGTGTACGCAAGGGGATAACCAGCCTCAGGAACAAAAGACTGAGACAGAGTCAAATTCCAAAGTTAACTGGGATAATAAAGTCCAACCTATGGAATCCATATTAGCAGACTGGAATGAAGATATAGAAGCATTTGAAATGATGGAAAAGGATGAGCTATGACTTGTAATCATAACTTATTTGTTAGTAAACAAATGGAGAACTCTTTGGGTAGAAGTGAGGCCCTGATATCTGAGAACTAGAAAACACATTCAGTATTGTGATGAGCAACCAGGTTTCACCTGGAAATTACCACAGAAATCCAGCACGCGCTCTTTGTATTGTTTTAATTTTTTCCTGTTTAAAAATGGGAACGTGCAATTGAAGCATTTGCCTGGCTCCACCGCACGGTGCTGTAACCCGGGAGGCTCGCGCAGGGAACGAGCCCGACTTCTGCGTTCCAGGCTCCGAGAGGTCACACTCCCTTGGTCTCTGGAAAGCAAAAGTTGAATGCGGTGGGGTTAACACACCACGTAACGGTTATCGCTGAGAGCACTTGAAGGCAGTAGGTCAGCCACCGTTCTGGTTGGAGCGAAGGTGTGGTTCCTCTGATCTCTGCCGAGTTGAAAGCCTTCATTGATAGCAGCAGGTGAAATTGTTTCCAGTTGTCGTGTCTTTAAGACATGGCTAGAAGCAGTTTGATTTTGTTCTGACACATCCTACTGAGGCATAGTAGCGTTGCTCATCACTCCTTCCATCTGTTACCGTGAAGAATGACCACGATGACACGCGAGTGTTCCCTTCTGCGCCGCTTTCGACTAGAGAAACTATATAAACCAAAGGCAACGTGTACTTTGTAAGCAGGTTCCATCAGGGAAACTAAGGCAGCCTTGGGCTCTACCAGGTTTGTGCCGTGTTGTGAAAGTTATGCTCGAGCTTAAGATGAAGTGGACAAGGCGGATGTTGAGTTACAGGTATTTCTTTTGGCCTTCCAGGTTGAAAAACTCATTCTACCCCAAGATAAAGAATTTAAACTGGCAATATTCTCTGAAAGGACACTAAACAGAACTAGTTCAGCTATAACACAAAAAAATCTTCCTTTTTCTACAATTTGACTTCTAACAGCTTGACTTTGTTGCCATTCTTTTTATATGCAACTTCTATACGTGTGATACTTCAGGCAGTGAGGCCAGTACCAGTAGTGAAGTGCAACAATTTTGGCTGTTGGGTCCATAGTTCGAAGTGTAGTGGTGTGAGCTGCGAGGGTGACTGGTATGTTACTCTGGGCTTGGGGAGTTTGTTACAGGTAAGTGTGAGTCCTAATCTGTTATCCCTCTTACGAAAAACATTATTTAAATAAAAATGGGGATGTTTAAACAACCGAGAGACGTTTTGACTGTGTCCAAAGAAACTGCCAAAAACGAATTAACTTGATTTATATAAACTGCTTTTAGTGAATTGTGGTTCAAAGAATTGTTTTATATTAAAGAGTAAATTAACACTGCCTATATGCTGCACCAGTCTAAAAATGAAGGTTTATGTTCATCTTTGCAATGGAAAGAAGGAAAAAAAAATAAAAGCCCCAATCTGAATTGCACCTTTCATTTAGCTGGTGAAATTATGCGTGCTGAATATGCAACTGTTAATTAGTACAGCCATACTGTATTTATTTATGTATACTCCTGTACAGTGTGAATGGAGAAATCCCAGGCAAATGTTGTATACATGTGTACTTAATGACACTTGCTTTCAAGAGTATCAAAATGCACAGGCACCTTTTGAGAGCATGACAGTCAATCAGAATATTATCCATAAACTGAATGATAACTTCAAATCACTAGAGTAGGAGGGAATTTCAAGGAGGAAATGAAGCGGTAGCGGAATAGTGAATAAGTGTCCTTTTAAATAAATCAGCTTTTAAATGTAGTTATAATTCCTTTGCACAAATAACTGTATGGAGGTTTGGACTGAATGAGTAGGGCGTGAAGCAGCTGGGGTTTTTCAGTTGAGGGTTTTTTTGTTTCTGTTTTTTTTATGTGAGTTTCTTCATGTAAGGCATTTGATCATGGGAGCCCTTTAAGTGTCCTTCGGTACTCGGAGCCCCAGCCCGCACCCGAGGGACGCTGCGCTCCCCCGGTAGCGCCCGGGCTCCAAGTGACGTGGCCAAGTGCAGTCAGCTGCAGGATCAAAACCGTCAGGTGCAGATCAAAAGTTTTCACTCTGGTAATTCCTTTGATCTGTCAGTGCTTAGTGCCACAAAAGGAGCATTTTTGTTCCCATGCTCTTTGACACGGACTACATCTTCATCCTTGTTAGCTCTCTTGGCGGAGATAGAATTATTTTTATAGCTATAGAGGTCCTCTGGTCATTATGTTAAGACTGTCAATATAGCAACTAAAGGTTTTCTTTTTTTACATGCAGAAAATTTAGGTGTAGATGTAAAATTTTATTAAAAGATTAACTTTCCTTGCCATCACCAGCTCATTTTTATTTAACTGCTTTTTCCACATCTATTGCTAAAGCAGCAGACGTTAGCTCTCCGTTTAAGGGATTTTGAATGATCCCAGAACTCCATATGGATTTGAAGCATCATTTTGGTGGTGGCCTACCTCAGATAACTGTTGCCTCCTTCCTTTTGGGTTGGTTTTTTGTTTCATTTTGGTTTGTTCTACTTTACCTTTGAAACCGTCATGAGAGCCATAGCTTTGTTTACAGAACTGAATTGGGTAAGGTTGACCTTTGGGGAGAGAGGACTAAATTGAGGGGGCAGTTTTATTCAGGTTATTTTCACTTTGTATTTCCCTATGAGGAAGTAGGCTTTAGTTTAACCTTTTCGTATCGTTCTGGAAATAATTCAATTTTCTGTCACTGTCATCTTAAAAAGCGAGAAGAATGTATTCATCAAAAAAACAAAACCTTTTGGAGAGGGGAGTAAGTGTTCTTCCCAGATTTTTAGAAGTCTGCTCCCTCCACGTAGACTATTGCTTGTACAACATTAATCAGTAATCACCTCTTTCTTTGTATAGTATTGTACATTTCTTTGTATGGTATTGAACACTGAAGAATTCAGGAATTGCAGCTGGAACTAGCACTTACTCCATGCCATGTAATTCAGATCAGCCAATTAATTTCTCATTTGATCTTAGAGGAATCTTCTTAATTGTTTACATTTATTGTTTCTTAATGAAGTTTCAAAGTGAGCCCAGCTTTGGTTCTCCTTCTGCCAGCGTACCTGAAGGCGTAGCGGTAGGCACGAATAAGTGTATGTTGAGAAGTTAAAAATGGGACATCTTATGCAAAAGGCATCAGTCAGAACATAGGGGAAAAAAACCATTCTGTGAATGAAATATTGTATGTTCAGATTTTATAAGATTATTTTTTTTTTAGCCAGCCCAATTTACAGCCGTATATTTTCTTATGAAAGATGTCTAATAACAGGTGCTGTAACACTATTGTTGGGTTTTACTGTCTGGTGGTAAGTGTATACAATATTTCTAAGGGCAACTATGTACTGTGATGTAAAAGTCTGGGCTAAAATGTATATAATCCGTGTATATAATTGTGTACTTGATTATAATTGATTGTAAAGATTTAATAAAATGTAAATATTCTGGTCACGCTGTGCTAAACTGCCACTGATTTACCTTGACTTCAGTAAGGCCTTTGACACTGTTTCCCACAGCATTCTCCTGGCGAAACTGGCTGCTCACGGCTTGGCTGATCGCATGCTTTGCTGGGTAAAAAACTGGCTGTATGGCCGGGCCCAGAGAGTTGTGGTGAACGGAGTTAAATCCAGTTGGAGGCCGGTCACGAGTGGTGTCCCCCAGGGCTCGGTTTTGGGGCCACTCCTGTTTAACATCTTTATTGATGATCTAGACGAGGGGATCGAGTGCACCCTCAGTAAGTTTGCAGATGACACCAAGTTGGGTGGGAGTGTTGATCTGCTCGAGGGTAGGGAGGCTCTGCAGAGAGACCTGGACAGGCTGGAGCGATGGGCTGAGGCCAACTGGAGGAGTTTCACTAAGGCCAAATGCCGGGTTCTGCACTTGGGCCACAACAACCCCCAGCAGCGCTACAGGCTTGGGGAGGAGTGGCTGGAGAGCTGCCAGTCAGAGAGGGACCTGGGGGGGTTGATTGACAGCCGGCTGAACAGGAGCCAGCAGTGTGCCCAGGTAGCCAAGAAGGCCAATGGCATCCTGGCTTGTATCAGAAATAGTGTGGCCAGCAGGGACAGGGAAGGGATCTTACCCCTGTACTCAGCACTGGTGAGGCTGCACCTTGATGACTGGGTTCAGTTTTGGGCCCCTCACTACAGAAAGGCTGTTGAATGACTCGAGCGTGTCCAGAGAAGGGCAACGGAGCTGGTGCAGGGTCTGGAGCACAGGTCTGATGGGGAGCGGCTGAGGGAACTGGGGGGGTTTAGTCTGGAGAAGAGGAGGCTGAGGGGAGACCTCATGGCCCTCTACAACTCCCTGAAAGGAGGGTGCAGAGAGGGGGGATGAGTCTCTTGAGCCAAGGAACCAGCGCCAGGACAAGAGGGAATGGCCTCAAGCTGCGCCAGGGCAGGGTCAGACTGGCTCTTAGGAAGGATTTCTTTGCAGAAGGGGTTGTTGGGCGTTGGAATGGGCTGCCCAGGGCAGGGGGGGAGTCCCCATCCCTGGAGGGGTTGAAGAGTCGGGTTGACCCAGCGCTGAGGGATCTGGTGGCGTTGGGAACGGTCAGGGTGAGGTTCATGGTTGGACTGGAGGAGCTTCAAGGGCTTTTCCAACTGAGATGATTCCGTGATTCTGTAATTTCTGAATTGCCCGCCAGCTCTGTTTGCCTGTTTGAGCAAGGCCATTAGTCGTTGCACCAATACTGTCCCGCATCTTTATTAGCAACCATAATGAGGGGCAGGTGCAGATTTGGCAGAAGCAGTCAGTCCCCAGCTGGCAGCGCTGCTCTCGGGGGTCCCTGGGAGGCAGGAGAAAGCACCACTGGGAGCCTGGGAGGGGTCGGCACCCAGGAGGTTCGAGCCCCGAGCCCTGCCCCGACTCTTGCAGGAGCCCCTCGCAGCCCCGCCAGCGGACGTGCAGCCTCCCTGGCAGGAGGGTACAGGGGAGCACAGCTGTGGGTGAAGGCAATGGGGATGCTGTGATGCAGGAGATTCAGAAATAAGGGATACCTTTCCACTCTGAGAGTGGCCAAACACAGAGATACTATATATAATCAGAACACCACCCTTTCAGTATAAAATTGGAAGTGGCCTGGAAGGGCTCTCAGCAACCTCCTCTAATTGAAGTATTTCAACAACTCTTACTCTATTTTATTTTTTTTTTAATCCATTCCTGCAGTAAGAATAGAGATCCTCAAAAGTTCATTTTAAGTATGACTACTTCTGAGCCTGTTTTCATTAGAATTAAAGAAAAACAGGTCTCTCTTGGGCCTGATTAGGTATGTCTCAGAGGAAACATACTCCATCATCCTTCCTCTGTTATCAGCTGTTCTTGACACCTCAGCTCCCGTGAGCTTTTCCTCCATGGAAGTCAGGATTAAGAAAATAAAAGATGCAGGAGCCCTAAATTTAACTCATTGTTCAAGTGTTCAGCAGTGCTGATGATACTCATTAAGCAGAAACCATTACCAGCCTCACCAGTGAAGTGCTAAATTTCTTCAACCTATTGTTACAGGAGAATCAGGACTTCAGGGACTGGAGTATTTTGGAGCAAAGGTACCTTCTGCCTTCCTCATCCCTTGAAGGGTCTTAAAGCTGGGGTACTCTAAAAGCATTTTGGTCTGTGGGGCGTACAGCCATGTAGTAGGTGTTCCTCAGAGAGCTGCCTGCTGCCCATCGGCCCTGCAGGGGCATGGGCAGCCACTGCCCTACTCACGGGCTCCGTGTTGTAGCAGCGATGGGCAGACAAACGGCTCAGTGCAGAGCAACGTGACTCAGAGCCGGGCAAACAGAAAGGAGTCCAGCGCAAACCTGGGTCTTTGTAGTAAAGGTTTAATAATAAAAAAGATGACCACAAGGAGATATGCAAAGAGATGGAGAGAGGGAAAGGGACCGCTGGTATGAGCAGACAAAGACATCGAGATGTATTGTGCTCCTCTGTGGCACCTCCTGGGAGTGGATGATGGTGGGTGAGGGCTAAGCCAGGGACAGGGCAGAGGGGTTTAGACCAAACCTTTCAGGACTAATATCTCCAGCACAATAGAGCAGCCCCTCATGTTTTCCCATCTTTCTTCAGAACCATCGTGGCCTCCCATGTTCTTTGCTTTCCTGCAGGGATGCCCCATCCCTCCCTCCCTCCCTGGCTTACGTTCTTCCCCATCCATCCATTGACCAAGCATTGAACTAACACCCAAAAACCAGGCTGAGACATTCATCCTCTGCAAGCACCTGCACCCAGCCCGCAGCCCTGGGTCATCTGGCTGCTGCCCATGCGGGCAGAGGGATGATGTTGATTAAAAGAAGCACCAGTTCTACAAAACCCTGGCCCTCCTGGGCAGGCAACATGTTCACCATGAGAGAGCAGAGCCCAAGACTCAGTGAAGGAGGGTTTAACCCGTTACCCGTCCTGCTGCTGGGGCCTTGCAGGTGGTGGATGGGGGCTTGGGAGTTTGGAGCAGAGCCTTGAATGGCAGCAAAGTCATCTCTCTCTTGTAGCTGTGGGTAACTGGAGAGATTTTGGAGCAAACCCTTAGCAAACTTCATTACTTTTTATTGAAAAAAAAGGGAAAAAAACTGTCTTAAAGGAATCAGTGTTCTCTCTTAACAATACTCTCCCGCGGCGCTCAGAGGATCTGGTTTTGTTTTTCCATGTTCATCTACACCACCTTGCCAGCCACAATGCCCAGATGCTCTTTGGCATAAGGAGTCACCCTCCCTTTGCAGATGGCCTCCAAAAAGGCAAAAATATTAGCAAAATTAACAGCCAAGGTGCCGCCCAGTCCTGCCCCACTCTGTATTTCCTTGAAATCAGGAATATTTAGTTATATATTTCTGTCTCTGAACGTGTTCCTGACATTCCTGCTCCACGGGGATGCTCATTGCACAGATGCACAAAGGATAAGGGAAGCACAGTGGCATCAGCACATCACACCTCCTACTAAAACTATCCTTAATAATTACTGTATGGCAATAGATGTATTGATGGGCTGATACTCCACTTTCATTTCCACTTTCCAGTTAGGTCACCCAAAGCTAGAGGACTTCAGTAGCTCTCACAAAAATTCAGCCTCAGCTGCTACTCGTCCCAAGACCCATCATTCACGTCAGCCTGAAGCTGCCAGTGGCAGGAGTCCCATTTTCTTCTAAGTGCTACATAAAAAGGTAATGTTAATAAACGTTTCCAGCTGGAATGGTCCTATAAAACAGTGTTTGCCTGGGAAAGTTCACCCAAGCTGTTAAAACCCCAAGACGGGCGAATTCATCTTTATTAATCCTTTGGTGGAGCGAACAGCACGATGGCACGGCACCAGGGCCAGCCCGAGCGCAGAGGCATTTAAGCCAAAATTGTGCAAAAAAGCGTGCGCAGTACTTGGTGGTACCCGCGCGTGTTCTCGGGGACCACCCCGGGATAGCTCGGGCACCCCACCGGCTGCGACACCACGACAGACCTGATGGCAGCAGTGCAGGGCAGAGAATGAGAAGAAATACAGAAAACCAGTTTCACCATTCCTTAAAACATCCCACCCAAGCATTTCTCTGCCTTCACACCCTTCGCTGGGTGCTGCCATCGCCTTTGCAGCCCTTGGGGCTGCCAGCACCGGGCTGGGAAGGGGTTGCTGGGCTTTGGGCACGAGTCCCGGCCAAGGGGGATGCTCAGAGACGTGTGGACCTAGTGGAGTGGCAACGTGGGTGAGAAGAAATGAGCAATTCCAAGCTGGACATACTGAATTTGATGCATTTTAGGATTTCTTTATGGATCTCCTCTCCTTGCAGGCAGCAGGGTGGTAATAGACTAAATGTTGAGCATTAAGAGACGTGTGTGATCCTCCCCTCCACAGCAAAAGCGCTTTCCCCATCCCTCCTGTGGCCCAACGCTCCTCACACTCTGGTTTAAGAAAATTAGCAAAGAATGCTTAGAAAGGCTTAAGGATAAAAAAAAAAGGCAAAAGATGTGCAGGAAAGGGCAAAAAAGCGTTTCCGACAGAGGCTGGCTCTCACGGCTGTTTTATGTAACTGAGCACGTGACCTTCCACGTTTATTTTCGGGCCTGACAGGGGATATCTGATTGCCAGGCAGAAAGCATCTCTGTTAAATGATGTCAATCTTCGCCGCACTGGCATTACAGCATCATAAAAAATTACATAGCTGCTATTTTGGGTAGCAGCTCTCTCCGACTCGGTGAATAAATGCATCTCCATATGACTCACTCTGGGGGATTATTAATAGACACAAAAGCAGAATGCCAAAAACCTGAGAATATCACTCAGTTCCCACATGTAGCTTTCTAGTTTCTCGCAGCAAGCACACTCGAGAAGTTTTTTGTCTCAAAATTTAATTTTTTTACATGTATATACATGGGGAAAAAAAAATCTTCTATTCAACTCACACCTTTAAGGCTTGGAGGGAGGAAGAAAGTCTGCAGTGATGGAGGATGCTGGCTGCTCCAGCCCTGGGCGTGCAGGGTACCACACAGCAGCCCTGCACCACTCGCCGCACTAACACCCGCGCAGGGCAACGCCTCCTGCTAACAGACCCGCTAAGGCGAGGCTGCCACTATTAACAAAGCTCCAAATAAAAGCTCAGCGATCCTGAATTAAACAGAAACCATCCGGGACGGCAGAGCAGCGGGGAAGAGCAAGTCGTTATGAGCGGGAAGAAATCACACGCTTCTGCTTTTGCTGCGTGACAGCTGGCGGGTAAGTCAGCGATAGGAGCCACCGTCGGATGAAGACACGGACTCAAGCCCGGAGCTCACCCTGCCCCGGGGGCACCTTCTTCGTTCAACCAGCTTTTCAGTAATTAAGCTGAAAGTTATCAGTGGGGTCCTCCACACTGTCCTAGCCCCCCTGCCACAGGAAATTGCTGCGCTTAAATAGCGTCAGCTTTGGTAACGTGGGGAAACCTTTAAAAAAAAAGGACACTTTTTCCCATAAAATGTTCTGTTGGTGTTTACAACACTGCCGAGATGCTGCCATGGGTGCAGGGAAGAGGTGTCCATGAGGATGGTGTTATAGTTGGCTTTTATGAAGCAGGTTCACAGTCCCACACATGTTTGTGATGATGATGAAGAAGAAGATGAGCATGAGGAAGATGATGATGACTCTGCCACCTTCAAGCTCAAAGCGAGCATTTACCTGGATGTCATGGGTAGAGGTATGCAGCTAAATTTAAAGAAAAAAAAAAAATTTTTTTTTAAAGCAAAGACATGAACTTTTTTGAATTCCACCAGCTTTCACATTTTGCAGTTCCCCTGAGCTGGGACTTCTTTCCCTTTGCCACAACAGCACAGTAACAATAATACGAATTTTTCACTTGGTGCTTACCCAACTTTTTGGATGTTTGACCTGAAGGCAAACAACATGTCCCTCCAAAACCATCTCCGCACTCCTTGACCCCTCCCCTCCAAACATCCACAGAAATAAATTAAATAGAGAAACGTTTCAGTCTGAAGAAGGAGAGTTTCCCAGCAGTATCAGGACTCAGAGCAGGGGCTTCTAATGTTAAAAGACTCCCAAAAGCATCCTCCATAAAGTTACATTGGTAGGAAGATCAACAAATCTGTGCTTTCTCAGTGAACACCATAAAAATTGTCTGCACTGCACACTGACCTTGGCTGCAGACAAAGCTTTTGATTTTCCTGGAGTACAAGTTTCAAGTGTTAGTTATTTTCCCCTGGAGCTGTGGCTATCCCAGACAGGTAAAAGCTTCTTTGGCACATGGAGCTGTTGCTCAGACTCCCCAACATCCCACACAGTGTTTGAGTCAGGGCACTGCTGTCTATGTCACTGACGAAGATATTGGCTAGTACTGGTCCCAGTACAGAGTCTGGAGGGACGCCAGTGGCCCAGCCATGATCCCACAGGCAGGCACTCTGGCTGTATTGGCCCCACTGGCTTTGGCTGGGAGTAACTGGAGAGATCTTGGAGCAAACCCTTAGTGAACTTCATTACTTTTTACTGAAAAAAAAAGGGAAAAAACTGTCTTAAAGGAATCAGTGTTCTCTCTTAACAATACTCTCCCGCAGTGCTCAGAGGATCTGGTTTTCTTTTTCCATGTTCATCTACACCACCTTGCCAGCCACAATGCCCAGATGCTCTTTGGCATAAGGAGTCACCCTCCCTTTGCAGATGGCCTCCAAAAAGGCAAAAATATTAGCCCTGGCCCTGGCCCTGCTGACATCCTTTCACTTCAGTGTCTTCTCCCTGCAGATAAGGACACACTTCCAGAATTCATTCACCAAGTCTGGCTGAATGGCAAGACATGTTGTAAAATGTGAGTAGAAAACATGCGTGCTGGACACGAAGCCTACGTGGCGTCATGGACTGTTGCCTGTGAAGCAGCAATGCTGACCAAAGCTGTTGGTGGGACAGAGTGCCAACAGCAACTGGAAATCACCACCTTTTCTCGTTTTAAGCTCGCATTAAATTCGTTCCTCAGCAGATGCAAACATTACCCAGCTGGAAGCCTCTCCTATTCTGAAGGTCTGGTGTGTCAGCCAAGCCAACCTGGAGTTGAGTCATTGCTAACTCCAAAATTGAAGTGACAGGTAATTATTTTATAGAGTTGATAAAGCTGAGAAACGAATATTTATCTTCAGTCTAATTTTTGTACGACAATGGCAATGTCTCCAGAGTTCAAACATGTCTCTCTGGTGTTTCATCTACTCATTCACTCTTGTCTCATAACTGAGATTTTAAAGTATGTGTTGTGCTTTGTGGGCAGCTACAGCCACCAGCTGGACTCTCTTACAGCCATTAAAAGGCACGCTGCAAAAAAAATCATGCAATATTGCCGATTGCTGCCTCCTTTCTCTTACAGCTGTGGCCACCGTGTCTTGTGGCAGCACCATGGACAACCCCACCAGCTGCAGAGAAGGTCAGAGCCCACCCGAGTGTGCACGGGGACAGCAGGATGAGGGAGTTCAGAGGCTGAAGATTTCACTTGTGCAGCCAGGATTTGGAAAGCACTGCTATTCCTGCTGTGCACGAAGGGATGGGGAGGAGCAGGATGGGGAGGGTTCTGTGTGGCTCGTCCAGGGCCACAAACAACTCGGGGCAGTGGAGGGTGCAAAGCTGGGTCTTCTGGGTCCCAGCAGGGAGCCTTAATTAAAAAAAAAAAAAACACAAAACACCTTTGACTGCAAGCAAAGGAGGAAATTAATGTTAAGTTTTGGATGGTACAGTTTTAGGGCTGAAGACCAGTATCAGAGAAAAGTTTGTGGGAGCCAAGAAACAAGAGCACTTGTAGTCAGACAATTAACCAGCTCCTTTGCTGATCCTCTTCAGGGGCATTCTGGCCAAGGTCTGCAGACTGGTTTCTCTGTTTTATCTATTTGTATGTCCATCCTCTCTGTCTGCCTATAGGGTTTCTGGCTGCTCATCACCCACGCTACCATTATGTCTGTGTGCTTCCCAGGCAAATAAAACACTGGCATGCACGAGTACTTCATGGGGAGTCAAAGTGGATCCTGCTCTGGTCAGTCCAGGCGTGTTTTTAAAAAGAGACGTCTAAACAGTGATTTGGAGGAATACTCAGAGGAAAGAGCATTTGCTGAGTGTTCCCAGTGAGACCAAGACATCCTAAAAATAACCAGCCACAGCAGCAAAAGCCCAGAGAGCTTCTAATACCCTGCCCAGCTCTTCCTGAAAAAGTGGGAACAGCTGAAAAATTTTAGAGAAGCCCAGAGTTTGTCAATCTACACTCTCTAGTGGTTACTACAGAGCTTAATTTATGTGGCCATCATGGAGAATCCTGCAGTAGCTCAGCCAGGCCATCCAACCATGCAAGCCTTGCTCCTGCAAGGGGGTCTTGCCCATTTTCCCCAAACGGGATGGGCTGGGGCTTTGCTTAAGTCCTGGCACTGGAGAGAAACCACTCCTGGTCCCTCATATCGCACGCAGAGACCTGGCCCAGAACATTTCCTGCTGGGGGTCCCGTGGGAGAAAAGTACACGTGTCAGCATCTGAATGATGTGACATGATCCATAGCCCTTGAGATGAAAAAAGCACTAATACGTTTTTGGGCTTCTTTAATCTAATTTAGGTGCAGACTCCTGTGACCCAAGACATGCCTTGGGCCAAATGCTGCTCTTGGTTATCGGGTGATGATGTCATGGCAAAACAACACCTTGGCATCGAGGGTTGGTGCTGGCATCCAAGAGCAGGGTTTCCCCTCACCTCTGAAAAGGCTCAGGAACACCAAATGTCAGCCTTCAAAACTAGGACGCGAGTGGCACGCGGAACAGCCAGCTCTTCCTTGGACCAGATTAGAAAATGATGAGTATAACCAAGCCTAACACCCAGAGTCCCATTTCGGGTAGGAGGATAAAGCCTCTGCCTCCTCCTGCCCACCATGACTGGACCTGCCCCCTTGGTGAGTTGTATGGAGGGTGGAAGGGTTTGGGAGGGGGCACAGGTGAAGAAAAACCTGCAATAATTAAAAAAAATAAAGGCATCATCTTTTTAGGTCAGAGGATGTGTCACAGTAGATACAATATGGAGACAGACAGCGACTGAAAAAAGTTGCCAAAACCTCGCAGAACTAGACTGAATGCAAAAACGTGTCCCTGTCCCTGGGTGCTAAAGAGGCAAAAAGAAGTGTCAGCAGCCAGCCAACAAACAGATTTGTTTATTTTTTTCCCCAGGTGTCACCCTCCAGGTGAAACACATCTTATGAGCACTGCATCAAACGGCGCCCAAATTGCACCGAGCGCATCAGCGCTCAATCTCAGCTGCCCTCAGCAAGCCCTGCTCCTCAGGTGAATGAGGATGATGATGCAGCTCTGGCACGCTGGGATGGAGCACCCACCTAGGCAGTCCTTGGAGGGACACACGCCCCTTGCGTTGAGTATTTGGGACACTTTGGCACGCACCTGCCACGGCATACGGCTGGATCTGGGGATGGCCACTGGCCTCTGGGGCAACTCCTCCCGCTCCCCGGTTCCTCTCCTCGCTCTTGTCTGGGGCTAACTCTTGGGGCAGGCTCCCAGGAGGAAAAACAGCACAGCTCGGAGGGCTTTAGAGAAGGAAAAAGCATGTCAAGGGAAGAAGGTCGATTGCAAAAGTCCTTCACCACAATCTTCTCCAAGATCCCAGAATAGGAGTCGGAGCTTATTAAATAATGCGTCAGCCTCCTAAAGAGAAGTTGGGCGCCGAATGGTTTTCTTGGTATTTCTTTTAAAAGAAACCTTGAAAAACCCATTTACAACTAAGTGCAGCACATCAGATATAAGCAGTTTTTCTGTTCCCATCTTCCTCTTTTCCACCCCACTGAATATATTTAAGTAAAGTAACGTGGAGGTATGCCTGCAAGGAGAGATGCATTTCAAGCTACAGTAATCTGCTTATATTATAGATCCTCAGCCACTGCATGTATGTAGACTTTTAACAAAAATTACTACAACTTTGCAAAGGTGGAAGAAATAAAGCAGGTTAAAAACCAACATTCATCCAAGTGACCTTGTGGGTCTGTTTGTGGCATGTGCAACTTTTTACAGGGAGGTTTGGTTGTTCTTGGCCCTTTCCCAAATGCCACATGGCTCCAGTCAGGTCCCTGCACTTGTTCTGGACAGGTTTTTGCAGCAAGTTGCTGCTCAAAGCTTGAGGAGATGGTTTATCCTGCTTCAACAAGCAAAGCAGTCAGCTCCTTGTGGCTGAGGTGCGGAGAGCGGAGCATCAACCTAAAGCCTGAAGTGTTTAGAAACCATCTTATATTTCATAGACTTCAGACGTTCAAGACTAGAAGAAGGTTTCTGCTCTGTTTAAGTTTTGTTTCCATATAAGCATGACTCCTTTTAATAGGTACCCAGCACTGATCTCTGCTTTTCCATATCCCAAAGAGTTTAAGAGCAGGTCTCCTGCCTGACCAAGAAGCTCAGTCAGCTGAAAACCATCATGAAGCTCCTGATAACAGGTGGCTGAAAGAAACTCCATGTAAAAAAAGTCTGGTGTCTCGAAAGACCCTGATGTGTCTGTACCACAGGGTTTGTATGGGGAAATTTATACACAAGATATTCAGCATCTAGAAAACGAACCATGTTTCAAAAGGATGGACCCAATTCCATCACTCTTGTACTACTTGCGAAAGCTTTATAAAGCACTTCTGAGAGAGGGATCGTGGGATCGAGCCCCAGGACTCTTTATTAATTAAAGTGTTTAAATAATTGAAATGTGTGGTCTCTTGACTCTCCTTAGCATGGCTACCTGCTCGAGAGCTGACATAAATTATGGAAAAAAATCATATGCAAGAGGACAGAGTTATCACCTTGAGGAATTTGTAACAGATCAAATGGCTCCGTAGCTCTGAGAGATGCCAACAGCCCTAAGAAGGACGATGTGATGGGAGGAAGGTGGTGAAACCTCATCTCCAGGGAGGTCGGGATGCTCGGGAACAGCTGCGTGGTCAAAGCAGATGCCAAAATGCAGTGAGGATTTAGGAAAATCAGAACTTGCTGGCAATTTGTGACCATTAACAGGATAAAGATGCACAAAGTGAAACCTGCCAGAGAGGACCCTGTCACTGAGCTACTGGAGTTGGGCAGTGCTTGAGTTGGAGTCCCAGTCCTGCGATACAGCCACCACTCGACCCAAACCGAGGTTGACAGGAGACCTGGGGCTGAGCAGTTTGCAGCATTCAGCAACAGCTTCTACCTTAAGAAGACAGCTTGATGCTGCAGCCTCACAAACGCTGCTTGGAAAGCTGCTCTTGCAAGGAGGTGCTCACATCCAGTCCTGTGCGAGGAAGAGTAACTCCTGGATCTCTCTCCCTAGGGGGTCCTCCCTACCCCACCACCCCATCCACCGCCCGACAGCCAAAGGAAAATCCAGTGCAGGGAAGGAAGTTGCTTTTTTTTTTTTTTTTTTTGACATATTCTTGGTATGGCACAGCACTGATAGGGAACAAAATCTGATGTGGACTGTCCAACCCAGCTCAGAGCAAATACTGGACTCTTTACTCATGAAAATCATTAGTATTTTAGAAATTTTCAGAAGTCACACATGATATTTGAAGGACTTGAAACCCTTTAAAGGGATCTGATTTTCAGAAGGTCCAGTGAAAAACAGCCAACATTAAAGGGCTTTGGGCCAAGTACCCCACTCAAGTGTTGGCCACATCAGCAAAAAATGCTACTAATGCAATCTCACAGTCTATTCCACATACATCACACACATCAGAGCAAGGAAATCAATACAATACATAAACCTATGTCCTGACAAAGTTTCCCCATAGGATGTAGTGCAAACCTGGCCCTCATACGGTGTCAAAGCAGGAAGAAAAATCAGCACAGGTAACAATCTCCTTTGAAATAATAAATACAAAAGGTGTATTTTTTTTTCCTTTTTTTTTTTTTTTTTACTCATGACAGCATTTGTTAAAAATATTACATCTGCTTTTGAGAAGGTAATATCCTCTCCCTATAATATGGAAAAATAAACTCTACAGGACACGCAACAGATACCCCCAGTTGGCACAGAGCTGCTTTAAGAGATTAGATCCACAGACTAGATCAACACAGAGGGCTGGTTTTGCCTTCCTTGTCCCCAGACTCTTAAAACATTGTATTGTAGGAATGGTAAAAGACAAGAATACATAAAAACAGTAAAATGTTTATTTTCTTAGAAAAAAAGAGATTCAAAATGATTGTGATCACACTCCCATTCGTGCTCAGCAAAGCCAATACTGCAAGCTTAGTCCTTGATTAAGATACCTATTAAATGAAACTCTTTTTCCTCTTAAAATACAAATTCCTGCTCCTGCATCACTTCCAGTATTTCAGTGATAACATGCTTTTAATGGATAATAGTTTCTCAGCTTCTTCCCAGCAGAGAAACAAGGCTTGCCATGGCAAAAACATCCCATCTCCAAAGCTTGAAATCACCAGCATTAATAAGCACTCCGGCCCGAACGCGGACTGACAGACAGCTTAAGGGTGTTTCTTAGATGCTTGAATGTTCACTTATGGAAGCTTTGTATAACACTACCTCATCTGATAGAAAACAGGCCAGAAGCCTCAATAAAATCAACAACGTCTTTTGGATTAACTTTAAGGATTTGCTGCGTATCTGGACACAGAAAAAAGTGAGAAGTTGCAACAAGTTTTAACTAGCAGCAACAAAAACAGTTCCTTACGAGTTCTTAGCAATATTCCTCATCTGTTCATTAAGAAACACTGTAACTGAATGGAGCATATAATGTGGAAATGATCTTCTTCTGTTATGTAGTGCTGTTCGCTCTAGAAGACTTCCAAAAGGTCTCGACTGGGTTGTAATCTATTTACACAGTAGTATTCCTGGTGCGAGCGGCAGAATTGGCACTATGTGACATCTTCCTCTTCTGAACAGTAATCACGACCCTGTAAGGAAAAAAGCCAGACAGCTTGTAAGTAACTACTTGAAGACAGAAATAACGTAAATCAAGGGAGCCCTTCTTAATAATGCATATCAGTTCTCTAAACTTAGGATATTTAAGTTCAGAGCTGGGTAGAAACCTTAAAAATAGGGAACGGCGTTCTCCCAACTCCACCAAACATTTCTGTAAGATTTGCACAAAACCAGGCTAGGAGACCCTTCCCCTTCTGTCACTACTAAACTCATAAATTTCATCCCCTATACTGAATTCCAGGGGGAGTCCAATAAACTGATGTACAAAACTGTTTTATGTAAAGATACACCGTGATGGACACAACCCTACAGAGCCATTGTGAAAACATAATCTCCGAGGCAAAAGCAATGAAGCACATAATCCTATGAGCAACGCCAGTCAGCTGCTGGGGACAAGAATACCTCATCTGATAACCTCAGCAAGAGTTTAACATAGGAGCAAAAGGTACTATTTGTATTGGAATTACACTTGCACAGTGGGGAAAACAGGCTATGCTTCACAAAACAGGGGTTTCTTACAGACCAGTCACGTTACGCCTTCTGTCCCATCCCAAACACAAGACTTGCAGCAGCATCTATCTAGGAATTACCCTCGGGAAGGTCTGGAGAAGCAGCCCCATCCCTCACTAGTTGTTCGTTGCAAAGCAGCAAGAAGAGGACCTGACAGGACCTACTGTCCTCGTTTCTCCGCACAGGAACAGCTGGAGCTGAGCTTGTCAACACAAAAGCTACCCAAGATATCCTGTGTAAAACAAGTGCCTCAAATGTAGTACCAAAAATCTCAACCTCCATGCCAGGTGTATCACCCGAGCACTTGCGTGGAAAATCCCAGCAGATGAGCAAAGGGCTGGCAAAGAAGAAGAAGAAGAGAACAAACACAAGAATCTCAGACCTGCAATAAAGTGTAGAAGCTCAACAACACCCTGTAAGCAGAAGAGACCAACTCAGCAGTGATAAAACGGATGAATATCTACTCACTCAAGGTGGGGTATCTAGTTGCCCCACAAATCAAAACCGGTCACTGGAAAGAGGCAAGGGGAAGGGGAAAGAAAAAAATTTTTAAAAAGGGAGAGATGATTCTCGGTGCAGCGATCAGTTTATTTGGGATGCACAGCTGGGGTACATGTTGGGAACGAAGGCTCCAAAATGTCTCTGCAATTAAAATCCCACTGACGATGCTGGGATTGCAGAGCTCGCTTTGCTGGAGGGTCCACACCTGGGAATGTGTGGTGCTTTAGCAACCTTCTGTGGCCCAAGACTATTAGTAAAAGGGCTTCCTTAGTATGTCAAAACCCCCCCCCCAAGAGACTAATCAGCCCTAATTTCAATTCAGCAATCACTGACCCAGAAAGAAAGAAAAAAAATTACATTTTTTAAAGTAAAAGCTTTGAATCAGAAAGAAGAAATGCCGAAACACTTTGCAGCGAAGCCCAAATCCATGGGTTTTCTCCAGGCCAGGGACCACAATGCATTTGGACAAACCCAAGGAGGCTAAGCTGGTGGTGATGAAGGCTTTGTCCAACATGCTTGAGAGCTGTGGCAGCCACCAGTAGTGAATGATGACTGAGACCCGGGGCTTTTCCAGGAGATTCACTTACCTGGTTTCCTGGCCTCCTGCTCAAGAGGGAGCCCCGTGGCCTATCATTGCCCCTGTGCTTTGCACTGGTGGCCATCAGTGCTATTAAAGGCTCAGACAGACGCGAAACATGGAAGAAAGCTGTCTTGCATTTTTTCCCTCCCATTCCTCCTGTCATTCTTCTGCTCCTGGGTTCATTCTGCAGCAACAAGGTGCATTACCACTCAAAAGGATGCCAAGAAACCGCTTATAAAGCAACGTGCTGAAGAAGTCCTTGTCACAGCGGGGAAGTGCTGCCTCTCGCCCACCACCTGAGAGCCGGACTGCTGCCGCCAGACACTTTATTTCCATTTTCATGCCGGCGGGGATGGAGACACGTCGGTGTGTCAGAAGTGGCCTTCAAAGCCATGGACCTGGGTTGCCACCAGGCAGGGAGCTGCCACCATCCTGAGCTTCCCGCCAGCCCGCTCCTTCCCGCAAGTGCGTGTGGGCAGCGGTGGCACAGCCGGAACAGTGAGGAGGGTGAAAACTGCCTGAAACACCAGAAACACCTCCCACACCATCCTGCAGCGTGACACGCAGCTCTTCCACCCGCCGAGCCCGGCACGGACCTGCAACCCCAACCCGACCAGCTAACGCGATGCCCACACTGCGGTAACGCCTGCCAGCACAGCGGGGAGCCCTGCTGCAGCCCGAAGCTGCTGTATTTTTTTGCAGGGATGTGCTTGAAAGAGGGGTTCGCCTCGGCGCTTGCTTCAGCAGGGGCAGCCCCCACCGACATGCCAGCTGGCAGGAAGGGGGAGGACGCAGTGAGGGAGCAGGGGGGCCAAAAAGGTTCCCACAGCTGCTCGTGGCTGGCTGAAGTCTCCATGTCCCCTGCCCCTCTCCACCACAGAGCTGTACACAGGAGCACGCCGCAATGTAGGGGAAGGGATGCATCTGTTACACACCGAGAATAACATCGGCGCGAAGGCACGGGGGGCTGGCAGTCTGCACGCAGAATTAGTGATGCTGCTTTCACTTGGGTTTTACGGCGAGTTAAGAGGACATTGCTTTTGTTTCCTCGGGAGGAGGAAGGGCCACATGCACCCTCTCAGTGGTGGGATGTGATACAACCTGCAGAACCACCCCACTCCGGCAGGTTTAAGTTTATTTTCTCAGAGGTGGGAATCAGCTGTGACGGCAAACACCCCACTTTGCACATACTCCTGCACCCATCCCGGCTGTCCTACACCCACTGCCCCGGCTACGCTGCAAAGACCCACACCAACACATGCCCAGCATTTAATCCCAGCATGACACAAAGCGTGTGGGGCTCAGCCCAGCAAGGTCTGAAGCATCCTGGCCCAGTTCAGCAGGGTTAAGCACATACTAGTCTTTAAGCACAAAGGAAACAGCGTTTAAGCACTGGAGCATCTCATGAGCAGAAAGTTAAGCAGGTGCTTTAGCATCTTCTTGAAGGAGGGCTTGTGGTAAGTGAGGTCTCCTTGAGAAACTACACAGCAATGGGTATTTATCCTCCTAAAAAGAGTAGGAGGGGGAGAAACCATGCTACAGGGAGGCCAAAAAAAATTACAATTCCTTTTTTTTTTTTTTAAGACAAAAGCTTTTGTCTAAAGCTTCTTCCCTAATTGAATTTTTATCAGTAATAACAAGGTCAGTGTTCCTCAGGAAGATCAGAGAAAGAATAAAGCTGCCTTCCCTGCTGCACCGT
The DNA here is from genome assembly GCF_047716275.1 of Strix uralensis. NCBI lineage: Eukaryota > Metazoa > Chordata > Aves > Strigiformes > Strigidae > Strix > Strix uralensis. The sequence continues at coordinate 33,205,491 of NC_133979.1, read as the reverse complement.
ATCCAATACACCAAGTTTCTCCTTGGTGCTTCTCAGGCAGAAAGGCTGGAGAGGTCTCCATGCCCCCGCTGGTAGAGAACTAAGGTTGCTTTGGTCCTGCTAAGCACTGTGGCATCCAGTAAAACACTTAAAAATGTCAATTTTTGACCCCTTGGTTGTTTCAGAGGATGTCTGATAGATGCCGGAGGAGACAATACCTTGAGTGACCGCACCTTCAATCAGCAAGAGGCCCGCTGGGCTTGAGATGGGGAATTATCCCAGTGGGGCTGGACAAAACCTCACTCAAAACGGTGAGCTAACAGCCTGCAGAGCTCATAAGGTCTTCTGAAGAAACCACACTGAAATACTGGCCATGTGAAGTAGCAGCCAGAAGATGAGCTCCACAACGTGAGCAGAGGAGCTCCGGTAGTATCTGAGTGCAGACTGGAGTGATGGGGTGTTTTTGGGGAGCGGATGTGTGTCAGGGAAGAAAAGAAGAAAGCAGAGAAGGTGACAACCTCCCCAAATAGAGCAGCATCATGGCTGGAAAATGAGGGTGCAGGATTGCCAGCCAAACCCTGTTCCCTGCTGCCCAGGGGAGCAGGCTCCTGCATCCAGAGGAGCCCCAGGCACAGAGCATGTGGCTACTAAAAGAAATGTATGGGCCATCCTTTAATAGCACGGGTTATTAAGTTTTAATAACTGAGAGTGTAAATGAACTACACCAGGGAAGATGAGAACAGGAACACATGCATCCAAGTCCAGGTAATTCCCCGAGATATCCCATCTTCCTACCCCACGGTTTCAAAATCCAACTTTCAACTTTTGTAGATTGTCCCAGAAATGCCTTAACAAAGGTGTGTGAATTTAAGGTAATTAAAAAAAAAAAAAAAAAAAAGCCTTATGCTCCTTTCCTGCTGCTTTTACCCAAACCAGAAGGGCTCACTCCCCTGCTCTCTCCCCTCGCTGCATCTAGAAAGCGCTACCATGCTGCTGCCCCTCCCAGGGCACACATCACGCTGATGATATCCTTTTAGAGAAAAAAAAATATCACAGAAAAAGCCCTTTTCCCCATTGTTGTGGGTGACAGGCCAACAAACAAAACCCCCTGCCGCCCGACTGCAGAAGCCTTCCCAGCTCAATAGCCTTTTGTGGGGCTGGCGGCCTCGCCGAGGCAGAGGAGGCAGCTCAGGAGACGCTCCTTCCGCCCCGGCTCTGTAGCTTGGCACCAGCACCCTCGCGCCTCGGCCCTGGCGAGGAGAGGAGGAAGAGGAGGGTGGTCGGCCCGGCAGAGGGAAATGAGCTGCACCAAGCAGCCCTTTCTTCTGCGGGGGCTGAAAGAGCTGGCGGGACACAGTGGCCCCTTTCAGAGGAGATGGCCGCTGCTGGGAAACGTTAGCCCGGCTCTGCGGTGGGAACGCTCTTCATCAATCTGGTTTTGTTTACAGCGCTCGCAGAAAGGATGGGAAGAAAATGCCAGGAGGCGGCACTACATAATTGTATACTGTGCTAATTTTTGTCTGTTTCTTATTTAGTTAGGGAAAAACCAAGAGAGTCATTAAGAGCAATCCACTTCGCTAATGAGTTTTAGCCTAATAATTCTGCCCTTGCATACGTTTCGGTTAGCACCCCCCCTATTTCTAACAGCACTCTTTATGATACAAGGAGCTGCATTGTGCCTTCCCCCCGTGTTCATGCCCAGTTTTACTAACGAGGAGATGGAGTGAGCTGCTGCTGGGCATCTCTCCCATGGCCTCCAACAACAAACCCATAGTCTGCAACTCGTCTCCCGGCTGTCAGGTGTGTGGATCGGTGGAGAAACCCCTGCAAACCCACCCTGACACTGGCACCGGTGCTCAAGTTATCTCTCAACCCAAAGCGACATCCCCTGCGGCAGCAGAAACATGATGCCTCAGGCTCGGGGTATCCACCAGCCACATGAGAGTTCATAGCAAGACACCTTCACGTGCTACGTCATTTTTAAATCTCATTTTTTTCCATGAGCGTGAGCTTATGAGCATGAAATCCAAATTGTTGGATTTTTTTTTTTAAACCACAAAGCCAGAGATGCTTCTCTTCTGGGGGTACAATCCCCAGATATAATCCTAGAAATTGCTTGTCAACTGTTCAGTTACACCTCAGACTTGGTATTTTTTCCTGCAGTGAGACAGCTGCCTACACACTGTGCCACAGCCTACAGTAATAATATATACTTAAAGGAGATAATTTCTGATGATTGTTTTACTGCTTCATAAGTAGGATTCAGAGAACACAGCCATTTTTCAGACCAATCTCCATGATAGCCATCATCACAATGTTTTCACTAGCAAGTGCTAAATGGGGTAAATTTTCCACATTCAACATTTTATACGTCACAGCTTTTAATTTTGCTTTTATTTCATATTTTCATGGAAGCCTTGGTGGGACAAGGCCCCCTCAAGTTGGTAGACTTCAGGCTGCAAAGACTGTGCCCAGGCTTAACTCTGCTCTGAGCCATCCTGTTCAATTAATGGGATTTCTTCATAGTGGTGGAGTTTGCTTGTGGTCCTGCACAATCAGGGTCCAAATAAAGTTGAGATATAGGGGAGAAAAAAAATAAAAAAAGGCTGGAGAAATTTTAGGGGAGACATGGCAACTCTTTGTGAATCCATATACAGTATCTAACTAAATTAGTCGTTGCACTATTAGAAAGAGAACATAGGTAACTAATTTATTTGCTTGAATACCAATACAAACGGCCTACTTTTGCTATAGTTTCTCACTGCAGCCAGCGGAAAACACCAGGTATCATGCAGACAGGGACTCTGTTAGTGGGACACATTTCTATCTTCTTAATCTGAGACAGTATTTCAAAACCAGATTTATCACATGGTGATGAGTGCAGTGACTTTCCCCATCCCGGCTGCAGCTAGTGGGGCCCATTTCTCCTCTTCTGGGCATCATGCAGCAGATCTTGGATTCATCCAGCAGCTGCTGCGTTTGTTTTAGGAGGGATGTGTCGGTCGCTCTCCACTTGCTTCTTGGGTTTCTGAAGCCGTCGTTCTGCTTTCATTTCTCAGGTCAAGCAAATCACTTGCACCTCTGACTCACGTCTTCCTAATTTATTCTGGGGGGGGTGTCTCTCCTCGAGCTTAATTGCTGCTATTACCTGTTGCTCATCCTCTACTGGAATATATTTATGTGATTTCAAGCAAGCTCAATTTTCGAAAAACAATGGTAACGCTATCACCAGGTGAGCTGCCTGTCTCCACTCTGTTTTCTTCCCAAAGTCTTTGTACGTCTGTGCCCTTTCGTCTCCAAAAACAAAGCCTTGACCCTACTCACAGTAACTTCAGTGAGCTGAAACCCCAAGAGGACTCGCTGCAGCTGCTGGCAGATGTTGGGAGCAGTTCGGAGCCAGCTTTCACCACAACTCTCGGGCCTCATGCTCACAGGTGACTTAGTGTGTCCTTTCCCTCTTTCCTCCCAGTGTGGTGCCCATCCAGCCTTGGTGTTGCGCTGAAGCTGTGCTTGCCCTCTGCCACTACACCAGCATCCCGTCATCTGAAAATCATCCCACAGCTGTGCTGAGATTTGTTGAACCTTTTAATTGTCTGGTTCCTATCTGTCTGGCTGCACGCCACACAAACACCACCACAAGAAGCGCTCCGTGGTCTGTCATATACATATGACATATGTATGTTTCCTGTGTTGTTGACTGCTTAACTCTACCCAGTTACTCCCAACCTCCCACATAACTTTATATCTCTGGCTTCTCATCAGGCTTTGTTTGTTTCTTTTTTTTTTTTTTTTAGCTCAAATTCTGGTGCCTCTGCAATGACTGGGTTGACTCTAGCAGAACCAACATCTAACCCTACGTGCGAGGCTGACTTTTACATTCTCAGTCAGTCCTACCTCAGCATTCAGTGCCAAGCCTTCATTTCAGTATTTCTTCCTTCCAACAAACCGTATGAATTGAATTACCATAATCACACGCAGTTCCATGCATTGCGAGTTCAGCTCTAGCTCTCCGTGCAGGGACAGACACTCATGCAGAGATAGGAACAGATGTCTCCCTCTGAATTCCTCACAGTGTTTTGACACTGAATTCTGGTCGCCAGAAGCTCCACGCGTTGGGGTTGACATTCTGGTTTTTACCTTTGGGTGGCATTTGCAGAAGGCAGTTCAGCTTTGTACGGGCAGCCAGGAACGCGGGCGCGTGCTGGGTACTGAGAGGGGCTAGACTTTCAGAGAAATTCTCCAGACCATTTCATTAAGGCTTTATTTGATCTCCAGGATTCATAATACTTCATATTTCGAGTTGCTAAAACATCACCCTGTGTTCTTTCCATTTTACACTTTGATTGCAGAAATTTTATTTTAGCTGACCTTCCTGTCCGTTTAATCGTTTTGCTGAGTCCAAAACGCCCATTTAATTTTCCTCTCTAACTCACAGCACACGCATTAGAGTTGTTGTTACTCATTTGTAATAGGTGACCTAACACCCCTTGAGATTTCAGTGCAAGTTGAGGGATGTTTGGCTTCTGAGTGGAGAGTTTCTGTGGACATAGCCCACGGAGTCAACATCACTTGTGTGCCTCCATTGCAAATCCAACGCTACTCATGGCCATGGTTACCACGTGAACATTACATGGTTTTGGACCTCATCAACCACAGGCAATGCCCCCCCACTTCAGCAGACTATTTCAGCTGTAACTGGTGAGCTGCTCAGTGGTATAAATCTACAAATTATTTGACTGCTGTCCTCCATTTCCCTGGAGAAGGGACTCAAAATGCTATTTAGGGATCAAACAAAACCCCTCATATTTTCCAATCTTTCTGGCACCTGTGGCAGATACCTAGAAAAACAATGCAATGCGGGCAAAGATTAATTAAAAAACGCAAAACTTCTCTTAGGAAGACTTTCCTCAGGCACAGGAGGTCCCCAGAGAAAGCAAATCCCATGTTCAGCTGCGCATTAACTCCTGCCAATCCCATCAACTGTCAGCAGCTTGAAATGCATGGGAGCCGTCTTTCTTTGACAGATAACACTGTGTATTTCCTCTAAATAGGCAATCTCCTGATCTAGAAGATAAATTAGTACAAGAGCCCTGGAGAACACCTGCAAGCATCTGAGAGCATGGTGCAAACAGCAAGGAGACATGGTCAACTGCATCTCAATGTGGCAGCTGGTGAACAAATGGTATTACTGCTCTGAAACAAATCTCGAATACAAAAACCTCAATTCATAATTAGATACAGCTATCAGATGGTCTGGTACGTAGATAAGAAAGACCTTTGGAAAATCCATTTCACTGGAGATTCTGTGTTTGACATTATGGAAGGTGATGATGTCCAGGAAAAGTATCTAAATATTTATAGGGTGAATGCAGTTACTCAAAGGAGACGTAGCTATATTATGGATATGTAGAAATTCTACTTTTAAATGAATATGGGTTAAGTAAAATCAGTCCTGTGAAATAATGGTATAGAAATATTCTTCTTAGGAATCTACAAACTCATCCTCACTTCTACTCTTCCTCCTTTATCTAATTTTTTGCTTTCATCATTTAATTTTTTTTTTTTTTTTAGAGTAGAGCAACAAATTTGTTACTTGGGACAAGTAAGTGATTCACCTGCTGTAGCATTCCAACTCCTAAGACCAGGAGTGTTGGCAAAAATGGCAGAAATTCAGTCATCCAAGTAAAAATTTCCCTCCTACTCTGCAACGCAGCACTACAACAATAGAATAGAATAGAATAGAATAGAATAGAATAGAATAGAATAGAATAGAATAGAATAGAATAGAATAGAATAGAATAGAATAGAATAGAATAGAATGGAATGGAATGGAATGGAATGGAATGGAATGGAATGGAATTCAGTTGTAAGGGACCTCCAACGATCATCTAGTCCGACTGCCTGACCACTTCAGGGCTGACCAAAAGTTACAGCACGTTGTTAAGGGCATTGTCCAAATGCCTCTCAAACACTGACAGCCTTGGGGCATCGACCACCTCTCTGGGAAGCCTGTTCCAGGGTCTGACCACCCTCTCAGTAAAGAAATGCTTCCTAATGCCCAGCCTGAACTTGGGAGTACAAATTATTTGTTGCAATTGGGGAAGCAAATATTTAATATCAAGTATTAAATAAGATACACCACTTTAAAGTGTAAAGAGTATATTAGTGAGCGAACATCAGCTTAAGATATAAGCAAAGACTGAGATCTAGACTTGATCCAAATAGCCCATTTAATTCCTTAAGTCTCAGTTTCTCATCCATGTTGTGGAACAACTATTTGCTACTATCTCACAAAGAAGCTGGGATTCTCATTTAAAAGACTTGTGAAACACATGAAAGCTGCTATCGAGACCATGAGATGTGCAAAGAACTGTTCACCCTCTTCTTCAAAACATCTCCACCATCAGTATTTTATTCAGTGCAGTATGTAGTATGTAGACATATATTGTGTCTTACCTTTTCAATTTTTTCATCAAGCATTCTGAAGAATTCTTGTTGGCTTTCAGAGATGTGCATGCTGAAAGGCAAAGGAAGAGTATCAGTACCAACAGGATTTCTTCCATTTTACAACACTGACACTGCAGTTCAGGGTTGCTGAGGGACCCAGCTGTAAGCTTTCACTACTGTGAAAAATAAAGCACTTTACACTTTTGTCTACAATGACAATTTATATTTTTTTTTTTTTTAATTTGCCCACATAAAAATTACTGCATTTAGTTCTGTGTGTCCATGCCATGGGCAGGGACATCCTTCATTAGATCAGGTTGCTCAAAGCCCTGTCCAACCTGACCTTCAACACTTCCAATGATGGGACATCCACAACTCCTCTGGGCAGCCTGCTCCAGTGTCTGACCACTCTCATCATAAACCATTTTTTTTTAATGGCGAATCTAAATCTACCCTCTTTCAGTTTAAAATTGTTGTCTCTTGTTCTCTTACTACAGGCCTTGGTAAAAAGTCTCTCTCCATCTTTCTTATAAGTCCCCTTTATATATTGAAAGGCCACAATAAGGTCTCCCCAGAGCCTTCTCCTCTCCAGGCTGCACAACCCCAACTCTCTCAGCCCTTTTCCACACCAGAGCTGTTCCAGCCCCTGGACCATTTTCGTGGCCTCCTCCAGATCTGCTCTAACAGGTCCGTGTCTGGTGCTGGGGACCCCAGAGCTGGACACAGTGCTCCAGGTGGGGTCTCAGGAGAGTGGAGCAGAGGGAGAGCATCCCCTCCCTGGACCTGCTGCCCACGCTGCTGGTGATGCACCCAGGACATGCTTGGCTTTCTGGGCTGAGAGAGCACATTGCCGGCTCATGTCCAATTTGTCAGCCACCAGTACTTCCAAGTCCTTCTCCGCAGAGCTCTTTCAATTCATTCATTCCCCAGTCTACATTGATACTGGGGATAAAGATCCCATGTTTTGGCAAAATATGTTTCATTGGCCTGCCATGAAACATCTAAAAATGCATTCTCGTGCCTTCTGATGTGCTTCTTAAAGGGGAAATGAATTCCACTTTTCTATTTGGTGAAAGCTTTTTCTTCTGGAGGGATACCCCAGAAGTCTGCCAAGACTTGGTGGTTTTCTGACTCTTCCAGCTGTTCATTAACTCCTGCAGTTCCCTACCCTGCCATGGATTTTACAAACTTACACAGATCCTCAAAATACACACTGTGTCAGCATTTGGGTGTGTTTTGCATCTCTAAATTGCAGGGCAATTTTACTGCCCAGCCAAACTTCTGAAGATCATGGCCTGCAAGGGCTTTAGGGCCTCCTGTGGGACTTTTCATGTATACGGCAACAAAATACTTCATTTTTTCCCCCCCCTTTATTTAGTTTCCTTATAAATTATGGTTGGGGTGAATCCCTACAGTATCATCTCATTTTATCAGAAACTGGATCTATGATGTTGCAAAGGCAAGAATATCTTTCTAGTGCTTACCTACCCAGAAAGGGCTGTACTGCCTTAAAGCCCCTCTCTAAGACACCTGATTATGAAGGTGACAGGATTGGCTGCCCCAAACAAACATCTTTTGCCCATCTCAGGTGGAGGTGGGAACCTGAGGGACAGGCAGACAGCTGGGGACAGAAACTCCAACAGCCACTCAAAGGTGAATTGTTCCCTCTCCCGAATTACCAGCTTTAGGTTTTAATGCCACTTCTGAGACCTTCTCTTCTGAACTAAGCCTTCATTTATGTCCAGCATAAGCAAATCATTGTATACATTCATCCTGATAGCAAGTGAAGTATGAATGCTGAGCTTTGTAGGGAAGTGCAGTGTGTTGTTGGGCACTTGGGAGAAGTATTAACTCATTACAGCTGAAAGGATCATGCCGAGGAAGAGGGGACTGGGGTGGGAATTCAGCAAGCTGAATCAACCTTTAGTGTTGGAGAAAATCTCCAAGAGCTGTGTGTCCTTCTAACCATTTGGCCTCACTGTTGACACTGGGACCAGTCTCCCATCCTTCAATTTTTGCATCTTTTTTTTTGTCCCACATTGAGTCCCTGGTGCTTTTCTCCAGTCCCCCATGGGCCCAGGTGCTCCTCCCTGCTGTGGGTCCAGAGGATGCTCCAGCTTCACCTTCCCAGAGGGATGTCGTTATTTCAGGAAGGATGCTCTTACCACCCCTAACATAAATAAAGCAGACACACCCCAGATACCGTCTGCCACGCATCCTCATCTTTGTCTCCTCGTCCTTCCCTTTGTGACTGACCTTCCTGTATTTTAGCTTGCAGGTCCCCCCTGGGGAAGGGCCTGTTGTCTTGTGCCACCAGCAGCGTTTTGCAGACAACAAATAAGTGTATTTTTCAGCCCTCTTCACTAATGCAAAACCATATCGCTAACCCCTCAGCCTCTGGGTGCTGCAGAATTAGTGAAGTGAACAGTCTGCTGGGTGTACTCAGGGAACAGCAAGGTGGGACCAGCCTGGGCTTGCAGGTGTTCCAGGGCGTTGGGCACAGAGCCCAGCTGTAGCAGGGCACACAGCAGATGTCAGCGGAGCCAGTTTTGAAGATGAGCAAACTGAGCAAGTGTCAGAGGTTGGGGCAGAGTGCAGGGATGAAACCCCATGAAGTTATGGCAGGTACCAGGACTCAGTGTAAAGAGCAAGGACCAACCCCTTGGCCTCTGTCAAAGATCGCCATAAATCTGCTTCTGGCTGTCTATATACACTGGTTTTAGAGTCCAGGGCTCTAGATGTAAAAATCTAAATCCTCCTACAAATGGGAAGAGCCTTCACAATCTTACTTTTATAGTTCACATATTAAAACTCCTTCCACTGTAAATGACCTTATGATTTGGCACATAATCCACGTTTTGTTTTGAAACAACACCTGTTCTACAAGAACGGTCCTACAAGATGCATCTAATCCTCCTTGCAGTCAGAATTGTCATGGTTTTCAGATGATAAACCTTAAAAAAAATTGCACATGGTAACAGATATTTGCTGACTTGGCAATTAGCAACTCAAATGTATGGAGCCACTTTTGTAAACAGAAATCCAGTGGTAGGTTGGGGAAACAGCAGAGGCTTGGGCAAACAGTGGAGATTTTACCCAACAACCTAATGTTACATTTTGTAACCCCTGAGAAGGTTCCTTACTTTTGGAGGATAGCCACATTCACCCCTGCCAATGCAATGTCTTTCAGCTTTTTGGTGAATGAAGGTCAGTTCTGATTTCTGCAGGGACTTTTAAAAATCAGAGTCTGATGAGCCCCCTAACCCCACACAGTAACTCTGCCTTGGATGCACCAGGAGAGATGACCCATCAAAAGAAACAGCCCTTTCTTAGCCCAGGTTGACTACCCTCCTGCTAGAGCATCTTAAACACATCTCTGACCCTGCTGGGAAGGACCAAGCCACAATAATAAAGTACAGCTTTGCTCAAGGGTGATTTTACCTCCAAATCCCCACTGTGAATTTCTTTGCAATTACATCTGAAGCACTCAATTTTTCCTTTTGAAAGGAGGCTGAATTATACTGTCAGTTCATTAGGAAATTACTGAAGTTTCCAGACTTGAAACCACGTACAATGCACTTGATATGCAGCAAGTTTAAGTTAATAAGTGCCCCGAAGGCACAGCATAAAGAGCAGCATTTCCACTATTGTTCAAAACCCAACAGCAAAGCTTTGTCATTTCTTTGTTATGAACCCAATATATGGCTCCATGTAATCTGCTATTTTCAATCCAATTAGTGATTAAAATGTAATGGTTATTTAGATAAGAAATGAGTTACTAATATCAAAAACCAGCTCTGTCACAGGAGTTAAATATTTCATGGCATATGTAATGCTGACTGATCTCAGTCAGGGTACAGCACAGAACTGCAAGCGAAGTATGGAGAAACTCAGCTACAAAAGAACCCTCATTTTAAGAAACAACTTGACCATTTTAAATGGAAGAAGTTTACCATTCCTAATCCCAGGCAGCATAGCTGCTAACCTAAGCCAAGAGCTAGCAAATACTTTCCTGGGAACTTAACCGACAGTATTCAGGAACACTAGGGCATATATGATTTTGTTTATGTGCAAGTTGTACAGAAAGCTGAGAAATAACACAGTATGGTACTTCTATAAGGCATGGTAAGATGCATCTCACATTTTTAAGTCCTGCATCTCTGCCACAGAAAGGAGAGGATGCTGAAGGGATGCCGGCACAGACGCTGCCCAGCTGCACTGCTGGTGTTGGGACACAAGTGACCTTACCTATTTTATTTAAATTAAGTATGGTTTTAGGGCTACTGGAAGCACCAGTTGGTTTTCACTAGGCAATAATTGGGAATCTCACAGATACTGCTTAATCCTGTGTCTATTTGTACTATGACTTTAAAAAAAAAATTGAACTTACTTTGCTCTGGGTTGATGTACTAATCCTGGGATCTCTTTATTAGATTTAAGTCTTACGTTTGAACTGGCACTTTTTTCCTGAAACACACAACAGAGATACCATCAGTATTTATTAAGCACACAAAGCACAACAGACATTTGTCATTGTGGTGTCACACGCTGCTGCGTCCAGGCTCTTCTACCTGTACAACCGAAGGAGAAAAGCTCATAGAAAATGAAATTAAAGGCAACACAGTTGATACAATGACCCCAGGTGGGCAATTTTTAAATGTTATGGGTTCGGTGGCCTGGGGGATTGCCTCCGGGTCACCAAACGAAATCCATCTAGGACGTGTAGCAATCAAACACTGCACTGGCTAATAACTCTCCAGTGGTTCATGGAAAACGAGGTGTGCAGCTGCGGCTTGGCTCCTTGTAGAGCTGCACTGATAACACGACCAACTGGCACCTTTAACGAAGCAAGGCAAAGCATTGAAAAGGCAGAGCCCCAGAGTCACCCCAGACCTGTAGGTCTGCTCAGAAGAGAGGTGAGAAACATCAGCATCACGTGGAAAATCATGTGGGAGAAAGCACAGATGAAACACGCCGGTGAGAAGAGCAGCAGCGGCAGACCTGACCTGCTCAGCCAGAAAACTGGACATGAGGGCCCAAGGAAGCAAACCAGAACATGTTTACAAGAGAAGAACACAACCATGTCCTTCGTGGAGAACCAGAGCCATTAAAAACATCTTAAAAAAGAGGTGGGGAGGGAAAAGAGTTTAGTTGAGAGCCAGCATTTCAAGGTAACATCTTGTCCTTGTGCCAAAAGCTTCTGTAAACCAAAGCTTAGCGCAAACACATATCTATTTTCTGCAAAAACCTGGAGAAGGATATGGCCCCTTCCAGATCTTCCCAGCACTGCATGTTAGGGAAAGCTGCTGGTGCAGATGGGAGAGAGCTGAGTCAAATCTTACAGCTCACCCGCTCCACAAATCTGTCTGAATTTCTTAGGCACGTCATGCCCGTGACAATTTAAGAACTGTAAACCCAAGAATTAGTGCTTTTGTGGGTAATTTTGGTGGTTTTGTTTTGTCTTATTTGGTCTTTGAATGTCTGAATCACACAACACGATTTTTAAGAGGGCTACTAAATCACTGAATTAAAAAAAAAAAAAAAAAAGAGGCTGTCTAGCAGTTAATATTTTAATGAATAATTCTACAAGGGCTGTAAACATCAACTGCCTCAGCATATTTAACACTGTTTAATGCATATCTTCTAATCCTCCTAAACAGAAAACGGTGTCTTGCATGAAAATAACAGCTAGAGAGAAACAAGCTTTTCTTCCAAGCCTTAACAAACATCTCTGTATGTTTGTTACATCTCACCAGCCACCACCAGCCCATAATCCCATGATGTCAAGTCAAAGCAGCAGGAGAGAAAATGAAGCCACTTGGTTTCAAAGCATCTTCTAATTCTAACAGTGTTAACTAAGGATCACTACGGACATGCGTGTTGTGTGTGTGGTGAACATGCATGTACATAGTCATACAACTCATATGAGTTGATATACGACTCATACAACTGTCAAACAAACTCATACAACCATCAAGCAAAATGCAAAGAAAGGGACAGGTGTCATGGAGAAGACACCAAGGCCAGAAAGCAGCTAAATCCCAACCTCATGCACCAGGTGAGCATTTATCCTCAAATCTGCTCCACCAGTTAAGTTTGCCACAACGCAGAGGCAGAAACTGGGAACGGTCCACACTGCACCTCTAGGATGGCACCTCGGATGGTCCAGTGGTAGGCATGGTCTGCGCCCGTAGCACCTCCTGCCCACCTGCTGCAACACAAGGTGAATTTTGGGCTACCTTCTGTCTCTGCATACTGTCACCTTGAGGCGCAGACCTTTTCCCACCAAAAAACTGCTGTGAATCCATAGTCTCGCCTAAAAGGGAAGGAAGGCTCTGATTTACAGTTCCTGCGCCGGGAGCTGTGATAAATCAAGGCAACACAAACCCTGCTTTCCACACCTCCCCCTGTGCTTTGGTGCCAGTGCAGCTCTATCAGTAGCTGGAATCAGCACAAATCCCAGCCTAAAGAAACTTCTGTCACTTAGGAACAAATAGAAAGACACAAGGAAAATACACGTTGCCTTCTCTCTGTGGGTCCTGGAGCAATATTCAGAATATTAATTGACTCTGATGGGAAGATGGAAATAAAATTCCAGTTTACTTGACTTCAAGATTCCAAAATTTACTCTTCCCTCCTATTGTTTCTGATAATTAACACACCTCAATTACCTATTACTTACAATTCTTCTGTTTAATCAGAATATGTCACCTTCTCCATCTGTTGCTCAGCAGGAACGAACAGAAAAAGAGGAGTTAAGAGAAAAATAAAACCCGACCAGGCCTTGAACTGGCTCATTGCTTTGTTTATAGCTATTATTTACAGCAGTGATATTTCATTACACTGACCAAAATATTGGGTTTGATAAAAATAGATATTCAAAAATAATTCTTCCAAATACAAACAAATAGAATATTTTTTTCCCCATCACTTTGAAGACAAACCGGTTCATCAGAAATAAATAGTTTGGATTTTAATATTGAGCTTATAAAGAAACCTGAAATGCTTTAACGTAGTCAGATTGCTCTTCCAGGCTGACTTGACTTTGGTTGAAGGGTCACTTCTGCCAGCCTAACCTGACAGAAGTGACCCTTATCTAACATTAAAGAAGTTACCATGCGTCAGCAAAACCACAACTCATTTTTTAGAGTCCTAATCTGCTGCAAACAGAAATTTAGATGCAAATTTTTTTTTTAATCTATCTCATTTTATAAGGATTATTTAAAGGAGATGCACTAAATGGTGTCTCACACAACAAGCTTAAAAGTAAACCCTCGAGGATGCTGTACTTTGATAGTGGCTTTAGCTAGTCTATAGCAAAAAGGTGAATAGTGGACATTTTACTCCTCATTATTTTGCAATTAATCATTATCAAGGTAAAGCTGTCATCCAATCAAGGTGATTTCATTTGATAGATTCGTTAATTATTGCTAATTCCTCCATAAAGGATGCACCATATCAGAATTTCAGGGCATTAACAGATGGTGGTGACTCTGCTGCCAGATGCTATTAACACAGCAACAGCCACTACTGCCATTATAATTAAATATCTGTCAACATTTCCCTTGATGCTTCCCCTCTTACAAACCCACTTCTAGAGACATGTGAACTTCATTTGAAGTATTTTGCTTCTTCATAAGACTGCCACAGATGGACTCAGGTAAGCTGCTAATAGCCCTTCTTCTCAACTCTCTTAACACTCACAGCTTACTAGAGAAGGGCTGATTTTTAAGAGATGCTTCCATAAGTGCTAACATATTTTATGAAGAGACTATACATTGTTTTATGCGTTTTTAATTGATTAAATTGGCCAAGAAAAATGAATTAAAGATGATAGCAGCAATTCTACTACCTAATCTAATGGCTAATTTATTAACTTACAGTCACAGTTTGGTCTTCAATTGTTTTTCCTCTAAAGTTACAATAATTAAACAAATATACAACCAAACAGGGGAAAACCCCCCTAAAACAGTAAAACTTACTGCAAGTAAAACAGGTTTCTTAGTTTCAAGGCTGGTTTTTGTTTAATTTGGAAAAGGCTGAAGTATCCTACTTGTAACTGTATCTCGGAGCCACTGGTGTTTGAAGGTGGCGTGTTCCCCCACATTGGTAAGGCCTCTCCAGGTAGCAATCATGTTTTACTCAATATTGGTAGTTTACAGCTATTCAAATATTTATAAAGTAATATTCCTGATTTATATCAAGATGACACTTTTCTTCAAAGGAGCCCACAGTGCCTTTCAAACTACTTTCTGGAGCCATGTAATTTATCATTAAAATCATTTAGGGGAAAAATGAAGTATTTATTTTGTTTTTATACCATAAATTAGTCTTTAAAATAATTGTATTTGAAAAGAAGGAAACCAAATGCATCAGTTAGATATGGCATGAAAGATGAGATATAAAATTTCAATATGCCAGCTCAGCACTTTTTACCTCCCTCTGTTACAAGGACCAGCCTCAGGTAATAACTTTTTATATGGACTGTCTTGATGCATCAGGGTGAACAAGGGAGAAGTACTGACCTAGGAGATTTTAGTCAAGTTTCCTTATATGCATACATGAGCATTTATTTTTTGTATTATCATTTGACAGGAAGGGAGCCTCTTTCTTCTTTCTCTAGTCACCTGGAAGCAAAGCCAACTGAAAATGTTATTTAGGGTAACTTTATAACAAAGGGGTAAATCAAACACTGAAAAATCTCAGATGTTGGTCAAAGAAGATTAATTCTTGGATGCAATTTCATCAGAGGAATCACATTATCCCTGCCACAATGTGTATATGCATATACGCTGTGCTGTCCAGAAGTGGGTCTAGGGCACTTGGTGATGAGGCAGGGCACCGATCATGTGCGTTGGAGGGTGCTAACACCGGGACTCCATTCTCCTCCTCCTCTCGGGATCCTGCGTATGGTATGAGGGATGATGAAAATCGTGGACCCATCTGACAGTGGAGGTGGGTGCCTGCACAGGCTGAGCTTTGGAAACCAGGCTGGAGAGGAGCTCAGTTTGCACACACCGAGCACTGGACAGCGTGTTTCAGATGCACACCAGCTCCAAAATAAACACTGGACCCTAAATCTAGTGCTTAGCAATGAATTTAACCTTCATGGCACACATGCAAAGAGAGACAAAGAAATAGATGCTCATGGTGAGAAGAAACCTGAGAAATACGTTATCATCACAGTCATCAGAAGGACCTTCTATTTTTCCAAAATAAATCTTTCTTAAAAACAACCTTCTACTGGCAACGGTCATGAGAAAAGCCAATATTGGAACAAACTCCCCTGATCTCTCCAGTACACCTCCCAGTTGGCTGCGACTGTGGATGCAGTCGCGTAGACTCCCAAACACACAACTGCAACACAAGTCAACAGGCGCTGACACCGGTCCACTATTGATGCCCATCTTGCCCTGGGCTCCTAGAAAACGTTGTTTGTGATCCATCACAGGAGCTCAGTTTTAAGGAGCACCTTGTAACTGAGGTACCTGAGGCATCAACAATGTTTAGCCTGTCCATTTGACCAAGTGCTGCCATCCTGCCACCTGGAGCACCTTGGTCTTCAGAAAGAGGACTTGAAAACATGGCTGATACTTGTGGATTTGAATAAAGCTTGAGGTCACGTTTCATAATAAAATCTTAGTCTTAAATGTAGTATTTTAATATTACTGCTGTATCAGGGAAGAATTTCCTCAACTAAACATGAAGGATTTGCCCATGATGCCTTAGCCCTATAAATATCTCCATCCTTGGAGATGTCTAAAAGCTGTCTGGACTCGGTCATATGCAGCCAGCTCTAGGTGGCCCTGCTTGAGCAGGGGAGTTGGACCAGATGACCTTCAGAGGTCCCTGCCAACCTCATCCAGTCTGTGATTCTGTGATAAAGTATCTTTCTTAATAAATTGGACACTAGGGAAAAAAAAAAAAAAATCTTGAGTAGGTTTGTTGAGTTTTATCCCCAAGTAACAGGGGAGAGATTAAAGCCTGAAGACGTCAGGCCCAAATTGTGGCCATTCAGGCATGCAAAGGGAAGGCAGAAGCAGACACATTGCCCGGCATTTATTTTGGAAAAAAAATCAGATTCTGCAAACCCAGCCAACATCACGCAGTGAGTCTGTGCTGATGCCAGGAGTACAACCAAGGTTTGGCAGAGAAAAATCCTGTGCTTTCATCAGAGGTCCATGCTTTTCTCAGATTTGTTCCAGAGGGCAAGCCTCATCCTGAAAGTAGCTGCTTAACAGAGCACCCCCTTCCTGGCTACTACTGGGAAATTTTGCTGTAGCCACTCCAGCTCCTGAAATGCAATATGGAAGAGCAGGATTCAGAAAGGACAAAACAATTAAAAATTACTCAAAATGGGATAAAAACAGTTAAAAAAAGAGAAAGGTGCAAATCCTGAGCAGCTTTCCACAGCCCACCGGACAGGCATCCATATGCTACAATCTGAGAAACTAGATAATGCTGCTTTTAGTGGTTTTTTACCAGTCACACATACACGCACGCATACACCTATGCATCTTGCTCAGCAAGACCTGGCTTAAAGTCAACACGAGTCTTTCAACTGAGTGCAAGGTGGCTTTCAGCCAGGCCTTCAAAACATGAAAGAGAAACGCTTGTTGTGACTGTACAAAATAAATACAATCTACATGGAGATCCTTCACCACACTCAGATAAACCACTAAAGAAGCCAACATAGAAATTCAGGGCAAGGGCGAGTGAGAAGAATGAAATGACACTACAAAGGAATATGGATTACAAGGGAACTGAGTGAATTCGGAGACCAAGAAAAAAGAAAATGGGTGTTGGATGAGAACATGCTACAAACTCTGAGAGCGGTTTAAACGGAGACTAATTTACCCCTCCAAGGGGTAAACAAAGCAAACAACTCCCTCGCAGAGTGCGGCACTGGCTGGAGGCAGGGCAACAAACTTGCTCTGTCTGCAGGTTTGGCCCCATTTCAGTCCTTGCCCCGCTGGCGCTCTGATATTGAGCTCCCTCTCCAAGGACATCTAATCTGAGGTTACTTGCCTTCTGTTCAGGTTGTCACCTGGCCTGCTTTTTTCCTCTTGGATCAGCTGTTTGCATACTTGGCTGAAACTAGTGCAGCAACTAATTTGTAGTTGCTTTTTTAAAATGATTTTGAGATGTTAAAAACCGAGGGGGGGCGGGGGGGAAGATTATTAGTAGAACATGTAACGTGCCCATTACACTCAACTCAAGCTGCAGGATCTCAAAAAAATCTGACCAGAAGTGTAAAGTTGGAAAAAAAAGGAAAAAAAAAAAAGTAAGGAAGAGGAAAAAGCTCCCTCCGGAAAGAGTTGCAGGACTTCTCCTTCAGCATCTAAATATAGTTCACCCTCAGTCAAAGTTACTGGTCTTTGAACTTCGATGGAGAATGTCATTAAAGAGCATGGGAAAAAAAAAAAAAAAAAGAAGGGTCATTCCCACCACTGAGGTGTTTTCAAAGGGCATTAATATTTCTGAAATCTAATAGCTGCAATTTTTTAAACATCCCCATCAACTTTTCAATTCCTTCTTCCTCCCAGTCAATATTAGAAAGTCTGGACTAATTGGTCACAGTAATTCCAATTAATTCTGTTGAGTAACCAAATACCAGGAAGGCTGTGGATGAACTGAAATGTAGACATGGGAGCAGCTGGCATGAAGACAGGAAATTAAGGCAGGTAAACAGATGAAAGTACAAATAAGGAGCATAAATAATAAGTATGACCAATAAATCCTTCAGGGAAACTGTTACCTGCACCTTGCCATCCTGTTCCCTTTCACAGCTCTGCAGTTGTTTCACCCCACATGTTTGATTCCTCTCCTTTCTATACTGCTTGTGACACCAAGGTCCATAAAAATAAAAATGGGTATTTCTATCTCAAAGTTATTTTCTGCAGACAGATTGCTAAATTTCAAGGTGTCCCCTACAGAAAACGAGGAGTGTGATCACTAAAAAAACACCTCCATTCTGAAATACAAGGTTTACACTGCCCTAAACCCAGGGTTTTCTGGTTCCTTCAGCCTCTGTAGCACTCCAAAAGGTCAGCCAGGAGAAGAAAATGAACATCAGACATAAATAAAGCCAAAACACCTGTATCCATATCACTGCATGAAGTTTCATTTCAAATGGGATATTATTTTGCTCCTTCAGCAGGAGTCTTACCTATCCATGAAATAAAACTCCGTGTTTCATAGAGAAAGGGAACAGGAGCAGGAAGCAGAGGAAGGGACACGTCTGCAAGATGTCCAGCAGGAAGCAATTTGTAAAATGAAGTTGAGGAACATCCCCTCTACAAACAACTCTGCAAGAGGCTGAACGCTGTCCCTCAGTTACATACACCAGAAATTAAGGTGACAAAGGATTGATGTTGAGCATGAAGAATACTTGCTTACATCAAAAGATATCCAGAAATACTGCAAATAAAATGCTATGGGCAGAAAGGAGACCTGCTCTGCAACTCTCATTAATATACCAGATCTTTAATGGCTTTGGTACATCAGAATGGTTGAGAGTTTTATCTAGCAAATAAAAAATAGATGGATAGGTTTTTAAAACTGCATTACTGATAACTTACAAGACTAGACTGATTCTTGAGGAAACGTCACAGGTTTTAGGGCACTTGGCAACAGAAAACACAACTAACCTTGCTCTTTTCCAGGTATGTCACTCTTGTGGACTGTATAGCCACCCTGGATAACAAAATCCGGCTCAAAAATTAACCTCCTGCTCATTAAGCCTGTGTCGTCAATTATTCTCTCTCCTGCTTGACAAGCTTTTACAAAAATACAGTTATTTATAGTAAATGCTCTCAATTTTTCATGCACATCTCCTGAAGGCAGTTTTCCGCCAAGAGTAATAACATGGAAAGAGGTGGCATTAAGCATGAAACAACAGTATTGCCTGAAGTCTGTAAAACAGTTACAGCCAGGAATAAATGGTGTAGAGAGTCTCGAGAGTAACTTGGTATGTTACGCAGCCCATCTGCAGCAGGGCATGTATCCATTAGTTTTTGCTTCAAGAAGGCATTTTGCTGGAATGGCTAGCAGGTTATCGCTACTACAATTTTTGCAGAGCTTTTTACTGGGATGGTTTTGAAGAGCTTTATGCCCTTCAAATATAAATGAGAGAACATATCTAGAGAACGACATGTGCCCTGTTTCATGGCTTTTTAAAATAGCTGGGCCTAAAATTTCAGCAGCCACAGCAATTTCTAAAGCTGGTTTTCTAAACGTAAAACCGAATTTTTTCAGCCTGTTTTTGGAACATGCTCTACACCCACCCTTTGTAAAACCAGTTCCCTGAGAGATGCCTCCACGTCACGCACACGCAAGCAAAGCCTGCACTCCCAAAACCAAGACTGATGACTCTCCCATGGTCACATACTGCCTTAATACTAAGTTTTGGGTTACATTTTAGGCTGGGCTCACTGAAAAGATGGTGACCATCAAACGGCCACTTTGAGGAGGTGTTAAAAATAACACTTGGTTCCCTCCATCTGCAAAACAACAGCATGCTGATGGTGCCTTCTCTTGTAGAATCTGCATCTATACTGGTCGCTGCCTTTTATCTGCAAATTACAAGTTTGAGTAGACTATGTTAATTACACATATCTTACTACACCCAGTTAGTTCCATAAAGTGCACTGAGATCCTCCTAGATGTGAGGACAATGAGAGCACCCCATTAACCCAGTCTTAACAGGGAATTTTGCAGGATACACGTAAGATACTTCTTCCCTCTTGTTCAAACCTGAGATTTACAAAGTATGGAACAAGTGACATCAGTGAAAGAAAAAGTCCTTCTAGGTTTGTTGTTTACAATTAAGAGAAGAGGAAAACCAGAACTAATTAGAAGATACAGTGCAAATGAAAAGACACCGTTAAGCCAAACGTAAACACAATAAAATGGAAGCAAGAAATTTTGATTGAGGCAACCCTGAGAAATGAGACGACAGAAAAATGAGAGCAGTGCTACTCATCAATACAAATGTATTTGCAACAGGATGGTTTGGGGCATTCACAGCCTATAGGGATAAGTCTCATGTATAAACCAATAAATAGAACAATATGTCCATGCATCCCACTAACACGCAGGCATTCTCACACCCACTATTCATTCCCACAATGTGTTTCCAGTTCCCACAGGCTGACGTCATGGGAAACACCTCCGACCACGTGGAACATCATACGCCACACGCCGCACGCTCATGCAGATGGACGCTGCTGGCTACCTGCATTTCCCACTTGTGGAGTTGTGCAGCTCACAAAGGGAAAAAAACATATTAATGCCTGTTCCAAAAGGGCAAGAATTCCTACAGTAAGCTCTCATTCTCACAGAACTGTCCAAGGCTCAAATTTTTTGATTTTTTGTAGATTGCAATTTTGTAAATGCCATTGCTGGAACATATTTTCAACGTCTGTATTTTGCTCATCTCAACGCCTGTTTTATTTGCATTAATTCTCAAATTTGCACAAGGCATAAGATTTAAGTCCCAAGAGGATGAACTTACAGTTCTTGCTACATGGCAAATTTCAGTGAGCGTGGGTAAAATATACATTTTAAGGGACATAATAGTTTGAGTATTATTAAATATGACATATGTACTATGAGAAGTATTACAGCTGCAAGAGGAGCTTTAAATCTATGTATTTTGTACCATTTTTTCATTGTTTTGGTTAGCCATTACTTTTGAATAGTAGAACAAATTATTATTATTTCACATAGAATATAGTAGCCTGCTCGCTTACTGAGTTTCCAGTCCATCCTCAGATGTATAAGCACGGGTTTTGTCTGGATTCTCCAAACAACTTTATCTGAGAGTAATACTGAGAAGAGATATCACACGTATCAGAATGAAAGACAATCATAATCGGTTTAAAAATTTTATAAGCTGTTTAAATCAGTAACGGAGGCTGAGTTTTTAAGTGTTTATCTCCTCTAAGTTTCCTTGGAAAAAGAGCAGATAAGTAAGCATGTCTCCTCAGTGTTAGCAAAAAGAGGCACCAGGAAGTAAATACATTCCATCAAGGATGTATAAAAATAGCTTTGATGCTCAAGATGCTGCAGATTAGAGGAAGATATCCAAGCCAATATTGGGTGAAGAACTAACTTAAAATCCAATTACAGGCCTAGAAATACACGTCTAACATCTAAGACGTCCCATATTTAAGAGTCCCCAAACGCCTGTATGCCTGTTATGGCCTTCATCATTCATTCTATTAATGTGTTCATCATCTCACCTTCTCCATCACCTCTTCCCAAAACCACCCCTCATAGGTGGGAAAGGACATAGAAAAGACTCAAAATGAGCTCTGCCCTCCTTTCCCAGAAAGCAGCAAACCTCTCCTCCAGCCAAGCGTCAGTGCATCAGTCCCAGCAGCAGCATGGCCCTAAGACAGGCCAGCGCTGGGACATGGTGTCTGCTCCCTTGGGAGGGACGGGCCACGGAGGGCTCATGTGCCATGCAAGGTCAGGCTGCCCAGGGATGTATCCTTCACTCACCCACAAAACTTCAGTTCAGAACGTGAAATAGCATTGTGAAACACTACAAGATGAGTCTCCTGAAAGTTTCACATGGTATCGACCACCACAAAAGAAGATGTTTCAAAATATCACCTAACTGCATCACCTGAGGGCATGTATCCAAATCCCTTCAACAGACTGCTGTCTAACCTGTTCTCCAAATGCCTGTCCTGCAGGTTCTCTCAACAGCCTTTCATTTTGCCACTTCCTAAAAGTTCAAACCCTTATCCTACTACCCAGCTTAAATCCTTGCCTGATGTCTTCTTGCATCTCTCAGTGGTCACGGAGAAAAACCGACTGTCATGCCTTTTAAAGAGACCTTTTATATATCAGGTGACTTGCATTTCCTTCTGTATTTTTAGGCTAAACAATCAATTCCTTCCATCTTCCATTATAGCTTACGTTTGCTAAACCTCCTATTCTTGTCACTCTGCTCTGGGCTCTTTCCCATCTGCCTACATCTTTCCTGAAGAGCACATTTCCAATTTCGGTCACAGTATTTAAAGCCTTGCTGAAGTCATGTATCACATGTATCGCCGTATTTAAGAACAAGAGAAGCTCCTGTTTTTTAATGCAGTATCTCAAACCAGTGAGGTTAACCTACCATATTCAGAGATGGCATTTCTCTGCCTGCTGCAGCCCTATCTGAGACTCATAAGCAAAGGGACAGAAGCTGCACTTGGCTCTCCCAACTATTTTTACTGTTGAGGTTTCCCTAAAAAAGGAAAGCATATTTATTTTGACAAGCAGGTCAGAACACGTATTTGGGGATGAGACAGCCCAATTTCTTCAAAAACAGAGGCAGCTCCCGTTCAAATCTCTCCGACTTCTGCAAGCCGCCCTCTCTGAATGTACTCACTTTGTTATTGTAAATCATTGTCTGCTGTTGAAGTATCGTTAAGTTTTATTACTACATATAGAGGGGACATCTGTAAACTGTGCATTCATACTTCAAAAAAACGAGGTAAATAAATGCTGAAGGAGAAATAAGCTGAGCTCAACTTCTCTAATGGGCACATAAAATTTGTGGTACAGTACTCAAGATCTCTTTCAAGCCAAAAAGCTGGTGGGGATGATCTGTCTTCCTGCCTCAACCACTGCATTATTTAACAAAACAATTATTTGGTGCTAACAGAATTATCAGAAAGTAAAATATCCACGTTCCAAGACTTATAGTCCAACAGGTCTTCCTAAAATTAACAAAAATCATATGCAACAAGCCAAACAGGCATTCTTAAATAATTTTGACTTTGCTATTTCTAATCAAAACTAGCTTTCAAGTCTACAAGTTGATTTCTAGCCATCTGCAGATGCCAAGTTTTAACACACATTTTCTTTTGAAGTCAGGTGAGCGCAAAGGTAAGTACCTCTAAAATTTAACAGGGTTGTCCCATCACAGGAATGTTCAGAAAATGATGGACTGTTACTACCAAGAGACGCAGCACTGCCAAACGCGACAGCTTTCTGCCTGAGTCAGAAATATACTCCAATGCATGTTCATAGGCATGGTACTTAGAATGAGGAGAAAACTAGAGTTTAAGTATGGAAATACTGCCTCATTTTTCACTGCAGTGTTATAATATTAGCATTCAATTACTTCCCTACACTTAATTAACTCCTTGTTGAATCTTAATGTGATAATGAGAACTTTAATTCAAACCATATACCACATCAATGATCCTAACAGCACAAATAGATTTTATTAAAGTCACCAAAGCCCCATAATCCCTCTGCCTTTTTATAACACTATGAGCCATATAAAAGCACAGCAGCTGCAACAGGCCAAGAATCTTCCCTGATTGCTACTAAGAACATTCACAAATAAAATCTACTCTGAAATCAAAATCAGTAAGCTGTGATTAATATTTCTCACTTGTTCATCTCGCTGGCAAAACAAAGAGCAACAGAGACATGGTGATTGGGGCTCTCTGCAGAGAGTGTGTTCAACCAAAGACCATGTTAGGTCATTTTTTCTGTCAAAACTTTCAAATTTTGAACAACCCCCAGCAGAGACCCATGGTTTGTATTCCTTCCTTGGCCTTTCTCTGGCCCACATTTTGTAAACTGTTAAAAACAGACTAGAGACCTAGCAAGACCTAGACCATCAAGACCTAGCAAGGAGCACACTTGACCTTCAAGCAGGCTTATCAACTCTATCAGGAACACCAACAAATAGATCATACAGCTTTTAGGAAGACAACTGGAAACACCGTGCTTGGCGCTTAGCAGCCAAATCTGACAATGCTTACCCAAAACTTCTCAACCTGAAGGACTGCAAAAGCAGTTTTGAAAAACTGAGGGATGAACTGCGTGTCAGGATCCCTTTTTCCCCTACCAGTGAAATGCAGCACTGCTCTCATTCCCTGACTCTTTATGAAAAGCACAGCCTACCACATCACTGAGGCTATGGGACGTGACGGAGCACGTCCCTAAAGAATCATGTGCTTAAATTCATTTTTTCCTGATGTAACCTTCAACCTGTTACATCAGTTTATCTGATGTAACCTTCAACCTAGGCACACTTTGCTCCTGGATCTGCAAAGCACTTAAGGGCTCGTTTCACTTCACAGAGGTGCCTAAATCCCCCTTAGGTCAACGGTGCATATGCCCATAATGCTGCTCTCCTGAACCATGGTCTGCACGACTCTTCCAGCAGAAGACCACATGTACTGAAGACTAATTTTGCAGCTATTAAACACCACAACAACAACAAAGGACTTCATGCTGGAAGGACACTTTGTGATGCTGCTATGTACGTTTAAAACAGCTGGGCAAGGCACGCAGGGAAGGAAAGCTGATGGGGAAGACGGGCAAACAACCAGCGACAGGAACAGCATAGAGGCCAACTCAAGAAGCTTGAGCCATGTATAGGCAGAACTGGTAAAATAACCTTCACCAGAGAAAGGAAGGGCAAACAGCAGATGGGGCACCACCAGATTGGGGCACATTTTATGATGTTTAAACCTCACTTAAACCAACAGCGATCAACTGAGTGTAATGAGCAGAAGGAAATACACTCCCTGCAGCCAAGACTCTTCTACTCGTTTCTTCTAAATGAAACATGGGCAGCCACACTTGCCCTAAACTTGCAGCTGTAAATAAGTGGGTAGTATCACTGCACCATCCTATTCACGTTCTAGGATCACTAAAGCCTTTCTGTTACTATTTATACAGCTTGCTCCTTTGCCTCAGCAAACACGCCAGCCTCGCCATGCACAGCTCACAGGTGTACTTGCCTCAAACCTGTGAGTTTCTGTGCCTGTGGTCTCTCTTCTCCAGCCCATCTAAGGACTTTCCTGCTGCTCAGACAGTGCCAAGTGAGCTATCTGTGATTACACCAACCTCAGACTGAGAGGGCACACAGCTCTTTCACCCGTCTGCTCACTTCTGAAAGGGCACGTTAAGCAATAAACTAGCTGGCCAGCAGGTGCAGAGAATGCTCAGGATGCTGTCACGGCTTATCTGGGAAGACAAACACTTAGATGATTAAGTGGGCTCCTCCTAATCCTCCAATTCAGACTTTAGTTTAAACCCCAAATTCCTGAAACTTAAAATCACTTTCAATTAGTATTAGCCATGCTGTTGCAAGCTTGCCATGAGGGCAGCTTCTGGTGTCCCAGATCCCCCAAAGGGACCCAGGGGACCCGCACAGCCGCCTCCATGGACGTTCAGCACATGCTCTCCTGGACTGATCAGAAACTCTGGTCGACATTAGTAAGGCAATATATGTTCAGAGAATGTTTTTCAATATTGAAAGGTATTTATTTGCCTCTTGGTAGGTCCCTCTCTCATTAAGAGTGCAGTTTCACAGTCAATTCATGACCATTTGACTGAGGTCTGCCCCTGCACTTTTGGTATGCTCCTTCTGCCAGGACTAGAACTTGTCTGGCCCTGTAACGAGTCTTACTGACTCACTGATCTGCCTGAAAAGAGAATTTTACATCTTTTTCCCATGGTTCATTCACAGCAACTGACTCAAATGGCTCTGCAGCCCACTGAGGGCTAAAGCCAAAGCACCAGGGAGATGGCATGGCCAGGGGAAACTTTCCCCCCTTCTTGGTTTCCACTGCAAAGCTCACCTCTTTGGACAGCTGCACACTGTTAGTGTTCCCACTCTTACCTTGTCAGCCTTTATTTACTTATGTATGAATGCTACTGTGAGCAGGAACAAAGATGTCTCTATTGTAGTCCATTCATGGCTTTGCATTCACACCACAGCCTTCTCCTTCCTTTTCTCCTCCCCATAAAGTACCTTTGCAGTCTTTCAACTATG
Organism: Strix uralensis; assembly: GCF_047716275.1. Lineage (NCBI taxonomy): Eukaryota > Metazoa > Chordata > Aves > Strigiformes > Strigidae > Strix > Strix uralensis. The sequence goes on along the minus strand of NC_133979.1, from coordinate 33,179,264 downwards.
CAACTTGTGTCTTTGCGTGATTATAAATAATGCCTGTTGACACAGCTGCGAAGAAGGTTCCAGAGGAGAAACCACAGATATATCAGGAGTAAGTCCTACATCCCAAATGTTCAATAAACTGGACTTCCCAAATGAATTACAGAAGCAAATTTCACAGTGTAATTATCTCGCTGAAAGACAAAAGGATCTTTCAGACATTTTGTTTAAAATTATTTAACATCTAAGTATTGATTAAAACATTTTAGAATGACTATTTATCACAAAACCCACAATACAGTGAATAATTTCAAGACAAGAAAAATATTATAATAACTAGTAACATGATTTAATTCTACATGCTGTACTCTGCCTCTTGTTATATTTGGTCTAAGCTATCAGCCTACTGTAAAAGCCAGCCAAGAATTCTTCAAGCCCTGCCAGAACTAGAAATACTGGCCAGAAATATTTGTCATATCACAGCTCAGTTTCCAAAATGTAAGATGCTGGACTTCCACAGCCAGGAAAATACAAGGTGCAAAGGACAATAAAAAATGGACTTATTTAATATTGTTGGAATACATCAGATCAAATGAATCCAAGTCCTCTTAATCCTGTAGGACTGCAGCATGACAAATACACTTCATTTAGATACTCAGTCCCCGTGAGTCAAATCAGTCTGGAAGATTCAGCCACACAACTGCTGGACATTATTCAATTAGCATGAGACAATGATTTCCAGTCCTCAGCAACTGAGGCAGCCTTCTCCTTTAGAGAGCCAGACGGTTTTACCTTGGATTAAATTTATCGATTTTTCCACTGTGTATAAATAACAGTGTCGTCAGGCAATTCCAGATGAGTTCACTGACCACAGAATTAATGGGTTTTGCTAATTTTTTCAAAGCACTCATAAAATACAAAACAATGGTGTCTTATAATTAGGTGTAACTGCGGAGGCAGCTTCTGCAATACATATATCTCCAAGAAAAATGTGTTGACACAGACATGCCCTTAGGAAGTTTGGGCTTTATATTTACTTACTGTAGGGTACCATATCTTGAGCCACAGCCAGTCCTATTCATTTCAGCGAGCCTACCTGTTGCAGTAAGCCCTGCTCTCAGGAGGCATTACCACCTCTCAAGAAACCATACCTCTTTGCTGTTCTGTTCAGGACCCAGACCTTCAGTAATTCTAGTCAAGGTAAGATCCCGTGTACAATCCTAACAAATTAGGAAAAAATTAGGAACAAACCCTAATTCTTCATCTTGGATCAGGAAAAAAATTAGGAGCAAAACCTAATTCTTCATCTTGGATCAGTCGCAGGTGTGCAGATGCCCAGTCTCAAAGTCAGGATAGCTGCTGTAAGATCATGTTTTTCACCCACCTTACTTTCAAGCAACGCTCCCCCATCCAAATAGCGTATTTACCTGTTTAGAGTGAAAACATGACCTGAAAACTGTCTCTGACTGGAATTAGGAAGGTTCTTCAGATGAGCTCAAGTGTAAATATATGGGGTGTACTGATTCTGAAAGAAATATAAAGCAGGTTTTTTATATTATTTTAAAGGAGAAGATGAGGAGACCCTTTTTCAAGTTCATTTTGACATCCTATAATGATAAAGTTCACTACTTACATGCCTGTGCTAATTGATCAGACTGACTGAATCTGAGCTTTGACTAATACATTGTATAACGAAGGCCTTCAATGCTCTTCATTCTGCAGCAATAAAACTTCCTCCCAAAATTCACCCTTTGGCTTTCAATCATGCCTCACAATCTAAGCTTGTATTTTAAAGCATTCTGTGATATTAGTATTTTTAGGGAAAATCTTTCCATGGGAAAAATGTTGTGAACTATCAATACTTGACACATTTTTTAAAAAACACTCATATTTATGTAAATACTATATATTTCAGTTATATTCATTGCAGTGAACATGTGATATGCCTTGATTTTCATAAGGCTTTTGTCACCACCTCTCTGGGTATTTTCATAAACAAGTTAGGAAAACCAAGTCCGTTTGTCTAGACCTACTAGATGAAAGCACTGTAGGATAAGTACAAAGCTGGTTAGGAAGTAAGAAGGTAGTTTACAATGGCACGTTGTTAAAATGGAGGAATATATCAAGTAGGATTTTGCTGGTATCTGTCCTGGAGCTGGATTTTCATTAGGCACTGGGATGATGAATAATAATGCATTGGAGACTATGACTCCTTTCCAAAACCACAGAGAGAATCAAGCCAGGAAAGACTCTACTTTGCAGGATTCAAAGTTATCCTGACAACTTGAAGAGATGTACTGAAGAAGACAGGAGATGATTCCAACAGGGCCCAAGTGCTGGGTATTGCACTTAGGCAGGAATAACCAACTGGATATATACAACACGGAAACACCAGTCTACATAGTAATTCTGCCAAACAGGATCCAGAAGCTTGCTGGACATGAGCCATCAATATCATGCTCTTGTAAAAAAGACAAGCATCACACTGATGCATGTAGAAGTGTAACGGGCTGCAGGATACGTGACCTTCTTCAGCTACATGCACCTACGTGGTCTCAAAGAACCACAAGAAGAACTAGAGCTCCATAAAGCATGACCATCGAGAAAACACTTCATGAACTAGAGCTGCTCAACCTAAAAAATGACAGGAGTGAGACACAATAAACTTCCATTCTCCATACTTACAATGACCGCAGCAACCATGACGACATACAAATCGACCATTAACTTGGAAGTTTGAATGGCAATGCTGTTAACTATTTCACTGCCCAACATTTTGATGGTGGTATTCAATTGAAGTCCTTGCTTTGCAATTCCCATATGCCTTCTCTTTCCTGACAGCTATTGATCCTATTCCTAGTCCACTCCCATGACTTTGTTCCTGACAACTTCTTTGTTCACATAAGGCAAGCCTTGCCTTGAAGCAAATACAGAATAATTATTTGGTATCTCCTACCCCAGTGTTAAGTTCCTCTAAACTAAATTAATCACGAGGAACCTCTGGCAGCTCACAATTTGCCAGCAAGATACACCAAAGTAATAAGTGATTTCACATTCTGCTTTTGAAGACAAGCTATTAAATTCACATACTGTACTACTTTAATCAAGAATAGTTAATTAAGCTGCTCCCTTGATATGAATTTTTATCAGTCTGCACCAGCCATACATCACTTTTATAGGACTCAGACTGTGGCCATGATGCATGTTTGTAATCTGTCTTTCCAAATTAATCTGTCACCATTTGTAAACTCAAAGTGGTTCCAATACATTTTGTTTCACTGGTAACTGGGCCAAGTTTGGGGACACTGAGGGCTGGAGGGTGAGTGATGCTGGAACACCACTTCACAAAAGGTTTTCAGTGGAAAGCTGAATTACAAATCCCTCCATGGCTCATCACCCAATGTGACACCAAAGACTTTGTTGTATTTTAGTGCTCTGTGTTTGCATCACTTTTATTTCCTTAAGTGAACTCAGTTTTATGCTCTACGCCACCATCATAAAATCAATTTAATAACTTACATTCGCATAGTAATCATCAGCATACATAATGCAGGAGTCATAAATATAGGCCATAAAAGTAGGGAGATCTGTAGTGTCAGATTATTAAAAACATTAACATATGATAAGAATCTAAGTCTAAATTTATTACAAGCAAAAATCCCCAATGATTTTCTATTACATTACCTGAGCTCAAGGACAGGTTAATGCAATGCTTTTCTAGAAAAAAAACAACTTTAAACACAGCAGTCATAGGAACTAGACTTGAATCTCTTCTGTTTTAAAGCACTCACAGAAGTATGATACAAAAACAAGAGACACCGCTATTTGGTTATGTGACTTTAACTGTAAGAAAAGAGCTTTATGAAGTAAAAAGGTGAACAAAATGAAAAATGTAGCCATGTTTTCCAAACCAGTGCAGGGATCCTTAACTGGAAAAGCTCTGATACTATGCTGTGAGAATCTGCTAAAATTTACCCCCAGGAAAATAAGGAGCACAAAAGACAGAGAAGATGGAGAGAAGACATGTCATCTCATCTAGCCTTTTGGGAATGTACACCATCAAGTCAAACCAAGCCTTCCATATACCCATTTGACCATTTTCATTTAGGTTTTCTAAAAGGTGAACCAGTGAGGTTGATGCGAACTGGCTATTTTCACAACCTCAAAATGTTACAGACAAGTTTAAGGAAATACAACCAAAGGAGGTGGTTTAACATGGGACTACTGGATCCCCATCTCATCAAGACTCCCCTGAGCTGGGCCCGGAAAAGCCTCTGTCTATGGAGACAAAAGGAGAAGCACGTAAAGGCACTTACTTAGGTCACATTTTTTCAAATGAAGATAGGAAAATAATCTATGGCCTGTTTTATTTAAGTGAGAAATCAAGTATAGCCAGAAGAACAGCTTCCAAAACACAACCAAGCCCATGAGGAATATGCAAGTCTACTTGCAAGCCTTTGAATTGGCAGGTAGGGCCTGGCCCTTTTATGAGTTTTTCCCATTTAACAGTTAGATTTGTTTAGATACACTCATAAATATGGTTATTTACATAGCAAGATAGAATGGTGTATTTAGGGATTTTAAGCAGAGGAAAATTCTTTCATGCTAATCATAAAACAAAAGTATGCCAAACTAAAGAAACATGTTCTAACACCAAGAAACTTTTATAATTAATCCTTGCCTTAGATCATCTCAGAAAGAGTTATGAGTCTAGTTAATACTCGTTGAGAAACTGGTCATGTTTCTGAAATCGCTGAAACTGGGTAACAGACAATCTGCATCCTTTCTATCCCACGACCAATTTATGGCTAAGCCCTGACTCACTGCATTAAGTCCGAAAATATTTCTCAGCATTAGCGATAGCTCATTGCAGGCACAGGCAGACACTGTCGTGGGGGGAATAAAAATCCCCTCCCAGCTCCACCTCTTCACAACAGGGATGAAGACAATGCATTGCTAAAGATCCTTTTTTTGGGCGGGGGGCTTTTTGAAAAGAGCACTGGGGCTATTCTTAGAGGAGTTACATTGGTGTGCAGGCTGCGGCTAGCAAAGGCTTGGCCAGTGGCCAGCCTTGGCTGGGTTCGCTGCAAGGCTGAGCAATGCCTTTAGCTCAGGAAAAGATTTCTGCTTGCCTTTTTTTTTTTTTTTTTTTAAATAAAAAAAAAAAAGAGGATGCAGAAAACTCAATACACAACCAGCTAAGAACAAGCTGTACTTTGGAAAGACGTGCCACCGTCTCCTCACATCTGCTGTCACCGCTTCCACAGTGCTGCTGAAGTCCTGTTTCGTTGCTGAATGTTTTCCCTAGGAAGGAAATGAGTGTAAACATTGCTTCAGAGACAGCGTTTCCATACGGATGTTAATCTTTGGAAAAGCTGGGCAGGATGAAGTGACTTAGAGAGCCAGGAGATCTCCAGAAGCAACAAATCCCACAAATATACAAGCTGCTAAACTTGTGCATCCAGCCAAGCCCTTATAAAAAATAAGGCATGTTTTGACCTTGACTCACTCTTAGAGACTATGAAGCAACCTGAAGCCACTTATTTCAGAGTTCCATCAGTCACCTGAAAGGGCTGAGGATTTCCTATGTTTAGCTCAGATACGCTTGCTAAGGCAACGTGCTCTCCAAGTCTAAACAGAGAGGGTGATGTGGCAAACTCGCAGAGTTTCACCAGCAGAAGTACATTACCAGCATCTCTCCAACCCTGAAATCATCCCCTGGTTTCCATCATGCCTGACAGTGAAATCTGTCCTTCCTGTCTCTCTCACAGCAGCTTCATTTCTCCAAACGGCTAAAGGAAAGAAGAAAACCAAGGGAAAAAGGCAGTTTGATGATATGCTCCCTCCCACTCCCATCCAAATCGGAGTTCAGCATCCAAATATTGGGGGAAGAGGATGGCAGTACCTCACGCTTGCTGCATACAATGCCTTTACCCTCTCCAGCATTTGCTTTCTTTTAATACTTTAGGGTTTAAAAAGTTACCCCCAGGTCGCTCCCCTGGAAGTACATGGATGTTGTAATAAAAGTGCTGGTTTGGATGAAATTTTTGGGAAGAACTGGTAATATATGAGTCCCTTTTTGCTGTGTTTGCAGGCAGAGCAACTGCTTCTGATTCCCAACTACTGCCCTCAGGTGCTGCTGTAATACAAACTACATTTAAATATATATATATATATATACACACACACACAATTATAATATTATTACATAATTAAAAAGCATAGGTTTTGTGTTCCCATGCATAGACTATCCAGCAGCTTGTTTATTTTATTTAAAGCCACCTGTCTTTGATGCTAACCTATGGAAAGATTACATCTTAGATAAAGCTGCACGCAGAAGTACGCAGCCAGTGCGGTTTGTGCAGATCAAGTGTGGGAGATGAAAGTGGAGCACTGGAGAGCTGTGTTTGAACTCTAATATTGCTTCTTGTGGGAGCAAGGAGCAAACAATTTAAAGCCAAAAAAAAGGTTTTCTTCCCAGTAAGAACAAACATGAGACTGTTCAGCATATTAGTTTAGTTCAGTAAGACTGTGTAAACTAGTACTTCACATTAAAAATTATTCATGTGTACAGGAGATATATTTTCTAACATACCCACATGTAATTTCAAAATGCACTGTCCTCCAGACACACAAGATCCTGAATTATCTGCCCAGCATTTTCATAATACCAAAGTGCTTGCTTTTACAAGCATAAATTTATTTTCATAGGGCTTTTTCCTTCCTGACTTTGTTTTTACTTAAAAAAAAACCCTGAACCCTTGAAGGTTATAATCTTACATTGATTCCCCTTCTCCCAATCCAATTTTCTCCTCCTCTTTCCACCAGTTGAAATGCAGAAACCCCTTCCAACACACGCACTTGAGTCTCTCTCTCAAGACCCAGCAGACCAGCAGAGCAGCTGGTCTTGGCTATCTGCAAAAGCAAAGAGGAACAACCAAAGCCAAAGAGTGAAATTATAGTGAAAAAACAATCATGCTGAGCCCCTTCCAGCCCTGGCTTAAGCATACGTAGTACAGATAGACAGATACTCTCGTGTTACCCTTAGAGGTGGCTGAAGCATTTGTAGTTCGACTGGAGGCAGATACCCGATACAGGGGATTTCACATCAACTAGCTGGAGCTGGCAGCGATGCCGAAAGCGTCAGCAGTGCCCCACCGTTGGCTCGAGAGGCAGTTACTGCCTCAGAGCTGATGCGAATCCCAAACGTTCACACAATCCCAACTCCAGCCTCCATCCCTCTATTTAAAACGGGAGCGTAAGCTGCTACCTTCAGTTTTGTAAGATTAAAAACTCTTTATGCTGACTCTATTTGGCAAGTGCCTAACCGATGCTCCAGGCATCTTATATAAGTAAATAAATAATTGAAAATGCTTCTCATTTAGAAAAAGAAAAAAAAATCCTTAAATTTCACTTAATATCCAAAAAAATTCCTGAAAACATTACATTTATATCCCTTCCCCTTCACAAGTCTATCATGCTTCTAGTTTCTTTTTTCAGGGGGATTTGTATAGGGCACAAGAAACATCTCAAGAACACCAGGAACATTGCTGGTCTCCCCTATCCGTGTGTGTAGATTACACGACCCCGCTTTCATCCACCACCAGCAATAAATCCCTGCCTCTTGGCTCACTCACCTCTTCACCTCCTCCCCGCAGATCATCTCTTGGCTTCGCACTGCCCTGGAGATCTCTGCAGTGGCCGCCCCAGCACAAGCAAACCCCCTTGGCAAGGTGGACCAACACAGGCTGAGGAATGTTGTTACCTCCCCAAATGTGTGGCAGCAGGAGAGCAAACAGGGGAGTGCCTTCTGAGTTCACACCAGGTCTCGGGGAGACCTGGATTTGCCAAGCCTGTCACCCTGAGCATGTAGTAATTAAGGCTAAAGAGCTCAATGAGTTTGTTAATACAGCTAATGAGCTTCCCCAACAGCCGTATCCAGTTCTCTTTCACTTTCTCTAGAGAAGACATCAATAAATCAGGATGTCTTCTGCCTGCATGTGGCCTTCACTGCAGCACTGTCCCAGCAAGCCTAAGCTGAGAAAATGTCTGGGTAGCCCAGTCCCTGCAGAGACCAATCATTTCCCTGAAAGAATTAAAAAAAAAACCCAAAATCATCCACTTAATGTCCACTGCGTTTTCAAATAATTTCATACAATATACCATAATTTTCTCCATGGTGGATTTTAAATATTTACCAAATTCACTGACATATTGTGATGAAGCACAATCCAAATCAAAACAATTGCTGCAGTGGTGAAAAACGTTCCTGCTCAATAACGATGTGAGCATGCAATTGCCTAATGGGTGGAAAACCTAACAAAAGCAGTGACTATTGAATCAGGAAAATAACGTTTCATGCTCATTCAGTACAACAGATACTGTCTTTTTAAGATTAGTTAAATAATGAGTACTCTCCTGACGCAACTTTTATTCCTGCCAGTACTCCTCACTCTTGGATCTTCTACTGTATGTTGTTTCTAAAAGTATTTTTTTTACACTTCTTACTAAATAACCAAGACGAGCGAGGAAAAAAACACACTAAAAAGAATTTAGGTGATGAAGAAAGTCTCACATGGATTGGATATTGGAAACAAATGGCATTGCTTACGTAAAAAAAGGAGACAATGCAAGCATTTCAAAACAATAATGGTGCAAAACGGATTGGGAGCTTCTGGTTTTCTAATCCCATAACAGAGGAGCAACGGGGCTTTTAAGAGAAAAATTCAAAACTGAAAACACTCATTTGAAAAAATAAGTTAGAAAAATCTGTTTTTCAAATAATGAAAAATCTAGATTAGGCAACATGCTGCTATCATGTGCTGTTCATGGCAAAAGCTCAGACCTGCCTGTTGAAAGGCTCTGCACCAATACGGCCAGTAAGACCACCAGAACAAAGCCCAGAGACACAGGACCTGACCCATCTCCTACAGGACAACACTGGGTCTGACCACGGCAGTCCCTGTGGGATTAAACTGGGAGAGATCACATAAAATCACCAGACCTTTCAAAAAACACCTGGAAAGAAATGCTACAAATAAACTCCCACCTACATTAGAAAGGCCGCATCAAAATTGTTTTTAGAGCTGATGAGTGCCCTCAGCTACCACTATATGGATTTAATGTTGAGTAAAACGTTGGCTGGTGGTATGGCACCTTTGCTGAACGAAACCTGTGTGAACACCGCAATGAGCTGCATGTTTCATTAATGTAGCACCTCCTTAGGGTGCCCCATTGCTTACAGGAAGGATGCCTCTCCTCAGCTAGGGCAAGCTGAGAACCTCAGGGCTGTAGAGATTCCTCTGAATCTCTTCTCACCTCTCCTTGGAGTGTTTCTGCTTCTTTTCCTCTTTTCTGCCCAACTTGCATGTTTTTCCCCTTTCTCCTTTACCATTTAACTTTACCATTTAATGGTCATTTAACTCCTGCTTGCTTTCAGCAGTCGCTAAGGCAGATTCCTCTTTGGGGCTTTGGACTCACCTTAATAGCTCTGCTGGCCACAGAAGATGCCACCTTTCTTGCCTGTCACTCAAGATGCATTAAATTCCATCCGAGAGAGACATCCAAGATGGATGCTGAGGTCTACTTTGCACTAGAGAGCTGTCAAGTGTCATCTGTTTCGCTGCGTTTCAGATCAAACCAGCTGTCACCAACCTCAGAAGACAGCTGAAGCAATCTCTTCCCTAAAAACACGAACAAATCCCATCCTTTCATAACGGTCAGTCCTTGCATTTAACATCGATCTCCGAATCTATACAAAGCCATCATAAGTCAGTGTGAGCAAGCTGAGCTCCCAGCTACTAGAAACCACTTTAAAGATATATTTCTCTATAAACAGGCCAGGAGACCAAAGTGTTGACATTGGTCAAAGAAACACAGGATAAAGGTAGGAGAGAAGGAAGTGTCTGCCACGTGCCAGCCACTGCAAAGCATTAAATCCTGAGAACTGGGTGCTGGAGATCTTTTACGTACAGCAGACAACAGTTCATTTGACTGGCTTCAAGTTCACCTCTTTTAACTGGTCTTTAAGGACATTAGTTAGGGAAATTCACAAAAGAAAACACTTTTTCCACTGAAAAAAATAGCCACAGAATTAACAAGTTCCAGCAAAAACACACTGCCTGTAAGAAGGATTTGCCTGAAACCAACACTCAATGTCCCACCCCTCCAAGGGCACCACCTCAGTTTCAATAAATCAAAATTAATAAATTCAGTATTGACTTGGGGTCTGCAATGGCATATCCCATCTCTCAGCACCTTGAAACTTTCTTTTCCAGGTGCAATATTGTATTCAAACTAAACCAGAGATGATTAAGGCTGCTTAAATATCTAATGAAACATCTGTGAATAAATTTGCTTGTTATCTTCATGTACTTATGTAGTCTGACTTATGTAGTGAGGTGTAGTCTGCACCTCACCAGATATGTAAATCCTAGGCCCTACGTTTTCTCCACAACTGCCACAATTGAAGGAGTTCTATACCTGAAAAGCAAGCTTGAGCAAACCCATAAAATATCATCTATAATTAAATTTGAACAGAGGAAATTATCAACTTCTACCTCGCTGCTATCAAAGGGAGGCAGGAGGGCAGGAGACCGCAGCTCACTGGTGGTCAGTGGTACTCCCACCCTGGGACTCTCAGGCTAGCAGTAGGCACAGCTGCCTGGATTTGCCAGCTTTATTCTCCAACAGTGACTTTTGATGATTTTAGGCATTTCTGTGTGTTCTTTTCTGCCTGTATCTTGTTTTATCCTCTGTTCCGAAACAGCAGAATTAATAATTAACACCCACCAGGCAATCGCTGAAAAGCAAGTACCAAAACAGAGGATACAGAGAGCTTCTATTGTTGACAGCTTTCAAAATCTTATTGCTCATCTTTCTTAAATCTTCAGTTCCTCAAGTTTTGAGATGCTCAGGCTCTTAAAAAATAATAAAAAGAAAAAAAAAAAAAGAATCTCAGCTCTAAAAAAGAAAAATAAAAAGTTGGGGGGAAGGGTTCCCAGGCCTCACAATCATGGAAGAAACACTTAAAAACTTCCAGAGGTTTTTACATAATATTTTTAAGTAACCAATTTTATATATAATCTATATATTTTGGCCAACTGACTAATTTCCAAATGGCTGATGCTGGCAGCCCTGCAACACAGGCTGGTTTACCGCAAAGTGCGCAATAAATTCTTATAGGGAACGGTATACGTTTCTGTCCCTCCTCCTGGAGAGCAGCATTGAAAGCTGCGTGACCAAAACACACACACAATGCCCATGGCCTTGATAACCTCAAGCACAAGGACAATGATAATGAGAGGATTTGAGAAATACCCCCAAGCTCGTGGTTGCTGGTGGGACAGTATACTTGGGATGACAGGGAAACGTGCCCATCTGCCTGCCACTGCCAGAGCTCACCACAGCAGCGTCCAGCTTGGGCTTCAGATGCTGACAGCTACAAACCCTGGATGATGTGGTCTGCAGAAGCCTGACACATTTCAGGCAACGAGCAGCAATGCTTTAAATTTTGCAGTTTAGGTCCTGGGTAGGACTGCTGAGAAAACGGACTTTCTCAGCAAAGCAAATTTTCAGCCAGTGCCTAATGGTGAAGGGAGAGCAGCTCAGCTGGACTTTTAAGAGGACTCTAAACAGAGTAATGCAGCTCATATTGGCAGAGGATTTCAAAGCCAACAGGATCATTCACTCTCAACAGCCACCCTGCCACCGCTGCTGACTCCTGCTTCACCAACAGCTCCTTGTCCATCTTCCTCCTCAACAGCATCAGCTTCCCAGAGAGGGAAAGAAAAACCCAGGCAGACACCCATCCAATAAAATGATACAGGCATGGAAAAACCACCACCCATATGGCAAATGATCTGCTTCCACAAGTGACAGGAACATCTCTGCAGGCTTTGCAAGAATCCTTTACACTGACAATGTATTTGATCCTGAAAACTTGCTCCTGACACCTGCCCAAGGCTCCTGGCCATTACACCTTCACTACTATTTTTTTCCCCTAGCGAACACTAGCAAGACTGCAATTACATGTTGCTTCTGGACACTGTCACGTTAATATGCTTAGAAGAAATATCATTATTTTTTTTTTAGGCTTTCTACTTGAAAATCACATCCATCAAGAGCCTAATAAGTTGTATCACTCTACCTCTCAATAGACCAATATGAAGATTTACTCAGAGTGAGGACTGAAACAAGGATCAGTCTGAAGAAATGTATCTGGAGCACAATTAGTCTGTCTGTTATTTTCTGACTCGCTAAAATAGTATCCACTTATTTTATAGATTTTCAAAAATTAAATACTAGAGGAAAAATTATTACTTCTTCCACCAAAACAATTTTTAATGGAATCCAGAAGAAAAAGAATATTAATACTCACAGCAATCATTTACTTTGATGTCTATATAATATGCAGTGACCCGTAAGTGGAATGAGCTAAAACTATCATAAATTCATTAGGAGAAATCATTCTTTGAAGAATATCACTGTAAATTTGAAATGAAATGGGCAATACGGAAATAAGCATAGCATTTAAAATAACTGGCTCTAGTAACAATATCCCTTCCATGCACTTCTATTTGAGCTGCAAATGCATTTCTTCCAAAAATACTGGAGAGGCTGGTTTATAAAAACTGAAATGCTGTAATTACTTAGTACTGATAGTGATAGGGCAGCATTCATATAGGATCTCAGACTTTGAAAAAAGAAAATAACCTGAAGGATGATTTTATAATTTTAATTTCCCTGGGAAAAGGAACCTGGGAGTATGTGCAACATAAAATGCACCAATCCAGACCCGACCGATGAACACTGGAGGAAAAGACATCCAATAAACTATATATTCCCAGGGGAATTTCTTAGGTATCATCTAATAAAAGCAAAAACCAAAATTCCTCTTCACCAAGTGGGGCACACCGTTTGCTTTGCCCAGTCTGTACCAGCACTGCTCAGAGCGGCTCTGCCTGGAGGAAACAACACCTCTGCCCTTGCAGCTGCCTGGTGGTTCCTGGGCATCCCAGCCTGCCCGTGGGGCACAGGGTGCTGCTCCGTTAGCCTAACGTCAACCCTGCCACCGCCGGCAGCAAGGGGCTTGATACCACGCTCGTCAATCCTTCCTTTAGTTACCTTTAAATTTTAATCCCTGGCTTTCATTTACTTACTCTGTAGCTGCATTTTGTAGCAGCGGCTTTTGTTCTGGGGTTTATTTCTTGAACTCCAGAGAGGAGCAGTCCAGGTGGGGAGCATCTCTGCGCTGGTCTGCCAGGAGCCTGTGGGACCTGTTTCCACAGACCTCCCTCGGGGCTCCAGGATTTGGCTGACCCAGCACCTAGGCAAAGTGGATGCCTCTCCTCGTGGGAAAACATGTGGGGGAGTAGCCTTGCTCTGCAGCCCTCAACTTCTCTGCTCCCTTTTCCAGCTCTCAGGACTACAGGAGATGCAGTGGGTGGGCAGCACAGCAACCCCCACACATTATCAAGTCTCCATGCACATCTGGTGACACTCACTTTGTCCTTTTATTACTTTCATGCCCCGGGAACCAAAGAAAAAGGGTGTCTCCATTTCTTTTTCCTCTCCCAGAATGACCTGAGCTGTATTTTTCAGTGTGATTTTGTGCTTTTCTCCCTGCCTGGATTCCAACCCAAGAGCCAGCATCATCTTCAAGCATTTTGTTGAGCTGAGGTTTTACAGCTGAAAATAGAAGAAGGGAAAATAGGGCAGCAAGAGGCAGAGAACAGCCTCTCCTTTATATACAGAAAGATATCTAGATACCCATCCTTGACAGCGGATAATGAACCAACATGATACAAATCATCCCAGTGCTCATACCTGGAGCTGACACCGTGCCAGCAGTGGGACAGGGTCTCCTGGATGATGCTGCATATAGCACCGAAAGCAAACGAGGCACCAACACAGGATTTAACACGCCAAAACTCTTCAGCGTAGACAAAATCCAAGAAAACCTCTTCTTTCTAAGGGCATTTCTGGTTTCTTTCCCCGTATAAGCAGAGCACAAGCAAGTTCTATCCTGAAATCGCGTGTTTTGAAACACGCTATTATTGCAAAATGGTTTAAAATAAATAATTAGTAAACTACAGCCCAGAATCTTAGTACTGTAGTATATGTTAATACGATACTAATTTTAATTTTTACCAAGCTCTTCACCAATGTACTACAATAGTGCTGTGATAAATATATAGTTACACATTTAAAATATAGCAATTCAAAACTTACCTAGAAATAGTAAGCAGCAGTGCCTTTAAACGCTTTACAGTACCAAATTAATTGTATTCCCATGCTTAGATTTGCATTTGTGGTATTTTGCATATGTAGAAAGGAAAACACCACAAATACCCCCACTAAATTTAACCCCAGAGAGTGGCACCTAGCTTACTTCTTTTAGCTAGCTTATTTCTTCTTATTTATTTTAGTGTCTAGATTGGGCAGCTTGGCAATAGAATTAAAAAGCTATTTTCCTAAATCAATCTGCAATTCAGACATATGTCAATATTTGCATTACACATCACAAAATGTTTATGATTGATGTAGCTATAATACATATTTTGCATACCTATTTAAATATTTATATTATACACAGTATTTTCACTTTCACATATCACATTTTATATAGTTATTACAGTTGTTTCATTCCTCATTTTCTGCTAGGCTTTTAATTTCATACACTTCATCTATCAGATACTACTGTCTACTTTTAACATATCACTGCAGAAAATGATAACTGGTGTTGAATACAGAGCCACTGAGATTGAGGTTTTGCAATACTACATGTTACAGAGCTGAATGATAAATGGAGAACAGCAGCTGGGCTGAGCAGCTCGAGACATAGTTAGGAAATAACAGCGCACGTAAGGCTGACAAAAATTACATTTGCAGGTAAGTGGAGTGGAAATTTATACTTATTGGAAAAAAATGGTAAAACATTGTTCATGTTATTAAAGGCAGAGTGAGAGATATAGCAAGAGCCAGGGAGAGAGGCAATTTTCTTCCAACTCCAGCAGGAATTAATCTCAAGCTCAAACACGCAATTTCAATATGGAGCTTCAGGACAAAACAGAGGATTATGCCCAATTGTTTTGAGTGTTTGGATAATAAGGCATAAAAATCCTAATAAATAGCCTTTTGTGCCAATGCAGACCAGAAAAAGATTTCCATTAGTAAAAGTTGCAAAAACATCCCAAAACTGAACTGCGATAAATATCGAGTTAACCACCTAACACAAAAAAAAGTAGTTTTAGTTATTTGATATTTTCCGAGGTATCTTACTATCACAGACCATCTCAGAGGAAAACTGATACAGCTCATCAAGTTTGCCAAAGCAATGAAAAGCCGCACGTATACGACACACCTTCTTATTTTACCTTTTCTGGTAATAAAATTTTGCAATGGAAAGCCATTAGTGCTGTGAGAGTGTGGAAATGAGGACAATTAAATTTGTCCTATTATGAATGTTAAACAAGCTGTTATGATTGTACTCTGTATATTTAACGTGATGGAGTAGAGCTAAACAGTGAGTCCTTTCCAAACAAATTAATAGATTTTTAGAAATGGTAAAGTGTGTTCTTTATTCCAGTCATACCTAGCAGGTATGTTTTAGAATATATTTAGCCTTTTAAAATATTAGTATTTCCTGCTTTTTAGCATTTTAGCTTTCCAAAGTAACAAAACCAGGTATGTGATATATGTGATTAGCCAGGATTAGCTTTTGCTGATATTTAGGGCCAAAACCCCCATCCAGGGGTAAACTCAGAGTTGATAAAACTGTCTTTGTTTTGGGGAAAGCTTATCATAAAACCCTTAAACAACCCACAGTCCCCCTAAGAAGATGGGGAAACGCAGGAGAGCTCACTTCTGCCCCAGCAGGGTTTTGCAGCGCCATCGTGGATCCCCAGGGAGTTGAGGTTTAGTTTGAACACCCAGGGGTTCATCCCCTCACTTGGCACGCTGGCACCAAGCTGTGCGTGGAGACAGCACTGTCTGGGCTGTGCCTGAGCCAAGCACCACCCTGCTGGAGCCCAGCCTGCCGTGGGCAAAGCCAGCCCACCCGCCCTCCCA
Source organism: Strix uralensis (assembly GCF_047716275.1). Taxonomy (NCBI): domain Eukaryota; kingdom Metazoa; phylum Chordata; class Aves; order Strigiformes; family Strigidae; genus Strix; species Strix uralensis. The sequence continues at coordinate 33,163,217 of NC_133979.1, read as the reverse complement.
GCCACGCCAGCCCAGGACCCTGACACACCATGGCAGCCCTTCTGTTTCTGAAGGCACAAATAACCATCGCAGCTGCTTCTTCAGCTCCAGGAGTAACACCCCACTCATGACCTTCTATGCAGAATCACATCTCATCTGAAAATTAGCACAATTTTCATGTTTTCTTATATGTATATATAGCCGAACACTTGTGATTAGAAAATGTATATAGTATATAGTAGAAATTACTTCTGTCTTTCATCAGTCTACTTGTTCTTTACAGATTTGACTCCAAACGTCCCTGTTTGAGCTGAGCAGCTATTAAGGCACGTGGTGCAGAGTGCCAGCACGCAGCGTAACCAAAGTTCTCCAGCACCTAATCCTGCTACATCCCAGGCTACAAGGATGTGTTACTGTCAGCTCAAGATTTTCGCCACCAAGTGCAACGTGTCTGGGTTCATTTCGAGGATGGAGATCCCAGGCAGGATGCTCAGGAAGGTGCCAGGAGCCAGAGGTACCAGGAATGAAATCAGGATCAGAGCGATCCCAACAGCAAGCGGAGAACTGGAGAAACAACCTGGGTAAAGAAGTGAATCAGACTGATGGATACAAGGGAACATCAGGGAAACAGTAACTGACTGTGACAGAGTCTGAAACAAGCTTGGCTTTTTTATCTTTTCTTATTTCCCTCCCCACCCCTCCCCCTGTCAAGAGCCTACATTTTAATTCAAGGAGGCCTTTATTCTGCCAGAAAATGCCTTTGCATGGAGCATCTTCTGTTTCACCTGGCATACAGCCCTAGAACAGCCATTCCCATTGTCAATACATCTTAGGAGTATTTCTGCTTTACAGTGTCAGTGTCGCTCAAGTTTTGAGCCCTGCTTAAGCCTCAGGCTGAAGCTGAGAAGATGGTGATTCACTGACAGAGCTTTGTCTCTCCCAGGGATACCCATGCTTGTACCAGCCCATCTCCAGCTCTCTCTTTAAACAGAATAAAAGCCTGAGACCCTGACAACAGGACCCCAGTACAACATGACAATTTGCCTGGTGTCTGCCATGTCCTCCCATTCTCTTTATCTACTTGCATGACTTTTTTTTTCCATAACTCAGAAATACTGCAACAGCAAGGGCAGAGATGGCACCGCATCAAAGAGCCGAAATTATAAGGGAAGATATTTTATTTTCACTTGAGCAGAGATATTTTTAAGCGAGACTTCAAAATACCTTTAAAAAGAAAGTAAGTGGTGATAATGGGACCGAAAAATTTGATGGCATCTGAATAACATAATTCAAGCACAAGTATCAGAGAATAAAATAACCCACACCAGAGCAGTTCCCAGGGAACAGACTGTACCAACATTCAGATTATACATCTCATCTGGGTTGTGTTTCTGAAGAAGATGTGAATTAGGAGCCCTGTGACAATAAAGAAACGTGGGATTAAGAAACAAGAGAGGAGGGAAAAGGGCTGGTTGATTCTCCCACAGCCTTTTCTTGTTCCTAAAATTTCTGTTGCCTGGAAATGGCTGATGAGAAGATGGGATTATGTAAGCATTTGCCAACTTTTCACACGTTAAGAAAACTAAAGCCTGAGTGATGGGTAGCTTAACCCATCTTCTAAGCAGTGAACTAAAACATGTTTACTAAGGAGAACTTGAACAGTGAAACCCCTTTAAAAAAAATCCAGGAGTGATGAGGACTTGACAACTCCCAGGATTAAAAAGCTGCATACATTACAGACAATGTAATCTCCTTACAGTAAGATGAGGAAAAGGAAAATAAAGCCTTTTTGGTGTGCAAAATGGTTTTTGTTTTAAAGTATATACATCCTGTCTGATGGAAGACTTCCTTGCATCACTGTCTTTTTTTGTTTTCCTCCCAACAGACAGGACCGAGAGCGAGCTATACCAGCTCTCCAACTCCATATTAAGTTATATTTTCCAACAAACCCACTGCTCCCATCAAACATGACCCATCAATAATAAAATAATAAGCACTGTGCTGTACAAATGTCTGTTCCCAAATGTAATCAGGCTAACACTTAGGTGCTACAAGAAAGCAGGCACTAACAAAAGTTTTGAATACTTCAGCGACTGTGTCACCTCAGCAGACCCAAGCTTTCCTGAACTCTTCCTCGTTGTCATTCAAGTGGCATGTTACCTTCTGCAAATACCCGAACTTAACTACAGCTGAAGGCTATCTTAAAATGTAACCTGCTACGCTTTTTCCATTTTTTAATCAAAAAACCATGAGGATTGTGCTCATTTTTCCATTTTCTCTGTTTACCAACAGAGCACTGGGGTCTCCAAAATGAGCAAAAAATTCTTGCAGTCACACTTCCAGTTCAGAACAAACGTGCTTACATTGGCGATAAAGCTGAATGCACTGCGGATGCTGCTAGAAAAGGTGATATTCTCAGCAATGTTTCTGAGGCACTAAAATAACCCAAAATACTGCTGCAGGCTAAAGTTGCACTGTCCACTGGAGCATCATCAATGCAAAACTGCAGGTGGCAAATTCTGGAGACTGAAGCAGAAATCGTGTGGCATGATGCTCAACCACCACTTGAACACCAAGGTTAGGACAGAGAAATAAACTCAGCTACTTACTACAGGAATGCACGTGTAGCTGTGTAACGCAAGTAGGGGTGTCTAGAAGAGGGAATATAAAGTATGCAGGTTGCCTGGAGATCACTTACATCTTCAGGAAAAGAAAAAATCCCAAACAGTGGATTTTTGTACAGCTGCCCAATGATGGCAAAAGGCAAATCCTCAACTGGTTCCACTGAAATCTGATGATGATTCTTACTGATATCTTACTGATAGAGGGAAAAAAACAAACAATCCTATGTGAAGAATAGCTGCAATGAACGAGTAGAAGCAGATAGGAAATTTTGCGCCCAACTATTATAACTGTGAGATGTCTTCAAAAAGTTAAACTGGGCAAAGCCAATTGCAAAATCAACATTCCTCCAGCTTTAGAAGAGAAGAAACAACTTCTCAGAAATAGCAGAAGTGACTCAACTGTGATTCTTAAGCTGCTTCAACAGCATCTTAGTTATTTCAAGTAGTACTAAGAGTTTATCTGAGGTTTCCTTCCTGTAAGTGGAACTGTGAGCCAGCAAGGTGCTCCAATGAGGGGAAAAGAAACACACAAAATTATTCTTGTGACTGCTGTGTTATGAATAGATTGCTTTTTCTATTCCAAACTGCCTTCCCTGTGAATTTTAAAATATGTAAAACCAGAAAGCACAGAGCAAATAATATCTACATAAGTAGGTCATTTTTTTTAATGGCAGTGCACTGTCGGTTTACTACCAAGTCGTCTGCAACATAGACACATACATTTCAAAGCGTGTGTATTCGGATCTGCAAAGGAGGTGAGCGAGTATAATCGTGGAAGCACTCGCTCCAAGATCAAGTAGAGCCTAATTCAGAAAGACAAGCAGGAAAAGTCATATTTTGCACCATCTATGTGAGCTTCGCAGAGAGTTATGACATTTTGGAGAAAATCCTCTTGCCGTGTGTAAGCTGTAGCTTGAATGTGCTGCACGTTGCATATTTCATTACAAAAGCAGAGCCACGTTATTTCATTAGATAAGCGATAAGTTCAATCCTTACCAAGTTTTCTTGGTTCCTGGCTGCTATTTTCTGATCATCTTCTCCCCCATTTTTCATGTATTTGACCTCTTCCACTGGTTTGATCCTATACTCATCTGAGCACCAAGAAAAAAAAAAAAAAAAAAGAAAAAAAAATTTGAACCAGTGTGTTCAGCAGCTGGGGAAAAAAACCAAACTAAAACCAGAACAGCTGACTAGAAAAGACCCTAATTAAACAAAGCAACTAAAAATTACATGTATATAGTTTCAAATGCTTAAACGTAACTGATACCAAGGAAGTTTTTCCTGACTGAAGCTTCAGTAAGAATTCCTAGTTCTGGCTTCCAGAAGTTGTTCAGTAGCTCCCTGGTCTAGTACAGCCACAGCACCAAATGGGATGTTCACTGTGTACTCTCCCCAAACTCCCTAGTTTTCTGTACAATATGTTTAATACAAACAAGTACTTTCCTCCTGCATCTTCCCTGGATTTTTATTACCAGTGGGCAAACAAGTGATGTACAGTAGTTACTACACAGAGGAGTCTGCTCATGGATGTTCCTTGCATTGAGAAAACCTCTTTTAAAAAGCAACGCTGATGGAGGCTATTTAAAATTTAATTTAAAAGCTGGGAAAAAAAACCCACACCAAAAACTTTGCTTCTTTTTCGAAAATTTTGGTTTTCCTGCACTATTTTACCTGAGCTAAAGCAGAAGGTACATAATGTACAGTCATAGAATGGTTTCTGGAGAAAAGGCCCCATGATGACCTCCCCCCCGCCCAGCCATTCTTCCTGCACATGAATGTTACCCAGATAGAAATCCAGCATAAAAAGAAGTAATAAGAAAAGTAAGATTCCTGGCTTGCCCTTAATATTTATCAGCTAGGTGTTTCAGCTCTTCAAATAATAAATTCCCAGCTCCTGTGGCAGTACTGAAGTATTATCTAACGTACATGTGCTGTCCCACAGTAAATATACAGCCTCGCTAAAACTTGAATAAAGGGTTTTTTTCCTTTGGTAGGACAAGAAGGGATTTGGTGATTCTTCTTTCTAGCCCAGGGACACAGCGCTTGCAGTACCACCACTGCCTTTTCTCAGCCCCCATTACAGCTTTTTACTCTGGTCATCTTTGTAAAATCTACTGGAAAAACACCCAGAGTTTTGCACCCACACTCCTTGAGCCAGGATATATAATTCAGACGAGAAACTTTACCCCAGGAAAGTTGAAAATGTTAATATAAAATTAAATGAGACATGCTACACTGGGAATAGAAGGCAAAACGTGGGCAAATTAAAAGAAACCACACAAACTTTATTCTTTTCCTTTGGGTTTTCAAGCAATATCTATCAGTTGCTAAGGGAAAAACAAACCACATGTGGATTATTCTGGGTTACTGTATTGTTAAAAAAAATAATCAAAATTATTTAGAAGGAAACTTGTTTTCAAGAAAGTGTTAACCACAGAGTGTGTAAGTTAAATAAGCGTAACTTTGAAAAACAATCTTTTTAAAAAAAATACAGCATGGTTTTGCATTTGGCCTAGTCCATATCTATACACTTTTTTTTATTATAGAGTTTAAATAAAACTGTGAATTTATCCAATAGCAGTGTCTCAGATCCAGAGTCTCAAAATAGATGGAAGAATTGAAGACAATAGAATTAGATTGGTAAATGGGAACAACTTCTCTAAATTTTTTTTTCCTCTTTTTAAAATGGAATTTAGGTAGTCTGGAGGTGACAATTCATAAAACCAAAAAGGCTGAACACAATAAAGCCTGAGAATTAGAACTACTTGACTGACTGCAATATCTAACTCACATTTTTCTCACTCCTTCAATGATCTATGTTGTGATTAGCAATAAAACCCACATGCAGAAAAAGCATAAAACTCCCACAGTGGCATATACAGATTCGAATAGGAAAACAGATGAGAAAGAAAATAGCATGAAGGACGTCTGCACAACCCGTGGCCAGTCCACATTAACTAAAAGAGAGAGGCATGTTCAACGCAGCCTTTTAAAAAACGAGTAAGGTATGGAGGTCCTGATGTTCAGTGGCAAAAATAACCTCTGAAACGTGTCTCCTGCTTTTTCCAAGAGATTAATTGTGATGGAACACCGAGCGCACACCCGGGCAGCAGACCATCCTTGGAAGACATTGTCTCTTTTAGCAAGTGGACCAGGGCACTGATGAGCCCATGATTGATAGTCAGTATAATCAGATTTGTGTATGAAAATTTGATACAGTTCAACAGGCTAGAGGCAAGACAGGAGGAAGGGTTTTTGTTGGAAACTTAATTCTGTATTTCTTCTCTAACTGACTGTAAGAGACTGCTGACAGGCATCGCTGTTCAGGCATTTGAGCTGAGGACTTGCTGGTACCTGGCTTCCCAATATTCATCATCACCATCATGGCAACACTCTTGTAATTATTGCACCATTACTACTTACAAATTTCTGCTGCTTTTACCAGGTGAATAGAATAGTTCAGTTGGAAGGGACCTCCAACGATCCTCTAGTCCGACTGCCTGACCACTTCAGGGCTGACCAAAAGTTACAGCACGTTGTTAAGGGCATTGTCCAAATGCCTCTCAAACACTGACAGCCTTGGGGCATCGACCACCTCTCTGGGAAGCCTGTTCCAGGGTCTGACCACCCTCTCAGTAAAGAAATGCTTCCTAATGCCCAGCCTGACCCTCCCCCGGCACAGCCTTGAACCATTCCCACGCGTCCTGTCCCTGGATCCCAGGGAGAAGAGCTCAGCACCTCCCTCTCCACGTCCCCTCCTCAGGAAGCTGCAGAGAGCCATGAGGTCGCCCCTCAGCCTCCTTTTCTCCAAACCAGACAAGCCCAAAGTCCTCAACCGCTCCTCACAGGACATGCCTCCAGCCCTGCCACCACCTTGGTTGCCCTCCTCTGGACGCATTCAAGGACCTTCCCATCCTTCTCAAATGGTGGGGCCCAGAACTGCACACAGGGCTCCAGGTGAGGCTGCACCAACACTGAACACAGCGGGACAATCCCCTCTCTTGACCAGGTGGCCATGCTGGGTTTGATGCTCCCCAGGATGTGGTTTGCCCTCTTGGCTGCCAGGGCACGGTGCTGGCTCCTATTGAGCTGCTGCCAACCAGCACCCCTGATCCCTTTCTGCAGGGCTGCTCTCCAGACACTCCTCTCCCAGTGTAGACTTGTGCCTGGCATTACTCCATTCCACGTGCAGAATCCAGCATTTTGATTTGTTAAATTTCATCCTGTTAATCATAGCCTAATGCTCCAATCTAACTAGATCCCTCTTCAAGGCCTCCTGTCCCTCAAGAGAGTCAATAGCACCTCCCAGTTTGGTATCATCAGCAAACACCTCCTGGATCCAGATCGTTGATAATATATCGATGATATTGAACAGCACCGGCCCTAGGATCGAGTCCTGGGGAACACCGCTGGTGACCGGTCACCAGCCAAGACGCAGCCCCATTCACTGCAACTCTTTGAGCTCTGCCCTTCAGCCAGTCCTTCACCCAGCACATCATGAACCTGCTTATCCCACAGCTGGACAACTCATCCAGAAAGATGCTGTGAGGGACAGTATCAAAAGACTTACTGAAATCCAGAAAAAACACATCCACCACCTTCCCTTTGTCCACTGGGTGGGTGACCTTATCACAGAAGAATATCAAACTAGTTAAACAGGACTTTCCCTTTATGAAGCCATGTTGACTGTGCCTGATCACTGAATTATTCTTTAAACACCTTTCAATAGTACCCAGTAGCATCTTCTCCATAATTTTTCCAGGTGCTGAGGTTAGACTCACAGGTCTGTAGTTCTCTGGGCATCCCCTCACACGCCCTTTTTGTAAATGGGAATAACACCAGCCAGCTTCCAGTCAGCAGGGACCTGCCCAGGCTCCCAAGAGCTTTGGTAGAAGACCAAGGGGGGTCCTGCCATAACATCCACCAACTCCTTCAGTACTCAGGGGTGAATCCCATCAGGCCCCGTGGACTTGCAAACATTCAGCTGATACAGTTGGTCCCTTACACCTTCAGTGTCCACAAATGGAAAGTCACTGTTCCTGCAGTCATGGTCCTCCAACTCAAAGGACCAGACAGCCCAAGGTCTACCAGTATTATTAAAGACTGAGATAAAAAAAGCATTGAATGCCTCTGCTTTTTCTTCATCCCTATTAATCAGGTGACCATCTTCAACAAGTATCGGTCCCATGTTTTCTTTAGACCTCCTCTTGATATTAACTTCGGCAGAAATCTCCCTAAATTGTGTAGAATTCATAAAGAAAATAGATATTAGAGAACCTGTGGACAGAGTCAGGCTAGGTGAGGGTAAGGATTACGACGTGAACATGGGACATTTAAGAAATACTTGAGCTGCCTGGGCAGACCGTTCCCGCTCTTCGTGGTTGTGTGAATTTCTAGGCTATGCTTGCTTTCCAGCTTCAGCTCCACACAAGTCTTTCTTGAGATCATCATCAACAAAAGTTCTCAAAAACGTAATTTTAAATTCATGTTGAACTTGGGCACAGATCCTTCAAATGTTGCATCGTTTGCCAGATGCATCAAGTAGCCCTGAAATGGCAGCAGAGAACTTTGCACAGATTTCTTGTGTAATTTCCACAGATATTTACAACAGTGTTAGCAAACGTGCTTCCCTCCAACACCTTACTTATCAATAAAATAACTATTCCATTATCTGTGCAGTGCAGCACAGTTAGCATTACTCTTCCCTCCGTCCTATCAACTGCAGGAGAAGTGCAGATGCCTGGACAATTCATATGTGAGAGGCAGCAGCAAGAAAGTTTCCAAAAATAAACCAGTCATTTTTCATTACATTTTTGGGACAATCTGAATACACCATGCCAACAAGGCAAGTCTTACTTCGGAGAAATCCACCTTCTCCTTAGGAGAATACAGATAAAAGAAATTCAGGATGTCAAAGACACCTGCTTCTGTAGATGTTAGTAGAATTACTCTTTTAATAGAAAGTGTCTTACAGAATTAATATTGTCATGGCTCTATTATATGGTATGTGTTTGGGCATGAGAAATCTCTACTTGTATTTCAAAAAGCAATGTAAATTTGACACAACCTAAAGCTGATGACCTGCCTTAAGGGCCAAGAGACTACCTCTTGAGGATGAGGCACGGTAAGGAAGAAGCAGGCTGAGTGCCCAATACTCAGGCTTCAGTGCCTAAATAAACGATTAACAGCCAGGAGTACCAAGCAGCTAGCAACTCAATCGAACCTGTATGTTTGAGCAAGTGGTGCACGTACCAATATCAGACAAACAGGCAAACAGCACTGGCCTGTGGAAAGCGAGCGATCAACCCAGTTTCAGTTAATGGGAGCAGAAGAGAGGACTGAGCCATGAACAACTGTTTTATCAGATACACACAGAGATGAAGGGAATGGATCGACAGTGTTAAGCTTGAAGCAATACTGTTACTCATAAGCTCTCATAATTTTCTATCACAGGCAAAATATTTTCCTTAAAATAGGGAGCACAAATACAATATATTGGCAACATTAGCTCATATTGAGTAGTCACTTGCTGGAGGTAAATAGATATGTTTCCACTTACAAAGGGAGAGAAAACCAGCTAAGTAATTATACTGCCACAGAACAAAAAAGGAGGAGTATCCAGCTGACTACAAGCTCTACATCTTCCCAGTATGATGAGGCATACCTGGAAACATCCACTTCCTGAACTAGCCAATGCATTGAGGAAAAAACCCACCTCTAATTTCAATAGCCATTGAACTAGGCTGCTTAAATACGAGTAACTACCTGTATCACAACTAAAATGTTGATATTTATACCTGCAACCTTCCTGCTACCTGAGGAGAAACACTAATTTTTGCTCACAGGTCTCCCTCTAGCATTTACAGTACTCAATGACCCAAATTTTACTTTTCACATTCATGTTGAACTCTGATTTGTTGGTGTTTGGTTTTTTTTTCCTGGATCCAGCTAAGCTGTAAAATCTCTTAATTTTTATGGGGCCATCAGAAGTCTGTTCAAGTAGAGACCTGACATGAGAAATGCAGAACAATTCCTGAAAGCAATGGGACCAGTCAATATTTAGCATGTTCCCAGCCAAGACTGTTGACTGCAATGAGCAGTCAACCAAAAGGGCAACCAAAGGGTGCAAAGGAGGAAAAGGTGGTAGTGAGCAGCTTAGATAGGGAGGACACTGCTGGTGTAACGGAGAAGAAACAAGTCTGATGCTTAACACCTTATTCACAGGTAAGACAACATTCATTATTTCAAATATACTAACTATAGTAATTATATTAAAATAATTACTTGCAGAAGACAGGTCTTGCGCTATATTATGTTATTATTGGGAGAACGCAACAACTAGATAAAGACTTTTTTGACTAGGTGAACACAACATTTATCTTCTATAGATACAATATAAGACAAGGTGTTCAAAACCCACAAATTCTGAGCTATTTATGAGATTGTTCTTGTTCTAAAGTTACTATTAGGATGAAAGCACTATAAATGCAAAAGAACGGGTGTTCAAGCAACAGACAGACCTTGAAGTATGTCATGGGGTGTATGGTCATTAATGGCTTTAAGTGAATAAGAAAATTTAGATTAAAGACAGGTTGGAGGAACGGGCCTTTAATGCCTTCCCTAAAGCTAACACCTTTAGGCATTTGCAAAAAACTGCTAACCAGGTTTTGTTTGCTAAGGTAAGAGTGCACCAGAAACTGAAGTAGTAAAGGATGCTAAAATCACCTTTTGATTTTTACCTTCTGATTTCTACTAAAGTAAATACAGCATTTTGAAATATTCTGGTCTGAGTGCTCAGAAACAAACCCAGAGAAATCCTGAAATGTTGACTGAGATCAGGTAAGACCTAATTAAGTCTGACAGTCAACAAGACCTTTAAAGCTGTAAGAAATTCAGGATAAAGGAAATTATACAAAGTTCTGTGCATATTTACCTTGCTAAAGAGTAATACCCTTTTTCTTTTTCCTAAATACAGTTTTATGTCGAAACTAAAAGTGAAACATCTTTATGCTTCTTTCTGGTGCAAAACTAAAAATAGAATAGTGAATATCATAAAAATTTTAGGACACTATCACTCAGAGTGTGATATATCATATATAAAGAGAAATACATCTTTATGCTCCTTTCATGTGTAAAAGTAAAAATCAAGTACTGTCTTCCATTGTGTGGTATATTACATAAAAAGACAGTATTTCCAACAACTCAGATGGGGGAGGAATGGGTTTACAGGACTGTCACAGCAAATACCGAGTTGAAGAAAAGCAGCTCCATTGAATCAGAAGAAAAACAACATAAATGAACCACAAATAAAAGACAGAAATATTGTTGAGCATAACACCCACCACAAAATCCATCACAGGATATAAACCAGAAAGCAGCAACGCCTCTAGCACAAAAGTCTTTGAAAGGGCAAGGGAGGAAGAATTTTTAAGTTGAATATGCTGCAAAAATTCTTAGTAGGCAAATCTTATGAATGAAGATCTCCATCTGGAAACAGATAATTCTACTCAAACATGTCACCCGGTTGCCATGGCAATGTGACAAAGAAAACCAGCACTCATTAATAATGATTTCGGTGATAAATGAGCATATCAACTTATAATATTGAAACAATTACTAGAGGGGGGCAAAAAAGAAAACTGTGGTTGTTCCTATGAGAAAAATTTGTTCAGCACTTCCAGACATCACTGTAAGTGCCATTACCACAGTAACATCGGTAATGATGCTATTTCTGGCTCAGTTTTAAAAAAAAAAAAAAAAGCAGAAAAAAGCATAAACTCCATCAATTATATCTGGACTTACTGTGACTTTTGGAGAAATCTTTTGTTAAACATCAAGTCTTTAAAAAAAAAAAAAAAGCAGCTTATTTACATTGCATTCCCATTTCATACATGTAAGGACAAACAGATTTGGCTCTGCTGTCATCAACAGGGATCATGGGTGAGCCTCTCTTCCCTATTTTTAGTGACGTATCAAGTATCAGACAGCAGATAAGCGGTACTTCAGTCACACCACCAAGAAGAAAGTTTCTAACCACACTTTCATTTTCCTGTGCTTCACATTCTTCTTTAGTGTCTCTTGCCTTTCTATCAAAGGACATGCCAAGATTTATCCTTCATTCGTTATAAAACACACGTCTATTCTGTAAAATATGAACTTTGCCTAACAAATTTCTCTGTACCTTACATATTTCTGCCAGGTGCGGCAAGGATTCCTACTGCTGTGATCACAAGGAATGCCACCGATCAAAGATTCACATGCTCTCCTCTCTCAAAGACTTGAAAGCTAAAAGCTATATTTAGATAAAGGACTGAATTGCTCTTTCTAAAAATATTTGTTAACAATCGTTAAGAGATTTTGATACAATTTAACTGAAACATATAACAGCAGGTGAGCCACTTAGGTGTTAAACATCATCTACAATGCCACCGCAAAGAAGGAACACTCTGAGCTCCACAGCTACACCGGTAGGATGAGCGGCGGTGGGCTTAACTCCAGAAAAAGCCAGGCTAGACAGGAAAAATCATTAACCACAAGGACAGTCAAGTACTAGAATTAGATCGCTTGCACGGCTGCAGTTTCCATCATCAGAGGTCTTTAAAGAGTCATCAGCCTCGAATGCCACAGATAAAGTCCATCCTGTACTGGAGCACAGGAAGGATGAGATGAGCTCTTCAGATTACTCCAGCTCTGTTACTGTATTTGGGTATCAAATGCCTGGACAGCAAAAGCCATGTCAAAATCAAAAGAAAAAAAAAAAGTCAACAGTTAGAGAAAGAAGTTGCAAAAATCCTGTAAACCAGTGTTTCTCGAACTAAATCCTAGGTAACAGAGGATATCCCAGTTAGCTGCTTAGCTCCAGCTTCAAGCACTCTAAGAAAGCAGCATCTACATGGTGGTTTTTATTTCACATGGTTATTTAGATTCTGACTTAATTGTTGAGATTCGCAGCTGTGGGGGTGGATTCCCAATCCACCTGGATGTGGGTTGAGAGTGAAATTTCATCAGAGATCAACCAGCATTGGGTGAACAGCCTGTCGTCTTCCTCTGTCATCAACCCTCACAGCTATCAACTCCCAGGCAATTCTCGATCTTAGTGATCATGTTTCTACTAACATGAACTAAATAGAAAAAAATAGGAAATAAGCCAACCCATTTTTCTCAAAGGACTACCTGAAAATGCTCATTCATATTTCCCAAATTAAGTTACCTTACCTTAATCCAATCTAAAATACAGCCACTGCTGGAAGCTGAGGCAGTGGACACCACCAGATATTAAACAGAGTGTAGGTGCACCAAAGCCACACCAGCCAACAAAATATAAATCATCTGACAAAAAAACTGTTTAAAAATCCGAATGTACTCCACAGATAGCAGCACATCTGGAAAGACCACCCTCAATATTTTTTCTTCTTCCTACACAATCCCAACACATGTTAACTTGGAATGCTAACTACTGCTTCTGCACGAGGCAGATGTGACTCCTAGGGTTGTTTTTTCAGGAAAAGAAGGGCACTGAGACATTCGGTGTAACAAAAACCAGACCCTACGTGGAGGACTTCTGCAGTATTGGAAGGACACTTGCCCTAAAGCTAGGTAAGATAGGGGTAGCTCTTTTCTAAGCTGTTGAGCAGTTTCTACTACAGCACCATGTCACACCCAACACTTTATGAAAAGCTAGCTCCCTCAAGGGTGATGCCTACTTGAAATTAAACTGAAAAATTTTAGCAAATTCCTTTCTACTTTATCAGACTACCCCTTTCCAGGCCGAAATCATGACAGGTTTCAACAGCACTCCTCTGGGACTGACAGGTTTGACGGGAGCATGGCTCCATTAACGTTAATGGACGTCATCCTGATCTTTGCTGCTGTGAAAGCACAAAACCTCATATTGCCATATTAATCCATCCTTCATGAATGCTGTCAGCAGTTTCCAGTGCTGCAAACTGCTTGCAGCTCCTGATCCTTTGAGTAACTCCGTCTCTCCCGTGAAAGACCCAGCCTGACTTCTGCCTGGGGTAGAAGGTGATGTTCCAACGCTTGCCATGCTACCGCTCATTGCATGCCTCAGTTTATGTATCTTGGGTTTTCTGACTTCTTTTCTCCTCCCACCTAATAAAGTGGCAGATGATGATGAAGCCATTATTTAGCTCCCTTGTTTCTATATTAATTTTCAAGTGCGGTACATGACTTGCAGAGACACACCGCTGTGCATAGGACACAAGCAGCTGAATCAAGGAGGTCATTACTTGGTTCCTTCTACTACTTTGTTTCTTGGCTAAAAAGTTCCCAAGGCTACTTTACATTTGGACTATCACATAGTCTAAGTACTACAAAAACTACAGTGGTACACTTCATTTTCTGTCATGTTACGCACAAAGGATCGCATCAACTAACATGGCACCAGGAGCACAGGCCCACAACAGTGCATCTGCTAGGTCTACCTCAGTGGTAGTTCAGAGGAGTACTTTGGCAGAGGAAATAAAAAAAATAAAATAAAATAAAATAAAAAATATTGGTGTGCAACCAATAGAGTTATTTTGTGGGAAGTAATTTTTCCATAAAGATTTCTGCTTCATACACAATCTCTACATCAACACCATGTGGAAAACAAGTGACAACTCATTACGGTTTGCACAACTGGCTTCCTTGTATGCAGGTCATCCCCCTCCTGGGACTACAGACCAAGTGGGGAGGACAGTTCATTGGTCAGCTAAAGCTTTTTCTGCTCTAGGTCAGACTTCTTCTACACTCCTTGGGGTTAACACTCTTTAAATGAGGAGAAGTATGGGAAGATTCAAAACCAAGTGGAAGATACTGAGTACCCCAGACTGCTTGAAAAATGATTCTTAGGAACATGGGGGCTCATGGATGTGTGTTGCATGGGGCAGGGGGAGGATCAGAAACCTTAAAACCCTCCGGACCCTGTGAAGAAAGGCAACTCTCCACTTCTGCTCTGTTCCATCACAGCTCCCTGACAAGAAGGTCAGGGACTCTGCAGCCAGCTCCACCAGTGAATCCCCCCAGCCAGGTATGTGCTGTCAGCAGCTGGTTCAAGCATGGGGAAATGTACCACAACCTCAGAGGCCATTTCATTACCTCAGAAAGACTCTTAAAAATACAGCCTCAATATCCTAAAATCCAGTCACTGCTAAACACCCAATTTCCATCTCACTTGCATGGTACTGTCTTTAATTACACAATCTCCAGATATTTTAAACTCCACTTGTATTTAAGATCTGAGGAAACTCCATAGAAAGATGGTATTGAAAAAACAGCCACATGATCATATAATTAAGGACTTTTGTGCACTTGTCTAATTAAGAAGCTAAAAAACAGTGCTGCTGGTGTGCACTCATGTCTTTCAGCTACCCAGATTTTTGCTTGCTGAAACTATATAACTCTATGTATATGTATATACATACACACACTTTTTTTTTTTTTTTTTGCATTTAATTAACACGTAACTTTGAGCCAGATGCCAGGTTGTTCAAAGGAAACCATTTCTCAGGTGGAGATTACAGCCACAGTGCTCTGCAGGAAGGATACTCAGTAAATGCAATTATCTAGCCCACTAAAAAGATCAAATTGAGAAATGAAAGTAGGAGAAAGATTAATTAAAGGAACAGACAGGAGGAAAACAAAGGGTCTGTGCCTTGAAAATATTGCTGTTCATATGAAACTACCAGGTAGGTTTTTGGATAGAGGTCACACCGTCCTGCCCCAGCATCCCCACACCACGATGGGAACAGCACAGGGTCAGCCCTGTACAGGCCTCCCTGCATCTCGAAGGAGCTGGAAGTTCAGCATTTCCAATCACTTACTACATTGAGCACCACAAACTTATTTTTAAACAAAACTGTGCCACCCTGCCCTGAAGAAAACACTCTGCACTGCTCAGAAACTGCAAAAGCAAAGCTTGACGAATTGGCTTCATGGCCACAGACCTCTTCATTGTGGAAGGGAGAGAAGAGGAACAGCTGGGGAGCAAACCTGCACACATAAACTGCAACACAAGAAGGGCTAAAACTTCTCCTATGATCCAACTAGGTGGCAAAACCCTAGCTAGCTTGTAGGCAGTGATGGTAAGACCTCCTTGGCCACGGAAGAGAGGTGGGTGCTGTCCTCTTGCCTCTCCACAGCGCATCTTGGAAACTATCTTAATACCAACCCAAAAATCAGCTCAGCCAATCTAGATAGCACAGTGCAGCCAGGTCAGAAAGGCTACTTCAACTCCATTTTACTGCTCCTTGTTTTAAACTGTCCCTTTTTAAAATTATCCCACCAAGCACTAAATATTTAATTCTTGTCAGGTTTTTGAATATCATTAACGAAACTCCCAGTCTCTGCTGACTCTCTCCCAGCCAGCATCTGTCTACATACTCCATTGCAAAACATTTATCATTTAGCACAGAACCTGTCAGGGACTATTCAGATTCCAGAAAAAAAACCCACAACTAATTGACCATTACTGTGAGCATCCCTTGTACAGCAATGGAGGTCCTGCTTCTTACAGCCCCACTAACGTATCAACCAATTGCTCAAGACAGCAAAAATGTCTCCTGAACTGAGCTGCCCCGAGAGTTCCCTGGGAAAAAAAAAAAAAAAAAAGAGTCATTACCACTCCACGCCCCCAAAATTACACATTTCCTATTGTTGCAAACACATGACAAGGTGTCTTCAGTTTCCTTGTCAATAAAAAAGTCGATTCCTCTTTACTTAACAAGTAATGCCATTCTCAATCAGTCAGCTATTAAATGAGATTGTTGCCCCGCAACATAGGATTTGAAATGGATTTTCACATCCTTTCTGCCTTTCCTCTACTAACATTAGACTATCAAATTTTCATTGCTCATGTACCTCAAAGAATATTTGTAAATCAACAGCTATTTCATTTTTATTATTTGCATTACGAAAGGGACAGGGTAATTATCCAGGATCAGTAACGTACTGGGGATTCGTGATGAGCACAAGTGTCTCCTCATTGCTAGGATTTCTGGAAACCAAGAGGGGAGGGGAGAAACTAATCAAAACTTGATTTTAAAATACAGCACGCATTTCCAGATGCAAAAGATACAAAAGTTAATTACATTACTTACAGGCCATCCAAAGAGCTACAAAATTAACCTCATATTTTACTCTGGTTACAATGTTGAGTTAATTTGCTATCTCTGAAGGATGTCTACTTCCCTGAGCAGCATCCATGTTGCAAAAGCTTTAGATAAAGCCCCAAGAGCAAACACCTACCATCCACACGCACCGACGGAGGTGTATGGTTCAAGCAATCAACAAGTAACAATGGGAACACCGAAGAAATTCCCGGCAGGGGAAAGCAGCGAGGGACTGCCTGGCTCACAGCCCCGTCCAGTCGCATAAGAAGTCTGGTTTAACACCTCCATCTCACCACATAAGTCAAGCCACAAATTAACTCCCAAGTCTGCAGCACGCAGTCGGTGCTCTTCCACGCCACCTCATACTGTTAACAATCTCCTCCCTTGTCCCTACTGTCATCACGAACATAACCTGTTTATGAAACTAAAAGTACTCGTCCCTGTTCGCTGCCTGCTGTCTTGTAACCACATCAAGGCCACTCTGTGCAAATAATACATGAACATGAACATTTAGGATATGCTGGAAGCACAAAAATGACTAGGTAGAAAAGAAAAAAGAAATTTAAAAAAGCTACTGATTTTCCATGCCTTCTCCCCTTCCCTCTGGGGAACACTTTTAAAAAGAAAGTAAAACATCAGTGTGTGAGAAAAGGAAGTTTTTAATAATAGCTAAAAAAAAATAAATCAAAATAAGAAATGTGTGCTTAGAGCACTTATATCAGATGAGGACTTTCAGCCTAAAAAGATGTCAAGAGGCACCCCGTTCCTACAGTTAGAAATTCGATATACACTTGACGACAAAATACAGGGGATTAAATGTATGTAATTTTAATAAATACAACCATTAATACAATTCAGGAGACTTCCATGAAAAAAACTACACCCCCTATTTTCCCTTTGAATAGACCAAGATCATTCCTGAAATCATGAATCCTGAAACAAAGGCGACTTCATGCTATTTCCCAGTATTGCAGAACACGAAGTGCTCCGCACCTCTGCCACCTGCACAGCCCCTTGCAGCGCTCCCATTACAAGAGCAGAAAGGAAATATGTAATTTAAGAGCACCCTAAACCTGATCCTTTTTGCCAGAGCACCCCCTCATACAGATAAGAAGAAAAGGCACATGGCAGGGCACGATTACACCCACTCAGCAGAAGCCAGGCTTTGTTTTTTATAAGCCAATGAAGCAGAAATCTTAACATTTCAATTTTTTCCAATTTTTTTTGGTGCAAGCTCAAGACAGAATGTCATTAGTCTTAGGCCTCAGACCAGGACAACATGCAACTGCTGGGTTATAGGATTTGTTTAAAATACCCACAATGTCTCAGTGTTTTGGAGAAATACCTAGTGGAAAAATGCCTTCTATGTTAGCAAACCAATGTTTAGCTGTAATCTGAGCACACAGGACAACGAAGAATTTCGGCAGCTTTTCAGAAACCAAAGTTTCACAGCAACAAACCTGTAAAGGCATCTTCAGCCGTGTATGCCAGGGTACACAAATACTTACTGGTCAGGTATCTTTTCCTTGTATTTAACAGGTATTTCTACCAGTAGATATTCCTACTATGAAATTACAGCCTTGTGTTGCTAAAATGAATATGCATCCATGCAGTTTCACAAGGTTTACCTGGGGAATCAGAGAACTATCCGCCAGACTGAAGATTTCCTGGCCAAATTTCAGCCTTTGAGGTTTTTGTTTGTTGATTTTGGTAGGTTGTTTTTTTTTTTTTTTAAAACTTTGTGGCCAACAAATACAACACTTGGAAAATGGCAAAAGGAACACTGCAGTAATTGAAAGTATGTGGCGTTTTTACCATTGCACTTACAGGTAGGCAATGAACACCAAGGATTCTGTCTTTAAAAGATTAAGTAAATAAAATAAGTTTGT
Source organism: Strix uralensis (assembly GCF_047716275.1). Taxonomy (NCBI): domain Eukaryota; kingdom Metazoa; phylum Chordata; class Aves; order Strigiformes; family Strigidae; genus Strix; species Strix uralensis. The sequence goes on along the minus strand of NC_133979.1, from coordinate 33,144,614 downwards.
CTGTACCATAAAAAAAAATAAATGGATTTCCTTCAGCACCAAGGCTGCCAGAAAATACATCCTGACTTCTTTCTAGCAAACACCAAAGGCGGATGTATGCCTCTATTTATAGTACACTAACGCAATTGTGAAATGCATACCCCATGTGCTTTACTTGTATTCAACTTTGACTATACTCTTCATGCAGCTAAACAGCTTATGGAAAGGGTCACTCCCATGAATAAAAATATGTTAAATTTCTCCCCCATATCAACTGCTTGCAGAGACTTGGAGGTGGCCTCAGAGCCCCCCATCCTCTGGTACCTCTCCTTTGGGTGCTGTGACACCGATGCGCAAACTGCACAAGCTGAAAGCTTACATTAAAGTAAGAAGCAGGGAAGTTACAACCTGTCTGTGATTAATTTCTCCCACCAAAACGGTGATAACAACTGTTTTTCCAGCTTGGTTCACCTTCTCTCTTTACACCAAAGATGCTGAGTCTGCACGCGTATCGTGCCAAACCCAGGCATCGCTGCATGGCTGGTAACAAACAGTGGCTGTACCAGAGAAGGTCTGCATAAATGCAGTGCACTTACACTGAGTAGAATGACTTTGCAGAACAATTCCCTCATCTAATACCATGACAAGAGGTTGTAAACACTGCAAGACGATGAACCACCAGAAGAAGGTAACTATCTAGTTCATTTATGGACACGTGCTCTGCTTTAAGCCCAACTCTCCTTAAGGTGTCAAGCCATTTCAAATTCATTCCTATGCAAGAGAAAAACTTACAAAATTATGGTTTCAGGAAAAAAATGTAGGAGTCACCCCCTCTTCCTTCAGTTTTCCTACTGCAAAATTATCTGCACACATTTTCAACCACTCCAAAGCTAAGTTAAATGTTTGACTTTGAACTGTATACTAAGGTTAAAGGGTTGCAAAGAAGGGCACTTGGCATCTTCTGGCTAGGTGGCAAACACTGTTCAAGCTGCAGGGATTATTTTTTAAGGTAAGGACCATATAATACTATATCAGTTTAGTCATTTGATAGAATAATCTCAAAGAGTAGCAACAGAAAATAACAATTTGTTTTGGTAAATTTAGTCACTTGTTCTCTGCTTACAGGTAGGAAAACCTCAGCGACATTTATATGGCAAAGATCTGCTATTCATTTGGAAAAGTAATCTCATTTAGGGTCTTTCTGAATTTTTTCAAAGGAAAGAACTAAAATAATAGGAGACAGAACTCCAAATATGCACCATTTTTCTTTATTGCTCATTTTTTGCTTCCTGCCAGGAGAAGTCATGACTAAGAACGGGAAGGCTTTATCTGGCAAATCAGTCCCTCAATTGATATAAACACAGCACCTCCCCAGAGCAGGACTGCCGTGTACCTGAGGGCGTAGCGATGCAAAACCTCACCCTGCCAGCGACTGAGAACACTCCTCCAGCAAGGAGGACAAGTGATTTGTTTCTGTGCAACTGCTCGGTTGATCTGCTACCTAGCACAGGCTTGCTCACTGGTGGTGGATGTGATCAGCTTCCGAGGGTCAGTGTTTTCTTCTCCTTTCTTTGTATTTTGATTTAAAATGAACAAAAAGCTTCTGTAGCCGTAAGGTCAATGGTATAGAAGAGGTGGCAACTGCTGCGTGAGATATGAAGATAGCAACAGGGAAGTATGACATGTCTTTATCCACGTTCAGACAATTGCTAGCTCAGTCATGCCCAGTCCTGACAGAGTCCAGAGCTCTACTAAAACAGAATTTATTCATCACAATGTATACAGCACTGCAGGGCGGGGACAAGCTCTTTAACTCTCTGTGAATGGGATCCCCACTGCTATCACTAGCGTTGGGTTCCACAGGGATTACTATACCTGACCAAGGAGCGTCCTCAACCACTGTTGTTGCTCTACTGTCCTGAAACAATTTACAACTAAGCAATTTTCCAACATGCAGGTATTTAAAGAGCTACTCTACCATTGCTTCTGAACAAGTTTTCTTCACTGCTGGATCAGTGAAACTACATGCTGAAAATCAGTATTGTTCAAAGCTGCAAGGTATCTTCTTGGAGTCTACAGGAAACTTTCCATTGACTTGGTTCTCATCCCTAAGGACCACCAGACCAGCATTTCTTCACTTGCAGGTGAAAACAAAAAGGGGAGGAGGAGGAGAAGGGAGAGCTTGTTCAATCACAATCATGATGCGTGGCCAGCAGGAACAGGGAAGGGATCTTGCCCCTGTACTTGGCACTGGTGAGGCCGCACCTCAATGAGTGGGTTCAGTTTTGGGCCCCTCACTCCAAAAAGGACATTGAATGACTCCAGTGTGTCCAAAGAAGGGCAACGGAGCTGGTGCAGGGTCTGGAGCACAGGTCTGATGGGGAGCGGCTGAGGGAACTGGGGGGGTTTAGTCTGGAGAAGAGGAGGCTGAGGGGAGACCTCATCGCCCTCTACAGCTACCTGAAAGGAGGGTGCAGAGAGGGGGGATGAGTCTCTTTAACCAAGTAATAAGCGATAGGACAAGAGGTAATGGCCTCAAGTTGCGCCAGGGAAGGTTTAGGCTAGATATTAGGAAGCATTTCTTTACAGAACGGGTTGTTAGGTGTTGGAATGGGCTGCCCAGGGAGGTGTTGGAGTCCCCATCCCTGGAGGTGTTCAGGAGGCGGGTTGACATAGCGCTGAGGGATCTGGTGTAGTTGGGATCTGTCAGTGCTAGGTTAACGGTTGGACTGGATGATCTTCAACGTCCTTTCCAACCTAGATGATTCTGTGAAATTCTGTGAAATTACATAAAGCTCACAATTAATGGATAGATGCTGTCAGTGCCCTGAGTGCACTAAGAGGCCATGACCAGCCTCACGAAACCCTCACTTGCATCTTCTGCCCATGGATCCGTGAGCTTTGTTTCCGCTGAGGCTTGGGTCTTCACCCCTTGCCAGAGCAGGTCTGACTGTCTCTAGTCCTGTCTCTGGTCTCCTGGAGGAACCTCAACCCCACATTGTAGGTATCTTCTCTCCTGAACATAGCCCTCGGGCAAGCTCCAGCTTGTCCCCAGCCCTGTCTCCAGCCTTGCCGCCCCCTGCTTCTCACCGTGCTCCCTAGATGGACCCTGGACCTGGCTCATTGCCGTGCCTGGGACTGCTGACAGACCCTGCCACCAGCACCCTGCTCTGGCCCATGTTCAGGCCCCGTGGGACGGCACCTCAACAGTGCCAGCACTGCAGGTGCTGAGGTCACTCTCAGCTCCCAGCTCGTCCCCCCTCGTGAGGCAACCCCGCTCCTGCTCCAGGAGAGATGCTGGCCCATTACACCTTCTACAAAAGGCTCTTTTTATATTCTTTATATGTATCTCTATAAATTTACATGCTGGAGTCAGATGAAGAGCTTGTTTTGCTACTACTCTCTGAGCAAACCCATGGCCCAGAACGGCTTCTTCCTTATACTGCAGAAGCAGTACCTTTTCCAAAAGAGCTATGAGGATGAGCCCCTTCTATTCACAAAAGGTGAAAATACAGAGTTTTAATTCATGTGGAAAACACTTTCTTTGCACACACTGATCACAAATACATGACTAGACAAAACCTGAGGGTGGGGTTTGGTTTGGTTTCCATTAAGTCCCGTTGTTTCCTCATGGGAATAAATTGGTAAGTTATTGACTTACCAAGGGTGTTCTCAGTGTTACATAAATACATCATAAACCTAGATAACAAATGCAATTTTATTACATTTCCCACACGAACATAACACCAAAGTGATTTTTGGTTCTATTTTTCTCTCTCACTTCCTGAAACACGTCTCTAGGACTGACCCATGTTTACTTAGATAAGAAGCAGGCTATCACCAAATTGGGTTGGAACAGAGTGGATAAAAACAAAGATCTAAAAATATATCTAAAAAAGTATCGTTTCAACTGAATAAAAAAGTGAGGGAAAAGAGTCCAGTATAATTCTGGAAGATGCTCGTGCACTTCAGCCCTACTCATCTGCTTTTCTTAAGCCTTCAAGCACTGAAGCAAGAGCTGCTTTATAACATGAGCTGCTGAAATCATGAACAACACTAAAGCTATCCTTTCAGGAGCTTAGCCGGAATTTGAATTTCAGCATTGAAAATCTCCTTTGAAACTCACTGTGATATTTAAAGTTTTGCACCACCAAAACTGGGTTTTCAGACAGCAGGTGCCTACATGTCACTCACTTCCATGGAGCTCAGATTAAGCACTGGATGGAAGGAGTGCCTGTGGTGGTACCACAGATATTTGTTTGTGTTTGAAAATGTCTTTAAAAAAAGGTTACTGTCTCAAAATATCCAGTATGGTATCAGGACACTGCATGGTGCTGGTCTCCTTCTGCATAATCACTACTGTCCCTAAAATGAGTAAGGTCTGACATTGCAGAAGCATGTCAGGACAGCCAAAGGAGCTGAAGCAACGACTATTTGAGTGCTAACCAGCTGACCAACAGAGTCAATAAAATAAATGCTGCCAGGCAAAGTGAGCTGTGTGTCTGTGTGAAGCCCGGTGCAGCAAGGCCTTCTGATCCCGGCAGGCATGCATGCCAACGTGACAGAAATTACATTCCTTAAGCTACCTCTTTCCAGATGGTTTCAGTTCAGTGAGGACGGCCACGCTGAAAGATAGTATGGCCAGAAGAAAAGATTTCTCATTCTCATCTTGAACAATTTTTTAACTCTGACAGTTGAGGGAAAGGGAAAGGTAACAGGAAGGTGTTATTCACTGAAAACACTTCTAATATATTTTTCTCACTTCAAATTCTATCTTAAAACTTCCCAACTTCAGATCTTCAAATGGCCAGAAGATGACCTGCAGAATTTTGTGCACAGGAACAAGGCGGTTTTAGGAAGCTGATCACATACTGATCAGGGACATCTGAACAGTCTGCCAGGCTCACAGATATTTTAAAGCATCCTGAGCAACAACCTGAGCCTGAAGTTTTGAGTAAGATGATACTTCTAGGCCTGTCAATCAAGGAAACAGCCTTCAAAACAAAGTAATCTCTACAAAGGTTTGGGCACAATATTTTTTGAGATGATGACACCTATTTAAGAAAGGTGAGTCATAGTCCCAAATTCCCCTTGCTATTCTCTTCCTGTATAAAGTGGGCATGTTTTTCAAGTTTCAATTATTTTAGCATCTTTTGGCACTTAATTCAAATGCACACAAGTCAGAGTTCTGCTGTCTTGGGCAGTGGAGTGAGATACCCATGTGGATAAGACGTGGCAGACATGAGGAAGGAAATACTTGACTGTCACAATGCAGGGGTTAGCAGAAGTGAGACAAACCCACAAAACATAGTAAGAATGAAAATACGATGAGCTGATAAAGTGTTTGGGATTTAAACTGTGATATTGGTGAACAAGAAGTCAGTTGAGGTGACAGCTACAGAGCAGCGTATTTGTTTCAGGTGGCTAAGTTGAACTCTTTGATTTGTTGGGAGAAGGGAGTCCTCCCTGTGAGATGGGTTGTTGCTTTCCTGACACCACAGACCGACTGCCACCCTACAGGACAGGTCAATATTTGCCACAGTTAAATACTCTAACCTTCCTGCTTGGCTTTTGAACTATGGCATTTTCAAAAGATTAGGGAAGAAATATCAACACAGGAGAAAACCGTTGGAAAAAAAACAAGTGAGGAAGAGCAGAGATAAGGGCATACACGTCTGCAAGTGATCTGACATCAGGTCCCTCACACATCTTCTCCATTCTGTCCATCTCTAAAACAAGGGTGGGTCTGTAATAGAAACCAGGAAAGCTGTGAAGGTACTTCACAAGCTGTAGTGTAGTCAATCGGATACTACGTGCATCGATCAGTTTTTCAATCTCATTACGATACCTCAATGCTAAAGATTTCTTTTCCTTGCATTCTCCCAGCTGTCCTGAGACAAACTGCTTTATAAACTATTGTGCTTTGTGTTCAGCTTTATGTAGACTGGTTCGGCAACTGGAGCTGCTGTTAATAACATGAATCCTATCTGGCAATTGCAGCACGGATATTCCCAATTTGCCAGAAGATTCCTACCTGCCATGTTTACGCTCACTTTTGCAAAGCACCCAAGAGCTCCATATAAATATCTGGTTTAGCCTCTCAGATTAATAAATAAATTCTAAAATTGCTCCTTTTCCACAAGAAATCACATTACCAGTTATTTTCTTACACAAAAAAATACGTCAATAACCCTCTCCTCAAATAAACATCCCATGATTTTTTAAAAAGGCGCAAATAAAATTAGTCTACAAGGGACATTATATTATTAAAACATATGCTGAAATCAACAACTCTCAAGGCTCTATCATGGCATTTTGTTCTTCATTGGTATTTACATTATTATAGTTCTTATGTATTGCCCTGGAAATCAGCTTTGAAGTGGAATGATGAATAAATGAAGATTTATTATTACTATCCTTATTAGAGGGATTTTAAAGTCATTAGAGACCAACAAGACATAATAATCATATTATATTCAATCTTCTCTAGAACATCTCCTTTGATAGGCCTGCTAACTCAGTTATTTAAAGATATATTACAGCAAAATGCAGTGTGCCTTCTACAGTTCGGGATAAGATGGAAATTTTTATGTTTTGTTTTCAGTTAACCAGAATTTGTTCTTACAGAATTCATGGGTTTCCTGGTGGGTTTTCTCAGTTTTAAACGCTAGAGTTTCAAATTTACAGTGAACATCTGGCTCAATGTGTCTGCTCAATTGAAAAAAAAGGTTAAAAGCTAGGGAAGAAATAAGGCACTGGAGCACAATCTTAACCTGCAGTGACTTTTAAAAGTGAAAAAAAAATCCTCACAGAAGCGATGATCTCTCAAATAGTCAATAGACTTGGCTTCAGCCAACCCCACCAGGGTAAGAAGGAAAAAGCATCTAGAGGCTCTGAGGAAGAACAGAAGCAGAACTGCACCACTCTGAGCAGTTCAGAAAATAGTCTCTGGATTCAAAGTGACATCTATAGCTGAGCAAACACTACTTATTAGGGAAAAAATATCCAAACACTGTATACCTGGAAATTATTTCCTTTTCTTCTAAAGAAAGGTGGATAAACCGTAAGACAAACATTACAACCCCTGAAGAAAGCTTTGGAAATGGTCTTCTAGACAGGCCACCTTCTGAGAGCTTGGAGGGAGGACTGCAAAATAAGTATAAGGCTTGTGGCATGTAAGCTGAGTGACAACAAAAAGGCAGAGGGCAAAGCTGCAGCCATGTTGGCACTTGTAACTCTTGCGTGGCTTCTTTGCCTACTTCTCTGAAAGGAAGAGGAAAAAGGGATGAAGAACTAGAAGCATCTTCACAGCAAAGGAAATCAAAGTTGGCAATGCAATGATGATGGCAACTTCTGCAGCATGAACAGAGAATTGATAGCCAAGGCACAGAGAGCAAAGAGCTGTACAGGAATTATTTAGGTCCTTTCCATCCTTCCTTTACTCATGGAGTCCTGTACCATGAGCTTACCCCAAGCTTGGAGACACCACCATTTACACAGTTCTGAGACCACCTCAATGTCTTCTTCAGTTCAGACAACTGTTTCCCAGCCTCCACTACACATACAGCAGGCCTCTTCCATAGCAATAGTCCTTGTTTAACCACAACCAGACAGGTCTTCTCTCCTCCCCCCAGCAAACACTCTCATTATAGTTACAGCTTTTTCCATCAGTTACAAGAGGTAACCTTATAACCCCAGACTATGACTAATCCCCTTCTCTGCCCTCTGAAACTTCCACCGTTATTCAACCTTGATGGCAGAGATGGTGTTGAGCAGGCACAGGGTCTACATCACTGTAGACTGGCACTGGCAGTTCTTATTGCCCAGCTGGAAAACAAGTGCAATGGTATCGATGCTGATCTAGTTTATTCCCCAGTAGCTCCACCTGCTACTTGTGGAGCTGCAGTTATAGCAGTGGAGCAAAGTGGGAAAGCTCTTGAGCACCAAAGACAGAGCTCACAGAAAAATCACATGAACAACTGCCTTGTTGCCAGTGCACTTATTTGTGGAAAAAGAGTGGTGTGTGGGGAAGCGAAGGTTTTTCAGCTATTTGGTTAATGCTTACTGCCATGCACTACAAAAAGCCCTAAAGGGCAAAAAACCCCAGCAGCCTAAGGCATAGGTAAGAGCAAAACTGACCAGAACCAAATAAAAGTATTTTCATACCTCTCCTCGCTTAAAATGACCTATTTAATATAAAAGCAAGACGGAAAGTACAATCCTTACTATTGACTCTTTCTGCCTGCAACTTGACTGGAAAACTTGTCTTGTTCAAGGAAAAAAGAAGAGCAGTGTTTCCATCTCAGGTGTTAGGCAAACAGCAAGTGGCAGTACAGTGTAAGTCACATCTTTCAGATCACACCAGCTGCCCAGGGAAGGCAGCACCAGCACGGAGGTATTTTCCTTTAATTCTGCCATTGCTGTTCCAAGTCCTTCAGCATTTCCTCCACTTGTGAAGCATCTGAGGCAATCTGGGCTACTACAACTACAAAGCTCATACCTGCTAGTTCTGCATAGGTGCCTTCGTCAGATTAGCCCCCAGACGTGAACACTGCACATGTCTGTCATCTATGAACATCACCATTTCTGGACACTAATACTTTCAGGATGTTATCAATGCTATCACTACATCAGCCACCTTCCAACCCCACTTGTCATCTCTGTTTCTTTCACTTTGCTGCCTCCTTCCCCCAAACCTCTTACCAGCTGCCTCTTTCCATTATCTTCTTGCTCCTCATGAACCATCCCATTTCTCTGCAGCTTACCTTGGTCTTACTCTGCCTAGTCATTCTGCAGTTAATTTTCAATCCCTACAGGCTGCAGAGATACTTTGCTCTTGGCCACTGGCTGGATGAGACACTTCTGTCCCTTCCCAGAAATAAGGAAGGAAACATTCAGCAGTTCTTGGCACCTGGAACTGGACAGGCAAACGCATTATGGAAGTGCTGCAGTGCTTTTTAACCTTTGTTGACTCTGTGCATCCTTCTGTATCTCTGGGAACTTACTCTGCTAAGATTTGTCATCCTAGCTGAGATCGCCTGGTCAAATCTAGCACGACTACGCTCTCTCCTTGCAGGGCGTTGATGATGACAGCCCTCTGATACAGCGCTGACTTCCTCCCTGATGACTTAAGGCAGAATATGTTACGTGGAATTAATTCAGGATTAAAAATATTAAAGTTTAATAGAAAATTAAGTGGGCAGAATACTCTGAGCTTTCAGATCTAACTCATAACAAACAATGCAATTGCCACTACAGTTTCCAATATGGAAGAAGGGGGAATAGAAACAGTATTTAGTCTCCTATGAAAGAGCTCTAAGCATTTAGCAAGTCCAGAACATTGTTAAGAAGGACTATAAATATGATGTTGAGGTGTAATTTTCTTGCCTCTCTTTTTTATATTAAAAAATTGTGTTCAGGAACTATGCAAGGTATTGTACACATGAAGCATGCAGCTTCCTGCTTCTGGGCATCTAAGCGTCCTGTTGATCATTTGTAAGTCCCAAAAGGACAGCAGTAAAGCCAGGTACATGCCAGCTCACCCTTCTCATACGCCCAAATCCTGATCTGGAGGCTGTCCCTCAGCAGCAAGGGAAAAACACAGCTTTTGTCTTCATTTTGGTTACCATTCAACAAATCGTTCAAGTCACAGACTCCAATTCTTTGCTAAAAAAGGATCCAGTGCATTGAACTGGTTCTTTAGCAGTGACAAACTGTGTACCTAAACTAAAATATGTGACAGAAATTGGTTAACAGCAGGTAGCATTCCTGAAATTGATAGGTTTCTGTAAAGTACGAAACAGCTCTCAAATGAATCTCAGAATAGCTAAATGATGCTGCTGACACCAGTCCAGCTCTATGAAGTGGGAACCCTTTAGAATTCCTTCAGCCTTCTTAATCCTCTGCCTCCAGAAGTTACTTTAGGTTTCTTGTCATTAAAGTTATGATCTTTGGCCTCCAGCATGCAGTAAAACAGGAAAAAAAATAGCTGACACACACATATTGCCAAAAATTGCTCCCTCACTAAATATTAGCTAAAATATAAACTCAAATTCCTCTGAGAAACTAATGGAGCTTTTTGTTTGTGACAGCACTTAAAGCCTGTTTTAAATAAAAGCAACACACTGAACTCACAATTCCAAACCCAGCTTCTCTCGGGTTAGTGAAGGACCATACACAGGAAAATAACCCATTATTTAGGCCTGAAGTTTGCTGAACAACTACTTTCTCTTCAGAGTATGCCTCTAGGTATTCTTACTTTGGGATCCACTGTGGGGAGCAAGCTAGCACCCAGAAAGGTTGAAAAAGTGAAATATCATTGCTTTTGAAATTAAAGAGAGATATTTTTTGCTGCTAGATGCGTCATTCCCACTTCTACACAAACAATTGCTATAAAAACCACCAGAGAAGAGAAGTTTGGCGTACTCAGTAGCAAAGCACCTATTTTAAGAATAACAGTACCAAGTTAGCTTATTCACAGCTGACTTAACTTTCAGACAGATATCTGGGCAGATCTAGAAATTTCATTTCTGAACGGTCTCCCAGATAATTCCTAACATTTAAAAACTGAATTACAATTTAGATCATTACCTAAAAACCACTTAGCATATACTAACAGAATCTAGGGGGGGGGCAGGGGGAAATAATGAAGTTGGCTATGCATTTTATCTCATATCACTTTACTTTTCCTGATGCAGATGTGTCTGTGACAAGACCTGGATCACAGACCAGTCTTCCCATACAGTGAAACAGATGTTCTCATCCCACGCTCAGAGCCTCCCAGTACCACTGAATCCCTCACAGAAGGTTATTTTTAGTTTCATTGTACCTTCAAACCCTGTTTGCTACAGGATTTCAGAACTAATGTTTTATTGCTTTACAGGACAACAGTATTAAGGAATTATTTTTCTTACTGAATAGATTTTTATTTTTAGGAAATGAGTCAACTATTCTGGTACCTAATGACAAATATGTAACAGAGACACATATATGAGGGGGTTGTACAACTCATTGTCTTTGAACTATTCCAGGATACGTGCAGTTGAAGACAGTGCAGTACTGTACATCACTTAGAATGTTAATTTTCCACTAAGCATTTCACCCCGACCTCTGTTTCAGCTGTCATGGTACCGTCTCTTTGAGGGGCCAACTGCACTATCATCTTGATTTATTTTAACATGCATTTTCCTTTATATTCTCTGAAAGGTTAAGGCTCCCAAATATACCTTCCAGCACATTCATGATGTTGGAGAAAGATGAAATCCTGCAACACTTACCACCAAACACATCTCCATTCTGATAGTTTTTCCCTTTCTGAGTTTCCTCTTCGTTTTGAACAGTAGAAACATGCTTGGCGGAGGCACAGCCCATAGCTTCATTCAGACAGCTCCAGCTGGACCGAACCACAAATCATGTCTAGAGACGCACGCTCATTGTTTTAAAAATAATCCACCTTCCCGCGTGGTTGTCACGTCACTTTTACCTAAAGACAGCAAAAGAGAGAAAAGTATTTAACTACATATGTTGACAAAAGGTTACCTCTAAACGTAGAGCTTCAAGAAAACAAATAATGGGGTTTGTGAAGAGGAGTACAAGAGCACAGGCTGTCTCCATCATCTTTGGTGTTAAAACCATATTCAAGAAACATCTGATATAGGTAGAGGATGATCTGATATAGGTAGAGGATGATCTGATATAGGTAGATCAATGCTGCCTTGGGACAGGAGCACAGTAGTTGAACTCAAAGTCTCTTCCAGCCCTATTCTTCAATCCACGGCTTGAAGAAAGCAACACGCTCACAGATGTTTCCCACCCACCCAGCTATTCCCACAGAACACTTTTTTTTTTTTTTTTGAAAGGAGAAACTGGCAATAGATGCTCCTCTTGTTCCTTTTACCAATCTACCCTTCAAGCCAGATTCCTTACAACGTGTTATAGTGATTAAGAGCTGCTAATTGCAAGTGTTCTGACAAAATACCCCCCCCAAATCAATTAAAGATCTTATGTTAATAGATGTGAAAGAGGATAGCCAGCTGTATTATCTTTTTTCTACGTGTTCATTACTCTAGTGGATCCATTAAACCTCCACTACTCAAAAAGGCAACTATCCCCATCTTCAGACAGAATAACGCTCCCTGAACAATCCAGATGTCACATAAAACAAAAGGGGAAAGAAAAAGCTAATTTATAGCTGGAATATTTTATGCTAAAAAAAAAAAAAAAAAACCCAAACCATTAACCGTTTAATGACTAAATGGTTCCACACTCAAACAAAACCAACTTCAAAGCTGGGTGAATGACCTGGCTTGACAAGCCAAACCTTTTGTAGAAGAAGAGCTAGAGGAAAACAAGAACCACCCCTTTTTACTGAGTTGTTCAGTACAGCTATAGCATAAGATCATACACACCATTTCTTAACTCATCATTTCTGGGTATTTACTTTAAAAGAATGTGGCTCATTTTGCTCCGTGCCGACCACAAGAATTTTATCTACAACAGCAGACGGGCACTCTTACCTAGGATACAGCAGTATCCATCCCACCAGAAACGTATACCCCCGAAGAAAGTCTTCTGAGTTTTATTTCCCTGTGTGCCCAGCATGAACAGCACACCTGCCCGTGCCAAGGCAGCACCGTGACACATCAGGACATAGTCCCCTTGCGAGGGACTTCCCTGCCCATCGCCAACGTCACAGAAACGAGGATGTGGCCAGCTGGGCCGAGAGTGATTCTGCTTCTGCTATTGCAGCTGCAGGTCCCCTGACAAGCGGCATTTACCATGCAAGGAGAAGGACTCTGGATGCAGAACCACTTCTCATGTCTACTGAGACTAGCTTCTGCCTTCCACCTTGCTCTGCACAGAAGAGTGCTTTTCTCCCGTTAAGTGGGGCATTCCACTCAAAGCGTACAATGTGTATATGCTCAGTCCCTGTTCTAAGCAGTTAACCCTCCCAGTCACATCTGTATGTGCATTTTTTCTTTATGTGCAGTACATTCCCCAACATGCTTTCTCCCTTTTTCCTTCCTCCTATATATGCACACTTGAGCATAAAATTTCTTATTACCCCATCCTTCTCTTCTCCCTTAGCCACAGCTAGCTCCTCACCCAAAAATGCATTATTTTAAACCAGGTCTTCATCTCGCTGTCACAGGGTGGGAAATGAGGATCTATACAGATTTCAAGCATCAGCCACACTGTGCTTACTTAGGAGGTAGGTCAAGACACACAGAGGTGTGGGAGATGGAGGAGAAATAACAGACTAGGAAGGGGAACTGCCAGCTGGACTAGAAATTAAATGTGGGCTTATTTTCTTAGAGGATGTAAATTTGCTTAAAGAAAACAGCTTTTAATAGACCAGCTGAAACAAACGAGGGGGTAAAAATGATCAGGTTTTTCACCGCAGAGTCCCTATTTCAGATTTCAGATAAAAGCAGGAGCCTCAAGGTAAGCAGAGCCTGAAAACAGTAACTTTGATTTCTGATTTAAAATATAACCAGTTATATTATCCCAGGGAAAAGGATGTGGCCAGCCATGGGACAAAGAGCAAGGGGAGACACGATGTAATCCCAGAAAAGACAAAGAGGTGTGTAGGCGAGACTGCTAACAGGCTGTATGTGGGGGAAATCACTGCACACCACAAACCCAGCATCTCTGTCACAGAACAGCCGAACTGCACTCACAGAAGTACCTGTTGGATGAATTATGCCGTTGCCTTATTCAACTGTTTTTCCTCTTTCTGTCTCTCAGCACAGACCATTTACAAAAGGGGAACAGCTGCTTAGTAATAAAAACCAAATGTATTTCATAACATAGCAGCGGGTTGGTTTTTGGGGGGGGATTTTTTGCAAAGCCTTATATATAGCCAACATGCAGCAAAACAAATTGCAAAATATTTAATTGTTGATTAGTACCCAGGAGGGTGATGGTCCCGTCACCCAGGACCGGTGAGCTGTAGAGGCAATCAGGACGCAGAATGTGAATGCAGAAGGATAAAGCTCTTTGGGGGAAGGAACTAAAAAAAAAATTAGCCACCGTCAAATCTCTCCCGCAGCATCTTGGTAGCACACACCAACCTCACTAAAAATATGGTCACGTTGGAAGGCATGATGTGATTAAAGGAAATAAACAGGAATTTAACAAACTGGAAGTTTTACCTTTTACATTAAAGAACAGTAATCACAGGAGTATCTGAAAAAACTACACAACTAATACTTGGATTATGGAGGCAATTTCTCCTGGTGCCTGGAGACTGGGCTGAGAAAGTTACTCCAAAATGACCTCCAAGATAAGTCTAACACATGTTTCCAGGCACATTTCTTGGACTACTGTTAACATAGTGCAGTGAAGACGGATGACACTGTAACACGGATAACAAACATAACCCGGAATTAGCAAAGGATTTAAAACAAACAAACAAAAGAGTGAGACAAAACCAGCAATAATTTTACAAGAGATGAAATTCGAGATACACGACACTGTGATGCTCTCCAGCCTTACACTGCCCCCAGCCTCGGGTAAACATCTCTTGCCCGAGTACCAAAGCCCACAGTGACAAGGTTTGGGTTTCGCTCAGAAATGAGGTGCTGGTCTTCATTCAGCAGGATGCCTGCAGAGGGTTCTGAGGATGTGAAATGCAGTACTTCAAATGGCAGCATAATAACACATCCGTTCCACCTCCTCCCCCACTTTTCCACAAATATAATTTTCCCTTTTGTCTTTCCGAGCATTTTGGGGGCATACATATTTTTAGAGGCCAAAAATAAAAAGAATAAGAAAACCTCAAACCATTTGCAGTTCATGTTCACCACCCACCATCATTAATTATCAAGATTTGAGAGGCAATTTACAAGCTCCAATCTGCAAAACGCTAGTGAGAAAAAAATCACTCAGGCAGATCAAAAGTGTCTACACCACCCCCAAATTAAATGCAGCAGGTTTAAGATTAACATCTTATGTGCGGGTCAAGAGAAGACTATAGACACTCTCAGATGCTGTACTTTATTCCCCAAGTTTCTTCTGAGCTAAAAAAAGGGGAGCTCAATTCTTAGAATAGAAAGTGCTGTTGGAAACCTTAAGCAATTCCTTTTTTTTTTTTTTTTTTTTTTTGAGGCATGTCTATGTTGTGCTTTTTTACCAGCTCTTTCAGCACTTCATGAATCCACTCATCATCCTCTCACCTCTTATTTCTGATGGTTGCATCCAAGGCTGCATCCTTGACAAAACACATTTTTGCCTCCACAGCTGAAAACCAAACACTTAACAGCAAGTGGAGGATCTCTAGTGTTTCACAACAAATGTATGTTAATTAGTCTATTACCGCAGGTGTATTTGTTTTCATCTTTATTGCATTGAGATAACCAATCTTTCATCTTCTTTAGGCTGCAGATACATCTGAAAGTTTCCTTCTGTGTTGACCACACAGGAAATCAGGTTAAAATTTCACAAAGCTCAAGAGATCAAAGCAACGAGCTTCATGCAACCATGAAAAAACCCTAAGCTACAAAGAGAAACCACACTGGCTCTTCCTATAATACAATCTAGTCCAGGCAGAACCCAAGCCTTAACTTACTGCTATTAGTTAATCTTATTTCCTATAAGAAATAGTCCTGTTCGATTTCCATTGATTTTTTTTTTCCTGTAAAAGAAGAAAGCAGCAATGTCTTCTGAATTTGCCCTCCATGAGAGTCATTGGAAGATAGCACCTGGGAGCCCTGCACTGTGATATCCCTCTTCCTCAGCAACCCTCCACCACCTCTGCCAGAAAAGATGGCTTTTGGGTTTTGGGTTGTTTTTTTTTTTTTTTTCCAACTGCCAAAAGGCATTTTTTGAGCCCAAAAGAGAACTTTTGCCTTTGAAGTGCACCGATGGCCTAAGGGGGGTGGGGGGGCAGTAGAAAGAAAGATTAAAAAAAAAAAAATCATAAGCTCTCTTTTCTCCTTCTTCAAATTAATCTAACTGGCATTGCAGGTAGTTACTGGCAGCAGCATAGTTACATTGAAAATTAACCCACTGACTCGCTAAACGAACAGGGCAAGGTTACAAGCAGAATGAGAGCTGGAAACACTCTGGAGTAATACCTTGCAGTGGCTGACAGGAAAAAAGAAAAGTCAAAGTGAGTGGTGGTGCTGCTCTATTCCTTCAAACCCATAGGCAGAACATGCTCCCCTCTGCCTGTTGATACTAATAGCCATGAAATTAAGCATTTTCTCCCCTTGTATGAATTGTTTCTCTCCGTGATGCCACATTTCTGTGTTTATTACCACATTTCAGCATCCTATTGGAAACATGCTGTTCCGGCCAGCTGGGCGAATGCAGCAGTAATCTCACTTGAAAGGGAAAAGAATGAGTGCAGTGCTATAAAATCAATAACGCACGAGGAAACGCAGAGAAAGCACACCATGGTTTTATAGCATTTTACTCAAGCTGCACTAAAAATACCATCGACAAACTAAACCAGCCCAGTTACCCAGTCAGATGGTAGAACTGCCATTTGCACGTATCCTCTCTTGGGAAGTCGTGCTCAGAAGAAATCATATTCGAAGCACTTTTCAAAGAGCAAAAGAGAAGGCTGCAATTTGACAGCTAAAGAGAGCCGACAGGAAAAAAAACAGAAGTTTGTCTACCTATTTTTTTCCCAACAGCGACAGCCTGGTTTGAATTAATTCTACTAATTCATATCATCAGGTTGTTTGTTCTATTACACGATAGACTTTGCCCCATTGAGGCTTATCTTACCTTTTTTATCAGCAAAATTAGCCCCTTCTTTTCTTTTCTTTTGTTTGCAATCAGCATTTCTGCTGATCTAATACATGTTTTTTGATGTATTGAAGCAACAAGTGATTTCCAAATAGAATAGCTCTCAACAGCAACACAACACTTCTAGGGAGCATTTTCTCCTTACTCAGTCTCAATAAGGAGAAATACCACCGGGGAGTCCCTGGGAAGAGATTTCACACATCACACAGTAAAATACAAATGAAGAAGGGAAGGGGAATCGCATTGCAGTCTTCCTCTTCATTCACACAGGGTGGAGTTAAAGTAACACCAGTGTGAAAAGCCCAACAACCCAGGAGCAAAATATGTCAGTCGCAGGACCTACCAGTTTTGCTGTTTCCAAAGAAAATGAATTAAATTTTATTCTGGTTTTTGGGTTGGGGGGGGGGGGGGGGGTGTGTGTTCTGTGGGTTTTTATTAACCTCACATGCTTTAGGAGTAGTGATAGGAAGATCACCACCACCATTACAGGATGTACTTCTAGTACCTAATTTTCTTATTTTTCCTTTTTTTCCCCCCGTTTTATTTTACAAGACTATGGTCTGGCAATACTGTACAGGGTTTTTTTCCTTGCACACAGAGGAAAAGCACACTAGAGCTGGTATGTTTCTGGTGAGAAAGCAAAATTTTCATATAACATATTTCACCTTCACAGACTCTTTCAAACCAGTAGCGATGCCACAGCTTCTCTTTACCATAGTAGGTGGTGCTACTCAACCAGAATGTCCAGAGAATCAGGACATTTATCCTGTGTACTTTCCCTCTGCAGAATAAACAAGCACTCTTCATTAAAAGTAAGATTACATGACAATAAGCTGAGAACACCTTAAATATTTCTCGCTACTCGAGGAGCGATTGCTATAGCTGTTTACAAGGACAATACAGAATTGCAGCATGTTTCCACAACACGCACAAAATGTTCAGATGTGCATTTGCTATCGAACATGTTTCAGAGCCAGTTTCACAGCTGGTGGGTCACTACAGCATCTCAAGTCCACTGCCCAGCACTTCTCTTTTGGGTCAGTCAGCACTAGATGATGGAAAACCCGACAGAAACCAGCATGAGGGACCTGATTAAAGGCAACAAGACCCTTTCCACTGGCTTTAGGTGGCTTGAGGTCACTTCCTAAAACTCAAATTTCATAGAAGAAAGATTGTTTTGTGTTTTATTTCCAAAGTGAAGTTAGAAATGTAGTGCTGGTGATCACAGCCCAGCCAGGCACACTGGTGTGATGGGAGATACTAGACAGGACTACAGAAAAGCCAGGTTCAATTTTCCTTAGTACATGACTTTCCTATATATCTAAGCATAATCTCCGGCACTTACCGTAATGGGTAGGGTGCCCAAGTACCTCTAAAGTATAAAGAAAACCAACAATAAGCTTTCCTATTTAATTTTATTTCTGTCTTCATGGTTTAAGAGCAAGATATGGTTTACTGAGCAAGAGACAGTAAAAGGCCCTGAGGTACAGGAACAGTGATTTATACAATGTTCTGTACACGTCTGTGTACGAGTCTGAGCACCATCTCCCTTTTGAAAACTCATTCCTTTGCTTTGCCATACTAAAAATAATTTAAAGACACAACCATTACACCTAGCCAATCAACCCTATCATTTAGAATTATACTAAAATATAATTACGTAGTAGCTGTAGCTGCACCATCAACAAAACCATTTGCTTTGGAGGCAGACCTTGAGAAATAATTACCACACCGTAAAAAAGCAGCTTCATTCTCTTAAATTTCCTCCTGCCCTCTTCCCACCAGTGACGGGGGATGCACCTCCAGATGCAAACATTGACTTTGACCTGGAGCTGAACTCTTTTTATGACTGACTCTCTCCCAGAAAAGCAGTGGCTCAACAAGTCTCTCCTAAAAATGAGAAGCACATACTTCTTTATTTCAACAGTAAAAGCATCAAATACCACACTGGTGGTACTAGACTTGGGACTTTTTAGACTCAGAGGTCTAAATCTTTATTCTTTGTCCTTCCACACTTTTATTTCTTCCCAAACTACTTCTTAGTCTTTCTCATGTGACACCATGATGGTGGAAATAATCACACAGAGATGGGTCAGCATGCTAGATGCCTCCAGCTGTGCGAGACGTAACCTCTTCACTCTGTGTGGCGATGATTAGCATCTTTCAAAAGTCAGTAAAAGCACCTTTTGCACCATCTTATCACAAATCTGGCACAGCTACGCTCTCCAGAAAAGGATCTTGTAGACTCCTCGAGAGCTGGGGTGCATGCAAGAGACTCCATGTCTGCTCTTCAGCCCATCCAACCAACCTCAGTGCCATGCAGCAAGGCGACGGTGGCAGTGCAAAGTGATGCTGGAAGAGCAGCAATGAATTCTCCCTCTCAGACGCTGGGGTGTAGCATCTCCTGTTACAGCAAAACTCCTTTGAGTCTTAAGCCTGAAAGCACACCAAAAGCAACAGTGCTGTGTCACCAGGCCATGATGGGCAGGAGTAAGGAAGAGGAGCATGGCTGACCTACCATCCGCTGCTGCAGTGAGAAGACAGCGAAACTATCCCATCGCAGGGAGGAGGTTTGGGGCAGGGTGTATTGAAACAAGACTGGTCTATACAAGAGGAAATGCTCCTGCTGAGGGAAGGGGGATGATGATTTAGTCTCCTATGATCAAAGACCTTTTAATACCCACATGTATTTTAACTGTACTCCATACCTACAAAAAACCAGTGCACCTATGGCCAAAACAACCCAATAAAAATTGCCAATCCAACTTGGACAACCCAAAGAAACCATCTGACCTCTCGGGTTTATTTTGGATGCCATGGAAAATGCAGGGTCTCCTAGACACTGAGATCTGGAAATGTCTCAGTATGTTAACCAGTCAATGAGACAAGAGATGTTGGATGGATTACTGAATACCTGAGGCGCACAGAGACACACAGGTCACGTGAAGGCCTCCCAACAAGCTGGACAAACATCCACCAACGCTGGAGCACCCTCTCAAGTACATCATCAAACAATCTTGCCATTAATGGATAATGGCAACGTTGATACTTCCATGCAGTCTTGTCTCAGACAAAGTGAAAAAATAGTTCCTGTGGACTTGTGTGCATTTTTTTTTTTTTAAGCACAAGGATTCCTAATGCAATTATCTGTAATTGCATGTTTTCAGGGTCTCATCCCCTTTTAGACCCAGTGATCTCGCCTAAATGCTCTACAATAAAAAGACCCCCAATCAGTTGACTGGGTGTTCCCTAGAAAATCCTTAAAAATGTACACAAATGAGAGGACAGACCACACCATATCCCCCCCCATCTCCAGCTGCATTGATGAATGACGACCGCAAATACAACAACAATTAATCTATCTCCACAAACAATTACCTCCAAACATACAGAATAGGATTATCCCAGCTCACCTTGGAAAACTACTTTCAGTTCCTCTAGCCTGACTCAAATATATGCTCTCCAGTTAGACTGTGTGCTTCCAGCTTTCACCTGAGGACCTTTCCTTGCTCCCTGGTAAGTTTGGCCTAATTCATCACCACGGAGGAAGAAGGGAGCAGCTGCAAGCCGGAGGGGAGCTGCTGGATATCTCTGCAGCAATACAGAGCCCATGATCTGCCCCCCCAGGTAGCTTCCAAAGCATTTTTCATCCAAAGAGCTGTGGTAGCAGCTACTTCATGTGCCACTTAGGTTGAAATTAAAACAAAACAACTTGGCTATGCAGAAGCCAAGTGGGTGAGATGCCGGGGACCTGCTGTTAACATGTCAGCAAGGAAACATTTGCCATATGCACCTCTGCTGTTTCTGTGCAATTAAAGCATGAAACAATTAAAGGGGCCGTGAGTTTTTTTTGGAGACAAACTAGAGAAAGAAGAAATCTTTCTTCACTAACCCGATAACACTTAAACAACAGAATAAGTGCAGAGATGCTGCTCAAAACCACGGAAGGTGACTCATCCAGGCCGGTGAGGAGTAATCCCAGCACAGGTACCCGTTCCCATGCATGGCTGCCTCTTCTACAGCTGAAACAACAGCTACAATCTAGCTAAAAATAATCAGTTAAAATTAATAAGAGCTAACAAAGCAGCTCATTTCACTCTTAGCTTTAGTGAACAATTCTATAGGGTTCAGCATTTCTACTGAGGACTTTTTTCACACAGTCAGGACATTTCCTAACTGTAGTCCTATGAAATGGCACAAGTAGGAATGAAAGGGATGCACACTGCAACCTGCATTCCCAAAATTACACTACTGACTGCTCCCTCCTGCTTAGCAGGGCTACTCCTCAGGATCAAGGAGGAGAAAACAGGATTTTTGGTGCTGAAGGCCACAGTATGGTATGGTTTGATCCAAGAGCCCTATCCTATTCGATACCCTATCGTACAGGTTATCCCCTGGAAACCTGAGCCGGGAGGACAGCTGAGAAAGCAGGCTGTGCTTGAGAGTAGGAGACCTTCAGAAACCTCCGGCCAAGAACAGACAGCTGAAAAAACACAGGTGAGGGGAGCTGGGCTATTGGGGAGGAAAAGCAATGTGTCACCGCTCCTGTAAAAGCTGTTGTGATCCATCCCCTTCCTCGATCACATCTACCCATCCAGCACTCGCACACCGGGCGCTTCTGGACATCCCCGCTGGAGGCTCCACGTTGCAAAAACCATTTCCTTACTCTTTACCTCAACACAGATTTAGGAGTTTACCCAAGTCATGGATTTGGGTAGGAGCTTTTTCCTTTTTTAATTAAAAAAAAAAAGTCTTAGAACATCTTAAGTTTTATTTGCATACTCTCCATTAATGCTAATAGAGCAATGAATGGAGAGTTTTCCTTTCAATGGTGAGATGGTGAATGGATATGTGCACAACCAAGCCTAGATACTCAAAAAATAAGATCTGAACCGTGCTCCAGCCTATGATATAAATAAATGAGCAGCAGACTAGCCGAAAACAATTGAAATATTTTCAGTTCATATTAACACAGTTATAACTCAAACACAACCAGCGGCACAGGAGAGGGAATGCCGCAATCTCTCCTCTCACTGACGATGCTGATGGGGTGCCAGATTTCCCTGGGTTACAACAAAGAGCAGTCAAGGCAGCAACAGACCTCATCAGGATTGAAAACACAGAAACCACCTTCTATTTTCTTTAAATGACCTACACCCTACTCAGGCTGTTAGCATCCTGCCCCCGTACTTTGGTCTAATGTTACATTTCCCCAAAAGTGATCTTGTGAAATTTTCTGTGTATTGGCAGCTGGCTCCTATTTGGCATCTCGTATACCTGTACAGCACTCTTGTGCTTTGAGCCGCAGTTTAGGGATCTATTTGAACAAAAAACCTCCCAGTGTTTAAAACCAATTGTGTATAAAGCAAATTAAATATTTCAAGTCAGAAATTTTAGGGGAAAACACATTAAGCACAACTTTCTATTTCATGGTGTAAAATTATTCTGGGTACCACTTGAATTTACTTAAACCAAACACCATGCAGAATAATAATTATGAAGCAATTTTTGGTACAGAAAGGGGTTTACGAACCACTCTGAGAACAGTTACACCTCGCCCATGAATCCCAGCTCAGCAAAACCCCTGCAGTCCTGAAGCAAAGGGCAGGTTGATCAAGGCTACAGTATTGTTCTGGAAAGGTGTTACAGTTGGGTGCTGTTACCCACCAGCTGCTCACTGCTGAGCATCAGCTGGGTATCACCACCTCTAGGCCTGACCTGCACTGATCCACTGTTTGCTATCTGCTCCAACGCAGAGGTCAGCCAGTTGAGCAAGCACTCCGACTCATGGTCCCTGTCTGCAGAAGTTACTGTTCCCAGCTGCCCGTGTTGTCCCCTCCTTAAGGGACATTTGCTCCCAGTAGAATGAGCAGAACTTCTGCCACTACACCCGGGACATCAAAGTCACATCAGTCTGTGCCCTGACTCCTCTTTGCAAGCGGCTGAATCCAAAGTTGTTTGCAGTTGACTCAATCAAGACTTAAGAGTGACTGACTCAGCTGCTGTCCCAAAGTGCACCCATGCAGGATGGGTACCTTTGGATTCACCCAATTCATCCAAAACTGGTTTGAAACTACTTTTGCAGATCAAGCGTTGCGACTCCCCAGCTCAGCAGATCTTTAGTGCATCACCAATGCGTGCAAACGCCACACCAGTGACTCTTGCATGCACAGCAGGGACTCTGTGACTGCAAAAGGCATCAAATAACATTAAATTGTCTTTGCAAAGCGTGCATGTGCCTTCACATCTCTTGAGGACCAGTGAGCGAAGACTATAAACTAATTGGTGTTGTTCATCAGCAAAAACTGAAACTGACTCAAGGACCAGGAACTATCCAAAAATTTTTTGAGTACCACTCCCCAGTCCCTCCACACAGCACACAACTCATCTAGGGAGGAGAAGGGGGGTCATACATCAGTCTAGCTGTGGGACCGTGAAGTTTCTGAAGTCACGGAGATGGATTGCTGGCTTGAGGTCCTGCAGTTGTGAAAGGTGTATGACTGAGCACGAACAAGCTGGAGGAAACAATCCTGAAAGAAAATGGCAAATGAAGTGTTCTCCCACGCCCCTTCAGAGTCCTCTGGCCACACAGTTGAGCTCTCACTGTGAATCTTCTGCCAAACCAACACATGAATAGAAGGGGGGAAAGAAACCAGCTGAAAACATTACAGCCTCACAGGAATCAAAGCAAGGAGAGAAACCCATACAGAGCAGGGGAAAAAAAAAATACATTCTGCTCAGTTGTAGAGGCAGAGAAGAAATGTGTAATAAATAATTGGAAAAGGTTCCAAATACCATTGAATACAATCAGTAGGAATTGAAGTGTAATAGGAATTTTTTTAAGAATTGTGCTGCCAGAACAATACAAATGGCTACAGGATTATAACTCTTGTGGATAATCCATGCCAAAATAAGCCAGTGCAGACATCCAAAAACGTTAAAGCTCTGCAGATGGTCACCCAGGAAGAGAAAACTGATGGGAAGTTAATGCAATACTGTTCAATTTGCAAGAGAGGAATAAAATAATATAGATCCCCTAAAGAAAACAGAAATATGGATTACAAAAGATTGAGAAGACTTAGAAAAGCAAGAAGGGCATGAGTACATATGCTATTTGGCTGGCTTTGAGGAGGGGCTGAGCAGGTAGCAGCTCTGAGGATGTGAATGCATCACCCAGGCTAGCTCTCAACTGGTCCACACTGGGCCTCTCATTCACATCCAAGGGCAGAGGACAACATCCATAGACAAGTGGAAATTTCACCCACTGCACTGTTGTCATCATCTCGAGACCAGAAGGACAACCCGTTTCAAAAGTATTTTCCAGTTTCTTCTGCTACACTCCAAGTGGGTCTCCTTTCTCATGGAGATGAATCGAGCTGGCCCTCCAGGAGCTATTTTGACTCCTTTTTCCTCTGCCCACAATGAACTCTCCTTACAATTACTTTATTATTCAAATGCACAAATATTTTCAGCTCAATGTCCACTGCACTGAGACCTTCAGGGCCTTAGTTATTATATACTGTCACTAGCATAAAGGGCCAAGGAACAACATGTATCTCTCCATACAATCCACAAAGCCACAAAGAATTGCTAAAGCCATCTCAGCAGCCTTCAAACATCAAATATTTTGACCTAGTGCTGATATTTGTGCAGAAACTACATTAAAACTGTCATATTTCAACAGTGCTTATATTCGACAGCATAGCATCGTTTTGGGTTTTCTGACAACCTCCCTACAAGGAGGTCATACGGCTGTATCATCTTCCTTAGGGACTTATCTCAAAACCTTTAGCCCTGGCATGTTTATTACTTTGAGAAGTAACGTAGTGTTGGTTAAATTTAATTTATATCTGTGCTCCTGTATTTTATTATTTCCCTCCTCAAGTCCAGCAAGGACTAACCGCAATAATTTGTTGAACTGAATCATCTCCATCTCCAGCTCTGCAGGTTCACCGTCCCCAGCGGGGTCAGCTCCAGCAGGACCCTTTTACCGACCAAGGTCCGTGATTCCCTGCGACAGTGAAACTTCAACGCAGCTGCACCCAAAGTTAAAAGGCAGCCAACCAACAGCTGTACAATGTTAAGCTCATTGGCCCCTTTACTCCCACATTTAGCTTTTTGCACATGAAAATAGCAGCTGCTTTCCTGAGAGTAAATTCTGCAATATCTTTATAGCCTTCCTTTCCCCCTTTTAGCTTCAAGTGTGAGAAGTATTTCTTTACAAAATTAGGAAAAAAAAAAAAAGTTTATGAACTCTTAACAGCAGGCAGGCTCTCCTGGATATGCTTTTATTATGTTAGGAAAGTAATACTGAGACTCAATTCAAAAAACACTGACTTATAATTAAGAAATAAAAAGGAAAATACGGGAGTTGAGCTATTGCAAGTTGTAGTACTTCTCCAAAAGCTAACATTCAAAATTAGAGTTTACCAGAAGCTTAAAAAGACACAAAACCATTCCTATCAGGGCAAAGAACCCGAAGAAGCTCTCTCACTGGGGTGCAGAGCTGATGGTGAGCCAGACACCAACCTGAAACACAAAACCTGGATTTAGACAGCTATGAAAAAATCCTTCAGCTGGTAGGACAGACAGAAAGCTTACCCACAGTCTCCTCAAATCCCAGGAAAGCTTGGCAAGCAGACCACAGTTGCTCAGCCTTTTGCAGGAGACCTGGTCACAGACATACAGCCCAACTGGCTCTGGTCTGCCACATTCCTCCCTCAGGCAAAAATTATTGCACATTTTTTAACAATTTGTCGGGGTTTTTTTAAGATAAAATCCTTTTTTTTTTTTTTAATGTAAGGCAGTACCAAGAAAATTAAAAAAAACACACAAGTCCTATCCAGCTCTCTAATCTTGGTTGTCCCTTTTGTAACGCTAAAAAAATACACACCAAAACCTCTTTTTTTTTTTTTTTTTCCCCTAAACAGTGTGATTGCACCACACAAAACCATCTTTTAGACAGTGCAGCTATACAGCCCCAAGTGCAAACCAGTGCTGCACAGATTGTGCACCTCCCTCCCAAGCCCATGAACGTGGATGGTCATGGCTGAGCAAGGAGCCTGTAACTGGAAGTTGGTTCAACGTTATCTGTAGGAAAAGCCATATAACCAAGTCCAGTTCCCTAGAACAGCATTTAACTCAAAACAACACAACTGTAAATGCTGGCATCATTTATAGCACCTGTAAATCATACATTGCCAGATAACCGATAAAGAGTCTCATGAAAATCAGCTTCCAGAGCGATATGCACCAAAACACCATAAATCCCTCAGTCAGTATTACTGTATTTTTCCATCCCCATGTTACATGCAAATTCTGCGCATATCTGCGCAATATCTGAATTACGATACTGAAGCTGAACACTTACCAATTATATTTTAAACAGACTATTTAAAGGTGCCTACATCCCACTGCAAAAACCGTCATTAAGATAGAGACAGCAAAGTATGAACCCCAGAAACTAGTAACAGGATTCTTCTCTCTTCACCTTGTTTCTCTCCAATTGCATTTTTTAAAATTAAAAAAAAAAAAAATCACATGACAAATAGCCACTGTTTCTTCATCTACAGTAAATCACTTAATACATATGTCAGTGCTTATAAATAAACCATACTTCATCAAGGTGAAGTTCAGATCTTCAAAACTCCAAAGACTAAATCCAGAACATCAACGTAAGAGCTTGAATCTAAAAAAGAGCAAGGCCAGAGATGGTATTTCTGGTTCGTCAAGGCTTTGTGTAGAATGACGTCGAGAGAAGAGCTGTTCTGCATGCAAAGGCCTTCACAGCTGCACCTTCTGCTACAGCAGCGTGATAAAGTACCAGCACCGACATGGAGAATCCTCTTAGGGACCATCATTTGTTTGGAAGAGTGACAAGTTTTAAAATATATTGAAATAAAAACTAAAAATTCTCACATTTTCCTTTTTTTTCTTCCCTTTGCTAAAAGAGAAGCAAAGTCCAAGTGCTCGGGTTTACTAAATATGCTGTAAAGCTTAAAACCAAAAGTTAAAAAAATCAGGACATTCTGCCTGGAAAATATTTTACTTTCCTTTCTGATAAACAGCTTGCCATAACGTAACACTCCCTCATCATGTTATTTTGCTGTGCGATAAAACCTGCAGCTTCCCTATTTATGACACTGTCATCGACACCCCTGGAAGAAGTTTTTCACCACACAGAGTCCCCACAGCACTGCGGTACAGAGAGCAAAAGCAAAAGTGCTTTAGCTGGAGCTAGAGCGAGGAAAGCTTGGTTTGAAACCTGCCCTATGAACTCACGAGGAATCCAAGCAGCACAAGAAGCAATTTTGGTAAGGAATTAGGTGAAATCAGCTTTGTGTTACCAACACCATCCCACCTCCTCACAGCGAGATTATGGGAATTACTGACTGCTTGCTGGGATGGAAGAGACCCTCTCAAGTCCCCAAAAACACCACGGAAGGAGAGAAATGCCATGGCAATAAGGGAAGAAGTTGCTTAGCAACTCTCTTATTCTGACAGCCCAGGTGGGTGAAAGAAATTAAAAGTATAAGGGGGAAGGAATTAAACATAGAAACTTTTTCTACAAGGTCCTCAGCTAACATGAATCACATCGCTCGGATGAGTATTGTAGGGCTAAGTCAGCCTGTGCCAGCCACGGATGCAGGGCAAAAATAACTGGTATCAACAGCTACCCAATGAAGAAATAAAGCAGAAAAAAAAACTTGGGGAAAGAAGCCTTTACCACCTTCAGGCTCTATATTGAAGGCACACAAAGCAGCCACTTGGATTTCATTATCCAAATGCCAACAACTCCTCCCCAAGCATCCCAAAAAGTGAGTTTCTGAGCAAGCACCAGAGATCAACCTTTAAGTACAGCCAAGACGCAAAACCAGGGACGGCAATTCCTCGGGCGTTTGCCAGCCGGCACGCACAGACTGTACCAGCTGGAATGGAAGCTGTAACCCTATCAGCTTGGCTTCTCCTCTCCTTTTAGGCAATAAAAAGATCTTATACAGGCTTCTAAATTCAAAGGACAAATGATAACGTTAAGCTAAAATACGACAGGAGGAATGATGTGGGTGCTCTCATAGTCCAGGGTTTAAAGCCGGGTTTACCAATGGCTTCACATCTTCACTCTGGGCAACTCACTTCCCCGGCACACACAGATCCCCAAAGGCAGACTCAGAAAAACAAGGGAGCTACCTGATGCAAACAAGCATTTTTGTAGATACTCCGGTTTTAGAAAAAGAAAAAAAAAAAATATTGCTATTATTTGACAGAGCAGATCAATCTGCATGAGACCAGTGCATTTCAGCCTATAACATAACTGATAAAAGTGTAATGGAACATTAATCTTCATTTAAGGTTATTTAAGTGTCTTACTAGAAAAAAAAATAAAAGGATCTAATTTTATGTAAGCTAAAGTACAGACTCAGAGAAGGACATTAACAGATCTCTTATTTGTGTACAACAAGGTCTGGTATTTCGGAGCACAGCTGACTTTCTCAGAAGGAGGGGAGCAGGTAATCTGATTTTTACACGATAAAATTCACCGCTTTTGTATTTTCACCGTGGCACTCAGCTTTCCTCGATGGTTTGGGAGTGAAAAGCCAGCTCAGGCTGGTGATCTCCCCCCCTCGAGCCCCAAGGATTTCACTCCCTGTGAGCGGCCACGCACCCTCGCAGAATACCAATGACACGGGATGGCACATCTGGGAATCAAAACAAGGGGCTCCAAAACAGGCTAGCAGATTGCAGGCAGGAACTTCACTTGCAGCAGGAACAAATTCTGTTTATTTTAGCAAATCAAACCGAAGACATAAAATAAATACATTGCCCCAATCACTTCTCATCCGCTACGCAGCTGGTAGCTAATGAGTACATTCCAGGCAGTGTTTGAGGTGACATGCCCGTGACATTTCCTACTCCCCAGTTTGCAAGAGCACCAAATGTTTGATTTACTCAAAATTTACCAGGGAAAAATATTCCCTTTTCCATCCGAGTCAGCTAGAGGGAGGAGTGAGAAATACTCTGGAACGATTTCAAAAATTACAGTTCGATCAGCCTTACAAGTTGTTTGAAATCAGAATTAATGATAGTGTTTGAAAACAACTAAAGAAACACATTAAATCAAAAAATTTTAACGTAGCTTCAGTTACAGAAGTCAATATGCTCAGTTTCTTTGGATAAAGAAAATGTCCCTGTTATTCGAACATTCAAAAGCCAGTGACTGCATCTTGGAGGGACTTCATTGCAGAACCCTGGCTAGTGGCTTGGAAGGAACTTTAGAAAGTCACCTGGTCTGTCAGAGAGCAGAGAAGAAGAGAGGGGGCCAGAGAAGAAAGAAGAGAGGGCATCTTCACAAGGAGAAGTTTACCCTCAAAACGCTTCCCTGAGTGTCAGCACAGGGAAACAACCCCTGCAGGAATGCTCCAGAGCAAGAGCCTAACTCAGGAGAGCTGACTGGACCTACAGCCTGCCTGCCTTCGTTTAGTCCTCATTAATTCCTCTCCAAGCACACAGTAATAAACTTCAATACTGAAAAAATAAAACCAACCCAAACCCAAAACCCCACACCAGCATTTTTTGTTAAATACAGAGATGGTCTAACCCACATCTCCAGAACAGAGTGGCCAGAGAAGAGCTACATGATGGGTGGCACTAAACTGTGCAAATTAATCAAGACTAGAGAAAACTGCAGAATCCCAAAGGGCCAGAGAAAAGCCAGACAGTTAAGCTGCCTGAGAGTGGAATAAACTTATCTTGACAAGCACAAGGTAACACAGATTAGAAGGAATAATGTACAACTGTGACCTGGGCTTTACCGCAGACAGCTCAATGACAACGTCTCGTTGGGACTCAGAAAACACTGTGACAGAAAATAACATGTAAAGGTACATCAGCACTGTAATATTTCATTTCATTATAATATTTCATTACCACAGAAAGTTCTACATACTGAGTTAAAAAATAAACACTAAATAAAAACAACAAAAATATTAATTTGTATTGATTTGTATAGCAAGATGAGATATAACAGATACTCAAATGGTTTTTGGTGATTGGGATTATATCTTGCAATCATCCTCACACTCACTTTGTTTATACACATGGACAGTGAACTGGTCTTACTAGCAGATGGCTTCACCCTGATACACCGTAATTTAATAACTCTCTCACAATTTCTAAAAAACCCTCTTGAAGGCATAGCACCATTTCATAGCAAGTTTTAGTCAGTGGAAAACACTTGGAAGAGCTGTCGTGATGTGGCATAATAATATGCAAGACAGTTCTTGCATATTATGCCTGTCTCTTACATAATCTCTGATGAAAAACCCACAAGTGCCTTGTTGCTGTGCACTATTAGTAGACCCATGAGCTGCAGGTCCTATTCCCCAATTTCCGCAGACCAGGGTATCTTGTTTACCAAGATCAATTCTTCATCATTAGCATGAGAGACTCCATATGCACATTCAGATGCATTCTGTAAGAGGGAAGAATTTGTATTCTTCAACAGTAATGCAGTCAGCTTATGCTACCAGACAGCTCCTTGCTAACATCCCTTCATTAAGTCTTCAACTCAATGCTAAGCTTCTCATTCCACGAGTTGCCCTGCCAATAGATGTATTCCCTGTAAATAGGCATCATATTTTGTATGAGAAGGCTCAATCAAAACAGCAGAGCAAGGAGGGTGGAAAAACAATCCTGACTCCTACACCTTTACTCCCGTTTCCCTAGACTGAAGGCAATATATTCCTCCCCCTTGGATCGCCTTCTGTTGGTCCCACACACCTAGTCCATACATTTTCACTTACCTCACAGTAAGAGTTAACTGAATTTCCTATTTTCAAGGATTATTGTGGACTGTCTTTTTAGGCTACAAAAATTCTGAAGCAAAACTCCAGATCAGCTTTTTTTTTTTTTCCTTAGACATTTTATGAAAGTTCATTAGATGTTTCATAAAAAGTACTGCTTGCTAGAGGTAAAAGCCCCAGCCATCTTCAGCCTCCCTAGACAGCCCTACGCTTGGTTCAGAGAGAAAAATTTGTATCTTCCAACTCCCCAGGGTAAGCTAGGCAAATCTAGTACAAGCTATGAATGAGCAACCGAGCAGAAGCTGTGCTAGAGAATACCACGCTCCACGGCGCAGGCTGCAGCACCACAGCTTGGGTGGTGTATTTTCAGGCATCTCTGAATGTGCACTCGTGTTCTCCTCTACACCCTCCCCTTTGACATGAAAATGTTACAAAGGGGGGGGGTGTGTACATATATGTGTGTGTATACACACACACACACATATCTATACCCTATAAAGCCAAACAAAATACTTAGAAGGCACAAATACACACACCTTTGTATTTCAAAACAAGATTCCTAAAAATGCCTGTCCTTACCTCCTCCTCCAGTGATGCCAAGATCTTCCAGCTCAAACTCTGTGCTAGAGTTTCTGCTGGCTGGTTTCGAGGACAGAAAACATCTCTCATCCTCTTAAACATCAAAATTGCCTTCCAGAGTTGTTGTAAGGCAGGTAAAACCATTTTCCTGTTAATTATCCTAACACTGTTCTTTAAAATAAGTTTCAAAATTGTTGCAAATACTTCCTATGCTTATAAGCTACATTTATTTATTGCCTTTAATTTAAACCTCAAGTGACCTTGACTAATATTAATCCAAATGAGACCTCTCTGCCAAATAATAATATTGTATGGCACTTCTAAATTAGTGTAAGTAGGATATTCTGTTATTCTGCAGTTTCTTCCAAGGACACATGAAGAAATGCTTGCAAGATGGGAAAGACAGGGTGGGGGAGGAAGAGCCCATAACCCTTATAACGTGTGCATGTCAAACTCCCTAAGCCAGGAGACTCCCAGTGACTTGAGATGAATTTTCAGTAAACCTGGGAAACTTCATTTTTGACAGAAACAACACAAGCCTTCCGATTTATGTAATTTCTTCTTGAAGCCAAGTAACAGCCAGCAGCCTCTGCTGAGTTGTGTTCTGATGGTTCAGGCTAAGTAAAAGCCATGAAATCACAGCGAAATTCCAGATGCGCTATGCCAAGCAAAGAAATAGCTGCACCCTATTAGGGTTATGCTTGCCACGCTGTTTTCAAACATGAGATTAAAGATATAAAGTATCACTAATATATTTAACAGGCTGGCTGAGCATCAGATTCAAGTGACAAGACATGTCATGCAACAGAGCAAATATCTGTGGTTGCAACTAATAATAATATGGGTTTTAATTAAAACACAGTTGTCCAAGAGCATCAGTTTGGTATCTGCTATGAAGAGTGCTAGTTTTAGCACTGTATTGCTCGGAATTTTTTTTTTTTTTTTCATTAGAAACAAAGCGTTTGTAACACACTGATAGTATCCTTATTATACAAAACAAATGTTTTCACACTGTGCGCTACCAAAGACTCTACAGCAGGAGACGAGCACAAAGTATACATGCTGAGAAACCTACAGTAAAGAACTATTTTACAGAAAGTTTCACATACTACTAATACCCTTACCTGTCAGCTTCAACTGTTAGAGCTTCACATTACAGTGGATGGAAAAAACATACATGAAAAATAAAATTAAAAAAAAACCCCTTTGCTCATGCCATTCATAAATATTATCTATGCTATCCTTTGCAGAAAATAAACCAACAGTAGTTCAACATGAAATCATAAAAAAAAGGTACTGAGTTTTTTTCTTACTTGTTTTTACACCTGCTTTAAATTTTGCTCTCATCCGCTGAGCAGAATCTTGTTTTCTTGTTTTAGATAACAAAAGAACATGTGGAGTTTGATGGGAAGTTCTTGCAGGACTTCTCTCTGTACCTAAAAATATCTGTCTCTGAGCACACTTATTTTACAATCTTGAATTTCTCTGCTTTAGTCCCTACCAACAATGGCCCTTCCAAAAGATGAAGAAATATTCACCAAGGACCTCCCTGATTCTTATCTGTAGACAGAGAGCTGCTTAGAGTGTAAGGTGCTATTGGAAGTAGATTATTTACAAAATTGTGGTTTAGCCTCCACAAATGTCAAAGCAACTTGTCTCATTTCATTGGGTACAGTACCAATGAGTGTCTAACAACGGATTCTGATTTGGGGATGTACAATAAAAATTAAGAGCAACCGTATCACTGAATGAGATCAAATTAAAACACTGACCTCCTGTGCTAACCAAACCTGCCCCAGCTTATCTCCCACACAGTCATCCGAGGAGGAGAGAGGTCAGACTGGGATCACAGCTCTGCACCAGCTGACCACATCCACACAGCTTCTGAAGCTCTTCAAGGATACATGAAAATAGCGGATGATATTTCTGATAATCCTTTGAGACAGTTCCTATTCTTTACTTGAGCATTTCTTTTGCCTTACGCTATTTTATCATTTGGTTTTAAATTTAAAATAGCTCTGGTCTGAAAGAAAGCTTCTCCGAAGCCGCAGCTCACTGGGCAGCCGAACCCTGACTCTGTTCAACACGATTCTTGCATTGCTCATGATTGCCACCAGAAGAGACCCTACAAGCATGTTGCAGTATTTATACTGCAAATACCAATTTGAGTTCTGTAAGCGGCTGATACAAATCACTCCTTATATACAGGTTGGCTTACAGCACATTTATC
This sequence comes from Strix uralensis, assembly GCF_047716275.1. Lineage (NCBI taxonomy): Eukaryota > Metazoa > Chordata > Aves > Strigiformes > Strigidae > Strix > Strix uralensis. The sequence goes on along the minus strand of NC_133979.1, from coordinate 33,111,272 downwards.
TTCTTCTAAATACCACTAATGTCTTACCTCTTATTCCACATTTGGTTTTTCTCCTTGCACCTGAAAAATCCCCTTCTTGGTGTCTCCACAGCCATTCTCACTGTAGCTTTCATCACGATTAAACTGTTCTCCTAGCAGCATCCTCACAGGTACATGACAAGAGACCAACCACAGTTATCACAGCATGGGTTGTTACATGGTGGACTTTTTCTAAAGTCTGTATACCCTATAAAAATCACCCTCCTCTAACACAACATGGGCAAGAGAGTAATTCCACTGAGACTTAAGGATTCCCCTCGCAGAGAACTGTATTATATTAGCCAAAAATACTTTAAATGTTTCAGCAAAGGTGAAGAAAAACCTTGCCTGCATCAGAGAGCCTCTGATCCAACCCTGTCACACGAGACACATTTCCTTGCAGTACCACCCAAAAGTGTTTAACTAGCACTGACCCCTATAAACCGATGCATCATAAATCCTTGGCATTAATAAAGTTGCTTCAACACTTAGCTCGGTTTGCAGGTGACAGCCTGGGTCATCATATAGATGGGCTTTTATGTTCTTGAGCCACTGAACAGCAAACGAGCTGTCCTCTGAGTGCGAGATGAATGTTCAAACCCATCTGAAATGGCTCAAGCACACCAGTGTGGAGGACCGCACACGTGGAGCAGGATTGGGAGCAGTATTAGTCCTGCATGACACTTTTCCCACGAAAACATGGTTTCTCTGTGCATCCTTAACAGCCCAAAAATTTGCCATGCAAAAATGGAAATCTCCACTAATCCCTTGGATCAAAGAGAAGCTTAAAGCTTTAGGGATTTGGCTATCCTAGGAATGATGTTCTTACAGAATTGTATACATGTTAGATCCCTTCGCTTATGACTTTTTTTTAAATGGCTTTCCAAAAAAATAGTACACTAGGTTTATCCTTTAAAATGGCAATGTGCTGCATTTTAAGTCTGATGGTTTTATAGAAATTATATAATTAGTAATTGGACAAAAAGATCAAGAAATATTTGTAGCATTTTTCATTGTATAAGTGCAGATATAATTCTTAGGAAACATCTGGGTTTCTGCCAAGAAAAAAAGCTTGTAGTGGAAATTCTGCAAGGTAAAAGCATCATGTCCTGTTCAGCTTGTAAAATCCCAGGTATTCTTGAAGGTGAGCAAAGAGCTGGGGAGCATCAGTTAAAGGTGTCAATGCTATTGCAATGCAAACAGGAAACCATAATAAAAGTAAATTTTAGCAGACTAAGTAAAATGCATTTTCACATAGCATCTTAAAAAGTGATACCCACCAGGCATCATGATAGCACTGTTTATTCACTGTGCTTTATCAATGATCTCTCATGAGCCAAAAAGTATGAGATTATATAGTCAACAATTACCATAAATGTAATGACCAAATCGGTTATCACTACTGACATGTAAGAGACACAACCTTTTAATGCAATAAGAACGCGCTTTTACTGGACATAACAATGATTTCAGAGCTGATATAGTAAACTGTGATTCTGCACAGATTACTAGTCTGCCCTATATACAGATACAATTGCATATGAAGCATACAAGAATTTTTCAGCACATCATCCACTTTCTAAAATAATCTGTATTTCAGAAAAAAAGCCAAAACAAAAGCAAGTCCCTCCTCCTCTACAAAACAGGCCTAACTTCAACTGCGGGGCTAGAGGCACTCAAGTTGTGAAAAGTAAACATGTAATAGGAAGGCAGATCAGAGAATAAAAGCTCTGCACAGACAATGATAAATTGAAATTGCAAATTAAACGTCTTCTCAAATTCCTGAAGCTACCTCAAAAGCTGGGGTATGAGCCCATTCAGGAACTGTGAGCGGCATTTGGATTCTAGGCACAAGCAAGAAGTGATCACTGCCAGCAGTAACGGGGTTTGGTGAACAAAAGGAGAGGGAGGAAAATACTACTAACTTTCTAACTTTAAAAAAAAAAAAAAAAAGCGGCATTTTGGGTTTCAATATTTCCTGTATCCCAAATGCTCTGAGAAACACAAGCCTCAGATTCACTTGAAAATGTATGCCTTCAAGTACCAGAGGTTATAAAATTCATAGAACAGAATAGCAATACAGCATATGAATCCATTCAATAGCTTTTTTAATGTTTATTTGGCAAAGTAAATACACAGAATCTCCTTCGGTTTTCTCAAACTTCTAAACTAAAACAAAAAAGTATGGCCTAGACTACATAAACACCCATTACTATACTATTATTCACCTGATCAAGGACTACCTTAGTTTTCTGCTTCATCCAAAGCTTTACTATGACAGCAAATCCATATCCAAAAAATTCAAATACTCACACACACTTTTGAACATCCCCACTCAACATGACATCCTATAAGGCCTCCTTTCTGAGAGAAGGGCTTTAATTCTTACAAGTCAACCAACACGCTCACTGAAGTGGTGCTCCCTCGGGAAAACATTCAAATGAGCTCTTTATATTAAAAAAAAAAATATGTATCTGCCTGCAGTTGTTTAACACGCACTTGAGTTTCTTTACAACAGGACATCCTTCAGTATTTAGAGGAAGCAAGTTCCAATACTGTTCGATTATTTGCTTGCTAAAGAAATATCAGACCTCTGAAATGACAGTTAACCATTTTTGACATACATAAATAGTGTCTGAAGATATTTAGGACACCACTCATATCATTAAGATCAATACCGAATCTCTGTGTGGTCTACAGGCATGGAATTCAGTGAAGAAAAATGACTGCAGGCTGCAAAAGCATGTTTAAAAATGGATGCTATTATAATTCAGCAACATTAAAATCCAAGCAAGCAGAAAACCCCACTGTGCTGGTTTTGGCTGAGACAGAGTTAATTTTCTTCACAGTACCTAGTATGGAGCTATGTTTTAAATTTGTGCTGGAAACAGTGTTGATAACCCAGGGATGTTTTAGTTACCGGGAGCAGTGCTTACACAGAGTCAAAGCCTTCTCTGCCTCACACCCCACCCCACCAGCGGGCAGGCTGGGGGGGCACAAGAAGCTGGCAGGGGGGACACAGCCGGGACAGCTGACCCTGACTGACCAAAGGGATATTCTGTACCACATGGTGTCATGCTCGGCGTATGAAGCTGAGGGAAGAAGGAGGAAGGGGGGGACATTCAGAGTGATGGTGTTTGTCTTCCCGAGTCACCGTTACACATGATGGAGCGCTGTTTTCCTGGAGATGGCTGAACTCCTGCCTGCAGATGGGAAGCAGTGAACAAATTCCTTGTTATGCTTTGCTTGCACGTGCAGCTTTTGCTTTACCTATTAAACCGTCTTTATCTCAAGCCACGAGTTTTCTCACTTCTACCCTTCTGATTCTCTCCCCCATCGCACTGTGGGGGTAGTGACCGAGCGGCTGAGTGGTGCTTAACTGTCAGCTGGGGTTAAACCACAACACCCACCAATCTTAACTCTATGTTTTAAGTTTTACTAACTTAAAAACTACACAAGCATTTTACTGCAGGGTACTCCTGTTAAAAAGGATTATCTGGAATAGAGGAAGGTTTGTGCATCCTTGACAGGACTCACAAGGGCATCCTGGCTCTTCTCCCTTTTACTCTAGAAACACAAGGCAGTCTTGACCGAGACCTTTTTCAAGACTATGAGGATGCCTTCCCTGGAGAGAGGTGTGGAGACCTCTTGTTAGATCCCTTACAAATTTCTCATCCCCTTATATATATTTTTAAAACCAATTAGTTCAGTTTCATGAGCTGTAAGTGACTCCAGATGAAGATGCACAGAGACGTGCATCTAGGTCATGACAACACATTTTTCAGCCTGTACTGGGAAATCCTAATACCACACTAGTTGGGATCATGGATTTATGCTCTGAGCATCCTGTCCCTCGTATAAACAAGAATGGTTTCCATGAACAACCTGTACTGCATAACTTGAACCAGGACCACCAAAACACACAGTGTAGCAGCACCGAGGAGTAATGAATCAGGAAAACTGCACCCAAGGCTGTGACAGAGCAAAGCAGCAAAGGACAGGGAAAACACATGCAGCGACAGAGAAATGTGCTCTTCCATGGGTCAGGAAGAGAAAGGCAGTGTAATTTTCACAGAGCACAATCTGAACACAATCAGAGGGAAAAAAAAAAAAAAAAGTGTTGTTTCCAATCAGAGGGAAAAAAGTCAATAAAGCCAATTAACACTGCTTTGGTAGGCTTCCAGTCCCAAAAACCAAATAAAATCTTCCCCTTTTGTGTGCATGTGTTTTGTTTATAAGTAAAGGAAGGAAGGCACTGCCTTTAAAAAAAAATAAAAATAAAAATATAGCTGTCACTATCAGCCTTTTACTTTCAGCCACTCATGAAAACCAAGCATCTTGTATAACTCGAATGCACCGGCAATAGGAGATTTCATTTCAATACTACAGAAGGCAATCTGAAAAGCACTGCCAGGCAGATCAATGATATCTGAAATTAAACAAGCTCCTTCACAAGCCTCTATGCAGATGTGCAGAACAACACATTACGTTTCACAGTACTCAGTCCCAGAAGGACCGACATTCATACAATTATTAAGAAAGCAATAGAGAAGCGTGTGCAGTTGTTCAGCCTTTTAATGCTGTGAAGGCTGCATTCACAAACGCCTGCAGAAACAAGATCTCCAGTTTTGCTTAATTCTTGTACTTGAAAGGAAGAGTTTCAGATGACAGCAGAAAAAAAGAAACCGATAATGGGAAGCAAGAATTTGTTGGGGAATAATTCAAATGTGAAACTGTTAATTAAATATGCAAAGTACTTCCAGAAGCAGCAACAGATAGACAAAACCCCAAATACTATTGTATCTATTGTAAACAAGTGTGAACACAGAGAATAAATATATCTACCTTCCAAACTGGGATTTGACTTTCTAATCCCTTGTCTACAGATTTCGGATTCGCCTCTTTCTTAGGCACGTGTTCTGTGAAGGATGCCTCCGCAAGAAGCAATTATTTCAGCGTTTAGAAAAGAAAAGGGGAAAACTGTTTGTTGTTCAAGTTTTCTTGAAGTCCTCAGAACACAGAAAACAGCTTCTGCTCTTGTTTAATATAAAGGATTTACCAGTATGTAAGTAAACAGTGCTTCTTGTTACTAAACAGGCAGCAGAGAGCTCTGACAAGCTCAAAACAATTCCAGGCACAATTCACAGGGTTTCAGATAAGGTAGGTGAAAGGAGGAGTTGAACGGTTTAAAGCAGTTTGTGTAGGAGAAAAGGGAGAGCTGCATGAAATTTCATTATTACTTAAATATCTGTAGTACGTAGGAGTAGCATGGGAAAGAATCCCACTGCGCTGGACACTGTGTAAACACAGAGCAAGAGCAGTCGCCTCGAAAAAGCCTATCATTAAAATATAAAATAGAAGATAAACAAATACTAGCACAAGGTCAAACAGAAGACAATTTGCAATTCCTATTAAAACTAATTTTACTTCCATCAAACCCACAGAAAACTCAAAAAAGGCTTAACGATAAACACTATGACTACTATCATCCAGTCCTCATAAAACGCTGTTTATTTCAGGCATCGGGACAGGTTTTCAGAAGATGGAGGGTACCACTCAGAAGATGGAGGGTACCACAATTCCCATTTTACATACGGGCAAAGAGACAACTAAACATAATTGCAGCAGGTTCCAGATTAAAATAGATCAGCCTTCAGCCCCTCAATGCAATGAATCACCCTCAGCTTGAAAGATGGTTTTATAAAGCAGATCCAGTCAGTTGAGGTCTATGCAGCAAGTCTGGAGCATCGGCAAAACGGACTGTGCTCACAAACAAGATGGGTGCCCAGGGCGCTGCCGGGCGCCCGGCACAAGCAGTTTTATGGGGAAAAGGAGGTAAGACTTTTGGGGGGAGTTTTATGGGGAAAAGGGAGATGCAAGCAGATCAGGATGAACCTTATATATACAAACTGACAAGGAGAGACACGCAGTGATTGACGCTGTATGTAATAAACACAACTGGTAAGAGTCTAGACAGGCTTTCAGTGCATAAATATCAAATTATATGAAACATGCTGGAGGGGACTTGCAGCAACCTCTAATTTGAAGATTCTACCTGAAGTTTAAAAGAAAGGCAGTGATACCCTCCCTGGCTCCTTCCCCAAACAGATTCTGCTGATTTGCCTAACCAGACACATCAGATAAACCCTGTGGTTTATAAATACCTTTAAAGTTTATTCTCAATATATAAATGGAGAAAAAATACAGGTTTGGGTTTTCTTCCCCTGAGGAAAAAGCAGGTGAGGGAGGAGAGAGTCCCCTTCCCCATGTAACCTATTCATCTGTCTTCATTCTCACAGCAAGCTACAGAACTGAGCTGTGCCCAGCACCATCACTGTCCTGCCCAGTGCACACTCGATAGCTGTTTTTTTACCCTGAGAACAACATGAAAATAGTTTCCCACTGTGTTGTTCCCAAACATATTTGCCTAAACTATTAAAACAGAAAGTTAACTGCTCCTGCCACAACCCTTCTGCTCCGCAAACACTTCACACAAAGCACATCTGAAACATTAATCCTTTGTTGTCTAATTTCAGGAACATTTTGCAAGTATCAGAACTGCAGTTAGGACTCCTCACGTGCGTTTGTGATGGATAACAAAACCAGAAGGCACACACGCTACATAAACTGTTGATTAAAGTTAACCAAAAGATTTGGGGGTCTGATCTTTCACTCGATGAAGCAACTAACAACAGGAACGCAGCTCACCCTGAACACGGACGGGAGAACTGCAGAAGTATGACTAGAATCCTATCAAGAAAACTCAAATTGTAAGAACGAGAGATGCTTCCTCTCAAATCATTCCTCTCAGGCGTGAAGATAAACCACTGGGGTTTTTCGCTTGACACAAAGCCATCAGGTGTAACTTACCTGTCTCAAGCAGCTACCTCTTTGTACCTGCACTTCTGTGATGCTCCATCTGTGGAAGGAAGTCAAGAATGTGGAAGAAATTAAGTACTTTCCTGCACAGCCTGCATTTTGGGTTGATTCACTTCAAAAATTTGCTCCTCCCCCCTTCCTTTCTCTCCTCCTTAAGAGGAAACTTGGACAACGAAGGTGTTAGCAGACCCATCTGGAAGTGCTGGATTTGCTTCAGGAGGTTCCCTGATGGAGAAATACTGGCATGACAGTGAGCTTTTTAACAACTGGAAACAGCAAACCTGAATCTCACTAAGGAAAGTCAGTATTCAAAGTAACTTAATATTTTCAATCTCCTTATCAGAATAGCACTGATTTTCTTTTCAGCCAAAGCACTTAACACACACACTTGAACAACAACCAACTTGAGGGCTCAAAGTTACACGCCTGCCAAGAGGTTTTGGTGAAAGATGACCAAAACCACCAGCAAAGGCTTTTGTTACCAGCAGCAAAACAGCCAGCTTGCTACAAGTACTTCTGTGGAGTCCATTCACCATGTTGGGCCAAAAGCATCATTGTGTGTTTATTTTATTAACAGCAAGTTTGTTTATCTTAAGTATGTCTGACATCGCCATCATTCAACATCAGATGCCATTCTCCAGCTCTGGTCTCCTCCCCTCCTTCGGGCTTCCAGTAAAATTAGACCTTGAATTAAGCTTCCAGTAAAATAATTACAGTTGGCAGGTATTTTTCAACACTGATTTGGAAGCCAAGAAACCAAACCAAAACAAAATCAAATCAAGCATTACTCAACTTTTCTCAGAAACAACTTGTTCTGTAGATCAAGTATTTTTACTGGTGGATGGCTTTGCTCTACCGCTATTTCATGTGCTCTATGAACTTCACAAAAGCATTGGCTGGACAGCCTACTAAATTTTCCTAAGAGAAAATAGGGAAAAAGGTATTTTTTTTGTTGTTGCTTTGAAAGACTTAAGATGACAACAGAGGAAAAAAGACCTGCTCAAAAGCCATGGACATTTTTGTGGAGAAAACCATGAAAAGAAAAAGGAAAGCAAAAAGTAACAATGGCATAATCCTTTTCCAAAGCACATCTTCCACTGGCTGCTATGGGAAAAGGACTGGCTTTGAAGGCTGTCTTCATATCTACAATTTGAGAACAAAAGGCACCCTGTCTCAGTCTCCTGGCCAAGAGATGGACACCTGGGGCTGGACAGGAAAATACTGAATTTACCTCCAACCTACATAATCTTCACAGCTGACGCTAAGGACACTGCACAAATAGTTAACTCAGTTTCTGTACAAAGTAGGATACACTTATTTAAATTCAAGTAATGTAAATTCTCAGTGAGGCAACCCAAATCATCATCTCCATTTTTACTGGCAGCTATTTTATTAAAGAGAGCTCCCTTGTAATCAGTTGGTAACCATTAAATCATGTTGATCATCATGTAAATATAGCTTTCTCTTGCTAAAAACAGAACTTCTTTTTGCAAACCCAGAGGATACACTGTTTCTAATAAATAATTTCATAGCTTCCCATACATTTACCATAATTCCCAATGGTTCATTTCTTTTTTGTTAGAAAACATTTCTTATTTAGGCCATACTATGTTATTTTGACACATGTCAAACTGCAGTCAAATACAACACTTCACCCTAATTTCTGCCATGCTGCTTCTAAAATAAGCCCAGCCTGTACCACTGTGCAGATCTTTAGGAAATCTTCTGCACAGGACCAGACCAACATCAAAAGACAGAAGGGTCATAAGTTGAGTGGTTTTACTTCCAAGTCTTTTGGTTAAATGCCCTCCTTTCTCACGTACTACCCTCGTTACTCCATCACAAGCTCTGAAGGCTTAGAGACACAGGTGCCCGTATCCCATAATTCGGCTCTTCTCTGCTTGGAGATGAGCTCATAAAGCTACCACACTCACAGTGAACAAGCCTGAAGCTGAGCCTCTGGATGACATTTCCCTTTAGGAAGGAATTTCCATAGTACCGTTTCTTCTCACCCAGACAATCTTTTCCAAAAGTTTTGAAGTTTTGTTCTCAAGGGGTTTTTTTTTCCAGTTGAAATACAAAACTGGGAAACAGCAAAAAAATTACATGGTAGCCCTGTCTTAGTTGGTCCCTGGTAGCTCCCTGATGAAGGCTGACAATGTTCTCAGCATTTGCAAGATGCCCTCTTCCCCCCCCAGACCTTCACGGTGGACTCATTAACCACGGTGCTCTTGATTTATGGGTTGACTCATTTGAACACAGAGAGTCAGAAGACACCACTCGTTCTTGGCATTACGCTGCTCTTGAAGATGGAAACGTTAGTGCCATGTGGAAGAGTCAAAAGAGCATCTGTGTTGACCAGCTGGCACCTACACGAGAGGAGCACATGCAACATCTGATGAATCAAGAGAGTCCCCCCAAACCTTTGGGACAGGCCCAGCGGCTCTGCAAAGGCAGTAAAGCAGTAACAGGCTTTCACATCCCATGTTACATTTTGCCATATAATACAGCTCTATTTTTCTAGCAATTCCATGGGGGAATGTTATGAATATATATATATGAATATATATATCTCACTCCATCAATTAATATCAATATTATATATATAACACTCCATCAATTTGCACAATATCTGGGGAATGATACAATGCAAAAAAAAAAAGGGCTGAAGGAAAAAGCAGCAGCTTTCACACGCAGAGGCACAACACAGAGGAGCCAGAGTACTTCACTCAATTTCTAAGAAGCCTCCATCACCATCATCACTTTCTTTTGCATGCAGATGATATGCTAACAAGCCCTTTAGATAATTTAGTCCACGTATATTGTGTAGGTGTTTGCTAAAATACTAGTGCCAGTATCCAGTCAATACAATGGGCATTCTTTCTACTTTATTGCATTAAAAAATTGTAGAAAGAGCTTACAGAAGATAGTGACAAGAGAGAGAACTCCATTTTCAGAAGTATTTTAAGTTGGTTCACCTCTGGCTTATTTTTCCACCAGAAGCAAGGCTGCTGTCAGAAAGCTGTTTCCTTCTGGCATTGCTAACTCAGCTCTCACTTTATTCCCACACTTTATCATTCCCCCTTCCTGTTTTTGTACTCATTGCTGCCTTCAGAGGACGATGAGTAGGGGCAGGAGGAAAATCAAGACAGGAGCCCACAGCTTTCTCAACAGCCGCATCAGGAAGCGGACCATTTGAAAAACACACTGAAATGCTGATCTTTAATTTCCAGGTCAGTTAGTTAGCCAAAAATGTGACGTACAGAAAGGAAAAAGTGATGCCCTAACAACTCCCGAGATTTCAAAAACAACAATCCTGTCCCCATCCAGAAAAAGAAAATCATACCTACCGCTTCTGCCTCTGTCCATAACTACCATTTCTTTCTCGTCCCACACTCTCTTAAAAATATAGGATGCTTAACACAAAAAGTGAACAAGATTTGACTGCAAACATCTTTTGCCAGCACAACTCTCAAAATTGCTTAAGGGCTCAAGGTACTCAGATGCTTTAACTAATAATTGAACAGGACACTGCATTTTGTAGGTGGATCTGAGACCTTTGTCAGGGCTTTTTTCCCCCCACATATACACAGTGAAGTGGATGGATCATCCTGGAGATGAGTCACTACTGAAACAACAGAATAAACTCCCATGAAATGCTATGCGTTTTGTGTTTAACATTCTCCAGCTCCTTTTTTGGAGTATTTGGCAAGGCTCTGGCAAATGCTCCTCCTGCAGAAATCAAGTGGCAACTTTATTTGTCAGTGACGTTCTTAAATATGCATTTCAGCCTCCACTTATCTTTTCCTTCTGCTTCGTTTGCTCCCTCCCAAAGCTGACAAAAGAGAAAGGAAAGCCACCGAGAGCAGGGCAACTGCTGACACTACAAACACAACCAAGATGGGTTTCCACAGCTCCAGACCACAGGTGATGCTCAAGCAGATTTGCTGGTGTAGCTGCTTCATGCTTCTGAAGATCAGCCCAGACAAAGTGTTTGAACATATACAATGCTTGAACGTTTAGATTGGCTCTCCCTTCTAAGGGGTTAGGCAGCAAAACCTCTCGGCTAAAGGTCAATTAACACATTTAAAAGAGGGGGGAGGGGGAGTGAAAGTTAAGGGTAAGCGGATCTTTGGTGAACAAGGCAAAGCAAAAGGAGCCAGTAGAAGCCAAACCTAAGCCTGGCACTGGGTGCTGCCATGGTCTATCTGTGCTATACCCACCTGCTTCTCAAAAAAATCTTTACATACCTGTACATGCTTCCTTAAGTGCAGACACCACAATAATCATTGCAAACCCATTCAATTTGCACATAAATCACTAATTAACTGAGAATGTGCAAAAGGTACCAAACCTGGAATCGCAGGTAGTGACTCTGTCACCAGCACTAATCTCGGGGATGTCAGGGGACACTGGTTACTTATTTGGGCAGCTGGCCTGTGCTGCAATCTGCCCTATTGCATCTCCACACCTACCGCTACTTATTTAAAAGCTACAATAAACATTATTATTAATGTTACAAATATACCTTCAGTTATCATGTATCCATTATGTTACAGACACTTGCGCCTTTGATTAGTTACTTTTCAGAACCATGTGCATTTATACTATTACTGCTCTCACATCTGCACAGAGCATATAATTTCTTCTGCATCAGTGGATACCGTGACTAAGTGGCGTTAAGAGTGAAACGAGTATCACAGCAATCAATGTTTTGTGCAAGTCATCTTACCCACAGGATTTTGCACAGTCCCGTGGTAACGGGTGAGCAGCAGAAAGGGGTGGGAGTGGCAGACGGGCGTCTGCGGCCACAAACCTGCATCCAAGGGGTACACAGCAGACAGCCATCCACCGCAGGCTTTGACACCCAGTCAAACACCACTTCGTATTGCTACCAAGTCATCTGCAGTAGTTTCTGTGATGAAAAAAATGTCTGTGTATACACACACAAATAATCTGTGCTTTCCATTCACTTAAAACAGAATTCACATAAGGAGAACCTTTAGTACAGGTATTTTCTTATACGTATGCATTTGTCTTTTGTTTTGTATTTTTGCTTGTGTTCTCATCAAATTAATAAAAAATAAGTTCTACTTGGCTTATAAAGCACTCATAAAAAAAAAAAAAAAGCTGATGAGAACTTGACTGAAAGTCAGAAACACAGAAAAGAAACAGCAGAGCTCTAACCACGCACTAGACTCACACTTGTTTAACCACACACCCCAGCACATAGGCATGACTCTCAGTCCACAAACCCTACATCTATTTTTGTCATATAAACTGAAAGCAAACTTCAGCCAGGTCTAGTGGTAATTAAAACTGAGGAGGGGACGTTGAAGGATGGCATGCAGTCACAGGCTGCAGTACTCCCATTCATCTTAAAAGAACAGAGGCATTTCAAGTGGCTGGACATTACAAACCCTTTATGCTTAAAGAGCTGCTGGCTAATCACTTCTGTCATTATATGCTGTCCTCAGCTAAGGGAGGAATCTGATGGAGAACAGAATGTATTCTTAATTTACTGTAAAAGTTAAACCTGGTTGAAAAAAAATTGTATTCTGATTGGTGATGCATAAGGTGAGGAGGCAGGAAACATGAGGGAAAATGCTACTTGCAGACTTTGGGGGAAAAAAGTGCAATCTTACAAAAAGCAACCAACTCTAAAAGTAAGTTCATTTTTCCACTGGCTTAAAAGAGACTAAAAATATTGGTTTTTATCAAAACAAATCATTAAGCGTATAAACATGAAAATGAGTTTTCCCACTAGCAAGCATTCATTCACCATAGTCACTGAGTAACAACATGCAAGGAGAAAGTGCACTCACATGGTGCTCAAAATTCACTATTTTGATTAGACAGTCCCTCAACGGATGATAATCCATCATTCCTCGAAGACTGCAAAAAACCCAGCACTTCTTTTAGCACTCATCTGAGAGTAAAATGAGAAAACATCGTAAAAGAAATGAAAGATAGGCAACGCCCCCCTTGCAACCCAACAGAACAGTTGCTCCATTTTATGAACAGGGGAAACACTTTGCAGTTTCACTGAGATTTTACTTGTTCATCCCCATGTGCTGCGTAGAGGTGGTTTGCATTTTTATACCATTTCACATACAGGAAACCAAAGGACAAGTAGCACAGCACAGGCAAAAGAAGGCTCCATCTTTTCAGCCCTCTGCTCTTATATGTGTGGCTGAAATAGGGCTTTTTTTTTTTTTTTTTGCTTTTTTTTTTTAAATTTGACAGCAAAGTTTCATCATATTCCTCTGCTTTCCAGAACTGTTGTTATCCAATAAGCTGAGTGGGGGACATACAGAAACAAATAAAGAGGCAATTCCTTCCCCAGGAAGCCTGCAGTGGAACCTCCTGGTCCCACAAGCCATTCTACGCTGACCCCACAAGTCCACGCAAGACTTTAAAGATGAGCTGACAATGCAGAATTATTCTCAACTACATCAGGTCAGACTAAAGGTCCATTTCGTCCTGCACCTAACAGAAAACAAAAGCAGATACCTGGGAAAGGGTAGGAATCTTTACTTGATCTGTAGAAATACAGATGAAGCAAGCACCGAAACCACCGTGTAACTCTCTCTCCTACCCCAACCCAAGCACAACTTTTCCCTCTTCAAGGTGTAACTAAAGTTGTACTAAATGCAACACAGCAAGTCAACATGGATCAATCAGCATGGCACAGGGTTGTCTATCGGGTTCTCCTGCCTATTTCCCTGTTCCCCACTGACCCTCGGTTGCTCCTCTCTATCTTGTGAGCTTTGAGAACCCAACCTCCTTGCCAAAAGTCATGACTGTGCTTCCCAGAATGACACCTGACCTCATCCAGAGTTTCCTTGTGCCAACATAACACAATAACATGGCAAGGGGAAATTTAAGAAAAGCAAACCAAAATGGGAAATAGTGTTAGTGCTGGCAAGAGGAAGCTCCATAATAAAATCATTTTGAATGACAAATAAAGTTAACCAAGGAACTTCTTTAAAGGTGAGGGTTTTTTAAGTTTAAGCTTTTAGCATTTTATATATTTAGAAACTCCTTAAAATGTTAAACCAATAAAGAAGACACCTGTGACGCAACTCTATGTTGCCTAGGACTTTGCAGATACTACACACACGAACCTCCCCACTCAAAACCAGCACTAAAGCACTTAGTCTTGGATACGAGGCCCTACTGCAGCAGGCACTGTGCCTTACCTCCATTACATCTGCTGGCCCACAAGATAGCTCCTGTTCTTTGGTGTCCTGCCAGTACTTCTCCTGTCAAATATACTGTGTGTCAACACAAGTGGCAACACGAAACTCCATGGAAATTCATGCTGGTTTAGGTTTTGCAGGTCTGCTGCACAACACGAGACAGTAAGGGTGGTGGACATAAAACAGAAATACAAACAAGCCTCAATCCTACAAAGCAGGCACATTAGCAGGACCATTAGCCAGTAAAAGTTACTGAAATCATGAGTCGATTATTCCCACAGCCAGTGTTTGCAGGGTCAGCCACTGCCCCCACTTTAGCAACAGTATGTCAGTGCCTCAACGAACCTGTGATTTCCTCCATCAAGCCCCATCCCAGGTTCAACAAATGAAGGCTCATCCATGAAACTTCATCCTTACCTTTAGTTCTCCCGCAAAAGACACAATTAGCTATAGTTAAGGTACCAGGGTAAAATGGATTTTAATCAAATACAATTTCTTTTTTTCTTGTTGATGTTGCTTTACCTTTTGCACACTTGTCTATTTGTCTGTCTTGCAATTTCAAATACCAGAGTACAGACCAGCACTGCTGTGAATCAGGGAACTAACACAAGTGGTGATTATTTTGCTATAATACCAGTTATCTAAGTGGTTTGTGGTAGAAAAAGAGAAGGTTTAGGGAAGAAACAAGGGGTGCAGCCAGAGAACAGAAGAAATACTGCTCCTAAGTGTTTCCACCTGGAAAAGATGACAGGGAGAATCAATGAAGCACATTAAGCAAAATCACTGCAGTTCACAACTGGAATATTTACAGCCTTTTTGACTGATCTTTAACATTTCAGAGTTGTAGAAAAACCCTAACTGGAGACCAAATCCTTTCCTTCCTCTTCTCCCTTGCCCATAGCTAGACAGACACTGGTCAGCATGATTCAAATGGCAAATCTGCTGGCTGAATCCAGCCCAACTATATCTCACTCATTAAAAGAAAAAGGTGCACAAAGAGCCAGGCACTACT
The DNA here is from genome assembly GCF_047716275.1 of Strix uralensis. Lineage (NCBI taxonomy): Eukaryota > Metazoa > Chordata > Aves > Strigiformes > Strigidae > Strix > Strix uralensis. The sequence continues at coordinate 33,096,161 of NC_133979.1, read as the reverse complement.
TGGTGCCTCCCCCACAAACCTGGGGTGTCACTGGCATCAGGGGGTGACCAGCCCAAGACCCAGCTTTAGGATGTGGCACCACCACCCCTTGGTTACAGCCCACCACTGGAGAGCAGGCTCTGTCTTCATTGTTTCAACAGGTTGATTTCTTGCATTGCCACCTCTAAAAGGAAAAGCAACATGAAGCCCAGCATCCTGCATTGCAGCCTACAGAAAACAAGCTCTGAGCCTCTCTCTCAGAAAGCTTTTATTCATAATAAAGAACAAGAGAAGGAAGCATTTGATCATTTCTGCCCCCTTGACCACACACCTTAAGATAGTAATGCAAAGCACACACAAGCCCTTACACAATTTCCTTTTCAACAGCAAGCACCTTTTGGTTTCGTTAGTCCCTCTCTCATTTTCTCCTGCTCACATTTCCAGCCTCGTGCCATCAGCTGTTTAGCTCTTCACATTTCATCTCCAGCCCTCTACCTTGACACCTCCTTGTTTAATACATTTATGAACAGACATACTATTCCTGCTCTCCATACCATTTCTCTGCTTTCTGATACCAGCTCTTGATGGTAATGACCCAGAAACGACATGCCCAGGCTCTGCTCCTACCTCAAAATGAAGAGAGTTACAACTTCACCTGCACAGCAGTGCGAGGAGAGAGCCCATGCAATACCTCCTTTGCTGGGCATCATGGTGGCCAACCATTACTCTCAACTTCTTTTTCAGTATTAATTTTCAGTCCATGCTAAACCCAAGGTGCCTGCAGGCTTCGGTCTGTACGAGGCAGCTAGGGGCACTAGGAAGGGATGGGGGGGGTGGCAGTGAGTTGAGGTTGGGGGACAACCAAAAGCCATGTGCAGGGGAGCTGTACACCTTCTAAAGAGGGCAGTCAGAAAGCCAGAAAGACATGTTTTCAGCTTACTTTGTCCTTTCACACATGTGATTATGGCTTTAATGGTAGTGTAAAGCCACAAGAATCCTTCTTCTACAGCAATTTAACAGTATTAAAAACCATTGTGCCTCTAAACATTCAGAAGCTAAATCCTAGGCTTACTAAGCTCAACAACAAAATTCTCCGTGACTTCAGCAGTACCCAGTTTTGGCCCCAGGGTATTGAATGCAAGTGCACACAGGGGCTAAACCGAATCTGCACTGATATTTACATAATTTCCCTGTATGTAAACAAATTAACATAGCCACAATATTTGATTGTACTTGTCTTCCATGACCAATGAGTCAGAATTGCTTGTTTATTGTTATTAGCAATATAAACCTGCAATCAATCAGCGCTGTCTTCACCCTGCAGAAGCAGGGAGAGAACAGCTACAAAAGCCATCAGGAAATAGCCACGGACATCCCAGCCCCAGGATTGAACTGGGAGCATTAGTACTTGTCATAGACAGCAATAGGAAATACTCTTCTTCATAACTCTGAATTTATAATAGTATTTGAAAAGCAAATACTATTTTTGAGAAGAGAATTAAGTAACTGAGGTTCAAGTTGATCAAGGGATTTAGAAAAATAATCCAGATTTCACTCGATTTAAAAAAAAAAAGAAACAAACAAAACCCACCACATTTCAAAACAGAGAAAAGGGACCTGTTTTTATTTTTCTGATAACAAGGCACAGAACAAGATCAGAGTCTTACCACGCTGCATGCCACAAAGATACCGTCGCAGCTGCAAAGAACCTGAATGAGCAACTCCAGTTGTAGCAGCTCCACAGCCTCTTGGGAAAAAGAGCTGTGGTCTCCCAGCTCCCACCCTGGTGCACCATTCACTACATCATGCTGTTCTTCTATTCCAGCAATATCTGGAAGCATGCACATTTTTTCCTCCTTACCACATGCTTTGAAGCTGATTTTCTGGCGCATGCTCATTCTCCTTTATACTTCTTCCCAATATTCCCTAAAACTTTCCTTGTGGGCACTCATTTCATCCAAGCCTTTCTGGTATAGATCTATAAGAAAGCAGCAAACAGAATAAAAACCAGGGGAATTGCTAAAGGCAGCTGCACGCAGCACCAAGGGTACACTCCTGAATTTCCAGGTAAGTACAACGAATGCAGCACCTTAGACCACTGCAGTTTCCATCAGTTTTAAACTTTGTCCTAGAGTACCTCCAGTGACTAACCAAACATTTGAACCTACTAGATGTGCTGGCTAACGACTAGGTAGAAATGCGGAACTAGAGATCAGTAAACCAGCTTGCAATCCCTACCACCAGGAGGCATATGTTACCTTAAGGGCAAAAGTCACTCCCATCTTCTGTTTTCCATCTCTTCTTTGACATTCAAATGGAGATACAAAACCAGTCATGCAGTCTGATGATACAAAAAGGTCCCTGCATCTCCTCCAATACTGGTTTTTTTCCCCTCGACACTGAGGCCAGATCAGCATTCCCACAGATAGCACCTCAGCTCAGCTCAGCTTGCACTTGGAAGAGACCTTACGGATACCAAGCCTAACTCGCACAGTTTAACTTTATCGGCACAGAAGCAGCAGACTGTGAAGCTCACATTACTTTTTTTTTTTTTTTTTACACCCAACCACGCTCAGTATTTTCAAAGCAATAACACAGTTTCAATACAAAACACAATTCAGGCACGTTCATGACATGTCACAGAAGCTGGCAGCAGGTAAAGAGAAAGAATGGCAAATTATATGTAGGGAAGAGAGGAATGGGGAATTGAACACCTGAAAAAGTACAGAGATCACCAATTTACTCATTAAGAGAATCTGTCAGCAAACAGGACAGTGCGATTAACCAGGTAGCAACCATCAAAGCGAAACCAAGGAATCTTCAGGGCCACCTCCATTCTTACTTGTGGCTTTTATTCCTGAGGATATTCAGTCACAACCAAGACCAAAAGCTGAGCTGATCTCACACACTCAGAAAATCCACAGCAGATTTTTTGGGGATAGTTTCCTTGGCATGGTTAATTCACCTGGGATCTTCTGTCCCACCTTTGCCTCTGACAAGCACTGCATTAAAACTAAGCTCCTGCTTGTGAGAGACTGCATCTCAGGAAGTGGCTAATACTACTTACGGCCAACAGCTGCCTGTTACGTGCCTTTTCAAAGCATATGCTGATGCAAAAATTTCCCAGAAAAGGGAGCTGTTTCTTCTGCATTTGGCTTAAGACAAAAAAAATACAGGAACACAACAATTACCCTGGTATTTACCCTCCACTAAAAAGATATGGGCTGTGGTGACAAGTGGGTTCTTGATGGGTTTTCCCAGGATAGCAGTAGCTCTTGGGAAAGCAGGGTGGAAGAGAAGGGAGGAGGTATTGCCATTAGGATGCTATTCTCCATCACAATTCTTTGACAACGGTCATGTCAGTCAAAGATAGGATCATTCTTGTATCTGAAATAGACTACTTTAGTTCAAAATCAGGTGTTTAGACTGGTGGGTTTTTGCACCATGGGATTTCTTTCGGAGGACAGGCAGGAGGGGAAAGCCAGCAGTAAAACAATTTCTTGCCTTACTCTCATTAATCACAACAGGAGCAAAGAAATTCCTCCTCGTGTACTGCAAGCCAGCATAAACCCCAGAAAAACAAGAGTCCTCGACCTCTCATGCTTAACGAACGTTCTCAGTGAACTTCACCTTCCTCTCTGTAGTCTCCTCTGATCCCATGTTGCTGCCCAACCTGTTTTGCCTACAAAGGAAGGCCAGGGCAGGGCCTGGAAGGGTTTGGACCAATTTCTCACCCAGCAGCAACAGCACTATGTGCTGATTCTGCCACATTTGCTATTGCTTCAACCTCAGCGCCCTCAGAAGACCAAACCCCGCAGGCTTTGCCCAGCCAATCTTCCCTGACTCAACAGGAACGCCGTCCAAATCTCAACGCTGGCGTGCACCGTGCGTCTATCTGCAAGAACAGGATCTCTGCTCGCAGCCTCACACGGGCCGCCTGGCCGGCAGTCAAAGTATGGGGGAGGACAGGCTACGTGTTTGTTTACACCCTCCGCAGCTGATGGGTGGGAAGGGAGCTGGGAGGGACTGAGTAGGCAAAGATGGGGCGCACAACCTTAACTACCACTTTCAGAGCAGCTGAATCAGCGCCGGGTGGATGGCTATTTACTGCTGACACAGACCTGCAATAAATCACTACCTTCTGGAGCAACGAGGAAGTTGCAGGGGTGAGTGAGTCATCCTCCACCCTGACGCCATTCCAGGAGCAGAGCCATGTACGTCCCCCGGCTTTGGGCTGTGCCCGTGGCCCAAAAATAGCTTTCAAGCCAAATCCTGCAGTCATCCTTCAAAGCTGAAACGCTTTATTTACACTCAGCAAGAATTCATGTATGTTTTTGACACTGCTAAGAGTAACCGGTGCTTAAATTATTTGCTTAACAAAGGAGTCCATTTAACTACAAGAGTTACACCAAGTATGGAATGTTTTCTGACCCACATAGAAGCTAATAATTTGCATTTTATGGAACCACTTTGCATAGACAACCCATCTTAATGGCCAACAACATGCTGTACAAAAATTAATAATTGAAAAGCAGTCGTCAGCACTGTTATTTGTGTTACAGGTAACTCACAAACCTCATTAAATTGTAGTATTAAATTTCTAATGACCTTCTGGAAAGCCTTTCACTTCAAGAGTCTTTTTTTAAGGCATAAGCTCGCAGAATGTCAAGCAATTGCAAAGGAAGTACATGACAGCTACCCGGAATCTGTGGGAGAGGCCAGGTAAAAACCCCCATCATAATGATGTCAGCCTGATCCCCCTTTGGCTGAAGAAGTCACTTTGACTTCACGAACCCCTCCTCTCTCCAGCCAGTCACTTAACCAGGCTTCTCACAAATTTCTGCCCTAGTGCCAGATTAATCCAGTCTCTGCACATCTAAGAAGCTCCAACTATTCTTCTGTCAAATCACTGGCTTTTAAACTATTTGTGTCGCAGCACCCAAGCATTTGCTGTGGATGAAAAAAGGCTCAGAGACTAGTACAGAAGTGTAAAGGCAAACAAAAATTATATCACAAAGCTGGGGATTTTCATAGTCTTAGGGAAATTAGGTCCCTTGAATCCCACTGCAACGCAGTGAAGAGTCAAGTGCATAATTTTCCATTATGCTTGTAAAAATCTCCAAATGTAGCTTCACAAAGCTGAGCATTTATTATTCTCCTAAATGCTGTTACTAAGCCTGAGGCCTCTTATTCCATTATTATTTTTTTTTTAGGAAATAGTCTCACTCTTGCCAAAATGTCAAAGATGCAGAATGCTAGTTATAGGAAAATCCACCTCAGTCAGCTCCTGTTGTTGGGGAAGAACAACAAACAAACCCTATATTCTGAGCTGACAATCATCATGATCTGCCCATTAGTGTTGCGTCACTCTTCGCTGGTCTGTCACACTGATGGAGTCTGTCTGTTTGTGTTGGGGATGACAGTCACTCCTCGCTGCTGACGTCTTTGCTCAGGGCTGTGCCGCGGTCTCCGGTACACAATCTGCTCCAGAACATGCAGACTGGCTGTTGCCATTTCAAAAGCTTTCCTGGCATATTTCTGCAGACTGAAACAGGAAGATTTGGGGCAGTCAGGGGCTGATTTATCTCTACGTGAACGCCTGCAGGTGTAATTTGCGCAGCTTTTCCAAACAAAACATTTTCACTGCCATAGCAAAGGCAAACTACCCCAAATGCAATTTGTTTGGTGGTTAATTAGTATCCTCCGCTGCAACGTTTGAGACAAAAGAAAGAAACGCTCCCCTCCTCCCACAAGCATCAAGACTTTTTACTCTCAAAGATATACCTTATCTGACATGACCGAAGCAGAATGGATACAGCTTCCTCTTACTATTTTTTTTTTTAAATACAGAGGGAAAACAACAGAAATTATCTCAGAAGCTTGTTCATTGGGAGGTTCTGATTTTCATTTTTAGGACTGGCCAGACACTTTTAAATCATAAGCTCCTACACCTGAAAACTAGGTAGTAATTTAAAAACATAAATCATAAGAAAAAAGAACTATGTCCATAAGAACTTTGAGTGGTAAAAATAACAGAGATAGTATTAGAAAACCCTGGCTGGCTTTTCTTTCGCCCACTAATAAAACAAGTCCCTGAAGTACTCATACGAGTTTCTCCTCTATGCATTTCTGCGGTGGATGAAGGGAAGAACCGCCAGATCTGCTCCTCTTGATTCAGTCTGGCTTATTCAGCAGCTTGGGTTCTGCTATTTCAGATTCCTGCAAAAATCAAGGCTCAGAAGAGAAAGCTGAGCCTCTGGGTATCCACCAGACCACAGCTACTGTGCGTACGTAACAAGCACGAATGCACTGGAAGAAAAGGAACAGTACCCTGTCCTTCAGCATCACATGGCTGACCACGATCAGCAGCCCAAACCGCATCTTTGAACACCCTACTTCAGAGAACAGTCCGCTGCTGAAGGCGGCTTCCCAGGGACGGGTGCTGGGTAAATCCATCTGCAACAGAAGACCAAACTCCTGCACATTTTGTCAGTACATTTAGTGCACATCAGCTGCATTCCCTTTAAGATGCAGCTGAGATGAGCAGGCCTGTAGACAAAATTAAGCAGCAGGATCCAAACTGGGTATTGTCAGAACAGAGAAATGTCTTAGTCATCCCTCAAAGTTGAAGCCGAAATGGGCTTACAGCCCATTACCAGCCCTTAAAAAGACAGCTTTTGTTTTGTTTTACCAGCCGATTCTTCCCTCAGACTGTTTTCTAGTGGAGATGTGCAAATATCTGATACTCAGAACTTTATTGAATAGCAATTCAAAAGGAATTCTCCAAATAGAAAGGTGAACTTCAACAAGCCCGTTTCCCCAGGAATAGCACACCAACATCAGCACGTCATCTAGAAACCTGCAAAGTTCACAGAAAATGCTGCCGCCACCATAAGAAAGGGGAGCAATTTCTTCCTTCCTCTGTGTCTTCCTGCTAAAACAATCCCCCTGCCCAATATCCTAAATCGCACGTGCTCCACAGATCTAATTAGCCACGACTCTAAAATGCAGAGGCCTGTCTGCCAAACACGCATAATCCCATTAAAGTGTTTTGCTTTTATTAATAAAAACTTGGGATGGGATGAGATAAAAATCCCAAGTGAAAAGTCTAAAAGGTAAGTCCCTTCTCACTGAATAAAGAGCCATCTTTGTGTGTATAAACTCGTCTATTGGGCAACTTGGATTAACTTTTCCTTGTTTATTATAAAAGCTCAAGTTCACCAAGGTCCTTTTATATCCTGATGTATAAAATGATTCCAGCTACGTATCGTTTCACGGACTCAAAGGGGTGAGGCTATGGTATTTATAGATATGTTCAGGGCTAGAATTTTGGTTAGCAACAACATAGTTACGGCCTCAACGCCTAACACACACTTTTGGGAAAATGCCCACCTGCATATATAGATCCAGGAAAATTTTTTCTCTTAAATACATAGTTCAAGTGAACTTTCTTTTTATCTTTTTCCAAATTTGATGGATAAAGTCTATTACTTAGAGAGAGAGAGAAAGAGAGAGGAAAAACAAACTGAGGCCACTTCCACAGTAAGAGTAAAGACCCTGACGTGATCCTGATGCTTTCAGACATGTTCACTGGTTTGGGTTTTTTTTTTTTTATTAGCAATAGCACTCCACTCTCAAAAGTGGGGCCTCAGTTTTACTAAGCACACACCACACATTAAGAGATGAACAACTCAAAACACAAACAGATAGACAGTGCTCCACAAAAGAGAAAGAATGGTTTTCCCTGGTTCAGATAACAAATTAAGAGCTCATAATGGTTTAAAAATCTATTTCCCCAAGCCTCTAACCCAGAGCCCTGCCTAAAGGCTGTTCAGGACTGGACCTATACTCCAGCTAAATCACTTGGCAGTGGCTCCTCTTCACTACAGAATTACCTTCCTTTGATGCAAGCGACAGCAGACACACAGGCAAAGGATGCTGTTGGATTAATACTCGGTTGCAGACATCTTATCCATATGTATGTACTGTTGTTCTGTATAGCATCATTATGTAAGTGTCTCTATTTTTAAAACAAACAGAAAACGTTTGTCTGGTCACTCTCTACTATTATCCCACCCGTAAACCAGTAAACTGAAATTCCACCCACTTTAATCATAAGTTTACAGACAAGGGTGGAATAACAGTAGAAATGACAAGATGAAGATTTTCTGTTTGCTTTACAAACATGAAAATTGTACCAATTTTTATCAATAGGAATTCAGAAGCTGCCATAATAACAAATAAATTATCAACCTTTTGAGGACTTCTTTCAATACACCAAATATAACTGCCATTACCACCAATACCAAAGTCTAGTACAACAAACTCTGTGACCCAGATGGCCCCTGTAATCCAGACAGACTCCTGGACCACCAGTAAAAAAGCAAATACTGTAGGTCAATTCACAGTCAGATGCTCTTGCTTCCCTGCCACACGAAGGAAAAGGGGAATTTAAAATCACAACTTTTTAACACCCACCCGTTTCTGAAATGGTCCAGGATGGCATGTCAAAAGCCAACCCAAAGAACAATTCAGGGACCGAGTCAGTGTTTTTACTGAGTGATGCTGCACTTACTGGAATCTGCATTTCTTAACCTCAAGCTCTTTAACACAATTTTTAAATTCTGGTCCCTGCATCCTTCCACACCCCCTAAGATGTTGCACCAGATACCTTGTAAAGATTTACTTTGGCAAGAACTTCAAACAACACTGCTGAAGTCACTCCTCAGCATCCAGCAACTCTTCTGTCATCCAAGTTGTTCTGAATCAAGACTTACTGCAATCTATGTGCAGGATGTATAGCTGCAGAAATCACATTACTTCTTGTATTTGAACATTTTTTTGCATGTAATCACCTAAATGTGACAGCTGTAATGGTACGTATCTATGAAAGGCGACTGTAAATGGGGCTGTGAGCATACCTTACTGCAAACATAGTGCAGTTATCTTTATATACATTCTAAGACCTGTTAACATCCACATACATAGTACTTTCCTGTATAAAAATCTAAAACCAAAGATATTCTTCCAGAATTCAGATAAAATCACAAGGCAGGCACTTCAAATGGCACGCCGTAAAACAAATAAAATCCTTTTCAGAGTGCACAATTATGCCAGAAGTTCACCAACACAGGATGTTGTGAACACTAACACCATAAAGTTTTTCAAAACAAATCAGACATTTTTCAGAGAAGACAATCCATCAGCAGCTATTAAACACAACAGCCTCAATGGAAGCGCCAGCCCAAAGATTTCCTGGAGCGATGACTGCTGGAAGGATTTACCAGGAGGGTAACTCTGGAGTTACAGTTTTCCTACGCATCTGCAAGCGGCCCCATCAGAAAAAATACTGAGCTAGACAGACCTCTAGTCTGACCAAGACTAACTGCTCTTTTTCAGTTCACAAAATTGAAGACAAGATACCAACCTGTTAATAAATCAGAGCTGAAGTAGACTAGTACCAGTAAAAGACATAGTCTTAAAATTACTGATTGCATATCACATTCCACACCGCCTCCTCTGTGAACATCCTACGGTAATACAGCTTTAACAATATTACCTATTCCCAAATGTACCTCTTTAGATTCCAGTATACCCAAAATGTGCTTGTGTACATTTAGGCACAAATACGTTATACAGCACAAAGATCAGCCAGTAGCATAGTGATATATATTTGCAAGTGCCTGTGAAATCCCTTTGCAATTAGATGCCTGGTAATATAGAATGAAACACAGTCAGCAAGGAAATAAGTAATAATAATAATAATTTAAAAAACCCTTTCCAGAGTATTTCTGAATATGTATCCAGAACATAGTCCTGTTCTGTTATCTTCTGCTGAAGGATGGAAGAGCAGCATCCTCGAGGGTACCTTACCTTTCCCTGATCGAGAGGAAGGTTGGAAGGGCTCAGGCTCCACATCAATACGAAGGCCTCTGGAAAACTGACTGTCAGGAGTCAGTTATTCCTCCTTTCTCCCCAAACACCCGACACCATCGCATACTGTAATAACAGCAGGCTTATTTCATGCCACAGTAATTTTAGAGCGAGGTCCACTTCCAAAGCACCAGAGCCCACGCGAGATCACTGCGCTGCCACTGCAGAGCGGGGCCCGAGCAGGGACGCACAGGAGAGGTCCCTACCCTAACGCCGATAAACGTCTCCCTCTCCTCCCTGCGCTCCACCTGCTGCCCCCACATCCCAGGCTTCCACCTTTCCCTTTCTGTACCAGCTTTTGTCTCTCCTGGCGGGGTCTCACCTCTGATACACCAGCGATGCCTGCGCCGGCCTTTGCTACGCAGCGCGCGCGTCATCGCCTCCTCTCTGAGTGGATTCAGGCAGACAAGCCTTAAAAATCTCTCCTGCAGCAATGCTGCTTCCACGACAACAAGAAGAAATAGCCAACTAATAATGGACCGGTTGAGGGGCTGCCAGCTTCAGGAAATGTGTCTGGAATTACGTTTTTTTTTATTTAAAAAGCTTCCAGTTCAGCCTTGGTCATCTTCCTAGACCCAACACCTGCACTGCAATTAGCCCAGAGCCTGCACAGCACCCCGGGCACAATCAGGCTGTGCATAAAGATGTTTGCCTTTGCTTGTCAACTAAACGAAGCTGAAAGTAAGTTTGCCCATGCATGCGGGCAGCACCTAACATACTGCAGAAGCTCCTGGAGTACAGACAATCAACAGTAAGTGCACTACAATCTCAAGAAGTTTACCAAAAACTTATTTACCGTGTTACTGTGTCCACTCACTTTGTTTTTGTCCAATATTTGCAACACCCTAACTGCAGCACATCGCTCTGATGTAAGCAGTCGCCCTAATCCACGATGTTATATATATATCTATCTCATTTGTTTACCCAAAGTTGAATGATCATTTCAACCTTTGTTAATCTGATTGCATAACAAACTACAGCAGCCTTAAATAACCAAGCCGCTCTCTCCAGCGCGGATTAGTTGAAATCACTCATTTCAGCACCCCGCTGCTTTTGAAAAACAAAATGAAACAGATAATAGAGAAAGAAGAAGATAGAAGCACCTGGCCACTGCCTTCACGGCCGACTAGCGTACAAGACATATCGCAGCATGCAGATGCAATGTAGTAACTTCACACCTGGTGCAGGCTGCGAGCACAAGGTAAAGCGAAACGTTTTCAACCGCTGAACAATATTGCGCAATTAAAGCACATTCTGCTAGATCTTATTCACAGCTCCGGCGCAGGCTATTAAGCAAACTATACAGCATGGATTTTCAAAACAAGTAATTGCACGTATATAAACAAAGGGCATAATTTACATGGCAGATCCCATAAAAGCTTATCTACCACATGACGTCACACCCATAAATTACAACTTAAAGTACCAGTGCCAAACTGCTCCTGTCCTCCCACCCCAAAACGAACATGATTAATATCAAACACTGCTCATCCATGCCTGCACCTCTTGCAAATAAACACACATGAAGTACCTCGCAAGACAGAGTAGTATTTAAAGATTCTTCAGACAATGAGAAGATTCATAATTATTATTGTACTGCATCATCACAAGGTCTTAAAACAAATGGAAGCTGCCTCATCATACAACACTTAAGATAATATAAGGTTAAACGACATCAAACAGTATCGGTGCATTCCACTTGTGCCAAAGGGCAAACACCTCCAGCCAGATCTTCAGAAACACGTAGCCTTACAGCTATTAACAAACAGCAAGTTAGAGAAGCAAAACCAAAACACACGTATTTCTTTGAGCAGACTCAGGACCAGAATTCTTCCACTGAAACCGAACCAACCACGGCATGGGGAAGGTGAAGGGCAGGTGAACGGGCAATCAAATAAGGTGAGGAACGTGTTTTGGCATCCCTCAGCTTTAGTTCACCAGTCCACGATCAGCTCACCAGAAATCAAGAGGCAGTATCAGGGGCTAATACAACACCGCCTATTGATCGCAGCCAGCTTTCTACAGCACACAACAAAATTCATCCTCCTGACTGATACCCATGGCAGCAGCCTCATTGCAGAAGTTAGACAAGGCAGGCATCAGCGAACGACTCTCTAACCAACACATATCTGAATACCTTGGTAAGGGAAAGCAAGCTAAGTGTCTCTGCTCCTGGCACAAATATCTGCTCCTCCGAGTCCGCAGTCACCCACGAATCTGTAACAATTATCCCAGTGCCCCTACGATCTGCCTGCGCCGGGGGACTACCTACACAGCAGGCCCAGCACCAGGGAAGAAAGAGGCTCCACCGAGTCTGTCCACGCCAGCTGGGTCTGTGCCGTCTCCATCACGCTCAGCCCGCACCGAATTCACCATTTCTGCGTGTTATTACGAATCTGACATCACAGCAGTGCAAGCCCAGTCTGACATCTACAGTTAACTCGGTGATGGTGTAAGTGCCGCCTGGCTTACAGGCATTTGGTGTTGCAATACGCTTGCTGCTGAACCCTTGAAAGAGAAGATACAGATACATATAAAATCTGCTACAGAAAGCCTCGTAGAGACTTGTTTCTTCTCCGTGTGAGGCCGGCAGACCTGCAGCGAGCTTCGTCCCTCCTGCGAGCAGAGGGAAATGCAGCAAGAGACATTTCCACACACCCCCGCCACCCCCCCCCCCCCCCCCACCCCACTCACACCCCTCCCGAGCCGCGGCAACGCCGGCACCCCCCAAAGCAAACAGATGCCGTTCAAACCCCGGGCTGCCTGCCCGGCTGGGGAAACCTTGCCCACCCTGCAGCCATTTCGCCTCCAAGCCGCGACCCCCCCGTCCGTCCCCCCCCCCCAGCCCCGGGGTCTGGCAGCACTTGGCGAACTGCGGAGGAAGGCGCCCGCTCCCCGTACAAAGCCCGGCGGGGTCATGAATAAAACATCGCCCGGAGGAGGCGCGGGGGGGTGGGGATCGGGATACGGAGAAATCAGGGAATAAAAAGGCCCCGCGGCGGCCGGGGACGCGGCGGCGGGCACGGCCCCGCTGTGCTGGGGGGGGGGGAGGAACCGGCCCTCAACCCCGGCCCGGAGCGGGGCCCCAGCCCGCCCGCCGCCGGCCCAGGCCTCCGCGAGGGAAGCGGCGCCCCCCGGCCCCCGCCTGTCCCCCGCCGCCCCCCGGGGGACGCTCACCTCCGGAGCCGCCGCTCGGAGCGGCTCCCCCGCCGCGGAGGGCCGCCGGCAGCGCCGGGCGCGGCTCGGGGCCCGGCTGGAGAGGACCGGGAGGCGCGGGGGATCGGGCGGCTCCAACTCAAGTGTGCGAGCGCGGCAGCGGCGGCGGCGGCGGGCGGCAGCCGGGCGCGGAGCGGCCTCTCCGGGGAGCCGGGGCGGGCCGAGGCGGGGAAGGGGCGGTGCGGAGCCGGGGGCGCGCCCGGCCGTCACGGCGGGGAGGCGGTGAGAGGCCGCGGAGGAGGAGCCTCCGCTGCACCGCCCGCCCCTCTCGCCGCCGGGACCGAGCCCCGGGCCCGCCCGGGGGCCGCTCCCCGCCCGCAGCCCCGCTCCTCCGGGTGAGGGCCCGAGCGGCGCCCACAGCCGCCCTGGGCGCGGGGCCGGGGCCTGCGCGGCGGCCGCGTCCCTGCCCGCCGCGGGGCCCGCTCGGGCCCTTCCCGCCGGGCTGTGGGGAGCCGTGGCCGCGGCGTTCCCTCGGTCCCGTCCCTTCCCGGCCGCCGCCGCCCGCCAGCCCGCCTCCGCTCCCCGGGTGGAGGGGCCGAGCCGCCCCGGGACACCGCGGCCCGGCGGCGGGGGGGGGGGGGGGGGGGGGGGGGGGGGGGGGGGCGCAGGCCTGCCCTGAGAGCGCGGCGCAGGACTGGGGGGGGGCAGCGGAGAAGACGGTTAAAAATAATAAGAGCGTGTCAATTAAAGCGAAGGGTCTCACAGCGGCCCGTGAAACGGTTGTAAATTAGTCTTAGAAACGGGCCCTTTCGAAGGCTTTGTTTCAAACACAGCTAACGGGCAAAGATAACACTGTGTCCTTTTTACAGTCGTTTTAGAAATCCCGAAAAAAAAAAAAAAAAAAAGTTGCCGCTACCCAATTTGTCCTTTTCCATTGACTGGATCATCAGTGCTGCGCCTTTTAATTACTTCACAGAAATCTTGTTTGCGCGCAGGGGTGGAAAAAGTGCAGGGGTAGGAGTTTTTCAAGTCAAGCTGTCATTAATACGCTGTCTGGTTTTCAGGGCGGTGTTTGTGTGAGCAGTTCAGGAGCCTGAAAGGACAACGGTGAGCACAAGGACATTCCTGCTCCCTCCCCTAAAGGTCTGTGCCCACCTCGGGGGGGGGGATGTCCTCTCCTGGGGGAGGCTCAGCACCCACCGGAGAGCACCTCCAGCACCAACAGGCTGCCGTGCCTCAGGGCAGGAGGCTGAGTACCTCGAGGTGGGAGAACAGAGAACACCAGGTAAGGTCAGAGATGCAAAAACAGGGCCCTGTGCCTTTGGTGTCCGTCTCCCACTCAGCAATGGGACAACAGAGTGGTTCTTCACTGTATCCTGGAAGTTTTTTTTTCCCAATAACGCAATGCGTATCTGCTTTATTGCAGCACGAGCCCAAATTGTCACAGGCAAACCTGGTTTTGTATTCACAGAGGCATAGTTTTTCATGAAAATGACTGTTGACTGAAAAAAAATGGAGGTTGAGGTGAAGCTTCTTTGAAGATCTGGTTATAAAAGCTTTCTCAGATTGTTTCTGCCAGGAAGTGCAACCATGTAGAAAGAGTCCAGCAAGCCTATATGCTTTTCATCACCTACAGTTTTATTATCTTTCAATAATCCAGGCAGACAGGTTTTCATCTAAGAACCTTTTTCATTCACCATTATGAAAATGTTAAAATAAATAACAGTTTGTTTGCCAAATACTTGCAGGATCCTATTTGCAGTCATTTCTACCTTCATCTTTCTAGCAATCTAATTATTTTTCTTTGCATCGGAAATCACTACCAGAAACGTGGACATAAACAACATCAAGAGATTCCAAAAGAGCAGCTCTAGGTTGACAACTTTGAAGTCAGCCAACTTTGTTTTTCACCCTTTTCACTGGAGAGAGCCTGATGCTGTTTCCAAAGACACATGGAGCTTTTACAGTGAAAAATACGTGATTGCTATGCTGCTATAAACTGTGCTTCCAATAAAACCGACCATAAAAGAACAGCATAAAGCAAACATATTTTGTTTAGCCTCCACAAACCAACCTCCGTGACGTTTTCCTTGTGATGTGTGCAGCTAGTTAACATTCATAATATAATTATTTACATGTAAATCTGCTTCCTTATGCACAGTTTTGTTGATCGAGTCTTTGTCTACCACTCTCATGGAGTCAAAGATACAACTAAAAGCAGAAAATATTTATTTCCCTGATTTCTCATGTTTGTTTTATTGATTTCTGAGAAGAGACATTGCATACTGAAGAGTTATTTTTAGAAGGTGGAAATCGATAAATAGTGTAAGTGATTTCTGATACCCAGGACGTATTTGTTACTAAGCATAGCCCACGTCGGCTGAGCCTGATGCCCTGTCCTTGCCTAGTGGTGCCCAAACCAGGTATTAGTTCATGACCCCAAGAACAAATTATTGTTTTAATACCAAAATCAAGGGCTGGGAGTTGTTCCTGCAAGAAGATGACAGCTTTTATCCTGACTTTTTCATGGAGTACAAAAGGAATTGTCTTTCCCAATTAAGTTCTCTTGCTACTGTGGGAATGAATTGACTTGGATCTGGGGAAGCCATGGACTAAAGAGTAGCCAGAGACAGTATTTGCAAAGACAAAATTATTATTATAAGAAAAAGAAAAAACACACAAGACCCTCATTGGAAGGGAGAAGGGTGAGGACAGAAATGAGTATCGAGAGAGTCAGTGGCTCCAGAGATTGCACTTGGCTGTCTTCTTTTAAAAGAAGCTCCACCTCTGGGCCAAATTCTGCCATGCTAAATTTTTGGACCCTTTCTTGTCTAAGGCAATAGCTTGTGTGCCATTGAAACCTGCAGGCTTATGGTCAGAGAGCCCTCTCCAAGCAGGTCTACTTCTGGCATCAGGAGGAGGTTCCTTCACGTTAACCCCGACACAGCCACGCACTAGATGGAGCAGAGAGAGTGACGTGTGCAATTAATTTCCAGTGATGCCATCAGGCTTTAAAGCTGGTGAGTTGGTGTCTCAAAGTCTGAAATTTTGCACTATGAGAGGTTATTTGTTGGCTTGATCTCTACGCGTTGTTTCTGTTCTGATGAATCTGTTTGATAAGACCATGATTTTTGCCCAGGCTGTTGTATATTATTTCCAATGTGGATGCAATCGTAGTGGGAGTATGGACTTGTTTTCTCATGCCTGTACTCACATTATACTGTCATAGTGTACTTAACATTCACAGAAGAGCCTTTTCAGTGCAGTAACACTGACTACATAGGGAGGGTTAAAAGTGTTACAGCTGGTGTCTGTGTAGAATAAGCCTTGAAGATGCGAAATGTAAAAGGGAGCACTGGAAACAGCAAGGCTCTTAAGAGAGCACTTAAAACAGTGGTGTAGAAATATCAATTTGGCCTGTTTATGCAAAAAAAAAAAAAGTTATTTGGCTTATAAGTCATCAGACTACTGCAGTGAAATCTCTGTATGTGTGTGTGCCACGCATGTTGCCTAAGTTATAATAATACAACAATTCTTGTAGGGATCTACCTGCCTTCTTTTCTCCTAAAAATGTGAATACAGTTCATTCATCTATGCCAAAGGTATGCGTATTCTACCTGTGTCCTACTGGTTACTGTAAAAATAAACCATTACTTTAATCAGGTAGTAGTTATCAGCACAACAACTGTGTGTTCCAAGCCTGAAAATTGTTGCAAATTCCTAAGTTATCCTGTTTTATTTTCTGAAAGGTGCTGGTAATTTGCTGATACTTTAATGAAGCTCTACATTTCGGAAATGGGAGAAATTAGAGAACTCATAGCTCGGCTTACAGATAAATAGGTGAAATTGCTGCACATTTTTCCCAATTAACACGAGTTCAGAAAAAAACTAAAATGCTGCACAAACTGCTGCCAGGAACAGTTTAAAGATTCTGATGAATTGATATCGTCTAGACCCTGCCCGGGAGATGCTAACGTAAACTCCACAATGCCAAATTCATTTCCCTTTGAGAATAATAGTTCTAAAACATTGAAATGTTTCCTAAATGTGCTGATATTCAAAGGTCTTTGTAGACATCATCTGTGGGGTTGGAAAGTGCAGTCACTGTGAAAGGACTCTGGCAGCCAGTGTGATGAAGCCCTGACTCCATCCCCAAGGACTGGAGGAGAACTGGAGTCAGGCTCGCATGGACCGGATAGCTGGTGCTGCTGGATAACGAAGAGAGGGCACAGAAAGGCACAAGCTCTGTAGATTCAGTTTCCTCACATAGATTTTCCATGTCCCATAAAAATTGAAGATAACTTAGGCATTTGCAACAATTTTCAGGCTTGGAACACACAGTTGAAGATACCAAAATTTTTTACAAGACGGCAAACAGGCTGAGGTGGGTTTGATGCTGTAAATCAACAAGCTGCTCTTTGAGCTGTTCTGCTGCTTGACAAGCAATACAGGAACAGAAGCGTGAACTTCCCAGCTCCTTTTTAATGGTGCATTAACATCAAAGTCTAGCTTTACATATTTAAATGATTACAAATTAGTGGATGTTTGTTTTGCACAGTCTGGCCCTGCTCCTTGCATTCACTGTCATTATTAAAATGGAAATGGTGTGACTCTGCAATAAAGAAAAAAATGGATCGCAAATTCTTGGCATATCAGAGAATGCATTTTAACCAATAAATAATTATCTTAGAATAAATAATGCCCTTGGAAACATGAACTGCTCTCATTCACCTCACTGAGCAGTACACCTGTTCAGAGGGCAAAAAGGAGTCTGAAATATATAAAAAGAGTCAAAGATTAATCTGCATTACTTAAACTGCATAAATCGCCTGAATTTTCTTTTTCACATTTTCATCATCACAGAATAGTACCTACATTAAAACCCTGCGACAGAAAGCAAGCCCAGCTGTAGGAGAAACCTACAGATACCCCTGGGAATTTTCAGACAATCTTTACTGATCCCAGTTCTATATGCAATGTTTGTTTATTTACTCTTCAGATTAAATTATTCTCTTTATATCCGAGCTTGCAATTAGGCAAGATAAGACAAAATAGGTAGATAAGCCCTCAGATAAGCCATGCACATTTTGGATGCTGTACAAACAAGAATAAAAGATCCATGTCAGAGCATCCAATTCTGAGGTCCTAATTCCAGATTAATGACTTCACAAGGCTGTCTCTTAATTTCAGTCAAAGGCAGAGAGAGTAAAGAATAATCAGGAACTTTAGACTTTAGTTGTTCCACATTTGGAAGCAGCACAGATACTGCTAAAGTTAATACAGTTTCTTATAATAATAATAAAGTTTCTTAGCCTAAAATATGTTTTGCGCTGGGGCTGGAGTTGTAGGCCATGTGCCTGTACTATAATAAGATAAACCAACCAAGACTGACTTGATTTGTGCGCCTGGGGGCACAATTTGTCAGAAACCCCCACCATTTGCTATACTACTTCTCTAGCAAGGCAATATGACAACACAGGAAATCAGTGGCAAGCGAGGACTGGGTACTGTGATCCAGTTTGGGTCACCAGCAAAACATCCCTTTGACTTTCATGGTGCAGAACTGGATCCAAAGCACACGCTGAGTTATGCGCGTTACTGGGTTAGCATCAAACAGCCAAGAAGATTTTCTTCTAGTCTACACTTGTTTCTCAGTACCAGTTAGGCTAGCGTGACTTTCTGTTTAAGCCTCTCAAGCTTTAACACAGCTCATTTTGACACTAAATTATATAGAGAGCACTTAGGTGAGCAGCTGTACCTCCTCCTTTGGAAAGGTGGCCGTCTCCTGTTGGGAGCATTGGGGGACGCTGCTCACTAGTGATTTCTTCTTCTGGCACGGGTGTTTGCAAAGCACAGAACCACTCCCACTCCTCACCTCCACCAGGAATATACAGTTTTAAGTCAGAGCACAGTTTTAAGTTAGGATTTTAAGTTAAGTTAGAAAAAAGGGAGATTGTCCCACACAGAGACCCTCCATACACCAATACTTTGGGGTCTGCACTACCAGCTCATACAGGCTCTTGATGACTACAGACCACATCCATTTGGATGTCCTATTGTGGCAAATGCCTCAAAGGAGGCTGCCAAGACCTTGGCTCAAATGGGAGGGGTTATTGCGAAGACATCCTTCATACATGGTACTTTATGTTGAATTTCGCTGCCTGGGTATTTGGGAAAGGATTGGGTTGGTGTGATGGCAGATAAGAGTTGCTATGTCATGGTTCCTTGGCAGAGTGGCTGTAAGACAATAGTAGCAGCTTACCTGTTATGATAAGATCTTAACTGCCAATGTTGAATATTGAGACGACTACATTAGGAGATAAGCATTGTTAAATTTTAAGTAAATCAGTTTTTCAGGGGCCCATAAAAATACTGTTTGCAAGAACATAAAGCAAAAACTGGTGGCTATAACAGTAATGAAGAATTAGGGGATTTTTCATGTATTCTAATGGACCAGAAAAAAAAAAAAAAAAAGAGATTCCAAGTTCATAACTAGTTGAAGAATTGGTTCGAACAGTAAAAGCTGGCATGGGTGAAGTTATCATTTCTGTTCTACCCAAGCCATTTATCAGCATTGCAGCAAGCCACTGTGCACCATGTGCAAAGTTAAACCCGAACACTGGTTTTATTAAATCAAGGTCTCGGGTCTCAACATCTCAGATAGGCAAACAGTGATTCAGTCAGTAAGTAGCCTAAAGCACAGAGTGGGCCTGAGAAGCAAAGCTACAAGGCATGGCTAAGAGGCCATGTTTTAACTGCCAGCACAACTTCCTTCTTTTCAGGTACTGGAAGTGGACATAAAAAAGAAATTTATAAATGGATTTGTCTGCATCACTTTTCATACCAGAAAGGAGAATACACTGACTTGAGAATCCTGCTGTCCATATGGGATTGAAGGTCTATTTCATTGTGCAACATTGTGTGTTATTCCCTTTTAATTTCCAAGCTGAGGAAATAAAGAAAAAATATTCTTTGTCATTATGCCGCTATTATGGCAGAGAATTTAATTGCATTCAAATCAAGGCAAAGTTATATTCCCTTAGAAATTGTAACTTGGTCCAAAACACTGAGCTCTTTTGGAGTGATTGTTGCTACGCACCTTTACAGAAAACATTAAACTGATAGAAAGTGTGTATTATAGTTGATAAGGGAACTATTACATTGAATTTCACAACTTGTATGGATATGTGATTAATCACAAACGCATTTTTATTGTAACTTTTATGTATAGGTTATGATACGGAGCTGTAGGGTAGGATTTGTCTGCCTTATCCAAGGCATCTCAGAGTTAGATGTCCACGCTACAGCTAGTCATCCATGGGTGGCTCCTTTTAAAGTCAGTGGAGAGAAATAAGGACCTCCAAAGGCTGATTTATCTTAAGATGAAATGAATGACCCCCTGGAGGCTTGTGTTTTGCTACAATAACTAGCATGAGCAGAGGCACCTAAGTTCTGATGCCTAAACCATGTGAAGTGAATCCATCCTCAGGGGGCAATTTGATGATCTTTAGGAAGGCAATCATTCCATCATCATTATTGGGATCTTTCCCTCAATAAAAATGTAAAAAGTTTCCCCTTTCTTGCTTGCCTGCTTTGTTAGTGTCTATTTGTCCATCCTCCTCCAGAACTGTCATTGTTCAACCCGGAGATTATGTGGAAATGCTACCACTTCAGCAGTAATTACTCAAAGAACTGGTTTCAGTTCATTATCAAAACAAACTCCCTTGCTCCCTAGGCTGCTCAAAAGTTTCCCTCTTGGAGGAAGAAGAAAAAAAGTTAGTAGAAGGAAAGATGTTCCTTCCAAAAAGGCGGGGAGGATATTGCCAGCAGTCTTGTCTCAATCATCTCTGTAGCTGAGAGTCAGAAAGAGGAATTAGGATAGCAACTGGAGACATTAAAAGGCAGGTATCTGAGACTAGGCTTTGAAAAAATATGCAGGAAAGTCATAATAGACGCTCATGGTGATTAAGAATTGAAAATTACTTAGGAGTTCACTCTCGGTAAGTTTAGTTTGGTTTGAGGCCAAATAAGAATTAGTGTTTCCATTGAACTGTGTTAAAATATGACACATAGTTTGGGTGTTATTTATGCATGTTTAAGCAGAATGAAAAAATAGGCTTTCTGTCATTTTGAGCTAATGTCCAACCAGTGGGGACTCTTTTGGATCTAGAAATTCAGATTCAATGTCCAGCTCAAAAACTTATACATCCCAGTGAGAGGCTGTGGCGGGGCTCATCTTTGATTAAAAATGGCATGAAAGCATTCTGGCCGCTCTCAAACCGGTGAAGGGCATACCAAAAAGTACTTCTGTCTTATTTGTTTTCACAAACTTCAATTATATTTCTTTTTTTGAAGTCCAAAGACCTCTATGAAGCAGGGTGGGTGCCCAGTCTTCTCACCAGCTTCTTCTGTTGCTGAACAACAAGGCCAGGTGAGGGGAAAGCCAAGTTAGGTCCACAGGCTGATGTGGGGAAGGTTGAAGGTCTTGCCCAGTCTTTCCTGACTGTTTTGGTATGACCTCTCTCTCAAGGACCACACAGAAGATTGACTGGTGTCCCTTGTTCTCATGCAGGATGCCAAATGGATTGAGTATGGTGCCCACCTCCTGTCCTCCTCCATCACAAAAAAAAAGTCTAAATTTGGACCTCTGTGAGGAGGAGAGATGAAAGTCTGCACGTGGGTGAACTTGTGCCTTTTGTGGCAAAAAGACAGTGTACAGCCAGAAGAATGTCTGTCACCAGTGGCCATGGGGAATGGAAGGGAATCTGACCTTAGGAAAAAAAAAGAGGCGTTTCTTCCACAGTCTAAGCCTGTGTAGATCTAACAGTAGATGTTATTGTTGTTTTGCAAAACCAGCTGAGGGTCACTAACAGCTTCCTCGAATTGCTGAGCCACGGCGGAGGCAGGAGTCAGGCACATGACTATGTGAAGCGTGTGATATTAATACCCACCCAGGTGATCAAGCTAAATATAGAGATAATGCAGCCTTCTCTGGGCAGGGGGTAAGACATGAAAGTCTTACCAACAGCGATATAGGAGAAGAAAGGAAAGCTGCAACCTTTCTGCATCAGCTCCAACAACATCTGCAGCCTGCTGCTGGTGGGATGGGGTGCTCCAGGCTTCAAAAAATAAGGAGGCATCTGTACTAAGGTGAGTACTGCCCTGGGAGTCTGAAGAAACTATAAGCCAAACTAAATATTAACCTACCTCCGAGCATTGTAGCAGTGTAATTTTTTACGATGTACTACACCTGAGATGGTGCAAACATCTGTTACTGGGTTTGTTGTTTGTTTTGTGTCTGTGTCTGTGTGTGTATACACTCTTCAGAGAAGAGAGAGGGAAAGAACTGCCAGTCTCTGAAGTTCACTGTGACTCAGAGGTCCAGGTGTGATCCTAAAGAAAAGCTGGATTGAACCAGATTGAAAGAAAACGCTTTAAAGATACTTAAACAAGCCTCTGTTAATGTTCAGAGGTGGAGCGCTTCAACTGGAGTTTTTAAACCTTGCTTTTCACCGTCTGTGCAACGGTAAAGGAAGATTTCCCAGCTTCGCACAGCTACGATAAAGAAATACAAAGCGTTATTTCCTCCCTCGGCTGCCATGGGGCTGTGCTCTCCCCCATGAGCTGCTGTCGGTAGTTCAAAGGTGTGGAGCAAACCCAAACCTCCAGCTTGCACAATTTGTGACTTCTACTGTTGACCAAAAAAGGGGAAGGTGGTTCTCAGTACCTGATGTTCATCCAGCAAAGCCTTTCAAAACTGAAAGAACATTGTGCCATCAGCTTTGTTCAAAACCTTTCTCATGGTCCCTGCACCTCTCCGTAACTCCTCTCCCCAGATATGTTTGAACGGTCTCAAAAATCTGATTAAATCTGAAATTTAAGGGTTGGCTGAAAACAGCGTGTCTGAAGGTATGTGTCAGCAGTGGGCCTCGATGGTCGCTCGGCCGTGATGTTGTGTGGTCTGAATGGATGTCATCCTGTCTTCAAATGTCTTCTTTATGTCTACTCCACAGCAGGCTCCGAGGTGTCTGGATGAGCAGGATCAGATATTTTATTAGCTCGTTTAATGCAATGAAGGTGGAGGAAAAAGGCTGACCTATTTGTATTCTTTAGCAGATGCCAACATTTGTGACTTTGGCTGCAGGTGGAGCAGTTAAGTGAACAAAAAAACAGAGTAGCTAAGAGACTGAGCAGATCCCAGTTATCAGGAAGCAGAAGATGAGGGTTTTTCTGTTTTCCGTTTCAATGAGGACCAAATTAGGCTCCTAAATGTCCTAACACACATCCTGATAACTGGGGAATGAGACTACTCAACTCATCTCTGCAGCCACCTGTGCTCCTGCACTTCCTTTCAGAAAATAGCTACCTCCATTAACCTTATTCCATTTAAATGAATTAAGTGTTATCTGTATTTTCTATCCTGTGACCAGAAGGGAGACTGAACTCCATACATAAGCTCATTCTATATTTGTGTGTACAACTAAAGAAGTACTGGAGGAGGTCCATCCTCGCCCAACTCCATGATGGTAGGGAGAAATTTAGCACAATAACTCCTGAGACTGCGTGGGAACATCCTCTTCCCTGCTGGGCACTGAAGGTGGTGTTTCTGTGGTTCAAATTAGGATTAGGGCTTCTTTGAATGCGACTAACCATTTGCAAAATACAAGGAGCCTGCTTTTCACTTGGCATGATGGGGACTGCGAGTTGAGGATCAGCTTTGGGGTCCCACCTGGGCTATGTGCTGGGCTTGCATCAACTTCAGCCATTCGGTTTCTCAGTCCTCAATGAAACAGGAATAAATTCTTCTTGGTTCCTCACCCAAATGGTGCAAAGTTTTATTTTGCTCTATTTGAACAGCACTTTGAAGATACAAATCCCTAGCATTACGATTTGTTTCAACATGCATGTCCTGCTAGTAAAGTGCCGTGTAAAAGCCCAGCTCTCATCTCAGCCACAATGGTATTAACAATAATGCAAATGATTCAGAAATGTGAGTGGTTCAGAGGCCATAAAAGATAGCAGATGTAAGCGAAGCCAACAAAAAAAGTCTGTGTACTACAAAGCTGTATTACACAAGACTCCCATAACAATATATGCAGAATATTATTTGTATTGTAGCAGAAGCAGTCAGTATCCTCTCCGGCAGAAAATCTCATGTAAATCAGAAAATCTTTTCCAAGATGTTCTATAAATACACAAACCTTGTGGGCTAGGGAATGAGTTGGAGACTATTACCCAATCTGCCCTGGAGCAGGCCAGGAAAGTAGATCTGCTGCTGAAAGAGAAACAATTTTCCAAGATTTATAGACTGTAAATATTTTATTTACCCTCCAAAGAAGGAGTCCATACTCGTAGCAAAGAATGTGTACAAAGTGTGTGCAGGGTTGGGTCTTCTTTGGTTTGGTGTGACTGTGAAAATAAATTAAAGCATCCCTGGGAGCCAAGAGAGTTCAGGTGCCTTTTGGTCCCATCCCATTCGTCACAGGGAGGTATGGTGAGGTTTCTCAGGCGCGTCTGCCCTGGGAGCGCTGCAATGTCCTCACCCACCTGTGACTGCACAGAGAGCTTTTCAGACCTTAGCTCTGAGCTGAGAAAATACAGATGAACCATGAATACAAAGCATTTCGATATCATTTTCAATTCACTAGCTAGTGTCCAGCATAAACAGGCAAGCTGTTTCTGCTTCCAGCTTTCTTATAATTGGGTCTAATCTAGCTGAGATATAGCACATCATTTCCAAATGCTCTGTACACTTTAAGCAGTGCATAAGGGTAATGAACAGGGGTTTTTTGGTATGTGCTTTCTCCAAGTCTCATTAGACGTAGCACTAATATTTACTTGTTTGCATTTCAAACGAAACAGAGTCTATTTAATAACATCAGTGATTTCGTCAATATTGGCACAGTCCGAGTGCCAAGTGGAGAGCTGGATGATGTTTTCATTAACCTCGGCACTCTATAGTGCTGCAGTTGTTCTCAGGAGACTGTTTTCTGTCACCGTAGTGTGACCAGAGCTGTGGAGAAAGAGCAGTTAGTAGGGCTGTCTGCTAAAATCTCAGCTTGGTTCCTGAATGAGGTGCTAAAAGTGACTCCAAGCTGTACTATTCATCACTTTTGCCTCTGTCGCAGAAACCAGCTTGCCTGTGCTTGGTCCGTTAAGCATCTTCTCTTCCTCCTTCTGCTCTACCTGCTCAGGCTGAACCCCACAAATCCTCAAACTCATGTGGGAAACCTCAATTTTTGCCCCTTACCTGCTACACTAGCCCTGCCTGCGGAGCAGCTGATACTTGTTCATCACCATCTGCTTGATGTGACTGTAACTTGCCGTTCCTAAGATGTGGTTAGCTGGGAAGAGAAATGCAACACATTTATTTCTTCATTGCTACCCTTGTGAAAGCACACTGTGGATTATGTTGCTTACATGGTTTTCTGTCACCACAGTATTTTGCAGATAGCGGTGGATTTGTTCTTAAAATTGGTCCGAGGAAGGGAAGTGTACTGTTTCCCATGTTAGAGATGGAAAAGCTGAGGCAGGGAAGCAAAATGACTTGCTCAAGGAGTCTGTGGAGGAAGAGTGGGAGGGGAAATTCCATCTGCCAAAGAAGGAATTAATCCAGACTACAGGAAGCATGGGAGATGACTCAGTTGCAGATGATAAGAAGGTTGGAAGGCAAGTGAAAGCTGGCCTGAAATCTGGATGGATGCAAGAGAGAGAGGAACTAGATTTTCTGAAATTACTCACAAGAAAGTACCTGTACGTATGCAGCTGAAAGGAAAACCAGTACCTGGGTCAGGCTAGGACTTATCTGACAAAAAATAAGGAGGCTGTGAATTACAAAGTCATCTCTACTTGGCTCAAACTTACTGCTAGGCAGCATGCTTGGAGTAGAGCTGCCCGCTTACAGGGAGTCTGAATTAAAATCTCTGAGCAAAACATCCTCTCTTGAATCAATAGTTCTGTTCACAGCAGAGGTTGCAAGACAGGGTCACGAGAAAGAAGTTGTTATTTTGCTACTGAAAATTCTCAGTTTCTAGCTAGTAGTCATCGCTGTTTTCTGCCTGTTGTAAGTTACTGTGCTTAAACTCATGTTACTTTACATATTTTAATATAATTATCTATAAAAGTGATGGCAAAATAGTCCTCCAGCATGCTCCTAAGAGCTTTTAATCATTCGGGTCTTTTGCATAATGATATGATGGCAGAGATTTAGGTTCTGAGAACTACAGAAGCAATTAGTCTATTCACATGAATTTAGTAAAGTTAATCTACACTGGGCCAAATCCATAAAGCAGTTTTTCACATCTAAGGTAGTTTTCAGGTAATTCCCAAGATGATGATTTCAACTCTTAACTCCAAACTTTGTATTCAACCACCAGAACACACTTTTACCTCTGTATCATCTGATCTTTCGATAATATGCACATTGGTGTCAGCAGTGAAAAAAATATGTCTAAAACCAAGAATAAAGTGTGTCTTAGTGGAAGGACGAAAATTTCCTATCAGCGATGGCTTAACTCAGCAACTGTTATCTCACTGGGATCAGGATTTCATGGTGCTCATAATAAAGAAATAGTGCACTGTATGAGTAAAACTCCACGCTTGTATCTTCCAACATTGGAGGAAGTTACCCATGTCTTCCTTTTAACTGCTGATGGAGCAAATATGTTGATGCAGAGAAGTACCCAACGGTACAGTGACTCTACAGGAACAAGTACAGCCCAGTGAAATGTGAGCCAGTATGTTCTCCTTGGGGACATTTCAGATAGCTCCTGTTTCTACATGGGCTACAGATTGTGAGCAGAGATAGCTTCACAGTAGCTTTTCTGAATCACAGAGGGCAAAGAGGAAGGCGAGTGTAAATCTTCAGGACAAGGGAACTGAGTCATCTGAGTTTGGAAAACATCTACAGCTCATTTGTAGGTTGAGGTTTGCAGGGAAGGTTGTTTGATTGACTCGAAGAACTTCCTTGTCAACCTTACAAATAGATCTAAACTACGTTATTTTTGTGCTGTAAGGTGGCTGCCTATGTTTCTAGAGGTCATATTTGTACACATCTTGGTGCCGCAGTGTGCTGCTGTTACTTATCTTCAGCTAAAGATGAAAACTTGCCTCCCTTGTCTTCATGAGACTGTACCTCTTCTGGGCCAGCCCAGACGTTTCCTGAGCACTCTCAGTTATTGTCCCCTGTGTGCCCTGGCATCTCCCATGACCACTGCCCAGGAATGAGGATTGAAATGTGCTGTCTAAATAAACACAGTATTTCTACTTGATGTGAAGCAACTGTCCTTCCTGGTATTCACAGATTCCTGACAGAGGCATTGACTGATTTTATTAACAAAAATAACCCTCCCCTTTTGGAGTCAGTTTTACCTCAGCCCTACCACAAAATTTTCTTGGGCTGCCAGTGGCAGGTGAAAGAAACTTCTAGAAAGAAAGACCCAATAAAATATAGGTAAAATGTAGCTCTAAAGGATGTAATATTTTAGATGAAAGGCATCCTTCAAAGCAGTCCTGTGTATAGCGAACATGATGCCTTCGAAGCTGGCAAGTGCCCAAACCAGCTTCAGCATTCAGACAACCGAACATCCCTCTTTGAAACCTGATGGTGGGACAAATTGATGCAAAGATAAAAAAATTTATTTGCAAAGGAAAGACAGACTGGCAGATATACACATTTTGAGACCTGATGAAAGAATCTCTTCGCAACATTATATATTGAATTACCTTTACGGCTTAATCGTGCAAAACAAGTCTTGAATGATGTTATAAATGTCCCAGTGTATTTGTAGTCCCTCACTAAATGACCTGTTGGGTTAATTGCAAGTCTGCCACCAAAATTAAATGTTTTAATACAGTTTACCTCCTTTAGTCCTTAGGGCCACAATACCACTTTTATCCCAAGGCATTGTTAGCAGCACCCTGACCTTGGTTTACAAGCAGTTAAAATAAAATTTTGATCTGAGCATGACAAAATCCTGCTCTCTCCTGCATCTAGGTGAGCTGTAATTCCCACCTCTTCACACTGACCTTCGTGTCAAAGCTGAACAGCAAATGTGGGATGAGCACTGGGCAGGTGATGGACCTTCATTAGGGTGATGGTGCAGACAGTAATCTAATTGCCTAATTTAAATATCTGCATCAGAAAGCTGTTTTGCCTTGGCTCTACTTAAGTCAATGGAGCCTAATTCATGTGTGGTTCAGTCCAGAAAAGCTGTACTCTCTGGTGAAGACTTTTTTTTTTTAGCATCTCCTAAGGCACCAAAGCTGGGTGCATGAAAGCAGGCAGCCGGAATAACCTCCCACAGGGAAATAGGCACCTTGCACCAAGGAAAAATATTATGACAACAGCCTCCCATGAAAGGACAGGGGATGGGAGCTCTGCTTGTCAGATGGGTTCATCCCACAGGAATGAGGCATGAGAAGATGGAGAAGTCAGTGAAAACAGAGGAAGAGGTTTTAGAAGGCGACACATGGCCAAGAATGGGGTAAGGGAGCTGAGAACTAGCTTAATAACTGGGAATTTATTAGTTTTAAAAGCAAAAAGTCCTGTGGATTCACTCCTCAGCCCTCACTGAGTGTCCCACTGCACTTCCACACAGGACTTGTGACAGGCTGGAGGAGCCCGTACGGTACCACGCAAGTGCGGTGAGGTGGGGTCCAAACCTACCTGTCAGCTATTGCTTTTTAATCCAATGCTGCAGCAATTCCTTACTGGGAAGAAAAGAAAGTGGGTGAGTGAAAATGCCCTTTTGTTGGTAATTTTATGTTCTGAAGCTCAGCTTATGGATAAAAGGGTCATCTAGGGGTAGAAGAGAAAATGCAACTGGTAGTTTGACCTTTTATTGAATATAGTGGAGAGGTGATATGGGATGTGGTACTTCAGAAGAGCAAACCAACACATTAGGCACCAAAGAAGATAGCACTGAAAGTACCTCTGATGCACCTAGGATGCAACTCTGGGTGTGTTTAATACACAAGTGGGGAATAAGGGATCGCAGTCTGCTTTGGGGAGAGGCAGTAAATACAACAGGGACAGTCTGTATGAGCCTTCATAGACAGCCACAAACCCTCAGCATGGCAAGAGCAGTACCACCACTAAGCTTCCCAGCATCTCTTAGGTGATGACCCTGCTGTGAGCTCTCCCTGTGCCCAGAGGAGGCAAGGCTGGCTGGCTGGCAAGTCTGCCGTGGCAGCTGCACCTCCCTGGAAACCCCGGTTGGAATTTTTGCTTTCTGAGAGCAAAACCACACCGGAGTTATGACCTCATAGGAAGTCAAGTGAAAATAGACCCAGTTGTCAACAAGAAAATCAGATCTGGGAGGGAAGTGTGGTGAAGGTCAAAGCAGAAGGACGCTAGATAAATTCAGAACACACACAGTCTAACTATAAAGGTCTAAAAAAGTAAACTCCTTTGGGGCAAATGAGAAGAGATTTATAAATCTTCTCCTGATACACAGTAAAGAAGATTATATTCGAAGCAGCTTAATGTTACTTAAGGATGTGCCAACTTAAATCATACTCATTAACAACTCTTTATAACAGGCAAAGTCACATAGGTAGAGAACCAGGGAAGAGACCAGATTTTATGCTCAGCCCTGAAAAAAAAAGCAAAGAATAATAAAAACACTTTGGAAAGAGAAGGAACAATTTACCAGTTTGGACATAAGCAGACCTTTGTACCAGGTATGCAGGGTCATCCTCTTTGGTCTGGTTTGTATTTCATTGTCTTATTTTCAAACTTCCTATCTGATAACATGTAAAGGAATATGTATTCTAGACAACTACCTCATTAGAGTAGATATTTGTTTCATAGAAAGCCGGATGTTTTCGATGACATGTAGGAATGCCGTAGCTAAAAAGCATTAAAATAGCTACAACTTGCAGTGCATGTTAAAACAGAGGGAGCCTACACGGTACACTGTGCAGATAGCTGTGCTTCCTTCCAGTGGGCTGGAAATCATTGCTTGCTCTTCTTTGTTAAATGAAAAATGTGCTGTGTTAAAGATGTGATTTTGCATCTTACACAGTTTCATTTTCTCCACTGAAATAATGAAGAACAAACTTCCATTTTCAATAACATTTTCAGATGTTTTCTGGAATCTGAATCCTCCTCATTGCCCTCCCTCCATATCACTTTGGTAGGTGGCCGTTGGGGTTTGGGGCAGGGAAGGGATTGTTCAAAGCTCTTCCACAATGTCATGAGTAATTTAAAAAATGTCTTTTTCAAATCTCATTGGAAGTATTTCTGATTTAACTCTCAAATTTGAAACAACTGTTCGTTTACAAACTTCCAAGTGACTCCCACTGCAGAAATGTGGGAGGAGCAGCTCTTCAACATCAGGGAGCACCATTTCAGAAGTGTTTAATGTTGTTAGAGGAGGAATCTTTCAAATTATAAGTGCCAAAGATAGTCATTTTCTGATTTATACTGTATACATAGATATGTATCACTCAAGTATGAGAACAGGGAAGTGCTGAAGCATCCCCTGTGTGAGGCAAAGATACAACTAACTTGCATTATTTTCTGTTCTCTGAAGATATAAAAGACAATATTGTGGCAAGGAGCAGCTCGTTGAATGTGTGTGACAATCAGAAGCTTGCCAAAAGCCTCTCAGAGACATGTTTAGTATTGTTAATTCTTGTGATCACATCAAGTTATTCATCTTTTATCAATTCAGATGGCTCTCCTTCTGGGGACAGCCCGTCTCTCAGATGACATTTGATGTGTACTGTGTTAGCATTGCTGCATCCCCAACAACGAAGCAAAGATAGATTACAGTAGATTAGATGAAGCATCAGAAAGATGTTGCTGCAGTGCCACTTGTCAACAGTGAGGGCCAGACTGGTGACCGCAATCAAAAAAAAATCAAAGACTTGGGAGAGAAAGAGAGCTGCAAGCTGAGAGCATCAGCCTGAGCAGCAGCTGCCTTCCGTTCTGGAGTACAGTGCTGGTATGCTGCACCAGCAAGACTCCCAGTCCCTTTAAAAAAGGACATCTGTGTCTCCAGATTAAAGATACATAGATGATGAAATACGCCATGACATGAGGCGTGTGCTCCGTCGTTCCTAGCTAGCAGGGGCATTAACCGAACTCATTTCCTCCTCCCTTTCGCAGGAGATCAGCAAAAGGGAAACAGCAGCGACTTGCTGGGGCCCAGGGGGAGGACGCGTCCCCAGGAGGACAGTGCTTTTTGGGGTGTGGTGTAGGGCTGGCATAGGATCCCGCTGGGGATGTTTACATCCCTTGCATCAACTTACCTTACTGTCTCGCTATACGCATTAACCCTTGAAAAGACAACCCTGCTGATTGCAACTGCTCTTGCTGCAGCCATTTAACTCTTTCGTACGGAACCCAAAGAAGCTGTCTGGAAGTCTTCTGTAACTGTATCATTTTGTGTAATTGATTTTTTAGATATACTGGACTTACGTATAATGACAGCAGGCCTTTGAGTAAGGCCATCAAGAAATTAAAATGAGACACAGCCTTGGCAGCTTCTAGGACACAAATGGGGTATAGAGACGATTGAGGAGATTAGAGAGAAATGTAATTTTGTTCACATGGAAAAATGCTAAGGAGGAAGCAAAAGTTTTGAGGGGTAAGCAAACCACGCCAGAAATGAGTGTAGCTTCTATGTTCTGCTAGGGCTGATTTGTTTTCCTTTTGTTTTATGTGTCTCAGATAAAAATTCCAACTCTATAGAAGAAAGAATTTTCTACCATGAAGGTGGAGAAATATTGGCATAGGCTGCCCAGAGAGGTTGTAAAACCTCCATCTTTGGAGATAGCCAAAATTTGGGTGTACATGCTCCCAAGCAGCCTGCTGGAACTGGACCTGCCCTGATGAGGAGGTTGGAGTAGAGGAGCTCCAGAGGTCTTTCCAACCTATGCCATTCTATGCCAAAACTAATATGGTCTTTTTCCTTTGTGTACCAAATACTAGTAGAGGTGGATCTGTACAGTGTTTAGTGATATTACCTGTTAATATAACACTTTGAAAGGTCTCATCAACATCGCTTTCCATGTTATCTTTAATATAGTCTTAAAATAAGAGAAAATACTGCTCTTCTGATTCAATATCAGCTAGGTGAGTAGATACACAGGTACATGCCCTAGCTGGAAGCCTTGATCAGAGCAGTTGCATGTACAAACATGGCCTGAGGAGCAGTTACTAGAGCGGTAACAGCAACTCTGATTCCAGCTCCCAGTTAAATTCTGAAACACAAACCTGCCAGCAGATGACATTAATTTGTTTAGGGGGATGTCATTATATCGCATAGAGCAAACACGTGGATGCACGGTGTCAGGGGGACCCTGTAGGGCATCGTGGATGACGTGTACCTACAGCATGTGTATGGCTTCATGCTGGAGGAGGGGAAGATGATGAGCATTTAACTCCGCTCAGCATTGCCATGCAGGACAGGATGTGAAGAAGGGTATGTTCCCCACTCAAATCAATGTGAAGCTTCTTTTTTATCTAGTCAAAATATAATTATAGAGATTGGAATTTGGCTTCAAAACCAGGGCTAGCCTGTCCACAAAAGGTGAAGTGAGCCAAGTTATTGAACCTTGGTCCTTGGAAGTGTCTTCGGGTTTTTACACCATAAGATTCTGAGGCTGCCCAGTCTCTTTTTGAAGGATGCCTTTATGATTAAGCTGAAAAGTTACGTGAATTTTTTAAAACTTTATCTGCTTATGCTTACATTCCTGTTAAGCCTAAAGTCAAACTGCTTCTATAGGAGTGACAGCTCCGATGTGAGTGAAAGGCCAAATGAAAATTATAGAGAGATCTCATTTGACAAGGCCACTTCAGACAAAAGAAATGTTAAACAAATAGCCTTACACAATGGGAAATGGTGAACTTCTGCTGAACCTTGCTGATGGCTGGATGCCAAAGGAAAGTCTGAAGCTACCCACATGTTCTCTTTTGGAAATCTCTCTGGTTTTAATGTCCAGCATTTGTATACCATTTTAAATGGAAAATGAAGAGTGTTTAATTATCTTTTCAGGGTATGACAGCTGATAGAAATTAAAATGTCTGCCCAGAGCTCCTATGTTTCACAGAGTGAAAAACCTGCATACTTGTAATTACTCAGATGATATAAACCTAGGTCATATTAAGCCTAAAAGATAAACAAGTGAGACTAGATGATTTTGCAACATAATGATGAAAACGTTCAGGTCTATTACCCTGGATGAGTGTTGCTTTTGGACTGCAATCCACTGCCACCAACAGTAAAAGTGGTCATGGTCTGGGTAACTTTTCAGAATTGTCTATTTGGCTAGCAATGCAAGGCAAGGGCTGTGGGTAGAAGCAATGTCTTTTCTTAGGGTAGATGGAGTTCAAAGAAGCTTTCTGGCTTTCAGGACCACAAGTCCTTCAAATTTTAATATAAAACTGCAATTTCTCTGCCTAATATAAACCAAATCCTGGCCAGGAATATGAACTCTGCCTGTCAGGAAAAGGCTCTAACATCCAACCACCTTGTCATTTCCTTCTGATATTCTGGATTAATTTTTTTTTTGTCCATTACAGAAAAGCTGCAGTCTAATATTTTAAATATTCTGATCATTGCTATCTGCAGTAACTGCAAAGAACAAATTACTGAAGGGATCCATCTCATAAAGTAAAATTAACTATTTGAAATGGAAAGCTGCCATCACAATCTGATGACACCAATTAAAGTTGCAGAAAATGCAGCTCAGTGTTTGAGGCAAAAGAAAGACAGAGCCTGGGCCAAGTTGTTTTAAGGTGTGTACCAGTCATTGTCCTTTTAACTCAAGATGGATCTGAGCTTTAAATCTGAGATTCAAAACCAAGTGTCCTGAGAGACTGGAAGGTGCTTAGGTGCAGGTTTCCATCCCATCCCAGCCCCCATTTTTAGTAAGAACATTTTGTTCTCCTGGTAGAAGAACGAGGGATGCCTCAAAAGGCTCAGAGCTTTGAGTCAAAGATGCTTCTAAGCCGTAGCTGGCTGGAGAATTTCACAGATTTGCTGAAATTACAACCCGTTTCTCCCCATCCCTCTTTTATGATGCCTACAAGATGCTTGGCCATAGCTAGAGCTCAGGAGCCCTCAAACCGTGGCTTAATGGGCTAGGGAAGACAGACTAACTGCTTCCCAGTGCTCCCAGGCTTTTAGATGATCAGGTCTTCAGAGTGAGTTTTCTTTTTGGGATCCTGAGGACCTGCTACAAATCCAGCTACAGGTAAAAATTTCCCTGGTGAACTTGGTGGGTTTGACCTGTTCTGCTCAGAGGAATGTTTCTGCTCTCCTCACCTGGCACAAGTTCCTGAAGTGGAGTGGCTGATGACTTGGTTGCACTGGTGGCTTTAGGGGATGCCATTACATTATGGGACAGGGCTTGCTAGTCAGGGTACACAAGTGCCATTGCAAATCCTCCTACGTAAAATGCCTTTGAAATCCCCAGGAGATGCAATGTAAATCTAATAGAAATACTGATTATATGAAATTGGCTTGACCAGTAGTTTGTCTTCTGAGGAGATGTTGGCTAAAATTTCATCATCAAATAGCAAGGGGAGCAGAATGGGTCAGTCCTTCTCATTAAATCCTCCTTCACAGAGATGATTCGACCCCGAGGAGTTGTAAAAATAAATTGCGAAGCAGCTCAGCCTTTCACACGGGCCAGACTGCAGAGAGTGGCAGATATTTTAATGCAAGATATACCTGAATCCATAGACTTCTTGCAAGATAATTGCCCACCTCCCATAATTCAGCTGACACCAGCCGAACAGTTTCCAGTGCGGTGACATACTCACAGCTGTTTTCAGGAACAAATTATAAACATTTCTGGCTACAGGCTAAATACCACTTGGTTTGCCAAGTGCAGCTGAATGTAAGATGTATTTATGCTGAAGCAGGAAGACCCATGAACAACTCTCCCAGCTTTCTGTCCCTTTTCTCTGCAAAAACACTAATCCATGGCGCAAAAATTACTGCAGGAGCTAAGCTAAACACTACTTTTACTGTGTGAGAGCCTGTTACTCAGGGGCTGTCGTACTGTGATGAACGGTCATGGGCTCTTCCACTCCCTGGCCTCTCTGCCATTTACGGTGCTAAACAGGCTCAGCTAAAAGTAAAAAGCTTTGAGGCTGTTCTCTAGCTGCTAGCTTTAAATTTAGTCAAGTTAACGTACTGCTTCTCAGGCACTGTCTCCATTACAAAGATTGTATCTGCCACATCAGTCCTACCTGCTCCAGCCCATTAGCTTCAGCACCATTGAGAAGGTTTAGGGTAGGAGAAAATCCAGCTCGAGGTCTCCTGGCTGCCAACTGTTGCTGCTGGGTGTGCTGGGACAAGAAGGCAAAGTCGTGAAAGTCTCTGTTCTCTTCAGGCAGAAAACAGCCATAAATTCACATGGATCACACCTGCTGAACGATAAGGTGGCTTTCGGCAGTGAAACCACTCTGGGAGCCAGGGTCAGGATATGGCTTTTCCCCACACTGTGGTCATGGCAAAGTCATAAACAGACCAGATCCTTACTGAACCCAACGCACCTGGACCGTCACTTGCAACTGAGGTTGTGACAGGGGTATGGGAAGAATGATTGCTGGCTCTAAAGCTTCAGTAAATTTGTATTTGCTATCATTGTCCAAAGGTTTCCACTCCACCTCTGAATGAGCAGGTGAGCAACATTTACTATGCGGAAATTTTTGTAACAAAGCTGAGTCCAAACACGTCCCTCCTGAGGAAAAAAAACACTTCTTGATGTATAGACTATACTAGGATTGTTTTTTCCCTCTGGAATATGTTGGATAGGGAAAAAAATTCTGTTATCATGCCCAAAATGGATTTTCTACCTGAATTTCTGTGGCTGTTTTTTGATGGCTTTGTACAGTATGGTTTCAGGCATCAGTGTGGGAACTAGAGCAGTGTTGGGATCCAGTTTGGCTCTCAGTATCAGCAGGCTCATTCTCCTGCTTTAGGGTGAGGTGGGCAAGAAATCTCTGAACATTTTATTTTTCTTCTGGTTAATAACCAGAGAACCCAAAATTATATCAGAATCACCTAAAACACAGATTTAAGCCAGCCAGTTTTTTAATCCTCTCCCAAAAAAAGGAGAAAAACAACCCCAAAACAACTGCTTGAAATTAAAAGAAAGACTATTATGAATTCCTACCAAAATAACCAAAAAAAAAATCCATGAATCACGTTTCATGAGGCCTGGTTTCCTGCAGACTCTCTTACATTACTACCCCTCTTGCACTGCCATAGCCCCTGGTCCAGCAAACCTCTTACAATGCGCAATCACAGGACCTCCAGAGGCTAAGCTCTCTGCAAGACAGCTTCAGCTCTCCCCTCCACATCTCCTGGACCTTTCCTTTCACCAATTCCTCTCTCATGTCACCTGTGGCCGCCACAGCAACTGCATCTCTCTTCTTTTCCTTTAGTGTCACGCAGCCAGAAGACAGCACAAGCCGTTCCCTGGAGCGTTGTTCCTGTGGATTAGTTGGTGAGTACATCCATGGCCAGAAGCCTTTGCTGGAGGCAGGATCTAGGAAGCAAGTTCGCCCTGCCTTTCCCTTTGTGGCAGCATCAATAACATCACTTTTCCCTATGTGCTTCTCTATTTTTATGAAATTTAGAGGACTTTAATTTTTTTAAGACCTTTACTGCAGCTTGCTGGCTAGCTTGGGTTAAAGTTGATCACGGTCTGATGGCAACAGCCTCGTTTCCACAGGAAAACAGGCTAAAAGACTTCTCCTCGCCTGCACTTGGAAGCTGCCAGTTTGACAAGCTGCCAGAGTCTGCCTGACAAAAGCAGACCTCTCTGCGCTTCCTCCTGCAAAATACTTTCCCATGGAGCCTAAAGGTGAACTGCCAGGCCATTGATCTCACTGCAAACAAGGTATTGGCAGCAGTGGCAGGAGATCTCCGTGGGGACAAAGTGTCTGGGAATGACACACGCTGGCTGCTCGTTACATCAGTCTGGTACTAACTGGTCCCTAAATGAAGAGGAGTCACTGAAAGTGGATCACAGGCCATTTGACTTATTTTCATCAGTAGCTCTGAAAAAGTCACCCACTCAAAAGTTAGACAAGGCATGGCCTATCACAACTTGTATTTCAGCTTCAGCTCCCTTGCAAGTTCCTCCAGCTCTTGAACAGAACCCTTGCTTTAATCTTTAGAGGAGCACTTAATGCCAAGTCAACACAGTAGCCTGCTTCTTCCTCGTTATTCAGTGACTGATCCTGTTTCTCTGTTTTCGGCACAGGATTGAAAGGCTGATGGGAGAAGGACCTATTCATTCCTGCACATGCTGGTGAGTGGCATGGCTCCGTCTGCTGCCTCGCGCTACTCCAGCGTTATCCCTCACCACCCCTGCCAAGCTGGGGACTGGTGCTGTGACCATCCTGTGCACAGGGAACTAAAGACCCTAAAAGTAAAGGCACAGCTCTCTGTTGGTTTTGAATGTCCATCTGCTCTCCAGAGAGACCCTACACCCCTTGCAGCCACAGTGGCAGAGCTCTCAGTGACTCAAGTCGCAGCTATGAATGATGAGCATTTCTGTAAGTCAGACGAGCAGGATCTCAAGCAGAAATCTGGGGAACCATTAGCCAGCAGCTGTCTCTGAGAACCGTGTTGTACGAAACCCAAGTAATCGTGGCAGTGGTGACAGCTGTGGACTTTCCATTGTCTGGACCACAAGGTCACCCCTTGCCTTCCTGTGGGCTCTGTCTCACCCTACAGCAAAGAGGAAGGGGCCCCACAGGACAGAGTTTCTATCCTCACACAGATCTTTTTACACCCAGTCTGACACAGAGCACATCCATACCATGCACTGCATGAAATGCTGCATGTGGGGGCAAAGCCGTTCATTTTTAAACCAGGAAATGTTCATAATTGACCTGACAGCCTGGCCCCACAAAGAGTTGTCCTGGCACCACCTGGGGACAAGAAACTGTGGCACAGAGGAAGTCCTTGACTAGCTGGTGACAGCAGAATTTGGGACCACTACCCACATTTTGCAGCTGAAGCCAGTGGCATGTCAAACCACACGTTAACCACACATTCCTGAGGTCTGTCTGCTCAGGGGAAAAATGTGTGTGAGCCAGTGATCAACGGTTGAGAGAACCAATTTAAGTTGGATATGAAACTTTAATGAAGTGCTTGAATTTGCAAATCTAATGGCACCAGTTTAACACTGATGTCTGTAGGTGTTCAGGCTTTTTAAAAGGAAGCTGAGCTCCCCACTGTACCTTGAAACCCCACCCTGTGCTCATCAGAATCTACCTGGACCACCGACAAGGCTGAAATCCTTCAGTGTGCTGCCCAGGCCTCCACCATGTGCGCTTGCAGAGTCGCTGGTCATGGTTGTTAGCTCTTGGAGGAGATGGATGGGCCACTTTGATTTTGACCCTCACAGCTGCTTGATGGCAGCAAAGTGATTAAAAGATGCAGTGAGGGGAACGTGCTCACCAAGATGTGGCCACAGCATGGGAACCAACAGTAGGAACGGGAGGTCTGTGTGAATTGTAGGGCTATTGGGATGATGGGGCCGTGGTGGGATAGCTCGCTCAACTGGAGGGTGGACAGCCTGGGAGGGGGAGTTGCTCTGTGTGAGATGGCAGAGGGAATGGATGGAGATACGGCCAGGGATGGGTGACGAGCCAGCTGAGGACTTGTGGGTCAGGGTTACTGAGCAGACCAGCACGGGTGATTTCATCACGGGAGTCAAAGGATTATGATCAGCGGCACAAAGTCCAGCTGGACGCCAGTCACTAGTGGTGTACCCCGGGTGTCAATACTGCGACCAGTCCCGCTTAACACCTTCCTTAATGACCTGAATGATGGGCCAGAGAGCACCCTCAGCAAGTATGAAGATGACACAAAGCTGGGATGAGTGCCTGATGGACCAGATGGGTGTGCTGCCATCCAGAGGGACCTTGACAGGCTGGAGAAACAGTCTAGCAGAAACCGCAGGAAGTTCAACAAGAAGAAGAGCAAACACCTGCCCCTGGGGAGGAACAACCCCAGTCACCAGTATGTGCTGGGGGTCAACTGTCTGGAAAGCAGCTTAGCAGAATCCTTCCATGGCTTCCACACGCTGGCTGCGTTTTTCTCATTGAGCCCTGATGAGGGGAGCAAATGGGCGACCCACCTGCCCTGCGCCCCCACCAGAAACACCATGGCAGCTCTAACTGTGCGCAGATAACCGTGTGGATAGCTTAGATGTTACAGCAATTGTTTCAAGAACTTGAAATCTGTTGCGCTGTGGAAGGCACTCGGACTTCTGTTCAAGGGATGCAAATGGAAACCAACAGGAGCTTGTACATGATCTGATGCATAGCCTTCTTCTCTTACCTTGTACCTCCAAGTCATTTGCCTGTTTTAACCCACCAAGAGATGGGACCAGGGCCATGCACACTTTTTTTTTTCCATGATGCCTGTCTGGGGCAGTGAAGTCACAACATTTTTTAACATTAGAAACAGAACAAGTTAATGACCGTGCCCAGAACCCTGGGGAGATCAATTTCTCAGTGTCTACAGAAGTCTGCAAAATGCCAAGGTTTCAACATTTTCTTATTGAAAGCTGGGACAGTGTGTGAGAACACGATGGAAATGGCTGGAGAACCTGACTGTTGTCAGACCCCAGTACAAAATGTGACTGAAGATATTTCAGTACATCCCAATATGCTCTTGTGACTCTGTCTGCAGAAAACTTCTTTGTCAGAAGAGGTGCTCAAGGAGCAGGATGGAGCAGAAGAGCGTCCCACTACTGATTTGCATCTGCCTGAATGCACAGATTTCTATAGTTGTTCTTGTTAACCAAAACCTCACTCAGCAGGAGAGATTTTTTAACTGCACCGATTAATTTATTAAAGCTACAGACCACATTAACCAACAGGGTTTATTCCTAACACGACGAAGAGATGCATGTGCAGACCTTTTCCCTTTATCACATGGAAGTGCCTAACCGACATGTAAGACAGAAATCTCATTTTTACATGACAGTCCCCCACTACCTGTGCAGTGCTGCCCTTCCCCCTGCCCTGGGTGGGCAGTGTCTGCCGGAGGAGTGAGGAGACAGGGTTGTGCATATTGAAGGGGCTGGTGGCACTGGGAACTGTCTGCAGCAGCAATTGGCAGGAGACAGGCTTTCTCCTGAATTATTCAGAGCTGTCAACTAGAAGTCAGTCTAGGGTGAGATGAGACCGCAGCATTCATTTTGGTTTAGTTTAGACTGAAGCCAAATTAGTGGTAAATTAATTTTCACTGTCCACACACAAACACAGCTCCTCTGGTATGTCAAGATCAACTTTATCATCTGCTGATACCTTCTCATCAAAAAAACACTTGACAAATTAGTTGCCAAAGGTCTCATCATACCGTAATACGGATATTACTAGTTGCCAAAGTCTGCGTGCACAAAAATGCTTCACAATTCACATCCTATTCTTTTCTGCTTCACTAGTTTTTGAGTCTGTTTGGGGAAGACAAATTACATGGTGAAAAATTACACTTGGTGGGTTTCGTGGCTTATCCAGAAAAGTCTGCGCTCAAAACATGACACTTTGTCCATGTGGCTGTCCTGGTAAGCAATAATCATGAAAAAGCTCTGGGGAAAGCAGCTGGCTGGATTTTTATCTTGGTTTTCTAAATTATGTGTCTAAGACATGTTTCTAAGTTTACCCTCCATAGAGGAAGGCAGAATTTAACTGTCTTTTCCCTCTCTAACTGCTTCAGCCACAAAAGTTTCCACTGGTGGAACAAATTCTTTCCAAATGCTAGTGAGCAGCCTCAAACCCAACAGCCTCATCTGCAACCCCACGGGGGAACCTCGCCCCACAGCGGGACTTCCAGCTGCTGCGTTTTAGCCCGGTGGTACTCAAGGGAAGGAGTATTTATTATTTCCCCTGTTTCCCGGTGAACTTCAGAGCCATCACTGCTATTTACAGGCTGGTGAAGCTCAGCATGATGCGGGTACGTACTTCCTGGGTTTTTCCACTTGTTCTGGGTGCCTGAGATGCTGTAGTTATGTGGTACATCTGCCCAGCATGGCAAGTATTTCTTTATGAGAAAAAAAAAAAAGGGAAAAAAAGAAGCATCCTCAAGTTTCATAGTCCTTGGGACAGATCCGAGCTGCGTGATTATATCTTTAGCAATTAAAATTGTGCCGTGGGAGTTAGTCTGGAGATGATCAAAGGATATAGCTGATGTTTCTTGTTCGTTAGATAATACAATCCCTTTTGCTGGATGAGAGCTGGAAATGAAGCCTGGCTCTTCCTAGGGAAGATGACAGCTAGGCTGCAGGAGGTGTTGGTCAGCAGAGGCGCTTGCTGGACTCAGCTGGAGGAGAAGGTGGACAGGGCATCCTCCGTCTTCTCAGCTTCCCCCTTGCAGTGATGCTGCTGAGCTCAGCCAGGCAAGAAGACCTGAGTGCTGGCTTACCATGGGGTTTTCCAGGCTGCTCCAGAATGGCCGCAGGTGGGAGCAGGATGCCCACGGGCTCCTGCAGGTAGGAGGACAGACTAACCAGGGGTGCTTCTGAAAACCCCACCGTGCAGCTTGCCAGCAAGGGGTGTGAGGCTTGTGTTCAGGGTCCCTGCTTGCTCCCTGAGATTGTCAAAGTCACTGCTTCCCATTTTTGCTTTCATTGGCATTTGTAACTGGTGTCAAAGACCCCTCAACCCATGTCATTTCTATCTCTTTCCCTTGACTGTTTTCCCAGTGCCTCTCATGATCTACCGCTTTGGGTTTGCAACTGAGGTCATGTTCAGTCAAGATTCACAGGTGGAGAAGAATTGTAACACCAAAAATAGGTTTACTAAACCAGGATCTGCTTTCTAATCATTTCATTGTCAGTTTCTCTAGCATTCAGGACATTTCAGTGTCCAAACATTTCCAGTTAGAGAGACAAAAATAGCCTTTTGTGGAGCGTTGGCTTGGGGTGGCATCTGAGCCACTACTTGCCCTCCAGTTCATGGTAAGCTCAGCTCAGCATCCCTTTGTTTTGGTAGGCTTCATGCTGGTTTCCCTACAGAGTTGGTCCAGCCTCAGCCCAGCTAGAGCCAAGCAGGGCCAAAAGAAGAGCAGAGGAGAGCAGGAAGACCAAAATAGTATGAGGGTCTATTTTCCCTTCAGCACAAAGATGGCTCCCATCATGGCTAATCATAGCAGTCGTGCCCGCAAAGAGAGGTCAGAACGGACCCTGCAGCAGGTAAAGGGCTGAAGTGATGGCTCAGCCCTTTACCGGTAGCAGCTCCTTGGATCAGAGGAATATCTGGACATGTGAAAAGTGCCATTTTATAGGAGAGCCTCTGAGTCACTCCCGGATTTCACATCTCCATTCCCCAGGGCTTCTGGAAACAAAGGGCAAGTGTTTTTCTCCTGATGTCTTTAGCATTCATGTGCCAGGAACTGACAGGAAAGACTGAACACATTATTTTTAATTATTTGATATTTTTTTAAATCTCGTGGAGACTTTGTCTATGGCAGGGCAATGACGCAGGACAGAAGAGGAATCTCGTTTTCCAGCCCACTGGATGCAGCATATCGGAGCCCAGGGCGGTGCCTGCATGTTGATGGTGATGTCTTGAACTGCAAGGAGCCTCCAGCACGGCCAGAGTCCCCCAGCCCTGCCAGCACCACTTGTCATCCTGACCTTATGTTCCAGTGTAAGGGCAAAAGGGCCTATTTTTTCCTTTCTGTTAATTTTAAAGAGATAAAGATAGTCAGTGAAGTGAACTCCTACTCCCATGGAAATCTTCAAGTTTAAAGCTGAACATGTGAAATTTAGCAGTAGCTCTTTTTTATTTATAGGCTGCTCATTGTTTTGGTTAGCATGAGGTTATGTTGTGTGCCTCCAAACACAGTTAATTAGCACAAGGTCAGCTAGCTTTGAAAACCAATGACGTGAGTCTTTATTTTGCTAAAAGACTATTTCCTAAGGAAAAAAAATGTTACCAGCAGCAAAGGAAGAGCGTCCAGTGTTGAAATGTGATTGAATATAGTCTTGAATAAGGTTTCCCAAAGATATATTCTTGTTTGAACAGACATCTAGGTAATTCTGGACCTATTGAACTCGAAGGGGCTTGAGTCTGGCTTTCACCCTGACTGATATAACTCCCAGGCCTGCACTTTTATCACCCAGAACATGAGCTGCAGGCAACAACAAGAGATGGTCATCTATAA
Organism: Strix uralensis; assembly: GCF_047716275.1. NCBI lineage: Eukaryota > Metazoa > Chordata > Aves > Strigiformes > Strigidae > Strix > Strix uralensis. Next base: position 33,052,938 of record NC_133979.1, on the reverse strand, counting down.
GGAAGAAATCATGTTTCCCGTAACAGCAGCTCTGAGGAGAACCCGAACGAGCAGCACTGACCAAAAATAGGCTGTGATATAAAATTGGCTCGAAATTGAGACCCTTCCTAGAACTGTCCAAAGCTTTTTATTTTCCCTGTGATGACTGCAGGACTAATAGGACATGTGTTCATTAGTCTGCAGGAGGTTATTGTAATGAATAATAATGGATGTGACAGCAACCCCGAGGTAACTCAGTGACTCTGAAGCTGCTTCCCAGTTTTCCCATATTTGGCTTTCACCCTCTCTGATTTCTGCCTCCTGCCACACATGGAAGAATGAAAAAAAAAATGATTGGGACATTACTTTATGAAAAAAAAAAAAAGAAAATTAAACTGTAAAGTAGACTGCTGCTTAGCAAAGACTTTGCTTACGGGTCAGGGAAAGGAGCATAGTTATGGTGCCTCCTTGGAGAGACAAGCTTTTTCCAAAATCTCAGCCAAAAAGGCTGTGAAAGCATGTCCATGTTCTACAGAAAGTGTTGGCAACTACTTTCAAGAAAGTTACAATGATGTTTTTGGATGAAATGACCAGATCACAAAACAGTTGAGGCTGGAGATCTCTCCAGGTGGCTCTGAAGGTGTCTAATCCAATGCTCCTGCTCAAGGCAGGATCAGCTGGAGTAGGTTGCCTAGCACTACATCCAGACAGTGCTTGAATTTCTCCAGGGATAGAGACTCCACAACCTCTCCTGACCACCTGTTGTCTTGTTTATCCACCTTTACAGCAAACCAGTTTTTCTTAAGTTTAGGTGGAATTTCATATATTTTATTTTGTTCCTTTTGCCTCTTGTCCTACACCACTCAGAAGAGACTGGCTCCATCTTTACCCCTTTCCATCTATTTTTAGGTAGGACAGAGATGGGTGAAGCATCCTCACTGAAGATAAACCTGAAGGTTGGGCCCGAGGAGGATTTATGTGGAGAACCAGTTTAGTTTGCTAAAATGGGAACTATAACTGTCCTTTGGTTGCACTGAAGCACACAGCTTTTGCTTTTGGTATACAATTGCTGCTAGTTCATATAAGCAAAAAGGCAGCTTTGCTACCAAAGGGCTGCTTGCTGCCCCCCTGGGTCACTTCTGCAAATCACACGGGGGGGCTTGTCAGGCTGCACCTTGAAGCTGGTGCTGCTGGAGAGCACAGTGATATCCCGAAGCTTTAGATCTCATCTGTGACTCCACGAGAGCCCTGATCATCATCTTTTATGTCAGAGAGAAAAACCTGTTTGCCAGATCATCTGAAATAATTGTACTGGCGAGCTGAAATCTACTCCGGTTTCCCCTGGAAAAAGCAAGAGCAGCTTTACCTGAGTTTGCATTCACCCTAAGGTTGCTACAGGTGGACACAATCCCAAGCTGCAGCTGGAGACAGGAGGTCCCTGACCCCCTCCAAGGGCCATCACCTCCTGTTTCCCTCTTCAGTCAGAAAAAGGCAGCCTGGGGTAGCGGGAGCTCTTGGCACCCTGTGGAGCTGTCAGCACAGCCTCTGCACACCTTGGGGAGGTGCAGAGATGTGCGAGGAGAGACAGCAGAAACCAGAGCTATGTGGGGTCCCCTGACAGAGATTGGATGAAAGCAACAGGGGCTGCTGGCTGTTCCCAGGCTGAGCCCACGAAGGGGCTGCACAGCTTAGTAAATGCCTGCAGAGACAGTGCTGAGTGTGGGCAACAGTGTGGGAGGGGAACGAGAGTCTTTTTCAGGGTACCAGATAGAAGACTGATGCTAGGATGCAAATATCTGGTCATGCAAAGCTCAAAGCAAATGCCTGCTTGCATACAGTGTCCGGCTACCTCTGGAGAGGGAGTGTCTCCATTCATCACCTTCTGCAATGCGGCTGTGCAGGAGGAAGGGATGTTCCTGGTGAAGGAGGTTGGACCAGCTGGGTGCTGCTTACTTCACTTTGGTGCTTTTACATGGGACACCTGGGTGAGAAAGAAGAAAGGGACCCAGGAAACTCAGTTTGTATGAATTTCACATGGATCCTCATGTTCAGAGTAGCAGTCTTGTTTATTCTGGACTTTCATTTCTCTGGGAAGAAAAACATTTGGTTCTGAGATAGCTTTGAGTAGTACTTCATCTCCTGGGTGGTGGTTTTTTCTTTGACATGGGAGGCAGTTCTGTACTCATAAGTGACATGCCTTGTTATAAACATAGATAGAAATTCCATATGTTATGGAAAATGTTCCCTCAGCTACGATACACACAGAGCATGGTACGCAATTCCTGCTGGACCACTAGCAGAAATGCTCCTTTGAGTCATCACAACATCAAGATTTGGGCAAAGGCTGGAGGATTTGGTTCCCAAGCTGAAGCACTGGGACCCTATCTTCCAGCTGGCTGTAACGAGGTACACCTTCCCAGAGCTGATGAGCAGTCTTGTGTCTTGCAGATCCAGCTTCTTAGTAGGCTTATCTTTGAAACAGGTTCCATAATGAACCATCATTACTAAACAGACAAAGAAAACATGAACAATAGACACTTGTGGTGAAACAGGGTGTAAGACAGTCAATAGGATGCAGCCCTTTTAGAAGGGCTCTTTGGTAAGAAGTTCAAAGCCATAATCTCCTTGGAGGTTGTTCACCCTTTGAAATTAAGGGCTCAGCCAAGTCGTTGCAGACTGAAATCCTCTCTGTAAGTAAATGTGCTCTGCTTGCCCTGAGCCCATCTAGGGTAGGCCCTAGATGAATCCTAGCTAAAGCACAACTCAAGCTCAGGTACTTGATTTCAAGTGCCCGGCTCTGAATTCTGTTTTTGTGGGATCACTGAGTGCCATAAGTACGAGCAAACTGGTTACAGAGCCCAGGAATTAAATGGAGTCAGATCATCACTTTGATTTCCACGAGGGGAAAAGATTTCAGGGCTGCACCCAGTTTTAAGTAGTTTTTGAACCTTTAATGAAAAAAAAAAAATTCCGAATGTGGAGTTGAGCTTCTTTGGCTTTTCCATTTGAGTCAAATTCCAGGTCAATCATAGTCTTGAAAAGTCTTTCCCCCCCCATCTACATTAAAGGCTGAATGTACAAATTGTTTCTAAAAATATTTGGTATTTTCAAATAAATTAATTGTTTAACTTTTGCATTAACAGTCAAAAACCATTGAGCAGTGTCATTGTCTGGTACAACCCCCCACCCCCTGCAATTTGAATCTGTTGACTCTAGATGGATACGACAGGTTGTTTTAAAATACACAGCATGCTATGATATCCTAAAAGTTCAAATAGGTTTGAGATTTCTGTTCTTGTCCTCTGGAGACAGAAACTAAGCACAAAATGTACCAGCTTGGGATGTACCAAAGTAGATCTGTATCAGAAAAATATGTTACTTGCTTCTATGACAACATTGGAGACATACAAGAAATAAGACACTACGCATCCCACACATTAAAGAGATGAAACTGCCTGCTATCCTGAAGTGACCATAAAGCTTTCTCATCAGCTCCAGTACTTAAAGGCTTAATGTTCCTTATTTGCATGCTTGCATGACGAAGATGTTGTGGTGCAGAGCACCACAGAGTCTGCCATAACTTCTGCTGCTGACTGACATCTCCCACCATGACCCTCAACAGGGAATCTTGAGTTGACGGCAGCTGTGGTGCCTGCCATCTACATTTTAAGAGCCCTCAAGCATTGGGAGGCTGGGATGAACGAGCTGACGGCTGAGGAAGGCTGTCAGCAGCTCTGTCTTCTGCTCTCCTATTATATGGGGAAGAAGACAACCTCCCACTCCGCAAACAAGAATATTATCTGTCAGTGGTATGGTGCTATAAAGTTTAAATACTATCTTTGCCAAAGGTGGTCCTAAAAGCAAGGTCCAACTGCTTGACTTCCCCACCTGGAATACAGGGTCAAGAGTTTGGGGTTTGTTTCTTTTTCCACCTCCATCAGGTTGCTTTGAAGGTAAAAATGGCTTTCTTGAACCTTGCGTACTGTAAACACAGTATAAGGGTGAGAAGAACATGAGGTAGGAGCTCTGTGCCTATGGAAAGCTTGTTTGAGCCTGGCTTTGTGCAAAAAATGTCTGAAATTTTCCTGACCTCCACAGGTGATCTCAGTATCAGGTCAGGGAGGCAAAACACCATTTTGTCTCAACAGCATGAACCCCAGGCCCCCCAAATCCACCAGCCAACTTGGGGTTTCTCACCTTGAGGGGCTCATAGCAGACGAGACTAGCTTAGATGGCAGGAGATGGGGTTCCCAGGCTGCCTGGACCAGGAAACCTAGCAGGGGTGCTGAGGGCAAACAGGACTTGAGGTGCTGTGGGGTGGCCCTGGGACAGCTCCACCTGAGACCCTATGCACCCCCTGTGACAGGCCTGGGGACCCGTCTGAAGTGCCTGGAGCTTCAAGGGGGGGCACAGGCTTCACAATGCTCAGCTCAGGGCTTGAGATGGCCTCAGCTGATGTCAGGGAGCAGCTGACCCCCTGTACCTGAGCAAGGTGACAGGGCCAGGTGACCACAGCAACAGGTTTCCAAAAGCCCCATGATCATGCAGAGGAGTAGGCTGAGGTCAGTGCAGGATGGACAACCCATGGCATAGCTCGGCCATGGCCTGGGTGCTCCTGGGCAGGCAGCCATGAGGCCCAGGCAAGAGAGGTTCAGAGCAGTCAAGGCCCATTAATGTCCTCGGTCCCACCTGTAGAAGAGTGACTCCAGATGTGACTCCAGCTGTAACTGGACCCCTAACCTCCATACCCCCCCACAGAAGGTGTCGGTAGGAATTAAGGAAGGACTCCCACGAGTAAGAAACACTGTGCTTTCCTGATTGGGACCTGTCTCACTAGTTCAAAGGACTAAAAGCTGTCTGCTGCCCTGGAGGTGCCTGCAGGTGAGTGGCTTTCTTGGGCTGACTTCTCATTATCCTCTGCTGTGGCCCTCCAGGAGCTCTCGAGATGGGGAGGTTTGAAGGCAGTGTGCTTAACCAGTTTTCTGCTCAGTCGGTGTAGTGAAGTGGAGGGTTAGTTTGCTGTCGCTGTATATCTTCTCCCTAGTTGTCTTCTTCCAACTCGGCTTGAGCCAGCAGGAGCAGTGAGAGAAGCATCCTCATTAATGGCAGCTCGTAACTGCGAGCTTGGCATCTGGTGGATCAGAGAAGATGAAATCATTTGTGTTCCTGCCTGCACAAGGCTAGAAGCAATGGAGAGAAGGCAGCTTTAATTAAAACCAGTCACCACAGATCATAAAGCAGCCTTATCAACTTGCAGGCAAGGCACACCGTGCTCCAGAGAGTGCCGGGCTGTGGGAAATGGAGATGGCCCACAGCGAAAATTGTAATAACGAAGCATCAGCAAGGAGCGGTGATATTTACTGCAAAGCAAACCTACCGACCCTGTGTCTTGCTTTCTCTCCTGTGAAAGAGTCCCCTAAACCCAGCCTACTCCTTGATGTGGATGTCAGCACCGTGTGGCACAGATGAGTCCGTGCTTCTCGGACCATGCTGTGAGGCTCGGCTGTTTGTCCTCTGATCACTGTGTGTGGTTAAGGCTCTGGACACCAGAAGTCCTGGAGGCTCGGCCACTCCCAACCCAGTGCGTATGTAGGTCTGAAACTCCTCTAGACTCCTGTTGCTTAAGCACTGAATGACCTCGGGTATTTGAAGTGGTGCAGCAGTGTTACATACAAAAAATACTATGCTATGGTTGTGCTGAAAGATAGCATCCAATAGTGTAAGCCAATATATATAAATCACTCTTTCAAAAAGTGAAGTAGCACGTTTAAAGCAAAGCTTTTGGCTTTCTGTGTGCTTCAGGCTAAGCCAGGCTGAAGGTCTATACTCTGCTTCTGTCTGTGGATTTGCATCGCTGGGATCTGACCTGATGCTCAGTGGAGCTCAAACTGGGAATATGCCTTTGCTTTTCATTAGAGATTTGAATTTGCTGAAAACAGCTAGATGTATTATTCATTAGTATCCCCTGCAGAAGTCACAGACCAGCTTTTCCTGGACTGCATTCAATGAAACAGATTTCCATGTAGTACTGCTATGGGGTTGAAAGGCTTGTGTGAAACTTCTGTTAGCTATGCGCAAAGAAATTCATGAAAGTCCCAATCCACAAGAGACTACAGAATTACTAAATTCACTACCTCCAAGAATTTTAAAATCATGAGTCAGGCCTCAGTCATAACTTTTTTTTTTTTTTTTTTTTTTTTAAATACAAAGAAACCTCAGGGTCTTTATTTGCTTACTGGCTTGTGAACATTGAGTTCTTGTTCTCAAACACTCAGGCCCTCATAGTTGGGGAAATAAATCTATTTCTAAATGAAAAGCCAGATTCTCTGGCAAACCAGCCCTAGAGAAGCTGATCTTTAACTGCAAGTTTCATAACTTTTTTGGGGTGAACTGACCGCTCCTACGGTGTAATGCTACCACCTAATACGGACCTTTTCCATATGGACTTGTGTGTAGTACAGGTCATCACTGCTGAGGATAGGAACTGGTAGCTGGTTTTAAAAACCTCCCAAACTGAGCTTTCCAAACAAAGCAAAGCATGACTGAGGGAAGGGCTGCATGCTGCATGAATGTCTCCAAATAATGCCCGTGAAAATAGGATGTGTCTTGCCTCCTGCTTGTTCAGGAGGAGCCAGACCTCACGCAGTCTGTGCCAGCAACAGGGGCACAGTGGCTGTCAAAGCGTAGAGGTGCCCTCTGATTTTGCCTTGGGATGACACAAAGCGGTTATTTTAATCTTAGGTCTGAACTGCTGCCAAGCTTTATTTAAAAATACATATATAAAGGAAGGCAAGCATGCAAGTCATGGGAAACTTCCGGGTACATTTTAGCCATGTGAATAATGCCACATATGTTTCCATTTACCCTTCACTCCTCCAGCCCCCAAACCTGATACTTTGGACTGATCTCTTCACTCTGCCAGGAGCATGGTGGCAAGCACATTGAGGGCAAGTGCCCAGGGACTGTGTTTTGCTGGGGTGTTGAGGTGTTGGATCAGCTGTAGCAGGGAAAAGCCAGCACACACGGAGGACTCAAAACTTCAAATGAAGTGAAGTTTCTTAACAGAAACCAATAGCTACCTGGCTTGTGTCCTTCCCTTCACCCTGGAAGACAACATAAGTGAAAGAAGTTTTTCAAAATTCATCCATTTCTGTGAAACACTGCCCTTAAATGTCCTTAATCGTGGAAAATTATGGGTTGCAAAGTGCCTTCTGGAGAAGGTATGTTGCACTCATCTAGACCTGATGTTGGTTCAAGTTCATCAGCTGCCACAGTTACATTTAACAATCCTACACTTCACCTGTTTTAATGTGAATCTCACTTGCTATTAAGCATTTTGTTTCAAAGATGAACTCTTGAGACCAGGTGCTTATTTGTGAGGAAATGGTGCATCTCCAAACCAATGCGAGCTGTGCTTCCTCCTGTGCTCACCTGGGTTTGGAGGTCAGTATCTGAGTCTCAGGTTTCACTGAAAACATTCAGCACAGCTTTGCTGACAACCTTTTCACCTTAACAGTTAATCTCTCCTGCTGGCAACCATTACTGTTTATCCATCCAAATTGAATGTCCCTTCCTGGAGCATGTCCCTGCTAGGAGAATCTGGTAGGATGGGGACAGCTGACTCTGGAAAACTGAATTAGAGCTAAATCTCTGCATTAAAAGCCCATTGGGCTAAACCATCCAATGCAGCAGTCACGTTGTCAAAGGCCAGGAACTACATTTACTTTCTCCCGGAAGGAAAGCCCCCCAACATTCAGCTTTAGTGTTCCTCAGTGCTGAAATAGCTGTAGGAAGAGGATCAGAGTGTGAGGATCAGGGGTGCCACCTCTTTCAGAGCTCACCTGGGTGTTGCAATTCAGGGCTTGCAAAAACTCGTCATGGCGGCAGGTTGCCTGCTCTGAAACTTTTGTGCAGCTTTCGGGAAGGATTAAGTAAAGGTGATGTTTGACAACAGCATCATTGCTTGGCTGTGGGGTTGTGAGTAGCTGGGCCAAGAAGAGCAGGATTAGTGCCTGCGGGAAGCTTTCATCTGGAAACCCAAGCACTGACTCAAGCAGCTGTAATGACTTTGTGGGCTGACCTCCTCGTGTTGCTGACTGTAGGCGTTCAACCGTGGCTGGAGATGCTCCATCAAATGGGAGATGTTCCCATCCTGCTCAGGGGGAGCATGAGGGGAGGCAGAGAAAGGACAAGGAGGGGAGAAAAAAGAATGGATATTCTGTTAGCCTGTCCTAAAGTGTCAAAAAGTTTAAAATAAATTGTTATGAGCTTCTTGAGGATTCAGGAGATTCAGGCAGGGCGCATCTGCGCACATCATCTGGGATGAAAACTATCCCAGCTCTTACTTGGTGTGGTGGAGGTTGGACTGTTGGATACCAGAGCTTTTGAGCTGCTGCCATCTGACAGCAAGCTGAATCATTGGCTGTTGAGTCTTAAAAGTGCTCTGCCTTCCCTTCATCACCTCTGTTCATGTGCCTGGCTGCTTCACAGGCATCTTCAGGTATTGCCCTTTGAAGGGGATGTTTATACTGCTTGGGTTCTCTTCAGAGTGTAGTTACAGTTGATTTCTGATTCAAAGGTGGGGTTTGGGTTTTGCTTTCTCATTTTTGGAGAGTTTTGGTTTGTTTATTTTTCCTCAGCAAAGGACCCAAATTTCTCATTTCTTTAAGAAAACAAATTCTCCAAGCAGATGACAATCATTAAGATGGTTTCAGGAGCACTGAGATTCCTTGCTCGCTTCTAATAGCTCATCTGGCCAATGTTTGACCTGTGGTGCTTAAGACTCCCTGCTTGGAGCATCAATAGCAGTCACTTTTATGCAACATCATAAAGAATAGTTTTGATACTACTCAAGAGGTGGGTGAGCTTTTTTTCTCCTGACACTTGTACAATAACAAATGTTCCCAGGGCATCTAAAATGGTATGGATCTGTGTATGCAATGTGTTTCTTAAAACATGATCACTCTAAACTTGTCTCTGAGGGGAGACACTGAATGTGTCTGTTAGTTACCTCTTACGGTGGTGAACACTGAAGCTGTCCCGTGGTTTCACCTTTGGAAAGAAGGTGAAGAGCGGTCAGGGGGAATCCAACAGAGGCATAACCGGCTGCGATGGCACTGGAGGAGCTGAAGACTGGAAAGTTGTAAGGGTCAGTGTCCATAAAGATGTTTTCTAGTACCTTTTTACCCAGTGTAGACAATGGTTAAGTGCTTCAGCACTGAAATCGTCTGTACTTGAGGTTAGAGGTACAAATATACTAGGAAGCGTCTGCGTGCAGACAGGTCTTAAGAAACCCCACAATAATGGACATGAGGTTAACGGAGCAAATGGAAATCCAAAACCAAGTTGCAGTGATCGCTTCTACTTCTCTAAACAAGAAATTTTGTCTCTCCAGTGGGTAGGCAGTCCTTTTCCATAGGGGAGTATGAGTGAGAAACAATATTATGTGTTCTCCTGTGACATTACCCTGCTGACATTAAGAAAACTAAACTTGTACTTTTATCATCTGCTCAGAATTTTATTTCAAAGACCACCCCACTTCCAGTGCTGAAATACCCTAACTTCTTCCAGCTTAAAATAGTAATCATAATTTGTGACATCCCTGTTCACTCGAGTGACATAGCAAAACAGCTCCTATCTCACCAGCTGGTGAGAAAAATGGCTGGTAGTTTTACTTAAGGTTGCAATCCCAGTAAAGCTCTAAAGCTCCTAACGCTCAAGTGGCAAGGCAGATGGTAGAGGTTCTATACTAGTGGAAATCACAGTTAGAAGAGGGTTGTGGGGGGATTGAAATCTGTTGGGGGTCATGCTTCATTCCTCCCCCCATCAGGCTTGGTCCATTAGTGTGGGATTTGGAGACAAGGAAGTTCTGGTGCTACTTCCCTACATGGAGTTACAGTTCATACTCAGGTTCTGATGGTCAACAAGTGATATTGCTTTTATTCAGGCTTCTTAAATGCCTTTGTATCTCTAGTTTTGGTGTGCGAAGTGTTCTGTGTACATATATTTTTATTTTCTCTTTTCAACCTCTTTGTGACTTTGACCTTTGAAAGACTGTAAAATGAATCTATGTTTATAAGAGTGCTGACCTGATGTGCAGACACCTGGGTTTTGTTACCTTTTTTTTTAGGGACCTTCAGCAAGTTGCTTAGTTTCTTTTGACCTTCCTTTCTTCCTTGGCTTAAACACTTGGTGAACTCAAAAAAGAAAATGCTGTAAGAGACTCAATAGTACTGTAAATTGTGAATGAAAAATGGGAATTACTTAGTGATAATAGATTATTAGCATAGTGGGAATGTCCCTGGAAACTTAATGTGGGATATCAAACATAGCGTATATTTAAAGTGTACATAAAATTGGGTTTTTTATTCTTGCAGAACTTTTAAATGGCCTCTAAGATTAATAAATGCTGGCTGGCTGCGTATGAGGGGCCATGGAGACTTGCCTGGAATTTCTTTAAATTTCCTTGGAGATTGTGTGACGTTCATGAGGCATGAAGTCCTGAATCACATATTTCTAGTGATAAACAGCAAGTTTGTCTCAATGCATTTGTGACCGATGCAATCATGCTATTCTTCTGCTAAAGATAAATCTAGAGTAGGGCAAAGCAATGATGTCATACTCTGATTAAGGACCTGGATAACAGGCTGAGAAGGGCAGAGGACAGCCTGTTCTGCCGAGCAGGACTTGCTGCGTCCCCTCTCTTGGACGAGGCTTGTGTAGCCTGGTGACATGGATTATAAATGTCCACAAAAGGTCTGCCTAGGCTGCCGGGTTTACTAGTTGTAAACAAGTCTCCAAATTCACGTGATGCAAGCTTGGATATCCCTTAAGCAGTTCTTTCAGACTGGGAAATATAATGTGTCGTGTGAACCATAGTCGCTCACCTCTGCTTGCAGGGGGACACTGAGCCATCCTGGGAACAAGGTCCACCAGCCCTGATGTGGCCTCTCTGAAGCTAGCTTTTAAGAAAAAAATAGCAAGGGCTTTCAGATCCAGTTGCAAAAATAGATGTTTCCTGTGTTTGCTCTGAGCAGAGCTAGGACGATGGCATCAGATGCTGAGTATTCATTATTGGAGCCTTGCTTTGCTAGTGCAGAAATTAGAGATGCCTGAGAACAATCTCAGCTTTATTTCTACCTGCTGGGCACAAATTATTTCAGAGAGAGCTCAGACCTGTGTTTGTGTAATGAAACACCATGCTGCCCTCATTTGGTGTGAAAACCACACTGGATGTCCCAGCTGCATGGCCCGGGCAACTGTGCTGTCCTGGAGGGACTGCAAAAGATGAGCCACTTGTTACCTCGGCCTCCAAAATTCGGGCTGAAGAGACAGTTGCAAGTACTAAAGATGCCAATTAGGCTTGCAAATAAATTTTCTTATGTGGATGGTGAACAGCACCACTAATTGCTAATAAATGGAAAGCTGTATGGATGTCAATGTAGACTTCAAAGGGCCGTTTGAGGAAGCTGTTTTATTCCTGGTAGACTTGCTTTCCCTGTAGACTTTTGGTGTAAGGACTCTGCTTGTTCAGAGGCTCCCAGTGAGGTTTTCAATGTCAATATTGATTAGGGACATAGAAGGTGTATTTGATGTATGCATGAGGAAGTGCTCTATTTGTGATATCCTCTGAAAGGTCAAACAATTATTTCCTACCTATGGTCAAACAAACATTAGAGCAACACAATACTAAAATCTTAGTATGACCCCAGTGCTTAATTACATTTTCTTCAAATAGATGCTAAATTACAAAGACATCTACCTTTTCATGGAGCAGAAGTCATAGCTATTGCACTGTTTTATTCTAACTTATCTATACCTGCCCTGTGGTCTGTTACTTTGTGTGCAAAAATGGTCCCCACTGGTGCAAAATTCTCACTTGTAAGCAAATAAATGAAAGGACCATTAACAGCAAACCATCCTATGGGTATTTAGTTAAAGAACATTTGCAATATTCAACTAAAAAAAGTGAATGGGTTGGAAAATCCTCTGAAAACTGAATGACTTTATCTTTACTGGCATCAGTCAGCTTTTGAGTTAATAAACCAAACTCTTGCCAGCTAAAGTATCTCTTCAGGAGTGTCAGTAGCTAAGGTATGAGGTTGTTCTTTGTCAGAGGCTTGATGTATGTGCGTGGTGGGAATGAACTGATGACTTTGGGCTCATTAGGCATTAGAAGTCCTCTCTGGAGAGCCAGATCCATCTGTTTTCCCATCTCTGCCTCGTTTCTGTACTTGGTTACGTGACTTCCCCTTGAGAACATTTCCTCTGAATATTGTTCATAAATATTTCCAAGAAACCAACAAACTATTGTTTGATTTCTGTCTCTCTTTTTGCCTTTTTTTTTTTTTTTTTTTCTGGATAGTTTTTCAGCAAGGAACATTACTACTGTTGGTCTTTTCAGCAGGTTGGGAGATAGGGGGTTATTGTTTCTGGGTTTGGGCAGTTTGTTTGGATGGCTGTTGACTTTGTTATTGTTGTCTTTCCTCTTCATTTTTGGCAGTCTGGGGAAGTGGGTGGTTCGCTGTTTTGTTTTTTTGACCGTTTGTGAATTATTTATACAGGCAGACTTTTGTGGGGGTGAGTTTTTCTTTGGGTTTTGGTGTTTGTTTGTGGGGTTTGTTATACCTCAGGGAATTGTTTTTTTGTTTGGCTTTTGTTATTCTGAAGTTCATCTTGCTCTTGGTAGTTCCCAAGTGGCTTCTGTGGCTGGTAGCTTCTGTAGCTCTTTCTTGACAGTTTGATTTACAACCTAAAAGTTCTTTGCCCCTCAGACCCAGGCTGCCCACTGCTCAGGGAAAATGGGGCTCAGACTTGCTTTGCTCCTTCAGAAAATTTCTGAGTACACATTTCTGAGCAGCAGCAGAAGGAGGTGGTGACTGGCAATAGCCATGCACTTGTAAAGGGTTAATTGAGTGCAACCAACGTGCTTGCCTTCTGAGAAAAGACGACTGAATCTGTGGATGAGGGAAGGCAGCGGATGTCACTTACCTTGACTTCAACCAGGCTTTTGATGCTTGATCTCCCCCATCTTTCTTCTATCCAAGTTGGGTTGTTATGGTCTGGATGGGTGGACTACTAGATGTGTGGGAAAACTGGCCAGACAACTGGGTCAAAGCGTTGTGGTTTGTACTCTACCTGAAGCCTGGTTACAAGTGGGGTTACTCAGGAAACCCTCCTGGGATCTCTCCTGCTCCTGCTTTGGGAAGGAGGATGACTAAAGACTTCCCAAGGTCCGTTTTGACCTGAATAATTGTGTTATTCAAACAAGCTGATGACAGCTAGATTCAATGTCAAGAGCACACAGCACAGACTGCCTATTAAAATTAGTTTTGTGTAGAGGTCTAGTTGTTTTTCAGCTGAAAGGATGGAGATAGACTTTGACTCTGTAGCCAGCTCTGTTGTTGCGAGGAGGATTGCAATGATGCACTGATGGACCACTTGTGTACTAGCATCCTTGTTCATTCCTGAAATAAATTCAGTGTGCACAAACTACATACACACTTCACAGCACTTTTTTACTAAGCTGTAAGAGCAGAGTTTTGCAGCCATATCTAGAGCCTGAGCAGGAGCAATAACCCTCTCAACAGATTTCCTCCCCTTAGTCACAGTTAAAAAACGGAGAAGCTTCTGCTTCAATATGCCCGGGAGGGATGAAGGGAAAGCAGCCTTCAGCTGGTTTCTAAGCACTTATGGCCCATTGAGAAAAGCTTGGGGAGAATTTGGATCAGCTCCGAAGCAGAACTGCTGCTTTGAAGCAAACGGTTTGAAAGGGATGAGTAGTGAGCCCACAACTAGGTCATCAGAGATTTGCATTAGCACTATTCCTTGATTTTTAGGCTTTACATACATTTTTGCATAGCTCCATGGTACCCAAATAGTGCCTCTGAGGTTTATTTCCTGAAGTGCTGATCCTGTGAGACATTAAAAAAAAAAAAAAAAAAGCCCAAACACATTCCTCCATTTGCTCTACAGGTACCTGGTGGCCATACTGGATATTTTGTCCACCTGCCTTAACAAATTCCCAAAAAAGGCCACCTCCAGAAAGTGTTTTATCCCTAAAACATCCCTTCAAGTAGGTTTCTTCCTTTTTTTCCCCCTGCCCTCCCGAATGTAATGGGGGTCTCCAGTGTAATGATCCAACTTAAAAAGATTGGACAAAATTTACAGCTGGTTGAAAAAATGGTGAAAAGTTGAGTTTTCTGAATTTTTAGTTGAACAAAATTTAAATTTGGAAGCTAAAGTATCAGGGTGGGATTTTGCCTTCATTCCTTTTCATTACTCCCTCATTCACTAAGGGTTATGAGATGGAGGGTGCTTCCTCCTGCCTTGTTTTCTTCCCCCTCGCCTTCTCAAATCCACCCTGAAGATTTGGTAGGTGAAGATCTGGAAGGTGAAGACATGGACTAGAAGAGTATGACTCCTGCAAGTCTGAAAAAAGCACTACCACCTCTCTTGCCACACCTTCATCCTTGAACAGGAAAACTGGTCCTAGCATTCTCAACAAAAACCCTGACCTGGAAGTACCAGGCTTATTTAAACCTGAACTGCTCTGAAGCTGGTTTTTCAACACTGTCAAAGGCCACAATTCCCCATTGAACATTCCTGCTAGGTGGAGCCTGTTTTGAGTTTCCCAACAGCTCTGTAAGTGTAGACTCCTAAAGTCAGTATTACAGCTGGTCACAGGCTCCAACAGGAACATTCTGGGCAATAAAGGATTTTTTTTTTTTTTTCTGCAGCAGTGATATGTTAGTTGCTAAAAACACTTTTATCCACGTTTATCAGTCATAAAACAGATAAATGTGACACGGTGGGGTCTGCTGGGCTTAGGTAAATTGAGGTTTCTGTCTATCAGTGCTTCAGTTTTGATTCTTTACAGCTTTCAACTCACTTAGACTTAACCTTAGACAGTTTGTCTTCTGACTGCTTAATTTAAGATGTCTGAAGGCTGACATGGAGGTGTCTGATTCCCCCATTTGGGTTCTTTGCACTGGCAGCAGGGAGAATTTAAACCTTAACATCTGACTCGGTTCTTCATCTGAACGAAGCCTTCGTCACTTCCAGCCCTCGGGGAGATGGTGAAGCCTTATTTAACTGCAGTCTACTGAAACTTGCCAGCGAAAGATACTGAGCAAAAGAAAGCGCTTGTGCTCAGGGTTTGTTTTTTTTCACTATTGAAATAGCTTTTTTGGTTATAAACGGTAACAATGAAGGAATACTGTTTCATTCATACCCTTCTGGACCAATTGCCAAATTCATACCCTTCTGGACCAAATGCAAAATCTTACCATCACAAGCAGCAGTTCTTACTGAACAGAAGATTGACTACATTTTCATTTGATCACATTTGTATCTGTACCTGCAATATCAGTACGAGATTTCTAACCCAACACTTTCCTAAGGGATTTGCATGAAAAACAGAAAAGAGGTCTGATTCACCATTGTCTTTAACAAGGAGAGGTGTTTGTCTCTCCATGGATCAGAGGGAGAGATCTGCTTCAAGTAGCATGAAGGGATGAACCTCTGTGTCCTCACTCCAGGAGAACTGACCTTGTAGCATGAAGAATTGCAATGAGCAACTCACTTCTTCTGCCGCGTGGTGCAAGGAAGGGCTGAGGTAGCAAACTCTTTTTCCCAGGGTGGCTTTGCTGCCCTTGGCTGGCTGTGGTGGACCTGGAAGCTCAGGGATTTTACTAATTGAAGAAGCTGCTCAGTAGCACCACAGCACTAAAACTAGCCTAAATTTAAAATTTAGCCCTAGCAAGAACCCCTTCATGGTGGAGGGAAGCCTGGGGTGATGCTGGAGAGAAGAGGAGGCAGCACTGTTTATTAAAGCTGGTCTTTCTTGCGTTATGTAGATGTTGAAGGTTTTACATTAAACCTATTGTATTGTAACACTTTGAAGATACATGTTCTTTTATATAACCTTCATAAATACAAATATGAGGCCAGTATGACTTGGAATGAATCCCCAGAACTTGGACCAAAGCAGGATTTGAAAGCAAATTTATCAAGGATTGAAAAGAAGAGGCTATGGGCTCATGTGGGTCAGGCCCTCAAGCCTTGTTCCTGCCTTGTAGGCTGGGCTCCTTCCCCTACCCACAGTGAGATCTCCCAGCTGGGAAGAGACACTGACTTTTCATTTCTCTGGTATTTATCAAGTCCTTTTTTTTGCAGCCCTAAAATACATTTTCAAAAAGTAAAAATGAGCAGGCAGTTACTTCAGCACCTTCATGAAAAGATGTAGAAATATTGTAAGTCGATTTCACTCCTGTCTCCTTAAAGGGAAAGAAATAGTCTGTGGTATAAATATGCAATTAAAAATAGAAGCAATTAGAGTCTCAATGAACAAAATAGGAGATTGCTGTGAGGTAGAGCTTGTTTCCCTTTTGTCTGTACTTCTAATTTGAAACTCTTTGACGTCGGGATCTAATCTTAATAGATGATGCTCAACTTCTGGTTTTGTCATGCAAGTTAAATGTCATGGGCCAGACTCCAGCGTAAACTCAAATCTGCTTCAGACCTTCTCTACATGTCGGTGGTGCAAGGATATTCACGTCTGTAAACCCCTATATGCACACAGCAGTGAATGCTTTTGCATGGATTGGCTTCATTTGTTCGTGAATGAAGGATAAAGATGCCTCTTATGTCTATAAGTGCCTGTGTGCATGCAAAGAAGAGATGAAAGCAGTTTAGGCTTTCAAGCCTGCCCATTCCAGTTATGAGTATTTCAGTATTGCAGGACACAGCGAAGGGTCTGAGCATCCATCTGTTCGGATCCATCCCCCTTGCAAGTCAGTGCAAGCCAGCAGATTGATGGCAGTGCTCTTGGTGCAGCTCAGGATGGAGGGAAGAAACTGAAGTGATGGAAGATGCCCAGTGCAGTTCTCTGGAGAGCAAATCACACATGGGGAGGACTGCATCTTTGACACTAATCTCTGCTTTGCTCAACTCCAGCTCAGTAATGGGCTGTCGGGCTTGTTCAGAGGCATGTAGTAGCCTTTTCCCAGCACTGTAACTTGGAGCAGAGGAGCTTGGGAAAGTTTACACAAAAGCATAAAAAGTGCATACTCTTTTACATAGCCACAATGGCTCTTTTTGAACGTGGAGCCAAGTGATGGGAAGCAGGGGTTTTTCTCATTTTATTGGAAAGATTTGTATTGAGTGGAGCTGGTGCTAGGCTGCGTCTTGGCCAAGCCTGACCTACTGAGCTGTGCACCTGCAGAAACCCATTCTCCAGCCTTTGGAGGGGCCTGTAGTTTCCCTGGCTACACCTGCACTGCTCAGAGACACAGGCCAGGGCCTGGTGGCCCATCCTGAACACAAGTGGTCTCGTGCAGGCTGCATCTGTAGGATTATGCTTTCCTTCCCTCCTCCATTTCATGTCTTTCTCACCAAAAACAGGGGGACTTTGTTCCTGCAACCTTCTGGGGTTAGCCCAGGGCTCACGCCCTCCAAGTAACCAGGTGCTGCTTAGAAGAGTGATATTTGGTGCAAGCTGAGACCTTACCATTGCTAAAGATCAAATAGTACCTTCTGTGGCCCTATTTCATTAGAGCTACTTAGTCCAGTACAGATCGGGAGCCTCTGGAGCTGCAGCTCCAATTCTGCAGCATCCTTAAGGCTGTTTTGAACAGTAAGGCACTTCAGTGAATGCAAATACTTTTAAAATTAACTCCCCAATCCAGATGCCCAGCTGCACCCCAGCTGCTCAGTGTTGGCACTCATGGCTGGCCCCGTGTTTGCCCACCACTACCTTTATGTCACGCTTTTCTAGCTGATGTTTCAGAGCATGCCAATGCAGAGGTCACCACCAAGTATATATTTCAATTAATTCTTCCCATGCCGTGCTTTTGGAGCCAGCTGCTGCTTCTGCACCAGTCCATGTCCTGAGGTGCAGCCGTCTGGGATGGGCAGAAATAACAGCAGATGGAGGTTTCAAGCCCCTGTGTTCCTCAACGAGATCGGCAGACATCCAATTTCTTGTGCCCACAGCCAGCTTCAGTCACAAAACAGCGCATTTTTTCCCTGCTCTCCATTATTTTTTACATATCCTAGTCAAGTTTCTAGTCTATTTTCAACATATTGTTAGTAAAACCACAAGGTTAAGGGCTGGCTGGAGAGGAAGCAGTAGCAAGGCTCTGTCTTGAGGACTGCTTTCTGTTTGGGGATCAAAGTTCGGTGTAAAGCATCAAGGTGCCCAGATTTTTTTAAGCACTGTCTCCCATCTGCAGTGAGCAATTTTATTGGGCACAGAGCAGGATTTTGTGCCCCCTACACATTGCTTCCCCGCCACAGCAGAGTCTTGAGCATGACTAAAGAATTACTGTTACCAGACTTGTGTCTAGACACTATTGGATTTTGTGCATTAGTCGTCGTACACTCAGATCCTTTCTAACAATAATAACATTCAATGTGTGCTTCAGGTACTTGGTTGTATAGGGATGACCCTGGACACGTGTATAACTTTGCACACAAGTGGTTATAGAATCACAGAATGCAAGCAACCTTACATGCTCCTGTTTTCTCTGGTTGTCCTTATTTCTCCTTGTAGGGTGGCCAGTCTTTACAAACAAATGTAGGCGGCAGGCTCCCCAGGCTGGGTCATGCAGGGTGACCCCGAGCACGGGTAATGACCCTGCGAAGAGGCGGCTGTCCTTGGCTCCTGCCGGGAGCTGGGAACAAGCTCGTTCCCAGGGCTGCAGCCTGGGTGGGGGCGACAGAAGACAACATGAACACTCTGCCCTGAGCAAACCCCAAGGCAGCGCGCTGACTAATCTTGCTGGCGCGCCGGGACAGACGCAGTTAAACCAGGACATCTGGGCACATCAGTGATTCCTCCAGTCACACTGTACTTGAGCCCTGTCCCTTCTCCGGCGCTCCCGGGGACTTTGCTCATAGCCTTGGAGAAATTATGATCCAGGCTCTTGTTTAAAAGCTTAGAAGTGTATACATCTCCTGTTGTCTTGTTCTCTAGAGGGTTGTGTTTAAGTGGCCATGTGGTGATCTAGAAAGATTGGAAGGTTTTTCCTACTCTAGTTCAAAAGGCAGGTGAGAAGAACAGAATTTTTATTTAAAGCAGTGACCTGCCTTCTGCATGGCATCATACCAGCAAATGTGAAAAAGCAACACAGTCTGAGGCATGAGAGATGTCTAGAAATGGGGGCCCAATCCTTGACACTACCACCCACCTGCTTTTTGCTAGAGGTGTCTCTGCTTCACAGCCTGTAAAGTGCAGAACTGTCCCAAATACCGCTTTTACCCATACTCGTACACTAACGCTACTCACTCCAAGAGCGCTTAAAATTTTTTCCCTAACGCTGCAATTCCCATGCTCCGTGTGCATCTCCTCCAGGCCTTTAGCTGAAAGCACACAGCAACATCTCCTGGAACTGGGTGGCTATTGCAAGTTCAGTTGTCAAAGTGCTGTCCTTAAATCCCGATCAATGTGCTCAATTCGAGAGACTCCAGGTGGATGGTGCAGAGGTAGCGTGTGTCCAGCACATCTCTCACCTTTGTGAGGAGGAGGAAGGCACCAGCTATTGGAAAGTGTCTGTTCTTTATTCAGATGTCCCTCAGGAAAGTTTATCACACCTAATGAGGCAGACCACCATGTTAGGTGATGCATTTAGAGAGAAACCAGGGAGAGAGAACTGGACTGGTGATACCACACCAAAGCAGGCAGGAGGGATTCACCCCACCAACAAGTGTGTGAGCTGCCAAATATCTGAATTTAATTACCAAGGAGCTGGTCTCCTGTAAAAAAAAGCAACTGAGGATGGGGACCATGGGTATCCTTGGAACAAGAAGCACTAAAAGAGGTCCTCTGCTCAGAAATAAGGCAAACTGCTGTCCTTACTGCCCTTTATAAGAGCAGATAGCACTGGAGAAGGAGGCAAATGCAGAAGGGCACCGAGTGCCACCTCTGATGAGACAGCAGCAGCAAGGTTGGGTAGGATTTGTCTCTCAGCTGCATCTTCACTGTTTCCAGTGGCTGCACGTCACGGTACACCACCTTGGTACACACAAGCTCTTGGGGCAGAGCCAAACTGGACGGCAGCCCAAGCCCACCTGCAGGCTCCCTCCCTTCTCCTTCCTACAGAAAAAAAGGTGGAAAATACTGCAAGGGAACAGTTGCTCACATGGCTTAGAGGAAACTGGAAGTCCCAGTTGTCATGAGAGACCCACATATTAAAGTGGAGGACAATGGGTGAGGAACGTGGGGCACTCTGAGGACTCTGGCTTAGGAAGAAGGATTTTTCCATTTGTGCAGTGCATCTGTCATTTTGCAATGTCTCCTGTTGTCATGGAAAACATCTTTTTTCCCCTGTCATGGCTGGTCAGTGCCTGACACAAGCTAAAGACTTTGTTTGCTTGCTTCATGGTGTGGCTTCTCCCATCATACATTGGTCACTGGTGATTGTATGTGCAGTAAACGGTCCAGCTAACCCACTGACAAGCCTCACTCTTTCCCCACCCTGACCTTATCAGAGAAGCTGAGTTGGCTGTGACAGCTCTTATTGAAGATGCATATATTTTAAAAAAAAATCACCAGAAACTGGAGATTTCCCCCATTGAATTAGATCAGCACTCCTCATGCTCTAATATCCTTTCAGCTGCAATGACTAGGATGAGGTATCTCCAAACTAAAGGTGCCTAGTGGCAGCACCTATGGGCAATAAGTACAGAAGTTTCCACCAATCCCAAATTAATTGGGGGATAAACAAATTCCTGAGGCAGGAGTTGACAAATCTTTACACCACCTTTGCCATTCAGAGTTTTGTTGGACAGCTTGGCCAACCTAGGCATGAGAGGGACAGCAGGTGGCCTTTCATGAGACCACAGGCTGAGGTGGTTCAGGTGGCCAATCCAACGGGGTTTTTTTGTGAATGTGTGGCAAAGTTGGTGTTCAGGCTGTGATGGTGTGATGATGGGATTCATCATGCTGTGAAAGAGCAAGTCTTTCTTCCTATGTTGTGTCTGAAGGATGGGAAAAATCATCATTGCTATCTACCTTTCTGGAGTCTTCTCTTTTTTTTTTTTTTTTTTTCTCCTTCAAATAGAAAGAAAGGCAACAAAACCAAAATGCTATTAGTGGAGACTTTTATTTTGCTTTTCTGCTGAAATTCCAATACATGTCATCAGAAAGGCATCGACCCAGCCCAGATTAAACAACTCAAAGCTCCTTGACCAAGATTTCACAGCTTGAGTTTCTTGCTGCTTCTGTGCCTGCTGTGCCCTGGGCAGGGGAAGGGAAGGGCTATGTCTTATTTAAACATAGCTGTGCCTTTTTTTGGAGAGGGAGATCTTTCCCCGTGTTCTAACAATTAACCAACAGGATCACACTGCAGAAAAAAATAAGAACCGGGAAAGGGAGAGTGAGGATGGATGTGAATGTAGATTTCTCGTCTGGTGCCATACAAAGGCACTGCTTGTACTACAGCAAGCCCAGGAGCATTAGCAGCCAAATTATTTGTTTAATTTTAACTGCTGTCTTCGTCGCAGCTTGACTTGCTAATTAGTATTTTAAGTGCTTGTAAAATAGTTTGGACGTATTCCTTCAGCTTTCACACACGTCTCTATCGCTATTGCTATTCCTTCCTCTTGCCCTGTGCCATCACCTAAGTAACATCGTTTCTGCTTCCAGATGGGTTGAATTCTCTAAAGCAGGAGGAAAACACAATCTTCTTTGCTTATTCATGCACGGGGAACACTTATTTGCATGAGAAGAGATCAGTCTGTGGAGCAGCACTCCCTAAAGGCTGGGGAGAAGGGAACCTATGCTCACAGGCAGGGAATAATGAGACACAAATGTACATAAGCTGAATTTTTTGTTCTGCAGCTACCCTGGGTTTTTATACCCCATTTGCATCATTCAAACTGCTCTGCAGAGCTGATATGCGGAAATCGTGGGCTGGGAACACCACTGGCAATCTTGGCTGGATTTCACCGGGCAATTGCCTTGGTGACGTACGCTGCAATTGATACGATGCAGAGGAGGATGTCCTAAATGACTGGATTCAAAAAATAGGCATGGATTTCTGAATGAACACAGAGGCTGGTGTGTTGTCATGTGGCAGGCTGCTAAGTCTGGTACAGCAGTAACGCTGGCAGTCATGGACAAAGGTACAGCAATGTGGGGGGGAACCTGTTGGACCTGAACATTAGCCCAGGAATTTGTTGAATGGCCTCCGCAAGCAGATGAACTTTAAATTACACTGACAGGGAACCTGAAGAGATTATTTTTTTTGCAAGCAGTATCTGGCAGTTGTACAAAGAACCAAAAAGCCTTTATTTCACAGCTGTCCTTTTAGTTTTTTGAATGTACCTTTCTCTAAGTATGCAGATAGTAACTATTAAAAACCATTTTCAGCTGTGGCGGTTTTCAAAGCACAGTCACTCCAGTTGCTATTTATGAACGATGTTTGGGAGGTTCTGCAAATGGAAGAACAAATACATTTTTGTATGTGCACAATTCTGGATATTTAGCACACAGAGGCACTTCCCAAACGTTTTGTGAGAACAAAAAGCCCTTTCCCTGGCTGTTTACAGATGACTTGCAAAGAATAAGTGAGAGATTCGAGCATGGCTGAACCAAGCAGCTGCCGAGAATTCAAATAAATGCTCTCAAACCCTGCTTTTTCCACAAGCTCCACTTTGGAAGATGCAGAAACGAGACATGTCACAGGCTAATGCTGTCCATCAAAGCAGTGGTGAGAAGGAAACCTTGTCTCATTTCCATTCTCTCGACTTGCTCTTTGGAAGTTGATTCTTTAAGCGTTATCATTGGTGAAAGCTTTTTAGTGTTTAGTTTCCAGCCATGATCTCATGGGCTTTGATGAGCTTTTCTGTGCTGAAAGGAGCTTGTGCGAACAATGAAATGAAATGAAGATGATCGCTTGCATCTGTGTGCCGTGTGCACTGGGATGTGTTAATCCATATGATGAATAATGCACATATCAGCACCTTTGGTTTCCCAGCATTGATTTTCATTTCTTGCGTATCCTCAGTGGGGCAAAGTCTGACTTTTTCAAGGCTCTCCAAATGTGTCTTCTGTAGTGATAAAGTACTGCAATGAAGAACACAGGATTTCTTCCAAAGCCAGGCTGGCCCCAAGTCCCTGCGTTACCAACGTCTGCATCCAAAAGAGCTGAAAACAAAGTCACCTGCAAGGTGTCCTGTACAGCACCTGTCATCAGAGCTAATAAGATAATGCACCCATTAGGCTATTTGAGGCCATAAAAAGAGGTTTTAAATCACAGAAACTTTATGCTTCAATGTAAGCAGTGGGTTTTTTAAGTTTGTTTTACTTTTCCTTGTTTGTTCATGAATTGGGAATCTCTCACATCCTATTCAGAAGCTGTTTGGGATATTTCTTTCTTTGTAGGTGGGGTTACTGAGCCCACAGGAATATTTGGCTCAGACTTTACAGCAGGCAAACTGAGTACTCAAATGCTATTTAAAACAAAACAAAATCAAAGTAAAAATGCACCCTTCTCATGGAGGTGTTTCTGCACAGCTGGTGTAGCATGTGCGGAAGACCTCAGTGATGCTACAAAGTTTTTACAGGGCTTGTTAGACTTGACCTACCTCTCTGTTGTGTTTTCAACTTGTGGAGAGAAGCTCCTTCAAACTCACACTAACACTGGTGTAGAGATGGCTTCCTGGTTCTGAAATATAGTTTTGGCCTGCTCTAGGCTTCAGCTTTGCTAGAGTGGCATCCTGAAGGGAGGGTGAATCAATAGTGACTGCTTTCTTTAACACATACTTGTGCATCAGTCCCTAACGTAAAATAAATATCTTCGCTGTCAGATGTAAGACAGCATTTAATTTTTTCACTGTAGCTTGCTCTGGGGTGTCAGAGTTCCCACTGAAATGTCCACTAGAGAATAAAGAAAGGACAAGTGGTGGTTGTACTCTACTGCCTTGACATAACAAGGGAGTGGAATAATGAAAATCTTAAATTTGTATCCTTACTGTAAGAGGCATTTTTTAAAACAATTTGATTCACTCTACATCAGCTCCTAGCTTCACCCATTTATTTCTTAGGATACAGAAGTTTACTGAATTTGGTCCAACCTGCTGTCACTTGGGTGGGAATGGGTGCCACATCAGTCTCTGGCCTGCATAGGACAAGGACATCTTAGGGGCAGATCCAAAGCAGGAGTTGCTCTGCCCTTCGTGGATGGCTTTGGAAATGTGTCTCTTTCTTTGGTCCCCAGGCACAGTAAATAACCAAGAAGTAGGATTTTATGAGAACCCTCAGAAGCCTGCGAAAAGGTAAGCCCCTTTCTAGACTGAAAGGTCAAGTGGTGGTGAAATAGCCCTGGGGACAGGCTCATCAGGCCAACTTCAGCTTGCTTGTGGGTGGAATTAACTGGGCTGTGGGTACACAAAACCTTTCTCATTGGTTGCATTCAGTTTGTGGACTTCTCTGTAACTTGGTACAAGCAAAAGGAAGATTTCTGACCTGAAAATATTCTAGGGTTCTTGTCCATTTTCTTGGAGCAAACCCAGTTTGTTCTACTGTCTCCAGCGAGTCTGTGCTCCCATACACAGCAGTTTGTGTCTACTGCCTACACGTGGTCACGACCGTAATCAGACTTCTTCAGGAAGTTGTGCACATATTCAGTGTGTGGTTTTTGAGCTGACAGAGGATGTCTGGGCTAGACTGAACTGAAACCTGCTCACATGGCGTACATGGATGTCATCCATTCTTTGTATCAAAAGACTGATGGCAAAAGTGCATAATAATGAATTAATAGAGACCTAGGGGGACTCAGAAGTCAACTGTTTGACAGCAGTGGTCTGCTTGCCTGTTTTTCTGACAGTTTCCCTGTCAGGCCTTATTACACAGTCACTTCCAAGTTCGAGCGATGACAAAATGGATTAAGATATCCAAGCTAGACGATGTTGAAAACAAACATCTTTCATCTGCTAAGTATCCCCTTTTGGAGCCATTCCCATCCTGATGGCTGCAAGGGCCTGTTAGAGGCCACACAGTTTCTGCTGCTTCCTTCTGCAAAAGGACCGACATCCAGTAATGGCATCCCAGAACTGAGACAGGTACGTGCCAGTTTGAGCTCTTCTGCTGGGATTGTCATCCCCCCTGGGTTTCTGCTCATGACCTTGCAGCCCACAAGCTGTACAGCTGGAGATAAGCAGCTTGGAAGTGCTCTAGGGCTCACGTATTCCCAACCATGAAGACATGAATAACTCATAATGCACTGCAGTGCATTAATCAGCAATGGATGTAGAGGCTGTTGGAGTCAGAGGGAAGGTGCTCTATGGGCTTGAAATACTGTCGGATTGCTTCTATGATCCCTCTGCAGTCAATAGGATTTGGCTTGTTATCCTATTAGATTTTTCTTATATTTGTCTCAGGTGAACCCTAAAAAAATTGGTTTTAGATGCGGAGAACATTGATTTTGACATATGAAAATGTAGTCTTGGTAAACAGTCACGTTCAGTGGCAGCACTGTGGATTTGTAATAATATCTGAGCAGATCCACTGTATGTGTCAGCGGTGTCTCTCAGCCCTGCCATTTTTATGGTTTTGGGGGTAAAACTTTGCAAGACACCCCAGAGAAAGCTAGGTTTAAGGAGAAGAATACTGAGGAGTGTTGGCAACCATATATTCACCGTGAAAATCAAGGAATTCCCATCTTGCTCAGCTGTGCAAGCCCGCCTGGCCAACCTAGCCTGTTTTGCTGTAACCTTATCTCCACGCTGAACCTGTCTTTCCTTCCCACCTCCATTAGGCTTCAAGAAGATGATCTACTAGGTCGTTGTTGCATTGCCCCTTCCACAATGTTGGCTGCAAAGGTGTCAGTGCCCAGCAGCCTCTCTTGCTGTCCAGTACCATCTTGTTCTTTTAGTCTTTTGCATTTATATGTGCTTTTCATCTGGGATTGCCATTTCTTCTGTCCAAACAGGTTCAAATTAGGACCTTGGTTGAGCACCTAAGAGGTGTATGTCAATAGAAAGAGTAACCCTGCAAGCATTCATGTTTACTCCCTGCAAAATACAGTTTGGAGAGTCACGATTGGTCCGTAGCATCTCAGCATGCAAAACAATTAATGGCACAACTGCCAATGAGCTTCACCTTTGGTGACATGTTGTCTCTCCTAACCCAGCCCTGGTTTGCAGACCAGTTTTGCCCAAGATTTATACTCAAGGGGTTGCAAACAAAGAGCGGGGACCCTCATCTCGTTCCCTCTGTGCAGGTGGTGTTTTTGAAGTGATCGTAATTAAACAAGGAAGCCTGCAGTCTGCCGGAGAGCACATTTGCCTGAAGGGTTGTATCAGCACAACTGAAGAGGGAGGGAGGGAGGGAAGGAGGGAGGGAAGGACCAGCACGATCTACATCTGCTGATGCTTCATCAGGTAGAGGTTTCCCCACCCCAAGCTGGTGTATTGACTAGATTAGTCATGCTGGAACTTGAATTAGTTCATGGCCAATCAGCTTCTGTTACTAAACACAACCGTAAATGCAGATGAATACCCAAACTCACCTACACAGTCCAAAGATGAGACACCAGTTAGAAGACAAGTTTGTCTAAAATGAGATCGATTGTCAGTTGAGATGTCATCCCTGTGTTTGCTGGCCTTTCCCTGTTGAGAAGTGGACTAAATCAGCTCATTCGCAACAGCTTACATCTGCACTAATACCATGGGCACACTCTCCATCCTCCACAAAGTACCCCAAGCAAATGAAGCTTAGACACTCACCCACAGCAATTCAGTGTAGCTCAGCAAGAAGTTGGCACCCCCAGGTCTGTGGATAGAGAACGGGAGCACGAGGCCGTAAGTGCATTCCTGTTTGTTAACACAAACCCTCTGCTGACCATCGCCACGTCTCGTGTTTCTGCTGTGACCTGACGTGTATTTGCAGGCTCGTGAGCTACCACACGAGTAATTTGCTGCAGGTTGCTCAGGATGTTTCTGATACCCAGCTCTGTACGTGTGATGCCGGAGTATCCCTGTGTACTGGCAGCCGTTGGGGTGAAAATGCTGTGCTGATGAAAGGGCTGGATTTGACTCTTGTCTCAAGGTCTCACGTCCTCCCCCACTGCTGGTGCAGATATGCCAATACCGTGTTGTAAAGACAAAGTCATCCAGACAATGTCTAACACTTGCTGGTGATAATGCTTCTCGATACTGCTATCCACAGTGCCTCAGCTGGGATCGAACATCGTGGAAGATGCATTTCAACGCACTTGAACAATCAGCCTTGTTCCAGCACTGACAGTAATAGTTATTTTTCTAGACAGAATTGACATTATAAATGAGTTGTTGGTTAATTTGCTGCTTTCTTAACATCATTGATCCTATAGCTATGTCCTTAAGCAGCAGTGCCTGAATATAAACTACCCAGCAGTAAAATTACAGCTCCATTTGGATGCAGAGCACAGCCTTCTTATCGCCAGACTTTCAATCCCGTCAAGAGTTTCAGGGTTACTCATGCAAAAATAGCTTGTCTGCCTGAGTGAGCGTACGAGGGCTGTGGATCGTATGCAGAAGCGTAAGTGCTCGCCATCATGAGCTGGGGAACAGGTTAGGAAAATCTGTCTTTTCAGAGCTGTACAAACCTATCTCACAGGGAACTGCCTCTGGAGCTCAGAGCAATGCAAATAAGGCCAAGCATTAGCCCCATCCCACCAGCAGCGCTGGCTTGGCTCGGTCAGACCCCCACCCTACTCCAGTGAGACAGAGCCAAAAGATGTACAGATTTGCTGCTTTTGATAAAGTCACCCAGCAAATTTACAGCTAGTTTAGCATTTTGAGGAGGACATTAAAATAGTGCAAGTTTTAACGCTTGTAGTAGCAGGGCCATGCAGGTGATCCATGAAGATGCTGATTTTCAGCTCAATGTGTTTCACTCTCTCTTTAAAAGGCTTCGCTCTAAAATTTGCACAGCTATATTTGATTTTACCTGCTGTCTTTCCCATCCCAGCTTTATGGAAATGTGGCCTGTCCCTACGCAGGCATTGTAGGGAGCTACTCTTGGCAAAGCTTCTGGGCAAAAAACTAAGGAAAGTGGGTAAAAAGTGCAAGAATATCCCTCACAGGGGGAGCAGCCAGGCAAAAACCAGGGAGCATGGATAGTAAAACTGAACGGTGAGAAACAAGCCAAGAGCCTGTGTCGTGAAGCTGGTAAGGCAGATAGCATAGCTATAACATTGCAATGTTTTCTCCCTTAAAGAGTTTGCCGTGCTCTCCAAGCGACAGCATAAAGACATTTTCTCATCTTACTGTGCCAAGTTACAAGTGGAGGTTAAGAAGATTATTAAACTTGGCCACTCGTGTCCACTCGAGGAATAAAAAAATCTTTAAAAGCAAATTCCTGTAAGTAGGACAGTCCAACTTCTATTGTTTCCCAGGGACTTGGTTAAATAAATGCTCTTCTCTGGGTGAAAGAATGATGTTTACAGTAAAATCTGTCAGCCAGAAATCACTTCCAGTGGGCAAGCCACTGAGTGGCCATTGAGAAACACCCCAGATATTCTCGTATACTTTTTTTTTGCGTATTAAAAGTCTGTTTTTGATATAAATAACCCCCTCTCTCATCTATACCTGTGTGTTTTTATGCACTCCCACACACAGATATATATACGATTATAGGACTATTTATTCCTAAAACTTAAAGCAGCTTTTAAATCATGTGATGAGGTGTAAACACTCATCTCACAGGCTCATACCCATGGTTGAAATATCAGGTCTGCTCCCACTGGCGTGGATGCAAATACTGAAATGCACCTGGCTTGGAGCTGGCACAGGACCTATCAGATGGCAAGTGAGGGAGGTATAGATCTTGGTCCTATACATTTCCAAATCACTCTAGCTAAGCCATGTTTCCTTTGGAGCTGAGAAGTGGGAGAATAAGATTTCTACTCCAAAGGTACGTGCCCAGAGCACCAGGCCTTCAATTATGCAGAGAACTGGAGCCAGCTTCCTCCTGCCTTTTCAGATAAGTGGTTTCACCAAGAGATTACAGTGAGCAGAATTTGGCACCTGGCTCCATTGGCACGAAGGGGCTTTTTTTTTTGCCCACGCAGACTCCTGCCATGGAAATTTTTGCTTATCCAAGGATCCACCCAAGTGGATCCAGTTGCCATGTCAGCAGATTAGTGCCTACAAAAGACCAGCAACCCTGGCCAGAAATTTAGCATCTCCCAAAGTCTGTGAGCTGGATGCTTATTTGTCCTCTTCATCCCACGTGGGAAAACTTGGCTCAAGGCCCATTTTGTTCCAGTCCCTCTGTCTTCGGGAGCTGTAAAGGCAGCTGGTAAGCCCTCCTCCTCCTGAGCTGGGTGTCACTGGAGGGTGTTTTACTGAAGAACAAACTGGTTATGTGTGTGTGAGTGATACCTGGGCCACGGCAAATTGCAGAAACCATCAGAAATTCAGCAGGCTCTCTAATACCAACTTGGCAGCCTCAGAATAACTTTCACTGTCTGATAATTAGACAAAAATACAGCCTTGTTTTCCTCCTTTGCAATCCTGTAGTGGCTGGTTGTAGCAGGGCAGCTGGTAATCAAGGCAAGGGGACCTTACCCAGGGAGAAGCAGGACAGGGCTGCCTCCAGACATGGGCAGCTACCACTCTTGAACAGTTTCATATCCAGAGGGCTGAACATAGCTGAGATCAGACATATAAAAAGTGCCTTTTAAGTTCCTATGGATACAGTGAATCGCTGCACTCGCATGAAATGTGCAGAATATGTCTTTGGACACTGGGAGAAGCAAACCCTAGTAGTAAAAACTTGGGTGGAGGCTTTGGAAATTGCCTCGGTGTTGGGTTAATGCTGCTAATTGAAGTGAACGCTAAAGTTAATACAGACTTCAAGGGGAGCGGTTACCCCAAGGGTAAATCTTGAAGATAACTAGGATACTTTCTCTATATTTCAGTGTTTACAAGGAGGAAAGACTTCATAGCTGTGTATTTACTGTGACTGTTCGGGAGGGAGAGTGACATCTGAAGAAACATATGCAGGCTTTCTTCTCCAAAGAGAAAATTGGATCGAGACAAAAATGACCTAAATAAACATTGGAAGATCATAGGAAACTATTCCTTGGAGGCAGAGAGGAAGAATATATACATGTAGATAAGGGCTGTGTGCGAAAGTTGAGTATTGTTCTTTGGGGAATTTCAGTACATCAAAGGAGCCTGATATCAGTCCTGGAATAACATCAGAAGAAACATTGTCTGAGGAGAAGTGGAGGGGGTGAAAGAAATTTATCTGGGCAGGGGAAGGTACAATGGACTCTCCAGCGTTAAATACTGAGGTGGTTTCTGGCTTTTTCATGTTTTGCACACTGGGCTCAAGAGAGCACGACTTCTCTCTGCTCAGACACTTGTGAGCGATGGAGAGCTGGACGAGTAGACTTTATGGCGAGGCCAGGAAATTTGACAACAATTTATTGGGTCTTTAAGGGCTCAATTTTCTATTACAAGCATAGACTAAGGTATATATGCTTGTATTTGCTCTATCCCATATTGGAACACCATGTACACCATGTGTACACCACAGGCACTGATCTCAGAGTGCAATTGAAAAGGATATCATAACATGTCAGTTTGGGGGCAGAATTTAGGGTTTATTGCAAAGAAGAAAGGAAAATCCAGGGCAGAATTTGCTTGCTCCTCCCCACCTCCATTTTTTACTGCAGGTAAACCAGATTACAAGAGGGAACATGCAGCTTCTGAAATTATTGCAAACCATCAATGAACTGCTGAAAGCTGGTGATCCACTTATGGCTGAATTGTGGCAGAAACAGGACGGCATCCTGACCAATCTGCCAGTCGTCACGAGCACATTCCCGTGTGAAAATAGTGTAAGAACTAAATATGGCTTCAAGACAGTGCTGGGTTAAATATATCATCTTCAGAGGCACCAGTGTGCTTTCTATGTGAATGAATTTACGCTGAAAGTTACAAAGAGCGAATTAGCTTTTAAAAATAGACTGGTGCGCCTGAATTCAGCTTGGTTGCTTCTCCCCTTTGGCTTGGCTGGATGCTAATGGCGCGTCAGGCGGTGGCTTGTTCATGTGTGCTGGCCCCATCAGTCCAAGAGGGCTTGGAATAATTGCTGAGCTGTATTTTTAGCTTCAGGTTCCTCCAGTTCTCATGCCTGAGCCTGACAGCACCACTCTGTTCGCATACTTTGGGTGAGTCACTCAGTCGTACCAGCTGAATTACCCTGCTGTGGGCCAGCAGTTTGGCTTCAAAAAAATGGAGGCAGTGAGCAAAATCTGTCCTGCATGGAATTTTCTTTCTTCATGGCAATAAAACTCCCCACTAAATTCTGTCCACTCCCTGATATGCTGTGATATCCTTTTCAGTTTTGGTCTGAGGTCAGCACACACTGATGTACATCCTCTTCAGATATTCAGAAAAAAACAAAGTTCTTGAACGGCAAGTAGGTTTGGGTGGTCCGAATTGTTTGGATGGCCTTTTTTTTGTGCAACTTGCAGCTCCTGCTTGGCCAACCCAAGTCACTGATCATCTATCTAAAAATCTTCATCTCTTTCTTCAATTCCATCCCTTACTCTGTCATAGTTAATATTTAGGAATATTTAGGAATATTTAGGAATACCTCTGACTGCGGGGGAAAGCTGTCCTAACCTAGTAGACCAGGTTCAGCCCTGAGATGCTTTCAGGTAGCTGCTGCCTGTTGAACACTGAGAAAGGGAAAATCAGGCTTACTGTGGGCACTAAGTACCAATTACAGGCTCTCCTGGATACTCTACTTATCTGGCCAGAGCCTGTTGACCGCAAGTTCAAAGAGATATGAGGTTATTCTTGGGCCAAGGAGATGCTGTGCTAGAGAGAAACCCTGCAAGGACCGTGTTGGACCCCAGAAATGTATTTGTGTTTTGAACATCACTTTTCTCCTTTTCCTCTCTCAGCTTCATTTGCTGTCGCTGCTTGGGGGAGTCCCAAAGGGTCTGGGTCTGTCGGGGCATTCCCTGGTATCTCTCGCAGTGAAGCTTTCAAAAGGCTTTGCATGAGAGACGTGGAAAGAAATGGGAGATTTAGATACCTTTTACAGCCTGAAAGACCAGCCAAGCGTGTTGCAACGCTCTGCATTTCAAGGCTGTATAAGGCTGACACATAGCATGGGCATAAAACGGCTCTTCACCCTAAAGAAAACACAGTAAAACTCTGTTGCTGAAGTTACTACCTGGCCAGAAAGCTGCAAAACTGCCTTCGCTGTGAGGTGGGAAGGTGCCCAGAGGGAGGCAGGTGCCTCCACACTTCCCTGGAGGAAATTTTTCCAATCCCTCTTGATTTCATGCTGATTGTCCCAGGACCACAGTAACCAGTCGTTGTTTTTCCAGGGGACACTGCTGCCAGGGGATGGTTTTTAAGGAGTCTAAAAAATAATCCCGTGCAGCCTAAAGCTCTCGGTCCACCAAGAAAAAACACAAACAGCCATGTGAATAATTTTCATATGGATATTTTCATGCTGTATTTATTCGTTGTTGTTTCCCCATTGCCTTACTGTGCTTTTTATATACTATCTCCATGTTTATGTGTTACCTCCGTGCAACCCTACGTGGGCAGAAAGCGACTGCTGCAATGGAGCATGACCCAACCTTGAGTCCCGTAGTGCCCTGGCCCATGCAGACAGTGTCAGGCTGGGCAGCAGGAGCAGGGATGGCACTGGGGAGAATGTCGAGGAGGAGGAAAACCTTTCCACAAGTGATTGCAATGGGGAGATGTAGGCAAGGAGGAGGCAAACCTTTCCAGGTGCTATAGGGGAAGGGGGAATAGCTGTGGGATGTGCTGCAGTAAGGGAAGGGGAGTGGGCTGTGTGTCAGCATCCCGCTGGCAGAGCTGTGGGCGCAGGCCTGACCAGCACCAGCACTGGCACGGGTGCAATCATCCATGCCCACAGCAAAAATACAGCTCCTGCCTCCTGGTGCTCACACAGATCGGAGGCAGCTCAGCCTCTTTCCCGGGAAACGGCATTTACAAAAATAGAAAGCTGGAAATGCCACCACACGGCAGCTAAATATAGCCTCACCGACAGACGAGCCGCAGCGCTCGCTCCAGAAACAAAGGCAGAGAAAGGGGACACCTGGCTCCCCACCAGGGTGATGTGGGGTGGAGGGAGAGGTGGCAGAGCTGTTGACTCGGCAGGAGGCTTTGCCAGGAGGACGCTAGTTGGGAGCATGAGATGCACAAGCAAGGGATTGCTCGGAGATGAAACAGTGTGAAAAAATGAACTATGAAATGTCCCAGCTTTCCATTAAAATCACATTTTCTTCCCTAAAGCTTATGTGATGTGATTAGAAGCTCTAGGGTTTTTTCGCCAAGACCGAGGTCTGTAGTAAAATCCAAACTTTTCACTGAGTTAGACTTGGGTTTTTTGCCAGCCCTGATGCAGGGAAGCAACACCACATCCCAGAGGAAGGGTTTCTCTGGCTTCACACAGTAAATGCTGGTTGATGCTGGCAGTTGGAAGCACACCAGGATTTTCCAGGGCATTTCCCCACCTTGATTAGAGTTGTATGTTTGCCAAATGTTGATTTGGGGGCTAATTCCCCAAAGACACAAGGCGGAGGAGGGTGGATGGGATGTGACTCCCCAGAGATGCCAGTGGTGGAGCTGGGGCTGGGGCTCGGCACGTTTGCTGGCCATCAGCTGTGGTGGCTCTAAGAGCAGTGACACCTCCTCAAGCAAGGCCCACCTCAGGATTGACATCACAGGACAAGCAGGAATTTGGGTCTGTTACAGGAAGTTTTAGGATTGCAAAGCCTGGCACTAGGAGATCCCAGAATTCAGGCTGCCTGTGCATCCTGGACTTGATCTTCTTGTCATCCTAGGCTTGTGGAGAAGTGTTAAACCAGTCTTTTATTGTAGGTTTCAATACTAATTTTTTCCATTTGGTAAATGGGGAGTCACTCAATAGTCCTTCTTATGTTTCTTATCAGCATGTTACTTTATATGTTATTAATCAAAGAGTGTCTCAATGCAGCACTGAGTACAGAAGTCCTGCCTTTGGGGTGTTTCACCAGAATATCAAAACGATGCACAAACATCTGTAAGCATTGTAATCCTATATAATTAGATGAGGAAATCAGGCAGGGGTGATGCTGCTCCCTTTTGCAGCTAGAGATGTGAGGAACAAAGATTAAGGCCGTAAGTGTCTATAATTTCCAGTACTCAGTTTCAGATAATGAGAGCTTAACTTTTTAATTTAATTTAATTTAATTTAATTTAATTTAATTTAATTGCTCCTGCCTAGCAATTCAAGTGCACTTCACTGGTTTAACCTGCTGTGGTAGCAATAGTTAAACCAAAAACTCTCCACATCTTGAAAGAAACCTCATTTTAGGGGACTGAACTGGGATCTAAAGAGGAGCAGGGACCTGTTTGCGACTTGCATGTGCTCCCACCACTTTGGGATACAACATGGTTCGTCCGCTGAAGACTCAAGAGTTGTTCCATCCGCCTTGAAATAAACTAATCGCACCAGTGAAGCCAATCACAACCTTATTTTAGTTTTTTTCATCTCGGAGACAAATCATGCTCATTAAGCAATGTAAAGTTAGCTACAGCTCAAGGTGTCCTGGCTGGGGTTTGGCACAGCTCCCTGACACTTGGTGTTTCTGGGATGGGGAGTTGGGCTCTGGCTGAGCATTGCCTCTCTCAGCGCTTGGCACCTCAGCCCAGCAAACTGGCAAAAAAGCATCTTTTTTTTTTTTTTTTTTGTAGGATTGTTT
Organism: Strix uralensis; assembly: GCF_047716275.1. Classification (NCBI taxonomy): domain Eukaryota; kingdom Metazoa; phylum Chordata; class Aves; order Strigiformes; family Strigidae; genus Strix; species Strix uralensis. Next base: position 33,018,226 of record NC_133979.1, on the reverse strand, counting down.
TTCTGCCAATATATTAAAATCTTGTTGGGTTTTAAAACACCTTTCCAGCTCTGCTGGTTTCCTGTTGGATTTTCTGTACCCTTCTCAGATGGTGGCTGCTCTGGGATTTGCGTGCACAGTTTTGCGTTCGTCTGTTATTGCTTCTGGTCCAAAAGATCCCTCATTCATGCCAAATCACTTCATAATGTCCCAGAGGAGTAAATGCCACTTTTTTCCCCTTTCTTTCCATCAAACTTGCCTGACATAATGATCGTGTGAGGGCATGGGACACGGGCAGCACGCAAGGTGAGCAGCGAGTAGCTTTTTGCAGTAAGCTGGAGCAGTAGTAAAAGAAAATATCCCAAACCCCAGCCTCCATCCCAATAAACATTAACTTCAGACATCTCTGATTGGATTCGACTTCTGAGCCTTGGACTCACCTCTGTTGGTGATGTGCATTGCTTTGATATACATCTTTATACATCTATACGTGTATATATAAACCCTGTCCTTTAATACCTCCTACAGCAGCAAGCTGTTTCTACTTTTCCAGAGTCTCCAGATGGTGCTGAAAGCTTCAGAGCTTTGGGGGTTTATTTGTTTGTTTATTTTTAGATGACTTCCCACACTTGGGCCCTAGTCAGGATGCCTCAGCCTTCCCATTTACCAAACAATCTCACTTTTAGCTCGGTTTTTGTCCTCATTGACAGTCCCCTTCCCAAGCAGGTCTGCGATGAATCGTCACAGTTTATTATTAGTGTCAGTGCATTTTCTAAATCTCTGTTGTTCCCCTTCCCAGAATAATTTGCAATTTCCTCTGTGCTTCGATCTCAGTTATTTGCTTACCTCCACACTGGATTGAGACCGAGTTTTCCGAGGAGGCTTGGCTGTTTAAAAATAGAAGAGAGAACCACTGATCTCATGTGCTGCTGGAACAGTACTGCATAAATACATATATTTCTCATTCTTTCTAGGCTCCTTATTTTTTGTTTGTTTGTTTGTGTATTTTCAAAAAAAAACCCTCACATAACCCCATATTGTTGAATCTCATTTGGGGTCTCTGGAAAGAAGTTGATCCCAGCTCTGCGCTTAGGATGAGCTGGGATGGGTTTGAGGCCCAATCCTGATCCCAGCTGCCTTGCAGCTTCTCCAAGCACAGCTGAGAAAAAGTCTTCCTCAAAACTTCCTTTTAAATCAGATGCCCTTTTGGTTTGCAATGGGTCTTCCTTTATCTTACCAAGTTGTTAAAAAGAGGTAGGAAGTCACACCCTCTCATCTTTTAGTACTCTGATTTGTCTTGCTGAAGCTATATTCCCAATTTTTTTCACACATGCCATCAAAGTTTTTGCCATGCTTTCAGTTACAGCACCTCCTTTGGGATATAGCAATAATATATAACAATAAATGCCTTCGTGGCATGTCATCTCCCAAATTTTCTTGAAGGTTGTTTCTGCAGAGGCAGCCTAATAACCAGTTCCTCCCGTTAGCCCTGTTTTTCCTTGCCCAGTGTTTGGCTTGTGAGCTGACCTTCCATTTATACTGGTCCTATTATAATTTTATTCTTACTGATGCTGCCGATTTGAGGGGAAGCTAGCCACCTACAAACAGTAAGCTGCTTTTTTGCTCACTGTTTTCAATGCTCACGGTTCACAGTCCAAACCACTGCACCATGCTGATGAGAGTCGAATGAAGATGGAACGTCTGTCCCTCTGGGAGGTCTCCAAGGATGAAAAACGGTGCTTCAAGGCTGCTTGGATGCTCGGGCTGTATCGAACCCTCTTTGGGGTCCCAGCACCCAGAGGACCCTGGCTCTGGGCTGGGTGATGCTGGGTGACTGAGGACAGTCCAGCTGTGCCACAGGCTGCCCAGCAAGGTTGTGCCATCTCCGTCCCTGGAGGTTTTCCAGACCCAGATGATTCCAGCCCTGAGTAATCTGGTCTGACCTCAGAGCTGACCAGCTTCGAGCAGGAGATTGGACACGGACCTCCTGAGGTCACCTCCAGTCTGACACTACAGATCCATTACCTGGTCAATCTGACAGGTGACGGACAGAATTTAAAGCCCTCACATTGAAAGGATTCAGAGGAAGTTTGACTTTTACAGTTCATGGGATGGGTCCTACAAAAGAGGTGGAAACTTCCCTACAACCTCCAGCAACACTCTCCTGTGCAAGCTGCAGCCTCCAGCTGTCCTTAGCGCTGGCTTTCTCCCAGCTGAGACAAAAAAGCTATAGACTCAGAGAGCTTTTTTCCCCAGTTTTTGTTCTTGAATGAGCATCCATGAGAGAGAATTGGATGGGTGCTGCAAATGAAAAGGGGCAGTAGCAGAAAAGGGCTCCATCCATTGCTCTGCTCTGCTTTTCTATTGGATTTGTTCATTTTCAGGTCTTCTCCACAGTGTTTTTTCTAGGGTGCCTGAGCTGCCCTACATTAGCATCAGGATTTTCCTCTCATGTTCCTAAAAAACTCTGATTTTGTGGAACAGGAGAGAAATCTTTCTTTGACACGTGCCAACAAAATTCACTTCTCTGAAGCCAGAAATAGTAGCTGCAATGCCTGCACAGCACAATGCAAACACCCTTCCTCCATCCCAGTTCTCCCTTCTATCAACCCACTAGAACAAAATGATTTAACCAAATAATAAATGTTGAAAAGGCCAGTCCCTGCAGACTCACAACAAAGGTAAGAAAAATGCTAGGCTAATTATTATCTTCCTTTTCTTGCACAGGCCTTTCTGTGAGGCTCTACCAATTAAAGACGATGCTGGGGAACAAGCTAGATGGGAAATAGTCTGACTCGGGGAAATTACCATCCAGAGGTTTTGGGTTTTTTTGTGCTGATGTGTAAATTCCATTTGCTCAGCTTAAACTCTTTTAACCAAATGTATTACTTTGACAACACATTTTAATAGCTGGTTTTAAAAATGTACACTTAAAAATTTTTTCCAGCTAGCTCTGATCTTAGCCTGTATTTCTCCTGGTGGTCTTGGAACCAAATTCCTGGATGCACATACTCTCCTGAGCCTCTTTATTAGCTCCCCCAGCAAACCTCCCTTGCCAGTCATGTAGAGCTCCAACCGAGATGTACAAGTCAAGAGGGTAAATCACCCGCCTGATTATTCATATACTCCAGTCACTTCCCTCCCTGTGAGAACAAACCCGTAATCCCAACATAACATCCACGCTGTATGAACAGCCTGCACATGGGAACTGTTTTCTCTCTCTCCCACCATGGTGAAATCTAGTGTGTCTAGTCCTCCAAGCAACCGTCTCTTCCTCCGATGGCAGGAGGGGCCAGCTGAGCCTTGGCTGACCTGACATTCCTCGCTATGGCATTAGCTGATGCCTGTGCTTCTATTTCCACAAATGTGATCAAACCCACAAACTGGGTTTGATCGGATGGTTAAGAAGCCTTTGAGTACATGCAGCCACCTATCTAAGGACTTGTTTTGCATTTTCTGATCCCCATAGCAGCTCCTTCACACCTCTCTTCTAGGAGGGATCCACCCTGGCTAATGGACCCTGGATGCCCAGCACTGCACAGGGTATCCTAGAGACAGGGCAGGTGCCTTATTCAGTGCTGGACCTACTGGAATACACACCTCTGCTGGAAATATTTTGACTGAGAGGTCCTGCATTTGTCTTTTCAAGGCCACGTTATTTGGTGGCATTTCACTGAGAGTGGCTAATATATTCAGAGCCTGGTTTCCATCAATCCTAACCAGTAAGCACAAAATTTGTACCTGGATGTGCAATGCTGCAGGCTGGACAGAGGTATTTCTCCCTGGATCTCAGTGTCTTTTGAACCTTCTCAAATCATAGTCTGTTCCTCTTTCATATTTTTTGCTGCCTTGACACTAATAGACTGTGCTTGTGTTTAGTCTAACACCGTCAATTAAAATAGGGACCAATACTAGACCTAAGATCAACCCTTGGACAAATCCATGAGTAACCTCCTTCCACCCTGATACTTCCCTTGATGTGTACAACTCATGATTTCTTTCCTAAACAGTTTCTCATCTATCATACCATCTCATCTCCAAAGCCATCTTGCCAGTAATTACGCTTGCTCTCTGTTTTGATAATCTTGCTTTAGCAGTAGGTTGGTCAGAGTATTAGCTGAGCCCATCCCTTCTTAGGACAGTGATGATTATAAATGCCTAACTAGTAGCAACCTGGTTCTCAGGTAAATAAGCAATATATTTTAAATGCTGGAGTTCAAGTGATTTAATGCTTTCCTTCTACTTTCAATTTTGTTTTTTCCAGTAAATTAAATTTTCCTGGGAGAATGACTGCTTTCTCTTTTGGTCTACTATTTTCTGCAGAATGTAACATATTTTTAAGCACAGCAAGTATTTCTAGTCTCTCTTGGCCAATTCTTTTGCATGATACTATATTATTTATGTCATTTTACGTTCTTTTATATTAAACATGATCTTCCATGGCTAGTTTCAAGCGGGATTTTCCCTCTAGATATTTATTCTAAGCTTTCAAAAAATGCATGTATGAATCTAGAAGGTAGACCGCAAGGTTCTGTGCAGGAGATGGGCAGCTGGGATCACCATCATGCTGAGGTCAACTTCCTAACACAGCAGATATAATTTTGTATCATATAAGGGGGAACTGAACGTGAAAGAGTGAGGACTGGGGCACATCTTGAGAAACCCGCCGTGCTGGCTGTTTAGTTAGAGGCTACCACAGTATCTAATATATGCAGACAGCAGAGGTGAAGCACGCTGGCCGACTAAAAGACTCTTTTGTGGTGTTTTGCTGTAACGCTTGGCAAGACTGCCCTTGCTTCACACCCTGCCTCCCTTGCTGAGGCACCAGGGTGGAAAAATCAGCTGCAGAGGATCCAGACAGTAGGGAGGGATTTAAACACCCCAAAATCTTGTTCTTGTGTTTTCTAATAGATGGAGAAGTGGGCAACAGTCAGTGTCCTGCACCCTCTACCATTCAGCCTATTTAAGTCATGTAATGTTATCAAGAAGCAGGGAGGCTTAGCTAAGCCTGCGGGGAATGCCAAAATCATGTTCTCTTTCACTCTGTTATTTAAAAGTCAGTTGCAGTGGAAAGATCTTGCCCACCAACTTAGTGGTGATATTGTAAAACGGTCATATCAGACCAGCCTGTAGAAGAGATGCTCACCTGTCATGAAGACGGGGACACCAGAGTGGACGCCTCCTGAGCTGACTGTCCTTCTGAGGCTGGGCTGGGCTGGACTGGGCTGGGCTGGGCTGGCTGGGAGCACACTAGCAAGTGAGGATGAGGAGGTCAGGGGCCACCTAGGGCCCACAGAAGGATTTGGTACCCCCTGGCTGTGGAAATCACTGACATGGGCAGACAAACACCTTCAGATGAATTTAGCTTCCATGATTTTCAGTGTGTCCATCTGTGAGAATACAAAATTACTACAGCAAAGCCACTTGCAGGCCTCTAATTTAATGAGAATAACTGAGTTATTGTGGCCTATATAGCTCAGGGCACAGAATTTCACCTCACACTGCATGGGGGAAGGGACATAAACCCAGTCTCCCACCAAGGACGTTGTGTGTGTGTGTGTGTGTGTGTGTGTGCCAGCTTCCAGGCAGGAGGGTGTGGGCAGCCCCAGCCACCACAGCCCTTTGGCCAGTTGTTTCAGGAGATCCAGGACTGAGCCTGCCAGCATCTGTGAGCCCAAGTCTGGTCTTCAGACTGAACAACCACATCTTCAGCCTCAACCCAGGCTAGCATTTTTGTAGTATCATTGCAGTGTTTAGGAAGGGAGGATTGCTATCGCAGGGGTTGCTTCTTACAGCTTTTTTTCCCTCCTTTTGTTTTTGAGAACCAGGCAGCACAGTGCGAGTGGAGTTTTGCAAAGCTCTGTATTTCCCAGAAGAGGAAGGCTCCTGCTCAGCAGTCTGTAAGCGCCCCCTTGTGCAAACGCAGCCAGCTGGCTTCAGCCTGCAGATTTATCCAGCAAACATCCATGATGGTGTTAATTTGGGTGTTTCAGATGGTGGAAAGAGGGGGTGACAGCCACCCTGCACCATGAAGGCAACACTCTCCAAGAGAGAAAGCCTCCTCTGCAGGCTGGACATCGGCACAGCGCTCGTGAGACTCTGATTCAGATTGTACCAAGAATTGTGCTGGTAAATGGGATTGGTCTGGTGGAAAACTATGAGACAGCACTGTGTGCTCACAGCCCAGAAAGCCAACCGTACCCTGGGCTGCATCCAGAGCAGTGTGGGCAGCAGGGCGAGGGAGGGGATTCTGCCCCTCTGCTCTGCTCTCGTGAGACCCCCCTGCAGTGCTGGGTCCAGCTCTGGGGGCACCAACATCAGAGGGACATGGACCTGCTTGAGCGGGGCCAGAGGAGGCCACGAAGATGCTTGGGGGGGCTGGAGCACCTCCCCTGTGAGGACAGGCTGAGAGAGTGGGGGGTGTTCAGCCTGGAGAAGAGAAGGCTCCAGGGAGACCTTAGAGTGGCCTCCCAGTACTTAAAGGGGCTACAGGAAAGGGGGGAAGGGACTATTGATCAGGGGGGTAGGGATAGGATGAGGGGTAATGGCTTTAAACTGACAGAGGTTAGATTTAGATTAGATAGAGGGAAGAAATTCTTCCCTGTCAGGGTGGTGAGACACTGGCACGGGTTGCCCAGAGAAGCTGTGGCTGCCCCCTCCCTGGAAGGGTTCAAGGCCAGGTTGGATGGGGCTTTGGGCAACCTGGGCTAGTGGAAGGTGTCCCTGCCTGTGGCACAGGGATTGGAACTAGATGATCTTTAAGGTCCCTTCCAACCCAAACCAGTCTATGGTTCTATGATTCTATGAATTGAGATGCCCAGTTGGTACCTGGATTAGGACAGAGGAAGGCATAGATGACTCTTTGGAGACCATCTAGGCACCCCAGCAGAAGACAGGGTGGTAGCAGGAAGGTTGGAAAGAAAGGGGAGCTTCAAGATATACCATGAAAAGATAAATTTGAGGGTACTTAAGGGATGGAGTGCTATGTATGAAACATGGGCCTGGAGGGCAGCGAATAATAGTAAAAATATTGCTGGCAAGATGACTAGAGCCGTGAGAAAGGGGGAAAAAAAAAAAAAGCCATGAAAAAGATGAGCAGAGTCATTCAGGTTTGGCAAACTGAGCTTGATGGCCAGACAAGAAACGTGGGGAGATGCTTGTAGTTAGGTGGGGATGCAAAGAATGATTGATGAGATGCTAAACCATCAGGGCAATAAATGATGTCAGTTAGGTGCTGAGAACACAACACACAGCATGTAGCTAATCAGGAGTTGGAGTGCTCATTAATTCACCCCAGCAAATAGGCTGTCAGTCAGGTTTGCTGAAGGTGGTGGCTGAGTCTGGGGTTCCTCAGCCTCATGGTGCCACCAAAGTGGGAGCATCTGAGAAATGAGGGAAAGAAAATGGGAAAGCAATTGACTCCCTGGGATACTCTGAAATATGAGGTGCAGCTGCAGCTATTTTTGAGGAGTTAGGAAACCCTAATTGCTCGTAATTATCTTAATTCCTGCATAGGGGTTACTTGCCAGTGTGGCAGTTTGCTGTTGGTTGATCCAGGCTGAGATTCTTTGCAACCCTGGCTGGTGTTGCTGCGCCTGCTGGGTATCTCTGCTGTAGCTGCGGGTGCTGAAGCAGGATCTGCACCGGGGATGCACCAAATTCCTCCCAGTCCTGCAAAATCAGGGCATGCTGGGGTGTGATGCAGCAAAATGAAAGGCAGTAAGAAAACTGTTGAAAAAGCAAAACAGGAGGGAGATGAAGAAAAAAGCCTAATTCCCTGAATGGGAGGGATTGGAAGGGCTGGAGAGTTCAACGTTATTGCTTCAGCCTTGCAAAGTTGATGGGACAATTAAAATGAAAGTAGAATAGGAATAAGGAAAGCGGAGGTGAAAGGCTATTCGGTTTGAGAACATTCAGTTAGTAGGGCCTGAATTTATCTCAGTTTATTTGTTTTGGCTAATGACTTAAGGAAGTTTTAAACTACTGGGTTATGATGGAGGACTGAAACATCCCTGGAGGACTAGAGGAGAGGACAATAAACCCGTTTGTATAAAGCAGGACTTACAGGCTAGCTGATAAGAGTTTAGATTCCTGAAAACTACTGGGGCAACCTATTAAACGTGTAGTTCTTACAGACCTGCAATACTAGTAGGATGATTGATAAATTCATATGACTGTTTATTAGGAAAAAAATTGATTTAAATTAAACAAAAAAGCTTTGTTGTGTTGCTGACCCAGAAAAAAGGAAGTTTAAGATCGCTTGGCTTTAGTAACGTTATTGATATTTCAATGTCGTGTCCAAGCAAAAGATCCTGTAGAAAACCTTGCCCAGCTTGAGAACAGGTTACAAGAGGAGGCCGTGTCCTTCTTCTAGTGATTTCTGAAAAACAGAACTGTTTTGTAGGGATGCTGAGGGCCATTCTGTAGGGGACAGGATCCCGCTTAGGGTGCGGCTTGGAAGCTGCACAGCTGAAGCGCTGCCAGGGACGGCATCGCTGCCATGCAGGCGTGCCCTGGCAAGCCGGGACGGGCCATGAGCCGATGCTCTCATGTCCTTTGCTCGCCCGGCTGCTCCACGCTGAGCTCACACACAGCTCACACACAAAGGCGTAGGTGACTCCAGCGGGAGGAACCTGCTGCCCAAACACACACACGCGCGCTTCTGCTTACTCAGTGTGGCGAAGGGGAAAGTTGCGGTAGTAGTTGCTCACTTTCAGCAGCTGTCTGCTGCAGTGCACCTTTCTTGGCCTCTTCTTGCTACCACAGCTCCTCTTTATGCATCTGACAAGGCTTTCTCCTTCTTGAGCTGTGTTTTTTCACATAAAATGTTCTGCGTGCGTTGCAGTCAGGCTGAACACAGGACAGTTCGGGTGACAGTGCCAGTAATGCCTCAAGGAAACAGTTTGCATAAACCAAAGCGGACACTCACTTATGCAACTGGGCAGCGAGTCTTGCCATCAAATCCATGCCAAAATATCTCTTTGCTTTTCTATCATTCTTTACTCGGCGGGGAAGCTTCAATGCAAATATCTCTCTGGAGAGAGAAAAGACTTGAAACAATAATCTACTGGAAAATGATACTCTTAAGATTTTAAAACATACCTTCTGTTGGTCAGGGGTGATCAGTAAAACAAATCAAGCTGTGCTTGGCACATAAAACTTGGAAAAAAACCTTTAAAAGATGGCAAGATGTAGCCTGTAAAATCTTCTGGGCTGAAATAAGAGATGAATTTGCAAAGGTGTCAAGGCCAGATGTCATGGCTCACGCTTCCACAGATGTCTCGCAAACGCTTAAAGCCGAGTAATGTTTGAATACTTTAGGCACAGCACCAAGATACTATGGATTTAGGAATGTTAATGCACTACTTCTCTGAACTGATACACTTCCAAGGGAAGTCTCTTCCATCTTTATTCAGTGCCTGGAACACCAGAGGCTCTGGTCTGTGTGCTGTTGACTCGACACAGAGAAATACTTCACTGGAATGTAAAGGAACAGCACAGCTGGCTCTGAACTTATTTAACATCCCCTTGTTTACATTGTAATACATATGGGACAAACAGCGCAGTGATATTCTTTTTTTTTTTTCCTCAGAAATAAAAACCCATCACAATCTAAGGAGGCTGGAAAATGGCCTGTATAATCATTTCTCAATGGGACACATGGCAGAAATCAAAGGCTCCAGACACAGTTTCTCCAACTCAGTTTCTGAAGACTGGGTAAGCAGTTTGCAGCGTATAGAAAAGGAGGCTAAAGTTATGCTCCCCTTTCTGTGCATAGAAATAATAAAATGAAGGCTAAAGCATCAGTCATGTAGCAAACTGCAAAATGGCAGTACTTCATAGAAACTGAAGCAAATGCAAATGGATTTGCTTTTGGGGTTAAGCTGTGTTGCTTAAATATAAATTCTGCAATGTGTAGCATGTTACAGCCTTCTTCACACGAGACCAGCTCTTTTCCAGCACATGGGGCTGAAGTAGTTAATGGCTTATAACAAGGACAATTTACCTGGTGGTATGTAGCCTAGCAAAGTGTTAAGATTTACTTGATGGAATAAGCAGTAGAGTACATGAAATATCGATGTTAAGGTCAAACACAGCATGTCAGGAGTCAGCACACAGGTACCCTTTTAAGGCAGTATGGCATTGGACCAAAATAAAATGACGTTTTTCCTCCATGAGGGGAACAAGACTGAGAAAGAGAGAATTTTATTTTGCCTTTCTCCATGACTGAAGCCCACAGACCCACGGTCTCCCCTTGCTGTATGGGAAAAAAGCAACCATTTTGTTTCTGACTGCATCAAAACACAGAGAGCTGGTCCAATTACCCTGACTGATCAGCGTACGCATCCATGGAGTTGTAACCCATCCAAACTCAGCCTATGCAGGATCAGCTTAATAGCTGGAAACAAAAACTGCCAGAAGCAAACCTTTCTGAGCTGGTATTAGCTGCCAAAGCTCTCACCTCGGTGAACAACAGCTCACATCTGAGGAGCTAGTTGTAGTGTACAGCAGTAAGAAATACTACCAATAAAAAGATGAAAAAAATAGCACTAGTGCAAGGGACCGTATCAGTGTTGCTCACATACTCGGAGTAGCTTCCTGCGTTAGTGAGGCTGTGATGGGCTCAGCAAAGCACCTGGGCACCCACAGCAGCCTGTGCCTCATAGGTTAACAAGTTCCCCAAGTCAGCTTGGTCCCCCTGGGCGATGGTGCTAGTGGCAAAGCCAACAAAAAATGTTCTGTTTGCCCAAAGGTGCCATGCAGAGCTCTGGGTAACAGTGCGCTCTTCTCCTCCGAGTTTGTTGTCAAAGCTGGGAGGGGCAAGCGCGTGCTGCAAGCCCTAGAACACCTGAGAGGGCTGAAGTCTGAAGAAGCCAGAAAAGCAGTTGTCTCCCTTGCCCAGACCAGGAACCTGCAAAACACTTGCAGGATCAGCACCCAAACACAACGCCGGACACCCCATGGGGTGCGAGGCCCTTCCTGCCCTGGGCTCTCTCTGCTAGACCGTTCTACCTCCCAGCAGAATTGGCCGTACTAGCTTCAAACTCCACAACCATAGAAACATCCACTCTAGTCAGAGGGATAGTAAAGCTTAAATGGTCTTTCATTTCCAGCTTGGCTTTTTGGATTCTCTCCCATTCTTATACCCAAGCAAAAAAAAGAGCTCTTGTGCTTCAAACTTTGAATGTGTGGTCCTTGGCCACACAAATGTCATACGGACATTTTTGTACTCAAGAGGCTGCTCCTGGGATGCTATTTGATTGCCAAGAAACTCTAAGTTTAACCTGAAGAAGATTTCTATGTGAAAGACATGGAAAATTCCCGTAGAAGAAACTGGAAGTCAGTTTTTTTCCTTAATTTACTCCTAGCTGAAGCACCTCTTGGGCAGCCAGTTTAACAAGCAGAAGCTATGTCCAAAAAAAAAAAAAAAACCAAAAAGAAATCCTGGAAATTACAATGGGTTTAGAAACCTGCTAGTTGCATGAAGCAGATAACAACTAGTGTCCACTCACAGCATAGAGGGTGATATACTTTGGTGACAGATAGAAACATGCTCTTCAGAGAGCTTTAAACGCTAACATCACGGCAAAGCACGAAAAGCAGAGTGAAGCTATTTCACAGACAGGAAACCCAAGAGAGGGCAGGTCACCATTCAGACAGCTCGGTTGCACTGGGACGCGGACACAAGGCACCTCGGGTTCTGAGGCAGTCATCCAGCACTGTGCGTGGAACGAGAGCCCGGTGGCATTTCTGGACCGTGACCTTTAGCGTGGTGTGCGTTCAGCTACGGGGGTAACGCTGCCCTGCGGGTGTGCTTGGTCCCTCATAACCCACCTCCACAGGAAGGGCCGGCCTCTGCTCAGAGGTTCTTCAGGCAGATCCAGAGAGCTCTCTTTACTAGTCTATGCTTTGTTCTAGTAGCCTCTGGTGCCTCTCCACAGCCTCTTCTGTGGAAAAGCTTTTTCACCAAAAGCAGGGGAAAGAAACGTGTTCAGAAATGTAACCCAGGAGGTAGCGTGAGCGCTTCTGACAGTGTTAAGACAAAGACACTCTGTAAACTACAAAGCCTTTAAACTTAGTATCAGTACTCCTGCCAGAAAGCCTTAAGATTTACCTTCAACCACTATTTACAATATGGGTAAGGATGCATTTATTCTGTTATGTACCTGACCAGATACAAAGGAGAGACTAGCTTTGGAAACATCTCACAAGTATATTTATTAGTCAGGCGCAATCTGTCTCAAAACATGACCCATTTCATGCTTCAGATGGCATTTCATTACAGTGCAGCTGCACAAGCCTCCGTCCTCCCTGAACAGATGCTTGATATGCAGAAGGCAGACTTTAGCACACTGCTTATGTATGTAAATAAGTTCCTGGATTTGTTTAGGTTTGAGGACAGTAGTTCAAGAAAAGTCCATTTGTCTTAATCATTTGAAAAGCTTCTTTCTTTTCTTTCTCCACTGTTTATTGTCCACATCTTCAGTATCGTCAGGAGGATCTGGTATTACAAAGCCATCAGTCATTTTATAGTAGACTACTGTGGAATCTGACTCAACTATGGCCAAGGTAACTGACAGCGGGGCGTCGGGATCGTCTTGTGGGAGAGACGCTTTCTTCATGATTTCTCTTATCCTGGAAGAGGAAACAATCAGTTAGAAAGGAGTCCACAACCACCTGACGATGGCATAAAGGCAGAAGTGCACCGTTGCTCTCTTTATTCAGCCTAGTTTTATTCTGCAAATTTGTCTTCACTAAAGAAAGTATAATATCTGTTCTAATAAAAATCCAAAGTCGTATAATCAAGCAACAAAATCAAGTAACAAAAGGATCTTATCAAAATATACTCAGTTACATACATCTCTGCTGGAAATGGCTCAACACATGCTTCTAAGCTTTGCTTAGGTGTGCCAGTGTGCATATGCCCCAACCATCCTTCAACTATCACAATCATAACATGGCCATCTCTAATGGCCTTGTTTTCATTAGATTTAAAAAAAAAAAAAATCCAGTTGAATAACACATGGTGTTCAATTAGAGAGCAAAATAATTAAGACTTGTTCCATTTGTAGAGATAAGTCTTCCAGTCTGTGCTACAGTCCTCTGCCAGACCCAGGAACCGGAGCCAGGTTTCTCTACCTCCCCGTCTAGACTAGAAGCCACAAGACTAATGTTCTTCTTCAAGACAGTCAGCACAAATAATATCTTCCTTAAAAATTCAAGACAAAGTTATGCAATTTTTCCTGTTCAGCTTATTTGAAGAATAACATGCCAGTTGCTTTCCAGTTCAGAGCTGAGGACACTGATTCCTGGAGTCCCTGTATTACTGTTCTGACTGGGGAACAAGTAAAGGAGTGCAACGCCCAGGGGCAGAACAGCAACACTCCCACAGCGAGCACTTCCACTTCTCCTCCACCTAAAGGTCGGGTGCAAGACAGCTCATCTGGGACTGCCAGGACAGGTTACACTCTGGGGAGAGGTCAGCCATGCAGTGGGAAAAATCGCCCCTCGCTTCATGTGCCCCCGAGATCTCATTCCCCAGAAAACATGCATTTCTGAAGCTGGGCACTGTAGTTGAAAATAAGGCTCTTTCTAAATGCATCAGCTTTCAAACTTTAATCATCATCTTCCTTCCAAACCTCTTTGATCCCTTAATAAAAGCCAAATGGAAAGCGGCAGAGAATAAGCAGCAGCCTGGAAAGCCTGTGCTATTAAGCCCGTGACCCTCTTAAGTATCCATCTGTGTTCTGAACTGTTCATAATTCAACTCGGCTAAATTCAGTAGTGCCTTATCTTTTGCTTTCTCTGCTGGCCCATATATAATGCAAGGCAAGGCAACACAGTCATTTCATGCAACAGAGATACCAAGGCTGTGAATAGCCATATTCTGGTCCTCCTACCATCAGCAGCACATTTTGTAACAAGAGAACAAATAAGCAAAGAGATACTGTACTGGCCACTAGCAGAAGAGAGACACCTGCAAAAGACTCATGTTTCAAGCAATGTGACATTAACTTCTCTGCTCCCTGCCACTGCTTTGTCTGCACGTTTTCTTGGCAGGTGCCTCAGGCTCAGGGCCTTGCTGTGGAAACTCTAACTGCACCGTGGGTATTAAGGAGAGCGTGACCACAAGCCTGCCTTCCAAAGCTGCGGGTAATTCACAGATGGAGGAGCCCTGCAACAAGAAGGAAATGCATCCCACTGTGAGCAACGCCTCAAATACGGCAAGGCCTCCCAGTGAAAGCACTACCTAGTGAGAGAGGTGATGTGCCTGCTGGAGTTGCAGCAGTGAGTGCCAAGTGAATCACAGGTGTACAAGTAGGCAGCAGGACTGAAGTAAGCAAGGACAAACCGAACGCCTAAGGGGCAGCAGTGAAGCTGTGCTGATGCTGGGCACCTTCTGCTCTTGTCACTTCCAGCCCCTCCTTAAGGTACCTCCAGCACCACAGTGCCTTGCCGTAGCCCTGGTGTGTGATGAGGACCTGGGAAAGGATTGCAGATGTCCTTCCAGACATGCTACACATGCACAGAGCAAGAACCCACTTGTCACACCTCGGTAGCTGGTGTCTGGAGGAAGCTCTGAGAAAGTTGCCAATGGTGAGGCCAGGCTACTGGCAGAGACCCAGCGAGGAAAGAGCTACCAGTGGCTTTTATGAAGCAGTGGATATTAATCTCTCTCTTTCTCCTGGGAATGTGAAATAGAAATAACAATAAAAAGCCAAATAAAAGGGCACAGCTACCTAGGAGAGATATTTTGGGACTCAAAGAAACCAAACTTGTGTTGAGTGTGGACAGTCCCCTATCTGGAAGCAGACTCAGGCAGTGGTCTGTATGCACCTGTCAGCCAGGGCAGAAGCTCCTTCATATTTTCTTTAGCAACTGTCACCGTTTCTCCTCCTAGTCTATTAGGGGTATAGATGTAACAGTGAGGCCTTAGATCTAGATCTCCCATCACTCATGATTTCTTCTTCTGTGTCAAGCAGAGACATCTGAACCTTTCTTCCCCACCCCCCCTTAGAATTTAAGGCTTAGAAGCTACACCATGATCCCAAAGGTGGCCAGGTCCTGACAACAGATTACTGACACTTCTTTGCATCCCTGACTTACTTCTGAGGAGACTGAGTTTCAGGCTTTATGTAAAGAGCACAAAGACATGCCATTGCCTCAGGATGATCTGCTAACACTGCCATGCACAGAGCCCAATGCTTTCTACTGCACACGGGGAGCCAGCCTCTACCGCCGTAAAGAATTACAACTGCAAACACAAGATTCTCCTCTTCCCCCTTTTCTCAACACAGGCAGCCCCAAAACAAGAGCTCTCATTCATGCATACCACAACTAGCCATAACGCAATGCAGCACATCTGCAGATTAGCGAGAGGGTATCTTTTAAAGGAATAAGCTTCGGAATTCAGGAAGCCTGTATCAGACGCCTGTGTTTCCTCTCCTCCCCTGAAGGCATCACTGTTAGTCTCTGCATCCAGCATGTTCACAAAGTTTCTCTGCAGCAGCAGACATTCAAAGGAGGAGTCAGAGAACATCTGGGTTTATGCTGATTTCATCGCACTTGCTACCTGCCACAAACAGAAAGATGAAGTATTGCAGGAAAGGTATAGTTTTTTTTAATCCACTTGATGTATCTAACACCGTGTATTGGAAAAAAAAAAGGCAAGAAGTGTTCTTGGCCTTCTAAAATGCAAAGGAATGCATGTGTGACCTCCTAAACAAGGCAAGAAGCTTTATTTGAAGAGATACAGCCCTCTAGGCTGCCCATCTCACACAACAGCTGCATTCAATGACTAAAATGAAGTCCTAAACAAGAAGCCCCTATGCTAACACCTCCCCCCAACAGAGCTAGCTGACTTCATTTACTAAGTTAATGGTTACAGATAAGCTCCTTAATGACCAGTACATCTGCTACACCATACAAGTGATGTCGGCTATAAAAGGTGGCTTTTGCTTAAGCAAAAGTGAATTTCATGTTTCTGAAATATTAGAAGCCTCTGAGACAGGGGAATTCGATACATCCAGTACTTTGGCACACTCCACCAACAGTCTTGTCAACCTTCATTCACCAGCATCCAGACCAGCCTTTTCCTCACGAGTCACATGTGTTAGGACACATTCTGCAAACACTGTTCCCATTGATACCAAGGGGTCCACAACAACTCTGGTTTTGGTTCCCCAGCCTTTACAGGCCATGCTCCGACAGTGTGAACCCCACAGAAGCTGTGGTGTCAAGCATCTGGCATTGACTGGCTCTGTCTGGTTCCTCCTTTTCAACAGGCATTCAGCTATGCCCACTCCACTGGCTAGACATCAAGTTTTAAGCAGAATGTAGAGAAAAGCTGCAGCTGAGAAACAGTTAATACCGTTCTGCAGTGTCTGAATGAAAGCTTAGCATGTTTTCAGTACAGTCAAGTAGGGCCTATGTTAGAATAAGGCACCATGTCACTTTGTCATCTCCTGAAGGACCCTGTACAACACAATCCCCTTAGTACACGTTCACCCCCAGGCTCTCCCTTGTTCATCACCTCTGACTTGCTCACCCACAGGCTCAGCCCAACTAGGAAGACCAGGGACAGCCAAGCCTACACATGCTGCCTTCTCAGGATTTATGCAAATGACTACCTGGTAAAAAATAAAAGGCATCTAGGGCCCCAATATTGCTCACAGAACAATCATGTGTGTGTGCTGCTGCATGCACAGTGGGAAGTCTATGAGTTAAAATATCCTGCAACCACTCCTTTCCCTTCTCTCCCCCTTCTCATGAAGAAAAACCATTCAATGTTAAAACAGGCAACAGGGAAGCTTTAGGTTTCCCACACAAAAAGGTACAAAGGCACTGTGAAAGGAAAAGAACATACATAAGCTAGGGGAATACAGACACCACAAGAAACACTGGAAAGTTTTAAGTCCCATAAATAGAATATAAGTAAATATTTTTTTTAATAAGAATTCTCCTCTGTTGCAGATCATACAGTCCAAAGTTTTCAGACTAGCTTGAAAACCCATCTCTAAAAACTGATGGTGTCTGCGTGTTCGCTGCACGTTAGGATCTGCTCCCACCAAGACAAACACAAGTAGGATGAAGCCCTCAGTTTCCACCTAGGAAGCAAACGCACACTCACCTCACATTGCAGGAGATGAAAAGGATTTAATTTCAAACACTGAAGGAGACGCTGTTATACAAAAGTAAAGAACTGGCATTTCTAATGCCATTTCTTTGCATCAGAAAAAGGGCTTTAGAAAAGGCTTTCTAGATATCTACAAACTAGAGTCAGTTGGGATTGTTTTTTTCTACCAAAGAATTAGTCGTAAGAGCAGGTTTAGTTTATTTAACATCATGCAAGGACCACTGCAGCTAACATAACAGCACTACGAATGCCATCTTGCATCTGCTTTTACTGCTGCTACTATTAAATGGTGACAGTGAACTTAGCTGGTCTTCTACTGCTGTTGCAATTAATAGCTTAAAAACAAAGCAAAACAAAACAAATCCATACAAAAGAAGAGGGAAATTTTCCATTTTTCCCCCATCTGAATTTTTTATTAATAGAAGACTTTTGTACTAGGTAGGACTTCAACACACATGAGAAATCTGTACTGCCTTTCCTAATGATCTGCTCCTAACGAAATAACATTGGCCTTTTTGCTACAGAGAAAGAAACTGCCATATGACTGGTGAACTTCAGGCAACTGGAGCTTGAGGTTTTAACTCACTACCCCAAAACTAAAAGAGAACAGAATCATAAGGAAAAGATAAATGGGCAGAAAGTTTTGTGTTGAACAAAAGAGTATTTCAGTGATATACCCCATGCAAGTACCTCTGAGAAGCAGCAAAAACAGTGAGAGTAGTTTTATGGCGGTTGCATAGTACTCCATTGAGCTGAAATGGAACTACTGCCTTCCCTACCATAAAAGCCAAAGGCTTTCAATCTGCCCTTTATACTTGGATGAATAATTCATTGCAGGCTTGGCCAGCTTGAACAGCTCCCTCCCCTCCATGCAAGGCAGGGCTGGAGAGGCAACACAAATTGGTCTCTGTACCACTACACAGAGATGATTACTCTGTGCATCGGAGTGCGCCATTGTACCAGACTTGTTCAGATAGGCCCCCTGACAAGAGAACCACCTCCTGTGGTGGAAACCTCCTGTAAAGCACAATACCTCAACTTCAGCCAGCACTGCAAAACCTGCACAGCATGGCTCACCATCAGGAACGCTGCTCCAGACATTGCTGTCTTCCCTGAAGCTAGGTTAACTTAGTGCCTTGAAATATATGGCAAGAAACACATGGTAGCGGAGGAAGAAGGTGCAAATGGACACCACTATTTCTTGGGATTTGTTTCCAAACTACAGGAACATGGGACGCTAGAAGAAACTCATGGTTTTATAATGGAAAAAAAAAAAAACAAAACCAAAGAAAACACCACATGACTCACTGGTCATGAAAAGGAACTGAAACCCCAGGGAATATAGAGTCCTTTTTTCCATGGAAGTTGAAAGAGAAAACAAGACAAGCCATGCAAAAGGGAGGAATCACAATTCAGCAAAGTTCTACAAGATACACCAACTATAGGACATTCAGTCATAGTCCTGCATAACCAACTCAGCTGTATGAGCCACATCAATCACTTTTAAACTATTAATAAAGAGTTTGCAAGCCTTTAAATATGTTTTTAATGTATGAGTAAAGTCAAATAATGCTTATAACAGAAGAGCTAGTGACAAAACCATGAAGAGGATGCGAGATAAGGAGCATGTCACACTTCCAGTGCATTTAAAATAACAGTGCTTCTTACAAGCAAAACCACTTCAGATTAGAGGAAGACCTATTTCACAAACTGCAGATTTAGAAGAGGATAAATTGCTTTCAGTCCTCATATTTGCTTCTAAGGATGCTTATCAGCTTTAAAACGAAACATTTACATATTCTTTTTCCAAACTTAAGTTACTATTTTAACAAAATAACCCTTTCCCTCCTAGCCTAAACCAAACTTTGCAGTCTCCATAACCTCATGCAACTGACTTCATCCTTCATTTCCAACACTTGCATACAAAAAACAAACAGGGCAGTGATACATCATTTAATCTGATGGTTTATTACTAAAATTTTGCTTAGGGAATGTTATTTGTCTAGGACAGACAGCACGTAGTTCCATTAGATCCGGCATCTAACTCCCTGGTCCTTGGAGGGATCAAGGCTTTCAATGTTATCAAGGAAAACCCAGCTGTCAACACTGTGAGCTCTCCTACACTTGCGGAGCTTGGTTTATGCAAGTCATTTCTGCCAGCTCTGAAGCAGGACTACCTGTATTTAACTGCTTCATCCCGTTTGGGGAGCCACAATTCTGGAATGCACTAACAGTGAGGTACTTGGTGTGCACTAAGGTGTTGTCTGCAGTAGTGAACAGCAAACACAGCCCAGCCGATGGACCTACAAATTCCTCCCGCGAGCATGAATCGCTGCTAAGTTCAAAGGCGCACAAACACAAGGTTCTCCAAACCTCAGACAGCTGCATGTGTGGTTAAGAGTGCTCCAAGACAGATATAAGTTGCATCTTATTCTCCAGGTCTTTACTCACAGAAGATTCAGCCATCTTCATTTTAAGAGCACGTACGCACAGCGCAATGCCACTCCTTGGACTGGATGAGGCTACCGTTTGCATTGGTGGTCACTTTGCTCCAGACCCCGTAATTTTGCGATTCAGTGAGTTACTGTGCAGCCTTACGCTGGCAGGGCAGGATTATCAGCTTCCATCAAGCTGTTTGTAGAAGTGGACAGTGAGCTTAGCAAGCAGAACAGCTTTTGCCTTAAGCAGTTAACTGTCATGCATGATCCGGACATGATGAAATCTTACAATAGGCTAAAGAACATTGAGCAGATTTTTTTTTTTTTTTTGTAGGGCGTTCATATTTATCATTTGCTTAGGTGTCTTGCCGGTAATTTCCACAGCAACTTTACTACGGCCTTTTAAGGACACACTCCTCTGAGAGTCAGCCAAGCAGGAATCTTCATGAGATACCTGGGAAGGCAGAGCTTGGCTTTGAGAGGAAAACCACCCCTGCAGCCCCCACCCAGGCCTTACTGGTTAAGCAAGAGATGGCTGCCTATAAATGCTGCCATTTGCTAGCTGCTTTTGCAGTTAGCACATTTCGAGGCCCACCAAGGAGGGCAGAAGTTTTCACCTTCCCAAGCCCCTCCGGTGGTTTACTTTCAACTCTAAGTGAGCTTCATTCACTTGTACTCATACCTCTTCTTCTGTTTTTAGCAGGTAACTAAAAAACCCAAAGCATTGCTTTGAACAGAATGTCAAAGTAGCTAAGTACAAAAGCTTCCCTGTCTACCTATAGCTTCATAAGTCAAGTGAGAAAATATCATTTAAGACATCAGATACCTAACAAGCCTCCTGCTATCAACAACCACAACAACAAAATATTCATCACTGTCAGAACAAAGAGCCAGTGATATGGTAATACTGTTTCCAACTCCTTCTGTAGGATGCTTTTTTCATGGCCTCCCTCCACGCTATGTAACTTTGAGCTACAGTTACTGTCTATACCCCCGGGTTTTTGCCAACTGTTCCAGCAAAGGAGCCGAGCAGTCGATAGTGTCCTTTCTCTACAAAGACAGACCAGGCCCCTCTGACTAGTAGCGACCTGCTAATGAAATGCCAAGCATGCATATGCACGTTCAATAACACAAACACAAGCATATACGATCTTCCTGCCTGACACCATCTATGGGTATCGAGCACATACAGGCTTTAACGGACTCACCCAGCATTACAACCCAGTATTCAGCTCATTTTAGTGACAATATGCTCTGTGTAGTTGCTCTGTAGCAAAACCTAGTCACAAACTGTACTTTTAATCAATGTGACGCATTCACTCTTTGCTTCTCTAACACACATCCTTCCAGTAATGGATTCCATCCGCACTGGTGCCAGAAGCAGAGCAAACAGTATCACCACAGTACAAACAAGTTCAGAGGCTCCAAATGAAAAGCTCCAATGAAACAGTAAAAGATAGGACATACATGCAGTGCAATATCTCACTGTCATTAAAAGCCAATTAGAACATACTCGCTGGCATTGATCCAACGCCAGGAATCAGTTTCCAACCTAGATGGAAACCTACTACATTAAGCAAGCACAACGACTCAGCACGAAGGTGTAATTTCTCAAAGATCCCATATCCTAGTTTGCTGCCTTCTTTTCCCACCTAAAATCTATTTTGAGCTGTGAACAGCAGCGTGTCCCTTTCACACACATACAGTAACCTGCTTCTCGCACCGAGGCTGAATGACACTCAGCATTTCATCCTGCAACACCTCTCAGCAGCTTTCCTCTGTTGTGGAGATCACATCCTATTTCTCTGGAAGACCAAGCCCGTGAGAGCAATTGACCAATATTTGCAAATGGAAGATGTTTTCAGCATGTAAATAGTACTCAAATCCATCAATATCTAGGAAGTCATTTTCTTCCCCCTCACAAATACGCTCTTAGGAAAACACATAGCAGAATTAAGATGGAAGTCTGTTTGCAAGAGACCAATCTATCACTTCTAAAACCTAAAAAAAAAAAAAGCAAAAACCATAGTATGTCTAAAACATCATTCCTAGAGCACACACACATCTGCTAAGTGCAATTCATTAGCTACCTACTACCGTGTCAGGCTGCTGCCCACAGAGCAAGAGGAAACAGCAAACACTAGCAAGATCTGTAAAGCCAGCCCTGAGCACACACTCCTAGCAAGAGTAGGAACAGAAGAAAATGAAAAATGTACTACCATATGATGCAGCTGAAATAGTTCAGGTCTTCAGAGGCATCACAGGAAAGAATGGCAAATACCAGCAAGAGAAGGCAGCCATTATCAGAGAGTAAATCATACTGTTTATTTGAGGCTGCTCTAAGGGCCAGTTAAAATATACTGTAAAATTACTGAAGCGGAATTTCACTAGGCTGCAAATATCTGTAATATCACAAAGTCATAGCTGTGTTCCCCTTCACTGGAGAATGACTTAGTCTTGCATGTGTAAGGAAAGTAAGTCAAAACCACAGCTCAAGGGACAGTTACACATTAGACTCTGGGTAAGTAAGAGGAATTTCCAGTTGAAAGTAGCGAAATTACACTTTCAAAACAAAAAGCAAACCAAACCAAACACACCAGGCTTATCCATAGATTTGACAATAAAAGTCTATTCTTAGACAGGTCCGAGAGGATTTCTTTCCTCTTAGGTACTTTAAAGCCCAGTGACACAAACAGTATTGCTGGATTTCCCAGACTACAAAAAAGCAGCAGAAGAACGTTCAAAACACAAGCTGTGAAGGTCTTGTATTCTAACGCGGTCTCTCAAATACATACATCTGATATCCATTGTTATCTCCTAGAGCATATGCAACTTCTAAACAATACGAAGTGTTTATCAGCAGAAGGAATCAGCTGCTGTGGGAAGCTGACATCAAAGGCGTACCACTTTCAGAGAGGGCGAAGCAGAGACTGTTGCAGCTTAGAAAATTAAAGAAATCTCAACTTTGCAGGTATGTTTGCAGCACCCAAAATAACTGCTCCCAGGCTCAGATACTGCTTTCCTCTGATACTCCTTTGTTTCCTCCCCCTTCCCTTCTTGACCAAGTCATCAGCAGACTGTTAAATATAGCTGTTCTTCATTTTCTCTTATTGGTAGCACGAGCCAAACACTGACCACATCCTCACCTCTCGTGGCTTAACGATATGTGCACAGGTACTGGCACCATCACTTGGAGACTGTCCTGTTCTCTTTCACGTGCGTGCAAACACACGAGTTGCAGTTCTGCTACTCCGACATGCTTCACTTCATGCCAGTTCCTCCCTAGAAAGGTTCATCATCAATGAGAAGGAACAGAACACAAAACACAAGTTTTAATCATTCAAATATCAAACCTGGTATTTAATGTCTTAGGTTGTGCTTTTCCTCCCTCTCCTCGCAGGAGATTTCCCATGAGAGACAACTACCCCATTTAATGGTGAAGTTCCCCTTCTGAGAAACAATTCTGTTAAAAAAAAAACAAAACACAGGAGCCGTACTAGTCTGCTGACTCCAGAGCTACACTGATTGATGGTGAATAGGGATCTGACAAAGCTTTGTTTCAAAAAGGCAAAAAGGAGACAAAAAACATCTTTGTCATCTGCAGCATAAAACTGTAATCCAAATTTGAACTTTATCAGTACCCTAAACTGTGAAGGAGTAGGTGTTAAAAGCATGATTATTGATGATACACAGTTCTTCCCTTCTGCTTGAAGGGATAAGGCTAAAAGTTTCTGCTGCCGAACTACAGGAGCCTTCTCTTGAAGTCTATTGAGGCATTTTCTTCAGAGGTATAACAATAACAGACACAGTGCTTTCTGGCCTGTAAAATCCCTCCCTCCCTTCCCTGACCTTGAGAACCACCAGCCTCCAAGAGGAACGGAAGTATTTTTATTAGGCTGGCTGCCTGCCTACGCACAGTCCCTTTTCAATAAAGCCAGCTTGGGAGAATTGCAGGCAGAGGTTTATATATCACACAACTCTGTTCCACTCTTACAAGACACCAGAAGACTACACTGCATTTGTCATAATTATTGCCACCACACTTACAAATTATCTTCTTTCCTACAGCGATCCTGCCCTTTCCAGAGAAGGGCATCCTAATCAGGCCAGCACACGTCAGCCATTTGCTAAATGGCAATCAGTAACTTCGACATTAATTTACAAATGAGGGCTCTATTACGAACACAACCACTAAACTTGTAGCTTCACCTTTCCGTGCTCCTCCTCCTTCCCCTACTCCTCTTTTGCTTTTTTTCCATGCCGAGTGTCTGTGCCCTGGAACGCTGCACCTGTAACTGCTGGACAAAATGTGCCTTAATTTTTGTAAAGGCTCCAGGTAGGCAGAGGATAGACATCCTCAGCACCAAGATACCATCTGTTTCTTAGGTAACCATCTCTGCATTAAATCTAAAAAAACCCACCAAGGGCTTTTGTTGGAAAGGCCCTGCTAGTGCACAAACTTTAATAGCACCTAAAGGTGAATACATTTGTTGGGATGTCTACCCAGTCCCTTCTCCGAATTACCTTCTAAGAGGTCCAGGTACACCACAAACGCAGCATAGATTTGAGCACTGTCAGATATATCAAGAGACATCATTTCTGTGAACTGAAACCCAAAAAGTAACATTGGTGACGGAAAGCAGAAGTTATATTAAGAATGCACAGACCAAACCCAGAATCTGTACGGCTATCTGAGCCACTGAAGTCTGAAACCACTTTTAAGGACCAACGGGCAGTTAAAAAGCAGGACTTGTTTTCTGACAGTATCTTAAGAGCTCTTTTTTCCACATTCGCCTATTTTGGCGCTTAAGAAAGCAAGCTATATAAACAAACAAATAAGGATTCGCAACTATTTCTGGAACAGATCTAGCTTTGTGGAGAAAGCCTATGAATTTTAGCTATTTTTGCTGCAGTACATCAACATAAGATGACAGCCAAATTAAATACCTCCATGTTTTCAGTATACTAAAAATTAAGATGGAGTCAAAGTTGAAGACGCTTGTGCTTTCCAGCTGTGATCTCGGCAGTTACAACCTCATCCCCTAACTAAAGCCAGCGTTCCCCAACAGCCCCACCGGCCCCTCAGGGGCCGGGAGACGAGCCCCCCCAACAGGCCCAATAGAACAGAACGCGTTGTATTAAAACCTTAAGAGCTCTTTTTTTCCACATTTGCCTATTTTGGTGCTTAAGAAAGCAAGCTGTAGAAAGAAAGAAATAATCCGGGCCCCCTTGCCGGGGGGGGACCCGCTTCCCCGGCCTGAGATGTCCCTCAAAACCATGGCGGGGGAGGGGGGGGGAAATCCTGTCAGGGGCCGGGGCAAGGGGCGAAGCGGGGAGAGTGCCCCCCCCCCCCCCCCCCCCGTGACTGAGGGTCTGTCGCCTCAGCGGGGGGCGCCCACGCGGTCACCCACACACACACCCCCCCCGCCCCTCAGCGCCCGGGCACTGACGGGCCGCGGAGCCCCGCGCCTCCCGCCCCGGCCTACCGTGGGGTGTGTCGCCATCCAGTTGCCGTCAGCCCCCCCCGCCCAGCCCTCCCGGCCCCCCGCCTGCCGCCCGCCCGCCGAGGACCCCCCCGCCGGGCCGCAGCCCCCCTCCGCCGGGCCGCCCGCCGGCTCCATGCGCTCCCCGGTGCAACGCGACTTCGCTCCGGGCGGCGCCACGCGGCCGAGCGCTCCCCGGCAACGGCGGCGCCGCCACCGTTCCGCCGCCACAGCGGTTCCCCCGGGCCCGGCCCTGCGCGGAACCCCGCTCACGGCAGGGCTGGCTGTCTGCCTCTTGTGACCCTAAACCCGGGCTCAGAAGAACCCTCTAAGGCTTAGTCTGAAGTTTTAGAAGGCAGCGCTGGGCGCACGGGGCACCGGGCGTGCATACACTGAAACAAAAGTTCATCCTTTATGTACCTTAAAGACGTGAATATTCATACATTTTCCAAGAAGACTCCACCTTTCTGCCTACCTACTACATTTCCAGAATGCTGGTGCTGCAAAACGACACTACGCAGGCGCGGGGGTCTCGGGTGGTCGTTTGGGGAGTTACCCCCTATTCCTTTTCCCCTTCTATGGTCACGAGTCTTTTGAGGACAATTTCTTCTCCTTTGGACATTTCCCAACTCTGTTGTCCGGCCAAGTTGTTCTTTCTCATCGCCCTTGTTTGAACACTTCTGCCAGGATGTGTCTATTCTCAAGGTTAGGATATTTTCTCTGTACATTGTAATCACTCAGGCCTTGTTAAATACAAAGTTAAACATTGTTTGGTAAAAGAATTTCTTAATATTCCCGCCTTTGAGACTTCCAGGTATACACAACCAGGTACAACACAACCACATAACGGAATGCTTTTCTTATCACTAATTGTTACAGGCTTCAACTTGCAGGTACCAACTGCTTGCAGGCATCAGCTAGCAGGGGCATCAGCCAGGTGGCATCGTTATCTCAGGCCATCCCTCGAGTCCCTTTTTCTAATCCCAAGGAGGCTTGGGGATTGCCAATGCCTACCTCAAGCAGGTAGCCGGGGCCAGAAGCTGCCCTGCCCGCTGTGGAGACCCAGCAGGAGGGAGGAGGAGGCCACGAAAGGGATGGGGAGCTTAAAGAAGAGAAGTTTTAGGGGAACAAGGCAGGGTTTATAACCCAGGCACAAATTTCAGCCTGTTTGGGTTTAGAATATTTTCTGTGGGAGGCAGGGAGCACTTCAGAAATGCTTCATATATAGGTTTCCATAGAATATGTTATTAATGTCTGGTGTCCAAAGCTTTTACAGACTGCTTAAGAGATTTAGATTCAAGGTATTATTATTAAAAGCATCTTGGACTGCTTTACTTAGAAATACCTCTTGACTTCCAGTGCGAATACGGTTTGCCTATTGCAAACTGTCCCAGGTCTGGCTTACCAGCTCCATCTGTCTTGGCACCTCTTTTGATAATTTCAAACATGGGCTTAAATGAAGTCAGGCCTGTCTCTTACTGCATTTTGAATAGCTTCAGGCTGGTGTCCATACACAAAAAAAGTTGCATGCTGTTTTTAACAGATGTACCGAGCATACTGTAACATCAAATGAGAGATTGCAAAGCCCTCGCTTCCATGCTGTGCTTGTTCTTGATCATGCTACACCAAGAAAAATCTGGCTGACATTGGAAACTGCCGAAGAACTACACAGATTTGAGGAAATACCAAGTGTAACCCTGAGATGATCCGTTTGATGAAGGGCCTAGGGATAAATGAACAGTGTTGTCTTTAACCCATCCTGTTTATAGGCTCAATGATTATTATATAATAAAGCATCAATGAAAATTAATCTATATGTATTGAGTACATAAATTGGTGTGTGGTTTGTGGCCACACGAAAACATATTGGGGCTAATCTTATTCAAGCAATTTTGAGGAGGTTGGCCTGATTAAAAAAGCATTGTTTTAGCCAGCACTTCAATTCCCTGGGCACAAAATTAATGGGGGGGGGGGGGGGGGGGGGGGGGGGAAGGATAAAAAAAACCCAATTCAATCTCTGAGACTTTCATGGAAGAGTTGACAACAGTGGTTCACCTGGCTGCTGGGAGAAGAATTGGATGGATTTGAATCCTCAGAGGTGAAGAAGCAAATGAAAGGAAACAGAGTTGACTGTAGATTCTTGTAGGTCTGTATATATTATATGCTTTATCAGAAGGATGGTTCCTCTGTTTTCTGCTGCATGGGAAACAAGTCTAAATTAGAAGAAAGCTGCCTCTGAGAGAACTTGTTACCTGCCAAACCGAGGGAGTATGCCACTGCCAGAGACAGTTAACCACAGCTGGACTGTTCTTGTTTGGTGTGGATATTTAAAGGAGGCTGAAACAAATGGCCTAAATTTATTTTTGTGGGACTTAACCTCTGCAAAAAGCTGTTTCTTCCTCAAAGCTAGAATATTTCACCCCAGGGTGGTTAATTGTCCTGTCACAGCAGCATCGGGTCTTGGCTTTAAAAAAAATGCAGGATATCATTTTGGCAACTAATAAAGAAGTCAAAAATGTATACAGATTTCTTTGTATATGCACATAGAGATATACGCATTTATAGATGCAAGAATGACATGAATTGTAAAAGGGTAACTGTTGACCTGAACTTTTCAAACTTTCACCCGTGCTGTGTGGCTGAGAGTAAGAAATGAAGCTGAAGAAACATCTCATGTTTCAGTCATCAACCCCTCTCCAGGGTAAAGACAGACTTTTTCTTTTGTGTGCCAGCGTAAGGCAGCCAGCAAAGTGAGTTGTGTGAGTGAGGGGAAAGTCATTTTGAAGAGAAAACTACTGCTTATGGGATGCTGCTGGAGGCATTGCGTTTGCCCCCAGCAAATCAATTATGGTTCTGATGCTGTTCACAAAATGGAGGGGGTAGTCTGAAAAGAACTGAAGCCACTTTAGATTTCACTGAAGACATCGCGAGCTGCACAGGCTGAAAAGCACATTCAACCTACCACAAACGCGCTGACTGCAATAACACGTAACTGGATCGCGCCTTTACGCTTTGCTTTGCACATAGGGCACAGATGAGGCTTCGCAGCCTCTGCCTCCCCGGTCTGCCTTGGTTTCTGGGGGGAAACTGTTGCTGCACCTGCATCCGCAGAGGAGGCATGGGCAGAGAGGAGTTACGGAGGTGCGTATTTCTCCTGAAGCTGTCACATAGCCTCCTAAAAACAGGATTATGACCCAGCTTGAACATCCAGTTGTCGGGGTCACCATTAGCTGGGGTCCTTATTTCTCCGTGCGGGAACAGGAGCGACACAACACCAATGTGGTGATCAGATCATCCATCTTTATTTTTCCAATCCTGGTTAAATTTATACTCTACTAAGTTCCGTACACGCACTCATCTATCTTCTAATAGGCTACAGGTTATCTGCACGCACTGTTCACGCGCCTCTACAAGCATTTGCATTGGTTAATTGCAATTAGCACGTAAAGCCCAAAACTTGCCCAAAACTCCCTTGTCTCATACCCTGTTTTGCTCAGACTTGTGTGCTTTTGCTGACCACAGGTGTTTCTCACTTATCTCCTATCTCGTGTGTTTTTGCCAGCCTTATTTTGCTGGCCTTGTCTTCGTCCTTGCATTCTTCTGCCTGCACTAACTTCCCCCCAGCGCGGCCCAGACTCCTACATCCAGTGGATGGGAAAATCCGGCTGCCAGCCCTGCATGTCAAACGTAATTCAGCAGCATTAGTCCCCATCCTCCAAATGCGAGTGGTCCCGTGGGCGACAGCAGCGTTATGTGCATGTGGCATCGGCTGGCTCCTGCAAAACCCTAATCACTTCATACGGACCACAAAGCTGCTCCTTCCATTTGGTTAATGAATCCAAGCATAAAAGCAACATGTGGCAAACTAACCATGAAAGAAAAGCCTCATTAATGTATCATTCTAGAAGGACAATTATAAAGGTGTCATGAAGGGCAAACAGGAGGAATCTGTTTTAATTGTTCAGGAAGACACAAATTGCAGAAGATTCTCAAATTTTAGTGCAGATGACTCAATCTCTGGAGATTCTTTGCTGAAATTTACTGTTTTCTAGGATGTTCCTTTTTGTATTGGCTTTTTGGGAGTCATCTGATCAGGAGACTGAGACAACAGAATTTGGTATGGGTGATAACTTACATTCTATAAACAAACAACACCGCCGCCATGAACTCTCTCTCTATATGTATATATGCTACCTGGGCTGCAAACACTTCACAATGAGATTATGGATAATTAATAAACAACTGTTCGGTTGCTAAAAGTTTCCTCCTGTTCGAGTCTCGCAGGCACACAGACAACAGTGCTGCCTGCTTAAAGTGGATCTGTTCACGCTGGAGGAACTACCTACCCCCAGTGATGGGGCCCGTAACTAGGGATTTCATCTTGAAAAGGGTTTAACATGCCCAAATCCTATTAACTTCTAAGAGAGCTGTGATTACCATGCCCCTTTTAAGATCTCGAGCGAATAATTTTAATTGCTGTAACACGTTTTATTTGTTTTTGTTGTTAAATTGTCGTCGGTCCATGGAGAGGGAGATTTTCCGTGGCGGGCGAGTCGGTGAAATACAGAGACTATCTTCATCTTCCAGCCCCGTGCCAGCGGGGACACCGCGCATCCCTCCGCAGCGTGCGGTGGCTGCCGCGGGTGAGGCTGCTCCGCGCTGCCGTCCCGGGGGCGCCCGCGAAATACTTTTTTTGATATAAAACGGGCGGGAAGGATGAGGGTGAGATGTTCACGTAAGCAGCAAGCTAAGAGATCTCTTTGCGTTCGCAGCAGCGCTTGGAGGGCAGGCTGCAACGGGAGCTGCCAAACGACTCTTCCAAACCCAAAACGCGGTGGAGAAATGTAGGTTTTGTAACTTTTCCCGGGACGAAAGACGCAGGTGCGTCCAGGCTGCGCTGACCGGAGCCTCGCCGGGGGTAAGCGGCTCCCACGCGGGTCACCCCGCCCGCGCTCCGGGGCGGGGGCGAGCGGCGGGGGGTCGCCCCTGGCCCGCAGCCTGCCGGGGGAGGGCGGGCCCGGAGGAGGTGCGGCGGCCGCGCTGCCCACGAAGGCCGGCTTTGGGGGCGCTGGGCCGGGCAGGCGGCGCCGCTGCTCCTCCTCCTCCACCTCCTCCTCCTCCTCCCCCCGGCGCGTCCCCGTCCCCGCGGCGGCGGGCGCTGCAGCGGCCGCCCCGCACTGCCGGCGCGGCTCCCGGCGCCCATCATGGCTGCGTGCGCCGGGCCCCGCGCCCCCCGGGCTCCCCCCCTCCTCCTCCTCCTCCTCCTCCTCCTCCTGCTGGGCGGCTGCGGGGCCAGCCTGCCCCCGGAGCCCCCGGAGCCGCCGCCGCCGCCGAGCCCCGAGCCCCCGCCCCTGCCCGAGTCGGCGCTGCAGAAGCCCACCGTGCTGCTGGCCATCATCGCCCGCAACGCCGCGCACACGCTGCCCCACCTCCTCGGCTGCATCGAGAGGCTGCACTACCCCAAGAGCAGGATCGCCCTCTGGTAAGGGGCGGGGAGAGGGGGGCGATACGGGGCACCCCGGCTGCCCCAGCCCTCGGTTTCCACCCCGCTTGTACCCGGCGGGGAGAGGGGATGGAGGTGGGGGGGGGCTGACGGCGCGGCCGTGCCCGGGGAAGGGGGTGTCTCCGCTTCTCCGGCCGCCGCTTCTCGCCCCCCCCGCACCCCGCGCAGGTACCGGGGCTCGGGCGGCTCTGCCCGGCCACTCCGCGGGGGGAGACCCACCGCCGCGGCAGCAGCACCCCGAGGGCGCAGCTCCCACCCTCGGGAGCCGAAGAGCCGGCGTCGAGCTGGGGAAGGAGGGACCAGGGGTGTCCCCGGGGGGCGGCCCCGCGACCCGCGTGTTCGGGGAAGCCCCACGGCACCCGGGGCAGCGGAGGGGACTTTGGCACAGCGGCGGGCGGTGTGGCAGGGAGATGGGTTTTTTCGAGCGAAGCTGGCTCGGAGCCTGGCAATATTCACCGCCTTCGCGTTTGTCGAGATCCACAGCCACGGAGAACGCGTGGCTCGGTGCGGGGAGCCGGGGGGAGCGGGGGGTTTGGCTCCCCGGCCGGTAAAACCCGGGCTTTGTGGGGAGAGGGGTCGGGGTGTGCTAGGGCTGGAGAGCAGGCGTGCTGGGGTAGGTGCTGACGGACATTGAAAAGGAGCATTGTTGTAAGGCTGTAGTCGGAAAGATGGATTCAAAGATGTACTCAGAAATCACAGCATGGGGCAGCTGCGGCGATCAAATGTGTGTCGGGGTGGAGGAGTTAGACCAATTTAGGAACTGGTCAATCTGCCTTAATTTATAAGGGTAAAAAGAAAAAAAAAAAAAAATCTTGCTCTCTCAACCTGACATGAATGTTGGGAGGAATAGGAATTGCTGGGAAGGGTCCAAAGCAGATTTTGGGTTGGAGTGATTTGGGTTGATTTTTGAGTGTTGTAATCGTGTAAAATAAGTAATGGTGCTATAGGGCCTGATCCAAAGTTCACTGAAGTCAGTGGGGAGACTCCTGTTAACTTAAAAAGTAAATAAAGTTTTATTTTGTATAAAGGGATGTGGGGAGGACCCCTCCCCCCGATCACATCACTGATACTAAAGTGTCACTAAGCAGGCAGCATTAGGGGTCTCTGTGTGTGCTCCAGGAACACGGATGTTATTTGTCCTCAAGTACTCTACAGGTCTTTGCGGAAAATCAGTGGCTGGTATAATCAGCACATGGATCTTTTTTGCCAATTTTTTTTGAATTTAGGGTCCACAAAGCAGCGATATCAACCCAAATGTGACGCGCCACACAAATGTGGCTGTGGAATTCCAAGCTGGTGTATGGTAGTGGGTGAATGACAGACTCACCTGTGTGTAGGTCCATGACTCTGCTTCCATTTGTATCAGTAGGAATTTTGCTGGTTTGGATTTCATCTTAGCAGATGGGTGTAAAAGTAGATACTATCAGGCCCTACATATGGACTGTGACTCAGCTAAGCTTGGTGTTTATAAAACGCAGTGGGAGTTGTAAGAGCGGACCTGATCACCGAAGCAGGGTGGATCCTGAAATGCCTCTCGCTGTAGAAGTGCAGAGTAAATCTGGGGTGGTTTTTTTTTTTTTTGAAGTCCTGCAGAGCATTGGTTGGCTCTACAACTTTTTCAGTACCTTGCTTGCATTATCCTTACTTTACTTAAGGTTTCTGCAGTATTGTGTGAAAGTGTTTGTGGTGACTGTTCTTGAAATAACAGTGTAAGGTAACTTAAAATATGCTATGATTCTTATAAGCATATCACTTAGTTTTTAAGAGGATTGTGCACAGATAGAAAGCATGGTTAGACTGGAAAATCCGCTGTTGAAAACATCAAGCTTTATAAAATGAGAATGACTAAAATGTCGTGGCAACTGAAAAGGAAGTTCTGTAGATGCTCTGAGTTGCCGCAGAGAGAGAGCAGTACCTGTAAGGTGACAGTGATTCCTTGGAGAGGTTTAGTCCTCTTCAGCTCCCTGATAAGACTTGAGTTTTTTTCAGAACCAGGGAAATTCAGGACGCCAAGTAAGCACTAAGAGGAAGCTCACCAACAGTATTTGTGAAACAATACAAGCCATTTCTGGAAGGGTCTTGCATTTCAGACTTTGTCCCTGGCAGAATCCTTTCACCAGATAAATTCCAGGGTTTACCTGTGTCCCTGTGCCATTGCATTACTGGGATAGCTTGGTGTGAAGGTTGTCAAAGAGTTACGTTCCTTCATTGCCGCTTATATTCTTCGTCAAAATTTTCTTGAGTAAGTCAGCATTCTAAAACACTCAAATGTAGGTCTTGAGAATGAAAATTTAAAAAAATTGTCATCTCTTAAACTCCCATATGCTCTCTGTATTGCTTAAGGGCTTAAATTCAATAGAATTCAGACAAATTTCTAGGGTGGAAGTTTTATGAGTGACAGTAAAGATGAGTTAAGAGACAATGAATGAGTTTGAAGCAGACACTGAATTTTCTTTTGGTAGCCTGTATCAATTTCAGTCTTTATTAGCCTGATTCTGAGAAAAAAGATGTATGCTGGACAGTCTCGTACTCCCTTCTTTCCTTTGGTCTTAATTCTGACTTCGTTGGTTGATGTGCTTGTGAGCAACCTCAGAAGGACTTGCTGGTTACTAATGAATCGAGCAGGCCATTTGGTCTGAGGCCAACTGGCATGTTGTGACCCACGTCCCTTCAGCTAAACGCTTCCTTCCTTTCTTCCTTCCCCCTCCAAGAGTCAGGAAGCTGCATCCAAACTGCCTCCTGGGGATGGTCCCTGGCCTGTATTAACCCCAGCCATCCTTGTCTCAGAGAGTACTGGTGGGCACAGGCCAGACCACCCCAGGATTGTACTAATGACTTAATGATGGGAAATTTTGTGAAACAGTGTTCAGGTCTTTGTCCTGGCCCTGCTTAGCTTGCTGGGGTAGACTTGGCCATAGGTAGTCTGTGAGCCTTTGGTGCTGGCCACTGAGGTGGGAACAGCAGAGACTCCCCACCTTGGCAGCAGAACCCAGCTTCCCTCTCTGCTCGTCAAGCTGGTGCTTGTGTAGCTGTGGGAGAGTAGTGCTGGAAATGATGGTTGTCCCTTCTTGCGAAGGAGGAAGAGGTCACAGCCCTCCCCTCAGGTGCCTGTGGAAAGCCTAGCCAGTGTTTGGCTCAAAAATAGGTAACTCTGAGAAACAGGCTAGTACCCAGCAACAGTAGAAAGCCTAATGAAAACATGGCTGTTGGACCTAAGTCAATCTGTTCTTTAGCTAGGGAGTGTTCTTCTAATACGCTCCTTGTGTGGCTGTGCTTGGCATGTTTACTGGGGTGGGCTGAGCTTTCCTCGGGGCTGCATCAGTGACGCTCTGCTGCAAGCCCAGCCTAGCTGAGTTAGTCAACTTGGGCACATTATGAAGACTTACTGCATTGTTTGTGTTGGTGTTGGAGAACTGCAAAGGAAGAGAAAAATGTTCTTTATCTTGGATGGAAATGGCCCAGAAGTTACGTAGTTAGCATGCCCCAAGACTCTTTTGGGTGGTTTGAGGTTGTTTTTCTTATTCTGAACGTTAGCAATTGCTGCCTCTGTTTGAGATCCACTCAATTATAGGTAAGGAATGATTGTTTGTCAGACAGGTTCATCTTGGCTGTAGTGGGCAAAGTAAAAGCGTGTGTATTCAGCAGTTTATCACACTGGCTTACGTTTTCCTTAGCCTCGGATTAAGTGACAGTATAGCAGAGAAAGTTGTCTGTAATTTCACCTTTAAATACCTGCTAGTTCATAGTTATGGGCCATCTGCTCTCTCATCTTTTACTAACCTGGGGATTAAGTGCCTGCATAAATGAGTTGGTGCTTGGAAGCAATAATTACGTTCTTCTGTGCTGGAAAATCTGTGCCTGCTTTGCAGATTGGAGTATGCTTATATTTCAGAAATGATAACATGAACGATAGGTGAGATTGGTGGAAAGCTGGAATAAATCCCAGATGAGAGATCAGTGGATATACTGTAACACTGGCTCTGGTGAGTGAATGGTTTCAACTTAAAAGAACTAGTTCTAGCTGAAAATAAAAGCTGATGAGATCAGTATAATACTTAACTTTCATAATTATATGCTATTAGTGTAGAACTAGCTGATGATCTGAGCGTTCTCTTATTCTTCAACGGTTTACTTTTCAAATGTAAAAAATTCTACATAGAAGACAATTTCCGGTAGGATGCAGGGATCATTTGAAACTTTAATGGGTGTTATTAGTCACTGGGAAGTGTTGGCTTTCAAATGCACGGTATTTTCTGTCTGCGTTTCCATTTGTGCAACGAGGTCACTTTAATCTTCATGGTCAGTATTAATCACTTAGGAATGCTGAAGTTCCAGTCTGCTGGCTTTGTCTCTGTTGCTTCTGCCCACTGGTGTTTTGCATCTACTTAAAATTTGCTCACCTGTGCTGTCACTTCCACATAACAACAACTTAAGTTTTAGAAATTAAATTGACTTTTCACTTGGCTTGTCATTTAAACTTGTGGGATTTAATTTCCCATTCATGTTGGTGGATACTTTAAATTTATTTATTATATAGCTTTGATAACAGTGGTAGACTAAGTGGGGCTAAAAGTGAGATGGAACTTTTTTCTGGGCTGCCCAGGGAGGTGGTGGAGTCCCCATCCCTGGAGGTGTTTAAGAGTAAAGTTGACATAGCACTTAGGGATCTGGTGTAGTTGGGATCTGTCAGTGCTGGGTTAACGGTTGGACTGGATGACCTTCAAGGTCCTTTCCAACCTAGATGATTCTGAGATTCTGTGAACTTGCACAGCCTTGGAGTTATGATTAAGGTGACGATCCTGTTGTGCAAGATGCAGCATAGTCTTTCTTCCAGTGAACTTGTATTCAGATAACTACATCAAAAGAAAGAATGGGAGTAAAATATTTCCATTTTCTAGCTGGAGAAATGGGGGAAGAAATGTTAAGTAGCCTACGCAAGATTCTTGAATTTATTAAGACCAGAGATACTATTCATAACTGTGTCACATGACATCAAGAAACTGATATTTCTTGATGATTCTTTCTTACTGAGGTCACTTTTACACTAGAGCGTGGTAAATTTACGTAAGGAATGGAAAACCAGAGAAGGCTAAAGCAGTGATCCCATCCCAATATCCACAATAACTTTTTTTTTTTTTGTCCTTTGGGTCTGTCTCCCTCATCTAAGTCTTGGCAAACTTAAGCAAATGACATCATGAAATTGTTCAGCAGAAGCATTTGAAGGGAAGTTGAACATTACTGCTGTGCCTCACTGAGGTCTGCATGGCAAGACTTAAACTGCTCTTCAGCTAGAAACTTTGCAGTTCTGCAGAGAAATGATAAGCATCAGCTGTGTGATGAGAAACATTTGCTGGGTAGCAGTAGTTTCTTTGTTTCTCCTACTGTGCTCACGAATTGCTAGATTCCGATGGCTTTTTGATGTCATTAAAGAGCCTCTTGCCCCACGCTTTGTACTAGGGTCTACTAGACATGAATGTGAATACCGGGAGCTTTCATAAAATGAATAAGTAGCCCTCCAGAGGTGAGGGGATTATACCATAAAAATGAGGTCTTGAAATGTGTAGGAATTCTGTGTGACTAGTCAATATAATACATTGTGCGTGTTCGATTTTTGGTCTGAATCCTGCATGCTATGTATCTCTGAAAATGCAGCCATTTATTTTGGCTGCTATCTTTTGGCAACCACGTCTATCCTGTTACCCATTTGTCTGTCGCTTGTGTAATTGTCCACCTGGTGCATTGTAATGCAGGTGTTGGGTTTAGAGGCTAAATGCCAATAAAATAATATGTTGTCACAATCAAACAGCAGGACAGAGTTCAATATCAGAGGCTGTTGTTTATTATAAGCCTTTGGATGCTTTCAAAGGTCAGGGAGATTTTTTTTTTAGTATGTGTGAAGTAGGGGTGAAAAGACCTCAAGGGGTTCATTCCTGCCCAGGGCAGGATCCCGCTTCATCCCTGACTTGTCCGTTGCCTGAGGTTGGGATGCCTCATCCAGTCAAGGCTGGTGACTGTCAAGGTTGTGTGCTGTCATGTCTTCTGAAGCTTGTTCAAGCGTGGGGGGCGTGGGAGGCAGCTGGGGGAGTGTGTCAAAGGACCAGCTGCAACCAATGTTGGCTGTAAAGTGCTGGAGTTAATTTGTCCTTTAAAAAAATGGCGATTTCACTTGAACGTTTCTGGCATACAAGCTATTTCAGCTTCTTAGCTTTGGGTGAATCTGGAAGCAGGGATCAGTTAGATCTGCTCCAGGTGAAGTCTGTCCAATTCCTGCTGTCGTTCTTTTATTACAAGGACAAAAACCTTTTCCCTTCAGAGTGTCCCGAGGCTAATGCATGGATATCCTAGAACAGTGAAGGTTGGAAGATGTGTCTGAAGGTTGTCTAGTCTCAACCCCTGCTCAGAGCAGGTTCAGCTGGAGCAGGCTGCATATTTTAGGTCAAGTTTTGACCATCTCCAGGAATGGTGACTCCGCAGTCTCTGAGCAACCTTCTTCAGGCAAGATAGTCACTGGCAAGGTGTGTCTTGGAAATTTGTACCAGCTGAGGGTGAGCCTAGCAGGGTGGCAGACCTTTGGGATGAAGACAAACTTGCATGAGGACTGCTGTTCCAAATGCTTCCGCTCCCCCTTTCCATTTTGCACGTTCTTTCTGCTAAATGCAGCTTGCCACCTTTTCCGAAAGCTGCCTGGTGGCTGCTAGTGAGGCTCCTGAAGAAGAGACCCCAGGTGCCTGAGCACAGCTGGAGCATGGCTGGTTCTGGGGAGGTATGGCATGGGCCTGCCTTAGGAGAAGAAAACAGGGAGTGTTTGCTTGAGGGACCAGAGAGGGGATAGCAGGGCAGCTAGCCCTGTTGTCTGTCAGGATGTACGCTGAGCCACAGATTGAGGGCATTCTTGATCTGTTATGTAAAGTATCACAACACCTGCAGTTATTTATCTGAGTCTGCTGGGACTGAAAGTCTTCACATACCAAGTCGGGATTCTCTAAAAATAGATCCGTGATACACATGGTGTGCAGAACACTGGGAGCTGCCCATCGCCAGCGCTCGTGTCGGTCTTTGGTCCTGCGGTGAGGGACACTCCCTGGAAGACCATATGGGTAGAGAGAGGACAGAGACAATGCAGGGTGCTGTCTGTCAGAACCTGGAATTTCCTTCCTGTGGGATGATGTCTCAGACTTAATATTATTTCAATATATTTATGTGCATCTCATTTCCTTTATTTTAGTAAAGCATAGTGTATGTTGATGATGCTCATTGCCAAGGGTGGATTACAGCTAAATGGGGCCCACATGCATCAAAATTTCAGGCTAAAGAAACATAGGAATAGAAAATTTGTTAGTGGTTTCTCCAAGGTGGATTTTTGGCCATTTTCTGCCAAAATGCCCAGCTCCTCCAGACAAGCATGTGGCACTGCTAACAGGCTCATCAATAAAGAAAAAAGGACTTTTTTTTTTTTTTTTTTAAATGGAACTGCATGATTTACTTCATTCAGTGCCTGAATCCAGTTGTTAAATATAGAAATGATTGAGTTTGGGGGTGTGTGTGCACATATGTGTGCATATCTGTCTATATACCTGTATCTGGTGTCCTTGGACCAGTGTACTTTTGGTACTGTAGAATGACTCTGGTTTTCTTGCTGGAAGGTTAACAGAGGACCTAATAAATATGTGGTGATTTTGAACTTTTGCCAGCTGACTGTGGAACTGGTGTATGCTTACAAATGAAGTTTAGTCACCAACGTTTTCTGAGAACTGTTTTTGCTGTGGTAATGTTTTGTAATGGAACATGTTGATCCTCTTCTTGACAGATGTGGCACTGCTAAATAAATGGCTTAATTTTGTACCAGAGAGCGGATAAGGAGTTTCACTGCAGAGGAGTGGAATTATGGGCATGCAGTATTTCTTATGTTTCTGTGGGAGAGGTGATCGCCTATTCAAGATAGCTATAAGACATGCTGGGAAATAAGATCTCCTTACTCAGGAGTGAAGGCTGGTATATCTTCTGCTTTCGTTCAGACCAATTATTTACATAGTCAATATGTCTTCCCCACTTACTAAGATATAACTATACTGTCAGGTAAAACAGCATGAAAGCTTATGATGTTTTGGGATGGGGATATGTTTTCGCTTAAGTCTGTCCTTGCTTCTTTTCCAGGGGCTCTTAGAACACTGGCACGGCTGGAGATGTCAGCTTCAGTGTTATCCCTGATGCCCATGAGGTTGTGATACATGGAAGTGAACAGGTTTCTAACTGTTGCCCTTTCATTCTGCCGGTATGCACTGACAGGAATAACATACCTCTTCTGAACATAAGCAGATCTTGAGCTGAACCAGAAAATGCATTAAATTTGAGGGTGTTCCCCCTGCAAGCCCTTGGGTTCCTGAGGATCTAAAAATCTTGCTGAAGCAGAAGATGGTGGGAGTCCATGTAAACTACAGTGCCACGGTAGGGCTTATATAAGCTCTTTCATATTTGGAAAGTTTCAGCTCCAATAGGGATTGATTTTTATTTTTTTAAATTTTTTTTAAAAAGATTTTTTTTCTGTAAGTAGGAAAAATATGACTTATTTATGTTTTGTTTCGTTTGTTTTTTCCCCAGATAGAGTACAGGTTTCCTTTGAGTCTAAAAGGATTGCTTGCTTATTTTCAGTCTTTGATCCCTCTGCAGAGGAAAGGTTATGCGTGGCTGCAGTCTGGTTTGAATTTTGCCCAGTGGCAAAAACTAGGTTGCATTAACTGTGAAGTGTTAGCTTATATCCCAAAGCAGATAGTAGGTGGTTATCTCTTCCCTTAGCAGATCAGAATCTTGTTCTCGCTACTTGTTCAACAGCTGCTTTTAAAATGGATACTGCATTGTACCTTTGGGGGTAGAATAGGAATTTAAGGCTGTAGTTTGAGTTATTTCCTCAGTATTTTCAATCATTCTTGTCCTTACAAGGTACTTAGAAAAATTGGAGGAAAAGGCTGTTTCCCAGCATTCATACTTTGAACTGCTAATTGTGACATGGAAGTTAAATGTTAAACTCTGACAAATGCAAATGCTTTGATTTTTTTTTTTTTTTTTTTTTTTGCTTCCGTTTATTGGTTTGAATCCATGAATTATTCCACACCAGACTTCAGCCAAGTGAATTTAAGCAAGTTCCCATAGTCAGACTACTGTGCACACTGTGTCATTGGACAGTCAAAAGCCATCTTGTGGCAAGTCCTAGAAGGAGGTTAACTAGGAAGTGTGAACTTTAAACAACCAGGAGAAGCTACGAGAAACCTTTTCTGTTTCAGTAGTTTATGTCTAGGAGGCGAAGAGGAACGTGGCCTATAAAGCTTTGCAGCAAGACTCTTCTCTCTCCTTTAATCATCAGCACTTACCAGTTTATGTGGGGATGCAGGGATGAGATGTCATCTTTGCATCAAAAATGTAAACCGATGCGTTTAAGATTAAAAGCTCATTGGAGAGGAGTCTCTGGTTTAACGTTTGCTGCAGAGAGGAGAGCAGGTGCATAGCCTTGACCTTGGCTGCACTGCCTCAGCCTGTTGCAGCGAGCTAGCTGGTTTCCCTGATGCGTGCTGGAGTGTGGACCTTGGCCGCTTCATCTTGCTGCCTGCCAGTAGGGAAGTGACTTTTTGGGGTAGTTACGTCTCTCAGCAGCAGCTCTGTGTGAGAAGATAAATAAATACTGCAGCAGCGACACAGCCCATGGAGAGGAGTGATGGAGGGAGGGCTGGTGTGCTGATTTTTGTAATGTCCTCGGGTGCCTATTTTTGGTGCTGTCTTAGGTTTGAAATCCCACGATCCTGAGATCTAGCTGCAGATTTCCTACTCAGTGGAGTGTCAGTGCTGGGGTGCATACTAATGCTATTAAGTTCCCTTGAGGTTTACTGAGGGTGTGTTTTTGCTCTTGAAAATTCTTCTTCAATGAAGTGTCCATTCCTGTAGTCTAACCAGAATTTGTAATGGACACCATAACCCATAAAGACAGTGACAAAAATATTTAAAGCTAAGTGAAAAGCACAGAAGTTACATGCGCAAGTCACTACACTAGAATAACAAGAATCCTGACAAAAAAAGACATTGAAAATGAAAAGTCTGCGTAGGAACTCTACCACTAGGGCAAAGACTTACGGTTTTGTTTTGGAAAACAGCAAAAGTAATGCTATTTCTTATTTCTGCAAACTGAGGGATTAAAAAGAGTTCTGGTGTCTTCAGGAACTGATGGCCTGCATTTTATTTCTTCTTAATTCTTGGCTAGAATTGCTGGTAAGGATTGGGAAAAGGGGATTGAAGTGCCTAGTTTATTACTGGATTCACCAAGCCTTTGTTTATTATTGCTATATCAAAAATATAGTATTACATTGGTGTTGGCCTTGCCGTGAGGTGTGCTCTTCTTCAGGTGCTGGGTAGCTGGGTGAAAGAGCAGTGGGAGGAGGCGTGCCATTGTGTGAATGGGAGGAAAACGGGGTCTTCACAGAGACCCTCCAGAACAAAGACCCTGAACCCCATGTTACAAGGAAGGAGGGACAGCTAGAGACTCTGGAAGGAGCGGTGGATGAAGACTCGTAAGAAGGGAGAGGCTGGAAACTTGGCACTCTGGCAACACTGCGAAGTCTCCTTGTCTGTGGTTGTGCAATTGCAGAACAGGTATAGGGCCTGGAGAACAGGTGAGGAGGAAGATGTCCCCTCAGAGACTGCTGAAGCTCCATCAAGTGTCTGCATGAAGGAAAAAGAGGGTGATAGTTCTCAGAAGCCATCTCCTCTGGAGGATGGGGGCAACTGTCTGCCAACCTGACTTGATGTCCTAGGGTGTTGCAGGGAGATTGCTGAAGCTTGTCCAGCTCTCTGGCTATGCTGCTCATCCATGTGAGCACCAGTGACACTGCCCA
This sequence comes from Strix uralensis, assembly GCF_047716275.1. NCBI lineage: Eukaryota > Metazoa > Chordata > Aves > Strigiformes > Strigidae > Strix > Strix uralensis. The sequence continues at coordinate 32,976,809 of NC_133979.1, read as the reverse complement.
GATGACCCTGAGTCCTGAATGTAACAGAAGTACTGCACTCAGGGACCCAAGTGATGTTTTACTCCTTTCTGTGAGAGGAGAGGTGTTTTTATTTCTATAACACACACCTCCTTTCAACCTGTGTGACTCTGTGACATTGACTAGAATCAAGGTTACAGTTACTGGTAAAGAATAAAGTTTAGGGTTTTAAGTAACCCCCTTTGTTTTCAGATTTTGTAGGGCCTGCAGGATTAGGAAAGAGTCGGTGTTGTATGTTCTGGTTTAGCGTTGGGTTTGTCCCCTCGTTAAGATTACGGTCTGGGGAAAGACGAATTGAAGGGCCATGCTTGTTACACCAGTCTAGATCAACCACAGAGATGAGAAGGGATCAGAGCTGAGATTTCAGTAGGTATTTGGGAGAAAAAACCTTGAGGAGGCAGTTTTGAATGGCTTCGGGATAGATGAGAAGGGCTGTTGCTCATAACACAAGAGAAATACATTTCTTCTTAATGTAGTTTTGGTTCCCTGGGCATGGTTATGGTTAGAATTATGATCTGAGTTAGGGTCTGAGGAGACAAAAAAGTGCAAAGGGTTGGTATTATTGTTGTGTTCTGTCCTAGCTGTGGGAACTAAATGCGCTGGTGTCCATAAGGGCCAATGCCTTGTGTTCAGTTTTCTGTAGAGACTTATCCCCTGGCTATGATTAAGGTTAATCTGTAAAGGTAGGGTGGGTTTAAGGTTTAGGAAAAAAGGATTGGAAATCTGTTTGCCTTGCTGGGAGTCTTAATCCTTTAGGGATTAGTCCCTGATACCAGTTATGGTAAGGTTAGTGTTTGGGGAAAACGTTGCTTTGAATCAATGTATTCTGTTTGCTTTTATTGTGGGAATTCCTCCTGCAGGAATAACTGAAATTAAGGTTGGCGTTAGGGTTTAGAAAAAGAGAACTTGAAAAGGCACTAAAAACAGAGGAGGCGAAGTTCAGCTTTTCTCTAGAAATCTCTGTTGACCGGGGTGGGGGGTGAGGAGCTTGAGCTCTCTGTTACTGTGAGAAGTGCTCCTGGGGCTGGCACCGGGGATGGTACTAGGGTTTGGAAATCCAACGCTTCCCAAGCAGTGTTGAGTGCTGAGCTGGGCCCGTGGCAAATGGCAACAGCCTCCTCCCTAAACAGAATTCTCTTCTGTGCTTCTGTTTAGGGAGGAGGCTGTTGCCATTTGGGGATGATGCCTTATGTTCTGTTTTACTTTACAGATTGCTCTACTGTGTGCAAGTAGGGTTATGAGTAGGTTGGGGGATTAGATATACGATTGGAGAATGTAGAGTTTTAAAGTTGTTGAATTCAATGAGGCCTGCAGGCTTGGAGAGGAGTCTGTGGTCAGCAGGAGGGCCAACACCTTATATTCTCCTTTATGGTACAGCTTATCCATTATTTCCGATTATGGCTAGGAAATGGAACAATTTGGGCACTCAGGTCGCTGCTGGATTCTGCTGCTCCTGCAGAGTTAGGAGGTTTGTTGTCTAGGGGAGACCAAGGCCTTATGCCCTTCTTTTATGGTTTGGAGGGGGTTTCTGTGTCTAGAATACCTATATTGCAAACTCCAACCAAATCCTAGTTCGAGAGTCCTGTCTTGCTGCTGGATTTTGTGAGCAATAGCCTTTCTACTTATTTTAGTTCTGCATTTGTCAGTGCTGTGTGGTTTTTTTTTGAATGGGTCTGCTAGTTATAACTGAGGCTAGTGTTTGAGGCAATTGCAGATCCTGTAAAACCACAGAATCACAGAATCATCCAAGTCGGAAAAGCCCTTGAAGCTCCTCCAGCCCAACCATGAACCTCACCCTGACCGTTCCCAACTCCACCAGATCCCTCAGCGCTGGGTCAACCCGACTCTTCAACCCCTCCAGGGATGGGGACTCCCCCCCTGCCCTGGGCAGCCCATTCCAACGCCCAACAACCCCTTCTGCAAAGAAATACTTCCTAATATCCAGCCATAGGAGATGGAAGAGGGTTGGTGTCAGTGGGCAGCAGCGTATTCTGTTGTGATGTATACAAGGGACCTCTGTGTACCACAGCTGGAATAGCTTGGAGGTTAACTTTTAGGTTTTGAAATCTAAATATTCAAGTACCTGTTTTACTGATGGGTTGTACAGGCTTAAAAAGTCAGGAGAAGGAGTGGTGTCAGTGGGGGCCAACGCCTGATAATCTCTTTTGTTATGGAAATGATCCCTTACTATGTGAGGGTTTGAATTAATTTATGTTTTGGGAGTGGAAAACTTTGAGAACTCCACTTATGGAGAAAAGAGGCTTATAACAGTGGAGGGTGTGTATTATGATCTTCTGTTACAGAGTGATCCCCCGGGATTGAACTGGGGTATTTTAGGGGATTGCGATTAGGAGTGAGATTTGGAAATCTGAATTTGTTGCTGTATTCTGTGTGGCCAGCAGAGTTTGGAAGAAGGTTGGTGTTGACTTAAGTGCATGGTATTTTATTCTCTGTTAGTGTATGTATGGAGTTTCTGGTTAATACTTTTACTAGAATGAATGCCTGGAACTCTATAGCTTCTATAGTTTGACTTGGTTCTGTCTTCTTCAGTGCCCTCAGATGGAGGTGCGATGTTGGTAGAGGTGAATTCCTTCTGTTCTCTTTTGCTGGATGGAACAGCTTAGGTCAGGGTTAGGTTTTGGGAGTTTCAGGCTGCTGCAAACTGAGATATGAGCAGATTTTTCAGGCCCTGGAGGTTTAGAAAGAGGCCTGTTGCTGATAGGAGCCAAGTGCTGCATGCTCTTTTGTGCTGTTCCCATGTGCACTGTTTGTATCTGGTTTAGGGGCAAGGATGGAAAGTGCAAAGGTTCCAGACCCCAAAGTGTCCTGTAGAGCTGACAAGATGAGGAAGAGGCCAGCGTTGGTAAGGGCTTAGGTCTGACGTTCACTTCACAAAGTAAAAGGCTTGAAATTTCCTTGGACTGCGGGAAGAAGCACCAGCATAACCAGTTCTTGTAACCAAGCAGGGAACAAGAGTAGACCACACTATGCTCATTTTTCCTACTCTTATGCCATTAGATTTACTTCACTCACTCACATAAATCAGTTTCTGGATGCTGCTGGTGTTTGCTCCAAATGATACATGCTTCTTCGTTAGGAAGTTCTGGATGGAGTTTCCGTTCAGTTGTCTCTGAGATGACTGGCTCCAAGCTTCTGGAGGAGCCTATCCAGACTCTTCTAAATAGGTTAGCAGAGAATAATAATTGCTTTTGGGTCTTTTGCCTCTTCAAATATTTTTTTCCTCCAGCTCTGGCTGTCAGAGACTTCGGTTGCACTCATTTTTCAAAACACTAACCTAAAATAAGTTCAGTGTGTGTGACTGGAATATGAAAATGTCACTGCTGCTAAATACCTTCTCTTAATTTATGATTTTTTTAAATTTTGGGGTTTTTTTACTTAAAGCAGGATTGCCAATGATCATCGTTAAGTCATGGAGCGGGCTTGTGATACATGTTTTATCACTCCTAGCATACGTTCACTTCCCCCCCCCCCTCCCTTTATTTCTCACACAAACAAGTTATTTGTTGCTTCCACAAAAAATCTTGTCAATGAGTTATTATTTCAGACTAGTGAGCTCATAGCTGTCTGCTGGCAAAACTCTGCTCTGACTTCATACAAACTATGGCTGTTGCCAGGAGTTTTTGCCTAATACCTGAGCCTTGAAGGAAGCTCTGTTTTACAGAACAAGAATCAAACTGCTATCAGTGATGTTTCCAGTGGCTTTGACTAGAAACACCACATCTGTCTTTTTGGACCAGCCTGTCTTTATATACATGATGCAAATTTAAGAGGGGAGAAATACATGTCCAGAGCTAGACTAGGGCTAAGGAATGCAGTAATTTATTTTCTGTGCTCAACAAGTCGCAAAGCCAGGTCAATGGTGTTGGCTGATGCTGCTACCTGTGGAGAGCTTCAGACGCCTTCAGGTTTGCTATGTTGTCTGCTGCAAGGTGCATCATTTGTTGCTGCACTGGGATTACAGACTGCATCCTTATTTGAATGCAGACTGCCCAACCACTGCGGAGCAAAAATGATAACACAATGATAAAGATGATATCCCAAATGATAACAAGCATAAATTTAGTGTACCGCAGAGAAGACGTGCTGAGGAGAAACATGGTTCAAAATCTCTCTCGGTTATTTTTCCCTCTCCAATAGAGTGAGCTCTCTAAGGAAAAGCAATTGCATATTACGTCTAACAGCAGTAATCACCCGCCTGACAAATCTGACCAGCTCCTGTTGCTGCCGCAGAGCGTGTGGCCAAGTTGGTTACTACACATACGCTTTTAGGACAGCCCACAGATAAAGAAAAACATCTGGTTATAACAGTTTGGGCACATAGCTGGACCAAAACTCCAGCCTTTTCTGCTCTGGAGGATGTGTTTCTTCCAGATCTATTGAACCGACAAAGGTGTGTTTCTTCCAGGTCCCTTGAACCGACAGCGCAGATGGAGCTATAAAGCTGTGCTGGCTCTGGCGTAGACGTTAAGAATATACTTGGGAGAAACCAAGTACGGAGCCAAAGAAACTTGAGATTTCACCTTGTTAGATCTTGTATCAGGTTACATGATCTGAATAGGCTAATGAAACACTTTAAAACAGAAGTCCTATCCAGCTGTTCCAGGGCAGAAACAGTTGATGCTGAAGTGGTTTGTAAGGTGTCTGCTACCTGTCTCGGGGGGTTAGGTTTGGAGCCTGAGAAGCGGGGTGCTGACTGGAAACATCCCCAGCGGCCCTGCGAGCTCAGACACCCGCCGTTACCTGCTCTGTCAGTTCTCCCAGGCAGCCCCTGAGAAACAGGCAGATGTCTAAGAGAGAGCAGAATGATTTCTCAAATGAGACAGAACTAGTCTCTCAGTTTTTCCATGAGGAAATTAACTGATTAGCTTTATTTCATTTAAGAAATCCCTCTAGTGGCCAGTTACTTGTACAACACCTCGGCTGTTTGCAGCTGATCTTGCACATCAGTTGCTGCTGTTGTATGGATTTCAAATGAAACTCCTGACGGATTGTTTGAAAGGCTTCAGAAAAAGGGCCTGAGACAGTTTCAGATGAAAACCAGAAAAAAAAAGAAAGTGGGGTGTTTTTTTGAGTGCCAAGCAGATGAGGCTAAAATCTTTGACTTATTTATGGAGACGTTAAGTGATGCTTTGCCTGTGATATGTGGTAGGTCAGATTAAATGATCTATTGGACACCTTTGAACATAACTTCTAAGAAACTTAATAGCTTCAGCAAATAAATTAAAATAAGCAATTAGGTTTCCATTTGTCTCCTTATACATCACATCTCTATGTAAAACCCAAAGTCTCCAAAGACAACCAATGTTATTTTATGTGAAGTGGATACATATTTTGTAGTATGTAAACCAATTGTTGCATGTTATCTACTAATCCCCATTGTAGTACTGGGATCATGGTTAGGACGGTGTTTCTCGCTGACAGAGGGATGTTTCCAGCATGCTCAGCTGAGGGACTGTGGGTTCGCTGAAGCTGGACTGTCACTTTCTTCTCTGCTTCTTCATCCCTACCACAGCAATGCCTCGTGATGGGTTTATCGAGTATTCAAAAAATCCAGTTTTTCAGCCTTTGAAATTGCCTCAAAGACCCTGGGAGCTCATATGTCCAGGCACGGGAACGCTGCAGGACAGGGATGTGTGCAAGGGCTGTTTGGGTCAGAGCATGGCCCTCCTGGGACAGTCGAGTCGAATGCCTGCAGATGTGTGTGGGAGTCTCCCCTCTGAGGTTAGAACGCACTTTATCTTGTGCGCTTCATCCACTGGCAATGGGTATATCTAAGCTGTGACTTTTCCCATTGGAAATGGCATAGTTAGGAACCAGCTCTGCAAAATAAAGGCGTACATCTATTTTATGGGGCTTCCAATTACCCAGTCAGCTTACAGGGAAGTGGCTACTAAGGTTAAGTAAGTGCCCATTTCCTCTCTTTATTCACATCCAGGACATGAAGGGGAAAAAATTAACTGTCCTCAAACTGTGTGTTTGTGGTCAGCATTAAACCTTAGTTAGTTACAAAGAATTGCTCATTTGCTTTCTTCTCCACATGCAATTACCACACTTCAGTGCTGGGCTCTCCCTGAAATTTGCACCTCTCCAGTGATGCTTCCTGAAACCCTCACAGAGAGGACAGGCCAGCCCAAGTGAGAACCGCGATGTGTACTGTAATAGAAACAATCCCATATTTTGTTTAAATGTTACTGTGTTTCTGTGATCCCTTTTCCTCAGCTGGGAATGGAAAATACACAGCATTACTTACAGGAGGCTGCAGAGATACTAGTTTACAAGATTAGAGAAATGTTGAGAACACACTGTTTTTCTTTCTCTTCTCTTTAGAGTTAAGTCAGCCATCAGCATAGCACCAGTTTTCCATCAGTTTGAGTCTTTTCCAAGAGAAAATGTCTTCTGACATCTGTAGTGTCACATGTGTTCACCGAACAGTAGCCATGTGTCCCGCACATATATGCCCGTGCTTCCCTCCGAAGGAGAAGCCTTGTGGATTCCTGTATCTGTGAGTAAAACATGAGATCACCAATGAAAGAGATTCAGATTCAGACATTTCAGCCAGCCCCAAGTATTTGGTATTTAAAAGTAGAAATACTTTGTTTACACACAGCTCTGTTAAGTGATGAGATTGTTGATGGTGTAGTGTTAGTTCAGAGGACTGTGTTATTCTGTGCGGTTGTCTGTATGAGATGACAGAAAAATGTTTTTTTTGCCACCCGAGTGCTGAGTTAGTCAGGAAAAACAGAGGTTTGGCAGCTTGGTTTGACAGCTTGCTTAGAAGCACGCCTTTCAAAGTACAAAAAGATGAAAGTTAATAAACCGGCTGGGAATCACAGCCCTCTGTTATCCGCACCCCTTCTGCCTGCAAGGCTGGGGCTGGGGGCAGACCACCAGGTCATCAAAGGAAGAGGTCTGTTGAGCAAGGAACTTGACAGATTTGGGCCTAGTTTTGCGATGCTACAACAGTATTAAGTCATGTTTAACACTGTGGAGGCTGGAGTCTGAGCCTGGGCTCCTGAGTAGGTTTCATCCACTTGTTTCTTACAAGTGTGTGCAAAGTCTTTCTAATCCCGGAGGTGTTTTGGTCTTTGGTTTGTTTGGTTTGGTTTCTTCTATAGTATGAGTGCTTTTCTGCTTTAAAAAATAAACCACATCTCCAAAAACCCAGGGCTTGTCAGTGATGAAGGCACAATACCTGGACAGAAAGAGAGACTGCCTTTGAGCTTGTGAGCTTCTTCAAAGCAACACTGAGGAAAAGTTGTCCTTGAGATTGCCATGGCCACAAATTTACCACTAGTCTGACAAATACTCTGTGAATGTGTTAAGTAAACTGCTCTACAAAAGCTGAATATCTGTAGTTTATTTCAGTGTATATTTTGGAAGGAGTGTAAGCTTGTTTTATCATTCCCAGCCCTGACACCCACTCCTTTTTGTGACTTGTGCAAATCCATTAATCTCTTGGCTTTTATTTCCCTCTCTGCAAAATGAAGCTATAACGCTGCCTCAGTGCAGCGCTGGGGGAGGCTGAGACCTTTGCCGTGGATTTCAGGGGCCTCGGGGCATGCCCTCTAACCTGTCCGATTCATATTGCCTAGTTCCCAGAGGTACGCTGAAGATGAGCACACGTAGCCACTCAAAGTGAGAACACTGTGAAATCTGTCTCTGGTAGAAATTCAGAAAACTTCAGTTGATAAATTGACTATTTCATGCTAGCGAAGTGTTTGTTCCCCCCCCCCCCATATTCAGAACCCTCTCAGCATATGAGGTGTTTTCACCTTTTCAGCTGTCTCTTCATCTGAAATGTGATAGACAAAATGACAGATGACATCTAGGAAAACTCTCTACTTCATATGTAAGGTTGATTTTTTTATTTTATTTTATTTTTTTTCCCCCTGCTTGGCTGCAGTGGTTGTTTTTCTAATCTCTTACTTAATTGTGTATAAAACATCCTCAGTAATTTGCCAGCAAATATGACATAATCCATTTATTTTGAAGCACTACCATTCCGTGCAATTCGGAGAACATCCATTTTCCAGTGTAACTGGCTACTTGAGAAATGTTAGGCCAAAATTATGAAGTCTCAAGTTCCATGCTGGCTTCAAAACGTCTAACTCTAAAACAACTTGCTGATGACTAAGCTTTAGCTTAATGTCGGTGAAAGCAAAATTTGACATAAACTTCCTTTATGCCAAGTGAAACCAGTGCCAGTGAGAGAATAATGAATCTGTGTTTGTTTGCTATGAATTTGGAGTAGATCAAGAGAAATGCACAGTCTGATGTTATTAGATGCTGCATATGATTAACTTCACCTTGTAAATTCACAGGGATTATGCACTGGTTGGGCTATTAAACTCTTAGGGGGGTTGCTTATTCTGGGAGGGAAGGGCTGGTTGTATCTCCAGCATTAACAATTTGGCTTTGCTTTTTTTTATTGCTGATTTCTTGATCCCACAATATAGGCAGTTAAATGACTTACATGTTTCTGACTGTGTTCCTTTCCAAGGGTGCTCTCTGAGACTGATAATCCCTGAGGAGGCAAAAATCTTTTATTCCTGACCCTGATTAACTACGGTGCTTTAGTCTTTGGCTGTGCCACTTCGTGGAGTGTTAGTGGAACAAACTGTATCCCAGTTGTATGCCTGGCTGGCCCCTTGTATAACCTCTGCATGGTTGGGTGGTGGTGGAAACCAAGTTTAGTGCAGGAAGAAGAGGAAGGTCTGCTAACTGTTTGGAAGATGGACACAGAGGGAGAGTCAGGCCCCAAATGTCAAACTTAGCTTAACAGTGCAGTGAAGATGTGATGTGGCAAGGACTCCGAGCTTCCTGGAGTCCCTGAAGTGCTTGGAAACAGAGACTGAATTAATGGACATGAGTAGGGCCCTAAAGTGAGTGATGTGAGTGCAGTATGATGTAGGATGTAGGCTTATCCACATGTGGGTACTGAGCAATAGCTGAAGAGACAACCTGACTGCCAAACCTTCCCCGCCTACGATTACCTTGCTGGTTGGGTAAATCTCTTCTCTAATGCAGAGATGAAAACTCTGTAGCCATTTGCTGTTTTGTCATTTGGAGACAGTAGTTAACCAGTTGGAGCCATGTTGAACATTTGATTATTTTTTTAATTTCTCTGCACTACCTTTTCTGTATGTTTCTCTATAATGTTAATGCAAACTGTAAAGCCCGTGCACATGCCTTGCCTTGAAGACAGACTGCCTGCACCTCCTTACCACATGGCAAGCAGCAACGTCTTGGGATATACATTTTGTGATCATTTTTTAGCTGTGTGTTCAGCTTCCTTCACGTGGCTCCCATCAGCAGCAGCTGTTGTAAACACCTTGGATATCTTTGGAAGAACCTGGAGATAGTGTTGGGTGGATTTCGTGCCTCAGTCTTCCCAGGACCATCTGGTACACAGCTAATTTTTGCTATCGTGTTCTGAAGTTTCTTTGCTTGTTTGAATCTGACCCGCAGTACCAAAGACCTGTTGTAAAAAGTGGAAGCTCTTTTCCTTTGGTGGAGAGAGGTGTTAGCCCTGTGACTTCTTGGAGGGCTGTGACATTTCCCACCAGCTGTGAACCTGAGTGGCTAAGAATGTGCTTCAGCACGTTCAATGTTAGATGCTTCTTTATGATGGGGTAGATAAGCAAATTCTGTATCAGCTGTGATGTGACTTGCCTGTGAGATGGCATCCGAAGCTCTTGTCCTAGCTGTGGAGCTCTGCTGTTTCTATTTATCTGGAGCTATAAGCTCTTAGACCACACTTTCTCCTGGTTTCTACCAGTGTGTGGTTGTTTGTGCTGTTGGTGTACAGGCTGGCTTGGGGGTGCCAAGCAGTTCTGGGACATGTGAGGAGGCAGGCTGGTGATCTGCTACCACAGATTGGTCTTTTTTCTTGCCTCACCTCATGGTGTGCTCTAGACAAAGCATTTAATTGACATGCCTTCTGGCTGTAAAGGTGAGGATAACATTTTCCTTTCCTGCAGACTCAAGATGGATCCTTCTTTAAGAAGGTTGTGCTTCCAGAAACATTGAAGTTGGTTGCCCCTTAGGACAGGTCTAAGGCTCAGTACTTTGTGGTCTGTGGAAAAGGAGGTGCTCTGGCAGCAGGAGAAAGGACAGCTTGCTTGCAGATTTGCCTGTGGTGGTCCATGGTGGGTACACTACACAAGATGAGCTTTCTAGGCCAGTGCCTGAATCCTTCATGAAGTACAAGACAAAAAACATGGCAGCTCTCCTCCTCGTGAGGGATTTTGTTACAGGTCCCTGGTTGACTTTTACTTGCTGTACCTCCTGGCCTTAGTTTAAAAGCAGGTTCTCTGTTAATACTTTACATCCCAAAGGATGCTCACTTGCCAGTACAGGGGCTGTAGCAGAAGCAGCCAAGAAATTTACTCTATTTGTACTCCTCTGTGTCTGTATTAAATGTTATAAGCACCTGGGGTTTTACCGCCCTTAGGCGTGCACCATTTGTGTGTAGTCACCCAGTGATTCACAGCCCTCCCAGGAAAGCAGAAGTGTATTATGTGCCCGTGCCAGCCTTGATCCTGTTACCTTGCACTGTAAGAACAAACTGAAGTTATTGTTAGTGTCAAAAGTTATATGAGTTCCTAGGTGCACAGATGGCTTATTGTGCTACCTGCTGAGATTGTGCTGGGGATGATGCGGTAAAGTTTTAGATGGGGGCATTGCTTCTGATGAAGGCATTGGTACGGATCCTTCTAGCCCAAGTTGGGGGGGGGGGAAAGGTATTCTGTCAGCTGAGCGCAAACCCAACGCATTTTTCCTGTGGGAATGCAGATGTGCCTGCATAGCAAATTTTGACTGATGTCTGACAGGCTTTTTTTAAGTTACCTTTCACAAACACACTAGAAATAATCCACAGATGTCTGCTGATCACAGTTTGAAAACTGCTGTTCTTGAGCCATCCTGAAGTTGAACTCCTGTGAAAAAGTCTTGCTAACTTTGCTTCTGTTTCTGTAAGTCCGATACCTGGTACAACACACCCACGTACCTGGGATTGATCTGCTCTATGAATTGGGAGGGAATTACCCTTCCTGACCAGATTTAGATTTGTCTTCGTATTCCGTATCACCTGCTCCTGGTGGTAGCATTGCAGATCATTAGAATGGAAAGAGATTCACATATCTAAGCAATGAGAAAAAACTTAATTATGGAAACTGTTTTTGCTTGTGCAAGGCAAGCCTGGAGCTCTGTCTTGGGGTCTAAACCTTTAAACCTGGCCAAACTCTGTGTGAGAGCATGGCAAAGAGAGAGCTTTGTATTCAACAACAATACTCTCTGCGCTTTGACAGCAGTGCTGGGATTTCTCTATGTGTCTCTAATGATCTATTCATCTGGTACATGCTCCTACCACAGCCCTCTCCGTGCCCAGACAGTGAGTCCTTTCATGAAGGAGAAGTGCAGAGTCATATTTCTGAGTGCAAATTGGCCAGAGGATTTATTTGTAGTGTAGGCTCGGCCAAGCTAATTTCTCTCACCAGCTACACTGTGAGTGAGCCACACAGAGCTGGAACGGGGAGGGTGAAAGCAAATGCCAGTGTGTACGTTGCCAGCAGACAGAGGAGCTGAGGGCTGGCCCTCGTCTGTTGGAGGGCAGGTTGTGCAGAGGGCCAAGAGTTCTTCAGCCAAATGGTGAGTGTCCTCCACTTTGTCTCAGTGTCTTCCATGATTAGACACTTCCATAGGATGGTGCAACAGAAATATAATGCTTCTCACCAGGCCCATCAGCCTGCACGCCCCAGGAGCACTAAGAAAAATGCCAGCCCTCTGAAAGTTGGTGAAGGGTTGGAGGACAGGTCTTAGGAGCGTCTGAGGGAACTGGGGGGGTTTAGTCTGGAGAAGAGGAGGCTGAGGGGAGACCTCATGGCCCTCTACAACTCCCTGAGAGGAGGGTGCAGAGAGGGGGGATGAGTCTCTTGAGCCAAGGAACCAGCGCCAGGACAAGAGGGAATGGCCTCAAGCTGTGCCAGGGCAGGGTCAGACTGGCTCTTAGGAAGTATTTCTTTGCAGAAGGGGTTGTTGGGCGTTGGAATGGGCTGCCCAGGGCAGGGGGGGAGTCCCCATCCCTGGAGGGGTTTAAGAATAGGGTTGGCATAGTGCTTAAGGATATGGTGTAGTTGGGAACTGTTAATGGTTGGACTAGGTGATCTTCAGGGTCTTTTCCAACCTAGATGATTCTGTGAAGTTGGTGGGATACTTCTCACTGTTGCTGCTGGGAGACTCTTTGGTGAGGCTGCTGCACTCGAGCAGTCCTGAACTTGGGATGGTGTCTGAGTCCAGACTTTTTTCCTGCCTGTAACTCCCCTTTTCTGAGCCTTTGTGGGCAAAGACAGATTGTTGCTTCTGGTGGAAGGGACGTGTACCCATGAGGCGTACGTATACCTCAGCTTTTCCTAACTCTGTGCAGGTGTTGGTCGAGGGAGCCTTCTCAGGAGATGGGCACTAGGATTGCAGAAAAGCACAAGGTCCTCCAGTAAGGTGTGCAGGTTTAGTTCAGAGCACTGTAATGCGACTACTGTCCAAAAGCCTACAAGAGGTAGAATTTTGCAAGCTGCTGCTCAGCAAGTGTGTACCTGAATCCTCAAAGTCTTCCAGACCTGCTGAACTGAAAGATGTGCCGCACATACATGAAATGTTTCACTGTTGAGGTTTTCTCTGCGATGTCTCTGTGCACCTGAGTATGTAGGCAGGTAGCAACTTGTTGGAGACGAGGTCTGGAGGGCTCGGTGCTGTTCTCCTGTTGACAGTCCTGTTCAGCCTGCAGCAAGAGCAAAGGAATTCCCGGTTCACTGGAGAGGCGCAGGGTCTGCATGGAAATAGGCCCTAAATGCAGAGCTGACTTCAAATAGATACGTTGGAGTGGCAGTCCTGTTGCCTGGCCTGCACAGGGCTTTTGTTAAAAGACTGCTAGCGAAAAGTAGTGATTTTGCTGTAGAGCAGCTCTGGTTTGTTTAAACGAGGCTACAGGATGACCAAGTGACAGGAGGTATGTCCTTGCCATTCAGGGGCATCGGGGACTCTCATCATCCTGTTTGCCTGATGGCTCTTTATTCATTCTTGCTGGAGTGTGTTCGTTGTCCCCTGACTGACTATTGGTTCAAAGCCTGCGTGTCACTCACAGAAAGTCTGCGGGATGCTGAGTGCACTTAACACAACACTGCTCATCTTTGTGCAACCTGCCAGTCCTGTTCCGTCTGCTTGTGGAAGCCCCAGAGGTTTCATTACGTTGAACTTATACCTGTGCTTTGAATGGGAGAAAGTCTTATTTGAAAAGGAATGCAGCCCAGGGACTTACTGATGTGTGGCAGTGATGTGTCTTTATTACTTACAGTCCATCTGCATAGCTGCTTTGAAGGGAATGCTTACACTTCTGGAAAAATAAATGAAAATTGTAAACTACTGAGTAGAGGGGATGGCTTTCCTCAAACATCAGAAGGCTGATGAGCTGTAAGCTGAAGGTCACTGCAGGTGACAGAAATCCCCCCTGTATTTCAGTGACGTTTGCATCAGTCTATGTATAGAGGTTGGAAGTTCCAGGGAGTCTGATGTGAAGATAATGAAATATTGTTGATTTTCAGTGACTACTTAACTTTGAGCATCTCCTACCCTTCTAAACATATCTATTTTTCTCTTTCCAGAGGCAAAATGTTTCTGGACAGCCAAGCATCCTTTGCCACTTTGCTTGTAGGAAGAACAGTTTATGGCCTGTTCCTACATATTTCTTGCAGTCCTTCCCTACTTTGAAGCAGACCTCTTCTCCAAATACTGAATTTGAATTTCATCTCGGAGAACACTGTTGCTAGCACTCATTGAGTTCTTCCTCAGTCTTGTTCTGGTTTGAAATGCAAACCATTGCATTCCTGTTTTATATTTCCTATGGCCTCAAAGAAAACCTGGCTGAAAACCTTTGAGAAGAATGTCTTTATTGTTGCATATCAGCAAAGTTTTCACATGAAAGGGTCAATTATTGTGTAAAACTCACTCTAGCATCACAGAAAACATCCTGCCAATTTCCACATCACAGAACAGATTCTCAACTGGTAAAAACCTGAATTTTGCTTTGCTCCAGAATTAGCTTGGTGTGTTTCTTATTGCTGCTTGAACTCCTCCTAATTAGTGACATGATTTAAAATATTCTATTTCCTAATTTCTTACACTGTTTCTGTCAGTCTGCACTAGACAAGTGACGAAAAATGGCTTTTATTTGTAGCCATTTAATTGTACAGTATTTGGATTACAATAAAAAGTGTTTCTATGTGTGTTAAAATGTCTTTGATTAAGTCTTGTAGGGTATGATTAGAATGCAAATCCATTCATAATGGAAAGGAAGTCGTATATCATGTTTTAAATCAAGAGTTCCTAAAAATGTCTTGTCTGGAAAGGTACATTCTTAAACACTTTGGAAGAATGGAGCATACCTGTCTCAACCATGTAACTTGGTGATGTTCAGCTAATCCTGTACTCCAGGTTGGTGTAATCCTGAAATAACTATTCCATTATTCTTTGCCTGCTTCAAAGGAAAAATCATCCGTGGATCCATACTTTGTCAGCCAAAGGAAGATCTTGGTTTGCAGTAATAACAGCAAGCTTTTGACCTTGAACATAAACTCGGAAAGGAAGTGAGGTTCAGGGAAGGGTGGGGAAGGTAAAGGAAGATGTAGAGAGGTATTAGGTTTTCTTTCCTGGCATGTTGCAAAACCTACTTCTACATTATGAAAACATCAATATTGTAATTTTGTGTATGTAGACCTGTAAAGAGTGTAAGAGACACCTCTGGATGAAAGTGCACATGGGGTGGTGTGGGGGCTGGGAGGCAGGCACTGGGTGCTTACTGATACTTGTAGGGCATGGTTATAACTTTTTTGGGAAAAGGAAAAAAGAAGGAAAAAAACCCCCTAAATTAAAGTAAGCCACTGTGGAATGACTTGAGCCCACCTTTCCCTCCAATACTGAGCATCAAGTGGTCCATGATCTGAGTCCTGCTACCAGAGGCAAGGCAGGTGGTGGGAGCCTTGCGCTTACTCTTCTGCAAGCGTGGTACAGACTGAGAGCTTTTCAGGTGTTTCTGTTTTGGGGGAATGTGGTATGGGCCCGTATTCAGTGTGCCCATTGAAAAATCAGTGGTACTGAACACCTAAATTTGAGCAGATTCTGCCCTTTAAAAACTATCCATTTTTTGTTACCAGGGCCAAGAAAACTTCTAAATACCAGGGTTCCTTCCCAGTGACTTACACACTTTCATTAATCTTGAACAGCTGCATTAGCTGGTGTCTCAATTAGCATTGGTGGGAACAAGCCATCCCTTCGGAAATTACAGAACTGTTGCAATTAATTCCTCGTTTGAGCAAATTGATTTCAGAAGCTCGTCACAGCCCTGATCCCCTGTGTGTGAGATTTCCTGGGCTTCCCCTATGGGAGTTGTTCCTGTGAAGCAGAGTCTGCTTGAAAATAGTCACAAGGCCAGATGCAGACTTTTTTTGTTGTTTCTTTTAAGGCTTTGTCTGCAGCAGGGTGACCACAGTGAGAACTAAAGCAAGAGGAAGAGAGGACTTGGGGTTGAAGCGGCAGGGACCGCTTTTGCACTGCAAGAGAATTCCCCTTGCATGGGTGCCAGAGAAGCTGTTAAACGTGGATTTTTGACTACTGGCATGAGGCAGCCATAAGCAGCCCTAGCCTGATGGCTTTTATGGGGAGATGTTGACTCCCCCATTTGTGTCTGTGCCCACTGGGTTTAAGCACATACCTGTCTTGGCACTGTACTATCAGAGATGGCCTGAGGATCTCGGGGAGTGAGAGACAAGAGAGATTTCTTGAGGTAGAGTGGAAAGAGCAAAGATCCTTGTGTGTATGAATGTATGTACGCAGTTATGTACAGCTGTGAATAATTCTCTCATTTGGGCTTGGAAGATCATTGAAGGTTTTAAAATTGCTGCTGCTGCCAGCAAAATCCATTATCCACAAGCTGCTGAAGGGCACGGGGAAAGAGTTAGAGAAGAGACATATTTGTTGCATTCCTGTACTGTGAGGTCCTGTTCTTGTATGGCTGCCCAGCCTGGAGAGTGTTGCTGCTCTTGTTACTGGCTCCACACTCCCACACAACTCCCTGCCACTGATCTGGGCGCAGACCGCCTCTCAGCAGGGAGCTGACATCTTGGGGACCAAGTTAAAATAAAAACCAAAAGAAGGTACTTCCAAAAGTCTGTCCTTAGTTAAGGGAAAACCCTAGAACAAATGCCAAGTCCCCATGAAACCAAAAAGTCTCACACATACATTAAAATTTTAGCAACTTGTTTACATGCTTAAACAGTTCTTTGAACTTGTGCCTGAATGTTCAGGCCTTATTAATGAAGTGTGTGAGCATAATTGTGCTAAAATAAGTGGTGGCAAGGAAGGTTTAAATCTGTTCACAGCCTCTGAACTGCACTGTTGTGAGCTAGCTTGGTGGCACCTCATGATGTGTTATCCCCTGATGCCATTGATATCTCTGAGATTTGAGGTGTCAAGTCTCAGATTAATAAGTGCAAGCTACGGCTGGCAGTCCAGGGAGCAGCAGAAGTATCTACAAAGCAACAGTGTGTTTCTAATGAAGAGAAAATTGTTTATTAAATGAGTCGTCTCAGTGCTGGGTGAACAAGAGCCATACCTGCTTGGTGGGGGCACGCTTGAAAAGACAGAGCGAGCCCTACTTGGTTTGCTGCGTTTTTGGGAAGATCCTGAGCAGGAGAACATAAAAGTTGTCAATAGTAACAACTCCACTTGCTTCTCTGTGCTAAAGAAGCTGAAATAAAACACTAGATTTTTGGAAATTGGGGTAAACTGCCCAACTGGGTGCTGAACAACTTTTTACTTGTGCATCAAGCTGTGCTGGAGGCAGTAAAAGCCAGCTGCTGTGGGGTGGGTAGTGTGCTGTGGTCCTTGGGGGGAAGGTGGTAGAGTCAGAGCTACGAAAACTTTTGTCTCCATCCATTGTAGTGGTGCAGCTGCTTTCTGGTAGTTCTCCGCTGCCTTGACAGACTACCTCTCGCTGGGTTTCAGAAGCATTTTGCCTCCATCTTGTTTTGAGGTTTTTTCCTCCCCTGAAGGATCTGTATCTTCTCTTCCAGTCTCTCACAGCTGCTCTGTTTCCTAGTCAAGGTAATTCATCACTGGTTCACAGTGGAAACTGCCAGTTTGGTGGTTTTCATGTTTTGAATTGGTTTTCTAAGTCTGGCAGCATTCAAACAAAAAGGCAGGGAGAAATGAGTCGTCTGTTACTTTATTTACCACTTGTTTTGGGAAATCTAAGTCCAAATTTGTATTTGACTCATATTAGGACTCCATTGCTGGATCTTATTTTTTGTTATTTTTGGCAGGGCAGAATTCACACCCAGAATAAGCAGAGTCATCAGTCAGGGCAGCCTGTGTGACACTTAGCTCAGTTCTCCGCTCAGACCAGGGAGTTCTTTGAGCTGCTTAAAGTGACTGAAAACCGAAAGCTTTTGCTGCAGGATCCAAACAATTCAGAGGCCTCTAGCAAGCCTTGAAAAGCTCGAAGTACCTTGCTGCCTTCCCTAGTTTTGCTTTCAAGTAGCATGGCTTTTCTCATGCTCTGGGGTTTGAAGTCCCTGGTCTTTCCCCAGAGCGCTGGGGGAACTCCGTGTGCGGTGCCCTGCTACTGCCGAGTCCTGCTCCGAGGGCTGAGCTGTTCCCTCCTGAAGCATCTGGTGGAGCCAGCTTTGGCTATAGCCCTTATATCGAGAGTGGGGGACGCAGCTCTGCTGGCTCAAAGACCCAGCCGTTCGGTGACAGCACTTTTCAGTCTCCAAGGCTTCTCTGGAGAGCTCAGACTAGCCAGATTCCTGATGAGGCTTTATGCTTGTGGGAGGTAACTTCCTTAGGAATAACTGTAGAATTCCGCATTTCTTCATAAGCTGGAACTGCTGTATTCCCCATGAGTCTGTATTATCTCTAATAAAACAGGAAGGATAGGGCTCCACAGGTGAAGTCCTTCCCATTCTGTCTCACTGCCTCAAATGAGGGCATGGAGGGGTTCAGGGTCCAACCTGAGTATTTGGACACCTCTGCTAGCACAGTTGTGGAACACAGCATACAGAAATATGCTTCCTCCATCACTGTTTTGAGACTTAGCCTCTCTCTGAACACTTTATTGTTGCTCTGTTCTGTGGAAGATGGCCAAGGTGAGCTACTGGTGCTTTTGTCACCAATTTCTATGCCACGGTTGTTAGGAATGATCTACTAACAAGCTTTCCCTTGACTTTGGGCTTCTCTTTGGACGAGACTCTGCGGGTGTAGGGCATGTGGCCAACCTGTGGCTCTTGTTTCAGTGGAACTCAATATTGGACTACATCGCCTTGTGGGTAAATTGAATCCCTGGCTGCAGGCAGAGAGGAACCAAGGCAGACAGCTAAAATGGATATCTCTGGCTTTTCCTGGGACTTGGTTACACGCCCAACTCAGTCCTGCAGTGTGCAGAAACAGCAGGAACCCTGGAAAGCCATGAACATCCTCTTCGTGTGAGCCATTCTCAGTGCAACCCCACCATCAGCAGCATCCTGACCACTGTCATCCATGGGTTGTCTTTGGCAGGGCAATGGGAAGGACCTACTTCAAGCTGGGTGTCTGAGTTTGGCTCTGATAGCAGTAAAGGGAGAACCTAACACCCTCGTCAAGCCCCACAGTCTTCAAAACACTGACAGAAAGGGAAAGGATCCTCCTTAGAGCTTTCATTTTTGAAAGCTAGCTGCCTCCAGTTCTGACTCTGCTTTGCAGTATACACTTCCTGAACATGAAGTCCTTAGCACTGTTCGAAGCCCTTCCTCCCTACCTGTTTGCCAAAGGGAAGAGTTGGTAAATGTTAAATTCAATAGGAAAATTACTGCAAGGCCCTGGCCATAGAGTTTCCACAACTTGTGTTAGAATGTGACCTGTACTCTGGCAAGCCAGAGGCACACAGTGTTGGTTTTGTCCTGTAGTACTTTTCCTATACAGATGGTGAAGGTGAAAATTTTCTCCTCTGACCCAGTGTCTGAGGTAAATAAACTGTAAATAGCTTCGGAGAGCAGGCTAGGATGTGAAGAAGAGAAAAAGGGTGATTTTTATTTCTTTTTTTCATTTCTTGGGGAGGAGAAGAGGAGGATACCCGTCAAATCCTAAATTAACTCCCTCTTGCAAACATAGTTTGAGGAGACATTATCAGACTAAAACCACAAACAGTTTGCAAAAGGAGCAGTTTTCCTTGTATGTAGCTACTCACACGTTACTTAATTAAAACAGTAGATGCTTAATGTTGCGCTCACTTTTCCACTCTTCGTGGTACTTTGAGTTTTTCTGGGAGGGGGTACTTTGCTGGGCATGGACAATGAGGGCTTGTGTCCATGGTAAGACTACTGGTTAAAGCCAAAGTAAATACTGAAGTGGTTATAGTTATGCCGACATGAGCCCCTATATGAACATTCGCACTCAAACTGTTCTAAAATTTAACTTCTATTTATTGGAAATGGGTTTAAATCTGAGTGGAAAGAGCTGCTATGTTACTGGAATAGGAGTGTCCATCTGGAGGTCTCTTCCAGTTTAATTTATTAAACTCTGTTTTCTGAAAAGAGTGGCAGGAGTTACTTTTTTTTTTTTCTTGTCACTCAACCAGTCTTTCCTGGTTGTGTCACAAAGACTTTAGGTTGTAAATCTTGCAGGAGAACTTTTTTCTTTAGTTAAATTCTAGACATTGTTAATCAACTCTTGAACATGATGTTGCCTTCTTTTTAGTGAAAATGGCATTGATGTAACCTGTCCCTTTTGAGAGAAACCTGCTGTTTAAGTCTTTTCCCGAATTACTAGTTTCAGGCAGGGTGTGTTGGCTTTGGGTTGAGAGTTGCCTGCAGGGAATCTCTTGAACTTCCTCAGGTCCTGCACCTGGGGAGGAAGAACCCTTTGCAGTGGTGTAGGCTGGGGAGCAGCTCTGCTGAAAAGGCCTCGGGGGTCTTGTGGACCTGTGACAGACAGAAACCTGAACGTGAGCCAGTGGTGTGCCCTGGTAGCAAAGGTCAACTGCATCCTGGGCAGCATGAACAGAAGTAAGCCAGGAGATCAAGGGGAGGGGTTATTCCCTTTTTGCTAGGTACTTGTTGGATCACATCTGGAATACCATGTCTGGTTTTGAGCCCCCTTGGTAAAGAAAAATGTTAACAGGCGTGAGTAAGTCCAGCAGAGAGCCATGAAGATGATGAGACCATGAAGATGATGAGACGTTGGAGAATGACGGGTTAGAATTGTACTCTTTGCCAGCCAGCTCACCTCTCCTCTTCCTGTGGCCTTGCACTTAGCACATCTTCTTGTAGCTCCTGCTTCATCTTGACTGCACAAATGTTTCAAACTGATCCCCTCAAAAAACGTGATCTGAACCTGACGCCAGGCCAAGAATAATGCTGATAGACTCAGACTCAAATAATAGCACTGTGCTCACTAACCTGCCTTCAAAAAATACAGAAAAAAAATCTGCACTGCCTCAGTCTAAGGGCCATGTGGACTCCAAAGCTGTGTTCTTGGTGAGCTAAGTGGAGCTGAGTTAAGGTGATCCACTCTCCTCACCCTATGAGGTGCATACCGTGGACCAGTAAGGATCAGAGGATGTAGTAAAAACACTTTTCCAGGACAGGCAAGTGAGGAGAGTGATAACATCTCATGTGGCGTGCTCTCACCATCAAACTTACTTGTAGGACGTGCAGAGAAGACATATTGGTCTGTGCTTCCCCTCTCCACTAGCGCTGTTGTAGGAGGAGTTTGGGCAGACTGAAATTGCTTTTCTGCAGATATTGGAGGTACTGCTTTACCTCACCTACTGTAGGCCTTTTCCAAGAGGAACCAACACAGGACACTGCCAGCACAGCGTCTTCCATGTGATGCCACCTTACCATCAGTTTATCACAGGAACAGTCTCGTCCCATGGCCTTGTCTCGCTGTACCAGACATGGCACGAGCTTTGGCTGTTCTTTCCATGTTTCTCAACCCTTCCTAACTGTCGTCACCCAGGGAAAGGACAGTCATTTTTTCCAGAACTGGGAAGATATGCACCATGGGCAACAGACCACCGGTGGTGGTATCTGCAGCAGAGATGGCCTTAGCATCTTGAAAATGGATTAAGAATGAACAGGGTCCAGCAGATCCATCCAGCTGAGTTAGAGCACTGAATTTTAACTGTGTACTCAGCTTCTTGAAGTCCTACAAACTGTTTCTTACAGAAGAAGTACTTATAATGGGGAATATCCTGACATGCCTCTTATGGCTTCAGGAGCTCTTGCTGCCGGTGGGAAGTCCTACTCACATTTTTATTTGCCTGTTTTTCTTGTGCAGGGGTTGTCATTAAAAAAAAAAGGGAAAAAAAAAAGTATGTGCCTGTTTTTCCATACAGTGGTATTGCAAACTCCATAGCTGCTCTTATTTTCAGGGGGGATAGGTGGACTGGTTCAGGTATTACAATAAGAGTAAGTGCTGATTTTGTTTGATCTTAAATTTTAATAGTTTTGAAACAAATAGAGATAATTGCTTTTGGGAATGGCTTGGGTTGTTTGGGGTTTTTTTTGGTTGGGTTATTTTTTGAGGCTCAAAGCTGGAAAAACAAAGGTTTGCCAAATTGCTAGTCATAGGGCATGTTTCATCCAGGGCGGGACAAACTTTATTGCCTTTGAGAACTTTTGGAAATGCTGCAGGGTGGATAGTCCTGGAGACAGCAGTCCATCCTTTGTGCCAGAGCTTTGTCTCATCAGTGTCTTCATAAAGGTCTACTGGGATGTGAATTTACCTTCTGCATAACACCATTACAGCCTGGGCAGTAAAATGCCATTTTTTTCTTCTAGCAGTAGAAGATCAAGAGATTGCTCCAGGTTCACATTCACGTGTCTCGTGTCTATCTGGAGGGTGTTAGCTGTTTGGGTCTTCCAGGGTGAATTTTGTCAAGGGCCTGCTGCCCTACCAGGAGCAGGGTGGAGAACCCCAGGTGTGGGAGATCTGATTGACTGTTGGGAAGGTCTTTCCCTAGGCAGCCCTCAGCGGAGGGCAAGATCAGGTAGTAACAGTCTTTGGTGTGCTGTGCCCTTCTCTCAGGATGGTGGTGTGTCCATGTAGTAGAACTTGTGTGGTCTGACCGTCCAGGAACTGGAGACAAAGACATGACAGGAAGAGCATCCTTCAGCCCCCTTGTCTAGCCTGGGAAAGCAAAGAAGGGCTAGCTATTGAGGGCAGCTAGCTTTTGAGGGCAGAGCTACAGTAACTCTGTCAACCACTGTCTTTCAACTTTAAGGTTTTTTCTGCTAGTCAAAGTTCTGGGCTTCATGAAGCAACTCTGAGCAGTTGAGGAAACAGCCTTTCATTATGTTAATAAATTTCTCTGAGATTGAATGACTCTGTTTTTACTTTTTTTTGTCAAGGAAATTGTGTTTCATTTGTGAACTTTGGGTTTCCATTGCACATCCCTGCAAACATCTCCCCCACTAATACATTTTGGGCTTGTGTGCATGCAAAGCTGAATGGAGAAAAATCTCCTGGCTGAGACAAGGGAGCAGCCAGCATAATACCAAGACTAATTTGACGTGCACACAGCTGAAGCTTCTCCTTTCCCACCCCAGACCGTAGCAAACCCCTCCACATGTCCCTACTGATCTTATGTGAGGTTGGAAGGACTGGGATGAGGCTTGCTGAGGGAAATGGGCCCATGGACCTGATTCTGTGGGAGTTGTGTACTTGCTTTAAGGGTTTGCAGGATCCTTAAGACTAGCTTGGACCTGACAAAGAGTATGGTGTAAGATGGACTCTGATGTTCTTCAGGATGGCCACCATCATCTTCGCTTGGTTTGTGTGACACCTAATTGCAGTATGGTCCCACCGCACAGCAGGAGCTGCTTGGTGCCACTGCAACTCCAGTGATGACCATAAAGCCATTTTCACAGTTCTCTGGTATTTTAGGAAGTTTGGAGCTGTTCACTGTCTGTGGAGCTGGAGTGTGGGAGGAAAGCAGAACAAGACTGGTGAAATGTGGGAGGCCCAAGCAAGTGTGCTAAAACAGGGGCTTGAGTGGAGGAGCTGCAATCCATAAAGTACATGGAGCAAATTTGACTTAGTCTGTTCTACCAAGTCAGCACTGTGGCTGTTTTAGTCCAGTTAAACACCCCTGCAAACTAGATCTACAGTGCAGTCTGACCCAGGGTCTTGGTCAAAAGCAAACCCTGAAGTATGACTAAACCCAGCCTTGCTCTATCAGAGGAGAGCAGTTAATAGCAAAGAAACCAGCCTCTATCCACTTGCTGAACTTTCATTATTTATTGTTTTAACAGACAGGAATAAATATTCAGCTAATAAGCTTCCTGTCCTTAAGTGATTGTGTTCTTCTGATTATAAATAAACTTAAAATCTGAATTCTTGATTCTATTTTAATTTAAAACAGGCTAAACCCCATGGGAATGATATCTTCCGGTTGCATGAACTAGAAAGGGTTCATGCCCTGATTCTCATCTGGAGGATCATATGATGACTTGGGGTAGAGGTATTTTCCTGAAATAGCTTGGAGTAGCTCTGGGGTTTGGGATGTGCCTCCTTTCTCCCTTCTGTGTGCCCTCCACTAACTACAGGTATTTCTGGCTTCAAGTAGGGTGGAGGATGCTGTGGGGCCTCTGGGCCTCTGGAGCTGGAGGTCAAAAGGCAGTTTAGAGCAGTTGATGGGGGCTTAGCGTGGCCTTCCAGCACCCTCCCCTTAGAGGTGTGTTCAGTGCACTCCTGTTTCACAACATCTTTGCTCCGTGGGACCTTTCGGAGTGTTTATACTCCCAGAGGAATATAAAGGGATTGTAAATTCTCAGTGCAGCTTGCCGAACTGTGGCCGCACAAGCCATGTCCTACCACAGAGCTGTGCTTTCCTGCCTTCTGGCCAGGAAAAACAAGCACAGCCCTTTATCTCAAGGGGCTTTGCAGTGGGATCTGCCATGACCACGTGAGCGGCCAGGTGTTGGATGTGCAAAGTCCTGGTCCCAGGGAGGGATGCTAGAAGGGAGCAGCTGGGATGCGACTTGGCTCACTTGCCCTGTAACTCGAAGGCTTGAAGATCCCAGGTGGAGATGAGCCTGTGGCTCCTTTGGGAGTGTTTCCACATCATTGCTGTCAGAGACGTGGATCTGTGCATCCTGTTCCAGTTTGTGCAGCTATGCTACTCAACCCCAAGGAAATAAATATTCTTCAGATGCTGCTTTCAGGGAGGATGGCAGAGGCCATAGAGGGAGCAGGAGGGTTTCTCCCACCTCACTGTTTGAGACCGAGTGTTTTTACAGAACACAGCATCTGCACAAAGTTCCCCTCTGTTTCACAAGCTTGTAACCTCTGTGTCAGGGAACAGTAAGAAAGCAGGCTGCCTCTCCCAGAGCTTCAGCCTCACCGCTCGCTGGCTGTAGCCGGGTGAGGGGAAGGAGGTCTGATACTGATGCTGGTGTATGCCAGGCATCCCTGTCTTCCCCCACCGCCTCCATACACAGGGCAGTTGTGCGGGGCTGTGCTAATTGCAGGGTGGAAATTGGAGGCAAGTGTCTTTCTAGGCCCTGGCTATAATTATCCATGCTGTAGTGCAGTGAGGTGGTCCTTCCCTCTGTTGTTATCGGGGGGCTCCTCTCTGTGTCTTAGCAAGAGCCCCTGATCCCCGCACGAGTGATTCCCAGGCCATAGGGTGAGGCAGCCGGGCTCTGCAGCTTAAATGGCGGGCTTGCAGGACAAGCCAGCAAGCAGAGCCAAATCCTGGTTATTCAAGAAACAGGACCTTCACGGTTAGCTTACCTTAGGCCGTTCACCTTGAAGTGGCCTGTCTTGCCTTTTCCAGTGGGTGAACTGAACAGAGAGTTCAGTCCTGTTTCTGCTTGGTGACAAAGCTGCTGTAATTCCTGTGAGGTGGGAGGTGTGTGAGAGGGGAATGGTGTGCGAGCATGCCCGTGTTAAGGGGGTGCTCTGTCTTTGTGGGGAGGTGGAACTCTGCTGTGTGCCTTAGCAAGGGCTTACACCTCTGTGGAGCTGCTCTGAGTTCTGCTGGGAGCTGGTTGCACTTGTAAGAAATAGGTTCTGCCTCTGTTTGACTCGTTTACCAGCTGGGAAAAGGCAAAGGACCGAATTTTTGTGTTAACCGGGCTCTTTGTGCTCTCATTTTCCCAGGGCAGCCACTGACCACAATGTTGATAACACCACAGCAATCCTTAGAGAGTGGCTGAAGAACGTGCAGAACCTCTACCACGATGTGGAGTGGAGGCCGATGGAAGACCCCCAGTGAGTACTGCAGTCAGGGGCTAGCCAAAGCTGTTCTCTGTATGTGTCAAATGTTCTAGGTTTTCTGTTTTCAAATCAGGAGATGTACTCAATGTCCAAGCATTAAAATATGGAGGTATGTTTTGGAGGGGGGACACGACTATCCCATTAAAATTGTATTCTTACGGAGTCCATAAAAAGATCTCTGACTTCAGTGAAGCAACTCACACAGAACTTGGGAAAAGAAAGTATTTTCCATTCAGTATTTAGCATCTGCAGCTGCTCTCTTTGCCTGGTAAACAAATCACATCAAAAGCTACAGGGAATAAAAACTGTCATTCTTTATTTGCAAGGAAGCACAGAAATCATATCCCATTCCCAGAGTGTCTATGAAAGTTCTGTCCGAGATATCAAATATTCAGTAAGTTCTGAGCCAGAAAACTAGATTTAATTCAGTATATTATGCTTTTGCATGACTTGCAAGATCATTGATTTGAAATATGATGTTAGGTGTGTTGGGTTTTTAATGCTTTTTTTTTTTAAAGATCAGCTGTTCCTTGTTCTGTTCTGTTTTCTTTTTCTTCCGTCAGGGAAAAGTACATCAGTTTCCCCTTTCTTTAGGCTTGCTTTGACATTCAAGGTCCTCTGTGCAGTGGTGGGGCACTTGTGGTAGAAACCCACAGGGAATGCTTGTTTTATTGACTTTTTTAATCCTTTCATTGGAATTGAGGTTTCTTAATCCTGTCAAATTTATCTTATTTTAACTTCTGTAAAAGGTTTTTGAAATCCTTAGCTCCTTCACTGGCTCATGCTGGCACTGTTTCAAAGTCCTGAATTTTTATTCCACATAGGGATCTGTCCCTGTGTTTCCTTCCATCATTGTTACCAAGCGTTTGCTTTTGGACCCAATCCTGAAAACAGACATGCACATAATTTTGCTCACATGACTGGGCTCATGGGGTTGGGTGTTTGTAGATTTAAGAACTGTTACGGGGATGTGTTAACAGTTACTAATAATGTCCATACCCCGAGGGAATCTAAACTGCCTTCATCTTCACATCCTCAGCTTTGTTGATTCTACTGGGCTTAAGGAAGCTGCATGTACAGTCTTAAAGCCTAGCAGAGGACAGATGACTTTCTTTCAGAGGGTCAGATGAGGTAAATCTGCTGCAGTTCATTTTAGTGGGGTAACCTCTGCTTACGTCAGCTAAGGGCCTGCCGCTGCAGAAGAAACTCCTGGGTTTGATAGTGCTGTTTTGCTTGCGGCCGCTGGGTCAGCAGGAAATGCTGCAGTGCTGCTTGTTCTCCAGTGCCCTGTGTACACATGCCAGCACGAAACTTGGAATCGTTCTCCCTCAAAACCTCTCTTGGGTTGCCTGAGGTGACTCTAACACTGTTTTTCTTTTGGAAAGAAGGCAGCAAGGGAACTCTTTTTTTTTTTTTTTCTTTTTTTGACTAGTGCAATAGAGCTCAGAGATGGGTTGCAGTCACTTTTTTTTCATTGCTAGGTCTTACCCAGAAGAAATTGGGCCAAAACATTGGCCAAGCTCCCGATTCACTCATGTGATGAAACTCCGCCAGGCTGCCCTGCGTGCTGCACGAGAGAAGTGGTCAGACTACATCCTGGTAAATACAAGGTTTGATTTATTCACTGTCCTCAGGCAAAAGCTTTTCAGGTAGTCACTCTGATACTTGGGGCTGCCAGAAAGTTTCTTCTCCATCTAAAGACAGAAGCTCTCTGCAGTGAGATGCTGTGTGTCATTTCTTAGTCTGATGAACAAGAGGCTTTGCAGCCAGGGAGGTAAGTCCCCGGTAAGGCTTTCTCCACAGGAGTCAGGACTGAATGTAGTCCCAGTGGTGGGTAGGTACCCGCGAGGGTCCCTCAGATTGAAACCCCACCTGTTGTTGATGAAATGTAAGGGAAATAGTTCTGCAGAACAGTTGTGGAAAGCTGTGTGCCTTTGGTCACCACAGCACCAGGTAATGGTGGTGGTCCCAGCCTCTGAACAAGGCAAGTGTGTGAGGCTAGTTTTTAAGAGTTCTCCTTGATCATCTTCAAAGAATAAACCTGCCCTGAATTTTCAGCAATGTTATTTTCCCTCGCAGCTCCCTTGCCCCTGTGCTGGAGTAACATTTTGTGGAGCCAGAGAGAAGCTCCGCATCTTTTCCCAACCTGTGGCTTTGGTTCAGGGGCAGCCCCCGTGGTGTTCACCCATAACAGCCAAGCGTCCTAGGGTATCAAAGCCACCATCTCCGTGAAAACCACATACCTCATTCCTCTGGCTGCCTTGTTCCCAAGAAAGCGTCAGGGAAAGCATATTGTTCCAGCTGATAACAGATTTCTTTTTCTCTTCCCCTCTTCCTTCTCTAGTTTATTGATGCAGATAATTTACTGACCAACCCACAAACGCTGAACCTGATGATAGCTGAAAACAAGACATTGGTGGCACCAATGCTGGAGTCTCGCTCTCTCTACTCTAACTTCTGGTGTGGCATCACCCCCCAGGCAAGTGACCGGGTGAATGGTGCTGGCTGATTGTGCAAGCTGTGTTTTCAGAGGCCTCTCGCCTTGGGTCTGTGAAGCAGTGGGCGTTGTTTCTGTTCTGTGGCCTTTCCCATCTGCTTTTGTAGTGTCCTCCTCCTGAAAAGAAGCCGCTGTATCTCTGAGGCATGCAGAGGTGATGTTAGTGTGTAGAGAGTATAGTGGTTGTCATGCAGTCATCTCAGCTTGCACCTCTCTCAGTGGCAATCTTGGGTGGGTGTCTTTGGGAAAGGTCCGTGTGTTTGTAGGGAGTCTGGGAATAAGGGTAGAGAGGACACTGCAGACTATAAATGTTTTTCAGGCTTTGTTTTCTGACCGAGCTGTAGGTATGAGCTAAGCAGTACATGCTCTGCATCGGGTGTGCAGGCACATAGCTGAAACTTGCTTCCGTATCTGAGATTGCTCACTTGAAAAAGCTGAATATGGAGGAAGCTGAGCTTGCTTAGCCAAAAGTCCTGGGAAGTGATACAATCCCACTAACTACATAAAAAATACTGATATATACACACCAGAATTTATGTGAGGAGGTTCCATATGTTTGTGTAATGGCCTTAAAACCCTTGATACATAATTTGAGAGTAGCTTTCCTGTATAGTGATGCTAATCCGAGAGGAATTTGCTTTTCTTTCTACAGCTCTCCATTGTTTATTTTTCTGACGCATGAACAAGATTTCTGTAGTGGGGCAACACCCTTTGCCTTGTAGGGAGTGCGTGTGCATGTGTGCTGAAGTGTGTATGTAAAGGGTACTGGGTGTAAAGGACAGAAGTGCTGAGCCTAGAAATTAGCTTCATGTTACTTTCTCAAATCACATATACTGCAGAAAGTATCAGATACAAAAATGTTGTGTAGTAGAAATAGCAGCATTTTTAGAGCCAGAACAAGGTTGAGCTATTACTTTACAAGTTGATTCACATCACTGTGGTGTGTTGACCCTGGCTGGTAGGTAAGCCCCCACCCAGTCGCTTGCTTGCTCCCGCCCAGCGGGATGGGGGAGCAAATTCGAAGGAAAAAAGCAGAACAAAACCCCAAACTCAAACCCAAAAGCAACTCTCATGGATTGAGATAAAAACAGTTTAATAGCTGAAGGGGGAGTCAAAACTCCAAAGAAACAAGTGATGCAAAACAGCCACTCACCACCAGGAGACAGATGCCCAGCCATTCCCCGAGCACCGGCTATTTTGGAAAAACTCCCCCCAGCGCTGTTGCTGAGCATGATGTTATATGCTGTGGAAAATCACCTTGGTCAGTTTGGGTCAGCTGTCCTGGCTGTGTCCTCTCCCAGCCTCTTGCCCACTCCCAGCCTGCTCGCTGTGGGAGGGCAGAGTGAGAAGCAGAGGTGCCCTTGCTGCTGCACACGCACTGTTCAGCAGCTAAAACATCGGCGTGTTATCAACACTGGTTTGGTCACCAGCCTAAAACACAGCCCTGTATGGGCTGCTGTGAAGAAACTTAACTGCATCCCAGCCAAACCCAGTACAGTCACCTTGTCCATGAAAGGATTTCGGTAAGAGAATCAAATGTATAGAGGGGCAGGTCTATTGTCACAGTCATTTTTTGCTTTTTTTCACTCTTCTCCTTTGAAATGTTCTTGACTAAGCTCTAGATGGGCTTTCCAAGACGTTCAAGCTGAAACGGGGACTGTAGTTAATGCTTTTTTTTCCTCCCAGGTAAGCCTCATTACTGAGATCAGCTTTTTGACGTGTTCTCCAGTCTGCTGCTGGCGTGTGTCTTGTCATCCTTTGGGGAGGCGGAATCCTAAGCTGCACGTCTCCTAGAATAGCAAGAGGTTTTTTTGTTCTCTTGAAAATTTTCCCTTTTTGCCCACATTTGCCCTGGAAAGCTTCAGGATTTCCATTTTCCTTCCATCCCTGAGTCTTGCCTTTTCTTCTTTGTAAAGACAAGCTTGCTCTGCTGCATGGACAAATGTGTTTAAGCCTGAGCTGCGCATACATCTTTGAGCTTCCCTGGGGCATGTGAATATGAGTACTTTAGAGAGGCTCCACAGTCCTGCCCATCCCTACCCTCTTGCTTTATTCCAGAGAACTAAGCAGATACTAGTTATTGTTGTCATTGCTGGAGTGAAACAAAGAGCAGACTTAGTTTCCCACTTCTTCTGGTGTAAAACATCATTGTTCCTTCCCAGTGATACCAAGGACACAGGGAGGGACTACAGGCAGAGTGAAACATAACAACTGTACTGGGTTGGCCCAAAGGTCCATCTGATAGCAGTGGTTTGTAGCAGATGCCTAGGGAATAGAATAAGAACATGGCAAACTAGTGAATGAATGATACTTTCCCAAAATATTTTTCTGTCCTCTGGCAATCTCCTTCTCTAGGATTTCTTGAGGAAGGTCTTTGTCTTTAAAGCTCTGAGTGATTTATTTTTCTTTTACAGAAATCACTATCTGAATCTTTTTTTTTTTTTTTGGCACCAACGTGATCTTATGGCCAGGAGTTCCACAGTTCAGACTAACTAATTGAGTAAAAATAGCAGGAAAAGATCCTGAACTTTCCAGATTCTTGGGAAGTAAATATATAGATAAGAAAAGGGGGGGGATGTTTACTTGTTTTTGTTTTAAAATGGAGACATAAACTTCACAGCGAAGGTATTGTCCTTTAAGTTTTTAAGGTTAAGCCCTGAGACAGCCAGGTTTTCCATGGATGTAAATCAGCGTTGCTCCACAGCCTGAAGTGGATCTCAGCCTGTGTGCACCAGCCTCAGCCCTGGCCCCTGGTGGTACCTCTGCGGTGGTAAATTTCCATCATTACCAGCATTAGCTGAGGAAAGGAGAGGGGAAAAAACCTAGCAGCAAATGCATCTTGCAGAATTTGGTGAAGAAAGCTGCTCAAATGAAAAGGAAAGTTCCCACGTTAGTTTTTTTTCTTAGTTGCTGCTGGTTGTTTCTCGCAGTCCCACAGCTTCATGCTCTAAGCCTTGCTCTCCCTGGGGTCTTGGGGAGGGTGTAACAGCTGGAGCACACCCTGAACACGGCCTCCGGCGCCGAGCGACGGCGAGCCAAACCCAACTCCAGACAGCTTGACATTTAGCAGTCATGAAGCTATAACCTTAGGAGAGCACGGCAACAGTGCTGACAAGTTGGAGTCTTTCTTGACTACATGGGATTTATGAGCAGTGAAAAGCCCCCAAACCCCACAGTGAGTGACTGGAGGAGGAAAGACTAGTTTCCAGCATCTTTCACCTGCGGGCATTCTGGATGTATATTAAAGGTTGAATGTCTTAACCCTTCCTTCAGTGGGAATGCTAGTAAGGTCTCTACCTACTCGTTCCTTTTCATGAAAATCAGACTGACTGTTTTTGAGATACCTTCTGACCATGCTGTGAGGCCCGAAGTGCAGAGGGGAGGATCAACAGGTACATAAACAGACATTTTTTATACATAAAATACATAAAGATACATAAACGTACCACACCATGCTTCTACACAAAACCAGGGTAAAGTGGTTCTGCAGTGATTTGCTCAGTTGTTGCTAGGATGCTCATGGAAAATATAACGTAAAAGTAACTTTAACTTATTTTAGTGACTCATCATTTCTGTAAAGACCAGAATCTGCTCTGGATTCAACCGTTAGCTGTGGCTGGATGTCTAATTGGTGCATTAAGATTTTCATTCTGGAGGGATTCAGTGTATTTATTTCCAATAGCTTTAGACATATTACACCTGCAAAACCAGCCGTGAGCCACACAGCATGAGTGTTGCACCCCCACTGCTGGAAGGCTAGAAAAGCCCCTGGTGGCAGAGAAATGAGCTGACTGAAGTGCTCAGGAGTATTAAACCTGCCTGCCCTGGGATGGAGGAAGCAGGAATTCTTGCACAACTGATGGAGACTGAGATGTTGCCTTCGCTGCAGTGAAGCAAATGATTTTTTTTAAAGTCACGGTCAGAAATAATTTGCAGGTCCTGTTCTGTGAAACACTGAATGTCCTTTGTGCGTGTGGAACATGGAGGATGTCATGGATGCTCAGCATCTTCTAGGATCAAACCTGAGAGTCTATGTGAAAAAAAGGTGTTTGAAGAGCCAGAGAAAATAGTCCAAGGCTTGAAGCTCTATTGAAAGGGAATTTTTGCAATGGAAAGGCTTGGATTTCCACTAGCTGCTAAAACAGAAAGTCAAGCTTTAACTTTTGGGATGGAGATTGTTTCTAAATGCTTGACTGAGCCCTTTCCAAATGGGAGATACTTAAAAATCTGAGAATTGAGAACTGATCCATCCCTGCTGGGGAGGGCTAAGTGTGAGAGCTCTTGCTAAGGAGCATCTATGAAACAGAAATCTCTTGTAACAAGCAGCCCCTTCGTTGTGATTGCAGGGCTATTACAAAAGGACCTTGGATTATCCCCTGATTCGGGAATGGAAGAGGACAGGCTGTTTTGCTGTCCCGATGATTCATTCCACATTCCTTATTGACTTGAGGAAAGAGGCCTCCACCAAGCTGATGTTCTACCCCCCCCACCAGGACTACACCTGGAGCTTTGATGATATCATGGTCTTTGCCTTCTCCAGTCGCCAAGCAGGTAGGTCTGGAGCCTTTGCTGGGCAGGATTCACTAGTAGAGACGTGCAGACCTCTACTTCGAGTTCACAGGCCAAAAGTCCTGCGTTGACTTCAGTGGTAAGTTAAGACCCTGTTCCCTTTCCTATTTCAGACCTGGTCAGGGATAACCAGCAGCAAGGGACTGGCAATGCAGTTTTGAGTCACAGCTAGCTGCAAAGGACATGGGAGCCATTCTTGGGATGGGTACAGTGTTTCAGAGACAAAATGTGTGGCATCCACCCTTGATTTGTGTCACAGCAAGACAGTAGTGAACGCAGGTGAATGCAGTGAGAGTGGAAGGTATTTGGAAGTCTGTAGGTAAGGTATCTAAAGTCACCACTTCCAGGAGATCCATGATGAAGGGGGTGAGGGCAAGAAACTCTTTTTAAATGTAGCAGCCCTTGTGGAAAGCAGAAACCAAGTTGCTTACTCACAGTGCTGATGAGGCTTCATGGCAGCTGAGCAAGAATTGTCTGAGAGGTAGGGGGATTTTGTTCTGTCTTTTTTTTGAAAGCAAAATCAGTGCAATTTTCAGGGGAATGATGTGGAGCCTGTGGGCTGTGCTGAGAGGAAATCTCTTGCAGGCAAGATCAGGTTAGAGCTGGTGTGTGAGCAGTAAAATCTCTGCATACTTGACATTGTATCACTGGTACTTTGGGAGAACCAGTCAAGCACTGAGCTGCCTCGAGATCCTTGGGGCATAGCAAAGAGAAAATGTGTACCACCCCAGCTGATACTGGAACCAGTTTCTAACGGACAGTGGGAGGATTTCAGTTAGACCTGAAGTACAGGGGGTCCTTTCAGGCCAGGTCACAACCTCAGTGTCCTCTTCCTCTGTCTGGAATGGCTGTTGGTGTTTGCAGAGAGCTCCAGGTGTCTCAGGGAAATCACTGTCTCTGAAGTGCATGATACTGCTGCTACTGCTGCTTGTACTTGCAGTGAGGATGTTTAGTCACGTTTATTTTTGGAGAGTGGATCTGCTGGGTATTCCATCTCCAGCAAAAAGTCCTGGCTGGCAGACCCGGTGGTAATGGCCGTCTGTATTGTTCTTTGCCCTGCTGTGTTGAAAAGGGGAAAGTTTGGGGTTTTATAAGGAAAAAGGGACTGTTGAAACCTCAGCAGCGCCAATGCAATGCACTTCTGTTGAGAGTTTCACGACTGGTTTGGTGGCTTACTGAGGTGAAATAGTAGTTGTTTGTGGGTCCTCAGAGTGATGTACTATTGGTGTTACCTGTCTTCTGTTTGTAAAAGAAGCAAAGTTAAAGCGGGAAGAAAGGGCTGTTTGTGAGGGACAGACAAGCAGAGAGAAAGCGAAGAAGTATAGCTTGTTGTTGTTGGCAGTCCCTTCTGCAGAAGAAATGGGCTGAGAAGACTGCCTTTCCCACCCTTTCCAGACCAGCACAGCAGCCACCAGCTGTTGGTAGCTTTCCTCTTAGTGATGCTTCTGGTTTGAAGTTCTTGACAGCACTGGAAAAGATGGTGTTGTCTTGGCAGACTAAGCAAGGCTTTTTAAAACTCAGCTACAACAGGATGAAGGGCATCAAATGAGAGAAAGGAGTGATAGAGGAGAGGCAACAAGAGCTGAAATTAGAGCCCTTGGGAGGCAGAGGTGAGATGTGAACTTGCAGGGCACCTTTGGGGCGCTGACTTTGAGGGTCAGGACATCGGTATGTTGGCTCCAGAGGATAATTGAAGTTTAAGTCTGGGTAGAAAAGTGGGCTCCTTCAAATCTACCTGCCCCACTTGTTCCCTCTGACAGCTCTTCCAGAAATGCGGCATCCAATGAGCGTGGTGACTGCATTGCATTAGCTCCAAATGCTTAAGGAATATTTCAGGGATTCAAACCCATCATTTTTTCCTTCCATCCTAGAACACTTTAGCTTTTTCCAGGACTGACATGAAAGGCTTTGCATCAGCAGTCTGGCCCATTT